>NC_069789.1:108680543-111319490 GCF_027406575.1 Nycticebus coucang
AGTTATCTTATGGAATTGGGAAAAGAAGAACAATCTAAGCCTAAACCTAGCAGAAAAGAAATGTTCAAAATTAAAATCAGAGATGAAATTGAAAACAAAAGAATCATTCAGAAAATTAATGAAACAAGGAGTTGGCTTTTTGAAAAAATAAATAAAATGCATAAACCTTTGGCCAGACTAATTAGAAATAGAAAAGCAAATCTCTAGTAGCCTCAATCAGAAATGATAAAGGGGAAATAACAACTGATGCCACAGAGATCCAAGAGATCATTTCTGAATGCTACCGGAAACTCTATGCCCAGAAATTTGACAATGTGAAAAAAATGGATCAATATTTGGAATCACATCCTCTCCCTACACTTAGCCAGGAAGAAATACATCTCCTGAACAGACCAATTTCAAGCACTGAGATCAAAGAAACAAAAAAAAATCTTCCAACAAAATTGCCCTGGTCTGGATGGCTTCACACCAGAATTCCACCAAACCTTCAAGGAAGAGCTTCTTCCTGTACTGCAGAAATTATTCCAAAAAATTGAGAAGGAATCTTCCCCAACACATTCTACGAAGCAAACATCACCCTGATACCAAAACCAGGAAAACACCCAACTAAAAAGGAGAATTTTAGACAAATTTCACAAATGAATATAGATGCAAAAATCCTCAACAAAATCCTAACCAACAGATTACAGCTTATCATCACAAAAGTCATACATCATAATCAAGTAGATTTCATCCCAGGGTTGTAAGGCTGGTTTAACATCCGCAAGTCCATAAACGTTATCCATCATATTAACAGAAGGAAAAATAAAGACCATATGATCCTTTCAATAGATTCAGAAAAAGTATTTGATAAAATCCAGCATCCTTTTCTAATTAGAACACTGAAGAGTATAGGCAGGTGGCACATTTCTGAAACTGATCGAAGCTATCTATGACAAACCCACAGCTAATATTTTACTGAATGGAGTAAAACTGAAAGCTTTTCCTCTTAGAACTGGAATCAGACAAGGTTGTCCTCTGTCACCATTACTATTCAACATAGTGCTGAAAATTCTAACCAATACAATTAGGCAAGACAAGGAAATAAAGGGCATCCAAATGAGAGCAGAGCAGGTCAAACTCTCCCTCTTTGCTGATGACATGATCTTATACTTAGAGAACTCCAAAGACTCAACCACAAGACTCTAAGTCATCAAAAAATACAGTAACGTCTCAAGATATAAAAATCAACGTCCACAAGTCAGTTGCCTTTGTATGGGCCAATAACAGTCAAGATGAGAGGCTAATTAAGGACACTCCCTTCACCATAGCTTCAAAGAAGACGAAATACCTAGGAATATACCTAACAAAGGAGGTGAAAGAAAATTATGAACCCCTAAGAAAGGAAATAGCAGAGAATATTAACAAATGGAAGAACATACCATGCTCATGGCTGGGAAGAATCAACATTGTTAAAATGTCTATACTTCCCAAAGCAATCTACCTATTCAATGCCATCCCTATCAAAATACCAACATCGTACTTTCAAGATTTGGAAAAAATGATTCTGCGTTTTGTATGGAACCAGAAAAAAACCCCATACAGCTAAGGCAGTTCTTAATAATAAAAACAAAGCTGGGGGCATCATCATACCAGATTTTAGGCTGTACTACAAAGCCATAGTGGTGAAGACAGCATGGTGCTGGCACAAAAATAGAGACAGACATTTGGAATTAAATAGAAAACCAGGAAATGAAACTAACATCTCACAACAACCTAATCTTTGATAAACCAAACAAGAACATGTCTTCGAGGAAAGACTCCCTATTCAATAAATTGTGCTGGGGAAACTGGATATCCACATGGAAAAGATTGCAACTGGACCTGCACCTTTCTCCACTCACAAAAATTGATTCAAGATGGATAAAGGACTTAAATTTAAGGCATGAAACAATAAAAATCCTCAAAGAAAGAATAGGAGAAACACTGAAGATATTGGCCTAGGGAAAGACTTCATGAAGAAGACAGCTGTGGCAATTGCAACAACAACAAAAATAAACAAATGGGACTTAAACTGAAAAGCTTCTATACAGCTAAGGAGACAACAACCAAAGCAAATAGATAACCTGCACAATGGGAAAGGATATTTGCATATTTTGAATCAGATAAAAGCTTGATAACTAGGATCTATAGAGAACTCAAATTAATCCACATGAACAAAGCCAACAATCCCATATATCAATGGGCAAGAGGCATGAACAGAACCTTCTCTAAAGAAGACAGACGAATGGCTAACAAGCATATGAAAAAATGCTCATCCCTATTTATTAGAGAAATGCAGAGCAAAACCACCCTGAGCTACCATCTGACCCCCAGTGAGAATGGCCCACAAAATCTCAAAACTGCAGATGCTGGTGTGAATGTGGAGAGAAGGGAACACTTTTACACTGCTGGTGGGACTGCAACTAATACAACCGTTTTGGAAAGAAGTATGGAGAAACCTTAGAGAACTCAAGCTACACCTCCCATTTGATCCTGCAATCCCATTACTGGGCATCTACCCAGAAGGAAAAAAAAAAAAACCTTTTATCATAAGGACACTTGCACTAGACTGTTTATTGCAGTTCAATTTGCAATCACCAAAATGTGGAAACAGACTCAATGCCCACCAACCCAGGAATGGATTAACAAGCTGTGGTATATGTATACCATGGAATACTATTCAGCCATTAAAAAAATGGAGACTTTACATCCTTCATATTAACCTAGATGGAAGTAGTGGAAGACATTATTCTTAGTAAAGCATCACAAGAATGGAGAAGAACGAATCCTATGTACTCAATTTTGATATGAGGACAATTAATGACAATTAAGGACACTGTGGGGGTGGGGAAGGGGAGAGCAGAGAGAGAAGTAAGGAGGGAGGGGTGGGGAAAGGAAGAGCAGAGAGAGGGAAGGAGGGAGGGGGTGGGGCTTTGGTATTTGCCACACCTTTTGGGGGCAAGACACGATTGTAAGAGGGACTTTAACAAATGCAATCAGTGTAACCTGGTTTCTTATACCCTCAATGAATCCCCAATTAAAAAAAAAAAAAAAAAAGGATATGAATAGCCATATTTCTCCAAGATATACAAATGCCAATGAGGACATGACAAGATCAATATCATTAGTCATAGGGACAGATTTTATGTTTCTCACCTCCCTAACTCAACCTGTTTTATAGATGATGCTCAGGTCCTTGGCTGTGGATTTATTCTCAAAGTTGTCCAGAGCCTGATCTATGCTGATATAAAAATTAGCACTTGCATAGGGAACTTATTTTAACCCCCCCCCCCACTTTTTTTTTAGAGGCAAAGTCTCATCTTATCGCCCTCATTAGAGTGCTGTGGCGCAGCAACCTCAAGAGTCTGAGGTTGTTGTGAGCTAGGACATAATGGCACTCTAGCCAGGGTGACAAACTGTGTCTCAAAAACAAACAAAAAACAAAAAACAAAAAAATTCCCCCCAAATATATACACACATATATAGCATCTCACCCCGGTTAGAATAGCTAATTTCAAAATGACAAAAATGCTGGCATAGATGCTGAGAAAATGAACTCTTGCAGTGGTTCTCAACCTTCCTAATGCCGTGAACTTTTAATAGAGTCCAAAGGGGTTGTGACCCCCAGGTTGAGAACCGCTGTCTTATAGAATGTTGGTGGGAATATAATTAGCACATCCTCTTATGGAAAACAGCCAAGGGTTCTCAGAAAACTAAAAATAGAATCACATGACCCAGCAATCCCACCTGCTGGCTATTTATGCAAAGGGAAAGGAAACCAGTATGCCAGATATCTCACTCCCATGTTTATTACAGCACTATTCACAACAGCGAAGACAAGGAATCAATGTTGGTGTCCTCAAAAGACAAAGAAAATGTGGTATATACACATAATGTGACACTACTCAATAAGAAAAGGTAATCCTGTCAGTTGAGGCAACACGGACGAGGTGGGAGGATATTATGTTAAGCACAACAAATCAGGCACAGAAAGGAGGACTGTATGTTCTCATAAGTGGGAGCAAAAAAAATTTTTTTTGAGCTCAATAGTAGATTGTAGAATTGGGGGGTAGCACAGGCTGGGAATGATGGGGAGACGTTAATGGATACAAAAATCACAGTTGGATGGATTTCAGTGGTCTACAGCACTGAAGGGTGAATAACAATTTATTGCATATTCTCAAGAAGGTAGAAGAGGATTTTGAATGTTTACAACACAAGGAAATGTGAGGTGATGATATGCAAATTATCCCGATTTGATCATTACACGTGTGTTCACATTGAAATATCTAAAATATCACTATCCTATAAATATGTACAATTATGTGTCAGTTAAAAGGAAAAAACTGCAGCAAATATATGTAGTGAGATTTTTTTGACATCGTGTAGGGGTCAGCAAACTTCCCCAAAGGAGCTGGGTGTGGGCTGGTTGGGCCATTTAGCCTCTGCCACAGCTGCTCACCTCTGCTTTTGTGGGGTGAAAGCAGTCAGACAATATGTAGATGAGGGAAGTTGCGTTCCAGTGAAGCTTTATTTACAGAAACAGGCAAGGGCAGAGGGTACTGGTTCATGCCTGTAATCCCAGCATTCTGGGGAGGCCAAAGTGGGCGGATCGCCTGAGCTCAGGACTTCAAGACCAGCTTGAGCAAAAGTGAGCTCCTAACTCTACTAAAAGTAGAAAATTTAGGTTCAGCGCCCACCGCTCAGTGGTTATGGTGCCAGCTACATACACTGGGGGTGACGGGTTTGAGCTTGGCCCGGGCCTGCTAAACAATGACAACTACAATAAAAAAAAAAAAAGAAAAAATAGCCGGGCATTGTAGTGGACACCTGTAGTCCCAGCTACTTGGCTGAGGCAAGAGAATCGCTTGAACTCAAGAGTTTGAGATTGCTGTGAGCTGTGATGCCAAAGCACTCTACTAAGGGTGACAAGTGAGACTCTCTCAAAAAGAAAAATTGAAAAAAGTAGAAAATCTACCTGGGCATTGTGGTGGGCACCTGTAGTCCCAGATACTCAGGATGCAGAGATAGGAGTACTGATTAACCCCGGAAGTTTGAGGTTGCTGTTAGCTATGACAGCAGGGCACTTTACTCACAGTAACAAAGTGAGACTGTCTCCAAAGGGGAAGGGAGAAAAAAAAAAAAAAAAAAAAGAAGAGGAAATGGTCTGGATTTTATCCATAAGGCAGAGTCTGCTAACCCTGTAGAGGGAATCAAATAAGATTAGCTTCTGCCCAGGTTTTTAAAAAGTGTGCACCTGTGGCTCAGTCGGGAAGGGCGCCGGCCCCATATGCCGAGGGTGGCGGGTTCAAACCTGGCCCCTGCCAAACTGCAACCAAAAGATGGCCGGGCGTTGTGGCGGGCACCTGTAGTCCCAGCTGCTTGGGAGCCTGAGGCAGGAGAATCACTTGGGCCCAGGAGTTGGAGGTTGCTGTGAGCTGTGTGAGGCCACAGCACTCTACTGAGGGCCATAAAGTGAGACTCTGTCTCTACAAAAAAAAAAAAAAAAAAAAAAAAAAGTGTGAAATTTTTTTAAATGTTTAAGTATTATGAGTACATGATAGCTGTTTGATGCTTTGCTACAGGCTGTATTATCTCCAGTATTATTTATATTTCATTAATTTCATCATTTCCATTATTTGTATCTGCTGGGAAAGCAATTTAAGAAATAAGAGGTATAAAAATAGAAAAACCCCAAGACATTTGTAGTACACGTTTGCCTAATAAAGCCAAGGTGATTACTTATCATTTGAAGTCAACATAAATAGAACTAGGAACACATGTGACTAAAATCCCGCCTATTCAAATAACCAGTTAGAAATCATAATGGGAGATCAGGTTAACAGCAACTACAGAGATAAAGATGTATAAAGGCTTTAAAATGCTGATGTTTTGAAGGCTTTAAAATGCTGTCAGGTAAAAACCTTAATGTAGGAAAACAAAGCATATTTTCAAAATAATTATCCTTAAAACAATCAGTGTATCATCCAACAACCCCTGCTGATATTTTTATTGGAACAACAGCTCACTAACATTCTTATAAAAGGCCAAAAAGGGCAGCACCTGTGGCTCAAAGGGGTAGGGCAGCAATTCTGGAAAACCCTGAATTTACTTTGATATCTGAGCTAGACTTCAAGATCTATGATAGAAGGTCACCCTTAGGGCCAACATAATGGATGTGCTAAATTCTGAAATGTTTCTGTTCATGAATTCCTACCTCCTAGGTATTTAACACCCCTCCCCCTGCAATTAAATGCAACAGAATGCCTCAACTTAGTATAAAGACAAAAAGAAATCTCAATTTATTCCCTTCTCTACTTCTCCCAACCCCAAAATAACTTCACAAAAACTTTAAAGCTCCCCTAAGGTAATGACCAGCATAAATAAACCTGAAGCACACGACAAAGATAATGTAATGAACTCTCCCACTTCATAAAGATGCTCAATTTATTAAAAAAATTTCAAAAGCTCCAATGCCCTTCACCCCTCTGTGGCTTTTAAATGTACTTGAAGTCAAAATTGTTGATATAAAAATCAAAATGATTGCCATGTCAAGCTGACAATGTCCACATGCTTAATTATCCCCCACTTTGTCATGGGTGCAGGACAAACGCTCTTTTACACTGGTGCCATCTCTCTGGAGGACAATTTGGCACAAGTCATCCACTTTAAATCCCACTATTAGACACAGCCTTGTTTAAACAGCGAGATGGAAGCTCATTAGGAATTGACCAAATCAGGTGGGGTAATTCAAGCAATAAAGTTATCTGCATCCTTAAAGACCCTCAATCAGCAGGAAAATGTGCCTCAAGCTTTAAGCTGCTTAAGGTGACACACATAATGACCACAAAAAGAATGCCGATTTCGGAAAGCACAAACTAAGTGGGGACCAGGGACGTTTTATAGCTTCCCATATTCTTTGCTTTTCTAGGTTAATACTAAAGGGCACCTTCCATTAAAAAGTTTTTTAGGCTCGGCACTCAACACATGCACTGGGGCTGGTATGTTTGACCCGGCCCAGCCCTGCTAAACACAATAACAAAAAAATGGCCAGGCATTATGGCAGGCGCCTGTAGTCCCAGCTATTTGGGAGGCTGAGGCAAGAGAATCGGTTAAGCTCAAGAGTTTGAGGTTGCTGTGAGCTGTGTGACGCCATGGCTCTCTACCAGGGGCAATATAACAAGGATCTGTCTCAAAAGAAAAAAAAAAAAACCCACCACCACCAACAAAAAAAACAAGAAAAGTTTAGTAGAAGCCAATAGACACACATGCATTCTACCAGAACTGAAGTGTTTTCACCATCACCCATGTACGAAAGGCTAGAAAAGGAGGTACAGTGAACATTGAGGCTTAATGTGCTGGTTGCCCAAGACAGAACAGGAGAGCAAGACAACAGGCTTTTCTACACATTCCTATGAATAGTTAGAAAAAAATAACCTCCGGTAAAATAACACTTATTTCTAAGAACATATTAAGAAGGTTACATCTTTAAATTTTTAGTTCCCCTGCCCCATTTTAACAAAAAGTGCCTGGATACGTGGATATCAAGAATAAAGTCTTTCAAATACTGGGTTAAGGGGCTTAATTTAGGGAAGTTTATTTAAATGAGAATGAAACTTCTCTCTGAACACTTTTATAAACACAGTTTGAAGTAAATGCAACAGACAATCCATGAGAGTTGGCTGTAAAAGCAGCAAAAATCTCAGAGGCATGTAAATCAATATGTTCTATGCAATGTTATTCTTAGGATGAGATGATTGAGCTGCTTCATATGCTCAGAGGTAAGAATAAGAAGATAAAAAGAGTGGGGATGACCTCTTCCCAGTTCTTTTGTAGGTGACTCACAGCATCTTGTTCCGACTTTACATGAGTACATCAGCATTTAAAATGTATTAAAAGAAAATTTCAACCTCTGGGAGGCTGAGGCAGGTGGATCACTCGAGCCCAAGAGTCTGAGGTTGCTGTGCCACGGCAATCTAGCCTGGGTGACAGAGTAAGACTGTCTCAAAATACAAAACGAAAAGAATTTACTTTCCTAACATGGATATCTACATACATTATAATATAAACATTGCATGATATGTTTATATGTCTAAAGTTGTCTGTAACATAATTATGCCTCTTAAACTTACCGTCCTTGCTTAAGTCTAAAGCTGAGCTTCTATGAAGTTGAAAATGTTGCTGTTTTGGAAAGCAGCATATTAATGAACATCTGAGTAGAACGTCTCATTCTTTCCTTCCAAATCAGTGAAATCTAACCCAAAAGCCAGGGTGTGGGGCTATGGCTCAGGAGGAAGGATACCTTGGGGTAGACACTTTCCCCTGTAAGCTGAGGGGTAAAAATGGGCTGGGGAGACGATAAGGCAATTATTTCAATCCAGGTGGGGCAGGGTATAAAGTAAGCCTGGTGGTTAAGGTTATTTTCCAAGGACAAAGACTCACCTGAACTTTCACTGCCTTGAAGTGTCTCCCAGCTTCCTCCACGGGGGTCTTGAAAAGATCTGAAACAAACAGTGGAGATTAGAAAGCTTGGGATCAATTAGACCCAATTTTGAATACTAATTTGCTGCTTGCTACCCTAAGCACGGTTACATTTAAAAATTTACTTCTCCGTGGCTTTATTCCCTTGGTAACCAGGACAGACACCACCCTTGGGATTATGCAGCATTGCAGTCACTGTAAGCGGTAGTTAATGTCAACACAATACCCTTGGACTCCCTCCAAATGGGAAGCTGGTGTTCGAGTCACAGAACCCACTGTTGTGTCCTCTGTTTTAGAACTAAAGTCTGGAAAGGGTGAGGGACTTACTTAAATACTCCAAACAAATATGTTTTGGACATGGACCTTTCCAGGAAAGGGGGCAGTTAGACTTTATTCTGTCAAGGGACCCTTTGGTCTGTGACTAGCCCAAAGGGACAGGTGGGGTAACACAGCAGAGCCTAACAAGTGGGTTCTAATTACCCACAGAGAAAGAAAGGAGAGAGGGAGCGGGAAACCAGTCAGGAGAAGCAGAGACTGGACATCTCACCTTCAAGATCAAATCCCAGGACCAAGGTACTTGGTGGTCAGGCAAACAAAAAAGATTACACCCACTTGGTGGTAGCCCCTCAGGGGGTCCAAGCTGTGACGTTGTTGCTGCCCATTGGCTGCATGGGCTCAGGATGGTCCCACCCAAATGGTAACACAAGCTTTCTGCACCTGCATGTGTAGCTTACAGGTGCTGCTCCTGCTGCTGAAGACCTTCATCTACCCACCACATCTACCCACCTGTGAGCAGGGGCCACCTGTGTGTCCTGGGGCAGAGAATGCATGTGTTTTTACATCATGCAACCTGGAAATTGTATTTGGCGTTTAAAATTTTTTTATTTTATTCTAAATCGACAAATTATAATTGCATGTTTATTGGGTACAATGTGATGTTATATTTCCACAATGTGGAATGATTAAATCAAGCTGTCTGACACATCCATCACCTTGAACACTTAGTGTTTCTGTGGTGAGAGCATTTGAAATTTACTCTCAGCAATTTTGAAATATATAATGCATTATTTTTAACCATAATCTCCCTGCTGGGTAATGCATCTCAAAATGTATTCCTCCTGTCTGAGACTTGTTCCCTCAGATCAACAACCACCCTCCACCCGTTCCCTCCCTCCCCACCCCCATTCCATTCGCTACTTTTTTTTTTTTGAGACAGAGTCTCATTCTGGGTAGAGTGCTGTGGCATCATAACTCACAGCAACATCAAACTCTTGGGCTCAAATGATCCTCCTACCTCAGCCTCCCGAGTAGCTGGGTCTATAAGTACACTCTACTTCTATGAGCTCAACTGTCTTAGATTACATATACAAGGGAGATCACGTAGCTTTTGTGTGTGTGTGTGTGCCTTGCTTATTTCATGTAGCATAATGTCCTCCAGGTTAATCCATGTTGCCAAAAATTATAGTATTCCATTCTGATCTGTACCACATTTTCTTTATCCACTGATCTGTTGTGAATACTTGTTTCCACATTTGGCTACTGTGAATAATGCTGCAATGAACATGGGCATACAGACACCACTTTGACATACTGGTTACTTTCTTTTTTTTTTCCTTTAGAGACAGGATCTTACTCTGTTGCCCAGGCTAGAGGGCAGTGGTGCACTTAAGAAGTCACTGCAGTCTCAAACTCCTGGGCTCAAGGGATCTTCCTGTCTCAGCATCCCAAGTAGGTAGAACTACAGGCACCCGCCACCACACTTGGCTAATTTAAAATTTTTTTGTAGAGATCAGGAATCTCACTATGTTGCCCAAGCTGGTCTTGAACTCCTGGCCTCAATCAATCCTCCCTTCTCAGCCTCTCAAAGTGCTGGGAGCCACCACATCTGGAACATAATGATTTCAAATCATCTGGGTATATGCCTAGAACCATGCCTGCTGGATCATATGGTAATTCTATTTTTAGTTTTTCAAGGAATCTCCACGCAGTTACATTCCCACCAGCAGTGTACAAGGGTCCCTTTTCTTCCCATCCTTGGCACTTGTGGACCATTCTTTAATGTTGCTGCTGTCATTTGCTCCATCTACTTTCTCCCTAAGAGTCCCTCATCTTGACCCTCTATGAACTAACTCCTCACCCCCTTCTCAACACTGACTTTTATTTCTTGATCTCTTGCATTGGCTACTGTTGTGCCTCCCATTCTCCCTGTCAATGTCCTAATAATACGTGGACTGCCTGTCCTCGTCCTCTTTAATCAGCTTCCCAACAGCAGACCTCCCTCCTTAACTCCAGATTCAATTGTCTAATTGCTCCCTACACACCCACAGTTGTGCTCCCCAACCACCAGCACCTAAAAATCAACACCTTTAATTCTGAGGTTCACGTTCCCACATGAATGTGGGTGTTGCACACAGTAGCCGTTCCTGTTTGTCATGAAACAAATGTTCTCCCTCAGCACTTTCCCTCCTAAATTCTCCTCCATTGTTAGCAGTGATACAGGGCACCTGTCAAGTTCCTGAGCTAGCAATGGGCTCTGAGAGCATTTCTTTTATGTCACCAACTTTTTTTTTTTTTTTTGAGACAGAGTCGCATTTTGTTGCCCTTGGTAGAGTACTGTGACATCACAGCTCACACCAACCTCCAGCTCTTCGGCTTAGGCAATTCTCTTGCCTCAACCTCCCTAGTAGCTGGGACTACAGTCATCTGCCACAACGCCTGGCTATTTTTTTGTGGCAGTTTGGCCAGGGCCGGGTTTGAACCCACCACCCTCAGTATATGGGGCCAGTGCCTACTCCCTGAGCCACCGGTGCCACCCAAAAGGTTTTGTCAATTCTTTTGTGTAAGTATGTTTGTTGTAACTTTAACCACTTTAATTACTAATATAATTCATAATTCGTATTGAAAACTAAAGAGAGAGTAAAACATAAAAATGAGAAATTTCAGTATATGCATAAACTTATGTATGCCCATCATGTTACATATGTACATGGGTCTTTATGATAGTTTTGAGATATCCCAAAATCAAGAAATGTCAAATCTGTGCAGACAGAATCAAATGAAGGCCTCCAAGCAACACCTGTGAACTGAGTAAGTTAAATCAGAAAGGATGCTGTCACCTATGTGTCTTGGAAGTGAAATAATGGACCAAATGCAGTCTGTCTCAAAACTTTCTCAAAACACATGTACATATGTGTGTACATACAAATTAGTAAGTTCACACATAATCCATATGTGTTTTTACATTTATATGTTTGGAATCACTTTTTTCCATAATATAAGAACTTTTTTTTCTTTTAAAATACTGGACCATAACACAGTCTGTTTCTTTTTTTTTTATTATTAAATCATAGCTGTGTACATTGATATAATCATGGGGCATCATTCACTACCTTCACAGACCGTTTACCAAGTTTCACATATACCCTTGTAAGATGCACCGCTGGTGTAATCCCACCAATCCCCTTCCCTCTACCCACCTCTCCCTCCCTCCCCTCCCTTTCCCCCTTCCCCCTATTCTTTTTTTTTTTTTTTTTTTTGTAGAGACAGAGTCTTACTTTATGGCCCTCGGTAGAGTGCCGTGGCCTGACACAGCTCACAGCAACCTCCAACTTCTGGGCTTAAGCGATTCTCTTGCCTCAGCCTCCCGAGTAGCTGGGACTACAGGCGCCCGCCACAACGCCCGGCTATCTTCCCCCTATTCTTATGTTGTAACTGGGTTATAGCTTTCATGTGAAAACCCTAAATTAGTTTCATAGTAGGGCTGAGTACATTGGGTACTTTTTCTTCCATTCTTGAGATACTTTACTAAGAAGAATATGTTCCAGCTCCATCCATGTAAACATGAAAGAGGTAAAGTCTCCATCTTTCTTTAGGGCTGCATAATATTCCATGGTGTACATATACCACAATTTATTAATCCATTCGTGGATCGATGGGCACTTGGGCTTCTTTCATGACTTAGCAATTATGAATTGGGCTGCAATAAACATTCTGGTACAAATATCTTTGTTATGATGTGATTTTTGGTCTTCTGGGTATATGCCCAGTAGAGGGATTACAAGAACTTTTAACATTGATAAATCATTTTTAATGATGCACAATACTTTGTCATATGGTTGTACTATTTGACTTAATTTTTTTCCTGTTGTATGTTTAGATTAATTTAAATTTGTCACTATTTTAAATTGAAGGAATACCTTCCTCTGGTCATACTTCCACAAGACCAGAGCTTCGAGTAGATCTCTGTGAAATAGTAAATCTCTTGAAATAGATCAACTGTGAAATAACAAAAATTTTTTTTTCATTTCTGTTTGGTTTATCTTTGAGATCTTTGTGCCTTAAGTCAATGTTTCTTTTTCTTTTTTTTGAGACAAAGTTTCACTTTGTTACTCTGGGTAGAGAGCTATGCATCATAGCTCACAGCAACCTCAAACTCTTGGGCTCAAGCAATCCTCTGGCCTCAGCCTCCTGAGTAGCTAGGACCAGAGGTGCCTGCCACACATCCGGCTGTATTTTTTAGAGACAAGGTCTTGGTCTGGCTCAGGCTGGTCTCAAACCTGTGAGCTCAGGCAATCCAACCACCTCATCCTTCCAGAGTGCTGGGATTACAGTCATGAATCACCATGCTGGGCTAACAACAAAGATTTATTTTTCTACCATAAAAGTATGATATAGTTTTTTGGAAAAATTAATATAAAATGAGTATAAATAAAAGTCATTCAATTGCTTAGCTTGGAGAAAATCATTGTAAAAAAATTGATTTATTTCCTTCATGCCTTTATGCAATTAGATAGAACATATGCAAATACATATATTTGATGGTTCAAACATAGATTTTTGTTTTATAGAAATAATTTGTATACCTATGTTCACAGAAGCATTATTCAAAGTAGTCAAAAGATGGAAGCAACCTAAGTGTCCTTTGATGGATGAATAGGATACATAAAATGTGTGTACATATAAGGAAGTGTTATTCAGCTTTACAAAGGAAGGACATTCTGACATGTCTTATAACATGGGTGAACCTTGGTAACATTTTGGTAAGTGAAACACCATTCACAAAAAATGCTGTACGTATAGTCATATTTACAGAGATAGAAAGTACAATGGTGTGTCTAGGGCCTGGAGAGAGAGGGGAACAGGGCGTTGGCGTTTAGCGCGTGTGGCTGGGTTTTAGTATTTCAGGATGAGAAGTTTCTGGAGATGGATGGTGTTATGATTGCACAACAGTGGGAATGCATGTAACACTACTGAACTGTACACTTAGAAGTGGTTAAATGGTAAATTTTGTGTTGTGCATGTTTTTTCTTTGTGTAGAGTCAATGTATACGTGAGACCTTTATTAAATTCACTTCTGTAAGTTTGTCATTTCTTTGATTTTTTTTATGTAATAACATTTTTTTGTAAAAAACGATAGTTTCATTTTCATCTTTACAATCTTGTATTTATTATTTCCTTTTCTTGTCTTATTGTCTTGACTAGGACTTCCAGTCCAATGTTCAATAGTAGGTTTTATTATGTCACTTTTTATTTTAGGGGATGAACTTTTACTGTTCTCTAGTAAATATGTGCTAGCAATGATGTTTTAGAAGCTCTTTCTCAAATTAAGGAAATTGTCATCTATTCTGGGTTTGCTAAGGTTCTAAAAAAGATCACAAACTGATGTTGAATTTTATCAAGGTTGTAAAGAAACAGTCCTGGCTTGGCACCTGTGGCTCAAGTGGCTAAGGCGCCAGCCACATACACCTGGCAGGTTCGAATCCAGCCCAGGTCCGCCAAACAACATGACAGCTGCAACCAAAAAATAGCTGGGCATTGTGGCCGGCACCTGTAGTCCCAGCTACTTGGGAGGCAGAGGCAGGAGAATTGCTTGAGCCCAGGAGTTGGAGGTTGCTGTGAGCTGTGATGCCATGGCACTCTATCCAGGGTGACAGCTTGAGGCTCTGTCCTTACCTCTTGAGGCTTTGCATGGTTGATAAGATTTCCTTCTTTTTTAAATCTTGAATAGTGTTCCACTTTGATGGTTAAATGGGTATTATTTCTATATTTGGGAGAAGAAATGGTCTCCCTAAGTGGTGGTTTTCATGGTTTTAATGTCTTACTCTTTCTTCCTCTCAGCTTTCATTACCTTCTGCGATCTCTCAGAGGATAGCAGACATGATCACAGTCTTATCCCATGTCCATGGCTCTTTGTTGGGGCTGAAGACTCCATTTGCTTTCGGAGAAAATGTTTGTTTTTTTTTTTAATTAGAAACCCTGTGGTGCCTCCCATCCAGTGATTATTTAGAAGGACCAGAGATTACATGGAGCAGCTGGGTCTTGGTGGCTTCTCAATCTACCTCAATTGTGCTGGGGAGAGAGAGTGAGCAGGGAGATGTGAACCAGGAAGCCAAAGATGAAGCTGAAGCCCTGGGAGGATGAGGGACCCAAGGGCCAGTCCAAGGCTGGAGCTTTGGGGTGGAGTTAACTAATTCCAGGAGGTTTCCTGAATCAGGGCACCTGGAAACTTGAGGGAGAGTCAAGGTCTAGTTGGTAGGTGATGCCTCTTCTCTGTGCTCCAGACCTAATCCTTGCTCTGGCAACTCCCTCCCCAAGGGCACCTGCTGATGTTTTTTTTTCTCATTAGGGGCAAGGATTTGTTGTGTGCCCTATCTGTTCCAGCTAGATTGCCACCTCTTCAAGCAGGGAGATTCCACAGTACTGGGAGATTTTGCAGCTGAATTTCTTCTTCTTGTATTATATTTTCTCCTTTCCTCTTATACTTGCTGTTTTCACTGCCCCTTACCCTTTAATCCTCTTTCCTTCCTCCCCAGCTCAATCTGGTGCACCCTTCAGGTCTGGTGAAACTCCCTTTCCTAGTCCCCTCTTGTCTGTCTATTTGCTGTGTGATTTCATGGCCCCTCCTGGGTCCTGTATTCATCTTAATAATTGCAGTTGATCCCCATTATTTGCAGAATATGTACCTATGAATTTACCTACTTGCTAAAATGTATTAGTGACCCCCAAATCAAAAATTGTGAGGCTTTCAAAATCATCCATGTGTGCAAGAAGCTGGGAAAAAATTGAGCTAAAGAAGCAATGCTTGTGGTTCTACCTAGTGCCACATGTTTTGCAATTTTTTTTTTTTTTTTTTTGAGACAGTCTCCTTCTGTGGGTAGAATGCTGTAACATCATAGCTCACAGCAACCTCAAACTCCTGGGCTCATGCAATCCTCCTGCCTCAAATAACTGGGATTACAGGCACCTGCCACAACATTTGGCTAATTTTTCTATTTCTGGGTTGCACCTGTGGCTCAAAGGAGTAGGGCGCTGGTCCCATATGCCGGAAGTGGTGTGTTCAAACCCAGCCCCGGCCAAAAAAAAAAATATATATATACTGCCAAAAAAAAAAATTTTTTTTTTTCCTATTTCTTAGCAAAGACAGCGTCTCACTCTTGGGTGGTCTTGAATTCCTGATTTCAAGGGATCCTCCCACCTTGCCCTCCCAGAGTGTTGGGATTATAGGTGTGAGCCCAATTTTATCTTGTTTTTTCCCTCCCCATGGGTACCAAGGGACCATTCTATTAAAAAGATGTTTGGCTTGAGGTCCGGAGAAATATATGATCTATATATGTTGGCTATGATTTGTTATGTCTTGAAATCCCTGAAACCCATAAATGGGGATCTTTTATTTATTTATTTATTTTTAATTAAATTTTTTTTTTTTTTTATTGTTGGGGGTTCATTGAGGGTACAATAAGCCAGGTTACACTGATTGCAATTGTTAGGTAAAGTCCCTCTTGCCATCATGTCTTGCCCCCATAAAGTGTGACACACACCAATGCCCCACCCCCCTCCCTCCGTCCCTCTTTCTGCGTCCCCCCCCATAACCTAAGAATATGGAACGCTTCACGAATTTGCGTGTCATCCTTGCACAGGGGCCATGCTAATCTTCTCTGTATCGTTCCAATTTTAGTATATGTGCTGCCGAAGCGAGCACATAAATGGGGATCTTTATTTAGACAGTGTTCACTGTTGGGTCCTGTGAGTAGCTGCTCTCACACTGGTGTTTTCTCAGGGGTGATTTAACTAACTATGGGGTTAATACTTTGCCACTTTATACATGATCACCTGTGGTTTATTTTCAGTTATTTCCTATCCTGGGGGTATTCTGATTATTAGATTTGAGATGGGCCCAAAAATCTTTATTGAGAAATGTACACATGTGCACATATGCACACACACCCAAGAATGGAAACAACCACTTTCACAGAAGCTGTGCCTCTGGGCACAGAAAGTATAAATCTGTATCCTTTTGATGCTCAGAGGACATGCTCTTTGTTTTACTTATCTCTTCTGAAACAAAAACTTTAATTTATGACTTTAACACTCAGTTATTCTTAACATTGAGAGGCTTTTACATTAGCGACATTCTAAATAGAATTCTAATAATTCTAAATCCTAAATACTTATATGCATCTTTATTCATTACAAAATACTATGGAGAGAGAATATGGGGATACAGATCCTTTTATCAGAAACCATTTTTCTTGTCTCTTTTTTTTTTCATTATTCTATCACAAGCACCCAAGGACAGCTCCTGATCATTTTTAGATGACAACTTTGCTTTTCTCTGTCTTGTTGCCTCATTTAAGTGGGTCATCATGAACAGATACATGCAGAATGTTGGAAAAGCGTAATACGAATTGTTAAGGCAAATATATTTTTGTGCAGCCCTTTCCTCCTCTGTTCTTTCTCTTATGTGTAAAGGCTTTTGTACATCAATTTTTCATAAGAGGGAATGAGTAATTCTCTTAACCTTTTGATAAAGAAATGGGAACACAGAATAAGTAACACCCCTCAGGGAAGAGCTCTGGGATCATGTTAGGTCTGCCTATTTTCAGTCTGGATGTTGGAGCATCATGCCCATGGCCTTCCTCCTCCGTGCATGTGTGTATTCTCCAAAGAGAATTGTTAAGAACTGTGGGAAGAAAATAGCTTTTGACAACTGTGCTTTTTGTAGCACACATCCTCATGACTGGAACACTAATCAATCCCCTCAATCCTCACATGTTTTGTTAGATCTCTTTCTTCCTCATGTAGGTCATAATTTACTCTCTCCATCCTTGGGGACGCAGCAGTGGAAGAACATTTTTACTGTGTTTGTCACCAACAGACATTTAAGTGAGCTGGATCTGAGTAACAGCAAGCTTAGCATCTCATCCATGAGGAGTCTGTGCTGCGCGCTGAGAAATCCCAGGAGCAAACTCCAAAAACTAATGTAAGTGTGGGGAATTGGTGGTTCTAGAAGACACAATAGGCCAGTGGTTCTCAACCTTCCTAATGCTGCCACCCTTTAATACAGTTCTTCATGTTGTGGTGATCCCCAACCATAAAATTATTTTCATTGCTACTTCATAACTGTAATTTTGCTACTGTTATGATTTTAATGTAAATATCTGATATGCAGGATGTATTAGATGACCCCTGTGAAAGGGTCATTCAACCTCCAATGGGGTCGTGACCCACAGGTTGAGAACCACTGCAATATGAGAAAAATGCTTCTTTCTTTTGATTATCACAGCTGATGATTTGCTCAAAGGCAAGCTTAGGTGCTCAGGAACATGAAATAAATCTAGGGCTTAGATTTATGAAGCTGATACTTAGACAAAGTAGGTTGAAATCTTAAACCTACTTTGTGTGAGGAGGAGGGCAGTTTGCATTTTTGAGCTGGGGGAGGCAGAAGGAAGGGCTTCACTGAAATGATGCTTGGGTGAAGATCTATGTTATTCAGCACAATTGAATAAAGAGTTGGCATCCCCAGGTCCTCTTAAGGATTTCTTGGAGAGGGGAAAAGGGCAGTGGGGACAGGTCCAACTGAGTTTAGCAACTCTTTGGAGACTATATTTTAGTTTTCCTTCTCAAGGTTCAGTACCATGACTCAAAAATCATTGCTTTGTGTTCCTCATACATCTGGTGGCACCTCAGATACAGCGTGTGTTGTGGAAAGTGGGCTGTGGAAGAAGATGGGATCCTGGAAATTGGTCTTCTCTCCAAATCTAGCTTTTCTATCACTTTCCTTCCTCAGGTGCAAATTGATAACCCCTGTGTCAGTTCTGCATGGTAGCAGAACTGGTCCTTCATGGTAGCAAGAAGCTGATCCATCTGAACTTGTGCTCTAACAGGCTGGAATTCATCTGGACCTTCAAAGCCCTGAGACATTCAGCCTGTAACCTCAAGTGTCTATGGTATGACTCTGGTTTTCCCCATGTGTCAGATGGTCCTGAAACCACTCATAGGCTGAACAATCCTTTGGGAGGACTCAAAGAACTCCGTGTAATAGGGATAGGATACAGATTAGCAATGGGAAATGGTTCACAGATGAAGAGCATCACTTCTAAAATTTTAACTTACAAGAGGAACTAGTACCTATATTATACAACTTTTTCCAAAGCATAGAAAAAGAAGGAATACTTCCCAACACATTCTATGAAGCAAATATCACCCTGATCCCCAAACCAGGAAAGGATCCAACAAAGAAAGAAAATTATAGACCAGTATCATTAATGAATATTGATTCAAAAATATTCAATATGATCTTGGCAAACAGAATTTAACAACACATCAAAAAAAATTATACACCATGATCAAGTTGGTTTTATTCCAGGGTTAAGGGTTGGTCCAACATATGCAAATCTATAAATGTAATACATCACATCAATAAAATAAAAAAACAAAGACCATATGATTCTCACAATTGATGCAGAAAAAGCCTTGATTAATATCCAGCATCCTTTCATGATCAGAATTTTTATGAAAATAGTCATAGAAAGGGACATTTCTTAAACTGATAGAGGCCATTTACAGCAAACCCACAGCCAATATCATATTGAATATGATAAATCGAAAACATTTCCACTCAGATCAGGAATGAGGCAAGGATGCCTACTGTCTCCACTGCTATTTCACATAGTAATGGATAGTAAAGGAAGTCTTAGCTATCATAATCAGGCAAGAGAAGGTGATCAAGGTATCCAAATAGGGTCAGAGGAGATCAAACTCTCACTCTTCACTGATGACATGATCCTATACCTGGAAAATCCCAGGGATTCAACTTCAAAACTCTTAGAAGCAATCAAGGAATACAGCAGCATATCAGGATACAAAATCAATACAAGTCAGTAGCTTTTATATATGCCAACCATAGTCAAGCTGAAAAAACAATCAAGGACTCTATTCCTTTTACAATAGGGCCAAAGAAGATGTAATATCTGGGAATTTACCTAACAAAGGATGTGAAAGTTCTCTATAAGGAGAACTATGAAACTCTGAGAAATGAAATAGCTGAAGATGTTAAGAAATGGAAAAACATACCGTGCTCATGACTGGGAAGAACCAACATTGTTAAAATGTCCATACTACCCAAAGCAATCTACAGATTTAAAGCAATCCCTATTAAAGCACCATTGTCATACTTTATTATCATTTTTTAATTTTTTTATTATTAAATCATAGCTGTGTACATTAATGCAATCATGGGGCGCCATACACTGGTTTTATAGACCATTTGACATATTTTCATCATACTGGTTAACATAGTCTTCCTGGCATTTTCTTAGTTATTGTGTTAAGACATTTATATTCTACATTTAGTAAATTTCACATGTACCCTTGTAAGATGAACCGTAGGTGTGGTCCCACAAATTATCTTCCCTCTACCTGTCCTCCTCCCTCCCCTCCCCTCCCTTTCCTCCTTCCCCCTATTCTTAGGTTATAATTGGGTTATATAAATTAATTTCATAGTAGGGATGAGTACTTTGGATACTTTTTCTTCTATTCTTGAGATACTTTACTAAGAAGAATATGTTCTAGCTCCATCCTTGTAAACATGAAAGAGGTAAAGTCTTCATGTTTCTTTAAGGCTGCATAATATTCCATGGTGTACATATACCACAATTTATTAATCCATTTGTGGATTGATGGGCACTTGGGCTTTTTCCATGACATAGCAATTATGAATTGGGCTGCAATAAACATTCTGGTACAAATATCTTTGTTATAATGTGATTTTTGGTCTTCTGGGTAGAGGAATTGTAGGATCGAATGGCAGGTCTATTCTTAGATTTCTAAGTGTTCTCTAAACATCTTTCCAAAAGGAACACATTAGTTTGCATTCCCACCAGCAGTGTAGAAGTGTTCCCCTTTCTCCACATCCACGCCAACATCTCTGGTCTTGCGATTTTGTGATATGGGCTAATCTTACTGGAGTTAGATGATACCTCAAAGTCGTTTTGATTTGCATTTCTCTGATGATTAAAGATGATGAGCATTTTTTCATATGTCTGTAGGCCGTGCACCCGTCTTCTTCAGAGAAATTTCTCTTCAAGTCCCTTGCCCAGCCTGTGATGAGATCACTTGTTCTTTTTTTGCTAATACATTTGAGTTCTTTGTGGATTCTGGTTATTAAACCTATGTCTATGACAAAGGTTTAATAACCTGCAAATATCTTCTCCCATTCTGAGGGCTGTCTGCTTGTTTTACTTACTGTTCTTAGCTGTGCAGAAGCTTTTTAGTTTGATCAGTCCCAGTAGTATATTTTGATGCTGCATCAATTGCCCAGGAGGTCCTCCTCATAAAATATTCACCCAGGCCAATTTCTTCAAGAGTTTTCTCTGCACTTTCTTCTAGTATTTTTATAGTTTCATGTTTTAAGTTTAAATCTTTAATCCAGTGAGAGTCTATTTAGTTAATGGTGAAAGGTGTGGGTCCAGTTTCAGTCTTCTACAGGTTTCCAGCCAGTTCACCCAGCACCATTTGTTAAATAGGGAATCTTTTACCCACTGAATGTTTTTAATTGGCTTGTCAAAGATCAAATAACAGTAATTAGCTGGGTTCATCTCTTGGTTCTCTATTCTGTTCCATACATCTACCTGTCTGTTTTTGTGCTAGTACCATGCTGGACCATTGTCATACTTTAAAGAACTTGAAAAAAATCGTACTTCATTTTATATGGAATCAGAAAAAACCTCACATGACAAATACATTACTCAGAAATAAGAACAAATCAGGAGGGATCACATTACCAGACTTCAGGCTACACTATAAATCTAAAGTAATCAAAACAGCATGGTACTGGCACAAAAACAGAGAGGTAGATGTACGGAACAGAATAGTGAACCAAGCAATGAATCCAACTGCTTATTGTCATTTGATCTTCGACAAGCCTATCAAAAATATTCAATGGGAAAAAGACTCCCTATTTAACAACTGGTGCTGGGTGAACTGGCTGGTGACCAGCAGAAGACTGAAACTGGATTCCCACCTTTCACCATTTACAAAAATTGATTCTCACTGGATAAAAGATTTAAACTTAAGACATGAAACTACGAAAATACTAGAGTGCAGGGAAAATACTTGAAGAAATTGGCCTTGGAGAATATTTTATGAGGAGGACCCCCCGGGCAATTGAAGCAACACCAAAAATACATTACTGGGATCTGATCAAACTAAAAAGCTTTTGCACAGCCAGAGCACAGTAAGTAAAGCAAACAGACAACCTTCAGAATGGGAGAAGATTTTTGCAGGTTATGCTTCCAACAAAGGTCTGATAACTAGAATCTACAGAGAACTCAAACCAATCAATAAGAAAAGAATAAATAACCCCATTTCTATCTGGGCAAGAGACTTGAACAGAAACTTCTCTGATGAAGACAGGCATATGGCCTACAAACACATGAAAAAGTGCTCATCATCCTTAATTATCAGAGAAATGCAAATCAAAACCACTTTGAGATTTCATCTAACTCCAGTAAGATTAGACCACATCACAGAATCCCAAAACTACAGATGTTGGCGTGAATGTGGAGAGAAGGGAACACTTCTACACTGCTGGTGGGAATGCAAGCTAATACAGCCTTTTTGGAAAGAAGTTTGGAGAACACTCAAGGAACTAAAAGTAGACCTACCGTTAGATCCTGCAGTTCCTCTACTAGGTATATATCCAGATGATCAAAAATTATTTCACAACAAAGATGTTTTCACCAGAATGTTTATTGCAGCCCAATTCATAATAGCTGAGACGTGGAAACAGCCCAAGTGCCCATTGACCCATGAATGGATTAGCAAATTGTGGTATATGTACACCATGAATATTATACAGTCATAAAAAGATGGAGACTTCACATCTTTTATGTTTACCTGGATGGAGATGGAACATATTCTTCTTAATAAAGTATCTCAAGAATGGAAAAAAATGTATCCAATGTACTCAATGCTACTATGAAATCAATATATGATCACGTACACACTCATATGAATGGCAAAACATAACTATGATCCAGAAAGTAGAAGGGAAGAGGAGAGAGAGGGAAGGGGAGGGGGGCTGTGGGAGGAGGGAGGGTATTTTGGGGAACCTCACCTAATGTGCATGATGCAATGGTACATTTCAAAATGATTAAGAAATGAGTATAATTGTGATGGATGTGTTATTTAGTTCAATGTAAGTCGAAGCAGTACCCTGAACCCCATAAATATGTCAATGTATAAAGTTATGATTTAATAAAAAAATAATAAAAATAAATATAGAAAAACTACCTGGGGTTGGGAGGGCACCTGTAGTTCTAGCTAAATGGGAGGCTGAAGCTTGAGAATGGCTTGAGCCCAACAATTTGAGGTTGCTGTGAGCTATGATGCCACAACACTAAAAAAAAAAAAAAAAAGGAAAAAGAAAGGGTAAAAAAGTATTCAATTTGTAACATTCAAGTCACCAAGTCATGTTTGACTTCTGCAATTACAAGAGGTGCTCAGTGTTCAGCATGACTTGTATTCTTCCTAATTAGTATAAATTGAGTATTATAATTTTAATGCAGTTCTTTCTTTAAAACATGTATACACTTTTTTTGGCACCCTCTGTATATTTATTTCAGAGTCAAAAATAAATGTTAACGGGTCGGCACCCATAGCTCTGTGGTTATAGCTAGCCACATACACCAAGGCTGGCAGGTTTGAGCCCAGCTTGGGCCTGCTAAACAGCAATGAAACTGCAACAAAAAAATAGCCAGGCATTGTGGCGGGTGCCTATAGTCCCAGCTACTTGGGAGGCTGAGGCAAGAGAATTGCATAAGCCCAAGAGTTTAAGGTTGCTGTGAGCTATGACAGCAAGGCACTCTACTTGGGGCAACATAGTAAGACTCTGTCTCAAATTAAAAAAAATGTTAACCCCTAAGCCCAAGAGCTGGAGGTTGCTGTTGAGCTGTGATACCACGGGACTCTACTGAGGGCCACAAAGTGAGACTCTGTCTCTAAAAAAATAATAATAAAATAAATAAATGTTAAAATATGTAAATCTGGGGGATGGACCAGGAGGGGCAGAGATTGACTACGGATACAAAGTTACAGTTAGGCGATATGAGCTCTGCTGTTCTACAGTCTTTCAGGGCACACATGGTTAATTATAGTTTATTGTATATTTTTTAAAAACTTGCGGAGAGGATTTAGAATATTCCCCACACAAAGTAATGATAATTGAGGTGATGGATATGCTAATTGCCCAGATTGGATCATGACACATTGCATACATGTGCCAAAATATTATTCTGTGTCTCATAAACATAGTTAGTATGAGTCAGCTGAACATAAAAGGAAAATGTGTGTGAAACTTTGGTAGAAATTTAGTATCAAAGGTCCTCCGCCCGGTCAGAGAGCAAGGTCACTGTGCAGGGGGTGACGCCTCCTGACCTCACCTTGGCCTGTGTTCTCCAATTCCCTTCATGCTTCTTTCAACAGGCATTGAGAATCTAATAAACATGCACCCACCCTCTAAGCTCCAAGGTCTCTCACCCTGCCCAGTGTGCTGTTTTCCTTGTATTTGGGGGCTCTCCCCCGCATCTTTCCCACAGGTCTCAGGCGCTAGTGGAATGGACAGTATGAGCACACACTGTCCACCTGCTCCGCCATCTTGAGGGTGGTGGACAAAGCCAGGTAGGTACAGTGGGGGCAGCCTGGCTGTGCTCAAGTGGAACCAACAGTAACAAGGGAAATGACTAGACCTGCCGACTCTTTCCAGCTGCTTTATGATGAAGGGCAGCTGGGCCTGGGAGGAAGACGTCTGTGGTGCCCTTTCATTGGCCAGTGACTGACTCCCACCTTATTGGCTCTCCCTTATGGGCTGCTGCTGAGGAGACCCGGAGGGCACTAAGGAAAACTTCCTGCCATCCTGGGTGTTGGTGCAGCTCCCCTCTGTCCCTGCTGTCCTGCAGAATGGTAAGTAGTGCAGACGACATCCTGTTTTAACTTCATTCCCAGGGCTTTTCACTTGAAGGAAGTCCTTTGGCCTCTCAAATGTGGTGAATTTGGGGAGTGGGGCTGACTCTTTATAATCTTGGTTCTGTCCTACGCCTTCAGAAAGATGAGTGTGTCATGAACACACTCTTCATGCTGTCACTATACCCAGCATGCAGGACGAGTCCACTGGCTGCTGTTGTTACAGGTATGCAGGACAGGTGCAAAGTGTTTAGACATGACATCAGTATGGTTTTCAATCTCTAGCTTCTTGCAACCATCACAGTCATCTCTGAGGTTCATGGAGAAACTTCAATGTGCCTGGAACTTTTTGTTTATAATCACAATCTTGTCTCCTCCTTACAAGAATCCTGAGTTAAGAGCTATTATTATGATGTGAAATATATATACACATAAAGTATAAACAATATAATAAAAGATTTCAGAAATAACTATAGTCATAACACAAATATGAAGTAGACACAAGAACTTCTGCAGAAAAAAATAAACACATTGTGTAGCCCCATTGCCTGCCTTTTCCACCCTTGGGGGTCTTCGCTTCAGAGAATTTTACATTACCAAGTACATCTTATTTCCCCGGATTTTATTTTTTCCATCAATATATGCTCTTGTGAGAGGTACGTTTACTTTTCTTCATTTTTAATCATAGTGTATAGTTCTGTGACTTGATTCTTTCACTTACCTTATTTTTGAGATTTATCAAGGTTAATTTGTTTTAGCCACAGTGTTTTGTTTTTTTTTTTGAGACAGTCTCACTTCATTGCCCTGGGGTTGAGTGCCATGGCATTATTGCTTAAAGTAACCTCAAACTCTTGGACTCAAGTGATCCTCTTGCCTCAGCATCCCAAGTATCTGGAACTACAACGCCATAATGCCTGGCTATTTTTAGACACCAGGTCTTGCTCTTACTCAGCGCTAGTCTCAAACCTGTTGAGCTCAGGCAATCCACCCACCTCAGCTTCTTATGCAGTTCATTTATTTTTACCTCCTCACAGTATTTAAGTGTTTGAATAGATCACGACGTAATTAGCCATTCTATCAGTGATTGGTAGTTGACTTGTTTCTCAATTTTTGCCAGTATAAATGATGCTGTTTTGAACATTCTATCCATATCCTCTAGTTCATGAAAGGTAATTAGTGGAACTGCTGGGTCACAAAAGCGTAGATCACTCTCTTTGCCTATTTGCAAGTGGTTTCATCAATATTAACATCAGTGACTATTCCCATGTTTGCACATCACTGCCTGCCACTGATGTTGCTAGATTTTAAAAATACTCACCAAAAATACCGGTTAGAAAATGTATTTTATTGTTGCTTTCATTTACATGACTGTTAATAGAGTTGAGCATTTTTTCCATGTTCATGGGCCATTTGCAGCCTCTTCAGTGTTTTGCTTACGTTCCTGCTGGCTATTTCTCTGTTTTTATCTGCATTTAACTGTGCTTTATGTGTTCTAAAACAGTAACTCGGTCTATTATGTACGACATGAGTATCTTCTCACAGTTCGTGGTTTGTACTTTGCTTTTTACAGGGGTCATTCACTAGTTTTTATTTTTAAATGAAATCAAATTGATCAAGGTTTACTCTGTTTTACAAATCTGGAGTTTTGTTTAAAAAAGTCATTTCCACCAAGTCATGAAGGTATCTTATGTTGTCTTTTAAAACATGATAGAAGTTTGCTTTTCATACAGAAGTATGCATTAAGCTCCTTGTACTTGCTTTTCTCTAAGATAAGGAGAAAGGATCTATTTTTTAAATACAGGTGAAAATGGTGCCAGTTGTATTTAATGAACAGTTCACCTATCTCACTACCCAGCAATCTGTTATGACTTCTTATTTGCTTACATTTGCTTCCAAGCTCTGTTTTTGTTCCGTTGGTTGGTTCACTTTGTTCATCCATGTGCCAACAATCTCAATTAGCAGGGCTTTTTAATTAAACCATTACAAGGTGATGATTTAATCACCCCCAAATCTGTTAAACTCAAGTGAATCGTTGTAGAGAGTATTTGTGCCCTCTGTTTTCCATATACATTTTAGAATTACATGTTCACATGAGAAATTCTGTTGGGATTTTATTGCCATTTTACTGAACATACAGATCTACTTGGGAGGATTATTAACATCCTTATAAATTGATTATTTCTATACAAGAACTTACTGTTCTTCTTTGTTTTTTAGAGGCTTACAATCCTCTATTAGAATCACTCCCAATTTATTATTTTTCTTGTTACTGCACATGGCATCTTTTTTTTATTATTGTTGATTTATTGAGGATACAAGAAACCAGGTTACACTGATTGCATTTGTTAGGTAAAGTCCCTCTCATACTTGTGTCTTGCACCCAAAAGGTGTGTCACACACCAAGGTCCCACCTACCCTCCCTCCTCCTCTCTCTCTGCTCTCCCTTCCCCCACCCCCACCATGTACTAGGTCATTAATTGTCCTCATATCAAAATTGAATACATAGGATTCATGCTTCTCCATTCTTGTGATGCTTTACTAAGAATAATGTGTTCCACTTCCATCCAGGTTAATACAAAGGATGTAAAGTCTCCATTTTTTTAAATTGCTGAATAGTATTCCATGGTGTACATATACCACAGCTTGTTAATCCATTCCTGGGTTGGTGGGCATTTAGGCTGTTTCCACATTTTGGCGATTGTAAATTGAGCTGCGATAAACAGTCTAGTGCAATTGTCCTTATGATAAAAGGATTTTTTTTCCTTCTGGGTAGATGCCAGTAATGGGATTGCAGGATCAAATGGGAGGTCTAGCTTGAGTTCTTTGAGATTTCTCCATACTTCCTTCCAAAAAGGTTGTATTAGTTTTCAGTCCCACCAGCAGTGTAAAAGTGTTCCCTTCTCTCCACATCCATGCCAGCATCTGCAGTTTTGAGATTTTCTGATGTAGGCCATTCTCACTGGAGTTAGATGGTATCTCAGGGTGGTTTTGATTTGCATTTCTCTAATAAATAGGTATGATGAGCATTTTTTCATATGTTTGATGGCCATTGGTCTGTCTTCCTTAGAGAAGGTTCTATTCATATCTCTTGACCATTGATATATGGGATTGTTGGCTTTGTTCATGTGGATTAATTTGAGTTCTCTATAGATTCTAGTTATCAAGCTTTTGTCTGATTCAAAATATACAAATATCCTTTCCCATTGTGTAGTTTGTCTATTTGCTTTGGTTGTCGTCTCCTTAGCTGAATAGAAGCTTTTAAGTTTAATGAAGTCCCATTTGTTTATTTTTGTTGTTGTTGCAATTGCCATGGCAGTCTTCTTCATGAAGTCTTTCCCCAAGTCAATATCTTACAGTGAGTTTCCTATGCTTTGTTTGAGGATTTTTATTGTTTCGTGCCTTAAATTTAAGTCCTTTGTCCATCTTGAATCAATTTTTGTTAGTGGAGAAAGGTGTGGGTCCAGTTTCAGTCTTTTATGTGTAGGTATCCAGTTCTCCCATCCCCATTAATTGAATAGGGAGTCTTTCCCCCAAGGTATGTTCTTGTTTGGTTTATCAAAGATTAGGTGGTTGTAAGATGTTAGTTTCATTTCCTGGTTTTCTATTCTATTCCAAATGTCTATGTCTCTACTTTTGTGCCAGTACCATGCTGTCTTGACCACTATGGCTTTATAGTACAACCTAAAATCTGGTATGGTGATGCCCCCAGCTTTATTTTTATTACCAAGAACTGTCTTAGCTATACGGGTTTTTTTTTTTTTTGGTTCCATACAAAACGCAGAATTATTTTTTCCAAATCTTGAAAGTAATAGGAATGGCATTGAATAGGTAGCTTGCTTTGGGAAGTATAGACATTTTAACAATGTTGATTCTTCCCAGCCATGAGCATGGTATGTTCTTCCATTTGTTAATATCCTCTGCTATTTCCTTTCTGAGGATTTCATAATTTTCTTTATAGAGGTCCTTTACCTCTTTTGTTAGGTATGTTCCTAGGTATTTTATTTTTACTGAAGCTATGGTGAAGGGAGTTGTGTCCTTAATTAACCTCTCGTCTTGACTGTTACTGGAATATACGAAGGCAACTGATTTGTGAACACTGATTTTAAATCCTGAGACATTACTGTATTTTTTTGATGACTTCCAGGAGTCTTGTGATTGAGTCTTTGGGATTCTCTAAGTATAAGATTATTTGTCAGTAAGGAAGGAGAGTTTGACCTCTGCTCCTATTTAGATTCTCTTTATTTCCTTGTCTTGCCTAATTGTATTGGCTAGAACTTCCAGCACTATGTTGAAAAGTAATGTGACATAGGACAACCTTGTCTGGTTTGATTTCTGAGTGGGAAAGCTTTCAGTTTTACTCCATTCAATAAAATATTAGCTGTGGGTTTGTCATAGATAGCTTCAATCAGTTTCAGAAATGTGCCACCTATGCCTATACTCTTCAGTGTTCTAATTAGAAAAGGATGCTGGATTTTATTGAATGCTTTTTCTGCATGTATTGAGAGGATCATATGGTCTTTATTTTTCCTTGTGTCAATATGGTGGATGACGTTTATGGACTTGCATATGTTAAACTGGCCTTGCATCCCTGGGATGAAACCTACTTGATCATGATGTATGACGTTTTTGATGATAAGCCGTAATCTATTGGCTAGGAATATGTTGAGAATTTTTGCATCTATATTCATGAGTTAAATTGGTCTGAAATTCTCCTTTTTAGTTGGATCTTTTCCTTGTTTTGATATCAGGGTGATGTTTGCTTCATAGAATGTGGTGGGGAAGATTCCTTCCTCCTCAATTTTTTGGAATTTCTGCAGTATGGAAATAAGCTCTTCCTTGAATGTTTGATAGAATTCTGTTGTGAAGCCATCTAGACTAGGGCATTTTTTTGTTGGAAGCTTTTTTATTGTTTAATTTCAGTACATGAAATTGGTTTGTTCAGGAGCTCTATTTCTTCCTGGCTAAGTCTAGGGAGAGGGTGTGATTCCAAATATTGATTCATTTCCTTCACATTGTCAAATTTCTGGGCATAGAGTTTCTGGTATTATTCAGAGATGATCTTTTGCATATCTGTGGCATCAGTTGTTATTTCCCCTTTATCATTTCTGATTGAGGTTACTAGAGATTTTACTTTTCTATTTCTAGTTAGTCTGGCCAAAGGTTTATCTATTTTATTTATTTTTTCAAAAATCCCAACTCCTTGTTTATTAATTTTCTGAATGATTCTTTTGTTTTCAATTTCATTGATATCTGATTTAATTTTGGATATTTCTTTGCTTCTGCTGGGTTTAGGCTTAGATTGTTCTTCTTTTTCCAATTCTATAAGATGGCTTGTGAGTTTGTTGATGAGTTCTCTTTCTGTTTTTCGAATGTAGGCATCTAGCAATAAATTTTCCTCTCAAAACGGCTTTTGCAGTATCCCACAGGCTTTGGTAGCTTGTGTCGTCATTGTTGTTATGCTCAAGGAAGTTAGTGATTTCCTGTTTTATTTCTTCCTGCTACCATCTGTCATTCAACAGAAGGTTGTTTAATTTTCATGCCTTTGTGGGGTTGAACGTTTTTGTTGGAGTTGAGTTCCACTTTTAGTGCCTTGTGGTCTGAAAAGATACAAGGTAAAATTTCAATTCTTTTGATTCTGTTGAGGTTTGTTTTGTGGACTAGGATATGATCAATTTTGGAGAATGTACTATGGGGTGATGAGAAGAATGTATATTCTTTCTTTGGGGTGGAATGTTCTATATGTGCCTATCAAGCACAGTTGTTCTAGGGTCTCATTTAAGTCCCTTATATCTTTGTTTAATTTCTGTTTAGAGGATCTGTCCTGCTCTCTAAGGGGAGTGTGAAAGTCCCCTGTTATTATGGTATTATCGGATATCATATTGCTCAGACTGAGTAAGGTCCTTTTCAAGAATCTGGGAACACTTAAATTGGGTGCATAAATATTTAGAATTGAAACATCATCTTGTGTTTTTCCCTTGACCAATATAAAGTGACCATCTTTGCTTTAAATCCACATGTATCTGAAAATAAGATTGCAACTTTTTTTCTTCTGAATACTGCTTGCTTGACAAATTATCTCCCAACCCTTAACTTGGAGTTTTAATTTGTCTTTTGAAGCTAGGTGTGTTCCCTCCAGACAGCAAATGGATGGCTTGTGTTTTTTAATCCAGTCAGCCACTCTATGCCTCTTCAGTGGGGAATTCAAGCCATTAACATTTATTGAGATAAAATGTAACCAGTGTAACCTTGTTTATTGTACCCTCAATGAATCTCCAACAATAAAAAATAATAAATTAAACAAATTAAAATTATTGAGATAATTGATAAGTATGGTAGTGTTCTATTCATCTTATTTTGTGAGAGTCCATTGCTTAGTTTTATCTTTTGCATCAGTGTGGAAGCTAGGTTCTGTCCTTTAATTGCTGAGTTCTTACTTTGCTATTGATTCATTGTGATGGTCAGTGTGTAGAACAGGTTGAAGTATTTCCTGTAGAGCTGGTCTTGTGAATATCCTCAATGTTTGTATATTAGTAAATGATTTGATTTCTCCGTCAATTTTAAAGCTTAACTTAGCAGGATATAGAATGCTGGCCTGGAAATTGTTCTGTTTAAGTAGATTAAAGGTAGACAACCATTGTCTTCTTGCTTGGGAAGTTTCATTAGAGAAGTCTGCAGTCACCCTGATGGATTTGCCCCTATAGGTCAACTGGAGCTTATTCCTGGCAGCTTGAAGAACTTTTCTTTTGTCTTGACTTGGACAGGTTCATCACAATGTGTCTTTGAGAAGCTCGGTTAAAGTGGAGGTGACCTGGGGTTCGATATTCCTCTGAAAGGAGTGTGTCAGAATCTTTGGTGATATTTGGGAAATTTTCATTTACAATATTCTCTAGTATGGCTTCCATTCCCCTGGGACATTCTTCTTCCCTTTCTGGGATACCTATCACTAATATGTTTGAATGCTTCATAAAGTCCTATAATTTCAGTGAACGTTCTGCTTTCTCTCTCTTCTTTTCTGCCTCTTTAACTATCTGAGTTATCTCAAGAGCTTTGTCCTCTACCTCTAAGATTATTCTTTATGGTCTAATCTGTTGTTGATACTTTCTGTTGGATCTTTAAGTTCCCTAATTGACTGCTTCAGTTCCTTCAGCTCTGCTATATCCTTTCTATATTCTTCATATCGTTCATCTCTTATTTGATTCTGCTTTTGGATTTCCTTTCGGTTATTTTCCACTTTATCAGCAGTTTCCTTCATTGTTTCCATTATTTCCTTCATTGTTTTCATCATCTGTATTCCAAATTCTGTCATTTTTACCATTTCTTTATAGCAATAGCTACCTCATGGTCCCTTGGTGGTGTTGCTTTGGACTGGTTTTTCATGTTGCCAGAATTTTTCTACTGATTCTTTCTCATGAGTGATTTCTTTTATCTGTTTCCTTGCCCTAATTTTCCTTTCACTTACTCTTGGTCTTTAAGTTGCCATGCCTCTAGTCCATGGTTTCGATGAATCCAGTTTTCCACTGCTTTCGTCCTCGTCTTGGGGTCCAGAAGTCTCTCGCTGACACCCTGTGTCCTCAAAGGAATGTTTATGGGCAGATCCCACAAGGCAGAGATGCCTGGAGTTTTGGACTCATCATGCCCAGTTGCAAGGAAGCTGTTACTCGGCCGCCATCCTGCTTCTCCTCCCGCTTGTTGCATGCACAGGTGAATCTTCATCAGCAAATAGATTTGAGTCTTTTCCTGGTTTTGGTATTTCTTTCAAGGAACTTGTACCTTTAAGTCAGGCAAGGAGCTCAGTCCCAGACTCGGTCCTATGGAAGTCACTACTCATTGCCCCGAAGGCTCGGAGCTCGACAAACTCAACCTTCCTGCTACCAACGCCATTTACTCCATCTCCGTCTTTTTGAATGGCTGAATAGTATTCCATGGTGTACATATACTACAGCTTGTTAATCCATTCCTGGGTTGGTGGGCATTTAGGCTGTTTCCACATTTTGGCAATTGTAAATTGAGCTGTGATAAACAGTCTAGTGCAATTGTCCTTGTGATGAAAGGATTTTTTTTTCCTTCTGGGTAGATGCCCAGTAATGGGATTGCAGGATCAAATGGGAGGTCTAGCTTGAGTTCTTTTGAGGTTTTGCCATACTTCTTTCTAAAAAGGCTGCCTTAGTTTGCAGTCCCATCAGCAGTGTAAAAGTGTTCCCTTCTCTCCACATCCATGCCAACATCTGCAGTTTTGAGATTTTGTGATGTGAGCCATTCTTGCTGGGGTTAGATGATATCTCAGGGTGGTTTTGATTAGCATTTCTCTAATAATTAGGCATTATGAGCATTTTTTTTCATATGTTAGCCATTCATCTGTCTTTAGGGACGGTTCTATTCATGTCTCTTGCTCACTGATATATGGGATTGTTGGCTTTGTTCATGTGGATTAATTTGAGTTCTCTATAGATTCTAGTTATCAAGCTTTTGTCTGATTCAAAATATGCAAATATCCTTTCCCATTTTTTAGGTTGTCTGTTTGCTTTGGTTGTAGTCTCCTTAGCTGTACAGAAGCTTTTTAGTTTAATTAAGTCCCATATGTTTATTTTTGTTGTTGCAATTGCTGTGTAGGTCTTCCTCATAAAGTCCTTCCCCAGGCCAATACCTTCCAGTATTTTACCCACACTTTCTTTGAGGATTTTAATTGTTTTCTGCCTTAGATTAAGATCTTTTAACCATCTTGAATCAGTTTTTGTGAGTGAAGAAAGGTGCGGGTCCAGTTTCATTCTTCTACATGTGGATATGCAGTTCTCCAAGCACCATTCATTGAATAAGGGATTCTTTCCCCCAGTGTATGTTCTTTTTTAGTTTATCAAAGATTAGATGTAAGATGTTGGTTTCATTTCCTGGTTTTCTATTTGATTCCAAATGTCTATGTCTCTATTTTTGTGCCAAGACCATGCTGTTTTGACCACTATGTCTTTGCAGTACAACCTAAAGTCTGGTATGGTGATGCCCCTACCTTTTTTTTTATTACTAAGAACTGCTTTAGCTATACAAGTTTTTTCTGGTTCCATACAAAATGAAGAATTTTTTTTATCCAAGTCTTGAAAGTAGGATGTTGGTATTTTAATAGGAATGGCATTGAATCTGTAGATTGCTTTGGGAAGTATAGACATTTTAACAATGTTGATTCTTCTCAGCCATGAGCATGGTATGTTCTTCCATTTGTTAATATCTTCTGCTACTTTTTTTCTTAGAGGTTCATAATTTTCTTTCCTTCACCTCTTTTGTTAGGTATATTCCTAGGTATTTCATTTTCTTTGAAGCTGTGGTGAAGGAAGTTGTATCCTTAGCCTCACATCTTGGCTGTTATTGGCATATACAAATGCTACTGACATCTGGACATTGATTTTGTATCCTGAGATATTACTGTATTTTTTGATGACTTCCTGGAGTCTTGTGGTTGAGTCTTTTGGGTTCTCTAAATATAAGATTATATCATCAGCAAAGAGGGAGAGTTTGATCTCCTCTGCTCCCATTTGCATGCCCTTTATTTCCTTGTCTTGCCTAATTGTATTGGGTAGAACTTCCAGCACTATGTTGGATAGTAGTGGTGACAGAAGGCAACCTTGTTTGGTTCCATTTCTAACTGGAAAAGCTTTCAGTTTTACTCCATTCAGTAAAATATTAGCTGTGGGTTTGTCATTGATGGCTTCGATCAGTTTAAGACAGGTGCCACTTATGCCTATACTCCTCAGTGTTCTAATTAGAAAAGACTACTGGAGTTCATTGAATATTGAGAGGATCATATTGTCTGTTTTGCTTCTGTCGATATGTTGAGTAATGTTTATGGACTTGTGTATATTAAATCAGCCTTGCATACCTGGGATAAAACCTACTTGACCATGATGTATGACTTTTTTGATAAGTTGTGGTGTCTTGGCTAGGATTTTGTTGAGAATTTTTGCATCTATATTCATTAGTGAAATTGGTGTGAAGTTCTCCTTTTTAGTTGAGTCTTTTCCTGGTTTTGGTATCACAGTGATGTTTGCTTCATAGAACGTGTTGGGGAAGATTCCTTCCTCCTCAATTTTTTGGAATACTTTGTATGGGAATAAACTCTTCTTTGAAGGTTTGATAGAATTCTGGTGTGAAGCCATCTGGACCAGGGCATTTTTTTTTTAATTGTTAAATCATAGCTCTGTACATTAGTGCAATCAAGGGGTACAATGTGCTGGTTTCATATACAATCTGAAACATTCCCATCAAACTGTTCAACGCAGCCTTCATGGTATTTTCCTAGTTATTGTATGTAGACATTTATATTCTGCCTTTAGTAAGTTTCGCCTATACCCATTCCAAGATGCGCCGTAGGTATGGCCCCACCCATCACTCTCCCTCCACCCTAACCTCCCCCCCCTTCCCCTTCCTTGACCCCTTCCCCATAGACTTGTGCCATAGTTGGGCTATAGCCTACATGTGAAAGCCACAATTTAGATTCATAGTATGGCTGAGTACATTGGATACTTTTTCTTCCTTTCCTGCAATACTTTGCTAAGAAGAATATGCTCCAGCTCCCTCCATCCATGTAAACATGAAAGAGGTAAAGTCTCCATCTTTCTTTAAGGCTGCATAATATTCCATGGTATACATGTACCACAATTTGCTAGTCCATTCGTGGGTTGATGGGCAGCTGGGCTTCTTGCATGACTTAGCAATTATGAATTGGGCTGCAGTAAACATTCTGGTATAGATGTCTTTGTTATATATTGATTTTTAGCCTTCTGGGTATAAACCTAGTAAAGGAATTATAGGATCAAATGGCAGGTCTATTTTTAGGTCTCTAAGTATTCTCCAAACGTCCTTCCAGAAGGAACGTATTAGTGTGCATTTGCACTAGCAGTGTAGAAGTGTGCCCTTTTCTCCACATCCATGCCAACATCTCTGGTTTTTGGATTTTGTTATGTGGGCTACTCTGACTGGGGTTAGGTGATATCTCAAAGTAGTTTTGATTTGCATTTCTCTGATTAAGGCTTGATGAGCTTTTATTCATGTATTTGTAGATTATGTGTCTGTCCTTTTTAGAGAAGTTTCTCTTCAAGTTCCTTGCCCACCCTGAGATGGGATCATGTGTTCTTTTCTTGCTAATACGTTTGGGTTCTCTGTGGATTCTGGTTATTAGGCCTTTATTGGAGGTATAACCTGAAAATATTTTCTCCCATTCTGAGGGCTGTCTGCTTGCTTCACTTACTATGTTCTTGGCTGTGCAGAAGCTTTTTAGTTTGATCAGGTCCCAGTAGTGTATTTTTGATACTGCTTCAATTGTCTGGGGAGTCCTCCTCATAAAATATTCACCCAGGCCGATTCCTTCAAGTGTTTTCCCTGCACTTTCTTCAAGTATTTTTATAGTTTCATGTCTTAAGTTTAAATCTTTAATCCAGTGAGAGTCTATCTTAGTTAATGGTGAAAGGTGTGGGTCCATTTTCAATCTTCTACAGGTTGCCAGCCAGTTCACCCAGCACCATTTGTTAAATATGGAATCTTTTCCCCACTGAATGTTTTTAATTGGCTTGTCAAAGATCAAATAATGGTAAGTAGCTGGATTCATCTCTTGTTTCTCTATTCTGTTCCAGACATCTACTTCTCTTCTTTTGTGCCAGTACCATGCTGTTTTGATCACTATGGATTTATAGTACAGTCTCAGGTCTGGTAGCGTGATTCCTCCTGCTTTGTTTTTATTGCTGAGTAATGTTTTGGCTATTCGAGTTTTTTTTCTGATTCCATATAAAACGAAGTATTATTTTTTCAAGATCTTTAAAATATGACAATGGATCTTTAATAGAAATTGCTTTAAAATTATATATTGCTTTGGGTAGTATGGACATTTTAACAATGTTGATTTTTCCCAGTCATGAGCATGGTATGTTTTTCCATTTGTTAACATCTTCAGCTATTTCTTTTCTTAATGTTTCATAGCTCTCTTTGTAGAGATCTTTCATGTCCTTTGTTAGGTTTACTCCCAAAGATTTCATCTTTGGCACTACTGTGAAAGGAATAGAGTCCTTGACTGTTTTTTCAGATTGGTTATTGTTGGTGTATATAAAGGCCACAGATTTATGGGTGTTGATTTTGTAGCCTGATTTTCCTGTATTCCTTGATCACTTCTAAAAGTTTTGTAGTAGAATCCCTAGTGTTTTCCAGATATACAATCATATCATTTGCGAAGAGTGAAAGTTTGATCTCTTCTGACCCTATGTGGATACCTTGGATCGCCTTTTCTACCCTAATTGCGATGGCTAAAACTTCCATTACAATGTTAAAGAGCAATGGAGACAATGGGCAACCTTGCTTGGTTCCTGATCTAAGTGTAAATGATTTGAATTTAACTCCATTCAATACAATATTGGCTGTGGGTTTGCTGTAGATGGCCTCTATTAGTTTAAGAAATGTCCAATCTATACCAATTTTCTTAAGTGTTTTGATCATGAAGGGATGCTGGATATTATCAAAAGCTATTTCTGCATCAATTGAAAGAATCATATGGTCCTTAATTTTTAGTTTACATGCTGAATTACATGTAAATGTATAATGTCCCAGCCTTGAGAAACTGGGATAAATCCCCCTTGGTCATGGTGTATAATTTTTTTGATGTGTTGTTGGATTCTGTTTGTTAGGATCTTAGTGAGTATTTTAGCATCAATATTCATTAGTGATATTGGTCTATAATTTTCTTTTCTTGTTGGGTCTTTCCCTGGTTTGGGGATCAAGGTGATGTTTGCTTTGTAGAATGTGTTGGGTAATATTCCTTCTTTTTCTATATTTTGGAAGAGGTTTAGTAATATAGGTACTAGTTCTTTAAAGGTTTGGTAGAATTCTGACGTAAAACCATCTAGTCCTGGGCTTTTCTTTTTAGGAAGATTTTGTATAGTTGGTGCTATTGCAGAACTTGATATAGGCCTGTTCAACATTTCCACTTCGTTCTGGCTAAGTCTTGGTAGGTGGCGTACTTTCAGGTATTGGTCGATTTCTTTCATATTTTCATATTTCTGAGAGAGGAGTTTCTTGTAGTATTTGTTAAGGATTTTTTGAATTTCTGAGGAGTCTGTTGTTATTTCATCGTTACCATTTCTAATTGATGAAATTAGAGATTTTACTCTTTTTTTCCTGGTTGCGTTGGCCAAAGGTTTATCTATTTTATTGATCTTTCCAAAAAATGAACTTTTGGATTTATTGATCTGTTGTATAATTCTTTTGTTTTCAATTTCATTTAATTCTGCTCTGATACTGGTTATGTCTTTTCTTCTGCCGGGTTTGGGGTTGGAGTATTCTTCCTTCTCCAGTTGCTTGAGATGTCCCATTAAGTTATTAACTTCCTCTCTTTCTGTTTTCTTGAGGAAGGCTTGCAGTGCGATAAATTTCCCTCTTAGGACTGCCTTTGCAGTATCCCAGAGGTTCTGATAACTTGTATCTTGATTATTGTTTTGTTCCAAAAATTTGGTGATTTTATTCTTAATCTCATCTATAACCCATCTATCCTTCAGCATAAGGTTGTTTAGCTTCCATGTTTTTGTATGGGTATGCAGGTTCCTGTTGTTATTGAGTTCAACTTTTATTCCGAGATGGTCTGAGAAGATACAAGGAATAATTTCTATTTTTAAAAAATTTCTGAGGTTATATTTGTGGCCTATGATGTGGTTGATTTTGGAGTTTGTTCCGTGGGCTGATGAGAAGAATGTGTATTCAATTTTGTTGGGATGAAATGTTCTGTAGATGTCTGGTAAGTCCAGATGTTGAATGGTTAAGTTTAAATCTAAAATTTCTTTGCTTAGCTTCTTTTTGGAGGATCTATCCAGCACTAGAAAAGGGGGTGTTAAAATCTCCAACTACTATGGAACTGGTGGAAATCAAGTTGCTCATGTCTGTTAGTGTCTCTTATAAATTGAGGTGCGTTCTGGTTGGGGGCGTAAATATTAATAATTGAAATCTCATCATATTGAGTATTACCTTTAACAAACATGAAGTGTTCATCTTTATCCTTTCTTATTTTGGTTGGTTTAAAGCCAATTGCATCTGTGAATAGGATTGCAATGCCTACTTTTTTCTGCTTTCCATTTGCCTGGAGTATAGATGACCATCCCTTCACCTTGAGTCTGTATTTTTCTGTTAATGTAAGATGCGATTCTTGTTTGCAGCAGATATCTGGCTTGAGTTTTTGTATCCAGTCAGCCAACCTGCAATCTGCAGTCATTGTAATATTCCAATATTCTTCCCTTTGTCATTTGGGTTTAGTAGTGCTGGGGTTCTGAAACTCTGCTATCTGAATTTCAGAATCTGTTATGTCTGGAAAATTCTCTTTCATAATTTCATGGAGAAGTGCCTCTGTGCCTTGTGAAGCCACTTCATTGTGAGCTGGATATTAGCCTACTTTAAATTATCTCAGAGTTCTCTGAGAGAATGATCCACTTTTGTTCTCCATTTCTCTTCCTCTTTGAGAGTGTTCAAAAGCTTTGTCTTCAATGTCAGAAATCCTTTCTTCTGCTTGCTCCACTCTATTACTGAGAGATTCTACTCTATTTCTCAGATCTTTGCGGGCTGAAAATTCTTGCTTCAATGTGTCAAAATCTTTGGTGGGGTTGTCTTAAATTTGTTGAATTTTCGAGACTACTTTTGAATTGCTCCTCGAATTTCTAATTCCAACTTTTGAATTGCTCCTTAAATTTCTAATTCCAACTTTTCTTCTATTCTATTAACCTTGTTTGCAATGCAAATTCTGAATTCAATTTCTGACATCTGGCCATCTGTTTATGAATGGGATCTTTAGTTACATCTGCCATATCTTTCCTTGGAGGGTTGATCTACTCTGGTTATTCATGTTACCAGAGTTTCCCCACTGATTCTGCCCCATAATTATTTTACACCATTTGACTAAATGAGTGGATAAAGAAAAGCTGGGTTTGGGGCTCCAAGAGTAGTGATTAACCAGCCGTTTGCCCAAGAGCTGGGGTTGGTGTCTGTACCTTTTCTCCTGGAGCTTTGCTGAGGACCCATACAGTGCTACAGCCTGAGAAACTGGGGACCTCCTTGGTGTGGTGGGGCTAAGTGGCTCTGTCTTGTTTTCAGCTGGTCTCTGTTTGACCCTAGTGAAACAGTTACTCTGGGTTGAAGTCTCAGCTGTGGAGAAATACCTGCAATTAAGTCACCTGGCCCCTCACAGGCAATAATTGGAAAAGGAAAATCAAATCTTCCTGCAACCACACACCCAGGGCACCACTTGGATAGTCCTTGGGCAATTGGCTCAGTTCAAAAGATCCAAATCACCCCCCTGGGCAATTCAAGCAGCTTCAAAAATACACTAATGGGACCTGATCAAACTAAAAAGCTTCTTCACAGCCAAGAACACAGTAAGTAAAGCAAGCGGACAGCCCTCAGAATGGGAGAGATATTTGCAGGTTATGTCTCTGACAAAGGTTTAATAACCAGAATCCACTGAGAACTCAAATGTATGAACAAGAGAAAAACAAGTGATCCCATCTCAGGCTTGGCATGGGACTTGAAGAGAAACTTCTCTGAAGAAGACAGGCACATGGCCTACAGACATATGACAAATGCTCATCATCCTTAATCATCAGAGAAATGCAAATCAAAACTACTTTGAGATATCATCTAACTCCAGTAAGATTAGCCCATATCACAAAATCCCAAGACCAGAGATGTTGGCGTGGATGTGGAGAAAAAGGCACACTTCTACATTGCTGGTGGCAATGCAAATTAATACATTCCTTTTGGAAAGATGTTTGGAGAGCACTTAGAGATCTAAAAATAGATCTGCCATTCAATCCTATAATTCCTCTACTAGGTATATACCCAGAAGACCAAAAATCACATTATAACAAAGATATTTGTACCAGAATGTTTATTGCAGCCCAATTCATAATTGCTAATTCATGGAAAAAGCCCAAGCGCCCATCAATCCACGAATGGATTAATAAATTGTGGTATATGTACACCATGGAATATTATGCAGCCTTAAAGAAAGATGGAGACTTTACCTCTTTCATGTTTACATGGATGGAGCTGGAACATATTCTTCTTAGTAAAGTGTCTTAAGAATGGAAGAAAATGTATCCAATGTACTCAGCCCTACTATGAAACTAATTTATGGCTTTCATATGAAAGCTATAACCCAGTTATAACCTCAGAATATGGGGAAGGGGGAGAAGGAGGGATGGAGGGGGAAGATGGGAGGAAGGAGGGTAATTGTTGGGATCACACCTGCAGTGCATCTTACAAGGGTACCTGTGAAAGTTAGTAAATGTAGAATATAAATGTCTTAACACAATGACTAAGAAAATGCCAGGAAGGCTATGTTAACCAGTGTGATGAAAATATGTCAAATGATCTATAAAACCAGTGTATGGTGCCCCATGATTGCATTAATGTACACAGCTATGATTTAATAATAAAAAAAAGTCCACATTAATTGTCTCAGTCAGCACCTTTCTCTGGTGGGAGAGTTTAAAAAGGTCTCTGGCAACTAGATCACAGGGGTCTGCTGACAACTCAGTATGACTTCCTCCAGTGCTCTGTGAAGTCAGGAGGACCCATGTAGCAAATAGATCAGTCTGGGAAGGTTTATGCCTCCTTCCCCACCTTGCACCTCCGTCACACCCAGTCACTAATAACCCTGCAGGGCTGTGACACAGTTGCCTCCAATGAGCAGATACTCCAGGGGTTTGCACCTGCCTGTGTCACAAGAAAATCTATGTCTCCTCAGCCAGGCTACTGTTCTCTGCCACTATCCGGCAGGGGGAGGTGAGGCCTGACAAGCTTGGGTGCTTGATGGAGGCTGGGCTGTTCACTCAGTTCCAACCCCACCCCTGATTGATGTTACTGACAGAACAGAACAACTTTGTGGAGTTTGTTTCTGTCCTGCCTAAATTCCCCTGCACAAGAGAAGCTGTTTTGAGTTCACAGAACCTGCGGCTAAAGACCTGTCTTTGCTGTTGCAGGTTTGTATTCGCAGCATGTCGAATCAAGCTGTCAGTTCTAGCCTCCTGCCCTCCTTTGTCTAGACTGATAATCCCCTGAGGGCCAGGTGCGTCTTAAGCTCAGTAAAGTGGTCCTCTGGGTCAGCCCCTCCCTGAAAGTCTGCTGGGACTTTGCATGCATTTTCTAGTCCCTGCTCCACCCAGGCCAGTACCACCTCAGGCAAACCCTTTATTCACGGAGCCTGTGTTTCCATCCCAGATCTGTATCACAGGTGGTTGCCACCCAAGAAGATGACCAGCCTCCTCTGGTTGCCCAGAGAGACAGGGTGTGTCACTCTGGAATATCCAGGGGTGAACCCTATTGTTGCCAAAAACAGCTGCTGCTCTGCACCTCGGGGCACCACTGCTCCGGTGTGGTTCCCTCTCAGCTGACCATCCTCTCCTCGCTCCCCTGCTACAGAATCAGCACTGGCCAGCAGCAGTCCATGCCCTGTCCACGCCTCTCAAGAAAACACCCAAGAATCTGGACTCCTGGGGGACAGGCCTCCAGACCTCAGAGTGAGAGTGGAGGGGAGTGCTGGGAGCTCATAATTGCAGGTAGAGAATATATACAGTTTTACAGTTTTATGCCTGGCAGGAGAGTGCCATGGCACCGTAGTAGGGGAAGTAGGTCCAGTTTTTAGAGGGTCTCTCCCATAGGAGGACTTTTGAACTTTGCTCATTTGTTTATGGGGTACTCTGAGCCATTGTCCTGGGGGAGGGGACTCCCATCAGCTTGGTGATGGATTTTGTACCTTTTGTTTGTATCCTTGGGGTCACAGCTCGCCTCAGCAGGGTTGATGTGCATTCTTCAACCTTCTCTCTTGGCGCAGCTCTCATACACCAGGTTACTTGCTAAATTTCTGTCCTTTAACTCTCCTTCTGGATGGGAGCCTCTGTGGAAAGCTAGCGTCAGTCAGCCATCTTGTCTCTGCCTCCCTGCCATATCCTTTCTATATTCTTCATATCATTCATATCTTATTTGGTTCTGTTTTTGCATTTCTTTTTGGTTATTTTCCACTTTCTCAGCAATTTTGTTCATTATTTTCATGATCTGTATTTTAAATTCCCCTTCTGTGGTTTCTAATATTTCTTTATAGGTGGAATCCTCTGCAGTTTCTACCTCACAGTCCCTTGGGGGGGAGGGGGGTTGTTCTGGACTGGTTTTTCATGTTGCCAGGATTTTTCCTCTGATTCTTCATCATAAGTGTTTTCTTTTACCTGTTTCCTTGCCTTCATTTTCCTTTCACTTCCTCTTGTTCTTTAAGTTACTGTGCCTTTGGCCTAAGGTTTCAATGAGTCCTTTTGGTACAGGACTACAAGGATGAGAAGAATGAAGGGCAAGAAGGGAAAAAAGATTTTAAGGAAAGAATAAAGAAAAAATAGGGGGGTGAGTAAAAGGTAATATTGACAAAAAGAAGAGAGGCACAGAAAGAGGAGACAAGAGAAATAAAAGTGTACACCAGGCTACTTTGACCTACACCTTAAAACCCCCCAGCCTTTGGGGTGCTGGGTTGGATGGTTCCCTTAAGGTCAGCAGCTATTTGCCAGCCTGAGCAGATGTGGTACTTCATCTCCACCAAATAGAAAGAAAAGACAAAAATAGTATAAATCAAACCAAGACTAACAAACAGAAAACCTTATGAGATAAAGTTGGGGGAAAAAACCAAATAACAGTGGCAGAAACAATAGCAAAATGAAGTTCTTATTATTAAAGAAGGCAACAATGGAAAATTTACACTAGAGAAATGAAGAAAAAAACAAAAAAAGAAAAATTGGGGGGAGTTTTAAAAAAGAAAGAAAAAGAAAAAAATCAAAAAAGAAAGCAGTGTATATATCTTGCAAAATATTGTCTGGGCAACAGGTAATTTGTGGGGTATGAGATGCTAATCATAATGCTGATACAGCTGTATGAGATGGAGATTGGAGGCCTCTGTTGACTACTTTGTTCTCAAACCCTGCAGGGTTGAGAGCCAGAATCTCTCCTCAGCATGCTTAAAAGACACTTTAAACCATTAACCTTTGCTAAGCCAAAGCTTTCCCAGGAAAGCACTTGTCACTGGGATCTCTCCTGAAGGGGCTGCCTGCTTATCTGGTGTGCCAAAACTGGCCACATTCTATGCTCCTGAGAGCTAAAGCTGCAGGGCAGCCCTCCCATTGCCCAACACTGGAAGTTCTGCTCTTCCCCAGAGGCCTTTGGTGTTGCTCACAGTCACTAAATCACTCGCCCAAGGTCTCCTAGCCTGGGCCTTGCTCTATGACCCTGAGGGCAAAGTCTGCAGGGGCAGTTCTCACACAGTGGCTGCACACGTGGCCCACAGACAAACAAGGTTAGCTCTGTTCCAGCCGGTGGCTCAGTCCTGTGCCCTGGACAACACTTAAAGTCCCCCACAGTCTCACCCAACATCTCCCAAGGTAATTCAGCTGAGTGCCCAATTCCAAACAAAATAACCCACAGAGAAGGCCTTCCCTGTTTGCAATCTTGCTGCTGTTGTGGTTATAGCTGCGGCAGCCCATTCGCAACCACTTGCTAGTTCTCCACTGCTTTTGTCCTCCTTCTGGGGTCCAGAAGCCTCTCACTGGCTCCCTGCATGCCCAAAGGGATGTTTCTGAGCAGAGCCCACAAGCCAGAGATGCCTGGAGTCTTCTCTCCCCAATCTCACTGCTCCTAGTTGCAAAGAAGGTGTTATTTGACCTCCATCTTGCTCCACTCTCTCCACATGGCATCTTTTATGATTTAAAATTCTAACTCCTTTTATTTCTAGAAACACATCAGATTTTTATGTTGATTTTACATGCATCAAAGCTACTTTGCATCCTAACAGTTTTTGTATACGTTTGGGATGGAGGGCATGTTTGTCTGTATCTTACTACAAAGGCTATCCTTTCCTCATTTTCCCATTCACTAGGTTTTTGGCTGCTTTTGCTTTTTTGGAAGCCCTTATAGACTTAAATTCATTTCTTTCCTAATTTGCAAAGACCCATCTAAGACCATGAATTGATGCTGAATCTTCTATAGTTTCCTTTTTGCATGCATTAAGATGGTCCTTTCTTTTTCCTTTATCAATCTGGTTAATATGAGAAGTTATTTGTCAATTACCCAGAGCACACCCCTTCAGGTCAAAGCAGAATGCTAGCAAGTGGGAGCCAGTCACCAGTAATAGTATAGGTCATCAGGTGAGTCCAATTTGCAGCCAAATTGGCAACCCCTGGGTTAATATCTAGGAAGTGGCCCTGCAAATTTTATCACCTGTTAAAAATGCCTGTGGCTGCATTCATTCCAGAAATAGTATGACATGCCTCATATTTGAAAGGATCCCTGCCAGGGATGATATGCATCAGACAGAATATTCTCCTCTATGGAGTGTATGCTATAGACGATTATTTGGGGTTGAGATTGATGATGGAGCTGTTCTTTCTCTCTGGCACTGCCCAAACGAATTATTTGGAAGGTTCTTGGCCAGATGCCCCATGAGCTTCAATGTCATAAATCAGGTCTGTACCATCTTCTACCATCTTCTAATGAGCAGGCTATGTGAAGGCCTGAGTGGAGGAAGATAGCTTGGGCCCCCAATCTGAGGCAGACATGTCCAGGTATGGCAGCATCCTTTTACACTCTGAAATTGGTCATCAAGATCCTACATCAGGGGCCAGGCATGGTCGCTCATGCCTGTAATCCTAGCACTCTGGGAGGCTGAGGCAGGTAGATGCCTTGAGCTCAGGAGTTTGAGACCAGCCTGAGTAAGAGTAAGACCCCTTCTCTACTAAAAATAGAAAAACTAGCTGAGCATTGTGGCAGTTGCCCATAATCCCAGCAACTGGGGAGGCTGAGGCAAGAGGATCTCTTGAAGCAGTACCCATAGCTTAGTGAGTCAGGTGCTGGCCACGTACACGGGGGCTGTTTGGTTTGAACCTGGCCCAGGCCAGCTAAAACAACAATAACCACAAAAAAATATATAGGGGGGCATTGTGGTAGGTGCTGGTAGTCCCAGCTACTTGGGAGGCTGAGGCAAAAGAATCATTTAAGCCCAAGAGTTTGAGATTGCTGTGAGCTGTGACACCAGAGTGAAAGCTTGAGACTCTGTTTCAAAAAAAAAAGAAAAAAAAATTAAAAGAAACAAGAGAGGATCTCTTGAGCCCAAGAGTTTGAGGTTGTTGTGATTTATGACCCCCAGGACATTCTACCCATGGTGTTAGCAAGACTCTGTTTCATAAAGAAAAAAAAAAAAAAACTTTCTGTTGATCAACAACAAGAAAAAGCAACCTCCAACTGTTGGGCTTAAATGATTCTCTTGCCTCAGCCTCCCAAGTAGCTTGTACTACAGGTGCCCACCACAACACCTGGCTATTTTTTTTGTTGTAGTTGTCGTTGTTTGGCAAGTCCACAATGGATTCGAACCTGTCAGCTCCAGTGTATGTAGCTGGTGCCCTAGCCACTGAGTACAGGTGCCAAGCCTGCTTTATACTTCTTTCATAAATAATTTAAATAATCTTTAAAACTTTTTTTGAGGTACACCTAAGATCCTCTCATAGCACACCAGTTGAAAATCCCTGCTCTAGGGGCTGAGAATATTGAGACACAGAAACACCTTGTCCTGCCCTGATGGAGATTCAAATTTAATGGCATAATTAGACTTTTCAAACAAATCTTATCCAACTAACAATAAAATGTTAATAATGCTACATGCTGCAAAGTAAAAATAATTGGGGGACATAACCTAGGTCATAAGGTCATTTCACGTTGCTCCTAGTCTGGTGATTAGTGAGGAGGACTTGGCAGACAGTCACACTGACAACCATGACTGTTTCACAGTGAGAGAACATGAAACAAAATCAGCAAAGGGAGCAGGCATAAGGGACAAAGTCCAGGGGAAACCAAGCTCCTGAGTGTGTCCTCTCTGGTAGGGATGGGGGGTCGTCACATATCACATTCAATCCCCCAACAACAAGATGTGAAACATACTTGAAATGTTGTCAATGATGGAAACTCATTACAAACCCATCACTCAGGGTTTTCATGGTGAGCTGATGGTATGGGCACCTACCTAGCATGTGCCAATGTTCCAGGCTCCCAGAAGGAAAGCAGAGCTCATCATAAGCCATGTTGTTTGTTGCAAATGATTTGGGCAGAGTGAGCCACTCTCACTAGTTCTGGGAGTGGACTGTCACTATTGTGTGGTTGGATTCTGATTCCATATTTGTTTTGTGGATCCCATGTTCCTTATTCCTCAAGGTCCTTGCTCTCTGAAGTTTGACCTCCCTGCAGAAGCAGTATGGCAGAATTGTTTTCTGCTGCCTTTGATCTGCTCTCATATCTAGAGAAACTTAGTGATGAGGAATTTCATAGTTTTAAGAGTCATCTAGTAGAAGAGATCCAGCAGTTTGGACCACCAGAGATTCCGTGGACTGACCTAGAGGTGAGCAAGGAAGTTCTGGTCAACATGTTGACGGTCTCCTATGAGGAACAGCACACTTGGAATATGACATTCAGCATACTCCAAAAGCTTGGTCGTAAAGATCTCTGTGAGAAGATCACCATTAGACGAAACCGTGAGTGGGGCCCTTCCCAGAAGGGGCGGGCAGGGGACAAGGGGCAGGGGGAAGTTTGCAGGGAGCTTGGTTGTTTTGTATCCCAAGATGTAACTATCCCATTTCCCCGAAAATAAGACATCCTCCGAAAATAAGACCTACTTACAGGAAAGATAAGATGTCCCCTGAAAAATAAGAACTAGCGCATCTTTGGGAGCACACCTTAAAATAAGACACTGTCTTATTTTGGGGGAAACGGTATATTCCTTGATGACTTCTAAGAGCTTTGTAGTTGAGTCTCTGGAGTTTTCCAGTTATAAGATCATGCCATCTGCAAAGAACAAGAGTTTGACCTCCTCTGTACCCAATTGAATACCCTTTATCTCCCTCTCTTGCCTGATTACACTAGCTAGGACTTCCAGAACTATGTTGAATAGCAGTGGCAATAGTGGGCATCCTTGCCTACTTCTAGTTCTAAGTGGAAATGCTTTCAGTTTTACTCCATTCAATACATTCCTGTGGATTTGTTGATGATGGCCTCTACCAGTTTAAGAAATGTCTGACCTAAGCCTATTTTCCCCCGTGTTCTTGTCAGAAAAGGATGCTAGATGTTGTCAAAAGCCTTTTCTGCATCAACTGAGAGAATCAGATCGTCTTTGTTTTTGATTTTATCATTGTGGTGAATTACATTTACGGATATACATAAATTGAACCAACCTTGCATCCCTGATACAAAGCCCACTTGATCATGATGTATAATTTAAATGTGTCACTGTATTCTGTTTGCTAGGATCTTATTGAATATTTTTACATTAATATTCATTAATGATATTGGCCTATAGTTTTCCCATTTTGTTGGGTCCTTTCCTGGTTTTAGAAGCTTGGTTGTTTTGGTAACTGTTCCATGCCAAAAGAGGCACTCTTCAGACTGGAAAAAGGACCACTGATGGGTCGGATGTGGGTTATGTCCTGTCTTGTGACTTTGATTCTGCCCTTATTTTTTGTCTTCTTGCTATATGGATTTTGTGAAAGTGGCCAGGGGCAGGTGCTTAAGCTAGAGTGGATCCCTGGCATGGAGCTTTGTCCTAAAACTGTAAGATCTGGACCAAAGAAATGTATGGACTTATGTATAAAGATTATGGAGAGTTAAAATACTGGATACTCCCCTAATCAGGTCATCATGTTCATTGGCTCACTTAGTATTACCAAATGGATCTGAAATAGATATTATGTATCTCAGTTGAAAAATGAATATCTGAATGGTTAAGAAAACTTACTTAGATCATGAATCTAGGGCCAGGCATGGTGGCTCACACCTGTAATCCTAGCTTTCAGGGAGGCTGAGGCAGGTAGATTTCTTGAGTTCAGGAGTTAGAGACTAGCCTGAGCAAGATTGAGACCCTATCTCTAAAAATTAGCCAGGTATCCTGGAAGATGCCTACTGTCCCACGTACTCAGGAGGCTGAGGCAGGAGGATCATGGAAGCCCAAGAGTTTGAGGTTACTGTGAGCTATGACACCGCAGCACTTCACACAGGGTGGCAAAGTGGGACTCTCTACAAAAAAAAAAAAAAAATATGAATCTGATCCAAGGTCTCCTGGATCAGAGAGCTAGTGACTCTAAATGCCAGGATTTTTTCCCCTCATCTTTCTCATCTCTTGAATATTTCCCACCAATCTGGAAAAGATTGTATTGTAAGGATGGATAGGTTTATTCAACCTTCTTCTTGCTGCTTTAATGCAACCTATAAATATCTTTGTATCTATACCTTTGTGATGAATGGATAGTTAGTAAAATGACTTTGTTTTTCCTGTACTTTTACTTTATATGAAAATAGGGTGAAACCGTTTTTGCCTCTTAAATTTTTATCTGCATTTTGCATTTCATCTACCCTATGTTCACTTAGGTAACAAAGAAATGCACAAATCTCTCATGCGGACAAAATTCCTAAGCCAGTGGGAAACGTGCCCCTTTTCAGAAGTTCATTACTTATACTTCTGCGAAGTTACTGGAGACATTTTCTACACGCTTGAATTATCATATGATTCTTCAACAACTTCCACAGAGAATCTTAATGTGTTCCTCGTGGGAGACAGAGCCACAGGGAAATCTATGATTGTAAAAGTCGCAGTGATAGAGTGGACACTGGGTGAGATGTGGAAGGACACCATCTCGTACATTATTCACATTGCATCTCATGAAATCAATGAGATGACTGATGGCAGCTTGGTTGAGCTTATCTCCAAGGACTGGCCCGAGGACCAGGCTCCAATTGCCGACATTTTGTCTGAACCCCAGAAGGTCCTTTTTATCTTGGAAGACCTGGATAACATGAACGTTGACCTGAACGTGGACGAATCTGCTTTGTGTAGTGACAGCAGACACGAGGTGCCGGTGTCTGTTCTCCTGGTCAGTTTGCTGAAAAGAAAAATGGTTCCAGGTTGCTGGGTCCTGGTCTCCTCACGGCCCAGTTGTGAGCCTTCCATAAAGGCCTTGATGAACAAGAAAGATTGCTATGTGACCCTGCAGCTCTCTAACGAAAAGAAGCAGAACTATTTTTACTTATTCTTTAAAAACAAAGTGAGGGCGGAGCTAGCCTTCAATCGAGTACTTGACAGTGAAATTCTTGTGGATCTATGCGAGGTCCCTCTCTTATCTTGGATCCTGTGCACTGTCCTGAATCAGCAGATGAACCAGGCAGATTTCGCATTCTCCTGCCAGACACCCACGGATATATATACCTATTATCTCGCCAGGGTGTTGGCATCTGACCCTGATGTTACTGCCCAACAGTATCACCTCATTCTCCTAAATCGTCTGTGTTTACTGGCTTTAGAAGGACTATCTCACAACACCATCAATTTTAGTGGAAGTGACCTTGTAAGTGTCGGGCTCACCTGCTATGATGTCTCTGTGTTGCAGGCCATGAATATTCTCTTGCGGAGCAGCAACCACGAGGTCCATTACGAGTTCATACACTTGAACATTCAGGAGTTTTGTGCAGCCCTAGCGTGCCTGATGGTGTTACCCCGTCGCTCGATCCCCTCAGCCGGGAGGACAGATATAGAGAAGAGAGAATTATACGACAATTTTAGTCCAGTAATTACTTTCATTTTTGGCCTTCTTAATGAGAGAAGGAGAAAAATTCTTGAGACATCTTTGGGCTGTCAACTACCCATGGTGGAATCTCTCAGGCAGACCTTGCTCGTGCATATGAAATATTTGGCGACCAATCCGAACCTGATGGAACACCACATGCCTTTGTTTTATTGTTTCTTGGAGAATCTGGAGGAAGAATTTGTGACACAGGTAATGGGCTTTTTCTCAGAGGCAACCATTTTTATTCAAGCCCACAAAGATTTGATGGTGTCGTTATATTGTCTGCGGCACTGCCAACCTCTTCAGAAGCTTAAGTTGAGTGTTCAGCAAGTCTTTCAGTACAAGACACCCATCGAGCTGCTAACTTACAGGTGAGTCTTAAAAAAGAAAATCCCTTTCTTTTCTATATTCCTATGACCTGCCCACATTTTAGCCGTTGTTGTCCCTAAGATGGACACTAAAGGCCATGCAGAACTTGATTTCCACTCTAGCTTCTAGTAAGACCAGTTTTTTTTGTTTGTTTGTTTTTGTTTTTTTATTGTTGGAGATTCATTGAGGGTACAATAAGCCATGTTACACTGATCCAGTTTTTTTTTGTTAATCACTACTTCAGTTTAGTCTCAGGGTTTCTATGTTAAATTTCAGCCTTACTGACATTTGGGGGGCCAGAAAATTCTTTGTGGTGGTGGGGTATTATTTTATACATTACAAGTTGTTTAGCAATATCCCTGGCCTCTACCCTAGCGGGTAGCATGCTATAGTTGTGAAAATAAACACATCCTGAGACATTGACAGATATCCCTTGGTGGACAGAATTGCTGCTAGTTGAGAACCAATGGTTTGACTTCATTTCTATAGATCACATGTATGGATTAACTGAAGTATCCTTATATGACATGAAGGGAGTGTTCATAATAGCACATAATATTCTATACTTATTATCAATATGAGTGTTTCTAGATATAACATTTCTACAGTTAAAAGCACTACAGTTAAAAGCAGTGCTTTTATCCATATTTGCATTTTGCCCAAATATGGAATCATCAACTACACTTAGCAAGCCTGGGTGTTGTTTTTCATATTTGACAAGGTTTCGTCTCTTTCTGCCTCGTATATTAAGTCATAGTTAGGTACAAGGTCTCTCCAAAGACATAGTAATATACGCAGAGGGCACCACAAAGGAACACACATTTTAAGAAAGAAAAAACCTATATTATATTTGTAATACTCAAGTCATGTTTGACTTCTGCAATGAATTATAAGAGGTGCTCAAGGCAACTTGTATTCATCTTTTGTTACTGGTATATATTGAGTATTACAACTTTAATACAGGTTTTTCTTGTCTTTAAATGTGTACGTATGTTTTTGGCACCCTTTCTGTGTGCGTTGTTTTTCAAATTGTTGGAGTAGAGCTGATTTCACTGGAAAATCCCATTTTTCTTCTCTACAGTCAAATGAGGGGCCTCGCCTACTGGAGGGAGATCTGCTCTCTATTTCACAAGAAGGAGAACTTCCGGGAGCTGGAAATTTGTAACAGTGACCTTAACAGGATTTCAGAAATGCTTCTGTCTAAAGCCCTGAGACATCCTAACTGTCAGCTTCAAACACTCAGGTACTCCACCAGTCTCTGCCTCAGAGTTCCCCAGGAAATAGCAGTGGTCTCCTCTTCCTTCTCTGGGGGAGACAAAACACAAGAAAACGATTATTTCACATGATAAATACTAACACTGGGAAGGGAACTAAGTCAGGTGAATGTGGCTATCACAGTAAGGGGGTTGGGGAGCCCCTGAAATCCCTGGCTGTTTTTAGAAAATAAAAGATAATTGATTCAGGTATTGATGAATCACAAGCTGCCCAGGTGAAAGGAAGTGATATCATTTTGAGTTCTGTTCAATCATATGTAAGAGACTCCCTTCTTCTTCATTTCCCCTCCCCCACTTCCCTGCAAAGGTGGCTTAAGCACATAAGGCTTATTTTTCTACTTATGAAAGGTCTGGACATAGAATGCTGTGGCAGACACAGTGTTAGGTCAGGTTTGTCTGTCTGTGACCAAGATGATCGTGGGTCCAGCCATCATGGCTGCCTCAGGAAGCACCAGCAGGAGGAAGGGAGAGAAAGGTACATGGCTAAGCTTCTGTAGCTTCGTTGATGGTTGTGGATTCTTCCTCCTATCACTCTCCTTACTTCTCATTGACATGCTCAACTTTCTTCTTCTTCTTTTTTTTTTTTGAGACAGAGTCTTACTCTGTCACCCTGGATAGGGTGCCATGATGTTATCATAGCTCACAGCAACCTCAAATTCCTGGGGTCAAGTGATATTCCTGGCTCAGCCTTCCGAGTAGTTGGGACTACAGGTGTCCATCACAATGCCCAGTTAGTTTTTTTAGTTTTAGTAGAGACAGGGTCTCGCTCTTGCTCAGGCTGATCTGGAACTCCTGAGCTCAATCAATCCATCTGTCTCAGCCTCCTAGAATGACAGGATTACGGGTATGAACCACAGTGCCTGGCCCACTAGAGGATGATTTCAAAGTTCAACAGCCTGGTGTTGGGATTAGCGGAAACATTCTGACCTGCATGGGAACCTAATGTTGAGTACAGCATGTAAGGAGATGATTAACACTCATAATCTGTGCTAGGATGGAATAGGGCAGGCAGAAAAATTCCAGTTGTGTTCATTTTGCACCTGACTTTTCCTAGAAGTTCCCATGACTTTTGTTTTTTGCAGGTTGTCCTATGTTTCTGTCAGCTCAAATTTTGATGACTTGTTCATATCTGTGGCTCAAAACCAGAACCTGACCTTCCTGAATGTGAATTGCATTCCCTTTTCTCTGAAGATGTTTTCCCTGCTGCGTGAGGCCTTGAGCAGTCCCACCTGCAACATACAGCACCTGAGGTGAGTCCCAACTTGGCCTGACGCTCAGTGTTTATGAGGGGGATGGTCAGGTGCTGGTATGAAGAGGTACTCTGCAGGTAATGCCACCTTCCCTCTGTCCTTGATGTCATTCCTTCTTGAAGATTGTTAGCACATGGTATATTTCTCCATCACCAGCATTATTCCTGTCATTTTGATTGATCTCAACTACTACATCAATCTTTTCTATCACTTGGCTTCTCACTCCTATGACCTTATTTCTCTAAACATCTAGTTCTCCTGTTCATTCTCAGGTACACAGCACCCTGGTCAAACCCTGAAGAAACACTGTCTGAGGGAAATGCTATGTAAGCCCCAGAAGTTTTTTTTTTTTTTTTTGAGACAGAGTCTCACTACATTGTTGTCAATAGAGTGCCAGGGCGTCACAGCTCATAGCAACCTCAAACTCTTGAGCTCAAGCAATTCTCTTGCCTCAGCCTCCCAAATAGCTGGGACTACAGACACCCACCATGATGCCCGGCTATTTTTGTTGTTGTTGCAGTTGTCATTGTTGTTTAGCTGGCCTGGGCTAGGTTCAAACCTGCCAGCCTGGGTGTATGTGGCTGATACTGTAACCACTGTGCTACAGGCACCAAGCCACAGAAGTAGTTTTAAATTTTTTAGGAACCACATTTAAAAAGTGAAAAGAAACAGCAAAAATGTTTTAAACCTTAACCCAATGTATAAATTTAATATCAATACATGATATTTAATATAAAAGTCTTAATAAGATTTTACATTCCTTTTTGGTATGAAAATGTCAAAATCTAGTATAAATTCTACACAGAACATCACCATTCTAATGATAAATTTTCAATGGAAAGATTTGACCTCTACTTTGATTACATAAAATTTACAATTGAAAGATTGTTTTACATACTCAAGGTATTATTCAACACTGCTCTTCAATAACTAAATTGAAACTCTATTTTTATTTAATTATTTTATTTATTTATTTATTTATTTTTTGTAGAGACAGAGTCTCACTTTATGGCCCTCGGTAGAGTGCCGTGGCATCAAACAGCTCACAGCAACCTCTAACTCCTGGGCTTAAGCGATTCTCTTGCTTCAGCCTCCCGAGTAGCTGGGACTACAGGCGCCCGCCACAACACCCGGCTATTTTTTTGTTGCAGTTCGGCCAGGGCCGGGTTTGAACCTGCCACCCTCAGTATATGGGGCTGGCGCCTTACCGACTGAGCCACAGGCACCACCCTATTTTTATTTTTTTTTATTTTGGATTAACATGAGGGTACATATGATGAGGTTATACTGTTTGCATTTGAAATCCAAGTTGTAGTTGAGACTTTCCCCCCAGGAAGTGTGCTGTATACCCCTATGTTGTGCCTGTTAGGTGAGAACTTACCCAACCTTCTCCTCCCCGCCTTCTTCAGTTTAACTGCATTTTTCTCTCCTGTGGGCCTGTAGTTGTTCCTCTACTAGTTTTAACTTAGTATTGAGAGAATCTATATTTACTTATTTATTTATTGAGACAGAGTCTCACTCTGTTGCCCTTAGTAGAACACCTTGGCTTCACAGCAACCTCAAACTCTTGGACTCAAGTGATTCTCTTGCCTTAGCTTCCCAAGTAGCTGTGACTATAGGTGCCTATCACAGTACCTGGCTATGTTTAGAGATAGGTTTGCTCAAGCTGGTCCCAAACTCCTGAGCTCAAGTGATCCATTTGTCTCAACTTCCCAGAGTGCTTTTGAGCCCAGGAGTTTGAGATTGCTGTGAGCTATGATGATGTCACAGCAGTCTAGCCTGGGCTATAGAGTGAGACTCTGTCTCCCAAACAAACAAATATACAAATAAACAAAAACAGAATGTGCTTAGTGGCCTTGAGAGCAAGGAAATCAGTGAGGACAGGACAGAGGGAATAATGAATGGAAAATTAAGAGATAAAATCAGAAAGCAAATTAGAAGCCAGGTCATAGGGAGCACCATGGGCCACCAGGAAAACCTTCACAGGTCAGTGTAAATGTGGTGGAAAATTGAGGGTCTTGACCAGGCTTGTACATGTGGTGGCACATACCTTACCTGGTTAGGTGGCCTGTCTAATACCTGGCCTCTGTGGTTCTGAAACATGCCACTGGGGGCCATGTGGAGACAGATGCCAAAGGACGGAGACCTGCTTGGTCACTGCCCTTCCCAAAGGTACAGCCCTCACCCTAATTTGAACTCTGAGAACTGGTATAAAGCGAGATTAAGAGCAGAGGGATCCATTTATCTCCTATTCTAGGTAGAGTGACTTCTCACTTGGCTGGGATTGATTTTATTTAAAAGAGGCATGACTTAGAAAATGGGATAGGTTGGGTCACACCTGTAGCTCAAGGAATAGGTTGCCAGCCTTATATACCGGAGGTGGTGGGTTCAAACCCGGTACCGGCTAAAAACTGCAAAGAAAAAAGAAAAAGAATTTAGAATTTAAAAGAGAAAGAAAAGAAAATGGGGTGGGTTTATTTCATCTCTGAGTTCTCCTTACAGCTTGATGCGCTGTGACTTGCAAGCTAGTGCGTGCCAAGAAATCGCCTCCATCCTCATCAGCAGCAAGAAGCTAAAAAAACTGACCTTATCCAACAATCCCCTGAAGAATGATGGGGTGAAAATACTGTGTGACGCTCTGTTCCACCCAGACTGTATCCTTGAGTCACTGGGGTAAGGGGACTTAGACAAGCCCACCACAGAGAAGTCCACACCTGGGCTTGAATGTCTGGGCATGTGGTCAAAGAATGAGGAGGAGAAAAGTACAGCAAAGGGCAGTCGCTGAAAACATGGTATTTGTAGTGGGATAGGTCTGGGTTAACATTCTGCTTTGACAGCTAGTTAGAAGCACAATGTTGGCAAAAATGCATTTAGATTCATTGGGGTTTTTACCCCCAACTTGTGTTCTCCAATGTGGAGAACAAAGTCACAACACTAGCAAACTAGGCTTTGGACAGGGTGTTAAATATGTTGATAAGGATATTACAAGTGCATTTCCTGGACTGCAGCAGCCACACTTCCTGTATAAGAGCAGGGAACTTACATTGTCAACCCCAGTCCAGTTTACCTTCTGCCCCCATGCAGAAACCAAAATCTGGTGTGATATTTTTGGTTTTTGACAATTTTTTTTTTTTTTTTAGCTACTAGAGGATAGAAATACAGATTGGAATTGAGCAAACTTTCAACTTATATTAGCAATAAATTAAACCTGAACATAAATTGGATGCTATAAAATGGGTTTGCAGGTCTGGAATCAGAGGTCCGCATTTTCAACATTTTTAACAGTTCCCAGGTTCCCTTGTAAGCAGCAAGGTAGCTCTTTGAGAATCACAAGTTTCAAAGGGAAAAGAATTTTAGGATTCAAGTTAACCTCTCCTCCCCCAGATAAAAATACACTTTATCAAACAATGAGGAAACCAGGTTACAGAAGTAATTTCTGAAAGATTTTCCAGTTAGTGGACGTGGGAGCTAGGGGGTTCTTCTCATGCCCTGCCCCGTATTTCCTGTTCTGTATTTTTTCCCCTGTACTATTCTGGGTGCTTTTTAGAAGGATGTTGGAGGTAGAGGTGTGTTGGGCTGTGGCAGCAAAAGGCACGGAGACTCTTGTGGATTTGATAGGAGTGTGTGTGTGTGTGTGTGTGTGTGTGTGTGTGTGTGTGTCACATGACCCCTTTATAGGCGGCATGGCATCACTAATCCTCCCCGTGTCTATGTCCCCACACAGGTTGTACTTCTGCTGTCTTACAGAAGGCTGTGTTGCTTACATTTCAAGAGTTCTTATACTCAGCACGACTCTGAAACATCTAGAGCTGTCTGTGAATTACCTACAGAACCGTGCAGTGTTGTCTTTGACTTTTCCCTTGTCCCTCCCAGAATGTCAGTTACAGGAGCTTGAGTAAGTCTTCCTGTGTTCTTATGGGCGACAGCATTCCTGCTGCGTAAGGAGGTTTGCATGCTGATGTTGGCAACAGAAACAAGCTTTAGTGACGGTGGCCAGGCACAGTGGGTCACACATGTCATCCCAGCACTCTGGGAGGCAGAAGTGGGAGGATCACTTGAGATTAGGAGTTTGAGAGGAGCCTGAACAAGAGCGAGACCCTGTCTGTAAAAACAGCTGGGCACCGAGGCAGGTGCCTATAGTCCCAGCTACTTGGGAGGCTGAGGCAGGAAATTTGAGTGAGCCCAAGAGTTTGAGGTTGCTATGAGTTAGGCTGAGGCCACGACACTGTAGCCTGAGTGACAGAGTGAGACTCTGTCTCAAAAAAAAAAAAAAAAAAAAAAGGTTTCAGTGATGGTGTCAAGGGTGATAAAGTGTGTGGGAACATGTGTTCCCAACAATAGGCAGCATAAAAACACAAAGGTTCATTGAGGAAACCTCTTAGCTGAGAAGGATCAGGGTCCACAAAATCCCTCAGACACTCCTCCAGTAGTGTTGGCACCTGTGCCAACCTCGCTGGACACAATGCAAAAGTGCTATAGAAGAAGGGACCCAAAGACACACCTCCAACCTGACTTACACACTCATGGGGAAGGGAGTCCACAGGAACATCTTTGTTGTGCAACAGCTCTATTAAAAGGGAGTGTGTTGGGAGCACATCTGGAGGAGACTGCTACATTCAGCCCATGGGTTTGGCCATGGACACACTTCTCTGATTTAGTTGGGTCCAAGGCCTTTGACAAAATTCCAGGAAGAAATAAGTAACAACCTTATATAGCCTTCTGAGTGAGTCTCCTTAATGATACTAAATAACTAGCTCTCTCATATTTTCTCAGGTGATGAGTTATCACTTATCCAAAAAGAATTTTTTCTTATCCTTTGAAGTTATTGAATTGAAGTCATTTTTGTTTGAAAATATTCTATCTCAGATGTCTTTGGCTTTGAAATATGAGAAATACAGGTCATGGTGGGGCACACTGGCTCACACCTGTAATCCCAGCACTCTGGGAGGCCAAGGCTGGTGGATTGCCTGAACTCAGGAGTTCTAGACCAGCATGAGCAAGAGTGAGACTCTATCTCTACTAAAAATAGGAAAACTAGCCAGGCATCTGTTGTCCCAGCTACTTGAGAGACTGAGGGAGGAGGATCAATTGAGGACAAGAGTTTGAGGTTGCTATGAGCTATGATGCCATAGCACTCTACCCGGGGCACAGAGGGAGACTCTGTCTCAAAAAATAAAAAGTAAAATATTGCAGGTCATGAAATCATCTCTTTAAAAAATGGCAGCACCATAGCTTATGAGCTCCAGAACTGATGCACCTAATGGACTGTGTAAGAATATAGTTGATACTACCGTAACTTACTTCTTATTTTGAATTTCTTTCTACTTTGTAGTTATAGCTTAAATCTTTGTTTCTGTTTAATTTGAGAATAGGCCAGTAAGTGGCAAAATAGAAAATTCTTGGATTATTCTCAAAACAGTTTTATTGGAACACAGCCATTACATATTGCCTATGAACACTTTTGGGCTATGATGGCAAAGCTGAGTAGCTGTGACAGAGACTGTGTGGCCCATAAAGCCTAAAATATTTATTATCTGGTCTTTTGCAGAGAAAGTTTTTCAATCCTGCATCAGACAATAAGTGCTATGGAAAATTTTCCAATTTAAAGTAGATCAGGGGGTGCTGAAAGTGATTTGCCCATCCTGAGGCAAGGTTAGTTGAGGTAACCAACCTCACTGAGCAAAGATTTGGAGGAAGATCCATGCACATCACCAGAGTGGGGCTTCCAAGCAGAATGAACAGCCACTGTGAAGATGTTAGCATAGATATGGCCTGCCATGGTCAAGCAGCGGCATGAGGCCACGTGGCGGGGTAAAGAAGTAGAATTGCAGAATTAGACATATGAGATAAGTAAGAACAGAGAAAATCAGACAGCAGGTCACCAGGGAGAATGTGGGCAGCTATAAGGACTTAGGCTGCTCTGAGTGAGAAGAGCCCTGTGGTGTAATTATTTTTATCATAAAAGCAACTTATTTAGCTCTCTTCATTAACATTAGTCTTTGATATAAATATGGGAAGGTAGAAGAACATCAGAAGAGCTTGCCTAAAATAATTCTTTAGAACTCAAGTTCATTATCACAAAACACAGGAATAGGCCTTCTAGTTATCCATGTCCTGGAACCAAAATGCTTAAAACATTCTGGACTCAGAATGTTTTTTCTTTGTTTGTCAAATCAGGATGCTCAGAGCCTTGCAACCATTGTGTGGGTTAATACACGTTAAGATCATTGGTAGAATAGGGAGAAAGGGGAAAGGGAGGGGAGGGAGGGGGGAGGGAGGGGGATTAATGGGATTACACCTGCGGTGCATCTTACAAGGGTATATGTGAATCCTAGTAAATGTGGAATGTAAAGGTCTTAGCAAAATAACTAAGAAAATGCTACAAAAGCTATGTTAACTAATGTGATGAAAATGTGTCAAACGATATATGAACCAAGTGTATGGTGCCCCATGATCATACTAATGTACACAGCTATGGTTTAATAAAAAATATTAATAATAAAATAAAATAAAAATCATTGGTAATGCCTGGCACCTTGTAAATAAATGTTCTAGAGCTGTTAGTATTGCTCTTTTCCCTATAACCAGTCCCTTCTTGGGGAATGTCAGGAGATAGTTCCAAGAATACTGAGAACTTCACGACATAAAGCTTTTGAGACAGGCAGTCATGACTCTAGCTTCTGTTTGTGCTTTTCTTGCAGGCTGACGGGTTGTTTTTTCACCGGTGATGTCTGCCGAAGTATTGCCTCTGCTATTATTTCCAATGTGCACCTGCGGAGGCTGGAACTTGGGTTCAATAATCTAGGGGATGCAGGGGTGAAGGTGCTCTGCAATGCTCTGCAGCATCGAGACTGCAAACTCGAGACTGTTGGGTAGGTACTGAGGGAGAGAGCTCCCTGCTTGGAGAAGAGAAAAGCGGAAGATAAGATGGGTAGAAATGAGCATGAGCTGGGAAATGCAATCTTAGACGTCATAGAGTGCGTTGGGGGTCGGAGCTCATGTTCCCCAAACCCATTTGACCTATTTGATTACTTGGCTGAAATAGAAAGTTCAACTGAGGCACAGCAGTAACCGAAAGCAAGTGAGTAGAAACTGAAAATGAAACTGGAGCAGCGCAGGCAGCGTGAGTAGGAAGTAAATGTAACCTGCACAAGTTTCAGGGTCAAAGAGAGATTTTATTTAGGAAGAACAAAGAGAAAGTTTAGAGCACTTCCAAAGAGAGTTGGAAGTGGGTTTTTCTGGTGAAGGAGAAAAAGTGAGAGAGGCAGGGACAGAGGCCCGCAGGGGTACTGAATTCTCCATTTGAAATTGGCTGCACGTCTTTCATTGGCCTCTCTGCACCTCCAGGCAGTAGTGCCCTTTTCTACTGGTCATTGATTGTCTCTTTCTGTTGTTCATTGGTAACCTAGCTTACTTCATACCCACGTTCTATGGACCCTCTAGACTTCCTGGACCTCTCATCTCCCTTGAAGCCACTTTCTTATTGTCCCTTCTTAGTATGTGGTTTGAAATGCTGCTCTATTCCATGGTGACTCTTTTGTGTGAAACTTGTGGAGGGTGGTGTTTGGGAAGCGTTTGGCCCACACCCATCTGATCTGCCTGCCCTGGTCTTTCTCCCCAGAGCTGGCCGGTCTCACCTATGGGTCTCTCTATTGCAGGCTGGAGGGCTGCATGTTAACCAGCGCCTGCTGCACGACTCTCGCCACTGTTCTTAGCAGCAGCAAAACACTGAAAAAGCTCAACCTGATAGAAAATAATCTGGGTGATGAAGGAATTATAAAACTTATTCGGGGTTTGGGCCACCCATCATGTGTACTTGAGTTGCTTGGGTAAGTTGGGTGCTGTTTTCCTTGCTGATGGGGACACGAGGGCACACAAGATGCAGATCAATGGATCAGCAGTGTCAAATACCAAAAAGAAAACAAACATAAAAACATAGATCCTAAAAAAGGACAGTTGTTCCTGTTGGGAGATCGAGAAGACGTGTCAAGGTCTTAAAGCAGAGTATGTCATCATCGATGGTGAGTAAAAGGGGAGAGTTAGTATTACTTGTTGTGCTTCATAGGGAAATTTTTTTCTGTATCTTTAAATATTTTCTATTTTCTTACTTGCCCCAGTGGTGCCCTTCATCACCGGAGAAAGGAAATGGCTAATCCTCAGTTTACTATCATATTAGTCGTTCCAAACCTATTAAATTCCTTCTCATAAAGTAAAGATTCTTTTCCTTTCTGTATTAGTGAACAATTGCCATGTAACAAATTACCATAAACTCAGGAGGTAACTCACATATTTATTTATTTATTTTTTATATTTATTTATTTTTATGGGGCTTGTAGTTTTATTCAGGTTTGATTTTTAGCAAATTTGTCAGGGAAGAAAGCCTGCAGGAAAGGGTGAAGTCCATGAGGACAGGGGCCTCCTTGGATGCCTGAGGAGAGCATAGGTCCCTTCCCTTCTTTTCCTCTTCCCTCCCCACCTAAAGGGGTTTGGGGAGAGAAATAGGGGGGTGTGCTGGTGCTTGGGGTAAGTAGGGTGGTACTGGTGCTATGGAGAATAGGGGGCCAGACCAGGGATGAGTAAGGGAAGGAGGACATAAGGACCATTTATCTGAATCCACAGCTTTCAGATAGAACTCAAACATAAACAAAAACTAAACCTCAAGCAGCAACCACCTTCTTTTCCCCACTAGGGTTGCAGTGTGAAGGGAGAAGAGAGGAACAGTTTAACCATAGCCATGGCTCACTTGCTCATGGGCAAGGGAAGTGGGTGAAGGGCAGGGGCTCCCCAACAGCTTCTGGGGATGGGGGGGACAATGAAATGTCAGATAAATTTCACAGGAGTCCAGCCCAGGCCATGGGATCACTGCTGCTGCCACCACCACTACCCTGTGGGCAGTTATTTTGCCATGGCCTTGACTTCACACACACACACACCACACACACACCACACACACACCACACACACACCACACACACCACACACACACACACACACACACACACTACTCCACAGTCTGTGTGAGTCTCATTATCTTCAGGGCATCTTTCGAGGCTGCATCTGGGGCTGGGGTCAATCTGCAGATTCACCTGGGAAAGGAAGAAACCTACTTCTAAGATCACAGCTTGTTGGCAGAATTCAGTTCCTGCAGAGATATTGGACTGCGGGTCCTAGAGCCTAGGTGGCTGTTTGTTGGGGGTCATTGCATGCGAACCCCGACCTGGTTTGAAAGCTGACTGGACAAATGATGCTGAAGCATACTTGAGTTTATTTTTATTTTATTATTATGGTTTTTGAGACAGAGTCTCACTATGTTGCCCTCAGTAGAATGCTATGGCATCACAGCTCACAGCAACCTCAAACTCTTGGGCTTAAGTGATTATCTTGCCTCAGCCTCCCAAGTAGCTGGGACTGGACTATAGGCTCCCACCACAACGCCCAGCTATTTTTTTTGTTGCAGTTGTTGTTATTTAGCAGGCTCAGGCCAGGTTCAAATCTGCCTGCCTCTATGTACGTGGCTGGCACCTTAACCATTGAACTATGGGCGCCGAGCCCATACTCGAGTTTAAAAACTCATAAAATCTGAGAATGCCTGGAGAAGACTTACATTAACTCAGGCTGAGTAAACTGAGAAAATGCAGCCCCTCTTTAGCCTCTTTAGAAGGCTTTTATTGATTTTCAACAAAGGTGCATATGCAAAATGTAAAAATGCCAAAAGATAGGGTTGAAAGAATCCCAATTTATTAATCCATTCGTGGATCGATGGGTACTTGGGCTTTTTCCATGACTTAGCAATTATGAATAGGGCCATGGAATATTATGCAGCCTTAAAGAAAGATGGAGACTTTACCTCTTTCATGTTTACATGGATGGAGCTGGAACATATTCTTCTTAGTAAAGTGTCTCAAGAATGGAAGAAAAAGTACCCAATGTACTCACCCTTATTATGAAACTAATGTAGGACCTTCACATGAAAGCTATAACCCAGTTACAACCTAAGAATAGGGAGAAAGGGAAAAGGGAGGGGAGGGAGGGAGGAAGAGGGGGACTAATGGGATTACACCTGCGGTGCATCTTACAAGGGTATATGTGAATCCTAGTAAATGTGGAATGTAAAGGTCTTAGCAAAATAACTAAGAAAATGCTACAAAAGCTATGTTGACTAGTGTGATGAAAATGTGTCAAATGATCTATGAACCAAGTGTATGGTGCCCCACGATCATACTAATGTACACAGCTATGGTTTAATAAAAATAAATTAAAAAAAAAAAAAGAAAGAATCCCAAGTCCCCAGGAAGATTAGATTGAGAGAGAGGCTGGGTAAATGGTAGGGGGTTGCTAACAGACTAGACAACAGGTGGTGTATTTAGAAAGGGGGAGGGAAAAACTAGTTCTATCCCTGCAGGGAAGTAAACCAGGTTTCCTAATCTAACTACATATCAAAAGCTCAAAGAGTTTAACCCCTCTCACCTGTTGACTCTCTGCACAGGCCTAGTCTGGCCTATCTGGGCACCTCTGGGCTCTTTTCATCTTCAGTGGTTTTGGTCAACTCCCAGGGATTGTTGGTCTGTGCATTTTCCCCTGGATAACTCTGTCTCTACAAAAATAGAAAAGCTAGACCCACTTTCCCCCACTGAGAAGTCAACCTATCTACATCCCACAGCTGTTGGCTAAAAGACACCCTCAGCTCCTTGCCATACAGACCTGTATTTATCAAATTTTCAAGGCAATAGAGTAAGTTTGTGAGCAAGGCAGAAGTGACAATTTTTTTTTTTTTTTTTTTTTTTTTTTTGAGACAGAGTCTCACTCTGTCTCCCTGGGTAGAGTACTATGGCATCATAGCTCACAGTAACCTCAAACTCTTGGGCTTGAGCAATCTTCTTGCCTCAGCCTCCTGAGTAGCTGGGACTACAGGCGCCCACCACAATGCCCAGCTAGCTTTTCTATTTTTTGTAGAGACAGGGTCTTACTCTTTCGCAGGCTGGTCTTGAACTCCTGAGCTAAAGAAATCCACCTGCCTCGGTCTCTCAGAGTGCTAGGATTACAGGTATGAGCCACCGAGCTCAGCCAGACATGACAATTTTATATAAATTTGTCAATGAGGAAGTGACATTTCAGTTTTGCCCACTAGTTAGAAGCACCTAGCAGGTCCCACCTATACCCAAGGAGAGAATTATTCAGAGTGTGACTAACACATGGGGACAATCATTGGAAGGCATCTTCGAAGCTGCCTACCTCAATTTCTGGTCATACTTTGTTCACAGATTTAGAAAGTTCTTCCAATGTCTAATATTCCATTTCTACCTACTTTCTTTTCTTTTCTTTTTTTTTGGAAACAGAGTTTCACTGTGTCACCTTCTGTAGAGTGCTATGGTGTCACAGCTCACAGCAACCTCAGACTTTTGGGCTTAAGTGATTCTCTTGCCTCTGCCTCCCGTGTAGCTGGGACTGCAGGTGCCCGCCACAGTGCCCCGCTATATTTTTAAGACAGGGTCTTGCTCTTGCTCAGGCTGGTCTTGAACCTGTGAGTTCAGGCAATCAACCTGTCTTGGCCTCCCAAGTGCTGGGATTACAGGCGTAAGCCACTGCTTTATTTTCTTAAAGGAAAGCAAGATTTAAGTTACTGAGTGCTCACTTAGAAACAAAATATATAGATCTGGAATTTACCCATTGGTCCAGTACAGGCAGCTCATTTTCCACTTGGCCTTCAATATTCACAAATGAAAAAATGAGAGTATTTATCTCAGAGTTCTTGAAGACTAAATCAGAACACAGAGTCTATGTGCTTAGGACCCTCCTATGAGTTCATTTTTCTTCATCCTTTCCAAATGATACTTCATGCTAAATATGGATAATTAATCAAACTTTCAGATGCATAGAAAAATCCCTTCAAACACAGCAGACTTTCCAAATCCCTTATTCTCTTCATCTTAACTAAAGGCTCTTATCTTCTAATGTACCATATAACATATTTAGTCTGTTTTTGTCCAACTTTTTTTTATGAGAATATCAGCTCAATAATGGCAGGGATATTTTTTCTTTCATTATTATAGGTGCTTAATGAAAGTAAATTGAAGAAATGATCATATTTCAGGTTATAAAGGTATTTGTACTTAGGTGCTAATTAGGACACTCATAGAAAGGGCATGAAATAAAAGTTACTATGAATCTCCTTTCTTAATGTGAAGAAACTATATCAAACGCTCTGAGTGCAGTGGTTCAGCCCTGTAATCCCTGCATTCTGGGAGGCTGAGGTGGGTGTATCTCTTGAGCACAGGAGTTTGACACCAGCCTGAGCAAGAGTGAAACCCCATTTCTACTAAAAATAGAAAAACTAGCTGGGCATGGTGGAACGTGCCTGTAGTCCCAGCTACTTGAGAGGCTGAGACAGGAGGATCACTTGAGCCCAGGAATTTGAGTTGCTGTGAACTCTGCTAAGGCCATGGCATTCTAGCCTGGGCAATAGACTGAGACGTTGTCTCAAAAGAAAAAAACAAACAAAAGAACCCTAAACTATTAGATGTTATAAGGATGGGCTCTGGCAAACGTGTGCCTCTGTTCTTCAGCTATGTGAACAGATGGTAGTTGAAAACTCTGCCCCTCCATGTTGGAAACCATAAAGTCATTATGGCCATCATCTGATGTGAGGTGTAGTGAGATATGTTGTAAAATTCCGAGTACACATCAACAGTCATTATTACTAATATCAACTTAGAGCAGTTCTCTCAGTGGACCTGTTACTGCAATGCTTAATGGAGAAATCTCTGTTTTAGTGTAGTTAGTTTAAGTAGATTTCACTTTTTCTTTAGAGGTGGCATGATTGACCCTCCCAAGAATGCCCAAAGGATGCTACATCAGGAGCTAGTCATTGAAGAGACAAAGGTATGATAGAACATGTATTAACAGAATTCTCCCTTTGTATTTCTTCAGGATTCGAATAAGTGATTTGAGTGCAGAAACCCAGAGTTTGCTGATTGCTGTTAGAGAAAAAAATAACAAGCTGGTGTTTTCATCTTCATTTTCCACTGCAAAGGAAAGCAGACAATTCACTGATTTGCTTGGCTCTGGAAGTCCTCCTGAGCCAGCTTCAACACCTAACTATCCTTGGCATTCAATCTTTTTCAAACTGCCCAGAAAGTTTTCATCCATGACAGAGGAAACTACAGTTTCTGAGCAATCCCTTTAATCATGTTCTGCATAAAATGTATTTCACGTGAGCTGTTACTTCCTGGGATGCAGGAAAGCTAGAGTTAGGATTTTCTACCTGATTTTGTTTTGTGACCTTGATCAAGTTGACCATTTTCTTTAAAAACTGTCTCACTAGAGTATTAAAAGGATTCTATGGAGCAATAAAAAGTTCAAATGCATTGGGAAAAGTACAATGCATGATTCTTTTCAGTGGGCTTCCTGGAGTAACAAGTTGAACTGAAGGAGCTATGATCCCCTCTCTTTTTTGCCTTTTCTTTGCCTAGGGATAGTTGTCAAGGGAATCCTTAGGAATCCCTTGAAGGGAAACTTACGTCTTACATCCCTCCCTTTGTATTTCTGCTACAACACTTTCACTCCTGATCTATTTATGCCTCAACTGGCATTTGTTCCCTTTTCTTCCTCCTCTCTGCTCACAAATCTGTAAGAGTTCCATGGGGTGAAGGGTGACTGGTGCCTAAGATTCAGAGAAATGTGAGATTTGTATGATCTCAGAAAGAACATAATCCTGAATGGATCAATAATGAGCAGCGAGATTGAAGTGGTAATTAAAAAATCTCACAATAAAGAAAAGCCCCAGATCAGATTCATGGCCAAATCCTACCAGACCTACAAAGAAGACCCAGTACCTACCCACAGAAATTATTCCATAACATGGAGGAGGGAATCCTCTCTAACTCATTCTATGATACCAGTATCATCTTGATACCAAAGCTAGGAAAAGATATAACAACCTCCCACCCCCTGCAAAAACAAACAAACAAAAAAAACTACAGACCAGTTTCCCTTATGAACACAGATGCAAAAATCCTCAATAAAATACTAGCAAATTAAATTCCGCAGCACATCAAAAGATATTCTGCCAGGACCTACTAGGTTTCCTCCCAGGGATGCAAGGATGATTTAATGTACACAAATCAATAAATGCGATTTACTACATAAACAAGCAAAAACAAAGACTACATGATCCTCTCAACAGATGCAGAAAAAGCATTCAATAAAATCCAGCCCCCTTCATGATAAAAACCCTCAGTAAACTAGGCATAAAAGGAACATACCTCAGAATAATAAAGGCCATATGTGACGAGCCTCTCCCTTTAATCCTGTCTTTCAGAAGAGGGAGTTGAATAGGGCATCCTTTGATAATTTTTCTAGCCCTCACGCCATAGTTGTGGTGCCCTATTAATTTTTTTTTTTTTGTAGAGACAGAGTCTCACTTTACCGCCCTCGGTAGAGTGCCATTCTCCTGCCTCAGCCTCCCGAGCAGCTGGGACTACAGGTGCCCGCCACAACGCCTGGCTATTTTTTTGTTGCAGTTTGGACGGGGCTGGGTTTGAACTCGCCACCCTTGGTATATGGGGCCAGCGCCCTACACTGAGCCACAGGTGCCACCCATGGTGCCCTATTTTTAAGCATTTGGATCTATTGTAGCTAAGATGATGCCCAAGGTAAAGGGATCATCTATTCAAGTGTTGGGCAGGTGTAAGGGTTCTTAGAGGCTGAGGATACAATCTTGTCCTAAAGCACAAGAGCTGAGTAGATTACTTAGGACTCATGTCTTAAGACCTGTCTCACCTCCACAGTTGCCATCGTGAAGACAGCTTCTAGGCTGTGCCTCACACCCACTTGCTGCTCTTCAGGTCTCCCCACCCCACACCCCACCCCCAGCAGGATTCCAGCCACAGATTCTTAACCAATTGTTCTCTCAAGCTTAGCCCTCAAATTTGAGTCCAGGTCTTTCAAACACACTCAGACTGACTCTCAGCTGTTAAAGGGAAGGAAACCATCCCCCCCTTAACCTTGACTTTTCCTAATCTTCAACTGCAAACCTAAAGTCTTAATCCTATTTCTGTTATTCCAACTGTAATTCTTGGAAACTGGATCAGGAGCCCAGGTGACCTATCAATATCCAACAGTGAGCTTGAATGAACTAGCAGCCAGCTGCAGGTCATATTGTGTCAGAAATAACCTCTGCCAGATTTTAAATAGTATGGATGCAGCTACTCTGGAAAACAGTTGATGTTTCTTATAAAACTGAGCATAAACTTACACTACAAATTAGCAATTGTACTCCTGAGTATTTATCCCAGTAAAATGGAAACATCACCACACAGACAATCACAACAGCTTTATTTGCACTAGCCAAAACCAGGAAACACCTCAAATGTCTGCAAAGCAAGTGAATGGTTAAAAAAAACAAAAAAAAACTGGTACATTTATGTTATGGATCATGACTTGGCAATAAAGAATGGATTATTGCTACAAATAGTAACTCAGATGGATTATATTGAGTGGAAAAGCCAATGTCAAAAGGGCATGTGGTAAATAATCCTATGTATACAGTCATATGCCACTTTTTTTTTTTTTTTTTTTTTTTTGGTTTCTGATAACTAAGTTTTATTGAACATAATTTGTTACATGTGGCTACTGGCATCCAGAAGACCTTGGGGCAGGGGGGCTCTTTCCAGCTAATACAAGCATTACCTATGCAGGAATAACAGGGTGTCTGCCCTAAAGCAGTCACATGCTAAAGACGCTCCTACAGCTTCTTCCCCCACCACGGTACTCAGGCTAGAGAGCCAAGAGTACAATGCTCCAACTCACTGAATGTCCTTACAACAGGAGGCTAGTGAAGGAGGTACTGGGAGGCATTAATTTTGAGGCACAATCTAATACTAAAAATGATGGTGAGATCTTGAGTACTTCAGCCTATTTATATTGCCTTCCATTCACTGTAAGTTACTTTATATGTTTAGCCTGTTTTCTTTCTTATAAGGATAGTTGTCGGTATTAATGTCTTATAGCCTAGTGTCTGGGTACCCAGTAAAAATTATATTTTTTACTCCTTCCCATTCCCAATTAAATGAGGTCAGTCCTTGAACTTTAAATGTACTTTATAAATAAAAAGAAACTACTTTTTCTATCAGTATCCTCGCCTGCGTGATTCTGAATTACTCTTGAGAGTACCTACTCTTTTGTAAAATAAATACTTTGTACTGTTTGAAGTACACATGAAGTTTCATTCTTGTTCTATGTTCTTTATGTGCCACTGTGGAAAGTTCTTTCTGAGGAACTGAAACCCCAGAAGATAACCACAACAAAAGAATATTAAATACTTTTTTTTGGAAAATGATGATTCAAAGGCAGACTTGAAGAGACGTATTATTTAGGAGATAGAAGGCAAGTAAATACAGCCTCTGAAAGGAACTGTTCTAATTATTAACTAAAAAATAAAGTTACACAACTATATTCAAGGGCATAATATAAAGCATTACTTTAAAACCAGAATGACTAAAAAGTTAGGAGAAAAAACCCCAGCTGAAATAGGAAAGGAAAATGGATTTAAGAATAATTTGAATCGCAACAATGACCCATAAGTTCTAGATGCTTCTGTTATCTGAGTATCTTCAATCACGTTGTTTACTTTTTCAATCTGTGTCTTCACTGAAATCTCAAAGGGGCATTCTTCATAGTGCTAAACGAGAGCTCTCATTTTGTTAGGATTCAAAATTTCAATCCAGTAGCCATCACAGTCCTGAATAAATGCCAGGCCTTTCATTTTACCATCATCAGGTTTCTTCACAAATTTGACTCCCAGTTCTTCAAATCTTTTACAGGCACTGTGTACATCAGGAACAGCAATTCCAATGTGACCTCTTTCATGTTTACATGGATGGAGCTGGAACATATTCTTCTTAGCAAAGTATCAAATCCTTGAGGGTCTGAATTGCCATTGTGGTAACTCTGGGCCTCATCATCTTCAGTGCCCCAATTGTGTGTCAGCTCAAGTGTAGCTTTTCTGGAGAACACCCATGACACTTTTTCATCTTTATCTTTGGGGATGTCATTTTTATCCTCATAAGCCAAGAAATAGAGTGAAAATTTCATAGTAGGAAAATCTAATTTTTCGAGTAGCGTCATTCCAAGAACTCTAGTATAAAAATCCAGTGACTTCTTAGGATCCTTAATTCGTAGCATGGTTTGCTGCAATAGAAAATCCTTGGTGCTGGGGTCTGCTTCGGAGCAGCAACTGAGGGCGGCCTCATCTGTTAGGCCTCCGGAGGCAGGCTGCGGCTCTGCCATTTCAGCACTGCTGTATCGCGGACGCTGGGCCCCAGGAACAGACTAGGCAGCCGCACTCGGCCGGGCTCCCCTCATATGCCACTTTTTTTTTGATACAGGGTCTGTCTCTGTGTCCTGGGTAGAGTACCATGGTGTCATAGCTCACAGCAACCTCAAACTCCTGGATTCGAGTGATCCTCTTGCCTCAGCCTTCTGAGTATCTGGAACTACAGGCATCAGCCAAAACACTCAGCTGATTTTTGTGTTTTTAGTAGAGAAGGGGTCTCACTCTTGCTCAGGCTGGTCTCAAACTCCTGAGTTCAAGGGATCCACCTGCCTTGGCCTCCCAGAGTGCTGGGATTACAGGTGTGATTGTGCTGGGTCAGTCATCCATCACTTAATGACAAGGATATGTTCTGAAGGCCAGGCACAGTGGCTCATAGCTGTCATCCTAGATTTCTGGGAGGTCGAGGCAGGTGGATCCCTTGAGCTCAGGAGTTCAAGACCAACATGAGCAGGAGTGAGACCCCCATTTTTACTAAAAACAGAAAAATTAGCTGAGAGTTGTGGTGGGTTCCCTTAGTCCCAACTACTTGGGAGGCTGAGGCAAGGGGATCACTCATACCCAAGAGTTTGAGGTTTCTGTGAGCTACAATGATGTCACAACACTCTACCCAGAGTGACAAAGTGAGACTCTGTCTCATAAAAAAAAAAAATGTTCAGAGAAGTGCATCGTTAGGTGATTTCCTCACCATGCCGGTGTTGTAAAGTATGATTACACAAACCTAGGTAGCATAGTCTACTGCACATCTGTACAGCATGTTACTGTACTGAACACTATAAGCAATTGTAACACAGTGGTAAGTATTTGTATATTCAAACATAGAAAAGCACAATAAGCATAAGGCATCAAAAATGGTACGACTGGCTGGGTGTGATGGTTCACTCTTGTAATCCTAGCACTCTGGGAGGTCGAGGCAGGTGGATTGCTTGAGCTCACAAGTTTGAGACCAGCCTGAGCAAAAGTGAGACCCCGTCTCTACTAAAAATAGGAAACTGAGGCAAAAGGATCACTTGAGCCTGAGTTGGAGGTTGCTGTGAACTATGACACCACAACACTCTACCCAGTGTGACAGCTTGAGACTCTGTCTCAAAAAAACCCCAACAAAACAATGTTACGTCTGTAGAGCGCACTTACCAGGTATGGAGAGCTGGCAGTATTGGAAGTTGCTCTGGGTGTGTCAGTGAGCAGCGAGCGAATATGAATGTTTAGGATGTCACTGAACATGACCGCAGACTTTTATAAACACTGTTTGCTTAAGAAACACTAAACTTATACAACTTTCATTCTTTGTTAACCCTTGTTCTAGGCAAACCTTGCTTATCGGACGGTCTTGTCTTTTCAAAGATGATGCTTTCTTATAATTTGCACAAAGGATCTTGGTGAGGGGCCAGGGGAAACTCAAGGTTGTGGTTGGACATCAAACCCAGTATAGGTTCTGAGACCGATGGGAGATTGGGAGGGAAGGTTCTGCTCATGGCCCAGTGAAGGGTCCAGGCCCTGCTAAGTGCTTGACCACAGCCACCACTCTGAGTGCTCACATAGGTGGCCACTTCACTTTCCTTCCCTGACTTGTAGACGCTGCTGTTCTTTCAGGCATCAGCATGCTCACTGGCAAAAGGAAAAAAAATGCTGTTGGACTGTAGACTCCTGAAAGAGACCCAGGCTTGAGGGAGAGGCTTGGGAATGTGAACATTCATGTAAAGAAGCATTCAGCTTTTTGAAGTGTGGGGTCTACATGAGTGTTTCTGGAGCTTGGTGCCATGGAGATGTGGGGCCAGACCCTTCCCTGTGGGAGGAGCTATCCTGTGCACTGAAGGAGGCTGAGGAGCATCCTTGGTCTCCACATACCAGGTGCCAATATCACCCTTTCCGCAGCTGTGACAACCAAAGATGTCACCAGTCTTGGCCAAATGTTTCTTGGGGCATGACGTGGATGCTGGCTGGCACCTTTGATATAAATGTGACCTTGTGTACCTGGACTTGGCAGTGTAAGCTGAGGAGACTAAACCCATGGGCAGCCTGATTTCCTCTGGTTCTTTGCACACTCAACACCTGTGGATGCAGCAGTGGCGTCTGCATGTCCTCACTTTTGCTTTGCCTCTGAGCCTAATTGCCTAATTCCTGGGCCCTCCCAAAGACTCTCTGAGATGTCTAACCCCCAGCAGTAAGTTCCTTTTCCCCATAAGTAGGAGCAGCATGTTATGTTTTATGGATTTAAAGACTGTGCTAATATGAACAACTTACCTTTTACGTCTTCAGTTTCTTCCATCTGTGTTGTACAGTTTCCAGATCTTTCACTTCATTAGTTACACATTTACTTCCTGTTCACCTTGGGGTTGGATTGTTCTTAGTTGACTAACATAAAGTGGAAACTTAGATCCCTGATAATAGCACCTTTTGCCTTTATAATATAAATTTTTAATGTTGTGAATTTCTCTTTAAGTTTTATCTGCATCTATAAATTTTATGAAATCGTGCTTTTGCTTTCATTTAGCTTAATATATTTTGCAATTTTCCTTGGTATTTCACCTTTGATCTATGTTATTTAGATGTGGTTTTTAAAATCTTTCATATATTGGCTTGGCACCTATAGCTCAGCAGCTAGGGTGCTATCCCCAAACACCAGGGCTGGCGGGTTTGAACCCATCCCAGGTCTGCCAAACAACAATGACAACTACAACAACAACAAAGTAGGCAGGCTTTGTGGCAGGTGCCTGTAGTCCCAGCTACCTGGGAGACTGAGGCAAGAGAATTACTTAAGCTCAACAGTTTAGGGTTGCTATGATCTGTGATGCCACAGCACTCTACCGAGGGTGACATAGCAAGACTCTGTCTTAAAAATAAATAAAAATAAAATCTTTCATATATGTGGGATATTACAGTTATAGTTTCCTGTGACTATTTTCTCATTCAATTCTATGGGGATTAACAAACAGGATGTATGTTATGTCAACCTGAACATTAATGAGTTTTATCTCACCACCATATATCTCCCTTGGTGAGTGTTCAATGTGGGCTTCAAGTAAAAATACGTCTCTCAGATGTTAGGTAAAACTGGTTTCCTAGACATATTATTTCCACCACTTGTATAGGTCTTTCTCCATTATCATTTGTAAATCAATCTGTTAGGTCACATTAAAATCAGTATTTCTAACTTCCATAACTTGCTGCATTGATCTTATAAGAAATAAATAAGAAAACATTTCCAAATTTATCTTAAAGTTGAAAGTGTTTTTTGGAAAAAATATAAACAAAAATCCTAAAGAAAAGAACATGATAATACATCATAAGTGAAGTGTCATTTTCCCTAATCAATAGAACTAATTCTTACGTGATCCATTTTTTTTTCTTATTAAACCATAGCTGTGTACATTAGTATGATTGTGGGGCACCATACACTTGGTTCATAGATTGTTTGACACATTTTCATCACATTAGTTAACATAGTTTTTGTAGCATTTTCGTAGTTATTTTGCTAAGACCTTTACATTCCACATTTACTAGGATTCACATATACTCTTGTAAGATGCACCGCAGGTGTAATCCCATTACACAGCTATGGTTTAATAAGAAAAAAAAAAAAAAGAATATGTCAAGTTGGGTATTCATTTGAATGAAGCTTCATACAGACAAATGGCCTTTAAATTGTTTCCCCAATGATTATATCAATGTACACAGCTATGATTTAATAAAAAAAAGAAAGAAAAAAAATTAAAAAAAAATAAACCATTTTAAGTGCCAAAAAAATAAAAAAAATTCTTACATGATCCATTGCTTTACTGTATCTTTGTTAAGCAGAAGAGTCCTTGTCTCTCAAAATGAGCACAAGGGGATTCCTGTAGATGACCCTGGGCTCACAGGTTATGCCCTTGCCCAAGATGAACTGGGGGACATATGATTCCTCAGAGGATACTCAGGAAGCCCTGGTCATCAAACCCTACATCTGCAGGAGAGAAAAATGCATGCAGTGGCTCTGCAGCAGAAATGTCAGTGAATGTAAAGATATGAGACCCGTCACCAATGTTGTAAAAGGAGATGGTTCCCACCTCGATGTCCAGAAAAATCCCCAGTTGGTGTAATGGGGGGCTGACACAGAGGCTGGTGAAATGCATTGTGCTGGCCGTGTAGAGCTCGTCATTGATCAAACCCACAGTCCAGAAGCCCCGATCTGAAGACAGTGTGATGTCTCCTTGCCAATTAATTGATTCTTTGCAACCCCCCATGTCTCATTCTTTGCTCACATCTACCTCTCAGTAATGCTGGCCAGAAGTGAACTGAGGGGTGCCCAGGACACACAAAGAGTAGTTGAATCTCTCCGGATGCTCTTCCCTATTCTACTGGGAACTCCCACGGTAAACCTTTCTCACGTCATCAAAAATGATAAGATGGTTGTCGGCAGTGTCCACATCCAAGGTCATATCCACTGTGGACAAAAAAACTAGTGGTTAGCAAAGACACAGACTATAGACTCCCTCCTTGCCTCTATTGCAAAAACCTAAAATATTTCATTAAATTTCACTTCTATTCCTCTACTTTTCTTCCCTAATCAGAATTCTCTAAGATAACTTACTGGTTCCTTTTATTAAGTCAAATTTTTTGTATAGAATCTATGAATTAATTGCATGAAAATCATCTAAGTACAAATTCCATTGAAATTGTTTGGATAATTTGGTACATAGGACATGGGAAGGGAAAAACCATAGTTTGCTCTCAAAATTATTCCAAGTTGCACAGATGCTATGAAAATAGCATAGATATTTCATAAATATAAATAATGTATACAGCTATGATTTAATTTTAATAAAAAAAAATGTGGAACTCCACCTGCAGGGACAGCATGCTGAGTATAGCATGTTAAATGAAGTAGAACTAATTATACCTGTTTCTTGTTACTTTTTATATGTTTACAAAGAAGTTTATAATCATGAATTTGATATAGTTTATAATCATGAATAGATATCTCATAAATATAAATAATGGCAACTATGTTACTAACCGCAGAAAAATACTGAAATATTAAATAATTTTCTTTGCAAACATTCCATTTAGGCTTGCTGATTACACAATTACATCCTAATTTTCTTTCCTGGCTTTATAAAAAAAATTAAGAGACATTCTAGGAGTCCAGAAATGAAATGGATTAACTCTGTAGAAGTCCGGGTAGAGGAAAGGACTCCTGTAGACTCGAGTGGGGATGTGTTGGGATCACAGTAGTGATTTATTCCCAGACCTTGAACACGGCAGCATTCAGAGGTGTGCCTAAAGTTCAGGAAGAAAAACCACCTGTGTCACCAACGTGGCCATCTACCCCTACTTGTTGGAAGGGTGCACAGAGCTGCTGCTTCTAACATGTTCCTATGTGTGGAGCCTGTGGGAGCCTCTGAAATCAAGCTCTGTGTGACTGGTGGCTTTACTCAGCTCCCATGGGAATTGGCTCAGAGGAAGGTGCTAGGACCTTTCAGTATTCAAAGAGAAGTCATTCATGAAAAAAATCTCCATTCCACAGGCAAGTGTTAATGTAGCAAGAAGAAAAGGCAGTGGTCCATGGGCTCACAGTGAGGCTGCACGTTGAAATGTCCACACCTACACGACAGCCTTGAAGGTGAGACACAGTGTGTGTGCGATAGGGGTCAGAGAGCCAGGGTGGGGTAGGTTTCGAGGACACTGGGCTGAGGAGTCTGGTAGGTGGGTCTGACATCTTCACTCTACCTTTTCCCAGTGCAGCTGCGTTGTCACCTTCCTCCTCCTCTCAGAGTCGACAGTGACTTGGGTATTACTCCTCCTGGTTCTCTGTCCAGAGGGGGCCTGCTCAGTGCCCAGGTCCTGAGGCTACTGGAACTAACTGGTGTCATGTGCCTTTACCACCTTTGCTGGGGCCAGAGCACTCACCGTGGACTAGGTTCAGCTGGGGGCCTTGGCACTTCTCTGGGGCAGTTCCCTGCTGCTGAGCATGTGGCCAGGAGCCAGCAGCACCAGGACCCCCTGAGCGCTCCTTAGAAATCCTCCCTCTCCTGCCAGCTTAGTGCTGTGGAACCAGGATCAGCATTTAAATGAGATCCTCAAATAATTTAAGTGATAAAAAAATGGAGTAGCCATTTTCCAGGTCCATTGCCAAGAAAAAATTGTGTTTCTTTGGGCAGCCAAATTCATGATTATAGACTTCTTTGCAAACATATAAAAAGTAACAAGAAACAGGTATAATTAGTTCTACTTCATTTAACATGCTATACTCAGCGTGCTGTCCCCGCAGGTGGAGCTTTGCATTTTAAATGCTCAGGGACATGGTGTGATGCTGTGCACCCCTATGATTCCCTGGGAATTTCCAATGTACAGTGAGAGATGGGAGCAAATATTGTTTTTGCTACATGATAGTTTTAGGTGCCTGAAATTAGCTAATGCCCCTATGTAATGGAGATATATTTAAAAGCTATTTCCCAGGGCCCGTTTTGAGTTTGGGGCAGGTGGTACAGACTCCTACCTTGGAACTTCTTTATCCTGGGGTTCATCAGTAAAACAGGCTCTAGGGCCTTGACATTGGACACCAGCTTCCCCAGCTGCAAATTGGGCCTGATATCACTCTTCTGAGAGACCTCAGGGCAGAGGGGACACAGCAAACCCTCCCCATGGGGCTCCTTTTGCAGTGAGTCCATGCATCGGAGGCAGCAGACACAGCCACATTTCAGCTGCATGGGATTTTCAAGATAGTCCTGGCAGACAGGACATCTACTTGCTTCTTTAAAGTGTTCAGCCAAAAAAAAAAAAAAATTAAAAAAAAAATAAATAAAGTGTTCAGCCATGATCCTGTCTGGGAAAAAATGTGCAGGATGTTAGCATTTGTGTGAGTTGAATAGATCATTGTCCCTGGACACAGAGATAGCATAGTCTACTCCTTGTAATCACTAGGACTAGGAAATGGAGAGACAACATAAGCACAAATATAAACCACTCCTGGCCCAAACTTGTGATATTTAAATGCCAGTTGGAATGAAGGATGTCAGTCATTATAAGGCTTTGGGTTGAAGTGGTGGAATGGTCTGTTCCTCAGATTCCCAATATGGTAGCCCTGACAGCTGCATGAAATGGTTAATATGAAATACAAAGTTCCCATACAACTCCGTAGCAAAAACAAACAACAACAACAACCCCTCCCCCCAAAGCTTACTAACATTCTGATTTAAAAATGGACAGAGGACTTGAATGGGTATTTATTCAGTGAAAACAATTCAAATGGCCAACAGGTATTAGAAAAAGTCCTCATCTTCATTAACTATGAGGGATAAACACATTAAAACCATGATAAGTTCACACCTGCTAAGATGGTGATTCTCAAAAACATAAGAAGTATTGGTCAGGGTCTGGGGGAAAGGGACCCCATTGTACACTGTAGGTCAAAATGTAAATTGGTACACCACTGTAGAAAACAGTAACAAAGTCCGTCAGAAAATTAAAAATAAAACTACCCTGTGATCCAGCAACCCACTTGTGAGACCACCAGGATGAACTCCAGTGTTGGGTGTCAGCACTGCCTTAGTGCAGCATTGTGCACTGGGCCAGAGCAAGGAGGCTCCCCAAGGTTGTTGTCGGAAGTGTGGATTAGAAGATCCTGGGATCAACACCATGAGATATTATGCAAAAAAAGAGAAGGAGAATCCTGCCATTTACAATATCATGGATGAAACTTGAGGACCTATGGAAGGTGACAAACACTGTTATCTCAGTAATGTGAAGTCTGAACAGACTGAGCCTGGGGAGACAGGAATTATATCAGGACACTGCTACCAAGGGATGGAGTGTGGGGAAAATGGAAAAGAGAACAACACCTATAGCAGAATCTGAGAGGTTGACTAAATCAGTGGCTGAAACAGTATTCACCATCCCATAAAGTCCACCAAGTCCTAACTCCATTCAAGAAAACGATTGTCATTTCTCCAGCTGGAATATTGAAAATCAAATTCCTGCCTGCTGCTGGGGCAGGGGTCCCAGTGTCTTCAAGTTCACCTGTGTGTCTCTTATGGAGCTGGCCTCAGACAACACTACCTGAATAAAGACCTTACTCCTCATACTACTGCATCCTATCTGCTCTTTGAAGAAATTTTAGTAGTAAAAACATAAGAATAAATGATGGAGGTTTTTTTCCTTTGTTACAATTTGTATGGATTAGGAAAATACTCTCCTAAGTAAATTATCACAAGAATGGAAAAACCAGCATCCCATGTACTTTTTTTTTTTTTTATTGTTTCAGGTTCATTGAGGGTACAAAGAATTATGTTACACTGTTTGCATTTGTTAGGTAAAGACCCTCTTATAGTTGTGTCCTGCTCAACTTATAGTGTCCATATAGTTGTGTCCAAGAGGTGTGCCATATATCTTAACCCCCTTCCCACCCCCATCCTCCCCCTCTGCTGGCTCCTTTGTTCCCCTGTCCTCCACTTTGAATTGATTTGAGTTTTTCTCTTATGTGGGTATGTAGTAGATCATCTACTGGCTTCATATTATAATTGAGTACTGTTGGATTCTTGCTTTCCATTCTTATGATACTTAATACTGATATGAAACTTGTACTTTAACAAAAAAGTGCTCATCTGAGAGAAAAACTCAATTAAATTCAAGACAGGGTCAGGACATGGTAGCTCAGACCTATAATACTAGCACTCTGGGAGGCTGAGGCAGGTGGATTGCTTGAGGTCAAGAGTTCAAGACCAGCCTGAGCAAGAGTGAGACCCCCGTCTGTACTGAAAATAGAAAAACTAACCAGGGAAAACTATAGAAAAACTACAGCTGGTGCCTGTAGTCCCAGCTACTCGTGAGGCTTAGGCAGAAGGATAGCTTGAGCCCAGAAGTTCTGAGCTTGCCGTAAGCTATGACACCACAACACTCAACCCAGGGTGACAGAGTGAGAATCTGTCTCAATAAATAAATAAATAATAAATTCTAGAAATGGGGGTGGGGGATCAGCAGGTTCCTACCCCTCAGGAACAATGCACAGGTATATGGGACACTCCCTGCATAAAAGACACAAGTACACCTTAAAGGTTACCTTACAAATACAAACAATGTGACCTAACTGTATGTACCCTCATACTAATCTGAAGAAAAAAAAAACATGATGAACTCACCTCTCCTCTGCTAGGCTTCCTCTGGCTTCTAGCTCTGGTCAAGGACAGCTCAGATCTGGAGAGAAACTCACCTTCAAGGGCCTTTTATTGGAGAGGGTCTCTCCACCCACTTTATTCCCATCCTGCCCCTCCTCTTTAATCCCATTACATTTTGATCTAATTAGGCAAATGTGAAAAATTTGTATGTTGTTGGCCGAGATGTATTTTAAGACCACTTTATTTACTAAAATAGAAGCATTTATTTACTAACTACTGCACTTTATCTTTCCAGATAGGTCTTGAATATCATGTGTGTTGATGATAACAGATGGAATAAAGATTAGTTGGAAGTTTTCCAAAACTGGACTATACAATGAATTCTTCCAAACTGAATGGGGCTAATTTCAAATAGTTTCTGAGCGTGAAATTGTTATTGCCTCACATTTCAATCAAGAAAATTCAGTTAACCTGTTCTAGAGTCTTTACTGAAACACTTACTAGACCACACTCGCTACTTCACAAAGGAGTTTTTCCCAAAGTGTAAAGATTTCAGCTTAGACACTTGGTAAAGAAACACCAACACAGTGGCCTGACAGCCAGCCAGGTAAAGTTTTGTTTTTTTGTTAGTGATGCTGTTCAATATAAAAAATACCGTAACAATTTTACTATTTCCCATACTTCATGGCATATATAAATTGAGATTAATTTTTGTTTTTAAAAAATGTTAAAAAATGTCCCTGAAGGTACATATCAGATGAGTCACAGATGATCAGGCTGTGAGGAGCTAAGAGGGGAACTGGAATATTGGAAGGAGAGTGAAAGGAAATTAATCACCTTTCATCTGGGGGTGAAATTAAATTGTCTTTATTGGATCATTTCCACACTCCTCCTTTACTGGTGTTTGTGTGATACTTTTCTCATTTTACATCCAAAGCCAAGGCACCTTCTCAGCTCACAATTCCTTTTATCTCATGAAGACAAATTTCAAAACACAAATAGAAGTTGTGACCCAGGCTCAGTGTCTATAGCTCAGCGGCTAGGGTGCTGGACACATACACCGGTGCTGGTGAATTCGAATCTGGCCTGGGCCTGACGAACAACAATATCAAGTACAACAAAAAATAGCCAGGCATTGTGGCGGGTGCCTGTAGTCCCAGCTAGTTGGGAGGCTGAGGCAAGAGAATCGCTTAAGCCCAAGAGTTTGAGGTTGCTGTGAACTGTGATACCATAACACTCTATCGAAGGGTGACATAGTGAGACTCTGTCTCAAAAAAAAAAAAAAGAAGTGACCCATAGTTTATTTTAGATCCTTTCACATTGCATTTCTCTATCGATTGGGAGCTAAAATAATCTCCTATATATATAAGTGTACATATACATACACACACACATAGATATGCATATATAACATGTTTCTCTCATAAGTCATTATTTTAATAAATTTAATTTCTCTTCCAAATTCTTTAAAAACTCCTCACACTTTTGGCAGTGGTTATTCTTCAATTTGTCATTTTCTTGATTCTAAAGCATTTATCCCTAAAATGTTTCGCATTTATTTATTATGAGTCCATCAAGAGCAAGGCTTACAGGATCAGGTGTGGTGGCTCACACCTGAAATCCCAGCACTTTGGGAGGCTGAGGTGAGTGGATTTCTTGAGCTCATGAGTACAAGATCAGCCTCACCAATAATGAGACCCCATCTCTACTACAAATAGAAGAACCAGCTGGGCATTGTGGTGGGTACCTGTAATCCCAGCTACTCTGGAGGCTAAGGCAAGGGGAATCACTTGAGCTCAAGATTTTGAGGTGCCTGGGCTCTCTACTCAGGGGAATAGACTGACACTCTGTCTCAAAAAGAAAAAAACAAAGAGAAACAAACAAACAAACAAAAAAGCAGCGTTGATATTCTCTTTGGGAATAGCACGTGGCCTCAGCTGTGGAAACATCAACCGATCTTGTTGCATTTGCCTCTAACAAGTTCTCCAAAACATCTCTGAGCCTGGAAATGTATTTATGTTGGTTTAGGGGGTTAGGAACTTTCCCCTTAAGTGTTAGAGGAGAACTTATTGAAATTCCAAGTACACTCACAGGGTTGACCTTGAATGTTTGTTACCTTCAACATTTTTTTTTTCCAATTGGATCTTTGAGCAGAAAGGAGATCTGCTACTTTCCACTGGCATGGCGTTAAAATTCTCCATGCCTAGGCCAGTGCCGTGGTTCATGCCTATAATCCTAGCACTCTGGCAGGTTGAGCTGGGTGGATTGCTTGAGCTCATGTGTTTGAGATCAGCCTGAGCAAGATCCAGACCCCGTCTCTAAAAATAGCCAGGTGTTGTGGCAGGTGCCTGTAGTCCCAGCTATGCAGGAGGGTGGGGCAAGGGGACCACTTGAGCTCAAGCGTTTGAAGTTGCTGTGAGGTATGACACCACAGCACTCTACTGAGGGTGACAAAGTGAGACTCTGTCTTAAAACAAACAACCAACCCAGCAACAACAGAGAAACAATTCTCCATGCCAACTCTACTGTAGTTCAGTACTGTAAGAGTCTTTGATATTTGGAGGAACTTGTCCCACCCAGCAGGAAAGAAATTTTCCATGCCCTGGAGAGTTTATTTATTTTTTATTTTTGTAGAGACAGAGTCTCACTGTACCACCCTCGGTAGAGTGCCGTGGCGTCACACGGATCACAGCAACCTCCAGCTCCTGGGCTTACGCGATTCTCTTGCCTCAGCCTCTCGAGCAGCTGGGACTACAGGCGCCCGCCACAACGCCCGGCTATTTCTTGTTGCAGTTTGGCTGGGGCTGGGTTTGAACCCGCCACCCTCGGCATATGGGGCCGGTGCCCTACTCACTGAGCCACAGGCGCCGCCCACCCTGGAGAGTTTAATAAGAGACTTTGGAGATTCTAAGTTGTGGGAAGATGGGAGAGTAAGACGAGAGTGTGGTGTGAGAGATTGTAATGCCTCAGGAGTACTATGTTTACTGATAGGGTGGCGGTCACAGAAAAAGCCCAGACTTTGCCAATATGCAACATATCTGTAACGGGGGAATGACTTGAAAAGGAGTAAAAATGTTTTTTACCTCTCTAAAACCTCCCCAACTCTTTTTGGGAATTAAAACCTGCATCCTTGGGCGGCGCCTGTGGCTCAGTGGGCACTGGCCCCATAATACAGAGGGTGGGGGGTTCAAACCCAGCCCTGGTCAAACTGCAACAAGAAATAGCCGGGCATTGTGGTAGGTGCCTGTAGTTCCAGCTACTCGGGAGGCTGAGTCAAGAGAATCGCCTAAGCCCAGGAGCTAGAAGTTGCTATGAGTTGTGATGCCACAGTACTCTATAGAGGGCAATAAACTGAGACTCTGTCTCTAAAAACCTGCATTCCTGGCTAAGGTCAGTGGTCAAGAGGGGCAGGGGAGTGTTCTTTGTTCTTTGTATCACAGGAATGACTCAAGGGAATTGTCTGGGTGGAGGTGATGAGATCGTCTTCATCAAAGATGGGATTAATCAGAATGGTCCCCTTGAAAACCTCTCTATTTCTGCTCAGAATCAGGATGATGATACTTAAGGACAAGAGTCTGACAACCTCCTCATCTGCCAGGCGATTAATACATTTCCCTTTTATTAATCTTCAAACCACTTGTCTTTATTCTGATGTGGCTTTAGAGCAGTGGTTCTCAACCTACGGGTCGTGTCCCACAGGAACTGTATTAAAGTGCTGCAGCATTAGGAAGGTTGAGAACCACTGATTTAGAGATATATGCTGATTTTTTGGTAACACTCAGTCCCCCCAAAAGTGGAAAACTTCAGAAGACAGGCTGTGCAAGCTTCCACAGAGCACCTCAATACAAAAAACACTTGTCTGCTTATCACTTCAATACAAAGACATTTCTCTGCATGTTTCGACTGTGCCTTTCTCATCTGAATGCACAGAGCCTGGAGTAGTCCCTTAGGAATGACCAGTCCCTGTAACTAAGTGCTTTCAGGCCTCTCCCAAATTGCAGCTCTCTAGTGGCCTACCAGCCACATGCAAAAGTCATGTGTGGTCTCAGTACAAAGTGATCTCTGCAACTCAAAGCCAAAGAGGTCCCATAACACAGTACAAAAGATGGCGGAGTTTCCCTCTGGGGGACCTCTCTGTGACTCTTCAGACTCCACAGGAAGACAGAAGATCAAAAAGCTAGGGCAAAAAGAAGCTGCCTTTTTCTGTGTTCTTGGATGGGTCAGAGTCATTAGAAGTCCCCGCTAAATTCATTTATGTGGTTGCAAACACAGCAAAGAAGAAGCAGCTTGAATATCAGATTTTCATTACACTGAGTTCTGACCATAGAGCTCTTTAAAAAAGATTTCTTGAAATTTCTCATTTCTTATTATTAGGTTTAGGCTGAGACACCCAGTGGCTTCTAGGCTTTTGAACATTTTTTCCAAAGGCAGCCCCCTCCCCTCAAAATTACTCACCAGAATCAATAAGCATAAACCACAGTTAGGACTTAGCCAAGGATGCCTGAGTTATCCTAAAGAGTCACCGTAAGAGATAGAACTACTCCAAAGACAGCTCAAGGAAAAGAAAGTTTTGCCAGCCTCAAATGGGGCCCAGCTCACAATTCTGTCTGGCCATGATTGTAGGATTTTAGCTTCTCAGCTGAGAAAACCTGGACACCCAGGCCCACCAGCCCTGTAAGATCTCAGATAAAAAAGAAAAGGAATCTGAAACTGTTCATGGGAGAGAAAAGAATAAAAAAGAAAATGTCAAGAATCATTTAATTAATTTAAAAGGAAGGGGACAGCTTCCCTGACTGGGGAATGAACCTGGCAGAGGCAGGAGAGGGCCACTAGACCAAGGTATGGAATGCTTATTCCTGGTAAATCCGGCGGAGTATCCAGAGCAGGCAGTTTCAGCAAGTGAAGAATCTTATCTTGCCTCAGATGTGGTCTTAGCTGGAGTGCTCTTTGGCTAGTGCCTCTGATGCTGCATTTCACACACACAGGATTTACATCTCCAAGGGACTGCAGGGCATTGAAAGGATATCATCTGATACTGGGTCAGTCAATAATCAGTGTCAGCCATGAGTGCTGGTTTAGAAAAGAACCCATTGATCTGCATTTTTATAATCTCTATAGTTTTACTCTTGTTCTGTAGTAGTTTAATTTGTTCTCTCTGTCCCAAACTTAAATACATTTTCCTCATTTTGGAGAGCAGAAAATGTGTGCATTGTAGTAATTTAAAAAAAAAAAACAAAACTCTGCCTGAGAAATAAGGGAAAACAAAGCAGACAGAAAGGGCTGAGTTTCAGATTATGAGGGTGGAAGGAGAAGGTGGGGGCACAAGGGAGAAGGCCTCTGAAGTCTATTTTAATAGTTTTAAATATTTTTTGAAGGTTTTTATTTATTTCTTGAATGGAGGCAATATTTTTCCTTCAAATTGCTTTTAGAAGTTCCTAGGGGCTAGGCACAGTGGCTCACACTGAGGAAGGAGAAATAAATCTTACACTTCTTAGTGATCCTGAGAAAGCAGCAGGCAGCAGCAGCAGATCTCCTCCTCTAAAGATAAAACAAACTTTACACTGAGCTGAAATAACCTTGAAAAAAAAAAGGAAAAGAAGACTCTAACTAATATCAATACCCTGGTTTCTAACATCGGTAGTCATAACTATGTAGCTGATATTGAACTGGAGAAGAAAGGGTATAAAAGAGCCTGGAAAAAAAACTCATCATTTCACGCCTTGAGGCACCTGAGTTCTTGCCAGCAATTAAAGGTCTGTTCCTGGCTCAGTGCCCATCGCTAAGTGGTTAGGGCACCGGCCACATACACTGTCTGAGGCTGGCAGGTTTGAACCAGGCCTGGGCATGTTAAACAACAATTACAACTGCAACAAAAAATAGCCAGGCATTGTGGTGGGCACCTGTAGTCCCAGCTAAGTGGGAGGCTGAGGCAAGAGAATCGCTTGAGCAAAAGAGTTTGAGGTTGCTGTGAGCTGTGTTGCCATAGCACTCTACAAGGGCAACATAGACTCTGTCTCAAAAAAAAAAAAAAGGTCCTCCTTCTATATTATTGGTGTAAGTGTCTGTCTGTTTTAATTTGTTGTTTTCCTGCAACAATGCCTGTAATCCTAGCACCCTGGGAGGCTGAAGTGGGTGGACTACCTAAGCTCAAGAGTTCAAGCTGGCCTTAGCAAGAGCAAGACCCATTTCTACTAAAAATAGAGAAACTAGTCAGGCATTGTGGTGGGCGCCTGTAGTCTCAGCAGCTCAGGAGGCTGAGGCAGGGGGATAGCTTGAGTCAAAGAGTTTGATGTTGCTGTGAGATTTGATGTCAGGGCACTCTACCCAGGGCAATGGAGTGAGACTCTGTCTCAAAAAAAAAAAAAAAAAAAAAAAGAGAGAGAAAAAAAAAAAAGGGCGCCTGTGGCTCAACAGAGTAGGGCACCAGCCCCATATGCCGGAGGTGGCAGGTTCAAACCCAGCCCTGGCCAAAAAAAAAAGAGAGAGTTTCTAGGTAATATGGAAGTAAGTCTCCTATTCAATTTGAGTCTACAACTATATTTTTCAATTGTCCATGCAAATAAGTTACTTTAGGTATTTGGGAAGATCTCCATTTTGGTCACTGTTGCTGTGACCATCCCAGCATGGGATCTAGGCTCACCTCTAGATATTTACACCAGGCACCTTAATGCTGTATGTAAATCCAATTGGTGTTTCTAAATGTAATTTTTTTCAATCAAAGAGGGAGAGATATGAATTCAGGAGAACCCACCTGAAATGTGGACGGCTTTTCCGAAGGCTTAGAGAGCACCCTGGGTTCACCTTAGTGCCCTGAGCATCACTTCCAGAGAGAAACAGTTGGTAGTCGGGGGTGGGGTCACTCTGAACCCTTTTCAGTGCACCAGAAATGCTGAGCACAAAACAGTATTTATTGCTTACTAAATACTTCTGGTCAGCTGTCCAGAAGACCCAGACTGAAGTAATGTTTGATTATGAGGTCCATTTGTGTTCATTACAAGGAATTTTTAATTTTTTATTTAATTATTTCAATATTTATTTATTTGTCTATTTTTATTTCAGGTTAATATGAGGGTACAAATGGTCAGGTTAAAATGTTTACATTTCTTAGGTAAGGTCCCTTTTGTAGTTGGATCCCACAACCAGGAGGTATACCATATACTCTTATATTGTTCCCATGAAGTGGGAACACACCAATATCCCTCCCCCTTCCCTCCTCATCCTCACCCCAACTTGAGTTGAATTTTTTTTGAGACAGAATCTCACATTATTACCCTCTGTAGAGTACGTGATGTCATAGCTCACAGCAACCTTAAACTCTTGGGCTCAAGCAATTCTCTTGCCTCAGCCTCCCTAGTAGCTGGGACTACAGGCACCTGCCGCAATGCCCAGTTGTTGTTGTTGTTGTTTGTTTGTTTGTTTAGCAGGCCCAGGCCATGTTGGAATCCACCAGCCCTAGTGTACATGGCTGGTGCCCTAACCACTGAGCTATAGATGCCTAACCTGAATTGAACTGAGTTTTTTTCCTATGTGGGCATATATTAGTTTATCTACTGGCTTGATATTAGTATTGAGTACATTGGATAGTTGCTTTTCCATTCTTATGATACTTTACTAAGAAGAATGTGTTTCAGTTCCATACAGGTTAATACAAAAGAGGTTTGACACGAAGTTTTTTGTCAGGAATTCTCACTGCTTTGCAGAAATGGGATATACTATACATTATTGAGCTTCAGGGTTTGGATGACATTAGTGATGGGATATGTTATTAAGATACAGGTTGTGGTTGACAACATCTAGTGGGGCAGAGTTTGATTTATAGCTATCCAGGCCCAAAGCAAATAGTTTCAAGAGATGAATACAGAGCTCAAGGGGAGAGGTAAGATGTGGTTTCTGTCTCATGGTCAAATCTGTACGATATCCTGGTGAATGTCCAACATGCATTTGAAATAAATGTTTGTCAGTTATTGGGTAAAACTGAATGCATACACACACACACACGCATATGGGTATATATATACAGGGTGGTCATAAAGTCTTTATAAAACACATGGACTTTATGGCCACCGTGTGTGTGTGTGTGTGTGTGTGTGTGTGTATGTACGTGTGTATGTATGTATGATCCTTATCATTTAGGAAACCAATTAATTTGTTTGGTCACCTTCAAATTGTTATGTAGTTTATAACATCCAGAGCACACTTAGTTGATCTTATAAGAAATAAACACACTGAGTACTGATCTCAAAATTCAAAATATTTGGTGGCACCCATAGCTCAGTCGGTAGGGCACCAGCCACATACACCGGGCTGGCAGGTTGGAATCTGGCCCAGGCCAGCTAAACAATAATGACAACTGCAACAGAAAAGTAGCCAGGCATTGTAGCGGGTGCCTGTATTCCCACTACTGGGGAGGCTGAGGCAAGAGAATTGCTTAAGCCCAAGAGTTAGAGGTTGCTGTGAGCTGTGATGTCACAGCAGTCTACTGAGGGTGACATAGTGAGACTCTGCCTCAAAAAAAAAAATTCAAAGTATTTGTTGAAACAGAAAAAAAAATTATGCCCAAAGAAACAACATGACACCACTATAGATCTGATTTATGTTCTTTTCAAAATTAATATAAATAGCACCCTTAATTCATTAAATGATCAATTATTTTTCTTCTATACCTTTGTGCCGTGTGTACTGAGCAGAAAAGTTCTTAGTATGAGCTCATCTTAATTTCTTACACGTGGTTTGTGTTTTTCTCATGCCCAGGATAACGTGGAGAGCTGGCAGTACCCAATTTCATCACAGGACAGATTCTCAAGGATCCTTGACCATCATTAGCTGCACCTGCATGAGCAAGCAGTGGACACAGGAGCTCTGCAGCAGAAATGTTGGTGAATGTGAAGATAGGGGACCCATCACTGCCATCACAGATGAAGGTTCCCATGTCCATATCCAGGAAAGTCCCCAGCCAGTAGCCAGGGACTCACTCAGAGACCAGTCAAGGGTGTGGTGCTAGCAGAGAAGAGCTGTCCTTTCCTCAAACCCACAGTCCAGAATCCAAGGTCTGAAGACAGTATGATCTCCCCTTGTTGATTAACAGATTCTTTGTGCACACCCATGTCCCATTCTTCCCTCCCTCTTTCCCACATCCCCCTCCCAGCAATGCCAGAAGTGAAACAAGGGGTGCCCTGGACACACAAGACATAGTTGAATCTCTCTCGATGCTCTTCTTTCTTCCTACTTTAAGCTCCCACAGTGAAACTTCCTTAGGTTGTCAGAAGTGATGAAATGATTATTGGCTGGGCCCACATCCAAGGTCATGTACACTGTGGGCAAAAAAACTAGTAGTTCAACAAAGACACACACTACAGACTCCCTCCTCACTTCCACTACGGAAACTCAAATATTTTATTCACTTCCATTTAGTTTATTCTACATTTCTTATCTAAATCAGGGAAAGCTGGGAAAGCTTCCTCAGGTCCCTGATTATGACCAATCTTATGAATTCAGGACTATAGTTGTAACAGGTGCATGTTATTTATATTGCAGGAAGATGAGGCCCTACAGAGAGAAAGAGCACCTAAACACCATGTTTATAAGAGTAAAGGCTTTATTTACCAGCCGGGAGCTTATGGCATAGAAGAATTCCAAATGGCCATGTTCCCCGGCTGGATTGGTCTTTCCTGTTTTATCAATGGTCAAAAAGTTCCAACCCACAGGTACCCTTCTCATTGGCCAGTTTGAATCGAGTAGGAGATGCTATTCCAGCCCCTCCAGGACTATAGGATTTCATGGAACTTAAAACTCTTGTGGCTTAGAAAGTTTCATTTGAAAAGTCTGCTGTCATCCTAATGGCTCTGCCTCTGTAGGTCAGTTGGCACTTACACCTGGCTGCTTGCAGAATTTTTTCTTTCAACTTGACTTTGGACAGGTTCTTTACAATGTGTCTTTGAGAGGCTCTGTTTGAGTTGAGGGGACCCGGAGTTTGATATCCATCTGAATGGAGTGTGTCAGAGTCTTTAGTAAAATTTGGGAAGTTTTCATTAATGATAGTCTCTAGTAGATTTTCCATTCCTTTGGGACAATTTTCTTCCCCTTCAAGAGTCCTTATTATTCATATGTTTGAACACTTAATGGAGTCTCATAGTCTTCTAAGGGACTGCTCTGCTTCCTCTCTCTTCTTTTCTGCCTCTTTGACTGCCTGGGTTAACTAGAAAACTTTATCCTCTAGCTTTGAGGTTCTTTCTTGTCCATAATCTAACCTATTTTTGATACTTTCCACTGCATCTTTACATTTCCTGATTGTCTCTTTCATTTCCTTAAGCTCTGCCTTTTCTTTTCTTTTCTTTCCTTTTTTTTTTTGAGACAGAGTCTCACTATGTCACCCTCAGTAGAGTGCTATGGCATCACAGCTCACAGCAACCTGAAACTCTTGGGCTTAAGTGATTCTCTTGCCTCAGCCTCCCAAGTAGCTGGGACTACAGGCACCCAACACAATGCCTGGCTATTTTTTGGTTGTAGTTGCCATTGTTTGTTGGCAGGACTGGGCTGAGTTAGAATCTGCCAGCTCCGGTATATGTGGCTGATGCCCTAGCCACTGAGCTATAGGCACTGAGCCTGCCATATCCTTTCTATATTCCACATATCTCTTCAGACTTTTGGTTCTATCTTTCCATTTTTTCAGCCATTTCTTTTCATCCATATTTTAAAATCTCTTTCTTTAAAAGCCATTAATTCTTTATAGGAGGAGTCTTCTGTAGTAGCTGCCTCATGATCCCTTGGGGGAGTTGCTCTGTTTTCATTTTTCATGTTGCCCAAATTTTTCCATTGGTTCCTTCTCGTGTGTTCTTTTTTCTTGTTCACCTCCTTGTTCTTTCTCACTTCCTCTTTGCTTCAAATTACCTTGTCTCAGATCTTAGGTCAAAAGGAAGAGAAGGGTAAAGTGCCAGCAGGGAGAAACAAGAGAAAAATAAAGTAGGAAGAAAAATAAGGAAAGAGAAAAAGAAAAGAAAAGGAAAAAATGGAAGGGGATAAAAGAAAAGAATTGAAGAACAGGAGAGATTGAGAACAGGAAGACAAAACGAGATTGATAGAATAAATGGTATTGATTGGCCCAGTGTTGAGGCCACACCTGTAATTTAAGGATTTCTGAGGGGGCTGGGCTGGGTGGGTTCCTTGAAATCAGGAGCTCCTTACCAGCCTGAGCCAAGCCAAACTCTTCCTCTGCTAAAAATAGGAAGAAAAAGAAAAGAGCAAAAACAATAAACAGAAGGAAAAATAAATAAAAATGAAAAAGAAATAGAAAAATTACACTGTAGACTTGCCAAAAGTAGAAGGTAGGGCCAAAGGTTGAAAGACTCTCTAGACCATGATCTCTTGGCCTCCTTCAGTGAGACTACTGCCGTGACCTCCCTGCCAGATCACAGTCATGCCATCCCAGCACTCAGCAAAAAAAGAAAACATGTAAAAGAAAAGGGAAAAATAATATAGTATGATAGATTAAAAATTAAAAATATAGTTGTATCAAATAAAGGAGAGGGGGGAAAAGGAAAAAGGAAAGAAAGAAGAAAGACCAAAATAAGGGGGTGCCATTTTAACTGTTAAGATTAATTTTAGTCTCTGTCTTTAATAGTGACTTGTCTACTTTCCTCATCTTTTCCACATAAGTTACTCTATTTATGTGGGAAAGTCTCTATTAAAAGAGAGAATTAAGAGTCTCTATCGAAAGTGAGAATGACAAGTGTCTATTAAAAGAGAGAATGAAGAAGAGTGAAATAGAGAGAGAATAAATGAAGCTAAAATACCATGATTAAAAATACAGAAGTCCTTGCTCTTGATGAAAGTAAAAATGTAAGTTAAGAATAGAATAAAGAAGACATGAATGTATAAAAATACTAGAAAAGAGTGCAGGGAAAATGCTTGAAGATATTGGTCTCAGAAAATATTTTAGGAGGAACACCCTCCTGGCAATTGAAGCAACACCAAAAATATATCACTGGGATCTGATTAAGCTAAAAAACTTCTGCGCAGCTAAGGGCACTGTGAGTAAAGCAAACAGCTTTCAGAATGGGAGAAGATTTTTGCGGATTATGTTTCCAATAAAGGTCTGATAACAGGAATCCACAGAGAACTCAAACTAATCGGTGAGAAAAGAGAAAACAACCCCATTTCTTTGTAGACAAGAGACTTGAACAGAAACTTCTCTGGAGATGACAGGCACATGGCCTACAAACACATGAAAAAATGCTTATCATCCATAATCATCAGAGAAACGCAAAACAAAACCACTTTGAGATATCACCTAACTCCAGTAAAATTAGCCCATATCACAAAAATCTCAAAACTGCAGATGTTGGCATAGATGTGGAAAGAAAGTAACACTTCTGCACTGCTGGTGGAAATGCAAACTAATACAGCCTTTTTAGAAAGAAGTATGGAGAATTATCAAGGAACTAAAAGTTGACCTACTATTTGATCCTGCAATACCATTACCAGTATCTACCCAGAGGAACAAAAACCACTTTACAACAAAGACATTTGCACCAGAATGTTTATTGCAGCCCAGTTCACAATAGCCAAGTTGTGGAAGCAGCCTGAATGTCCATCAACCCATGAATGGATAAACAAATTGTGCTATATGTATATCATGGAATACTATGCAGCCATAAAAAGAGGAAGACTTTACATCTTTTATGTTTACCTGGATGGAACTAGAACATATTATTCTTAGCAAGTATCTCAAGAATGGAAGAAAAAGTATCCAATGTATTCAATACTATTATGAAACCAATATATAAACATTTACATATTCATATGAATGATAAAACACAAAGATAGTCCAGAAAGAAAGAGGGAAGAGGAGGGGAAGGGGAGGGGAGAAGATTGTAGAGGGAGGAAGGGGTATTTAGAGGGATCTCACCTATTGTATGCAATGCAAGTGTACATTTAAAAACAAATAAGAGTATATTATAAATGTCTTACCACAAAAGTAAGTAAGTGAGATGATGGTTATGTTAATTAGTTTGATTTAAATATTCCACATTGTATATCAAATCATCATATTATGCCCCATAAATCTATTCATTTATGATTTAATAAAAATTAAGAAAAAAAGAATAGAAACAACCAAATTAGCAAAAACAAAACATAACACAACAAAAGAAAAATGTTCAAATGCCCCCAAACCTCAGCAACCTCAGCAATGTAAAAGAGAAAAAAACAAAACCAGAAAATAAAAAGTAAAAAAAATTAAAAAATATATTAAAAATGTATCTATAATGTATGTGTGTATATATATACATATATATGAAGGGACAACCTTTAATAGGAATATATATGCCAGGACACCAGGTGGCACTGTGGTTTTTTTAGGAGACATGGCATGTAGCTGGCAATCTCTGCGGTCCTTATTCCTAACTTAGTTGCTCTTGGGGATCACCTGATTATTTCCTCAGCGTTCAGACCCCACTGGGTTGGAATCTTAAAGCTCTCCAGGATCCGTCAGGGGCAGGTCTCACAATGCTCCCTGACACCAGTTCCCATGGGGTGTGGGAGTCCCTCTGCCTATCCCAAGAGTGGAGTTCTGATCCCAGCAAGCAGAATTAGACCTATCCTTTAGGCCCCTGTTAAGACATTTCCATGGAAAATCCCTGGCCACTGAGACCTTCTCAGAATGGCTGCCTTTCCAGCCACCAAATTGATGTGGCAAATCCACTCCAACTGGCACTCAAATCTGGTTGCTGTATACTGTTCGAATCTGCCCACTCTTCCAAGCTTTCCATTCAACACACAGCTTTCCCCCCAAACTGAAAACTCTTGAAATACTTCCTCCTGTCCTGGACCTCTGTTGTGGGGGCCTGGATCCTAGGTCACAATCATTTGCCTAATGAGTCAGATTTCCACTACTCCAGATCACATGCTGTATCCAGCTCACCACCTTCTCACTGTGCTCCCTGAACTACAACTCCAGGTAAGGTTCCTGTGCCAGATACGGCTGGGTTCTCACTTTTTCCCCATTTGTACCAGGAGAACTTATCTGAAGATCCTTCTGGTCGGGCGGCGCCTGTGGCTCAGTCGGTAAGGCACTGGCCCCATATACCGAGGGTGGCGGGTTCAAACTCCAGCCCCAGCCAAACTGCAACCAAAAAATAGCCAGGCGTTGTGGCGGGCGCCTGTAGTCCCAGCTACTCGGGAGGCTGAGGCAAGAGAATTGCTTAAGCCCAGGAGTTGGAGGTTGCTGTGAGCTGTGTGAGGCCACTGCACTCTACCGAGGGCCATAAAGTGAGACCCTGTCTCTACAAAAAAAAAAAAAAAAAAGATCCTTCTGGTCTGCCATCTTGCTCTGCCCCCCTAGTTTTTCTATTTTTAGAAGAGACCAGTCTTGCTCTTGCTCTTGCTCTGGCTGGACTCAAACTCCTGAGCTCAAACAATTCACCTGCATCAGCTTCCAGGTTGCTAGGATTACAGCGTGTGAACCACTGAACCTGGTCTCTCTCCTTTATTGATAATTTTAGTAAAGGAACCTAAAATCTCCTGCCCAATCAGCTGATTAAAGTCCTGTGTTGTCGTATCCAAAGTAAAATATAAATGATATTATAATCTTTCTATTTATCCTGCATCGCAACAAATATAAAATGAGATTCATTTCTGTTTTTACAAAATATACAAACACAATTCTGATGGTGTTAGCTGAGTTACAGGTGAACAGGATGTGAGAGTGAGAAGACAAACTTGTGAGAAGAAAAACTTGGAGTGAGGGTGGATGGGGGTTTGATTATATTTTGGTGATTAACTTCAATGGATTTTTATTGAATCCTCTGCACAGAAAACCTTTGCTAGTGTTTACAGGATAATCTTACATTTCACATTCAAAGGGCACATTCTAGCTCTTAATTCCTATTGTCTTGCTAAGGCAGATTGAAAAGCACAGTATGAATAGTGACTTATATTTTACTACAAATCCCTTCACATTGCATTTATCCACTGGTTGGGAGCTACAACAATCTGTCATGTCTTGGTGTAAATATACACACATACACATATGAAATTGGGCCATTAAATTCAAGAACTCATTCTCAAAAAAGTGCTACATATTGCAATTCCATTCCATCTATCCAGAAGAAAAAAAAATCATTTTATCATGAGGACATTGGCACTAAGATTGTTTATTGCAGCTCCATTTATAATCTCCAAGATGTGGAAACAATGTAAATGCCCATCAACCCAGGATTGAATTAACAAACTGTGGTATATGTATACCATGGAGTACTACTCAGCCATAAAAGATGGAGACTTTATATCTTTTGTATTAACCTGGATGTAGTTGAAACACATTCTTCTTTGTAAAGTATCACAGGAATGTGAAAGCAAGTATCCAATATACTCAATACTAATATGAAGCCAGTAGATGAGCTCGTACATGCCTGCATAGAAGAAAAACTCAATTCAGTTTAGGTTAGATGGAGGAGAATGTAAAAGGGAGAGAAGGGAAAAGGGGAAGGATTGGTATGCTTCCACTTAATGCACACCTTTTGAGTGCAGGACACAAACTACAAGAGGGACTTTACCTAACAAATGCAAACATTGTAACCTTGTTGTTTGCACCCACATTAACTTTAAATAATAAAAATAACTGCTACATACCTTATTTCTGAATATCACTATGGTCACCTATGAACTACTCCTCTTGGGGAGTTACAAAAAACTAATCAGTAACAGGCTGGGTATGGTGGCTCATCCTAACACTCTAGGAGGCCGAGACAAGAGGATCCCTTGAGATCAGAAGTTTGAGACCAGACTGAGCAAAAGCAAGATCCTGTTTCTAGTAAAAATAGAAAAACTAGCCAAATGTGGTGGCAGGCGCCTGTAGACCCACCTGCTCCAGAGGCTGAGACATGAGGATCACTAGAGTTCAAGAGTTTGAGGCTGCTGAGAGCTATGACATCAAGGCCCTCTACCCAGGGCAACAGAGTGAGAATTAGCCTCAAAAAATTGAAATACCAAATGAAAAAAAAGCAGAAACAAAATAGTTACAAAGTCCAGGGATTTTAGGTAGAAGGACTTGCAGAAGCACTCCAACAGGGAATCAAAGTGAGTATCCCCAGTCTGGGAGTGGCAGACATAGGTGGACCCTGGTGTTGGGCATGAGGATCCTAGCCTTGTTTCAGGGGCTTTCTCCTGAGGAGGGGTAAACTGAGTCTGTTCTCCAGGATCCTCTGATAGACCAGGTAGGGTCATTCAACAGGAAATTGAGGACACAGAAGTGGCAGAGGGAGGGGGAGGTCAGAAAGGAAGGAAGAAGCAGAGCAGGAGAAGGAGTTCTGGGGACCATGGGACAGAAAGGAGAAAAGGCATTTTTGGATCAGTTGAAACTATGATTTTGATCTGTGGATTGAGCAGTAGTGTTTTAGCAACTCTGGTTTTCTGAATTGAAGGATGTAAGGGTTTACATGAGGAATCCCTTTGTTTTAGGAAAATCACCCTGGATGACTTAAAGGGGTTGTGCACCCTATCCAACATCTTGCTCTGGAAAGTTTAGTAAAATGCTGCTGTTATGAGATAAAATGCAGAGAACAATGTTGGCAGGGAAAATATAGTAATATTTGGAATTCAGAGATTTTAGTTAGGGAAAGTTACATATGTGTGAAATTATTCCAGATCAATGATTTTGAATATTAAGAATGATTTAATTTATTCATTTTTAAAATGAGGTTGAATATTATATTTGTTCTTAATCATACTTCTAAATTTTTAAATAGGAATATATTTTATACAATTTCATTAGAGACAAAAATAAAAACATTTCAAGATAGAGAGTAACTGAGCAATTTATTTCTAGGAAGCATGCAACTGAGAAATCTCAAGAAGTGCTTTCTACTGGTTATAAATTATACCAGGGAGACACATTGTCAAGAACGAACTGTGAGCAGCAGAAATGGCTACCATGCGCATATGTGTATAATCTCTACTGTTTTTCCTTCATTTTTCAGTTTCTGTGAGAGACAACTGACTCTTGATAGCTACACAAGACTTTATTGTGGGTTATGACACATATAGAATTGAGACATGGAAAACAGTAGCCCAAGTTCTGCGGCAGTGTTCCTGGATCACACCGGCTCCTACATATTCTGGTAAATGAAGAAAAGTATCTCTAATCACATAATACTTGAAGAATCCAAAATTTGATGGCTACAACTCACACTAGAAACAAGTATAACTTAATCCCACTAAGTAAAACAATAAGAGGTGGAGGAAATATTTCAGACTGTCCCACAGAATGCAAAAGGAGAGACAAAAGGGGGAAAAGAAGCTGATAGAAAATAGAAAGCAAGTTCCAGCTGTGATTTTCAATGATGACAACTAAAACTCCAAGTAAAAAATCTAGAGATGGCAGCTCTGACCACTGTCTAGTGAGAGGCCTATTAATGCCTTGTCCATCCAATTGGTAAAATGAATTGAGGTCAACTCTGTAAATAAAACCTGTGGGGATATAAGGAGCAACAATTTACTGCATGTAATTTTTTCTTCTATAAAATAAAGACTTTGGAAGCAACATGAGTGAAATAAAGATACAAAACAATGTAATAAAACACATACTTCACACTTTAAGTGTCTTGCCTTGTTGTGTGAAATGAAATATTAACCTATATTGGAGGAATATTTATTGTTATAGTAAGTTATGAATGAATGTGTGTCAGGGATTAGCACACTATTAAACTTTATTGAATAAACTTATTAAACATTATGAGCACAGTTCATTTTAATATACACATTCAGAAAAACTTCATGGCTCTCCTTATGTACTCCTACAGAAAGATTTCTTTTAGACAATTCCACTGGCAGAAGAGGAAATTTGTTTTCTTCCTCTTTGCCTATAATTTGATCTACAACAGTGAGAGTCCACCAACACAGGATCAATGTTATACTCAGTTTCCAAGGTCACAGTGGGTTTAATGTGGAAGATGGGTGCTCAGACAATGGTAACTGAATAGAGTCACTGTGGCTGTTGTTGGTGCTGTCTGCTGGATTTAGCCCCTTAGTCATAATTATCTACAGTTCAAGAGCAGAACCTAGGTGTTCTAGGATCCCTAAGGATGAGCAGAAAGGGGCACATAGTGGGAAAACATAAACCCAGAACACTTGAGACATGTATCAACCATAGACTATAATTCCAAAAGGCAGCCATATAGAAAGTAATAATGGAATTTAGCACATAAAGGATGACAAAGGTGACCACCAGCATCAGGACAGTCTGGGTGGCTCTGGTCTCAGCAGGGCTTTTGTGGTGCTGGCTGGTGGTGTGGACATGCTGTAGTCTCTGGCGGTGTTTCTGCAGGAGAAGCATCATGGAACCACTGGTCCAGCCCATGAGGCCAATGAACACGGCATCGGGGGCTGTCCACAAAATGAGTACACCTGCAGTGGAACCTGAGTATGAGCAGAACCAACTGCGTTGTGTGTTGTTGTCAATGTTTGTGTCCTGTGGACTAGTCATTATCACAGGAATGTACATATTCCACAAGACACTGAACACCCAGCATGTTCCACAGATGGGACCAGTGGTCTTGGGGGCTCTTCCTCTGATCATTGCTGTCCCTGGGCTCCTGAGGATGACAGTGAGGAACCGATAGGTGCTTAGGACACAGGTGGAATACAGTGTGGTGCTTCGAGCCACTAAGCGGACATAATAGAATAGTTTACACTCAAGGGAGGACAAGAATTTCCTCAGAACAAAGGCCACCATTATGTGAGGGATCCTAGTGGAGAGGAGGATCAGGGAGTTGGCCACAGCCAGGTGGGTGAGAATCGTGTGTGTGGGCCTCATCCTTAGGCCAGTCACGATTGGAGAGACATTATGGAAGAACAGAAGGGCATTGGTCACAGTCCCAACCACAACCAGGAGAGGAAAGATGGTCTTTACAACCACATCCCCTACAGTTCGTAGGACATTGTATTGAGTATGCATGGCAGGGACAGCAAAGCCAGCTGTGCTAGTGATGATCACAGCCACTATTAGGTCCTCATCTCAGAAACGTATTCTGGCCTTTTTGTTCCTGAAAATGGAGACATTGGCATATTCCACAGAACAGGCTCATCCTGCAGAATAATCACTGGCCTGAATTTCACTTTTTACTATTATTTAGTAATTACTTCTATTTTGACTCCACCAACATTACAATTTAGGAGACATGTGTGTCTCATTCCGCAGTGAGGTGACATGAGACGCATTAACTGAATGTGCACTTTCTACATGTGTAGTGAGAGACTGGGATAAGCATGCAGAGCTGCATTCTGATAGTTCATAACCTTCCTGGGCACCATATTAACATCTGCATTTAAGACAATGACATGAAAAAGGCAAAAATCATGCTGAAATCGTAAGATCATCCAACTCCCTATAAGAGAATTTATTGTCACCTCTTCAAAACTCAACACTATTTACTGGAGTGAGTGGATACGGGCATTGTTTCTAAATCATCAGCTCTCTGGATGCACGAGATGGCCCTAAAGTGTCCTCAGGTATTACTTTGATATGGAGAATATGCCCAGTGACCAAAAACAATGCAATTAGTAATAACTACACAGACCATAGCTTGCTGAGAGATCAGGTCCTGAACAGCTTTCCATGAGTGAGTGATGTCATCCTCAGCTCACCACAAATCAATATTGATCATTAGACCCAGTGGGGTAACAGATGGTTTTACATGTCCCTTAGTTTTTGAATCCCTGTGTTTTCTCTGAGTCTTTCATGAGTTCTGCGTTTTACGAAGGAGGCTATTTCCCTCAACTCAAGTCACCCACAGGCCACTGGAGTGTCACATCAAAGTCTGCTCACAGCCCCAGTGTCTGGACGGCTAGATTCTGTGGGATACCACAGGAATGTGACCCATTCTGGTTGAAGGAGTATGTCTTCCTGTGGCAATAATATTACTTAGTCCTGCAGAATTCACACCCACTGTCAACTACAGAGGGAAGGTATGAATTTGAAACAAAACCCTCAAGTTACCAAAACTCCTTGCTCTTTGGGAGAATTGGCTACATCTTATGAAACTGCTACCCAGATCCAGAGAAAGATCTGGACACCACTGGCCTTGAGGTCACCAGAACTGGGTCTTACTCCTGCCTCCCTAGTCTGTGCTGCTGAGAACTGAGACTACCTCTACAGTTCTCAGAACCTCATTCCTCTTTGGTCTGGAAGCCTTTGGCAGGTTGTGGAGATTCCAGCCTCCAGAACCAGAAAGCTCCTACTATGTGTCAAATCAGTCACTTATTAGCTTAGTCCAACCTGGGTTATGTTTTTACCACTCTCTGCCTCTGTTGCCTCCATGAAAAAGTAAAGTGTGTGCTAATTCATAAGACAGGTGTGAGCACACAGTGAAGATTTTATAATAGTTCTCGATCACAAGGACAGGGACAAAATTATTGTTCATTCAGAAGCAGTAGTAGTACAGTGACTGTAGTTATTTTAAAATTGTATCAATTACCTACCACTTCCAAGGACATGGGAAAGCCTTATTAATTGTAACAGGAAAAGAATGGATCCCCTCTCTTCCACAATTACACTTTAAACACCTGAATATTAACTACAGTACTCCTCACTAATTTCTTTGTCTCTCTCTTTTCCTGCATCAGATTTATGTGGGATGTGGCTATCACCTCTTTTCTATTCCTTTAGATAAAAATCTGAGCACCACACAAACTCACACTATACCTTCTGCTGTTTAGTGCCCGCCATCTCTTCAGTCTGGAAAATGTCCCATTTGAAGCCTCTGTGTCACCATAGAACTTGTGTCCACCTCACAGGCCCATGACTGTGCTGGGAGGTCATAATTTGTTTTTTTGTTTCCTACCATATGCACCCCCTTCTGTCCTTCTGTGACCCTCCAGGCTGTTCCCTTTACTTCTGCATGGAGGAGACATTCTTGGTCACATGGGCCAGTATCAGGCCAAGGCAGAAATAAGTCTAAGGACAGATAATTATGATATTCTTTGACATTATAGGAAATGGCAAAAAATTAAATGGAAAGAGGAGGAAATTGCGAAGAAAATATTTAGAAAGCAGATCACAACATGGCCCTGAATTATGTGAAAGTCAGTCAGGTTTTCAGTATATTCTAAATCCAGGAACTTTAAATCCTTCCTTGATAACATGGAGCTTTACAGTTCCCCAAATCCCACTACTAAGCCTCCTCCTCTTAGATTTGTCACACCCTGTGGGTCAGGCTCCCAACTCAACGTTGTCCCCATCCCAGCTGGGCCAGCTCCTCTTTCCCTGGTTTTCAACAGTATGGTGTTTTCTTCTTTGTCAGCAGGAATTTCTATTCAAACACACCAGTCACCCCCTTCTGCAGGAACTGGAGGCCACTTTGCCCTCTTGTCACTACTAAGCCCTCATCTCACTGGTGCTGCCTGTTCCCTGAGCTTCCTCAGGCCACCTCCTCTTGCCTGTGTGGTGTGTGGTGTGCATCTTTCTCTGGGATGTGTGTGTGCATGACTAACAATCTGCCTGACACATCTGTCCAGTGTGGGGGGTGGCATGAGTGGGCATCTCAGTCTATGTGGAGTGGGAGGTCCTCATTTCCCCAATGGTATAAAAAGGAGTTGATCAAAGTTGTCATTCACCTAGTTCTTCATAACATAGTATTAGGTATCCTGTATTCTCTGCCTTACCATTTATTGAATACAACTTCCATTTTTAACAAATTCAGCACATTACAGGGGTGCTCATATATTGGCTACAGAGTTGTTTTTATACATGTCAGGTGAGAGTGCCATCAAGGCTCTACTATTGGGGGAGGGGGTCACTTCTTTGATCCAGGGTTTCTCTCTGGTGCTTCCTCACCTTTTCTGGGCTTCAAATTGTCACAAGGGCCCAAAGTTCTCCCTTCCTATGCCCAAGTCTGAAGCCACATCTTTCTTTTTTGAAATTTTTTATTGATGTGTAATAGGTATACGTCATGTCAAGGTACATGTTATAGTTTGGGTAAATTCCGATAATGTGTAAAGAGAAAACCCACCACCTTGAATATTTGTATTTTCTCTATAGTAGAACCATTTGTTAGTCTAGAGGACTTTGACCAACATTCCCTCTCAGAAGACATCACATTGGCCTGACACACTGGTGACATTGTATTGATTGGACCGTGTGAGGAAGCAGGAACACCTGTTCATAGTTATTTAATTATGAACAACACCTTCTGCAACATTATGGGTGGAAGTGAAGACCATTCTCCTATGGGAAATATCTCAAGAATGGAAGAACAAACACCCACGTGCTCCCTTTAAAACTAGAAATAACTGATGAGCCCACACGTGCACAGAGGGAAGAACTCAGTGGAAATCAAGCAGAGGAGGGGAGAGAAGGGAGGGAACACATCAGCCTAATGGGTATATGGGTATATTAGTCACTATTAGGGTGAATAATGGAGCATCAGACTAATGGTCTATCACGGAGTCGGCATTAAGGCATGGTGGATGCTCAGGGTGCCCTGGTCACCACAGCTTGGGCTTGGGGAGAAGAATGGACACAGCAGCTCAGAAGTAGAGATTCTGGTGAATGTGAAGATATAGGATCCATCCCTAATGTCCCAAAAGTAATTATTCCATAATCCACATCCAGGAAAATGCCCATTCAGTGTAGCCTAGGGCTTACCCAGAGGGTAGCCGGAGAGTATGGTATTGGCTGAGATCTGATGCTTGCCCCTCAAGCTCAGTGTCCATAATCCATTTGCGGAGGACATTAGGATCTTCCCTCCGTGGGACACAGACTCTCTCCAGATGCTCATGTCCCACTCTCCACCTGCCTCCACCTCCACCTCCCAGTAATGGCAGCCAGAGGAGGACCATGGGAGCCGAGGACACAGAGGGCATGTCTGAAACTCTGGGCACACTCTGCTCAGTCCTGTTTAATCTGTCCATACTGCAGGCTCTTAGGTCATCAGAGATACAGCAGTGCTCATGGGCTGTGTTCCAAGGTTGTGTCCATTGTGGAGAGAAAATGCACAGATAAGCAAGTCAGCAGACTGCAGGACCACATTCCTCAGTGACTGCAAAGGCACAAATGTTCGCATTTGTTTCTCAGATCTGGTTTCCCTACATCTACATTTTCAGATTATTCTGCATGTGTTTTATAGCCACAGTGAACTCAGTAAGAATTCTATGTGTGGTAGCCATTATCTCATTAAAGATTTTCCTTCTATTAAATGTGTAAGGTCCATGGAGGAACAGATCATGGATGTTGTGTGATCTTGAGTTGAACACATGAGTTTATTCTGAGCCAATGAAAAATATGTATTGTGTCTCATAACTATTCAAAATGAAGAGAAATAATCATTCATATTGCAGAATGTTAAAGAATTAAACTTTCCTTTACATTTGCCTTCCCCATTGCACCTTTGTGTCTAGACATTTACATTACAGGCTCTTGTTTTCCTAGAGTTTCCAGAAAAATGCAGCAATAATGCCAGGAGTTAGGAGATGAGCAGTGTCACTACTTCCGAAGCCGAGACAGCAGAAATCTTCCCTTGGGCCTACCCATGGATGTCTTTGGATGCTGGCAGGATCTCAGACCCACAATGGACAAGGGCCGACACTCAAGAGAGAAGTGAGACTGGGACATGAGTGGCTCTTCAGGGTCACATCCATTCCCAGCTCACCCTGACAGGCTACTCCCATCTATCAAGCACAGGGCTGCTTGCCCCACATAATCTTGAAAGTGGACCCAGAATAAGCCTCAGGAGTGAGTCCTTGGGATCAGCAACTGGTCGCTTCACTCACTGCCTAAGTACCTGGCTCCCCAGAGCAGAAGCAGGTGAGACGTGTCTGATGTGCTCCAAGGGGCTGTCAGGACAGACACACCCCAGTCAGGCTTACTTGATTAGGCAATTACATTCCAATTTTTTTTCCTGGGTTTATAAGAAAAATTAGGAGATATTCTAGGAGTCTGGAGATAAAATGGGTTAACTCTGGGAAAGGCCAGATAGAGGAAAGGATTCCCAAAGCACCAGTGGGAACGTGTTAGGATCACAGCAGTGATTTATTCCCAGACCCTGAACATGGCAGTGTTCAGAGGGGTGAGTAACTTGAGGAAGAAAGACCATATGTGTCTCCAACATGCCCAATAACTCCTAGTTGTTGGGAGGATGCACAGAACTTTTTCTGCGTGTGGAGCCCATGAGAGCTTCCAACATAAACCTCTGTATGAGGGACTGGTGGCTTTACTCATCATCTCCCTTGGGAATTGGCTCAGAGGAAGGTGCTGAGACCTCCCAGCATTTAAAGAGAAGTCATTCATGAAAAAAGTCTCTATTTCACATACAAGTGTTAATGCAGTGAGAAGAAATGGCAGTAGTCTATGGGCTCACAGAGAGACTGCAGGTTGAAATGTTCACACCCTTATGCCAGCCATGAGGATGAGACACAGTGTGAGCTGCACAGGAGGCAGAGAGCCAGGTGGGCCAGGTTCCAAGGACCTTGGGCTCAGGAGTCTAGCAGGTGGGTCTGACATCCCCACTCCATATTTTCCCAGTGCAGCTGCTCTGTCACCTTCGTTCTCTACTCAGAGTTGACACTGACTCAGTCATTATTCCTCCTGGCTCTGTGCCCACCACAGAGAGAGGCCAATACAGTGCCCAGGCCCAGAGTCTGCTGGAACTAACTAGTGACATGTGCCTTTACCACCTTGGCTGGTGCCTGATCACTCAATGCAGACTAGGGTTACCTGGGGGTATTTTCACCTTGCAGACTCCTGGGCTTCACTGATGGGGGAGGAATCTCCTCTGGGGCAGTTCTCTGCTGCTAACCATGTATTCAGGAGCCAACAGTACCATGACCCCTGAGATCTCCTTAGAAATCCTCCCTCTCCTGCCAGCTCAGTGATATGGAACCAGGATCAGCATTTAAACAAGATCCTCAAATATTTTGCAGCTATACTCAAGTGGAGGAGCCATTTTCCAGGTCCCTGTTGCCCTGAGAAGCATTGTGTTTCTTTGGGCAGCCAAATACGTGATTATAAACTTTCTTGTAAACATATAAAGAGTAAAAGAAATAGATATAATTAGTTCTACATCATTTAACACGCTATATTCAGTGTGCTGTCCCTGCAGGTGGAGCCCTAAATTTCAAGTGCTCAGCATCTGCCTGTGGCTGTTCTATTGAATGGTAGGGACCTGGGATGTGGGGTGATTCTGTGTGCCCCTACGTTTCCCCGGGTGGTTCCAATGTATACTGAGACTGGAATGGATGTTGTTTCCACTGCATGAGAGTATTAGGTGCTTGACACCCATATATAATGTAGATACAGTTAAAAGCTATTTCCCAGGGCCCTTTATGAGTTCGGGGCAGGTGGTACAAACTCTTGCCTTGGACCTTCCTCATCCTGGGGTTCATCTATAGTATAGCTGTCAGCTCAGGGTTTAGGGCCTTGATGGGAAGCTAGCCTGATGAGGCTACTCTGCTGAGAGACCTCAGGGCAGAACGGACACAGCAAACCATCCCCGTGGAGCTCCTTTTGCAGTGAGTCCATGCATGTGAGGTAGCAGAGGTATTCACAATTCAGGTACATGGGATTTTCAAGATAGTCCAGGCAGATAGGACATCTATTTGCTTCTTCAAAATGCTCTCTCATAGCCCTTTCTAAGCAAAAATGCACAGGATATTAGCATTTGTGTGAATTGAATAGCTCATTTTTCCTGGGACACTTACAGCTTTGCATGCACAGAGATAGCATTGTCTACTCTTTGTAATCACTAGTACAAGGAAATGAAGTGACAACATAAGCACAAATATAAACAATTTGTGGAGAGGGACGTGTGGAGACAGTGCATAGCAGGTGGGGAGGCACGATGCCCCAATACTGACTTTGGTGGGTGAACTTTCCTGACTCTTTTACCCACTGGAGGGGATCAGGCTTCAGTTCCTTGGGATGGCAAGATTGAACTGCCTGTGGATTCCTACTTTCTGGCCACTTGAGACTCTTCGAACTCTTTCTTTTTAATTGTTAAATCATAGCTGTGTACATTAGTGCAATCAAGGGGTACAATGTGCTGGTTTCATATACAATCTGAAATATTCTCATCGAACTGTTCAACGTAGCCTTCACAGCATTTTCTTAGTTATTGTATGTAGACATTTGTATTCCGCCTTTAGTAAGTTTCGCCTGTACCCATTCTAAGATGCACGTAGGTGTGGCCCCACCCATTATCCTCCCTACACCCTAACCTCCCACCTCCATCCCCTTCCTTGGCTCTTTCCTCATAGTCTTGTGCTATAGTTAGGTTAAGCCTTCGTGTGAAAACTATAAATTAGCTTCGTAGTAGGGCTGAGTACATTGGATACTTTTTCTTCCATTCTTGAGATACTTTGCTAAGAAGGATATGTTCCAGCTCCATCCATGTAAACATGAAAGAGGTAGTCTCCATCTTTCTTTAAGGCTGCATAATATACCATGGTATACATGTACCACAATTTACTAGTCCATTCGTGGGTCAATGGGCACTTGGGCTTCTTCCATAACTTAGCAATTATGAATTGAGCTGCAATAAACATTCTGGTACAGATGTCTTTGTTATATTGTGATTTTTGGTCTTCTGGGTATAAACCTAGTAAAGGAATTATAGGATTGAATGGCAGGTCTACTTTTAGGTCTCTAAGTATTCTCCAAACATCCTTTCAGAAGGAACGTATTAGTGTGCATTCCCACTAGCAGTGTAGAAGTGTGCCCTTTTCTCCACATCCACGCCAACATCTCTGCTTTTGGAATTTTGTTATGTGGGCTACTCTTACTGGGGTTAGGTGATATCTTAAAGTAGTTTTGATTTGCATTTCTCTGATGATTAAGGAAGATGAGCTTTTTTTCATGTGTTTGTAGATCATGCGTCTGTCTTCTTTAGAGAAGTTTCTCTTCAAGTCCCTTGCCCAGCCTGTGATGGGATCACGTTTTCTTTTCTTGCTAATACGTTTGAGTTCTCTGTGGATTCTGGTTATTAGACCTTTATTGGAGGTATAACCTGCAAATATTTTCTCCCATTCTGAGGGCTATCTGCTTGCTTTACTCACTATGTTCTTGGCTGTGCAGAAGCTTTTTAGTTTGATTAGGTCCCAGTAGTGTATTTTTGATACTGCTTCAATTGCCTGGGGAGTCCTCCTCATAAAATATACACCCAGGCTGATTCCTTCAAGAGTTTTCCTTGCACTTTCTTCAAGTATTTTTGTAGTTTCATGTCTTAAGTTTAAATCTTTAATCCAGTGAGAGTCTATCTTAGTTAATGGTGAAAGGTGTGGGTCCAGTTTCCTTCTTCTACAGGTTGTCAGCCAGTTCACCCAGCACCATTTGTTAAATAGGGAATCTTTTCCCCACTGGATGTTTTTAATTGGCTTGTCAAAGATCAAATAACGGTAGGTAGCTGGATTCATCTATTGGTTCTCTATTCTGTTCCAGACATCTACTTCTCTGTTTTTGTGCCAATACCATGCTATTTTGATCACTATCGATTTATAGTAGTCTCAGGTCTGGTAGTGTGATTCCTCCTGCTGTGTTTTTATTGTTGAGTAATGTTTTGGCTATTCAAGGTTTTTTATGATTCCATATAAAATGAAGTATTATTTTTTTCAAGAAATCTAAAATATGACAATGGAGCTTTAATACGAATTGCATTAAAATTACATATTGCTTTGGGTAGTATAGACATTTTAACAATGTTGATTCTTCCCAGCCATGAGCATGGTATGCTTCTCCATTTGTTAACATCTTCAGCTATTTCTTTTCTTAAAGTTTCATAGTTCTCTTTGTAGAGATCTTTCACGCCCTTTGTTAGGTATACTCCCAAATATTTCATCTTCTTTGGCACTACTGTGAAAGGAATAGAGTCCTTGACTGTTTTTTTGGCTTGGTTGTTGGTGGTATATATAAAGGCTACAGATTTATGGGTGTTGATTTTATAACCTGAGACATTGCTGTATTCCTTGATCACTTCTAAAAGTTTTGTAGTAGAATCCTTAGTGTTTTCCAGATATACAATCATATCATCTGCGAAGAGTGAAAGTTTGATCTTTTCTGACCCTATGTGGATACCCTTGATCACCTTTTCTTCCCTAATTGCAATGGCTAAAACTTCCATTACAATGTTAAGGAGCAATGGAGACAATGGGCAACCTTGCCTGGTTCCTGATCTAAGTGGAAATGATTTCAATTTAACTCCATTCAATACGATATTGGCTGTGGGTTTGCTGTAGATGGCCTTTATTAGTTTAAGAAATGTCCCTTCTATACCAATTTTCTTAACTGTTCTGGTCATGAAGCGATGCTGGATATTATCAAAAGCTTTTTCTGCATCAATTGAAAGAATCATATGGTCCTTACTTTTTAGTTTGTTTATGTGCTGAATTACATTTATAGATTTATGTATATTGAACCAGCCTTGAGACCCTGGATAAATCCCACTTGGTCATGGTGTATAATTTTTTTGATGTGTTGTTGGATTCTGTTTGTTAGGATCTTATTGGTATTTTAGCATCAATATTCATTAGTGATATTGGTCCATACTTTTCTTTTCTTGTTGGGTCTTTCCCTGGTTTGGGGATCAATGTGATGTTTGCTTCGTAGAATGTGTTGGGTAATCTTCCTTCTTTTTCTATATTTTGGAAGAGGTTTAGTAATATAGGTACTAGTTCTTCTTTAAAGGTTTGGTAGAATTCTGACGTAAAGCCATCTGGTCCTGGGCTTTTCTTTTTAGGTAGATTTGTATAGTTGATGCTATTTCAGAACTTGATATAGGCCTGTTCAAAATTTCCACTTCATTCTGGCTAAGTCTTGGTAGGTGGTGTACTTCCAAGTATTGGTTGATTTCTTTCAGATTTTCTTTCTTTTTTTTTTTTATTACTATGTTAAATACATTTGCCTTTTTTGAGAGTTTGAAGAATTAAAATCAAGAAAAGTGTGTTTTTTAGAATTGCTCTAAATATTCAGACTCTCTGAAGTCATTCAGATATCTGTATTTTTATTATTTTAGTACCACATTAGAACACAATAGGTATCACTTTTGGCAAATATATATCTACTCACTCAAGGATCTTTTAAAATTTGTTAACTTTATGTCCATTAAAATAAGTAATATAAGACACATATATAAACTAGTAAAAGACACATGTATAAAAACATCAAAATATAAAGCCTTATTGTTACAGAAAAAAATATCATGTGCTTACAACATTTCAACATACTGTCAACATCAAGACATTATTTCCTAACATTTATTACAGGCTGAATTCCATTTCAACCTTGATATAATTTTTTCCTACAGAACAGAAAGTGAACTACTATTGTTACTGGAATTTCTTCTTCAGTAAGTTCTTAGTCTGGGGGATTCGAAGAATGAATCCATGGATGACAGATCAGTAGTAAGATAGGATTTATTTTATAGTAGAACACAGAAAAAGCACTGGATCTCCTGGCAGAGGTAAAGACTTAATTCAGAAAATCTCCTTTCTGCCTGGGTTCTTTGTCTAGGGTTATAATAGTTGCATGAGTTCTCTGTAGTTACATTGGTGGGTACTTGTTTTTTTTTTTTTTTTAAAGCCTAGAAAATGCTATTAATCAAATAGTCACTCAAATGCTTTCCTCTCAAACAAAGCTATTTTGTATATGATGGCAACGACTGAATTAGTTTGCTAGGGCTGCCATAACAAAATACCACAAGGCTGGGTGGTGTACACACAGGAAAGTTATCTTCTAACAGTTCTGGAGGCTTGAATTCCAAGACCGAGATGTCACAGATTTGCTTTCTACTGAGGTCTCTCTCCTTGGCTTGCAGATGGTGCCGTGTTGTTGTTCTTTTTTTTTTTTTTTTAATTGTTGGGGATTCATTGAGGGTACAATAAGCCAGGTTACACTGATTGCAATTGTTAGGTAAAGTCCCTCTTGCAATCATGTCTTGCCCCCATAAAGTGTGACACACACCAAGGCCCCACCCACCTCCTTCCTTCCCTCTTTCTGTTCCCCCCCATAACCATAATTGACATTAATTGTCCTCATATCAAAATTGAGTACATAGGATTCATGCTTCTCCATTCTTGTGATGCTTTACTAAGAATAATGTCTTCCACGTCCATCCAGGTTATTACGAAGGATGTAAAGTCTCCATCTTTTTAATGGCTGAATAGTATTCCATGGTATACATATACCACAGCTTGTTAATCCATTCCTGGGTTGGTGGGCATTTAGGCTGTTTCCACATTTTGGCGATTGTAAACTGAGCTGCAATAAACAGTCTAGTACAAGTGTCCTTATGATAAAAGGATTTCTTTCCTTCTGGGTAGATGCCCAGTAATGGGATTGCAGGATCAAATGGGAGGTCTAGCTTGAGTGCTTTGAGGGTTCTCCATACTTCCTTCCAGAAAGGTTGCATTAGTTTGCAGTCCCACCAGCAGTGTAAAAGTGTTCCTTTCTCTCCACATCCATGCCAGCATCTGCAGTTTTGAGATTTTGTGATATGGGCCATTCTCACTGGGGTTAGATGATATCTCAGGGTTGCTTTGATTTGCATTTCTCTAATATATAGAGATGATGAACATTTTTTCATGTGTTTGTTAGCCATTCGTCTGTCGTCTTTAGAGAAAGTTCTATTCATGTCTCTTGCCCATTGATATAAGGGATTGTTGGCTTTTTTCATGTGGATTAATTTGAGTTCTCTATAGATCCTAGTTATCAAGCTTTTGTCTGATTGAAAATATGCAAATATCCTTTCCCATTGTGTAGGTTGTCTCTTTGCTTTGGTTATTGTCTCCTTAGCTGTACAGAAGCTTTTCAGTTTAATGAAGTCCCATTTGTTTATTTTTGTTGTTGTTGCAATTGCCATGGCAGTCTTCTTCATGAAGTTTTTCCCCAGGCCAATATCTTCCAGTGTTTTTCCTATGCTTTCTTGGAGGATTTTTATTGTTTCATGCCTTAAGTTTAAGTCCTTTATCCATCTCAAATCAATTTTTGTGAGTGGGGAAAGGTGTGGGTCCAGTTTCAGTCTTTTACATGTAGACATCCAGTTCTCCCAACACCATTTATTGAATAGGGAGTCTTTCCCCCAAGGTTATGTTCTTGTTTGGTTTATCAAAGATCAGGTGGTTGTAAAATGTTAGTTTCATTTCTTGGTTTTCAATTCGATTCCAAGTGTCTATGTCTCTGTTTTTGTGCTAGTACCATGCTGTCTTGAGCACTACGGCTTTGTAGTACAGACTAAAATCTGGTATGCTGATGCCCCCAGCTTTATTTTTGTTACAAAGAACTGCCTTAGCTATACGGGTTTTTTTCCGGTTCCATACAAAACGCAGAATCATTTTTTCCAAATCTTGAAAGTACGATGTTGGTATTTTGATAGGAATGGCATTGAATAGGTAGATTGCTTTGGGAAGTATAGACATTTTAACAATGTTGATTCTTCTCATCCATGAGCATGGTATGTTCTTCCATTTGTTAATATCCTCTGCTATTTCCTTTCTGAGGATTTCATAGTTTTCTTTATAAAGGTCCTTCACCTCCTTCGTTAGGTATATTCCTAGGTATTTCATTTTCTTTGAGACTATGGTGAAGGCAGTTGTGTCCTTAATTAGCTTCTCATCTTGACTGTTATTGGTGTACATAAAGGCTACTGACTTGTGGACATTGATTTTATATCCTGAAACATTACTGTATTTTTTGATGACTTCTAGGAATCTTGTGGTTGAGTCTTTGGGGTTCTCTAAGTATAAGATCATGTCGTCAGCAAAGAGGGAGAGTTTGACCTCCTCTACTCTCATTTGGATTCCCTTTATTTCCTTGTCTTGCCTAATTGTATTGGCTAGAACTTCCAGCACTATGTTGAATAGTAAAGGTGACAGAGGGCAACCTTGTCTGGTTCCAGTTCTAAGAGGAAAAGCTTTCAGTTTTACTCCATTCAGTAAAATATTGGCTGTGGGTTTGTCATAGATAGCTTCAATCAGTTTTAGAAATGTGCCATCTATGCCTATACTCTTCAGTGTTCTAATTAGAAAAGGATGCTGGATTTTATCAAATGCTTTTCTGCATCTATTGAGAGGATCATGTGATCTTTATTTTTGCCTCTGTTAATATGGTGGATAACGTTTATGGACTTGCGTATGTTAAACCAGCCTTGCATCCCTGGGATGAAGCCTACTTGATCATGATGAATGACTTTTTTGATGATAAGCTGTAATCTATTGGCTAGGATTTTGTTGAGAATTTTTCCATCTATATTCATGAGTGAGATTGGTCTGAAATTCTCCTTTTTGTTTGGGTCTTTTCCTGGTTTTGGTATCAGGGTGATGTTTGCTTCATAGAATGTGTTGGGGAAGATTCCTTCTTCCTCAGTTTTTTGGAATAATTTCTGCAGTACAGGAATAAGCTCTTCCTTGAAGGTTTGATAGAATTCTGGAGTGAAGCCATCTGGACCAGGGCATTTTTTAGTTGGAAGCTTTTTTATTGTTTCTTTGATCTCAGTGCTTGAAATTGGTCTGTTCAGGAGCTCTATTTCTTCCTGGGTAAGTCTAGGGAGAGGGTGTGATTCCAAATATTGATCCATTTCCTTCACATTGTCAAATTTCTGGGCATAGAGTTTCTGGTAGTATTCAGAGATGATCTCTTGTATCTCTGTGGGATCAGTTGTTATTTCCCCTTTATCGTTTTTAATTGAGGTTACTAGAGATTTTACTTTTCTATTTCTAGTTAGTCTGGCCAATGGTTTATCTATTTTATTTATTTTTTCAAAAAACCAACTCCTTGTTTCATTAATTTTCTGAATGATTCTTTTGTTTTCAATTTCATTGATCTCTGATTTGATTTTGGATATTTCTTTTCTTCTACTGAGTTTAGGCTTAGATTGTTCTTCTTTTTCCAATTCCATAAGATCTCTTGTGAGATTGTTGATGTGCTCTCTTTCTGTTTTTCGAATGTAGGCATCTAAAGCGATGAATTTTCCTCTCAAAACTGCTTTTGCAGTATCCCACAGGTTTTGGTAGCTTGTGTCTTCATTGTTGTTATGCTCAAGGAAGTTAATGATTTCCTGTTTTATTTCTTCCTGCACCCATCTGTTATTCAACAGAAGATTGTTTAATTTCCATGCCTTTCGGTGGGGTCGAGCATTTTTGTTAGAGTTGAGTTCCACCTTTAGTGCCTTATGGTCTGAAAAGATACAAGGTAAAATTTCAATTCTTTGATTCTGTTGATATTTGTTTTATGTCCCAGGATATGATCAATTTTGGAGAATGTTCCATGGGGTGATGAGAAGAATGTATATTCTTTGTCCTTGGGGTGGAGTGTTCTATATGCGTCTATCAAGCATAGTTGTTCTAGGGTCTCATTTAAATCTCTTATATCTTTGTTTAATTTCTTTTTAGAGGATCTGTCCAGCTCTGTAAAAGGTGTGTTAAAGTCCCCTGTTATGATGGTATTATCAGATATCATATTGCTCAGATTGAGTAAGGTCTGATTCATGAATCTGGGAGCATTTAAATTGGGTGCATAAATATTTAGAATTGAAATGTCTTCTTGTTGTAGTTTTCCCTTGACCAATATAAAGTGACCATCTTTGTCTTTTTTGACTTTCGTTGCTTTAAATCCACATGTATCTGAAAATAAGATTGCAATTCCTCTTTTCTTCTGAATTCCATTTGCCTGAAAAATTGTCTTCCAACCCTTGACTCGGAGCTTTACTTTGTCTTTTGAAGCCAGGTGTGTTTCTTGCAGACAGCAAATGGATGGCTTGTGTTTTTTAATCCAGTCAGCCAATCTATGTCTCTTCAGTGGGGAATTCAAGCCATTAACATTTATGGAGATAATTGATAAGTGTGGTAGTATTCTATTCGTCTTATTTGGTGAGAGTCCATTGCTTAGTTTTATCTTTTGCATCAGTGTGGAGGTTAGGTTCTGTCCTTTGATTTCTGAGTTCTTACTTTGCTCCTGGTCCATTGTGGTGGTCAGTGTGCAGAACAGGTTGAAGTATTTCCTGTAGAGCTGGTCTTGTTGTGGCGAATTTCCTCAATGTTTGTATATCCGTAAATGATTTGATTTCTCCGTCAATTTTGAAGCTTAGCTTAGCAGGGTACAGAATTCTGGGCTGGAAATTGTTCTGTTTAAGTAGATTAAAGGTAGATGACCATTGTCTTCTTGCTTGGAAAGTTTCATTAGAGAAGTCTGCCGTCACTCTGATGGATTTGCCCCTGTAGGTCAACTGGTGCTTACTCCTGGCAGCTTGCAGAATCTTTTCTTTTGTCTTGACTTTGGACAGGTTCATCACAATGTGTCTTGGAGAAGCTCGGTTAGAGTTGAGGCGACCTGGGGTCCGATATCCCTCTGAAAGCAGTGTGTCAGAATCTTTGGTGATATTTGGGAAATTTTCTTTTATAATATTCTCTAGTATGGCTTCCATTCCTCTGGGGCATTCTTCTTCCCCTTCTGGAATTCCTATAACTCGTATGTTGGAACGCTTCATAAAGTCCCATAATTCTGACAGTGAACGTTCTGCTTTCTCTCTCTTCTTTTCTGCCTCTTTTACTATCTGAGTTATCTCAAAAACTTTGTCTTCTACCTCTGAAATTCTTTCTTCTGCATGGTCTAACCTGTTGCTGATACTTTCCATTGCATCTTTAAGTTCCCTGATTGACTGTTTCATTTCCTTCAGCTCTGCTATATCCTTTTTATATTCTTCATATCATTCATCTCTGATTTGATTCTGTTTTTGGATTTCCTTTTGGTTATTTTCCACTTTATTAGCAGTTTCCTTCATTGTTTCCATCATTTCTTTCATTGTTTTCAACATGTGTATTCTAAATTCCCTTTCTGTCATTCCTAACATTTCTGTATAGGTGGAATCCTCTGCTGTAGCTACCTCATGGTCCCTTGGCAGGGTTGTTCTGGACTGGTTTTTCATGTTGCCTGGATTTTTCTGCTGATTCTTCCTCATGAGTGATTTCTTTTATCTGTTTCCTTGCCCTAATTTTCCTTTCACTTCCTCTTGCTCTTTAAGTTCTTGTGCCTTTGGACTAAGGGTTACAGGACCAGAAGGGTGAGAAGGTTGAGGAGCAAAAAAGGGATGAAAGAAAGGACGACCGAGTGATAAGAAAAAAAAGAAAGATAGAGAAAGGAGAGGGGGTGGGTATAAGGAATATTGACAAAAAGAAGAGAGGTACAGAAAGAGGGAGACAGGGCAATATAGGTGTACAGTAGGGTACTTTGACACAACCTTAAAAAACCCCACCTTCTGGGGGTGCCCAGTTGGGTGGTTCCCTTGAGGTCAGCAGCTCTTTGCTAACCTGATCAGACACAGTACCCCACCTCCACCAAGTAGAGAGGAAAGACAAAAATGCTATAAATCTAACCAAAACAAGCAAACAGAAAACTTTACGGGGATACAATTGGGTGAAAAACCAAATGATAGGGGTAGAAACACTAGCAAAAATGAAGTTGTAGTTATTAAAAAAGGCAGCAATGGGAAATTATAATTAAACTAGAAAAATTGAGAAAGAAAAAGGGATCTGTATGGAAAAGATTGAAATTAAAAAACAAAAGAACATCAACAACGTCAAAATAAACAAACAAACAAAAAAAAACCAACAAAACAAAAAAAAAAGAAAAAAATACACAACCAAAAACAAAGCAGTTTGTATATGTTATTGAATATTGTCTGGGCAACACGTAGTCTTCTGGGGTTTGAGATGTTAGTCACAGTTCTGATACGACTGGAGGCTGCTGATTTCTCAAACCCCAGCAGGTAGACTCCCTAAATCTCTCTTCAGCCCACTTAAAAGGCACTTTGAACTTGTAAACTTGCTGAGCAGAAGCTTTACCAGCTTTCTCACTGGAATCACTGCTGAAGTGGCTATCCACTTACCCAGTGTGCCAAAACCGGTCTCACTCTGCCCCTGAGGGTTAGGGCTGCAAGGAGGCTCAGAACCCACCCTTAGGCTACTTGGCTGCTGGGTTACAGCTCCCACCCGTTTCTAGCTCTGCGACCCTGAGGGCGGAGCTTGCCAGGGTAGATCACTGGCAATGGTTCCGTGTGACCCACCGCCAAACACTATTAGCTCCATCTGGCTCAGCGGCTCAGACTGGGGCCCTAGACAACGGCCAAAGTTCTCCGCACTCCCGCTCAGGCCTTCCCCAGGGCAGTTCAACTCAGTGCCAAGTCCAAGGACATCAAAACAGTTCACAGGTAAGGCCTTTCTGGTTTGCAGTCTCGCTGCTACTGAACTTACAGTTGTGGGCGGGTTTAGACGGATTGAACACACGCGACCACTTGCCAGTTTTCCACTGTTTTAGTCCTCCTCTTGGGGTCCAGAAGTCTCTCGCTGACTCCCTGTATCCTCATAGGAGTGATGCTAGGCAGTTCCCACCAGCCAGAGATGCCTGGAGTCCTATCTCCCCAGATTCACGGTGCCCAGATGCAAGGAAGCTGTTACTCGGCTGCCATCTTGCTCCGCCTCCCCACCATTGCTTAGTTTTATCTTTTGCATCAGTGTGGAGGTTTGGTTCCGTCCTTTAATTTCTGAGTTCTTACTTTGCTGCTGATCCATTGTGGTGGTCAGTGTGCAGAACAGGTTAAAGTATTTCCTGTAGAACTGGTCTTGTTGTGGTGAATTTCCTCAATGTTTGTATATCCGTAAATGATTTGATTTCTCCGTCAATTTTGAAGCTTAGCTTAGCAGGGTACAGAATTCTGGGCTGGAAATTGTTCTGTTTAAGTAGATTAAAGGTAGATAACCATTGTCTTCTTGCTTGGAAAGTTTCATTAGAGAAGTCTGCGGTCACTCTGATGGATTTGCCCCTGTAGGTCAACTGGCGCTTACTCCTGGCAGCTTGCAGAATCTTTTCCTTTGTCTTGACTTTGGACAGGTTCATCACAATGTGTCTTGGAGAAGCTCGGTTAGAGTTGAGGCGACCTGGGGTCCGATATCCCTCTGAAAGCAGTGTGTCAGAATCTTTGGTGATATTTGGGAAATTTTCTTTTATAATATTCTCTAGTATGGCTTCCATTCCTCTGGGGCATTCTTCTTCCCCTTCTGGAATTCCTATAACTCGTATGTTGGAACGCTTCATAAAGTCCCATAATTCTGACAGTGAACGTTCTGCTTTCTCTCTCTTCTTTTCTGCCTCTTTTACTATCTGAGTTATCTCAAAAACTTTGTCTTCTACCTCTGAAATTCTTTCTTCTGCATGGTCTAACCTGTTGCTGATACTTTCCATTGCATCTTTAAGTTCCCTGATTGACTGTTTCATTTCCTTCAGCTCTGCTATATCCTTTTTATATTCTTCATATCGTTCATCTCTGATTTGATTCTGTTTTTGGATTTCCTTTTGGTTATTTTCCACTTTATTAGCAGTTTCCTTCATTGTTTCCATCATTTCTTTCATTGTTTTCAACATGTGTATTCTAAATTCCCTTTCTGTCATTCCTAACATTTCTGTATAGGTGGAATCCTCTGCAGTAGCTACCTCATTGTCCCTTGGCGTGGTTGTTCTGGACTGGTTCTTCATGTTGCCTGGAGTTTTCTGCTGATTCTTCCTCATGGGTGATTTCTTTTATCTGTTTCCTTGCCCTTATTTTCCTTTCACTTCCTCTTGCTCTTTAAGTTCTCGTGCCTGTGGAAGTTGCGGGCGGGTTTAGACGGATTGAACACATGCGACCACTTGCCGGTTTTCCACTGTTTTAGTCCTCCTCTTGGGGTCCAGAAGTCTCTCGCTGACTCCTTGTATCCTCTCAGTGGTGATGATAGGCAGATCCCACCAGCCAGAGATGCCTGGAGTCCTATATCCCCAGACTCACGGTGCCCAGATGCAAGGAAGCTGTTACTCGGCTGCCATCTTGCTCTGCCTCTCGTGATTTATGACTTTTTTAATGAGAAGCTATAATCTATTGAATAGGATTTTATTGAGAATTTTTGCATCTATATTCATTAGTGAAGACCATTCATTCATTGGTCTGAAGTTTTCCTTTTTAGTTGGGTCCTTTCCTGGTTTTAGGGTGAAGTTTGCTTTGTAGAACATATTGGGGAAGATTCCTTCCTTCTCAATATTTTGGAATAGTTTCTGTAGCATGGGTATAAGATCTATGAAGGTTTGATAGAATTCTGGTGTGAAGCCATCTGGACCAGGTCATTTTTTTTTTAATTGGGAGTTTTTTTATAGTTTGTTTGATCTCAGTTCTTGAAATTGGTCTGTTCAGGAAATCTTTTTCTTTTTTTGCAGTTTTTGGCCAGGGCCAGGTTTGAACCCACCACCTCCAGTGCCCTACTCCTTTGAGTCCCAGGTGCCATCCAGGAAATCTTTTTCTTTTTGGGTAAGTCTAGGGAGAGGGTGTGATTCCAAGTATAGATCCAATTCCTCCACATTATCAAATTTCTGGGCATAGAGTTTCTTGTGGTATTCAGAAGACTCATTCTGAATCATTTCTGATTGAGGTTACTAGAGATTTTACTTTCTTGTTTCTAGTTAGTCTGTCAAAATGTTTATCTTATTTATTTTTTTGAAAAACCAACTTTTGTTTCATTAATTTTCTGAATGATTTTTTTTTATTTTCAATTTCATTAATCTCTGATTTAGTTTTGGTTATTTATTTTCTTCTGCTGGATTTAGGATTAGATAGTTCTTCTTTTTCCAATTCCCTAAGATGGTTTGTGAGATTGTTGATGTGCTCTCTTTCAGTTTTTTGAATGTAGGCATCTAATGCAATAAATTTTCCTCTCAGGACTGCTTTTGCTGTAGCACACGGTTTGAGTAATTTGTGTCTTCATTGTTGTTATGTTTGAGGAATTTAACTATTTCTTCTTTTATCTCTTCCTGAACTCAACTATCATTCAGCATAAGGTTGCTTAATTTCCATGCCTTTGTGTGGGGATAAACATTTTTGTTGGAGTTGAGTTCTACCTTTACAGTCTTGTGTTCTGAGAAGAGACATGTTATAATTTCTGTTCCTTTAATTTTACTGAGGTTTGATTTGTATTTAGGATGTGATCTATTTTGGAGTATGTGCCATGGACTGATGAGAAAAGTGTGTATTCTTTTGTTTGGGGATGGTACGTTCTGAAATTTTCTATTAATCCCATTTTCTCTAGGGTCAGGGTTAAGTCCTTTGTATCTTTCTTTAGTTTCTGTTTAGAGGATCTATCTGGTTCTATCAGAGGGATGTTAAAGTCTCCAGCTATAATGGTGTTATAGGCTAACATATTGCTCAGACCTCTCAAGATCTGTTTCATAAATATGGGAACATTTAAGTTAGGTGCATAAACATTTAAGATTGAAATGTTTTCTTGTTTCATGGTTCCTTTGACCACTATGAATTGCCCATCTTTGTCTTTCTTAGCTATAATTTCTTTGAATCCACTTGCATCTGAGAATAAGATTGCAACTCCTCTTTTCTTCTGATTTCCATTTGCTTTAAATACTGTTTTTCATCGCTTGACCCTGATTCTTGATTTGTCCTTCAAGGCTAGGTTTGTCCCCTATAGACACCACATAGATGGCTTGTGCTTTTTTTTTACACAATCAGGCAGCCTATGCTTCAGTGGGAAATTCAAACCATTGACATGAATTGAGATAATTTATAATTGTGGTAGAAATTTATTCATCTTGTTATGAGAAAATCTGTTGTGTAGTTTTAAAACATTGCACCATTGTAGAAACTAAGTTTTGGCCTTAACTGCTTGGTGCTTGCTTTGGTGGTGATCCATTGTGGTGTTCAGTGTTGGGGATAGATCTAAGTATTTCCTATATAGCTGATCTTGTTGTGGTGAATTTCCTCAGTGCTTGTATATCCACAAAAGTTTTTATTTGTCCGTCAATTTTGAAGCTTAGTTTAGCAGGATATAGAATTCTGGGCTGAAAATTGTTCTTGTTAAGAGTGTTGAAGATGGATGATCATGCTCTTCTGACATGGAAGGTTTCAGTTGAGAAGTCTGCGGTTATCCTAATGGCTCTGCCTTGTAGGTCAGTTGGCACTTAGTCCTAGCTGCTTGCAGAATTTTCTTTTTCGTCTTGACTTTGGATGGGTTCATTACAATGTGTCTTGGAGATGCTCCGTCAGAACTGAGATGACCTGGGGTTTGATGTCCATCTGAAAGGAGTGTGTTAAGATCTTTAGTAAAACTACGGAAGTTTTCATTTATGATAGTCTCTAGTAGGGCTTCCGTATCTTTGAGATAATCTTCTTCCTCTTCAGGGATTCCTATCATTCGTATGTTTGAATGCTTCATGGAGTTTTGTAATTCTCTAAGCACCTGCTCTGCTTTCTCTCTCTTCTTTTCTGCCTCTATAACTACCTGGGTTAACTCAAACACTTTATCCTCTAACTCTGATGTTCTTTCTTCTCCATGGTCTAATCTATTTTTGATACCTTCTACTACATCTTTACAATCCCTGATCATCTTCTTCATTTCCTTAAGCTCTTCCATATCCTTTCTTTAGTCTACATATCTCTTGTCTAAATTTTGGTTCTGTCTTTCCATTTTCTCATCCATTCTCTTTATTGTCTTAATAATCCATATTTTGAATTCCTTTTCTGCAAAATCCATTAATTCTTTATAGGAGGTGTCTTCTGTAAAAACTAGAAGAAAGAAAAAAGTTAACAATGACAAGTACAAGAAAGAAAAAAGAAAAAGAGGAAAAAACAAAAATAGTTATTTATATATATATATATAAACCATATTCATATATGTATATATATGACATAGGGATCCAACTTTACTAGAAATATATTTATGTTGCAATATGCTGCCTAGATACCAGGTGGCACTGTGAATTCATGGGGAAAAATAACCCAGCTGTTAACTTCTCTCTGGTTCTCAGGCTTAGACCTATTTCTCAACTTAATTGTTTGTGGTCATCTCCTGATTACCTGCTCAGTACTCAGACCCCACCTATTTTGGATCCCATAGCTCTCCAAAATTCTTCAGAGGCAGATCTCAGTTTCCCCTGCCAACAGTTTCCATGGAGTATAAGAGTCTCTGGGCCTGTCATGAGTGGAGGTCTGATCCAGAAGGCAGAACTCAGACTGCCATGCCTCAGGCCCCCCAGCAAGAGGTCTGCCCTCATGACCTTCTGGTGACCTTTATGACAATGGCTGCCCCCTCTCCACAGGAACATCCCAGTATGGATGTCTCATCTGCCACCAAACTGAACAGAACCACTCCAGACAGCACTCCAATCTGGCTACTGAACACCACTTGGGAATGCACACTCCTCCAATATTTCCACTCATCTCCTAGCTTCCCCCAAGAATTGAAAACTGTGAGAGGCTTCTACCCAGACCTCTGCTGCCAGGATGGGAAACTTGCCTGGTGTGTCATTCTCCACAGCTCCAGCAACCATGCTGAATCCAGTATTTCACCACCTTGCTGCACATCCCAAGCCACAACTCCATGCAAAGTCTCCACACCAGGTATGACCTGACCCTCTCCCCCTCACCAGTTCCTCCAGGAGAGCTCCACTAAACATCTTTCCTGTCCACCTCATGAATATTTCTTATGATTCCTTGGATAACTGTTGAGGATGTTATGCTAAGTGAAATCAGCCAGCATAAAACACCATATGATTCAACTTATATGACATAATGAAATACAGAAAAAGCAGAATTTTTGTTACAAAGGGGTGAGAAAATTAGAAAATGAATAATATTTGTTTAATGGGTAAAGAATTTCAATTTTGCAACATGAAAAGGATTTGGAGAAAGATAGTAGTGATGATTGCAAAACAATTTGAATGTAACTGATGACATTAAATCATACACTTAGAAATGGTTAGGTCTTGTTTCCTCATCATCTGGAAAATCAATTAGCCTTTTAGGTCACATTAAAATTATTGTTTATTATTTGAGCGCCACAAAACACCAAGTTGATCTTATAGAAAATAAAAATGAATACACTTGCAAACTGTGTGAAAGTTCAAAATACCTCCTGGAACAGAAATATAAACATAAGTCTCCCCCAAACAGCATGGAAATATTATTTCATATCTGACATGTAAATGTTCCATAATTTATATAGTGAAATTGTATTCATGAGTCATAACATGACCCACCACTTTTTCTTGCTGTATTATTATAATAAGCAGAAACATTTCCAGCTCTGGTCTGGACACTCAGTAATTTCTACAGACATTTTGTGTTCATGGCTTCATTTGTCCTGCCCGGGATGAGCCTGTCCACTGAAGGACAGAGGCATAGGTAGTTTTGATAGTTTTGACTGTTGGCAGCTGCATTTGAAGGAGCAAAAAATGGCCTCAATGGTTCTTCAGTAGGAATGTTAGTGAATGTGAAGATATGGGACCCATCGCCGACGTGATAGAAGGAGATGGTACCCATGTCCATATCCAGGAAAATCCCCACCCGGTGGGGCAGGGGATTCACCAACAGAGTGGTCAAGGGTGAGGTGCATGCAGTGAAAAATAGACTTCTTCTCAACCCCACAGTCCAGAAACCCTGTTTTGTAGACAGCAGGATCTCCCCTTGTCTAGTAACTGATTCTTTGCAGATGCCCACATCCCATTCTTCACTCTTGCCCACATCCACTTCCCAGTAGTGACGGCCAGAAATCAGCAAAGGGGACCCCAGGATACACAAGCCATAGTTGAATCTCTCAGCTCGCTGGCCCCTATTCTGCTTGAAACTCTCACAGCAAACCTTCTTCAGGTCATCAGAAATGATGAGATGGTCATTGGCTGTGTCCACATCGAAGGTCATATCCACTGAAGACCGAAAATCAGTAGTTTAGGAAGACACACACTATAAACTCCCTATTCCTTTCTATTTCAAAACCCCATGTTTCATATACTTTTATTTCCTTCATTTTGTATTTCTTCCCCCAATTAGAATTTTCCTGTATTTCTTCCCCCAATTAGAATATCCCTAACCAAAAGGTTAGGTCAAATTTTCTGCACGGAATAGATGGATGGACATATAGTAGAACCTCCATAGCTGACCACCTCACTAAACCACTCACCTCTTTAGGTTGCCCTAATTGTCATAGACTGGACATACACCACATGTGCTCAGTGGATGATCCTTAATATGACCACCTCTGTATGTTGACCAGTCTGTTCTAGTTTCTCACATGGTCAACTTGCTGAAGTTTTATAATTGCAACAAGTCTACCCTACTCATAGCATAAATTCGTTTTTACTTAAGTTATTGAATATGTTGATTAATAACTTTCTCATTTAGAGCATAAGATACAGATACATGAGGTTTGGCACCTGTAGCTCAGTGGGTAGGGCGCCAGCCACATACACTGGGGCTGAGGGGGTTGAACCCAGCCCGAGCCTGCCAAACAACAATGACAACTACAACAAAAAAATAACTGGGCGTTGTGGCGGGTGCCTGTAGTCCCAGCAACTTGGGAGGCTGAGGCAAGAGAATTGCTTAAGCTCAAGAGTTTGAGGTTGCTGTAAGCTGTGACACCACAGCACTCTACCCAAGGCAACATAGTGAGACTCTGTCTCAAAATAATAATAATAATAATAATAATACACTATATAGTATTGGCTCGGTGCTTATAGCACAGTGCTTATGACACCAGCCATATGCACAGAGGCTGGAGGGTTTGAGCCTGGCCCGGGCCAGCTAAACAATAATGACAACTACAACAACAACAAAATATAGCCAGGCATTGTGGCGGGCCTCTGTAGTCCCAGCTACTTGAGAGGCTGAGGCAAGAGAATCACTTAAGCCCAAGAGTTTGAGGTTGCTGTGAGCTGTGATGCCATGGCACTCTACCCAGAGCAACAGCTTGAGACTCTGTCTCAAACAAACAAAAAAAAAAGATACATATACATGAAGGATAAGACTGTAGTTTGCTCTCATAATTATTATACAAACTGGCACAGATCTTCTGGAATTTTATATTTATAGAAGAGAAGATTTGTTGTTTTAGAAACATAAAAAAGTTTCAATTGCCTGATATCAGCTAATGACCATGTTTAATGAACAGTTATTTGAAAGCTTCTTATCCCTATCCCCTTTATGAGTCTGGGGCAGATGGTATAGACTCCTACCTTGGAACATCCTTATTCTGGGGTTCATCTGTAGAACAGCTCTCAGCTGGGGCTCCAGTTCCTTGACCTTGGACACCAGCTCCCCTACCTGCAGATTAGGCCTGATGTCACCCTTCTGAGAAACCACAGGGCAGATGGGGCACAGCATACCCTCCCCGTGGGGCCCCTTCTGCAGTGAGTCCATGCACTGGAGGCAGCAGAAGAATCCACATTTCAGGTAGATGGGGTTTTTGAGATAAGTTAGGCAAATAGAGCAAGTACTTGTTTCTTTAAAGTGCTCAGTCATGGCTAATATCTGAAAGAAAATGGGCACAGCATTAGAATTTGCATGAGTGAAATAGGTAATAGTTCTTGAGACACTTTCATCTTTACTTGCATAGAGATGTTGTTCCTACTACCTTATTAATTTTTTTTTTTTGAGACAGGGTCTCACTCTATCACCCTGGGTAGAATGCTGTGGAATGATTGCTGAAGGCAACCTCAAACTTTTGGGCTCAATTGATGTTCCTGCCTCTCCCTTCTGAGTAGCTGGGACTATAGGCACTGCCACAATACCCTGCTGGTTTTTCCATTTTTTACTAGAGATGGGGTTTCCCACTTGCTCAAGCTGGTCTTGTACTCCTGAGTTCAGGTGATCCACCAGAATGGTAGGATTACAGACATGAGCCCCCCCAGCCAGGTTCCTACTATCTTAAATCACTTAAATAAACAGAAACAAGAAATGAAGACCTAAGACCAGCATAAACATGACACACTCTGGGCCCTGGACTTCTGATACTTGAGGTGCCCAGTGGAATGAAGGACAGGAGCTATCAAAGGTCTTTGCACTGATGTGGCTTTCCAGGTTCTACATCTGAGCTGTGCAATATGGGAGTGCACAGTGGTTGCTGAGCACCTGAAATGGCTCCTCTGAATTAAGATGTGTTGTGAGCAGAAAATACACACTCAGTCTTGAAGAACAATGAAAAAAAACGTACACAATCTCCACGGAAACCTTTAGAAGTTGATTCCATGTTGGGACAATTATATCTATACATTAAAATTAACTGCGCTTATTTCCTTTTAGTAAATGAATCCTCATATGTGTGGGCCACATTAGGATTCTGTCGGGTGACTCTGGAGACCCTCTACTTCACTACTGTCCAATTTGGATGTGGCACAAAGTGTGTAGTGTGATTTCACACCAAAAGAATAGGTGCAAAAGTGAAAAGCAAACCAACTGAACCATGTCAAACTTGCATAGAAAGGAAACAAGTAACAAAGCAAAAAGAAAATTACAGAATGAAAGAAAAATTTGCAAACTCTGTATCTGCTATGAGGTTAATATCTCAGTTGCATAAGGAGCTCATATAATTCAATAACAAACATCTCTAATGTCCTAGCTGAAAAATGGGCAAAGGACCTGAACAGACATTTAACACCTACAAATCTCCAACCAGTATGTAAATACGTAGTCAAGTCCACTGTCATCAGGGACAAACACATTGAAGCCACAATGACATCTCAGCTTACATGCTAGGATGGCCACGATCGCAAGGACAGGAAGCATGGGAGACAATGCACAGAAAGGGGCTCCTTCCCACACTGGGGGTGGGACTGTAAATTGGTACAACCCAAATAGGAAACAGTATGAAGGGTGTTCCAAGAATTAAAAATAAATCCACCCTTTTTGAGCCAGCAGTCCTACGTCTGATAAAGCAGGAATGAAATCACTATGTCAAAGAGGTGTCTATACTTTCAAGGTCATTGCAACATTATTCACAACAATCAAAATGAGAAAGCATCAAAGTGGCAGCAGAGGAGTGGATAAGGAAATCCTTGTGTATGTTATACACACATAAAATAAAGTATGATTCCGTCATAAAAGAGAAGAAAATCCTGCCACTTGCAACAACACTGTGAACCTGAAGGGCAGCATGCTAAATGAAACCAACCAGGCACAGCCCCATAGTCACTATCTTATGTCACTCTTGTAGAATCTAAAAAGTGCAAACTCAACGGACACAGAAGACAGAGTTAGAGTCAGGGTTGCCAGGAGCTGGCAGATGAGGAACAGGGGAACCTGAATAAAATGAAACTCAGTAGAACCTGAGAGGGAGAAGTCTGTGGCTGAAACTCTACTCAACGTCTCATCAAATCTACCAAGTTATGGTTCTTTTCAAGAAAACAGAACTGGCCTTTTCCCTAATCTGGGTATTGATAATGTAAGTTTTACTCAATGCTGCTGGGGTAGAGGCCTCAGAGTCCCCCCAGTGCATTCAGTATGTTGAGTATGGACTTGGCCTCAGACCTTTGCTGAATTAAGAACTTTCCCCATAGTCAGACCTTGCTTTCTCCTATCTTCCATACATAGAAATTTGAGAAGTTAAACTCACAAGTTTGAACTCACCTCTCCTGCACTAGGTTCTCCCCTGGCTTCCGCCTGCTTCCGGAGACAGCTGAGATCTGGAGTGAGATCCAGCGGCTTTATAGGAGAAGGTCTCTCCACCCACCCGGTCCACACCCTGCCCCTCCTCTGTAACCCAATCAGATTTTGATTAAATTCTGGCAAAATTGAGTTTTTATACTCAGAGTTTTCACTGAAAAACAAGACATAACTATTTCCTGAGTGTCTTGTTTTAAAAATTCATAAGGACTCCCACTGGCGGCTCTGAAAAGCCATCTTTGCATTGTTCCTGGGTCAGGCTTCCTTCTTGTGGCAGCCACCTCCGCCGCTCTCCTCCGGTGCTGCAGACTCCGGCAGCTTTACCGCCAGAGTCCCTGAACTCTTGCTTGCCTTTCCATCCCCCGCATCGCGTCACCGACATCCCCCACCACGTCAGACGCAGCGTCAGGAGAAGGAAGTTGCGGACGAGGTAGAGAATGGAAAAGACGCCCCTGCTAATGGGAACACTAATGAGGAAAATGGGGAGCAGGAGTCTGTCAATGAGGTAGATGAAGAAGAGGAAGAAGGTGGGGAGGAAGAGGAGGAGGAGGTGGTGGTAAAGAAGAGGATGGAGATGAGGAAGCTGAGGCCACCACGGGCAAACGGGCAGCTGAAGATGATAATGACGATGTTGATATCAAGAAGTAGAAGACCGATGAGGATGACGAGACAGCAACAAAGGAAAAGTTAAACTTAAAAAAAGGAAAAAGGCTACCGTGAGCTATTTGCCCTCCACTTCCTGTCTCAGAATCTAATTGCGGTCACTTTCAAGTAAGAGGCCTGCTGGCCGGCCCACCGCAGGCAGCGCCACCCTCAGGTGACTTGCGCTCTGCACTACCCAACCCAAACCAGGAGAAATTGCAACAGGGGAGGCAAAAAGAACTGCTTTCCTTCTTAAAAATACTTTAAAAGGAAATGTTTGTATTTTTATTTATATTTTATATTTTTGTACATATTGTTAGGGATCAGCCACTTTTAATGATCTCAGGTGACCACACCAGCCTTCAGAGCTGATTCTCTGTCCTGCTTCTGACCCTGACTTTACTTGTGGTGTGACCATGTTCATTATAATTTCAAAGGAGAAAATAAACCTTCTTTAAAAACAACAGCAAAAATAATCTTATTCTCAGCATTCTAGTAACTTTTTTTGTGTATGTACTTAGCTGTACTGTAAGTAATTGGTTTATATGAGATGGTTAAAAAGGCCAAAGATAAAAGGTTTCTTTTTTCCTTTTTTTTGTCTATGAAGTTGCTGTTTGTCTATTTATTTATTTTTGGCCTGTTTGGTGTATGTGTGAAATAATGTTGTCCAACAATAAACTGGAATTTTATTTTGAAAAAAATTCATATGGACAAAGTACTATCATATTCTAGATTACATGTTGAATATTATGCCTGTTCGTAATAGTATTTGGAATTAGTATTAATTGAAATTTTAAAACATTGGAAAATTTTTTTCTTTCTAAAATATATAGGGACAGGTCTGCTTTCAAATAATTTAGGATGGTGTGAGTAAATTGTCCTCACGTTTTAGTCAAGGGGACAGTTCAACGTATTCAGAAGTCAGAGCTAAAATTATACTCACTAGACCACACTCTCTTCTTTGCAAGGGTATTTCCCCTAAATGTGAGTATTCTAATTTAATTCTGGTAACGTAAGCTGAATCTCTTGCCCAATATCCCAGTTAAAGTCCTGGGGGTTTTGTGTTATGGTGTCCAAAATGAAAGAAAAGTAGTATTTGTATAATCCATCTACTTCTCCTGCTGCATCACCACAAATATAAAATGATATTTATTTCTGTGTTTCCAAAATGTACAAACAGGATCCTGATGGTGTTAGATGAGCCCCAGGTAAACAGAGTGAGGAGTGAGAAGGCAAACTCCAGAGGTTGGAGTGAGGGTGGACGGGGTGAGGGATGTGGTTGTAGATTATGCATAGGTAATTAACTTAAATGAATTTTCATTGAATCCTCTACACAGAAAACTTTTTCAAGTGTTTACTGGATAATTGTACATTTCACATTCAAAGCCAGGGCATATCCTGCAATCCCCTTACTAGGCATCTACCCAGAAGAAAAACAATCATTTTATCATAAGGACATTTGCACTAGATTTTTTATGGTAGCTCAATTTACGATGGACAAAATGTGGAATCAATCTAAGCACCCAACAAACCACGAATAGATGAATAAACTGTGATATATGTACAGCATGAAATACTATTCAGTCTTTAAAAAAGATGGAGACTTTACATTCTTTGTATTAATCTGGATGGAGTTGAAATATGTTCTTCTTGGAAAAGTATCACAAGAATGGAAAAGCAAGTATTCAATGTACTTAATACAAATATGAAGCCAGTACACAAACTAATACATGCCCATGCAAGGGAAAAACTCAATTCAATTCAAGTTGGGGGAAGGGGAAAACAGGGAAGAGGAGAAAGGAAAGACGGGGGGTGGGGAGGGATTGGTGTGCTCACCCCTAATGAGTACAAAGTAATGGTACAGGGTACATCTCCTGGGTGTGGGACACAACTACCACAGGGACCTTACCTAACAAATGCACATATTGTAACCTAATCATTTGTGCCCTCATATAAATCTGAAATCAAAAAAAAAAGTAATAGAAGAAAAAAAGGCCAGTGCACATTCCCTGTTGTCAATTCCTGTTGTCTTACTAAGGCAAACCTGAAAAACACAATATGAATTGTGACCTACATTTTTTTTTTCTGATTGTTGACGTAGTTAATATTCTGTTATCTGAAACCTCAGTAGCAAACATAACACACAAATTTAATACATTTTTGCTATTTGTGAAATATATGGATATAAATGTATCACTTCTTTCAGTAAACTGTAAATGGACAAAACTAAAGAACAGATCTTTTTCAAATCCAACTTAATTGAATGAAAACTAGCAGCCTTCAATAAATATACACAAATTTTTTCCCTCATCTTAAAATTTTACACAATTCAACTTGTATTATTCTAGTGCTAACTATTAGCTCTATTAATTTATTACACAGTGACATCAGGATAAGGGGACTCAAAATGTACATTTGGGCAAAAAATGAGAATGATGACTTCATCACCGTGAAGTTCACTGTTACTCAGCCTCCCTAATGCTAACATATGGCAGATCATTATCATAAAGTGAATTTGGGGATATAAGGGACATAATCATAGCTTGAATCTGTCAATAAAGTCATAACATTCCCACCATTACCTTTCTAGTACATGTCTACTAAAGATTACATTCAATTTTTGGAACGTTTAAAAAATAATGGCACTATAAATATAATACAGAATGAAGAAAAAAAGTTAAATCTTAGGGCAGCACCTGTGGCTTAGTGAGTAGGGCGGCTGGCCCCATATACTGAGGACGATGGGTTCAAACACAGTCCCAGCCAAACTGCAACCAAAAATAGCTGTGTGTTGTGGCGGGCCGCCTGTAGTCCCAGCTACTTGGGAGGCTAAGGCAAGAGAATCACTTAAGCACGAGAGTTTGAGGTTGCTGTGATCTATGATGCCATGGCACTCTACCCAGGGTGACAGCTTGAGACTTTGTCTCAAAAAAAAAAAAAAAAGTGAAATCTCACTTTAAGCACTTTCCAGTCTAATAGCATTAGTGAAAATGGTGCTTTTTTATTTTATTTATTTATTTGCAGTTTTTGGCCGGGGCTGGGTTTGAACCCACCACCTCCAGTATATGGGGTCAGTGCCCTACTCCTTTGAGTCACAGGCACCGTCCAATGGTACTCGTTTAGTCATGGCATGAAATATGCATAAAAGCTAGGGCTATTTTTCAGTTACTGAGTGCTTTCAAGTTGGAAAATGCATTATGAAATAAAGATGTTGCCACGTTAACTCAATGAGTCCTTTTGACACTATATAACTAAGTGACAGAGTAATACCACAGTTATGTGACTGGGACTCAAAACTCATGAATTGATAGAACTAAAAAGAGCTAGACAAGATTCACTTGTCCAGAATTTATGAAAGTCTGTTTCCAAATAAAATAGTTAAAACTATGCATATTCTCTAAAACAGTCTTGAAGTTTGTCCAACATGCTTGCTCTCCTGGCTAGGCAGCAGCAAGGAAAGCCTTTTCCCCTTACTATCACTTGGCAAGGATTAAAAACAAACTGCCAAATCTCTTCTGCCAGCTGGGCTGCCCTCTACTGGATTATTTAAGGTATGCAGCCAGCAGGCCAATGCAATTTTACAAGAAGTAGACATAAATGTGAATTTCCCATGTCTCCAGTGAACTGAAGTTCCCTCAATAAATTAAAAAAAAAAAAAAGTAAAAGAACCCTGTGACAAATTAAATTTTACCACTGGAGAAAAAAATCAAGTAAGTGCTAATTATATACAACAATTTCAGTAATTTTGAGAACCTGCAAAGAAAAAGTTTACCGTCTTGGTCTCCTTTCAACCTTGGAGGCAGATCTGCAGCAATAACGACAGTAACATGCAGCCAGTAGATATATTTTAAAGTCAGCCTTTTATGATGATTTGTGTATTAATACAAACCACATTTTTGTGAAGTTCATTCATGAGATGGATGTTTTCTTATTTATAAACATGGGTCACAGTAGACATACCTTGAAGAGAGCTTATCTGTTAAGTCTCTTACCACAAGCATCAACTTTTCAGAGCTGTCTCCTCTGTGAAAATTTATTGTAAGTAGTAGGCTGTCTTTGGTTCATCCCCAAGTTTGAGATTTGCAATGATGTAGGACCAGTTTACCATCACTGCCAAAACACTCATAGAGGGTTGCAACTTCCTGGTTTGGGGAAGGAGCAAAGGACTGATTCACATAAATAAACAACTGTTCTGAGGCCACAAGTTTAAGGAATTTTTTGATGAAGTCAATGAGTCCTTGATGGTCCGAGTTCACTCCACGGCCCACTTCTTTGTTTTCATAATAGGGGTGTCTCCCAATTTTTTTCTTGATGTCACCAGCAGGTTCCTCTGTCCCCAGGGAGACTGCAGTGGAAGAAGGAGTACCCGGAGTGGCTGTTTCTGGGGAAACCTCCGTAAGTCCTTCGACTCCAGTGGCAGTTGAAGAAGGCAGCTGCAGCACCAAGTCCTGCTCCTTTGTCATCTTGCTCGCTGTGACCCACATTTTATTACAAATTCCTTCGCATTGCATGTATTCACTGATTGGGAGGTACAACAATCTATCATGTGTTTGTGTAAATATACAGACACATGCACGCACAAGGTCAGATGATTAAGTTCACAAACTCATCCTGGAAAAAAAGCTACATACTTCATTTCTGAATATCGCTATAGTCACCTCTGAACTACTCCCCTTGAGGAGCTATGAAATACTCATCAGTTACAAAGTCCAGGGATTTCAGGTAGAGGGACATGGCAGAAGCTCCCTGACAGGAATTCAAGGTGAATGTTCCCAGTCTGAGGGTGGCAGACACAGGGTGGACCCTGACGTCAGGCACTGAGGATCCCAGCCTTGTTTCAGGGACTTTTTCCCAAGGAAAGGTAAACTGAGTGAGTCTGCTCTCCAGGATCATCCGATAGACCAGGGAGGGTCATTCAATGGAACACTGAGGACCAGAGGATTAGGAATGGCAGAGGGAGGGAGAGGTTGGAAAGGAAGTAAGAGGCAGGATAGTGGGAGGAGCGCAAGTGTCTGGGGGCCGTGGGACAGAAAGGAGAAAAGGCATTTTTGGATCAGTTAAACATATGACTTCAGTAGATTGAGCAATTAGAGTTTCATCAACATCGATTTTTTGAAATGGAAGGACGTAAGAGTTTATGTGGAGAATCTCTTTGTTTTAGGAGAAATCACCCTGGGGGACTTAGAGGGGTTGTGTGCCCCATCCAGCATCCTGCTCTGGTGAGTTTCCTGAAATGCTGCTGTTCTGGGATAACATGCAGAAAATAACGTTGACAGGGAAAATGTGGTAAAATGTGGAATTCAGAGATCTTAGTGAGGGAAAATTATATATGTGTGAAATTATTCCAAAGCAATGATTTTGAATATTAGAAATGACTTAAATTCTTCATTTTTAAAATGAGGTTCAATATTATATTCGTTCTTAATCATACTTCTAAATTTTTTTGAATAGAATATATTTTATATAATTTCATTAGAGACAAACAAAAATAAAGACATTTCAAGACAGAAAGTAACTGAGCACTTTATTTCTAGGAAGCATGCATCCGAGAAACCTCAAGGAGGTACTTTCTACTGATTAGAAATTATATCAGGGAGATACCTTGACAAGAAAAATTATAAGCAGCAGAAATGGCAACCATGTGCATATATGTGTAATCTCTACTGTTTTTTTTTTTATTTTTAAGTTTCCATGAGCAACAACTGCTATTTATGGATACCCAAGACTTTATTGTGGGTTATGACAAATACAGAATTGAGACTTGGAAATCAGTAGCACAAGGTCTGTAGCAGGGCTCCTGGATCACACGCGTTCCTACATATTCTGGTGAGTGGGGAATAGTAGCGCTGATTGTAATACATGAGGAATTCAAACTTTAATGGCTACAACTCACACTAGAAATAAGTATAACTTCATCCCACTAAGTAAAAAATAATAGGTCAAGGAAATATGTCAGACTGCCCCACAGAATGCAGAAAGAAAAACAAAGGTGGGAGGAGAAGCTGATAGAAAATTGAAAGCATGTCACCGCTTTGATTTTCAATGATGACAACTAAAAATCCATGTAACAAATCTACAGATGGCAGTTCTGACTACTATCTAGTTAGAAGCTTATTAATGCTTCGTCCATCCAATCAGTAAAGTGTACCGAGGGTCAACGCTGTAAACAAAACCTGGGAAGACTTAACGGGGCAGCAATTCACTGCATGTATTTTTTCTTTCTTTTTTTTTTTTTTTTAAGTCATATATACATAGATCATGAATACATTTATGCCTTTGTGGGATTTGTGTTGATTATTTGTACAAATTGGGAGTGCTTACATCCTACTAATTAACATAGATTTCACCTCATTTACTTATTCACAGTGTTAAGACATTTGTGTTCAATGCATGATAGATTTGACTTGTACCCTTGCAATATGCTTCATAGGTGTGGTTCCACCATTAACCCTCCCTCTATTGAACCACCCCCCTCCCTTCCCATCCCCAACCCCTTCCCTCCTTTATCCTGAGCTATAGTTGTGAGTCATCTCTCATATGAAAGTGTGAGTGATTATAAATTGGTTTTATAGTAGTACTGAGTACATCGGATATTTTTTTCCATTCCTGAGATACTTTACTAAGAAGAACATTTGCAACAGATTGTTCATTGTATAATTGCCATGTCATTTTGTCTTCTGTGAAAAAAAGCCTTTGGCAGCAACATGAGAGAAATGAAGATAAAAAATAACAAAATGCATATTTCATTCTTAAGTCTCTTGTCTTCATATGTGAGATAAAATATCAACCTGACATGAAGAAATATTTACTTAGACCCATAGTAAATTACGAACCAGTGTATATCAGGGATTAGCACACTATTAAACTTTATTGAATAAACTTATTAAACTTTATTAGCATAGTTCATCTTAGTATCCACATTCAGATAAACTTTGTGAACTCTCTTTATATAATCCTGAACAGAAGTAATTTCTTTTAGATAATTCTACTGACCAAAGGGGAAACTTGTTTCTTCCAAGTGCTGTGAAATGTTTGTGCCTACAGCAAGATCCACCAACACAGCATCAAATGTTACACTGAGTTTCCAAGGTCATTGTGGATTTCACGTGGGAGAGGGGTGCTCAGACAATGGTAACTGAATAAAGTCTCTGCAGGAGAAGCATCACGGAACCACTGGTCCAGCCCATGAGACCAATGAACATGGCATGGGGGCTGTCTACAACTTGAGTACACCTGCAGTGGAACCTGAGTATGAGCAGAACCAATTGCGTTGTGTGTTGTCAATGTTTGTGTCCTGTGGACTAGTCATTATCACAGGAATGTACATATTCTACAAGGCATTGACCACTCAGCATGTGCGACAGACAGGACTAGTGGCCTTGGGAGCTCCTCCTCTGCATATGGCTGTCCTTGGGCTCCTAGGGACGACAGTGAGGAACTGATAGGTGCTCAGGACACAGAAGGAACACAGCATGGTGCTTCATGCTACTAGGTAGACGTTTCATTTTTTCAGATTTCTCAGTCAGTTAGTTTGCACCAGAATGTTTATTGCAGCCCAATTCATAATTGCTAAGTCATGGAAAAAGCCCAAGTGCCCATCCACCCATGAATAGATTAATAAATTGTGGTACATGTACACCATGGAATATTATGCAGCCTTTAAAAAGATGGAGACTTTACCTCTTTTATGTTTACATGGATGGAGCTGAAACATATTCTTCTTAGTAAAGTATCTCAAGAATGGAAGGGATGAGGGGGACAAGATGGCGGACTGAAGCCAGCTTTCAACAAAGGCTCCGGTCCAGAAGGAGAGTTAAGGGACAGGAATTTAGTAAGTATCCTGGTGGACTTGAGCCTCACCAAGAGAGAAGGCTGAAGAATGCACATCAACACCGCTGAGGCAAGCTGTGATCACAAGGACGCAAACAAAAGGTACAAAATCCACCACCAAGTGGACGGGAGTCCCCCTCCCCCATGAGACCGGCTCAAGAGCCCCAAAATTGAACAAGCGGGCAGAAATTAAAGGCCCTCCCACTACACTCCACGGGAGAGACCTTCTAAAAACTGGACCTACCTCCCCTACTGGGGTGCCGTGGCATTCTCCTGCCGGACATAGGGCTGAATAAAACTTTGGGAATCCTTTGCCGGCAACCCTGAATACCTGGCGCTCCCCTCCCGCCCACTGAGGTCTGGAGGCCTGTCCCCCAGGACTTCGGATCCTTGGGTGATTTCTCAAGGGGAGTGGACAGTCCCCGAGTTGCGACTGGTCAGCATTGACTCTGAGGCGCGCGAGTGAGGAGAGGGCACCGGGCTGAGGGGGAGTCACGCCTCGCGGCACTTCCCTGCGGTGCAGTGCACCAACCCTCCCCGGGCATACGGGGCCCAAGACTGAATCAGACTCTGGCCTCCCCGCTGAGAGCTGAGAACCCCTACTCTCACTCGGGGTCTGAGGGCCTATCCCCCAGGAGTTCGGCTCCTTGGGTGATTTCTCGAGGGGAGTGCACAGTGCCTGAGCTGCGTCAGGTCAGCGCTGACTCTGGGATACGTGAGCGAGGAGAGGGCACTCTGCTGAGGGGAAATCAAGCCTTGGCGGCACTTCCCTGCAGTGCAGTGCAGGAGCCCTCCCCGGACCGTAGTATTGCGTAAAACTGAAGGAAACTCTAGCTTCCCCCCCCCACTCCCAATCGGGGTCTGGGGGCCCATTCCCCAATAGTTCTGATTCTTGGGGGATCTCTTAAGGGGTGTGGACCCAGCACAAACTGCGGCCGCTCAGTGCTGACTCTGGGGCGTGGGACAGAGGAGAAAAGGGTCGCCTGAGTGCCCACACCAGAGCAGCAGTTCCCTGGAGGTAGATCAACAGCCGTTTTTTCTTTAACAGCAGAACGCTCACTTCTGGATATTCTGAGGCCACACCCCCTGTCTCCCTGGGCAACCAGAGGAGGCCACCGGGTGACGCGGCTCACAAGGAAGCTTCCAGGGCGGGGCGACCCAGAGAGGTGTTCAGACGCAATTCTCCAGCAGCAAAGACGTTTGAACTCAAAACAGCCCGTCTTCTGTAGGCGACAGGAACAGAGACAGAACCTCACAAAGTTGTCTGTTCTGTTCTGTTCTGTTAGCAGCATCCATCAGGGACGGAGCTAAGCCTGAGTGAACACCTCCTTCCCATCACCTGCATCAAACACTCAAAGATGTCAGGCCCCATCTCCTCCTGCTAGATAGCGGCAGTCTGCGGGGGCCTGGCAGACTTCCTTGCGATTCAGGCAGGTGCAAATCCCTGGAGTGTCTGTTCACTGCAGGCAACTGGGTTAGCCATCTGCAGAGATACCAGTGACTGGGTCCGACGGAGGGGCAAAGTGGGGAAGGAGACGTCAACCTTCCCAGACTGCTCTGTTTGCTGGGTGGCTCCTCCTGACTCCACGCTGCACTGGGGTGAACTGTGTCAGAGGAGTAACCAGGCCCCTGTGATCCAGTTCCCAGAGACCTCTTGAACCCTTCCACCCGAGACAAGTGCCGATTGAGACAGTTGATTCGGACCTTTTGAACTGGGCTAATAGACTGAGGACTTTTCAGGCGGTGCCCTGGGTGTGCGATTGTAGGAAGGTTTGATTCTCCTTTTCCAACTGGGGCCAGAGGTGGGCAGGCGGGGTGACTTAATTGCTGATTTTTCCACACAGCTGAGACTTCAAGCCAGAGTAGAAGTTGCAATAGGATCGAACAGAAACCAGCTGAAAACAAGACAGAACCACTTTGCTCCACCACACCAGACAGGGCCCAGTTTCTCAGGCCACAACACAGTACGGGCCCTTGATAAAACCCCAGGGGAAAAATCAAAGGGAGTAAACCATGGGGCGGAATCAGCGGAAAAACTCTGGTAACATGAATAACCAGAATAGATCAACCCCCCCCAAGAAAAGATACGGCAGATGTGATTGAAGATCCCATTCATAAACAACTGGCTGAGATGTCAGAAGTCGAATTCAGAATTTGGTTTGCAGACAAGATCAATAAAATGGAATTAGGAATTTGAGGAGAAATTCAAAAATTGTCTCAAGAATTTAACGAATTTAAAGACAAAACCACCAAAGACTTAGACACACTGAAACAAGAACTTACAGCCCTCAAAGATATGAAAAATACAGTAGAATCCCTCAGTAACAGAATGGAGCAAGCAGAAGAAAGGATTTCTGACATTGAAGATAAAGTCTTTGAACGCTCCCAATCTCTCAAAGAGGAAGAGAAATGGAGAGCAAAAACGGATCACTCACTGAGAGAACTCTCAGATAATTCGAAAAAAAACAACGTAAGGGTTATAGGAATTCTGGAGAACGATGAAGTGGCTGCCAAGGGCACAGAGGCCCTTCTACATGAAATTATGAAAGAAAATTTTCCAGACATGCCCAGAGAATCTGAAATTCAGATAGCAGACAGCTTCAGAACCCCAACACGATTCAACCCCAATAAGCCATCTCCCAGACATATCATAATTAGCTTCACTAAAGTTAACATGAAAGAGAAGATTCTCAAAGCAACCCGGCGAAAGAAAACTATAACGTACAAAGGTAAGAATATTAGAATAACTGCAGATCTCTCTGCTGAAACTTTTCAAGCAAGAAGAGGCTGGTCATCAACTTTTAATCTCCTAAAGCAAAAAAACTTTCAACCCAGGATCTTGTATCCAGCTAAATTGAGTTTCATCTATGATGGAGAAATTAAATACTTCAATGACATTCATATGTTGAAAAAATTTGCCATAAGTAAACCAGCTCTTCAGGATGTTCTCAGACCTATCCTCCACAATGACCAACCCAATCCTATACCACAAAAGTAAAATCACCCAGAAACTTCGGATCAAACTCCAACTTCCACACTGGCGAAAGGATTAAAAATGTCCACTGGACCTTTGAAAAACTTGACACCCAAAATTCCACCAGACTTATCAATACTCTCCATCAATGTGAATGGCTTAAACTGTCCTCTAAAGAGGCATAGGTTAGCTGACTGGATACAAAAACTCAAGCCAGATATTTGTTGCATACAAGAGTCACATCTCAACTTAAAAGACAAATACAGACTCAGGGTGAAAGGATGGTCATCCATATTTCAGGCAAATGGTAATCAGAAAAAAGCAGGTGTTGCAATTTTATTTGCAGATACAGTAGGCTTTAAACCATCAAAAGTAAGGAAGGACAAGAATGGTCACTTCATATTTGTTAAGGGTAATACTCAATATGACGAGATCTCAATTATTAATATCTATGCACCCAACCAGAATGCACCTCAATTTATAAGAGAAACTCTAACAGACATGAGTAACTTGATTTCCTCCAGCTCCATAATCATTGGAGATTTCAACACTCCCTTGGCAGTGTTGGATCGATCCTCCAGAAAGAAGCTGAGCAAAGAAATCTTAGATTTAAACCTAACCATCCAATATTTAGATTTAGCAGACATCTACAGAACATTTCATCCCAACAAAACTGAATACACATACTTCTCATCAGCCCACGGAACTTACTCCAAAATTGATCACATTTTAGGTCACAAGTCTAACCTCAGTAAATTTAAAGGAATAGAAATTATTCCATGCATCTTCTCAGACCATCATGGAATAAAACTTGAATTGAGTAACAACAGGAATCTGCATACCCATACAAAAACATGGAAGTTAAATAACCTTATGCTGAATGATAGCTGGGTCAGAGATGAGATTAAGAAAGAAATCACCAATTTTTTGGAACAAAATGACAATGAAGACACAAACTATCAGAACCTGTGGGACACTGCAAAGGCAGTTCTAAGAGGGAAATTTATAGCACTGCAAGCCTTCCTCAAGAGAACGGAAAGAGAGGAAGTTAACAACTTAATGGGACATCTCACGCAACTGGAAAAGGAAGAACATTCCAACCCCAAACCCAGTAGAAGAAAAGAAATAACCAAAATTAGAGCAGAATTAAATGAAATTGAAAACAAAAGAATAATACAACAGATCAATAAATCAAAAAGCTGGTTTTTTGAAAAGGTCAATAAAATAGATAAACCTCTGGCCAACCTAATCAGGAAAAAAAGAGTAAAATCCCTAATATCATCAATCAGAAACAACAAAGACGAAATAACCACAGACTCATCAGAAATCCAAAAAATCCTTAATGAATATTACAAGAAACTTTATTCTCAGAAATATGAAAATCTGAAGGAAATAGACCGATACTTGGAAGCACGCCATCTTCCAAGACTTAACCAAAATCAAGTGGAAATGTTGTACAGACCCACATCAAGTTCAGAAATAGCATCAACTATACAAAACCTCCCTAAAAAGAAAAGCCCGGGACCAGATGGTTTCACGTCAGAATTCTACCAAACCTTTAAAGAGGAATTAGTACCTATATTACTCAACCTGTTCCAAAATGTAGAAAAAGAAGGAAGACTACCCAACACGTTCTATGAAGCAAACATCACCCTGATCCCCAAACCAGGAAAAGACCCAACAAGAAAAGAAAATTATAGACCAATATCACTAATGAATATAGATGCAAAAATATTCAACAAGATCCTAACAAACAGAATCCAGCAACACATCAAACAAATTATACATCATGACCAAGTTGGTTTTATCCCAGGGTCTCAAGGCTGGTTCAATATACGTAAATCTATAAATGTAATTCAGCACATAAACAAATTAAAAAACAAAGACCATATGATTCTCTCAATTGATGCAGAAAAAGCTTTTGATAATATCCAGCATCCCTTCATGATCGGAACACTCAAGAAAATTGGTCTAGAAGGGACTTTTCTTAAACTGATAGAGGCTATCTACAGCAAACCCACAGCCAATATCATATTGAATGGAGTTAAATTGGAATCATTTCCACTCAGATCAGGAACCAGACAAGGCTGCCCATTGTCTCCATTGCTTTTCAACATTGTAATGGAAGTTTTAGCCACCGCAATTAGGGAAGAAAAGGCGATCAAGGGTATCCATATAGGGTCAGAAGAGATCAAACTCTCGCTCTTCGCAGATGATATGATTGTGTATCTGGAAAACACTAGGGACTCTACTACAAAACTCCTAGAAGTGATCAAGGAATACAGCAGCGTCTCAGGTTACAAAATCAACATTCATAAATCGGTAGCCTTTATATACACCAACAACAGTCAAATTGAAAAAGCAGTTAAGGACTCTATCCCATTCACAGTAGTGCCAAGAAGATGAAATATTTGGGAATTTACCTAACAAAAGACGTGAAAGATCTCTATAAAGAGAACTATGAAACTCTAAGAAAAGAAATAGCTGAAAATGTTAACAAATGGAAAAACATACCATGCTCATGGCTAGGAAGAATCAACATTATCAAAATGTCCATACTACCCAAAGCAATATATAATTTCAACGCACTCCCTATTAAAGCTCCACTGTCATATTTTAAAGATCTTGAAAAAACATTACTTCGTTTTATATGGAATCAGAAAAAACCTCGAATAGCCAAGACATTACTCAGAAATAAAAACAAAACAGGAGGAATCACACTACCAGACCTCAGACTTTACTACAAATCGATAGTGATCAAAACAGCATGGTATTGGCACAAAAACAGAGAAGTAGATATCTGGAACAGAATAGAGAACCAAGAGATGAATCCAGCTACTTACCGCTATTTGATTTTTGACAAGCCAATTAAAAACATTCAGTGGGGAAAAGATTCCCTATTTAACAAATGGTGCTGGGTGAACTGGCTGGCAACCTGCAGAAGACTGAAATTGGACCCACACCTTTCACCATTAACTAAGATAGACTCTCATTGGATTAAAGATTTAAACTTAAGACATGAAACTATAAAAATACTAGAGGAGAATGCAGGGAAAACCCTTGAAGAAATTGGTCTGGGTGAGTATTTCATGAGGAGAACCCCCCGGGCAATTGAAGCAGCTTCAAAAATACACTACTGGGACTTGATCAAACTAAAAAGCTTCTGCACAGCTAAGAACACAGTAAGCAGAGCAAGCAGACAGCCCTCAGAATGGGAGAAGATATTTGCAGGGTATATCTCTGACAAAGGTTTAATAACCAGAATCCACAGAGAACTCAAACGCATCAGCAAGAAAAAAACAAGGGATCCCATCGCAGGCTGGGCAAGGGATTTGAAGAGAAACTTCTGTGAAGAAGACAGGCGCACGGCCTTCAGACATATGAAAAAATGCTCATCATCTTTAATCATCAGAGAAATGCAAATCAAAACTACTTTGAGATATCATCTAACTCCAATGAGACTAGCCTATATCACAAAATCTCAAGACCAGAGATGTTGGCGTGGATGCGGAGAAAAGGGAACACTTCTGCACTGCTGGTGGGAATGCAAATTAATTCATTCCTTTTGGAAAGATATATGGAGAACACTCAGAGATCTAAAAATAGATCTGCCATTCAATCCTGTAATTCCTCTGCTGGGCATATACCCAGAAGACCAAAAATCACAACATAACAAAGATATTTGTACCAGAATGTTTATTGCAGCCCAATTCATAATAGCTAAGTCATGGAAAAAGCCCAAGTGCCCATCGATCCACGAATGGATTAATAAATTGTGGTATATGTATACCATGGAATACTATGCAGCCTTAAAGAAAGATGGAGACTTTACCTCTTTCATGTTTACATGGATGGAGCTGGAACATATTCTTCTTAGTAAAGTATCCCAAGAATGGAAGAAAAAATACCCAATGTACACAGCCCTACTATGAAACTAATTTGGGACTCTCACATGAAAGCTATAACCCAGCTTCAACTTAACAATAGGGAGAAGTGGGAAAGGGGGGGGTGGGTAGAGGGAGGGGAATCGGTGGGATCACACCTGTGGTGCATATTACAGGGGTATTTGCGAAACTTGGTAAATGTAGAATGTAAATGGTTTGGCACAGTAACTGAGATAACGCCGGAAAGGCTATGTTAACCACTGTGATAAAAATGTGTCAAATGGTTTATGAAGTGAGTGTATGATGCCCCATAATCATATCATTGTATACAGTTATGATTTAATAAAATAAATAAATAAATAAATAAATAAATAAATAAATAAATAAATAAAAGAATGGAAGGAAAAGTATCCAATGTACTCAGCTCTACTATGAAACCAATATATAACCAACCACACTTCCTTATGAAAGCTACAACCCAACTAAATTACAGCCCAAGATGAAAGGGAAAGAAAAGGGGGAGGGGAAAGGAGGGGAGAGGATGGGTGGAGAGAAGGTAATTGGTTGGACCACACTTATGGTGCATTTTACAAGGGTAAATGTCAAATCTACTAAGTGTAGAGTATAAATATCTTAACACAATAATTAAGAAAGTGCAGTGAAAGCTATGTTAACCAGATTGATGTAAGTATTTCAAATTATATATAAAACCAGCACATTGTACCCCATAAATGCATTAATGTACATAGTTTTGATTTAATTTTTTTAAAAAAGGGAGGACAAGAATTTCCTTAGAACAAAGGTCATCATTATGTGTGGGGATCTCAGTGGAGAGGAGGACCAGGGAGTTGGCGATGGCCAGGTGGGTGAGAATCATGTGTGGGGGCCTCATCCTAAGGCCATTCAGTATTCAAGAGACATTATGGAAGAACAGAAGAATATTGGCTGGAGTCTCTACCACAATCAGGGGAGGAAAGATAGTTTTTGGAGCCATTTCCCCTACAGTTCTTAGGATATTATACTGAGAATGCATGGCAGGGACTGCAGAGCCAGCTGTGCTAGTGACGGCCACACCACTGTTAGGTTCTCATCTCAGAAAAGTATTCTGGGCTCTTTCCCCAGAACAGACTCAATCTGGAGAATGATCACTGGCACCAGTTTTACGTTTTACTGTTATTTTGTAATAACTTCTATTCTGTCTCCACTAAAACTTATAATTTAGGAGCCATGGGTGTCTCGTTCCACAGTGAGGTGACATGAGAATTGTTAACTGAGGATGCACTTTCTACATGTGTAGTGAGGGGACTGAGATAAGCATGCAGAGCTGTGTATTGACAGTTCATAACCCTCCTGAGCACCATTTTAATATCTTCATTTAAGACAACAATGGATAAGTCAAAAATCATCCTGAAATCATAAGATAAACTCCCTGTGAGAGAATTAATTCTCACCTCTTCACAACTTGACACTCTTTACTGGAGTGACTGGACACAGACATTGTTTCTAAATCATCAGCTCTCTCGATGCACAAGATGGCCCTAAAGTGTCCTTGTGTATTAACTTAGGTATGGAGAATGTGTCTAGAGACCAAAAATTATGCAATTAATAATAACTGGACAGACCTTACCATGATGAGAAATCAGGTCCTGGACAGCTTTCCCTGAGTGGTGTCATTCTTAGCTCACCACAGTTCAACATTGATCCTAAGACCCAGTGGATGACAGGTTTTTGATATTTCCCTTAGTTTTTGAGTCCCTGTGTTTTCTATGAGTCTTTCATGAGTTTTGCATTTTATGAAGGAGAGTCAGGCTATTTCCCTCAGCTCAAGTCACCCACAGGCCATTAGAGTGTCACATGAAAGTCTGGTCACAGCCCCAGTGGCTGGACAGCTAGATTCTGTGGGATCCCACAAGAAGGTGACCCATTCTAGTTGAAGGAGTAATGTCTTCCTGAGGCAATAATGTTACTTACTCCTGCAGGATTCAGACCCATTGTCAGGTACAGAGGGAAGGTATGAATTTGAAACAAAACCCTGGAATTACCAAAACTCCTCGCTCTTCAGGAGAATTGGCTGCATTTCATGAGACTTTTGCCTAGACCCAGAGGAAGGGGCACCGTGAAGAGGTCACCACCACCAGCCTTGGAGTAATGAGACCTAGGTCTTGCTACCATCTCCCCAGTCCCTGCTGCTAAGACCTGAGGATACCCCTGCAGGTCTCAGAACCTTGTTCCTCTTTGGGCTGGAAGCATTTGGCAGGTTGTGGAGATTACAGCCTCCGGAACCAAAAAACTCCTACTTTGTGTCTAATCAGCCACCTATTAGCTTAGTCCAACTTGGGTTTTGTTTTTACCAGTCTCTGCTTCTGTTGTCTCCACAAAAAAGTAAAGTGTGTGCTAATGTAACAAGCAAAATAGTATGAAATAATTAATACAGTTCATAACACAGGTGTGAGGACATAGTGCAGATTTTATATTAGTTCTCGATCACAAGGACAGAGATAAAGTTATCACTCTTTCAGAAGCAGTAGTAATACAGTGGCTGTAGGTATTTTTTTTTTTTTTTGAGATATTATGTGGCCCTCCGTAGAGGGCTATAGAGTCACAGCTCACAGCAACCTCAAACTCTTGGGTTTAAACGATTCTCTTGCCTCAGCCTCCCAAGTACCTGGGACTTCAGGCACCCACCACAATGCTTGGCTATTTTTTGTTGCAGTTGTCATTGTTGTTTTTAGCTGGCCTGGGCTGGGTTCAAACCCGCCAGACTTGGTGTACGTGACTGGCGCCATAACCACTGTGCTATGGGCGCTGAGCCGAGAGTAAAATAATTTAAATAATTTCTTTTTTTCTGTCTCTAATGTGGCTGTTAGAGAAGGTATCATTCCATAGTGGGCCATGTTACACAGGTGGAGTATTCCTTATTTGAAATGTGTAGGACAAGAAAGCTTTCACATTTTTCATTTTTTCAGATTTCAGAATACTTAGCACTGGTTGAGCACCCAGAACGTGAAAATCTTAAATCTGAAACATTTCAACCAGCATTTTCCTTTGGGCATCATGTCAGTGCTTAAGAAGTTTTGCATATTGGGGCACTTAGAATTTTGCATTTTTAGATTTGGGATTCTCAACCTGTCTTCTCTACTGGACAGTGCAAATCTAGACCCTGGAAACTTTTCAGCTCCCTCAGTTAGGCCAACCTGGATATGGCAATAGCCCTGGCAAAAGCCAAGAAGTTGAATAAGGCAATGGAGGAAACACATTTTCATTGTCTTTGTAGAGTTGGTCAAACTGGGATTTGACTCAGCAAAATACTCTTGTCATTTATTCTGCCTTCTGCTGCTAGCGTAGAGAGCCTGATGTTCCCCAACTACACATAATGCCTGATGTTGAGCTGGGCTCAGACAATACTTGCTAAATAATAAATTACTCCTCTGACCGTGCTCTGCCCTTTGTGGAACTCTGAGAAGTGAAAGAGAAATTCCATAAGATTGGAATCACCTCCCTTCTACAAGGTCCTCTCTGGCTTCATTGGCTTCCAGTGATAGCTTAGGTCTGAAGTGAGCTTGACCTCCAAGGGGCTCTCATAATAAAAGATGGTTCCTTCCTCTGTACTCACATCTGGCCCCTCCTCTTTAATCCAATGAGTTTTAATTTAATTTTTATATAAGTGAGATTTTTATAGATGTCATAGAGAAATTACCGCAAAGAAAGATGATTGTATCTTGAAAGCATTATTTTAGAAATTAACACAAACTATTCGAATATTATCACTCTACATTAGATCTCAAATATTATGTCTTTTGATAGTAAGAATTATAATTAGGATGAAAAAGGAAAAATATTTTGGATTATTAATAATCCTTATACAATGAATAGAGGTAGTTTCAAATAGTTTTTTTTGTTTGTTTTTTTTTTGAGACAGAGTCTCACTCTGTCACCCTGGGTAGAGTGCTGTGGCATCATTTCTCACAGCAACCTCAAACTCTTGGGCTTAAACGATCCTTCTGCCTCAGCTTTTCAAGTAGCTGAGACTACAGGCACTTGCCACAACACTTGGCTAGTTTGTATCAGAGACAGGGTCTCACTCTTGCTCAGGCTGGTCTCCTACTCCTGAGCTCAAGCAACCAACCCACCTCAGTTTCCCAGAGTGCTGGGATTGTAAGGGTGAGTCACCTCACCTGGCCCTCAAATGTGCATCCTTAAATAATTTAATAGGTATCACGTGTGTCCAGTCTTCTTTTAGTACCATATAAAGCAGGGTCCCCAATGGTGCTAGAATAAGGAGTCTCAAATCTCTTCTTAAATCATGTTTAGTCCCTCCAATTTTCATTCTTGAATGCTCTTAGAAACATGAAAGAATGGTTGTAGAGTTGAGGGAAAACTTTGAGTTTCTCTATGGTACAAGGTCATAACGTAGGAAATGACTATCCATGAGTGGTGAAAAATCTCTTCATGGTAACCGGCTTGCAGTGAGGGTATTGCAGGAGGACACAGCACTGTGCAAGCTGAGAACATAGTACTAGTGTGGGGAAGGAGGTGAACTCAAACTTAAGAACACGTTGCCTTCAGACCATTGTGTTCAACACCCATATCTCCAGCACCTGGAGGGTCCTTGTCACCCTCCAAAGCTCAGGTCAAAGGAACATTAGAGAAAAGCCCCACTATTTGATGCTGGTGAAAGTTTTAATTCAAGAACCTTTGCAGACATTTATTCATTTATCAATCTTACATTTAAAATTTATTTACTGGTTTCTGGGTGGTGCCTATGGCTCAGTGAGTAGGGCGCCAGCCCCTTATACCAAGGGTGGCGGGTTCAAACCCGCCCCTGGCCAAACTGCAAACAAAAAATAGCCAGGCATTGTGGTGGGTGCCTTGTGGTCCCAGGTACTCAGGAGGCTGAGGCAAGAGAATCGCCTAAGCCCAGGAGTTGGAGGTTGCTGTGAGCTGTGACTCCATGGCACTCTACCGAGGGCAACAAAGTGAGACTTTGTCTCTAAAAAAAAAAAATTATTTACTGGTTTCATAATTTTTTTATATGACTGTCATTTTAATGATTCATGAAGGGCATAGAGCTAATAAAGTAGCTCCCTTGAGTTTAAGATTGCTGTAATACACTGGAGAATCCTTAGAGCAAATTAAAAATGCTTTCACTTATTCTGAAAGTTAAAAAGATACAAATACCGAAGTCACATTCTGCATCTGTGGCAGACTTCTGTTTTCCTTTTTTATTAAATCATAGCTGTGTACATTAATGCAATCATGGGGTACAATGTGCTGGTTTTATATACAATTTGAAACTGGTTAACATAGCCTTCCTGGCATGTGAAACTTTTTATTTTTTTTTTATTGTTTGGGATTCATTGAAGATACAAAGAATTAGGTTACACTGATTGCATTTGTTATGTAAAGTTTCTTCTTTTTTCTTTTTGAGGCAGAGTCTCAGTTTGTCGCCCTGGTAGAGTGCTATGGTGTCACAGCTCACAGCAATCTCAAACTCTTGGGCTCAAGAGATCCTCTTGCCTCAGCCTGCTGAGTAGCTGGGACTACAAGCACTGACCACAATGCCCAGCTAGTTTTTCTATTTTTAGTAGAGACAGGATCACACTCTTACTCAGGCTGGTCTTGAACTCATGAGCTCAAGTGATCCACCCATCTCTGCATCCCAGAGCGCTAGGTTATAGGCGTGAGAAACCACGACTATAGATCTCCCCTTTCTTCCCTCTCCCTCTCTTCTTTTCTCCTTTTTAAAATTCTAACTATCATGTAGGTAAAGGTATATTTTTAATCTTATAAAAATATTTTTATTTTTAAAAATTTTACATAATAATTTGTTCATTTAAAAATGATACTGATATTTGTAGGATATGAATCTGACAAAAGATTGATAAGTAGAATCCACAGAGAACTCAAATCAGTTAATAAAAAAGAGCAAACAATCCCTTCTACCAATGGGCAATAGATATGAACAGAACCTTCTCTCAGAAAGACAGATGAATGGGTAACAAATATTTGAAAAAATTTTCGTCATCCCTAATCATCAGAGAAATGCAAATCAAAACCACCCTGAAATATCACCTAACTACAGTGAGAATAGCCCACATCACAAAGTTTCCAAAGCTGTAGATGCTGGTGTGGATGTGGAGAGAAGGGAACACTTTTACACTGTTGACAGGACTGAAAACTAATAGAACCTTTTTTGGAAGGAAGTATAGAAATCCTCAAAGAATTCCCATTAGATTTCCCATTTGATCCTGCAATCTCATTAACCCTAACCCTAACCCAGAAGAAAGAAATCATTTTATCATAAGAACATTTGCACTAGCCTATTTATTGCATCTCAATTTGCAATCATCAAGAGGTGGTAACAACCTAAATGCCTAGCAACCCAGGAATGAATTAACAAGCTGTGGTATATGTATACCATGGAAAACTATTCAGCCATTAAAAAAGATGCAGACTTTGCATCTTTTGTATTAACTTGGATGGTTTTGGAACACATTATTCTTAGTAAAGTATCACAAAAATAAAGAAGCAAAAATCCAATGTACTCAATTCTAATATGACCCGGTGGATATCTAATCCATGCCCACATAAGAGAAAAACTTGAATCAATTCAATGTAGGGGCTGGGGTATTAGGGAGTAGGGAGGGGGAGATGGGGCATGGGTATGCTCTCACTTAATAGGCACAACATTAGGGTATATGGCACACCTCTTGGGAGTGGGACACAATTATAAGAGTGACTTTACCTAACAAAGAGAGGGTGAAGGGTGGGATCACACCAATGGTGTATAATGCAAGGGTACATGTCAGATCTATTAGTATAGAGTGTAAATGCCTTAACACAGTAATTAAGTAAATGAGATGAGGTATATAATAACCAGTGTGATGTAAGTGTTCCTAATTCTATACAAAATCAGCACATTGTACCCCATAAATGCATTAATGTATACATGATCTATGTGTTTATGATTTAATAGAAAAAACAAATGCAAACATTGTAACCTAATTCTTTGTAACCTCAATTAACCTGAAAGAATAAAAATAAATAAATAAATAAATAAATATCAAAATCTATATTTGTGAATCTCAGGGAAAAAAGATATTGATAACCATGACTGTCTTTATTATTTCCTTCTTTCTATTTATTCTGTGGTTGAATTGCTTCATTTTCTAAGTTAAAGTGGAAGCTTAGATCACCCATTAGGGTCATTTTCTTCTTTCCATTATAAGCTTTTAGAGCAGTGGTTCTCAACCTTCCTAATACTATGGCCCTTTAATACAGTTCCTGTGGGTCACGACTCACAGGTTGAGAACCACTGTTTTAAAGCTGTTGGTTTCCTGCTAAGTGTTAGCTGCTTCTATCCAGTTTCATCAGCTGAAGATATTTTATAATTTTGTCTTTGGGAATTTTATTTAGAAGTGCTTTTTTATTTTCATTTATGTGGAAACTTCACAGATTTCTTAATGTTACTGATCTCTAATTTAATGCTGTTAGGATTAAAGAATAGGATGTATGTTCTTTTTTCAATATTTTATTTTATTTTTATTTTTCTGAGACAGAGTGTCACTGTCACCATGGGTAGAGTGTTATGGCATTCTAGCTCACAGCAACCACAAACCCTGGGACTCAAGTGATCCTCTTGTCTCAGCCTTCCAAGTAGCTGGGACTGCAGGCTCTGGCCACTCCCGCCACCATGTGCAGCTAGCTTTTCTATTTTTAGTAGAGACCTGGTCTGGATCTTGCTCAGGCTGGTCTCCAACTCCTGAGTTTAAGCAATCCTCCTGCCACGTCCTCCCAGAATGCTGGAATTACAGGCCTGGACCACTGCACCTGGCCCTGTTTATTTCAATTTTAAGATTAATGAGTTTTGCCTTGTAACCACTTGTGTTTGCGTGTTTGCAATGAATGTGTAGTTTTCAGTTGTTGGGTAAAACTGAATTTGTTATATACATATATTTTTACTATTTCATAGGTCTTGTTTCCTTATCATTTAGAAAATCAATTAGCCTTTTGGGTCATATTCAAATTATTGTTTATTATTTAAGCTCCACAACATACCAAGTTGATCTTACAGAAAATAAAAATGAATATACTCCAAACTGTGTAAAAGTTCAAAATACATACTGGAACAGAAATATAACAAGAGTCTCCCCCAAAATAACATGACAATATTATTCTATATCCAAAATATAAATGTTTCCTAATTTATATAGTGAAATTGTATTCATGAGTAATAACACGACCCACCACTTTTTCTTGCTATGTTGTCACACTAAACAGAAACATTTCTAGCTCTGGTTCTGGACACTCAGTAATTTCTACAGACATTTTGTGTTCATGGTTTCATTTGCCCTGCCCATAATGAAGGCTGGTTCAATACCTGGATTCACTGAAGGACAGACTCCCAGGTAGCTTTGATCATCATCAGTTTCATTTGAAGGAGCAAAAAATGGCCGCAGTGGTTCCACAGCAGGAATGTTACTGAATGTGAAGATATGAGACCCATCGCCGACATGGTAGAAGGAGACGGTACCCACGTCCATATCCAGGAAAATCCCCACCCGGTGAAGCCAGGGATTCACCAACACAGTTGTCAAGGGCAAGGTGCAGGCAGTGAAAATCACCGATTTTCTCACACCCACAGTCCAGAAGCCCCATTCTGTAGACAGTGGGATCTCCCCTTGCCTGGTAACTGATTCCTTGCAGATCCCCACATCCCATTCTTGGCTCCTCCCCACGTCCACTTCCCAGTAGTGACGGCCAGAAGTGAAACGAGGAGACCCCAGGACCCACAAGGCACTGAATCTCTCGGCTTGCCAGCTCCTATTCTGGTTGAAACACCCACAGTGAACCTTCCTTAGGTCATCAGAAATGATGAGACTATCGTTGGCTGTGTCTACATCAAAGGTCATATCCACTGAGGACAGAAAAACAGTAGTTTAGAAAGACACACACTATAAACTCCTTCTTCCTTTCTATTGCAAAACCCCAGATATTTCATTTACTTTCATTTTCTATATTCTGCATTTCTCCCCCCAGTTAGAATTTTCCTGGGAAAATATCCCTGGCCAACAGGTTAGATCAAATTTTATACACAGAATGGATAGATGGACATATAATAGAACCTCTGCAGCTAAGCGCCTCCCTACACTGCCCACCTCTTTAAGGTGATCTAATAGTATAGACAGGACATGCACCATGTGTACTCAATGGAAGTTCCTTATGATGAGCACCTCTGTATGCTGACCAGTCTGTTATTGCCCCTTGAGTGATCAACTTACAGAGGTTTTACTATAATTACAAGTCCAACTTACTCATAGTAGAAAATAATTTTTACTTAAGTTATTGAATATGTTAATGAACACTTTTTCCTCCTTTTGGGGGCATAAAATACATGAAGGACAAGACTGCAGTTTGCTCACATAATTATTATATACACTGGCACGGATCCTGGGGAAATCCATACTGAAGTGGAAGAATAGGAGTTATTATAGGAATCTCAAAGTTTTAGATGCCTGACATCAGCTACTGCCCACAGTTATGGAGAAATCTTCAAACCTGTTTCCCAGGGCCTTTTATGAGCTTGGGTGGGTGAGACAGACTCCTACCTTGGAACTTCCTTATCCTGGGGTTCATCTGTAGGATAGCTCTCAGCTGGGGCTCCAGTTCATTGACCTTGGACACCAGCTCCCCCAGCTGCAGATTGGGCTTGATGTCACCCTTTTGAGATACCACAGGGCAGATGGGGCACAGCAAACCCTCCCCATGGGGCTCCTTCTCCAGTGAGTCAATACATTGCAGGCAGCAGAGGAATCCACATTTCAGGTACATGGGTTTTTTGAGATAAGTTAGGCAGGTAGAGCATTCACTTGAGTCTTTAAACTTCTCAGCCATGGCCACTGTCTGGAAGAAAATGAGCATGACATTGGGACTTGCATGAGTGAAATAAGTAACAGTCCTTGGGACACTTTCATTTTTAGTTGCACAGAGATATTGGCTCCCACTATCAATATTATTTTATTTCTTTTTTTTATTGTTGGGGATTCGTTGAGGGTACAAAGAACCAGGTTATAGTGATTGCTTTTGTTAGATAAGGACCCTCTTATAGTTGTGTCCTGCCCCCAAAAGATGTAACACACCCCTTGACCCACCACTCCCTCCCTCCTGCCCTTTCTTAATACTCCTCATCCCCCACTTCCCACCGTGTACTAGGACCTTAATTGTCCTCATATCAGAACTGAGTACCTAGGATTCTTGTTTCATGGAATACTATTTGGCCATAAAAAGATGGAGACTTTGCATCTTTTATATTAACCTGGATGGATGTGGAACACATTAAGCATTACGAGAATATTAATTTTTTTTAGACAGTCTCACTCTGTCACCCTGGGTAGAGTGCCTGGTGTCATCACAGCTCATTGCAACCTCAAACTCTTGGGCTGAAGTGGTCCTCCCCGCTCAGCCTCCCAAGTAGCTGTAACTATAGGTGCCCACCACAACACAAGGCTAGTTTTTCTATTTTTGGCAGAAATGTGTTCTCTGTCTTTGTTTAGGCTTTTCTTCAACTCCTGAGTTCAGGTGATCCACACACACACCCCACCTTTACCTCCCAGATTGCTGAGTTTATGGGTGTGAGCCACTGTGCCCAGCCAGGTTCCTACTATCTGAAATTACTAGCAGTAGTAAATGAAGACACAAAGTCAGACTAAACATTAAAGACTCTGGGCTCTGCACTTCTGATACTTGAGGTACCAGGTGGAATGAAGAACAGGAGCCATCAAAGTTCTTTGCACTGATGTGGCTTTCCAAGGTCCACACCTGTGCTGTGAAATCTGGTATCCACAGCCACAATGGCTGCTGAGCCCCTGAAGTGACTCATCTGAATTAGAATGTGTTGTGAGAGGAAAATACACACTCAGTCTTGAAGACACAATGCTAAAAAATGTACATAATCTCCATGGGAACCTTTAGAAGTTGATTCCATGTTGGGAGGATTATATCTGTACATTAAAACTAACTGTGCTAGAGGGACTTTACCTAACAATTGCAATCAGTGTAACTGGCTTATTGTACCCTCAATGAATCCCCAACAATAAAAAAAAAAAAAACTAACTGTGCTTATTTCCTTTTAGAAAATATGTCCTCACATGTGTGAGCCACATTAGGATTCTCTCAAGTGGCTCTGGAGACTCTCCGCTTCCCCAGCTGTCCAACTTGGATGTAACACAAAGTGTGTAGTGTGATTTTGCATCAAAAGTACAGGCACAAAAGTGAGAAGTAAACAAGTTGAATTATGTCAAACTTTCATAGAAAATAAACAAATAACAAAATTAAAAGAAAACCTACAGAATGAAAGAAAAATTTGCAAACACTCTATCTGCCATTAGATTAATATCCCAAATGCGTAAGGAACTCATATAACTCAAAAGGAAAATAGCTATTGACCTGATTGAAAAATGGGCAAAGGACCTGAACAGACAATTAACACCTACAAATCTCCCACTGGTATGGGAACATGTAGTCAAGTCCACTGTCATCAGGAACAAACACATTAAAGCTACAATGAAATCTCACCTCACATGCTAGGACAGCCATAATCACAAGGACAGGGAGCATGGGAGACAGTGCACAGAAAGGGGCTCCTAGGGGATGGGTGCACACTAGGGGATGGGTCTGTAAATTGGTGCATTCCATATTGGAAATAGTAAGGAGGCTGCTCCAAGAATTAAAAATAAAACCATCCTGTGATCCAGCAGTCCTACTTCTGATAATCAGAAATGAAATCAGTATGTCAAAGAGGCACCTGCACTCCCAGGGTCATTGCAACATTATCTATAATAAACAAACTGAGAAAGTATCACAAGTGTCTGGTGGCAGAGGAGTGGATAAGTGGTGTATGCTATACACACACAACTTTGGAAATAAAAGAGAAATAAATTCTGCTACTTGCAACAACACAGTAAACTTGGAGGGCAGCGTAATAATGGAAACCAGCCAGGCAGAGCCCGATAGTCAGTGTCTGATGGCACTCATATGGAATCTAAAAAGTGTGAACTCAGCTCGGTGCCCCTATCTCAGTGGTTAGGGCCTGTCCACATACATTGGAGCTGGTGCGTTCGAACCTGGCCCAGGCCTGCTAAACAACAATGACAGCTACAACAACAACAACAACAAAATAGCTGGGCTTTGTGATGGGTGCCTGTAATCCCAGCTACTTGGGAGGTTAAGGCAAGAGAATCACTTAAGCCTAAGAGTTTGAGGTTGCTGTGAGCTGTGATGACATAGTGAGACTCTGTCTCAAAACAAACAAATAAAAAGTGTGAACTCATCGACACAGAGAGCAGAGTTAGAGTGAGTATTGCCAGGGCCTGGCAGGTGGGAGGCAGGGGAACCTGAGAGAAGTGAAACTCATAGCAGGACCTGAGAGGTAGAAGTCTGTGGCTGAAACTCTACTCAACATCTTATAAAATCTGCTAAGTTCTGGTTCTTTTCAAGAAAACAGAGATGGCCCTTTCTCTAACCTAGGTATTGATAATGTCAGTTTCACCCAATATTGCCAGGGTAGCAACCCACAGCCCGCAAGTGCATATGGTGTAAGGAGCGTAGACCTGGCTTTAGACCTTTGCTGAATTAAGCAATTGCCCCATAATAGTATAGAGTACATTGGATATTTTTTATTCCATTCTTGAGATACTTTACTAAGTAGGATATGTTCCAGATCCATCCATGTAAACGTAAAAGAGGCAAAGTCTCCATCTACTTTCCTATGAAGAATAGATCACAACTATGGCCCAGGATAAGGAAGGAAGGGAGGGACGAGAGGGGAGGAGGAGGCCAGATCGAGGGAGGGTGAATGGTGGGATCACACCTATGGTGCATAATGCAAGGGTACTTGTCAGTTTTATTAAGTATAGAGTATAAATGTTTTAACACAATAATTAAGTAAAGGAGATAAGGTTTATATTAACCAGTGTGATGTAAACACTCCTAATTCTATATGAAATCAGCACATTGTTCTCCATACATGCATTAATGTATACATGATCTATGCATTTATGATTTAATAAAATAAATAAATAAATCAAAAGAAATGGCAAAAAAGAAAAAAAAGAGAGAGAGAAAGAAAAAGAAATTGCCCCATAGTCAGACCTTGCTCTTGCCCATCTTCCATGCTAGAAATTTGAGAAGTAAATTTAAACTCTACAAGTTTGAACTCACCTCTCTTGCACTATGTTCTCTCCTGGCTTCTAGCTGCTCCCAGGGATAGCTGAGATCTGGAGTGAGACCTGCCTGCCAGGGGCTTTATAGGAGAGGGTCTCTCCACCTCCTGCTCCATACCCTGCCCCTCCTCTGTAACCCAATCAGATTTTGACTGAATTCTGGCAGAAGTGATTGTTTTATACTTGGGTAGAGTTTTTACTGCAAAAACAAGACATGACTGCTTCCTGAGGGTGTTATTTTTCAAATTAATATGGACAGAGACAAAGTATTGTCATATTATCATTGTAGATTAAGTGTTGAATATTATGCATGTTTATGATAAGATTTGGAATTGGAATTAATTGAAATTTTCAAAATTGAGTAACATTATTTTTCCTTCTAAAATATATGGGGATGGGTCTGGTTTCAAATAGTTCTGGATGTAGCGAGTAAAACCTCTTCACATTTCAATTAAGGAGTCAGTTTAACTTATTCAGAAGTTGTAGCCTAAATTATATTCACTAGACTAGCTCTCTTATTGCAAGGGTATTCCCCCCCAATGAGATTATTCTAATTGATTAGCCTGGTAAAGGAATCTGAAATCTCTTACCCAATCAGCCAATTAACATCCTAGGTTTTTTTGTTATCTTTCGAAAATGAAAGATAATTGATATTGTTGTAATCTTTCTGTTTCTCCCGCATCACAACAAATATAAAATGATAATCATGTCTGCTTTCACAAAATGTACAAACATAATCCTGATGGTGTCAGCTGAGTCCCAGGTGAACAGGGTGAGGGAAGTGAGAAGGGAAACTTGGGAGGTTGGAGTGAGGGTGGACCAGGGTTTGATTATGTTTGGGTGATTACCTTAAAAGGATTTTAGTTTTTTTCTTTTAATGTTTCAAAGGTTATTTATTTTTAGAATAAATTATGTGCATTTTTAAGACATTTTTAGAGGGATTAGAATAGCTTTTAATCACTAATGAATATATTACTACAGTAAGAAACTTTTATTTCACAATATTATAGGAGTACACAATTTTGGCTACATAATTTACTTTTATTTATTTTAAGTCAAAGTTATAGGTGCAACTTGAATATTTTTATAAAACTATTAGATTTTATGTATTCTAATTATCTTGGAAACATTGGTATTTTTAAAAAATAGATGTGAATGTATTCACTGAATCAGCAATATTTATTGAGATGGTATTTTATGTCAGACACTGTCTTAAATACTAATGATAGAAATTCACAATGCAGTAGTTGTTTCAAGAAACACATTATTACTCCAGAATATCTCATCAAAAATGATTCATGGGACATCAGCTTCAGAATTTTCTGATGTGATATGTTAAATATGATGCTTTCAGAGTCTCACCTGAAATCAAATGAATAAAATTATCTGTTCATTAGTCTTAAGAATATTCATTTTCTTGAACATACTCTAAAATTGATCACATCTTAGGTCATAAGTCTAACCTCAGTAAATTTAAGGAATAGAAATTATTCCTTGCATCTTCTCAGACCACCATGGAATAAAAGTTGAACTCAGTAACAACAGGAATCTGCATACTCATACAAAAACATGGAAGTTAAATAACTTTACGCTGAATAATAGCTGGGTCAGAGATGAGATTAAGAAGGAAATTGCCAAATTTTTGGAACAAAATGACAATGAAGACACGAATTATCAGAACCTCTGGGATACAGCAAAGGCAGTCCTAAGAGGGAAATTTCTAGCACTGCAAGCCTTCCTCAAGAGAACAGAAAGAGAAGAAGTTAACAACTTAATGGGACATCTCAAGCAACTGGAAAAGGAAGAATATTCCAACCCCAAACCCAGTAGAAGAAAAGAAATAACCAAAATTAGAGCAGAATTAAATGAAATTGAAAACAAAAGAATTATACAATAAATCAAAAAGTTGGTTTTTTGAAAAGGTCAATAAAATAGATAAACCTTTGGCTAACCTAACCAGGAAAAAAAGAGTAAAATCTTTAATTTCATCAATCAGAAATGAGAAAAAAGAAATAACAACAGACTCCTCAGAAATTCAAAAAGTCCTTAATGAATATTACAAGAAACTTTATTATCAGAAATATGAAAATCTGAAGGAAATTGACCAATACTTGGAAGCACATCACCTTCCAAGACTTAGCCAGAATCAAGTGGAAATGTTGAACAGGCCTATATCAAGTTCTGAAATAGCGTCAACAATACAAAATCTCCCTAAAAGAAAAGTCTGGGACCAGATGGCTTCACGTCAGAATCCTACCAAACCTTTAAAGAAGAACTAGTACCTATATTACTCAACCTGTTCCACAAGGTAGAAAAAGAAGGAAGACTACCCAACATGTAATATGAAGCAAACATCACCCTGATCCCCAAACCAGGAAAAGACCCAACAAGAAAAGAAAATTATAGACCAATGTCACTAATTAATACTGATGCAAAAATATTCAACAAGATCCTAACGAACAGAATCCAGCAACACATCAAACAAATTATACACCACGACCAAGTGGGTTTTATCCCAGGGTCCCAAGGCTGGTTCAATATATGTAAATCTATAAATATAATTCAGCACATAAACAAATCAAAAAATAAAGACCATATGATTCTCTCAATTGATGCAGAAAAAGCTTTTGATAATATCCAGCATCCCTTCATGATCAGAACACTTAAGAAAATTGTTATAGAAGGGACATTTCTTAAACTGATACACAACCAATATCGTATTGAATGGAGTTAAATTGAAATCATTTCCACTCAGATCAGGAACCAGACAAGGCTGCCCATTGTCTCCACTGCTCTTTAACATTGTAATAGAAGTTTGCAATTAGGGAAGAAAAGGCGATCAAGGGTATCCATATATGGTCAGAAGAGATTAAACTTTTGCTCTTCGCAGATGATATGATTATATATCTGGAAACACCAGGGATTCTACTACAAAACTCTTAGAAGTGACCAAGGAACACAGCAGCGTCTCAGGTGACAAAATCAACATTCATAAATTGGTAGCCTTTATATATTCCAACAATAGTCAAGCTGAAAAAATAGTTAAGGACTCTATTCCATTCACAGTAGTGCCAAAGAAGATGAAATATTTGGGAGTCTATCTAACAAAGGACATGAAAGAGCTCTATAAAGAGAACTATGAAACTCTAAGAAAAGAAATAGCTGAAAATGTTATCAAATGGAAAAACATACCATGCTCATGGCTGGGAAGAATCAACATTTTCTAAATGTCCATATTACCCAAAGCAATATACAATTTTAATGCAATCCCTATTAAAGTTCCACTGTCATACTTTAAAGATCTTGAAAAAATAATACTTTGTTTTATATAGAATCAGAAAAAACTTGAATAGCCAAGACATTACTCAGAAATAAAAACAAAGCAGGAGGAATCACGCTACCAGACCTTAGACTACACTATGAATCGATAGTGATCAAAACAGCATGATACTGGCACAAAAACAGAGAGGTAGATGACTGGAGCAGAATAGAGAACCAAGAGATGAACCCAGATACTTACCATTATTTGATCTTTGACAAGCCAATTAAAAACATTCAGTGGGGAAAAGGTTCCCCATTTAACAAATGGTGCTGGGCGAACTGGCTGGCAACTTGTAGAAGACTGAAACTGGACCCACACCTTTCACCATTAACTAAGATAGACTCTCACGGGATTAAAGATTTAAACTTAAGACATGAAACTATAAAAATACTAGAAGAAATGCAGGGAAAACTCTTGAAGAAATTGATCTGGGCAAATACTTTATGAGGAGAACCCCCTGGGCAATTGAAGCAGCTTCAAAAATACACTACTGGAACCTGATCAAACTAAAAAGCTTCTGCACAGCCAAGAACACAGTAAGTACAGCAAGCAGACAGCCCTCAGAATGGGAGAAGATGTTGGCAGGTGATGTCTCCAAAAAAGGTTTAATAACTAGAATCCACAGAGAACTCAAACATATTAGCAAGAAAAGAACAAGTGATCCCATCTCAGGCTGGGCAAGGGACTTGAAGAGAAACTTCTCTGAAGAAGACAGGCACATGGCCTACAGACATATGAAAAAATGCTCATCATCCTTAATTATCAGAGAAATGCAAATCAAAACTACTTTGAGATATCATCTAACTCTGGTAAGATTAGCAAAAAGATATCACAAAATCCCCAAACCAGAGATGTTGGCATGGATGTGGAGAAAAGGGAACACTTCTACACTGCTGGTGGGAATGCTCCTTTTGGAAAGATGTATGGAAAACACTTAGAGATCTAAAAATAGACCTGCCTTTCAATACTATAATTCCTTTACTAAGTATATACCCAGAAGACCAAAAATCACATTCTAACAAAGATATTTGTACCAGAAGGTTTATTGCAGCCCAATTCATAATTGTTAAGTCATGGAAAAAGCCCAAGTGCCCATCAATCCACGAATGGATTAATAAATTGTGGTATATGTACACCATGGAATATTATGGAGCCTTAAAGAAAGATAGAGACTTTACCTCTTTCACATTTACATGGATGGAGCTGGAACATATTCTTCTTAGTAAAGTATCTCAAGAATGAAAGAAAAAGTATCCAATGTACTCAGCCCTACTATGAAACTAATTTATGGCTTTCATATGAAAGCTATAACCCAAATATAACCTAAGAATGTGGGAAAGGGGGAGAGGGAGGGAGGGAAGGGTGGAGTATGGGCAGAGGGAGGGTGATTGGTGGGATCACACCTATGGTGCATCTTACAAGGGTATGTGTGAAACTTAGTAAATGCAGAATATAAATGTCTTAACACAATAACTAAGAAAATGCCGGGAAGGCTATGTTAACCAGTGCGATGAAAATTTGTCAAATGGTATATAAAACTAGTTTATGGTGCCCCATGATTGCATTAATGTACACAGCTATGATTTAATAATAAATAAAAAAAGAATATTCATTTTTTACATGTGCTTTTTTATTTTTTATTTTTATTTTTATTTTCATTAAACCATAGCTGTGTACATTAGTATGATCGTGGGGCACCATACACTTGGTTCATAGATCGTTTGACACATTTTCATCACATTATTTAACATAGCTTTTGTAGCATTTTCTTAGTTATTTTGCTAAGACCTTTACATTCCACATTTACTAGGATTCACATATACCCTTGTAAGATGCACTGCAGGTGTAATCCCATTAATCCCCCTCCTTCCCCCTCCCTCCCCCCCTCCCTCCCCTTCCTTTTCCCTTTCTCCCTATTCTTAGGTTGTAACTGGGTTATAGCTTTCATGTGAAGGTCCTACATTAGTTTCATAATAAGGGTGAGTACATTGGGTACTTTTTCTTCCATTCTTGAGACACTTTACTAAGAAGAATATATTCCAGCTCCATCCATGTAAACATGAAAGAGGTAAAGTCTCCATCTTTCTTTAAGGCTGCATAATATTCCATGGTGTACATGTACCACAATTTATTAATCCATTCATGGATCGATGGGCACTTGGGCTTTTTCCATGACTTAGCAATTATGAATTGGGCTGCAATAAATATTCTGATACAAATATCTTTGTTATGGTGTGATTTTTGGTCTTCTGGGTATATGCCCAGTAGGGGGATTACAGGATTGAATGGCAGATCTATTTTGAGATCTCTAAGTGTTCTCCATATCTCTTTCCAAAAAGAATGTATTAATTTGCATTCCCACCAGCAGTGCAAAAGTGTTCCCTTTTCTCCACGTCCACGCCAACATCTCTGGTCTTGGGATTTTGTGATATAGGCTAGTCTCACTGGAGTTAGAAGATATCTCAAAGTAGTTTTGATTTGCATTTCTCTGATGATTAAAGATGATGAGCATTTTTTCATGTCTGAAGGCCGTGCGCCTGTCTTCTTCAGAGAAGTTTCTCTTCAAGTCCCTTGCCCAGGCTGCAATGGGATCCCTTGTTCTTTTCTTGCTAATGCATTTGAGTTCTCTGTGGATTGTGGTTATTCGTCACAAAAAAAGAGAAGTAGATGTCTGGAACAGAATAGAGAACCAAGAGATGAATCCAGCTACTTACCGTTATTTAATCTTTGACAAGCCAATTAAAAACATTCAGTGGGGAAAACATTCCCTATTTAACAAATGGTGCTGGGTGAACTGGCTGGCAACCTGTAGAAGACTGAAACTGGACCCACACCTCTCACCATTAACCAAGATAGACTCTCACTGGATTAAAGATTTAAACCTAAGACATGAAACTATAAAAATACTAGAAGACAGTGTAGGGAAAACCCTTGAAGAAATTGGATTGGGCGAGGTTTTTATGAGAAGGACCTCCCGGGCAATTGAAGCTGCTTCAAAAATACACTATTGGGACTTGATCAAACTAAAAAGCTTCTGCACAGCCAAGAACACAGTAAGTAAAGCAAGCAAACAGCCCTCAGAATGGGAGAAGATTTTTTATTTTTTCATTTATTAAATCATAACTGTGTATATTAATGCATTTATGAGGTACAATGTGCTGATTTGATATACAATGTGGAATGCTTACATAAAACTGATTAACATAACCATGTCCTTGCTTACTTAATTGCTGTGGCAAGGCATTTATACTCTATTCTGAACAGTTTTGAAGTGTACCATTGCATTATGCACAGTAGGTGAGGTCCCACCAAATACCCTCCCTCCTCCCAGCTTCCCCCTTCTCCCCCATTCCCTCCTTCTTTCTGGACTATACTTATGTTTTACCATTCCTATGAATGTGTAGGTGATTCTATATTGATTTCATAGTAGTATTGAGTACATTGGATAATTTCTTTTCCATTCTTGAGATACTTTACTAAGAAGAATATGTTCCAGCTCCATCCAGGTAAACATAAAAGATGTAAAGCCTCCATCTTTTTATGGCTGCATAGTATTCCATGGTGTCCATATACCACAATTTGTTAATCCATTCATGAGTTGATGAGCACTTTGGCTGCTTCCATGACTTGGCAATTATGAATTGGGCTGCAATAAACATTCTGGCACAAATTTTCTTGTTGTAAAATGATTTTTGATCATCTGGGTATATACCTAGTAGACGAATTGCAAGATCGAATGGCAGGTCTACTTTTAGTTCATTAAGTGTTCTCCAAACTTCTGTCCAAAAGGGTTATATTAGCTTGCATTCCCACCAGAAGTGTTCCCTTCTCTCTGTATCCATACCAGCATCTGTAATTTTGGGATTTTGTGATATGGACTGATCTTACTGGAGTTAGATGATATCTCAAAGAGGTTTTGATTTGAATTTCTCTGATGATTAAAGATGATGAGCATTTTTTCATGTGTTTGTAGGCCATGAGCCTGTCTTCTTCAGAGAAGTTTTTGTTCAAGTCTCTTGCCCACATAGAAATAGGGTAATTTGTTCTTTTCTTATTAATTAGTTTGAGTTCTCTATGGATTCTAGTTATCAGACCTTTGTCGGATGCATACTCTACAAAAATCTTCTCCCATTTTGAAGGCTGTCTGTTCACTTATTGTGTTCTTGGCTGTGCAGAAGTTTTTTAGTTTGTTTAAGAAACTTTTGCTACTGCTTACGGGATAAAGCTTACATTTCACATTCAAAGCCAGGGCCCATCCTATAATCCTCTTACTAGGCATCTACCTAGAAGAAAAATAATCATTTTATCATAAGGACATTTGCACTAGATTTTTTGTGGCAGAGCAATTTACAATGGACAAACTGTGGAATCAATCTAAGTACCCATCCACCCAGAAATGAATTAATAAAGTATGGTATATGTACAGCATGGTATACTATTCAGCCTTAAAAATATAGAGACATCTTTTGTATTAAGCTGGATGTAGTTGAAACCCATTCTTCTTAGTAAAATATCACAAGAATAGAAAAGCAAGTATCTGATGTAAACAATAGTAACACGAAGTCAGTAGAGGATCTAATACATGCCCAGATAAGGGAAAAATTCAATTCGATTCAAGTTGGTAGGCAGGCTCAGTGGCTCACACCTGTAATCCTAGCACTCTGGGAGGCTGAGGAGGGTGGGTTGCCTGAGCTCATAGGTTTGAGATCAGCCTGAGCCAGAGTGAGACCTCATCTCTAAAAATAGCTGGGCATTATGGCAGGTGCCTCTAGTCCCAGCTACTTGGGAGGCTGAGGCAAGAGAATCGCTTGAGCCAAAGAGTTTGAGGTTGCTGTGAGCTATGATGCCATAGCACTCTACCAAGGGTGACAAAGTAAAACTCTGTCAAAAAAAAAAAATTCAAGTTGGGGTGGAGGAGTGGGAAGAAGGGAGAGGAAAGGGGGGAGAAAGGAGAGGGATTGGTGTGTTCTCCCCAATGGGCCCAATATAAAGGTACAGGGCATACCTCCTGAGTGTGAGACACAACTACAATAGGGACCTTACCTAACAAATGCAAACATTGTAACCTAATTGTTTGTACCTCACATTAATCTGAAATTTAAAAAAAAAGAAATAGGAAAAAAAAAGCCAGGGCACATTTCTTATTGTCCATTCCTGTTTTCTCACTAAGGCAAATTGAAAAACACCATGGACCCACATTTTATTACAAATTTCTTCACATTGCATCATATCCACTGATAGAGAGCTACAACAATCCGGCATGTGTTTGTGTAAAAACACAGAGATACACACAAGAGGTCAGATGATTAAGTTCACAAACCTTATTTCTGAATATCACTGCAGTCACCTCTGAACTACTCGCCTTGGGGAGCTATGAAATACTACCCAGTTACAAAGTCCAGGGATTTCAATTAGAGGGACTGGGCAGAAGCTCCCTGACAGGACATCAAAGTGAGCATCCCCAATCTGGGAGTGGCAGACATAGGGTGGACCCTGGTGTCGGGCACTGAGGATCCCAGCCTTATTTCAGGGCCTTTTTCCTGAGGAAAGGTAAACTGAGTCTGCTCTCCGGGATCATCTGACATACCAGGGAGGGTCATTCAAAAGGACACTGAGGACCTGGAAGAGGAGGAATGGCAGAGGGAGGTGGGAGGTTGGAGAAGGGAACGAGGCAGGACAGTGCAAGGAACACATGTCTGGGGACCTTGGGACAGAACAGAGAAAAGGCATTTTTGAGGAGTTGGACATACGATTTCCATCTGTGGCTTCAGCAGTTGTGTTTTATCAACACTGGTTTTCAGATTGAATGATGTAAAGGTTTAAGTGGAGAATCTCTTTGTTTTAGGAGAAATCACCCTGGGGGACATAGAGGGGTTGTGTGCCCCATCCAGCATCCTGCTCTGGTGAGTTTACTAAAATGCTGCTGTTCTGGGATAACATGCAGAAATCAACATTGACAGGGAAAATGTGGAATTCAGAGATCTTAGTAAGGGAAAATCACATATGTGTGAAATTGTTCCAAATCGATTATTTTGAATATTAGAAATGATTCAAATTCTTCATTTTAAAAATGAGGTTGAATGTTATATTTTTTCTTAATCATGCTTCTAAATTTTTAAATATGAATACATTTTATACAATTTCATTAGAAAAAAACAACAACAAAAACATTTCAAGACAGAGAGTAACTGAGCAATTCATTTCTAGGAAGCATGCATCTGAGAAACCTCAAGGAAATGCCTTCTACTGATTGCAAATTATACCAGGGAGACACATTGACAAGAAGGCTGTCTGAGCAGCAGAAACGACAACAGTTTGCCAGTTTATACTCTCTACTGATTTTCCTTCATTTTTCAGTTTCTGTAGGAGACAACTGGCTCTTGATGAGTAAACCAGAATTTATTGAGGGTTACGACACATACAAAATTGAGACATGGAAAACAGGTCTGTGGCAGGGCTCCTGGATCACATGGGTTCCTACATATTCTGGTGAGTGGGGAATAGTAACAATAATCTCCTGATACCTGAGGAATCCAAATTTGGTGGCTACACTCACCTTAGAAATAAGTATAACTTAATCCCACTAAGTAAAAAGTAATAAATTGAGACTCTGCCAGACTATCACACAGAATGCAAAAGGAAAGACAAAGTTGGGGGAAAGAAGCTGACAGAAAATAGAAAGCAACTCCCAGCTGGATTTTCAGTGGTGACAATTGAAATTCCAAGTAACAAGTCTAGAGATGGCAGCTCTGACCACTGTCTAGTGAAAGCCTATGAATGCCTCGTTCATCCTATCAGTAAAAGGTACTGAGGTCAATTCTGTAAAGAAAACCCGTAGGGATGTAAAAGGCAACAGTTCACGGCACGTCATGGATTCTTCTATAAAAGAAAGGCTTTGGCAGCAAAATGAGAGAAATAAAGATGCAAAATAAAGAAACAAAACACATATTTCATGCTTTAAATCTCTTGTCTTCATGTATGCAATAAAATATCAACCTGCCTTGGAGAAATATTTACTTAGACCAATATTAAATTATGAACCATAGTGTGTCAGGGATTAGCACCCTATTAAACTTTATTGAATGAATTTATTAAACTTTAGGAGCACAGTTCATCTGAGTATTCACATTCAGATAAACTTTGTGGACTCTGTTTAAATAATCCTAAAGAGAGGAGATTTTTTTTCAGACTATTCCATTGGCTGATTAGGAAATTCACTACCAATGTGCCATGAAATGTTTGTGCCTATAATTTGATCTACAATAGTGAGGTCCACCAACAGCATCAATGCCACACTGAGTTTCCAAGGTCATCGTGGGTTTAACACAGAAGAGAGGTGCTCAGATAATAGTAACTGAATAGAGTCGCTGTGGCTGTTGGTGGTGCTTTCTGCTGGATTTAACCCCTTAGTAATAATTATCTGCAGTTCAAGAGCAGAAGTTGGGTGTTCTAGGATCCCTAAGGACAATCAGAAAGGGGAACACAGTGGGAAAAATGTGAGCCCAAAATACTTGAGACACATATCAACCAAAGACTATAATCCCAACATGCAACCATATAAAAAAGGAGTAATGGAATTCAGGGTAAAAAGACCATAAAGGTGACCACCAACATCAGGACTTTTTCTTCTTTTTTGTCTTTTTTTCTTTTTTTTTTTTCTTTCTTTCTTTTTTTTTTGGCCGGGGCTGGGTTTGAACCCGCCACCTCCAGCATATGGGGCTGGCACACTATTCCTTTGAGCCACAGGCACTGCCCAACATGGCTGGTGGCATGGATGTGCCATACTCTCTGGCAGTGTCTCTGCAGGAGAAGCATCATGGAGCCACTGGTTCAGCCCATGAGGGCAAAGAACACGGCATGGGGGCTGACCACAAAGAAATTATACCTGTGGTGGAAGTTGAGTATGAGCAGAACCCATTGTGTTGTATGTTGTCATTAGTATTTGTGTCCTGTGCACTAATCATTATCTCAGACATATGCATATTCCACAAGGCACCAAACACCTAGCAGCTGCCACAGCTGGGACCAGTGGCCTTGGGGCTCGTCCTCTCAGCATTGCTGTCCCTGGGCTCCTGTAGACACAGCGTGGTGCTTCAAGCCACTAGGCAGACAAAATAGACCAGTTTGCACTCAGGAGAGGACAAGGATTTCCTCAGTACAAAGCTCACCATTATGTGGGGGATTCCAGTGGAGAGGAGGACCAGGGAGTTGGCCACAGCCAGATGAGTGAGAAGAATCATGTATGTGGGCCTCATCCTAAGACCAGTCAGGATTGGAGAGACATTATAGAGGAAAAGAAGGACAATGTCCAGTGTCCCAAACCAAATCAGGGGAGGAAAGATGATTTGCATGGCCACTTCCCCTACAGTTCTTAGGATATAGTACCAAGTATGCCTGGCAGGAACTGCAGAGCCAGCAGGCTGGGACAACTACAGCACTGTCAGGTTCTCATCTTGGCAAAGTGTTCTGGCCTTTTCCTCCATGAAAATGGAGACATCGACCTATTCCACAGAACAGGCTCTCCCTGGAGAATAATCACTGACCCGGGTTTTATGCTTTACCATTATTTTATAATTACTTCTATTCTGACTCCACCAAAACTTGTAATTTAGGACCCACATGTGTCTCCTAAGTGAGGTGACTTGAGAAGCGTTGACTGAGCATGCACTTTCTACGTGTGTAGTAAGGGAACTTGGATAAGCACACAGAGTTGCGTGTGCTTATCCAGCAGGGTTATGGACAGTTTATAACCCTCCTGGGAACCATATTAATACCTGCATTTAAGACAATGACATGGAAAAGGCAAAAATCATGCTGAAAACATAAGATCATCCAACTCCCTGCGAGACATTTAATTGTCACCTCTTCAGAACTCGACACTATTTACTGGAGTGACTGGACACAGACATTGTTTCTAACTCATCAGCTCTCTAGATGCACATGATTGCCCTGAAGTGTCTTGGGTATTAAATTCAGTATGGAGAATGTGCCCACTGACCAAAAATGATGTCATTAATAATAACTGGAAAGACCTTAGTGTGCTGAGAAATCAGGTCCTGGACAGCTTTCCCTGAGTGGTATCATCCTCAGCTCACCACAGATCAACATTGATCCTTAGACCCACCAGGTGACAGGTTGTTTGACATCTCCCTTAGTTTTTGAGTCCTTGTGTTTTCTGAGTCTTTCATGAGTTTTGCATTTTACAAAGGAGAGTTAGGTTATTTCCCCCTGCTCAAGTTGCCCACAGGCCATTAGAGTGTTACATCAAAGTCTGATCACAGCCCCAGTGGCTGCACAGCTAGATTCTGTGGGATCCCGCAGGAAGGTGACCCATTCTGGTTGAAGGAGCAATGTCCTCCTGGGGCAATAATGTTACTTACTCCTGCAGGACTCAGACCCACTGCCAGCTACAGAGGGAAGGTATGAATTTGAAACAAAATCCCAAAGTTACCAAAGCTCTGCCCTTTGGGAGAACTGGCTAAATCTCATGAAACTGCCACCCCAACCCAGAGGAAGGGGCACCATGCAGAGCTTGTCACAACCAGCCATGGGGTCACCAGACCTGAGTCTTACTCCAGCCTTCCCAGTTCCTTCTGCTGAGACCTGAGACCACCCCTGCAGCTCTCAGAACCTCATTCTTCTTTGGGATGGAAGCTTTTGGCAGGTTGTTGAGATTGCAGCCTCCAAAACAAGAAAGCTCCTACTATGTGTCAAATCAGCCACCTATTAGCTTAGTCCAATCTGGGTCATGTTTTTGCCATTCTGTCTGTTATCTCCATGAAAAAGTGAAGTATGTGTTAATATAACAACAAAATAGTATGTAATAATTAATCCAGTTCTTAAGACAGGTGTGGGTGCACAATGCAGAGTTTATATTAGTTCTCTATCACAAGGGCAGGGACAAAGGTATTTCTCATTCAGAAGCAGTAGAAATCCAATGACGTATGTATTTTTGAATTGTTTTGATTACCTGCCACTTCCAAAGATATGGGGAGGCCTAATTAAACGTAAAGGAAGAAGAACGGATCCTCTCTCTTTCACAATCACACTTTCATAACACCTGAATATTAACTAGGGTTCTCCTCCCTAATTTTTTGTCTCTCTTTTGCATCAGATTATTCATGAATGCAGCTATCGATTCTTTCATATTCACTTAGGTAAACCTCTGAGCACACACAGACACATCAACCACACAAATTCACCGCAGAGAGCTCACATACGAATGTCCCAAACTCTGCGGAAACACTGATTCAATGGCATCCTGCTCAGACATGAGAACAGAAATATTGTCGTCATAACATAATGTGCCATAGACTAAAATGTCCATCTGTGTATTTCTGTTTGTAGATGGTTGTGTTGTCAGAGGCCCTAATTTTATCTGTAGGGCATTAAAGTTCTAACAACAGCCCTGCACTTTATCGAACTGCCCACTTGAATTCACAGCAAAGCCTAAATTTAGTAGATCTGAAAAAAGAGCAGTCTCTTGTGCACTTGATGGAGTAGCTCAGTGGCTCTGTCACCCACCTCAGGTGAGAACCCAGAGAAGCCCTGTCCTCCTTTCTCTCACTGTCAGGGTCTCCAGGACAGAGAGGTTCACAGAGACCCTCCCCGTGTAGTGTCCCCTGAGACTCCACTGCAGATGACCGCCTGCCCCTCAGTATCACAGCCTGGGTGGGGATGCTCAGAGCAGGGAAAAGTAAGTACCTATTCTCAGCAATGTCAGGGCACAACCACACTGTGTGTCCCACTCCTGGTGGGTGACATTTTGTTCCTTATCTCTCCCTGAGGTTCTGTGTGGGGAAACAGAACACTCACCTCGCTGGTCTTGGCTTAGAGCTCTGTGCAGAGAAGTTTCAGTCAGGGCTCTTCTGGGGTCTTGAGTCCATAGTTATGGTAAGAAGGATTGTGGACCTGACATCCCTACAGAGATCCTCTTTTCGTATCATCTGTAGCATTGGTGACTTGCCTCCTGGGAGACTTTGGAGAAACTTTTGTGAAGAGCAAAATTTATTCCCAGCACCACTCAGCCTCAGCCCCTTCTGGTGATTAAGGACAACTTCTGGCAATTAGTGGGAAGATCCTAATAGCCCTGAACAAGAGGTAAAGTTCTCTGTGTCCCTGTAGGAGCATCTCGTTCAGAATCATGTGATCAGGGTAGAGAGGACAGTCACATGTGGATCTAGGGCCTCCTGTTCCATATTCCAGGTGGGCACATCCTTAGCGTCCTTTCACTTTTCTAGAACTGTGCTGACACCCAGAGTCTGTGCACACAGAGCCTCACATGTGACCTGGAGTTGGGTGTTTCCCATGAGTTTAAACTCTACAACTGCTGCTATTTAGTGCCCACTGTGTGATCAGACTGGAAAATGTCCCATTTGAAGACTCTGTCACTCTAGAACTCATGTCTGCCTAATATGGCCATGACTGTGCTGGGAGGTTATAATTTGCTTTTCTTTTTTCTACCATACAGCAGCCTGTCCTGTCCTTCTGTGGTCCTCCAGGCTGTTCCCTCTACTATTGCATGGAGGAGGCATTCTTGGTCACAGGTGTCACAGGTCTCAGGTGTCAGATGAAGGCAGCGTATAAGAATAAGGGCACATAATTCGGATATTCTTTATATATACAGGGAATAGAAAAATAAATAAATGGAAAGGGGGGGAAACTATGATAAAAATTTTTGCAAACTCAATATGGCCCTGAGGCATATGAAGGGCAGTGAGGTTGAGTCATCACATTCTAAGTCCCCAAATATCACAGGCTTTATGGATAACTGTGAGCTTCATGGCTCCCCAAACTACACCGTTCGTTCCTCTCCCTGCTGTCATTGCATATGCCCCCACCCAGCTAGTGCCCCTGTCAGCTGGGTGAGCTGTACTTACCTGGATTTCAATATTACAGGATTCTCTTCTTTGCCCGCCAGTGCTTCTATTCTAACATACTAGTCACACCCTCCTGCAGGAACCGAAGGCCACCTTGCCCTCTTCTCACTACTAAGCTCCCCTCCCACTGGCCCTGCTTGTTCCCTGAGCAGAATTCCTTGTGCAACCTCCCTGCAGTCCTGTGTGGTGTGTGGTGTGTGTCCTTTGGGATGTGAGTGCCTGCCCCATCTGTCCACATGGGGTGTGGCATGTGAGGATATCTCATCTGTGTAAGGCAAACAGCACGAAAAATGTGATGCAGCAGGATGATGTCTAAGATTTTGTCAGCTCCTTCACTTAGGTAGGGAGACTCTATATCACAACAGCCTTGAGCGCTTCTGTCCGTGACCCCATGAGCAGGTGTCTCAGAACTGGTTATAATGGTGAAAAGTTGATTTTCCAACAGAGCATGTTATGCTGGCACTTACAAGTTTGGCTGTTGTGTAAAAACAGCCTTTTTTACTGGGTGTGAAGTTGGCTTCTTATTATTTCAGAATTTGCAAAGCCTATTTGGTCTCATCCAGCTGTTTATGGAATTCACAACCTTTGGGGGATGCTCAGTTGGTCTTAAGGGAATAACACGTACGTCATTTGGTAACTCATCTGAGAGCCCAGAACAATGTGATTGGAACAGAAATAGGACCATAACCCAAAAGAGAATGACCATGACAATATTTGCTTTTTAAAAGCTGCTCATGTTCTAGTTAATCTAATTTGTGATTAGGATTCATAAAGTACTTAGACTAATGTGCCTGGCAGTAGAAGGTGGTGTCTATGAGCACACAGAAGTTTTCCATAAAGTGCTTTGCTGTCTGGTTCCTCAGTCTACCTGTAGCTAACTGAGAATTCCAATGCTGGGATTTATCACAAGATACTCAGGGAGCCTTGATCACCATGTTTTAGATCTGAAGGAGAAAAGAAAGGGCAAAATGGTTCAAAATCAGAGACCTTAGTAAATCTGAAGAGGTGGGCTCCACCCCTATGTCACAGAAGGACACCTTCCGTATGACCATATCCAGGAAACTGCCTACTAGGCATATCTGGGGTCCACATAAAGGACAGTCCCAGGTGTGGTGCTGGCTGCAAACTTTCCCCATCTTAAACCCAAGGTCCAAAATCCAGATTGTGTGCAGAGTGCACAGTCGGATCATCCTTTCTTGGAGAAGAGATTCTCTGCAGACCCCTAGGTACCAGATTATCCTCTGTCCCATATCCATCTCCCAGCAGTGGTGGCCAGAGGGAAGCTGGGGGGATCCAGGCCACACATTGTATGCTGGAACCTCTCAGCACACTTTCGCTGATTCTGTGTGAGATGCCCACTTTGAACCATTCTCCAGTCTACAGAAATGACCAGGAGGGCTGGGCGAGGTGGCTCATGCCTGTAATTCTAGCACTCTGAGAGGCTGAGGCAGGTGGATTGCTTGAGGTCAGGAATTCAAGACCAGCCTGAGCAAGGGTGAGACCCTATTCCTACTGAGAAAAAAAAAAAGCTAGCCAGACCTTTCATCGGGCACCTGTAGTCCCAGCTACTTGGGAGGCTGAGGTAGGAGGACCTCTTCAGCCCAGGAGTTTGAGGTTTCTATGAGCTATGATGCCATAGCACTCTACCCATGGAGAAAGAGTGAGACTCTGTCTCATAGAAAAAAAGAAGAAGAAAAGGAAATGGTGAGACATTCGTTGGCTGTGTCCACATCCCAGGTCACACGCACTGTAGAGAAAGTGTCAGTAGGTCAGGCGATGGAAACCACAGGCTTCTGCCCTCCTTGGGCTGTGGCATCTGCTTTAGCTCCTGTAGCTCTGTCCATGGTCCCTGCACCACAATTTCTCCTTGGATAACTCCCTTGAATGCCTGACTAAGGTAAATGAATGTAAACATTTCACAGCAACGAGTGCTTTTTACTCATGGTAGAAAGTCTGGTTACATTTGGGGGCTTCTTGATCAAAGATTTTTTTCATACTTCCTAAGATCCATGAATAAAGGCAGAGACTATGACTATTCCTTGCTCTCACATATGACATAGAATATGTCTATATGTGCAGACTCTATCAAAATAGGCACATAGTATAGGGATTTTGAATGAGAAGGATTTTGCCATGAATTATTGGGAAATATGGAGATGTTTAAAAAACTTTACGTAGTCTCATATTTCCGTTATTACATATTCCCTTATTTCCCACTGTTGATGTGACTTTTCTATTCAGGCTTTTGTCCTAGAGTTACAACCAAACAAGAGATCATGCTAGAAGTCCTGAGCACAGGTGGTTCATCTTTTCTAATTCCCCTGGGCATGAGGAAGGATGTCTTTACATCCTGAGACAACTATGGCCCAGAACTAGCCTGGGGAATCCTATGAGGAGCGAGAGTTCTTAGAGATGAGTAGTTAGCTAAGTATCTCCAAGATGCCCAGCTCCCCTTGACTGTTGGGGTCAGAGCACAGAGCTACTTGTCCTAAGGCAGTGGTTCTCAACCTTCCTAATGCCACAACCCTTTAATACAGTTCCTCGTGTTGTGGTGACCCCCAACCATAAAATTATTTTTGATGCTACTTCATAACTGTAACTTTGTTACTGTTATGAATTGTAATGTAAATATCTGCTATGCAGGATGTATTTAGGCAACCCCTGTGAAAGGGTCGTTTGACCCCCAAAGGGGTCACAACCCACAGGTTGAGAACCGCTATCCTAAGGTGACCATGTGAGTGGAGCCAATGGACCCTCATGATAGATGAGCCACAGAAATGAGAACTACAACCATGTGTATACATGTGTAACCTGTACTACTTTTTTTTTTTTTTTTTGCAGTTTTTGGCCGGGGCTGGGTTTGAACTCGCCACCTCCAGCACATGGGGCTGGCACCCTACTCCTTTGAACCACAGGCGCTGCCCCTGCTTTTTTGTTTTTCAGTTTCTGTGACAGATAACTGGCTCTGGACGGCTACACCAGACTTTATTGTGGGTTATGAGACATACAGAATTGAGAACATGGAAAATAGTAGCACATAGTCTGTGGCAGTGCTCCTGTCTCACACAGGTTCCTACATATTCTGGTGAATGGGAAATATTATGCGAATCTCATAATACTTGAGGAATCTAAAGTTTAATGGCTACAACTCACACTAGAAATAAGTAAGACTTAATCCCACTAAGTAAAAAGTAATAAATTGAGACTATGTTGGACTGCCCCACAGAATGCAAAAGGAAAGACAAAGCAGGGGATGGCGGCTCATGCCTATAATCCTAACACTCTGAGTGGCCAAAGCAGGTAGATTGCTTGGGGTCAGGAGATGGAGACCAGCCTGAGCAAGAAGGAGACCCCATCTATACTAAAAACAAAAAATAGAAAAAGTAGCAGGGTTTTTTAGCCTACAACTGTAGTCCCAGCTACTTGGGAGGCTATGGCAACAGGATTTATTGGACCCAAGAGTTTGAGGTTGCTTTGAGTTATTACTCCACAACACTCTACCCACTTCATGTAATAAAATATCAACAGAGTGAGACTCTGTCTCAACAACAGCAACAAAAAAAGTAAGACAAAAGAGGGGAAGAAACCGACAGAAAACAGAAAGCAAGTTCTACCTGTGATTTTCAATGATGACAACTAAAACACCAAGTAACAAATCTGTAGATGAAAGCTCTGACCACTGTCTAGTGAGAAGCCTATTAATGTCTTGTGCATCTAATCAGCAAAATGTACCAGTGGTCAACTCTGCAATGAAAACATGCAGGGACAAAATGGGCAGCAATTCACTGAATCTTCTATAAAATAAAGACTTTGGCAACAACATGAGAGAAATAAAGACACAACATAATGTAACAAAATGCATACTTCTCAGTTTAAGTCTCTTGTCCTCATGTAATAAACTATCAACCTGCCTTGGAGGAATATTTATTTAGACCCATAGTAAGTTATGAATCAGTGTACAGCAAGGATTAGCACACTATTAAACTTTATTGAATAAACTTATTAAACTCAGATGAGCATAGTTCATCTGAGTATCCAACTTCAGATAAACTTTTTGGACTCTGTTTACATTCTCCTGAAGACAGATTTCTTTTAGACAATTTCACCGGCCAAAGTAGAAATCATTTCCTCCAACTGCCATAAAATGTTTGTGCCTACAATTTGATCTACAACAGTGAGATACCCAAACACAGCATCAATGTCACACTGAGTTTCCAAGGTCATTATGGGTTTAACATGAAAGAGAGGTGCTCAGACAATGGTAACGGAATAGTCGCTGTGGCTGCTTTTGGTGCTGTCTACTGGATTTAACACCTTAGTCATAATTATCTACAGTTCAAGAGCAGAACCTGGGTGTCCTAGGATCCCAAAGGATGAGAAGAAAGGGGCACACAGTGGGAAAACATGAGCCCAAAATATCTGAGGCATGTATCAGCCATAGACTATTATCCCAACATGTAGCCATATAAAAAGGAAAACTGGAATTCATCACGTAGAAGGCAACAAAGGTGACCACCAGCATCAGGACGGTGAAGGTGGCTCTGGTCTCAGCAGGGCTTTTGTGGTGCTGGCTGGTGGTGTGGACATGCTGTAGTCTCTGGCGATGTCTCTGCAGGAGAAAAATCATGGAGCCACTGGTCCAGCCCATGAGGCCAATGAACAGAGCATCAGGGGCTGCCCACAAGATGAGTACACCTGCACTGGAACCTGAGCAGAACCCATTCTGCTGTGTGTTGTTATCACTGTTTGTGTCCTGTGGACTAGTCATTATCACAGGAGACACATATTCCACAAGGCACTGAACACCTAGCAGGGACCAGTTGCCTTGGGGACTCTTTCTCTGAGCATTGCTGTCCCTGGGCTCCTAGGGACAAGAGTGAGGAACCTATAGGTGCTAAGGACACAGGTAGAACAGAGTGGTGCTTTGAGCCACTAGGCGGACATAATAGATCAGTTTGCTCACAAGGGTGGATAAGGACTTTTTAAGAACAAAGGTCACCATTATATGGGGGATCCCAGTAGAGAAGAGGACCAGGGAGTTGGCCATAGCCACGTGGGCAAAAATCGTGTGTGTGGGCCTCATCCTAAGGCCAGTCAGGATTGAAGAGAAATTATGGAAGAACAGAAGGACATTGGCCACAGTCCCAACCACAATCAGGGGAAGAATGATGGTTTTTGGAGGCACTTCCCAAACAGTATTTGGGATACTGTACTGAAAATGCATAGCAGGGACTGCAGAGCCAACTGTGCTCATGACGACCACAGCACTGTTAGGTTCTCATCTCAGAAAAGTATTCTGGCCTTTTTCACCCTGAAAATGGAGACATTGGCATATTCCACAGAACAGGCTCACCCTGGAGAATAATCCCTGTCCCCAGTTTCATGTTTTGCCATTATTTTGTAATTACTTCTATTCTGACGCCACCAAAACCTATAATTTAGGAGCCACGAGGGTCTTGTTCCACAGTAGGGTGACATGAGGAGCGTTGACTGAACGTGCACTTTCTACATGTATAGTGAAGGGACTGGGATAAGCAGGCAGAACTGTGCATTGACAGTTCATAACCTTTCTGGGCACCACATTAATATCTGCATTTAAGACACTGATGTGGAAAAGTAAAAAATAGTGCTGAAATCATAAGATCATCCAATTCCCTGTGAGACGATTAATTGTCACTTCTTCAGAACTCAACACTATTTACTGGAGTGACTGGACACAGACATTGTTTCTAAATCATCAGCTCTTTGGATGCATAACATGGCCCTACAGTATCCTCAGGTATTAACTTAGGTATGGAGAATGTGCCCAGCAACCAAAAATGATGTCAGTAATAATAACTGGACAGACCTTACCATGATGAAAAATCAGGTCCTAGACAGCTTTCCCTGAGTGGTGTCATCCTCAGCTCACCACAGTTCAACATTGATCCTAAGTCCCACTGGGTGACATTGTTTGACATCTCCCTTAGTTTTTGAGTCCCTGTGTTTTCTCTAAGTCTTTCATGAGTTTTGCATTTTACAAGGGAGAGTCAGGCTATTTCTCTAGGTTCAAGTAACCCACAACCCATTAGAGGGTCATATCAAAGACTGATCACAGCCCCGGTGGCTGGACAGCTAGATTCTGTGGGATCCTACAGGAAGGTGACCCATTCTGGTCGAAGGAGTAATGTCTTCCTGAGGCAATAATGTTACTTACTCCTGCAGGATTCAGACCTATTGCAGGTACAGAGGGAAGGTATGAATTTGAAACAAACCCCCAAGTTACCAAAACTCCCTTCAGAAGAATTGGCAATATCTCATGAAACTGCTGCCCAGACCCAGAGGAAGGGGCACCGTACAGAACTTGTCACCCCCAGCCTTGGGGTCACCAGACCTGAGTCTTTCTCCTGTCTCCCAGGCCCTGCTGCTGAAACCTGGGACCCCTGCAGCTCTCAGAACCTCGTTAATCTTCGGGCTTGAAGCCTTTGGGCAGATTGTGGAGATTCCAGTCTCCAGAACTAGAAAGCTCCTACTATGTGTCCAATCAGCCACCTATTAGCTCAGTCCAACCTGGGTTATGTTTTTACCATTCTCTGCCCTGTTCTCTCATTGAAAGAGTGAAGTGTGTGTCATAATGTAAAAAAACAAAATAGTATGTAATAATTAATATAGGTCATGAGTCAGATGTGAGCACACAGTGCAGATTTTATACTAGTTCTCGATCACAAGGACAGGGACAAAGTTATTGCTCTTTCAGGACAGTAGAAATTCAGTGGAAATTCAATTTTTAAATTGTTTCACTTACATACCACTTCCAAGGACAGGGGGAAGCCTAATTAAATGTATAGGAAGAAGAATGGAACCCCTCTCTTCCATAATCACACTTTCATAACATCTGAATATTAACTAGGGTTCCCCTCGGTAATTTTTTGTCTCTCTCTCTTTTTCTTTTGTAAAATCATAACTGTGTACATCAATGCATTTATGGGGTACAATGTGCTAATTTATATATAGTTTGGAATGCTTACATCAAACTGGTTAACATAGCCTTCACCTCACTTACTTAATTACTGTGTTAAGACATTTATACTCTACTCTTGATAGATTTCATATGTACCCTTGCATTATAGCCCAGAATGAAGGAGGGAAGAAGAGGAGGAGGAGAGGGGAGGGGGGAGGCCAGGTGAAGGCAGGGTAATTAATGGGATGTCTCAGCTTGATGGCGCAACTCTGTTCTTTTATTTTCACTTAGATCAATGGTTCTCAACCTTCCTAATGTCGCAGCCCTTTAATACAGTTCCTGTGGGTTGGGAACCACAGGTTGAGAACCGCTGTCTTAGATAAAAGTCAGAGCTAACACAGACACGTGCACCACACAAACTCACAACAGAGAGCTCACACACATGAGTGTCCCAGACGCTCTGCAGAAACACTGAGTCAACTGCATCCTTCTCAGTGGGAATGTGAGAACAGAAGTATTGTTGTCACTACTTAATGTATCACAGACTATTTCCCTGTGTATTTCTGTTTGTAGATGTTTGTGTTGTCAGTGGCCCTAATTTTATCTCTAGGGTACTTTAGTTCTAATAACAACCCTGCACTTTATCTAACTGTCCACTTGAATTCAAAGCAAAGCCTAAATTTAGTAGGTCTGAGAAAAGAGCAGACTCTTGTACACCTGGAGGAGGAGCTTGGGGGCTCTGTCTCTGGCTGAGGACCCAGAGAAGCCCTGTCATCTTTTCTCTCACTGTCAGGGTCTCCAGAACACGGGGATTCACAGAGACCCTCCCCATGTAGTGTCCCCTGAGACTCCACTGCAGATGACCACCTGCCCTTGAGTACCACAGCCTGGGTGGGGATGCTCAGAGAAGGGTGAGCACCTGTTCTGACCAACATCAGGACACAACCACAGCTGTGTGTTGGGTGGGTGACACTCTGTCCCACCTGTGTCCCGGATGTTCTGTGTAGGAAAGCAGAGCACTCATCTGGCTGGTCTTGGCCCAGAGCTTGGTGCAGAGAAGTTTTTGTCTGGGCTCTCCTAGAGTCCTACACTGAGTTCATAGTTATAGAGACATGGATCGTGGACCTGACCTCCCCAGAGAGATCCCATTATCATGTCATGTGTAGCATTGGTGACATTGTCTCCTGGGATATTTTGGAGAAATTTTTGTGAGGAACAAAATTTATTCCCAGTGCCAATGAGCCTCAGCCCCTTCTGGTGATGAGGGACAACTTCTGGCAATTAGCGGGAAGATCCTCATAGCCCTGAACAAGAGGCAGAGAAAGTTTTCTGTGTCCCTGTGGGAGCAACTAAGTTCAGAATCGTTGTTGTGATCAGGGTAGAGGGGACAGTCACCAGTGGGTCTGAGCCTCTGTTCCATATTCCAGATGGGCACAGTCCTTACCATCCTTTCACTTTTCTAGAACTGTGCTGACCCCCAGAGTCTGTGCACACAGAGCCTCACATGTAACCTGGAATTGGGTCTTTCCAAATGAAGCCTCTGTGTCACCATAGACCTCACGAAATTCTTTGTCAGCAGGAATTTTTATTCAATCACACCAGTCACACCCTCCTTTAGGAACCAGAGGCCACTTTGCCATCTTGTCACTACTAAGCCCTTCGCCCACTGGCTCTGCTTGTTTCCTGAGCTTCCTCATGCCACTTCCCCGTGGTACTGTGTGGTGTTGCTGTGCATCCTCCTCTGGTGTGCGTGTATGTGTGTGAGAGAGACTAACAATCTGCCTAAGTCTCTGTCCAGTGTGGAGTGTGGCATGTGGGGACATTTCATTCTCAAGTGTAAGTGGGAGATCCCAGTTTCTCCAACTGTATGTACAATGGAGGTGATCACAGTTGTCATTCACTTAGTTCTTTTTAACAGAGTATTGTGTATCCTGTATTCTCTTTTCTCCCTGTGGAACACAATTGCCATTTTAAAAAAATTCAGAACACTACCAGAGTACACGTGTTGGTTACAGAGTTTGTTTTGTACAGGTCAGGTCAAAGTGCCATAAAGTCTCCATTATCGGGGGGTGGGGGTGGGGTTTCTATCCAGAAACTCCTCATCTCCTCTGGGTTCCAAATTGCCACCAGGGCCCAATGTGCCCCTTCCCTGTGCCAAAGCCTGAAGTCACATCTTTCTTTCTTGAAATATTTTAATGATGCACAAAAGGTTTACATCATTTCATGGCATATGTGATAACTTAATATATTAAATAATATGTGAGGATCAAACCCACCACCTTGAATATTTGTCTTTTCTCTCCATTACAACCATTCGTTAGTCCAGAGGACTCTGACCAAGTTTTCCTTTCACAAGACGTCACACTGTCCTGACACATTGGTGATGTTGTATTGTTTATATTGATTATATTGACCTTGAGGGGAAGCAGGAGCCCCTGTTCAGAGTTACCTAATTATGACCAACACCTTCTGCAACAACCTGGATGGAAGTGGAGACCATTCTCCTAAATGAAGTATCTCAAGAATGGAAGAACAAACACCCACGTGCTCCCTGTAAAACAGGAGATAACTGATGAGCCCACATGTAGAACTCAGTGGAAATCAAGCAGAGGAGGGGAGAGAAGGGAGGGAACGCACCACCTACTGGGTATATAAAGCGGTATTAGGGTGACTAATGGAGCGACAGAAATGGTCTATCACGGAGTCGGCATTAAGGCACAGTGGATGCTCAGAGTGCCCTGCTCACCACAGCTTGAGCTCAGGGAGAAGAATGGACACAGGATTTCAGAAGCAGAGATTCTGGTAAATATGAAGATGTGGGATCCATCCCAAAGGTCCCCAAAGTAATGATTCCATAATCCACATCCAGGAAAATGCCCACTTAGTGTAGCCTGGAGCTCAGAGCGCAGTCAGGGACATAAGGATGGCTGAGAGCTATTGCTTGTCCCTTAAGCTCAGTGTCCAGAATCCATGTGCAGAGGATGTTAGGATCCTCCCTCTGTGGTGCACAGACTCTCTGCAGACGCCCACATCTCACTGTCCCCACCTCCACCTTCCAGTAGTGGCAGCCAGAGGGGAATTGGAGGGTGCCCAGGACACAGAGGGCTTGGCCGAACCTCTGGGCACACTCTGCCCAGTCCTGGCTGATCCGCCCATACAGCACACTCTTCAGGCCATCCGAGATAAGGAGGTGCTCCTGGGCTGTATCCACATCCATGGTTATGTCCACTGTGGAGACAAAATGCACAAACAAGCAGGTTAACAGATGTAGGACCACACCCCACTGTGACTGCAAAGGCACAAATGTCCACATTTGTTTCTCAGATCTGGTTTCCCTACATCTACATTTTCATATTATTCTGCCAGTTTTCTTTCTTTTTTTTTATTGTTAAATCATAGTTGTATACATTAGTGCAATTGCCTGTACCCATTCTAAGATGCACCATAGATGTGGCCCCACCCATTACCCTCCCTCCACCAAAACCTCCCCCCTCCCTTCCCCTTCCTTGGCCCTTTCCTCATAGTCTGTGCTATAGTTGGGTTATAGTCTTCATGTGAAAGCTATAATTTAGCTTCATAGTAGGGCTGAGTACATTGGATACTTTTTCTTTCTTTTTATTTTATTTTATTTTATTTTTATTTATTTTTTTTATTAAATCATAGCTGTGTACATTGATATGATCATGGGGCATCATTCACTATCTTTACAGACCATTTACCAAGTTTCACATATACCCTTGTAAGATGCACCGCTAGTGTAATCCCACCAATCCCCTTCCCTCTACCCACCTCTTCTCTCCCTCCCCTCCCTTTCCCCCTTCCCCCTATACTTTTTCTTCCATTCCTGAGATACTTTGCTAAGAAGAATATGTTCCAGCTCCATCCATGTAAACATGAAAGAGGTAAAGTCTCCATCTTTCTTTAAGGCTGCATAGTATTCCATGGTATACATGTACCACAATTTGCTAGTCCATTCGTGGGTTGATGGGCACTTGGGCTTCTTCCATGACTTAGCAATTATGAATTGGGCTGCAATAAACATTCTGGTACAGATGTCTTTGTTATATTGTGACTTTTGGTCTTCTGGGTATAAACCTAGTAAGGGAATTATAGGATCGAATGGCAGGTCTATTTTTAGGTCTCTAAGTATTCTCCAAACATCCTTCCAAAAGGAACGTATTAGTGGGCATTCCCACCAGCAGTGTAGAAGTGTGCCCTTTCCTCCACACCCACGCCAACATTTCTGGTTTTGGGATTTTGTTATGTGGACTACTCTTACTGGGGTTAGGTGATATCTCAGAGTAGTTTTGATTTGCATTTCTCTGATGACTAAGGATGATGAGCTTTTTTTCATGTGTTTGTAGATTTTGTCGGTCTTCTTTAGAGAAGTTTCTCTTTAAGTCCCTTGCCCACCCTGAAATGGGGTCACATGTTTTTTTCTTGCTAATAGGTTTGAGTTCTCTGTGGATTCTGGTTATTAGACCTTTATCGGAGGTATAACCTGCAAATATTTTCTCCCATTCTGAGGGCTGTCTGCTTGCTTTACTCACTATGTTCTTGGCTGTGCAAAAGCTTTTTAGTTTGATCAGGTCCCAGTAGTGTATTTTTGATACTGCTTCAATTGCCTGGGGAGTCATCCTCATAGAATATTCACCCAGGCCGATTCCTTCAAGGGTTTTCCCTGCACTTTCTTCAAGTATTTTTATAGTTTCATGTCTTAAGTTTAAATCTTTTATCCAGTGAGAGTCTATCTTAGTTAATGGTGAAAGGTGTGGGTCCAGTTTCAATCTTCTACAGGTTGCCAACCAGTTCACCCAGCACCATTTGTTAAATGGGTAACCGTTTCCCCACTGAATGTTTTTAATTGGCTTGTCAAAGATCAAATAACGGTAAGTAGCTGGATCCATCTCTTGGTTCTCTATTCTGTTCCAGACATCTACTTCTCTGCTTTTGTGCCAGTACCATGCTGTTTTGATCACTATGGATTTGATCACTATGGAATCACTATCCATTACAATGTTATAGTGCAGTCTCAGGTCTGGTAGCGTGATTCCTCCTGCTTTGTTTTTATTGCTCAGTAATGTTTTGGCTATTCGAGGTTTTTTCTGATTCCATACAAAACAAAGTATTATTTTTTCAAGATCTTTAAAGTATGACAATGGAGCTTTAATAGGAATTGCATTAAAATTATAAATTGCTTTGGGCAGTATGGACATTTTAACAATGTTGATTCTTCCCAGCCATGAGCATGGTATGTTTTTCCATCTGTTAACATCTTCGGCTATTTCTTTTCTTAGAGTTTCATAGTTCTCTTTGTAGAGATCTTTCATGTCCTTTGTTAGGTATACTCCCAAATATTTCATCTTCTTTGGCACTACTGTGAAAGGAATTGAGTCCTTGACTGTTTGTTCGGCTTGGTTATTGTTGGTATATATAAAGGCTACAGATTTATGGGTGTTGATTTTGTAGCCTGAGACATTGCTATATTCCTTGATCACTTCTAAAAGTTTTGTAGTAGAATCCCTAGTGTTTTCCAGATATACAATCATATCATCTGCGAAGAGTGAAAATTTGATCTCTTCTGCCCCTATGTGGATACCCTTGATTGCCTTTTCTTCCCTAATTGCAATGGCTAAAACTTCCATTACAATGTTAAAAAGCAATGGAGACAATGGGCAACCTTGCCTGGTTCCTGATCTAAGTGGAAATGATTTCAATTTAACTCCATTCAATGCGATATTGGCTGTGGGTTTGCTGTAGATGGCCTCTATTAGTTTAAGAAATGTCCCTTCTATACCAATTTTCTTAAGTGCTCTGATCATGAAGGGATGCTGGATATTATCAAAAGCTTTTTCTGCACCAATTGAAAACATCATATGGTCTTTATTTTTAAGTTTGTTTATGTGTTGAATTACATTTATAGATTTATGTATATTGAACCAGCCTTGAAACCCTGGGATAAATTCGACTTGGTCATGGTGTATAATTTTTTTGATGTGTTGTTGGATTCTGTTTGTTAGGATCTTATTGAGTATTTTAGCATCTATATTCATTAGTGATATTGGTCTATAATTTTCTTTTCTTGTTGGGTCTTTCCCTGATTTGGTCTGCTAGTTTTCTATAGCCACAGTGGACTTAGTAGGAATTCTATGTATGGTAGCCATTACCTAATGAAAGATTTTCCTTCTATTGAATGTGTAAGGTCCATGGAGGAAGAGACCAGGGCTGTTGTGTGCCCTAGAATTGAACAGGTGAGTTCACACTGAGCCCACCAAGAATACATATTGTATCTCATAGTTGTTCTGAACAAAGGGGTATAATTATACGTATTGCAGAATGTTAAAGCATTGGCTTGGCACCTGTAGCACGGTGGTTTCGGTACCAGCCACATACACCGAGGGTAGTGGGTTCAAAAGCAGCCGGGCCAGCTAAACAACCATGACAACTGCCATAAAAGAAAAATAGCCAGGCGTTTTGGCAGGTGCCTGTAGTCCCAGCTACTTGGGAGGCTGAAGCAAGAGAATCACTTAAGCCCAAGAGTTAGAGGTTGCTGTGAGCTGTGACACCATGGAACTCGAACGAGAGCAACATAGTGAGACTATGTCTCAAAAAAAAAAAAAAGAATGTTAAAGCATTATACTTTGCAATTGCCTTCCCCATTGCACCTTTGTGGCTAGATATTTATACTGCAGGCTCTTATTTTCCTAGAATTCCAACAATATGCAGTGATAATGCCAAGAGTTATGAGATGAACAGTGTCATTGCCTCCAAGCTGAGACAGCAGAAGGGATTTTCCTGGGCCTGCACATGGACACCTTTGGATGCTGGCAGGGACTCAGACACAGCATGTGCAAGGGCTGACACTCAAGAGAGAAATGAGCCTCAGATGTAAGTGGCTCTTGAGGGTCCCCTGTCCCCTGTTCACCCTGACAGGCTACTCCCACCTATCAAGCACAGGGCTGCTTGTCCCCGCGTAACCTTGAAAGTGGAGCCAGCATAAGCCTCAGGAGTGAGTCCTCAGCATCAGTGACCAGTTGCTTCACTCACTGCCTGATGTCCTGGCTCCCCAGAAGTGGGTGAGAGACACGTCTGATGTGCCCAGAGGGGCTGTCAGGACAGATACACCCGCATCAAGTGTCACTATCTCACTGCAGGTCCTCTGGAGCAGGAACACATGCTCACAGTTGGTGCTGTGGACCAGGCCAGGTCCAAAAGCAGGTGCCCGGGGCTCCCATATGACAAGAAAATGTGATGGCAAGGACAAGGATTAGGGAGGACGGCAAAGACTTAAGTCCTCTCCCAGGAGAAAAGGACTGAGGAGTGTGGGTCTGTGTGATGTCCTGACATCAGCACATCCCACATGCACAGGGCTGTGACACTTCACCCTAATGGCGCCCTTTATTTTAAGCCATTTCCCAGTGACCCAGGGCCACCCTGAGGTGTGGAATCCAGCATCAGGTTATGCAGCCTGGCTTGGCCAATGTGGGAAGAAACAGTGCTATGCTAAGGCCACCTCTGTGGCTGGACTTCACCCGCAGAGATAGCCCCCTATGCCCAGGATTCTGTGTGCTGAGGGGACCCTGTCACCACAGTGCTCATCCCCTCATCCTGTGGAATAGAGCATCCCTGGGCCCTGGCTCAGGGCAGAGTCTACTGGGCAAGGTCTCACAGCCCCACACAACTGCACAGGTCAGTGGCACTGGCCCAGCTGCTTCTGCTGAGTCCAGATTCTCCAGAAACCTTCAACAGTAGGGTCAGAATGTGCACATCACAGGGTCCTCGGTGATTTAAAGGCCATCTCAGCTCCAGGCCAGTGCTGCACCAAGAAATATCACGTGAGAGTCACAGACTTCTTTGTGAATGTTCTAGTACCTCCATTCAAAAACATGAACAGAAGCCAGTCAGATTAACTTCAGTCACATGTGTCATTTACAAGATATGTTGTCCACTGGGAACCAGCCATGTCTCAAGTCATCAAGGGCTACCCGTGGCCAGGGAGAGCCTCACTCTTACACATCCTTAAATGTCTCCAGGTGTTTCTCACCTTTGTTCAGAGGTGGGAACCACCATAGCTCAGAGGAGTGTGCACACTGCAGGTGTGATCTGCTTTTATTCAGTGGGAAGGCTCTGGGGTCAGACACTTATCTTGGAACCTGGGCATCCTCCGGCTCATTTACAGAGCAGCTCTCAGGTGAGGCTCTAGGTCTTTGAAGGTGGAAACTAGCACGTGGGATGGTGGGGATGTATCTTCACTTCATTCCTCTTAGTGACTGCTTTTCAGTCACTAAGAACCCCTCTGGGGGCTAGTCTGCAGGGAGCCGATGCAGCCAGCGCAGCAGACATATCTATAGGGCAGGAAGATGGGGCTCTCCAGATAGGCCAGGCACACAGGACACCTGCTCACTTCTCTGAAAGTGAGCTGCTACCTAAGGGGAAATATGCCTCTCTGTAAGCTCCCACGTGGGGAACCACCTGGGCCTTCTGACCTTACAGCTGGGAGATGCTGGGTTCCTACCTGTGCCAACCCTGGTACTTGGCCATCAAGGTGCACACAGAAAGCCACCAACCACGTGACTGTCACTCCCCTGAAACAGGGTTTCTCTGAATTGAGAAGTGCTGTGAGTTTAGAAAGCACACTAGGTTGTGAAGTTATAATTAGAAAACACCTCATGAATGTTTCATATTGGTTACATGTTTTGATAATACTTCTTGCAGATTAGAATGGATTCAGTGTGTTTCTTTTTGCTCTCTTTACCATGGCTGCTAGAAACAGTGTCACTATACATGTGGGTCTCATTATGTCCAGTGCTGGTCTGGACTCAGAGACCCTTTGGCTCCCTGGCTGATTCTATTTGACTGTGGAGACCCCGAGAGGGTGAATAAGTCAGTGGTTGAAAAGGCAATTCGCGTGAACATGGGAGAGAACCTGAAGCTGAACTTTGATTAAGGAAAATGAAGGCCCTTCCACTTCCCAGCTTAGGTGTGGACACTTAAGTCCTGCCTCCTGCTGCCTGGGCAGAAGGCCCCGTGTCCCAAAGTGCCTGGACTATACACACATACCTTGGACAACACGTGACAGATTGCTAAAGCCCTCATGCCCCAAATGAAGCTTTCACGTTGCCCTTTGCAGGATTCTGATAAGAAACAATTTTATAAGATCAAACTCACCTTTCTTCTGTCAGCTTCTTCTCCAGCTTCTAGCTGTCTCCTCAGCCACTGGGTTTGCAGCGAGACCCTCTGAGGAGAGACATTTCCTGGAAAGGGCCTCATCCTTCCCTCATCATGCCAGGCCTCTCTTAATCCAATTATATTTTGATTTAATTATGGAAGAAATGAGTTTCAGTAGTGATCTAGAGAGGCTATGACACAGATTTTTGCATAATATGGAAACCCAAATTTATCCTCCCTCCTTAGCCTTCCAGAGGGCTGTGATTACAGGCCTGAGCCTTCTGGCCTGGCCCATCACCTTTTCCACCACCATCATCTTCATCACTACATTCCCAACATCATTAATATCTTCATGATTTTTATTTTATCACCATCTCCATTTCATGGAGGAGGGAAATAAAGTGATGGACAACACTTGCCCATGACCACACAGATGGTGTAAGGCAAAGCCAGGCACTCCATCCCCAGTGCCAAGCTGCTTACAGCCTTCCATGCCAGCAGGACCTGTGTCCTCTAGAGTGTGAGAGGACATGTCCTGTCTGAGGACAGTGACAGGGTGAGGAGTTTACATCAGAATTCTAATGGGGTTAGTTAAATAAAAATCCTGGGAATAAAAAGATTCCTTGAGGCTCTCAGCTCAGTCTCACTAGGGAAAAGTAAGTTACATCTGCCCAGTGAGCCCCTGGGGATCCACAATGCCTGGGGGGCACCACAGGGGAATGGCAACATTTTGGCTGACCTAGCAGTGATGCTTTCAATGGCACCCTCCACCCTCATGGCCTCAAGCATCTTTGAAGTGGGAACAGTATCACCACCTACTTCAGAGAAGGTGTTAAGAGAAATAAATCAGATCTTGCAGGGCCCTTGTATCAATATCTTTCAATTAACATGAGAGATGGTGGAGATAACGCCAGGGCAGAGTTCACAGGGGATACAGTGATGAGTATAATATGGTGCATATTATAATAATGTTAGACCTGCAGTCTAACTTATCTTTATAGCTAAGGCTACTTGTTAAAGAACAATCATTGGTTCCATCCTGTACGCATGTTCATTTTTTTTTTTTTTTTTTTTCAGTTTTTGGCCAGGGCTGGGTTTGAACCCACCACCTCCAGCATATGGGGCTGGTGCCCTACCCCTTTGAGCCACAGGCGCCACCCCGCATGTTCGTTTTTAAGTGTTGCCATGAAAGTTGAGAAGAGTGTTGCCATGAAAGTTGAGAAGATGCATAAAACAGCTGTTTAGGGAAGTTTGCAGTTCGGGGAAGTCAGATGTTCCACTTATGGGTAGGTGGTTCCTGTTAGCAGGATCCATATGGAAGATTATCCCCAGAAGTCCCAGGTGATGCAGAGAGATGATATTAATAGTGCCATGGGGGTAGCCCACAGGCAGCAACTCCCAGCAATGCCTGGAGGAGCATCATTCACACCTGGGGAGGTACAAACAGGCCTGAACAGGTTCACGGTACCCATAGTCTCCTCATCAAGACCTTCTCAGGCCAATGGGAAGGGAGGCCGTCTACAACCAATCAAGGCTTGGGCACGGCCTTTTATGCACTATTTACACACCTGATCTTTATTGAGCGCCAGCAGGGAGGAAGGGCCAGATTAGGTGAGAGCCTTTGCCTTTCTTTCTCCTTCGTTTCCCAAACTCTGGGTGTTTACTGAAGGTCTGGAATACATAAAGGACAAGGAATAGGGCCCCAGCTATGGTCACATTTGCTAACTTATTTTGGCAGGGATGTGCTGTAGGGAAAAGCATTTACATTTGCAGAGAGACTGTGTGCCCAGTCCTTGTACTCTTTAAACCTCTGTGCTGTCCAACTGTAGATTGGGTGAGAGGAGGAGACCCTTCCAGTGGAACAGAGGCTCCTTATTTTTCTCTAACATTGAGTTGGAGACCTAAAGAATTGGAGGCATGGGTGTTGGAGAACTAAGGAAAAATGGTGAAAATATCAAAAGTCAAAGGTCCATTTTTCAGACTTGGTGGGTCTGTTGGTTCTGATAGTGAGATTCACATAAGCTGGAGAGAAAAAAGTAAATCTTTGGCACTGAAGAGTTACAAAGGAAGAGGAAGGCAAATGAAGAGAATTAAACTTAAGACCTGGTGATTAGGCTGATTGACATTGCATTCATCTGTTTCTCTCCCCCACCCAGACGTTCTAGGATGTCCTGATTTTACAAAAAAATTGCATGTGAATTACTTCAGCACTAATGTTGGTTTTGTCTGCCTGGGAGGGTAGAATAGCTGGAGCCAGCCAGGTGGTATAATCTGCTGGGGGAGTGTGGCAGGGCAGGCAGGAACCTCAGATGGCTGCAGCACACAGTGGCCGAGGGGGGGGACTGACAGGTGTGGGAAAAGCCCAGTGGCTCAGTTGGTACTGAGCACAGGATAAGAAAAGAATTTCTCTAGGCCAAGATTAGGACATAAAAATATAAGTTTATTTTATATTAGAGAAGAGAACAGAGAGCAGGGAGGGAGAGAGGGGAAGATGGGTGGGAGAGAAAAGGAGCAAGACCAAGGTAACATCCCAAAGAAAGGATGCCAGCCCTGAGGTCCAGTGGGTAGCTGATTTTAAGGGGGAAAAGAAGGTAATTGCAGCTGAATTCATAAGGTGTTGTAAGTGTGAATGCCGTGTACGTTTCTCCTCCAGTAAGACTGCGGACAGACCTTTTCCCAGGTGTTCCCAATCCTGTAGCCTGACTTCATATTCTAATGTTCATCTGTCCAGGACACTCACGAACCATTTGAGGCTTAAAGGAACAAATTCTGAAAGACAAAAGGAGCAGGGAAACATAAAGAAAAGAATTGACATTTCCTTTTGTCTGTTGGGTTCCTCCATGGTTTGTGAAAACAGAAATCCACGGCTGGCAAGAGAAACAAAGCAGATGGAGAGACAGATTTCAGGTCTTATTGAAAAACCATGAGTTAATAATTCTTGTATTCACTGTAAACACGACCATTGTTACAAGACCCTTAAGTTTACATGATGAAAACGTGAGAGGTGTTAAGGACCCTCGTGAGGACATCCATCCCACATCTGAATGATGGTCTTACTCTCTTCCTTGAATTTCTTTTTTTGCTTTTTGAGATAGAATCTCATTCTGTCACCCTGGATAGAATGCCATGGCATCAAAGCTCATAGCAACCTCAAACTCCTGGGTTCAGGCAATTGTCCTGCCTCAACCTCCCGAGTAGCTGGGACTACAGGTACCTGCTACCATATTCAGCTAATTTTTCTATTTTTAGTAGAGACAGAATCTCGCTCTTGCTCAGGCTGGTCTTGAACTCCTGAGCCCACGTGATCCACCAACCTCAGCGTCCCAGGGAACTAGGATCACAGGCATGAGCCACAGTGCCCAGCCATTTCTTGAATTTCTGTTCCTCCCATTGCTCACAAGCTGAACAATGAGAGTCTGCCTGTAAGAAAGGCCTGTCTGCACATTTTCTTCAGTGGAGTGAGACAACCAGTACAGTAACAACAACAACAACAGATGGACGTCTCCCAATATAGGATCGGAAAGGGTTTGAAGTTTTTGATCTTTATAAGTATTCATTACTTAAGTTGAGTGAGAACAGAAACTGTTCTCTTTTGAGGGATGAAGAAGTCCCCATGATCATCCCGTGTCCACATTTGGCTCCGCTTGGAAGTGCCCTACAAACACGTACATGGCAGAGGGCACACGAGCAGAAATGCCCCAGCTTTTACTTCCTCAACTCCACTAATGAACCTCAGAGCTTTGCTACGGTTGCAGCAGCTAGGATCAACCTGCTCTCTGGTGTGTCAGTTAGGTTTTTAGTTGCTGGTACCAAATTGGCATGCATTAGTGTAGACAGTGTGGGGAGGACCCAGCTTCTCCTGGAGGGAATTGGGCAGATGTGGGTTATGCCAGAAGGGCCTGATTTCAGTCATTTTGGGGCATTCTGCCTGCTGAGACTTAACTCTGTAGTCGTATTATCCTTCTGTAGGTATTGGATCTTTGTTTCTGAAGATTCTTTGTCCCTTGGAGAAGCCTGGGCTCTCTGTACCAGGACACGATGGCTGAGTCTTTCTTCTCTGACTTTGGGTTGTTGTGGTACCTGGAAGAGCTCAGAAAAGATGAGTTTTGGAAATTCAAGGAGCTCCTCAGGCAAGAATGTCTGAAGTTTGAACTGAAGCCAGTCCCCTGGCCGGAGCTGAAGAAGGCTTCCAGAGAAGAGGTGGCCAGGCTGCTGGACAAGCACTACCCGGGAAAGCAGGCGTGGGATGTGACACTCAACCTGTTTCTGCAGGTCGGCCGCAAAGATCTCTGGACGAAGGCCCGAGAAGAGATGAGTAAGTGCAGGATGGAGGGACAGGGACCCTCAGAGTGGGGCCGGGTGACCTAGAGCTTCTCATTAGGAAGGTGTGTCAACCGCCAAATGCATGACAGCCCTCATCAGGAGAGAATGTGTCAGGGAATGGGAGGAGCTTCAGAAATAGTAGAAGAGTTAAGAAGCCAGCTCAGGCACAGTTGGCCCAATGAGCTGGGGATGGATAGGCTTCCTATATACTATTCCCCTCAGGAGTGTCTGCCCATTTTTAGGCCCCAAGCTGAGTCACTTCTATTGCAAGAGATGACCTGTGGGCTAGTGGCTGCATCACCAAGTCTACTGGGATGGAGTTCTAGGATAACCATACAGTGCCAGGGACTAGGCAGACCCCTAATATAGGAGAACCTCCATAGCTGGCCACCTCTGTGCACTGACTACCTCCTTAAGTTAACCTAATTTTCAGAGACCACACATGCACCCCATGGACATATCAGTATAGTCGGCTTTGTTCCTTATGTTGACCATCTCCATGTGTTGACCAATTTGTTACAGACCCTTGGGTGGTCTACTTACAGATATTCTACTATATTAAGAAATAATACTGGAGAGCTCACATCCTGGGTGGCATAGGGAACTTTTTTTTTTTTTTTTTTTTTGAAAGAGTCTAACTCTGTCACTCTGGGTAGAGTGCTGTAGTGTCCTAGCTCACAGCAACCTCAAAATATTGGGCTCAAGTGATCCTCCTGTGTCAGCCTCCCAAGTAGCCTCCCAAATAGCTTCCCACTTGCCACAATGCCCAGGTAATTTTTAGAAAACTGTGTCTCTTTCTTGCTCAGGTTGGTCTCAAAATCCTGAGCTCAAACAATCCACCTGCCTAAGCCTTCCAGAGTGCTAGGATTACAGGTGGGAGCCACTGCCCTGGCCAAGATTCATGATTTATTTCACCTTTAATTGAGGCACTAAGAGCTACAGGTGCTTGGCCCAGTTCACCTGCTATTGTCCAGTGAAATGCCTCCATCTGTGGGAGCAGACCTTCCATTCTTGTGAATAGACTGACACTCAGATGGGTTGTCACAGTCCTAAAATCTCTTAGTTATGCCAAGGTAGGACTCCTGGTTTATAGACCCCTAGCTTAGTATTTAGGGGTACTTGCTGGCAAGGCAGTTTCTAAGTAGCAAGTGACAAACTGACTCTGTAAGGACTGAACACCAGATGAATTTAGAAAGTTTATTACTCACAAAGCTATAGACAATATGAGCTCCATGCTCACATCAGCTTCCATGAGTCTCAGGGTGCCATATAGGTGGGCTCAGGTCAATGAGGGGCACACTGTGGGTATGCAGCACGGCTGAGCAACCTAGGGAGTCAGACACCCTCACCCCTGTAGTAGCTGGTGACAAGTCCCCCTTCTTTCAGAGAGAAACATAGATTTATTGCCTCGGGATGTCTCCAGGCAGACATTTCTAAATCTCCCCAGAGGGAGACAAAATCCTGTTCCCTCTTTCATTCTCAGCTTTGCCTGCCTTCTACAATAAGATAGAAATGAAGACCTTGTGGCTTTATTTATTCCATGATGACATTCCACAAGCACTGCTAAAATAATGATGACTTTGGTGTCTCTTGATAATAGTCTCCTTGAGGATAGTGATTTTTTTTAAGAACCGGGATTGCATTTTTCTTAATCTGATATTTGCACTGACATTCTATCAGGCCAAAAGCTAGAAACTTCTAAGAATTTAACTGTATCAATTGATTCTACAAATACTGTTTTAACAGAAATGCTTCAATCTCAGTTTCTATAATAATGCTTGTCACAGAGAAGTGTGTGAGCAGGGAAGGAGTGCATTCCAGGGCACAGAGGCCCACTAGCTCCTTCCCTGGTTTTTGATTTCCCATTCTAGGTGCATGACCAGGCTGTTGGGTTATCTGCATGAAGCTCATGGTGGGGGAAACATCAGGCAGATTGTACCCAGGAAATTCTTGTGGCAAAAGCTGAAAATCACATTTAACTTCTACTCACAATCCAATGACTAGAATTCAGTTCTGTTGGTGTGAATGCCAATGCTGCAGAGAGACAGCCTTGCAGCCTTCAGGGATAAGCTCACTCCTGCAATGTTAAGAAATGAGGGCAAGAAACAGACTACACAGCATGGGATGCCGTGTAGCAAAGTTCTTTATTCAGGGGGTCTGATTTTGTACACTTCTAGTCACATATACACTTAATCTATCATCTGTTAGTTTCACCATTACCTCATTTTACCTATCTGAAATTAACTTGTAAGGAAATATCCTGTTACCACATCAACACAATCACTTCTGCATTCACTCAGTTTACTCAGCATGAAGTAACGACTGTGTTTCTCCACAGGGCAAAACATCTATAGACCTCTGACAATATGTTTTTAACATACGTCAACCCTCTGGCCCATATCTCTGAGGAAGGGCGGCATGCCCTTTGGCCTCATGCTTAACAGGGTGCACAACTTCAGAGAATTGGCTTGTGGAATTTTAACCTTAGGCAAGTTAGCTCTGTGTGCGCCTCAGGGGGGCCCAGGTTCCTTAAGCCTCTGTAAGAATAGCAAGCCATTTTAAACTCACACTGAGATCACTTTGTGTGCTTGATGTAGGATATGTTTATTTCTAAATATTATCCTACAAGTTCCATGGCCATACCTGGTAGCAAGGAGGTGGGGCTTGAAAACATTATTTCCTATCTCAGGAATGAAATGTGCCCAGGTAGAAGGGAAAGGCATGAGAACAGGCAAGGAATCTTGAAGCAGTGTGGTGTGTTGTGGGCAATAGTTGTCCCCCTCAAGAGTAAGTGAGGAGTAGCATTTTGAGGACCCTTCAGTTCTGTGTGAGAAGGAAATGAAAGTGGGAATTGGAGTCCTTGGTGGCAGCTAAGCTGGTCTTGGCATCAGCGAATTTGCCTTTTAGAAAGAACTCTAATAATCTTGATGTGGAATAAACCAGAAATGGGCATTTAAAGGAATTAAGAAATTGAACCTCAGCTCCTTTAAAATCATCTGAAGTTTCTCAAATCTCGATTTGCTTAGGCCAGGCACACTGTCTCACACCTGTAATTCCAGCACTCTGGGAAGCCGAAATGGATAGATTGCTTGAGCTCAGGAGTTCAAGACCAGCCTGAACAAGATCAAGACCCCCATCTCTACTAAAAATAGATAAACTAAGTGGGTATTGACAGGGGGTTCCTATAGTCCCAGCTACTTGGGAGGTTAAGGCAGAAGGATCTCTTGAGCCCAGGAGTTTGAGGTTGCTGTGAGCTGTGATGCCATGGCACTCTACCCAGTGCAAAAGAGTGAGATTCTCAAAAAAAGAAAAAAAAATGTAAAATCCTCAACTTGCTTAAAGCCCATAAGAAATGCCCTTTGACATAGGGAGTCCTTATGGAGTGCTTCACTGGAGCAATTTGGCCATCTGTCCTGGAGAACCCCTGTAGGGTTACTCCTACATACAGTATGCCCTGTACTATCTTTGTCTGTAGCTCTGTCTTAGGTCACCTATCATGTGCACATTTCTTTAATTTGCAAGGTATAGTCCTTGTTTATGTTTGTATTTTTTTCACCTCCCTCAATTCATTGCTTTGAGCATGAAAGGTGTGCAGTAAAGGCAGGTTGAAAGTGTGCTGGTTCAGGGAAGCATTTCTGAGATTAAACAGTCAGCCTGGTGTAATGGAAATAACCTAGGCCATGTTGTTCCATGTTAGACAGATATGCTATAGATGCCTGCCTCTAATATTCTTCAGTCTCAATTAGTCAAGTAACTTGAAGTCAACACTTTTCTGTAAAGTGGGAATAGAAGGAATTTTAACAGGTCATTGAAATGAACTGTGTAGAACCAAAGTAACATTCTTAACCCGGATTCCTGGCAGATTCCGCATTAACAAGGCGGCTGATGGCTTCTGTGTTGGGGAGATGCCATCCTGCCCCCAACCCCATTAGAAGCACCATTTCTGAGCTCTGCCACAGCCTGGGACCCTGAGCTGGGTTTCCAGTTTGGATCGCGTGCTCCCATGGACATGATATCAAATAGATTATGGTCCTAACAAGGTTGAGCTGCTCAGTCTGGGTGTCAGAGGTACACACCAGTCTGTTCAGGCTCATCTGAGTAAGCCCACAGGAGCAGTTCTGGGGAATAAGAAAGAAGGGTGCTATTTTAACTGTCTCATATTCTCTTCTCTTTATCTCAGATACAGTAAACCCATACAGAAAGCTCATGAAGGAAAAATTCCATCTCCTCTGGGAAAAAGAAACTTGTCTTACTGTCCCCGAACATTTCTACAAACAAACTGTAAGGGATGAGTATAGGGTATTGCAGGAGGTGTTCACAGCTGAGGGGACAGCGCCCCACACGGTGGTTTTGCATGGTCCTGAGGGAATGGGGAAGACAACGCTTTTAAGAAAAGTGACATTGGAATGGGCAGAGGGAAACTTCTGGAAGGATAGATTCAGGTTTGTATTCTTCCTCAATGTCTATGAGATGAACCATTCCACAGAGACAAGCTTAGCAGAGCTCCTCTGTGGGGAAGGGTCTCTAGACACTGTGGAGGACGCACTGTCCCAGCCGGAGAGAGTCCTGATCATCCTGGATGGCTTCGAGGAAATGAAATTTGACTTGAACCCCACGGCTGACTCATGTGATGACTGGCGACAGCGGCGGCCAATGCAAATTATCCTGGGCAGTTTGCTGCAGAAAAAGATGCTTCCAGCTACCTCTCTGCTCCTCGCATTTGGGCTGCATGCCATGCACGTGAACTATGTATTCCTGCACCACCCAAAGCCCATAATTCTGGCAGGATTCTCCCAGCACGAGAGGAAGCTGTATTTCTCCCACTTCATCCCCGAGAAGAGCAAAGCCTTGAAAGCCTTCAATTTTGTGAAAGAGATTAAACCGCTGTTAATCTTATGCCAAAACCCCCTGGTTTGCTGGCTGGTGGGCACTTGCATAAAAGGGCAGCTAGAGAGGGAGGAAGCCCTTGCCGTTGACTCTCAAAGCACCACTGCTCTGTACGTGTCCTTTTTAACAAATTTATTCAAAGCAGGAAGTGGGAATAATCCACCCAAGATGAGCAGAGTCCGACTAAAAAGCCTGTGTACTTTGGCCGCAGAGGGCATATGGACGCACACGTTTGTCTTTTGCCCTGGGGACCTCAGGAGGAGTGGGATGTCAGAGTCTGACATCTCCATGTGGGTGGCCATGAGGCTTCTCCAGAGGAATGGTGACCGCTTGACCTTCCACCACCTATGTATCCAAGTGTTTTGTGCTGCTCTGTTTTATTTTTTCCAACATCCAAAAGATGATCCCAACCCAGCCATTGGAAGTGTCACCCAGCTTATAACAGCAAGTATGATTCACAATCAGATCCACCTGACCCACCTGGGGATATTTGTCTTTGGAATTTCAACCCCCAAAATCATCAACATGCTGGAAACGTCCCTTGGTTTTCTGCTGTCCAAAGACATAAAGCGGGAGATAATCCAGTGCCTGAAAGATTTAAGTCAACGGGGGCCTGAGCAGGAGACGGTGGATTTCGAAGACTTGTTCAATGGTTTATTTGAAACTCAGGACCAAGAATTTATAACAGAAGTGATGGATTCCTTTGAAGATGTCATTGTTTATATCGGTAACATGGAAAAGTTGGTAACAGCTTCATTCTGCGTACAGCATTGTCGAAATTTGAAGAAATTCCGCCTGTGTATAGAGCACATCTTTCCAGAAGTCTCTGGACCCATCTCACAGTGAGTCTGAAATCCCCCGCCCCACCTCCACATGCACATCCAAAACTGTAGTTTGTGCTAGTGTCCGATGGGTGTTCCGTGAATCCTTACACTTTTTTGCTTAAGCGCATGGATGTTGTGGGCAGAAAGACTTCCCTGGGAGCCCTAGCACAGCTTTGTCAGCTGTCTGACTGTGGCTGAACTTGTTCCCTTTGTGTAAGGAGGGATAAAGGTTGTATCCACTTCACAGGGCTGATGGGAGGTTACAAGGCAGGCAGTTTTTACTGTTGTCACAACCATTCTTTGTTCCCTTCCATACCACATATGGCATGTTCTAGTGACCCTCTCAGGAGAGGGCTCTTGGAAATTTGTGCCTGATCTCTGCATTTTTCCTATGTGCCTTTTCCCTCTTTTTGGCCTCATTCTCCCCTGTCAAGTTTATATATTACTTATTTGCACTGCAGCTGTCACATACATGCTGTCTTTCATGACAGTGCTTCAGATACAGGTCCATGTTCACTGAAAGGTCCCAAATATCAACCCTTGTTCACACACCAATCAAGTATTCTCTCCTCAAAGAAATGGAGGCATAATAAGGTTGAATAGCTTGTCCAGGGTCACGTAGCTAATAAGTGGTTCAACCACCATTGGATCCCAATTACTCTTGCCTTGGAGTCCAACATTTTCTTTTTAAACCCGAGCTACCTGAGTTTCCTTCCTTCCCTCCTTTCCTCCTTCCCTCCCTCCCTCCCTCCTTCCCTTCCTTCTTTCCTTCGTTTTTGAGACAGAGGCTCACTCTGCTGCCCCAGATAAAGTAATGTGGCATCATCATAGCTCACAGCAACCTCAAAATCTTGGGCTCAATATATCCTCCTGCCTCAGCCTCCCAAGTAGCTGGAACTACAGGTGCCCGCCACAAAACCCAGCTAGTTTTTCTTTTTTTAGTAGAGACAGGGCCTTCCTCTTGTTCAGGCTGGTCTTGAACTCCTGAGCTCAAGCAATCTACCCACCTCAGCCTCCCAGAGTGCTGGGATGACAGCTATGAGCCACCACATCCTGCCTGGGTCCACTGTCTTAACCACTATGCTCTGTTGACTCAGTTTACCTGGCTGGCCTTTTTCCTGTTCAGGCCTGGGTGTTTTGCCTGTCTTGAGAACATCTTGAATTTAAGCCCCTGGAGAATCACAGCATTTGTTCTCTTTTAGTCACAAGGAGAAGCTCGTCTATTGGCAGGAACTTTGCTCTGTGTTCCATGGTAGCAAGGACATCTGGATGCTAGACCTGGAAAACTGCAGCTTTGATGATGCCTCCATGGAGATTCTCTGCAAAGCACTGGCTCAGCCCATTTGCAAAATCCAACTGTTGGCGTAAGTTTCATGTTAACTTGTCCTTTAAGGAAACAGTAGAGTTGCAACCTCTCTATTCTGGTCTTTTTGAAGAAGACTGATGCATAAACTCAGAGTTGCAGTCCAATGTATCCAGTGTGTTGACATGTGAAATAAAGTCTAGTTGGAGATCTGGAAAGGAAGCAGTCCTGGTAAGAGACATGGACTGTCAATAGATCCAGAATAGAAGTTTCCTAGGTAAAAAAGGAGGAAGAGTGTTCAGGACAGATGAGAAAAATAGCCTTGAATCTATTAAAAGAGAAAAATAATAAAAAATAAATATATAGAATATGTAAACTTCATTTTTTTTTTTGAGACAGATTCTTACTCTGTTGCCCTGGGTAGAGTGCCTTGGTGTTATCATAGCTGACAGCAACCTCAGACTCCTGGGCTCAAAAGATCCTCTTGCCTCAGCCTCCCAAGTGTCTGGGACTATAGGTATCCAGCTAGTTTTTCTATTTTTAGTAGAAACAGGATCTCACTCTTGCTCAGGCTGCTCTCGAACTCCTAAGCTCAGATGATCAGCCTGCCTTAGCCTCCCAGAGTGCTAGGATTATAGGCACGAGCCACTGTGCCCAGTCAAGAATATATAACCTTTATAAAACATTTCTTTTGCAGACTGCTGTTTATTTATGTGCAGTATTTCCTTCATCTTCTTTTAATCTTCATAACAGTCTTATTACCCTTATGCAAATAATGAACTAGAAGGGTTGAGACGTACAGCCATTTCCTGATATTTTGATTACCTTGATTTGCCTGGGCTATGCTGTTATCTTCACTCCTACAAGCTTGTTGATTTCAGGTTAAATTTAAGTAGTCCCTTCAGGTTAATCTATCTTGTGGTTAAGTCTATCCATGCTCCCAAAGTACCTTATACCTGTTATTTTGGTAATAGTGACCACATGTCTGATTTTTTGACTAATATGTTTGTACAGAAAGAGTTAACATAGCAGGCTTAATGTACCTGACCCTTCTTGCTAGGTTGATAGAAGGATGTTGGTGTCTTGAAGCTTAGATTTGGGGAAATTCCCCACCCCCACTTTACTAATGGAGCAGTTCACTCTTCCTAAACTGTACGACAAGTGCTTTGTTTCCTTTTGCAAGTTTTGAATTTTGGCACATGCCAATCATAGGATAGCCTGTGTGACCAGCCCCCAAGAAAACACTGGACATTGAATCTTTAAGAAGCTCCTCTGCAGATTTTCATATTTCTGAGAATAAAGTTTTTATAATATTCATTAAGGATTTTTTGAATTTCTGAGGAGTCTGTTGTTATTTCATCTCTGTCACTTCTTGATTGATGAAATTAGAGAATTTACTCTTTTATTTCTGGTTAGGTTAGCCAAAGGTTTGTCTATTTTATTGACCTTTTCAAAAAAAACAACTTTTTGATTGATTGATCTGTTGTATAATTCTTTTTGTTCAATTTCATTTAATTCTGCTCTAATTTTGGTTGTTTTTTTTTTCTTCTGCTGGGTTTGGGGTTGGAATGTCCTTCCTCTTCCAGTTGCTTGAGATGTCCCATTAAGTCGTTTACTTCTCTTTCTCTCTTGAGGAAGGCTTGCAATGCTATAAATTTCCCTCTTAGGACTGCCTTTGCAGTATCCCAGAGGTTTTGGTAATTCATGTCTTCATTATCATTTTGTTCCAAAAATTTGGTAATTTCTGTCTTAATCTCAGCTATGACCCAGCTGTCATTCAGCATAAGATTATTTAGTTTCCATGTCTTTGTGTGAGTATGCAGATTCCTATTGTTACTGAGTTCAACTTTTATTCCACGATGGTCCAAGAAAAACAAGGAATAATTTCTGTTCTTTTAAATTTGCTGAGGTTAGACTTAGATGGAGACTTTACCTCTTTTTTTTTTTTTTTTTTTTTTTTTTTTGTAGAGACAGAGTCTCACTTTATGGCCCTTGGTGCCATGGCATCACACAGCTCACAGCAACCTCCAACTCCTGGGCTTAAGTGATTCTCTTGCCTCAGCCTCCCGAGTAGCTGGGACTACAGGCACCCGCCACAACGCCCAGCTATTTTTTGGTTGCAGTTCAGCCGGGGCAGGGTTTGAACCCGCCACCCTCAGTATATGGGGCCGGCACCTTACCAACTGAGCCATAGGCGCCACCCGACTTTACCTCTTTTATGTTTACATGGATGGAGCTGGAAAATATTCTTCTTAGTAAAGTATTTCAAGAATGGAAGAAAAAGTATCCAATGTACTCAGTACTTTTATGAAACCAATCTATAATTACTCACACTTTCTTGTTAACAATAGATCACAACAATAGCCTGGATGAAGGAGAGAAATGGGGGGGGAGGGTAAGGGGAGGTTCAATAGAGGGAGGGTAAATGATGGGACCACACCTATGCAGCATATTGCAGGGGTACAAGTCAAATCTACCAAGTATAGAACATAAATGTCTTAACGCAATAATTAAGTAAATGAGGTGAAAGCTATATTATTTAGTTTGATGTAAGCACTCCAAATTATATTAAAAAATCAACACACTGTACCCCATAAATGCATAAATGTATTCATGATCTATGTGTATATGACTTAATGAAAGAATAAAAATAAAAAGTGAGCACAAGGGAAAAAAAAGAAAACTCCCCTGGCAGACATTTCCAAAATTTGTTGCTGGAAGAATTTATTGTATCATGGTGACTCCACTGCAGGAGAACTCTGGGAAGATTTTCCCATCTTCTTTTTTTCTCTGCTGATTTTTCTTTGAGTCTTTCCACTATAATAACTAATAAGTTACAACCATAGCACAACTATATTCCAAGTCATGTGAGACCTCCCAGCAAGTCAGTCACCAAAGCTGGGGGTGATATCGTAGAAAGTGATGGTTCTTTGTTGCTAAACTTCCATGACAGGAGAAAAACGTGGGGAACAGTAGCAAGGAACATGAGTGGTCTTGCAATTAAGAGATATGTCATTTATTTTTAGATGAAGTCAATCATGCTGTGAATTAATGTCCCTGTACTTCCTGGGAAACTTATGTTATAAAATGAGGCTAAAGGTGCCTCTTCACAGTATAAATAGGGTGAGAATAAATCATCAATACCTAAAATTCTCTAACTCAGTGCCTGTTAAGTATCATTGGTGTCTCTTTCTCTCGAATTTATTTATTGCTGGGTAAAGAACTCACCTACAACTTGGAGCCCGTAGATTCATTTTAAGTTGGCCAGACATAGAGACAGTAAGTTTTGTTATTTCTCTTCAAAAGTATCTTATAGCCACACATCTTGAGATTGAAAATGTTTTTCCTGCTCTCTTCTCCTTTGTGCGTGGAGCATGTTAACTAGTGTGATGAAAATGTGTCAAACGGTCTATGAACTAAGTGTATGGTGCCCCATGATCATATTAATGTACACAGCTATGATTTAATAAAAAAAAAAAACTCAATTGCTGAGATAAAGAATCAGAAGCCTGGGCTCATACTTTTAACCTCACTTTCAGTACTTCTCTGAGCTCAAGGTTTAGGGGATGTTGGAAGAATGCTTGTTTGGAATATACTGATCCTTCTTTGGATTACAGCCCAAAAATAACCAGGTAAAGGAAGTGTATTTCTCTCAATCTCTGCTGACACCACTCTACTTCCAGAAACCAGCCTCACTCACCTGGAATGCATAGCTGAGGTCCTGTTCTATTTTCTTTGCTTTGTTGATGCTTTTTCCCCTCGTATGGTTAAGAGAAAGGTGATACTTAAGGAAAAAGAGTTAACAAAGCAAAAAGTTAACAAACCATGTTATATTCAACTCTTCTATTTTAGTTTCTCTTTTTTCCATGAGCTTGATTGTCCTTTTTTTTTTTTTTTTTTTTAGGGTTATTAACTTTTTTATTTATTTATTTATTTTTTATTAAACCATAGCTGTGTACATTAGTATGATCGTGGGGCACCATACACTTGGTTCATAGATCGTTTGACACATTTTCATCACACTAGTCAACATAGCTTTTGTAGCATTTTCTTAGTTATTTTGCTAAGACCTTTACATTCCACATTTACTAGGATTCACATATACCCCTGTAAGATGCACCGCAGGTGTAATCCCATCAATCCCCTTCCTTTCCCCTCCCTCCCCCCTTCCTCCCCTCCCTTTCCCCTTTCTCCCTATTCTTAGGTTATAACTGGGATATAGCTTTCATGTGAAGGTCCTACATTAGTTTCATAATAAGGGTGAGTACATTGGGTACTTTTTCTTCCATTCTTGAGACACTTTACTAAGAAGAATATGCTCCAGCTCCATCCATGTAAACATGAAAGAGGTAAAGTCTCCATCTTTCTTTAAGGCTGCATAATATTCCATGGTGTACATATACCACAATTTATTGATCCATTCGTGGATTGATGGGCACTTGTGCTTTTTCCATGACTTAGCAATTATGAATAGGGCTGCAATAAATATTCTGATACAAATATCTTTGTTATGGTGTGATTTTTGGTCTTTTGGGTATATGCCCAGTAGGGGGATTACAGGATTGAATGGCAGATCTATTTTTAGATCTTTAAGTGTTCTCCATATCTCTTTCCAATAGGAATGTATTAATTTGCATTCCCACCAGCAGTGCAAAAGTGTTCCCTTTTCTCCACATCCACGCCAACATCTCTGGTCTTGGGATTTTGTGATATAGGCTAGTCTTACTGGAGTTAGATGATATCTCAAAGTAGTTTTGATTTGCATTTCTCTGATGATTAAAGATGATGAGCATTTTTTCATATGTCTGAAGGCCGTGCGCCTTGTCTTCTTCAGAGAAGTTTCTCTTCAAGTCCCTTGCCCAGGCTGCAATGGGATCCCTTGTTCTTTTCTTGCTAATGCGTTTGAGTTCTCTGTGGATTCTGGTTATTAAACCTTTGTCGGAGACATAACCTGCAAATATCTTCTCCCATTCTGAGGGCTGTTTGCTTGCTTTACTTACTGTGTTCTTGGCTGTGCAGAAGCTTTTTAGTTTGATCAAGTCCCAATAGTGTATTTTTGAAGCAGCTTCAATTGCCCGGGAGGTCCTTCTCATAAAAAACTCGCCCAACCCAATTTCTTCAAGGGTTTTCCCTGCACTCTCTTCTAGTATTTTTATAGTTTCATGTCTTAGGTTTAAATCTTTAATCCAGTGAGAGTCTATCTTGGTTAATGGTGAGAGGTGTGGGTCCAGTTTCAGTCTTCTACAGGTTGCCAGCCAGTTCACCCAGCACCATTTGTTAAATAGGGAATCTTTTCCCCACTGAATGTTTTTAATTGGCTTGTCAAAGATTAAATAACGGTAAGTAGCTGGATTCATCTCTTGGTTCTCTATTCTGTTCCAGACATCTACTTCTCTGTTTTTGTGCCAATACCATGCTGTTTTGATCACTATCGATTTGTAGTATAGTCTGAGGTCTGGTAGCGTGATTCCTCCTCCTTTGTTTTTATTTTTGAGTAATGTCTTGGCTATTCGAGGTTTTTTCTGATTCCATATAAAACAAAGAATTATTTTTTCAAGATCTTTAAAGTATGACAGTGGAGCTTTAATGGGGATTGCGTTGAAATTATATATTGCTGATTGCAAGAGGGACTTTACCTAACAATTGCAATCAGTGTAACTGGCTTATTGTACCCTCAATGAATCCCCAACAATAAAAAAAAAAAAAAAAAAAAAGAAATTATATATTGCTTTGGGTAGTATGGACATTTTAACAATGTTGATTCTTCCCAACCATGAGCATGGTATATTTTTCCATTTGTTAACATTCTCAGCTATCTCTTTTCTTAGAGTTTCATAGTTCTCTTTATATAGATCTTTCACGTCCTTTGTTAGATAAACTCCCAAGTATTTCATCTTCTTTGGCACTACTGTGAATGGGATAGAGTCCTTAATTGTTTTTTCAACTTGACTATTGTTGGTATATATAAAGGCTACCGATTTATGAATGTTGATTTTGTAACCTGAGACGCTGCTGTATTCCTTTATCACTTCTAAGAGTTTTGTAGTAGAGTCCGTCCTTAAATGCTAATGATCCTTGACTACTTTTTCCTCTCTGTGGCTGTTTTCTCACCTTGTGCCTGTGGCCTGGGGCTGGAGCTCCCTGCAGCTGCCTAGCTCCTGAATCGGGAGGGTCTTGGTACTGCAGTGGCTTGGGGCCCACCCTTCATGTCCTTTGTGGCACCCTCTTTTCTCACGGGTGTCTCCAGAAATCAAGGAGGGTTCATGTCCCCCAAGCATTCCTTGTGAATTTAGAGGATAACTCCACTGGTAACCCCCATAATTCCTTCTGCCATCTCCCTCTGTATTCTTGTCTTTTGTTTCTGGCCTGCTTGTAATTCCCATTCTAGTTTTTGAACATGGCAGAATACTTGCTTTCTAAATTCTCTATTATTTCTCAAAGTTAACTAGGAGAGAAGATGTAGGGGTTTACTGAAATATGCTGTCATGACACCAGGGAGTCACATATCAATTTTTATATGTTATGTGTTTATATTTATCTATATCTGCCTTCTAAACATGCTTATCTGTTTTATAAATACATATTTGCTTTATAAAAACAGATACATGACATATAGATTTTTTTATTTAATTTTTAATTGAAATCATAACTGTATATATTTATGGGGCACAATGTGATGATTTGATATACAATGTGGAATGCTGACATCAAACTGATTAATATCCATCACCTCACTTATTTTGGGGGGTGAGACCTTTATAATTTACTCTTAGTTATCTTGAAATATACCCTTGCATTGTGCACATTAGGTGAGATCCTACCAAATACCCTTCCTTCTCCCACCAATAGCCCTCTCCCTTCCCCTCCCTGCTCCCTCATCTCCTCTCCCCCTTGCTAGACTATATTTGTGTTTTATTATTCATATGAGTGTGCAACTGGTTATGTATTAGTTTCATAACAGTATTGAGTACATTGGATAATTTTTTTCCATTCTTGAGATACTTTACTAAGAATGTGTTCCAACTCCATCCAGGTAAGCATAAAAGATGTAAAGTCTACCTTTTTATAGTTGAATAGTATTCCACAATATATATATGTACCACAACTTGTTAATCCATTCATGGGTAGATGGGCAGTTGGGTTGCTTCCATGACTTGGGCTGCAGTAAACATTCTGGTGCAAATGTCCTTGTGGTAAAATGATTTTTGTTCTTCTGGGTAGATACCCAGTAATGGAATTGCAGTATCAACTAGAAGGAAAACTTTTAGCTCTTTGAGGATTCTCCATTCTTCTTTCCATAAAGGTGATATTAGTCTACAATCTCACCAGCAGTATAGAAGTGTCCCCTTCTCTCAACATCCACACCTGTAGTTTTGATTCTGTGATTGAGCTAATCTTACTGGAGTTAGGTGATATCTTAAAGTGATTTTGATTTGCATTTCTCTGATGATTAAAGATGATGAGCATTTTTTCATGTGTTTGTTGATAATTCATCTGTCATCTTCAGAGAGGTTTCCATTCAAGTCTCTTGCCCACAAAGAAATGGGATTGTTTGCTCTTTTCTTATTAATTTGAATACTATTCAACTAGATTCTAGTTATCAGACCTTTGTCAGAATCATAACATGAAAAAATCTTTTCCCATTCTGAAGGCCCTCTATTTGTTTTAGTTGTAGTGCTCTTAGCCATGCAGAAGCTTTTTAGCTTGTTTAAATCCCAGTTATTTATTTTTGGTATTGTTGCATTGCTGGGAGTCGGGGGGTTTCCTCATAAAATATTTTCCCAGGCCAATATCTTCAGATGTTTTCCCTGTACTCTCTTCTATTATTTTTATACTTTCAGATCTCAATCTTTTATCCAGCAAGAATCAATTTCGTTAGTGGTGAGAGACATGTGTCCAGTTTTAGTCTTCTATAGGTGACTAACCAGTTCTCCCAGCATCATTTGTTAAACAGGATTAATTTCCCCAGTATATGTTTTTGTTAGGCTTATGAAAGATAAAATGACAATATGTGGCTGGGTTCATCTCTAGATTCTCTATTCTATTCCATATATCTGTCTCTCTTTTTGTGCTAGTACCATGCTGTTTTGATCACTATGAAAGACTTGGGACAAGACCCCCACTCTGTCCTGGGTTAACATGACCCCCAATCAACTGCAAGAGATGACACTTGATGCAATCAGCACGAGGGTTTTTTTTATTTTTATTCCAGCATGCCGGGGCCTAACCCGTGACTGTCTCAGGAGCCGAGGAGTTAAGCCCCGAACAGCAGATTTTACAAGCTTATAAAGGCAAAAACCACAGAGTAGGGAGGGGGAGCAGACATAGCAGGGGCTCTAACCATAAAGTAGGGAGAGGGAGCAGACATAGCAGGGGCTCTAACCGTAAAGTAGGGAGGGGAAGCAGACATAGCAGGGGCTTTCCAGATAAGAAGAACTCTGGTTCATTATTCAACTGTCTTAAGACAAGATTAACAGTTAAACATTTGTTTCAGCCCGGGGCTATCTTCTGGAACAGTTACAAAAGGTCACATTCTCATGGTAGGGGGTGAGAGGTGGTCACATTCCTATGGTAGGGAGTGAGAGGTGGTCACATTCCTATGGTAGGGAGTGAGAGGTGGTCACATTCTCATGGTAATATTTTCTTTCAACTACAGACTTGTAAGTATAATATGAAGTCTGGTAACATGATACCTCCAGATTTGTTTTTATTTCTAAGAATTGTATTGGTTATTCAGTTTTTATTCTGATTCCATATAAAATGAAAAAATATTTTTTCAAGTTCTTTAAAGTATGATATTGGTGCATTGAAGGGGATTGCTTTAAATCTGTAGATTGCTTTGGGTAGTACGAACATTTTAACAATGTTGATTCTTCCCAACCACAAGCATGATATGTTTTTCCACTTGTTAACATCTGCTATTTCTTTTATCAAGGTTTCATAGTTCTCCTTATAGAGATCTTTCACATCCTTTTTTTTTTTTTGTATTGACGTTGTTTATTTATTTATTTTTTTATTGTTAAATCATAGCTGTGTACATTTGTGCAATCAAGGGGTACAATGTGCTGGTTTCATATACAATCTGAAATATTCTCATCAAACTGTTCAACGTAGCTTTTATGGCATTTTCTTGGTTATTGTATGTAGACATTTGTGTTCTGCATTTATCAGGTTTTGCCTGTACCCATTCTAAGATGCACCGTAGGTGTGGCCCCATCCATTACCCTCCCTCTACCCTGACTTCCCCCCTCCCTTCCTCCCCCTTGGCCCTTTTTAAGATATATTACCAGGTATTTTATCTTCTTTGGCACCACTATAAAAAGGATAGAGTATTTGATTTTATTCTCAGCTTAACTGTTGTTGGCATATGCAAAGGCTACTGATTTGTGGGTGTTGGTTTTTTATCCTGAAACACTAAAAGCCTTGATAACTTCTAAGAGCTTTGTAATTGAGTACCTGGGGGTTTCCAGGTATAAGATTGTGTCATCCACAAAGAGCAAGAGTTTGACTACCTCTGTCCCCATTTGAATACACTGCTCTCCTTCTCTTGACTGATTGTGACTGCTAGGACTTCCAACACTATGTTAAATAACAGTGGTGACTATGGGAATCCTTGTCTAGTTCCAGATCTTAGTGGAAATGCTTTTAATTTTACTTCATTCAGTATGATATTGGCTGTGGGTTTGCTATAGATGGCCTCTATCAGTTTGAGAAATGTCCAATCAAAGCCTGTTTTCCTAAGTGTTCTAATCATGAAAGGATGCTGGATATTATCAAAATCCCTTCTTTATCAATTGAGAGAAGTATATGGTCTTTGTTTTTGATATTATTTATGTTGTGTATTACATTTATAGATTAATGTATGTTGAACAAATCTTGTACCCCTGGGATAAAACCAATTTGATCATGGTGTATAACTTTTTCAATGTGTCATTGTATTCTGTTTGCTAGGATATTATATAATATTTTTGCATTGGCATGTATTAACAATATTGGTCTATAGTTTTCTTTGTTGGGTCCTTTCCTGGTTTGGGGATCAGAGTGATATTTGCTTCATAGAAGAATGTGCTAGGGAGGATTCCTTCCTTTTCTATGTTTTGGAATAGGTTATGCAATATTGGTACTAGTTCCTCTTTGAAGGTTTGGTAGAATTTTGATGTGAAACCATCTTGATATAGGTCTATTCAAAATTTCTAATTCTTTCTGGTTGACTTTAGGAAAGTGGTATGCTTCCAGGTATTGGTCCATTTCCTATACATTTTCATGAGAATAGAATTTTTTGCAGTAATTGTTGAGGGTTTTTTTTTTTTTTGGTACTTCTGTGGTATCTATTGTTATTTCCCCTTTATCATTTCTTTTTTTTTATTAAGTCATATACACATAGATAATACATTTATGCATACATGGGATACAATGTGTTGATTTTTTTATACAATCTGACATGGTCACATCAATAAATTGTGGTATATGTATACCATGAAACACTATGCAGCCTTAAAAAAAGATGAACACCTTTATCATTTCTGATTGAAATTATTAGAGAATTTTCTTTTCTATTTCTGGTTAGTCTAGCCAAAGGTTTATCAATTTTACTAATCTTTACAAAGAACCAACTTTTTGTTTATCTTCCAAATGATTCTTTTCTTTTCAATTTCATTTAATTCTGCTCTACTTTTGGTTATTTATTTTCTTCTACTGGGTTTGGGGTTGGATTGATCTTCCTTTTCCAGTTGGTTAAGTTGGCCTATCTCTGTTTTCTTGATGAAGGCTTCTAATGCTACAAATTTCCCTGTTAGGACTGCCTTTCCAATATCCCACAGATTTTGACAGTTTGTATCTTTATTATCATTTTATTCTAAAAATCTGATGATTTCTTTCTTAATCTCATCTTTGACCCAGCTATCATTCAGCCTAAAGTTATTTTGTTTCTGTGACTTTGAGTATGAAGATTTCTGTTGTTGAGTTCAACTTTTATTCTGTGATGGTCTGAGGAGATACAAGGAATAATTTATATTCTTTTAAATTCGTAGAGTTAGACTTGTGTTCTAAGATATGATCAATTTTGGAGGATGATCCATGGGCTGATGAGAAGAATGTGTATTCAGTTTTATTAGGATAAAATTTTCTATAAATGTCTGTTAAGTCCATTTGTTCTAGGGTCAAGTTTAACTCCATTATTTATTTGTTTAGTTTCTTCTTGGAGGATCTATCCAGAACTGCCAAAGGGGTGTTAAAATCTACAACTATTATGGTGCAGGAAGATATCATATTGTTCAGATCCATTAGGGTTTGTTTTATAAATGGAGGAGCATTCAGGTAGGGCACATAAATGATAATTATTGAAATCTCTTCATGTTGAGTGTTTATGTAGTAGACCATATAGGTTTAAGGAAAGGAGAAGAGAGAGCTAAGCTTAGAAACACTCAGTAATTATAAGAAACACTGGTAACATATCAATAATACAACACCTTGGTGACAAGGGCATAGGGAAGGGATTTGGCCCTCCTAACATGAGAGCTCGTGAGATAAGAACATCAGTGATTGACAGTCTCTACACCTGTGCTGCAAGTAGCCATGGGATTACATTTATAAGAAGCTGCAGGAGAAGGCAGTCAGGGAGCACGCATTCTTTCACCAACCCACTTACTCTGACTCTTTCACTTCTCCTACCCACAGGGCATCTGCCCAGCATTTCTCTACAAAAGACTGCTAAAATTCATTCTTTTACTAAGACTGCTTTTCTCCCTCAAAGACTGTTTCTCTCTCTCTCCCTTCTGCTAAGGCAAATAACCCTTTGGTGGCACCTAAGGGTAATTGTTCCTGAGCAATTTTCCATAGCACAGCAATTGTTACATAGCACAGCAGTTTATGTCCAGACACTAGATAAGCCAGGGCCAGAGACCTGGCCAGTCCCAGGCCCCCCAAAATGACACCCTAGATGGGGCCTGACAAGTGGCAACCCAGATGGGACAATGAACAGCCACTGGCAAATGGCATAGTCAGCAAGATAAAGGATGCGGACTGAAGGGAAAATAAGCCTTTAGCAAACCAAAGAAAAAGAGAAGAAATATATAAAGAGGGAAAAAATATAAGAAAAAAGCCCAAAACAAGCCTTCTTCATTTGTTTTCTTTCCTTCTCTCCTGCATTTTCTCTTTCCAAATTCTAATCACTTCTTCTGTGGAGTGGCTTGGAACAATGTCTCAGTAAGCCTTCCAGGAAAAATCAGACAAAAGCCTTTAGAAACAAAAGGGAAAGAGAAAAGATAGAACTAGGGGATAAGAAGAACCTTTACCAAACAAAAGCCTTTAGACTGGGGCTGGGGTGAGAGCAGACTTCAGCAGTCGAAAATACCAAGGGGAGTGAAGTTTGGGAACAGGTTGTAAGAGTTTATCAAGTTAGGGAAAGGAACCTTTAATTGCCTTCCCCTATACCAATGTCCACTCAGCAGGAAGTAGCTTTGGAACGATTGACACCCCCTGTCCCTTTAAGGCGGTCTAAGGTTCTATTTGGAAGGGAAGGTTTGTAAAAGGTAAAAGAAAGGCCGAAAGGGAAAGGTGCAAGAAGAAATCATAGTAAATGAGATACAACAGTTAAAAGATCAGATTGTGGGTGGTGCCTGTGTCTCAAAGAAGTAGGGCCCGAGCCCCATATACCACAGGTGGTGAGTTCAAACCCTGCCCTGGCCAAAAACTGCAAAAAGAAAGAAAGAAAAGATCAGATTGAACAGTTCAAAGACTGGATGAATAATCTCATAATTGAAGCCATTAAATGTTATATCAGCATGACAACTCAGATTGGGCAGTTAGAAGATCAGTTGAGAAATCCCCAGTTAAAATTAAATGCCATAAGTGTGGGAAGCTAGGCTGTATGAGAAAGGAGTGTCCTAAAGCAAAAAACAATAAACTTCCAGGTGTATGCCCCAGAGCAAAGGACTACCGGTCTCAATTCAATAAGAATGAAAGAAGTTAAAACAATGCAGCTTCTTGAATGCCTTCATTTCAAACTATTCTTGGAAAAACAATATTCTTTCAATTTTATGCCATGGGAGTATCCTGCCCACAAGTGTGTCAGACTTGTGGTGGCCTCAGAGAGTTAGGGGAGATTAACCAGCCCATTAAAATACAATGGAGAAAAATAGATAAATTCTTTCTTACACACTTATTTGAAACTATTCTTTGGAAAAACAATATAATTCATTCAATTCCATGCCATAAGAGAATCCTGCCACAAATGTGTTGGACCTGTGGTGGCCTCAGAGAGTCTGGGTAAATTGAATTAAACCATTAAATGACAGAGGAAAAACAGATAAACTGAATTCTTCCTTAAACTATATTCTTTCTCACGGTACATGGCTATTCCTGAATTGACAGGCTGGCCCCCCTCTTGTCAGCATATATCAGGATGGCATGTCCAGCCAAAGAGCCTGGACATGGACTGAAGGGAAGGCACTTGAGGGGAAGAGTATCTTCAGGATAATAACAAGAGGGAGAAACAAAGGTAGATGCAAGATGGACTCACCTTTGGTACCTTATTGGGAGTTCCAAGGGAAAAACCCCACCTCAGTAAAGGGGCCTTTGGGCAAATTAGGGAACTCCATTAGAAATAAGGTCTGGATTCAACTAGCAAAGGAAAACTCTGCAAGAAAAGTGGCATCTTTGTTTGCTGGCTACTGAAGGCAGAAAGTGGCAGAAGGCAGTATCTTGCTCACCAGCTACTACAGGCAGGAGTAGCCAGGAGCGGTGAAAGCGATAGGATCCTCGCTACCAAGAAGTGTGAGAAGCAGGACCTCTGGAAAGGCAGGACCCCTGTTCTAAGCAGCAGGATTTTATGCTACCAAGGTCTGTGAGTAGTGGGGCCTCTGAAAAAGCGAGAAGATCCTCACTTGCAAAGAAGCAGTAGGATCTCCACTACGAAGGAGCATGAGAAGCAGGACCTCTGGAAAAGGAGGACCCCTGTTCTAAGCAGTAGGATCTTATTTATGCTACCAAGAATTGTGAGTAGCAGGGCCTCTGGAAAGGCAGGAAGATCCCCAATTGCAAAGACCACAAGGATGCAGGACCTTTGTTCATCTGTTAAATTATAAATTCTGTCAAAGATTTTCGCGCTTGAAAAACTTTCAAAAAATTAACATTATAATCACCATCTTTTCCCTAGCAGCAGCCGAAGCTTGAATTTATATGGGGCTCTGCCACTTAAAGAGCCCCTACCTGGAATTCTACATCTTGATAATCATCTTATATTCTTTATTCTTTTGCCTAACAAGAGAAAAGGGCTAAACAACAAGAAATAACAAGAATTGCTCTTGCCATATTAAAAATTATCTTACACACACAGAAAGGGGGAACATGTAGTAGACCATATAGCTTTAAGGAAAGGAGAAGTGAGAGCTCGGCTTGGAAAAACTCTAATTATAAGAAACACTGGTAACATATCAGTAATATAACACCTTGGTGATAGGGGCATGAGGAAGGGATTGGCTCTCCTAACATGAGAACTCACAAGACAAGAACATCAGTGATTGGCAGTCTCTACACCTGCGGTGCAAGGATTACATTTATGAGAAGCTGCAGGAGAAGGCAGTCAGGGAGCATGCATTCTTTCATGGAACTGCTTACTCTGACTCTTTCATTTCTCCTGCCCGCAAGGCATCTGCCCGGCATTTCTGTATGAAAGACTGCTAAAATTTATTCTCTTATTAAGACTACTTTTCTCCCTCAAAGACTATTTCTGTCTCTCTCCCTTCTGCTAAGGCAAATAACCCTTTGGTGGCACCTAAGGGTAATTGGTCCTAAGCAAGATAGCACAGCGATCCATGTGCAGACTTTAGACAAGCTGGGGCCAGAGACCTGGCCAGTCACAGTGAGAGAGGATACATGAGAAGGGTGAGGTCTAGGAGAACAAGTCTTCTCAAGGAGACCACAAGGATACACCCATGGGGTCCTCTCCATGGTGACCCAGCTCTTAGAAATTTGTAAACTTAACTTCCTGGAACTTTGAAATTTCCAAGTTCTGTGAAATCCTGTAGTTCTGCAGGGGCTAGAATAGCATCTTCCGCTTGTTTCAAACTGGCCAATGAGAGAAGTACCTGTGGGTTGTAACTTTTTGCCTGTTGATAAAAAGGGAAAGACCAAGCCAGTTGGAGAGTATGACCATTTGGAATTCTTCCATGCTGTAAGCTCCCAGACAGTAAATAAATCCCTTCCTCTTATAAACATGGTGTTTGGGTGCTCTTTCTCTCCATTGGACCTTGTCTTCCTGCAACATTTTTTGGTTCCCTGACCAGGAAGCGAGATCACCCTTGGAGAGAACATGTACCTGGTAGTTGCTGTCAATCCTTTGGACACCCACTTGGGGACCCCTGATAGGCCTAGGCAACGTGAACCACTGAGCGCACCAGGGAGGCAGTTTGGCCTCCCTATATGGGCCTCCCTCCCTCCCCCACAGTGGGCCTTCAAGGAGTCAAACACCAGGAGGAACTGTCATGCAGGACAGGTACCTACACAGGGACATCTAAGGCAAGGTATGATCAATCTGGGGGTCCCACTACAGTTTTAATGGAAGAAGGAGCCTGATCAACTCCTTGGGCATTACATAGCCAGCAGGTCTGTTGAGAGTTGTGTGAGGGTGTGTGGATGTGGTGTGACTGAGAGAACTCTGAGGGAGGAGTTGGACCTCCCCTCACAGGGCCTAGGGGAGTGTTGGTTTGCCTCCTAGGGGTAAGTGGCAGCTGGACTGGGAGATCAAGGCTGTCCAGATTCAGAAATGGGTTGGAATTGTGTGCATGTGAGTGCTTGGAGACTGACTGAGATGTGTAACAATAGATGGGGTTTTGCCCTTCCCTCCATTCATAGGATGAAATGAATGTGTGAGTGTCCCCTTGTTTTCTGCTCCAACTTTGCCCCCTGACTGTTCTGAGAGAAACTGGAAGTTCCAGGTTTTCCATTTTCTGTCTTTGGTGGCCCCATGGCCATGTGGGACTTGGGGGAAAATGAAAAGACATTAGAAAGAAGGACTGTTGTAGTTTTGTTACTGGAATTTTTTCAGTGAGTCCTTGGTCTCAGAAATTTGAGAATTGAGCCTGTGGGCCACAGATCAGTGATAAAATGGGATTTTGTTGGACTGAGGGGCATGCAGAGGGAGTGGAGAGTGCTAGACTATTAGCAGAGTGGCCGTGTCTTGGAAAATGTTGCAGTTCAGTCTGGTAAGCTCTGGATAGCCCTTGAAAATCTGGGGGAGAGAGTGTAAATCTTGTGCCAGGAAGGGCTGAATCCATATCTGCAGCAGGTCTCCAAGGTGAACAGCCTCTGGAAGTGGGGAAAAGGCCCAGGTCAGAGATTTCCTGCATGAGCCCTTTGTCTAGGGGTAAATAATTGGCCCTGAGAGGTATTTTGGCAAGGACTTGGTAGAGGGAAATATACCTTTACAAACTGAATGGGTATTCTAGCAAATGAATGAATGCAGCTCTTCACTTTGGGCAAGGTTATTAGGTCTTTGCTGCAGTTTTTGTCTGGAGAAGAGATTAGGGTGTGTGCTCCCTAGTCACGATGGAGCCATCCAAAACATTTGGGGCTGCTTTGTTCCTGACCTTGCTAGGACTCAAAGGGTATGTATGGCCTACAACATGTTTGTGTCTGGAGATGGGAGTCTGATGTCTGAGCTTACCTGAGCCTAAAAAATGGTGGTTCCCTGTCCAGCCCTGAGTGGGGAAATCCTGTATCAATGTTATATTTCATAAAATGTCTCTCATTTGTAAAATATTTAATTGTTTAAATTGTTTGGAGAAACTGGGTCTTTGTAAAAAAAAATAAAATTCTTGCCTTTTAAACCTTCTAATTATCAGTTTGGCCAAGTGCATAGGTGACTTCATAGTAAACTGGGATCCTGTTTTGTGAGAAGTGGGTTTTTGAGAGTAAGAGAAATTAGACAGAAAGGAAAATAGCATTGTGTAAGGAAAGAATGTCATGTGATTTGTCCTGAAACAGAATGGTTGTTTAAGAAAGTGAAAGGTAGGGCAAAAATTAAAGTTTAGAATGTTTATAGATTGTCTGTAAAGGTTAAGTGAAACTCATAAAAGGGAATTTATGAAGAAGTTTACATGTGATCCAGTTGACTATGTATTTGCTTTAAAATCAGGCTTACCAAACAACAATGACGGCTGCAACCAAAAAATAGCTGGGCATTGTGGCAGGCGCCTGTAGTCCCAGCTACTTGGGAGGCAGAGGCAGAAGAATTGCTTGAGCCCAGGAGTTGGAGGTTGCTGTGAGCTGTGATGCCATAGCACTCTACCCAGGGTGACAGCTTGAGGCTCTGTCTCAAAAAAAAAGAAAAAATCTTTTAGCTTGTAATTTTGTTTAAACGAAAGTTTTAAGCCTTTGATATATGACAAAACTTATAAAATCAAAACTCTAAATTTGGTGTTTTTGAAATATTAAGACCATTGAAAACCTAAGAAAAAAACAAATTTATTTGATTTATTAAAAATGTATAGGAAACACTGTCAAATATGAAATGGTGATTAATTTTTTATGGATTATGGTTTTATATATATATATATATATGTTCCAATATTATAAAGCATTGGTCTGTCCTCACCTATGAAGCATTGGTCTGTCTTAACATATTGTTGGTAATAATTTTAATTCATTTCAAAAAAAAAAAAAGGAAAGTGTTTTTTGTAACTGAGTCCAAAGTTTGTCCCAAAAAAGAAAAGAAATATTAAGAGAGGTTAATGAATTCTCTCAAATTCAAATTCCTCGTGTCTTTGGAAATTGAGTACCTTCAGACTAAAAGTAGACTTTTAAAACTTTCATTGGAAAGTTAACAAAGTCTATGAGTATTGCTAACCTAACTTCAAACAGAACAGAAATCATTTACATGGAACTGGGCTAGTTTGTTATGGCTTTTTGTTTGAAATATTGTTGATTCTTTCTATGTTATTTTTAAGAAGTCAAGAAAATCATTTTCTGTCTTTTGAGCAATTTGTAGCTTTTCAAGCAATGTATGTACTTATGAGCAGAATTTGAAACATGTATTTATTTATTTATTTTTTTGTAGAGACAGAGTCTCACTGTACCGCCCTCGGGTAGAGTGCCGTGGCATCACACGGCTCACAGCAACCTCTAACTCTTGGGCTTATGCCATTCTCTTGCCTCAGCCTCCTGAGCAGCTGGGACTACAGGGGCCCGCCACAACGCCCGGCTATTTTTTTGTTGCAGTTTGGCCGGGGCCGGGTTTGAACCCGCCACCCTCAGCATATGGGGCCAGCGCCCTACTCACTAAGCCACAGGCACCGCCCTGAAACATGTATTTTTTTCTCTCTCTTTGATTTCTCTGGAATTTGAAAGCCATTTGTAATTTGTATTCTTAATTTCTTTTTTATTATTGTTAAATCATAGCTGTGTACATTAATGCGATCATGGGGCACCATACACTAGTTTTATAAACAGTTTGACACATTTTCATCACACTGGTTAACATAGCCTTCCTGGAATTTTCTTAGTTATTGCGTTAAGACATTTATATTCTACATTTACTAAGTTTCACATGTACCCTTCTAAGATGCACTCTAGGTGTAATCCCTCCAATCACCCTCCCTCTGCTGATCCTCCCCCCTCCCTCCTCTCCTTCTCCCCCTTCCCCATATTCTTAGGTTATAACTGGGTTATAGCTTTCATATGAAAGCCATAACTTAGTTTAATAGTAGGGCTGAGTATATTGGATACTTTTTCTTTCATTCTTGAGATACTTTACTAAGACGAATATGTTCCAGCTCCATCCATGTAAACATGAAAGAGGTAAAGTCTCCATCTTTCTTTCAGGCTGCATAATATTCCATGGTATACATATACCACAATTTATTAATCCATTCATGGATTGATGGGCACTTGGGATTTTTCCATGACTTAGCAATTATGAATTGGGTTGCAATGAACATTCTGGTACAATTATCTTTGTTACAATGTGATTTTTGGTCTTCTGGGTATATACCTAGTGGAGGAATTATAGGATTGAATGGCAGATCTATTTTTAGATCTCTAAGTGTTCTCCAAACATCTTTCCAAAAGGAATGTATTAATTTGCATTCCACCAGCAGTGTAGAAATGTTTCCTTTTCGCCATGTCGATGCCAACATCTCTGGTCTTGGGATTTTGTGCTATGGGCTAATCTTACAGGAGTTAGATGATATCTCAAAGTAGTTTTGATTTGCATTTCTCTGATGATTAAGGATGATGAGCATTTTTTATCATGTCTGTAGACCATGTGCCTGTCTTCTTCAGATAAGTTTCTCTTCAAATCCTTTGCCCTGAGATGGGATCACTTGTTCTTTTCTTGCTAATATGTTGAGTTCTCTGCGGATTCTGGCTATTAATTGCCAGATACATAACCTGCAAATATCTTCTCTCATTCTGAGGACTGTCTGCTTCCTTTACTTTGTTCTTGGCTGTGCAGAAGCTTTTTAGTTTGATCAGGTCCCAGTAGTGTATTTTTGAAGCTGCTTCAATTGCCCAGGGAGTCTTCGTCATAACTTATTCACCCAGACCAATTTCTTCAAGAATTTTCCCTGCACTCTCTTCTACTATTTTTATAGTTTCATGTCTTAAGTTTAAATCTTTTATCCAGTGAGAGTTTATCTTAGTTAATGGTGAAAGGTGTGGGTCCAGTTTCAGTCTTCTACATGTTGCCAGCCAGTTCACCCAGCACCATTTGTTAAATAGGGAATCTTTTCCCCACTGAATGTTTTTAATTGGCTTGTCAAAGATCAAATAATGGTAAGTAGCTGGACTCATCTCTTGGTTCTCTATTCTGTTCCAGACATCTACTTCTCTGTTTTTGTGCCAGTACCATGCTGTTTTGATCAATATCGATTTATAGTATATGTCTGAGATCCGGTAGTGTGATTTCTCCTGCTTTGTTTTTATTTTTGAGTAAAGTCTTGGCTATTTGAGTTTTTTTCTGATTCCATATAAAACAAAGTATTATTTTTTCAAGATCTTTAAAGTATGAAGTGGAGCTTTAATAGAAATTGCATTAAAATTGTATATTGCTTTGGGTAGTATGGACATTTTAACAATGTTGATTCTTCCCAGCCATGAGCATGGTATGTTTTTCCATTTGTTAACATTTTCAGCTATTTTTTTTCTTAGAGTTTCATAGTTCCCTTTATAGAGATCTTTCACATCCTTTGTTAGATAAACTCCCAAATATTTCATCTTCTTTGGCACTACTGTGAATGGAATAGAGTCCTTAACTGTTTTTTCAGCTTAACTATTGTTGGTATATATAAAGGCTACCGATTTATGAATGTTGATTTTGTAACCTTAGATGCTACTGTATTCCTTGATCACTTCTAAGAGTTTTGTAGTACAATCCCTGGTGTTTTCCAGATATACAATCATATCATCTGCAAAGAGCGAAAGTTTGATCTCTTCTGACCCTATATGGATAACCTTGATTGCCTTTTCTTCCCTAATTGCGGTGGCTAAAACTTCCATTACAATGTTAAAGAGCAGTGGAGACAATGGGCAGCCTTGTCTGGTTCCTGATCTGAGTGGAAATGATTTCAGTTTAACTCCATTCAATATGATATTGGCTGTGGGTTTGCTGTAGATGGCCTCTATCAGAATAAGAAATATCCCTTCTATACCAATTTTCATAAGTGTTCTGATCATGAAGGGATGCTGGATATTATCAAAAGCTTTTTCTGCATCAATTGAGAGAATCATATGGTCTTTCGTTTTTAATTTGTTTATGTGCTGAATTATACTTATAAATTTACGTATATTGAACCAGCCTTGAGACCCTGGGGTAAAACCGACTTGGTCATGATGTATAATTTGTTTGATGTGTTGCTGGATTTGGTTTGTTAGCATCTTGTTGAATATTTTTGCATCTATATTCATTAGTGATATTAGTCTATAATTTTTTTTTCTTAAATCATAGCTGTGTACATTGATATAATCATGGGGCATCATTCATTAGCTTCACATACCGTTTATAATTTTCTTTCCTTGTTGAGTCTTTTCCTGGTTTGGGGCTCAGGGTGATGTTTGCTTCATAGAATGTGTTGGGTAGTCTTCCTTCTTTTTCTATATTTTGGAACAGGTTGAGTAATACAGGTACTAGTTCCTCTTTAAAGGTTTGGTAGAATTCTGATGTGAAGCCATCTGCTCCTGGGCTTTTCTTTTTAGGGAGATTTTGAATGGTTTATGCTATTTCAGAACTTGATATTGGCCTGTTCATCATTTCCACTTGATTGTGGCTAAGTCTTAGAAGGTGACGTGCTTCCGAGTAATGGTCAATTTCCTTCAGATTTTCATATTTCTGAGAAAAAGTTTCTTGTAATATTCATTAAGGATTTTTTGAATTTCTGAGGAATCTGTTGTTTTTTTGTCTTTGTCGTTTCTCATTAATGACATTAGAGATTTTACTCTTTTTTTCCTGGTTAGGTTAGCCAAAGGTTTATCTATTTTATTGACCTTTTCAAAACCAACTTTTTGATTTATTGATCTGTTCCATAATTCTTTTGTTTTTGATTTCATTTGATTCTGCTCTAATTTTGGTTATTTCTTTTCTTCTACTGGGTTTGGGCTTGTCATGTTCTTCCTTATCCAGTTGCTTCAGATTTCCCATTAAGTTGTTAACTTCCTCTCTTGAGGAAGGCTTGCAGTGCTATAAATTTCCCTCTTAGGAATGCCTTTGCAGTATCCCAGAGGTTCTGATAATTCCTGTCTTCATTGTCATTTTGTTCCAGAAATTTGGCAATTTCTTAATTGCCTTCTTAATCTCATCTCTTACCCAGCTATCATTCAGCATAAGGTTATTTAACTTCTATGTTTTTGTATGAGTATGCAGATTCCTGTTGTTACTGAGTTCAAATTTTATTCCATGGTGGTCCAAGAAGATGCAAGGAATAATTTCTATTTCTCTAAATTTACTAAGGTTAGACTTGTGACCTAAAATCTGATTGACTTTGGAGATGTTTCGTGGGCTGATGAGAAGTATGTGTATTCAGTTTTGTTGAGATGAAATGTCCTATAGATGTCTGCTAAATCCAAATTTTGGATGGTTAGGTTTAAATCTATAATTAATTTGCTCAGCTTCTTATTAGATGATCTATGCAACACTGCCAAAGGAGTGTTGAAATCTCCAACTATTATGGAGCTAGAGGAAATCAAGTTGCTCATGTCTGTTAGAGTTTCTCTTATAAATTGAGGTGCATTCTGGTTGGGTGCATAGATATTAATAATTGAAATCTCATCATATTGAGTATTACCCTTAACAAATATGAAGCGACCATTCTTATCCTTCCTTACTTTTGTTATTTTAAAGCCTATTGTGTCTGCAAATAGAATTGCAACACCTGCTTTTTTCTGATTACCATTTGCCTGAAATATGGACGACCATCCTTTTACCCTGAGTCTATATTTATCTTTTAAGGTAAGATATGACTCTTGTATGTAGCAAATACCTGGCCTGAGTTTTTATATCCAGTCAGCTAACCTGTGCCTTTTTAGAGGACAGTTTAAGCTGTACACATTAATGGAGAATATTGATAAGTCTGGTAAAATTTTGGGTATTGAGTTTTTCGAAAGTCCAGTGGACATTTTTAATTTTTTTGCCACTGTGGAAGTTGGAGTTTGATCAAAAGTTTCTGAGTGAGTTTACTTTTGTGGTAGAGGATTGGGCTGATCATTATGGAGGATAGGTCTGAGAATATCCTGAAGAGCTGGTTTGCTTATGGCAAATTTCTTCAACATATGAATGTCATTAAAGTATTTAATTTCTCCAACATTAATGAAACTCAGTTTAGCTGGATACAGGATCTGGGGTTGAAAGTTATTTTGCTTTAGGAGATTAATAGTCGATGACCACCCTCTTCTAGCTTGAAAAGTTTCAGCAGAGAGATCTGAAGTCATTCTAATATTCTTCCCTTTGTAGGTAATGTATTTCTTACATCTGGCTGCTTTCAGAATTTTCTCCTTCATATTAACTTTGGTGAAGTTAATTATGATATGGCCGGGGGATGTCTTATTTGCATTGAGTTGTGCTGGGCTTCTGAAACTGTCTGCTATATGAATTTCAGAATCTCTTGGCATGTCTGGAAAATTCTCTTTCATAATTTCATGGAGAAGGGCCTCTGTGCCTTGAGAGTCCACTTCATCACTTTCAGGGATTCCAATGAGGCAGATATTAGCCTTCTTCTGAGCTGTCTGAGAGAATGATCCATTTTTGCTCTCCATTTCTCTTCCTTTTGAGAGTTTGGGAGCGTTCAAAGGCTTTGTCTTCAATGTCAGAGATCCTTTCTTCTGCTTGCTCCACTCTGTTACTGAGGGATTCTACTATATTTTTCAGATCTTTGAGGGCTGCAAATTCTTGCTTCAGTGCGTCAAAATCTTTCATGGTTTTGTCTTTAAATTTGTGAAATTCTTGAGACAACTTTTGAATTTCTCCTTGAATTTCTAATTCCGACTTTTGATTTGCTGCTCAAATTTCTAATTCCAAATTTTCCTCCATTCTATTAATCTTGTTTGCGATCCAAATTCTGAATATGATTTCTGACATCTCGACCAGCTGTTTATGAATGGGATCTTCAGTTACATCTGCCATATCTTTCCTGGGGGGTGGGGGGGTTGATCTATTCTGGTTATTCATGTTACCAGAGTTTTTCTTCTGATTCCACCCCATGATTGTTTTACACCATTTGATTTTTCCCCTGGAGCTTTGTTGAGGACCTGTACAGTGCTATGGCCTGAGAAACTCGGGACCTGTTTTGTGTGGTGGGGCTAAATGGTTCTGTCTTGTTTTCAGCTGGTCTCTGTTCGACCCTAGTGAAACAGTTTCTCTGGGTTGAAGTCTCAGCTGTGGAGAAATAACAGCAGTTAAGTCATCCCGCCCCCCACAGGCAACAATTGGAACAGAAAAATCAAACCTTCCTATAACCACACACCCAGGGCACCACTTGAATCGTCCTCGGGTAATTGGTTCAGTTCACAAGGTCCAAATCAATTGTCTTAGTCAGCACCTGTCTCAGGTGGGAGATTTTAAAAGGTCTCTGGCAACCGGATCACAGGAGTCTGTTGACAACTCAAATATGACTTACTCCGGTGGTCCGTGGAGTCAGGAGGACCTACCCAGCAAATAGAGTACTCTGGGAAGGTTGATGCCTCCTTCCCCACCTGACACCTCTGTCAGATCCAGTCACTGATAGCCCCACAGGGGTGTGACCCAGTTGCCTCCAGTGAGCAGATACTCCAGGGGTTTGCACCTGCCTGAATCACAAGGAAATATATGTCTGCTCAGCCAGGCCACTGCTCTCTACCTCTATCCAGCATGGAGAGGTGAGGCCTGACAACCTCAGGCACTTGATGGAGGCTGGGGGGTGTTCACCCAGTTCCAGCCCCACCCCTGATTGATATTACTGACAGAAGTGAACAACTTTGTGGGAATTTGTTTCTGCCCCTGCTAAATTCCCCTGCAGAAAAGAAGCTGTTTTGAGTTCTCAGAACCTATGCCTCTGGCCCTGTCTTTACACCTGCAGGTTTGTATTCACAGCATGGTTAGCTATCAGCTCTAGCCTCCTGCCTGCCTTTGTCTATAGGCTGACGATCCCCTGAGGGCTGGGTGTGTCTTAGGTTCAGTAAAGCAGTCCTGTGGGTCAGCCCCTCTCTTGGAATTTCCCAGCTCTACACATGTGTTTTCTAGTCCTCACACTCCACCCAGGCCGGTACCACCTCAGGTAAACCCTGTACTCATGGGGCCTGTGTTTCAGTCCCAGATCTGTTCTGCGGTGGTTGCCATCTGAGAAGATGCCTGGCCTCCTCTGGTTGTCCAGAGAGACAAGGGTTGTAGCTTCGGAATATCCGGGGGTAAGCCCTATTGTTGCCAAAAATGGCTACTCTGCACCTTGGGGCACTGCTGTTCTGGCATGATTCACTCTCAGCCAACCATCCTCTCTTCATTCCCGGGCCACAGAATCAACACTGACCAGCTGCAGTCCAGTCCCTGTCCACACCCTTTGAGAAATCACACAAGAATCTGTACTCCTGCATCAGAGTGAGAGTGGAGGGGAGTGCTGGGTACTCAGAGTTGCAGGTAGAGAATATATACAGTTTTATGCCTGGCAGGAGAATGCCATAGCACCCTAGTATGGGAGGTAGGTCCAGTTTGTAGAGCGTCTTTCCCGTGAAGTGTAGTGGGAGGAACTTTGAACTCTGCTCATTTGTTTGTGGGGCACTCCGAGCCATTCTCATGGGGGAGGGGACTCCTGTCCACTTGGTGATGGATTTTGTACCTTTTGTTTGTATCCTTGGGGTCGCAGCTCATCTCAGAGTGTTTGATGTGCATTCTTCAACCTTCTTTCTTGGTGCAGCTCTAATCCACCAGGTTACTTGCTAAATTTCCGTCCTTTAACTCTCCTTCTGGATGGGAGCCTCTGTGGAAAGCTGGCTTCAGTCAGACATCTTGTCTCTGCCTCTGAAAATAGTTTCTTTGGAGTTGAAGCTTGCCTCAGCAAGGAAGACGAGCAATTATCTATCTCATCTCTCACTTTGGGTCTCCTCCTGCAGTTTTGCTGGGTTCTTTCTGGTCATTATCTCTCCTTCCAGACTGGGGCTTCTATTGAGAGCTGGCTCCAATCAGCCCTTGTCCCCCATTATGCCTTGTTCTTGTTGAATGTGAAAATTGGAGTTAGTGAAAATAGCCAACCCAAGGATTTAGCAAAACACCAAACTCATTGAGACCAAATGAGCAAGTAAACAGATAAAAAGGCTACCAGACACACAAGCCCACAGATGCACAAAGAATCAGAAACACATAGACATACAAACAACAAAAAACAACTACAATAAAAATAATGATAATCATAAAATAATTGGGGAAAAGGGGTAAAAAACAAACAAAACGAACAAAAAACTCTAAAAATCTGATGTAAGCACTCTCAGAAACCATAAGAAGGGAAGAAGAGGAAGGGAGAGTAGTAAAAGAAAAAACGTGGTGTTCATAAAAACGTTAAAAAAAGAAGGAAAAAATTAAAAATAGAAAAATAAAAAAATATATAAAAAATAATAATAATAAATTCACAATAGATCCTCCAAGAAAATTATGAGGAAAAGAAAAAAAGGCACCATCCACAAAAATATTCTTTTATATATGTAGAAATATACATCTATATGTATGACGTAGGGATCAACTTTCGTAGTAATATATTTATAATACAATATACTTTCTGGACACCAGGTGGCGCTGTGAGTGGTTCCCAGACTTATACCTGGTTCATAGTTTACACTGTTAACCCAGTAAACACCCTACCTGGCGGGTTGCCATTTTGGAGTATCCTTAAAAGTTTATTACCTAATTATTGTCCAACCTCAGCTGCTCTGTTCCAGACAGCACTCCTATCCGACCTCCCAACTCAGTGCAGGAATCCATACTTCACAAATCTTTCCACTCTGCTCCCATGTTCTCCTGTAAACTGGCAACTGCGATCGGCTGTGGGGGAGGGTGCTGGCTGTCGCCAGCTTTAGCTGCTGCCGGCTCCTGCAGCTGTAGCATGGAGACCTTATCCTCAGTTTTTGTGGCTCAGAGTCTCACTTTGAATCTGGACTTTTGAGTCAGCCACCCGCAAGTTCACCACACAGCCCGAACTGCCAGCCCACACCAATATTCCCCACCAGGAATGGTCCAGTCTATTTAATCACTCCTTTTGTTAATTACAATGTGTCTAGGAGATGCTTTATTTAGATTGAGTCATGCTGGGGTTCTGAACCTATCTACTATATGAATTTGTGTATCTCTTGCAATGTTTGGGAAATCTTCTACCATAACACCTTGGAGTAGAGCATCTGTGCCTTTAGGCCCACCCTCTTCTCCTTCAGGAACTGCTATAATTGAGATGTTTGATCTTTTGGAATGATCCCATAACTCTCTCAGGGAATGTTCTGTTTTTATTCTCCTTTTCTCTGCCTCTTTGAACACTTGGGATAGTTCAAAAGCCTTCTCTTCAATTTCTGAGATCCTGTCTTCTTCCTGCTCAACTCTATTACTGAGGGTCTCCACTGTATTTCAAAGCTCCTTGAATATCTTTTTCAATTCCTTAAGTTCTGCTATGTCTTTTCTCAATATGTCCTTACTCTTGGTGACTTTGTCTTTGAATTCATAATTGCAGACAGAATGGGGACCAAAGACCCCATTCTTGGCAAGGGAAAACATTCCCAGACAAAGGGGAAAATTAAAAAGTAAGCTGAATGAAGCAGAACAAAGGAAAGTCAGCTAGTCTATCTTTAAACCAACTGCTGCAAAATTTCTTATCTGAGTGTTTCCTGCTTTTCCTGGAAATCTGGCCTGTTGGGAAGGAATCAGCCTTACGAGGGTCCCTTTCAGAGCTGCTGGGGATACAGTTTGCATCACCACTCCTGCTGGGTTTGTAAGCACTCTGAAGGAACAGTGGCCACAGAAGAAGCTGTGTGTAAGGCCTAGCAAGAAATATTAATTAGGCAATCCCTTGCCCAGTTAACAGTCAAAGCAAATACCCATTATGGAGATTTTGTAATTGGCTGGGGCAGAAATTAAGGGAACAGCTCAAGCCCTTAAATATGGCTAAGAGGGCTTATATCCCTTATCACAAGGGAAAGCCCTCTGTGGTGGTGATGAGAGGAAAATTCCTCTCTCCAACCAATTCTTCAGAGAAGGCTGACACAAGTGGCATTTTACTCCACAGTGAACTAACAGAGACTAACACCTCTCTAGGGATCTGTGTGTTTGCCCATAGTCAGGAGGCTGCCTCCACACAAGGCTCAAACTCTGGATTTCTCAAGACTGCTCAGGCCCTTAAAGTTAATGATTATAGGAACAATAGGAGATGATATGCTTGCTCAGAGAAACCTCTGGTGTCTTTGTTCCCTTCCTCAACTTACCCTCTGAGCTGATGAGCAAATAGCCTTTAATAAAAGCTGAGTGGAACTGACACTCAGGGCCACTATCAGAACCTCACAAATGGGTGGATGTCCCCTGCGCTCCCATTTTTGAAAATTCAATTCTGTGTGTCTTGTCTCTTTTTCTCTAGTTGTTTCTAAATTTATATTTTTTCAGTTGGTTGTCACCAGATCCAAGGTCTTAATGGACCCTGTCCCCCGGGGCAGGATGCTGGCAATAATTTTTTGAGACAACTTTTGAACTACTTTTTGGATTTCTATTTCCATCTTTTCCTCCATTCTGTTCATCTTATTTACCATCCATATTCTATTTCTGACATTTCAGCAATTTCTCTATAGATGGTATTTTCTGTTGTATCTCCTTTGAAATCCTTTAGGAAAGTTGATCTGCTCTCTTTTTCATGTTGTGACAGTTCTTCTGCTGGTTCCACCCCATGAGTATTTTCCACTATTTGGCAGTTAGAACTGATGGGGTGAGACTGGATTGAGGCCCCAGGAACTGGAGCTAACCAGCCCTTCACCAAGGAGCTGGGGCTTGCAATTGTGTCTTTTCCCCTACATCAGTGGTTCTCAACCTTCCTGATGCCACAGCCCTTTAATACAGTTCCCACATGTTGAGAACCATTGCCCTACAGCCTTGCAAGGGTCCTTTTCAGAGCTGCAGCCAGTGATTCTGAGGGCTGGCTTGGTGAGATAACACAAGCTGGCTGATGTCATTCTGCCTCTACCCAATCCTAATAAGTCATGGTATTAGGCTGGAATCTCAGCTGCGGAAAAATACAAACACTTGTATCACCCTACCCTCCCTCCCACCCCACCCCCAATGGTGACAGCTGGAGGAGGAGAATCTGTCCCTCTCCACTACAAACCCACTGCCACTCAACCTCAGAGAGTCTCCAGGTCAAAAGTTCTAATCAAGACTGTCCCAGGCAGTACAAATACTGCTCACATGAAAAGTTTAAAGCGTCTCAAAGTGTACAGAAAGTAGAAATCCATAGGCAGATATGTCTGTGCAATCCCGAGGGTCTGGAGCCTCTTCTCCTTTGGTGGGCAAGAGGGTCAGGAAAGTCTGCCAAAGTCAGAACTGTGGTGTCGTCAACTCCGTGCCACCATTAATTCAGCCTGAACTTCATCTCCGTGCATGTCCCTCTTTCCCCACACCCTCACTTCTACATGAGCCACTGTTTCTGCGCTGCTGTCCAGTGGCCCATAAAATAATTGGGTCTCTCAGCAAATATGCCAAACACTACAGGCTCTGCAGGGGGCAGACCTTCAGGCAGGCAGGATGGGGGAAGGGTGACCTGTGTGTTCAGAATTGTAGATAAAATATTCACTTTTGTGCCAGGCAGAATGACAACTAGGATCAGAGGTGGGACCTCCCTGGAGGAGGAGCACCAGGGTTTAGTGGCTCTCTCCCATGGGGTAATGTGGGAGGTCCTTTATTCCCTGCTCGCTTGAAGATAGACCTTGGCAGGCCTCCCACTTGGGGATCTCCTGTCCTATTGGCAGTGGGCTTCCATACCTGGTCTTGGTTGTCTTTCTTCCTCTTTCTTTGACTTGCAGCTTATCTCAGCAGAGATGATGTACATCTCTATCTTCTTTCTATGCTCAGTTCCCCACCTTGAGACCACTTCTGTCTAATATCTCTCCCTTTGGACAGAGCTTCTGGTGAAAGCTGCTTCTATTCAGCCATCTTGACTCCTTTCACAGCCAATATGACTTGACCATGTTCTAGGCCTTACAATAAATATTATTAATTTCTTAATCATTGTGACCCTATCTATTTGTTCCGGAACATGAAGCAGTAAGGTTATTAGCCCAAATTAACAAAGAGAAAGGCAAAAATTTTTATGCAGTTTTCTTTAACCCTAGAGCCTGAGTATTTAGCTACTACATAGTATCTCCTTTAAAAGAAAAAGAAAAAAGAAAACTGTTTCCTTGGGGAACACGGTTTTGCTTGAAGCATTAATTCAAATACCTGCTTCTCTGTTGTACCTGTCTGTGAGGCATTAATTTCAGAGCACAGAGAGGTATATACATGGTTATCCCTGCTTCCTGGGTCAGGCTCATTTTCTTTATGATGAATGTAGTGCTGTGCAGAAGTGGAGGGAGAAGCCTAAGTAGTTTGAACCTCTGTGCCTTTCTGGCATCTGAAGATCTCAGTAAGAAAGAATTTATAAGCAGAAACAGCCAGAATTCCAAAAACAGTGAAATGAGGTGAAACATTTAGAGCAGGAAGAATCATTATGAGACGTGCTGTATTTACACTGGGATCTTATTGTGTGACCCGCTCAATTTCATTGTCTTTTGCAGTTTTACTTTTATATCTCACAATGGAAATTATTCAAACTTCTTTAAGGCCATTCATAACCCACACCTGAAACACCTGAACCTGTATGGCACCAGCCTCTCCCTTACTGATGTGCAGCACCTGTGTGAGATGCTGAAGGACCCAACCTGCAGTGTGGAGGAGCTGATGTGAGTCTCTGAGTTGTCCTTGAACAATGAGGGGGTTGGGGGACCAACCCCTCCTCCCATGTGGCAGTGAATCCATATATGACCTTTGGCTTCCTAAAAACTGTCATTAATACTAATAGCCTATTGTTGACTGGAAGCCTTCCCAAAACATGAGCACATATTAACACATATTTTGTACACTGTATGCATTATACACTGTATTCTTGCAATAAAGTAAGCTAGATAAGGGCCAGGAGTTTAAGGTTGCTATGAGCTATGATACTATAGCACTCTACCCAGGATAACAGAGTAAGACTCTGTCTCAAAAAAAAAGCTAGATAAAAGAAGATGTTATTAGGAAAATCCTAAGGAAGAAAGACTATATTATTCATTAAGTAGATCACCATAAGTCTTCACTCGCATCATCTTCACACTGAGTAGGCTGAGGAGGAAGAGGGGGAGTTGGAATTGCTCTCTCCAGGGTGGCAAAGGTAGAAGGAAATCCACGCATAAGTGGACCATGTGGTTCAAACCCTTGTTCAACGGTAAATTATATTAGGACATTGTGTGACAGTGTTGAAGAAATTGACAGGGGACCAATGACCTGCCATTTTTAAACTGCATGGAAGCTCAGAGCAGGGTTTAACAGCCTTGGCCCTGGTGACATTGTGATTTAGAATATAATATATAGATACAGATATAGATAAATATATACACATATACACACATATATATCTATACACACACATCTACATTCCTGGTTCTTGCCACAGAGCTCCTAGTCCCTCAAAATTTCTTGGGTGATAGGAACATCTTTTATTCTTGTGAGGAGACTCTTTTATGGGGACTCCTAGACAGGGGCTGGTCACCAGAAATGGACTTAATAATCAATGATGCCTTTGTGAGGAGGCCCCCATAAATATCCTAAAAGTGGATTTCAGAGAGCTTCCAATTTTGCAAACATATCCACACAGCACAGCCCAAGTCCACACGGATAGGAGCTCCTGCCCCAGGGCCCTTCCAGACCTTTTCCTATACGTCTGGCAGCTCACATGTATCCTTTATCACATACTTTATTAAATGTAATTGTTTTCCTGGGATCTGAGACCCATTCTAACAAATTAGTCAAATGTTAGAAGGGAGTTGTGGGAACTTCCAGCTATGGTCAGATGGTCAGTTGGTCAAAAGCACAGACAGAAAAGCCCAGGGCTTGAGGCTAGTGTCTTCAGGGAAGGGTTGTCCTTGGGGACTGAGCACCCACTTTGTGGATCTGACTCTAAATTCAGCTAAACAGAGTCAGGATTGAGTGACATTTTAGAACACCCACTTGTCCACTGAAGAAGTGCTTATTGTGGCAGTGGGGCTGGGGGACCTCCCCTGGTCACAGACATATGTGACACCAAGTGTGTGGAAGCAGGAAAAGCAGTGTGGCTCTTCCTGTCTCTTACAGCACTATCGACAAATAATAAGGTAATCAGATTTATTGAGTTCCAGATAAGCAGCCTTTTGTCATGTGAAAGCCTTTTGTCATAGCCGTCTGTCCTATGCATGGACAGGTCCCTTGCATCCTCCATTGTGACAAGCAGCAATGTCAGTCCCAGAAGGCAAAATCATTCCCACTTGAGAACTTTCATTTACATATATTTTTGAGGTTTATATTTGTCCCTAATTTCAGTGTAAAGCCATAAGGGATTGACAAGTACAGTTTATCTCTCAAGGACAGTAAATATAGTTATATATCTGTACTTTCAAAAGGCCATGGATGTGGACAGTGGGTTGGCAAATGAAAGATCAGAACCAGAGGTACTAATTGGCTGATGGCTAATCTTGCATAAGCCATTGAAAGCTTTTGGCCACATCTCATGGTGTGTGTGTCCTTTGTAGAATAGGGAAATGCGACATCCAAAGTAAAGCTTGTGAAGATATTGCCTGCGTCCTTACCTACAACAACAAGCTGAAACGTCTCTCCTTGGTAGAAAACCCCGTGAAGGACGAAGGAGTGAGGGAGCTGAGTGACGCCTTAATGCACCCAAACTGCGCCCTGGAAGGGCTGATGTAAGTTGATCCTGGGTCAGGTATATGGTTGGAGAATATTTTCTCCCATTATGTAAGTTGTCTATTTACTCCATTGATTATTTCCTCTGGTGTACAGAAACTTTTTATTTTAATTAAGCCCAGTTATTTATTTTTGCTAATGCTATATTTGCTTTGAGGTCTTATTCATAAATTCTTTGCCTAAGGCAATGTCCAGAAGACCTTTTCCTATGTTCTTTTCTAGAATTTTTTATCAAATCCACAAAGTTTTGAAATATGTTCCCTTGGCCAGGATTCTACAAAATGGGCAATTTTTTATAATATAAATGGAAGTATATGTGCCCAATATTTTTCCAAGTAAGTTTATAAGTAGATCAAGACACTTGCATGGAAAGGTCTATTTTATTAACAGTGCTTCAAAAAAAGTTTTTGATGCAAAGTGGTAATTCAGTATAATTTAAAATGGTATAAAGCACAAAGAATACAAGTGGAAATATTCAGGGAGGGTACAATTTTAGAGTTTTGTAGCCAGAAAAGACAATATTCTATAACTGTTAAGTATGAAGACATTTTTAAAATACTGAAAATATATAAATATACATAATTAAAAAACTAGAAGAAATCTAAAAATCGTTTTACATAGGATATTCTGCAGTATATTCCATTAAGCCATAAGTACACCACATGTGAATAATGAGTGATTTTTTTCCAAGGTGATCTGACTTGGAAGCGGAATCTGAAACTCTGTTAGGACACTGTAGTCCACATTCATTCTTCTGTATCTCTGTAGCTGCTACAAATTTAAATCTTATTTTCTTGAATGACTGTAGAATGTGAGAAACAGCTTGAACGTCTTCCATGTAGCCTCATGAGAACAAGACCACGTAAAGCTCACATGGGCTTTTTTTGTTTGTTTGTTTCTTTTCTTTCTTTTTTTTCTTTTCTTTTCTTTTCTTTTTTTTTGAGACAGTCTCACTCTGTGCCCTGGGTAGAGTGCTATGGCATCCTAGCTCACATCAACCTCAAACCCCTGGATTCAAGCAATTCTCCTGCCTTAGCCTCCCAAGTAGCTGGGACTATTGGTACCTGCCACAACACCTGGCTAGCTTAAAGAGACAGGGTCCCACTCTGGCTCAGTCTGGTCTTGAACTCCTGAGCTTAAGCAATCCACCCCCTTAGCTTCCCAGCATGGTAGGATTACAGGTGTGAGCCACTGTGCCCAGCTGAAGTTGTGTGGTTTTTTGTAGGTTAATGAGCTGCGGTCTTACCTGTGCCTCCTGTGAATACCTTTCCAAAGCCCTTTCACGGAATAAATCTCTGTCCCTCCTTGATCTGGGGTCCAACCTTCTGGAAGACAATGGAGTGGCATCTCTGTGTAAGGCACTGAAGCACTTACACTGCGGCCTGCAGGAGCTGTGGTAGGATGGCTGTGATGGCTTCAGTGAAGGGGCTTCTCTCTTGGATGTCAGCATCTTGGGAGGGAGATGGGAGGTTACACATGCCATGGTCTGAATGTCTGTGCCTGCCCAGAATCTATGTATGGAGTCTGAGGTGGTGGTATTAGGAGGAAGGAAACTTAGAGAGGGGAGTAGGCCATGCGGGTAGAGTCTCCAACCCCAATAAAAGAAGCCCTAAGAACTCTCTGGCCCTGACCACCCATGGACACCATAAACAGTTGTGTCTACGAGCCAGGATGTGGCCCTCACCAGACACTGAATGTGTCAACACCTTGGTCTTGGATGTCCAGCCCCTGGAGTGGTAAGGCATTCATTTCTGTTGTCTGTAAGTCACCTGTTTCAGTAGAGGGTGTTTTGTTATGGCAGCTGGAAAGGACAAAGACAGGAAGATAATTTGCCTTCATTTGCCAAGCAAATGAAGCTAAATGTGTGTCTGTGTGAGGTGTCAGGTGTGATGCTCCCAGGACAAGTGATGAGGGCAGTGCGTGTGACCAGGTTCCTGCCTGAGGGACCCATGAAGACACAGGAAATAAAGCAGGCTCCCTGCAGTGTCATCCACAGTGCCCCAGACTGGCCTTGTGAACCTGTGTGGGTAACACATCCCTCCCCCGGTACAACGAGAGGATAACTGGAGTCCCCCCACCCCCATGAAGCAATGAGATGGCCAGTTGGAATCACACACATGGAAGCATTTTGTTCCTTTTCATTTGAGATCGTCTGCCACCCAGTCTAGAGTGCCGTGGCATCATCATAACTCACAGCAACCTCAAACTCTTTGGTTCAAGTGATCATCCTCCCTCAGCCTTCCAAGTAGCTGAGACTACAGGCACTTTCCACCATACCCAGCAAGTTTTTCTATTTTTAGTAGAGACAAGGTCTTGCTCAGACTGGTCTTGAACTCCTGAGCTCAAGGGATCCACCCTCATTAGCCACCCAGACTGCTAGGATTACAGGTGTGAGCCACTGAAAGGATTCTAAAATGCCCTCAATAAGTGATAGCAGGTGACAGAGCCTGAAAATCACTCCTTCCTTCTGGTGGAAGATTTAGATTGGTGAATGAAACACTCCATGATCCCTGTTGCCACAGACTTCTGGCGTGTCATCTACACTTGTGCATGTGAGGTTGCATGTACACACTTGCCTACGTGTTTGTATCATACTTTCTTAGTCTCAGCCTTTTGGCACAGATCATTCTCAGTCGTGGGGAGCTGTCCTGGGCTTAGCAGGGTGTTTACAGCATCCCTCTTTTCTATCCACTAGATGCCAGTAGCACCTCTTGCCCAGTGTGGCAAACGGAAAATGTCTTCAGATACTACCAAATGTCTCCTGGAGGGCAAAAGTCACACCTGCCTGAGAGCCACGGACATACACACAAATACATGAGACACATGCGTGTGTGTACACGTTTATCACCTAGTTTGTGTTACTCACCTACTATCTGTCATTCCACCCTCTGCCTGTTCCCTGTCCTCCTGCCACATTACTGTCACCTATATGCTGGTAGGGGACAGTACAATGGAGAATCATGAACTTGAGAGTTGTGCAGAGGAACTGGGGACACGATGTAATGTAAATGATCAGGGGAGGCCTCACCCAAAGGTGATATTTGCACCTAGCTTTGACAGCGGTGAGGAGGGAGCTCTGCTGATAGCTGGTGCAGTGGCACCTCCTCCAGAGAGGATAATAGAGCGAGGCCTGGGGGTGCGGGAGCCAGGCAGTGCAGGAGCCCAGAAGGTGGAGTAGGTAGGGAAGGCAGGAAAGTGAGAAGTCGCTGCTGCTCCTTCATTGTCACCTCAGAAGCACTTGGACATTTCCTGCTCTGAATGAATGAAAATAAGCAGAGTTTAAGACCGGACCTGAGGAGCACATACAGACACCAGTGCATGTATGTGTTTCCCCCCAGGTTGCCCGGTTGTTTCCTCACTTCTGCTTCCTGTGAGGACATAGCTTCTGTTCTTATATCCAATGGAAAACTAAAGACCCTGAAGCTTGGTCACAACGGAATTGGAGACACTGGTGTCAAGCAGCTGTGTGATGCTTTGAAGCATCCTAACTGCAAACTGCAGTGTCTCGGGTGAGCATCCACCTCTGTCCTTGTGGGAGGAGTTCCCTTCTTCCAGGGTATGAAAAGCCAAGGTTGAAGAGGATCAAAGAGATGGGAGTCTATAAAAATAAGTCCATCCGAGATGTTCTGATGAGTAAAATGCTGTCCCGGGGGTGCTTGGTCTTGGCACTATTGGTATCAGTGACTGATGGCTCTTGGCCATCCTTGGGGGCTATTCTGTGCCTTGTAGGATGTTTGGCAGCATCTTGGCTGATGTCCATGATGTCCACAAGCTCCTAAGTAGCATCCCTCAGTCAGGATAAATGTCACCCAACTCAGCTGCCTGTGTAGCAGGCACCCCACACCTGTCTCTGCTGTGCCCCCCCCCCCACAGGCTGCAAATGTGCCAGCTCACAGGTGCCTGCTGTGAGGACCTCGCCTCAGCCCTGACCATCTGCAAGACGCTGAAAAGCCTGAATCTTGACTGGATCACACTGGACCACGATGGGGTAGTGGTGCTGTGTGACTCCCTGAGCCACCGAGACTGTGCCTTGCAGATGCTTGGGTGAGTGATGTGTTTCCCCAGGTGCTGGGGGCCTCTGGAGTGAGGCTAGTCTATTGTCAGCCTCCTCAGCAGGTAACTGAATTTTGTGGTAGAGGCCTGTCCTGGGCACTGCAGATGTCAGGCAACACCTTTGGCCGTGATCAGCCTTCAGTTGCCGGCAGCATCTCTCTCCAGTATGACCAACAATCACAACACCTCCCAACATTGTCAAACATCCCTGGGAGACACAGTTGCACCAGCAGAACCAAAGCTCCACTGTAAACATGATGGCTGCCTTTGCTCTTTATTGTATAAGGAGCAACACACCTGTGCCTGGACACAGAAACAGCCAATGAACAGAAGTTGTCATTTTTTACCCAACTTCAAATTTCTTGTTTTGATTTAACCTCTCAATACATGCCTTAGATGGACTCTCACTACCAATCAGTCTCTATAGGAAAGATTTGGGCTTTCTCTTCGAATTCCACACAATTTTCTTGGGCATTTCTAGGAAAGAACAGAAGTGGGCAGCAGGATGGAGAGAGGCAAGACAATCACAGATAAAGAAAACCTTTACTTCTGTCTTCTCAGGCTGGAAAAATCAGCATTGGATGAGGAAACTCAGATGCTGCTGACATCTGTGCAAGAAAAGCTTCCCCACCTGAGCATTTCTCACCAGCCATGGGTGGACGAGGAATACAAGGCCAGAGGCATGATCCTCTGACAGGATACACAGAAGTAGTCTTCTCAGGAGGGCTTTTCCTGGACCACGATGGGTGTTTCTCCTCTGGACACACCCTGTCCTGCTATTGCACGTCTGGGCAGTGGGGCTGTGACTTTCGGGGCTGCTCTGTGACCGTTCTAGCGATGTGATTATGGAACGTGGTTCAGCACACGTGGCTATTGGACTTTGTCTCAGTCCCATCTGCCCTTATCTTTAGAATTTTCATTGTGCTTTGCAATATTTAGAAGAAGAACAAATATGTTAGAGGAAAGGGAAACACTTGGAAAAGCATGGCTTTATTTTCTTAATGGATGCGTGTCTGGGTGTGTAGGAGCTTGCATTTGAAAGAATCACGATCCTCTGATGCTTCTAATTTGGAAATGATGCTAGCACGTGTCCGGGGGTTGTATGGGTGTCACTGGACCTACCATCTGCCCAAACTCTCTAGTTTGTCCACATTTATACTTGATCAGTTTCCTGGTCTAATAAAATAAGCATTTCCAAATCTCTGCTTATCCTTTAGTATATGACACTCCAGTAGAATTCTGAAAAATTCAGTCTTTTTCAAATGTAATCACTTTCCTGTCATAATTACACATTCCCTGGTTCTCTACTGTCTATGATAATTACTCATACCTTACTGTCCTGATACAGAATTTTTATTATGTTGTTGCCACAAAATAGAAAAGTGACATCAAAACTGGACTATATAAAAGCAATTATTATTAGATGGGAATATAATGTTGAATTCCTCTGAAAACGAGGAATTATAGTACCTAGATTCTTCAGATACTTGGGAGGCATTGGTCAACATTACATGAATTTTAAGAAGGGAAAAAAATTGGGGGATTGCAAAAATAGGGAATCTACCACTCATGTTGGAAACGTTCCCCATGTCCATATTTAGGCATTCCCAATTGGTGTTGCTCGGGTCATAGAGAAGGCTGTCCCAGGCATACGACACTGGCAAAGACACCCTTCCAATTTCTCAAACTGTGTCCAGGACCCAAGTTTTGAAAACAATAGGACCCTCATCAATTAACAGATTTTCTGTAAAAACCACACCTTGCAGTGTCTCACAATTATCTCTCAGTAAAGGAGGCCAGAGAAAAACCAAAGGGCCTAGCACAAACTGTGCATAACCAGATTACTTGGCACACTCTGGACAGTCCTATTTGAAATTTCCACATTGGTCATTCCTTGGGCCAACCCTAGGAAACGATAGGGAATTGGCTGGCTGAAGAGGCAAAACAGCTCGCCCCTTGAGCAGACTATGCGGCTCAGTCTGCACCTGGGATATGTTCATAACTGATGCCACACTCACAGGCAAAGCAGACTTTTTTTTTTATTTATTTATGTTTGAGGGTACAATAAGCCAGGTTACACTGATTGCAATTGTTAGGTAAAGTCCCTCTTGCAATCATGTCTTGCCCCCATAAAGTGTGACACACACCGAGGCCCCACCCACCTGCCTCCTTCCCTCTTTCTGTTCCCCCCCCATAACCATAATGTCATTAATTGTCCTCATATCAAAATTGAGTACATAGGATTCATGCTTCTCCATTCTTGTGATGCTTTACCAAGAATAATGTCTTCCACGTCCATCCAGGTTAATACGAAGGATGTAAAGTCTCCATTTTTTTTTATGGCTGAATAGTATTCCATGGTATACATATACCACAGCTTGTTAATCCATTCCTGGGTTGGTGGGCATTTAGGCTGTTTCCACATTTTGGCGATTGTAAATTGAGCTCAATAAACAGTCTAGTACAAGTGTCCTTATGATAAAAGGATTTCTTTCCTTCTGGGTAGATGCCCAGTAATGGGATTGCAGGATCAAATGGGAGGTCTAGCTTGAGTGCTTTGAGGTTTCTCCATACTTCCTTCCAGAAAGGTTGTACTAGTTTGCAGTCCCACCAGCAGTGTAAAAGTGTTCCCTTCTCTCCACATCCACGCCAGCATCTGCAGTTTTGAGATTTTGTGATGTGGGCCATTCTCACTGGGGTTAGATGATATCTCAGGGTTGTTTTGATTTGCATTTCTCTAATATATAGAGATGATGAACATTTTTTCATGTGTTTGTTAGCCATTCGTCTGTCGTCTTTAGAGAAAGTTCTATTCATGTCTCTTGCCCATTGATATAAGGGATTGTTGGCTTTTTTCATGTGGATTAATTTGAGTTCTCTATAGATCCTAGTTATCAAGCTTTTGTCTGATTGAAAATATGCAAATATCCTTTCCCATTGTGTGGGTTGTCTCTTTGCTTCGGTTATTGTCTCCTTAGCTGTACAGAAGCTTTTCAGTTTAATGAAGTCCCATTTGTTTATTTTTGTTGTTGTTGCAATTGCCATGGCAGTCTTCTTCATGAAGTCTTTCCCCAGGCCAATATCTTCCAGTGTTTCTCCTATGCTTTCTTGGAGGATTTTTATTGTTTCATATCTTAAGTTTAAGTCCTTTATCCATCTTGAATCAATTTTTGTGAGTGGGGAAAGGTGTGGGTCCAGTTTCAGTCTTTTACATGTAGACATCCAGTTCTCCCAACACCGTTTATTGAATAGGGAGTCTTTCCCCCAAGGTATGTTCTTGTTTGGTTTATCAAAGATTAGGTGGTTGTAAGATGTTAGTTTCATTTCTTGGTTTTCAATTTGATTCCAAGTGTCTATGTCTCTGTTTTTGTGCCAGTACCATGCTGTCTTGAGCACTATGGCTTTGTAGTACAGACTACAATCTGATATGCTGATGCCCCCAGCTTTATTTTTGTTACAGAGAACTGCCTTAGCTATACGGGGTTTTTTCCGGTTCCATACAAAATGCAGAATAATTTTTTCCAAATCTTGAAAGTACGATGTTGGTATTTTGATAGGAATGGCATTGAATAGGTAGATTGCTTTGGGAAGTATAGACATTTTAACAATGTTGATTCTTCCCATCCATGAGCATGGTATGTTCTTCCATTTGTTAATATCCTCTGCTATTTCCTTTCTGAGGATTTCATAGTTTTCTTTATAGAGGTCCTTGACCTCCTTCGTTAGGTATATTCCTAGGTATTTCATTTTCTTTGAGACTATGGTGAAGGGAGTTGTGTCCTTAATTAGCTTCTCATCTTGACTGTTATTGGTGTACACAAAGGCTACTGACTTGTGGACATTGATTTTATATCCTGAAACATTACTGTATTTTTTGATGACTTCTAGGAGTCTTGTGGTTGAGTCTTTGGGGTTCTCTAAGTATAAGATCATGTCGTCAGCAAAGAGGGAGAGTTTGACCTCCTCTGCTCCCATTTGGATTCCCTTTATTTCCTTGTCTTGCCTAATTGTATTGGCTAGAACTTCCAGCACTACGTTGAATAGTAAAGGTGACAGAGGACAACCTTGTCTGGTTCCAGTTTTAAGAGGAAAAGCTTTCAGTTTTACCCCATTCAGTAAAATATTGGCTGTGGGTTTGTCATAGATAGCTTCAATCAGTTTTAGAAATGTGCTACCTATGCCTATACTCTTCAGTGTTCTAATTAGAAAAGGATGCTGGATTTTATCAAATGCTTTTTCTGCATCTATTGAGAGGATCATGTGATCTTTATTTTTGCCTCTGTTAATATGGTGGATAACGTTTATAGACTTGCGTATGTTAAACCAGCCTTGCATCCCTGGGATGAAGCCTACTTGATCATGATGAATGACTTTTTTGATGATAAGCTGTAATCTATTGGCTAGGATTTTGTTGAGAATTTTTGCGTCTATGTTCATGAGTGAGATTGGTCTGAAATTCTCCTTTTTGTTTGGGTCTTTTCCTGGTTTTGGTATCAGGGTGATGTTTGCTTCATAGAATGTGTTGGGGAAGATTCCTTCTTCCTCAATTTTTTGGAATAATTTCTGCAGTACAGGAATAAGCTCTTCCTTGAAGGTTTGATAGAATTCTGGAGTGAAGCCATCTGGACCAGGGCATTTTTTGGTTGGAAGCTTTTTTGTTGTTTCTTTGATCTCAGTGCTTGAAATTGGTCTGTTCAGGAGCTCTATTTCTTCCTGGCTGAGTCTAGGGAGAGGGTGTGATTCCAAATATTGATCCATTTCTTTCACATTGTCAAATTTCTGGGCATAGAGTTTCTGGTAGTATTCAGAGATGATCTCTTGCATCTCTGTGGGATCAGTTGTTATTTCCCCTTTATCATTTCTGATTGAGGTTACTAGAGATTTTCCTTTTCTATTCTTCGTTAGTCTGGCCAATGGTTTATCTATTTTATTTATTTTTTCAAAAAACCAACTCCTTGTTTCATTAATTTTCTGAATGATTCCTTTGTTTTCAATTTCATTGATCTCTGATTTGATTTTGGATATTTCTTTTCTTCTACTGAGTTTAGGCTTAGATTGTTCTTCTTTTTCCAATTCCATAAGATCTCTTGTGAGATTGTTGATGTGCTCTCTTTCTGTTTTTCGAATGTAGGCATCTAAAGCGATGAATTTTCCTCTCAAAACTGCTTTTGCAGTATCCCACAGGTTTTGGTAGCTTGTGTCTTGATTGTTGTTATGCTCAAGGAAGTTAATGATTTCCTGTTTTATTTCTTCCTTCACCCATCTGTTATTCAACAGAAGATTGTTTAGTTTCCATGCCTTTGGGTGGGGTCGAGCATTTTTGTTAGAGTTGAGTTCCACCTTTAGTGCCTTGTGGTCTGAGAAGATACAAGGTAAAATTTCAATTCTTTTGATTCTGTTGATATTTGTTTTGTGTCCCAGGATATGATCAATTTTGGAGAATGTTCCATGGGGTGATGAGAAGAATGTATATTCTTTATCTTTGGGATGGAGTGTTCTATATGCGTCTATCAAGCACAGTTGTTCTAGGGTCTCATTTAAGTCTCTTATATCCTTGTTTAATTTCTGTTTAGAGGATCTTTCCAGCTCTGTAAGAGGAGTGTTAAGGTCCCGTGTTATTATGGTATTGTCAGATATCATATTGCTCAGACTAAGTAAGGTCTGTTTCAAGAATCTGGGAGCATTTAAATTGGGTGCATAGATATTTAGAATTGAAATGTCTTCTTGTTGTAGTTTTCCCTTGACCAATATAAAGTGACCATCTTTGCCTTTTTCGACTTTAGTTGCTTTAAATCCACATGTATCTGAAAATAAGATTGCAACTCCTCTTTTCTTCTGAGTTCCATTTGCATGAAAAATTGTCTTCCAATCCTTGACTCGGAGCTTTAATTTGTCTTTTGAAGCCAGGTGTGTTTCTTGCAGACAGCAAATGGATGGCTTGTGTTTTTTAATCCAGTCAACCAATCTTTGTCTCTTCAGTGGGGAATTCAAGCCATTAACATTTATTGAGATAATTGATAAGTGTGGTAGTATTCTATTTGTCTTATTTTGTGAGAGTCCATTGCTTAGTTTTATCTTTTGCATCAGTGTGGAGGTTTGGTTCTGTCCTTTAATTTCTGAGTTCTTACTTTGCTGCTGATCCATTGTGGTGGTCAGTGTGCAGAACAGGTTGAAGTATTTCCTGTAGAGCTGGTCTTGTTGTGGCGAATTTCCTCAATGTTTGTATATCCGTAAATGATTTGATTTCTCTGTCAATTTTGAAGCTTAACTTAGCAGGGTACAGAATTCTGGGCTGGAAATTGTTCTGTTTAAGTAGATTAAAGGTAGATAACCATTGTCTTCTTGCTTGGAAAGTTTCATTAGCGAAGTCTGCGGTCACTCTGATGGATTTGCCCCTGTAGGTCAACTGACACTTACTCCTGGCAGCTTGCAGAATCTTTTCCTTTGTCTTGACTTTGGACAGGTTCATCACAATGTGTCTTGGAGAAGCTCGGTTAGAGTTGACGCGACCTGGGGTCCGATATCCCTCTGAAAGCAGTGTGTCAGAATCTTTGGTGATATTTGGGAAATTTTCTTTTATAATATTCTCTAGTATGGCTTCCATTCCTCTGGGGCATTCTTCTTCCCCTTCTGGAATTCCTATAACTCGTATGTTGGAACCCTTCATAAAGTCCCATAATTCTGACAGTGAACGTTCTGCTTTCTCTCTCTTCTGCCTCTTTTACTATCTGAGTTATCTCAAAAACTTTGTCTTCTACCTCTGAAATTCTTTCTTCTGCATGGTCTAACCTGTTGCTGATACCTTCCATTGCATCTTTAAGTTCCCTGATTGACTGTTTCATTTCCTTCAGCTCTGCTATATCCTTTTTATATTCTTCATATCGTTCATCTCTTATTTGATTCTGTTTTTGAATTTCCTTTTGGTTATTTTCCACTTTATTAGCAGTTTCCTTCATTGTTTCCATCATTTCTTTCATTGTTTTCAACATGTGTATTCTAAATTCCCTTTCTGTCATTCCTAACATTTCTGTATAGGTGGAATCCTCTGCAGTAGCTCCCTCATGGTCCCTTGGCAGGGTTGTTCTGGACTGGTTCTTCATGTTGCCTGGAGTTTTCTGCTGATTCTTCCTCATGGGTGATTTCTTTTATCTGTTTCCTTGCCCTAATTTTCCTTTCACTTCCTCTTGATCTTTAAGTTCTCGTGCCTGTGGAAGTTGCGGGCGGGTTTAGACAGATTGAACACACATGACCACTTGCCGGTTTTCCACTGTTTTAGTCCTCCTCTTGGGGTCCAGAAGTCTCTCGCTGACTCCCTGTATCCTCTCAGGGGTGATGATAGGCAGATCCCACCAGCCAGAGATGCCTGGAGTCCTATATCCCCAGACTCACAGTGCCCAGATGCAAGGAAGCTGTTACTCAGCTGCCATCTTGCTCCGCCTCCCCCGCTTCACAATTCTTGAATCGCAAAGCAGACATTTTGACCACATGATACATTGTGTCCAAACCCTAGGAGAAGATAAAGGGATGCTGCAATGACTCTGAGCTCTGCAATCCAGTCTTTCAAGGCTCGGGTTGCGGCTGCAGCCTCACACATGCTCTGGGAGAAGGCTGTCTGTGGGCTTCAGAGTTAAACTGAAAGTACCAAGGAGATTGGTGGTGGGAACAGTCATCTGTGATGCAGGACACCCAGATGGCACCCAAGTGTGGTCAGACTGAGGAGGCAACCCCTCCCCTGTAGGTCCCAGCCTGTGGGGAAATAGCAGTGTGAGCAGGTGCACACTATAGTCACCATGGGCCCCATGGGTGGTGACAGCACAGCTATAGGCCATAAAGAGGGGCATTGTGATAGCCATAGAGGCCGTGAGAATTGAAGAGATGAAAACTGGTAAGGAAAGTGTGGCCATTTGGGCATGGCCCTGTGCTCTGGGGATTGAAGGGCGGAAAGGGAGACACAGACAGCTAATGGAGGAAAGGGCCTGTTTAGGGGGTATCAGTTCAGATCCTGTCTTGCCACTTGGGGTTCAAGAGCACATTCTTAGCCTGGGAGCCACATTTTGATCTTGAAACCAGCTGCCCCTGAGCAGGGGGAGGCGCAACCTCCACCCTCAGAAATACGTTGAGCCATGTGGGATGTGAAAACGTTCTTCACCAAAATATTCCTGCAGTCAGTTCACGTGGAGGAGGCCTCAGGGATGCCTGCATTTCCACCATGTGGGCTTCTCCAGACAGGTTGGCAGTTAGGAATCTACTGGTTGAAACATTTCAGCCACAGCCACATAGCCAGGGGGATATGTTAATCAGTTAATCAGTAAGCATTCCACATTGTATATCAAATCAGCACATTGTACCTCACAAATTAATGTACACAGTTGTGATTTAATTAAGAAAAGATGTTCAAAAAAAAAAAAGGCTGAAACAAGAGGGTTTCACGATTTCCATGCTTATTAGTATCTGAGAGTCCTTCATGCTTACATGAAATGTGTCATTTGCATCAACTTGTCTCTGTCTCAAAAAAAAAAAATCATAGACTCAGCCCAACATGGTGGCTCACACTTATAATTCCAGCACTCTAGGAGGCCAAGGCAAGTGGATCACTTGAGCTCAGGTGTTTGAGACCAGCCTAAGCAAGAATGAGACCCCTGTTTCTACCAAAGATAAAAAAACTAACTAGGCATGCTAGGTGCCTGTGATCCCATGCTAGGGGTGGGGCGTCAGAGGCAAGAGGATCACTTGAGTCCAAGAATTTGAAGTTGCTGTGCGCTATGATGCAACCGCACTCTACCGAGTGAGACTGTGCCTCAAAAAAAAAAAAAGTAATAGATGTCTCTATATTGGGAGGATTGTGATTAAGTACATAATAAACAAGAAAGGAAATAAGAGTGATTGTTTTCATGGATCTTACTAAAGAACAATTTTCAATCAAATACAGAACTGAAAAGAAGAAAACACTTAGCATTAGTAAGATGCTGTTTTCGTTACAACTGTGTTTGGACATTCTATATTTGAAATTCCACCAACTTGGAGGGTATGGATGCTTCTCCCCAGAAAATTTTGACTTAAAGAAGAGATTAATAGGAATTGAAATAGCCTTTATGTGACTTTATCTGTCAATGTCTACTGTAAAAAATATTAGAATACAGTTCAACATATCTATTTTTTTATTCTTTTTCAATTAACCAAGTGACCATTTAATTTTGTACAAATTTTTAAATAGGAGACATCTAGAAATAAGTATGATTTTTTTAACTTTTAGAAATTTCTGTTTCAAACAGAAAACTGTACAACTGACCAAAACAAATTGGTAAATTAGACTCCATCAAAATTAAAAAATATTTGCTTCAAAAAAACATCAAGAAAATGAAAAGACAATCCAAAGAATGGAGAAAACATTTTACAATTTATAGGTATCGTATCCATAAACGATAAGGGGGTGTGTGTATCTAGAACATATCTATTTTTAAATTCACTTTAAGATGGCAAATAGTCCACATATGTTAACATAATTATTAATACTTATGAAATCTTTTCTTTTGGCAAGACAACAGAAATAAGCTAGAGTGAATGAGATTTGGGGCTGTCCCTTAGAGGATGGGCCTATCATCCCTGTACTTACTGGACAGTGACATGGCCTGAGGTATTGGCACAGCCAACCATTTGTGGTACCTGAGGGAGCCCGTTGAGGGAATCACAAAGGGGATTAGGAAAAGCTGAGAGGCCCAACATTGTAGTGTGTGTTCTCAGCACCCTTCCGTTCACCATTCCTGTGGCCACCATTTCTAATATTAGACGTGGAAACCAGCAAAGAATGTTATCTGGGAGTTTGTAAAAATGCTATTAACCACATAACTGGGCTTTGGGGCTAGGGTGTGAGTGATGGAGAGCTCTTCTCATCTGGCACCACAGCTGTGACTGCCCTCTGGGTGAGGCCCCCTCAGCTAAGTGAGGATTTTCTCTGATACAGACATTGGAAACAATTCCTCAGGTGACAAGAGGGATGAATCCCATGCCATAACATTTGAGAAAAATGTCAGCTTTTGAGCAGCTGGATCCAATCTTACCCCTTTCAAATCCAATTAATGGCAATCATGGCTTCCTGGGTATCTGTGATGAGTCCAGATATCACCAGTCTTTGGCTGATCCTGGCCACAGCAAATAAATCTCTGAAACAAGATCATCTATAGAAAATTACTGTGGCCTTTTCTTAGTTATTTTGCTAAGACCTTTACATTCCACATTTACTAGGATTCACATATACCCTTGTAAGAAAGCTATGTTAACTAATGTGATGAAAATGTGTCAAACGATCTATGAACCAAGTGTATGGTGCCCCACGATCATACTAATGTACACAGCTATGGTTTAATAAAAATAAATTAAAAAAAAAGAAAATTACTGTGTGCTCATTGTTATAAACTTTTCTGCTTGGTACACAAGGGTAAAAAGTTACAGCAGAGAAAGACAGATTTGGAAAAGATTCTCCTAAGTGGAAAATCACAAGAATGGAAAAACAAGCATCTCCTTTGCTCAGTACTAAATTGGAACTAGCAGATTAACATCTACAGACTCATGAGAGAAAACTCAATTACATTCACACCATAGGTGTCCTGGGAAGCAAACTGTAACCTCCCTGGACAGCCACATGGACACCAGGGTGACTGCAGGTTCTTCAGTTGGTATGTTTTACATAATAAAGAGACCAGGGCATGTGTGGCCAGAGTTGTGGAGCTCAAAGTCAGAGGAAGATCCAGACTCTAGATCATGGACTGATGGTCAATACAGAAGGACTGGGAGTAGAGCATGATTTGGGGAGGTGAACAGCACTGGGTAAGATGTCCAGCTGGGAAGACAGTAACAGAGCCCTTGACCCTCCTAGGAGTGTCCATTCCACCCTGATTACAACACTGACTCTACACTTTCTTTTTGAGACAGAGTCTCACTCTGTGCCCTGGGTAGAGTGCCGTGGTGTCACAGCTCACATGATACCTGGTACTGCCTCAGCCTCCTGAGTACCTGGTACTACAGACACCAGCCACAGCCACAGACACCAGCCACAATGGCCAGCTAGTGTTTCCATTTTTAGTAGAGACAGGGTCTTGCTCTTGCTCAGTCTGGTGTCAAACTCCCGAGCTCAAGTGACAGTCACAAACCACCCTGCCCTAATTCTAAACTTTAATTTCTCCTCCCGGGAACATGGAACACTTATTCTGCCTTCCACTCAGCTGCTCATCAGGAACTTCTCATTAATTGCCCAGGTACCCTTGCTCACCAGAGGCAGTGGGGGTGATTTGCACTTGGACAAAATCAGCTCCTCACTGGAGATGCCCCAGACCTCCAGCACACAATGTCACTGACACTGTAGATAACAAGATACTGGGGCTTCCATGGGAGGTCAGGTGCAGGAGCCCCGGGGCTCTGATGGCCCAGGCTATATTTGAGTGACAGTTCCCACACACAGGACTCTGAAGCCTGGACCAAGTGAGTGTTTCCTCTTAGATGAAAACCAGGACAGAAGTGAGGGGTCTCCTGCATGAGGTGAGCTCAGAGCTGGGCTTGAGCAGCTTATTCAGGACAGGGGCTGACACTGCCTCACCCTGAGCAGACATCCATGCCCCAACCTAGCTGAAAGGAGAACATTAGAACATGCTGGGGAGTGTTTCAGGATTGTTGTGGAATTGGGAGGCTTGCTACACACCTTATTCTTCAAAGCCACCCAGGATGAGAAAAAGGAGGATGGACTCTCTTAGTAGCTGAGCTTAGCCCTGCATCACCAAAGCCAGGGGCGCCTGACCTATAGCAGACTGACAGATTAGTGTTGGCTGTGGAGGCAAATAAACAAATTGATGTGTGAAGTTTGGGTTAGAATTTCAAAATATTTTTTTTGTTTTCTTGTTTTTTTTGAGACAGAGACTCAAGCCGTCATCCTGGGTAGAGTGCTGTGGCATCATAGCTCACAGCAATCTCCAACTTGGGCTCAAGCAATCCTCTTGCCTCAGGTTTTCTATTCTTTAGTAGAGACAGGGGTCTCACTTTTGTCAGGCTGGTCTCGAACTCATTAGCTCAAGCACTCCACCCACCTCGGCAGTGTCCCAAAATGCAAGGATTACAGGCATGAGCCACCACACCATGGAAAAATTTCAAAATCTTCAAAAATAAAATAAGATCTAGTAACACATGAGGGGTTGGAGGAAGAAAGAGAGAGAAAAAGGAAGAAAGAAGGAGGCAGAGATGTAGAGAGGAGGAATACACAGAGAATATCAGAGCGTATGACAATGAAGACACGAATTATCAGAACCTCTGGGATACCACAAAGGCAGTCCTAAGAGAAAAATTTATAGCACTGCAAGCCTTCCTCAAGAGAATGAAAAGAGAAGAAGTTAACAACTTAATGGGACATCTCAAGCAACTGGAAAAGGAAGAGCATGCCAACCCCAAACCCAGTAGAAGAAAAGAAATAACCAAAATTAGAGCCAAATTAAATGAAATTGAAAACAAAAGAATTATACAACAGATCAATAATTCAAAAAGTTGGGGTTTGTGTGTTTTTTTTTCTTTTTCTATTAAATCATAGCTGTGTACATTGATATGATCATGGGGCATCATTCACTACTTTCACAGACCATTTGACACACTTTCCTCACACTGGTTAACATAGCCTTCCTGGCATTCTCTGTTACTGTGCCAAGACACTTACATTCCACATTTACCAAGTTTCACATATACCCTTGTAAGATGCACCACTGGTGTAATCCCACCAATCCCGTTCCCTCTACCCACCTCCCCCCTCCCTCCCCTCCCTTTCCCCCTTCCCCCTATTCTTAGGTTGTAACTGGGTTATAGCTTTCATGTGAAAACCCTAAATTAGTTTCATAGTAGGGCTGAGTACATTGGGTACTTTTTCTTCCATTCTTGAGATACTTTACTAAGAAGAATATGATCCAGCTCCATCCATGTAAACATGAAAGAGGTAAAGTCTCCATCTTTCTTTAAGACTGCATAATATTCCATGGTATACATATACCACAATTTATTAATCCATTCGTGGATCGATGGGCACTTGGGCTTTTTACATGACTTAGCAATTACGAATAGGGCTGCAATAAACATTCTGGTACAAATATCTTTGTTATGATGTGATTTTTGGTCTTCTGGGTATATGCCCAGTAGAGGGGTTACAGGATTGAATGGCAGATCTATTTTTAGATCTCTAAGTGTTCTCCATATCTCTTTCCAAAAGGAATGTATTAATTTGCATTCCCACCAGCAGTGCAAAAGTGTTCCCTTTTCTCCACCACGCCATCATCTCTGGTCTTGAGATTTTGTGATATAGGCTAGTCTCACTGGAGTTAGATGATATCTCAAAGTAGTTTTGATTTGCATTTCTCTGATGATTAAAGATGATGAGCATTTTTTCATATGTCTGAAGGCCGCGCGCTTGTCTTCTTCAGAGAAGTTTCTCTTCAAATCCCTTGCCCGGCCTGCAATGGGATCCCTTGTTCTTTTCTTGCTAATGCGTTTGAGTTCTCTGTGGATTCTGGTTATTAAATCTTTTTCGGAGACATAAACTGCAAATATCTTCTCCCATTCTGAGGGCTGTTTGCTAGCTTTACTTACTGTGTTCTTGGCTGTGCAGAAGCTTTTTAGTTTAATCAAGTCCCAGTAGTGTATTTTAGAAGCTGCTTCAATTGCCCGGGGGGGTCCTCCGCATAAAATACTCGCCCAGACCAATTTCTTCAAGGATTTTCCCTGCACTCTCTTCTAGTATTTTTATACTTTCATAACTTAAGTTTAAATCTTTAATCCAGTGAGAGTCTATCTTAGTTAATGGTGAAAGGTGTGGGTCCAGACACACTCTTCCGCAGGTGGCCAGCCAGTTCACCCAGCACTTAGCCAGAATCAAGTGGCACATATACCCTTGTAAGATGCACCACTGATGTAATCTTTTCCCCACTGAATGTTTTTAATTGGCTTGTCAAAGATCAAATAATGGTAAGTAGCTGGGTTCATCTGTTGGTTCTCTATTCTGTTCCAGACATCTCCTTCTCTGTTTTTGTGCCAATACCATGCTGTTTTGATCACTATCAATTTGTAGTATAGTCTGAGGTCTGGTAGCGTAATTCCTCCTGCTTTGTTTTTATTTCTGAGTAATGTCTTGGCTATTCGAGGTTTTTTCTGATTCCATATAAAACAAAGTATTGTTTTTTCAACATCTTTAAAGTATGACAGTGGAGCTTTAATAAGGATTGTGTTGAAATTATATATTGCTTTGGGTAGTATGGACATTTTAACAATGTTGATTCTTCCCAGCCATGACCATGGTATGTTTTTCCATTTGTTAATATTTTCAGCTATTTCTTTTCTTAGAGTTTCATAGTTCTCTTTATAGAGATCTTTCACGTCCTTCGTTAGATAAATTCCCAAATATTTCATCTTCTTTGGCACTACTGTGAATGGGATAGAGTCCTTAATTGTTTTTCAACTTGACTATTGTTGGTATATATAAAGGCTATCGATTTATGAATGTTGATTTTGTAACCTGAGACGCTGCTGTATTCCTTGATCACTTCTAAGAGTTTTGTAGTCCCTAGTATTTTCCAGATATACAATCATATCATCTGCGAAGAGCAAAAGTTTGATCTCTTCTGACTCTATATGGATACCCTTGATCACCTTTTCTTCCCTAATTGTGGTGGCTAAAACTTCCATTACAAGGTTAAAAAGCAATGGAGACAATGGGCAGCCTTGTCTGGTTCCTGATCTGAGTGGAAATGATTCCAATTTAACTCCATTCAACATGATATTGGCTGTGAGATTGCTGTAGATGGTCTCTAACAGTTTAAGAAATGTCCCTTCTATACCGATTTTCTTAAGTGTTCTGATCATGAAGGGATGCTGGATATTATCAAAAGCTTTTTCTGCATCGATTGAGAGAATCATATGGTCTTTGCTTTTTAATTTGTTTATGTGCTGGATTACATTTATAGATTTACATATATTGAACCAGCCATGAGACCCGGGGATAAAACCGGTCATGATGTATGATTTGTTTGATGTGTTGCTGGATTCTGTTTGTTAGGATCTTGTTGAATTTTTTTGCATCTGTATTCATTACTGATATCGGTCTATAATTTTCTTGTTGGGTCTTTTCCTGGTTTGGGGATCAGGATGATGTTTGCTTCATAGAAAATGTTTGGTAGTCTTCCTTCTTTTTCTACCTTATGGAACAGGTTGAGTAATATGGGTACTAATTCCTCTTTAAAGGTTTGGTAGAATTCTGATGTGAAACCATCTGGTCCCGGGATTTTCTTTTTAGGGAGGTTTTGTATGGTGGATGCTATTTCTGAACTTGATATGGACCTGTTCAAAATTTCCACTTGATTCTGGCTAAGTCTTGGAAGGTGACGTGCTTCCAAGTATCAGTCAATTTCCTTCAGATTTTCGTGTTTCTGAGAATAAAGTTTCTTGTAATATTCATTAAGGATTTTTTGGATTTCTGACGAGTCTGTTGTTATTTCATCTTTGTCGTTTCTGATTGATGAGATTAGAGATTTTACTCTTTTTTTCCTGATTAGGTTCACCAAAGGTTTATCTATTTTATTGACCTTTTCGAAAAACCAGCTTTTTGATATATTGATCTGTTGTATTATTCTTTTGTTTTCAATTTCATTTAATTTGGCTCTAATTTTGGTTATTTCTTTTCTTCTACTGGGTTTGGGGTTGGCATGTTCTTCCTTTTCCAGTTGCTTGAAATGTCCCATTAAGTTGTTAACTTCCTCTCTTTCCATTCTCTTCAGGAAGGCTTACAGTGCTATAAATTTCCCTCTTAGAACTGCCTTTGTGTGTCTCAGAGGTTCTGATAGTTCGTGTCTTCATTGTCTTTTTGTTCCAAAAAATTGGTGATTTCTTTCTTAGTCTCATCTCTGACCCAGCTATCATTCAGCATAAGGTTATTTAACTTCCATGTTTTTGTATGAGTATGCAGATTCCTGTTCTTTCTCAGCTCAAGTTTTATTCCATGGTGGTCCGAGAAGATGCATGGAATAATTTCTATTCCTTTAAATTTACTGAGGTTAGACTTGTGACCTAAGATGTGATCAATTTTGGAGTAAGTTCCGTGGGCTGATGAGAAGTATGTGTATTCAGTTTTGTTGGGATGAAATGTTCTGTAGATGTCTGCTAAATCCAAATGTTGGACGGTTAGGTTTAAATCTAAAATTTCTTTGCTTAGCTTCTTGTTGGAGGATCGATCCAACACTGCCAAATGAGTGTTGAAATCTCCGACTATTATGGAGCTGGAGGAAATCAAGTTGCTCGTGTCAGTTAGAGTTTCTCTTATAAATTGAGGTGCATTCTGGTTTGGTGCATAGATATTAATAATTGAAATCTCATCATATTGAGTATTACCCTTAATAAATATGAAGTGACCATTCTTGTTCTTCCTTATTTTTGTTGGTTTAAAGTGTATTGTATCTGCAAATAAAATTGCAACACCTGCTTTTTTCTGATTACCATTTGCCTGAAATATGGATGACCATCCTTTCACCCTGAGTCTGTATTTGTCTTTTAAGTTAAGATGTGACTCTTGTATGCAACACATATCTGGCCTGAGTTTTTGTCCAGTCAGCTAACCTATGCCTCTTTACAGGACAGTTTAAGCCATTCACATTAATGGAGAATATTGATAAGTTTGGTCAAATTTTGGGTATCGAGTTTTTCAAAAGTCCAGTGGGTATTTTTAATCCTTTCACAGGTGTGGAAATTGGAGTTTGATCCAAAGTTTCTGAGTGAGTTTATTTTTGTGGCATAGGATTGGGTTGGTCATTATGGAGTATAGGTCTGAGAATAGCCTGAAGAGCTGGTTTGGTTAGGGCAAATTTCTTCAACATATGAATGTCATTAAAGTATTTAATTTCTCCGTCATAAATGAAACTCAGTTTAGCTGGATACAAGATCCTGGGTTGAACGTTATTTTGCTTTAGGAGATTAAAAGTCAATGACCACCCTCTTCTGGCTTGAAAAGTTTCAGCAGAGAGATCTGCAGTCATTCTAATATTCTTCCCTTTGAAGATAATGGTTGTCTTTCTCTTGGCAGCTTTGAGAATTTCCTCCTTCATATTAACTTTAGCGAAGTTAATTATGATATGCCTGGGGGATGTCTTATTGGGGTTGAGTCATGCTGGGGTTCTGAAACTGTCTGCTATCTGAATTTCAGAATCTCTAGGCATGTCTGGAAAATTCTCTTTCATAATTTCATGGAGAAGGGCCTCTGTGCCCAGCGAGCCATTTCATCGGTTTCAGGAACTCCAATGATTCAGATATTGACCTTCTTCGAATTATCCCAGAGCTCTCTGAGAGAATGATCTGTTTTTGCTTTCCATTTCTCTTCCCCTTTGAGAGTTTGGGAGCGTTCAAAGGCTTTATCTTCAATGTCAGAAATCCTTTCTTCTGCTTGCTCCATTCTGTTGCTGAGGGATTCTACTGTATTTTTCATATCTTTGAGGCCTGTAAATTCTTGCTTCAGTGTGTCTAAAGTCTTTGGTGGTTTTGTCTTTAAATTCGTTAAATTCTTGAGACAACTTTTGAATTTCTCCTCAAATTCCTAATTCCACTTTATTAATCTTGTCTGCAATCTAAATTCTGAATTCGATTTCTGACATCTCAGCCAGTTGTTTATGAATGGGATCTTCAATTACATCTGCCATATCTTTCCTTGGCGGGGGGGGGGGGTTGATTTAGTCTGGTTATTCAGAGTTTTTCCGCTGATTCCATCCCATGGTTGTTTTACTCCCTTTGATTTTTTTCCCTGGGGCTTTGTCGAGGGCCTTTACAGTATTGTGGCCTGAGAAACTGGGCCCTGTCTGGCGTGGTGGGGCTAAGTGGTTCTGTCTTGTTTTCAGCTGGTTTTTGTTACACCCTAGTGAAACAGATACTCTGAATTGAAGTCTCAGCTGTGGAGAGATATCAGCAATTAAGTCACCCCATCCTCCAAACAAATTGGAAAAGGAAAATCAAACCTTCCTACCACCATGCACCCAGGGCACCACCTGATTTGTTCTCAGGCAATTGGTTTATTTCAAAAGGTCCAAATCAATTGTCTCAGTCTGCACCTGTCTCGGATGAGACAGTTTAAGAGGTCTCTGGGAACTGGATCACAGGAGTCTGGTGACTACTCTGGTGTGGCTTGCTCCAGTGCTGCGTGGAGTCAGGAGAAGCCACCTAGCCAATAGATTAGTCTGGGAATGTTGATGCCTCCTTCCCCACCTTGCACCACTGTCACACCCAGTCACTGCAATTGGCTGACCCAGTTGCCTGTAGTGAACCGGTGCTCCAGGAGTTTGCACCTGCCTGAATCACAAGGAAGTCTGGCTGGCCGCTGCGCTCTGCCTCTCTCTAGCAGGAGGAGGTGAGGCCTGACAACCTCAGGTGCTTGATGAAGGTTGGGGGGTTGTCACTCAGGTCCAGTCTCACCCCTGATTAATGTTACTGACAGAAAAGAATAGAACAACTTTGCGGTTCCCCTGCAGAAGAGAAGCTGAATTGAGTTCCAAATCAGCTTGTCTTTGTTCTTGTATTGTCTATAGGCTGACGATCCCCTGAGGGCCAGGTGTGTCTTAGGTTCAATAAAGTGGACCTCTGGGTCAGCCCCGCCCTGGGAGTTTCCCTGGTTTTCAAGTTGGTGTTGCCTCAGGCAAATCCTATACTCACAGTCTCTGGTTGCCCAGGGGGACATAGGGTGTGGCTTCAGAATACTGGGTAGTGAGCCGTATTGCTAGCAAAAGAAGGCTGCTGTTTTATGCCTCAGGGAACTGCTGCTCTGGTGCAGCTCCCTTCCGGCCAACCGTCCTCTTTCTGCCCCCATGCCCCAGAGTCTACACTGACCAGCTGCAGCCCCGGCACTGTCTACATCCCTCGAGCAATCACCCAAGAGTCTGGATGCCTGGGGCACAGGCCTCCAGACCTTGGAGTGAGAGTGGAGGGGAGCGCTGGGAACCCAGGATTTCAGGCAGAGAACACACACAGTTTTACACAGTTTTATGCCTGGCCATATTGTCACCAAAAGATGGCTGTCACACTTTGCCTCAGGGAACTGCCACTCTGGTGCGGTCCCCTCTCCGCTGACCCTCCTCTCCTCACTTCCATGCCCCAGAGCTGTTGCCGACCAGCTGCTGTCCAGGCACTGTCCACACCCCTCGAGAAATCACCCAAGACTCTGAACTCCTGGGGGACTGGCCTCCAGACCTCAGTGTGAGTGGAGGAGAGCGCTGGGAGCTCAGAATTCCAGGTAGAGACTATATACAGTTTTATGCCTGGCAAGAGGACACCATGGCACCCTAGTAGGGGAGGTCCAGTTTTAAAGGGTCTCTCCTGTGGAGTGTAGTGGGAGGACCTTTGAACTCTGCCCGATTGTTTGTGTGGCACTCTGAGCCATTCTCATGGGGGAGGGGACTCCCATCCCCTTGGTGATGGATTTTGTACCTTTTGTTTGTATCCTTGTGGTCGCAGCGAGCCTCAGCAGGGTTGACGTGCGTTCTTCAAGCTTCTCTCTTAGTGCAGCTCAAATCCACCAGGTTACTTGCTGAATTTTTGTCCTTTAACTCTCTTTCTGGATGGGAGCCTCTGTGGAAAGCTGGCTTCAGTAAGCCATCTTGTCTCCTCACCCCCCCCCCAAAAGTTGGTTTTTTGAAAAGGTCAATGAAATAGATAAACTTTTGGCTAACCTAACCAGAAAAAAAAAGAAGAAAATCTCTAATTTCATCAATCAGAAATGACAAAGACAAAATAACAACAGACTCCTCAGAAATTCAAAAATCCTTAATGAATATTACAAGAAACTTTATTCTCAGAAATATGAAAATCTGAAGGAAATTGACCAATACTTGGAAGCACATCACCTTCCTAGAGTTAGCCAGAATCAAGTGGAAATGTTCGACAGGCCTATATCAAGTTCTAAAATAGCATCAACCATACAAAATCTCCCTAAAAATAAAAGCCCAAGACCAGATGGCTTCACATCAGAATTCTACCAAACCTCTAAAGAGGAACTAGTACCTATATTACTCAACCTATTCCAAAATATAGGGAAAAAAGGAAAACTACCCAACATGTTCTATGAAGCAAACATCACCCTGATCCCCAAACCAGGAAAAGACTCAACAAGAAAAGAAAATTATAGACCAATATCAGTAATGAATATAGATGCAAAAATATTCAACAAGATCCAGCAACACATCAAACAAATTATACATCATGACCAAGTTGGTTTTATCCCCGGGTCTCATGGCTGGTTCAATATATGTAAATCTATAAGTATAATTCAGCACATAAACAAATTACAAAACAAAGACCATACGATTCACTCAATTGATACAGAAAAAGCTTTTGATAATATCCAGCATCCCTTCATGATCAGAACACTTAAGAAAATCGGTATAGAAGGGACATTTCTTAAACTGATAGAGGCCATCTACAGCAAACCCACAGCTAATATCGTATTGAATGGAGTTAAATTGAAATCATTTCCACTCAGATCAGGAACCAGACAAGGCTGCCCATTGTCTCCAGTGCTCTTTAACATTATAATGGAAGTTATAGCCATCGCAATTAGGGAAGAAAAGGCAATCAAGGGTATCGATATGGAGTCAGAAGAGATCAAACTTACACTCTTCACAGATGATATGATTGTATATCTGGAAAACACCAGGGATTCTACTACAAAACTCTTAGAAGTGATCAAGGAATACAGCAGCGTCTCAGGTTACAAAATCAACATTCATAAATTGGTAGCCTTTATATATACCAACAATAGCCAAGCTGAAAAAACAGTCAAGGACTCTATTCCATTCACAGTAGTGCCAAAGATGAAATATTTTGGAGTTTATCTAACAAAGGATGTGAAAGATCTCTATAAAGAGAACTATGAAACTCTAAGAAAAGAAATAGCTGAAAACATTAACAAATGAAAAAACATACCATGGTCATGTCTGGGAAGAATCAACATGGTTAAAATGTTCCTATTACCCAAAACAATATACAATTTTAATGCAATCCCTATTAAAGCTCCACTGTCATACTTTAAAGATCTTGAAAAAATACTTCACTTTATATGGAATCAGAAAAAAACTCAAATAGCCAATACATTATTCAGAAATAAAAACAAAGCGGAACCTTAGCTCTCGATGCCTGGCCGCTTCGCTTCTCTGCCAGCACCTCTGCCTTGCCCACCCACAGCCCCTCGCAACTTGGTGGGCCTCCCCTTTGTCCAGCCCAGCCCTGCCACTGCTCCCCACCCAAAGCCGAGCTCCCGGTCCCTGGGCTGATTGCCCATGGCGGCTGGGCATGGAGGGGTTGGGGACCCAGCTCACCCCCTGCCGATGAGCCTCTGAGGAGCACGGGCAGACAATGGAACACCACATCCTGGAGCACCAGCTGTAATTTGCCAGCATTGCCAAGGAGAGTACCCTGCTCTTCAACTATGGCCTGATCAAAATTGCTTCCTGTCCTCCAAGACCAGGTGCAAGTTCTTCAGTCTGACTGAGACACGGGAAGATTACACCATCATTGTTGATGAGGAGGGATTCCTAGTTACAGGACTGGCACCTGCCCGGACCTCCATAACAGCTATGCAGTGACCCGCAACCTGTGCCTACCTGGACTTCTTTCTGTAAGAGCTGCACAGTGACCCGTGACATCTGCCAGGACTTCCATACCAGCACACCACGACCTGCGACCTGTGCCAGCCGAGCCTCCCCACGCGCTGACCAGGAACTCTGGGAGCTGCACAACCCCGCATCCCCCCACCTGTACTCTCCCTTCCTCCATACTGCTGCTTTTCTGGCCAGGGACTCTGGTAGCTGCGTGCCCTCTAGAGCCCTCCCTGCCTCTGCTCAGAGCGCTTCTCCTGGCCAGAGACTGCTGGAGCCTTGGACCCTCTATGCCAAAGTCACTGGGCCCCAGGCACTCACAGAACCGTGTGCACCACCCCTGCCCTGTTGCTGGATCCAGGTATGTCATACTCTGGAGCTGCTCCCACAACTAGAACTCCCTGGCAGGGGCAGCCCCAGAGGAGCTACACAGGCTCACTCCCTACAAATATCCAGCAACAATAGAGTGATCCCATTGGAGTCTAATCTTGGAGAGACACCTCCCCAACTCTGAGGATGACCAGAGGCAATGGTGAAAAACAATCATGAGGTGAAATCAACAGAAATACTCTGGCAATATGAACAATCAGAGTACATCAACTTCCCCAAGGAACAATGGGGCAGACACAGCACAAAATCCCATGCACAAACAAATAGCTGAGATGTCAGAAATCGAATTCAGAATCTGGATAGCAAATAAGATCAAGTTAGAATTCCAAGCAGTAACCCAAAAGATGTCTCAAGAATTCAATGAATTCAAAAACCAAATTACCAAACATTTTGCACATTGAGACAAGAAGTTGCAGCCCTCAAAGTTCTGAGAAACACAGTAGAATCCCTCAGTAACAGAATGGAGCAAGCAGAAGAAATGATTTCTGACATTGAAGACAACACTTTTGAATGCTCCCAAACTCTCAAAGAGGAAGAGAAATGGAGGGCAAAAATAGATCACTGTCTCAGAGAGCTCTGGGATGATTTGAAGAAAACCAATATTCGTCTTATAGGGATCCCCGAAAGTGATGAAGTGGCTTCACAAGGCACAGAGTCGCTGCACCATGAGATTATGGAAGAGAACTTTCCAGACATGCCAAGAGATTCTGTAATTCAGATAGCAGACAGTTTCTGAACTCCAGCACGACGCAACCCAAATAAGACATCCCCCAGACACATCATAATCAATTTCACTAAAGTTAACATGAAGGAGAAAATTCTGAAAGCAGCCAGACAAAAGAAAACCATCACCTACAAGGGGAAGAATATTAGAATAACTGCAGATCTCTCTGCTGAAATCTTTCAAGCTAGAAGAGGATGGTCATCGAATTTAAATCTTCTAAAACAAAATAACATTCAACCCAGGATCCTGTACCCAGCTAAAGTGAGTTTCATTTATGATGGAGAAATTAAATACTTTAATGACATTCACATGTTGAAGAAATTTGCCATAACTAAACCAGCTCTCCAAGATATTCTCAGACCTATCCTCCATAAAGACCAGCGTAATCCTCCACCACAAAAGTAAACTCACCCAGAAAATTTTGATCAACTTCCAAATTCCACAGTTGCAAAAGGATTAAAAATGTCCACCAGGCTCTTGAAAGGCTTATCAATATTCTCAATTAATGTGAATGGTTTAAATTGTCCTCTAAAGAGGCACAGGTTGGCTGACTGTATATAAAAACTCAAGCCAGATATCTCCTGCATGCAAGAATCTCATCTTACATTAAAAGATAAGTATAGAGTCAAGGTTAAGGGATGGTCATCTATACTCCAGGCAAATGGAAAGCAGAAAAAAGCAGGCATTGCAATCCTATTCAAAGACAGAATAGGTTTAAACCAACAAAAATAAGGAAGGCTAGGATGGACACTTCATATTTGTTAAAGGTAATACTCAATATGATGAGATTTCACTTATTAATATTTATGCACGCAACCAGAAGTCACCTCAATTTATAAGAGAAACTCTAACTTACATGAGCAACTTGATTTCCTCCAGTTCCGTAGTAGTTGGAGATTTTAACACCCCTTTAGCAGTGCTGGATGGATCCTCCAAAAAGAAGCTAAGCAAAGAAATTTTAGATTTGAACTTAACCATTCAACATCTGGACTTAACAGACATCTACAGAACATTTCATCCCAACAAAGCTGAATACGCATACTTCTCATCAGCCCATGGAACATACTACAAAATCGACCACATCCTAGGCTACAAATCTAACCTCAGCAAATTTTAAAAAATAGAAATTATTCTTTGCATCTTCTCAGACCATCATGGAATAAAAGTTGAACTGAATAAAAACAGGAACCTGCATACCCATACAAAAACATGGAAGCTAAATAACCTTATCCTGAAGGACAGATGGGTTATAGACGAGATTAAGAAGGAAATCACCAAATTTTTGGAACAAAATGACGATGAAGACAAGAATTATCAGAACCTCTGGGATACTGCAAAGGCAGTCCTAAGAGGGAAATTTATAGCACTGCAAGCTTTCCACAAGAAAATGGAAAGAGAGGAAGTTAACAACTTAATGGGACATCTCAAGCAACCGCAGAGGGAAGAACATTCCAACCCCAAACCAGCAGAAGAAAAGAGATAACAAAAATCAGAGGAGAATTAAATGAATTTGAAAACAAAAGAATTATACAACAAATCAATAAATCCAAAAGTTGGTTTTTTGAAAAGATCAATAAAATAGATAAACCTTTGGACAACCTAACCAGGAAAAAAAGAGTAAAATCTCTAACTTCATCAATCAGAAATGGTAAAGATGAAATAACAATGGACCCCTCAGAAATTCAAAAAATCCTCAACGAATATTACAAGAAACTTTACTCTGAGAAATATGAAAATCTGAAAGAAATCGACCAATACTTGGAAGTATGCCACCTACTGATACTTGGTCAGAATGAAGTGGAAATGTTGAACAGGCCTATATCAAGTTCTGAAATAGCAACAACTATATAAAGTCTCCCTTAAAAAAAAAAGCCCAGGACCAGACAGCTTTACGTCAGAATTCTACCAAACCTTTAAAGAAGAGCTAGTACCTATATTACTACACCTCTTCCAAAATATAGAAAAAGAAGGAAGACTACCCAACACATTCTACAAAGCAAACATCACCTTGATCCCTAAACCAGAGAAAGACCCAACAAGAAAAGAAAATTATAGACCAATATCACTAATGAATATTGATGCAAAAATACTCAATAAGGTCCTAACAAATGGAATCCAACAACACATCAAAAAAATTATACACCATGACCAAATGGGATTTTTCCCAGGGTCTCAAGGCTGGTTCAATATACGTAAATCTATAAATGTAACTCAGCACATAAGCAAACTAAAAAATAAAGACCACATGATTCTCTCAATTGAGGCACAAAAAGCTTTTGATAATATCTACCATCCCTTCATGATCAGAACTCTTAAGAAAATTTGTATAGAAGGGACATTTCTTAAACTAATAGAGGCCATCTACAGCAAACTCACAGCCAATATCATATTGAATGGAGTTAAATTGAAATCATTTCCACTTAGATCAGGAAACAGGAAAGGTTGCCCATTGTCTCCATTGCTCTTTAACATTGTAATGGAAGTTTTAGCCATTGCAATTAGGGAAGAAAAGGCAACCAAGGGTATCCATATAGGGTCAGAAGAGATCAAACTTTCACTCTTCGCAGCTGACATGATCGTATATCTGGAAAACACTAGGGATTCTACTACAAAACTTTTAGAAGTGATCAAAGAATACAGCAATGTCTCAGGCTACAAAATCAACACCCATAAATCTGTAGCCTTTATATATACCAACAGTAGCCAAGCTGAAAAAACAGTCAAGGACTCTATTCCTTTCACAGTAGTGCCAAAGAAGATGAAATATTTGCGAGTTTATCTTACAAAGGATGTGAAACATCTCTACAAAGAGAACTATGAAACTTTAAGAAAAGAAATAGCTGAAGATTTTAACAAATGGAAAAACATACCATGCTCATGGCTGGGAAGAATCAACATTGTTAAAATGTCTATACTACCCAAAGCAATATATAATTTTAATGCAATTTCCATTGTCATATTTTAAAGATCTTGAAAAAAATAATACTTCATTTTATATGGAATCAGAAAAAACCTCAAATAGCTAGAAATTTACTCAAAAATAAAAACAAAGCAGGAGGAATTATGCTACCAGACCTGAGACTGCACTATAACTCGATAGTGATCAAAACAGCATGGTACTGGCACAAAAACAGAAGTAGATGTCTGGAACAGAATAGAGAACCAAGAGATGAATCCAGCTACTTACCGTTATTCAATCTTTGACAAGCCAATTAAAAACATTCAGTGGGGAAAAGATTCCCTATTTAACAAATGGTGCTGGGTGAACTGGCTGGCAACCTGTAGAAGAAGGAAACTGGACCCACACCTTTCACCATTAACTAAGATAGACTCTCACTGGATAAAAGATTTAAACTTAAGACATGAAACTATAAAAATACTCGAAGAAAGTGCAGGGAAAACTCTTGAAGGAATCAGTCTGCGTGAATATTTTATGTGGAGGACTCCCCAGGCAATTGAAGCAGTATCAAAAATACATTACTGGGACCTGATCAAGCTAAAAAGCTTCTGCACAGCCAAGAACATATTAAGTAAAGCAAGCAGACAGCCCTCAGAATGGGAGAAGATATATGCAGGGTGTACCTCCGATAAAGGTTTTATAACCAGAATCCACAGAGAACTCAAACATATTAGCAAGAAAAGAACAAGTGATCCCATCTCAGGGTGGGCAAAGGACTTGAAGAGAAACTTCTCTAAAGAAGACAGACACATGATCTACAGACACATGAAAAAAGCTCATCATTCTTAATCATCAGAGAAATTCAAATCAAAACTACTTTGAGATATCACCTAACCCCAGTAAGAGTAGCCCACATAACAAAATCCCAAAACCAGAGATGTTGGCGTAGATGTGGAGAAAAGGGCACACTTCTACACTGCTGGTGGGAATGCACACTAATACATTCCTTTTTGAAGGATGTTTGGAGAACACTTAGAGATCTAAAAATAGACCTGCCACTTGATCCTATAATTCCTTTACTAGGTATATACCCAGAAGACCAAAAATCCCAATATAACAAAGACATCTGTACCAGAATGTTTATTGCAGCCCAATTTTAATTGCTAAGTCATGGAAAAAGCCCAAGTACTCATCAACCCACGAATGGACTAGCAAATTGTGGTACATGTATACCATGGAATATTATGCAGCCTTAAAGAAAGATGGAGATTTTACCTCTTTCATGTTTACATGGATGGAGCTGGAACATATTCTTAGTAAAGTATCTCAAGAATGGAAGAAAAAGTATCCAATGTACTCAGCCCTACTATGAAACTAATTTATGGCTTTCATATGAAAGCTATAACCCAGTTATAACCTAAGAATATGGGGAAGGGGAAGAGGGAGGGGAGGGAGGGGGGAGGATGGGTAGAGGGAGGGTGATTGGTGGGATTACACCTACAGTGCATCTTACAAGGTACATGTGAAACTTAGTAAATGTAGAATATAAATGTCTTAACACAATAACTAAGAAAATGCCAGGAAGGCTATGTTAACCAGTGTGATGAAAATGTGTCAAGCCGTCTATAAAACCAGTGTATGGTGCCCCATGATCGCATTTATGTACACAGCTATGATTTAATAAAAATAAATAAATAAAAGAAAGAAAATTCTTTAATTACATAACGGCTACAACAGATAAAATTCCTACTAAGTCCATTGTGGCTATAGAACACATGCAGAATAATATGAAAATGTAGATGTAGGGAAACCAGATCTGAGAAATGAATTTGGACATTTGTGCCTTTGCAGGCACAGTGGGATGTGGTCCCACATCTGCTAACCTGTTGATCTGTGCAGTTTCTCTCCACAGTGGACATTAACATGGACATGGACACAGCCCAGGAGCATCTCCTTATCTCAGATGACCTGAAGAGTGTGCTGTATGGGCGAATCAACCAGGACTGGGCAGAGTGTGCCCAGAGGTTCAGCCATGCCCTCTGTGTCCTGGGCTCCCTCCAGTTCTCCTCTGGCTGCCACTACTGGGAGGTGGAGTTGGGGGCCAGGGGGACAGTGGGACGTGGGTGTCTAGAGAGAGTCTGTGCACCACAGAGGGAGGATCCTAACATCCTCCACATGTGGATTCTGGACACTGAGCTTAAGGGACAAGCAATAGGTCTCAGCCAACAGTATCCCTGACTGCCCTCTGAGCCCCTGACTACACCGGGTGGGCTTTTTCCTGGATGTGGATTTGGGAAACATTACTTTTGGGGAAATTAGGGATAGATTCCACATCTTCACATTTACCATAATCTCTGCTTCTGAACCCCTGTGTCCATTCTTCTCCCTGAGTCCAAGCTTGGTGACCAGGGCACCCTGAGCACCCAGCGTGCCTCAGTGCTGACTCTGTGCCACTCCATTAGTCAGCCTAATGGTGTTCATATACCCATTAGGCTGGTGTATTCCCTCCCTTCTCTCCCCTCCTCTGTTTGATTTCCACTGAGTTCTTCTTCCCTCTGCACACGTGTGGGCTCATCAGTTATTTCCAGTTTTATGTGGAGCAGGTGGGTGTTTGTTCTTCCATTCTTGAGATACTTCCCTTAGGTGAATGGTCTCCACTTCCATCCAGGTTGTTGCAGAAGGTGTTGTTCGCAATTAGGTAACTCTGAACAGGGGCTCCTGCTTCCCCTCAAGGTCCAATCAATACATCACCACCAATGTGTCAGGCCAGTGTGACGTCTTCTGAGTGGGAAAGTTGGACAACATCTTTGGAACTAACAAATGGTTCTAATGCTGAGAAAAGTCAAATATTCAAGGTGGTGGATGTGATCTTCATACATCATTTAAATGTACTAAATTATCATTTGTGTCTTGAGATGATATAATCTATTATGTATCAATAAAAAATTTCAAGAAAGAAAGATTGGGTTCAGGTTTGTGCATAGGGAGGGTGAACATTGGGCCCTGGTAGGAATTTGGAGTCTAGAGGAAGTGAGGATGTACCAGAAAGAAACCCTGGGTGGGAGCAGCAAAAAACCCGCAATAGTGGAGCCTCAATGGTACTCTGATCTAACAAAACAAACTCTGTAACCAACATGTATGTACCCCTATAATGGGCTAAATTAAAACAAAAATGGCAATCGTATTCCACAAATAGTGAAGCAGAGAATACAGGATATATAATATTATGTTAAAAATAACTGGGTGAATGAAAACTGTTATCATCTCCTTTGTATACCATCGGGGAAACTAGGACCTCCCAGCCTACATAGACTGAAATGTTCCCACATGCCACACCCCACACTGAGGAGAAGGGTCAGGCAGACTGTTAGCCAAACAAACTGACCTCACAGTGAAGATTGTACACCACACACCACATGGTTATGAGGAGATGGCATGAGGAAGCTCAAGGAACAAGCAGGGCCAGTGGGAGGAGGGCTTAGTATTGAGAGGGGACAAGGTGGCCTCAGTTCCTGCAGGAGAGTGCAACTGGTGTGTTTGAATAGAAATTACTGCTGACAAAGAAGAAAACCCCATACTCTTGAAAACCAGGGAGAGTAGCTGGCCCAGCTGGGACCAGGACAATGCATGTGGGGAGCCAGACCCACAGGGTAGGGCAAATCTGCTGAGAGGAGGATGCTTAGCACTGGGATTTGGGAACTGTAAGGCTCCATGTTATCAAAGAAGGTTTTGAAATTCCCGGATTTAGAATATGCTGAAAACCTGACTGACATTCACATAATTCGGGGCCACATTGTGATCTGCTTTGTAATTAATTTCTTCATGATTTGCCCCTATTTTCCATTACTTTTCATAGCACTTTCCAGTAATTTTAAAGAATATCGAAATTATCTCAACTTAGACTTACACATTGCTTTGCCTGACACCTGCCCATGTGACCAAAAATACCTCCTCCATGTATGAGTAAGGGGGACAGCAGGGAGGACCACAGGACAGAAGAGGGGAGGCATGGTAGGAATGAGAAAAGCAAATTATAACTTCCCAGCACAGTCACAGCTATGTAAGGTAGACAGGAGGTGTACTGTGACAGAGAGGCTTCAAATGGGACATTTTCCAGTCTGATCACAAGGTGGGCAATAAACAGCAGGAGGTGCAGAGTTTAAAGTCATGGGAAAGACCCAACTCCAGGTCACATGTGAGGCTCTGTGTGCACAGACTCAGGGAGTCAGCACAGTTCTAGAAAAGTGAAAAGACAGTAAGGACCGTGCCCACCTGGAATATAGAACAGGAGGCCCTAGACCCACACGTGACTGTCCCCTCTACCCTGATCACATGATTCTGAACTGAGATGCTCCCACGGGAACACAGAGAACTTTCTCTACCTCTTGCTCAGGGCTATTAGGATCTTCCCACTAATTGCCAGAAGTTGTCCTTAATCACCAGAAGGGGCTGAGGCTGAAAGGCACTGGGAATAAATTTTGCTCTTCACAAAAGTTTCTCCAAAGTCTCCCAGGAGACAATGTCACCAATGCTACAGATGACATGATAATGAGATCTCTGTGGGGAGGTCAGAAAGGGTCCTGTCCCTATAACTATGGACTCAAGGACCCTAGGAGAGCCCTGACTGAATCTTCTCTTCACAGAGCTTTTAGCCAAGACCAGCCAGGTGAGTGCTCTGCTCCCCTATACAGAACATCAAGGACACAGATGGGACAGAGTGTCACCCAGCAAAAGAGGGACACACAGATGTGGTTGTGTCCTGATGTTGCTCAGAACAGGTGCTCGCCCTTCTTTTCTCTGAGCACCCCACCCAGGCTATGGTACTGAGGGGCAGGTGGTCATCTGCAGTGGAGTCTCAGGGGACAGTACATGGAGAGGGTCTCTGTGAATCCTTGCGTCCTAGAGACCCTGATAGTGAGAGAAAGGAGGACAGGGCTTCTCTGGGTTCTCAGCCGAGGTGAGTGACAGAGTCCCTGAGCTCTTCCTTCAGGTGCACAAGAGTCTACTCTTTTCTCAGACCTAATAAATTTAGGTTTTGCTGTGAATACAAGTGGAAAGTCAGATAAAGTGTAGGGCTGTTGTTAGAACTTAAGTGTCCTACAGATAAAATTAGGGCCACTAAACACAAACATCTACAAACAGAAATACACAGGGGGAAATAGTCTGTGACACATTATTTGTAAGGACAATATTTCTGTTTTCACATCCTAATGAGCAGGATGCAGTTGACTCAGTGTTTCTGCAGAGAGTCTGGGACACTTGTGTTGTGACTTCATGTGGTTGATGTGTCTGTGTGTGCTCAGACTTTTATCTAAGTGAACAGAAAAGAACCGATAGCTGCATCCATCAGTAATCTGGCGCAAAAAAGAGAGACAAAAAATCAGGGAGGAGAACTCTACTTAATATGCAGGTGTTATGAAAGTGTGTTTGTGGAAGAGAGGGGATCCATTCTTCTTCCTTTACATTTAATTAGGCCTCCCCATATCCTTGGCAGTGTAGGTAATTGAAACAATTCGAAAATACCTACAGGCACTGTATTTCTACTTCTGAATGAGCAATACCTTTGTCCCTCTCCTTGTGATCTAGTGATGAAGAACTGATATAAAATCTGCATTATGCGTTCACAAATGTCTTATCAACTGTATTAATTATTACATTAGCACATACTTTTTCACAGAGACAACAGCGGCAGAGTGTTGTCTGTTGGAACATAACCCAAGTTGGACTGAGCTAATAGATGGCTGATTGGACATACAGTAGGAGCTTTCTGGTTCTGGAGGTTGGAATCTCCACAACCTGCCCAAAGGCTTCCAGCTGCAGGGGTGGTCTCCAGTCTCAGCAACATGGACTGGGGAGGCAGGAGCAAGACCCAGGACTGTTGATTCCAGTGCTGGTGGTGGCAAGCTCTGCACAGTGCCCCTTCCTCTTGGTCTGCCCAGCAGTTTCATGAGATTTAGCCAATTCTCCCAAAGAGCAAGGACTTTTGGTAACTTAGTGGGGTTGTTTCAAATTCCTCTGTAGTTGGAAGTGGATCTTAATCCTACAGGAGTAAGTAACATTATTGCCTCAGGAAGACATTACTCCTTCAACCAGAATGGGTCACCTTCCTGCAGGATCCCACAGAATCTAGCTGTCCAGCCACTGGGGCTGTGATCAGACTTTGATGTGACACTCTAATGGTCTGTGGGTGACTTGAGCTGAGGGACATAGTCTGACTCTCTCTTGTAAAATGCAAAACTCACAAAAGACTCAGAGAAAACACAGGAACTCAAAAACTAAGGGAGATGTCAAACAACCTGTCACCCAGGGGGACTTAGGATCAATGTTGATCTGTGGTGAGCTGAAGATGACACCACTCAGAGAAAGTGGACCAGGACCCAATTTCTCATAACACTAACTTCTGTCCAATTATTATTACTGAAATCATTTTTGGTCACTGGGTACATTCTCCATACCAAATTTAATACCCAAGGACACTTTAGGGCCATCTTCCGTATCCAGAGAGCTGATGATTTAGAAACAATATCTGTGCCCAGTCATTCTAGTAAAGAGTGTTGAGTTCTGAAGAGGTGACAATTAATTCTCTCACAGGGAGTTGGATGATCTTATGATTTCGGCATGATTTTTGACTTTTCCACGTCATGGTCTCAAATGCGAATATTAATATGGTGCCCAGGAAGGTTATGAACTGTCAATACACAACTCTGCATGCTTATCCCAGTCCCCTCACTACACATGTAGAAAGTGCATGCTCAGTTAATGCTTCTCATGTCACCTCACTATGGAAGGAGACACTCATGGATCCTAAATTACAAAGTTTTGGTGTGGTGAGAATAGAAGTAATTACAAATAATGATGAAATGTGAAATTCAGGACAGGGATTATTCTCCAGGGTGAGCCTATTCCATGAAATATGTCAATATCTCCATTTTCAGGGAGAAAAAGGCCAGAGATGAGAACCCAACAGTGGTGTGGCCATCACTAGCACAGCCGGCTTTGCAGTTCCTGCCATGCATTCTCAGTACAATATCCTAAGAACTGTAGGGGAAGTGGCTCTGAAAACCATCTTTCCTCTCCTGATTGTGGTCGGGACTCTGGCCAATGTCCTTCTGTTCTTCCATAATGTCTCTCCAATCCTGACCGGTTTTAGGATGAAACCCACACACACAATTCTCACCCACCTGGCTGTGGCCAACTCCCTGGTCCTCCTCTCCACTGGAATCCCCCATTCAGTGGTGATCTTTGTTCTGACAAAGTCCTTATCTACCCTTGGGTGCAAACTGCTCTATTACATCCGCCTAGTAGCTCGAAGCACCACGCTGTGCTCCACCTGTGTCTTGAGAACCTATTGGTTCCTCACTCTTATCTCTGGGAGTCCAGGGACAGTGATACTCAGAGGAGGATCTCCCGTGGCCATTGGTCCTGCTTGTGGCATGTGCTGGGCATTCAGTGCCTTGTGGAATAGCTATGTTCCTGTGATATTCAGTGGTACCCGGGACACAAATGACACTAACATGCAAGGCAACTGGTTTTGCTCATCCTGTGCTTGCACTGCAGGCCAAGTCTTCCTGTGGTCAGCCCCTGACGCCCTGTTCATTGGCCTCATGGGCTGGACCAGTGGTTCCATGATGCTTCTTCTGCAGAGACACCGCCAGAGACTACAGCATGTCCACACCACCAGCCAGCACCACAAAAGGCCCGCTGAGACCAGAGCCACACACACTGTCCTGATGCTGGTGGTCACTTTTCTTGTCTTTTATATGCTGAATTCCATTATTAATTTCTATATGGCTGCCTTTCTTATCTCTCATCTGTGGTTGATGCATGCCTCAGGTGCTTTGGGTGCATGTTTTCCCACTGTTTGCCCCTTACTACTGATATTTAGGGACCCTCGAAGGCCTGGGTTCTGTTCGTGAAGTGTAGACCTCACCGTCATACCTAAAATGTTAAATACAGCAGACAGTGCCAATAACAGCCGCAGTGACTCTACCATTGTCTGAGCACCCCTCTTTCACATTGACCCACGATAACCTTGGAAACTCGCTGTGACATTGACACTGTGTTGGGGGATCTCACTGTTGTAGAACAAATTATAGGCACAATCATTTCATGGCACTTGGCGGGGAAGCAGTATCCCCTTTGGCCAGTGAAATTGTCTAACAGAAATTTCCTATATTCAGGATTATGTAAACAGAGACCACAAAGTTTATCTGAATGCGGATTCTTAGATGAACTGTGCTAATAAAGTTTAATAGGTTTAATCAATAAAGTTTAATAGTGTGCTAATCTCTGACACACACTTGTTCATAACTTACTATAGATCTAAGTAAATATTCCTTTCCAGGGTGGGCTGATATTTTATTTCACGCATGAAGACAAAAGACCTCAAATGTGAAGTATGCATTTTGTTATATTATTTTGTATCTCTCTCATGTTGTTGTCCAATGCTTTATTTTGAAAAAGAAAATATGAGATACAGTGAATTGCTGCCCCTTACCTCCGAATGCTTTTTTTTATGGAGTTGACCGTATACATTTTACTGATTGGATGAACAAGGCATTAATAGGCCTCTCACTAGACAGTGGTCAGAGCTGCCATCTCTAGATTTGTTACTTGGAGTTTTAGTTGTCGTCATTGAAAATTACAGCTGGGCCTTGCTTTCTATTTTCTCTCCATCTGCTTATTCCTCTCTGTTGTCTTTCTTTCTTCTTTTTTTTTTTTCTTTCTTGAGACAGAGTCTTACTCTGTCCCCCTGGGTAAAGTGCCATGGAGTCATAACTCACAGCAGCCTCATTCTCTTGGCCTCGAGTTATGCTGTTGTCTCAGCCTCTGAAGTAGCTGGACTATAGGTATATGCCACAACACCCTGACTAATTTCTTCTTTTTTAGTAGAGACCATGTCTTACTCTTGCTCAGTCTGGTCTCCAATTCCTTATCTCAAGCAATCCACCTGCCTGAGCCTCCCAGAGTGCTAGGATTACAGGCACGAGCCACCACCCCCAGCCTTGTCTTTCCTTTTGCATTCTGTGGGACAGTCTGGTATATTTTTGACCTCTTATTTTTTACATACTGGAATTAAGTTATACTTATTTCTAGTGTGGGTTGTAGCCATTAAAATGTGTAATTCTGAAGTATTACAAGGTTAGCACTAATATTTCCTGCTCACCAGAATATATAGGAACCCGTGTGATCCAGGAGCACTGCCACTGACTTTGTGCCACTATTTTCCCTGTCTCAATTCTGTATGTGTCATAACCCACAATAAAGTCTCGTGTAGCCATCAAGAACCAGTTATCTGTCACAGAAACTAAAAATGAAAAAGTGGTACAGATTATACATGTATACACATGGTTGTCATTTCTCTGTTCATACTTCCTGAGAGTCCGTTGGCTCCACCCACATGGTCACGTTATGACAAGTAGCTCTGTGCTCCAACCCCGACAGTCAGGGGAGCTGGTCATCTTGGAGATACTTAGCTAACTATTCATCTCTAAGATCTCTGGCTCCTTATAGGATTCCCCAGTCAAGTTCTGGGTCATAGTTGTCTCAGGATCTAAAGACATCTTCCTCATGCCCAGGGGAGTTTGTCCTGTGTCTTGAGTTTAGAAGAGATGACCCACCTCCACTCAGGACTTCTAATATGATATCTTGTTTGGTTATAACTCTAGGACAACAAAAGCCTGAATAGAAAAGTCTCATCAACACTGTGAAATAAGGAAGGGAGTTTGTAAAAGTTTTTTAAATATCTCCATATTTTCCAATAATTCTTGGCACAATTCTTCTCATTCAAAATACCTATACTATGTGCATATTTTAATAGAGTCTTTGCCCCTACAGATATATTCTATGTCGTATGTGAGAGCAAGGAATAGTCATAGTCTCTGCCTTTATTCGTGGATTTTAAGAAGGATGAAAAAAACCTTTGATCAAGAAGCCCCCAAATATAACCAGACTTTCTACCATGAGTAAAAAGCACTTGTTGCTATGAAATGTTTATGTTAATTTACCTGACAGAGCTACAGGAACTAAAGCAGATGCCACATCCAGGCCTTTGCCTGAGGAGGGCGGAGGTCTGTGTGGCTTCCACCTGTTGACCTATTGACACTTTCTCTACAGTGGGTGTGACCTGGAATGTGGACACAGCCAACGAATATCTCACCATTTTCTTTTCTTTTTTTTATGAGACAGAATCTCACTCTGTTGCCATGGGTAAAGTGCTGTGGCATCACAGCTCACAGAAACCTCAAACTCCTGGGCTGAAGAGGTCCTCCTGCCTCAGCCTCCCAAGTAGCTGGGACTACAGGTGCCCGATGAAAGGCCTAGCTAGCTTTTTTTTTCCTTAGTAGAAATAGGGTCTCACTCTTGCTCAGGCTGGTCTTGAACTCCTGACCTCAAGCAATCCACCTGCCTCAGCCTCCCAGAGTGCTAGAATTATAGGTGTGAGCCACCTTGCCCAGCCCTCCTGGTCATTTATGATGACTGTGGTTCAAAGTGGGCATCTCACACAGAGTCAGCGAAAGTGTGCTGAGAGGTTCCAGCATAAAATGTGTGTCCTGGGTCCCCCCAGCTTCCTTCTGGCCACCACTGCTGGGAGATGGATATGGGACAGAAGATAACCTGGTACCTGGAGGTCTGCAGAGAATCTCTTCTCCAAGAAAAGGTGATCCCACTGTGCACACAATCTGGATTTTGGACCTTGGGTTTAATATGGGGAAAGTTTGCAGCCAGCACCACACCTGGGACTGTCCTTTATGTGGACCCCAGATATGCCTAGTAGGCAGTTTCCTGGATATGGTCATTGGTAAGGTGTCCTTCTGTGACATAGGGGTGTAACCCACCTCTTCAGATTTACTAAGGCCTCTGCTTCTGAACCATTTTGCCCTTTCTTCTATCCTTCAGATCCAAAACATGGTGATCAAGGCTCCCTGAGTATCTTGTGATAAATCCCAGCATTGCAATTCTCAGTTAGCTACAGGTAGACTGAGGAACCAGACAGCAAAGCACTTTATGGGAAACTTTCGTGTGCTCATAGCCACCGCCTTCTACTGCCAGGCACATTTGACTAAGTACAAGGTACATGAACATTTTATGAATCCTAATCACAAATTAGATTAACTAGAACACAAGCAGTCTTTAAAAAGTAAATATTGTCATGGTCATTCTCTTTTGGGTTATGGTCCTATTTCTGTTCCAATCACATTGTCCTGGGCTCTCAGATGAGTTACCAAATGATGTATGTGTTATTCCCTTAAGACCAACTGAGAATCCTCCAAAGGTTGGGAATTCCATAAACAGCTGGATGAGACCAAATAGGCTTTGCAAATTCTGAAATAATAAGAAGCCAACTTTACACCCAGTAAAAAAGGCTGTGTTTTTACACAATAGCCAAACTTGTAAGTGCCAGCATAACATGCTCTGGCATGCTCTGGTTGGAAAATCAACTTTTCACCATCTTTTCACCACTTTTAACCAGTTCCGGGACACCTGCCCATGGGGTCATGGACAGAAGTGCTCAAGGCTGTTGTGATATAGAGTCTCCCTACCCAAGTGAAGGAGCTGACAAAATCTTAGACATCATCCTGCTGCATTGCATTGTTCGTGCTGTTCACCTTACACAGATGAGATGTCCTCACATGCCACATCCCATGTGGACAGATGGGGCAGGCACTCACATCCCAAAGGACACACACCACACACCACACAGGACCGCAGGGAGGTTGCACGAGGAAGCTCAGGGAACAAGCAGGGCCAGTGGGAGAGGAGCTTAGTAGTGAGAAGAGGGCAAGGTGGCCTTCAGTTCCTGCAGGAGGGTGTGACTAGTGTGTTAGAATAGAAGCACTGGTGGGCAAAGAAGAGAATCCTACAATATTGAAATCCAGGTAAGTACAGCTCACCAAGCTGACAGGGGCACTAGCTGGGTGGGGGCATATGCAATGACAGCAGGAAGTGGAGTGGTGTGATTTGGGGAACCATGAGGCTCACAGACATTGAATGTGATGACTCAACGTCACTGACCTTCATATGCCTCAGAGCCATATTGTGATCTCCTTTGTAAATATTTTCATCATAATTTCCCCCTCCTTTCCATTTATTTATTTTTCTAATCCCTGTAAATATAAAGAATATCAGAATTATGTGCCCTTATATTTATGAACTGCCTTTACCTGACCCCTACCCATGTGACAAAAAATGCCTCCTCCATGCATGTGTAAAGGGGACAGCCAGGAGGGCTAGAGAAGGACAAGACAGGGTGCTGTATGGTAGAAAATAGAAAAGCAAATTATGACCTCCTAGCACAGTCATGGCCATATTAGGCAGATGTGAGATCTACAGTAACAGAGTCTTTCTTCAAATGGGACATTTTCCAGTCTCATCACACAGTGGGCACTAAACAGCAGGAGGTGTAGAGTTTAAAGTCACAGGAAACACCCAACTCCAGACTCTGTACACAGACTCTGGGCACCACCAAAGTTCTACAAAAATGAAAGGATGATAAGGAATGTATGTGCCCACCTAGAGTATGGAACAGCCAGCCCAGACCCGCCGGTGACTGTTCCCTCTACCCTGATCACGACATGAATGAGTTTTTTTTATTATTAAATCATAACTGTGCACATTAATGCAATCATAGGGCACCATACACTGGTTTTATAGACCGTTTGACACATTTTCATCACACTGGTTAACATAGCCTTCCTGGCATTTTCTCAGTTACTGTACCAAGACATTTACATTCTACATTTACTAAGCTTCACATATACCCTTGTAAGATGCACCACAGGTGTAATCCCACCAATCGCCCTCCCTCCACCCACTTCCCTCCTCCCTCCCCTCCCTTTCCCCTTTCCCCCTATTCCTACGTTATAACTGGGTTATAGCTTTCATGTGAAAGCCATAGTTTCATAGTAGGGCTGAGTACATTGTATACTTTTTCCTCCATTCTTGAGATACTTTACTAAGAAGAATATGTTCCAGCTCCATCCATGTAAACATGAAAGAGGTAAAGTCTCCATCTTTCCTTAAGGCTTCATAATATTCCATGGTGTACATATACCACAATTTATTAATCCATTCGTGGATCGATGGGCACTTGGGCTTTTTCCATGAATTAGCAATTATGAATTGGGCTGCAATAAACATTCTGGTAAAAATATCTTTCTTATGATGTGATTTGTGGTCTTCTGGGTAGATGCCTAGTAAAAGAAACTATAGGATTGAATGGCAGATCTATTTTTAGATCTCTAAGTGTTCTCCAAACATCTTTCCAAAAGGAATGTATTAATTTGCATTCCCACCAGCAGTGTAGAAGTGTTCTCTTTTCTCCACATCCACGCCAACATCTCTGGTCTTGGGATTTTGTGATATGGGCTAATCTTACTGGAGTTAGATAATATCTCATAGTACTTTTGATTTGCATTTCTCTGATGATTAAAGTTGATGAGCATTTTTTCATATGTCTGTAGGCCGTGCGCCTGTCTTCTTCAGAGAAGTTTCTCTTCAAGTCCCTTGTCCAGACTGCAATGGGATCACTTGTTCTTTTCTTGCTTATACGTTTGAGTTCTCTATGGATTCTGGTTATAAACCTTTGTCAGAGACATAGCCTGTAAATATCTTCTACCATTCTGAGGGCTGTCTGCTTTCTTTACCTACTGTGTTCTTGGCTGTGCAGAAGCTTTTTAGTTTGATTAGGTCCCAGTAGTGTATTTTTGAAGCTGCTTCAATTGCCCAGGGAGTCCTCCTCATAAAACACTCACCTAGACCAATTTCTTCAAGGGTTTTCCCTGCACTCTCTTCTAGTATTTTTATAGTTTCATGTCTTAAGTTTAAATCTTTAATCCAGTGAGAGTCTATCTTAGTTAATGGTGAAAGTGTGGGTCCAGTTTCAGTCTTCCACAGGTTGCCAGCCGGTTCACCCAGCACCATTTGTTAAATAGGGAATCTTTTCCCCACTGAATGTTTTTTTTTTTATTAGCTCTATCATTTTTATTTGCTGATGTAATTTCTCACGTACGTTAGGGAAAAAGAAAACAATCACTGAGTCAGTTCCACAGAATTCAAAAAAGAAAACTAACACCTCATTTCATTTTATTTCATATATGTCTTCATCCTACTTTGCATATTTGATGCTAATTTATTGATAATATGTACAATTGACCCAGAAAGAAGAGACTTTGCAGAAAAGCTTTCAATACAACATTGAGAGCCAAGCACACATTACAGGTCTTGAGTATTTCTACTATGCTGGCCAAGTTTTTGATAACACCTCTCAGATCTAGGTACTAAGAAGAATATGTTCTACCTCCATCCATGTAAACATGAAAGAGGTAAAGTCTCCATCTTTCTTTAAGGCTGCATAATATTCCCTGGTGTACATATACCACAATTTATTAAACCATTCATGGATCGATGGGCACTTGGGCTTTTTCCATGACTTAGCAATTATTAATAGGGCTGCAATAAACATTCTAGTACAAATATCTTTGTTATGATGTGATTTTTGGTCTTCTGGGTATATGCCCAGCAGAGGGATTACAGAATTGAATGGCAGATCTATTTTTAGATCTCTAAGTGTTCTCCATATATCTTTCCAAAAGGAATGTATTAATTTGCATTCCCACCAGCAGTGCAGAAGTGTTCCCTTTTCTCCACATCCATGCCAACATCTCTGGTCTTGAGATTTTGTGATATAGGCTAGTCTCACTGGAGTTAGATGATATCTCAAAGCAGTTTTGATTTGCATTTCTCTGATGATTAAAGATGATGAGCATTTTTTCTTATGTCTGAAGGCTTGTGCCTATCTTCTTCACAGAAGTTTCTCTTCAAATCCCTTCCCAGCCTGCGATGGGATCCCTAGTTTTTTTCTTGCTAATGCGTTTGAGTCCTTTGTCAGAGATATAACCTGCAAATATCTTCTCCCATTCTGAGGGCTGTTTGTTTGCTTTACTTACTGTGTTCTTGGCTGTGCAGAACTTTTTAGTTTGATCAAGTCCCAGTAGTGTATTTTTGAAGCTGCTTCAATTGCCCAGGGGGTCCTCCTCATAAAATACTCACCCAGACGGTTTTCTTCAAGGGTTTTCCCTGCACTCTCCTCTAGTATTTTTATAGTTTCATGTCTTAAGTTTAAATATTTAATCCAATGAGAGTCTATCTTAGTTAATGGTGAAAGGTGTGGGTCCAATTTCAGTCTTCTGCAGGTTGCCAGCCAGTTCACCCAGCACCATTTGTTAAATAGGGAATCTTTTCCCCACTGAATGTTTTTAATTGGCTTGTCAAAGATCAAATAACGGTAAGTAGCTGGATTCATCTCTTGGTTCTCTATTCTGTTACAGACATCTACTTCTCTGTTTTTGTGCCAGTACCATGCTGTTTTGATCACTATCGATTTGTAGTATAGTCTGAGGTCTAGTAGCGTGATTCTTCCTGCTTTGTTTTTATTGCTGAGTAATGTCTTGGCTGTTCGAGGTTTTTTCTGATTCCATATAAAATGAAGTATTATTTTTTCAAGATCTTTAAAGTATGACAGTGGAGCTTTAATAGGAATTGCATTAAAATTGTACATTGCTTTGGGTAGTATGGACATTTTAACAATGTTGATTATTCCCAGCCATGAGCATGGTATGTTTTTCCATTTGTTAACATTTTCAGCTATTTCTTTTCTTAGAGTTTCATAGTTCTCTTTATAGAGATCTTTCACGTCCTTTGTTAGATAAACTCCCAAATATTTCATCTTCTTTGGCACTACTGTGAATGGAATAGAGTCCTTAACTATTTTTTCAGCTTGACTATTGTTGGAATATATAAAGGCTACTGATTTATGAGTGTTGATTTTGTAACCTGAGATGCTGCTGTATTTCTTGATCACTTCTAAGAGTTTTGTAGTAGAATCCCTAGTGTTTTCCAGATATACAATCATATCATCTGCGAAGAGTGAAACTTTGATCTCTTCTGACCCTATATGGATACCCTTGATCGCCTTTTCTTCCCTAATTGCGATGGCTAAAATTTCCATTACAATGTTAAAGAGCAGTGGAGACAATGGGCAGCCTTGTCTGGTTCCTGATCTGAGTGGAAATGATTTCAATTTAACTCCATTCAATACAATATTAGCTGTGGGTTTGCTGTAGATGGCCTCTATCAGTTTAAGAAATGTCCCTTCTATACAAATTTTCTGAAGTGTTCTGATCATGAAGGGATGCTGGATATTATCAAAAGCTTTTTCTGCATCAATTGAGTGAATCATATGGTCTTTGTTTTGTAATTTGTTTATGTGCTGAATTATACTTATAGATTTACGTATATTGAACCAGCCTTGAGACCCTGGGATAAAACCGACTTGGTCATGATGTATAATTTGATGTGTTGCTTGATTCTGTTTGTTAGTGCCTTGTTGAATATTTTTGCATCTATATTCATTAGTGATATGAATAACCAGAATAGATCAAACACCCCCCCCCACCAGGGAAAGATATGACAGATGTAACTGAAGATCCCATGCATAAACAGCTGGCTGAGATGTCAGAAATCAAATTCAAAATTTGGATTGGAAACAAGATTAATAAAATGGAGGAAAATTTGGAATTAGGTATTTGAGCAGCAATTCAAAAGTCAAAATTAGAAATTCGAGGAGAAATTCAAAAGTTGTCTGAAGAATTCAACGAATTTAAAGACAAAACCACCAAAGATTTTGACACAGTGAAGCAAGAATTTGCAGCCCTCAAAGATCTGAAAAATACAGTAGAATCCCTCAGTAAGCAGAAGAAAGGATTTCTGACATTGAAGACAAAGCCTTTGAACACTCCCAAACTCTCAAAGAGGAAGAGAAATGGAGAGCAAAAATGGATCATTCTCTCAGAGAGCTCTGAGATAATTTGAAGAAGGCTAATATCTGCCTCATTGGAATCCCTGAAAGTGATTGAAGTGGTCTCGCAAGGTACAGAGGCCCTTCTCCATGAAATTATGAAAGAGAATTTTCCAGACATGCCAAGAGATTCTGAAATTCAGATAGGAGACAGTTTCAGAAACCCAGCACGACTCAATCTGAATAAGACATCCCCCAGGCATATCATAATTAACTTCACTAAAATTAATATGAAGGAGAAAATTCTGAAAGCAGCCAGACATAAGAAATCCATTACCTACAAAGATAAGACTATTAGAATTTCTGCAGATCTCTCTGCTGAAACTTTTCAAGCCAGAAGAGGGTGGTCATCGACTTTTAATCTCCTAAAACAAAATAACTTTCAACCCCAGATCCTGTGTCCAGCTAAACTGAGTTTCATTTATGATGGAGAAATTAAATACTTTAATGACATTCATATGTTGAAGAAATTTGCCATAACCAAACCAGTGCTTCAGGATATTCTCAGACCTATCCTCCATAATGACCAGCCCAATCCTCTACACAAAAGTAAACTCACTCAGAAACTTTTGATTAAACTCCAACTTCCACAGTGGCAAAAGAATTAAAAATGTCCATTGGACTTTCAAAAAACTTGATACCCAAAATTTTATCAGACTTATCAACATTCTCCATTAATGTGAACGGCTTAAATTGTCCTCTAAAGAGGCACAGGTTAGCTGACTGGATACAAAAACTCAGGCTAGATATTTGTTGCATACAAGAGTCACATCTTAACTTAAAAGACAAATATAAACTCAGGGTGAAAAAATGGTCATCCATATTTCAGGCAAATGGTAATCAGAAAAAAAGCAGGTGTTGCAATTCTATTTACAGATACAATAGGCTTTAAACCAACAAAAGTAAGGAAGGATAAGAATGGTCACTTAATATTTGTTAAGAGTAATACTCAATATGATGAGATTTCAATTATTAATATCTATGCACCCAAGCAGAATTCACCTCAATTTATAAGAGAAACTCTAACAGACATGAGCAACTTGATTTCCTCCAGCTCCATAGTAGTCGGAGATTTCAACACTCCTTTGGCAGTGTTGGATTGATCCTCCAATAAGAAGCTGAGCAAAGAAATTTTAGATTTAAACCTAACCACCCAACATTTGGATTTAGCAGACATCTACAGAACATTTCATCCCAACAAAACTGAATACACATACACCTCATCAGCCCATGGAACATACTCCAAAATTGATCACATCTTAGGTCACAAGTCTAACCTCAGTAAATTTAAAGGAATAGAAATTATCCCTTGCATCTTCTCGGACCACCATGGAATAATAGTTAAACTCGGTAACAACAGGAATCTGCGTACTCATACAAAAACATGGAGGTCAAATAACCTTATGCTGAATGATAGCTGGGTCAGAGATGAGATTAAGAAAGAAATTGCCAAATTTTTGGAAAAACTACAATGAAGACATGAATTATCAGAACCTCTGGGATACTGCAAAGGCAATCCTGAGAGGGAAATTTATTGCACTGCAAGCCTTCCTCAAGGGAATGGAAAGAGGAGAAGTTAACCACTTGATTGGACATCTCAAGCAACTGGTAAAGGAAGAACTTTCCAACCCCAAACCCAGTAGAAGAAAAGAAATAACCAAAATTAGAGCAGAATTAAATGAAATTGAAAACAAAAGAATTATACAACAGATCAACAAATCAAAAAGTTGGTTTTTGAAAAGGTCAATAAAATAGATAAACCTTTGGCTAACCTAACCAGGAAAAAAAGTAAAATCTCTAATCTCATCAATAAGAAATGACAAAGACAAAATAACAGACTCCTCAGAAATTCAAAAAATCCTTAATGAATATTACAAGAAACTTTATTCTCAGAAATATGAAAATCTGAAGGAAATTGACCATTACTTGGAAGCAGTGTGAAATCATACTATACAGTTTGTGTTACATCCAAGTTGGACAGCTGGGGAAGTGGAGGGTCTCCAGAGCCACTTGAGAGAATCCTAATGTGGCTCACACCAGTGAGGACACATTTACTAAAAGGAAATAAGCACAGTTAATTTTAATGTACAGATATAATCTTCCCAACATGGAATCAACTTCTAAAGGTTCACATGGAGAGTGTGTACATTTTTTCTCATTGTGTCTTCCAGACTGAGTGTGTATTTTCCACTCACAACACATCCTAATTCAGATGAGTCACTTCAGGGGCTCGGTAGCCACTGTGGCTGTGGATAACAGATTACACAGCTCAGGTGTGGACCTTGGAAAGCCACATCAGTGCAAAGACCTTCAATGGCTCCTGTTCTTCATTCCACCTGGCACCTCAAGTATCAGAAGTGCAGAGCCCAATGTCTTTCATGTTTTTTGTTTGTTTGTTTGTTTGTTTGTTTTAGAGACAGAGTCTCACTTTGTCACCCTCGGTAGAGTACTGTGGCATCACAGCTCACAGCAACCTCCAGCTCTTGGGCTTAGGTGATTCTCTTACCTCAGACTCCCAAGTAGCTGGGACTACAGGTGCCCACCACAACACCCAGCTATTTTTTTGTTGCAATTTGGCTAGGACTGGGTTTGTACCTGCCACCCTCATATATGGGGCCGGCGCCCTACTCATTGAGCCAAAGGCACCACCCACGTCTTTCATGTTTATGCTGGTCTTGTGTCTTCATTCACTACTGATAGTAATTTCAGACAGTAGGATCCTGGCTGGGCACAGTGACTCATACCTGTAATCTTAGCATTCTGGGAGGCCAAGCAGGATGGATCACCTGAACTCAGGAGTTTGATAAAAGCCTAAGCAAGATCAAGAATGCATTTCTACTAAAAATAGAAAAACTGGCCTTGCGTTGTGGTGGGCACCTTTAGTTCCAGCTACTTGGGAGGCTCAGATGGGAAGACAGCTTCAACCAAAGAGTTTGAGATAGCAATGAGCTGTGATGACACCATGCACTCTACCCAGGGTGACAGAATAAGACTCTGTCTAAAAAAAAAACAATTAATATTGATACTGGGAACCAATATTTCTGTGCTACTAAAAATGAAAGTGTCCCAGGGACTGTAATCTATTGCACTCATGCAAGACCAGGTGTCATGCCCATTTTCTTCCAGACAGTGGCCATGACTAAGAAGTTTAAAGAAGCAAGCGAATGCTCTACCCATCTAACTTATCTCAAAAAACCCATGTACCTGAAATGTGGATTCCTCTGCTGCCTGCAATGCATCGACTCTCTGAAGAAAGAGCCCCATGGGGAGGGTTTGCTGTGCCCCATCTGCCCTGAGGTATATCAAAAGGGTGACATCAGGCCCAATCAGCACCTGGGGGAGCTGGTGTCCAAGGTCAATGAACTGAAGCCCCAGCTGAGGGCTGTTCTACAGATGAACCCCAGGATAAGGAAGTTCCAAGGTAGGAGTCTGTCCCACCCACCCAAACTCATAAAGGGCCGTGGGAAACAGGTTTGAAGATTTCTCCATAACTGTGGGCAGTAGCTGATGTCAGGCACCTAAAACTTTTAGACTCCTAAACAATAGCTGTTCTCTCCTCTTAAGTATGGATTTCCCTAGGATCTGTGCCAATTTGTATAATAATCATGCAAGCAAACTGCAGTCCTGTCCTTCATATATCTTATGCCCCAAAAGGAAGAAAAAATATTCAGTAACATATTCAATAACTTAAGTAAAAAAATATTTTCTACTGTGAGTAAGTGGACATGTGGTAATTACAATAGAACCTCTGTAAGTTGATCACTGGAGGGACAATAACAGACTAGTCAGCATAACAGGTTCTCATCATAAGGAACTTTCATTGAGTGCACCTGGTGCATGTCCTGTCTATAAGATCACCTTAAAGAGGTGGGCAGTGTAGGGAGGCACTCAGCTATGGAGGTTCTACTATATGTCCGTCCATCCATTCTGTGTATAGAATTTGATCTAACCTGTTGGCCAGGGATATTTTCCCAGGAAAATTCTTATTGGGGGAAGAAATACAGAATATAGAAGATGAAAGTAAGTGAAATATCTGGCATTTTGAATAGAAAGTAAGAGAGAGTTTATAGTATGTGTCTACCTAAACTACTGGTTTTCTGTCCTCAGTGGATATGACCTTGGACATGGACACAGCCAACGACATTCTCATCATTTCTGATGACCTGAGGAATGTTCACTGTGGATGTTTCAACCAAAATAGGAGCTGATGAGCTGGGAGATTCAGTGCCTTGTGTGTCCTGGGGTCCCCTTGTTTCACTTCCGGCCATCCTACTGGGAAGTTGACTTGGGCAGGAGCAAAGAATGGGACGTGGGGATCTGCAAGGAATCAGTTATCAGGCAAGGGAGATTATACTGTCTGACGAATGGGGCTTCTGGACTGTGGGTGTGAAATTGCTGATTTTCACCGCCTGCACTTTGCCCTTGACCACTCTGTTGGAGAATCCCTGGCAGGTAGGGATTTTTCTAGATATGGATGCGGGTACCATCTCCTTCTACCACATTAGCCATGGGTCCCATATCTTCACATTCACTAACATTCCTTCTGCAGAGGCTCTGTGGGCATTTTTTGCTCCTTCAGATGCAACTGCCAACAGTCAAAGCTACCTGTACATGTGTCCTTTGAGGGATCCAGGCATTGCCAGTCCTCAGGTTCATCCTGAGCAAGACAAATGAAGCCATGACACAAAATGTCTATAGAAATTACTGAGTGTCAAGAACCAGAGCTAGAAATGTTTCTGCTTAGTATAACAATACAGCAAGAAAAAGTAATGGGTCACATTAAGACTTACGAATACAATTTCACTGTATAAATTAGGGAACATTTACATTTCAGATATATAATAATGTTGTCCTGTGGTTTGGGGAGAGACATATGTTTACATCTCTGCCCAGGTGTATTTTGAACTTTCACAGTTTTCAAGTGTATTCATTTTTATTTTCTGTAAGATCAACTTCGTGTTTTGTGAAATTTAAAGAATAAACAATAATTTGAATGTGACCCAAAAGGCTAATTGATTTTCTAGACGATAAGGAAACAAGACCTAACCATTTTTTTAACTATACAATTTTATGCCATCAGTTACATTCAAATTGTTTTGCAACCATCACTATCATCTTTCTCCAAATCCTTTTTATCTTGCAAAACTACAATTCTTTATCCATTAAACAAATGCTCTTCATTTTCTAACTTTCCCACCCCTTTTCAATAATTCTGCTTTTTATGTATTTGATTATTCTAAATAGGTCATATAAGTTGAATTATATGGTATTTTGTCCTTTTGTACTGCCTGATTTCACTTAGCATAACATCCTCAACATTCATCCATGTTTACAATAGAAATACAAAGAATCATAAGAAATAATGATAAACAATTATACGAGAATAAATTGGAAAATTTAGAAAGAATGGGTAGATTTTTAGGCACCTATACCCTACCAAGACTGAATCATGAAGAAAAAGAAAAATCTGAACAAACCAATAATAAGGAGACTGAATCATTAAAAATAGCTCTCCCTTGATATTGCAATCCCCTTACTAGGCATCTACCCAGTAGGAATAAAAAATCATGTCATTGTAAGGACATTAGCACTAGATTGTTTATCACAGCTCAATTTACAATCAGCAAGATGTGGAAACAACCTAAATGCCCATCAACCCAAGAATGGATTGATAAACTGTGGTATATGTATAGCATGGAATACTATTCAGCCATTAAAAAAAGATGGAGACTTTACATCTTTTGTATTAACCTGGATGGAGTTGAAACGTGTTTTTATTAGTAAAGTACCACAAGAATAGAAAAGCAAGGGTGGCGCCTGTGGCTCACTGAGTAGGGTGCCAACCCCATATACCGAGGGTGACGGGTTCAAACCCAGCCCAGCCAAACTGCAACAAAAAGTAGCCAGGTGTTGTGGTGGGTGCCTGTAGTCCCAGCTACTGGGGAGGCTGAGGCAAGAGAATCACCTAAGCCCAGAAGGTGGAGGTTGCTGTGAGCTGTGATGCCACAACACTTTACCAAGGGCAATAAAGTGAGACTCTATCTCTACAAAAAAAAAAAAAAAAAGAATAGAAAAGCAAGTATCCAATGTAATCAGTACCAATATGAAGCCATTAGATGATATGATACATGCCCACACAAGAGAAAAACTCAATTCTATTCAAGTTGGGGGTAGGGATAGGAGAGAAGAGAGAGAGGGATCCATGTGCTCATACCTAATGGGCACAGTGTAAGGGTACATGGCACACCTCCTGGGTGCAGAACACAACTACAACAGGGACTCTACTTAGCAAATGCAAACATTGTAACCTAATTGTTTGTACCCTCATATTACTCTGAAAAAAAAAATTGGACTCACATTTAAAAAAGAAAAGAAAAGAAAGAAGCCCAGAATTGAAAGACTTCTCTGCTAAATTCTACCAAATTTTTAAAGAAGTAATATTAACACATTGCTAACTGGTCACAAGTTACCAGGTAACATGGATAGTTTCTATGAGAAATTGTCAGTCATGAAACAATGTGCTAAGGCTCAAGTGCCTGTAGCACAGTGGTTATGGTACCAGCCACATACACCGAGGGTGGCAGGTTCAAACCCAGCCCAGACCAGCTAAACAATAATGACAACTGCAACAAAAAATAGTTGGTGTTGTGACAAGTGCCTGTAGTCCCAGCTACTTAGGAGGCTGAGGCAAGAGAATTGCTTAAGCCCAAGAGTTTGAGGTTGCTGTGAGCTGTGATACCATGGCACTCTACCAAGTGTGACATAATGAGACTCTGTCTCAAAAAAAAAAAAAATGTGCTAAGTATTCTCAAACTCTTTTCCAATAATCCCAAGTCACAAGAATACTTCCAAACTCAGTTTAGGAGGGCAGCATCAACAGAAAATACAAAGAAAGAAAACTATAAGGCAATGTCCCTGATAACACAGATGCAAGAAAATATTAACAAATAACGGTCAACAACACAATAAAAGGATTATTCACTGTGATCAAGTGGGACAGAAGGATGTTTCAACATACACAAATCAATAAATGTGATACACCACACTAATGAAATGAAGGATATCAAACATGTTACCTCAGCAGAAGCAGGAAAAGCACTTGACAAAATTCAATACCTTCTCATAATAAAAATTCTCAACAGATTATGTAGAGAAAAAATACACTTCAACATAACAAAGCCCAAATATGAAAAACCCACAGCGAACATCACGTTCACAAGTTGAAAGCCTTTCTTCTTGTCACTTCTTTTCAACATAATCCTGGAAATGCTAGCCAAAGTAATTAGGCAAGATAAAGAAATACAAGCCATCATAACAGAAAAGGAAAAAAAGAAGTGAAACTCTGCTGATGACATGATCTCATATACAGAAAATACTAGAAGATGTAAGAACTTACAAACTGAGTGAAGTTGTAGAATAAAAAAGTCAATATACAAAAGTCAGTACACTAACAATGAATTATTTTATACACTAATAATGAACTATTCAGAATGTAATTAAGAATATAATGCCAGACAATCTGGTACATTCATACATAAGAGAAAAACTTGGTGAGGGAGAAATAAAGGAGGGGAGAGAGTGGGGGAATTGGTGTGCTCCCACTTAATGGGCACAATGTAAAAGTATATGCCACACCTCCTGGGTGTGGCACACAACTATAAGAGGGACTCTACCTAACTAATGTAAACATTGTAACTTTGTTGTTTATACTGTCACATTAACCTAAAATAAAAAAGTAAAATATGGGCGGCGCCTGTGGCTCAGTGAGTAGGGCACCAGCCCCATATACCAAGGGTGGTGGGTTCAAACCCAGTCCCACTGAACTGCAACAAAAAAATAGCCAGGCATTATGGTGGGCACCTGTAGTCCCAGCTACTTGGGAGACTGAGGCAAGAGAATTGCCTAAGACCAGGAACTGGAGGTTGCTGTGAGCTGTGTGACACCATGGCACTCTACCAAGGGCACTAGCTACATACCATGTATTATTATGCAGGTAGAAAAATATACATATACCACAATTTATTAATCCATTCATGGGTTGATGGGCACTTGGGCTTCTTCCATGACTGTGTACATTAATGCAATCATGGGGTACAATGTGCTGGTTTTATATACAATTTGAAATATTTTCATCAAACTAGTTAACATAGCCTTCACAGCATTTTCTTAGTTGTTGTGTTAAGATATTTATATTCTACATTTAGTAAATTTGACATGTACCCTTGTAAGATGCACCATAGGTGTGGTCCCACCAATTACCCTCCCTCCACCGATCCATCCCCCGCCCCTCCCTTCCCTCTCCCCTTTCATGGCTGAGCACTTTAAAGAAGCAAGCAGATGTCCTCTCTTCCTGAACTATCTTGAAAATCCCATGCACCTTAAATGTGGATAACTCTGCTGCCTCCAATGCATGGACTCACTACAGAAGAAGCCTCATGGGGAGGGTATGCTGTGCCCCTTCTGTCCTGAAGTCTCTCAGAATGACATCAGACACACTGCCCAGCTGGAGGATCTGGTGTCCAAGGTTAAGGAACTGGAGGCAAGCTAAAAACTGTTCTGCAGATAATCCCCAGGATAAGGAAGTTCCATGGTAGGAATCTGTATCACCTGCCCAAACTCATAAAGGGCCCTGGGAAACAGCTTTAAACATTTCTCCCTGTAAGTATTAGCTGATGCCAGACCCCCTCCCCAACCATTCATGTTTCCCAAACATGTTCTTACCTCAAGTGTAGATTTTCATAAAATCTGTGATAATTTATACCATAATTTTGAAGGGAAACTAGAGTTTATTCTTTCATGCATCACATGCACTAAAGCAGCAGTTCTCAACCTGTGGGTCTCGACCCCTTTGAAACAATGAAAATACATCACGGCTTTAGGAAGGTTGAGATCCACTGCACTAAAGGAAGAAAACTCTTTGATCAAATGATCCAATAACCTAATGTAGAAAGAATTAGTGCAATAAATAACATGCACCCATTACAACTATGGCCCTGCATTCAATACATAAGATTGGACATAAACAGGGGCCTGGGGGATGTTTCCCAGGAAAATTCTGATATAGACAAGAAATATAAAATAAAATAAATGTAAGTGAATAAAATATTTGAGTTTTTGTAGTGGAAGCAAGGAGGGAGTCTATAGTGTGTGTCTTTGTCACACTACTAGTTTTTCTGTCCACAGTGGATATGACCTTGGATGTGGACACCAACAACAACCATCTCATCATTTCTGATGACCTGAGCAAGGTTCACTGTGAGAACTTCAAGCAGAAGAGGAAAGAGCATCCAGACAAATTCAACTGCACCTTTTGTGTCCTGGGCACCCCAGGTTTACTTTTGGCTGGCATTGCTGGGAGAGAGACATGGGCAGGATTGAAGAATGGTATGTGGGTGTATGCAAAGAATCTGTTACTCAACGAGGGGAGATCATACTGTTCAGACCATAGCTTCTGGACTGTGGATTTGAGCTCTTCTCTGCAAGCACCACACCCTTGACTGGTCTCTGGGTGAGCCCTTGGCTACACTGGCTGGGGATTTTCCTAGATATGCACATGGTAACCTTCTCCTGTGATGTCAGTGATGGGTCCCATATCTTCATGTTTACCAATATTTCTGCTGCAGAGCTTCTGTGTCCACTGTTTGCTCATGTAGGTGCAGCTAATGATGGTCAAGGGTCCTTGAGAATATGTCCTATGATGAAATTGGGTACTGCCAGCTCTCCACGTTATCCTGGGCATGGGAAAAACACAAACCATGTATAGGAAATTAAGGGGAGCTCACAAATCAAAGCTAAGAACTTTTCTGCCCTGTACACATGGCACAAAGTTGTAGAAGAAAAATAATTGGTCATTTAATGAATTAAGAGCAGTAATTATATCAATTTGGAAAAAATCACAAATCAGATCTATAGGGTATAATGTTGTTTATTTGGGCTTTATTTTTTTTCTGTTTCAATAAACATTTTGAATTTTGAGATCAGTTCCCAATGTTTCTATTTCTTATGAGATCAACTAAGTGTGTTCTGGATGTTATAAACTACATAATAATTTGAATGTGACCAAACAAATTGATTGGTTTCCTAAATGATAAGGATACAAGATCTATAAAACACAGGTATATAAAAACTGCACACAGACATTACGGCCACCATGTATACACACACACACACACACACACACACACACATATGCACTGAGTTTTACCCAACTGACAAACACACGTTTATTTCAAGTGCATGTTGGACATATTTGGCCATGAGACAGAAACCACATCCTACTTAGCCCCTTGAGTTCTGTATTCATCTCTTGAAACTGCTTGCTCTGGGCGCAGGTAGCTATAAATCAAAATCTGGCCCACCAGATGTCACTCACAACCTGTAGCTCAATAACATATAGTATATCCCATCTCTAATGTTGTCACCCACACCCTGAAGCTCAATAACGCATAGTATATCCCATTTCTGCAAAGCAGTGAGAATTCCTGACAAAAAACTTTGTGTCAAACCTCCTCCTACCCCTTTATTGCCTTAAAAAAAATCCTTGTAGAAATTTGCACTACATTATTGCACAGCTCAATTTACAATCACCAAGATGTAGATACAACCCAAGTGCCCATCAACCCAGCAATACATTAACAAACTGTGGTATATGTATACCATGGAATAGTGTTCAGCCATAAAAAAGATAGAGACTTTACATCTTTCATATTAACCTGGATGGAATTGAAACACATTCTTCTTAGTAAAGTATCACAAGAATAGAAAAGCAACTATCTAATGTACTCAACACCAATATGAAACCAGTAGATGAACTAATACATGCCCACATAAGAAAAAAATTCAATTCATTTCAAGTTGGGGTGAGGAGAAGGTGGAAGGGAGAGAGAGATTGGCGCGCTCCCATTTGATGGGAACAATGTAAGAGTATATGGCACATCTCCTGGGTGTGAGACCCAACTACAACAGGATTCAAACAAATGCAAACATTTTAATCTGACTGTACCCTCATACAAATCTGAAATAAAAATAAATAAATAGAAAACAAATCAAACATCCTTGTAATGAAGGCAAATGGACCTCATATCCAACATTATTTCAGTCTGAGTCTTCTGGGCAGCTGACCTCATGTAAGCTCTTCACATTGTTTTGTGCTCAGCATTTCCAGTGCAGTGGCAAGGGTTCAGAGTGACCCCCACGGAGTGTTTCTTCTTGGAAGTGATGCTTGGACACTAGGGTGAACCCATTGTGCTCTCCAAGCCTTCAAAAAAGCCATCCATGTTTCAGGCAAGTTCTCCTGAATTCAAATCTCCCACTCTTTGGTTGAAGTTCTAAGCCAGTGTTTTCAACATTTTTATCTCACAGAACACTTGAACCTATAGTTAAACTTCCATGCCACACTTAAATTAGTTTGATTTTTTAAAAAAGGGTAAAGACAAAGAACATACTTATTCTGCTTTGAACTTCTTTTGAAAATAATTTAATTGATGATCTTTAAATTTTTTGTAGCACGCCAGTTGAAAAATCACTGGCCTAGACATTACTTGAACAGTTTTGCACACCCTTTCTTTCCTTTAAGAGGGAGGGTTTTCATCCCTGTCTTTGGACAGGAAGTTCAGGTAGAGATCTCTGCAGAGAACAGCCTTTTCTCTGCATCTATCTCAGAGCAGAAAGTTTGGGATGAGTTTTTTTTCCACCTCTACATCAGGACAGAAGCTTTAGATCAAGGGAATGTGTGGCTGACCCTGGGTGTGTCTTTTTACTTAGCATGTTTTCAAGACTTCAACTTTTGTTTATATCTTGACAATATGAACTTAGCTTTTAATTTGTGACCAATCAATTCTGGTTAGTTCCTACCTGAAAAGTGTATGAGAGTAAATTCTCCCTCCCCAGAGAAGAGAGGCCATTTGCTCCCCCTGACCCAAGCAGGTGCCCCAGCTGCCTGGAGACTTGGCAAAGATGACAGGGTTATTTCTGATTTGGTGGAGAGGCCTTGTAGGGCACCCCACCCCCAGGACAATGTTTTTAGGGACCTGTTCCTGCTGTCCCCCTGGCATTAATATGAGGGACCAGTCCTCCATACCTTGAGCACTCTGCTGTCATCTAGGAGCTAGAGACAATCTTGCAGACACCTGAGTGTGTCACAACCCTTGGATAACCTTGCACAACCCCACTCTTGGTGTTTTCCTCTTTTGGTGGGAACTGAGTGTTAAATCTGATAATAAGAAATAAGAAATTTGAATAACTTTTTTTAAAGAACTCTATTATCAGAACTCGGTATAATGAAAATCTGATATTCAAGCTCCTTCCTCTTTGTTGTGTTTGGAACCACATAAATGGATTTAGAGGGGACTTCTAATGACTCTGACTCATCAAGGAACACAGAAAAAGGCAGCTGCTTTCTGCCCCAGCTTTGTGATCTTCTGTCTTCCTGTGGAGTCTGAAGAGTCACAGACAGGTTCCCCAGGGGGAAACCTCCGCTGCCTTTTGTACTATGTTATGGGATCTCTTTGACTTCAGGTTGCAGAGATCACTTTTTACTGTAAGACTGCACTTGACCTTTGCACATGTGATGGCTGGTAGGTTGCTAAAGAGCTGCTCTTTGGGAGAGGCCTGAGAGCAGTTAGTTAGAGGAACTGGTAATTCCTAAGGGGCTACTCCAGTTTCTATGCCTTCAGACAGGAGAGGCACAGTGTAAACATGCAGAGAAGTGTCTTTGTATCGAGGTGCACTATGGAAGCTTGCACAACCTGTCTCCTGGTGTTTTCCTCTTTTGCCTGGAACTGACTGTTTACCAAAAATTCAGCATATGTCTCCAAGGCCACTTCAGAACAGCAAAGATAAGTGGCTTGAGGATAAAAAGAGGGAAATTTATTAATTTTCTGGCAGTTGAGGAGGTTGTCAGACTCCTGTCCACAAGTACCATCATCCTGCTTCTGAGCAGAAATAGGGAGGTTTCCAAAAGAACCATTATGATTAATCCCATCTTTAACTAAGAGAATATCATCACCTCTACCCAGAGAATTCCCTTGAGTCATTCCTGTGATACAAAGAACAAAGAACATGCCCCTGCCCCTGCTGACCATTGACCTTAGCCAGGGATACAGGTTTTAATTCCCAAAAAGAATGGGAGAGGTTTTAGAGCAGAAAAATTTTTTATCATTTTTCAGGTCATTCCCCTTGTTACAGATATGTTGCATATTGGTGAAGTCTAGGCTTTTTTTGTGACCCCCACCCTGTTAGTAAACGCAGTACTCCTGAGGCATTATAATCTCTCATGTCACACTCTCCTCTTAACCCTCCCATCTTCCCACAACTTAAAAACTTCAGAATCTGTTATTTAACCTGTGGTGCACCTTACAAGGGTGCACTTAGTAAATGTGGAACTTAGTAAATGTGGAATGTAAATGTCTTAGCACAATAACTAAAAAAATGCCAGGAAGGCTATGTTAACCAGAGTGATGAAAATGTGCCAAACAGTCTATGAAACTAGTATATGGTGCCCCATGATCGCATTAATGTACACAGCTATGATTTAATAATAAAAAAATACATATAAAATAAAATAAAAAGTATCAACTTGAAAAAAAATAAATTAAAAAAAAAAATCTCTCCAGGACATGGAAAATTTTTCCCCTGCTAAGTTAGATGTTAAAAGACAAGTTCCTCCAAATATCAAAGACTCTTACAGTACCGAAATGCAGTAGAGTTGGCATGGAGAATTTTTTTGTTGTTGTTGTTGGTGGTGGTGGTGGGTTTTTTTCTTTTTTCTTGAGACAGAGTCTCACTTTGTCACCCTCAGTAAAGTGCTGTTGTATCATACCTCACAGCAACTTCAAACACTTGGGCTCAAGTGGTCCCCTTGCCCAAGCCTCCTGAGTAGCTGGGACTACAGACACCTGCCACAATGCCCAGCTATTTTTAAAGACAGGGTCTCAATCTTGCTTAGGCTGGTCTCAAACACATGAGCTCAGGCAATCTACCCAGCTCAGCCTCCCAAAGCATGAACCACCGTGCCGGCCTGGGCATGGAGAATTTTAACACCATCCTGATAGAAAGCAGCAGAGCTCAATCCTGCTCAAAGATCAATTGGAAAAAAAAAAAAAAAAGTTGAAGGTAACAAACACTCAAGGTCAACCCTGTGAGTGTACTTGGAATTCCAGTAAGTTTTCCTCTAACACTTACGGGCGAAATTCCTAATTCCCCAAACCAGCATAAATACATTTCCAGCCTCATGGATGTTTTGGAGAACTTGTTAGAGGCAAATCTAACAAGATCAGCTGCTGTTTCCACAGCTGCTGGAGGTCACATGCTATTCCCAAAGAGAACATCAGTGCTGTTTTGTTTTTTGCTCTTTGTTTTTTTTGTTTTGAGACAGAGTCTCACTCTGTCCCCCTGAGTAGAGTGCCCAGGCACATCATCATGGCTCACAGCAACCTCAAATTCTTAGGCTCAAATGATCCCTTGCCTCAGCCTCCAGAGTAGCTTGGAGTGCAGGTACCCACCACAACACCCAGCTACTTCTTCTATTTGTAGTAGAGACGGGATCTCACTCTTGCTCAGGCTGGTCTTGAACTCATGAGCTCAATCAATTCACCCACCTCAGCCTACCAGAGTGCTGGGATTCAGGTGTGAGCCACCACACCTGGTCCCGTAAGCCTTGCTCTTGATGGACTCATAATAAATAATTGCAAAACATTTTAGGGATAAATGCTTTAGAATCAAGAATCAAGAAAATGACAATTCGAAGAATAACCACTCCCAAAAGTGCGAAGAGTTTTTAAAGGATTTAGAAGAGAAATTAAACTTATTAAAATAATGATTTATGAAAGAAAAATGTTATATATGCATATATATGTGTGTCTATGTGTGTGTGTATATATATATATATACACTCATATGTATGGGAGATTATTTTAGCTCCCAGTCGATAGAGAAATGCAATGTGAAGGATCTAAAATAAACTGTGAATACTCACATAAGTTGGATTTATTTTTGACCAAAGTACATTATTTGAACAATAATTTTTAATTCAACTTGTTAATATGTTGTTTAGGATATTGCATCCTCATTTATAAGTGAAATATATTTGTAATTTCCCTTTATAATAATATATTTTTTCCAATTTTAATATGAGGTATATCGAGATGAAGTAGAATGAATTTGAAGATTTCTTCTTTTTCTATTGTCCATAAGATTTGGCATGATTGGGCAGCACCTATGGTTCAGTGGGCAGTGCCTGTGGCTCAGCAGGCAGGGCTCTGGCCCCATATACCGAGGATGGTGGGTTCAAATCTGGCCCCCGGCCAAACTGCAACAAAAAATAGCCAGGCGTTGTGGCAGGCGCCTGTAGTCCCAGCTACACGGGAGGCTGACGCAAGAGAATCGCCTAAGCCCAGGAGTTGGAGGTTGCTGTGAGCTGTGTGACACCATGGCACTCTACCGTGGGCGATAAAGTGAAACTCTGTCTCTACAAAAATTATTTTTAAAAATTTGGCATGATCTGTTTTTTGAAATTATCTTCTATTTTTATTTATAGATATTAGTTGTCTATTTTTTGAGACTTTGGAAAAATAACAAAGTGAAAAATAAAAGGCCAAAAAAAAAAATCCATGATCTCTATTAGCCTGAGAGATGGACATGAGACAACTCCCATTCTCCCAACAAGATGTATCTTGTATTAAAAAATTACTCCAGTAATCCTCATTGTCTCAGTAAATGCATCTTTGTGCAACAAAAGACTGGACCAGGACCAAAATACCCCCTTAGTTTCAACAACGCTATCTTGGTGCTTATATCATACACTGTAACCACATTGTTAGGAATGTCTTGTCTGATCTGTTAAACCGTCAGAACACAAACTTGAGACGTTTCCATCTGCAGCACCCTTAAAGCGCCTGGCATGACATCTCAAACACACTTTGCTGTATTTTTGGATGAATGAATGAATAAAAAGGATTTTTCAGAGTTTAAAAAAAACAAAAATAAACTGGTTCACAACTTCTTTTTTTAATTATTTTTATTTATTTATTTATTTTGAGACGAAGTCTCATTATGTCACCCTTGGTAGAGTGCTGTGGTGTCACAGCTCATAGCAACCTCAAATTCTTGGGCTTAAGCAATTCTCTTGCCTCAGCCTCCCAAGTAATTGAGACTACAGGAGCCCGCCACAACACCCAGCTATTTTTTTGTTGTAGTTGTCAGTGTTGTTCAGCAGGCCCAGGCTGGGTTCGAATCCACCAATCCCGGTGTATGTGGCCGGCACCCTAGCCACTGTACTACAGGTGCTAAGCCTAGGTCGCAACTTCTATTTGTGTGTTTTAAAATTTGTCTTCATGAGATAAAAGGAATTGTGAGCTGGGAAGTGCCTTGGCTTTGGATGCAAAATGAGAAAAGTATCACACAAACATCAGTCAAAGAGGAGTGTGTAGCCGGGCGTTGTGGCGGGCGCCTGTAGTCCCAGCTACTCGGGAGGCTGAGGCAAGAGAATCGCTTAAGCCCAGGAGTTGAAGGTTGCTGTGAGCTGTGTGAGGCCATGGCACTCTACCAAGGGCCATAAAGTGAGACTCTGTCTCTACAAAAAAAAAAAGAGGAGTGTGGAAATAATCCAATGAAGACAATTTAATTTCACCCCTTAAAAGTGATTAATTCCCTCCCACCCTCCTTCCAATATTCCAGTTCCCCTCTATGCTCCTCACAGCCTGATCATCTGTGACTCATCTGATATGTACCTTGAGGGACACTTTTGAACATTTTTTAAAAACAGAAATTAATCTCAATTTATATATGCTGTGAAGTGTGGTAATTAGTAAAATTGTTACATTATTTTTTATATTGAACGGTGTCACTAATAAAAAACAGAACTTTCCCTGGCTGGCTGTCAGGCCACTGTGTTGGCATTTCTTTACCAAGTGTCCAAGCTGAAATCTTTACAATTTGGGAAAAACTCCTTTGTGAAGTACCGAGTGTGGTCTAGGAAGTGTTTCAGTGAAGCCTTTAGAACAGGTTAACTGAATTTTCTTGATTAAAATGTGAGGCAATAACAATTCCATGGTCAGAAACTGTTTGAAGTTTGGAAGGATTCATTGTATAGTCCGGTTTTTGAAAACTTCCAACTAATCTTTATTCCATCTGTTATCATCAACACACATAATATTCAAGACCTAATCTGGAAAGATAATGTGCAGTATTTAGTAAATAAATGCTTCCTTTTTAGTAAATAAAATAGTGGTCTTAAAATACATCTCGGCCAACAACATACAAATTTTTCACATTTGCCTAATTAGATTAAAATGTAATGGGATTAAAGAGGAGGGGCAGGATGGGAATAAAGTGGGTGGAGAGACCCTCTCCAATAAAAGGCCCTTGAAGGTGAGTTTCTCTCCAGATCTGAGCTGTCCTTGACCAGAGCTAGAAGCCAGAGGAAGCCTAGCGGAGAAGAGGTGAGTTCATCATTGTTTTTTTTTCTTCAGATTAGTATGAGGGTACATACAGTTAGGTCACATTGTTTGCATTTGTAAGGTAACCTTTAAGGTGTACTTGTGTCTTTTATGCAGGGAGTGTCCCATATACCTGTGCATTGTTCCTGAGGGGTAGGAACCTGCTGATCTCCCACCCCCACTTCGCAAATTTATTTATTTATTTATTTATTTATTGAGACAGATTCTCACTCTGTCACCCTGGGTTGAGTGTTGTGGTGTCATAGCTTACGGCAAGCTCAGAACTTCTGGGCTCAAGCTATCCTTCTGCCTCAGCCTCACGAGTAGCTGGGACTACAGGCACCAGCTGTAGTTTTTCTATAGTTTTCTATAGGTTTCCCTGGTTAGTTTTTCTATTTTTAGTAGAGACAAGGGTCTCACTCTTGCTCAGGCTGGTCTTGAACTCTTGAGCTCAAGCAATCCACCCGCCTCAGCCTCCCAGAGTGCTGGTATTACAGGCCTGAGCCATCGTATCCCGCCCCTTTCTTGAATTTAATTTGAGTTTTTCTCTCAGATGAGCATTTTTTTGTTAAAGTACAAGTTTCACATTAGTATCAAGTATCACAAGAATGGAAAGCAAGAATCCAATGTACTCAATTATAATATGAAGCCAGTAGATGATCTACTATGTATTCACATAAGAGAAAAACTCAAATCAATTCAAAGTGAAAGATGGGGTAACAAAGGAGCCAGGAGAGGGGCTGGAGGGTGAGGTAAAGGGAGTTGAGGTGTATGGCACACCTCTTAGACACAACTATAAGGACACACTATAAGTTGTGCAGGGCACACAACTCTAAAGGGACTTTACCTGACAAATGCAAACCGGGTAACATAATTCTTTGTACCCTCAATGAGCCTGAAACAATAAAAAAAAAAAAAAAGTACATGGGATGCTGGTTTTTCCATTCTTGTGATGATTTTTTTTTTTTTTTTTTTGAGACACAGTCTCACTTTGTCACCCTTGGTGGAGAGCTGTGACATCACAGCTCACAGCAACCTCAAACTCTTGGGCTCCAGTGATTCTCTTGCCTCAGCCTCCCAAGCAGCTGGGACTACAGGTGCCGGCCATAACACCTGGCTATTGTTGTTGTTGTTGTTGTTGTTGTTGGAGTTGTCATTGTTTGGCAGGCCCAGGCCAGGTTCAAACCAGCCAGCTCTGGTGTATGTGGCTGGCATGCTAGCCGCTGAGCTACAGGTGTCAAGCCCATTCTTGTGATAATTTACCTTGGAGAGTGTTCTCCTAATCCATCCAAATTGTAACGAAGGAAACAAAACCTCCATCATTTATTCTTATGTTTTTACTACTAAAAATTTCTTCAAAGAACAGATAAGATGCAGTAGTTTGAGAAGGAGTAAGGTCTTTATTCAGGTAGTGTTGTCTGAGGCCAGCTCTATAAGAGACACATGAGTGAACTTGAAGACACTGGGACCCCTGCCCCAGCAGCAGGCAGGAATTTGATTTTCAATATTCCAGCTGGAGAAATGACAATCATTTGTTTTCTTGAATGGAGTTAGAACTTGGTGGACTTTATGAGATGGTGAATACTGTTTCAGCCACTGATTTCTGCTGTAGGTTTTTTTCTCTTTTCCATTTTCCCCACACTCCATCCCTTGGCAGCAATATCCTGATATAATTCCTGTCTCCCCAGGCTCAGTCTGTTCAGACTTCACATTACTGAGATCACAGTGTTTGTCACCTTCCATAGGTCCTCAAGTTTCATCCATAATATTGTAAATGGCAGGATTCTCCTTCTCTTTTTTTGCATAATATCTCATAGTGTTGATCCCAGGATCTTTTAATCCACACTTCCAACAACAACTTTGGGGAGCCTCCTTGCTCTGGCCCAGTGCACAATGCTGACACCCAGCACTGGAATTCATCCTGGTGGTCTCACAAGTGGGTTGCTGGATCACAGGGTAGTTTTATTTTTAATTTTTGGAGGGAGTTTGTTACTGTTTTCTACAGTGGTGTACCTATTTACATTTTGACCTACAGTGTACAATGGGGTCCCTTTCCCCCACACCCTGACCAATACTTCTTGTGTTTTTGAGAATCACCATCTTAGCAGGTGTGAACTTATACTTTATCATGGTTTTAATGTGTTTATCCCTCATAGTTAATGAAGATGAGGACTTTTTCTAATACCTGTTGGCCATTTGAATTGTTTTCACTGAATAAATACCCATTCAAGTCCTCTGTCCATTTTTAAACCAGAATGTTAGTAAGCTTTGGGGGGAGGGGTTGTTGTTGTTGTTTGTTTTTGCTACTGAGTTGTATGGGAACTTTGTATTTCATATTAACCATTTCATGCAGCTGTCAGGGCTACCATATTGGGAATCTGAGGAACAAACCATTCCACCACTTTAACCCAAAGCCTTATAATGACTGACATCCTTCATTCCAACTGGCATTTAAATATCACAAGTTTGGGCCAGGAGTGGTTTGTATTTGTGCTTATGTTGTCTCTCCATTTCCTAGTCCTAGTGATTACAAGGAGTAGACAATGCTATCTCTGTGTCCAGGGACAATGATCTATTCAACTCACACAAATGCTAACATCCTGTACATTTTTTCCCAGACAGGATCATGGCTGAACACTTTAAAGAAGCAAGTAGATGTCCTGTCTGCCAGGACTATCTTGAAAATCCCATGCAGCTGAAATGTGGCTGTGTCTGCTGCCTCCGATGCATGGACTCACTGCAAAAGGAGCCCCATGGGGAGGGTTTGCTGTGTCCCCTCTGCCCTGAGGTCTCTCAGAAGAGTGATATCAGGCCCAATTTGCAGCTGGGGAAGCTGGTGTCCAATGTCAAGGCCCTAGAGCCTGTTTTACTGATGAACCCCAGGATAAAGAAGTTCCAAGGTAGGAGTCTGTACCACCTGCCCCAAACTCAAAACAGACCCTGGGAAATAGCTTTTAAATATATCTCCATTACATAGGGACATTAGCTAATTTCAGGCACCTAAAACTATCATGTAGCAAAAACAATATTTGCTCCCATCTCTCACTGTACATTGGAAATTCCCAGGGAATCATAGGGGTGCACAGCATCAGACCATGTCCCTGAGCATTTAAAATGCAAAGCTCCACCTGCGGGGACAGCACGCTGAGTATAGCATGTTAAATGAAGTAGAACTAATTATACCTGTTCCTTGTTACTTTTTATATGTTTGCAAAGAAGTCTATAATCATGAATTTGGCTGCCCAAAGAAACACAATTTTTTCTTGGCAATGGACCTGGAAAATGGCTATTCCATTTTTTTATCACTTTACATTATTTGAAGATCTTGTTTAAATGCTGTTCCTGGTTCCACGGCACTGAGCTGGCAGGAGAGGGAGGATTTCTAAGGAGCACTCAGGGGGTCCTGGTGCTGCTGGCTCCTAGCCACATGCTCAGCAGCAGGGAACTGCCCCAGAGAAGTGCCAAGGCCCCCAGCTGAACCTAGTTCACGGTGAGTGCTCTGGCCCCAGCAAAGGTGGTAAAGGCACATAACACCAGTTAGTTCCAGTAGCCTCGGGACCTGGGCACTGAGCAGGCCCCCTCTGGACAGAGAACCAGGAGGACTAATACCCAAGTCACTGTCAACTTTGAGAGGAGGAGGAAGGTGACAGAGCAGCTGCACTGGGTAAAGGTAGAGTGAGAATGTCAGACCCACCTACCAGAATCCTCAGCCCAGTGTCCTCAAAACCTACCCCACCCTGGCTCTCTGACCCCTACGGCACACACACTGTGTCTCACCTTCAAGGCTGTCGTGTAGGTGTGGACATTTCAACGTGCAGCCTCACTGTGAGCTCATAGACCACTGCCTTTTCTTCTTGCTACATTAACAGTTTTGTGTAGAATGGAGATTTTTTTCATGAATGCCTTCTCTTTGAATACTGGAAGGTCCCAGCACCTTCCTCTAAGCCAATTCCCATGGGATCTGAGGAAAGCCACCAGTCAGTCACACAGAGCTTAATTTCAGAGGCTCCCACAGGCTCCACAAATAGGAACATGTTAGAAGCAGCAGCTCTGTGCACCCTTCTGACAACTAGGGGTAGAAGGCCATGTTGGGGACACATGTGGTCTCTCTTCCTGAAGTTTAGGCACCCCTCTGAATGCTTCCGTGTTCAAGGTCTGGGAATAAATCAGTCACTGCTGTGATCCCAACACATCCCCACTCGAGTCTACAGGAGTCCTTTCCTTTACCTGGACTTCCACAGAGTTAACCCATTTCATCTCTGGACTCCTAGAATATCTCTTAATTTTTCTTATAAATCCAGGAAAGAAAATTAGGATGTAATTGTCTAATCAAAAAGCCTAAAGAGAATGTTTGCAAAGAAAATAATTTAATATTTCAGTATTTTTCTGCAGTTACTAACATAGTTACCGTTATTTATATTATGAGATGTCTATTTTTGTAGTGTCTGTGCTACTTAGAATAATTTTGAGAACAAACTACAGCCTTTTCCTTCCCATGTCCTATGTACTAAATGGAAAAAAAAAATCTGTAATCAAATTATCCAAACTTAATGTCAGTGGAATTTCTAATGCAAATTGGATAGATTTCATGCAATTGTATTCATGGTTCTACACATAAAATTTGGCCTAATAAGAGAAACCAGTAAGTTATCCTAGGGAATTCTGATTAGGGAAGAAAAGTAGAGGAATAGAAGTGAAATTTAATGAAATGTTTTAGATTTTTGCAATAGAGGCAAGGAGGGAGTTTACAGTCTGTGTCTTTGCTAACTATTAGTTTTTCTATCCATAGTGGATATGACTTTGGATGTGGATACAGCCAACAACCATCTCATCATTTCTGATGACCTGAGGAAGGTTCACTGTGGGAGTTCCCAACAGAATAGGGAGGAACATCTGGAGAGATTCAACTATTCTTTGTGTGTGCTGGGTGCCCCTCAGTTCACTTCTGGCCGGCATTACTGGGAGGTAAATGTGGATACAAGCAAAGAATGGGATGTGGGGGTTTGCAAAGAATCAGTTAATCGGCAAGGGGACATCACACTGTCTTCAGATCGGGGCTTCTGGACTGTGGGTTTGGTCAATGAAGAGCTATACACGGCCAGCACGATGCCTTTCACCAGCATCTGGGTGAACCCCCCATTACACCGGCTGGGGATTTTTCTGGATATGGAGTTGGAAACCATCTCCTTTTACAATGTTGGTGATGGGTCCCATATCTTTACATTCACTGACATTTCTGCTGCAGAGCCACTGCGTGCAATTTTCTCTCCTGCAGATATAGGGTATGATGACCAGGGCTTCCTGAGTGTCCTCTGAGAAATCCAGGAATCCCCTATCCCCAAGTTCATCCTGGGCAAGGCCATAACCTATGAGCCCAGGGTCATCTTCCAGAATCCCCTTTTGCTCATCATCAGAGACAATGACTCTTCCACTTAACAAAGATACAATAAAGCAATGGATTACTTAAGAATTAATTATATTGAATTAGGTAAAATGACACTTCAGTTATGATGTATTGTCATGTTCTTTTCTTTATGACTTTTGTTTATATTTCTTCAATAAATAATTTCAACTTTAAAATAAATTTGTTAATGTTTTCTTTTTTCTTTTTTTTTTTTTGTAGAGACAGAGTCTCACTGTACCACCCTCAGGTAGAGTGCCGTGGCGTCACACACGGCTCACAGCAACCTCTAACTCTTGGGCTTAAGCGATTCTCAGCTGAAAAATAAACTCGACGGAGCTTGATCAGACTCTTGACTTGCTCTCATTCTTTCGTGTCTCTTGTCCCCTCATTCGACTGACCCCTTTGTTTCCCAGGTCCCCGTTGAATTCCCCGTGGGCCGGGGCAAAGTCCCATTTGTTTATTTTTGTTCTTGTTGCAATTGCCACAGCAGTCTTCTTCATGAAGTCTTTCCCCAAGCCAATATCTTCCAGTGTTTTTCCTATGCTTTCTTTGAGGATTTTTATTGTTACATGCCTTAAATATAAATCCTTTATCTCTTGAATCAATTTTTTGTGAGTGGAGGAAGATGTGGGTCCAGTTTATGTCTTTTACATGTGGATAATCAGTTCTCCCAGCACCATTTATTGAATAGGAAGTCTTTCCCTGAAAAGTATGTTCTTGTTTGGTTTATCAAAGATTAAGTGGTTGTAAGATGTTAGTTTCATTTATTGGTTTTCTATTCGATTCCAAATGTCTATGTCTCTATTTTTGTGCCAGTTCTATGCTGTCTTGACCACTATGTCTTTATATTACAGCCTAAATTCTGGTATGGTGATGCCCCCAGCTTTGTTTTTATTACTAAGAACTGCCTTAATATACAGGTTTTTTTTCTGGTTCCATACAAAACACAGAATCATTTTTCCCAAAACTTGAAACTATGATGTTGGTATCTTAATAGGGATGGCATTCAATAGGTAGATTGCTTTGGGAAGTATAGACATTTTAACAATGTTGATTCTTCCCATCCATGAGCATGGTATGTTCTTCCATTTGTTAATATTTTCTGCTATTTCCTTTCTTAGGATTTCATAATTTTCTTTATAGAGGTCCTTCAACTCCTTTGTTAGGTATATTCCTAGGTATTTCATTTTCTTTGAAGCTATGGTGAAGAGAGTTGTGTCCTTAATTAGCCTCTCATCTTGACTGTTATTGGCATATACAAAGACTACTGACTTGTGGACATTGATTTTTCTATCTTGAGACATTACTGTATTTTTTATGACTTCCAACAGTCTTGTGGTTGAGTCTTTGGGGTTCTCTAAGTGTAACATCATATCATCATCAAAGAGGGAGAGTTTGACCTCCTCTGCTCCCATTTAGATGCTCTTTATTTCCTTGTCTTGCCTAATTGTATTGGCTAGAACTGCCAGCACTACATTGAATAGCAATGGTGACAGAGGACAACCTTGTCTGGGTCTAGTTGCAAGAGGAAAAGCTTTCAGTTTTATTCCATTCAGTAAAATATTAGCTGTGGGTTTGTCATAGATAGCTTCGATCAGTTTCAGAAATGTGCCATGTATGCTTATACTCCTCAGTGTTCTAATTAGAAAAGGATGCTGGATTTTTTCAAGTCCTTTTTCTGTATCTATTGAGACAATCATATGGTCTTTGTTTTTGCTTCTAAACCAGCCTTGCACCCCAGGGATGAAACCTACTTGATTATGATGTATGACTCTTTTGATGATAAACTGTAATCTATTGGCTAGGATTTTATTGAGAATTTTTGCGTCTATATTCATTAGTGAAATTGGTCTGAAATTCTCCTTTTTAGTTGGGTCTTTTCCTGGTTTTGGTATCAGGGTGATGTTTGCTTTGTAGAACCTGTGGGGAAGATTCCTTCCTCCTCAACTTTTTGGAATAATTTCTGCAGTACAGGACTGAGCTCTTCCTTGAAGGTTTAACAGAATTCTGGTGTGAAGCCATTTAGACCAGGGCATTTTTTTGTTGGAAGTTTTTTTATTGTTTCTTTAATCTCAGTGCTTGAAATTGGTCTGTTCAGGAGCTCTATTTCTTCCTGGATAAGTCTAGGGAGAGGACGTGATTCCAAATATTGATCCATTTCCTTCACATTGTCAAATTTCTGGGTACAGTTTCTGGTAGTATTCAGAAATGATCTCTTGTATCTCTGTGGCATCAGTTGTAATTTCCCCTTTATCATTTCTGATTGAGGTTACTAGAGATTTTACTTTTCTATTTCTAGTTAGTCTGGCCAAAGGTTTATCTATTGTATTTATTTTTTCAAAAAACTAACTCCTTGTTTCATTAATTTTCTGAATGATTCTTTTGCTTTCAATTTCATTGATCTCTGATTTAATTTTGGATGTTTCTTTTCTTCTGGGTTTAGGCTTAGATTGTTCTTCTTTTTCCAATTCCATAAGATGGCTTGTGAGTTTGTTGATGTGCTGTTTTTTGAATGTAGGCATCTAAAGTGGTACATTTTCCTCTCAAAACTGCTTTTGCAGTATCCCATAGGTTTTGGTAGCTTGTGTCTTCATTGTTGTTATGCTCAAGAAGTTAATGATTTCCTGTTTTATTCTTCCTGAACCCAAGTGTCATTCCGCATAAGGTTGTTTAGTTTCTGTGTCTTTGTGTGGGGTAGAACGTTTTTGTTGGAGTTGAGTTCCACCTTTAGTGCCTTGTGGTCTGAGAAGATACAAGGTAAAATTTCAATTCTTTTGATTCTGTTGATATTTGTTTTGTGTCCCAGGATATGATCAATTTTGGAGAATGTTCCATGGGGTGATGAGAAGAATGTATATTCTTTATCTTTGGGATGGAGTGTTCTATATGCGTCTATCAAGCACAGTTGTTCTAGGGTCTCATTTAAGTCTCTTATATCCTTGTTTAATTCCTGTTTAGAGGATCTGTCCAGCTCTGTAAGAGGAGTGTTAAGGTCCCCTATTATTATGGTATTATTGGATATTATATTGCTCATACTGAATAAGATCTTTTCAAGAATCTGGGAGTATTTAAATTGGGTGCATGTATATTTAGAATTGAAACGTCTTCTTGTTGTATTTTTCCCTTGACCAATATAAAGTGACCATCTTTGTCTTTTTTGACTTTAGTTGCTTTAAATCCACATGTGTCTGAAAATAAGATTGCAACCCCTCTTGTCTTCTGAATTCCATTTGCCTGAAAAATTGTCTTCCAACCCTTCACTTGAAGTTTTAATTTATCTTTTGAAGCTAGGTGTGTTTCCTGTAGACAGCAAATAGATGGCTTGTGTTTTTTAATCCAATCAGCTGATCTATGCCTCTTCAGTGGAGAATTCAAGCCATTTACCTTTATTGAGATAATTGATAAGTGTGGTAGTGTTCTATTCATCTTATTTTGTGAGAATCCATTGCTTAGTTTTATCTTTTGCGTCAGTGTTGAAGTCAGTTTCTGTCCTTTAATTTCTGTGTTCTTACTTTGCTGTTGATCCATTGTGATGGTCAGTGTATAGAACAGGTTGAAGTATTTCCTGTAGAGCTTGTCTTGTTGTGGTGCATTTCCTCAATGTTTGTATATCAGTAATGATTTGATTTCTCCATCAATTTTAAAGCTGAGCTGAGCAGGATATAGAATTCTGGGCTGGAAATTATTCTGTTTAAGTAGATTAAAGGTAGATGACAATTGTATTCTGCCTCAAAAAGTTTCATTGGAGAAGTCTGCAGTCACCCTGATGGATTTGCCCCTTTAGGTCAACTGGCGCTTACTTCCAGTAGCTTGAAGAATCTTTTCTTTTGTCTTGATTTGGACAGGTTCATCACAATGTATCTTGGAGAAGCTCAGTTAGAGTTGAGGTGACCTGGGGTCCGATATCCCTCTGAAAGGAGTGTGTCAGAATTTTTGGTGATATTTAGGAAATTTTCATTTATAATATTCTCTAGTATGGCTTCCATTCCCCTGGGGCATTCTTTTTCCCCTTCTGAGATACTTATCACTCGTATGTTTGAACACTTCATACAATCCCATAATTCTGTCAGTGAACCTTCTGCTTTCTGTCTCTTCTTTTCTGCCTCTTTATCTATCTGAGTTATCTAAAGAGCTTTGTCTTCTACCTCCGAAATTCTTTCCTCCTCATGGTATAATCTGTTGTTGATACTTTCTATTACATCTTTAAGTTCCCTAATTGACTGCTTCATTTCCTTCAGCTCTGCTATCTCCTTTCTATAATCTTCATATCATTCATCTCTTATTTTATTCTGTTTTTGGATTTCCTTTTGGTTATTTTCCACTTTATCAGCAGTTTCCTTCATTGTTTCCATCATTTCTTTCATTATTTTCATCATCTGTATTCTAAATTCCCTTTCTGTCATTTTTAACATTTCTTTATAGGTGGAATCCTCTGCATGCAGTACCTTGGGGGAGTTGCTCTGGACTGGTTTTTCATGTTGCCAGGATTTTTCTGCTGCTTCTCCCTCATGAGTGATTTATTTTATCTGTTTCCTTGCCCTAATTTTCCTTTCACTTCCTCTTGATTTTTAAGTTGCCGTGTCTCTGTACTAGGATTTCAATGAGTTCTTTTGGTACAGGACCAGAAGGATGAGAAGGTTGAAGAGAAAGAAGGGGAAAAAGAAAGAATGAAAAAGAAAGAAGAGAATGGAGAGGAGATAGGGTGGGTAAAAGGGAATATTGACAAAAAGAAGAGAGGCACAGAAAGAGGGAGACAGAGCAATATAGGTATACAGTAGGGTACTTTGATCCAACCTTAAAAATCCTCAACCTCTGGTGGTTCCAGGTTGGGTGGTTCCCTTGAGGTCAGAAGCATTTTGCTAGCCTGTTTGGACACAGTACCTCACCTCCACCAAGAAGAGAAGGATGGCAAAAATGCTATAAAACAAACCAAAACCACCAAACAGAAAACTTTATGGGATAAAATTGGGGGTATAAAACAAATTATAGGGGTAGAAACACTAGCAAAATGTATTTCTAATTGTTGAAAAAGGCAATAACGTAAAATTGTATTTAAACTAGAAATATGAAGAAATAAAAGAAAGAGGAAAAAAGGAAAAGAAAAATCTATAGGGAAAATGTTGAAATTTAAAAAAAGAAAAAAACAAAGCAGTATATATATCTTGCTGGATATTGTCTGGGCAACAGGTGATCTTCTGGGGCATGAGATGTTAATCACAATGCTGGTACAGCTGTATGAGATGGAGACTGGAGGCCTTTGCTGATTTCTCAAACCCTGAAGGGTGGAGAACCTAAATCTCTCCTCAGCCTGCTTTAAAGGCACTTTAAACTGCTAACCTTGGCTAAGCAGAAGCTTTCCCAGGAAAGCACTTGTCACTGAGATCACTCCTGACGTGGCTATTCACTTACCCAGTGTGCCAAAACTGGTCTCACTCTCTGCCCCTAAGGGCTAAGGCTGTAAGGCATTTCAGCCCCTGCCTTTTGGCTGCTCCGTCACTAGATTACTCACTCTCACCTGAACCTGATGGCAGAGCTTGCTGGGGCAGTTTTCCCACAATGGCTCCGTGCAGCCCACAGCTGAACACTATTAGCTCCATCGGGCTCAGAGGCTTAGTCTGGGGCCCTAGACAACACTTTAAATCCTCCACACTCTTGCCCAAGTTCTCCCAAGGTAGTTCAACTGAGTGTCAAGTCAAAAAAAAAACGAAACATCTCACAGGTAAGGCCTTTCCAGTTTGCAATCTCACTGCTGCTGTATTTACAGCTGCTGGCGGGATTAGACCGAATGAACACACGCAAACACTTGCCAGTTCTCCACTGCTTTTGTCCTCCTCATGGGGTCCAGAAGTCTCACACTGACTCCCTGTGTCCCCAGAGGTGTGTTTCTGGGCATACCCCACCATCCAGAGATGCCTGGAGTCTTCTCTCCCCAGACTCACAGTGCCCAGTTGCAAGGAAGCTGTTACTTGGCTGCCATCTTGTTCCTCCCCCCAAACATACCATTTTTGATGCCATATGCTTACTGTGCTTTTTCTATGTTTGAATATACAAATAATTACCACTGTGTTACAGTTGCTTACAATGTTCAGTACAGTAACATGCTGTACAGATGTGCAGTAGACTATGCTACCTAGGTTTGTGTAAACACACTTTACGACATTGGCACAATGAGGAAATAGCCTAATGATGCACTTCTCAGAACATATTCTTTTTCTTTTTATGAGACAGAGTCTCACTTTGTCACCCTGAATACAGTACTGTGGCATCATTGTAGCTCACAGAAATCTCAAAATCTTTGGCTTGAGCTAGGATGACAGGTATGAGCCACTGTGCCCGGCCTTCAGAACATATCCTTGTCATTAAGGGATGGATTACTGGCCCAGCACAGTCACACCTGTAATCCCAGCACTCTAAGAGACCAAAGCAAGTTGATCCCTTGAGCTCAGGAGTTTGAGACCAGCTCAAGCAAGAGTGAGACCCCATCTTTACTAAAAACACAAAAATTAGCTGTGTTATGGCTGATGCTTGTAGTCCCAGATACTCAGAAGGCTGAGGCAAGAGGATCACTTGAGCCCAGGAGTTGGAGGTTGCCGTGAGCTATGACACCATGGCACTCTACTCAGGGCAGAGTGAGACTCTGTCTCAAAAAAAAAAAAAAGTGACATATGACTGTATACGTAACATTATATGCCATGTGCTCTTTTGAGATTGGCTTTTCCACCCAATATAATTCATCTAAGTTACTATTTGTAGCAATAATCCATCATTTATTGCCAAGTCATGATCCGTAGCATAAATATGCCAGTTTTTTTTTTTTTAAGCCATTCACTTGCTTGCAGGCATTAAGGTGTTTCCCGGTTTTGGTTATTGCAACTAAAGCTGTTATGAACATCTGTGTGGTGATGTTTCCATTTTTCTGAGATAAATACTCAGGAGTACAATTACTGAGTTGTAGTGTAAGTTTATGCTCAGTTTTATAAGAAAGATAAACTATTTTCCAGAGTAGCTGCATCCACATTATTTAACATCTGGAAGAGAGTATTTCTGACACAATATGACCTGCAGCTGGGTGTTTATTCATTCAAGCTCATTGTTGGATACTGATAGGTCATCCTGACCCAGTTTCCAAGAACTGCAGTTGGGATAACAGAAATAGGAGTAAGGTTTGCAGCTGAAGAGTAGGAAAAGTCAAGGGTAAGGGAGGGGATGGTTTCCTTCCTTTTAACAGCTGAGAGTCAGTCTGAGTGTGTTTGAAAGACCTGGACTCAAATATGAGGGCTCAGCTTGAGAGAGCAACTGGTCAGGGAGCCGTGGCTGGAATCCTGCTTGGGATTGAGTGGGGAGAACTGAAAAGCAATAGATGGATGTGAGTCACAGCCTAGAGGCTGAGTCTTCATGGTAGCAACTGTGGAGGTGAGACAATCTTAAGACATTAGTCCTAAGTAATCTGCTCAGCTATTGTGCTTTAGGACAAGATTATATCCTCAGGCTCTAAGAACCCTAATACCTGCCCAACACTTGAATAGATGTTCCCTTCACTTTGGGTCCCATCTTAGATACAATAGATCCAAATGCTAAAAATAGGACACCATAACTATGGTGTGAGGGCTGGAAAAAACTATCAAAGGTTGCCCTATTCAATTCCCTACTCCAAAAGACAGGATTAAAGGTAGAGGCTCATTATATATGGCCTTTATTCTGAAGTATGTTCCTTCTATGCCTAATTTATTGAGGGTTTTTATCATGAAGGAGGCTGGATTTTACTGAATGCTTTTTCTGCATCTATTGAGAGGATCATGCAGTCTTTGTTTTTGCTTTTTATGTGGTAAATCGCATTTATTTATTTGAGTACATTTAATTATCCTTGCATCCCTGGGAGGAACCTAGTAGGTCCTGGCAAATTATCTTTTGATGTGCTGCAGAATTTTATTTGCTTTTTTTTTTTTTTTTAGATAGTCTCACTGTGTTGTCCTCAGTAGTGGGGTCACAGCTCACAGCAACCTCAAACTCTTGGGCTTAAGTGACTCTCTTGGCTCAGCTTCCCAAGTAGCTGGGATTATAGGGGACCACCACAACACCTGGCTATTTTTTTGTCATTGTTGTCCAGCACATCCAGGCCAGGTTAGAACCCACCAGCCCTGATGTATGTGGCCGGCACTCTAACCACTGAGCTATGGGTGCTGAGCTATTTGCTAGTATCTTTTTTTTTTTTTATTAAATCATAGCTGTGTACAATAATGCAATCATGAGACACAATGTGCTGGTTCCATATACAGTCTGAAATATTTTCACCGAACTGGTTAACATAGCCTTCATGGCATTTTCTTAGTTATTGTGTTCAAACCCTTATACTCTACACTTAGTAAATTTCACCTGCACCCTTCAAAGATGCACCCTAGGTGTAGACGCACCAATCACCCTCTCTCCACACTTCCTCCTCCTCCCTTCCTCTCCCTTGCCCCCTTCCCCATATTCTTGTACTGAGATTGGGTTATAGCCTTCATATGAAAGCTATAAATTAGTTTCATATTAGGGCTGAGTATATTGGGTACTTTATCTTCCATGCTTGGGATACCTTGCTAAGAAGAATATTTTCCAGCTCTATCTATGTAAACGTGAAAGAGGTATAATCTCCATCTTTCTTTATTGCTGCATAATATTCAATGGTGTAAAAATACCACAGTTTATTAATCCATTCATGAGTCGATGGGCACTTGGGTCTTTTCCATGACTTAGCAATTATGAATTGGGCTGCAATAAACATTCTGGTACAAATATCATTGTTACAATGCAATTTTTGGTCACTGGATATATACCGAGTAGAGGGATTATAGGATCAAATGGCAGATCTATTTTTAGATCTCTAAGTATTCTCCAAACATCTTTCCAAAAGGACCATAGTAGTTTGCATTCCCAGCAGCAGTGTAGAAGTGTTCCCTATTCTCCGATCTGCACCAACACCTCTGGTTTTGGGATTTTGTGATGTGGGCTAATCTTACTGGAGTTAGATGATATCTCAAAGTAGTTTTTATTTGAATTTCTCTGATGGTTAAGGATGATGAGCATATTTTCATATGTATGTAGGCCATGCGCCTGTCTTCTTTAGACAAGTTTCTCTTCAAGTCCCTTGCCCAGCCTGAGATGGGATCACTTGCTCTTTTCTTGCTAATAAGTTGTGGATTCTGATTATTAAACCTTTGTCGGACATATCCTGCAAATATCTTCTCCCATTCTGAGGGCTGTATGCTTACTCTACTTACTGTGTTCTTGGCTGTGCAGAAGCTTTTTAGTTTGATCAGGTCCCAGTAGTGTATTTTTGATGCAGCTTCAATTGCCCGGAGGGTCCTCCTCATAAAATATTCGCCCAGGCTGATTTTTTCAAGAGTTTTCCATGCGCTTTCTTCTAGTATTTTTATAGTTTCATGTCTTACATTTAAATCTTTAATCCAGTGAGAGTCTATCTTAGTTAATGGTGAAAGGTGTGGGTCCAGTTTCAGTCTTCAACAGGTCACCAGTCAGTTCACCCAGCATCATTTGTTAAATAGGGAATCTTTTCCCCATTAAATGTTTTTAATTGGCTTGTCAAATATCAAATAACAGTAAGTAGCTGGGTTCATTTCTTAGTTCTCTATTCTGTTCCAGACATCTACTTCTTTGTTTTTGTGCCAGTACCATGCTGTTTTGATCACTATCGATTTATAGTATAGTCTGAGGTCTGGTAGCGTAATTCCTCCTGCTTTGTTTCTATTTCTGAGTAATGTCTTGGCTATTTTTTCAATAGTATGGACATTTTGCCAATGTTGATTTTTCCCAGCCATGAGCATTGTATGTTTTTCCATTTGTTAACATCTTCAGCTATTTCTTTTCTTAGAATTTCATAGTTCTCTTTATAGAGATGTTCCACGTTCTTTGTCAGATAAACTCCCATACATTTCATGTTCTTTGGCACTACTGTACATGGAACAGAGTCCTTGACTATTTTTTCAGCTTGACTATTGTTGGTATATATAAAGGCTACAGATTTATGGGTGTTGATTTTGTATCCTGAGACATTGCTGTATTCCTTGATCACTTCGAAAAGTTCTGTAGTAGAATCCCTAGTGTTTTCCAGATATACAATCATATCATCTGTGAAGAGTGAAAGTTTGATCTCTTCTGACCATATATGGATACCCTTGATCGCCTTTTCTTCCCTAATTGCAATGGCTAAAACTTCCATTACAATGTTAAACAGCAATGGAGACAATGGGCAACCTTGCCTGGTTCCTGATCTGAGTGAAAATGGTTTCGATTTAATTCTATTCAATACGATATTGGCTGTAGGTTTGTTGTAGATGGTCTCTATTAGTTTAAGAAATGTTCCTTCTATACCCATTTTCTTAAGTATTCTGATGATGAAGGGATGCTGGATATTATCAAAAGCTTTTTCTGCATTGCCGCGCCCACGGCATATAGCCGTAGTGAGGCAGTGCTGTCCGCGTTACAGAACGACGGGAAGGTGGTTCGTGCTCCCCGGAGCTTTGCCCCCAGCGCCCCCAGTATGCACAGCATCAGAAATGTTGCCTAGCATACTCAGTTACCCGCTTAAGTTTAAAGATTGTGGCGTCTACTCATGTGTTTGTCATCCTGTACCAGAAGTCTGTTTGTTCTGATAAATTGTCAATATGTACTTTTCTAAGAATGAGCACAATGCACTACTAATCCAGATAAAGCACAGCCTTGTGAGCTGCTAAAGATGTTTTCCCACCAGTGAGCTAAGACGATAAGCCCAAGGACATGAAATACAAATTATCTACATAAGTTACAAAGTCACTGAAACACATCCACCCACCATAAAGTCCTGTTCAGAACATCTTGTTTCACCAACTGTCACACATAATAAAAATCAATAGGAAAAATAATACTTGTCAAGGAATTTACTCTAAATCAAAATTATAATTATCAATAACAATAAGATCAAATAGTAAATATAGAATTAGTCAAGCATTAACGTAAAGAAGATGTTAAGCTGTTCTAAAAAGATAATAAGAAACTGAGATAGGAGGAAGCGGGCAGAGTTGACTAATAACCACCACCCTCCGGAAGCGGAACTTTGAAACATAACAATGCATGATAAATCACACTTGTAAACGCAAAGATAACCCGCGCACGTAAGCGGAAAGATTGCATTATGTAAGCTCTGTAAAAATGTATAAATACCAACGTGTGAACCCAGTAAATTTACAGCTGCTTCCTTCATCACATGCTGTGTGGCAGTCTGTCATTTTTCCTGCGCCGACCTCTCAACTTTCCTCGTTCCTTCTCCCTGCACTCCCTCGGACTGAAGGCCACAGACACTGAGCGGTCCGTTGCAGGTGGCGCCCGAACAGGGACCTGAAGGACAGGTAATCTTCTCTCTCTTTCTTTCTTTCTCAAAGTTGAGGGCGGCTCTCACCAGGGAACTGCAGTCCCGCCGGTAAAGGCTGACCGGTTAAGTGTGAGCAATCAGCAGGTACCATGGGGCACGCATTAACCAAGGAAGAAAAAATCTTGAGTACTATGTTGCAGCGTTTGTTGGCAAAGAACGGGTTCAATGTGTCCCTCAAGTGGTTGGAGGAGCTTATGCACTTTCTCAGACATGTCAGCCCTTGGTTCGTGGAGGAGGGATCGCTCTCCCTAGAAGATTGGAAAAGAGTTGGGAGGGAGATGCGCCGTTATGTGCAGGCACACGGGGAGCATACACTCCCCGCTCAAGCCTTCCCCCTGTGGCTACAGATTAGGGAACTGCTAACTGATACTACGTCTCTTGAGGCGTTTGTACGAGAAACTGCTTCAGAGACTAAAAGTCCAGAGGCTAAAAGTCCACCTATTTATGATGAAGTGCCAAGAGAGACTAGTGAAGAGGCAGAGCCAGGGCTTCTGCGTGCTGTAGCAACAGCTCCCCCGCCGCCGGAGCGGGAGGAGGACTTTTTTCCTCCGCTGCCGGAGCTTGGAGCCCTTTTTGATGACGATGATTGGGATTTAGCAGATGAAATGGCAAAGCAAGATCTGGAGGATGATTTCTTTGATCATGATAATGAGCCCCCCATGGCGTTTGTAGGCATGACAAAGGCACGTCCTGCTAAAAGGGTCTCTCGTGCCCCTTGGCCACCTTTGCCTCCCATGGGTTTTCAGAACGCAAGGCAGGAAGCCCGAGGCTTTCAGGGTGCAATGCAAGAAGCACGGAAGCAAGGGGATTTTACTTTCGCTTTTCCAGTGAAAGTGTCAGCTACTGACGATGAGGATCCCGTATGGGAACCCCTGCCTCTTAAAACATTGAAAGAGTTGCAGCAGGCTGTCCGTACTTCGGGCGCTTCTGCTCCATATACTTTACAAATTGTAGACTTAGTTGGAAGCCTCTGGCTTACTCCCTATGATTGGCACCAAACAGCTAAAGCCACTTTATCACCTGGTGATTATGTCTTATGGAGAACTGAATATGAGGATAAGTCCAAAGAAACTGTTGTTCAATTTAGTAAAAGAAGGGGAACTAAGCCCACTATGGCTATGTTATTAGGAACTGATGATTTTGCATCCCCTCAGGCACAGACGGCCATCCCCCGCCAATTTCTAGAAGCCATAACAAAAAATGCCATCAGTGCTTGGCGCAAGCTCCCTCCTCCCGGGGCCAAAGGCGGCACATTAGCCAATATTAGGCAAGGTACGGAGGAGCCGTACCAAGACTTTATTTCAAGGCTGGAAGAAGCCATTAACAGAATGCTCCCCCCGTCTGAGGGCACATCGCTGTTGCTTAAACAGCTAGCATGGGAAAATGCCAATATGCTGTGTCAGGACCTTATACGTCCTCTAAAAAAAACAGGTACTTTACCAGATTATATTAAAGCATGTATGGATGCCTCACCAGCAATTGTCCAAGGTATGACATTTGCTGCAGCAATGCAAGAACAGAAATTCAGCGCCTATGTTAAAAATACCTTCAATAAGGGAGGTAAGGGACCGAGAGCTCCTATTAACACTTGCTATAATTGTGGCAAGCCAGGACATATGCAGAAGGACTGTAAACAGTCCCATGCCAATAAGCCGAGGGGGGAACCGCCCGGCTTATGCCCTCGCTGTAAGAAGGGCAAACACTGGAAAAATGAATGTAAATCAAAATTTCATAAGGATGGAACCCCCTTGAATGACAAGGAAGACACTGATCCTGAGGATCAGGACGTACGGAGATCAAAAAACTAGTAAGGGGGCATTCTCCCAGCCCGGACCCCAAGGGAGATCAGGCTGCAGTCCAAGACGTGCAGCACTCATCTACTTTAAATCCTCAAGCCCCTGAATTTACTATTCACGACCTTTCACGGGGCACTCCTGGGAGTGCAGGTTTAGACCTTGCAAGTGAAAAGGATGTATTATTATCCAGATGGGACGGTGTCACTTTAATTCCTACTGCTGTCAAAGGACAACTGTTACCAGGAACAGTTGGGCTTGTAATTGGGAGAAGTTCCAATTATACTAAACATTTTGAAGTAATTCCAGGAGTAATTAATTCAGATACTCAAAATACAATTAAAATAATGGTTAGGGCTTTAGTGGAAACAACACAAATTCACAAAGGACAAAGAATAGCTCAATTATTATTATTACCATATGTCCCTTTACCTGCACCGCATTTAAAGATAACCAGGGGACAAGGTCAGTTTGGTTTCACTGATCATGTAGCTTTGGTGCACGATTTGAATGACAGGCCATTCCAAGAGATAAAATTAAATGGCAAGGTATTTAAAGAGTTAATGGATACAGGAGCTGACAAAACCTGTATTGCAGCTTCTGAATGGCCTCACTCTTGGCCGGTGCAACAAACCGCTTCTTCTTTGATCGGGCTTGGTTTAGCCACAGGAGTTATGCAAAGTACAGCTTATCTCTCTTGGGAGTTTGAAGGAAAAACAGGTTTTGTTCAACCATATGTATTGCCCTCATTACCATTCACTCTATGGGGCAGGGACCTCCTACATGTTTTGGATTTAAAATTAGTCACTGCTGATCAGTTAAATGACCAACATTTTACATAGGGGCCACTGCAGAAAATCATGCAATCAAAATAAAATGGTTAACAGATACGCCTGTATGGGTTAGTCAGTGGCCCCTAACAACAGAAAAGTTACAGGCATTACAAATTTTAGTTCAGGAACAAGTAGACAAAGGGCACCTGGAGGAATCCACTAGCCCTTAGAATACTCCTGTATTTGTGATAAAGAAAAAATCTGGAAAATGGAGACTTTTACAGGACTTAAGAGCAGTCAATATAGTGATGGAAAATATGGGAACCTTACAGCCTGGACTCCCTTCCCCTGTGGCCATACCTGAGGGTTGGCCAATTATAATTATTGATTTACAGAATTGTTTTTTCACCATTAAACTACATCCTGATGACAGCCCTCGGTTTGCTTTTAGTGTTCCTTCACTAAATTTACGAGAGCCTTTTAAAAGGTATCAATGAAAAACTTTACCTCAAGGTATGAAAAATAGTCCTACATTGTGTCAAAAATTTGTGGCTGCTGCTTTAGCAGCACTGCGAGTACAATTCCCAGATGCTTACATTATTCATTATATGGATGATATTTTATTGGCTCATCAACATCAGGCACAAGTACAACTTATGCTGGAAAAGGCCATAGAGCAATTAACTAAGTTTGGTCTAATTATTGCCCCAGAAAAAATTCAAAGAGATAAGCCGCTTAGTTATTTAGTTCAGTGGATTCATTCCGATTATATCACTCCACAGAAAGTACAGATAAGAAGAGATAAATTACAAACACTTAATGATTATCAAAAACTTTTAGGAGACATAAATTGGATTCGACCTTATTTAAAAATTACTACAAGGACTCTCGGTCCTTTGTTTACTATTTTGCAAGGAGACTCAAATCCACGGTCTCCAAGAATAATGACTAAAGAAGCTTTACAAACACTGGAGGTTGTGGAACAGGCACTCAGCCAAGCTAGAGTTAAACAGATTAATTATCAAAAACCATGGTCTTTATTAATTTTCTTTACTGAATACACACCCACTGCCTGTTTGTGACAGGCAGGCATTTTAGAATGGATTCATCTACCACATGTACAAGCAAAAGTTGTTGCTGATTATCCTTATTTAATCTCCTTACTCATAGACAAAGGCAGGAAACGATCTAGAGAGTTATTTGGCAAAGAACCTCATGCTATTATAACTGCTTATAATAAAACTCAAATAGAACAATTACTTCAAAATAATGAAGATTGGATATTGGCCTTGCAAGGTTACACAGGACAAATTTTATATCACTATCCAAAACATCCTTTAATTGAATTTACAAAAACAGTTTCATTAGTATTTCCTCTTTTGTGTACCAGACAGCCACTACCTCAGGCTGTCACCTTATTTACTAATGGCTCTTCAACAGGAAAAGCTGTGGTTTTTAGTCCAGGCTTGCCGCCTCTCATAAAGGAAGTGGCACAAACTTCAGCTCAACAAACAGAACTATGGGCATTAATCACTGCTTTTGAACATTTTAACCAAAAGTTTAATTTGTATACAGATTCTAAATACGTTGCTTCCTTATTTCCAGCCCTTGAAACTGCTCTTTTAACGGGAACTTCAACTATATTACCTTTGTTAAAAAGGCTACAAACTTTAATTCGACAAAGACATAATCAATTTTATATTGGGCATATAAGAGGGCACTCACAACTACCAAGACCATTAGCACAAGGTAATGCTACTGCAGATCTACTTACAAGAACTGTAGTGGCCACAGTCACTCAGGCTGAGGACAGCCATGCTTTACATCATCAAAATGCTAACGCATTGAGAAAAATGTTTCGCATTACCAGAGAACAGGCAAGACAGATAGTCTTACGGTGTAAGACATGCCCTCTTACTCATCATCCTTTAAAGTTTGGAGTTAATCCCAAAGGTCTACGACCCAATGTCCTATGGCAGATGGATGTTACCCATGTGCCAAGCTTTGGAAAATTAGCATATGTACATGTAACTGTGAATACTTTTTCACATTATATTTGTGCCTCTGCAAGAACTGGCGAGGCTTACAAGGATGTTATTCAACACTTGTTTAACTGTTTTCAACAGCTAGGTGTCCCTCTTCAATTAAAAACAGATAATGCTCCAGCTTATACCTCCCGAGCATTTACTAATTTCTGTACTCAATGGAAAATAGCTCATTCCACAGGGATCCCTTACAATCCACAAGGGCAGGCCATTGTGGAGCGATCCAACCAAATATTAAAACTACAAATCGAGCGCCTACAAAAGGCCCATACATATTTCTCTCCTCATCACATTTTATCACATACTTTATTTGTATTAAATCATTTAAATGTTAATTCAAATAATCACACACCGACATTTGTACATTGGCAACCAAAAACAAAAAACGTCTTACCCAAAGTTTTTTGGAAAGATTTATTAACTGGAATATGAAAAGGACCCGATGTCCTTATAACCTCGGGACGAGGGTATGCTTGTGTTTTTCCACAGGATGCAGACTCCCCCATCTGAATTCCAAACCGACTGGTCAAGCCGGCTCCTCCGGAAAAGACAACACAGGAAGAGGCGCCAGCAGCTTCTGCGGAACCTCACACATCAGCTGGAGAAAGTGAAAATACATCCACCGACAACAAACAAGATCACGTGGACGCAAGTTAGAACTCTTACTCAGGAGACAAAACGTTTACTGTTGTCTCAAGACAAAGCTTTAACTCCTGTAATGTATTTTGCAACATTTTTAACTCTCTTGTCCAGCCCTAAAGTAGAAAGTGCAGCCTATTGAGCATACATTCCTAATCCACCTTTGTTACACCCTGTAGGATGGCTGGATCCAGAACCTATAAAAATTTTAACTAATGACACCCTCCGTTTAGGAGGCCTCCAGGATTCAGAGTCACGGAGACATGCTTCCTCCTTTGTCAATTTTACAGGCAGAGCGGATTCGCTCCCCATCTGCCTTACCTTAAAAGGAAGACCCCCACCATTTTGTGTACAAACAGAATTTAGAGTGTTTTTAACAGACGCTCCAGACCCTAATGACTCCAATAAACGCTTTGTGTGGCAATATGAAATAACAACCCTAGGATATGCTAATTTCAATGAAACCTTTGAAAAAGTAACCACTCTACCCATTCCCAACTGCAAAGAAAAATATAAAGACGTTAATCAATTTTAGAATTCATCCCTAACTAAAACTCCTATGTGGTTGACATGCGGATTTGCTGATGCAGCCAGTCGGCATGTCCCAGTCAATTCTAAATTTGTTATTTAAGACTATTCTGCTTCCTCTGAGGAGGATACTTATAAAAAATATTTAACAGATAATAGTGTAAAATTCCACAGATATAGATGGTCATCTTTCCCTCCTCAAAAGATTAGACGTTGGTATTCAGCTGGTCTAATTGAACCAGTATGGGTAGCACAAGGACAGAATAAAACACAAACTCATTATGATTTATTCAAGTTAGTTGCTGCGTCCAATGTAATATTAAAAAAGAAACCAAGTATGACAAAATCTGCAGCTATACCTGTTAGAGTGTATGTAGGATATCCCTATGCTTTGCTATTAGCATCTACAAAGTCCTTCAGTATAATTAAACATAACAAATCTTATAAAGTCACTTGTATTGCATGCAAATTAACCAATTGTATTGCTTCTTTTGACATATTACATGTTAAACTTAAAGTAATGATAATTGTTAAGCGACCTTCTTATGTTATGTTACCTGTTGACTTACAAGATGATCCATGGTATGACAATACAGCATTACAAGTTTTAAAAACACTTAATGAATTAATTAGACCCAAAAGATTTGTACCAGCTTTAATTTTAGGTATTACAACTTTAATTTCTATAATCACTACTTTTGCTGTAGCTACTACAGCTTTAGTGCAACAAGTACATACAGCACACTTTATCAACACTTTAAACAGTAACATAACATTAGCCTTACTTACACAAGCCAGCATTAATAATAAATTGGAAGCCAAACTCAATGTATTAGAAGAAATAGTGTTAGCTTTAAGTCAAGATATTAAGTATATACAGCAGAAACTACAAACAAAGTGTCATTCAGCATTTCAGACCATTTGCATTACACCTTTACCATACAACATGTCTGAATCATGGAGTAAAGTGCAAGCACATTTACAAGGTGTTTGGAGAGACAATGATATAACACATGATTTACACGACTTACAACAAGATATTACAACCCTAAGTCAAGCTCACTTACCAGTAACTTCTCTTAATACATTAGCCCAATCTTTAACTAATGGGTTTAAAGCACTCAATCCTCTTAACTAGATCCAGTATGTTGTGCTCATAGCTATTATTACCTGGCTGTTATTTTGTGTTATGTTGTTGTTGCCATGTCTCATACGGTGTCTGTTTTCCTCTATTATCTCTATACGCCAAGAAGTCTTTGAACTGCGGTTTAAAAACAAAAAAGGGAGAAATGCCGCGCCCACGGCATATAGCCGTAGTGAGGCAGTGCTGTCCGCGTTACAGAACGACGGGAAGGTGGTTCGTGCTCCCCGGAGCTTTGCCCCCAGCGCCCCCAGTATGCACAGCATCAGAAATGTTGCCTAGCATACTCAGTTACCCGCTTAAGTTTAAAGATTGTGGCGTCTACTCATGTGTTTGTCATCCTGTACCAGAAGTCTGTTTGTTCTGATAAATTGTCAATATGTACTTTCCTAAGAATGAGCACAATGCACTACTAATCCAGATAAAGCACAGCCTTGTGAGCTGCTAAAGATGTTTTCCCACCAGTGAGCTAAGACGATAAGCCCAAGGACATGAAATACAAATTATCTACATAAGTTACAAAGTCACTGAAACACATCCACCCACCATAAAGTCCTGTTCAGAACATCTTGTTTCACCAACTGTCACACATAATAAAAATCAATAGGAAAAATAATACTTGTCAAGGAATTTACTCTAAATCAAAATTATAATTATCAATAACAATAAGATCAAATAGTAAATATAGAATTAGTCAAGCATTAACGTAAAGAAGATGTTAAGCTGTTCTAAAAAGATAATAAGAAACTGAGATAGGAGGAAGCGGGCAGAGTTGACTAATAACCACCACCCTCCGGAAGCGGAACTTTGAAACATAACAATGCATGATAAATCACACTTGTAAACGCAAAGATAACCCGCGCACGTAAGCGGAAAGATTGCATTATGTAAGCTCTGTAAAAATGTATAAATACCAACGTGTGAACCCAGTAAATTTACAGCTGCTTCCTTCATCACATGCTGTGTGGCAGTCTGTCATTTTTCCTGCGCCGACCTCTCAACTTTCCTCGTTCCTTCTCCCTGCACTCCCTCGGACTGAAGGCCACAGACACTGAGCGGTCCGTTGCACTGCATCGATTGAGAGAATCATATGATCTTTATTTTTTAATTTGTTTATGTGCTGAATTACATTTATAGATTTATGTATATTGAACCAGCCTTGAGACCCTGGGATAAAACCCACTTAGTAGTGGTGTATAATTTGTTTGATGTGTTGCTGGATTCTGTTTGTGAGGCTCTTGTTGAATATTTTTGCATCAATATTCATTAGTGATATTGGTCTATAATTTTCTTTTCTTGTTGGGTCTTTTCCTGGTTTGGGGATCAAGGTGACATTTGCTTCATAGAATGTGTTAGGTAGTATTTCTTCTTTTTCTATATTTTGGAAAAGTATGAGTGATACAAGTACTAGTTCCTCTTTAAAAGTTTGGTAGAATTCTGATGTGAAGCCATCTGGTCCTGGGCTCTTCTTTTTAGAGAGATATTGTATAGTTGATGCTATTTCAGAGCTTGATATAGGCCAGTTCAACATTTCCATCTCATTCTGGCTAAGTCTTGGAAGGTGGCGTGCTTCCAAGTATTCATTGATTTCCTTCAGATTTTCATATTTCTGAGAATAAAGTTTCTTGTAGTATTCATTAAGGATTTTTTAAATTTCTGAGGAGTCTGTTGTTATTTCATCATTACCATTTCTGATTGATGAAATTAGATATTTTACTCTTTTTTTTCCTGGTTAGCTAAAGGTTTATCTATTTTATTGACCTTTTCAAAAAACCAACTTTTTGACTTACTGATCTGTTGTACAATTCTTTTGTTTTCAATTTCATTTAATTCTGCTCTAATTTTGTTTTTTTCTTTTCTTCTGCTGGGTTTGGGATTGGAATGTTCTTCCTTTTCCAATTGCTTGAAATGTCCCATTAAGTTGTTAACTTCCTCTTTTTCTGTTCTCTTGAGGAAGGCTCGCAGTGCTATAAATTTCCCTCTTAGGACTGCCTTTGTGGTATCCTAGAGGTTCTGATAATTCATGTCTTCATTGTTGTTTTGTTCCAAAAATTTGTCTATTTCCTTCTTAATCTCATCTATGACCCAGCTATCATTCAGCATGAGGTTATTCAGTTTCCATGTTTTTGTATGAGTAGCCAGGTTCTTGTTGTTACTGAGTTGCACTTTTATTCTATGATGATCTGAGAAGATGCAAGGAATAATTTCTATTCTTTTAAATTTGCTGAGGTTAGATTTGTGACCTAAGATGTGATTGATCTTGGAGTATGTTCCATGAGCCAATGAGAAGAATGTGTATTCAGTTTTGTTAGGATGAAATGTTCTGTAGATGTCTGCTAAATCCAATTGTTGGATGGTTTAGTTTAAATCTAAATTGTCTTTGCTTAGCTTCTTCTTGGAGGATCTATCCAACACCGCTAAAGGGGTGTTAAAATCTCTGACTACTATGGAGCTGGAGGCAATCAAGTTGCTCATGTCTGTTAGAGTTTCTCTTATAAATTGAGGTGCATTTTGGTTGGGTGCTAAATATTGATAATTGAAATCTCATCATATTGAGCCTTGCCCTTAACAAATATGTAGTGACCCTCCTTATTTCTCCTTACTTTTGTTGGTTTAAAGCCTATTGTATCTGCAAATAAAATTCCAACACCTGCTTTTTTCTGCTTTCCATTTGCCTGGAATATAGATGACCATCCCTTCACCCTGAGTCTATATTTATCTTTTAAGGTAAAATGAGATTCTTGTATGCAGCAGATATCTGGTCTGAGTTTTTGTATCCAGTCAGTCAGTCTGTGCCTCTTTAGAGGACAATTTAATCCATTCACATTGAGATTATTAATAGGCCTGATATAATTTTGGGTATCGAGTTTTTCAAAAGACCAGTGGATATTTTTAATCCTTTGCCACTGTGGAAGTTGGAATTTGATCCAAAGTTTCAGAGTGAGTTTACTTTTATGGTGGAGAGTTGCACTGGCCATTATGGGGGATAGGTCTGAGGATATCCTGGAGAGGTGGTTTAGTTAAGGCAAATTTCTTCAACATATGAATGTCATTAAAGTATTTCATTTCTCCATCATAAATGAAACCCATTTTAGCTGGATACAGGATCCAGGGTTGAAAGTTATTTTGTTTTCAGAGATTAAAATTTGATGACCACCCTTTTCTAGTTTGAAAGGTTTCAACAGAGAGATCTACAATCATTCTAATATTCTTCCCCTTCTTCCCCTAGGTTATGGTTTTTTTATGTCTGGCTGCTTTCAGAATTTTCTCCTTCACATTAACTTTAGTAAAGTTAATTATGATGTGCCGGGGGGATGTCTTATTCGGGTTGAGTCGTTTTGGGGTTCTGAAACTATCTGCTATCTGGAGTTCAGGATCTCTTGACATGTCTGGAAAGTTCTCTTTCATAATCTCATGAAGGGCCTCTGTGCCTTGTGAAGCTACTTCATCACCTTCAGGGATCCCTATAAGGCAAATAGTGGTTTTCTTTGAATTATCCCAGAGCTCTCTGAGAGAATGATCTGGTTTTGCTCTCCATTTCTCTTCCTCTTTGAATGTTTAGGATCGTTCAAAAGCTTTGTCTTCAATGTCAGAGATCCTTTCTTCTGCCTGTTCCATTCTGTTACTGAGGAATTCTACTGTATTTCTCATATCATGTAAGGCTGCAACTTCTTTTCTCAATGTGTCTAAATCTTTGGTGATTTTGTCTTTGAATTCATTGAATTCTTGAGACATCTTCTGAATTAATCCTACAATTTCTACCTCCATCTTTACTTCCATTCTTTTGATCTTGTTTGCAATCCAAATTCTGAATTTGATTTCAGACATCTCAGCTATCTGTTTGTGAATGGGGTCCTCTGGGTTGGCTGGTTTGTCATTCCTTGGGGGAGTTGAACTGTTCTGTTTATTCATGTTGCCAGAGTTTTTCTGCTGATTCTGCCCCATGATTGTTTTTCAGTGTTTAGCTAGATGAGCAGGTAAGGTGAAATTGGACTGGAAACTTCTACGATTGTGGTTGACCAGCCCTTCACCTAGGAACTGGGACTGGTGACTGCAGCTTTTCCTCTACAATTTTATAAAGGACCTGCACAGTACTACAGTCTGTGACTCTAGTGGCCTGCTTGGTGTAGTGGGGTTAGGTGGTTCTGTCTTGTATTCAGCTGATCTCTGCCAATCCTAGTGAATCAGTGACTCTGGGTTGCAGTCTCAGCTTTGATGAAATACAAACAACTAGGACATCCCTTCCCCCACCAGTAATATTTGGAAAAGGACAATCAAACCTTCCCACTACAGTAAAACCTGGGTCCCACCTTGGAGATTCCTCGGGTAGTTTGTCCAGTTTAAGACTTTCAAACCAATTGTCCCAGACAGCCCCCACTCCCTAGCTGGAGAGTTCAAAAGGACTCCAGCAACTAGATGTTAGGGGTCTATTGGCAGCTCAAATGTGATTTGAGTGCCTCTGGTGCTCCAAGGGGTCAGAAAGGCCCATCCAGTAGGAGGTTTAGAGCCAGGCAGTTGATGTCTCTTACCCCAACTTGGTCATCCTTCACTGCCGGACTCTGGTCACCCCAGTCTCTGGTAGTCCCACTGGCAGTCTCTGTTAACTCAGTCTCTATGGCCCTGTTCTGCCCAATAAGCAACTGTGCCAGGGCTATGTGCCTGCCAGAGTCAAAGTGAAGTTGTTGCCTCCTCTTCATGGTTACCACAGTCTGCCACCATCCAGTAGGGGAAGCTGAGGTCTGCCTGCCTGAGGTGCTCAATGGCAGCTGAAGAAAGTTCCACCTGAGCTCAGTCCAAACCTCAGCAGGGAACACAAGCAATTATCTATTTCATCTCTCTTGGTTCCCCTCCTTTGGCTTTGTTGGGTTCTTTCTGGCCATTATCTCTCCCTCCAGACTGGAGTTTCTGTTGAGATCTGGCTCCAATCAGCTGTCATCCCCCATTCACCCTTATTCTAGTTGAATGTGAAAATTAGAGTTAGGGAAAATAGTCAACCCAAGGATTTAGCAAAACACGAAACACATTGAGACCAAATGAACAAATAAACAGACAGAAAGGCTACCAGACACATCCCACAGATGCACGAACAATCAGAAACACATAGACATACAAAAAAAAAGAAAAACAACTACAATAAAAATAATCATAATCGTAAAATAATTGGGAAAAAACTCTAAAAATCTGATGTAAGCACTCTCAGAAACCATAAGAAGGGAAGAAGAGGAAGAGAGAAAGAAAAAAAAAGTAATGTTCATAAAAAAGTTAAAACAGAAGAAAGAAAAAAATTAAGAATAAAAAAATAAAAATAAAAATAATTAACAATAGCTCCTCCGAGAAAAGGATGAAAAAAAAGAGAAAAAAAAGGCACCAACCACAAAAATATTATTCTTGTATATATATATAGAAATATACATCTATACGTATGACGTAAGGGTCAACTTTAGTAGGAATATATTTATAATGCAATATACTTTCTGGACACCAGGTGGTGGTGTGAGTGGTTCCTAAACTTATTATACCTGATTCAGTTTACATTGTTACCATGGTAACCACCCTACCTCGCTGGTGGCCATTTTTTTGGAGTTTCTATATAAGTTTGTTTCCAAACTGTTGCTCAACAGTTCTGGACAGCACTCCTATTCGACCTCCAACCAAACTTGGTGCAGGAGTCCACACTTCACAAATCTTTCCACTCTGCTCCCAGGTTCTCCCACAAACTGGCAACTGCAATCGGCTGTAGGGGAGGGGCTGGCTGCCTCTGGCTTCCACCACTGCAGCATGTGGAGACCTTTTCCTCAGTTTCTATGTCTCAGAGTCTCACTTTTAGGTCTAGCAACTCACCAGTTCACCACACACCCTGAACTGCCAGTCCACACCAATATTCCCTGCCAGGTATGATCCAGTCTATTTAATCACTCCTGTTGTTCTGGGAAAAGGTGTCCCATTTCAGGCAATTCAAAATGTCTGTTTCCCTGCAGGATCCCCTCCCCTCAATTTTCCATCAGGCTGCCTAGACCGAGCGGCACCCCTATCTAGTCACCAAACTCTACTCAGGAATCCACACTTCACACTTCACTTTCATCAATTAGGTTTCCCCATGAACTGTGAACTGCTGTCCTCTGTTAGGGAGGGGCCAGCCAGGCAGGGAAAATCTCTACAGCAGAGTCAGTGGTTTTGAATTACACCTCAAATTCAGCATTCTGCCAATTCACTGCACATCTCCAGCTATCTATTCACACCAATAATCCAGGTGGGGAAAAGATCCAGAGCCCCTTCCCTCTCACCTGATGACTTGGGAGAGATGGACTATACATCCCTCCATCCGCCATCATGCTCCGCCTCCCTATTTGCTAGTATCTTAATGAGGATTTTTGCAACTGTGTTCATAAGGGATAGTGGTCTGTAGTTTTCTGGAGGGGTGTTGTTTTGCATTTTGTTATGTCTTTTCCTAGCTTGGATATCAAGATAATACTGGTTTCACAGAATGAGTTAGGGAGGATTCCCTCCTCCATGTTATGGAATAATTTCTGTGGGATAGGTATTGGGTCTTCTTTGTAAGTCTGGTAGGATTTGGCCATGACTCTGTTTGGTTTGGGGCTTTTCTTTGTTGCGAGATTTTTTTTTTTTTTTGCAAGATTTTTTTATTACTGCTTCAATCTTGCTGCTTGTTATTGATCTGTTCAGGATTGCATTCTAATAAAACTTTATGGATACTGGGGAAAAGGAGAGGCTTTTTCTGAGATCACACAAATCTCACATTTCTCTGAATCTTAGGAGCCAGTCAGTCACCCTTCACCCCATGGGACTCTTACCGATTTGTGAGCACAGAGGAGGAAGAAAGGGGAACAAATGCCAGTTGAGCCATAAATAGATCAGTAGTGAAAGTGCTGCAGCAGAAATACAAAGTAAGGGAGGGATGTAAAATGCAAGTTTCCTTTCAAGAGATTCCTAGGGATGCCCTTGAACTCCCGAGGCAAAGAAAAGGGGGAAAGAGAGAGAGAGAGAGAGAGATCATGGCTCCTTCAGTTCAATTTGTTACTCCAGGGAAGCCCATTGAAAAGAATCACGCATTGTACTTTTTTCCCAATGCATTTGAACCTTTTATTGCTCCATATGGTCCTTTTACTACTCTATTGAAACAATTTTTATAAAGAAAGTGGTCGACTTGATCAAGGTCACAAAAAAAAAATCAAATGGGAAATTCTAACACTAATTTTCCTTCATCCCAGGAAGTAACAGCTCACGTGAAATACATTTTATGCAGAATATGATTAAAGGGATTGCTTAGAAACTGTAGTTTCCTCTATCGTGGATGAAAACCTTCTGGGCAGTTTGAAAAATATTGAATGCCAAGGATAGTTAGGTGTTGTTGAAGCTAGTTCAGGAGGACTCCCAGAGCCAAGCAAATCGTTGAATTGTCTGCCTTCCTTTACAGTGGAAAATGAAGATGAAATGACCAGCTTGGTATTTTTTTCTCTAACAGCCATCAGCAAACTCTGGGTTTCTGCACTCAAATCACTTACTCCAATTCTGAAGAAACACAGAGGGAGAATTCTGTTAATAATAAGGGAAGAATGGAGGGGGAGGGGAGAACAGAGGGTGGTATACCTTTGGGGGGTAGAATACGATTATGGAAGAGTCTTTATCTGACACAAGCAATCAATGTAACCTGGTTCTTCATACCCTCAATGAATCTCCAACAATAAAAACAACAATAATAATGCATGTTCTATTATACCTTTGTCCCATCAATGAAGACCTCCCCATATAGCATCCTTTGGGCATTCTTGGGGGAGGAGGTCAATCATACGACCCCTGAAGAAAAAGGGAAATCTGCTTTAGACTAACTAACCTAAGATAGAGATTTTTCCATTAAGCATTGGATCAAGAGATCCATTGAGAAAACTGGTCAAAGTTGATATTAGTAATGACTGTTGCTGTGTACTCAAAACTTTACGGGCATATCTCACTACATCCTCACATCAGATAATGTTATTAATGACTTTATGAATTCTAACATGGAGAGGGAGAATTTTCAACTACAATCTGTTTACATAGCTGGAGAACAAAGGCACACCCACACATATGTCAGAGCCCATACTCATAACATCTGATATATTTTGTTTGTTTGTTTGTTTTAGACAGCATCTCACTTTATTGCCCAGGCTAGAGCATTGTGGCCTCAGCAGAGCTCACACAACCTCAAACTCCTGGGCTCAAGCTATCCTTCTGCCTCAGCCTCATGAGTAGCTGAGACTATAGGCATGCTCTACCACGCCTGGCTAGTTTTGATTTTTAGTAGAGACAAGGCCTTCCTCTTGCTCAAGCTGGTCTCAAACTCCTATACTCAAGAGTTCCACCCACCTCAGCCTCCCAGAGTATGGGGCTTATAGGCCTGAGCCACCACACCCACCTGACATTTAATATAGTTTCTTCAAATTAAGAAAGAAGATTCATAGTAACTTTTACTTATTTCATGCCCTGTCTTTGAGTGTCCTAATTAGCACGTAAGTACAAATACCTTTATAACCTAAAATATGATAATTTCTTGAATTTACTTTCATTACACACCTATAACAATGAAGGGGAAAATATCCCTGCCATTATTGAGCTAATATTCTCATAAAAGGAGTTGGACCAAAAAAAGACTAAATACATTATATGATCCATTAAAAATTAAGAGCCCTTGGAGAAAATGAGAATAAGGGATTTGGAAAGTGGCCATGTTTGAAGGGGGTTTTCTACACATCTGAAAGTTTGACTCGTTATCTGTATTTAGCATGAAGTATCAGTTGGAGAGGAAAAGGAAAAATGCACTCAGGAAGGTCCCAAGCACATTGACTCTGTATTCTGATTTAATCTTCAAGAACTCTGAGATAAATATTCCAATTTTTTTCATTTGTGAAAATTGAGGAGGTGAAACTTACTAAATGCAGAATACAAATGCCTGGATACAATAACTAAGAAAATGCCAGGAAGGCTACATTGAACAGTTTGATGAGAATATTTTAGATTGTATATGAAACCCGCACATTGTAACCCTCGATTGCACTAATGTACACAGCTATGATTTAACAATAAAAATAATTTAATTTAAAAAAAAAAGAAGAAAATTGAGGGTCAAGTAGAAAATGAGCTGCCTGTACTAGAACAGTGCGTAAATCCCAGATCTGTATATTTTATCTCTAAGTGACCATTCAATAACTTGAATATTGCTTTCCTTTAAGAAAATTAAGCAGGTAAAAATGGAATGCTAGACACTGGAAGAAGTTTCTAAATCTGTGAACAAAGTGTGACCAGAAATTGAGGTAGGCAGCTTCTAAGAAGCCTTCCTGCGAAGTCCTCAACGTGTGTCAGTCACATCCTGAATAAGTCCCTTCTTGGGTTTAGATGGGACTTGTGATGTGCTTTTAATCGGTGGGCAAAAATGAAATGTCACTTCCTCGCTGATGAATTTATACAAATTCATCAGATGCAGTGGCTCACACCTGTAATCCTAGCACTCTGGGAGTCTGAGGCAGGAGGATCTCTTGAGCTCAGGATTTCAAGACCAACCTAAGAGTGAAACCGCATGACTACTAAAAATAGTTCCAGCTATTTGGGAGGCTCAGGCAAGAGGATCAATTGAACCTAGGAATTTGAGGTTGCTGTGAGCTATGACACCATGGCACTCTAACCAGGGTGACAAAGTGAGTCTGTCTCAAAAGAATAAAAATAAAAAATAAATTATAACTTTAGCCTTGCTCACAGACTCTATTGACTTCAAAATTTGATAAAGACGGGTCTGTCTGGCAAGGAGCTGAGGGTGTCTTCCAGCAAACAGCAACCTAGGCACCAGGACCCTCAGCCCAACATCCCTGCAGGAACTGAATTCTTCCAACAAGCTGTGCTCTTAGGAGCAGATTTCCTCCTTGTCCAGCTGAATCTCCAGATGTGACCCCAACCCCTAGATGCAGTCTTGTAAGAGACTCTGACGACAATGAGACTCACACAGACTATGAAGTAAGGGTGTGTGTGTGTGTGTGTGTGTGTGTGTCAAAGCCATAGCAAAATAACTGCCCCCAGGGTGGCGGTGGTGGCAGCCGTGATCCTCAGCCTTTGGCTTTACCATGGCCCTAGGCTGGATTCCTGTGCAATTTATCTGACATTTTATTTCATTGTCCCCCACCCCCTCAGAAACCATTGGGCAGCCCCTGCCCTTCACCCACTTGGCCAGGAGCAAGTGAGCTATGGCCTTGGTTAAACTTTACCTCTCTTTTCCCTTTGCACTGCAGCCCTGGTTAGGGAAGGAGGGTGGGTGCTGCTTATGGTTTAGTTTTTGCTTATTTTTTAGTTCTATCTGGAATCCAAAAGCTGTGGATGTGGGCAAATGGTCCTTATGTCCTCTTTCCCTTACTCATCCCTCGTCTGGTCCCCTATTCTGGATAGCACCAGCACCCTCCCCTACTTCTCTCCTCAAACCCCTTTAGATGGGGAGGGAAAAGGAGAAGGGACCTGTCCCCTCATCAGGCATCTAAGGAGGATGCTGTCCTCATGGGCTTCACCCTCCCCTACGGGCTTTCTTCCCTGACAAATTTGTTAAAAATCAAACCTGAATAAAACTACAAGCCTCATAAAAATCAATATGTGGGTTACCTCCTGACTTTATGGTAATTTGTTACATGGCAATAATTCTCTAATACAGAAAGGAAAAGAATCTTTACTTTATGAGAAGGAATTTAATGGGTTTGGAATGACTGATGAAATAGTAAACTGAGGATTAGCCATTTCCTTTCTCTGGTGATGAAGGACACCACTGGGGCAAATAAGAAAATAGAAAATGGGCGGCGCCTGTGGCTCAGTGAGTAGGGCGCCGGCCCCATATGCCGAGGGTGGCGGGTTCAAACCCAGCCCCGGCCAAACTGCAACAACAACAACAAAAATAGCCGGGCGTTGTGGCGGGCGCCTGTAGTCCCAGCTGCTCGGGAGGCTGAGGCAAGAGAATCGCGTAAGCCCAAGAGTTAGAGGTTGCTGTGAGCCGTGTGACGCCACGGCACTCTACCTGAGGGCGGTACAGTGAGACTCAGTCTCTACAAAAAAAAAAAAAAAATTAAAAAAAAGAAAATAGAAAATATTTAAAGATATAGAAAAACAATTTCCTATAAAGCACAAGTAACACTAACTCTCCCCTTTTACTCACCAACGACATACTCTGCTTTAACACCTTGACATATCTTCTCAATCTCCCAACAGAAACGATTAACCTTTTTAGGATCTGGGTTTTTATGTTTGTTTTCTTTTTGGTATTTGACACTGCTGATCCATCGATCTGTATCTCATGTGCCCTAGACAATCTCATGTCCCCATCACCAAGGAAAGCAGCATCCAACTTACCCGAGCATCTCAAGTACACAAGATGGGTGGCCCAAGCCCTGAATAAGTTTTATAATTCCTTCATCACCCAGATTATTTTCTATCAGGTTGAGCTTTTTCAGTGTTTTGCTGCTGCTAAGAACAGTGGCGAGAGTCGTGCAGCAGGCGCTGGTTAACATGCAGCCCTCCAGCCTGCAACAGAGAGACCCACAGGTGAGACCGGCCAGCTCTGGGGAGAAAGACCAGGGCAGGCAGATCAGATGGGTGTGGGCCAAATGCTTCCCAAACACCACCCTCCACAAGTTTCACATAAAAGAGTCACCATGGACTAGGGCAGCATCTCAAATTGCAGACTGAAAAGGGACAATAAGAAAGTGGCTTCTGGCGGCGCCTGTGGCTCAGTGGGTAGGGCGCCGGCCCCATATGCCGAGGGTGGCAGGTTCAAACCCAGCCCCGGCCAAACTGCAACAACAAAAAAATAGCCTGGCGTTGTGGCGGGCGCCTGTAGTCCCAGCTGCTCGGGAGACTGAGGCAAGAGAATCGCGTAAGCCCAAGAGTTAGAGGTTGCTGTGAGCCGTGTGACGCCACGGCACTCTACCCGAGGGCGGTACAGTGAGACTCTGTCTCTATAAAAAAAAAAAAGAAAGAAAGAAAGTGGCTTCAAGGAAGATGGGAGGTCCGGAAGTCTAGAGGGCCCATAGAATGTAGGTATGAAGTCAGCTAGGTAACCAATGAACAGAAAGAGACAATCAATGGGATGGGCAAATCACCAGTAGAAAAGGGCACTACTGCCTGGAGGTGCAGAGAGGCCAGTGAAAGATGTGCAGCCAATTTCAAACAGAGAATTCAATACCCTTGTGGGCCTTTGTCCCTGTCTCTCTCACCTTTTCTCCTTCACCAGAAAGACCCACTTCCAACTTTCTTTGGAAGTGCTCTAAACTTTCTCTTTGTTCTTCCTAAATAAAATCTCTTTTTGTTACCCTGAAACTTGTGCAAGTTACATTTACTTCCTACCAGCCAGAGATGCCTAGAGTCTTATCTCCCCAGACTCACAGTGCCCAGATGCTCTCCCTACATTTACTTCCTATTCACACTGCCTGTGCTGCTCCAGTTTCATTTTCAGTTTCCACTCACTTTTACTTTCAGTTGCTGCTGTGCCTCAGTTGAACTTTCTAGTTCAGCCAAGTAATCAAATCAGGTCAACTGGGTTTGGGGAACCACAAGCCCTGACCCCAACACAGACCATGAAGTCTGAGATTATTTCCCAGCCCATGTTCTTTTCTACCCATCTTATCTTCCACTCTTCTCTTCTCCAAGCAGGGAGCTCTGTCCCTCGGTACCTACCCAACAGTCTCGAGCTTGCAGTCTTGATGCTGCAAAGCATTGCAGAGCGACTCTACTCCTGCATCCCCTAGATTATTGTACCCAAGTTCCAGCCTCCGCAGATGAACATTGGAAATTAGAGAAGAGGCAATATAATGGCAGACATCACTGGTGAAAAAACAACCTGTCAGCCTGCAAGAAAAGCACAAACAGAAGCTAGAGTCATGACTGCCTGTCTCAAAAGCTTTATGTTATGAAGTGCTACGTGTTCTTGAACTATCTCCTAACATTCACCAAGAACGGACTCATTACAGGGACAAGAGCCGTGGTAACAGCTCTAGAACATTTATTTACAACATGGCAGGCATTACCAATGATCTTAATGCGTATTAACCCACACAATGGTTGCAAGACTCTGAGCATCCTGATTTGACAAACAAACAAAGAAAAAAACTAACACCAGAATGTTATAAGCATTTTAGTCCCAGGACACTGATAACTAGAAGTCCTATTCCTGTCCTATTTGAGGCAAGCTCTTCTGACATTCATTCTCTCTTCCAATATTTATGTAAAGACTAATGTTATTGAGGAGAGCTAAATGAGTTGCTTTTATGATAAAAGTAATTATACCCCAGAATTCTTCTCACTCAGAGTAGCCCAAGTCCTTACAGCTGCCCACATTGTCCCTGGTGACCTGCTATCTGGTTTTCTCCATTCACATTTCCCATGGCTAATTCTGCAATTCTACTTCTCTACCCTGCCTCGTGGGCTCATGGTCAAGAAGAGTCTTGACCACGGCAGGCCATTTCTACACTAACGTCTTCACATTGGCTGTTCATTCTGCTTGGAAGCCCCACTCTGGTGATGTGCATGGATCTTCCTCCAAGTCTTTGCTCAGTGAGGTTGGTTACCTTGCCTCAAGATGGGCAAATCACCTTCTGCACCCTGATCTACTTTAAATTGGAAAACAGTTTCCATAGCACTTATTGTCTGATGCAGGGTTAAAAAACTTAGTCTGCAATAGACCATACAATAAATATTTTAGGTTTTATGGGCCCTACAGTCTCTGTCACAACTACTCAGCTTTGCCATCACAGCCCAAAAGTGTCTGTAGTCAACATACAAATGCCTGTGTTCCAATAAAACTATATTTAGAATATCCCCAGAATTTTCTATTTTGCCACTTACTGGCCTATTCTCAAATTGAAGTAAGCAGTAACATGGATTTAAGCTATAACTACAAGGCAGAAAGAAATTCAACATAAGAAGTGAGATACAAAAAAAAAAAAAAAAAGAGGTGAGATACAGTGGTATCAACTATGTTCTCACATAAACCATTAGGTGCATCAGTTCTGGAGCTCATAAGCTACAGTGCTGCCATTTTTTAAAGAGATGATTTCATGACCTGTTTTTTTCTTTTTTTCTTTTTTTGAGACAGAGTCTCACTCTGTGCCCTGGGTAGAATGCTATGGCATCATAGCTCATAGCAACTTCAAACTCTTGGTCTGAAGTGATCCTCCTGCCTCACCCTCCCAAGTTGCTGGGACTACAGACGTACACCACAATGCCTAGCTAGTTTTTCTATTTTTAGAAGAGATGGAGTCTCACTCTTGCTCAGGCTGGTGTAGAATTCCTGAGCTCAGGAAATCCACCAGCCTTGGACCCAACTAAATCAGCTTATCAGAGAAGCATGTCCATGGCCATATTCATGGGCTGAATGTGGCAGTCTCCTCCAGATGTGCTCCCAACACACCCCTTTCCAATAGAGCTGTTTCCCAATAAAGATGTTCCTGTGACTCCCTTCCCCATGAGTGTGTATGTCAGGTTGGAGCTGCATTTGGGGGTCCCTTCTTCCACAGCACTTCTGCATGTTGTGTCCAGCGAGGTTGGCCCGGATGTCAACTCTAGGTGAGGAGGGTATGAGGAATTTTGTGGACCCTGATCCTTCTCAGCTAAGAGGTTTCCTCAATGAATCTTACTGTGTTTTTATGCTGCCTATTGTTGGGAACACATGTTCCCACACACTTTATCACCCTTGACACCATCACTGAAACCTTTGTTTTTGAAACAGAGTCTCACTCTGTCAGGCTAGAGTGTCGTAGCCTCAGCCTAACTCACAGCAACCTCAAACTTCTGGGCTCACTCAAACTTCCTGCCTCAGCCTCCGAAGTAGCTGGGACTATAGGCACCTGCCCCAGTGCCCAGCTATTTTTACAGACAGGGTCTCACTCTTGCTCAGGCTCATCTCGAACTCCTAATCTCAAGTGATCCTCCCACCTCTGCCTCCCTGAGTGCTGGGATGACAAGTGTGATCCACTGTGCCTGGCCACCATTGCTAAAGTCTTGTTTCTGTTGCCAACATCAGCATGGAAACCTCCTTACACAGCAGGGATGCTGTCACCCATGAGAACCACAGGAAGACTTACTCCAGCTCCTGTAAATGACATTCTGGGAGTGACAAGGGAAAAGTCAAAGCCAGCACTGCACAGTTCTGTAGGCAATTCACAGACAGGTCTAGATGTTTCAGAGTTGTACTGAGCATAAGGACTCTCGCAATATAGGCGACACACTGTTCCGTGAGACAGCAGAAGTACAACCTGTGTGGGGCCATAGACACAGGGGGAGGATTAGTGATGCCAGGGTTACCAAAAAGGGATTATGTGACACCCCCAACACCAAAATCCACAGAGTCTCTGTGCCTTCTCCTGCCACAGCCTAACACACCTCTATCTCCTATGTCCTTCCTGGGAGGTGGAGATAAAAAGCACCCAGAATAGTACAGGGGAAAAAAATACAGAACAGGAAATATAGGGCAGGGCATGAGAAGAACCACCTAGCTCCCATGTCCACTAACTGGAGAATCTTTCAGAGATTACTTCTATAACCTTGCTTCCTCATTGTTTGACAAAGCGTATTTTTATCTGGGGGAGGGGAGGTTAACTTGAATCCTAAAATTCTTTTCCATTTGAAAACTGTGATTTTCAAAGAGCTACCTTGCTGCTTACAAGGGAACATGGGGACTGTTGAAAATGGAGGAAAAAGTAAACATAGAACGCACCTCTGTGGACCTCTGATTCCAGACCTGCAAACCCATTTTATAGCATCCAATTTATGTTTAGGTTTAATTTATTGCTAATATAAGTTGAAATTTTGCTCAATTCCAATCTATATTTCTAGTTTCTAATAGCTAAAAAAAAATTGTCAATAACCACACCAGATTTTGGTTTCTGCAGGGGGGCAGAAGGTAAACTGGACTGGGGTTGGCAATGCAAGTTCCCCACTCTTATGTAGGGAGCAGGGCTGCTGCGGTCCAGGAAACACACTCGTAATATCCTTATCACTATATTTAACTTCCTCTCCAAAGCCTTAAGTTTGCTATTGCTGTGACTTTGTTCTCCAGATTGGGGAATACAAGTTGGCAGTAAAAACTCCAATGAACCTAAAGCATTTTTGCCAATATCGTGCTTCTAACAAGCTGTCAATGCAGAATATTAACCCAGACCTGTCCCACTCAAAATACCACATTTTCAGTAACTGCACGTTGCTATACTTTTCTCCTCCCTCATTCTTTGACCGAATGCCCAGACATTCAAGCCCAAATGTGGACTTCTCTGTGGTGGGCTTGTCTAAGTCCCCTTACCCCAGTGACTCAAGGACACATTCTGGGTGGAACAGAGCATCACACAGTATTTTCACCCCGTCGTTCTTCAGAGGATTGTTGGATAAGGTCAGTTTTTTTAGCTTCTTGCTGCTGATGAGGATGGAGGCAATTTCTGGACACACACTAGCTTGCAAGTCACAGCGCATCAAGCTGTAAGGAGAACTTGGAAATGAAATAAGCCCACCTCTTTTTCTAAGACATGCCTCTTTTAAATAAAATCAGTCCCAAACAAATGAGAAGACACTCTACCTAGAATAGGAAATAAATGGATCCCTCTGCTCTTAATCTCACTCTATACCAATTCTCAGAGTTCAAATTAGGGTGAGAGGGGTGAGGGCTGCACCTTTGGGAAGGGCAGTGATCAGACAGGTCTCCATTCTTTTGCATCTGTCTCCACGTGGCTCAAAGTGGCATGTTTCAGAACCACAGAGGCCAGGCGTTAGACAGGCCACCTAATGGGGTAAGGTATGTGCCACCACATGTACAAACCTGGTCAAGACCCTCAATTTTCCACCCCATTTACACTGATCTGTGAAGGTTTTCCATGTGACCCAGGGTGCTCCATATGACCTGGCTCCTAATTTGCTTTCTAACTTTATCTCTTAATTTTATTCTTATTGTTCACTCTGTCCTGTCCTCTCTGATCATCTTGTTTGCAAGTCCACCAAGCACTTTCTGTTTTTGTTTGCTTTCTTGCTTCCTTGTTTTGGAGACAGAGTCTCACTATAGCCCAGGCTAGACTGCCATGACATCATCATAGCTCCCAGCAACCTCAAACTCCTGGGCTCAAAAGCACTCTGGGAGGTTGAGGTGAATGTACCATTGAACTCAGGAGTTTGAGATCAGCTTGAGCAAGTCTTTCAGTAAAAATAGCCAGGTGTGGGGTGGCGCCTGTGTCTCAGTGGATAAGGCACCGGCCCCATATGCTGAGGGTGGTGGGTTCAAACTCCACCCTGGATAAACTGTAATACAAACTAGCCAGGCATTGTGGCAGGTCCCTGTATTCCCAGCTACTAGGGAGGCTGAGGCAAGAGAATCACCTAAGCCCAAGAGCTGGAGGTTGCTGTGAGCTGTGTGGCGCTATGGCACTCTACGGAGGGTGATAAAGTGAGCTCTACCTCTACAAAAAAAAAAGAAAAGAAAAGAAAAACTGATACAAGAGGATCACTTGAGCCCAAGATTTGGAGGTTGGTGTGAGCTAGGATATACTCTAACCACCCAGGGTAACAGCTTGAGATTCTCTGTCTCAAAAAAATAAAATAAAATAGACAGGTGTTTTGGGGAATGCCTGTAGTCACAGCTACTTGGGATGCTAAGGTAAGAGGCAAGACATTTGTACTCTTGAGCCCAAGAGTTTGAGGTTCCTGTGAGCTACAAAGCCAAGGCACTCTAACAAGGGCAACAGAGTGAGACTTTGTCAAAATAAAGAAAACAAGGAAGAGAAAAGAAAAGAAAGGAAAAAAAAAAGAAAAGTTTCTCTCAATACTAAGTTGAAACTAATAGAGGAACAGCCACAAGTCCACACAAGAGAAAAATACAATTAAATTCAAAAGGAGGGGATAAGAGGTTTCAGTAAGTTCCCACCTAACAGGCACAACCATAGGGATATACAGCACACCTCATGGGGGAAGGGCTCAACTACAACTTGGACTTCAAATGCAAACAGTGTGACCTCATCATATGCACCCTCATGTTAATCAGAAATAAAAAATATAGAGAGAGTTTCAATTTAGTTATTGAGGAACAGTATTTAATAATACCTTGGGTATGTGACTCAATCTTTCAGTTATAAATTTTCATGCAATCAAAATAGAGGTCAAATACCCAGATGATCAAAAATCATTTTGGGGGGGGCACGGGGGGAGGGGCAAGATGGCCGACTGGAAACAGCTTCTGAAAGAGGCGCCTATCCAAAAGGAAAGATAACGTCCAGCAACAGCCCAATTAAGCTCAAGACTGGCCGAGAGAGATATGATAACTGCAGGTCACCTCTGCTAAGACAAGCTGCAACTCCAAGAAACAAACCTTCAGGTACAAAATTCATCTGAAAGGAAAAGGGTCCCTCCCCTCCCCCAAGAAGCTGTGGGGGGTTTTTGTTTTTCTGTCTCCTTTCTTTTTTTCTCTTCATTTGCTCCTGCGAGTTTTCTACACACAAGTGGTGAACTGTGGACCTCTTGTCTGAACCTACAGGTGAGTGCTGTGTGAAGTGGGAACTACTTCCTCAGAGAGACCCTGCTGTGACTCTGAACACTCTCTTGCTAGGCAGAAAAATTGAACTAAAGTCTTCCCTGCCATTCTGAACTCCCAGTACACCCTTCCCCCCTTACCTGACGAACCAGAAGCCTAACCCCTGCTGAGACTGAGGGAGGAGGTCCTTGAGCAGTGCCCCCTACACGTCTGCCAGACCAAGCGCCCACACCCCCCCACAAGAGACTCCAGGGGCCACGCTGAGACTTCCCTCAACCCCCACCAGGGACTCTGCCGGCAGCTGCACAGCCCAGTACCCCGCGCATGCCATGGCCAGGGACTCCACCAACAATCGTGCGGCCCCGCCAGGCCTCTGGATGCCCGCCCCGGCCAGGGAATCTGTCGGCAACCAGGCAACCCCATGCCCCGTGCCCACTGGGCCTCCACCTGCCCTGGCCAGGAACTCTGGGAGCCGCATACCCACATCCTCCCTCCCATATCCTCCCTGCCTCCACACCAGCCCCACCTGTATGGCCAGGGACTCTGGAAGCTGCATGACCTGTGCCCTCCCTCTGGAGCCCTCCCTGCCTCTGCACAGAGCCCTGCTCCTGGCCAGAGACTGCTGGAGCCCTGGGCTCTCTATGCCAAAGTCACTGGGCGCCAGGTACTCCCAGAACTGTGTGCACCATCCCCCATCCTGTTGCTGGATCTGGGTATGCCACACTCCAGAGCTGCTCCCACAGCCAGAACACCCTGGCTGGGGCAGTCACAGAGGAGCTACACAGGGTCACTCCCTAGAAAGATCCAGCAACAATAGTGATTCCACTGGGGATCCCACTGGGGATCACTATTGGAGAGACACCTCCCCAACTCTGAGGACAGCCTGAGGCAATAGTGAAAAACAATAATGGGGTGGACTCAATGGAAAAACTCCAGCAATATGAATAATCAGAGTAGATCAACTCCCCCAAATAGCAACAAAGCAGACAAAGCACAAGATCCCATGCATAAACAAATGGCTGAGATGTCAGAAATCAAATTCAGAATCTGGATACCAAATAAGATTGAATTAGAATTTCAAGCAGCAATCCAAAAGATATCTCAAGAATTCAACAAATTCAAAGACAAAATGATGAAACATTTTGACACATTGAGACAAGAAGTTGCAGCCCTCAAAGATCTGAGAAATACAGTAGAATCCCTAACAGAATGGAACAAGCAGAAGAAAGGATTTCTGACATTGAAGACAAAGCTTTTGAATTCTCACAAACTCTCAAAGAGGAAGAGAAATGGAGGGAAAAACCAGATCACTCTCTCAGAGAGCTCTGGGATAATTCAAAGAAAACAAACATTCAGCTTATAGGGATCCCCAAAAGTGACGAAGTGGCTTCACAAGCACAGAGGCTCTTCTTCATGATATTATGAAGGAGAACTTTCTAGACATGCCAAGAGATTCTGAAATTCAGACAATTTCAGAACTCCAGCATGACTCAACCTGAATAAGACATCATCCAGACACTTCAGAATCAATTTCACTGAAGTTAATAAGAAGGAGAAAATTCTGAAAGCAGCCAGACATAAGAAAACCATAACCCACAAGGGGAAGAATATTAGAATAACTGCAGATCTCTCTGCTGAAATCTTTCAAGCCAGAAGAGGATGGTCATTGACTTTGAATCTCCAAAAACAAAATAAATTTCAACCCAGGATCCTGTATCTGGCTAAACTAAGTTCCATTTATGATGGAGAAATTAAATACTTTAATGACCTTCACATGCTGAAGAAATTTGCCATAACTAAACCAGCACTCCAGGATATTCTCAGACCTATCCTTCATAATGACCAGCGTAATAATCCTCCACCACAAAAGTAAACTCCCCCAGAAAGTTTTGATCAAATTCCAACTTCGACAGTTGCAAAAGGATTAAAAATGTCCACTGGACTTTTGAAAGCCTTATCAATATTCTTAATTAATGTGAATGGTTTAAATTGTCCTTTAAAGAGGCACAGGTTGGCTGACTAGATACAAAAAGTCAGGCCATATATCTGCTGCATACAAGAATCTCATCTTACCTTAAAAGATAAATATAGACTCAAGGTGAAGGGATGGTCATCTATATTCCAGGCAAAAGGAAAGCAGAAAAAAACAACTGTTGCAATCCTATTTGCAGACGCAATAGGCTTTAAACCAACCAAAATAAGGAAGGATTGGACACTTCATATTTGTTAAAGGTAATACTCAATATGATGACATTTCAATTATTAATATTTATGCACCCAACCAGAATGCACATCAATTTATAAGAGAAACTCTAACAGACATGAGCAACTCTATTTCCTCCAGTTCCATAGTAGTTAGAGATTTTAACACCCCTTTAGCAGTGCTGGATAGATCCTCCAAAAAGAAGCTAAGAAAAGAAATTTTAGGTTTAACCATTCAATATGTGGACTTAAGAGACATCTACAGAACAATTCATCCCAACAAAATTGATTACACATTCTTCTCATCAGCCCATGGAACATACTCCAAAATCGATCAAATGCTAGGTCACAAGTTTAACCTCAGCAAATTTAAAACAATAGAAATTATTCCTTGAATCTTCTCAGACCATCATGTAATAAAAGTTGAACTCAATAACAACAGGAATCGTCATACTCATACAAAAACATGAAAGCTAAATAACCTTATGCTGAAGGATAGATGGATCACAGACAAGATTAAGAAGGAAATAACCAAATTTTTGGAACAAAACAACAATCAAGACACGAATTATCAGAACCTCTGGGATACTGCAAAGAGAGTCCTAAGAGTGAAATTTATAGCACTGCAAGCCTTCCTCAAGAAAACGGAAAGAAAGGAAGTTAACAACTTAATGGGACATCTCAAGCTACTGGAGAAGGAAGAACATTCCAACCCAAAACCCAGCAGAAGAAAAGAAATAACCAAAATTAGAGCAAATTAAATGAAATTGAAAACAAAAGAATTATACAACAGATCAATAAACCAAAAGTTGGCTTTTTGAAAAGGTCAATGAAATAGATAAATCTTTAGCTAACCTAACCAGAAAAAAAATGAGTAAAATCTCTAATTTCATCAATCAGAAATGGTAAAGATGAAATAACAACAGACCCCTCAGAAATTCAAAAAATCCTTAACGAATATTACAAGAAAATTTACTCTCAGAAATATGAAAATCTGAACGAACAATTTCTAATACTTGGAAGCACACCACCTACCAAGACTTAGCCAGAACAAAGTGGAAATGTTGAACAGGCCTATATCAAGTTCTGAAATAGCATCAACCATACAAAATCTGTTTAAAAAGAAAAGCCCAGGACCAGATGGCTTCATTCTAACAAACCTTTAAAGAACTAGTGCCTATATCACTAAACCTCTTCCAAAATATAGAAAAAGAAGGAATACTACCCAACACATTCAATGAAGCAAATATCACCTTGATCTCTAAACCAGGGAAAGACCCAACAAGAAAAGAAAATTACAGACCAATATCACTAATGAATACTCATGCAAAAATATTCAACAAGATCCTAACAAACAGAATCCAGCAACACATCAAAAAAATTACACACCATGACCAAGTGGGATTTATCCCAGGGTCTCAAGGCTGGTTCAATATATGTAAATCTATAAATGTAATTCAGCACATAAACAAACTAAAAAATAAAAGACCATATAATTCTCCCAATTGATGCAGAAAAAGCTTTTGATAATATCCAGCATCCCTTCATGATCAGAACACTTAAGAAAATTGGTATAGAAGGGACATTTCTTAAACTAATAGAGGCCATCTACAGCAAACCCACAGCCAATATTGTATTCAATGGAGTTAAATTCAAATCATTTACACTTAGATCAGGAACAGGTAAGGTTGCCCACTGTGTCCATTGCTCTTTAACATTGTAATGGAAGTTTTAGCCACCACAATTAGGGAAGAAAAGGCAATCAAGGGTATTCACATAGGGTCAGAAGAGATCAAACTTTCACTCTTCGCAGATGATATGATTGTATATCTGGAAAACACCAGAGGTTCTACTATAAAACTCTAAGAAGTGATCAAGGAATACAGTAATGTCTCAGGATACAAAATCAACACCCAGAAATCTGTAGCCTTTATATATACCAACAATAGCCGAGCTAAAAAAACAATCAAGGACTCTATTCCATTCACAGTAGCACCAAAGAAGGTGAAATATTTGGGAGTTACTCTGACAAAGAACATGAAATATCTCTATAAAGAAAACTCAATTATGAAACTCTAAGAAAAGAAATAGCTGAAGATGTTAACAAATGGAAAAACATATAATGCTTATGGCTGGGAAAAATCAACATTGTCAAAATGTCAATACTACCCAAAGCAATATACAATTTTATTTTATTTTATTTTATTGTTAAATCATAGCTGTGTACATTAGTGCAATCAAGGGGTACAATGTGCTGGTTTCATATACAATCTCAAATATTCTCATCAAACTGTTCAACATAGCCTTCATGGCATTTTCTTAGTTATTGTATGTAGACATTTCTATTCTGCATTTAGTAAGTTTCACCTGTACCCATTGTAAGATGCACCATAGGTGTGGCCCCACTCATTACCCTCCTTCCACCCTAACCTCCCCCCTCCCTTCCCCTCCCTGGCCCTTTCCCCATATTCTTGTGCTATAGTTGGGTTATAGACTTCGCTATAGTTGGGTTATAGACTTCATGTGAAAGCTATAAATTAGCTTCATAGTAGGGCTGAGTAAATTGGATACTTTTTCTTCCATTCCTGAGATACTTTGCTAAGAAGAATATGTTCCAGCTCCATACATGTAAACATGAAAGAGGTAAAGTCTCCATATTTCTTTAAGGCTGCATAATATTCCATGGTATACATGTACCACAATTTGCTAGTCCATTCGTGGGTCCATGGGCACTTGAGCTTCTTCCATGACTTAGCAATTATGAATTGGGCTGCAGTAAACATTCTGGTATAGATGTCTTTGTTATATTGTGATTTTTAGTCTTGTGGGTATAAACCTAGTAAAGGAATTATAGGATTGAATGGCAGGTCTATTTTTAGGTCTGTAAGTATTCCCCAAACTTCCTTTCAGAAGGAACGTATTAGTGTGCATTCCCACCAGCAGTGTAGAAGTGTGCCCTTTTCTCCACATCCACGCCATCTCTGGTTTTCGTATTTTGTTATGTGGGCTACTCTGACTGGGGTTAGGTGATATCTCAAAGTAGTTTTGATTTCCATTTCTCTGATGATTAAGGATGATAAGCATGTGTTTTTTCATGTGTTTGTAGATCGTGTGTCTGTCTTCTTTAGAGAAGTTTCTCCTCAAGTCCCTTGCCCACGCTAAGATGGGCTCACTTGCTCTTTTCTTGCTAATACGTTTGAGTTCTCTGTGGATCTGGTTATTAAACCTTTATCAGAGGTATAACCTGCAAATATTTTCTTCCATTCTGAGGGCTGTCTGCTTGATTTACTTACTATGTTCTTGGCTGTGCAGAAGCTTTTTAGTTTGATCAGGTCACAGTAGTGTATTTTTGAAGCTGCTTCAATTGCCTGGGGAGTCCTACTCATAAAATATTCACCCAGGCCGATTCCTTCAAAAGTTTTTCCTGTACTTTCTTCAAGTATTTTTATAGTTTCATGTCTTAAGTTTAAATTTGTATCCAGTAAGAGTCTATCTTAGTTAATGGTGAAAGGTGTGGGTCCAGTTTCAGTTTTCTACAGATCGCCAGCCAGTTCACCCAGCACCATTTGTTAAATATGAAGTCTTTTCCCCATTGAATGTTTTTAATTGGCTTGTCAAAGATCAAATAACGGTAAGTAGCTGGATTTATCTCTTGGTTCTCTATTCTGTTCCAGACATCTACTTCTCTGTTTTTGTGCCAGTACCATGCTGTTTTGATCACTATCAATTTATAGTACAGTCTCAGGTCTGGTAGCGTGATTCCTCCTGCTGTGTTTTTATTGCTGAGTAATGTTTTGACTATTTGAGGTTTTTTCTGATTCCATATAAAACAAAGTATTATTTTTTCAAGATCTTTAAAATATGACAATGGAGCTTTAATGGGAATTGCATTATAATTATATATTGCTTTGAGTAGCATAGACATTTTAACAATGTTGATTCTTCCCAGCCATGAGCATGGTATGTTTTCCCATTTGTTAACATCTTCAGCTATTTCTTCTCTTAAAGTTTTATAGTTCTCTTTGCAGAGATCTTTCATGTCCTTTGTTAGGTATACTCCCAAATATTTCATCTTCTTTGGCACTACTGTGAAAGGAATAGAGTCCTTGACTGTTTTTTCAGCTTGGTTATTGTTGGTATATATAAAGGCTACAGATTTATGGGTGTTGATTTGGTAGCCTGAGACATTGCTGTATTCCTTCATCACTTCTGAAAGTAGTAGAATCCCTAGTGTTTTCCAGATATATGATCATATCATCTGCAAAGAGTGAAAGTTTGATCTCTTCTGACCCTATGTGAATACCCTTGATCGCCTTTTCTTCCCTAATTGCAATGGCTAAAACTTCCATTACAATGTTAAAGAGCAATGGAGACAATGGGCAACCTTGCCTGGCTCCTGATCTAAGTGGAAATGATTTCAATTTAACTCCATTCAATATGATATTGGCTGTGGGTTTGCCAATTTAAGAAATGTCCCTTCTATACCAATTTTCTTAAGTGTTCTGATCATGAAGGGATACTGGATATTATCAAAAGCTTTTTCTGCATCAATTGAAAGAATCATATGGTCCGTATTTTTTAGTCTGTTTATGTGCTGAATTACATTTATAGATTTATGTATATTGAACCAGCCGTGAGACCCTGGGATAAATCCCACTTGTCATGGTGTATAATATTTTTGATGTGTTGTTGGATTCTGTTTGTTAGGATCTTATTGAGTATTTTTGCATCAGTATTAATTAGTGATACTGGTCTATAATTTTCTTTTCTTGTTGGGTCTTTCCCTGGTTTGGGGATCAAGGTGATGTTTGTTTCATAGAATGTGTTGGGTAATATTCCTTCTTTTTCTATATTTTGGAAGAGGTTTAGGAATATAGGTACTAGTTCTTCTTTAAAGGTTTGGTAGAATTCTGACATAAAGCCATCTGGTCCTGGGCTTTTCTTTTTAGGAAGATTTTTTGTAGTTGGTGCTATTTCAGAACTTGATATAGGCCTGTTCAACATTTCCACTTCGTTCTGGCTAAGTCTTGGTAGGTGGCGTATTTCCAGTTATTAGTCCATTTCTTTCAGATTTTCGTATTTCTTAGAGTTTCTTGTAGTATTTGTTAAGGATTTTTTGAATTTCTGAGGGGTCTGTTGTTATTTCATCATTACCATTTCTGATTGATGAAATTAGAGATTTTACTCTTTTTTTCCTGGTTAGGTTGACCAAATGTTTACTATTTTATTGATCTTTTCAAAAAACCAACTTTTGGATTTATTGATCTGTTGTATAATTCTCTTGTTTTCAATTTCATTTAATTCTGCTCTAATTTTGGTTATTTCTTTTCTTCTGCTGAGTTTGGGGTTGAAATGTTCTTCCTTCTCCAGTTGCTTGAGATGTCCCATTAAGTTATTAACTTCCTTTCTTTCCGCTTTCTTGAGGAAGGCTTGCAGTGCTATAAATTTCACCCTTAAGACTGCCTTCCCAGTATCCCAGAGGTTCTGATAATTCATGTCTTGATTGTTTTGTTACAAAAATTTGGTTATTTCCTACGTAATCTCATCTATAACCCATCTATCCTTCAGCATAAGGTTGTTTAGCTTCCATGTTTTTGAATGGGTATGCAGGTTCCTATTGTTATTGAGTTCAATTTTTATTCCATGATGGTCTGAGAAGATGCAAGGAATAATTTCTATTTTTTTAAATTTTCTGAGGTTAGATCTGTGGCCTAGGACGTGGTTGATTTTGGAGTATGTTGCATGGGCTGATGAGAAGAATGTGTATTCAGTTTTGTTGGGATGAATTGTTCTGTAGATGTCTGTTAAGTCCAGATGTTGAATAGTTAATTTTAAGTCTAAAATCTCTTTTCTTAGCTTCTTTTTGGAGGATCTATCCAGCACTGCTAAAGGGATGTTAAAATCTCCAACTACTATGGAACTGGAGGAAATCAAGTTGCTCATGTCTGTTAGAGTTTCTCTTATAAATTGAGGTGCCTTCTGGTTGCGTGCATAAATATTAATAATTGAAATGTCATCATATTGAGTATTACCTTTAACAAATATGAAGTGTCCATCCTTATCATTCCTTATTTTGGTTGGTTTAAAGGCTATTGCATCTGCGAATAGAATTGCAATGCTTGCTTTTTTCTGCTTTCCATTTGCCTGGAATATAGATGACCATCCCTTCACCTTGAGTCTATATTTGTCTTTTAAGGTAAGATGAGATTCTTGCATGCAGCAGATATCTGCCTTGAGTTTTTGTATCTAGACAGCCAACCTGTGCATCTTTAGAGGACAATTTAAACCATTCACATTAATTGAGAATATTAATAAGCCTTTCGAGAGTCCAGTGGACATTTTTAATCCTTTTGTGACTGTGGAAATTGGAATTTGATCAAAATTTTTTGGGTGGGTTTACCATCATGGTGGAGAATTACACTGGTCTTTATGAAGGATGGGTCTGAGAATATCCTGGAGAGCTGGTTTAGTTATGGCAAATTTCTTCAACATGTGAATGTCATTAAAGTATTTAATTTCTCCATCATAAATGAAACTCAGTTTAGCTGGGTACAGGATCCTGGGTTGAAAGTTATTTTATTTTAGGAGATTCAGAGTCAATGACCATCCTCTTACGGCTTGAAAGATTTCAGTAGAGAGATCTGCAGTTATTCTAATATTCTTCCCCTTGTAGGTGATGGTTTTCATTCGTCTGGCTGCTTTCAGAATTTTCTCCTTCATATTACCTTTAGTGAAATTGATTATGAAGTGTCTGGATGATATCGTATTTGGGTTGAGTCGTGCTGGAGTTCTGAACTGTCTGCTATCTGAATTTCAAAATCTCTTGGCATGTCTGGAAAATTCTCCTTCATAATCTCATGGAGAAGAGACTCTGTGCATTGTGAAGCCACTTCGTTGCTTTTGGGGATCCCTATAAGATGATTATTGGTTTGCTTTGCATTATCCCAGAGCTCTCAGAGAGAGTGATCTGGTTTTGCCCTCCATTTCTCTTCCTCTTTGAGAGTTTGTGAGCATTTGAAAGCTTTGCCTTCAATGTCATAAATCCTTTCTTCTGCTTGTTCCATTCTGTTAGTGAGGGATTCTACTGTGTTTCTCAGATCTTTGAGAGCTGCAACTTCTTGTCTCAATGTGTCAAAATGTTTGGTCATTTGATCTTTGAATTCGTTGAATTCTTAAGATATCTTTTGGGTTACTGCTTGAAATTCTAATTCAATCTTATTTGCTATCCAGATTCTGAATTTGATTTCTGACATCTCAGCTATTTGTCTGTGCATGGGATCTTGTGCTGTGTCTGCCCCATTGCTCCTTGGGGGAGTTGATCTACTCTGATTATTCATATTGCCAGAGTTTTTCTGTTGATTTCACCTCATGATAGTTTTTCACTGTTGCCTCTGGCCATCCTTAGAGTTGGGGAGGTGTCTCTCCAAGATTAGACCCCAGTGGGATCATTCTATTGTTGCTGGATCTTTGTAGGGAGTGACCCTGTGTAGTTCCTTTGGGGCTTCCCCAGCCAGGGAGTTCTGGTTGTGGAAGCTTCTCTGAAGTGTGACACACCCAGATCCAGCAACAGGGCGAGGGGTGGTGCACATGGTTCTGGGAGTACCTCACACCCAGTGACTTTGGCACAGAGAGCCCAAGTCTCCAGCAGTCTCTGGCCAGGATAAGCACTCCGCACAGAGGCAGGGAGGTCTCCAGAGGGCACACAGCTACCAGAGTCCCTGGCCAGATGAGCGGGCTGGTGTGGAGGCAGGGAGGGTACAGGTTGGAGAATGTGGGGTTGCATGCCTCCTGCAGTTCCTTGTCAGGGCATGCGGAGGCCTGGCTGGCACGGGTCGGGGGTTGCAGCACAGCTCCGAGGTCCAGGTGGGCGCCGATCACGGTCGCAGCGCAGTTATTACGGAGGTCCAGGCAGGCGCCGATCATGGTTGCAGTGCAGTTCTTACGGAAGTCTGGGTGGCACGGCTCTTACAGAGATCCGGGCAGGTGACGATTACACTTCTTTAATGAGTACATATGGGACCCTCAGAAAGATTCGCAATATACAATTTTAATGCAATCCCTATTAAAGTTCCATTGTCATATTTTAAAGATCTCAAAAAATAATACTTCATTTTATATGGAATCAGAAAAAACTTCAAATAGCCAAGACATTACTCAGAAATAAAAACAAAGCAGGAGGAATTACGCTACCAGACCTCAGACTATACTATAATCGATAGTAATCAAAACAGCATAGTACTAGCACAAAAACAGAGAAGTAGATGTCTGGAACAGAATAGAGAACCAAGAGATGAATCCAGCCACTTACCATTATTTGATATTTGACAAGCCAATTAAAAACATTCAATGGGGTAAAGACTTCCTATTTAACAAATGGTGCTGGGTGAACTGGCTGGCGATCTGTAGAAAACTGAAACTGGACCCACACCTTTCACCATTAACTAAGATAGACTCTCACTGGATTAAAGATTTAAACTTAAGACATGAAACTATAACAATACTAGGAGAGAGTGCAGGGAAAACTCTTGAAGGAATCAGCCTGGGTGAATATTTTATGAGTAGGACTCCCCAGGCAATTGAAGCAGCTTCAAAAATACACTACTGGGACCTGATCAAACTAAAAAGCTTCTGCACAGCCAAAAACATAAGTATAGCAAGCAGACAGCGCTCAGAATGGGAGAAAATATTTGAAGGCTATACCTCTGACAAAGGTTTAATAACCAGAATCCACAGAGAACTCAAAAGCAAGAAAAGAACAAGTGATCCCATCTCAGAGTGGGCAAAGGACTTGAAGAGAAACTTCTCTAAAGAAGACAGGTGCACAGCCTACAGACACATGAAAAACTGCTCATCATTCTTAATCATCAGAGAAATGCAAATCAAAACTACTTTGAGATATCACCTAACTCTAGTAAGATTAACCCACATAACAAAATCCCAAAACCAGAGATGTTGGCGTGGATGTAGAGAAAAGGGAACACTTCTACACTGCTGGTGGGAATGCACACTAATACGTTCCTTTTGGAAGGATGTTTGGAGAATACTCAGAGATCTAAAAATAGACCTGCCATTCAATCCTATAATTCCTTTACTAGGTTTATACCCAGAAGACCAAAAATCACAATATAACAAAGACATCTGTACCAGAATGTTTATTGCAGCCCAATTCATAATTGCTAAGTCATGGAAGAAGCCCAAATGCCCATCGACCCACGAATGAATTAATAAATTGTGATACATGTATACCATGGAATATTATGCAGCCTTAAAAAAATGGAGACTTTACCTCTTTCATGTTTACGTGGATGGAACATATTCTTCTTAGCAAAGTATCTCAAGAATGGAAGAAAAAGTACCCAATGTACTCAGCCCTACTGTGAAGCTAATTTATAGCTTTCATATGAAGGCTATAACCCAACTATAGCACAAGAATATGGGGAAAGGGCCAAGGGAGGGGAGGGGAGGTTGGTGTAGAGGGAGGGTAATTGGTGGGTCTGCACCTACAGTGCACCTTAGAATGGGTACAGGCGAAACTTACTAAATGCAGAATACAAATGTTTTCATACAATAACTAAGAAAATACCATGAAGGTTATGTTAAATAGTTTGATGAAAATATTTCAGATTGTATATGAAATCAGCACATTGTATCCCTTGACTGCACTAATGTACACAGCTATGATTTAATAATTAAATAAATAATAAATTAAAAAAATCATTTTACAACAAAGACATTTGCACAAGAATGTTTATTGCAGTTCAATACATAATTAGCAAGTCATGGAAGCAGCTCAGTGCCCATCAACCCATGAATAGATTAACAAATTATGATATATGTATACCATGGAATATTATGCAGCCATTAAAAAGATGGAAACCTTACCTCTTTTACGTTTACATGGATGGAGCTGGATCATATTCTTCTTAGTAAAGTATCTCAAGAATAGAAGAAAAAATATCCCATGTACTCAGTACTATTATGAAACCAATATATAATCGCCCACACTTTCATACAAATGATAAAACACAATTATAGCCCAGAAAGGAGAGAAGAGGAGGGCAAGGGAGGGGAGGGGGTTGGCTTGGTGGAGGGAGGGTAATCAGTGGGACCTCACCTACTGTGCATATTGCAAGGGTACTTGTCAAATATATTAAGAGTAGAGTAAAAATGTCTTAACACAATAATTAAATAAGTGAGTGAAGGCTATCTTAACCAGTTTGATGTAAGCATTCTAAATTTTATATAAAATCAGCACACTGTACCCCATAAATACAGTAATATACACAGTTATGATCTAATAAAAAAATTAAAAAATATATAGCCTCATAAAGAAAAAGAAAATTTACCATCAGAATGATGATGTTCTATGAAGATAGAATTTATACCAGATTTTGAAGTTTTCATGCCAAAAAGGAATATAAAATCTCATTGATGGTTTTTTATTAAATATTATGTATTGATATTAACTTTATACATTGGGTTGAGGTTTAATTTGAAAACCTTTGGCTGTTTCCTTTCACTTTTTAAATGTGGCTCCTAGAAAATTTAAACTACTTCTTTGGCTTACATAGCATTTCCCTCAGACAGTGTTTCTTCAGGGTTTGACCAGGGTGCTGTGTACCTAAGAATGAACAGGAGAACCAGATCATTAGAGAAATTAGGTCATAGGAGTGAGAAGCCAAGTGATAGAAAAGATCAATGTAACAGTTGAGATCAATCAAAATGACAGGAATAATGCTGGTGATATGGAAATATACTATGTGATAACAATCTTCAAGAAGGAATGACATCAAGGACAGAGAGAAGGTGGCATTGCCTGAGCACCTCTGCACACCAGTACCTGACCGTCCCCCTCACCGAGCATCGGGCCAAGTGGGGACTCACCTCAGGTGCTGTATGTTGCACGTGGGACTACTCAGGGCCTCACGCAGCAGGGATAACATCATCGGGGAAATGGGAATACAATTCACATTCAGGAAGGTCAGGTTCTGGTTACGAGCCATTGACATGAACAAGTCATTGAAATTAGAGCTGACGGAGACATAGGACAACCTGCAGAAGACAAAAGTCATGGGAACTTCCAGGAAAGATCAGGTGCAACATGAACACTGCTGCAATTTGCCTGCCTGCCCTATTCCATCCTAGCACAGATTGTGAATGTTAATCATCTCCTCACATGCTGTACTCAACATTAGGTTCCCAATCAAGTCAAAATGTTTCCACTAATCCCAACACCAGGCTGTTGAACATTGAAATCATCCTCTGGTGGGCCAGGCACTGTGGCTCATACCAGTAATCCTAGCACTCTGGGAGGCTGAGTCAGATGGATTGCTTGAGCTCAGGAGTTCCAGACCAGCCTGAACAAGAGCGAGACCCTGTCTCTACTAAAAATAAAAAAACTAACTGGGCATTGTGGTGGACACCTGTAGTCCCAGCCACTCAGAAGGCTGAGCCAGGAGTATCACTTGACCCCAGGAATTTGAGGTTGCTGTGAGCTATGATAACATTATGGCATCCCACCCAGGGTGACAGAGTGAGACTCTGTCTCAAAAAAAAGAAAGAAAAGAGAAAAAGAAAAAGAAAAACAAAGAAAGATGAGTATGTCAATGAGAAGCAAGGAGAGTGATAGGAGGAAGAATCTATAACCATCAACGAAACTACAGAAGCTTAGCCTCCTCCTGCTGGTGCTTCCTGAGGCAGCCATGATGGCTGGACCCAAGATCATCTTGGTCACAAACAGACAAACCTGACCTAACACTGTGTCTGCCACAATCATTCTATCTTCAGACCTTTCATGGAGTAGAAAAATAAGCCTTATGTGTTAAGCCACCTTTGGGGAGGGAGGTGAAGAGGAGAGGGACTCTCTTATATATGGTTGAACAGAACCCAAAATGATATCACTTTCTTTCACCTGGACAGCTTGTGATTCATCAATATCTGAATCAATTATCTTTTATTTTCCAAAAACAATAATAGGGATTTCAGGAGCTCCCCAATCCCCTTACTGCAATGGGCACATTCACCTGCCTTAGTTCCCTTCCCAGTGTTAGTATTTATCACGTGGGATAATCATTTTCTTGTGTTTTGTCTCCCCCAGAGAAGGAAGAGGAGACCACTGCTATTCCCTGGGGAACTCTGAGGCAGTGACTGGTGGAGTACCTGAGTGTTTGAAGCTGACAGTTAGGATGTCTCAGGGCTTTACACAGAAGCAGTTCTGAAATCCTGTTAAAGTCACTGGTACAAATTTCCAACTCCCGGAAGTTCTCCTTGGTGTAAAATAGAGAGCAGATATGCATCCAGAAGGTGAGGCCCCTTATTTGACTGTAGAGAAGAAAAATGGGATTTTCCAGCAGAATCAGCTCTACTCCAACAATTTGAAAAACAATGCACATACACACAGAGGGTGCTAAAAACATATGTACACATTTTAAGTAAAGAAAAGCCTGTATTAAAATTGTAATACTCAATATATGCCAATAACAAAAGATGAATACAAGTCACACTGAGCACCTCTTATAATTCATTGCAGAAATCAAACATGAGTTGGGCATTACAAATATAATACAGGATTTTTTTCTTTCTTACAATATATATAAATGTATATACCTTTGTAGTGCCCTCTGCATATATTACTGTATCTTTGGAGAGAGACCTGTACCTGACTCTGACTTAATATATGAGACAGGAAAAGACAAAGCCTTGTCAAGGATGAAAAAAAACACCCAGGCTTGCTAAGTGTAGTTGGTGATTCCATATTTGGGCAAAATGCAACAGTGTTCAGTGCCTTTAACTGTAGAAATACTATAGACCTAGAAACACCCATATTGATAGTAAGCATAGAATGTTATGTGCTATTATGAACATTCCCACCACAGAATATAAGGATACTTCAGTTAATCCATACAAGTGATCTGCAGAAATGAAGTCAGAACCATTGGTTCTCAACTACCAGCAATTCTATCCACCAGGGGACATCTGTCAATGTCTTGAGATGTGTTTATTGTCACAACTGAATGCTACCCACCAGGGTAGAAGCCAGGGATATTACTAAACAGCTTGTAATATACAAAATAGCCCCATCACCACCACAAGTGCCACAGAATTTTCTGGCCCCTGAAATGTCAGTAAGGCTGAGATTTAACATGGAAACCCTGAGTTTAAACTGAAGTAGAGATTTTTTTTTTTTAACTGCTGGTCTTATTGGAAGCTAGAGTGGAAGTCAAGTTCTGCATGGCCTTTAGGGTCCACCTTCTCAGAGACAACAAGTGCTAAAATTATAGGTAGGTCACAGGTATATAGGAAAGGGATTTTTTGTTTTAATTAAGACTCACTGAGAAGTTAGCATCGAGATGGGTGTCTTGTACTGAAAGACTTGCTGAACACTCAACTTAAGCTTCTGCAGAGGCTGGCAGTGCTGCAGACAATATAACGACACCATCAAATCTTTGTTGTCTTGAATAAAAATAGTTGCCTCTGAGAAAAAGCTCATTATCTGTTTCACAAATTCTTCCTCCAGATTCTCCAAGAAACAATAAAACAAAGGCATGTGGTGTTCCATCAGGTTTGGATTGTTCCCCAAATATTTCATTTGCATGAGCAAGTTCTGCCTAAGAGATTCCACCATGGGGAATTGACAGCCCAAAGATGTCTCAAGAATTTTTCTCCTTTTCTCATTAAGAAGGCCAAAAATGGAAGTAATTACTGGGCTAAAATTGTCGTATAACTCTCTCTTCTCTTTATTTCTCCTCCTGGCTGAGGGGATCCAGCGACGGGGTAACACCATCAGACTCGCGAGGGCGGCACAAAACTCTTGGATGTTCAAGTGTATGAACTTGTAACGGACTTGGTGGTTGCTGCTCCTCAAGAGAATATTCATGGCCTGTAACACAGAGACATCATCACTGGTGAACCCAACACTTACAAGGTCATTTCTGCTGAAATGGAGGGTGTTGTGAGACAGTCCTTCTAAAGCCAGTAAACACAGACGATTTAGGAGAATGAGGTGATACTGACGGGCAGTAACTTCAGGTTCAGATGCTAATACATTGGCGAGATAATAGGTATATATATCTGTGGGTGTCTCACAGGAGAATCCGATATCTTCCCCCTGGTTTATCTGCTGATTCAGGACAGTGCACAGGATCCAAGACAAGAGTGGGACCTTGCATAGATCCACAAGAATTTCACTCATAAGTACGAACTTGAAAGTTAACACAGCCCTCTCTTGGTTGTTAAAGAATAAGTGAAAATAGCTCTGCTTCTTTTCGTTAGAGAGCTGCAGGGTCACATAGCAATCTTTCTTGCTCATCAAGGCTTTTATGCAAGGCTCACAACCAGGCCGTGAGAAGACCAGGACCCAGCAACCTGGAACCATTTTTCTCTTCAGCAAACTGACCAGGAGAACAGACACCGGCACCTCCTGTCTGCTGTCACTGCATAAAGCAGATTCGTCCACATTCAGGTCAACATTCATGTTATCCAGGTCCTCCAAGATAAAAAGGACCTTCCGGGGATCAGATAGGATGTCAGCAATTGGAGCCTGGTCCTTGGGCCAGTCCTTGGAGATCAGCCTAACCAAGCTGCCATTAGTCATCTCATTTATTTTGTGAGATGTGATGTGAACAATGTACGAGATGGTGTCCTTCCACATCTCACCCGCTGTCCACTTTATCACTGCGATTTTTGTGATCATAGATTTCCCGGTGGCTCTGTCTCCCACGAGGAACACGTTAAGATTCTCTGTGAAAGATGTTGAAGAATCATATGATGATTCAAGCATGTAGAAAATGTCACCAGTAACTTCAGAAAAGAATGAGTAATGAATTTCTGAAAAATGGCATGTTTCCCACTGGCTTAGGAATTTTGTCCTCATGAGACATTTGTGCATCTCTTTGTTACCTAAGAGAGTGAACATAAGGCAGACGAAATGCAAAATACAGATAAAAATTCAAGAGGTAAAATGGTTTCACCCTATTTTCATATAAAGTAAAAGTACAGGAAAAACAATGACATTTTACTCACTACCCATTCATCACAAAGGTATAGGTACAAAGATACTTATTAGGTTGCATTGAAGCAGCCAGAAGGTTGAATAAACCTATTCATCCTTACAATACAATCTTTTCCAGATTGGTGGAGAATATTCAAAGGATGAGAAAAATTAGGAAAAAAATCATGGCATTTGGAGTCACTTATATTTTGCTTAAACTCTTAGCTCTGCTACCTAGGAGACTTTGGATTAGATTCATGATCTTTTTTTTTTTTTTTTATGAGACAGTCTCACTTTCTCATCCAGGCCAGAGTGCCATGACATCATCATAGCTCATGACAACCTCAAATCTTGGGCTTACGTGATCCTCCTGCTTCAGTCTCCAGAGTAGCTGGGCCTACAGGCACCTGCCATGATGCCTGGCTAATTTTTAGAGACGAGACAGGGTCTCACTCTTGCTCAGGCTGGTCTCCAACTTCTGAACTCAAGCAATCAATTTGCTTCAGCCTCCCAGAGTGCTAGGATTACAGGTGTGAGCCACCATGGCTGGCCCTATATTCATGATCTTGGTAAGTTCTCTTAACCACTCAGATATTTAGTTTTTCAACTGAGATACATAATTATATCTAGTTCAGAGATGTTTGGTAATACTAAGTGAGCCAATGAACATGATGACCTGCTTAGGGGAGTATCCAGTGTGTTAACTCTCCATAATCTTTATACATAGGGCCCAGATCTTACAGTTTTAGGACAAAGCTCCATACCAGGGGATCCACTCTAGCTTAAGCACTTGCCCCTGGCCACTTTTATAAAAGCTATTTAGTTGTCTGCTTGGTTTCCTTACTGTGTTCTTGGCTGTGCAGAAGCTTTTTAGTTGGATCAGATCCCAGTAATATATTTTTGGTGTTGTTTCAATTGCCTGGGGGGTCCTCCTCATAAAATATTCTCCCAGGCCAATTTCTTCAATTGTTTCCCCAGCACTCACTTCTAGTATCTTTTTTTTTAAGTCATTTGTACATAGATCATGAATATATTTATGCCATTATGGGATTCAATGTGTTGATTATTTGTACAAATTGGAGTGCTTACATCCTACTAATTAACATAGCCTTCACCTCATTTACCCAATTACAGTGTTAAGACATTTGTGTTCTACACCTGATAGATCCAACTTGTACTTGCAACACGCTCCATAGCATCCTATTAACCCTCCCTCTATCGACCCACCCAACTCCCTTCTCCTCCCCCTCCCCTTCCCTCCTTTATCCTAGGCTATAGTTCTGATTCATCTTTCATATGAAAGTGTGAAAGATTATAAATTGGTTTTATAGTAGTACTGAGTACATTGGATTTTTTTTCCATTCCTGAGATACTTTACTAAGAAAAATATTTTCCAGTTCCATCCATGTAAACATAAAAGAAGTAAAGTCTCCATTTTTTAATGCTGCATAGTATTCCATGGTATACATATACCATAATTTATTAATCCATTCATGGTTTGATGGGCCATTGAGCTTCTTCCAAGACTTGGCAATTATGAATTATGCTGCAATGAACAATCTGGTGCAAATATCTTTGTTGCCAAATGATTTTTGGTCTTCTGGATATAAAGCTAGAAGAGGAATTGCAGGATCAAATGGTAGGTCTACACTTAGATCCCTGAGTGTTCTCCAAACTTCCTTCCAAAAGGAACATACTAGCTTGCATTCCCACCAGCAGTGCAGAGGTATTCCCTTTTCTCCACATCCACGCCAACATCTGTAGTTTTGGGATTTTGTGATGTGGGCTACTCTTACTGGAGTTAGATGGTATCTCAGAGAGGTTTTTGTTTGCATTTCTCTGATGATTAAAGATGACGAGCATTTTTTCATGTGTCTGTAGACCATGTGCCTGTCTTCTTGAGAGAAGCTTCTGTTCATGTCTCTTGCCCACATGAAATGGGATCACTTGTTTTTTTCTTATTAAGAAGTTTGAGTTCTCTGTGGATTCTGGTTATTAGACCATTGTCAGAAATATAACTTGCAAAAATCCTCTACCATTCTGAGGGCTATTTGTTTTACTTAGTGTGTTCTTGGCAGTGCAGAAGCTTTTTAATTTGATCAGATCTCAGTAATGTATTTTTGATGTTGCTTCAATTGCCCAGGGTGTCCTCCTCATAAAGAATTCTCCCAGGCCAATTTTTTCAAGTGTTTCCCCTGCACTCTCTCCAAGAATTTTTATAGTTTCATGTCTTAAGTTTAAGTCCTTTAACCAGTGAGTCGATTTTTGTTAGAGGAGGAAAGTGTGGGTTCAGTTTCAGTCTTCTACAGCTCGCCAGCCAATTCACCCAGCACCATTTGTTATAGTTTCATGTCTTAAGTTTAAATGTTTTATCCAGAGAGAATCAATTTTTTTTCAGTTTTATGGTATTTTATTATCAATAACATACAGCTGCTTTAATGTGTTTGTCCTGCAGCTGTTTTTTAAGGGTGAGTGGGAGGACACCCTTGACCCTAAACAAAGAAAACTCAAATTAAGCCTTTATGTACAAGCAAATTTAGAGCTCTTTTAAATGTCCAAAGCTATTAATTAGTTTAACTGAGGTATTAAACTAATTCTGAATAAACATATTTGAATAACCAGGAACTTAAAAATGTTCCATTGTTTTCTTGTACAAAAAAATTAAATTTGCTTAGTTATAAAAGAGCTCTGTCAATATACACAAACTATATACTTCAGACATTCACAAAAATGTGAGCAGAAGGCTTATCAAAAGACATTTAATACAATTAGTTTTCAACAACCCCTTGGTGGTCCACATCTACAAAGATATCCACCCAACTCAACCCCCTCCAAACCCCACCCCCACAGAAAAGCACATACTTACCAGAATTTTTAGCAAGTATGGTTTGGAGATTTGTTTTTAAAAAAGGCCCCAAGGGCAAGTTATTTAGTTTAATTGCCACTGTCAACTGATCTGGACCTTGATAGAGATTGGGACCTCTGGCGATCCACAGAAGCTGGAGACTTAGATCTACTTGAAGAACCACGTTTCTGGCTCTTCTCCGGCACGCGAGACCACCAACAGAACGGGACTTGCTCCGGCTCCGGCTCCGGCTCCTGCTCCGGCTCCTGCTCCGGCTCCGGCTCCTGCTCCTTGACCGGCTCTAAGACTTGCGACTACGGGAACGAGACCGGCTATGGGACCTAGAGGAACTCCTGGTCCGAGATCGAGACCTGCTTCTTGACCTACTGTGCCTTTTGCTGCCTTCAATTAATTTTATTTTTCTCCCATTTATTTCCTTTCCAGAAAGTTTTTCAATAGCATTCTTTAAGTCACCATAAGAGGCAAATTCAACCACCCCTTCATTTAATTTAGGTCGATGTGCATCTGCACAGGTTACTTCCCCAGCTTGTCTCATGAAATCTTTGAGATCCTGCCAGCTGACTCTTGAGGATAAATTCTCAACTATAAGCCGATTTTCTGTTCTTAAAGGTGGAGCATTTCGTCTATCATTACAAGGTCTGCGACTGCTAAATCGGTCAGAGTACCGCCCTCTACCTCTTCCACCTCGAGACGAGCCCTGACATGTTCAATAGTAACCCTTTCACTACAGAGTTCTTTTCCATCAAGTTCATATACGGCATCATCCGCATCCCTTGGATCCTCAAATTCCACGAAACCAAAGCTTCTTTTCAGATCAATATCTCTTATTCGTCCATAACCCTTAAAGAATCTCTTCACTTCTTTCTCCCTGGCCGCTGGATTTAGCCTCCCGATGAATACTCCACAGCCACTCATGATGTCCGGCTAGTATTTCCTACCGGACGGGATCTTTGGCGGCTGAGACCCAGACAGAGGTCCGTAGTCTGCGACGGAGCCGTCTGCCTCCACGCAGACCAGGACTTAACTCCTCTACGTCTCTCCACAACTGACCGGAGAATCAATTTTTAAAGTATCTCAAGAATGGAAGAGAAAGTATCCAATGTACTTCGTACTATTATGAAACCAATATATAATCACCCACACTTTCATACAAAAGATAAAACACAACTGTAGCCCAGAATGAAGGAGGCAAGAGAAGGGTGGGGGGAGAGGAGAAGCCAGGTGGAGGGGGGTAATCGGTGGGACCTCACCTATGGTGCATATTGCAAGGGTATATGTCAAACTATTAAGAGTAGAGTATAAATGTCTTAACACAATGATTAAGTGAGGTGAAGGCTATGTTAACCAGTTTGGTGTAAGCATTCCAAATTGCATATAAAGGCTTGGCACCTGTAGCTCAAGAGGCTAAGATGCCATCCACAAATTCCAGATCCAGCTTGGGCCTGCCAAACAACAAACACAACTACCAAAAAAAAAAAAAAAAATAGCTGGGCATTGTGGTGGGCGCCTGTTATCCCAGCTACTTGGGAGGCTAAGGCAAGAGAATTGCTTAAGCCCAGAAGTTGGAGGTTGCTGTGAGCTGTGATGCCACAGCACTCTACCCAGGGCAACGGCTTGAGGCTCTGTCTCAAAAAATAAATTGTATATAAAATCAGCACATTGTACCTCATAAATGTATTAATGTACACAGTTATTATTTAATAAAAAAATGAAAAGAAAAAAATTTTAAAGCCATTTAGCAAGAAGACAAAAAATAGGGGTAGAATCAGAAAGCCACAAGACAGGACACAACCCACATCCAACCCGTCACTGGTCCTCCTTCCAGTCTGAAGAGTGCCTCTTTTGGCATGGAAAGTCACTTATCAAAGTAACCAAGCTTCTAAAACCAAAAAAGGACTCAACAAAATAGGAAAACTATAGGCCAATATCATTAATGAATATTGATGCAAAAATATTCAATAAGATCCTAGCAAACAGAATGCAGCGACACATTAAAAAAATTATACATCATGATCAAGTGTGCTTTATCCAAGGATGCAAGCAAGGTTGGTTCAACATATGTATATCTATAAATGTAATTTACCACAATAAAATCAAAAACTAAGACCATCTGATTCACTCAATTGATGCTGAAAAGGCTTTTGAAAATATACAGCATCTTTTCTGACAAGAACACTGAAGAAAATAGGCTTAGGTTGGACATTTCTTAAACTGATAGAGGCCATGGACAACAAACCCACAGGCAATATCATACTGAATGGAGTAAAACTGAAAGCATTTCTGCTTAGAACTGGAAGTAGGCAAGGATATCCCACTATCACCACTGCTATTCAACGTAGTTCTGGAAGTCCTAGCCAGTACAATCAGGCAAGAGAAGGAGATCAAGGGTATTCAAATGGGAACAGAGGAGGTCAAACTCTTGCTCTTTGCAGATGGCATGATCTTATGTCTGGAAAACTCCAGGAGCTCAACTACAAAGCTCTTAGAAGTCATCAAAGAATACAGTTACATCTTGGTATACAAAACAACCAAGCTCCCTACAATCTTCCCTCTCCCCCCTTTCCCCTTCCCCATTTCTGGGAAGGGCCCCACTCACGGTTTCGTCTAATGGTGATCTTCTCACAGAGATCTTTATGACCAAGCTTTTGCAGTATGCTGAATGCCATATTCCAAGTGTGCTGTTCCTCATAGGAGCTCCTCAATGTGTTAACCAGAACTTCTTTGCTCACGTCTAGGTTAGTCGATGGAATCTGTGGCAGTCCAAACTGCTGGATCTCTTGTTCTAGATGACTCTTAAAACTATGAAATTCCTCATCACTAAGTTTCTCTAGATACCAAAGCAGGTCAAAGTCAGCAGAAAAGGATTCTGCCATACTGCTTCCGCAGGGAGGTCAAAATTCAGAGAGCAAGGACCTTGAGGAACAAGGAACATGGGATCCACAAAGTAAATACAGAATCAGAATCTAACTATTCAACAGTAACAATCCCCTCCCAGAGCTGGTGAGAGTGGCTCACTCTGCCCAAATCATTTGCACAAATAACATGGTTTATACTGAACTCCACTTTCTTTCTGGGTGCCTGGAACATTGACACATGCTAGGTAGAAGGTGCCCACACCATCAGCTCACCACAAAAACCCTGAGCGATGGGTTTATAATGAGTTTTAATCATGGACAACATTTCAAGTATGTGTCACAACTTGTTGGGGGGATTGCATGTGTCCGTGTGACCCCCATCCCCACAAGAGGACACTCAGCAGCCTGGTTTTCCCTGGACTTTCTCTTTTATACTTATTCCCTTTGGTGATTTTGTTTCATGTTATCTCACTGTGATAGTGACGGCCATAAGTGTGACTGTCTTCCGAGTCTTCCTTGCTAATCACCAGACTGGGGGTAACATGAAATGACCTCATGACCTGGGTTATCCTCATGACCTGGGTTATGTCCCCCAATTGTTTTTACCTTGCAGTAGGCAGCACCATTAACATTTTATTGTTAGTTTGGCAATATTTGTTGGAAAGGTCTACTTATGTGCTTAAATTAGAATCCTTATCAGGGCAGGACCAGGTGTTTCTCTTCTCCTCAATATCCTCAGCCCCCTAGAGCAGAGATTTTCAACTGGTGTTCTACGAGAGGATTTTAGGTGTACCTTAAAGATTTTTAAAGATCACTATTTAAATCATTTATGAAAGAAGTTTAAAGCATAGTAAGTATATTTTTTTTTTACTCTTTTGTGTTGATCAACATACTTTTTTTTTTTTTGAGACAGAGTCTCACTGTCACCATGAGTGGAGTGCCCTGGGGTCATACCTCACAGCAACCTCAAACTCTTGAGCTCAAGAGCGCCTCTTGCTTCAGCCTCCCCAGTAGCTTGGACTATGGGCACCTGCCTCAATGCCCAGCTAGTTTGCCTGTTTTTAGTAGAGATAAGTTCTCACTCTAGCTCAAGCTGTTCTCAAACACCTGAGCTCGAGGCACCCACCTGCCTTAGCCTCCAAGAGTTCTGGGATTACAGGCATAAGCCTCTGTGCCTGGCCTCTGATGTTGGTTCTTGATGACCAATTTCATAATAGAAGGAGATGCTGCCACATCTGGGCATGTCTTCCCCAGATTCGGGGCCAGAGCTATCTTCCTCCACCCAGGCTTTCACACAGTCTACTCATTAGAAGATGGTCCAGACCAGATTTGTGACAGTGAAGCTCACAGGGCATCTGGCCAAGAACTGCCCAAATAATTGGTTTGGTCAGTGCCAGAGAGAAGAACAGCTCTAACATCAATTTCAACCCCAAATAACCATCTTTAGCATATACTCCATAGAAGGGAATATTCTGTCTGATGCACATCCTCCCTGGCAGGGATCCTTTCAAATATGAGGGATGTCATACTATTTCTGGAATGAATGCAGCCACAGGCATGTTTAACAGGGGATAGAATTGCAGGGCCACTGCCTAGATATTAACCCAGGGGTTACCAATTTGGCTACAAATTTGACTCACCTGGGGCCATGTACAATTACTGGTGACTGGCTCCCACTTGCTGGCATTCTGCTTTGACCAGGAGAGGTATGCTCAGGGTATGACTGATAAATATAACTCCTCAAATTAACCAGATTAAAAAAGGAAAAAAATAAAAAACAGGGGAGGACCATCTTAAAGCATGCAAGAAGGGAATTATAGAAGATTTAGCATCTATTCATGTGGTCTTGGATGGGTCTGAAACACCCATATCAAAGGTGTTTTAAAAAATGAAGAACAGTAAATTCTTGTATAGAAATGATTATTTTTATAAGGATGTTAATAATCTTCCCAAATAGATCTGTATATTCAGTAAAATGGCAATAAAATCTCAACAGAATTTCTCATGTGAACATATAATTCTAAAATGTATGTGAAAAACAGAGAGGACAAGTACTCTGTATAAAAAAAGATTCACCTTAGCTCAACAAATTTGGGGATGGTGAGGGATGGTATGCTGATGGAATTGGATTCTGTCAGCATCCCCATCCCATCACCTTGTAATGATTTAATTAAAAAGCCCTAGTAATTGGGCGGCGCCTGTGGCTTAGTGAGTAGGGCGCCGGCCCCATATGCCGAGGGTGGCGGGTTCAAACCTCAGCCCGGGCCAAAGTTCAACCAAAAAATAGCCGGGCGTTGTGGCGGGCGCCTGTAGTCCCAGCTACTCCAGAGGCTGAGGCAAGAGAATCGCTTAAGCCCAGGAGTTGGAGGTTGCTGTGAGCCCTGTAACGCCACGGCACTCTACCCGAGGGCGGTACAGTGAGACTCTGTCTCTACAAAAAAAAAAAAGCCCTAGTAATTGAGATTGTTGGCACATGGATGAACAAAGTGAACAAACCAACAGAACAAAAAACACAGAGTTTGAAAACAAATGTAAGCAAATATGAAGTCATAACAGATTGCTGGGTAGTGAGACAAATGAACTATTCATTAAACAGAGCTAGAACCATTTTTACCTATATTTAAAAATAGATTCTTTTTCCCTATCTTAGAGAAAACAATTAAAGGGGCTTAATATGTACTTCTGCATGAAAAGCAAACCTCTATCATGCTTTAAAAGACAACGTAAGGTATCTTTATGACTTGGTGGACATGACTTTTCTTTTTTGAAATGACTTTTTAAAAACAAAACTCCGAATTTATAAAACATAGAGTAAAGCTTGATCAATTTGATTTCATTGAAAAATAAAAACTGGCAACTTGTAGAAGACTGAAACTGGACCCACACCTTTCACCATTAACTAAGATAGACTCTCACTGGATTAAAGATTTAAACTTAAGACACGAAACTATAAAAATACTAGAAGAGAGTGCAGGGAAAACCCTTGAACAAATCAGTCTGGGCAAGTATTTTATGAGGAGGACCCCCCAGGCAATTGAAGCAGCTTCAAAAATACACTACTGGGACCTGATCAAACTAAAAAGCTTCTGCACAGCCAAGAACACAGTAAGTAAAGCAAGCAAACAGCCCTCAGAATAGGAGAAGATATTTGCAGGTTATGTCTCCGATGAAGTTTTAATAACCAGAATCCACAGAGAACTCAAACATATAAGCAAGAAAAGAACAAGTGATCCCATCACAGGCTGGACAAGGGACTTGAAGAGAAACTTCTCTGAAGAAGACAGGCGCACGGGCTTCAGACATATGAAAAAATGCTCATCATCTTTAATGATCAGAGAAATGCAAATCAAAAGTACTTTGAGATATCATCTAACTGCAGTAAGATTAACCCATATCACAAAATCCCAAGACCAGAAATGTTGGCATGGCTGAGGAGAAAAGGGAACACTTCTACACTGCTGGTAGGAATGCAAATTAATACATTCCTTTTGGAAAGATGTTTGGAGAACACTTAGAGATCTAAAAATAGATCTGCCATTCAATCCTATAATTCCTCTACTAGGTATATACCCAGAAGACCAAAAATCACATTATAACAAAGATATTTGTACCAGAATGTTTATTGCAGCCCAATTCATAATTGCTAATTCATGGAAAAAGCCCAAGTGCCCATCGATCCACAAATGCATTAATAAATTGTGGTATGTGTACACCATGGAATAGTATGCAGCCTTAAAGAAAAATGGAGACTTTACCTCTTTCATGTTTACATGGATGGAGCTGGAACATATTCTTCTTAGTAAAGAATCTCAAAAATGGAAGAAAAAGTATCCAATGTACTCAGCCCTACTATGAAACTAATTTATGGCTTTCACATGAAAGCTATAACCCAGTTATAACCTAAGAACAGGGGGAAGTGGGAAAGGGAGGGGAGGGAGGGGGAAGGTGGGCGGAATGAGGGCAATTGGTGGGATTACACCTGCGGTGCATCTTACGAGGGTATATGTGAAACTTAGTAAATGTAGAATGTAAAAGTCTTAACACAATAACTAAGAAAATGCCAGGAAGGCTATGTTAACCAGTGTGATGAAAATGTGTCAAACGGTCTATAAAACCAGTGTAGGGTGCCTCATGATCGCATTAATGTACACAGCTATGATTTAATAAAAATAATAAATAAAATAAAATAAAAATAAAAACTGTTCAATGAATGACCTCTGTAAGAAGAAAGAAAAGTAAAATGACAAACTAGGAGAAGACACACGCATCATACATTACCAACCCAAGTTACTGTTTTAGAACACATAAAGCACAGTTACATGCAGATAAAAACAGAGAAATAGCCAGCAGGAATATAAACGAAAACTGAAGAGGCAGCAAATGGCCCACAAACATGGAAAAAAATGCCCAACTCTATTAACAGCAGTATAAAAGAAAGCAACAATAAAATACATTTTCCAACCAGTATTTTTGGTGAGTATTTTTAAAATCTGACAATATCGGGCAGGTAGTGAGGTGCAGACATGGGAATAGTCATTGATACTAATGTAATTTGGTGAAACCACTTGCAAATAGGCAAAGGGAGTGATCTACATTTTTGTGATCCAGCAATTCCACTAATTACCTATTTTAAGAGTCTCATGAACTAGAAGATATGGACAAGAATGTTCAAAACATCTTCATTTATACTGGCAAAAAATGAGAAACAACCCAACTACCTATCACTGTTAGAATGGATAATTAGATTGTGATCTATTCAAACTTTTAAATACTGTGAGGCTCTAAATATAAATGAACTGTGGCTAAAACAAATTAACCTTGATAAATCTCAAAAACGAGGTAAATGAAAGAACCGAGTCACAGAATTATACACTATAATTCAAAAATGAAGAAAAGTAAACATACCTCTCATGGGAACATATATTGATGGAAAAAATAAAATCTGGGGAAATAAAATGTACTTAGTAATGTAAAATTCTGTTAAGTGGAAACCCCCAAGGGTAGAAATGGCAGGCAATTGGGTTACAAAGGCTGGGTTTGCAATGTTTTTTTTTTCTTCAAAAGTTTTGTATCTATTTCATATTTGTGTTATGACTATAGTTACACCTGAAATTTATTATATTGTTTACACTTTTTATATGTATATTCATTTCATATTATCATAATAATAGCACTTAACTCAGGATTCTTAAAAGGAGGACACAAGATTGTGATTATGAACAGAAAGTTCCTGGCACACTGAAGTTTTTCCATGAACCTTGGAGATGTCCGTGATGGAAGCTAAAGAGTGAAAACCATAATGACGTCATGTCTGCACCTGCCCTGTATACCCATAACAACAACAGCCAGTGGACTCCTTCTGCACGCTGGGTATAGTGACAGCAGAAGTATGTTCATGACACACTCATGTTTCTGAAGGAACTTAGGGTGTAGGACAGAACCAAGATTATAAAGAGAGTCAGCCCTCTCCAGATCAGCCACATTGGAGAGGCCAGATGACTTCCTTGAAGTGAAAAGCCCTGGGAATGAAGTTAAAACAGGATGTCGTCTGCGCTACCTACCATTCTGCAGGACAGCAGGGACAGAAGGGAGCTGCACCAACACCCAGGATGGCAGGAAGTTTTCCTTAGTGCCGTCCGGGTCTCTTTAGCAGCAGCCCATAAGGGAGAGCCAATAAGGTGGGAGTCAGTCACTGGCCAATGAAAAGGCACCACAGACATCTTCCTCCCAGGCCCAGCTGCCCTTCATCATAAAGCAGCTGGGAAGAGTCGGCAGGTCTAGTCATTTCCCTTGTTACTGTTGGTTCCACTTGAGCACAGCCAGGCTGCCCCCACTGTACCTACCTGGCTTTGTCCACCTCAAGATGGCGGAGCAGGTGGACAGTGTGTGCTCATGCTGTCCATTCCACTAGCGCCTGAGACCTGTGGGAAAGATGCGGGGGAGAGCCCCCAAATGCAAAGAAAACAGCACACTCGGCAGGGTGAGAGACCTTGGGCTTAGAGGGTGGGTGCATGTTTATTAGATTCTCAATGCCTGTTGAAAGAAGCATGAAGGGAATCGGAGAACACAGGCCGAGGTGAGGTCAGGAGGCGTCACCCCCTGCACAGTGACCTTGCTCTCTGACCGGGCAGAGGAGCTTTGATATTAAATTTCTACCAAAGATTCACACACATTTTCCTTTTATTTTTAGCTGACTCATACTAACTGTAGATATTTATGAGACACAGAATAATATTTTGGCACGTGTATGCAATATGTCATGATCTAATATGGGCAATTAGCATATCCATCACCTCAAACAATTATCATTACTTTGTGTGGGGAACATTCACAGTCCTCTCCTCCAGCTTTTTGAAAATATACACTAAAGTATAATTAACCGTGTTTGCCCTACAGGGCTGTAAAACACCAGAGCTCCTGACTTCCATGTAGCTGTAACTTTGTATCCATTAGCCAATCTCTTACCTTCCTGGCCCATCCCCCAAATGTACATATTTTAGGATTTGTTTTTTACTATGAAATAAATACACAGAGAGTGCCAAAAAGTGTATACATGTTTTAAGAAAGAACTTGCATACTTAATTTATATTAATAACAAAAGAAGAATACAAGTCATGCTGAGCACCTCTTGTAATTGCAGAAGTCAGATATGACTTGGTCACGTGAGTATTACAAATTTAATACTTTTTTACCCTATCTTTTTTGCTTCTTTTTTTTTTAAGTGTTGTGTTGTCATAGCTCACAGGAACCTCAACCTCCTCTTGGGCTCAAACCTTCCTCAAGCCTCAGCCTCCCAAGTACCTGGGACTACACGCGCCCTCCCAACCCCCAGCTAGTTTTTCTATATTTCATAGAGATAGGGGGTCTCGCTCTTACTCAGGCTGATCTCAATCTCCTGGGCTCAGATGATCCATCCAGCTCTGCCTTCCAGAGAGCTAGTGTTACAGGTATGAGCCACTGTGCCCAGCTTTTCTTTTTCTTTACTTAAAATGTGTATACATTATTTTGCCACCTTCTGTATATAGAGAAAATATCTTGAACACAGTCCAAGAGCAGGGTGCAGCTCAGTTTTCAACTCCCAAAATAGCTCATTGAAGCTATGACCAGAAAGGCTGGGGCCTCAGCCGGGATAACAGGGTGGGCAAGAAATGGTTGAAGATGCTGTCTGCTCGCCTCTGTCTCAACAGCAGGGTAGTGGAGGCTTTTCCAGGGCTGTAGGAATGCCTAGGTTCCTCTGTCCCTCCTTGGAGCCACACAGAGGCTGCAGGTGCATCCACAGTTTCCCAATATTTAGGCTCAGAGTGGCACCCAGTCCAATCTGCATTAGGCTCAGATGCATGTGGGATTCTGTGTTGGTTCTCTTTCTGGAACGTATCTGTGCAATCTCCAGGCAGCTGCCCATATTAGGCCTGAGACCTGGACGGGTCAGGGTGCTCTCTTATAGCCAAGATCTTAAAAATTCGTCTTGGAGTGAGGATCCCTGGGGGTTTCCCTGTTCCAGTTTTCTCATATTCAGGAGCTTCTCCCAGCTGTTAGCCAATCCCCAGTGGACAAGTTGCTCTAAACCCTCTACTTACCCACTTTTGGTGCTTCCCATCACTTTCCTAGAAAATCTTGTCGTTTTTACCTAGACCATGTGTTTGAAATATGAGAACCTGCTTACTTTTCTGGTTCCTCTCCATGAAGGAGGCACACGCCATGTGAGTCTAGTCAGCTATCTTCTGGCAATGCCCTGTCTTCTTGAGTTCTAAAGAGTATAATGTGGACACAAATCTTTTATTAGGTATAAAATTACAAATTATTCCACTGTCTGGAACTTGTCTTCATCCTCTTATTAGGGTCCTTCTTAAAGAAAATACCTTTAATAAAGTACTTTTGTCTGTTTTTTCTTGGATCATGCTCTTTATCTAAAAACTCATCCTCGAACTCAAGTTGTACAGATTTTCTTCTATATTTTCTTTTTTATATTTATTTATTTTTTTATTAAATCATAGCTGTGTGCATCAATATGATCATGGGGCACCATATACTTGTTTCATAGACTATTTGACACATTTTCATCTCATTAGTTGACATAGCCCTCCTGGCATTATCCTAGTTACTTTGTCAAGACATTTACATTCCACATTTGCCAAGGCTCACATGTACCTTTGTAAGATGCACCACATGTGTGATCCTTTCAATCCCCCTCCCTCTACTCACCTCCCCCCTCCCTCCCCACGCTTTCCCCCTTCCCCTGTTCTTAGGTTCTGCATTTTTCATTCAAGTCAGACTTCATTGTTCTGTAAGCTGTGAGGTATCCATCTGGGTTTATTTTTTTTGCATATGGGTGGTTTTGGCATTTTTTTTTTGAGACAGTCTCCCTCTATTGCCATGGCTAGAGTGCTGTGACATCATAGCTCACAGCAATCTCAAACTCTTGGGCTGGAACAATCCTCTTGCCTCAGCCTTCCAAGTAGCTGGGACTATAGGTGCCTACCACAATGCCCAGCTAGTTTTTCTATTTTTAGTACAAACAGGATGCTCTTGCTCAGGATGGTCTCAAACTCATAAGCTTAAGCAATCTACCTGCCCTGGCGCCCCAGAATTCCAGGAGTACAGGTGTGAGCCACCACACCTGGCCCTTGTTTCTCCATTTTTGGTTGAAGAGACTATCCTTTTCCATGGTGCCTTTGTCAAACGTCAGTTGACAATGTTGTGATGGCATGCCTTTCATGTTTACTGAGAGAAATGAAATTTCCCACTACTTGAAAGTAAGTCTACATTTGCTTATGTATTGGGGATATGTCAGGTGACTGTCAGTTAGGATACATATATCTTCTGAATAATTCCATCTATTATTCCCCATCAATTACTGAATTTTTCCTCAGGTGTCACTGCTTCAATGACTATCTAAATAAAAACATGAGATGAAGTGGGCCCAGTGGCTCACACCTGTAATTTCAGCACTCTGGGAGGCCAAGGCAGGTGGATTGCTTGAGCTCAAGAGTTCAAGACTTGCTTGAGCAAAAGTGACACCTCATCTCTACTAAAATTAGAAAAACTAGCCAGATATTGTGGCAGGTGCCTATAGTCCCAGCTACTCAGGAGGCTGAGGCAACAGAATCATTTGACCCCAAGAGTTTAAGATTGCTGTGAGCTATGATGTCTACCCAGGTTTCACAGTTAGATTTTGTCTCAAAAAAAAGAATGCCATATGAATCTAGTTTGAGGACTTCCTGTCCTCATCTACATCCTCCTAAAACTAGCAAGACATTAGTGATCTTGATCCATTCATTTTTAATAACTTGGTACTACTCTGAATTTTCCAGGGTGTTTTTATTTATTTGTTGTTGTTGTTATTGTTGCTGTTATTGTTCCTGATAATTGTCTCTCTAAAAGTTGGTGTCTGTGCCCTGGACGAGATGGTAGTACCTTTCTTTTCTTTTTTTTTTTTTTATTAAATCATAACTGTATACATTGATATGATCATGGGGCATCATACACTCGCTTCATAGACCATTTGACACATTTTCATCACAATGGTTAACATAGCCTACCTGGCATTATCTCAGTTACTGTGCCAAAACATTTACATTCTACATTTACCAAGTTTCACAAATACCCCTGTAAGATGCACCACAGGTGTGATCCCACCAATCCCCCTCCCTCTACCTACCACCCCCCTCCCTACCCTCCCTTTCCCACTTCCCCCTATTGTTAGGTTGTAACTGGGTTATAGCTTTCATGTGAGAGCCTCAAATTAGTTTCATAGTAGGGCTGAGTACATTGGGTACTTTTTCTTTCATTCTTGAGATACTTTACTAAGAAAAATATGTTCCAGCTCCATCCATGTAAACATGAAAGAGGTAAAGTCTCCATCTTTCTTTAAGGCTGCATAATATTCCATGGTGTACATATACCACAATTTATTAATGCATTCGTGGATTGATGGGCACTTGGGCTTTTTCCATGACTTAGCAATTATGAATTGGGCTGCAATAAACATTCTGGTACAAATATCTTTGTTATGTTGTGATTTTTGGTCTTCTGGGTATATGCCCAGCAGAGGAATTACAGGATTGAATGGCAGATCTATTTTTAGATCTCTGAGTGTTCTCCATATATCTTTCCAAAAGGAATGTATTAATTTACATTCCCACCAGCAGTGCAGAAGTGTTCCCTTTTCTCCACATCCACGCCAACATCTCTGGTCTTGAGATTTTGTGATTAGGCTAGTCTCACTGGAGTTAGATGATATCTCAAAGTAGTTTTGATTTGCATTTCTCTGATGATTAAAGATGATGAGCATTTTTTCATATGTCTGAAGCCCGTGCGCCTGTCTTCTTCAGAGAAGTTTCTCTTCAAATCCCTTGCCCAGCCTGCGATGGGATCCCTTGTTTTTTTTCTTGCTGATGCGTTCGAGTTCTCTGTGGATTCTGGTTATTAAACCTTTGTCAGGGATATACCCTGCAAATATCTTCTTCCATTCTGAGGGCTGTTTGCTTGCTTTACTTACTGTGTTCTTGGCTGTGCAGAAGCTTTTTAGTTTGATCAAGTCCCAGTAGTGTATTTTTAAAGCTGCTTCAATTGCCCGGGGGGTCCTCCTCATAAAATACTCCCCCAGACCAATTTCTTCAAGGGTTTTCCCTGCATTCTCCTCTAGTATTTTTATAGTTTCATGTCTTAAGTTTAAATCTTTAATCCAGTGAGAGTCTATCTTAGTTAATGGTGAAAGGTGTGGGTCCAAATTCAGTCTTCTGCAGGTTGCCAGCCAGTTCACCCAGCACCATTGGTTAAATAGAGAATCTTTTCCCCACTGAATGTTTTTAATTGGCTTGTCAAAGATCAAATAGCGGTAAGTAGCTGGATTCATCTCTTGGTTCTCTATTCTGTTCCAGATATCTACTTCTCTGTTTTTGTGCCAATACCATGCTGTTTTGATCACTATCGATTTGTAGTATAGTCTGAGGTCTGGTAGTGTGATTCCTCCTGTTTTGTTTTTATTTCTGAGTAATGTCTTGGCTATTCGAGGTTTTTTCTGATTCCATATAAAACGAAGTATTGTTTTTTCAAGATCTTTAAAATATGACAGTGGAGCTTTAATAGGGAGCGCATTGAAATTATATATTGCTTTGGGTAGTATGGACATTTTAATAATGTTGATTCTTCCCAGCCATGAGCATGGTATGTTTTTCCATTTGTTAACATTTTCAGCTATTTCTTTTCTTAGAGTTTCATAGTTCTCTTTATAGAGATCTTTCACGTCTTTTGTTAGGTAAATTCCCAAATATTTCATCTTCTTTGGCACTACTGTGAATGGGATAGAGTCCTTAACTGCTTTTTCAACTTGACTGTTGTTGGTGTATATAAAGGCTACCGATTTATGGATGTTGATTTTGTAACCTGAGACACTGCTGTATGCCTTGATCACTTCTAGGAGTTTTGTAGTAGAGTCCCTAGTGTTTCCCAGATACACAATCATATCATCTGTGAAGAGCGAAAGTTTGATCTCTTCTGACCCTATACGGATACCCTTGATCGCCTTTTCTTCCCTAATTGCGGTGGCTAAAACTTCCGTTACAATGTTGAAAAGCAATGGGGACAATGGGCAGCCTTGTCTGGTTCCTGATCTGAGTGGAAATGATTCCAATTTAACTCCATTCAATATGATATTGGCTGTGGGTTTGCTGTAGATGGTCTCTATCAGTTTAAGAAAAGTCTCTTCTAGACCAATTTTCTTGAGTGTTCTGATCATGAAGGGATGTTGGATATTATCAAAAGCTTTTTCTGCATCGATTGAGAGAATCATATGGTCTTTGTTTTTTAATTTGTTTATGTGCTGAATTACATTTATAGATTTACATATATTGAACCAGCCTTGAGACCCTGGGATAAAACCCAACTTGGTCATGATGTATAATTTGTTTGATGTGTTGCTGGATTCTGTTTGTTAGATCTTGTTGAATATTTTTGCATCTATGTTCATTAGTGATATTGGTCTATAGTTTTCTTTTCTTGTTGGGTCTTTTCCTGGTTTGGGAATCAGGGTGATGTTTGCTTCATAGAACGCCAGAATCAAGTGGAAATGTTGAACAGACCCATATCAAGTTCAGAAATAACATCAACAGTACAAAACCTCCCTAAAAAGAAAAGCCCGGGACCAGATGGTTTCACGTCAGAATTCTACCAAACCTTTAAAGAGGAATTAGTACCTATATTACTCAACCTGTTTCAAAAGGTAGAAAAAGAAGGAAGACTACCCAACACGTTCTATGAAGCAAACCTTTCTTTTCTGATTTTGGGACCATATGGTATCTAGACGTGCTCACTAAGGAGGAGTTCAGAAAATTTAAGGAATATTCCAAGCAAGAGACTTCAGAACTTGGACTCAAGCAAATTTCCTGGACCAAAGTGAAAAAATCGTCCTGTGAAGAACTGGCCAACCTACTCATCCAGCATTACAAGGCACAGCAAGTGTGGAATGTGACCCTAAGGATCTTTCACAAGTTGGGTAGGCAGGATTCTTTGAGATAAGGTCAGGAGAGAGTAAGCAGGTGAGTTTGTGTGTGGGGAGGGGCCCTGACTGCTTAAAGCGAGCATCACTTCATCATTTTGGTAGATGGTTTCTATACCTGTCTACCACAGGGACAGAATGTGCTATGGGAAAATATCCTTGTAGGTAGCAAAATAGCTACCATTAGACCCGGTGGCTTTTGTGGTAAAACGTAGGTGGATAATGTGTTCTAATCTATATTGTACCTTTATATGGATCATCAATAACTTTTTCGTTTTTTCTTTTGAATTTTCTTTTGTTTTTATTTTGGGTTAATATGAAGGTACAAAGTTTAGGTCACATTGTTTTCATTTCTAAGGTAAAGTTCAAGGTGTAGTTATGATTTAATAAAAAAAGATTCAATGAATTGTATTGGTACAATTATATTTTTCTAAAACTGTATTCTTTCTAAGCTTTAACTTTTGAGTTACAAATGGTCCATTTCCCCTTTTTAATACCCTAATATTCTCATTTTAAATTAATTGTAAAGAGCCCTATCTTCAAATATAGTCACATTTGGGGCTTAGAGCTTCAGCCTATGAATGGGGGGGTGGGGTGCACAATTCAGCCCATAGCAGCATCTCCGGTGTTCAAGAGATCAAGAAGCATAGACAGAATCTGAGACAAAGGCTCAGAACTCACATGATCTTGCGCCCTTTGTGTTAGTATCCAAAGCAAGGACCAGAAAGAACTGTGGTCCTCTCTGTGTGTTGACTTGCAAAGATGGTGGCTACCTAGGGAACCCTGGGAAGGCTGGTTCAACGTGAGCACCCTTCTTTCTGTTAATCCTACCAAGGCTCCAACTTGGGCTCTTCCTCTTGCCTGATTGAAGAACTTTATTTTTTTTTTTTTTTTTTTTTTGCTATTTTGAAATTTTATTTTTTTTTTAATTTTTTTATTAAATCATAACTGTATACAATGATATGATTATGGGGCATCATACACTCACTTCATAAACCATTTGACACATTTTTATCACAGTGGTTAACATAGCCTTTCCGGCGTTATCTCAGTTACTGTGCCAAAACATTTACATTCTGCATTTACCAAGTTTCGCAAATACCCCTGTAATATGCACCACAGGTGTGATCCCACCAATTCCCCTCCCTCTACCCACCCCCCCCTTTCCCACTTCCCCCTATTGTTAAGTTGTAGCTGGGTTATAGCTTTCATGTGAGAGTCCCAAATTAGTTTCATAGTAGGGCTGTGTACATTGGGTATTTTTTCTTCCATTCTTGGGATACTTTACTAAGAAGAATATGTTCCAGCTCCATCCATGTAAACACGAAAGAGGTAAAGTCTCCATCTTTCTTTAAGGCTGCATAGTATTCCATGGTATACATATACCACAATTTATTAATCCATTCGTGGATCGATGGGCACTTGGGCTTTTTCCATGACTTAGCTATTATGAATTGGGCTGCAATAAACATTCTGGTACAAATATCTTTGTTATGTTGTGATTTTTGGTCTTCTGGGTATATGCCCAGCAGAGGAATTACAGGATTGAATGGCAGATCTATTTTTAGATCTCTGAGTGTTCTCCATATATCTTTCCAAAAGGAATGTATTAATTTGCATTCCCACCAGCAGTGCAGAAGTGTTCCCTTTTCTCCGCATCCACGCCAACATCTCTGGTCTTGAGATTTTGTGATATAGGCTAGTCTCATTGGAGTTAGATGATATCTCAAAGTAGTTTTGATTTGCATTTCTCTGATGATTAAAGATGATGAGCATTTTTTCATATGTCTGAAGGCCGTGCGCCTGTCTTCTTCACAGAAGTTTCTCTTCAAATCCCTTGCCCAGCCTGTGATGGGATCCCTTGTTTTTTTCTTGCTGATGCGTTTGAGTTCTCTGTGGATTCTGGTTATTAAACCTTTGTCAGAGTTATACCCTGCAAATATCTTCTCCCATTCTGAGGGCTGTCTGCTTGCTCTGCTTACTGTGTTCTTAGCTGTGCAGAAGCTTTTTAGTTTGATCAAGTCCCAGTAGTGTATTTTTGAAGCTGCTTCAATTGCCCGGGGGGTTCTCCTCAAGAAATACTCCCCCAGACCAATTTCTTCAAGGGTTTTCCCTGCATTCTCCTCTAGTATTTTTATAGTTTCATGTCTTAAGTTTAAATCTTTAATCCAATGAGAGTCTATCTTAGTTAATGGTGAAAGGTGTGGGTCCAATTTCAGTCTTCTGCAGGTTGCCAGCCAGTTCACCCAGCACCATTTGTTAAATAGGGAATCTTTTCCCCACTGAATGTTTTTAATTGGCTTGTCAAAAATCAAATAGCGGTAAGTAGCTGGATTCATCTCTTGGTTCTCTATTCTATTCCAGATATCTACTTCTCTGTTTTTGTGCCAATACCATGCTGTTTTGATCACTATCGATTTGTAGTAAAGTCTGAGGTCTGGTAGTGTGATTCCTCCTGTTTTGTTTTTATTTCTGAGTAATGTCTTGGCTATTCGAGGTTTTTTCTGATTCCATATAAAACGAAGTAATGTTTTTTCAAGATCTTTAAAATATGACAGTGGAGCTTTAATAGGGAGTGCGTTGAAATTATATATTGCTTTGGGTAGTATGGACATTTTGATAATGTTGATTCTTCCTAGCCATGAGCATGGTATGTTTTTCCATTTGTTAACATTTTCAGCTATTTCTTTTCTTAGAGTTTCATAGTTCTCTTTATAGAGATCTTTCACGTCTTTTGTTAGGTAAATTCCCAAATATTTCATCTTCTTTGGCACTACTGTGAATGGGATAGAGTCCTTAACTGCTTTTTCAATTTGACTGTTGTTGGTGTATATAAAGGCTACCGATTTATGAATGTTGATTTTGTAACCTGAGACGCTGCTGTATTCCTTGATCACTTCTAGGAGTTTTGTAGTAGAGTCCCTAGTGTTTTCCAGATACACAATCATATCATCTGCGAAGAGCGAGAGTTTGATCTCTTCTGACCCTATACGGATACCCTTGATGGCCTTTTCTTCCCTAATTGCGGTGGCTAAAACTTCCATTACAATGTTGAAAAGCAATGGAGACAATGGGCAGCCTTGTCTGGTTCCTGATCTGAGTGGAAATGATTCCAATTTAACTCCATTCAATATGATATTGGCTGTGGGTTTGCTGTAGATAGCCTCTATCAGTTTAAGAAAAGTCCCTTCTAGACCAATTTTCTTGAGTGTTCTGATCATGAAGGGATGCTGGATATTATCAAAAGCTTTTTCTGCATCAATTGAGAGAATCATATGGTCTTTGTTTTTTAATTTGTTTATGTGCTGAATTACATTTATAGATTTACGTATATTGAACCAGCCTTGAGACCCTGGGATAAAACCAACTTGGTCATGATGTATAATTTGTTTGATGTGTTGTTGGATTCTGTTTGTTAGGATCTTGTTGAATATTTTTGCATCTATATTCATTAGTGATATTGGTCTATAATTTTCTTTTCTTGTTGGGTCTTTTCCTGGTTTGGGGATCAGGGTGATATTTGCTTCATAGAACGTGTTGGGTAGTCTTCCTTCTTTTTCTACATTTTGGAACAGGTTGAGTAATATAGGTACTAATTCCTCTTTAAAGGTTTGGTAGAATTCTGACGTGAAACCATCTGGTCCCGGGCTTTTCTTTTTAGGGAGGTTTTGTATAGTTGATGCTATTTCTGAACTTGATATGGGTCTGTTCAACATTTCCACTTGATTCTGGTTAAGTCTTGGAAGGTGGCGTGCTTCCAAGTATCGGTCTATTTCCTTCAGATTTTCATATTTCTGAGAATAAAGTTTCTTGTAATATTCATTAAGGATTTTTTGGATTTCTGATGAGTCTGTGGTTATTTCGTCTTTGTTGTTTCTGATTGATGATATTAGAGATTTTACTCTTTTTTTCCTGATTAGGTTGGCCAGAGGTTTATCTATTTTATTGACCTTTTCAAAAAACCAGCTTTTTGATTTATTGATCTGTTGTATTATTCTTTTGTTTTCAATTTCATTTAATTCTGCTCTAATTTTGGTTATTTCTTTTCTTCTACTGGGTTTGGGGTTGGAATGTTCTTCCTTTTCCAGTTGCGTGAGATGTCCCATTAAGTTGTTAACTTCCTCTCTTTCCGTTCTCTTGAGGAAGGCTTGCAGTGCTATAAATTTCCCTCTTAGAACTGCCTTTGCAGTGTCCCAGAGGTTCTGATAGCTTGTGTCTTCATTGTCATTTTGTTCCAAAAAATTGGTGATTTCTTTCTTAATCTCATCTCTGACCCAGCTATCATTCAGCATAAGGTTATTTAACTTCCATGTTTTTGTATGGGTATGCAGATTCCTGTTGTTACTCAATTCAAGTTTTATTCCATGATGGTCCGAGAAGATGCATGGAATAATTTCTATTCCTTTAAATTTACTGAGGTTAGACTTGTGACCTAAAATGTGATCAATTTTGGAGTAAGTTCCGTGGGCTGATGAGAAGTATGTGTATTCAGTTTTGTTGGGATGAAATGTTCTGTAGATGTCTGCTAAATCTAAATATTGGATGGTTAGGTTTAAATCTAAGATTTCTTTGCTCAGCTTCTTTCTGGAGGATCGATCCAACACTGCCAAGGGAGTGTTGAAATCTCCAACGATTATGGAGCTGGAGGAAATCAAGTTACTCATGTCTGTTAGAGTTTCTCTTATAAATTGAGGTGCATTCTGGTTGGGTGCATAGATATTAATAATTGAGATCTCATCATATTGAGTATTACCCTTAACAAATATGAAGTGACCATTCTTGTCCTTCCTTACTTTTGATGGTTTAAAGCCTACTGTATCTGCAAATAAAATTGCAACACCTGCTTTTTTCTGATTACCATTTGCCTGAAATATGGATGACCATCCTTTCACCCTGAGTCTGTATTTGTCTTTTAAGTTGAGATGTGACTCTTGTATGCAACAAATATCTGGCTTGAGTTTTTGTATCCAGTCAGCTAACCTATGCCTCTTTAGAGGACAGTTTAAGCCATTCACATTGATGGAGAGTATTGATAAGTCTGGTGGAATTTTGGGTATCGAGTTTTTCAAAGGTCCAGTGGACATTTTTAATCCTTTCGCCAGTGTGAAAGTTGGAGTTTGATCCGAAGTTTCTGAGTGAGTTTACTTTTGTGGTATAGGATTGGGTTGGTCATTGTGGAGGATAGGTCTGAGAACATCCTGAAGAGCTGGTTTACTTATGGCAAATTTTTTCAACATATGAATGTCATTGAAGTATTTAATTTCTCCATCATAGATGAAACTCAGTTTAGCTGGATACAAGATCCTGGGTTGAAAGTTTTTTTGCTTTAGGAGATTAAAAGTTGATGACCAGCCTCTTCTTGCTTGAAAAGTTTCAGCAGAGAGATCTGCAGTTATTCTAATATTCTTACCTTTGTACGTTATAGTTTTCTTTTGCCGGGCTGCTTTGAGAATCTTCTCTTTCATGTTAACTTTAGTGAAGCTAATTATGATATGTCTGGGAGATGGCTTATTGGGGTTGAATCGTGCTGGGGTTCTGAAGCTGTCTGCTATCTGAATTTCAGATTCTCTAGGCATGTCTGGAAAATTTTCTTTCATAATTTCATGTAGAAGGGCCTCTGTGTCCTTGGCAGCTACTTCATCATTCTCCGAAATTCCTATAACCCTTATGTTGCTTTTTTTCGAATTATCTGAGAGCTCTCTGAGTGAGTGATCTGTTTTTGCTCTCCATTTCTCTTCCTCTTTGAGAGATTGGGAGCGTTCGAAGACTTTATCTTCAATGTCAGAAATCCTTTCTTCTGCTTGCTCCATTCTGTTACTGAGGGATTCTACTGTATTTTTCATATCTTTGAGGGCTGTAAGTTCTTGTTTCAGTGTGTCTAAGTCTTTGGTGGTTTTGTCTTTAAATTCGTTAAATTCTTGAGACAATTTTTGAATTTCTCCTCGAATTCCTAATTCCATTTTATTAATCTTGTCTACAAACCAAATTCTGAATTCGACTTCTGACATCTCAGCCAGTTGTTTATGAATGGGATCTTCAATCACATCTGCCGTATCTTTTCTTGGGGGGGTTGATCTATTCTGGTTATTCATGTTACCAGAGTTTTTCCGCTGATTCCGCCCCATGGTTTACTCCCTTTGGTTTTTCCCCTGGGGTTTTATCGAGGGCCCGTACAGTGTTGTGGCCTGAGAAACTGGGGCCCTGTCTGGTGTGGTGGAGCAAAGTGGTTCTGTCTTGTTTTCAGCTGGTTTCTGTTCGATCCTATTGCAACTTCTACTCTGGCTTGAAGTCTCAGCTGTGTGGAAAAATCAGCAATTAAGTCACCCCGCCTGCCCACCTCTGGCCCCAGTTGGAAAAGGAGAATCAAACCTTCCTACAATCGCACACCCAGGGCACCGCCTGAAGAGTCCTCAGTCTATTAGCCCAGTTCAAAAGGTCCGAATCAGCTGTCTCAATCAGCACTTGTCTCAGGTGGAAGGGTTCAAGAGGTCTCTGGGAACTGGATCACAGGGGCCTGGTGACTCCTCTGACACAGCTCACCCCAGTGCAGCGTGGAGTCAGGAGGAGCCACCCAGCAAACAGAGCAGTCTGGGAAGGTTGACGTCTCCTTCCCCACTTTGCCCCTCCGTCGGACCCAGTCACTGGTATCTCTGCAGATGGCTAACCCAGTTGCCTGCAGTGAACAGACACTCCAGGGGTTTGCACCTGCCTGAATCGCAAGGAAGTCTGCCAGGCCCCCGCAGATTGCCGCTATCTAGCAGGAGGAGATGGGGCCTGACATCTTTGAGTGTTTGATGCAGGTGATGGGAAGGAGGTGTTCACTCAGGCTTAGCCCCGTCCCTGATGCATGCTGCTAACAGAACAGAACAGAACAGACAACTTTGTGAGGTTCAGTCTCTGTTCCTGTCATCGCCTACAGGAGACGGGCTGTTTTGAGTTCAAACGTCTTTGCCGCTGGGGAATTGCGTCTGAACACCTCTCTGGGTCGGCCCCGCCCTGGAGGCTTCCGGGTTTGTGAGCCGTGTCACCGGTGGCCTCCTCTGGTTGCCCAGGGAGACAGGGGGTGTGGCCTCAGAATATCCAGAAGTGAGCGTTCTGCCGTTAAAGAAAAAACGGCTGTTGATCTACCTCCAGGGAACTGCTGCTCTGGTGTGGGCACTCAGGCGAACCTTTTCTCCTCTGTCCCGCGCCCCAGAGTCAGCACTGAGCGGCCGCAGTTTGTGCTGGGTCCACACCCCTTAAGAGATCCCCCAAGAATCAGAACTCTTGGGGGATGGGCCCCCAGACCCCGATTGGGAGTGGGGCGGGGGGAAGCTAGAGTTTCATTCAGTTTCACGCAATACTACGGTCCGGGGAGGGCTCCTGCACTGCACCGCAGGGAAGTGCCGCCAAGGCTTGATTTCCCCTCAGCAGAGTGCCCTCTCCTCGCTCACGTGTCCCAGAGTCAGCGCTAACCTGACGCAGCTCAGGCACTGTGCACTCCCCTCGAGAAATCACCCAAGGAGCCGAACTCCTGGGGGATAGGCCCTCAGACCCCGAGTGAGAGTAGGGGTTCTCAGCTCTCAGCGGGGAGGCCAGAGTCTGATTCAGTCTTGGGCCCCGTATGCCCGGGGAGGGTTGGTGCACTGCACCGCAGGGAAGTGCTGCGAGGCGTGACTCCCCCTCAGCCCGGTGCCCTCTCCTCACTCGGCGCGCCTCAGAGTCAATGCTGACCAGTCGCACTCAAGGGGACTGTCCACTCCCCTTGAGAAATCACCCAAGGATCCGAAGTCCTGGGGGACAGGCCTCCAGACCTCAGTGGGCGGGAGGGGAGCGCCGGGGATTCAGGGTTGCCGGCAAAGGATTCCCAAAGTTTTATTCAGCCCTATGTCCGGCAGGAGAACGCCACGGCACCCCAGTAGGGGAGGTAGGTCCAGTTTTTAGAAGGTCTCTCCCGTGGAGTGTAGTGGGAGGTCCTTTAATTTCTGCCCGCTTGTTCAATTATGGGGCTCTAGAGCCGGTCTCATGGGGGAGGGGGACTCCCGTCCGCTTGGTGGTGGATTTTGTACCTTTTGTTTGCGTCCTTGTGATCACAACTTGCCTCAGCGGTGTTGATGTGCGTTCTTCAGCCTTCTCTCTTGGTGAGGCTCAAGTCCACCAGGATACTTACTAAATTCCTGTCCCTTAACTCTCCTTCTGGACGGGAGCCTTTGTTGAAAGCTGGCTTCAGTCCGCCATCTTGTCTCAAAGTCCTGATTGAAGAACTTTAGAAGTACATTCTTAAAATTCAGAAATGCACAACCTGCCTTTCCCCATATCTAATACTACAGATAAAGACAAAGATCCTTTTTACCACCAAGCCTGTCTTCACGCCCCTCTCTCTAAATGTCCCAAACAACTCTATCATGAGATTCATGGATACCTTCCAATATCATTCATATGCTTTTATATAGTATTAATACTTGACTGCATCTTTCAATAACAGAGCATTGGGATTTTTTTTTCACATAAAATGTTGTGACACTAGAGGCACTATTCTGCAAGCTGTTTTCATTTAGTCTATCTGTGACATTGATATATAAATACATGCATATGTGTGTGTACATCAACACTAAAAGAGTTAAAAAAAAAAAACTCCCAGAAGAATCCATTTGTGTGTATACCAACATGGGTAAACAGAGGGAGAACTTGCAGAATGGTTTGTCTAGTGAGATACGGACATGTATAAGTGTGTGTGTGTGTGTGTTTGTGTGTGTACGTGTGTATTACATCATGGACAAAATAAAAGAGAAAGCATTTTTTGATATACAACATGTTTTAATATATGTATACATTGTGGAATGGAATACATATGGAAATACATGTGGAAATCAAACTAATTAGCATATCCCTCACTTTTGTGGCCAAAACACCTAGAATTTCAGCAATTTAAAAATATACAATATATTGTTATTAATGACAGTCACCATGATATACTGTAGAGCTCATGAACGTATTCCTCCTGTTTAACTGAAGTCCTGTGTCTTATGATCTGCATCCCCCATTCCCTTTGACTTCTGGTGACCACCACTATACCTGCTGCTTCTAGTTCAACTTTTTTAGATTTTACATATTGTAAATGAGATCACCCAGTGTTTATCTCTGTGCCTGACTTATTTCACCTAAGTCCTCCAGGCTCACATGTTGCCACCAATAACAGGATTTCCTCCTTTTTTAAGGAGAAAATGCTAAATAGCATTCCATTGTGACATACAGCACATTTTCTTTTTTGTGTGTAATGTATGTTTTTAAGTTTTCTTAATGATGTATTTTTTTTAATTTCAGATTAATGTAAGGGTATACAATGAGGTTATATTGTTTGCATTTGTAAGGTAAAGTCTAAGTTGTAGTTCAGTACTTCACCCAGGAGGTGTGCCAAATACCCCTACATTGTGCCCATTAGGTGGGAACTTATAGAACTCTCTCTCCTCTGCCTCTGCCCTTTCTCCTCTTCCCTTCTTAAATTCGTTTCGTCACTCATGTGAGCTTATAATTGTTAACCTACTAGTTTCAACTTAGTACCTAGTACATTGGATGCTTGCTTTTCCATTCTTTTAGATACTTTACTAAGGAGAGTGTTCTCCAACTCCATCCAGGTTAATACAAAAAAATGTAAAATCTCCATCTTTTTATGGCTGAATAGTATCCCACGATGTACATATGCCACAATTTATTTATCCATTCATGGGTTGATGGGCACTTGGGTTATTTCCACATCTTTGCGATTATGAATTGAGCTGCTATAAACATTCAAGTGCAAATTTCCTTATGATAAAAAATTTTTTCTTCTGAGTAGATGCCTAGTAATGGGATCACAGAAGCAAATGGAAGGTTGACTTTTAGCTCTTTGAGGATATGCCATACTTCTTTCCCAAAAGGCTATACTAGTTTGCAATCCCACCAAAGGTGTGTGTTCCTCTCTCTCAGGCCAGAATCAGCAGTTTTGGGAGTTTGTGATATAGGCTATTCCCACTGGGGATAGGTAATATCTCAAAATGGCTTGATTTGCATTTCTCTGATGATTAGGGATGATACATATTTTTTCATGTGTGGTTTTTTGTTTTTTGTTGTTTTTTTTTTTTTTTTTTTTTTTTTTTGCTAGTGTCATCTGTCTTCCTGGGAAAAGGTTCTGTTCATGTCTCTTGTCCAATGATTAATAGGGTCATTTGCTCTTGTTGATTTGGAAAGCATGTATTATTAAGTATATATACAGGGAAGCCATAGAGTTCATGTGCAAATTTATGGACCTGTGGCCACCCTGTATAAGGGCACTTTCTGTGTCAGGATAACAAATGTGTAAACAAACCTTTCTGTATATACACCAACCTTTGTTTTTGTAACCTGACACATAGACTAGCAATGTATGTGTGTACTTCACTTTTAATTATATTGACAAGCACATTAGTGTGCCCGATATTTAACATCACACATGTCACTACTTGAAAATCCCTGCCTGTACACGAGTCTTAGTATTTTTTTAGGGTAGCCAAATAGAAGCATCAAGGAAGGTGGCATGGAGAATGAAGTGTAAGACAGCTGAGTCTGATGTGTAAGACGTATGCAAGTAACATGCAATATCACAAGCAGCAGAGGGACGCTCATGACATTGACAGTGCATGGCATCCAAGCAACTCAACCAGGTACTGAGAAAAACTTTATTTTAGGGAGAGAAAACAGGTAGAAGGGAGAAAGCCTTTAAGGTAGTTTTGTATTAACCTGAATCTATGATCTCCATAAAAAGGATCCTATTTTACTTCCCTCTATTACCTGTAAAATCTGCAAAAAATAGGACAAAGACCTTGACTTTCCACAGAGAACTTATTTCATGTTGCCTTGAGCATCAGATGCAAACCCCCACCCACAGCATCCAGTTCCTTAGATATTGGAGGTTTTTCCCCATAAGACCCTGCAGTAAACGTGGTTCAAAACTTTCTATGCCTTGGACTCTTTATCTCTCTTGCTGGGGCACAGATACAGATAGATGTGGATGTGGGTACTTGTGGGAGATTTTGATTCTTATTTTTCAGAGAAATATGTAAAATCCTCAACTGAGTGAAAATGGAGAACTACCCAAAGTTTGAGGAGGAAATGGTAGTGGAAGAATAAAATTAAGCCAGGTCACTACAGGGGTTTCTCACTATTGCACTGATCATGTGCAATACTAAGAAACCCCCTGGGATCAGTCATTATAAATTTAAATAACTGAACATCCCTCTCTGGTACATTCATCTGTATGGATACCGGTAGGGGGTAGGTAGAAAACTGGAATTAAGGTTTGTGATTCTGCCCAAAGTATGTGACTCAGTAAGGGAGGCCAGAGGATCCAGAGTGTTGGCTGGACAGCAATGTGTGAGGGGCTATCCTGATCAATGCCAGCTTAGTGGATAAGCCACAAAGGGTATTAAGGACAGTAACAGTGCCACTGTCAATACTGAGAAGGATGTTGGGTTTTATTCTGAGTGTGCACTAAGAAGCTAACCTACTCCTATTCCATTGAGGCTAGAAAAAGACGTGGGACTCCCAGGTCAGAAACAAAGAGCTGAACCATCCATGGAAGAAGCATGATTAGCACGGCCTCCAAGAATTAAAAAACATTACACCAAGGAGGACAAAAAAGCGACTTAAAGCAAAACCAAGTCATATCCTTGGAATTAGACTGGGTATTAGACTAGGATTCTGGAGATGGGTGTCCCTCAGGCTGCCTCCAACAACTGGGAAAAGCATGTGGAGGAAACAGCTCATTTGTCCCCAGGAACAATAACAACTGAGCCTCACACAGGTCCTACTCCAAGATCAGCTGTGGCAAAGCGGTGGCACCCATCAGGAAGATCACCACTATCAGTTGTCTTCAAGGTCATTAAAATCCCAAGTACACTTGATTCTCAGAAAGGACTCTGTGTTTGATGCCAGTAATTCCTCTCTTACTGTACTATGCAAGTCTTTCTGAAGCCTGCAAAATGGAAAGAAGTAATGATGTCCAGAAGCAGTCAAGGAGTAAACTAAAGCACCAAAGACATAAAATGAAATAAAGACATGCCCCATATACAAACAGACTTTTGTCTGCCCTTATGTTGGCTTACCCACCCACCCCCCAGAGATGCTAGGAGGGCATGTGAAGGCACAGCACCCCTTTCCATAGAGAAATACACAGCCACAAATGCAAAAGGTGGGCAAAACCATGGCAAAGGTGACAGGACAGGCCAGGCCAAGGTACCTCAGGTCCTTGTCACTGCCCATGAACAAATACAAACAGTTCCTCTCATTTCTTAGTATTACCTGTGTTTAGCAAATTTTTGAAAGATTAATATCTGAGCATTCTCTTCTTAGAGAGGAAGTGAGAGTCCAGGTGCCCAGTTGGAAGTCCCTCTACACATGCACAATAAGAAGGGAGAAGCTTGCATTTCTAATGGTTGCCACCCCAGAACTCTTTTAAATGCACCACTTAAGTGCAAAGTCTTACATCAATACTACATGTTCAGATTTTGGCCACCCTTCCAAAGTAGGCAAAGGTTCCTTATCACCTGGGATGACTTCTACTAAAGGATAACTAATTTAACATCTTTTTCTAGGAGTAGAGATAGCTTGCCTCTCTGATCTATCCACATTGCTGAATAAGACGACATTCTGATCAGATGCACTTCTTTCAGTGCCTCAAACAGCAACACAAAACTTGATCCAGGCTCAGGCCCTTTGCACACACTCCACAGCTTCCTTAGTACACCCACCCTCCATCTCTAGTCACTTCCCAGTGTCCCCTTTTGAAATATGGGTTCCTCCTGCCGTCCTCATTGGGACTCGACATCAGTGACACCACTTCAGACTAACCTCTTGCTGTTCTGATCACTCTTATTTTTCTACATCTCAACCCACAGTTTCTTTCATATCATCAGGAGAACAGAGACTGCTTCCAAGTCTCAGATTTGTCATCTCCCCGAGAAGAACTTAAGACCCACAAGGACAAGGCCCATGTCCATTTGTTTCCCACTGTCTCCCATGCTGGGGTGCTTGGCCCAGAGTTGGTGTTGAAAGAGAATCCAGTGAGTAAAATACAGAGCAGATACAAGAATGAGAGAAATGAGAAGGCTCCCAAAATGCTCTAGAACTACACTATTCAACATGGTAATTGTTAGCTATATGTGGCTGTTTAAATTAATTAAAATTATTTTTTTAAGAGACAGGGTCTTGCTATGTTGTCCAGGCTGGTTTCAAACTCCTGGCCTCAAGCAATCCTCCTGCCTAAGCCTCCCAAAGTGCTAGGATTACAGGCATGAGCCACACAGCCAAAACCTTAAGAAAATTTAAAATCCGGGGCGGCGCCTGTAGCTCAAGGAGTAGGGCGCCGGTCCCATATGCCAGAGGTGCCGGGTTCAAACCCAGCCCCGGCCAAAAAACCACAAAAAAACAAAAAAAAGAAAGAAAGAAAGAAAATTTAAAATCCCAGTGGAAAATTCAGTGAGGATTACCCGAGTTTCTGTAGTTTGCATGTTGGTTTTCTCAAGGCCTCACACAGTGTCTTGACCCCATCAGGCTCCAAGTCATTGCCTATAAGGTTCAATTCAGCCAATTTTTTATGGCTGCTAAGAAGAGAGGAAAGATGCTGGCAGCAGGCAGCTGTCAGATTGCATTTCTCCAGCCTAGAGGTGGGTGGGAGGGAAGCATAATAGTCCTCTGAGATTGAGAAATCAGAAAAATGATATATATGATATAAGAAAAAGATGCTACTAAAACGGACTGCTTAGTAGGGGGGTACTTACCACATGCCAGATGCTTCTCTAAATATTTACATATAACTTGCTTAATCCACACACCAATCCTCTAAAAAGAAGTTTACTACTTTAAATCCTACCTGACAGAGAAGGAAGAAACAAAAGTTCAACCTGCTGGAATGTGAAAGAAAACACCTTCGTATAAAATCTCCAAAAGGACTGAAATTACACTACTACCTCTTTACAGCGATTTTCCATCTCATTTTTAAATTCAGCATTTGAACATGGGGTTAGCTAACTACTAGGAATACAAAGACGCAGGTGATGAAGTAAATGGACTAGGTCAGCTTAACACAGCAGAAATCTCTCACCTAATGTGCTCAGGGTGAGGGTGTTCAGCACACCCCCTGGGTGAAGGGCTCATCTACCACTTGAACTTTGCCTTAGAAATGAAAACAATGTAACCTGAACATGTGTACCCTCATATCAATCTGGACTTACAAACAAAACAACAGACACCAATGTATTCCTCTACAAAAGTTTTGTTATATTTGTTTCAGATGTTTTTATATATGAAAGAAATAAGATGTTTCTAGGGCGGCGCCTGTGGCTCAGTGAGTAGGGCGCCGGCCCCATATACCGAGGGTTGAGGGTTCAAACCCAGCCCCGGCCAAACTGCAACCAAAAAATAGCCGGGCGTTGTGGCGGGCGCCTGTAGTCCCAGCTGCTCGGGAGGCTGAGGCAAGAGAATCGCGTAAGCCCAGGAGTTAGAGGTTGCTGTGAGCCGTGTGATGCCACGGCACTCTACCCGAGGGCGGTACAGAGAGACTCTGTCTCTACAAAAAAAAAAAATAAAAAGAAAGAAAGAAGATGTTTCTAAAAAAGAAAACATAGCAGAAACCTCTAGGTAGGTGTAGAAAGAAATGTGACATGTGTCACACAAGTGACCTCTGATGCACACAGAGAAAAGGAATCTATTTCCTTACTCTGGGGAGGAGGCTGGGTGGGATCCAGGGAATCCTTCCAAGGTAAGGTACTATTTGATGGATAGGAAGAACATTATGCAAGGAAAACCACAAGGTATGTCCTGATGTCTAAGATACAAGGCCACTATATTACATATTGCTAATCTACTCTAGTACCTTTAATAACATTCCTTGAATCATCTATCAGGGGTGGCTTTGCCCCCACAGAGGAGGCTGGCAGTGTCTGGGGGTGGGAAAGCCTATTGCATCCAGAGGCTGGAAGCCAGGGATGCCACTCAGACCCCTACAATGCACAGGAAACCCCCATGACACAGAATGGTCCAGCTCACAATGTTAACAGTGCCAAGGTTGAGGAACCTTGGTCCAGAGAGTAAAGACGGAAGCCACTGTACACATCTCTAGGGCCCCCAGCCAAGTGTAGAGACACACACACCCCTCCTGTAAGAGCCACAGTATTGGAGGATGAGACTCAATGAGAGTGAACTGATCATTGGGAAGTGATTCATTGCTACACACTATGTGATAATGGCTGCAAATATTTCATTCATTTCTTCTTCCAGGCAGAAGCACCAGGAGGAGGGAAGACTTAAAACCAGACCAGCATCTTTTTGTAAAAGAACATAATACTGATTTACTCAGTTAAATCTGAAGGCTACTCTTTTACCTAAAGGATGAAGAAAATATTGCACAGGAAGATACTTAAGGGATCGAAAAGTGGGGGAATGAATTAGCTTCCAAGTCATACTTGGGACTGGGTCCCTGTCACTGTCCTTATGTCTTGCCTCAGTCTCTTCATTTGTGAAATGGGCATAAAGTACCTACAGCTCCTCAGAGCTCCTCCTGGAGGATAACTAGGTGACTGTCAGGAGTTTCCCTTTCCATGCACGTCAGGTACGCTCATTCACATGACAGCACAGTTGTTTTAAACTTGGTCGTACCCCATTTCCCAGACACATCACTGTTTCCAACCATGTGTCCCACACCTTTCCCCCTATCAGAGCCCACGTCTGTTGCTTTCACCAAGGACTTCCCTTCTCTTCCTTTTTTTGAGGTATTTGAGACAAGGGATCATTTTTCCAGGTTCATCTCAGATCTCAACCTCCTGTGTGAAATCTTTTGTAAACCCTGGGTGGTTTCAGAGAACAACTGAAGTGCATGGTGCATGATGCACACTGGCCCAGTCCTGTGGTTGCTGGTACCCAACACCAGCGCCCTCGAGCCCCAGAGTGACCTTTCGCTTCCAACCAGCCCTCCACATGGCCCACACAGCAGCTTCCTTATTCACGGGGACACATAAAGCCTTCCTTTTAGAAAGGAAATCAAAGTCAGAATGAGCCTTTCTCTTAGGGAGCTAGCCCTTCGCCATCTGACTTCTTTGGACTGAAGGCAAACTTCTTGGTTCAGAATCCACTGATGCCAAATTATCTTAAATCTGGCACTGGCAGGTACTGTGTATCATTAACCTACTCATGTCTTCTTTTTTTTCTTTAAAGGCTTGTGAGAGACGAAGTCCAGTTTTCCTTGATGTTTTATCCAACAATTTAATTCATGGTGTTTATATAGTAGATTTAACAATCTCTGAATAGAGGTTTGAGATGGCTGGCTAACCCAACAATGCCGGAGATTCTTTATGTGTAGATCATTACAAAAGTTTTGAGGGATACAAAAATCAAGAAATGTAAAAATATGTGTGCATGGAAACAAATGATTCCTGTCCAGTAACACCAATAAGCTGAGCAAGGTGGAATTGCACAGGTGAATCAGAAAGGATGCCGCCCACTATTTCCTGGAAGGGAAATAATGGGCCACAACACAGCCTGTCTCAAAACTTTCATAGTAACCTATAATTTGAGTAAACTCATTAAAGACCTTCTAACAAATTCTGAAACATACCCTTTCTGAAAATATTATTGAGCTACTGAATTAACAAACCCCTAGAACCAATGAGAAATGACTGTCATTTAAGCCACATTTAGCCAAAAACCTATGGCCTGAGGCCAAACTATCTTAGTCAGGTCAGCACACATCACATTATGGTTTAAAAAAAAAAAATCCGTCTCCCCCTTAGAAGTAAAGATTCACTCTGCCTCAGGGCAGAGAATATGCTGTCTCCTCCTAGCACAGTGGTTCTCAACCTTCCTAATGCTGCAAACCTTTAACACAGTTCCTCACGTTGTGGTGACCCCCAACCATAAAATTTTCTTTGCTACTTCATAACTGTAATTTTGCTACTGTTATGAATCGTAATGTAAATTATCTGATATGCAGGAAATATTTATACAACCCCTGTGAAAGGGTCATTCGACCTCAAAGGGGCCGCGACCCACAGGTTGAGAATCGCTGTCCTAGCACCTTATACCTAAAATGTGCTGATTAAAGAAAGAATATTTTTAGTTTTCCAAGAGTAGAACACTTTCTCTAAACTTGGAGCTTGTCCTCTAACAAGAGAGATTTTTTTTTTTTGTAGAGACAGAGTCTCACTTTATGGCCCTCGGTAGAGTGCCGTGGCCTCACACAGCTCACAGCAACCTCCAACTCCTGGACTTAAGCGATTCTCTTGCCTCGGCCTTCCGAGTAGCTGGGACTACAGGCGCCTGCCACAACGCCCGCCTATTTTTTGTTATTGTTGCAGTTTGGCCGGGGCTGGGCCTGAACCCGCCACCCTCGGTATATGGGGCCGGTGCCCCACCGACTGAGCCATCGCTCAGGCGCCGCCCAACAAGAGAGATTTTAAAAAGAAGAATGTCATTTCTTGCCATTTCTCACCATTTTTTTGGAGACAAGGTCTCACTCCATCGCCCAGGCTGCAGGGCAATGGCCATTCACAGGTGTGGTCACTGCTCACTGCTCACTGCAGCCTCACACTCCTGGGCTCAAGTGATCTTCCTGCCTCAGCACCCCACCACCCTGGGGACTAGGACTAAGGGCGCGCACCACCATACCACTGCTCACCTTCCAAACTCCACCCAGGTAACCCTCACATTTATCCTCCTCCCACCCCAGGAGTAAAGAGACTTTCTGAAAGGAGAACGGCGTCAACTCACCCCAGAGTGTTCAGTGAACAACTGGAAGCTTTCAGAGCCTCACACAGTAGCTTTGCTCCATTATCCCCAAGGTCATTTCTCCCAATATCCAAAATGTGCATGTTATGATTATGCTTGAGTGCATCCGACAGCTCTTGACAGCCTTCTGTCGTGAAAGAACAGCCTGATAAACTGCAATATAAAAACATATGGAAGGGGGGAAAATGATCTTTGAATCCTCAAGCTTTGCTTTATGTACTCTGCTTCTCACATTCGAGGAAAGGAGAGAAACCAAAGTCAGACTTCTCATCCCAAACCCTGGGAGCTGTCCAGAGCCAGGACACCCTGAGGTGCTCTGTTCCCCTGTGATAGAAGGGAAGCAGAGGCACAGCCCCCTCCTTCCCATGCTGTGCCTCTGCAGGTTTGGGGGTGCCAAGGGCTTCTCTGTGGTGTTCCCCTCCTGAGTTCTCAGAATCCACTTGATCATCACAGCTTATGTTTTTCAGCCTTTGAGCTCAATAGTTTGGCTAAGAAACACATGGGAAATCTCATCTTAGGGCAGGTCTAAATGTCTAAGAATGAACTAGAATACCAAAATAAGTTCAAAATGATGAATCACAGTGAAGATTTGGAACAAGTGGGAAGGGTCAAGGAAGAGGCAGGAAAAAGAGGAGAACAGTAGGAGAGAGACACCCAGGAAGGCTGAGATCCTAAGGTGGAGAAGGCACATAGGAGACAGAAATCTTACAGCCATAGAGGAAAAGTTTGACAACATGAGAAATATCTGTACAGTTAAAACCATCGAAGGCCAACTCTAAGAGAACTGTCCATATGATAAATAGAGCATGCAAATCATACCTCCCCCCCCCCCAAAAAAAGCCACCAGAGAGGATAAAATGAAATCAGAGGAAATACCGCCTAAGCAGGGACCAAAAGTAAACTTTTTTTTTTCTTGAGACAGAGTCTTACTATGTCACCCTCAGCAGAGTGCCATTGCATCACAGCTCACAGCAACCTCAAACTCTTGGGCTCAAGTAATTCTCTTGCCTCAGCCTCCCAAGTAGCTGGGACCACAGGCACCCGCCACAATGCCCAGCTATTTTTTTGGTTGCAGTTGTCATTGTTGTTTGGCAGGCCCAGGCTGGACTCGAACCCGCCAGCTCTAGTGCATGTGGCTGGCACGGAGCCCAAAAGAAAACTTTTAAAATAATAGTTAATATCGGGTGGCGCCTGTGGCTCAAGGAGTAGGGCACCAGCCCCATATACCAGAGGTGGTGGGTTCAAACCCAGCCCTGGCCAAAAAAAAAACAAAAACAAACTGTTAATAGTTTGTGTTAAAAAAAAAAAAAAAACTTATAAAAAAAAATAGTTAATATCATCAGGGACATAATATAATAATGTATCCATGAAACAAAAATGGCATGCTGTAAAAAGGAAATAGAAAGCAACAACAAAAAAGCTCTTGGAAATTAAAGTATGACACGAAAAATTTTAAATTTAATTGAGTTCAACATGAAAGTTTAGAGACATCTCATCAGCCACTCTGGGTAAGTTCAAGGAGAGGAGTCTCGAGCCACCTCCACCTGGATCACCCCTCCCAGAAACAACATTCAAAAGACACAGAGAGACCACATGGGACTCCAAGATCAAAGATAGGAAGTGTGGGAAGCCTCCACGGAAAACAGATGCAAGGGAGCGCTAAAGACCCAGGTAGAGCCTACACATGGAATCCCAGGGAGGATAAGTCTGCTGGAGACTCTCTTCCTCCCACAGGACTCCTGGGTGCAAAGAAGCTGGCTCCTTGCCAGAGGGCCAGAGAGAGTATTCTGCCTGTGGGGGATGGAGAACTGAGCCTGGGTACTCCAGGAAGTGGTACGGAACAGGTTTGGACATGGAGCTGACTAAACAGTAACTCCGGCTACCAGGCACCCCCCCCCCACCTTATTAAGAGCCACAGGAGAGGAGTAGAAATCACTGAAGCCCTGAGCCAGTGGATACCCACAGAGCTGGTTTGGAGCAGCTTTCTGGAGTCCCAGCACAAACCTAGCTTTGACTCTACCTGTTAGGTTTGGACAGCCATACCTGGGCTGACTCCTACAGAGATGGAAACAAACTTAGAGGGCCCACATCCCACACAGGCCCCCTTGTGAATACCAGATGCTGTTTGGATGGCTGAGGCACATCCCCTAGAAAGGCTGGCATATCCTTCAGGACTGAAGTTCCCCTATCCCTCTGGAGATTCAACCTTTTTTTTTTTTTTGTACAGACAGAGTCTCACTTTATTGCCCTTGGTAGAATGCCATGGCGTCACAGCTCACAGCAACCTCCAGCTCCTGGGCTCAGGCAATTCTCTTGTCTCAGCCTCCTGAGTAGCTGGGACTACAGGCGCCCGCCACAACACCCAGCTATTTTTTTGATGCAGTTTGGCCATAGCTGGGCTCAAACCCTCCACCCTCGGTGTATGGGGCTGGGGCCCTACTCACTGAGCCACAGGCACCGCCCTAGAGATTTAACTCTTGAGTAGCTCTCGTGCCCAGAATAAAATTTTTCAAAATCAAGAAAACAAAACCAGGTATCCATGGCAACCAGCTAGCAACTTCTTGCCCCCACCACATCCACAAGGGTATGTACTTTGTTTGTTTTTCCTACTCCAGGATCACCATCTAAAGTTCTTACCAAAATAAAACCTTTTTACTTTTTCTTTTTTCTATTCCTAATGCTGGACCACCACCTGGTATTCATATAATATATATTTTTTAATATTAATTTTTTTCTCTTTTACCTTTTCTTTTTTTGTCATTTTTTCACTTCTTTCTCTCATAATTCCTCTAAACAATCAAGATCATAGTAATTACAATGAAAACTTCTAGGCCAGACACAGTGGTTCACACCTGTTATCTCAGCACTCTGAGAGGCCAAGCCAGTGGATTGCTTGAGCTCGAGAATTTGACACCAGCCTGAATAAGAGCAAGACACTATTTTTACCAAAAACCACCTAGGTGCTGTGATGGGTGCCTGCAGTCCCAGCTCCTCAGGAGGCTGAGGCAGAAGGATTGTTTGAGTCCAGGAGTTTGAGATTGTTGATAAGGCCACAGCACTCTACACAGGGCAACAGAGACTACATCTCAAAAGAAACAAAAAGAAAAGTTTTTTATTTTCTTATTCCCTTTCATTATATCTTTCAGAGCACCAAAGAGGATCCTATTAATCTCAGATATGTAAAGATATACAGATATTTTTATTTTCTTTTTTAATTTAATTTTTTTCCTTTTTGAGGTAGGGGCAGAGCTTCATTGTGAGGCTGGGCTGGAGTGCTGTGGCACTAAACTGGCTCACAGAAGCCTCGAATACCTTGGCAGGGGAGCTGGTCTTTAGTGTCCCTCAACGTACACATTGTAGTTGGTCTCTAGCGGTCATCCTATTTTCTTCCCACAGGCACCATCCCACATACACACCTACCTCCAACAAAACCAAAAGTCCCTCCATGACAAAGGTCACGTCCACAGCCAGGGCTCACTCTCTGAAACCCTGCCAAGACTTTGGCATTTGTAGGAACATTCCTGCTGCTCTCCACCCATTCACAAAGCAAGAGGGGCCAATAGAACTTACTTCAAACACCGCAGACTACAGTCAGGATAACTCAAGGCCTCACTCAGAAATTTCACTCCCTCATCTCCCAGTTGGTTCCTGCTCAGGTTCAAGTGTGTCAGACTCTTGTTCTTAAGGAGAGCATCAGACAAGTACCTGCAACTGGGAGCTCCAAGCTGGCAAAGCCAAAGCCTGTGGGGTGACAGCCACAGAGACAGATACTCAGGGAAGCAGCCCAGACTGAGTGAGGCACCTGGGACTAGAGCCCCGAGACCCCCCTCAAGTCCACCAGTAGGACAGCTCCTGGACTAGTTAGACACTGTGGACCCCAATGCAGACTATGCTGAGTATCTCTGCTTATCTTACCCCCAACCTCATCTCAGTCCAGATTTTTACAGTGAGGATGCTAAGAATGTGCTTCTTGTTCATGGGTTAAGAAAAAAATAAAGGAAAGAATTTGCAATAGCTCCCGGGCAGCAGGGGAGAAAGCCTAGCCTCCAGAGCCTGGCAGATTTGGGTTCATATGCCGCTCACCCATCACTATATGTGACCTTTTCAGCAGGTTATTTTATTCTTTTCAGACCTTATTGTCTCCATTCCAAAGTGGAGATTATAATAGTTTGTCACAGAATTGTCAACAATCCAGTGAGTAAAATGTGTGCCTGAGACAATACTTGGCAAAAAGTATAAATTGCAAGTTACAAGAGGTACATTACATAATATAAAGAGATTATGTATGTTAGATATATAAATATTGTATAAAAGATACATAGTATATTTGTTGTGTTAACATTGTATAATAAATTTTATTAAAATGTATGTAATACGGATTTTATATTACATTATGTTATGATTTTACATGTATATACATATAATTACAATTGTGATGATTGTACTTGTGTGACAACTTTACACATTGTGGCATAGTTCATATATGTATTAGCTACCTATTTATACTCCAGCTCTTTGAGACTCAGTGCTAGACAAGCACTAACCCTTCACTCCATAGCCAGTTCAAAGTTCCTTACCATAATCACCTCCTTGGTTATACCTCAAGACCCTTGGCCCTTTCTGTTCTTTTATACTCATCTGGTAAATATCCAATCCCAGGAAAAACCTAATGCACCATCTCTTCCTCACCTGCACTGGAGCAGCATAATGTAATAAGAGAAGAGAGTAAAAATTTTCCCTTTGCTTCCATCACCTACATGGTCTCTCACTCATACCCTGAAATCCCCTGGGTCCTACATACAATGGCTTAGGTAACATCTCCACATGGCTGTTTGATATGTACTTCAAGCTCCCATGTCCCAGTCTGAGCCCCTTCCAGCCAGACCCAGCTCTGCCCCATATATCTCCCTGTTAAGGAAAGGCCCCACCACTTTCCCCAGCCTATCACCTGGGAGGCACCTCCATCTAAACCACCCCTAATCTGTCAGCAAACCTGACTGTCTCTAGATTCAAATAAATCCTGAAACCCTGCAAAGCACTCTGGGCAACTCTCTTACGTCCCGAATACAGAAACAGCCACACCACCCCCTCTCCTGGTCTATAGGAACAACTTCATCACCCCCTCTCCTGGTCTAGAAGAACAACCTCATCACCCCCTCTCCTGGTCTAGAGGAACAACCTCATCACCCCCTTTCCTGGTCTATAGGAACAACCTCACCACCCCCTTTCCTGGTCTATAGGAACAACCTTATCATCCCCTCTCCTGGTCTACAGGAAGGGCCACTTCGCTTCACTTCACTTTGCTTCTTGTCATATCTTTGCCCCTTTTATAATCCATCCTTCAACAGCAGCTTTGAGTGGCATTTCAAGGCGAGTCAGATCAAGTCAATGTCAGGTTCCCAATCCATGAATGACTCCCCATGTCACCCCAAACTGCACCCAGATTCCTGCACAGCCAGCACACTCGAGGCACCTCGTCTCCTAACATCATCATCTCTCCTTAGTCCAAACACTCCGGGCTTCTCAGTGTTCAGCTAATTCCCCAAGCTCTTTCCACACTTGGGGTCTTTAACTCTGCTCTTCTCTCTGTGTGTGGCTCTGTCCTTCCTTCTGTCTCTGCTTACGTGTCACCTCTTCAGACAGGTTGGTGAGAGAGTGAAGGCCTCCCTAGGAAACCTACTCCATCACTCTCTGTTCATTCTACTCTGTTTTCCTTCATATCTAAAGTATTGTTATATTTTTATATCTCACTCATAGAATGATATCCTCCATATGGGCAGCAAGTGTGTCTGTCTCATCTACCACCCCAACCTTAGTGCCTACTTGTGTGTCTGTTGATAGAAGCTCAGATATGGATCAACTAAGACAATCATGTTTTCCTGGGATCCTAGTTAAAATTAAGTTCCTAGCCATAACCCCCAGAGTTTGATTCAATAAATCTGGGTGCTACTTGATCTATTTTTAGAACAATTGTAACATATAGTTATTACTCAATGAATGTTACTTTTTGATGATTTAAATGGATCCCAAATGGATCCTGGATGCCTAACCCCCATAGAGAGACACTTCTAGTAACAGAGCTGGGGGAGGAGACTTACTCCAATCTCTTTAAGGTGCAGTTTGGTTGGGTCAGGGCATCACACAGCAGCTCTGCCCCCTCATCTTGAAGCTCATTAAGTCCCAGACACAACCGAGTCATGTTTTGGACATTGACAAATAATGAGGCCAGGTAGGGACAGCTGGTTGCCGACAGGTTGCATCTCTCCAGGCTGTGGAAGGTGCAGATGCAAGGTGAGCCTCAGCTATGCCCATTTTCCCTTCTCTTTCTCAAACACTCACCCCCTGGGTCATACCCCTGGGATATAAACATCATAGAAAGATTAAATTGGATAAAGACAAAGCTTAAAGAAGGAGAAAAAGGCAGGTGTCTCAGCCTCAGCCCTGTTGACATTTGGGCCCAACCATTCTTGTTTGTGGGGTGGGGAGAGCATGGACTGTAGGATATTGTTCGGCGAGATGTTGGTGGCACTCCACCCTCAACTGTGATAACCAAATGTGTGTGCAGACAGTGCCACATGTCCTCCAGGAGATAAAATCATTCCTAGTTGAAAATTACTGGATTTGGGGCGGCGCCTGTGGCTCAGTGAGTAGGGCGCCGGCCCCATATGCCGAGGGTGGTGGGTTCAAGCCCAGCCCTGGCCAAACTGCAACAAAAGAAAAAAAAAAAGAAAGAAAGAAAGTTATTGGATTTGGGGGTTGACAGAGAAGTGTAAGAAGGTTGTGCTAAAGGAGGCTGTCAGGTGAGATGCCCACAATCAAAGTGAGGGCAAAGCTGCTGAGATTGAGACCTAAGAAGAAAGATGGGATGAAAGAACAGTGCTGTGTCAATGTGATGCATAAATACAGTAAGGAGATCCCAAAAGCATTCCCCACTGCCACCCTCTATGCCACCCAAACTTGCAACGATACTCTGAGAAGGCAGCAAGACTTACGACAGTTCTTCCAGGGGACATTTTTGTATCCTAGAGGGCTCATTCACGTCTTTCATGTCAGAGAAATCATTGTCCCCCAGGCTAAGGAACTTCAGACTGGATTTCTCATCAAGTTCCATGAAGAGATCACAACAGGTCACGGAGACAAAACCACATGATTCCAACCTATCAAGGAGGCCCCAAGATCAATAGTTACTCTGAGGATGAGTAATCTCCATTTGGAAGAAGCCCCCTTGCTCCTTGATCAAAGTTGTTTCTCCCTCCTTCTCACCCTCCTCCAGAGGTAGGATGGTCTCCACCACACTCGTGCCATGGTCCACAGCGGCAGCACTACCGGAAAGTCTGTTACAAATGCTAATTCTCAGGTCCCTGGGGGTGGTTCCTGGACTCTGTTTTATAACACCCCCTAGGTGATGCTGATATAAGTAAAAATTTGAGAACTGATGCTCTGCACCTGTGAACCATTTCCCTTTGCTAATCTGTACTTTTTCCCTATTACATCAAGCCCTGTGAGTCCTCCCAAAGGATCATTGAGCCTATGGGTGGTTTCAGGACACATGGGAAAAACCAGAGTCATACCACAGACACTTGATGTTGCAGGCTGAGTATCTCACGGCTTTGAAGATCCAGCCAACATCCAGCCTATTAGAGCTCAGGTTCAGATGGGTCAGCTTCTTGTTACCACGAAGGACAAGATCAAGCTTTGGCAGAACAGACACGGGGGTTATTGACTTGCACCTGAGGAAAAGAAGTGATAGAAAAGCTAAATTTGGGGAGAAGACCCATTTCCGAGATCTCATATGCTTCCTTGGCCCACTTTCCACAATACACACTGTATCCAAGGTGGCACTGGATACATGAGGAACTCAAAGCAAGGATTTTTGAGTTGTGGTACTGAACTTTGAGAAGGAAAACTAAAATATACTCCCCAGGAATTCTGGGAAGATGGGTGACTGGTAGCAACCCTCAGCAGAGGCTCCTGACCAGAGGGAGAAAAACGGGACAGAATTGGACTCTAGGAAGCCAAAGGTAGGGAGCTGAGCCAGGAAAGAAGTTTGGCAAGCTGTAACTCCAAGGAAGACCATTCAAGAAAACAAATTACAGGTACAAAGCCTACCAACTAAAAGGACGGGAGATCTCTCCCCCAAGCAGGAGGCCCACCGCAGGCTATCTGCAAGCAAGCAGGGAACAAAAGACCTCTCATTGTACCTCACTGGAGAGAGCTGCTAATCACCAGCTCTTTTTCTCCAGGGAGTTCCCACTTATGAAGGAGGGAAGATGTCAGGTGAGAACCTAGACACCACCCACCAGGCATAAAATTGAACAGATATTTTCCCCCACAAGTCCAAACTCCCAGTCCACCCTTCCCCCTTCACATGGCAGTCTGAAGTTCTGCCCCCTACAGAGCACAGTGTTTGGCCTTTTCCTGAGAGATCTGGGCATAGTGTAGACCACCAACCATCAGGACGGAATCTGTGACTAACAGGGAAGAAAGAGGGTGTGGGAAAAAAGGGACACTTGGCAGGAGGAGGAGCAATCCCTGGTTATGACTATGCCCAGCCAGTGGTGGTGTTGACCCTCAGTTTGGGCTGTCTGGCAGGACAGAGTGGAGAACTCCCAGCTCTGATGGCACCCACAGCAGGAGAGTGGTTGCCCCATTGACTGAGTTCAGCAGGCAAGGCTGGTCCCCAACTCCTGCTGGGCCTGTAAGCAGAGGCTAGCCAGGCATGGACTGAGACCTGAGGACAAGGGTGTGTCCCCTGACTCCAACAGAACCCTCGAGCAAAGGCATGGGTATGAGCCAAGATCTGAGTGCAGGTGCATAGTCCTGTCTCCAGTGGAGCTGGTAAGCAGAGGATTACCAGGTGAGGACTGAGACCTGCGGGCAGGGTGTGGTGGCCTGACTCCAACAGAGCCTGTGAACAGAGGCTTGCCAGGGAGTGGACTGAGCCTGGCAGGTGGGTCCCCTGATTCCAACTGGTTTGGCAAGCAGAGGCTTGGGGGGTGTGGACTGAGACCCATGGGTGAGGCCATGGCCCCTGGTTCAACTGGGCATATAAGCAGAGAAGTGGACAAAAATGTGAACTGAGTCTGGAGGGTGGGGGCATGGATCCCTGGCTCCAATTATGATTTTGGAGACCTTTGAATCCCTCTCTGTGAGCAGGGTTTGCAATGCCTGCAACAATTTAATTGGAACTTGCATCTGGGGCTGTCCACTCAGGGACACTCCAAGGTTGACCTTCGAAGTTCTATAGCAGAAAAGAACTGACAGGTGGAGGTTAGGTGCCACAGCTGTTTTAATCTCTTCACAGCCAAGATTTAAACCTAATACTATGGCTTCTGAGGATAGGGTAGAGGTTGGCTGATATCAAAACAGAGCTATCTTGTGCTATCTCACCAAGGAGGTCCTCAGAGTCTCCAGCCAAAATGACAAAGGAGATAAAACTGAAGATGCCATGCATAGACAAATGGCTGCAATGTCAAAAATCAAATACAGAATATGGATGGCAAATAAGATAAATAGAATGGAAGAAAAGATAGAAATTGAATGCCAAAGAGTAGTTCTAAAATTGTCTCAAGAAATTAATGAATGCAAAGACAAAGTCACCAAAGATATGGACATAATGAGAAAAGAGATAGCAGAGCTCAAGGAAACAAAAAAGGTAGTTGTGGCTCAATGAGTAGGGTGTTGGCCCCATATGCCAAAGGTGGTGGGTTCAAACCCAACCCCGGCAAAAAACTGCAACCAAAAAAAAAATGAATAAATAAAAATAAAAACTGTTAAATCCAAAAAAGGTAGTTGAGGAGCTCCAAAATTCAGTAGAATCCCTCAGTAATAGAGCTGACCAGGCAGAAAAAAAGATCTCTGAAACTGAAGACAAAGCTTTTGAACATTCCCAAATGCTCAAAGAGACAGACAAATGGAGAGCAAAAACTGATCATTCCCTAAGAGAGTTGTGGGAACACTCCAAAAGATCAAACATTCGTCTTTATAATAATTCCCAAAGAAGATGGTCCTAAAGGTACAGATGCTCTACTCCAAGAGATTTTGGAAGAGAATTTCCCAAGAATTGCAGGAGATACAGAACTTCAGATAGTAGACAGTGTCAGAACCCCAGCAAGACTCAGTCCAAATAAAGCATCTCCTAGACATATTGCAATTAACTTTGCCAAGGTTAAGATGAAGGAGAAAATTCTGTAAGCAGCCAGACGTAAGAAAAGCATCACCTACAAAGGGAGAAATATCAGAATGACTGCAGATCTCTCAGCTGAAATGTTTCAAGCCAGAAGAGAATGGTCATTGACCTTTAATCTCCTAAAACAAAACTTCCAGCCCAGGATCCTATATCCAGCTAAACTGAGTTTCATTTGTGATGGAGAAATCAAATACTTTAATGACACAGACTTGTTGAAGAAATTTGCCATAATTAAACCAGCTCTCCAGGATATTCTCAGACCCATCCTCCACAATGACCAGTGCAATGCTCTACCTCCGAAGTAAACTCACCCAGAAATTTTTGAACAAAATCCAACTTCCACAGTGGTGAAGGGATTAAAATGTCCACTGGACATCTGAAAATCATGACACCCAAAATACAACCAGGCTTATCCATTATCTCAATTAATGTGAATGGTTTAAATTGTCCTCTAAAGAGGCACAGGCTGGCTAACTGGATACATAAACTCAGACTGGATATCTGCTGTATACAAGAATCTCATCTTACCTTAAAGGATAAAAGTAGACTCAGGGTGAAGGGATGGACTTCTATAATACAGGCAAATGGAAACCAGAAAAAAGCAGGGTTGCAATTTTAGTTGCAGATACAATTGGCTTTAAACTAACAAAGATGAAGAAAGATAAGGATGGTCACTACATATTTATTAAGGGAAACACCCAGCATGAACAGATTTTGATAATTAACATTTATGCGCTCTACCAGAATGCTCCTCAATTTATAAAGCAAACCCTAATGGATATGAACAACTTGATATCTTCCTGCACTATAATAGTTGGAGATTTTAACACACCTTTAACAGTTTTGGAAAGATCCTCCAAGAAGAAACTAAACAAAGAAATATTAGACTTAAACCTGACCCTAGAACAAATGGATATTACAGGACCCTACAGAAAATTTTATCCTAATAAAACAGAATCAGCCCACCTGGGGGTGGGGGAGAATAGATCATATCTTAGGACACAAGTCTAACCTCAGCAAATGTAAAAATATAGAAATTATTCCTTGTATCTTCTCAGACCACCATAGAATAAAAGTTGAACTCAACAGCAACAGGAATCTTCATACTCAAACAAAGTCATGGAAACTAAATAATCTTAGGCTGAATGATAGCTGGGTCAAAGATGAGATTAAGAAGGTAATCACCAAATTTTTGGAACAAAATGATAATGAAGACACAAATTATCAAAACCTGTAGGATACTGCAAAGGCAGTCCTAAGAGGAAAATTTATAGCATTGGAAATCCTTCATCAAAAAAAAAACAGAAAGAGAGGAAGCCAACAACTTAATGGATCATCTCAAGCAACTGGAAAAGGAAGAACATTTCAACCCCAAACCCAGCAGAAGAAAAGAAATAACCAAAATTAGGGCAGAATTAAATGAAATTGAAAACAAAAGAATCATTCAGAAGATCAATGAAACAAAAAGTTGGTTTTTTGAAAAGATTAATAAAATAGATAAACCTTTGGCTAAACTAACCAGAAACGGAAAAGTAAAATCTCTAATATCATCTATCAGAAACGATAAAGGAGAAATAACAACAGACATCTCAGAAATTGAAAAAAATCCTCAATGATTACTACAAAAATCTCTATTCTCAGAAATATGAAAATCTGAAGGAAATGGACCAATACCTGGAAGCTCGCCACCTTTCTAGACTCAACCAGAAAGAATTAGAAATCTTGAATAGACCTGTATCAATCACTGAAATAGCATCAACAATACAAAATCTCCCAAAAAAGAAAAGTCCAGGACCAGATGGCTTCATATGCAAATTCTATCAAACCTTTCAAGAGGAACTAAATAGTACCTATATTATATAACCTTTTCCAAAGCATAGAAAAAGAAGGAATACTTCCCAACACATTCTATGAAGCAAATATCACCCTGATCCCCAAACCAGGAAAGGATCCAACAAAGAAAGAAAATTATAGACCAATATCATTAATGAATATTGATGCAAAAATATTCAATAAGATCTTAGCAAACAGAATTCAACAACACATGAAAGCTATAACCCAGTTACAACCTAAGAATAGGGGGAAGAGGGGCAGGGAGGGGAGGGAGGGGGAGGTGGGCAGAGGGAGGGGGATTAGTGGGATTACACCTGTGTTGCATCTTACAAGGGTATATGTGAAACTTAGTAAATGTGGAATGTAAATGTCTTAGCACAATAACTAAGAAAATGCCAGGAAGGCTATGTTAACCAGTGTGATGAAAAAGTGTCAAACGGTCTATTAAACTAGTGTATGGTGCCCCATGATCACATTAATGTACACAGCTATGATTTAATTAAAAAAAAGAAAGAAAAGAATTATACACCATGATCAAGTTGGTTTTAGTCCACGATTACAGGGTTGGTTCAACATACGCAAATCTATAAAAATAACACATCACATCAATAAGATAAAAATGTCTTAGTACAATAACTAAGAAAATGCCAGGAAGGCTATGTTAACCAGTGTGATGAAAATGTGTCAAACAGTCTATGAAACTAGTGTATGGTGCCCCATGATCACATTAATGTACACAGCTGTGATTTAACAAAAATATATATATAAATAAAAAATAAATAAATAAATAAAATAAAAACCATATAGTTCTCTCAATTGATGTAGAAAAGCCTTTGATAATATCCAGCATCCTTTCATGATCAGAACACTTAAGAAAATAGGCATAGAAAAGACATTTCTTAAAGTGATAGAGGCCATCTACAGCAAATCCACAGCCAATATCATATTGAATGGTGTAAAATTGAAAACATTTCCACTCAGATCAGGAAAGAGGCAAGGATGCCCACTGTCTCCACAGCTATTCAACATAGTAATGGAAGTCTTAGCCATCACAATCAGGCAAGAGAAGGCAATCTCTTACCTATAGGGTCAGAGGAGATCAAACTCTCACTCTTCGCTAATGATATGATCCTATACTTGGAAAATCCCAGGGACTCAACTTCAAAACTCTTAGAAGTGATCAAGGAATACAGCAGCATCTCAGGATACAAAAGCAATACAATACTTTCAAGCCAGTAGTTTTTATATATACCAACAATAGTCAAGCTGAAAAAACAGCAAGGACTCTATTCCTTTTACAATAGTGCCAAAGAAGATAAAATATCTGGAAATTTACCTAACAAAGGACATGAAAAATAATGAAACTCTGAGAAAAGAAATAGCCGAAGATGTTAACAAATGGAAAAACATACCATGCTCATGGCTGGGAGGAATCAACATTGTTAAAATGTCCATACTACCCAAAGCAATCTACAGATTTAATGCAATCCCTATTAAAGCATCATTGTCATACTTTAAAGAACTTGAAAAATGGGCGGCGCCTGTGGCTCAGTCGGTAGGGCGCCGGCCCCATATACCGAGGGTGGCGGGTTCAAACCCAGCCCCGGCCGAGCTGCAACCAAAAAATAGCCGGGCGTTGTGGCGGGCGCCTGTGGTCCCAGCTGCTCAGGAGGCTGAGGCAAGAGAATCGCTTAAGCCCAGGAGTTGGAGGTTGCTGTGAGCTGTGTGAGGCCACGGCACTCTACCGAGGGCCATAAAGTGAGACTCTGTCTCTACAAAAAAAAAAAAAAAGAACTTGAAAAAAATAGTACTTTGTTTTATATGGAATCAGAAAAAACCTCGAATAGCAAATACATTACTCAGAAATAAGAACAAATCAGGAGGTATCACATTAATAGACTTCAGGCTATACTATAAATCTATAGTGATCAAAACAGCATGGTACTGGCACAAGCACTGACATGTAGATTTATGGAACAGAATAGAGAACCAAGAGATGAACCCAGGTGACTTACTGTCATTTGATTTTCAACAAGCCTATCAAAAATATTCACTGGGGGAAGTCTCCCTATTTAACAAATGGTGCTGGGTGAACTGGCTGGTGACCTGTAGAAGACTGAAACTGGACCCCCTCTTTTTACCATTAACAAAAATTGATTCTCACTGGATAAAAGATTTAAACTTAAGACATGAAACTATAAAAATATTAGAAGAGAATACAGGGAAAACACTTGAAGAAATAAGCCTGGAAGAATATTTTATGAGGAAGATTCCCCTGGCAATTGAACCAACACCAAAAATACATTACTGGGATCTGATCAAACTAAAAGGCTGTTGCACAGCCAAGAGCACCATAAGTAAAGCAAACAGACAACCTTCAGAATGGGAGAAGATTTTTGCAGGTTATGCTTCCAACAAAGGTCTGATAACTAGAATCTACAGAAAACTCAAACTAATCAATAAGAAAAGAACAAATAACCCCATTTCTATGTGGGCAAGAGACTTGAACAGAAACTTCTCTGATGAAGATAGGGCTAATATGACCTTTTAGGAAAGAAGTTTGGAGAACACTCAAAGAACTACAAGTAGACCTACCGTTTGATCCTGCAATTCCTCTACTAGGTATATACCCAGATGACCAAAAATTATTTTACAACAAAGACATTTGCACCAGAATGTTTATTGCAACCCAATTCATAATTTCCAAAATGTAGAAACATCCCAAGTGCTCATTGACCCAAGAATGGATTAACAAATTGTGGTATATGTACACCATGGAATACTATGCAGCAATAAAAAAGATGGAGACTTCACATCTTTTATGTTTACCTGGATGGAGCTAGAAGATATTTTTCTTAGTAAAGTATCTCAAGAATGAAAAAAAAGTATCCAATGGACTCAATGCTACCATGAAATCAATATATAATCACTTACACATTCATATGAATGGCCAACATAACCATAGTCCAGAAAGTAGAAGGGAAGAGGAGGGGGTGGGAGATAGGAGGAGGAATGGTATTTGGGGGGACCCCACCTAATGTGCATGATGCAATGATACATTTTAAAACTATTAAGAAATGAGTATAATTGTGATGGATGTGTTACCTAGTTCAATGTAAGCATTTCACATTGTATATCAAAGCAGTACACTGAACCCCATAAATGTGTCAATGTACAAAGTTATGATTTAATATAAAATAAAATATACTCTCCAAATAGTCGCTAAATTCAGTTGGATGTATGAAGTCAGGAACCTCCCCACCACCACTCCCTTTCCTCTCCCAGAAACCTGCCAGTAAGAGCCCCTAGGGATGCTAACTATTCAACCCTTTGTAGGTCTTCACTCAAACATCTTTTTAGCGAGGCCCTTCTTTCTGCCTCTCCTATCTCAAAACTGCAAACTGGGGGCGGCGCCTGTGGCTCAGTGAGTAAGGCGCCGGCCCCATACGCCAAGGGTAGCGGGTTCAAACCCAACCCCGGCCAAACTGCAACAACAACAAAAAAAATAGCCGGGTGTTGTGGTGGGTGCCTGTAGTCCCAGCTGCTTGGGAGGCTGAGGCAAAAGAATCATGTAAGCCCAAGAGTTAGAGGTTGCTGTGAGCCGTGTGACGCCACGGCACTCTACCCGAGGGCGGTACAGTGAGACTCTGTCTCTACAAAAAAACAAACAAAAAAAAAAAAAAACTGCAAACTGCCCTCCTCACACAAAGTGGGCTTAAGATTTCAACCTACTTTGCCTAAGTAGCAGCTTCATAAATCCAAGTCCTAGATTTATTTCATTCTCCTTAGCACCTAAGGTCACCTTCAGGGCAAATCCTCTGAGCCCATGAGCTGATTTTCTTCCTCTCTGGTATAAGGCGACCATCCATCTCATACACTATTCTGATCATTTCCTTTGTTTTCTTGTTTGTTCGTTTGTTTGTTTGTTTTAATCTCATGGAGGGATATTTTTTACTTTTTTTATTTTTTTTATTAAATCATAGCTGTGTACATTAACGCGATCATGGAAGAAAAAGTATCCAATATATTCAGCCCTACTATGAAACTAATTTATGACTTTCACATGAAAGCTATAACCCAGTTATAACCTAAGAATAGGGGGAAGGGGGAGAGGGAGGGGAGGGAGGGGAGGGAGGAGGAAGGGGGGCGGAGGGAGGGTGATTGGTGGGACTACACCTGCGGTGCATTTTACAAGGGTATATGATCATTTCTTTGTTTTCCCAACACCCAGACATATCCAAGATAGCAGGCGTTATCCTGCTCAGCTCACTGCCAGAACCTTGGTGCCAAGAAAAATACCTGACACAGGATATGCCTGGTAAGTACTCACTGCACAGACGAATGTTCCAAGGAAATCTACCTCCTTTTCCTGGGAGCATAAAACACTTCTCACAGATTACCCATGTCCTTTGCCCCATCATGTCCTACATGTTTTCTATTCCTTCAGATCTAGCTCAAAACAGCAGCCTCACTCAGAAGTCTTTGGGAAAAATCCCTCCAGTCTACACATATTTCTAGTGCAAGATCACCATGATAGAGTGTCTTTTTTTTTTTTTCAAGACAGTGTCTCCCCATGTTTCCCTGAGTAGAGTGCCATGGCATCACAGCTCACAGCAACCTCAAACTCTTGTGCTTAAGTGATCCTCCTGCCTCAGCCTCCTGAGTAGCTGGTACTACAGGCGCCCATCACAACACTCGGATATTGTTTTAGAGATGGGGTCCCGCTCTTGCTCAGGCTGGTCTCAAACTCCTGAGTTCTAGAAATCCTCATGCCTCATCATCCCAAAGTGCTGAGATTACAGGCGTGAGCCACTGCATCTGACCAGAACTTTACATTTGATTTCTCACTTAAGGTTCACACCAGGTGGTGTGGTACTATTATTTTCTTTTATTCTTTCTTTTTTGTTTGTTTGTTTTTGTAGTTTTGGGCTGGGGTGGGCCTGAACCTGCCACCTGCAGCATATGGGGCCAGCGCCCTACTCCTGTCAGGCACAGGCGCCGCCCTTCTTTTTTTCTTTTTGAAACAGTCTCACTCTGTACCCTAGGTAGTATGCCATGACATCATAGCTCACAGCAACCTCAAACTCTTGGGCTTGAGTGATTCTCTTCCCTCACCCTCCTGAGTAGCTGGAACTACAGGCACCTACCACAGTGCCAGGCTATTTTTTTTAGAGACAGGGTCTCACTCTTGTCTCAGGCAAGTCTCAACGTCCTGAGCTCGAACAATCCACCTGCCTCAGCCTCCCAGAGTGCTGGGATTATAGGTGTGAACCACCTCATCTAGCCTTTTTTTTTTTTAAGATTTCAACCTACTTTGCCTAAGTAGCAGCTTTGTAAATCCAAGGCCTAGATTTACTTCATTCTCCTCAGTGCCTAAACTTGCCTTCAAGGCAAGTGGTAGGTGATGCTAATCAAAAGAAAGAAGTCAGGTTTTCCTCCCACCCTGTACCCTAGAACTACCAGTGCCCCACACTTACGTCAGTTTTTGGAGTTTGCTCCTGGGATTTCTCAGTGCGCGGCAGAGACTCCTCATGGATGAGATGCTAAGCTTGCTGTTACTCAGATCCAGCTCACTCAAATATCTGTTGGTGACAAACGCAGTGCAAATGCCCTTCCACTGCTGTGTCCCCGAGCCACCAGTGCTTTAGGAGGAAAAGAGAGAAGAATAAATTATGGCCCACGGAAGGAAGAAAGAGATCTAACAAAACATTGGGGATTGAAGGGATTGATTAGTGTTCCAGTCATGAGAATTTGTGCTTTAAAAAAAGCACAGCTGCCAAAATCCCAGATGTTTTATTCCCACAGTTCCTAACAATTAATTCTCTTTGGAGGAGAACACACATGCGGGCGGGGGTGGAGAAGGCCATAAGCACAATGCTCCAACATCCAGGCTTAAAGTTGGCAGACCCAAGACGATCTCAGAGCTCTTCCCTAAGTGGTGTTACTTATTCCATGTTCCCGTGTCTTTCCCAAAGGTTAAAAGAACTATTCATTCCCGGTCATGAAAAATTGATGTACGAAAACCTTCACACATGAGAGAAAGAAATGAGGGGGAAAGGCCTGCATAAAAAAATATATAATGTTTGCCTTAATGATTCTTGTTATGCTTTTCCAACATTCTGCATGTATCTGTTGATGACAACCCACTTAAATGGGATAGCAAGGCAGAGGAAAGCAAAGTTAGAGCTACAATACATTGCCATCCGAAAATAATCAGGAGCTGTCTTTGGATGTTTATGATTGAAAAATGAGAAAGACAAAAAATGTGGTTTCTGATAAAAGGATCTGTGTCCCTGCCTTCCATCTCTATAGTATTTTGTAATAAAAAAAGATTCATACAAGTATTTAGGATTTAGAATTATTAGAATTCTAACTACTTGTAATGTCCCTAATGCAATAGGCTCTCAATGTTAATAATAAGAGTAACCGAGTGTTAAATTCATGAATTAAAGTTTTTGTTTCAGAAAAGATAAAAGAAGTAAAATGAAGAGCATGTCCCTTAAGCAGTGAAAGGACGCAGAGTTATCCCTCTGTGCCCAGAGGCGCAGCGTCTCAGAGTGGCTATTTCCAACCTTGAGTATGTGTGCATGTGTGCACACATGTGTACATTGTTTACTTTGAGACAGAGTCTCAAGCTGTTGCCCTGGATAGAGTGCCATGGCAGCATAGCTCATAGCAACCTCCAACTCCTGGGCTCAAGCGATCCTCTTGCCTCCGTTTTTCTATTTTTAGTAGAGATGGGGTCTTGCTTTTGCTCAGTCTGGTCTCAAACTCATGAGCTCAAGCAATCCACCCACTTTAGCCTCCCAGACTGCTAGTATTACAAGTGTGAGCCACCACGCCCAGCCACGTGTACTTGTTTTTTTTTTGTCCCCCTCGGTAGAGAGCTGTGGTGTCACAGCTCACAGCAACCTCAAACTCTTGGGCTTAAATGATTCTCTTGCTTCAGCCTCCCAAGTAGCTGGGACTACAGGTGCCCACCACAATGCCCAGCTATTTTTTTGTTGTGGTGGTTGTTGTCATTGTTGTTTAGCAGGCCCAGGCTGGGTTTGAACCCACCAGCCCGGGTGTATGTGGCTGGCACCCTAACCACTGTGCTACAGGCGCCAAACCCACGTGTACATTTTTAAATAAAGATTTCTGGGTCCATCTCAAATCTGCTAATCAGAATATCCCCAAGATAGGAAATGATAACTGAAAATAAATCACAGGCGATCATGCATAAAGTGACAAAGTATTAACCCCCAAAGTAAGTAAAATCACCCCAGGAAAACACTTGCATGAGAGCAGCTACTCATAGTACCCAACAGTAAACTCTGCCTAAATAAAGATCCCCCATCCCCATTGGGTTTTAGGAATTTCCAGACATAATAATCATAGCTCATGTATATTGAGCATATATTGCTCCAGACCTCAGGCCAAGCATCTTTCGAATAAAGTGGTCCCTTGGTACCCATGAGAAGGGAGAAGAAAAGATGAAACTGAGTTAGGCATCATGGCTCATGCTTGTGATGCCAGCACTTTGGGAGGCAAAGGCAGAAGGATCCTTTGAGATCAGGAGTTCAAGACCAGCCTGAACAAGAGTGAGATCCTGTCTTTATTAAAAAATAGAAAAATTAGGGCGGCGCCTGTGGCTCAGTCGGTAAGGCGCCGGCCCCATATACTGAGGGTGGCGGGTTCAAACCTGGCCCCGGCTGAACTGCAACAAAAAAATAGCCGGGCGTTGTGGCGGGTGCCTGTAGTCGCAGCTACTCGGGAGGCTGAGGCAGGAGAATTGCTTAAGCCCAGGAGCTGGAGGTTTCTGTGAGCTGTGTGACGCCATGGCACTCTACCAGGGCCATAAAGTGAGACTCTGTCTCTACAAAAAAAAAAAAAATAGAAAAATTAACCAGTTGTCATGGTAGGTACCTGTAGTCCCAACTATTTAGAAGGCAAGAGGGTTACTTGAGCCCAGGAGTTTGAGGTTGCTGTGAGCTATAATGCCATGGCTCTCTACCCAGGGAAACAGAGTAAAACTCTGTTTCAAATAAACAGAAAAAAAGATTAAGAGAGACAAAGAGAATATCAGCAATCGCATTTAAAGATCAGAGAGAGGGCCAGGTGCACTGGTTCATGCCTGTAGTCCCAGCTACTCAGGAGGCTAAGGCAGGAGGATCCCTTGAGCTCAGGATTTTGAGACCAACACAAGAAAGAGTGAGACTCCGTCTCCACTGAAAATAGAAAAAAAAATAGCAGGGCATGATGCTTGAGTATCTATAGTCCCAGTTACTCAGGAGGCTGAGACAGGAGGATCGCTTGAGCCCAGGAGTTTGAAGCTGCTGTGAACTGAGCTGAGGCCATGGGGATCCAAAGATGACAAAAACCAACTGCGCCTAAGAATTCCCTAACCTGCTTTTGGCTCTTGGCGGTGGGAAGACGAGTAATGACCTGCCTCCACTCCATGCCTAGATTCCTCTCCCCCTGCTGGATAGTAAATCCTGGTTAATGCACTTGCTACTGGCAAATCTGGGCCTTTTGTTTGGACACTTTATAGCCACAGACCTCTAGACGTGGCCCTTTAACCTGGACAACAGAGTGAGCTCTGTTTCAAACAAACGACAACAACCTTAAAACAGGATAAAGCTGAGGAAGAAATGGCTTTGCATTACTCACTCCAGAACTTCCCCCTTACCTCTCAGGGATGGGTCTGCTCACAGAAAGCCTCAGCTTGTGTAACTTCTCACAGTGCTTCAGGCAAAATGAAGACACTTGGAGCTCTGTGCTCCCTAAAATATCAACGTCAGCTTCAAAGATGTAACCCAACATCTTCTTGACAAAGTCTTCCTCCTGGGTCTCATGCAGAAAGCGAAAAAACTGTTGAGTGTCAAATTGGACAGAGGCAGTTTCAGACTCATCCAATTCTTCTTTCCACTCTAATAATTCCTCCATTATCCTAGGAGACATTTTACAATGCAAAGTGTCTTCCAGTTTTCTTATTAGGTCTTTCTTTAAAAGGCCAAAGAAGAACAGAACCATTGGAGCCCAGTAGGACTCTTGGTCAACTAAAACAGCCCTCAGTATTATCTTCATCTCTCCATGCTTTGTGGAGCTACTGTGAACGGATTCTCGAGGTTCCTCTAGCACGTAGAACATGGCGGCAAAAAACTCCTGGAAGCTTGGATGGGTAAAAGTAATGCAGTTCTCATGATCACTGACAGCCTGGAGAATACCCAAGTGGAAGAGAGAATTGATAAAGGGCACTTCCAAGAGCTGGTACTGGGCATCTTCTTCTCCAAACGTGAAGTTCAGAGACCACATCCCCTCAGCAGCCAATGCACAGAGGGTGTTCCATTGTCCTGGCAAGCTCTCATCTGGTAGGCCCGTGTCTGCTGTTGAGAACAAGTTGGAGAAAAAACAGGCATACAGACTCGTGGTGGTCTGGAGGTCAGAAGATCTTGCCTTTAGCTGCTTCAGGCAGGAACATATGGTCCAACATACCATGGGCGCACTGCAGGAATTAAAGAGAGCTTCATTCCGTCTTACCTGCTCCAACATTGCCTTTGCTTCTTTTTGGTTCCCCAAGCAACTGCTGAAATACACCTCCCGGTCTTCCTCTGCAAACCCTGTGACATGTACAAAGCATGGATTCACTAAAAAACTGGTGAGGTCTTTCACACAAGGTGTCCTAATGGTGATCAGTAAGGTGGCCAGGGGGACCAGCTCTTTCTTCAACAAGCTGAGGAGGATCTTGGTCACTGGTAGCTTCTGGTGCCAGCCTATACGTGGCGGGCTGTCCTCCAAGTGATAAGGGCCTGGCTCAGGTATGGTCATTTCCTGAAAGCCATCAACAACAAACAGAAGCCTCTCAGGTTGAGACATGAACTCTTCAATGAGGGCCTCAGAGTTGGGTTTGTCATCCCAACAAAGCAGGTCAGCAAAGGTGGTCTCCTGCATGTATTTTGTTTTAAGGCAGCTGAGGTAGAATATGTAGGAGAACCTATGCTGAAAGAGAATGCCTTCTGCCCAATGTAGCATAGCCTTCAGCACCAGGGTGGTCTTCCCAGTGCCTGCCCTGCCCTGCAAGACTATTGTCTGGGCCTGGGCTTTCGTCCCACTGGGATCCAGCAGTCTCTGCATTTCTTTATGCTCATCCTCTGATGTATTACAGATATATATGTGGCCTTCGGGACAAGGGATGTTATCCCACATTGCCAATATGTTAGTCTTCAACCTTTTTCTGAATTCTCTTCTGTGATCTAATACAGAAGTGAGGCAGAAAAAAAAAAGACACATACAAATGGTCAGAATGAATTTCAGAGTTAGGCATGATTCAATTACAGAGGTCCTACACCTAAAGTCTTGAACAAGACAAACAATCTTCACCTTCCAAGGCTTGTTTCCTTGTGGGGATGCGGGGGTGGGAAGTAACAAGAGGCAGGGATGGTTAAACAGTTCAGTGATATATACAAAAGAAAAATATATAGAGGTAGAAGAGACATGGAGAATGCCAACAGAAGAGGGCTGGGAAGAGATTGGTAGGGGCTTCTGCACAGAAAGTGGACATCTTAATCATAAGAAGTCAGCCCAGGGTAGACAACGAGTGTCAGTATCCTGAGACAAGAATGAGAACATTCTGCAGCATTATGACCAAGGTGCCTGGTGGAGGAGCACTCAGCTGCAGGAGGGCTGGACCATGAATATGTTTGTGCATGCATTTCATTGACTTACTACTTAAATATATGTATTTCTTTCTCAGTGGGAAAAAGTCTATAGGGACACAGGTACAAAAAATACAGATAGATGCCTATTAATGAACCTGTTAACTAGGTCAGTAGGTAGCCTGTTTCTCTGGAAACAGAGAATGCCCAGTTTAGGCGACTTGTTAGTCAATCCTCACTATTGGAAGAACTAGTTGAGAAGAATTTAATTTCTCAAATACTAAAAATTCAAGAAAATTTAAGGAGTCAAATGTGGACCTAGTGAAATGAGGGCTCCACCGAGCAATCTGTCCCTCATCACCATCATCACCACACGGTGAACAAACCTGTTTCTCCTTCTAGCACTTCTAAGTCTCCTTTGTCTGGATCTTGGGGTTCCTGTGTCTGCACATGCCCTGGAATAAATGACAACGATGAGACACTTTAACACCAAGACTGACAATGAGCCAGCAATGACCCAGCCTCCTGTAGAACCAGCTCCTTCAGTCACAAACTTGGGAGGGAAGAGAGTGAAGGAATCAGAGCTCAGTTTAAAAGAAAAAAGAGTGAGAGAGTGAGAATCAGGGCCTTGTAAAGTCATTTGCCAGGGTCACAGCTGTCAGGTGGAACTATCCTTTATGGCCTGACCTTGGAACCTGAGCTCTTAATCCCATCATCCCCAAAAGACAGCACACATCTACAGAGACAGGCCCTCTCACTGGTACATTCCCATAGCTCAGGCCCACTGCAGGGATCCCCACTGTACTAGTCCCTGAGGATGGAGCAGATGGGGCCGAATAAATCACACATGGGACTCCTGAAGGAACCAGACAAGTACCAAGGACAGACTCCTTTGTAGCCTTCAGGCAAGGGGGTTATGTGGCCATTCTGAATCAATGACCACAAATAAAGTTCTTCTTTGATAGCATTGTCCACTGTGTAAATTCCTCCCTCTGGGTCTCTATAAAGAGGGACTGCCAGTCAGAAACAGAATTTAAGGATTCTAGATCACATTCCCTCATGTTCTGCTTAACCTCTGACTATTCCAAACAAGTGTATCTGAGGGATTTAAAAATAAGAGGGAGGGGGAGGAGACGGCAGGGCAGAGAGAGTGGTCAGAGTTCTGGTCTCCCTCCCACCCTCCTGCCCACCAGGACACACACACAGAAGACTCAGCACTGCCCATGCCCACTCTCACTTCATTGTGGGGAAAGAAAATAGGTTACAGCTGAGCACAGAGCCTCTGGGGACCCACTGCCTAGGTTCAAATCCCAGCTCTCCTTGTCACCAGCTCTGTGACCTTGGGTGATTTACTTAAGTTGTCTAGGCCTCAGTTTCCTTCTCTGTAAACTAGGGATAATAGGACTTCCTTCTTATTTGTGTAGGAGTAAGCACAGATGCACAGAAAGCATTAAGACCAATTCTTGGTTTGTGATGGGCACCAGTTTGAATAACAGGCAGTTATTCAAATAGAATAGAATAACAGGCAGTGGGATCTGCTGTACGGCAACGTGGACATCCTCAATCTCACCGCTGTAGGTTAAACTGGGCAACACAAACCACAGGGTCTATGAGGAATGGGGTCATTGACTCATTTTGTTAAAGACACACTTAAAAACAGTCCACTTTTTCACTTTACAAAACACTTAGTGTTTCAGTAGGTCCCTCAGTGTGGTGGCAGGTGTGATGCGGCATCAGTAGGTCCTGTAGTGCCATGGTAGGTGTGACACAGAGTCAGTAGGTCCTGCAGTGTCTCTGCAGGTGTGACACAGCACTTTACCTTGAATGAGACATGAAGTGTACTTGTTGTGTGGGAAGTGCCGCAGCTTGTGAATTTTTGTGAAGTGGTGGAAGAAAAGTGACCTGAAAGAGTGTGTGCAGATCATCTTTCGGAGGCTGGTGGACCCCGGAGGCTGTGCCTGTGTGCGCACTGCACATGGCTCAGCTCAGCTGGCTGCAGGAACATTGTTTGGTTTGCTTTTGTGCCTACCTAGTGTTTTGGGGGGAAATCATGTATAAGGCAACATGATATTTGTGTTACACCCAAATTGTTTCAATACAATAGAAACAAAATACACATTTTCAAAAGCCTGTAACAGAAACACACATGCCTCTTCTGACCCGTCTTCTTGCTTTTGGTTGCCATTCCTTCCCAGGATAGAGCCTAAATCTTTATACCCCCTCTGCCTTCAACCTTTATACCTTCGTACGTAATCAGGGAGCTTCCTTTTTAGGGGTAGACTAGCAATTTAGAATGACCCTCTCAAAATCCACCAGCAACCTCCTTGCTCCTCCCATGAGAACTACAGGGCCCCAATCCTCCCATCCCCCTTGGAGACTCACTTTTCATTTCTTCTCTAACTTGCTCACATAGCGAAGTCAGATTCATTTTCCCAAGGATGCTGAGGACCACTTCCCAGAGTTGCCATTCTGGAAAGTGCTCATTCAAAAGGCAGAAGAGATTCACTGGGTCAGCAGCCCTCAGGTCTGCCCAGGGGATCTCTGGGAATCTCGCCTGAGACAGCTGTTTGATGTTCACACCAGGGACTTTCCAAGACCTCCCCAGTGGTCGGAGGTGAAGTCTGAATTCCTCCAGTTGATATTGATCCAGAGCCATCAGGTAAAGTAGAAGCCTGTCGGTATGTGTGTCGACAGTGGTAAAGGAGGTCATCGTGGCCAACACGTGAGGCTTTGCTCTTTGAAAAGGGACTCTGACATCCATAGAACAAGTACAACCTACAGGAAAGTAGACAGTTGAAACCATAAACCACGACTATGGCCTTAGTCATCTACACACCAACTTGGCTGATTTTCTCCTCACAGTACTTCCCGCTGCCTGTGTCTGTGCACTCACTTATCTGACTGCCAGTGCCTGGCACAGAAGAGATGCTCAGCTATGAGTGACATGAAGCATCGAGTCTCTATTGTGAATTATTACCTGCAGTTCATTCTCTAAACGACCGTGGACTTGAGTACAGTTATTGTCTCCATTTAAGAGTGGCAATGAAAGTGACATCTTTAAATTGTTACAAAGCATTAAAAAACCACCCTGCCAACCTAGATTATATGTCTAATGAAAATGCCCTGAAAATAAGAAAGTGAAATAAAGAGGTTTCCAGTCAAAAGCTGAAACAAAATCCGTGGCTGGCAGATGACTATATTGCCCACAACAGATGTAGGAAGTGGTTGATCAGATGAAAAGGTGGAGTTACCAAAAAGAACAGGCACACCAGAAATTGTCACCATGTGGATAAGTGTAAAAACATGTTGGCCCCACAACCCAGTGATGTCTGTGGGAATTTCCACATCTAGTAAAACATGAAAACAAGAAATTCATAAAGCTAAAGTCAAAGATGAATATTGAAATCCCTAAGATAACCATAATAGTAAACAAATGTATAACCAAAGAGTTAAAGAAAGAAAAGTTGAATAGAATATATTTCATTTATTTGTTATTGCTGTTAATTTTTTTTTGTTTTTTTGTTTTTGTTTTTGAGACAGAGTCTCTCTGTATCACCCTGAGTGTGTTATCATAGCTCACAGTAACCTCAAACTCCTTGGTTAAAACATCCTCCTGCCTCAGCCTCCCAGAAGCTGGGATTACAGGCACCCACAACCTCACCCAACTAGTTACTTCATTTATTTAAAAAATGTCAAGAAAGGGGCAATAAAAGAGGAGGAAACAGATGAAAGAAAAAATAGCATGATGATGTACTGAAACTAAAAAGTGTCATTTAAATAAAGGTAAATGAACTAAACATTTTAATTAAAGAAGAATATCTGTCAAACTAGATTAGATGCAAAAAGGTACATTTTAAGTAATAAGAGCATAAAACATTTAAAGTAAATTAATGAAAATTGTAGCATGAATACCCTAACCTAAAGAACATGGGTATAGTTCTGTCATTATCAAAGTATATTTTATTATCAATAGATGTAAAGGACACTTTATAATAAATCATTCCAACCTGAACATACAGCAAGTCTAATCTGTATCTAATAGTATAGCTTCAAAATATGTAATGCGAGAATAGAACGAAAGTAACGATTAACTCAAGGTTTAAATGCACATCCCAATAATTGAGGAAACAAGGGGAAAAAGTCAGGACACAGACAGTTTGATCTGCTTGATTAACCAATCTGACCTAATTGACATTTATAGACCAACTATTCAACAAATGCAATAAAAATGTTTCCATTTTTATAGATGGATGGGCAAAATGTTCTCATAGGCACTTCACAAATGAGGTTATCCAAACGGACAAATGGTGTGACTCCTAAGAAAGTTCAAATTAAAACCACAATAGTATAATACCACTCCTCAAGTGGAGTGCCTGGAATAATCAGGGGTGACACTGTGAATTGTTGTTCATGGCATGGAGCATGTGGGACTTCCACAGTCACCATGGAAGTGTACGAAGGTACAGCCACCTTGCAACTTATGTAAATGAGTTCATTGTAGTTCAAATGCTCTCTCTCTGAACGGGAGGGAAGTGGACACAAAAAGAAAGCTAGAAACGGAGATGCCATTTGCTTTAACCCAAACCTTAATACTTACTGGGTCACTCCTCAGTCTCAGTGTTTGTGTTCCTAAAAATTTATAGTTGAAACCTGCAGAATATAATAGTATCAAGAGGTGGGAACTTTAGGGGGTGGTTAGATTCTTCACCTGTGAGTGAGATTAATGGCCTTATAAAAGAGGTTGAAGGGAGTGCCCTAGTCCCTTTTTCCCCTCAGCCCCTTCCTCCAGGTGAGAACTCAGCAAGAGATGCCGTCTACAAAGCAGGAAGCAAACATTCACCAGATGCCGAGTCTGCCAGCACCTTGATCTTGAGCTTCCCAGCCTCTAGAACTGTGAGAAAAAGACATTTTGTTCTTTACAAATGACTCAGCCTGAAGTGTTCTGTTAAAGCAGCAGGAACAGGTTTGGCGCTTATTGCTCAGCGGCTAGGGGGCCAGCCACGTACACGTGGGGAGGTTGGGAGGGCTGGTGCAGTCACTTTTTGTGACCCCAGAGACAATACAAGCAGTTGGCCTTCTTTGGAGTGAGGGTAGGACTGCCAGGAATCTCCAGAAAATGTCTGCTTTTCTCTCCCCACCTGTTTTATGTTTCCCCAGATGGAAAACATGGTGGGGCTACAAAAATATGCTGCCAATCTTAAATTCAAGAAAACAGACTTTGGTCCTACCTAAACTATGGAGGAAAAAATGTTCTTGAAGAATGTGTACAGGACAGAGCCTGCGGTGCATGCCCAGGCAAAGGGAGGGAAGACCCAAGGGCCCCATCAAGCTGTGCTCTCACCTGTCCTGATCCCTGTACCTTGGACCTCTACCCTCTGGACAGCTGCTTGTTTCTGATTTCACTATATCAATAATAGATGTTCTTAAGAAACATAAACAGGCACAGCACCTGTAGCTCAGCAGCTAGAGCACCAGCCACTTACACAGAAGCTGGCTGGTTCGAATCCAGCCCAGGCCCGCCAAACAACAATGACAACTGCAACCAAAAAATAGCCCAGTGTTGTGGTGGGCACCTGTAGTCCCAGCTACTTGGGAGGCTGAGGCAAGAGAATTGCGTAAGCCCAAACGTTTGAGGTTGCTGTGAGCTGTGACACCAAGGCACTCTACCCAGGGTGACAGCTTGAGACTCTGTTTCAAAAAAAAAAAAAAGCAGCAGGAACAGACTAGCATGACCACCTCCACCCTGTGGCAGGCCCTCATTACACTCTGGTCAACAAGATACAAAGACCCTTTTTCTCTGCCCAAAGTTTGCTGTCTCCTTTCCTCAAACAGAGCATGATTCCCAAGATGTGCAGTGTCCCCAATACCCAGTGATTAGGAGGAAGGGGACAGAAGGAAAAAGATGTACAAATACATGCATCTTTTCATTTAAGAAGCAAGCACCTGTTTCTGTAAGGAAACCAATAGCATGTTGGAAATAATGAGTAACCCATTCTCCTGATAATCTAGGAACCAATCACTTGTACTAAGCACAGTTCTTACTATCTGGCATTCCAGAAAATTCTGCATGAGGATGAAGGACTAAACTGCCCTTCAACAGTACACTAGGGGGACATAAAAATGCACAACAGATAGGCCAGATCCGTGGCTCACTTCTATAATCCCAGCACTCCAGGAGGCCAAGGTGAGTGAATTGCTTGAGCTCAGGAGTCCAAGACCAGCTTGAGCAAGAACAAGACCCTGTCTCTACTAAAAATAGAAAAATTAGGGGGCACCTGTAGCTCAGCTCTGTGGTTAGGGCACTGGCCACATGCTTTAGGATTGGTGGGTTCGAACCTGGCCTGGCCTGGTTCGACAAAAAACAAAAAAAAAAATAACAACAACAAAAAAAAAATAGCCAGGCATTGTGGCGGGTACCTGTAGTGCCAGCTACTTGGGAGGCTGAGGCAAGAGAATCACTTGAGCCCAAGAGCTTGAGGTTGCTGTGAGCTATGATGTTACAGCACTCTACCCAGGGCCACAGAATGAGATTCTGTCTAGAAAAAAAAAAGAAAAAAATGCAAAACACTTAGTACTAAGTAGACCCATAAGCACTGCCTCATCTGTCCTTTGCTCCAGTTTTTCCTAGCTTTTTGCACATCTGAATAACCCCCACAATTATTGGTTTGGGAGTCACTGATGGATTTTAGCAAGTAAGTAAATTCATAGATATATATTCTGCAAATAACAAGAATCAACTGTAATTGGTATTGTGTTGAGTATTGGACCCATGCGGTGCCACGAAATCTCACAGCAAGTAGACCAGGCAAGTGGGGACTAGGAAAGGGGGTTTCACCAGACCTGAAGTGTGCACCAGATTGAGCAGGGGAGGAGGGAAAGAGTGATTAAAGGGTAATGGGCAGTGAAACAGCAAGTACAAGAGGAAGGGAGAAAATATAATACAAGAAGGGAGAAATTCAGCTGAAAAATCTCACAGAACTGTGGAATCGCCCTGCTTGAAGAGGTGGAAAGCTTCTACCTGGAGCAGGAAGGGCACGCAACAAATCCTTGCCCCAACGAGAAAACACCAGCAGGTCCCCTTGGGGAGGGGGTTGCCAGAGCAAAGATGAGGTCTGGAGCGCAGATAAGAGGCATCACCTACCAACTAGACCTTGACTCTCCCTCGAGTTTCCAGGCGCCCTGATTCAGGAAACCTCCTGGAAGTAGTTAACTCCACCCCAAAACTCCAGCCTGGGATTGGCTCTTGGGTCCTGCCACTTGCCCTCGGCTTCATTTTCAGCTTCATCTTTGGCTTCCTTAGTTCATGCTTCCCGCCCACGCCCTCCCCCCAGCACAACCTGAGGAAGGTTGAGAAGCCACCAAGACCCAGCTGTTCCATATAATCTCTGGTCCTTCTCGTTCAAGTCTAAATAATCAGTGGATGGGAGGCACCGCAGGGTTTTTAATTTAAAAACCATTTTCTCCAAAAGCAAATGGAGTCTTCTGCCCCAGCAAAAAGCCATGGATGTGAGGTAAGACCATAATCACCTCTGCTATCCTCTGACAGATCGCAGAAGGCAATGAAAGCTGAGAGGAAAAAAGAGTGGGACATTAAAACCATGAAAACCACCACTTAGGGAGACCATTTCTTCTCCCAAATGTAAGAATAATATCCATTAAACCATATAAAAATGGAATACTATTCAAGCTTTAAAAAAAGAAGGAAATCCTATCAACCACACAAAGCTAGAAGAGGTAAGAACTGTTTATGTAGGACCTTGATAAAATTCAATATCAGTTTGTGAGGTTTTTAAAATATTTAACAAACCCAGAACAGACGACAACTTCCTTAATTTGAGGAAGAGCTTCTAAAATATAATTCCTAGCATAATATTTATTGGAGAACAATAAAAGTTCATCCCCTGAAATAAAAAAGTAAGATAAGAAAACCTACCCTCACAACTTCCATTTAACATTGGACTCGAAGTCCTACTCAGGACAACAAAGGAGAAAAAGGAAATAATAAATATAAGATTGTAAAGATGAAAATAAAACTATCATTTTTTACAAGCAACGTTATTACTTACATAGGAAAAGCAAAGAAACAACCAATTTACAGAACGAAGTGAATTTAATAAGGTTCTCGCATACACATCAACTCTACACAAAGATAAAATAAACACAACACAAAATTCACCATCTTAACCACTTCTAAGCCAACAGTTCAGTAGTGTTACGTGCATTCCCACTGTTGTGCAATCATCACAACCATCCATCTCCAGAAACTTCTCAGCCTGAAAAACTAAAACCCGGCCACACCCACTAAACACCAACGCCCTGTTCCCCTCTTTCTCCAGCCCCTAGACACACCATTGTACTTTCTATCTCTGTGAATTTGACTATACATACAGCACGTTTTGCAGATGGTGTTTCATTTAGCATAATGTTATCAAGGTTCACCCATGTTGTAAGATATGTCAGAATGTCCTTCCTTTGCAAAGCTGAATAACACTTCCTTATATGTACACACATTTTATGTATCCATTCATCCATCAGTGGACACTTAGGTTGCTTCCATCTTTTGACTACCTTGAATAATGCTTCTGTGAACATGGGTGTACAAATTACTTTTATAATGCAAATATCTACTTTTGAACCATCAGATATATGTGTTTGCTTGTGTTCTATCTAATTGCATAAAGGCATGAAGGAAATAAATTTTTTACAGAGAAAATTTGCAAAGCTTGCTTGCTCCAAGGTAACCAATTGAAGTGACTTTTCTCTTGTTTATACTGATTTTATATTAATTTTTCCAAAAAATTGTATCATACTTTTATAGTAGAAAAATAAATTTTTTTTTGTTAGCCTGACATGGTGGCTCACGTCTGTAATCCCAGCATTCTGGAAAGATGAGGTGGTTGGATTGCTTCAAATCAGGAGTTCAAGATCAGCTTGAGCAAGAGCAAGACCTCATCACTACTAAAAATAGAAAAACTAGCCGGGTGTGGTGGCAATTGCCTACAGACAGTCTCAGCCACTCAGGAGGCTGAGGCAAGAGGATGGCTTGAGCCCAAGAGTTAGAGGTTGCTGTGAGCTATGATACCACAGTAGTCTACCCAAGGCAACAGAGTAAAATTCTGCCTCAAAAAAATAAAAAAGAAAAGAAAAAAGAAACATTGACCTAAGTCATAAAGTCCTCAAATTAAAGATAAACCAAACAGAAATGTAAAAAAAAAAAAACTTTGTTGTTTCACATTTGACCTATTAATCCTACTCTAAGCTCTTACCTTGTGGAAGTATGACTAGAAGAAGGTATTCCTTTAACTTGAAAATAGAGACAAATTTAAATTAATCTAAACATACAATAGGAAGAAAATTAAGTCAAATAGTAAAACCACATGATAAAGTATTATGCATCATTAAAAATAATTTACCAAGTCACGCGATTTCCGGGAACCCGTCAGGAAGAACATAAACAAAACAAACCGGAGGCAGCAGGGAGAGGGGCCATGGCCCCGGCAGGGGAACTAGACCCAGCTCCTGAGCCGCCTCTACACTCACAGAATCCCACACAATTATTAAAAAAAAAAAAAACAGTGTTGAAGAAGTTGAAGTGAAGATATTCTGGGGAAACATGCTGTTTATTGTGAAAACCATCTTTGGCCTTGGAATTAAGAGTAAAGCCAGAAAGGAATTTACAGACAAGAAAGAAAAGAAGTTTGGAATTGGACTCACAGGATCTGGGCTTGGAAATGCCTCAGCCTAGCATAAGTGGAATGGATCTGCCTTTTGGGAATGCCTTTCGAAGCCACACGTTTTCAGAACAAACTTTGATGAGCACAGATCTCTTAGCAAACAGTTCAGATCCAGATTTCATGTATGAACTGAGTGAAGAAATGCAGTCCCGAAGAAGATGAGGAGGATGAGGATGTTGGTGATAAGGATCATGATGAAGGGTTTGGCAGTGAGCACGGACTGTCTGAAAATGAGGAGGAGGAGGCAGATTATGAAGATGACAAAGATGATGATATTAGTGATACCTTCTCTGAACCAGGCTATGAAAATGATTCTGTAGAAGACTTGAAGGAGATGACTTCAATATCTTCTCAGAAGAGAGGTAAAAGAAGGCACTTCTGGGGACGGCACCTGTGGCTCAGTCGGTAAGGCGCCGGCCCCATATACCAAGGGTGGCGGGTTCAAACCCAGCCCCGGCCAAACTGCAACCAAAAAATAGCCGGGCGTTGTGGCTGGCACCTGTAGTCCCAGCTGCTTGGGAGGCTGAGGCAAGAGAATCGCTTAAGCCCAGGAGTTGGGGGTTGCTGTGAGCTGTGTGAGGCCACAGCACTCTACAGAGGGCCATAAAGTGAGACTCTGTCTCTACAAAAAAAAAAAAAAGAAGGCACTTCTGGGAGTACAGTGAACAACTTACACCATCACAGCAAGAGAGGATGCTGAGGCCCTCTGAGTGGAACCGAGATACCTTGCCAAGTAATATGTATCAGAAAAATGGCTTACATCATGGAAAATATGCAGTAAAGAAGTCACGGAGAACTGATGTAGAAGACCTGACTCAAATCCTAAAAAACTACTCCAGATAAGTAATGAACTACAGAAGCTGAATAAGGTGATTAGTGATCTGACTCCAGTCAGTGAACTTCCCTTAACAGCCGGGCCAAGGTCAAGGAAGGAAAAAACTAAGCTGGCTACCAGAGCTTGTCGGTTAAAGAAAAAAGCCCAGTATGAAGCTAATGAAGTGAAATTATGGGGCCTCAACACAGAATATGATAATTTATTGTTTGTAATCAATTCTATCAAGCAAGAGATTGTAAATCGAGTACAGAATCCAAAAGAGGAGAGAGGACCCAACATGGGGCAGAAGCTTGACATCCTCATTAAAGATACTCTGGGTCTCCCAGTTGCTGGGCAAACCTCCGAATTTGTTAACCAGGTATTAGAGAAGACGGCAGAAGGTAACCCCACTGGAGGCCTTGTCAGATTGAAGATACCATCATCAAAAGTGTAATCAGCTTCACTGGACACTGGTCAGAAATGTCTGCATTTGTCACATTATCCATTGTAAATTTTCATTCTGTTTTGCATGTCAGTTAGCATTATGTAAACATTTACAATTAGGTTACATTGTTTTAAGAACTAAGTAGCATAAGTGAAGCATGATCCAAAATACTTGATTATTGCATTTTCAGAGCATAAACCATGGTTAAAACTGCTACTGGCATCAGAAATGCAGCTCATATGTTTAAGTAAATGTTTAGGTACAGATTGCAAAAATCTGTTACAGCAAAACATTTTCAAGGAGTGAAATAATAAAATGCCAAGGATTGTGGCAGGTTTATGCTCTGAACCACACAAAAAAAATTGAGGAAGCATTTTTTTAAACAGTCAGTTTAGATTGTTTTTAGGATTATTGCTTTCTGTTCTAATTTTCCACAACCATTAATCTCATCTGTACACGGCACACCCAGCATTCCTGCCCGTGTGCCATATTAGATGTTCACTGTCAGAGCACCATATGATATATATAAATATATATACATATATATATGTCTGTGCAAGTAAGAAAAAAAGTATATTCTTTGTGCCTTGTATTTTGGGGAAACTATAAAACTGGTAATATTTTGTATGATGAAAAACCTTATGAGGAAAAACAAGATACGTAGATGGAAAAATTATGGGGTTTAAATTTTTTTTTTTGTTCCAACTCTTTTTCACATTTTTTGAATGTATATAAGACTATGTTGATTTGTGATCAGTGATTTTTGTATCCTCCAACCATTTTTTTTTTTTTGGCCGGGGCTAGGTTTGAACCCGCCACCTCCGGCAAATGGGACCGGCGCCCTACTGCTTGAGCCACAGGCGCCGCCCGATAAGACTATGTTGAAATGTAGATATATGCCACAGAGTCTGTGTATTGTATAAAAAACAAACAAACAAAAAAAAGATGGCTCTAGAAAACTCATATTTCGGTACTTGACCGGAAGAAGACAAATACTTGCACATTATTGCGATTGTTTTATTTTTTTGTACCAAAGACAAATGCAACTGATATGGCAAACTGCCAGTCTAAGTAAAGTTTTGCACAGCTTACATGATACTGTATGAATGTATGAAGAAAGGAGAAAAAAAGAAAAAATTAAGGGTGGCGCCTGTGGCTCAGTGAGTAGGGCACCAGCCCCATATACCGAGGGTGGTGGGTTCAAACCCAGCCCCGGCCAAACTGCAACAAAAAAATAGCCGGGTGTTGTGACGGGCGCCTGTAGTCCCAGCTGCTTGGGAGGCTGAGGCAGGAGAATCGCGTAAGCCCAAGAGCTGGAGGTTGCTGCAAGTGGTGTGACATCATGGCACTCTACCGAGGACGGTAAAGTGAGACTCTGTCTCTACAAAAAAAATAAAAAAAGAAAGAAAAAATTAAAAAGTCAGGGTTAGGGATCTTACTGAACTGTGAATTTTATCTCTGTTTGGGTCCAATTATCTACAGAAGGAGCATCCATACATAGAAATATTATTTTGCTGTTCCTCTAGTTCACTTCCATAGTAGACAAGTTGGTGGCCATTTAGGTGTTTGTCTTTATTTCTGCCCTCATTGTAGGAAATTTTAATATATATTCTTTTTAGTAAGCTATTGGTAAATAGTTTTTGACTTTGAAAATTAAAAAGTTTATTTAGTTTATTGTAGTATACTTCCACCAAACGACCAAAATAGATTATTTTTATTGTATTATGTATATATGTAAAGAAAGAGAAAAGCTAAGAATATCTAATTGTTTAATTGCCACTTTTCCAATTGATGTATTATTGTGCATGTAATATTTTCAAAGATCAACACAAACTTGAAATGAAAATTTATAGATTTTTATATTTTTGTACAGGTATTTTCAAACTAGCTTCTTCAGACTTACATGTGATTTATTCTATAGTTTCTAGAATTGAGAAACATTAACACATTTAGTTTTTAGGTGCTCTTTTTACTCATATGAAACAGCTTCACGAGTCAGTGTTTTAACTCTGTTCAAGCTTTACCTCTTGATGAGAAACTCCTTATGTCAAGGCAGCATTATCAACCTTTTCATCCTGTCTCTCTATTTTAGTTCCCAAATCCTGTGTTCTGAACTCTGGAAAGTGGTGGCTTAAAAACTTAGGAAAAATGTGTCTATCTAGCAAAGAAGAAAAATACCAAAAATTTCAGACCTAGCTGCTGGGAAAATTATCTCTTTCTCCATTACCCTCTGTAGAATTTATTCTTTAATTATACTTTGTTTATAAAACAAAAAAAATAATAATTTACCAATGTTAAAAGTTCTTATAATATGGAAAAAAGTGATTCCAATCATATAAATATAGATTTAAAAACACATATGGATTATGTGTGTACTTATTAATTTGTGCATACACACATTTGTACGTGGGTTTTGAGAAAGTTTTGAGACAGACCGTGTTATGGTCCATCATTTCACTTACAAGTCATACAGTTGACAGCGTCCTTTCTGATTCGACTTGCTCAGTTTATGGCTGTTGCTGAGAGGGCTTCATTTTACTCTACCTGCGTGGATTTTACATTTCTTGATTTTTGTGTATATCAAACTTCCATAATGACCCATGTACATATGTAACACGAGGAACGTATGTATGTTTATGTTTACTTATATACTGAAATTTCTCATTTTTACATTTTTCTATTTTTTCAGTTTTCAATACTAATCATGAATTATATTAGTAATTAAGGTGGTTAAAGTTACAACAACCATATTTAGACAAAAGAACTAACAAACAGATAGCAAGTATCACTGTTAATAGAATTTAGGAGGGAAAGTGATAAGGAACAACATTCATTTCATGACAAACAGGAACAGCTTCCGTGTGCAAGACCCACACCAACGTGGGAACTTGAAACTCGGAATTAGAGGTGTTGATTTTTTACATATTGGTGGTTGGGGAGCACAACTGTGGGGGTGTAGGGAGCGATTAGAGAAGTGAAAGGAGAGAGGTCTGCTGTTGGGAAGCTGATTAAAGAGGAAGAGGACAGGCAGTCCACGTAGTATTAGGACATTGACATGTAGTGCCCAGGAGTTCCACAGAGACCACACTGGCAGACAAGCCAAATTTACAGCAGAGTCCTTTCATTGAAGAGCCAGATGGCTACTGCCTCAGTGTCCCAACCTGGGGTTTCTGAGAGCAGCCCCGAGTGCTTCAGGGGTCAGGTTTTTAAGGCTTGGTCTGCATCCCGATTGGCAAGCAGGCTGACCAGGTGCATTCGGGTGGGGGTAGCAAGTAAGCAATGTACAGAAGCAAAATTTTTGCAGTTAGTTGGCTATATGTCATACATCTTTGTTTTAATATGTTCTCATACATCTTTGGTTCCAGTACTTTTCCTCCATATATCTTTGTCTCAGTGTTCATACATCTGGTATTGTTTAAAGTTCAATTTGGGGACAATCGGTTCATTTCCCAGGCCCAGGAGTTAGTCAAGCAAGAAGTTAGTGAGTACTTTCCCATCTGTCTTGAGAGTGAACCAGACTTACTCCATTTTGTTAAGGAACTGGTATTTTTCTACTTTAGCCTAGGCCTAACAGACAGGGAGAATGGGAGGCACAACAGTAGCCAATGCAAGAGATCAAAAAATAAAAGTCAGTGTTGAGAAGGGGGTGAGGAGTTAGTTCATAGAGGGTCAAGATGAGGGACTCTTAGGGAGAAAGTAGATGGAGCAAATGACAGCAGCAACATTAAAGAAAGGTCCACAAGTGCCAAGGATGTGAAGAAAAGGGACCCTCATACACTGCTGGTGGGAATGTAACTATGTGGCAATTCTTTGAAAAACTAAAAATATAATTAGCATATGATCCAGCAGTCATAGTTCTAGGTATATACCCATATGATTTGAAATCATGTTCCAGGTCTGGTGGCTCCCAGCTGTAAACCACCTCCCAAATCCCAGCATTTTGGGAGGCTGAGGTGGGAGGATTGCTTGAGGCCAGGAGTTCAAGATCCAGCCTGGGCAACATAGTGAGACTCCTGATCTCTATAAAAAAAATTTAAATTAGCCAAGTGTGGTGGTGGGTGCCTGTAGGAAGATCCCTTGAGCTCAGGAGTTTGAGGCTGCAGTGACTTCTTAAGTGCACCACTGCCCTCTAGCCTGGGCAACAGAATAAGACCCTGTCTCTAAAGAAAAAAAAAAAAACATAACCAGCATAACAGTGGTGTCTGTATGCCCATGTTCATTGCAGCATTATTCACAGTAGCCAAGATGTGGAAACAACAAGTATTCACAACAGATGAGTGGATAAAGAAAATGTGGTACAGATCAGAATGGAATACCATCATTTTTGGCAACATGGATTAACTTGGAGGACATTATGCTACATGAAATAAGCAAGGCACACACACAAAAAAATGCTATATGCTCTCCCTTATATGTGGAATCTAAGACAGTTGAGTTCATAGAAGTAGAGAGTGTACCTACAGACCCAGCTACTCAGGAGGCTGAGGCAGAAGGATCACTTGAGCTCAAGAGTTTGAGGTTGCTGTGAGCTATGACACCACAGCACACTACCCAGGAGCTGTGTTTTTGAACGGAGCTACTAGAACATTCACAAAGAAATCTGTGGCTTTCATGTGATATTTTGGGGGTAGCACTGGCCTGGAGCTGGGATGTCCTTTAAACCATCCGAGGATTCTGTGATGTCCAGGTTCTGACCCTACTATCAGGGCTCTCTGGAGAATATGGACTCAGCAGAAGCAGCTGGGCCCAGTGCCAAAATCTGGGCTGTGCAGGGTGACAGAGTGAGTCTCTGTCTCCAAAAAAAAAAGAAAAGAAAAAGAAGTAGCGAGTGGAATGGTGATCACCAGGGTCTGGTGGGTGGGAGGGAGGGAATGGGGAAGGGTCTGAGGGACCAAGTCTCAGACAGGAGGAATACATTTTGAGATGCATTACACAGCAGGGAGATTATGGTTAAAACTATGCATTATAATTTCAAAATTGTTTATAGGGTCAATTTCAAATGCTCTCACCAAAAAACAATAAGCGTTCAAAGTGATGGATGTGTCGGTCAGCTTGATTTAATCATTCCACATTGTGGAAATATCACATTGTACCCAATAAACATGTAGAATCATAATTCAACAATTTACAATAAAATAAAAAAAATTAAATGCCAAATGCAATTTCCAGGTTGCATGATGTAAAGACACATGCATTCTCTGCCCCAGGACACCCAGGTGAATGCTGCTGCCCGTGGCCTCTGCTCGCAGGTGTGTGGCGGGTAGATGAAGGTCTTCAGCAGCAGGAGCAGCACCTGTAAGCCGCATGTGCAGGTGCAGAGAGCTCACTTTTACTTTGGGCAGGGCCATCCTGAGCCCGCGCAGCCAATGGGCAGCAACAATGTCACGGCTGGGACCTACCCCATTCCCCCACCCAAATTTTGTTCACCTGGCCACCAGGTGGCCTCGTCAAGGGATCTGATCTTGGAGGTGAGACACCTGGTCTTTGCTTCTCCTGGCTGTTTTCCAGCTTGCTCTCCCCTTTCTTTCTCTGTGGGTGATTAGAACCCACTTGTTGGGTCCTGCTGTGTTACCCAACCTCTCTCTTTGGCTTAGCCACAGACCATTGGGTCCTTTGAAAGAATAAAGTCCAAACGCCCCCTTTCCTGAAAAGGTCCACATTCAAAACCCTTTTGTTTGAGGTATTTAGGTAAGTCCCTCACCCTTTCCAGACTTTAGTTCTAAAATAGAGGACAGAACAGGGGGTTCTGTGACTCAAACGCCAGCCTCACATTTGGTGGGAGTCCGAGAGTGTTAACTGTGCTGATGTTAATTACCCCTTACAGTTGCTGAAATGCCACATAATCCCGAGGATGGTATCTGTTCTGGTTACCAAGTGAGGAAAGGAAGTCACAAATAAGTCAATTTTTAAACGTGCTCTTGCCTAAGATTGCAAGTGGCAAATTAGTATTCAAAATTGGATCTATTGATTTCAAGCTTTATAATTGTTTCTTTCAGATCTTTCAAGACCCCAGTGGAGGAAGCTGTAGCAGCAGAGACAGGAATCCAGGAGTTGCTTAGACACAGTGAAAGTTCAAGTAAGTCTTCGTCCTAGGAGCATCAGCTCCCTGCAGACTGAGCCTCAAGGGGGTTTTGAGTGACCATTCTGCACCATGGTCACTAAGAGGAAGAAGGTGAAGGTGAGTCCCCAGCTGAGGAAGCTGGTTTCCACCATTGAGGATCTGAGATCCGCTCTGCAGATGAGCCCAAGGCTGCTAAAGTTCCAAAGTAAAGTGCTCCCCAGAGCCTCCCCACTGAGAGCAAATAACTCCTGCAGTGTGTATGCCCCTCTGAGCTACTGTGATTCCTACTTCCAAACACAGGTGAGAAACATCTGGAGACATTTCAGGACAGGTAAGAGTGAGGCTCACTCTAACCACTGGTGTCCCTTGACCACTTGAGATGTGGCTAGTTCCCAATGCACAGCGTGTCTTGTAAATGACATGTGTGACTGAAGTTAATCTCATCGGCTTTTCTTCATGTTTTTGAACAGAGCTACTAGAACATTCACAAAGAAATCTGTGGCTTTCATGTGATATTTTGGGGGTAGCACTGGCCTGGAGCTGGGATATCCTTTAAACCATCCGAGGATTCTGTGATGTCCAGGTTCTGACCCTACTATCAGGGCTCTCTGGAGAATCTGGACTCCAGAAAGCCAGAGCCCAGGGAGCTGCGGTGCTTACAGACTCAGGGAGACTCTGCTCCACAGGAAGAGGGGACAAGCACTGCACTGACAGGATCCTCCCAGTGCTCAGAACTCCAGGCAGAGAGGGCAGTCCCTGCAGGGTTAGGTCCAGCCACAGATGTGGCCCTGGCACAGCGCTGCTGCTTCCGACACTGGCCAAGCCTGGCTGCAGGACCTGGTGCTGGATTCCACACCCAGGGTGGCTCTCTGTCACTGAGAAGTGGCTTAGGGGAAGGGGCACAGTCAGGGTGAAGTGCCACAGCCCTGTGCACATGGGATGTGCTGAGGTCAGGTCACCACACAGACCCACAGCTCCCCAAGCCAATGCTCCAGGGAGAGGACTAAAGTCTTCCCCATCCTCCCTAATCCCAGTCCCTGCTATTATGTTTCCTTGTCATGTGGGAGTTCCAGGCACAGGCTTTGGGATGTGGCCCATTCCATGGCACCAATTGTGAGAGTTTGTACCTGCTCCAGTGTAACTGCAGTGAGATGGTAACACCTTACTCAGGTGTATCTGTCCTGACAGCCCCTCTGGGCACATCAGACATGTCCCACCCACCTCTGGGGATCCAGGTCATCAGGCAGTGGGTGAATGGAAGACCATTAGTCTGTCGCTCCATCACTGATTCTTGGGACTTGCTCCTGAGGTTCACAATGGCTCCACTTTCAAGGTCACATGAGGACAGCAGCCCTGTGCTTGATACGTGGGAATAGCCTGTAAGGGCAGCTAAGGATGGAGGTGACCCTCAAGAGCCACTCATATCCCAATCTCACTTCTCTCTTGAGTGTCAGCCCTTGAACATTCTGTGTCTGAGTCCCTGCCAGCATCCAAAGGTGTCCATGTTCAGGCCCAGGAAAATCCCTTCTGCTGTCTCAGCTTTGGAGGCAGTGACACTGTTCATCTCCTAACTCCTGGCATTATCACTGCATAGTATTGGAAACTCTAGGAAAACAAGAGCCTGCTGTGCAAATGCCTAGCCACAAAGGTGCAATGGGGAAGGCAATTGCAAAGAAAAGTTTAATTCTTTAGCGTTCTACAATACATCTGATTATTTCCTTTCATTCAGAATAGCTATGAGATACAATATATATTCTTGCTGAGCTCTGTGCAAAATCACATGTTCAGCTGGAAAGCACACAACAGCCCTGGTCTCTTTCTCCATGGACCTTACACATTTAATAGAAGGAAAATCTTTAATTAGGTAATGGCTATGACACATAGAATTCCTACTAAGTCCACTGTGGCTATAGAATACCGGCAGAATAATATGAAAATGTAGATGTAGGGAAACCAGATCTGAGAAACAAATGTGGACATTTATGCCTTTGCAGTCCCAGTGGGGTGTGGTCCCACATCTGCCAACCTGCTTGTCTGTGCATTTTTCTCTCCATGGTGGACATAACCGTGGACATGGACACGGCCCATGAGCACCTCCTTATCTCCGATGACCTGAAAAGCCTGCTGTATGGGCGGATCAACCAGGACTGGGCAGCATGTGCCCAGAGGTTCAGCCCAGTGTCCTGGGCTCCCTCCAGTACTCCTCTGGCTGCCACTACTGGAAGGTGGAGGTGGGGACAGTGGGACGTGGGCATCTGCAGAGAGTCTGTGCACCACAGAGGGAGGATCCTAACATCCTCTGCACATGGATTCTGGACACTGAGCTTAAGGGACAAGCAATAGCTCTCAGCCAACCTCATGTCCCTGACTGCCCTCTGAGCCCCAGGCTACACTAAGTGGGCATTTTCCTGGATGTGGATTATGGAATCATTACTTTGGGGACCTTTGGGATGGATCCCACATCTTCACATTTACCAGAATCTCTGCTTCTGAAACCCTGTGTCCATTCTTCTCCCTGAGCTCAAGCTGTGGTGAGCAGGGCACTCTGAGCATCCACTGTGCCTTAATGCCGACTCCGTGATAGACCATTTCTGTCGCTCCATTAGTCACCCTAATACCGCTTTATATACCCAGTAGGTGGTGCGTTCCCTCCCTTCTCTCCCCTCCTCTGCTTGATTTCCACTGAGTTCTACATGTGGGCTCATCAGTTATCTCCTGTTTTACAGGGAGCACGTGGGTGTTTGTTCTTCCATTCTTGAGATACTTCATTTTGGAGAATGGTCTCCACTTCCATCCAGGTTGTTGCAGAAGGTGTTGGTCATAATTAGGTAACTCTGAACAGGGGCTCCTGCTTCCCCTCGAGGTCAATATAATCAATATAAACAATACAACGTCACCAATGTGTCAGGACAGTGTGACGTCTTGTGAAAGGAAAACTTGGTCAGAGTCCTCTGGACTAACGAATGGTTGTAATGGAGAGAAAAGACAAACATTCAAGGCGATGGGTTTGATTCTCACACATTATTTGAATGTGTTATAGTACATGTACCCTGACATGTTGTAAATTTGTTATGCATCGATAAAAAATTTCAAGAAGGAAAGATGTGGTTTCAGGCTGAGGCATGAGGAGGGGGAACATTGGGCCCTTGTAGCAATTTGGAGCCCAGAGGAAGTGAGGAAGTACCGGAGAGAAACTCTGGGTGGGAACAGCAAACCCCCCCCCAGTAGTAGAACCTCAAGAATGCATCTTCCATCTTCCAGACACTCAGACCTGATGTGTACAAAACAAACTCTGTAGCCAAAATGTGTGTACCCCTGTAATGGGCTGAAATTAAAACAAAAATGGTAATCGTATTCCACAAATAGTAAAGCAGAGAATACAGGATACATAACACTATGTTAAAAAGAACTGGGTGAATGACAACTGTAATCACCTCCTTTTTATACCATTGGGGAAACTAGGACCTCCCACCCTACACAGAATGAAATGTCCCCCCATGCCACACCCCACACTGGACAGATGGGTCAGACAGATTGTTAGTCACACACAATCACATCCCAGAGAAAGATGTATACCACACACTACACAGGGCCACGGGGGCAGGGGGTTGTATGAAGAAGCTCAGGGAACAAGCTGGGCCAGTGGGAGGGGGGCTTAGTAGTAACAAGAGGGTGAGGTGAACTCGGGTTCCTGCAGGAGGGTGTGAATGGTGAATTCCTGCTGACAAGAAAGAAAACCCGCATACTGTTAAAAACTAGGGAGAGTAGCTGGCCCAGCTGGGATGGGGACAACATGAGTCAGGAGCCTGACCCACAGGGTGGGACAAATCTCCTAAAAGGAGGAGACTTAGTGCTGGGATTTGGGAACTGTAAGGCTTCATGTTATCAAGAAAAGCTTTGGGCAGTGCCTGTGGCTCAAAGGAGTAGGGCGCCGGCCCCATATGCTGGAGGTGGTGGGTTCAAACCCAGCCCCGGCCAAAAACTTCAAAAAAAAAAAAAAAAAAGAAAGAAAAGCTTTGAAGTTCCTGGATTTAGAATATGCTAAAAACCTGACTGACTTTCACATAATTCAGGGCCACATTGTGATCTGCTTTCTAAATATTTATCTAATATTTTCTTCATAATTTCCCCTTATTTTCCACTACATTTTATGGCATGTTCCTGAGATTTTAAAGAACATTGGCAGAATCTCCCCTTAGACTTACACATTGCCTTCTCCTGACGCCTACTCATGTGTCCAAGAATGCGTCTTCCATGCAGAAGTAAAGGGGACAGCCTGGAGGGCCACCGAAGGATGGGGGAGGGGATATGGTAAGAAAGAGAAAAGCAAATTATGAGCTCCCACCACAGTCACAGCCTCTGAGGTAAACGAGAGGTTTACAGTGATAGAGTCTTCAAAGGGGACGTTGTCCTGTCTGGTCACAAGGCGGGCAATAAACAGCAGGAGGTGCAGAGTTTAAAGTCATGGGAAAGACCCAACTCCAGGTCACATCTAAAGCTCTGTGTGCACAGACTCTGGAGTCAGCACAGTTCCAGAAAAGGGAAAGGACAGTAAGGACCGTGCCCACCTGGAATATGGAACAGCCAACCCAGATCCACCGGCGACTGTTCCCTCTACCCTGATTACAATGGCGCTTCTGAACAGAGATGCTCCCACAGGGACACAGAGCACTTTCTCTGCCTCTTGTTCTGGGCTATTAGGATCTTCTAATTGACAGAAGTTGCCCTTCCTCACCAGAAGGGGCTGAGGCTGAAAGGCACTGGGAATAAATTTTGCTCCTCACAAAAGTTTCTACAAAGTCTCCCAGGAGATAATGTCACTGATGCTACAGATGACAAGATAATAGGATCTCTGTAGTGACATCAGGTTCAGAATCCCTGTCCCTATAACTATGGATTCAAGGACCCCAGGAGAGCCCTGACTGAAACTTCTCTGCACAGATTCTGAGCCACGACCAGCCAGGTGAGTGCTCTGATTCCATACATAGAGCCTCAGGGAGAGAGAAGGGACAGAGTGTCACCAGCAGGAGAGGGACACACAGCTGTGGTTGTGCCCCGACATTGCTCAGAACAGGTGCTCACCGTTCTCTGCTCTAAGCATCCACACCAGGCTGTGGGAGTCAGGGGCAGGTGGTCATCTGCAGCATTGTCTCAGCGGACACTACATGGGGAGGATCTTTGTGAACCCCTGTGTCCTGGAGACCCTGACAGTGAGAGAAAGGAGGACAGGATCTCTCTAACGTCCCAGCCAAAGTGGGTGACAGAGCCACTGGGCTCTTCCACCAGGTGCACAAGAGTCTGCTCTTTTCTCAGACCTACCATAGACTTGACTTTAAATACAAGTGGAGAGTTAAAGTGCAGGGCTGTTGTTAGAACTTGTGTCCTACATATAAAATTAGAGCCACTGACAACACAAACATCTACAAACAGAAGTACACAGGGGGAAATAGTCTGTGACACATTATGTTGTAAGGACAATATTTCTGTTCTCAGGTCCCACTGAGAAGGATGCAGTTGACTCTGTAGAGTCTGGGACACTCGTTTGTGAGCTCTGTTGTGAGTTTGTGGGAAAGAAAAGAACCAGAAGCTGCATCCATCATTAATCTAATGCAGGGGAAGAGAGACCGACAAAAATTAGTGGGGAAAACTCTACTTAACATTCCAGTGTTATGAAAGTATTTATTTATTTTTTATTAAATCATAGCTGTGTACATTAGTATGATCATGGGACACCATACATTGGTTCATAGACCGTTTGACACATTTTCATCACACTAGTTAACATAGCTTTCGTGGCATTTTCTTAGTTATTTTGCTAAGACCTTTACATTCCACATTTACTAGGGGGACTAATGGGATTACACCTGCGGTGCATCTTACAAGGAAAGTGTGATTTTGGAAGAGAGGGGATCTGTTATTATTCCTTTACATTTAATTAGGCTTCCCCCATGTCCTTAGAAATGGTATGTAATTGAATCGATTTAAAAATACCTATAGTCATTGTATTTCTACTGTTTCAGAATGAGCAATAACTTTGTCCCTGTCACTGTGATCAAGAATTAATATAAAATCTGCACCGTGTGTTCACACCTGTCTTATGACCTGTATTAATTATTTCATACTATTTTGCTTGTTACATTAGCACACACTTCACTTTTTCATGGAGACAACAGAGGTAGAGAGTGGTAAAAACCCAGATTGGACTAAGCTAATACATGACTGATTTGACACATAGTAGGAGCTTTAAAGTTCTGGAGACTGGAATCTCAACAACCTACCCAAAGGCTTTCAGCCCAAAGAGGAATGAGGTTCTGAGAGCTGCAGGGTTGTCCTCAGTCTCAGCAGCAGGGACTGGGGGGTGGCAGCAAGACTTAGGTCTGGTGACCCCAAGACCAGTGGTGACAAGCTCAGCATGGTGCCACTTCCTCTGGGTCTCATGAGATTTAGCCAGTTCTCCCAAAGAGCGAGGACTTTTGGTAACTTGAGAGGTTTATTTCAAATTCATACCTTCCCTGACAGTAGCTGACAGTAGGTCTGAATCCTGCAGGAGTAGTAACATTATTGCCTCAGGAAGACATTACTCCTTCAACCAGAATGGGTCACCTTCCTGCGGGATCCCACAGAATCTAGCTGTGCAGCCACGGGGCTGTGATCAGACTTTGATGTGACACTCCAATGGCCTGTGGGTGACTTGAGGGAAACAGCCTGACTCTCCTTCGTAAAATGCAGAACTCATGAAAGACTCAGAGAAAACACAGGGACTCAAAAACTAAGGGAGATGTCAAACAATCTGTTACCCAGAGGATCTAAGGATCAATGTTGATCTGTGGTGAGCTGAAGATGACACCACTCAGAGAAAGAGGACCAGGACCTGGTCACTCAGCATGCTAAGGTCTGTCCAGTTACTATTACTGGCATTGTTTTTGGTCACTGGGCACTTTCTCCATATCGAATTTAATACCTGTACTAAATACCATCTTGTGCATCCAGAGAGTTGATGATTTAGAAACAATGTCTGTGTCCAGTCACTCCAGTAAATAGTGTTGAGTTCTGAAGAGGTGACGATTAATTCTCTCACAGGGAGTTGGATGATCTTATGATTTCAGCATGATTTTTTACTTTTCCACATCATTGTCTTAAATGCAGATATTAACGTGGTACCCAGGAGGGTTATGAACTGTCAATCCGCAGCTCTGTGTGCTTATCCCAGACCCCTCACTACACATGTAGAAAGTGCACGTTCAGTCAGTGCTTCTATGTCACTTCACTGTGGGACAAGACACAGATGGCTCCTAAATTATAAGTTTTGGTGGAGTCAGAATAGAAATAATTACAAAATAATGGTAAAACGTGAAACTGGAGCCAATGTTCATTCTCCAGGGTGAGCCTGTTCTGTGGAATACGTTTATGTCTCCGTTTTCAGGAGAAAAAAAAACCCGGAACACTTTTCTGAGATGAGAACCTAACAATGGTGTGGCCGTCACTAGCACAGCTGGCTCTGCAGTCCCTGACATGAATTCTCAGTGCAATATTCTAAGAACTGTACGGGAAGTGGCTATGAAAAACATCTTTCCTCTCCTGATTGTAGTTGGGACTCTGGCCAACATCTTTCTGTTCTTCCATAATGTCTCTCCAATGTATGTGGGCCTTAGGATGAGGCCCACACACACAATTCTCACCCACCTGGCCGTGGCCAACTCCCTGGTCCTCCTCTCCACTGGAATCCCCCACATAATGGTGACCTTTGTCCTGAGGAAATCCTTGTCCTCCCCTGAGTGCAAACTGATCTATTATGTCCGCCTAGTGGCTCGAAGCACCACAATGTGCTCCACCTGTGCACTGAGCACCTATCGGTATCTCACTCTTGTCCCTAGGAGCCCAGGGACAGCAATGCTCAGAAGAAGAGCCCCCAAGGCCACTGGTCCTGTCTGTGGCACCTGCTGGGTGTTCAGTGCCTTGTGGAGTATGTATGTTCCTGTGATAATGACTAGTCCACAGGACACAAATGTTGATAACTACACACAACGCAGTGGGTTCTGCTCACATTCAACTTCCACTGCAGGTATAATCTATTTGTGGTCAGCCCCCGATGCTGTGTTCTTTGTCCTCATGGGCTGGACCAGTGGCTCCATGATGCTTCTCCTCCAGAGGCACCGCCAGAGAGTACAGCATGTCCACACCACCAGCCAGTACCACAAAAGCCATGCTGAGACCAGAGCCACCCACACCATCCTGATGCTGGTGGTCACCTTTGTCGTCTTCTACATGCTGAATTCCATTATTCCTTTTTATATGGCTGCATGTTGGGATTATAGTCTATGGTTAATACATATCTCAAGTGTTTTGGGCTCATGTTTTCCCACTGTGGGCCCCTTTCTGCTCATTCTTAGGGACCCTAGAACACCCAGGTTCTGCTCTTGAACTGCAGATAATTATGACTAAAGGGTTAATTCCAGCAGACAGCACCAACAACAGCCACAGCGACTCTATTCAGTTACCATTGTCTGGGCACCCCTCGTCCCTGTTCAACCCACAATGACCTTGGAAACTCATTATGACATTGATGTTGTGTTGTGGATCTCATTGTTATACATCAAATTATAGGCACAAACATTTCATGGCACATTGGGGAAATGAATTTTCCCTTCAGCCAGACGAATTGTCTAAAAGAAATCTCCTTTCTTCAAGATTATGTAAAGAGTCCAAAGTTTATCTGAATGTGGTGGATACTAAGATGAACTGTGCTAATAAAGTTTAATAAATTTATTCAATAACATTTAATAGGGTGCTAATCCCTGACACACACTGGCTCATAATTTACTATGTGTCTAAGTAAATATTTCTCCAAGGCAGGTTGATACTTTATTTCATACATGAAGATAAGAGACTTAAAGTGTGAAGTATGTGTTTTGTCATATCATTTTGTATCTTTGTTTCTCTCCTGTTGCTGCCAAAGGCTTTATTTTTCAGAAGAAACGATGATGGGAGTGAATTGCTGCCCCTTATGTTCCCACAAGGAACATGAATATGAATTGTATATTTCTTTATAGAGTTGACCCTCAGTACACTTTACTGGTAGAATGCATGAGGCATTAATAGGCTTCTCACTAGACAGTGGTCAGAGCTGCCATCTCAAGATTTGTTACTTGGAGTTTTAGTTGTCGTCATTGAAAATCACAGCTGGGATTTGCTTTCTATTTTCTATCACCTTCTCTCCCCCTCCCCCCACCAATGCTTTGTCTCTCCTTTTGCATTCTGTGGGATGGGACAGTCTGGTATATTTCCTCAACCTATTATTTTTTTACTTAGTGGGATTAAGTTATACTTATTTCTAGTGTGAGTTATAGCCATCAAATCTTGGATTCCTGGCACGGCGCCTGTGGCTCAAACAGCTAAGGCGCCAGCCACATACACCTGAGCTGGTGGGTTCGAATCCAGCCCGGGCCACCAAACAACAATGATGGCTGCAATCAAAAAATAGCCAGGCATTGTGGTGGGCGCCTGTGGTCCCAGCTACTTGGGAGGCTGAGGCAGGAGAATCGCTTGAGCCCCGGAGTTGGAGACTGCTGTGAGCTGTGATGCTAGGCACTCCACCCAGGGGGACAGCTTGAGGCTCTGTCTCAAAAAAAGAAAAAAAAATTTTGGATTGCTCAGGTATTAAAAGATTAGCATTACTATTCCCCACTCACCAGAATGTGTAGGAACCCGTGTGATCCAGGAGCCCTGCCACAGACCTTGTGCTACTGATTTCCATGTCTCAATTCTGTATGTGTCATAACCCACAACAAAGTCTAGTTTAGCCAACAAGAACCAGTTGTCTCTCCTGGAAACTGAAAAATGAAGAAACAGTAGTGATTACACACGTGTGCACACAGTTGCCATTTCTGCTGCTCATAATTCCTTCTTGTCAATGTGTCTCCCTGGTATAATTTGCAATCAGTAGAAGGCACTTCCTTGAGGTTTCTCAGATGCATGCTTCCTAAAAATGAATTGCTCAGTTACTCTCTGTCTTGAAATGTTTTTATTTATGTTTTTCTCGAATGAAATTGTATAAAATGTATTCATATTTAAAAATTTAGAAGTGTGATTAAGAAAAAATATATTATTCAACCTCATTTTTAAAAATGAAGAATTTCAATCATTTCAAATATTCAAAAGCATTGATTTGGAATAATTTCACACGTATGTAATTTTCTCTCAGAAAGATCTGAATTCCACAATTAAGATCTCTGAATTCCACATTTTACCACATTTTCCCTGTCAATGTTGCTGTCTGCACATTATCCCAGAACAGCAGTGTTTTACTAAACTCACCAGAACAAGATGCTGATGGGGCACACAACCCCTCTAAGTCCCCCAAGGTGATTTCTCCTAAAACAAAGGGATTCTCCACATGAACCTTCATGTCCTTAAATTCCAAAAGCCAGTGTTGATAAAACTCTTAACTGCTCAATCCACAGATTGAAATCATATGTTCAACTGATCAAAAATGCCTTTTCTCTTTTCTGTCCCATGGTCCCCAGACAGCACGTGCCCCTTCCTCTGTCCTGCCTTTTCCTTGTCCAACCTTCCCACCCTCCCTCTGCCATTCCTGATCTTCCAGGTCCTCAATGTCCTATAGAATGACCCTCCCTGGTCTATCAGATGATCCTGGAGAGCAGACTCAGTTTACCCTTCTTCAGGAAAAAGCCCCTGAAACAAGGCTGAGATCCTAGTGCTGACACCAGGGTCCACCCTGTGTCTGCCACCGCAGATTGGGGACGCTCACCTTGATGTCCTGTCAGGGAGCTTCTGCCCAGTCCCTCTACCTGAAATCCCTGGACTTTGTAACTGATTAGTATTTCACAGCTCCCCAAGGGGAGTAGTTGAGATGTGACTATAGTGATATTCAGAAATGAAGTATGTAGTACTTTTTCCAGGATGAGTTTGTGGACTTAATCATCTAAGCTCGCATGTGTGTGTGTTTACACAAATACATGCCAGATTGTTGTAGCTCCCAATCAGAGGATAAATGCAATGTGAAGGGATTTGTAATAAAATGTGGGTCACAATTTTTCAATTTGCCTTAGTGAGACAACAGGAATTGACAACAGGGAATGTGCCCTGGATTTATTTCTTTTTTTAAATTTCAGATTGGTATCAGGGTACAAATGATTAGGTTACAATGTTTGCGTTTGTTAGGTAAGGTCCCTGCTGTCGTTGCATCCCCATTAGGAGGGAGCATATCAATCCACCTCCCACTTCCCTTCCCCCTCTTTTCTCCTTCCCCCTCACCCCAACTTCAATTGAAATGAGTTTTTCCAGGGATACAAGGCTGGTTTAACATACGCAAGTCTATAAACGTTATCCACCATATTAACACAGGCAAAAATAAAGATCACATGATCCTCTCAATAGATGCAGAAAAAGCATTTGATAAAATCCAGCATCCTTTTCTAATTAGAACACTGAAGAGTATAGGCATAGGTGGCACATTTCTAAAACTGATTGAAGCTATCTATGACAAACCCACAGCCAATATTTTACTGAATGGAGTAAAACTGAAAGCTTTTCCTCTTAGAACTGGAACCAGACAAGGTTGTCCTCTGTCACCTTTACTATTCAACGTAGTGCTGGAAGTTCTAGCCAATACAATTAGGCAAGACAAGGAAATAAAGGGAATCCAAATGGGAGCAGAGGAGGTCAAACTCTCCCTCTTTGCTGATGACATGATCTTATACTTAGAGAACCCCAAAGACCCAACCACAAGACTCCTAGAAGTCATCAAAAAATACAGTAATGTTTCAGGATATAAAATCAATGTCCACAAGTCAGTAGCCTTTGTGTACACCAATAACAGTCAAGATGAGAAGCTAATTAAGGACACAACTCCCTTCACCATAGTCTCAAAGAAAATGAAATACCTAGGAATATACCTAATGAAGGAGGTGAAGGACCTCTATAAAGAAAACTATGAAATCCTCAGAAAGGAAATAGCAGAGGATATTAACAAATGGAAGAACATACCATGCTCGTGGATGGGAAGAATCAACATTGTTAAAATGTCTATACTTCCCAAAGCAATCTACCTATTCAATGCCATTCCTATCAAAATACCAACATCGTACTTTCAAGATTTGGAAAAAATGATTCTGCATTTTGTATGGAACCGGAAAAAAACCCGTATAGCTAAGGCAGTTCTCTGTAACAAAAATAAAGCTGGGGGCATCAGCATACCAGATTTTAGTCTGTACTACAAAGCCATAGTGCTCAAGACAGCATGGTACTGGCACAAAAACAGAGACATAGACACTTGGAATCAAATCGAAAACCAAGAAATGAAACTAACATTTTACAACCACCTAATCTTTGATAAACCAAACAAGAACACACCTTGGGGGAAAGACTCCCTATTCAATAAATGGTGTTGGGAGAACTGGATGTCTACATGTAAAAGACTGAAACTGGACCCACACCTTTCCCCACTCACAAAAATTGATTCAAGATGGATAAAGGACTTAAGGCATGAAACAATAAAAATCCTCAGAGAAAGCATAGGAAAAACACTGGAAGATATTGGCCTGGGGAAAGACTTCATGAAGAAGACTGCCATGGCAATTGCAACAACAACAAAAATAAACAAATGGGACTTCATTAAACTGAAAAGCTTCTGTACAGCTAAGGACACAATAACCAAAGCAAAGAGACAACCTACACAATGGGAAAGGATATTTGCATATTTTCAATCAGACAAAAGCTTGATAACTAGGATCTATAGAGAACTCAAATTAATCCACATGAAAAAAGCCAACAATCCCTTATATCAATGGGCAAGAGACAGGAATAGAACTTTCTCTAAAGACGACAGACGAATGGCTAACAAACACATGAAAAAACGTTCGTCATCTCTATATATTAGAGAAATGCAAATCAAAACAACCCTGAGATATCATCTAACCCCAGTGAGAATGGCCCACATCACAAAATCTCAAAACTGCAGATGCTGGCGTGGATGTGGAGAGAAGGGAACACTTTTACACTGCTGGTGGGACTGCAAACTAGTACAACCTTTCTGGAAGGAAGTATGGAGAAACCTCAAAGCACTCAAGCTAGACCTCCCATTTGATCCTGCAATCCCATTACTGGGCATCTACCCAGAAGGAAAGAAATCCTTATCATAAGGACACTTGTACTAGACTGTTTATTGCAGCTCAATTTACAATTGCCAAAATGTGGAAACAGCCTAAATGCCCACCAACCCAGGAATGGATTAACAAGCTGTGGTATATGTATACCATGGAATACTATTCAGCCATTAAAAAAAATGGAGACTTTACATCCTTCATATTAACCTGGATGGACGTGGAAGTATTATTCTTAGTAAAGCATCACAAGAATGGAGAAGCATGAATCCTATGTACTCAATTTTGATATGAGGACAATTAATGACAATTATGGTTATGGGGGGGAAACAGAAAGAGGGAAGGAGGGAGGTGGGTGGGGCCTTGGTGTGTGTCACACTTTATGGGGGCAAGACATGATTGCAAGAGGGACTTTACCTAACAATTGCAATCAGTGTAACCTGGCTTATTGTACCCTCAATGAATCCCCAACAATAAAAAAAAAAAAAGAAATGAGTTTTTCCCCTTATGTGGGCATATATTAGTTTGTCTACTGACTTCATATTAGTATTGAGTACATTGGATACTTGCTTTTCCATTCTTGTGATATTGTACTAAGAAGAGTGTGTTTCAATTCCATCCAGGTTAATACAAAAATGTAAAGTCTCCATCTTTTTTTAAGGCTGAATATTATTCCATGGTATACATATACCACAGCTTGTTAATCCATTCCTGGGTTGATGGGCACTTAGGTTGATTCCACATTTTTTTTTTTTTTTGAGTTGGAGTCTCACTATGTCCCCCTTGGTACAGTGTCATAACATCACAGCTCACAGCAACCTCAAACTCTTGGGCTTAAGCCATTCTCTTGCCTCAGGTCCCACGTAGCTGGGACTTCAGGCACCCACCACAACGCCTGGCTATTTTTGTTGTTGTGGTAGTGGTGGTGGTTGTCATCGTTGTTTAGCAGGCCCCGGGCCGGGTTCGAACCACCAACCTTGGCGTATGTCGCTGGTGCCATAACCACTGTGCCTCAGGCGCCAAACCTGACTCCACATTTTATCCATTGTAAATTGATCTGCAATAAACAATCTAGTGTGGATGTTCTTATGATAAATGATTGTTTTTCTTCTGAGTAGATCCCTAGTAGTGGGATTGAGGGATGTGCCCTGGGTTTGAATGTGAAATGTAAGATTATCCCGTAAACACTTGAAAAAGTTTCCTGCACAGAGGAGTCAGTGAAAATCCATGTAAGGGGTGGCACCTGTGGTTCAAAGGGGTAGGGCGCCAGCTCCATATGCTAGAGGTGGCAGGTTCAGGCTCAGCCCAGGCCAAAAACTGCAAAAAAAAAATCCACGTAAGGTAATCACCCAAACATAATCAAACCCTGGTCCACCCTCTCTCCAACCTCTCAAGTTTACCTTCTCACGCCTCACACCCTGTTCACCTGTGAATCAGCTAACACCATTAGGATCGTGTTTGTACATTTTGTAAAAGCAGAAATGAGTATCATTTTATATTTTTTGTGATGCAGGAGAAATAGATGGATTGTACAAATATCACTTCTCTTTCATCATGGACACCATTACCAAAAAAAAGACTAATTGGCAGATTGGGCGAGAGATTTCATGTTCCTTTACCATCTTATTAATTAGAATACTCACATTTCATATCCGGGCGTTGTGGCGGGCACCTGTAGTCCCAGCTACTCAGGAGGCTGAGGCAAGAGAATCGCTTAAGCCCAGGAGTTGGAGGTTGCTGTGAGCTGTGTGAGGCCACGGCACTCTACCGAGGGCCATAAAGTGAGACAGAGTCTCACTTTAAAAAAAAAAAAATACTCACATTTCAGGAGGTGCCTGTGGCTCAGTGAGTAGGGCGCTGGGTGGATGGTTCAAACATGACCCCGGCCAAACTGCAATAAAAAAAAAAAAAAAAAAGCGTGCCATGGGTGGCGCCTGTGGCTCAAAGGAGTAGGGCACTGGCCCCATATACTGGAAGTGGTAGGTTCAAACCTGGCCCTGGACAAAAACTGCAAAAAAAAAAAAAAAAAAAAATAGCCGGGTGTTGCAGCGGGGGCCTGTAGTCCCAGCTACTTGGGAGCCTGAGGCAAGAGAATTGCCTAAACCCAGGAGTTGGAGGTTGCTGTGAGCTGATGCCACAGCACTCTACCGAGGGTAATAAAGTGAGACTCTGTCTCTAGAAAAAAAAAAGAATACTCACATTTTGGGGAAAATACTCTTGCAAAGAAGAGAGTGTGCTCTAGTGAATATAATTTTAGCTATGACTTCTAAATATGTTGAACTGACTCCTTGACTGAAATGTGAGGGGATTTTACTCACATCATCCAAACCATTTTGAAACCAGACCCGTCCCCATGTACTTTGGAAGAAAAAACAATGTTACTCAATTTTTTTAAATTTCAGTTAATCCCAATTCCAAATCTTATCATAAATAGGAATAATATTCAACACTTAATCTAGAATGATAATATGAGAATACTTTGTTTCTGTCCATATGCATTTTAAAAATAACACTCAGGAAACAGTCATGTCTTGTCTTTGCAGTGAAAACCCTATCCAAGTGTAAAAAACTCACTTTTGCCAGAATTCTATCAAAATCTGATTGGGTTACAGAGGAGGGGGTAGCATGTGGACCACGTGGGTAGAGAGACCCTCTCCTATAAAGCCCCTGGCAGGTGGGTCTCACTCCAGATCTCAGCTGTCCCTGGAAGCAGCTGGAAGACAGGAGAGAACCTAGTGTTCTAAACTTAAACGTAGAGTTTGAGTTTACTTCTCAAATTTCTATGAATGGAAGATGGGAGAGAGCAAGTTCTGGTTATAGAGCAATCTCTTCGTTCAGCAAACGTCTGAGACCAAGTCCACGCCCCTCACACCGAATGTACTTAGGGGCTCTGGACCATTACCCTGGCAGTATTGAGTGAAACTGATATTGTCAATGCCCAGGTTAGAGAAAGGACCATCTCTGTTTTATTGAAAAGAACCAGAACTTGGCAGATTTGATGAGAAGTCAAGTAGAGTTTCAGCCATGGACTTCTACCTCTCGGGTCCTGCTATAAGTTTTCCCCTGATCCTTGTCTGTGGACCCCTGATAACCCCCACTCTAACTCTACCCTCTGTGTATGTGAGTTCAGAGATTTTAATTTCATGCAAATGACATCAAACAGTGACTATGGGGCTCTGCCTGGCTGGTTTCATTTAGCACGCTGCCCTCCAGGTTCACAGTGTTGTTGCAAGTGACAGGATTTCCTTCTCATTTATGGCTGAATCACACTTTATTCCATGTGTGTGTGACATACATGAAGATTTCCTTATCCACTCCTCTGCCACCAGACACTTGTGATGCTTTCTCATTTGGGTTATTGTGAATAATTTTGCAATAACTTTGGGAGTGCAGATGCCTTTTTGACATACTGATTTCATTTCTGCTTCATCAGAAGTAGGACTGCTGGATCACAGGGTGGTTTTAGTTTTAATTCTTGGAGCAGCCTCCTCTGTACTCTTTACTGTACAGGCTGAACCAATGTACGGTACCAATACCATAACAGGAAGGAACACTTTTCTATGCACTGTCTCTGAGGCTTCCTGTCCTTGCGATCACAGCCCTCCTGGCATGTGAGCTGAGATCTCATTGTGGCTTTAATATGTTTATCCCTGATAATAGTGGACTTGACCACATTTTCACCTACTGGTTGGAGATTTGTACATGTTAAATGTCTGTACAGGTCCTTTGCCCATTTTTCAATCAGAACATTAGAGATTTTTGCTGCCTAGTTATATGAGTTCCTTATGTATTTGGGATTTCAACCTAATAGGAGATATACGGTTTGCAAATTTTTCTTTCATTATGTAGGTTTTCTTTTCACTTTATTACTTGTTTTTTGTTGTTGTTGTTGTTGTTGCAAGTTTGATATAGTTCAACTTGTTTACTTTTGCCTTCATGCCTCCTATTTTGGTGTGAAATCACGCTACATGCTTTGTGCCACATCCAAGTTGGACATCTGAGAAAGTAGAGGGTCTCCAGTGCCACCCGACAGAATCCTAATGTGGCCCACACACGTGAGGACACATTAGGTAAAAGGAAATAAGCACAGTTAATTTTATTTATTTGTAGAGACAGAGTCTAACTTTATCGCCCTCAGTAGAGTGCTGTGGCGTCACACAACTCACAGCAACCTCCAACTCCTGGGCTTAGGTAATTCTCTTGCCTCAGCCTCCCAAGTAGCTGGGATTACAGGCACCCGCCACAATGCCCCAGCTATTTTTTTGTTGCAATTTGTCCAGGGCTGGGTTTGAACCCACCACCCTCGGTATTTGTGGCCAGTGCCCTACCCACTGAGCCACAGGCGCCACCCAGCACAGTTAATTTTAACATACAGATATAATCTTCCCAACATGGAATCAACTTCTAAAGGTTCCCATGAAGATTGTGCACATTTTTTCTCATTGTGTCTTCAAGACTCATTGTGTATTTTCTGCTCACAAGAAAACCCTCTCCCTGGCGTTTCTTCTACAGCAAGTTGATGCATTGGAGTATACCTCACAGCAACCCAACCTCTTGGGCTCAAGCAATCTTCCTGCCTCAGCGTCCAAAATAGCTGTGAGTATAGGCATCACAATGCCTGACTAGTTTTTCTATTTTTACTGGAGAAAAAGTAAATCTTAATTCAGATGAGCCACTTCAGGGGTTCAGCAGCCACTGTGGGTATGGATACTAGATTGCACGGCTCAGATGTGGACCCTGGAAAGACACATCAGCACAAAGACCTTTGATGGCTCTTGTCCTTTATTCCAGCTGGCACTTCAAGTATCAGAAGTCCAGGGCCCAGAGTTTTTCATGTTTATGCTGGTCTGGGGTCTTCATTTACTACTGCTAATGATTTAAGATAGTAGGAACCTGGCCAGTGCAGTGGCTCACACCTGTAATCCCAACACTCTGGGTAGCTGAGGAGGGGAATCACCTGAGCTCAGGAGTTAAAGACCAGCCTGAGCAAGAGCGAGACTATCTCCAGTAAAAACAGAAAAACTAGTCAGGCATTGTGGCGGATGCCTATACTCCCAGCTACTCTGGAGGCTGAGGCAAGAAGATTGCTTGAGCCCAAAAGGTTGGGATTGCTATGAGCTATGCTCCAATGCATCAACTCGCTGTAGAAGAAACGCCATGGGAAGAGTTTGCTGTGCTCCTTCTGCCCTAGGGCCTCAGAAGGGTGACATCAGGCCCAATCTGCAGCTGGGGGAGCTGGTGTCTAAGGCCAAGGAACTGGAGCCCCAGGTGAGAGCTGTTCTACCGATGAACCCCAGGATGAGGAAGTTCCAAGATAGGAGTCTGTCCCACTCACCCAAACTCATAAAGGGCCCTGGGAAACAGCTTTCAACATTTTTCCATAACTGGGCATTAGTTGATGTCAGACTCCTGAAACAATATCTGTTCTCTCCTCTAAGTATGGATTTCCCCAGGATCCGTGCCAGTTTGTATAATAATCATGCGAGCAAACTGCAGTCTTGTTCTTCATGTATCTTATGTCCCAAAAGGGAGAAAAAGTATTCATTAACATATTCAATAACTCAAGCAAAAAAATATTTTCTACTATGAGTAAGGTGGACATGTAGTAATTACAGTAGAACCTCTGTATACTGACCACTCAAGAGACTATAACAGACTGGTCAGCATACAGAGGTGCTCATCATAAGGAACTTCCATTGAGTGCACATGGCGCATGTCCTGTCTATACTATTAGGTCACCTTAAAGAGGTGTACAGTGTAGGGAGGCGCTCAGCTCTGGAGGTTCTACGGTATGTCCTTCCATTCCATGTATAAAATTTGACCTAACCTCTGTTGGCAAGGAAAATTTTCCAAAGAAAATTGTAATTGGAGGAAGAAATGTAGAATAAAAGAAAGTAAATGAAACATCTGGGGGTTTGCAATAGAAAAGAAGAGGGAGTTTATAGTGGATATGACCTTGGATGTGGACACAGGTGACAACAGTCTCATCATTTTTGATGACCTGAGGAAGGTTCACTGTGGGTGTTTCAACCAGAATGGGGCCTGGCGAGCTAAGTGATTCAGAGCCTTGTGTGTCTTGGGGTCCCCTCAGTTCACTTCTGGCCATCACTACTGAGAGATGGACATGGGCAGGAGCAAAGAATGGGACATGGGAGTCTTCAAAGAATCAGTTACAAGGCAAGGACAGATGTACTGTCTACAAAATGGGGGATCTGGACTGTGGGGGTGAGAACACTGTTTTTCACTGCTTGCACCCCGTCCTTCACCGTTCTTTTGGTGAATCCCTGGCTCCACTGGGTGAGGATCTTCCTGGATGTGGACATGGGCACCATCTCCTTCTACTACATTGGTAACAGGTCCCATATCTTCACATTCACTAACATTCCTATTACAGAGACACTGCGGTTATTTTTTACTCCTTCAAATACAGCTGCCAATAGTCAAAGCTACCTGCACGTCTGTCCTCCGGTGGATCCATGGGTTGCCAGTCCTCAGGTTCATCCTGGGCAGGGCAAATGAAGCCATGAACACAAAATATCTATGGAAATTACTGAGCGTCCAGGCTGGGCGAGGTGGCTCATGCCTGTAATTCTAGTACTCTCAGAAGCCAAAGTTGGTGGATTGCCTGAGCTCAAGAGTTCAAGACCAGCCTAAGCAAGAGTGAGACCCCATCACTAAAAAAAATAGCCAGGCGTTGTGGCAGGCACCTGTAATCCCAGCTACTTGGGATTAGTTGATGTCAGACTCCTGAAACAATATCTTGCCTCTGTGAGGCAAGAGGATCTCTTGAGCCCAAGAGTTTGAGGTTGCTGTAAACTATAATGCCACAGCACTCTACCCAGGGTGACAAAGTGAGACTCTGTCTCAAAAAAAAAAAAAAACAAATAAAGAAAGAATAACAAATTACTGGGGTGGTGCCCATGGTTCACTGGGTAGGGCACCGGCCCCATATCCTGAGGGTAGTGGGTTCAAACCCAGCCCCAGCCAAACTGCAACAATAACAACAACAAAAAAAAAAATAGCGGGGTGTTGTGGCAGGCGCCTATAGTCCCAGCTCCTCAGGAGACTGAGGCAACAGAATCACCTAAGCCCAAGTGCTGGAGGTTGCTATGAGCTGTGATGCCACGGTACTCTACTGAAGGTGACATAGTGAGACTCTGTCTCTACAAAAAAAAAAAAAAAAAAAAAAATTACTGAGTGTCCAGAACCAGAGCCAAAAACATTTCTGCTTAGTATACCAATATAGCAAGAAAAAGTAATGGGTCATGTTATGACTCATGAATACAATTTAACTATACAAATTAGGGAACATACTCATTTCAGATATAAAATAATATCATCATGTTGTTTTAGGGGAGACGTATGTTCATATTTCTGTTCCAGTAGGTATTTTGAATTTTCACACTGTTTTCAAGTATATTCTTTTGTATTTTCTGTGAGATCAATGTGGTATATTGTGGAGCTTAAACAATAAATAATTTGATGTGACCTAAAAGACTAATTTATTTTTTATTTTTTTATTTATTATTTTTTTTTTTATTAAACCATAGCTGTGTACATTAGTATGATCGTGGGGCACCATACACTTGGTTCATAGATCGTTTGACACATTTTCATCATATTAGTTAACATAGCTTTTGTAGCATTTTCTTAGTTATTTTGCTAAGACCTTTACATTCCACATTTACTAGGATTCACATATACCCTGGTAAGATGCACCGCAGGTGTAATCCCATTAATCCCCCTCCTTCCTCCTCCCTCCCCCCTCCCTCCCTTCCCTTTCCCCTTTCTCCCTATTCTTAGGTTGCTAATTTATTTTTTAAATGATGAGGAAACAAGACCTATGAAAACAGTAAAAATATATATGTATGAGGTATTGAGTTTTACCTGACAACTGAAAACTACACATTCATTGCAAGCACACATTAAACATTCCTAGAGGGTAAATACAAGTGTTTATAAAAAAAAAAAAAACTCATTAATCTTAAAATTGAAAAAACCAGAGACAGGTATGGTGACTCACACCTGTAATCCTAGCACTCTGGGAGTCCGAGGTCGGTGGATTGCTTGAGCTCAGGAGTTTGAGACCAGCCTAAAATGATCAAGATCCCATATTTACCAAAAATAGAAAAATTAACTGGGCATTGTGGTGGGCAGCTGTAGTCCCAGCTACTAGGGAAGCTGAAGCAGGAGTATGGCTTGAGCATTAGAGTTTGAGGTTGCTGTGAGTTAGGCTAATGCTACTGCACTCTACCCAGGGTGACAGAGTGAGACTCTGCCTCAAAAAAAGTAAAAATAAATTAAATTAAAAATAGCTGGGCATGGTGGCTCATGCCTGTAATCCCAGCACTTGGGAGATCAAGGCAGTGGATTGCCTGAGCTCACAGGTTTTGGGGGTATTTTTGTTTTTTGAGACAAAGTCTCACTATGTCAACCTCCATAGAGTGCTGTAGTATCACAGCTTACAGCAATCTCAAACTCTTGGGCTCAAGTGATTCTCTTGCCTCAGCCTCACAAGTAGCTGGGACTACAGGTGCCTGCCACAACACCTAGCTATTTTTTGGTTGCAGTTGTCATTTTTGCTTAGCTGGCCCAGGTCGGGTTCAAACCTGCCAGCCTCGGTGCATGTGGCCAGTGCCTTAACCACTGTGCTATGGGCGCTGAGCCAAGCTCACAGGTTTGAGACCAGCATGAGGCAGAGAGAGACCTCATCTCTAAAAAATAGCCAGGCATTAGCTGGGCATTGTGGCGGGTGTCTATAGTCCCATCTACTCGGGAGGCTGAGGCAAGAGAATCTCCTAAGCCCAAGAGTTTGAGGTTGCTGTGAGCTGTGATGCCACGGCACTCTACCTAGGGTGACATAGTGAGACTCTGTCTCAAAAACAACAAAAATGAAAATCACTGGTCTAGAGAGAAAAAAAGAGATGGGCAAGATAGGAGACACACGTAACTTGCAGTATGAGGGGTGAATTAAGAAACACCTCAAATTCTTCAGAAGCTAAAAGATAATAAAAGTAAGCAGGGTAGAGCTCAGAGATGCTGACAAACATCAAGGGAAAAAAAGGTGAAATAAAGGAATGATTTTGGGGGGCATTATTAAGAGGAACATAGTTGGAGCCATGTAACAGTCTGTCCACCCGCTAGGCTACTAATTCTTTTTTCCATGGTGGAGATGGCCACGAATATTGACACAGCCAGTGGAATCCTCATTGCTTCTAATGACCCCAGAAGTAGCCATTGTAGGCACATGAAACATTCAGAGAAAACACACCAGAAGAGTCAGCTTCTTACTTTGTGTCCTGAGTTCCTCTTGGTTCACTTTTGGGCACTGTTACTGGGAAGTGGACATGAGCACAGCAGGGAGGGGAAAAAAATCTGTGAGTTTGCAGAGAATTTTTTTTGCTAACCAAGAAAGATGTAGCAGCTTACAAAACTTAGATAAGGGTCTACTTCTCAGCCAGCACAACTCCTGGGGCTGCCCCGTGTGGACCCTGGTTATCCCAAGTGAGGGTTATGGACATTGGAAACCTTCCCTTTTTCAACATTAGTAATGGATCCTCTATCTTCACATTTGCCAGAATTTTCACTTCTGAGCCACTGTGGCCATGTTCTTTGCTTTCAAATGCGTAATGGGGATGAGGGTGCCCTGATATTCATCCTATGAACAAGCCAGCTATTCCTCCAATATAGGCTGAGAAAGTTTGGACCAAAAAAAAAATGTAGAAAAATGACATGTATGTATAGAAAAGACTATTCTGTTATATTAATACGTTAAGAAAAGTAGAGCAGGCAGCGCCTGTGGCTCAAAAGAGTAGTGTGCTGGGCCCATATACCAGAGGTGATGGGTTCAAACCCAGCCCCAGCCAAAAACTGCAAAAAAAAGAAAGTAAAAAAAGAAAAGTAAGGCAGAAACCATATGGAACTTTTATAAATCATAAACCTGGATTTCAATAATAATCTCCCACTAATTAGGACATATTACCTGTTAAACAGTGATAATAGCAGGCTGGCCCAGATAGGCTCACACCTATAATCCCAGCACTCTGAGAAGCCCAGGTGGATGGATCCCTTGAGTTCAGGAGTTCAAGACCAGCCTAAGCAAGAGCAAGACCATGTCTCTACTAAAAATAGAAAAACTAGGGCGGCGCCTGTGGCTCAAAGGAGTAGGGCACTGGCCTCATATGCCTGAGGTGGCGGGTTCAAACCCAGCCCTGGCCAAAACTCCAAAAACAAACAAAAAATAATAATAATAAAAATAGAAAAACTAGCCAGGTGTTGTGGCAGGCACCTGTAGTCCCAGCTACTTGGGAAGCTGAGGTAGGAGGATCACTTGAATTCAAGAGTTTAATGTTTCTGTGAGCTATGACACCATGGCACTCTTCCCAGGGTGACAGAGTGAGATGCTGTCTCAAAAAAAAAAAAAGCTAACATAAGTACCATTCCAGACTGAAGGATATTTAGGAGATCTGACTAGAGGCAAAACAGACCCCTGAGGTTGGTGTTTTCCACAACCAAGGCTGCCTAGATTTCCCCAGGTAATAACCCTGATCATGATTGGCTCAAAATAACTAAATGGGAAGAACACTGGGGTTGAATCTTCCAGGGCACTTCCAGGAGACAGTCAATAAAATTACAAACAGAAGAATACTCCCAAAATTACAGGGACATTTTTAAAGGAGTCATAAAATAATCAAAACTTGCTAAAATAATAACAAAACATTATATATTGTATATACATAGCATATTATCATAGATCGAAATTGGTGGACGCTGCTGCTGCGTGACTGGAGATGTGAAAGAACAGCAGCTTTGCCGCGGGTATAAACTCGCTCCTGCAATTATTAAGGGCAATCAAGAAACAGACTACATAGTATGGGATGGCATGTAGTGAAGTTCTTTATTCGGGGATTTGTTTTTATACACTTCTAGTCACGTACACACTTAATCTATCATTTGTTAGTTTCACCATTACCTCATTTTACCTATCTGAAATTAACTTGTAAGGAAATATCTTGTTACCACATCAACACAATCACTTCTGCAGTAAACATTCTCTTCTAGACACTAATATTATCCTACAGATGCGATGTGAAAGCCATTTTACAGTGGTGCATTTTTTAGTTTGCCTTCATGAGACAAGAGGAATTAGGAAGTGGAATGTGCCTTATGCCTGGATGTGACATGATAAACTTATCCAGCAAACATCAGCAAAAACCGACTGTATAGATGATTAAATGAAAGCTTCTCAATCCAATCACCTAAATGTAATCTACCCTCCACCCTTACCTATAACCCCTGCCATCTCCCAATTTTGCATTCTCACGCCTCAAACCCTGACCACCTGTCAGTCATCTAAGACCATTAGCAACATTTTCTGAACTTTTTAAAAATGAAATGTACCTCTTTTTACAAATGTCATGATGAAGGAAACTAAAATCCAGGACCTTCACTAGCTGACTGACTGACAGCGATATAGGGATTTATTCACCAAACTTCTAGACAAGTATCTCTAAAATTTTGAAGAAAAGCCCCTCTGAAAACATGTGTGTAGCCTAATGACTAATTTTAGGAAAGACTTCTGAGTTGGTTTAATACATTTCTCTGATCAAACTGGGAGGCAATTTCACTTTCATGATCAAAAGCTATTTGAGGGTAGGCACGGTGGCACATGCCTGTAATCCTGGCACTCTGGGAGGCCAAGATGGTGGATTGCTTGATCTCAGGAGTTGGAGACCACCCTGAGCAAGAGTGAGACCCCATCTCTACTAAAAATAGAAGAAAAAAAACTAGCTAGGTGTTGTGGCAGACTCCTGTAGTCCCACTTACTCAGGAGGCTGAGGCAGGAGACTGAGGCTGATCAAGTCCAAGATCACTTGATCCCAAGAGTTTGAAGTTGTTGTGAACTATAACACCACAGCACTCTACCCAGGGCAACAGAGTGAGACTCTGTCTCAAAAAAAAAAAAAAAAAAAAAAAAAGAAGCTATTTGAAACTAGCTCTATTCATTTTATGAATATTACTAATAACCAAAAATATTTTTTAATTTCCATCCTAATTATAATTCTTACCATCAACAGACACAATATTGGAGATCTTATATAGAATGATAATATCCTAACAGTTTGTCCATATTAATATCTAAAATAACACTTTGAAGTTACAATCATCTTCTTTCTTTGTGGTAACTTCTCTATGACATCTGTAAAAATCTCACTTATACCGAAATCAAATTAAAATCTAATTAGATTTTAGAGGAGGGGCCAGATGTGAGTACAATGGGAAGGACCATCCTTTCTAATAAGAGCCCCTTGGAGGTCAAGCTCACTCCAGACCTCAGTGGCTCACTGGAAGCCACTGAAGCTAGAAAGGACCCTGTAAAGGAGAGGTGAGTCCAATCTTATAGAATTTCTCTTTCACTTCTCAGATCTTCACAAAGGGCAGAGCAAGGTTGGAGGAGTAATTTGTTATTCAGCAAGTGTTGTCTGAGCCCAGCTCAACATCAGGTACTGTGTGTAGCTTGGGGATATCAGGCTCTCTACACAAGCAGAAGGTGGGAAAAATGACAGAGTCTTGGGCAGCCCCTGTGGCTCAAGGAGTAGGGTGCCGGCTCCATATACTGGGAGTGGTGGGTTCAAACCTGGCCCAGTCAAAAAGAAAAAAAACTGCAAAAAAAAAACACAGAGTCTTTATTTTACTGAGTCAAATCACAGTTTGACCAATGCTACAAAGACAATGAAAATGTATTTCTTCCACTGCCTTATTCAACTTCTCAGCTTCTGCCAGGGCTTTTGTCATATCCAGATTGGCCTAACTGAGGGAGTTAAAAAGTTTCTGGGTCAAGATCCGTGCTGTCCAATAGAAAGACAGATTGAGCGTTCCAAAGCCCAAAATCCAAAATTCTAAATGCCCCAATATGCAAAACTTCTTGAGCGCCAACATGGTACCCAAAGAAAAATCCTCGTTTTAGACCTTGGGTGTTTCGATTCTAGGTTCTTAACCAATACCAAGTATTCTGAAATCTGAACAAATCCACTTTCTGGCCCTGCATATTTCAAATAAGGAATATTCAACATACATAACATGACCTACTATGGAATGATACCTTCTCTAACAGCCACATTAAAGACCATGGAAAGAAAGTATTTAAATTATTTTAATCTCAAAATATAATCATTTCAACATGTGATCAGTTTTTTAATGAGATAGTTTATATTCTTTTTCTCATTAAGTTTTCCGAATTGAATGTTCCTTTCCCACTCATAGAAGGTCTCCATTCACAAAAGCTTCATTTCATGGCATCAGTGGCCCAGTGTGGCTGGTGCTTACTGGATAGGACAGTCACAGACCCTTTTGCCAGCTCAAAGCATGAGTATGAAGCTTGTCCTTTATTCCAACTAGCATTTCAGAAGGTCTGGGCCATGAGTCATCTACATTTGTACTTATATGTGTCCTCACAACCCAGGGATACCATTTGCATAACTAGGAATTGCAAATGGTAGGCAATGATCTCTCTGTACATGTAAAGATGAGAGTTTCCCAACGGCTACTGTTCATTCAACACCACATTTTTTCCCCAATAGTGACCGTGGCTGAATATTTAAAGATGCCAGTAGTTGCCTTATATGTTTAACTTAGCTTGAAAAACCTATGCACCTGAAATGTGGATTCCTCTGCTGCCTCCAGTGCATGGACTCACTGTAGATGAAAACCCACAGGGAGGGAATGCTGTGTCCCTTCTGCCCTGAGGTCTCTCAGAAGAGTGACATCAGGCCCTCTTTCCAGCTGAGGGTGCTGGTATCCAAGGTCAGACCTTAGATCCCCAGCTGAGATCTGTTCTACAGATGAACCCCAAGAGGAGGAATTTGCAAGGTAGGAGTCTGTCCCACCTGCCCCAAACTCACAAAGAGCCCTGGGAAACAGCTTTCAACATTTCTCCATAACCATAGGTGTTAGCTGATGCCAGGTGCTTAAAACTTTTATGGTCCCCCAAACAACAGCTGTTCTCCCCTCTAAGTATAGATTAGGAGCACCTGGAAAATTTTTTTTTTTTTTTTCAAACAGAGCCTCACTCTGTTGCCCATGCTAGAGTGCCAAAGCCTCACAGCTCACAGCAACCTCGAAGTCTTGCGCTCAAGTGATCCTCCTGCCTTGGCCTCCCAAGTAGCTGGGACTACAAGTGCCCACCACCATGCCTGGATAATTTTTCTCTATTCTTAGTAAAGACAAGAAGGGTCTACTAAGGGTCTCCCTCTTGCTCAGGCTGGTCTTGAGCTCCTGAGCTTAAGGGATCTACCCTCCTCAGCCTCCCAGAGTGCTGGGATTACAAGTGTGGCTGGGCATGGTGGCCTGGAGATTTTTAACTATGCATAATATTGAGTCAAGCTCTAGATGTGTGCTGTGCAACATGGAACCCACTGGTAACTACTGAGCACTTGAAATATGGCCAGTACCACATGTGGGAATGATAATATTGTGATAATCTTAAAATATATTATTAAAATTAATCATGCCCCTTTCATATTACTTTTATATGCTTACAAGAACATTTAAAAGTTTGCATGCACTCACATTGCATCCCTGTGGACAATAATATGTAAATTACCTGACTATTTGCATATTATTGGTTAAACCAGGTAATGCTAGTGCTGCTGGTTTGCTGACCCCATGATTAGTAGTGAGACCCTGCAGCTGCAGAGTCGGCCCCCTCTGCTCTGAGGCCCAGGGAGCAGCTATGCTCAGAAGCCTCTAATCCACAGTGGGAGCAGACAACAGGTACGGTGAATAAAATCATCCCAGTGCTCAGACCCCAACCCCCAGGCAAAGTAGGTTCCCATAGGTTTAGGGCCAGCTGCACACTGAACTGTGTAAGCTACCAAGCTGACCATCCCCGGGTCCCAGGGCCTCATGCCTGATTCCATGTCACACGTTAACCCTGCACTTTTGTTGTGATGTAGTTAAACAAAGACGTGATTGAAGTGCATTGTGTGAGCGCAGCTGTACATATAATCTGCTAACTTCAGGATCACAGGCAGACCCAACACATTTCTGAACCCAGGCTGGTCTCTCTTCCCTGCACCTGTTAAAGTGTGTGAATAGTGGCTGTGTTGGGTGTGAATCCAACAAGTGTGCTTTTGCCCACATCTCTGTCCATAATACCAAGTGAATTACTTGGTTTTCTTTCTTATTCTTTTTCCAAATTGAGTTGTTATGCCCAGGAGTTTCTCAAAGACCATACTGCCAGACAAGTCAAATTTAAAGAGGAGTCTTTTTGTTGAAGAGCCGTCCGGCAAATGCCTCAGTGTCCCAAAACGGGGTTTCTGAGAGCAGCCCTGAGTGTTTAAGGGGTCAGGTTTTTAAGGTTTGGTCTGCATCCTGGTTGGCACGCAGGCTGCCCAGGTGTATCCGGGTAGGTTAGCAAGCATTGTACAGAAGCAGTGTTTTGTGGTTAGTCATACATCTTTGTTTCAGTACTTTCCCACCTGGTATTTCTTAAAGGTCAGTCCAAGGACAGTTAGTACCTCCTGATCCATTTCTCAGGGAGTTAGTCAAGCAAGAAGTCAGTGAGTACTTTCCTGTCTATCTTGGGAGTGAACCAGACTTACTCTGTTTTGTTGAGGGCTTGCAGTTCAGAAATTTGCCAAGAGATAACTGATATTTTTCCACTTTAGTCTGGGCCTAATAGAGTTTACTTTTTTGCTCCATACACCCTTGTATTTAGCAGGTTGAAACTTATGCCCCAAATTTTCTTTTTGACCTTGACAAATTCTTCTCCAATTGTTAGACAGTAGTAACTTCTCCAATAGAGCCAAGACAGGGGGCCAAGTGAGTACGCACTTCTGAGCTGTACGTGACCTCCATTTTCAGAATCTCATTGGGACAAGCAGCTCTAGACCCTCATGATTAGGGCTGCTTGGAAATGTTGGCACCATAAACAAACTTGCTCTTTCCAGGTTTCTCTTGCCCCTCTGAATTCATGCAATGTCTGGTCCTGAGTTGCTGCCAACATTCCAACATGTCCCCAATAACATACCTGGGAATCTCTTCCTCTGACTTTGACATTAAGCCATCTCATCTTGGGACACCAAGTATTGTCTCTTCATTTGCTTAAAGAATTCCAGGAAAGCAAAAGCCCAGAATGCAATTACCTAGTTGATGAAACTACATAGAGAAGATAATTGCAAAGAAAAAGAACTTTAATATTTCTCTATTATTCTGTAATCAATAACAATTTCCACCAATCATGTATTTATTAAATGTCTATATCTTGACAGAATCTGCCCTGATTTGTATAATAATTTTGAGAGTCATTAATCATGGTCTTTTCCTTTGTGTATTATATCCCCTAAAGCAGCAGTTCTCAACCTGTGGGTCTCAACCCACAGGAACTGTATCAAAGGGCCGCATTAGGAAGGTTGAGAACCACTGCCCTAAAGGAAAGAAAACTCTTTAGTCAAATAATCCAATAACTTAATGTGGAAAAAAGTCCTACTGTGAATAAAAGGGTTTGATACAATTATATTCATTCACCTTATAGATAAAAAATTGTCCAGGGGGTAGGGACATTTCCCCAGGAAATTCTGATTTGGGAGAGAAAAGCAGAACAAGAGGAAGTGAATGAATCTGGATTGTGCAGTAGAAGGGAAGTAGGGTATGGTGTTTGTCTTTGCTGAACTACTAAACTTTTTCTTTCCACAGTGGATATGACCTTGGATGTGGACACAGTCAACAACCATCTTATCATTTCTGATGACCTGAGTAGTATCCAATGGGGACTTTCCAAGCAGAATAGGGAGGAGCATGGGGAGAGAATCAACCATACCTTGTGTGTCCTGGGGTCCCCTCGGTTCACTTTCAGCCAGCATTACTGGGAGGTGAAGGGGGGCACAAGCAATGAATGGGACATGGGTATCTGCAAAGAATTGCCTAATCAGCAAGGGAAGATCCTGCTGTCTTCAGACCTTGGTTTCTCAGATTGTGGGTCTGAGAAATGGACAGTTCTTCTCTGCCAGCACCATGACTGCTCTCTTGGTCAGTTGCATCACATGAGGATTTTCCTGTATATAGACATGGGCACCATCTCCTTTTGCAATGTGATAGATCTCATACCTTTACGTTCAGTAACATTTCCTTTTTTTTTTTTTTTTTTTTGGTTTATATTCTCAAATGCGTTCTTTACTTTGGCTGTTTTTTTATGTAATATGAATAGTAGTGCTAGGCCAATAGAAAAGAATCTTTTTTTGTTAATCTTGGCTCTTATTTTTTGGCCAAGAATAAATGAAAGTGCTTTTTATATACAGTAAAAAGCTTGTCCAAGTTACAAAAGTTGTTTTTTTTTTTTTTTTGCAGTTTTTGGCTGGGGCTGGGTTTGGACCTGGCACCTCCAGCATATGGGGTCAGTGCCCTACCCCTTTGGGCCACAGGCGCTGCCCCAAGTTACAAAAGTTTTATCTAATGTTTATTTGCGTGTCTCTGTACCATGAGCTCAGTATCATTTTTGTGGAGCAAGGTAAGGTAAAGACGCACAGGCTATTGCCTTCCACCAGATGGAAAGCTCCACACATGCATCTTCTGGCTTCACGGATCTGCTCATGGAGAAGCATGAATACTATGTACTCAATTTTGATATGAGGACAATTAATGACAATTAAGGTTATGGGGGGGAAGCAGAAAGTGGGAAGGAGGGAGGGGGTGGGGCCTTGGTGTGTGTCACACTTCATGGGGGCAAGACATGATTGCAAGAGGGACTTTACCTAACAATTGCAATCCGTGTAACCTGGCTTATTGTACCCTCAATGAATCCCCAACAATAAAAAAAAAAAAAAAAAAAATCCACCAAGTCTAAGACTGGAAGCACAGAGCGAGGCCAAGCACGAGTCACTATAATGAATCCGTACATATCTAAATATGTTGTGGTGAAACTGGTTTTCAAGGAAAAAGACAAAATCTTACGGGATAATTGGTTTGACTCTTCAAACACAGAAGCTGTTGAAACAAAGGCTTAAATTAGGAAACATATTTTAAGTGTATTCTGGTAGCAGCGCAAAGAAGAGAGAAAGGACGTTCAGTAACATTTCTGCTGCAGAGCCTCTGCACCCAATTTTTGCCCCTGAAAATGTAATAAATGAGGATCAAGGCTACCTGAGTGTCCTGTCATGGATCCAGGCATTGTCCATCATCCAGTATATACTGGGCAAGAATAAACCTTTGACTACAAACAAAAGCATTTAGAGAAAATAACTGTGTGCTCACTGCTAGGAGAATGAGGACTGAAGACCCCATTCTTGGCAAAGGAAACCATCCCCAGAAAAAGAGGAAAACTAAAAAGTAAGCTGAGTGAGTCAGAACAAAGAAAAGTCAGCTAGTTTACATTTAAGCTAGCCATTGCTAGTAAGCTTCTTGCCTTTTCTGAAATTCTAGCCTGTTGGGGATGCAGTTTACAAACACCCTGCTGGGACTGTGAGCACTCTGAGGACAATAATGGCTATAGAAGAGATTATGGCAAGTCCTAGAAAAGATTCATCTTCTAGGGCATTTCCTGCCCATTAAACAGGCAAAGCAGATACCCATTGTGGAGATTTGCATTTGCCTGGGGCAGAGACTAAGGGAGTAGCTTGCACTCTGAGATATGGACAGAAGAGCTTATTTCCCTTATCACAGAGGAAAATCCTCTGTGGTAGGTGATGGGAGGAAAATGCCTCCCTCCCACCTATCCCTCAGAGATTAACTCTGGTGGCGTTTTTTTACTCCACAGAGAACTAACAAAGCTTAACACCTCCCTAGAAATCTGTGTGTATGACCTCAAGCAAGAGGCTCTCCCAATACAAGACTCAGATTTCAGATTTCTGAAGGCTGCCCTTAAGGTTAATAATAGTAATAGGAGCTGATATGATCAGTCGATCACGTCTTTGTTCCCTCCCTCATCTTACCCTCTGGGCAAATAGACTTCAATAAAATCAGAGTAGCAAACACTCAGGGCCATTGCCAGAATCCCACGACACTCCAAACTTTGTATTTCTTCAGTTGGCAGAGAGACGCTGCTCTCGGGGCAGGACCCTGACACTCACAACCATAGTTAAAAACTTTTTCTGCTTGGGAGAGACAAAGTCAGATGTTCTCATGTGGGAGCTAAAAAAATGTGATCTCATTCTGTAGTGAACAAAATGATGGTTACCAGTGGCTGGAAAAGGTGGTGGGGAGGGAGAGATTAAGAGGGGATGGTTAATGGGTACAAAACTACAGTTAGACAGGAGTAAGATCCAATGTTCCATAGACAATTGGGTGACAATAGTTAACAAGTTTTGTTCTATGTTGCAACATATCTAGAAGAATAAATCTGGCATATTCCCAACACAAAGAAAGGATAAATGTTTGAGGTGATGGAATATCCCAATTATCCAGATTTGATCATTATACATTGTATGCTTATATCAAAATATCACTAGGACTGCAAACTAATACAGCCTCTTAGGAAAGAAGTATGGAGAATCCACAAAGAACTCAAATTAGACCTTTCATTTGATCCAATTACTAGGCATCTACTCAGAAGAAAAAAATCATTTTATCATAAGGACATTTGCACTAGATTGTTTATTTATGATTTACAATTGACAAGATGTGGAAACAACGTAAATACACATTAACCCAGGAATGTATTAACAAACTGTGGTACATGTATAGCATGGAATGCTATTCAGCCGTAAAAAAGATGGAGACCTTATATCTTTTTTATTCACCTGTAGGAAGTTGAAACACATTCTTCTTAGTAAAGAATCACAAGAATGGAAAAGCAAGTATCCATGGTACTCAATACTAATATGAAGCCAGTAGATGAACTAATACCCGCCACACAAGAGAAAAACTCAGTTCAAGTTTGGAGGACAGAGAACTAGGGAGGGGGAGAGGAGGGAGCAGGATGGGTGTGCTCCCACTGAATGGGCACAATGTAAAGGTATATGGCACACCTCCTGGGTGCAGGACACAACTACAGAGGGACTCTACCTAACAAATGCAAACATTGTTAAGAACTTTTCTGCTTGCGGGGCAGCACCTGTGGCTCAAAGGAGTAGGGTACCGGCCCCATATGCTGGAGGTGGTGGGTTCAAACCCAGCCCCAGCCAAAAACTGAAAAAAAAAAGAACTTTTCTGCTTGGTATACATATGATACAAAGATATTGCAAAAATACATAGAGCATTTCATGAGCACTAATGAGGAGGAAATTACTTTTTTCCTTTGTTTGAAACTGAGTCTTTCTCTGTCGCCCTGAGTAGAGTACAGTGGCATCATAACTCACAGCAACATCATACTCCTGGGCTCAAGTGATCCTCTTGCTTCAGCCTCCCGAGTAGCTGGGACTACAGGCACCTGCCACCAGGCCTGGCTAGTTTTTGTTTCTTGTAAAAATGAGGTCTCCCTATGTTGCCCATGCTGTTCTCGGAACTCTGGCTTCAAGCTGTCTTCCCACCCTGGCCCTGGGACTACAGGTAGGAATCAAGGCACCCAGCCCTAATCGCTTTTAATAAGGACACCAGCAGATTGGATCGGGACCTACCCCCAACCGCCTCATTTTAATACACTCGGAAAAAGCCCCTTCTCCAAATACAGTCACAGTCTGAGGTGCTGGGCCCACGACTCAGAATGTGGGGAGCACACCGTTCAGCCGAGATGCACGCCTGCACGCTCAGAGTGGGCACCAGCCCGGGTGCCGTCCTGGGGAGGGGAGCGGGTGCGCAAGAGCTGGGCGGCGAGGAGTGCCAGGGAGAGACCGGGTTCGTGTGAGAGAGGGACGCTGCGAGGTGCGAGTGCTTCAGACAGAGGCGGCGAGTCTCCGAGACGCTGGACACCCTCTCTGCACCTCCCGCGCGTGCAGCCGGGAGGACACCAATGCGGAGAGGGGCCCCGCGAGGTCCCTGGTGCCCCCTACCGGGCCCGCACGCACAGCACTGCGCCGGGAGTCGCCCGGGCCCCGCAGTCCCATGGGGCTCCGAGCCGCCAGCGAGTGGGTGTGTAGTGCAAGTTCCTGAAAAGCAAGGCTAGAAATCTCCTTTTCACCAGCCGCATGTCCAGCCCTCCGCAGCGGCGAGCGGTATCCCTCCCGTGCGGCACACAGCACCTTCAGAGCCTCAAAAGGTGCCACCTGGTGTCCCTTTAGGGACCATGAATTCTCTGCAAAAAAGGAGGATCCCCGAATACCTCGCCTGCCCCCCAGGACACACGCACACACGTCCTTCGATGGAAGGGCCCATAGACGTCTCATCAACTAGAGTCCAGGCTCAGCCCGGGACTCTTCCGGCTGCAACCCCAGGAACGCCCGGCAGAGACGCAGAGACGCAGACACCAACCTGCAGCTGGGCTGGCCCAGAGCCGCCCGCCAGCTTCTGAGGCGAAAGTTTCACTAAAAGAACAGAGAAAAGATGGCCTGGACAGAGAAATCTGACGCGTTCATTCACCGTACCTCGAATTATAAGCCAGATAGGGCTTGAGAGCAGTATTTTAAGAGTCTAATAGGGAGACGTTGTCATTTGCGTCAGCGCCTACTGAGAACTGCTGCACCCAGAACACTCCAGAAAATGAGAGGAGGCACAAGGCTCTGGGCCAAATAATATGTTTCTTAGATACTAACAATGAAGAAAAGAAAAAAACTACACTATTTCTACCCCCCTTTTCATGTGGCTGTTAATATTCTAAGTAATTTTCGTATCTTCTTATCCTTTTCCACAAATAGGGAAAGAAATAAAGTCCATGACTTTTAATCACTCTAAGAAATATGAAATGAGATAGCAAATGGCTGCTGAGACATGCCTGCAAGGAGGCTGTCACTGTGCCCAGGGTCTCCCTGTCAGGGGGCCTGCTCCACACGAAGAACAGAGCAAGATTGCACCTCTTTTCCCAGGAAACATTACATCCCCCTGTAGCTTCCCACATCCCCAAGACCTCATCAGCTCACCCTAGCATATCCAGCCTGGCTGAGTGGAGACATGAACCCAGAGTTCTTTCAATCTTGTGCCCACCCTTTCTGGCGCCCCCCACCCCAGTCCTCCACTAACCCCCAGACACAAGAGTCCAGTCTGTGTAAGGAAGTGGGGGCAAAAGAGCACCCACTGGTGCAGACAGGTCAGGACTCACTTCACTGCATTAACATACCCATAACCTCATGTCACCCCATGACACTTTTGCATTGTGACCCATCTGGGAACTCCAAGGTTCAGGGGCCACATACTCTCCCATCTGCAATCTCCAAAGGTGACATAGGTCTGCCCTGTTCACCATGGATTGAGGCACAAAAAGATGATCACCAGGCTATCCCCCTCTTGGGGACATTCCTGGATGCCCCAGCTGGCCTAGGGGCTCCCCTTGCAGTCCCCCATTGTAGCATGCCCCAGCTGGTCTAGGGGCTCCCCTTGCGGTCCCCCATTGTAGCAAGTGTCCCAGCAACGTGGCTGGCTGTCCCCTCACCCTGAACCTTCCCCAGGCAAAAAAGACAATGAAGCCTGGCTGACCTCTGGCCACCTGGCTTCCCAGGGCCACCTTGTCCCCAGGGCCCTGAGCCCAGCCTGTTGGGAGCTACCAAGAAAACAAACCAAGCAATCAGGCCCCAAGCCCAGTGTCTGAAGAGACAGAGGTGGAGGGAAGGCCATCCTGTCTACTGCAGGTGTGGGCAAGCCTCTGAAACCCCTGGGCTATAGGACCTAGAACTAGCCCACTCCATAGACACCTGGGGACAGCGGCTTCATCCCCTCATGGGCTAATGCTAATGCTCCTCAGACATGGCCTGGCTCAGGGAAGAACCAACAGGTAGCCACAGAGGTGCGCTCAGCTGAGCCAGCAGAGGCTAACTCAGTATCCAGGGAGCACTGGGTAGACTGCAGAGGTCCAGGTGCTGCTGCACCAAACCCCTCCTACCCTCCTGGTAGCCCCCCACCCACCTACCTACCCCCTGCTCTGGGGAGTTGGGATATCACACCTCTGAGAGAGGCACTGGCTCCCAGATATCCCCAAGATGGAAACAGGATTCAAGCCCTGGGTCCCAGAGTGAAGGGAATGCTGAGGGACATGTTGAGTTGTGTGTGTGGAGTCTGGGGCAGCACACCCTTGAGAATTGCCATTTATTCCCGAAGTTGCCAAAATCATCATCAAAGATTTACCGAGGGGTGCATGGGGGGGGGGGTGTCAAACACTGATGAGGAGTCAGGAGTTTAGAGGGAGGGAGAATGGGGGGTCCCAGCCATCCCTCCCACTCCTAATGCCGTGGGAACAGGGTCCTCCGGCCAGCGCCCTTCCCCACCCCATGTCCAGCTTTTCTTTGGGCAGGAGGGGGGGATGTGGGGGAGGGTGTAGTGTGAGTGGGCACTGGGAGGGGACTGGGAGGGCCCATGTCACATGCACTCACAGCACTGACCTGAGGGAACAGAAGGGGGCAGTGGGCTGGGCAGGGCAGGGCCCCTCCCACCCTGGATTATAGGAGGAAGGGGTTTGTACTGGGGGCCGAGGGGCCCGGAGGCAGCACTGGGGTCAGGCCAGGGCCCCCACCAAGAGGAGAGATGTAGGGGGGTGCCCCAGGGCCTGGGGGCGCAGGGCTAAGACGGAGCTGGTTCAGGGTGAGCGTTGCAGGGGGGGCAGGCTGGAAGGGGTTGGTGACAGAGGGGCCAGTGGCTGGGGCTCCTGTAGGGAGAGAAAACAGAGACACACAGACTGTCAGTAAGCTATGTTCAGCCAGAACATGCAGCAGGTGGGGAGAGGCAAGATGGGAAGGAGGACCCAGGAGCCAGCCATGTGACCACACTCACCACTTGGCAGAAAGGGATTGGAGGCCTTGGCTCCTGGTGGAGTAGGGCCCGGCCGGCTCACCAGTGAGTCCAGGTCCACAAGAGCTGCATTGGGCCCCAGGAATGACTCCGGCGTCTTCCGGGTAGGAGGTGTGGGGGTGGGGGTGGCTGCAGGTGGAGGGCTCCCCACAGCCTCAGCCAGAGACTCCCCAACCCCACTCATATCAAATGCCCCAGGGCTGCGGGTGGGTACCTCTCCTGCCAGCAGCTCCAGCTCCCCTAGAAGGAGCAGGAGAGGGGCTCAGAGGGATGGCCTGGTGGGAGTTCCAACAAGCAGCAGTGCAGACCTGGGGTTCCCCACAGAGGGCCTGGTGCTAGAGGCCTCAAGGAGGAGGGACTGGGGCACAGAGGGGGCAGTGCCTGCCCTAGCCCAGAGCACTGAGTGTTGGAGTCCAGAACCAAAAATAGGTGTGTGACTCTGGTGAAGACACGCAGAAGAAATAATGACACCAGGCACAGTGCTTGATTCCAGGTCTCTGACCCAGAGGGGAGGCAGGTCAGGAATATTTACTGGGCACTCCGGCCTGAAAGGGGCTGCCCTGCAGAAGCTCAGTAACTACACAGCCCCAAAAAACAACCAGGTGGAGAAACAATGGTTTGATGACAACTGTTGGCTTGACTGTCTTTTTTTTTTTTATTATTCTATCTACTGTTGGGAAAAAATGTACAAACTTGTATGGAGGGAGAAGGACCTAAAACAAAAACTGCAGACTGGGCAGTTAATCTAAAATGAAACCCAGTGTCAGCGGCGCCTGTAGCTTAGTGGGTAGGGCACCGGCCACATACACTGACGTTGATGGGTTCAAACCCAACCCAGGCTAGCCAAAACAACAATGACAACTGCAACAACAAAAAAAATAACCCAGTGTTGTGAGCGCCTGTAGTCCCAGCTACTTGGGAGGCTGAGGCAAAAGAATTGCTTAAGCCCAAGAGTTTGAGGTTGCTGTGAGCTGTGATGCCACAGCACTTAACCAAGGGCGACAAAGTAAGACTCTGTCTCAAACAAACAAACAAACAAAAAAAACAAATAATTAAAATGACTCCAGTGTGAGGGGATAAAGTGCTGGGTCACCACCATCCTCCTCACTCCCCAGCCCCCTGCCACATACATAATTCTGCACCACAATTTGTACTTCAACAGAAGTTCCCTTAATTCAAAAAAAAGTGATCAAAGTTGACCTCATACCCACCACCTGAGAGCAAACAGATACCAGCTGATGCTGCTGGGACCCACAGCACCCACATGGGACACTGTCCAGATGGGTCGCATCAGGTGACGGGCACTGGCCTGCACCCACTAAGGACAGACCCTGGGTCAAGGAACACAAGGGATCAAGGAAGAGGTGGAGGATAGAGGGCATGAGTCAGGGCCACTTTGCAACTACCAGTTACCATATGGCAGTCACCACATGGCTGGCTGTACAGGACAGAGATTGTCCTTGTTCTGGACTTTTCTCCAAGTCTGAAATTACTCCAAAGACACATTTCTTTTAAAGACAAGTAAGTGGGTCTCACCCACTCTGCCCAACTGCACCCCCACCCTGAGTGCTGCAGGCCCAGCCCAAGGAGGGGCTCACCTGTGCTGCTCCCAGAGGTCGGCAGTGCTGTGCGGAGTCGGTCGAAGTCGGAGAACTCATCAGGCTCTGTGTCAAAGCACCCAACTGCTGCGGGGAGGGCGGCAAGGCTGTCTGCTTAGTACCTGCCCAGGGCCTTACCTCTCCCCCCACTAGGCCCCAGGAGACCAACTATTTACACTCACTCACTCACTTGGGGCGCTGCCCACCCCACCCTAGGTCCCAAGCCTCCCCCATACCTGTGGTGCCATTAGTGCTGGGCTTGGCAGGTGAACCCCCCCAGGGGTCCGAGAAGGCTGGCGCTGGTGCCCAAGGATCAGACGCTGGAGGTCTGCTAACAGGGGCCCCACCTGAGTGAGGAAAAATTTATGACACCCGAGTATTCATGACCTTGACTGCCAAGGCAGTTCATGGCCTGTCACCACTGAATCTAGGGCTAATCGCACAAAAGCTGCCCCATGCCTACCCCTTCTCAGCCAGCCTCCCCAGCATGCCTGCGTCCCAGCTATGTGTGTCCTGTCATGGGCTTGGTCCCTGTGCTCCTACGAGGTGGAGGGGCCTTGCCACTGCCTCCCCTCGACCAGTTCACATGCTCAGAGCCTCTCCCCCACCCCCCACCCCCAACTCCCCGTTATCCCCCTACCAGCCATCCCTGCCCCGCTAGGCACCTGGACCCTTTCTGCCTGCCCTGCCCCTCCCGCTCCCACTGCCCACAACCCCAGGCCTCCTCTGGGCCCCTCAGCTCTTCCTTGGGTACCCCCTCACAGTGCCCAGGGTGCCCCCTCATGCCTGGCACCACTTAGCTATGTATGTTCCTGCCCAGGGGCATGGCCAACTGGAGGCCAGCTCTAAGCTGTGGTAGCACTCACCATCGGAACTTCCCCATGGGTCAGGTGTGGACCCCTCTCCAGCTGCAGGGGCAGGGGTCCCACCCCAAGGGTCAACCGAAGGCCCTGAGGGGGCAGCAGGCCTCCAGGGGTCCCCGGAGGCTGGTGTGGGACCTGGAGCACTCCAGGGGTCAGCAGCCGGAGGGGCAGGGGGACCCCCCCAGGGGTCCGAGGTGGGGGCAGCAGAGGGGATGGCAGCAGCCATGGGCGCTGGGCCTCCCCAAGGGTCAGAGGCTGGTGGAGGAGCTGGAGCCGTGAAGACATCAGCAAGATCCATGAGGGATGACTACAAAGTGGGAAGACAAGCAGCATGAGGCAGCAGTGGGACAGCCAGGGCTCGGGCTGAGCTGAGCTGAGCTGAGCTGACCTGGGGCAGGTAGAGGGCAGGAGCCACCCAGGAGGAGAGGTGCAAGGGAGGCAGAGCCATCACAGACACCCATGTGTTCTCCCCTTCTGCCAGGCCCCCAGGTTGACCTGCCCATCAAGCTGCCCTGCCACAGCACAAGTCACCACTGAGGGGGCCCCTTGCCCCTCAACCCCTGCCCCCAGTCCATCCTCTGCACAGCACAGGGTGGCCCTTCAAACCCACCTGCCCACAGTCCTTTCTGTGGCCCTAAGGACAGAGACCAGGCCCATCCCTGGACCCACATAACCTCTCCCCGCCTTCCCCCAGAATGGCCCATAAGGCCCTCCCTAGGTCACCCTAAGCACACCTCTCCAGTGACCCCCATGATGGCTGACAGGATCAACACTCTGCGTTCTGGGGGTGGAGGTGTCCCCCACATACCCAATCAGCACCCCTGAAGCAAAGGGCCCCAAGGGGAAGAAGAGCCAGGTTGTGCCTCCAGCAGCCCTATCTATCCTCCCCACCTGTTCTCAGGGCAGGCTCGGGCAGGCACAGGCAGGGCGGGAGTGAAGGAGAGATGGGAGTCTGGTGCCCCAACTGCCTCCAGTAGGGAATCCTCACTGGAGCCCACTCAGAGCTATGTCCTGAATAGACTTTTCTGTCCACCAAGAAAGCCCCACTGTGCCCTACTACCCACAGCACAGGCAATCTGGTGCCCCTCCCATGGCTGCATCCCACTCCACAAATCTGGGCTGCCTCAGGACCTGCTCAGACCAGTAGCACACAGCACCCACAAGCCCGCCCAGTGAGCTCACCCTCGGGGCCAGGGAGAGCAACAGCAGCCACCATGCCGTGAAGACACTCAGGACAGACTAGTGACCAGTGAGAGGCCATGAGAGGAAGCTGAAGGACAAGCCAATCTGGAGTGACCTCAGCCCTGTCATGTGCAGCAGAACTACCACCCAGCCAAGCCCTCTCCACAGAGCCATGAGAAGCAAGGAAACATCATGTGGAAGCAGCAAGGTCTGGGAAAGTCTGCTGCTCAGCCATTGGGCACAAATACACCAGGAAAACACTATCCCTCTCCAAGGTCAAGTGGGAGAGAAGGGACCATAATTTTTCTGCTCACAGATCAGCCCCAGTGTGTAGCACATGATCCAGCACTCACGAGGTGCCTGAGAAGGTGGGGCATGTAGGGGAAACCTACTGCTCCTCCTGCATGGCAGGTTGCTGTCAGACTGCTGCCAGCCACCTTTCAGCTGTGATGGCCAGTGGTGGCAGCACCTGGCATGGTGGGACCAAGGCAATTCCCAGACCTGGCTCCCTGTGCCTACAGGGGAGACCCTCACCCCACAAGGCAGGAACTATCTGCAGAGAGGCCCAATGGACTGTGGGCCCCAGGCCCCAGTGGGGACATAGGGGGCTTCAGGGCCCTGTTTTTCCATCTCTGCTTGCTGGAGACCTGCCAGTGGGATGAAAAGAGTTCATGGAAGCCAGAGAGTGCAGAGTCTGCCCATACATACCTCCTCCTTACCCCCGGTCTCCCTCTTGCTCTCTTCAATGGCCATTTGCAGCCTCAGGTCATCCCCACGACGGATCCGCTCTTCCTGTTGGGGTCACGGGGCAGCCAGAGGGAGGGTCAGAACACAAGTGGATAGCAGAGGCTGACATTCCCAACCTGGAAGGCCCCCAACAAACCCCTCCCACCCTGACAAAGGTGACTTAAAAATTAAAATGGGATGCAACGATGTATGGAATGGGATGGGACACCTGGGTCAAAGGCAGGTAGGACACAGGGAGGAGTGTGGTCTGGGAGATGAGTGGGGGTGTCACACAAAGGGACAGTAGGCCGGCCCGGCTGACGTAGTGGCAACCCTGGCCCAGGTAAGCAGGGAGGGCCCTGCTTCACCCCAAGCACCTTAGGCTCTGTTTGACCTGAGGTCATTTGGCAGAAGACCCAGAGATCTGGACATATGAGCCTGTGGGCTGGAGCCCAGCAGGGTGGGGAGAGCTTCCAGAAGGGGCAATGGGGCTGGTCTAAGGGGAGCCCTGGGCAGGGGCATGAGGCTGCTCTGACCTTATCGTGCTCCTCTCGGCTCAAACTAAGGGCCAGCTGGAGCTGGACGTCGTCTTCAGGGCCGCAGGATGGGGGCTGGGGGAGAGAGAGCATGAGGGGGGCAAGGGGAGCCAGAGGCAAAGCCACAGGGAGGCCGAGAGAGAGCACAGTAGAGGGAAAGCCAGGGTTAGGCAGGGCCAAAGAAACCCTGAGGGACAGGCAGAGAGGGGCACACAGAGGGGCTGGAGATGAGAATCCAGTCAAAGAGCCCATGGGGCGCAAGAGGAGGGGTGGGATGTGGCATGGAGATGGGATGGCAGAACAGTGAGCCCTGGCACCACATCAGTACCTGGTCAGCCTCCTCCTTGCTCATGGCCAGGGCCAGCTGGAGCTGCAGCTCCTCCTCCCCACTGCTCTGTGGCCACGCCTGCTCTGCCTCAGGTGGGGGCCCGGAGCCCACAGCTGCTGATGAGGCTGGGACAGGAAAAACCAGGTGAGACCAGACCCTGGGTGGACAGGGGCTTCCATTTACAAGCCCCCTTCCCACCCCCCTAACCTTGGATGGACGAGACTGCAGATGAGGCAGAGATCAGAGACTAGGTCCCCAGGAGAGCAGGGTATGTGGTGCAGGGCAAGGACAGTTTATGTCCAGGCTGTGGGATCTGAGGCCCAGTCAGGGCAGAGGGGCGGGCTGACAAGAAGCCCTTGGTTCAGGAGAAGGAGTGGGAAGAGAGAGGGATGGCATGTGGCAGTGAAGCTGACTCTACCAGGAGAGAGCCAGGACCTCTGCACAGCCAGCAGCTCCTCAAAGGCCTCTCCTGGCCTCCATCCAAGTCCTCCTTGCTTAACTCCTCAAGGCCTGGGGGTGGGGGTGGGGTCTCTGCCCATCGACAGTACAGAGGACTGAGCCACCAAAGCAGGGCAGCACCTCCTGCCCTGCCCTCCCCACCAGCAGGGACCCTCAGCAGGGACACTTCCCACCTGTGTCCTGGGCCCCTGCACCCACCAGTCCCACTGGTGCAGGCTGCTCACTGAGGAGGCCCCAGCTTCTCCTTGGCTGCAGCGGAGGCAGCTGTCCCCTGGCCCCACCTGCGGCCTGGCCTAAGTAGCCTGGGCCAGACCCAGCAAGGTGTCGTAAGCAGGGGCCAAGCTGGGAGCACAGACTGGGACCAGGGTGCCCAGCAGGTGACAGACAGAGACAACAGATAGATGAGACAACAGACAAGGCTAACCCACTGGAAGGACAATACCCCTGCTCTCCTAAGCCCTCAGGTGGGTGCTGGGAGCCCCTGTAGCCCTGAGCTGCTTGGGCCTCACCGAGACTGAAGGCCCTATCTTGTACTTGATGGGTAAGGAGAGGCAACATACAAACAACACTCCAGGCTTCCCATCACCAGAGCAACCCACCTTAGCACGGCTCCCCGCAGGACTGCCAGCTCTCCCCCATGTCAGGGCCCCACACTCTAAATGCTCAGCCTCCTCTCCCAGCCTCAGCCCTCCAGGAAGCTCACTCCAGGACAGGAGCCAGACAACTGTGGCAAAGCCACACAAGAGCTAAAAAGCTTTATATTTTTTAATGGTTGGGGGTAAAATGAATAAACTTGTCAGGATGCATGAACCTAACTCAAAATTCAAACTTCAGCATCCATGAGAACAGTCTGGGGAAGAATAGTCCCTGCTCGCAAGTGGATGGCGCAGCCACAAGAGCCAAGCACAGCCCAGCACCCTCTGCTCTAGGATCTCTAAATGCCAAAACCTCCCTCCTTGGTCCCCTAACCCTGCCTGCCCATCCAGCCACCTTGAGCCAGTGGCCTGCGTCCTGCACCCGCCATCCTGGTCTCCAGCCCTAGCCTCCTCCCCACCTGGCCCCCTGCCTGCACTTTACACTCCCTAAGTGCTGCCTTATAGGCACACAAGTCGCAGCACTTGCCAGGTCCTCTTGTCTCTGAACAGGTGCTGAACGACCCCAAACTTGACTCTTCCAAACAGAAGGCCTCATCTCCCCTGCCAGACCCCTGGGGGTCACAGGCTACCTCCTGCCCATCTTCCCTGGCAGGTCCAGAATGACACACCACCCTCCCCATCCTGACTACCTCCTGCTCACCAGGGCACCCCACCCGCTGAATGATAAAGCGTAACTCTGGACATTCTCCCACTTCTCCCTGCTCAGCCCCTAAGCAGCCCTCCTACTCTCCATGACTTTGAGCCCCTGGCCAGCAAAGAGGGCATTTCCCAAAACACTCCAGGGCCTACACGCCCATCCACAAGACTGGAAACACTTTCTGAGATAGACCTTGGCCTGCAATGTACTCTGCTTTTCTATTTACTCTATTCCAACTGTTTGTAATTCTGGTCACCACCCACCAAACAGAATCTACCACCTAGGAACATTTTAAAGGCTCATTTCCAAGTGCAATGGTGTCCACCTATAATCCCAGCACTCTGGATGGCTGAGGAATTCAAGTTTAAAGTGAACTACAATCACACCTCTGCACTCCAGCCTAGATGAGACCCTCTGTCTAATAAAAATGAAAAAATAAATGTTTCTTCAAGCAAGCCCAAAGGCCCTCTGGTGGCCCGCAGGCTCTGGTGCCTGGCCTTCCTACTGTGCCTCATCCAGGCCACCATCCTCTGCCTGGAACAACCGCCCCAGCCATCTCAGTGTGGACAGAGCAGCCCCCAAAGATGCCGGCCGATAGCCTCTCAGAGGCCCACACCCCGTCTGGCAGCTCCTCACGGACACTCAGCTAATCCTGTGGGTGAACAGATGAAATTTCCCAATTCTAGGGCCCTGAGGTGTGAGGCAGGAAACAGGAAAGGGCCTGGTGAGCCCAGGGCCTAGGTGAGGAGAGGGAAGAGAGGAGAAGAGAGATACTGGGCTTAAAAGCTGGGATGGGGAGCCTCGGCAGGATAGAACCAGACTCTAGGCCATTAGGCCTCAGGAGACAGGGAGGGGCCTCACCCGTGGCCGTCTGTGCCAGTTTCTCCTTGGTCTTGAGCGCATGTGCCCGCTCCTCCCGCAGCCGGTCCTCATCTCGGAGCAAAGCCACCAGCTGCTTAGCCTTCTCACGCACATTCACACCCTGGTCCTTGCCATCCCGGTCCACATACTGGAAGTCCTTTAGCGTCTGCACAGCATACATGTTCTCTTTACACTGCTGCGACACACGCTCTGAGCCAGTCTTGATGAGGTACTCCATGAGCGTCATGGCCTGTAGGCAGGGGACAGGGATGCACCCGTCACCACCAAGCACCATGAAGATGAACTGAAAACCGCACTATGGCCGAGGCCCTGGGGCAACAGCAGGTCATGAGAAGGACTGACCATGGAAGCCCCGTGACAGTGGAAGTAAAAGGCACAAAGGCCACAGAGTATGACTCCACTGATGAGACATACCAGACGGGCCAATCTGCAGAGAGAGCCAGTTGCGGGCCACCAGGGGCTGGGGACAGGCAGGAACTTTGGAAGGACACTTAGTGCAGGGGTTTCTTTTGAGAAGATGAAAAAGTTCTCCAATTAAAGTGGGGGTGGTGGTTAAGCACCTCTAGCACAGTGGTTACAGTGCCAATCACATACACCGAGGCTGGTGGGTTCTAACCTGGCCGGCCAGCTAAACTACGACAGCTGCAACAAAAAAATAGCCGGGCGTTATGGCGGGCGCCTATAGTCCCAGCTACTTGGGAGACTAAGGCAAGAGAATTAAGCCCAAGAGTTTGAGGTTGCTGTAGGCTGTGATACTATGGCTCTCTACCAAGGGTGACATAATGAGACTCTGTCTCAAAAGAAAAAAAAAGTTTTTTAAATAAATAAATGATAAAATAAAGAGGTGGTGGCCACACAAGACTGTGAACATACCAAATGCCACTGAACCATCCACCGTAAAAGGTGAGGTGAACTGTGTGTGAGCTAGAGCACAGCCACAATTAAACAAAGGAAGTAGCAGCTGCCATTGGATGGGTGTCACTGCAGAGCCCACTCTACTTTTTTTTTTTTTTTTTGTAGAGACAGAGTGTCACTTTATGCCCTTCGGGTAGAGTGCCATGGCATCACACAGCTCACAGCAACTTCCAACTCCTGGGCTTAATTAAGCGATTCTCTTGCCTCAGCCTCCCGAGTAGCTGGGACGACAGGAGCCCGCCACCATGCCCAGCTATTTTTTGGTTGCAGTTCAGCCGGGGCCGGGTTTGAACCCGCCACCCTCGGTATGTGGGGCCGGCGCCTTACCGACTGAGCCACAGGCGCCGCCCCCCCACTCTACTTCTTTCCTTCCTTTTTTAAGAGACAGGGTCTCTAGCCAAGTGTTGCGTGGCAGGTGTCTGTAGTCCCAACTACTTGGGAGGCTGAGGCAAGAGAATCACTTATGCCAGTGGTTCTCATCCTTCCTAATGCCGCAGCCCTTTAATACAGGTCCCATGGGTCATGACTCACAGGTTGAGAACTGCTGACTTAAGCTCAGGAGTCTGAGGTTGCTGTCAGCTGTGACACCACAGCACTCTACCGAGGACGACACAATGAGACTCTGTCTCCAAAAAAAAAGAGAGAGACAAGGTCTCACTCTGTCACCCAGGCTCGAGTGTAGTAGCATTACCATAGCTCACTGCAGCCTAGAACTCTGGGCTCAGGGAATCTTCCCACCTCAGCCTTCCAAAGGGCTAAAACTACAGGTGTGAGCCACTGAGCCTGGCCTATTTCTTTAAGAAGAAACTCTAAAGTAACAAGGCACAAAACAAAACAAAAAACCACTTGTTAAATCACACTGAAGAGTACACTGAAGGATAATTTAGAAGGCTTTCTGTATTGCTCTGTAAGTTTGAAATGAGTCATCCCTTTTGAAGGTAAAAACTCACAGCCTTGCAAATGACCAAGAGGAACTCATCACCTTTCATACAAGGGACCTTTCATACCTTACATAGGTCCAAGGGATATACAAGATACCAGAACACCAGGAATAAGAAGGGTGCAGACAACATTATTGTTCAATTTGCACCCTTTGGTATCTTTGCATTTTATAACATGAGATCAAAGTGAAATGAAATGAGCGATAAACACATCCCCGAATAAGGTCTCTGTGCCTCCCCCAAACCTTGGCTGAAGCCTTGCTCTGATGAGCAAGGCCAGGGGTCACAGCCTCTTAAAGGCTCTGCTGAAGGGTTGGCCACCATCCTCAGAAAAAAAACACCTTAGACTATACAAGGGACTGCAGGAGTTTCATGACCCTCTACCCACACAGGGCTCTCAGGTCTCAACAGAGAAGAAAAAAGGGAGGATGAGTCAGCTACTCAGCTAAGCTCTGTCTAAATCAGTGGTTCTCAACCTGTGGGTCACGAACCACAGGAACTGTATTAAAGGGTCGTGGCATTAGGAAAGTTGAGAACCAAGACTCTAAACCAGTAAGATCTGCCAAGAAAAATGCCAGGGCCACTCATTATTGCAAACCCACATCTGGCAAGGCTGTTTGAAGGCATATTACAGTATTTACATCTGTAACTGAAGTCTTTACCCCTCAAGGTGTTTACACATCAGTGAAAGGAAAGAAGGTAAGTTCCCTATACTATCAAATCGACTCCAAGAGGCAGTCCTGGGTCCAGAATTCCTGGAGCCCTTGTGTTTTGGAATTAGAATTTTCCCAAGTTCAGACCAATAAGACGAGGCACAAACCACACACACATGAGAACACTCCCAGCACAGAATTACAGCCAACAGACCAACAGGCCCCATGTAAATGACAGTGCGTCAGGGTTTGCAGCAAAAGGATTACAAACAGCTTTCATTTTCAGAGTTCTTTGGACTTGTGGAATTACAGTTGAAAGATTATGAACCAGAAAATAGTGCAATTGCCCACAGCAATGTGCATGTATAAACTGCGATAAATTCACACAGTGGGACCACATACACACACACACAGAACAATAAAAAAATACAGCAGCGACTGGAATACACAGCAACACAGGTCAACTTCCCAGGCACGACTGCAAGCAAAGAAAGGAAGGCACAAAAGATTATACACAAGCTTCCGCATATATAGTTTAAGAACTGCCTCAAGTGAGACAGGTGCCTATGGGGAGGGGTGTTACGAGGAAGCCTCCTGCAGGGCTGAACACACCCTCCATTTCCCACTGGGCCGGGGCTACACAGTTATACACATACCTCAAAGCTTAACTGGGTTGTACGCTAATGATCTGCTTAGATGCTACTATTCACAGGACAATTTACCACTTATTTTAAAAGTAGGCAACTGGCCAGGTCCAGTGGCTCACACCTGTAATCCTAGCAGTCTGGGAGGCCGAGGGCAGTGGATTGCCTGAGCTCAGAGGTTCGAAATCAGCCTGAGCAAAAGTGAGACCCCCATCTCTATAAATAGCTGGGCACTGTAGCAGGCATCTATAGTCCCAGCCACTTGGGAGGCTGAGGACAAAGAATCACTTCAGCCCAAGAATTTGAGGTTGCTGTGAGCTATGAAGCCACAGTACTCTACAGAGGGTGACAAAGTAAGACTCTGTCTCAAAAAAAAAAAAAAAAAAATCAAATAAGTGGGCAACTGGGCTCGGCACAGTGGCCCATGCCTGTAATCTTAGCAATTTGGGAGGCCAAAGCAGGAGAATCACTTAAGGCCAACCATAGTAAAACCCCATCTCTACCAAAAATAAACTAGCTAGAAATGGTGGCAGCCATGTACAATTCCTACTACTCAGGAGACTGAGGCAGGAAGGATGCTTGAGCCCAAGAGTTCAACGTTGCAGTAAGCTGTGACAGTGCCACTGCACTCTAGTCAGGCCAACAGAGCAGAAGACCTTGTCGCAAAAAAAAAAAAAAAAAAAAAAAAGAAGTAGGCGAAAGGATAACCCAATAGTCTTTGTTTATTTTTAAAACAACTTTGTCAAGGATGTTTAAAACAGGTTCAGAGAACTTTTTCTGTAAAGGGCCTAGTATTTCAGGTTTTCCAGCCATACACTCCATCTCGACTACTAGGAAGCCCTGATGAATGGACCTGGCTGTGTTCTAATAAAACTTTATTTATAAAACAGGCGGGATTTGGCCAGTGGACTGCAATTTACTGATCCCTGGTTTAAGACAAAGACGGAGAGATCCTGCATCTTTAGAGAAGGTGGGCAACAGTGCAGGAGTGAGGCTCTGGGCTCTGCTCCCACCTTTAATACATGCTGGGTGGCCCTAAGCTTCTTTGTGCTTTAGTTTTCCTCACCTGGAAAAGGGAGCTGAAGGAGGAATAGTACTCCTTTCACTGGGTAATTATGAGGATGTGCACAGGGCCACACCAACAGGCCCTGAACCAACACACCCTCACACCCAGACTGGAGCTGGAGTCCTGCAGGGAGGACATGCAGAAGCCAGGCCTGCCAAGGGCCAAGCTCAGACTTTCTCCACAGGGGGGACAATGAGATCCACAAAATACAAGCCAAGCAGGGGCACAGGGTGGGAGAGCTGAAGCTCTAGAGAGAGCTCCAGCTCCCCCACTATCTTGAGCAGACAGCCCATCCACCAAAGAGAAAAGATTGTTCCTGCCCAACCCACCACCTGGGGCTGAGGTGACGAGACATGGTGGCAAAAGGACGGCAGGAAACAAGAGGACTTGCCCTCCTGCCAAGACAGGTCAGCATACAGGACTCTGGAGGCTGGAGGATGCTGCAGACCCACAGTGGCTCAGGGACGCTGGCATGGGGGATTCTGTCCTGAATTTGCTCACACTTCTAGGAGGACTGAAGCCCATGGGAGGTGGTAAGTCAAAAAAGAAAGGGAGGCACTGGCCAGGCATAGACCCAGGAAGCACCCTCCACCTCCTGAGTGTCTGCCCTATGCCTTGCTCAGCTACCCACACGCAGCCAGCAGGAGCACAGTGACACATGCTGACCCCACGCAGCCACGCTCAGGACAGAGGCATACTGAGAGTGTATTCCAGCTTCAGCATGAGGAAGCACAGTCTCCAAGTTCAGCAAGGGCCCTATGCCTTCAGCCATACAAGCCAGGGACCCCCCCCCCCCCCACACACACACACACACACGCACGCGCCCAAAGAAAAGCCTGCTGCCCCATAGGCTCTGACTTGGGGAAGGGAGAAAGGGGAGCCAAAAAATCAGGAGGGGCTGCAGGGACAGAGAGCTGGGCAGTGGCAGCTGGGCAGAGCTCAGGAAGGATTGCAAAGGGTCATGGGGGGCTTGGAGTGACAAAGATTATGTCTTGACTGTAGTGACAATCCTGAGATATGTGCATCTGTCATATCCAGAGTACTGTACCTGAGAAAGAGATTTTACCGTACACACATTTGTATACCTCAGTAAATATATCTCTCAGCAATTCTTAGTGAGAACCAGAACCAGGCTGGAAGAGTTGGTTGGAACCTGTGATGAGCATAGCCTACCTCCTCCAGGAAGCTGTCCCAGGGCTGGCAGGGTCCTGTGCTGTGTCCCTTCCTCCCTGGCACCCACCAAGCTGTCTACATTTTCCAAACCCCATCCCCAACCACCCAGGAGCTGCCTGAGGTCAGGCAGGATCCAATCAGGGCTGAGCCCCAGCACCTTCCAGCAAGGGTCCACTCCCACGAGCCATAGAACAATGTGTGGAATGAACATAGGACAAGTCACTTTGCTGTGTGGAGCCCACAGAGGCCTCCCACTGCCTATAGGTTTTTTTTTGCTACTGAAATATCCAAAAGCCATTCTCATCTTTAGAAAGCAGACCCAGGGCACGGGCCCCATATACCAAGGGTGACGGGTTCAAACCCGGCCCCGGCCAAACTGCAACCAAAAAATAGCCGGGTGTTGTGGCGGGAGCCTGTAGTCCCAGCTACTCGGGAGGCTGAAGCAAGAGAATCGCTTAAGCCCAGGAGTTAGAGGTTGCTGTGAGCTGTGTGAGGCCACAGCACTCTACCGAGGGCCATAAAGTTAGACTCTGTCTCTACAAAAAAAAAAAAAGAAAGCAGCCCGAACCCACATGGCAGAAGAAGCTTCACCCTGTACCCTCCCACTCTGCAGCAGGCTCACCTTACTCCCAGACCTTAGCACCTGCCAGCCACACCTGACCAAGGGCCACCCTACTGTTCTCTGCCCCCAGTATCTGTGCCCTCAGTCACAGGTCAAGGGTCAGGAAGAACGTGCCTCCCTTCACATGCCCATCTTCCCACCTCCTTTCACAGACTCGCCCGCATCCCTGGCCCTTTCTCCAATTCTCAGAGAACACTACCTGTCCTTCACAATAAGTGACCAATTACTGACTCAACCTATGATTTGGGTCTCAAACCGAGACCCAAATGGGATGTCAGGATGGGCTTGAAAATAAGCTAAAAAAAAAAAACAAAACAGGCCTCGATTCCCTGCCCCAACTCCCTGGCCTCAGTTGCCTCATCTTTGAGCAGAGAGCCATTCTGCTCATTCTGAGACTTGAGCAGGAGGTGTCAAAAATCAGCAAGGACAGGGAGTTAGGCCAAGACAGGCCCCAGTCCAAGTCTGCGAGGGTAGGTCCTGTGCAGATGCCACCAAAGCAGCAGCACCAAGACCCTCTGACTCTCACCAGACCCTGCCCAGGGTCAGACATCTACCAACACCCAATAACTAGCCTGAGGCCCCACCACAAAGACAATGATGACCCAGTCACCTGACCCCAGCCTACATCCTTGGCCACTGTGCTGTAACACAAGGCACAGAGTGATCAGACTACAGGGGAGATATCAGACTCCTTGGCTCCAAGAGCAGTGGTCAAACAGAAAACAGGCTCCCTGAGTCCTGCCCAGACTCATCCCTTTCTTTGGCTGTGGCCCAAGATCCAAGCATCTGCTCAGTGGACTAGCACGCACGAGGCCACTTCTGTGGAAGTTGCATTAGCCACATTTACCAAAATCACATATGCATACACCCCTTTGACCCAGAAATTCCTGTTCTAGAAATTGGCAAACATATAAGGATATTCCCACCCTTATTATAAAAACAGAACACTGTACATGCCTTAAAGAAAAAAATCCATCAACAGGGAACTAGTTAAATAATGATCAATCCATGTAGCTGAGCATTCTGAAACTGTAAAAGAAAAATAAGTGTGACCATTTACATCCTAACAGGATGTTCTCTAAAATAGAGTCTCATTTTCCTTTTTGAGATTGGGGTCAAATTTACATACAGTAAAATATTCATTTTAACATATGGTCTGAGGTCTGACAAATATGGATGGCATGTAATTACTGCTACAATCAAGATACAAAGCAGTCCCGCTGTCCCCAAAATTTCCTTTTGCTGCCCCTTGGGTAGCCAGCCCCTCCTCTCTGACTCCTGGCAGGTAACACCAACCTGTTATCTGTGCCCTATCCCTGCAGGCCTGCCTCTCCCTGAATGTCAGACAAACAGCAGCAAACAGTACACAATCTAAGTCTGACATAGTACATGAGGCTCATCTGGGCTGCTGGGCACAAAGCCACAGCAAAGCTTCCACCTGTGACAAGTGAAGCACACACTTGCTTGGTTGGGTGTGCAGAGGTGGTCCCAGAGGCTGAGAGAGGAATGGGCATCTGTGCACTCAGCAGGGAGGGAATTGAGACCCTCTTAGGCCTTCTGAGTGTATGAATCTTAGAAATGTACCACTCATTCAAATAGATTTACATGGTCAGGGCGTGCACAGTCTGCCCAACCCCTGCCCCACAGGCCCAGGGCTGACCTTGTAGACATGCCGCCAGTTCTTGCCATGGTCATTGAGCCGCTTCCAGATCATGCTCATGATCTCCGAGAAGGCGACAACGTTGTAAGTGAGGTCGGCGATCTCGGACATGAGGGAGCTGGATGGGCCCCAGGGGTCGTTGCTTGTGGCCTCTCGAACCTTGATCTCGGCCTCTGAGTAGTTGTGGACAATGTTCTTCATCTGGCGCCTCAGAGATGAGGTCGACATGGTGCCCAACAGCAGTGAGGGGCACAGCCCCCTCAAGGTTTGGCGTGATGGAGTGACTCTTGAGGTTGGTCACTGCATTTAAGAAGGGGAGAGAACCTTTGGAAACACAAACAGGATACTGCTGAGAGCCTGTGCCCAACCTTCAGGGACTTCCCATTGCCCTCAAAGCCGAAGATGAGTTCCTAATTGTGGCCCAGAAGGCTCTGTCCTTTGTTAACCTCCTTCTGAAAGTTAAGCGTCCATCTTTCAGTTCCTCAAACATGCTGTCTCCTTCCCACTTGGGGCCCCTGCTCAGCCAGGCAGAATGTGCAGATCATAGGCCTTCACCCCAGCTGGGCTACCTCCTGGCTGGCCACCTGGGACAGGGGGCAAAGGAGCCAAGAACTTTTGCCTCCTGGCTTTCTTCTCTGTAAACTGGGGCTCCATGCAGTGATCTAGGGAACTGAGAGAACACGGTGAGCAGAAAGCGCTCAGTGAACGCAGGTAGCACGTCACGAGACCCTCCGTCCTTGTGCTCTTCCTCCTTCCTCCCCCAGGGATACCCACTCACCCCAACAACTCCACTCCAGTTTCCCAGATCTGCACCCCAACACCACAGCTACCATCTCCAGAGCCTTGTCGGTAGACTCTGTTACCTTCATGATTTTATAATCATTTGTCTGATCCTGTGGCTAAAGTCAACCCCTGAGCTCCACAGGGACAGAGAATACATTTGTCTGGATGTGGCTTTTCCCAGCAGAGAAGCTGGCCCAGAAAAACCATTCAGAAAATGTTCAGGAAGGAAGTGAAGGAGGGAGGGCAGGAAAGACCTCTGGAGAAAGGATTGGAGGGGGCAGGAGTGGAGGAATCCTAAAGCAACACAGGAAAGGAGCCCAAGGAGGGATTAAAAAGATAAGCAGAAGGGGGCGGCCATCCCAAGGTAGCAAGAAGATGGAAGTTACCAGCGAACTAGGTGTCCCAAGGGCAGGAGAAGCACACGGCTCAGAAGGAGAGATAAGGAGCATGGCCCCACAGCCTGCATCCTAGCAGGAACTTGCTCTGCAAGGTGCATTATCTCATTTAACAGAGACTGGGCTCTCAGAGAGTAAATATTTCAGCCAAGGTCAGACACTTAGCATAGCTGTGCAGACTCTACCCAAGGCCCACTTGAAACTCCAAAACTCACTTTTAAATTAACCTAAATTATGAACTTTGCTGAGATCAGTGATGAGAAAAGCAGAAGAAAGACAATCAAGCAAACACAATCACCATTCATGCAACAATCAGCCTGAGCCAGGCCCTGCTCCGTGCTGTTCACACGTAACTCACCCAACCCTTGCAGCAACTCCATGTTCACAGCCACCTCGGAGGGTGGGGGGGGCTGAGGCCCAGAGAGGTTAACTATTTTTCTTGCCCAGGGACACATCTCATTCTTGGAGCAACCTGATCCCAGAGCAGGTTCCGACCATCACAGTCAATGCCACTCCAACAAGGTTTTTACCCGACCATGATTTAAGAGGGAGAGCAAGAGAGGCCGGCCCCTGCCTTCAACTCAGGCCAGAGAGCCAGGGGCCTGAAGAGAGGTGTAGCTCGTTGAACAAAAGTGGCCACAATCCTAACATAGGCACAGCCACACACACTAAGATGAAGAAATGAAGTGACAAATACAGAAAAGATGAGTGACAAGAAATGAGAGAGACAGACACATGGACAGAAAGAGACACAGAAAAACCCAGGGAGAAAGAACACTCCAGAGATACAGTGACACAGACAGACATAATAAGAAACAAATAAGAAAACATGGTAAGAGGCAGGAGGACACAAAGAGCCCTGGGACTGAGAAAAATGGGATATAATGGAAAAGAACATGAAATCTAGATTCAAATCCTGACCACGTCAGCTAGCAGAGGAGCAAACCTCCTTGAGATTCAGTTTGCTCAACTCTGAAATGAAAGAAAGAATTCTTACCTGGCAGGCTTGTTGATTAAACAAGATGGGTACATAAAGTGCTTGGCACTGTGCCCCACAGATAAGTCAGCACTCAGTAACACTGGCTGTTATTATCATCTGAGAAAAGACATTTCCAAATGGGTGACCGCAGAAGATGTGCTATCTTAATATGTGTACTTATTTGAAGTGTGTTAGAAAAAATACACAACTAGGACATCAAAGCTAGGATCAGATATTGCTTAGAATGAGACTTTTTTTAATTAAACTGACTCAAAGAAAATTATTAGAATAAACAGAATACAAACGATATGGCAAAATTCTCCAAGAGATACTCAAATGACAAATATCTAACACTGTATAAAACAGAAAATTTCTAAGTACTATAACATTAAAAACCAGAGCTCCCAGTAATTACACATTTGCTACATACCAGACACTGTTAGGCACTTTATAAGCATTATTTGGATTTAAAAACACAAGGCTCATTTTATGGGGGCAAGACATGATTGCAAGAGGGACTTTACCTAACAATTGCAATCAGTGTAACCTGGCTTATTGTACCCTCAATGAATCCCCAACAATAAAAAAAAAAAAAAAAAACAAGGCTGCTACAATGTAGCAATGATGAATGCACCCATTTTAAAAGCAGGGGTCCTCAAACTGCGGCCCGCGGGCCACATGAAGTGGTGTGATTGTATTTGTTCCCGTTTTGTTTTTCTACTTCAAAATAAGATATATGCAGTGTGCACAGGAATTTGTTCATAGAATTTTTTTTAAACTATAGTCTGGCCCTCCAACGGTCTGAGGGACAGTGAATTGGCCCCCTGTTTAAAATGTTTGAGGACGCCTGGTTTAGGGAGCTGAGAGGTTTGGAGACAGAAATCACCTGGCAAATATCACACAACTAGCTAGCAGCAGGACCTGTGAGTCTAGGGTTGGAGCTCTTGGCCACCACACCAGAGATTAAGAAACCCGGAGGAAGTGGCAGATCCTAAACTAAGCAACAGACAGCTGGAAAGAAACTTCAGATTAGTGATAGGTGTGGAGACAAGAATGAGAAGCTTAGACTGGGCAGCGAGAAGATGTGCACCAGAAGTAGAGGGGTGTCCGGTGAGAACATGAAGGAGTTACCTGGGGAAATGAAGACATGGAAAACCAGAGAGATACACGTAGTCCAGACAGAATGCCAACAATTAGAGACATAAGGAGAAAGAGAGCAGAGACAGGCACACAGGAACACTCCTATCTCCAAATCCTTTTGTAAAAACACCGAAACATGGGGATAGAGCAACAGAGGCACAAGCAGAGACCCACGAAACGTAGAGACGTTGGCAGAGACACGGGGGCAGTCCGGGCCAACCCAGGTGCACAGACACAAAGGCCGACAGGGACGACTAGAACCCAGATCTCGAGGCCCGGCCGGAACCGCGCGCACTGCAGCCAGGGCCTGGGTGTTCAGGGCGGGTCAGACATCCGCGCTCCGCCCCGCGCCCCCAGCCCAGCGCTCACCTCAGCCCCGTCACGCCAGGATGCAGGGGGTCATGGCGGTCAGCCCCCTGCCCCCGCTCTGCCTCGGTGTCGGGGGCACGCACCGAGCCGCGGGCAGCAAAGTCGGAGGCGAGCGGAAGCAAGGAGGGCCGGACGCCGACGGCCCCGCCGCCCGGGCGCCCGGGAGGGGCGCGGATAGCCCGGCGGGGGAGGGGAGCCGCCAAAAGGACGAGAGGAAACCGAAGGAGGCGACGGACCGGAAGCGGAAGTGGCGCCGCGCCCCGCCCTTAGCGCCGCGCCTGGCCCAGCCGCCCTCGTTTCGGCTGCCTGGCCGGCCGGGGTGCATCACTTCCGGCGCGCGAGCGTCCGTTGCTAGGCGCCCTTACATCACTTCCGCCCGCAGCTGCGGCGCTCCACTGAGAGCCCGGCGGTGCGGGAGGGCTGCCGAAGATGAGGATCACTAAAGGGAAGTGCGCGCCGGGGCCGCAGTCTGCCCACACACGAACGGTGCGGGATCCCACCTTGGCCGCACCCTCCAGGGCCCGCCCTCCTACGTCCGCAGGTATGCCCGGGGGTCCCAGCGCACCCTCCCAAGCGGGAGCGTCAGCCCGCACTTTTCCAAAGGAAACCGCCCACCAGCACCGAATGGGAGAGTGGCCGGACACACTGGACACAGCGCAGTTCCATAAAATAAAATACAACAAAATGTTTAATGAGCAAATTCGTCTTAGCAAATATGAAACTGCCAGAGAGGAGGAGAGGGACAGGAGCCACTGGGCTGGGCGCAGGTCGGGGAGACTAAGACAGAGTCAACTATGTAAGAAACCAGGGGGTCAGAGAGGACCAGAGGCCAGAGTAATGGAGCTGTGGTCCTGGTAAAAGTGAGGGCTGGGCACTGAAGGCCGGACAACAAAATTCAAAATAGTTTGGCCATAAAATATAAACACGCTATATTCCTACCATGGGGAAGGGGAGAAGGGGGTCCAAGGGAGAAGAGGCTGTTTTGGGAGGGGCTATAGGGGTCCTACCCACCCTACTGTGCACCCCATCCCAACCCCTTCCCTCTGTGTCTGTGTGGGTGCGTGTGTCTGAGTGGGCCTATGTGCACACTTCCCCAGTCCCCTCCCTGCCCTAACCCCCCACCCCCCTACCCCCCACCCCTAATTGCTGCCATTCCAGTTGCTGCCGGCTGTCATTCGGCTGTCACTCCTGCCCATCATCTTCAGAGAGGGAAAAGGGGGACCGGAGGAGGAAGAAGCCCCCAGCCAGCCCTGCCCCCACCCTCCCCTGCCCGCCTCTACCAGAAGTCCCGGCGATGGTAAGAGTCGGGGTCACAGTACTTTGTGACAACCACTCTGTTGGCGAACTTGCGGCCCGTCAGGCCCTGCATAGCTTTCTGGCAGTCAAACACAGAGGTGAATTCCACAAAGATCTGTAGGGAACAAGAGGCAGGTTTGTGAACAAGGCTCATCTCCAGCAACCAACCAGGCCCAGAACTCAACAAAGAAAGTGACAGGGAGGGAAAGAGGGCCTCACCACAGACTAGAAAAGGACCCTTAGTGCAGATTTGGCAGTGTTCATGAACCCAAACGTCCTTCAGTATAAAAACGAGAGCACAGGTAACAGAAGACCCCACAGGCACACAGAGAACATAATCATGCCTGATAAATTGGAAGTTTGTAAACAAATTCAACATGGGGCTCTTGTTTTGGATCGTTAATGAAGCAAACTAACCATAAAAAGGTTATTTTTGAGACAGTAAATTTGAACATGGATTATATATACAATAAAGAAATAATGTTTTTTTGAGACAGAGCCTCAAGTTGTCGCCCTGGGTAGAGTACCATGGCATCACAGATCACAGGTACACAGGGCAGTTGCTGGGAGATGAGGGCATGCTACTGGGAGGAGAGGGGCCACATGTGTTGAATGTCTACTCTGCACCAGCCACCATTGGATACTTTTTTTTTTCTTTTTTCGACATAGAGTCTCACTTTGTTGCCCTCAGTAGAGTCTCCTGGCATCATAGCTCACAGCAACCTCAAACTCTAGGGCTGAAGTGATTCTCTTGCCTCAGCCTCCTGAGTATCTGGGGACTATAGACACCCACCACAATGCCTGGCTATTTTTAGAGACAGGACCTCACTCTTGTTCAGGCTGGTCTGGAACTCCTGAGCACAAACAATCCACCCACCTTGGCCTCCTAGAGTGCTAGGATTTCAGGGATAAGCTACCGCACCCAGTGTCCATGGGGTACTTTGTGTTGAAATACTATGTACCAGGCACCATGGGGTACTCCTGGACCCACCCGGAGGGAGTCACACTCTCCACCCAAACAAAAAATGAAAGACAAGATGGACAGGGAACTCAGAAATTAGGATTCAAACCCAGGTTGAGAAGAGAAAAAAAGTTTATCTGAACATTCAGCTACTCAAGCCCCTAATCACTTGAACCACCAATTTATACGAAAATGGAAAAGGCGGATACAGTGAGCCTATTTCAACATGGAAAATTCTATACAACAAATGACCCATGACCCTATTTCTCAACAAATAAAACAGCTTACAAAAGAGAAGAGAGGGAGCAAGATACAACTGATAAATTGGAAGTTTGTAAACAAATTCAACATGGGGCTCTTGTTTGGATCGTTAATTAAGCAAACTAACCATAAAAAGGTTATTTTTGAGACAGTAAATTTGAACATGGATTATATATACAATAAAGAAATAATGTTTTTTTGAGACAGAGCCTCAAGTTGTCGCCCTGGGTAGAGTACCATGGCATCACAGATCACAGCTACCTCCAACTCCTGGGCTCAAGCGAGTCTCCTGCCTCAGCCTCCCAAGTAGCTGGGACTACAGGCACCCACCACAACGCCAGGCTATTTTTTGGTTGTAGCCATCATTGTTATTTGGCGGGTCCAGGCTGGATTCGAACTCACCAGCTCAGGTGTATGTGGCTGGCGCCTTAGCCGCTTGAGCCACAGGCACTGAGCCAAAAGAAATAATGTTAATTTTGCTAATATAATAATGGTATTGTGGTTTTAAAATTTTTTAAAGAAAGGTTATCTGGTTAAAGCAGTAGTCCTCAACTAGAGACAAATGTGTTGTCTTGAGAGACTCTGAGTTGTCACAAAGGGAGAGGAGGTTGTGGGGCCTCCCGCATCTAGTTGGAATAGGTTGGGAATAAGCTAAACATCTTGCAATGCACAGCAAAGAGTTAACCCCAAATGTAAGTAATTGAGAAATTAGAGAAATAATTCTTGGCTTGGCGCCTTGGCTCAAGTAGCTAAGGCTCCAGCCACATATACCTGAGCTGGTGGGTTCGAATCCAGCCCAGGCCTGCCAAACAACGACAGCTGCTGCAACCAAAAAATAGCCGGGTGTTTGGGCAGGCGCCTATAGTCCCAGCTACTTGGGAGACAGGCAGGAGAATCGCTTGAGCCCAGGAGTTGGAGGTTGCTGTGAGCTCTGGTGCCATGGCACCCTACCCAGGGCAACAGCTTAAGGCTCTTGTCTCAAAAAAAAAAAAAAAACTAAAAAAAAAAAAAAAAATCTTAAGTATTACAAGTGAAATACAGAAAAGAGGGGATAAGATGAATGTAAATTAAGAACCGACTATTGCTTACCTGAAGCTGATGATGTGATACAAAACACATCACTACCAGTCTCTACCTGTTTTAAAGATCCATTATGAAAAGTTTAAGATCTGGGTAGTACCTGTAGCTCAAGCAGCTAAGGCGCCAGCCACATGCACCAGAGCTGGCAGGTTCGAATCCGGCCCAGGCCGGCCAAACAACAATGACAACTACAACCAAAATATAGCCAAGCACTGTGGCGGGCGCCTGTGGTTCCAGCTACTTGGGAGGCTGAGGCAAGAGAATTGCTTGAGCCCAAGAGTTTGAGGTTGCTGTGAGCTGTAACACCACAGCATTCTACCCAGGATGATAGCTTGAGGCTATCTCAGGAAAAAGAAAAAGAAAAGCTTAAGTTCAAAACTGAGGCAGGGCACCACTGTGGCACTCTGGGAGGCTGAGGTGTGTTCACAAGTCTTGAGACCAGCCTGAGCAAGCGCAAGACCCCATCTCTACTAAAAACAAAGGCAAGAGGATTGCCCGAGTCCAAGAACTGGAGACTGCTGTGAGCTATGGTAACACAATGGCACTCTACCCAGGGTGACAGCTTGAGACTGTCTCACAAAAATAAAGACCAGATTTTAAAAGTCCAATAGGTCAGCTAATGATAAAGCCTCACCATCCTTTCTTCCTAAGAAGTGTTCACTCAGCCCCTGCTTCACCAGGCATTCCATCCCAGAGCAGGGGACACATGTGGTGGGGAAGAGCTCCAGGAAGAGAAGACATAGTAGCTGTTGCTGGCCCTCTTCCTCACACCCCCTTCTCTACCAACACCCCTGGGTTCCCTGGGTTCTTTTCACCTCTCTGGGCACCCTGCCACCCCAGTCCTGTCTGCCTGGACAAGCTCATATAGTCCCACATCAAAAGGAAAGTTGATTTCTCAATGACATCAGTGTCCCTCAGCCCTTATACTGGAAACACAGACCCGTCCACCCCCAATGCTTCCTGGACATCTCTGCTGGGTGTCTCAGGAACCCCAAAGCCTTCTGGCCCCACTCTGACCACCCCCACCCCCGCCCCGCAAAGTGCTCATCATCCTCACATGCTACCTGCCATTCCACACCTGGTCATGGACCTTCCTCTCCCTCCCTGGAGACTCAAACTGATCACATGAAGGGCACTTTACAGATTCCTCAAATCCATCAACTTCTCTCATCCCTGCTACTGCTTTAAAATCAGATCACCACCTTTCACCCAGATTATTCCAAGAAACCCCCCTCATCCACTTTCCTAACAGCCAAAATTACCTAAAAATTATGACCACAGGCTCCTGTAGCTCAGCAGCTAGGGCACCAGCCACATACACTGGGGCTGGTGGGTTCGAACCCAGCTTGGACCTACTAAACAACAATGACAACTTCAACAACAACAAAATAGCCAGGCGTTGTGGCGGATGCCGGTAGTACCAACTATTTGGGAGGCTGAGGCAAGAGAATCGCTTAAGCCCAAGAGTTTGAGGTTGCTGTGAGCTGCTGCAACACCTTGTCACTCTACCCAAGGCAACACAGTGACTCAGTCTTAAAAAAAAAAAAAAAAAAAAACTGCTCCAAGGAGAAGCCACAAGGAGCACTGCCTGACCTTTCTGCAGCAGGCACCTCATCAAATGCACAGGCCAGAAGATTCAAAGCCTCTTCAGAGAATTTGCTGGGAGCCCCTCACCATGAATTAACAAGGCCCTTCCCAACCGGCCCTCCCCACCCAGCCTTCTCTCTGACAAAACTAACTCTCCCACCACTCTAAAACACTGACTCTGCTAGCTCCTGACCAGCCCTGCTCATCCATATCCTACCCTGCAAGGCTCAGCTAGGCAGGGCCCAGGTTATGACTTAATTGTGCTCCCACCCCACTTCTACCTGCCAGCTGCCTTCCCATCTCTCTGAGACCACACAGCCCCCCAGGCCCTCATCCTGCCCCACCATTTCCTTCCCCACTTGCTACCTCTCTTGACCTTCACCACAATGTCTGACGACTGCTCTCAGAAATACTGCCCCCAACCACTCCAGGTGCCACATGTGCTGGCTCACAGCTATATCCCCAGAACTTCTGCTGGTCAAGACCAAGAGCAGCTTCTGTTCAACGCTGAACGCACAGCTTCCAGGTCAGAGCCTGCCACAACAGAAATCTCACAAACACATCCAGCAAGGGAAGAAAGGTGCAGGTCATCAGCCTCACCACCTCATGAGAACAACATGAGGTGACCACAGCCAGCAAGACACCAGAGACGAACAGAGATCTGACCTAGTGGGCCGGGAAATCAGAGTACAAGAACCTGACACCTACCTACATGTGGGGGCAAACCATCACCTACATGCCCCATCACCTCTGTACCTCAACTCCTCCCATGAAGGGGCTCAGTACTGGCAGAACTCAGGGCGGCTTCAGCAGAGCATGTGACACACAGGAGACACCAGTGGGAGTGGCCATATTTCTAGGACGTCCCCCATACACGGACAAGGCAAAATCACTTACACAAAGTCACATGACAAGAGACGGGGGCAAGTTTTGAATCAAAGTTGCTCCTAAGCCACAGCAGCTGTGTCTCCCAGCTTCTGCCTCACGTTCAGGCCCAGGCCTCCACAAGGCCATACACCACTCTGGGTCACCCACATCGCCCAGACAGCCCAAGGGGCACTTAAGTGTATACAAGCAAATGCCTTCTTCAAAGGGAAGGAGAGCGGAGGAGAGAGAGCAGAGAAGAGGCAGGGGAGGAGCGTGTGCAGAGCCTGGGGCACCCTGACCTTTCCACAGCCGGGCACCTCGACGCCATCCACAGGCCGGGGTATCTCGATAGACTTGACGAGCCCGTACTTGCTGCACTCATCCCGCACGTCCTCTACAATCTCCTCGTACTCCTCATCATCTAGCAGCTCCTCGGGCAGCACCATGTTCATGAGGCACAGGACCTCTGTTGGGTGGCCGCCCATCTGCACCTGGGAGCTCATCAGGCCCGGCACTTGTAGGGTCACAGGTGTCTGATTGATGGTGCTCTGTGGGGCAGGAGCAGGAGTGTCACAGGGGGTCCAGGCCCAGCCTCCCTCTGCTCAAGCCTGCGCCCCTCAGACGCCCACCTGGGGAGAAGCTGGCCTACCACCTGAACACTCTGCATACTACTCCCCTGTACTGTACACCCCCACCCCTCAAAGCCCTCCTCACCCCTGTGAAAGCTGAGGCAGAGCTCAGGAGACGCTGTCCCCAACCAGCCCCTTCCCATCCCCAGGGTCCCTCTAGCCAATGGAAGATGACGTGCCGGGGGGCTCACCAGCGTAGCATTCTTGGCTCCCACACTTGCCCTCTGGACAAGCAGCTTCTTATCCCCCAGCTGCATCCCATTCAACCCTGCGATGGCCTGTGTGTGGAGGATGGGAGGCGGTGCAGGGGAGAGGTGGGTCAGGCCCAGGACACCACACCTCCCCCCAAGCCAGGGCATTGGTGGGGAAGAGGGGAAGACAAAAGGGATTAAGAGCCTGGAAACAACTGAAACCAAGGGCAACAGGAGAGCCCTACACATTAGGATGTAGGACGCTGCTTCAGGCTGGCTGCCTCCCACCCCATCCCCTGAGGGGACACCTCAGCTTGGAAACAGCACAGGGTAGGGAGGGGCAGATGTGGCAACTGGCCGGGGGAGCTGGGACTCACCTGATCTGTGACGTTGATGTCCACGTACTCACAGAAGGCGTAGCCCTTGGAGAGCCCTGTGGCACTGTCCTTGACCAAGTTGAAGGCTTTGAGAGGCCCGAATGATGTCAGCAGTTCTTTCACCTGCACCAGGCAGAGACTCTATCAGGGATGGGTGGGCACCACGGTTGGGGAGGGGCTGGACAGGAGGCAAAGGTGTTACCTGGTCATCATTCAGGTAATTGGGTAAGCCCCCGATGAACAGCTTGTGGGCAGAGTCAGGGACCACAGTGGACACAACTCCTAAGGACAGAGAGAGATAAAAGAACTTCAATTCCAGTACAAAGTTATCTCCTACAAACCTGGCAGATTATCTACAGGGTTAGCCCCTCACCAGGGGACCAGGCCACTCCCTGAAAGGGAAGTAGGTGGGGCTCTACCACAAACCCTTCCTCCCTAAACAGGTCTGATAAGGAGACCACGGGCAATGGCACATTATGGTAACCCACTAAGAGAAGACACTGTTACCTCCAAGGACTGCCAAGCCTCAGAGGGACCTCAAAACAGAAGCAGCCCCCCAGAAGACCAGGGAGGAAAAGACCTACATTCATACCCCTGTCACCTGCTACTATGTGATCCTGGCAAGTCACCTTGGCTCTGGACCTGCTTCCTCACCCCTCAGGGTGCCTTTCACCAACCACCACACAGGTCAGTCACCCGGTTGAATCTCAGTCCCTCCCCTTCACCACCCGCAGTTCATCCAAACCCCTATAGGGAGAGTATGCCCTCACCGGGGTGGCATAAGTTGAGGAATTTCAGAGCAGCATCCCCATTGTCACCTGGTATCATCTCAGGAATGATGTTGGCTGTGGCTGGGACATTGGATTTGATGTCCACAGGGACAACACACTGGCTGAGTTTAACATCTCCAAACCAATGAAAGCAGGACTCACAAACAAGTGCCAGCCAAATGGGATGGTTCATGATTCAGCCTGACTCCCACTGGCTTCACAAATCTATCAGGTCATTCTCAGAGCCTCCTGTCAAATGTGAGCTGCGTAAAGTGCCGGTGCCCATCCAGCGACACCCAAGCTCAAAGCCTAGACCTAAGTCCCTTCCTTCCTCTGCAGCCCTTGTCCCCCGTGGGCATTGATGGTCTCATCCTACCTCTATCTTGACCTTGGGAAAGAACAGGTTAGACAAGAAATGGGAAAAGGGCTCAGAAGCTGAGTGGCTGTGCCCCTGGAAAGAAGAGGCAGCACCCCTCCACCCTCTGCCCTCACTTCTGCCTGTGTGCACCCTGTCCCATCCTCTACCCTGGACCTGCCAGCACCCTAAAGCTGTAGGAACCAACCTAGCCAGTTCCAACCATCAGAGGTGAACCCCATCAGAGTGGGGCCATGCAGACCTTGGGAGACCAGTTTGTGTGCCACTAGGACACACACAAGTAACCTGGGGCAGGGACAGGTCCCCATCAGGCCATGATCCCTCAACCTACTACACAATGCTCTCCAAGGTACAAAAGGTGTCAACTGAGGTAAAGAACAATGCCACAAAGGCAGGAAAAAGGTGGCCCTTCAGAGCCCATGCTCAGCCATGACTATCCACAGGTGGCTCAGCAGGCTAAGGACTGTTAACCGCTGCTCATGTCTCAGTGAGAGTGGGGGCTCATAGTTCAAGGTGCAATTGCACCCAACGAGGCTCCAAGGGCCCCAAGTGTCTGCAGCAGTAGGACGGGGAAAACACTGCTGCCCCGTACAAGGCATGTGCATGAGAACAATTCACGCCAAGTGTATATTTAATACGGAATGGGCACACAAGTCCCCACAGTTACATGGTGACAACTTCAAGGGACCCTTCCCAGAGGCTCAGACTACACCTCTAATCAATGACAATAGTCCCACTCAGCAGAGATGTGCCAAGCATCAAGTAGGAACGAGGCAAAGTGACTCTGCGGGCCCACGTGGGGCAGACACGGCTTGGGACAGAGAAGTGTGCCGTAGAAACAGCGTGAGGCAGAGATGGACTCAAGCCTGACCCAGCAGGATGTCATCTCTTTAACTGCAAAGCTCTTTCCTCACTTGTAAGATAAATACCCCAGTGGACCCCCCAGGAGCTTGTGGCTGCCATCACCTTCGGCTCAGTTACTGCCAAAGCACCCCACTGTTCTCAAGACAGTTGAGCCCCAGGCCTGGTAACAGAAGCAATGTTAGGTCCAAAAACCTAACCCGGACCCACATACACCTCCCCCCACCCTAGCTGCTGCATCTCCTCAGGTGCAACAGGGACAAGGTGGTGTAGACAAGCCCGGGTAAGAGGGGTTCGTGGGCAGGTTTGGCTCCTGCCCTAATTTTTAAACTACCATAAAGAACATCCACAGAGCACACGTAAAACATTGCCTGACAGATAATAAGCACCAAGAAGGGTGGCTACCGAGCTAATCACAGATGAATTAAAACACACAGAGTCTACTGTGAAGGGCACAGGAGATGCTCTCTAGCTTCATCAGGAACACACGCACACACACGAAGTCACCAAGGTGCACGCTTACACGATAACATGCCAGTTATCTACCACACCTCAGGTTTCTAGTAAGTTAAAAAGATACTCAGAATTTACCAAATCTCCTGGTGGAAAAGCACCAGAGGTAAGGTGGGGACCCCACTCCTAAGGAGCACCAGCAGGGCTCAAGAAAGGAAGGGTGGACTGTGGAAAACAAAAATGGGGGAGAAGGGGACTTGACAAAGCCCACTCACCAGGCACATAGACAGAGGGGTTCTCTGACATGCCAGGCAGCGGCTGGTAATCATGAGGCCTGCGGATCTTCAGTGACTGGCCTTGGAAGATGATGCCATCAAAGGCCATGGCCTGGGTAGTCTCATCCACTGAGCGAAACTGAACAAAAGAAAAGCATTTGTGAGGACTGAGGGTCCAGGGACTGGTATGATCCTCTTTGATTGTGACCAGGATTTCCTTTTTCTTTCGCTCATGTGAGCAAATACATTGTGCCAAGCAGGCCCTGTGATGGGCACTGGAAGGACAGCAGATGTGTCCTTGCTTCTAGGAGTTCACACTCTAGTGATTACAGACACCAGCACCCAACACCAACTGAAGTGAAACATATAAATGTAAGCTGTGACAATGCTGAAAAGAGACACAGTATTGAGAGGGAATGTCACAGGGAAATTCATTGAAAAGGTGACAGTATTGAGGTCTTTCTGATAAGGTGACATTTAAGCTGCCATCCACAGCAATGTGACTCAAAGCAGACGCAACAGGACAACTGAAGAGAGACCCTTAGAAACTTTTACCACAAGCTAATGTCACTTCAACATCTTTGTTGTATTTTATGAATTTGTCTAAGAATTGAAAATTAAAAACCAACATCCATGGGCAGCGCCTGTGGCTCAGTCGGTAAGGCACCGGCCCCATATACCGAGGGTGGCGGGTTCAAACCCAGCCCCGGCCAAACTGCAACCAAAAAAAAACCAACGTCCTCAGCACTGTGGGAAGCTGAGACAAGAGGATCAGTTGAGGCTAGGAGTTAAGAGAACAGCCTGGACAACATAGCCAGACCCATTATTTCCACAAAAAATTTTTAAAAAAACATTAGCCAGGCATTGTGGGTGGTCACCTGTAATCCCAGCTACTGCAGAGGCTGAGGCAGAAGACTGCCTAAGCCCAGGAGTTTGAAGCTGCAGTGAGTTGTGATTCGCCACTGCCCTCCAGCCTGGGAAATGGAGCAGGATCTCATCTCAAAAAATAAAACATAAAATGAAAACACACCTCCTCTCCGAGTTTGAGAAATACTGATAGAAAAAAATTAGTTAGCATCAGTAGTTGGCATAGTAAATAACCCTAGCCAAGTCCCAAGATAGGCAATGTATGTTCTGGGAAGGCCAGTATAATAAGAGTACTAAAAACTGGACACCTTAACAGTCTCAACAAAACTAGTCAAGGTTTGCAGAGGCCCAAAAGGCATCCCAAGACCCTGGGGACAATAAAAGACGGGGAGGTAGCACCAGATCTGCAGAGCTACCAAAACTCACTCTGGCAGCAAAAAAGATGGATTGCAGAGGAGCCCAGTGGGAATGGGCAGCACAGGAAGGGCATGTGGCAGGGCCGTAGGGCAGGTTTTCACAAGACATATACTTCCCTGACCCCTATTACCCTCCCAACTCACCTCCAAAAAGGCAAAATTCTTGTCTTGGTTAATCTGCACCGCCAAGACGGGGTTGCCAGGGGCTTGGGTCAGCCCCCCCAGGCGCATCTGGGCATTGAAGAAATCCATCATGGCCTCCTGCAGAGGGAAGAGGAGACAGGGAGGGGCAGGGAAAGGGAGGTGGAGAGAGGAGGGGGAGGGTGAGAGAGGGAGACACAGAGGGGTTTGGGGTAAGGGTAGAGGGACAAGGGGGATGGGAAGGAGGAGGGGAAGGAACAGTGGAATATGGGTGGGGGTGTAGAGATCAATAGTATGAACAAAAATAAGAGGAAAATGAGAGAAAATGGAAAGGAAGCAATAGCAAGAGATGGCCGAGGGCAGAAGATAGACAGGGTAGAGGGAGAGCCACAGGGTTCCCAAAAAATAAAAATCAGGGGAGAGATTATTCAAGAAAATATAGAGAAAAATGATGACAACAGGGAAAGAAAAAACATGAGACACAGAAGATGAGACAACACATAGGAAGGAACACCCAGTGGACACATAGACAGAAATGGGGGTCAGCAGAAAAGGAGCAGCAGGCAGGAGCAGAGAGGGCAGAGGGAGGTCGGAAGTCAAGAGTGCAGGGGTGGGAGAGGAGGGAGTGTGGGGAGGAAGGGGCAGGGACGGGAGGGGAGGAGAAAAGAGTGATGTGGAGGAATCTGGCCCTGGAGTCCGGGGGCTGGTTTATCAAATGTAGCAAAGTGCAGGTTGAGAAAGTCAGAATGGACCTTACTTGCCTTCGACGATGGTAGCAAACTTTTTGTTGCTACGAGGGATCTCAGCCCCACAATATTTCACTTTAAAGAGAAATGGAAACAACTCTTTGATCTCGGGATTCTCAGGGGGTGCCACGGGAAGGGGTGGGGGAGAGGGGTAGGGGAAAGGAGCGGTAGGGAAGGGGGAGGTCAGGGGGTTCAAAATAAAAGAACAGCGACCATGGGAGGTATGTGGGGGAGAGGATGGGGAAAGGCGGCAGAGAATGAGAGGCGTGTCAGGAAAAACTGAGGGAGGGAGCGTGCGTACGCATGTGCATGTGCGTGTGCATGTGTGTGTCCGAGTCTCCCTCTCTGTCTCTCTCCAACACGTGGGTAGGTTATGTGTGTGCTTGATCCCTGGGTTGTTGAAGGAGATTGGGGGAGGGGAGATGGGAGAGGGAAGAGGAGGGAGGGAGAGGGCCACCCCCAGCCCGGCCCCTGGCTGGCTCAACTCCATCGGTCCATCTGGGAGGGGGCCGGGGGGTCTTGCAGGAGCAGTCTGACCCGTGCAGGTTGGGGAGGGAATGAAGGGGAGGGGAGGAATGGGATGAGGGAGCAAGGGAGAGGGGAGGGGGAGGGGGAGGGCAGTACCTCAGTGATGCCAAAGGGAATATTGCCCACGTAGAGGCGACGGGCCTGTCTGGTCATCTGGCTCCCGACCACAGGCACTGGTGTTGGGGTCACAGCCAGACCATCAGGGGTCATGGTGGGGAGAAGGGCAGTGGCTGGAATCTGACCCGCAGCTTCAAAAGGAGTGAAAACAGGATTAAACCACATCAGGACAAGCAATGAGACTGGAGCCCAAAGACCACCCATGACACACCCTGAAAACTCCCTCCACAGCCGAAAGCTCCTCAGAATCTCAGCAGTGCCCTCCAAAACCTTCTTCCCAGCATCAAAGGCCCCCTGCCAAATATCTGCTGCTTCTAAGAAACCATGTCTTCTAACAGTGTCTAGGTAGAGGCTTCATCCCTCCCTCAACCCACAGGTATCTCAGATCATGTCTCCAGGGAGCTTCAAAAGGGTAGAAGCCAGAAACTCCCCCTAGGAGTGTGACCTTCCCGAGTGCGCACACATGGGAGAATAACAATACAAGAGAACCATGCATGACCCTGCACCTGCCCTCACTTCCAAAGCAGCCCAGCTGCGGCCTACCTTGCATGGCCTTGTACTGCATTGGAGTGATGTGCTCAAAACCAGGGGGTGGCACGTCCCAGTATTTACGGACCTTCTTCTTCTTCTCATGGCGAGGGGAACGACTGGGGGAGGCGGGCAGGGGGAGAGCGGGGCGGGACGACCTCAGTCTGACCAACAGGGGGCCTGTGACCCCCCCACCCCCACCCAGGCATCCACTCAGCCCCACCACCACATAAGTTCCACTGTCTCCAGGAGGGAGAAGATGAGGGAGAGGGCTGGGCCCAGGCTTGGGGAGGGTCCTGGTTTCGAGGTAGGAAGGTTTCCCAGTGCTCAGGCCAGGGCTGGACATGGGCAGGGTGCACAGGGTGTGAGGAAGGTGAAGGGAATGGACATCAGGGTAGAAGGGGCAGGAAGAGAAGCTCACATCAATCCACCGTGCTCCTCTTTAGCGCCTCTGGTCAAAGGTTTGCTGGGGGGTTGGAGGGAAAGGTATGGGGAGGGGTGACTGGAGACCCTCGTCTTCCCCACATGCCACACACACCCAAGGGCACACAGCCCAAGGGCCAGGGCAGGGCCAAGGTGAACAAGCAGCAAGCAGGCCCCCTCAGCCCTGCCATTCCCTCCCCATACACTCCCATCCCAGGAAAGAGGAAGTGAAGAAAGCAGGAAGGGGTCAGGACAGACCAATGTAGCTAGAAAGACAGCAAGAAAGAGATGGAAAGGCAGGACTTCCTCCTATTCCTCCCTCCCTCGCCTAATCGGACAGAGAACAGACAGGGGACCCCAGCAGAAAGGAGGCATTATAGAAACAGAAAATGGACACTCTTGAGCTAGAAAGTAAGCCCAAGCCCCACTCCAACTCCCTTCTCCTGGGAGCAGGGAAAAAAGAAAACTGCAGACAAAAACCAACCCCCTTGAAGACAGTCCCACAGAGAACCAGAGTCAAAAAGAAGAAACAGAACCTCAGAGTCAGGGACAGAGAATAGCCCCTTGTGAAGGAAAAGACAGAATCAATTCCCAGTCTCCAGACATAAAAACCTATCGCCCCCAGCAACCTACCTGTACTACCAACAGAGAAAATGAAAAAAATCCCAGAAACGAGAAAAAACTAAATTCAAGACAGACCAGGCAGCAGATTTTCACCCCAGACATACACGAAGAAAGATAAGATGAGCTACACAGGCCCACCACTGAGCACAGTCGTGGGCCACTGATACTCCCAACTCCTAGACTGGCTGAGCCTCAGCCCCCAAACCCTGGTACCTTCTTCGCCGCCTATCCCGGGAGGCACTCCGCTGGTCGCGGTTGCGCCGGTCCCGACTCCGGCTCCGCCGCTTACGGTCCCGGCTTCGAGAGCGGCTGTGGCTGCGCTTCCTGTGCCGGTTCTCCTTGTCCCGCTCTGGGCAAAGGTGAGAGGAGAGAGGGAGGGATAAGCAAAGGGAGGATGTGGGCCCAGCCCACCCTGCACGCTGGTGGCTATGTCCCGAGCCCCAGGGAGGCCACCCCCAAAGGGAAGGGACTCAATAGAGGGAGGGATGTAACAGGCTTCCTGGGTCCATAAGCGAGTCCAGGGACTCAGGGGACCAGGGGGATGGGGCCTGCAAATGCCCCCGGGGTGTAAGATACCTGAGGATGCTCAGGAGGAGCTTGGGAGCCAGAGAAGACAGAGGAGGCTGGCTCCAGGTCCCCCTCGAGGGCTGAGGGGCCTGACCCCAGGGTCGTCCCTGAGAGGGGCAGGGCTAGAGGCTGGGGAATCAAGAGACCCAATGATGTTTTCCTGAAGGGACCCAGCAACCCCTCAGGAAAGACCTCTGCAACCAGCTGGCACCCCCAGCCCCACCATCAGGCCCAGGGGTCAGGAAGGATCTGATATCCCCAAGAAGCTGGGAAACTCAACCCATCCCTTCCCAACCAGGTGAATACAAGAGCATCCTCTCCTGGGGAGGGGCCTATTTCTGAATTTTCAGACTAAAGGGGAAGATGCCCCACCCAGACATAAATCCCAACACAGACTTGAATCCTAAACGATTTGATCCTCCCTGCCTCACTTGCTCCCTCAAAGCCAAGTACAGGAGGGGTCACAAGTGGGGATTTGTTCTCTCAACCCCTCTAATCTGCCTCAAAGGCAGTTGCAAGGGAGTCCTGTTGGCAAAACCAAAGAAATCTCTGCTCCCACCAGCTCCTTCACCCCATGAAGAAGTGAGATGGGCCCTTGGAGAGGGAGAATAAACCATGAGAAATGGGAATGTTCATAAACACCATCTCATGTATTTCTCTAATTCAAAGACACCCTAATTTCTCATTTATCAGGTGCACATGCACACAAAAAGATAACACATTCATACGCTCATATAGTTTAGCCTATACCTTAAGAGTGCTGATCCCTGGGGACAAGAAGAAAAGGGAGCGAGGAGGGAGTTAAAAGTCAAAGCAGACTTTAACCTCACCCCTAGTATTTTATCTCAAATATTTTTCTGATGCAACGTGAAATTTTGTAAATACATCTCAATTCCATAACTACTAAGACTCAGGAAAAACACATACCAGGAAGAGAAAACAACTTAATAACAAATACTGAGATACTTCTTACACCTGAAGTCTGTGCTAAATAGTTTTACTTATACTTAATCCTCACTTCCACTTTGGAAAAACACTGCTGGGAGCTCACGCAATAGATAAGAAAACTGAAAGATATAAGAAAGCACAAACGTTCATGACTTTCCCACAGCCACACAGCTAAGAACAGTGAAGCCAGAGCGTAAACACTGTCAGTGAGTTAAGCCCCAGGCCAAACTCCTGATCATAGGTCAGGCAGAACACTACAGAGTCTGAACGGAACCACTAAATGATGATGGAATTGTTTCTTAGAAGACCAAAAATAATAATTAGAAAATTTCAAAGATTGAGATGGGGGGAAGAGTCAGCAGGCCAGCTCAGTAGAGCGTGGGGTAAGCACATGGCCCAGCAGGGGGTGGAGGTCCCGCTCCACTCCCAGAAGGGGAGCAAACTGTGAGTCCCAAAAGCCTTTCCTGCTTCTAAGGCTCTGAAACAGACAAGGAGGGAGGGACCCACAGAGAGGAAGCAGAGATGCCAGCTGGATGCCCGCAACAAAGACATCCCTGTAGACACAGGTACCTGAAGAAGGGACTGAAGCCAAGAGCTGGGAGAGAAGCTGGCCTGGTAAAGACCCATAGGCAAGGTGACATAGGGACAGAGCTTCCCCTATGGCAAGCACTGTGCCCTACACACTGATGCTGCAAAGATCAGAACAGAGAAGAAATTTGCTTTGCTGTGCTGTGGTAACCTTGCAGAAGCAGCTCCACCAAGCAAAGGGCCCTGCTAAGTCTCAGGCCCTGGCCGAGGAGAACCTGAAAGAACCAGAACAAATATGAAGGAACTTCATAGAACAGCTCCATCAGCTCCACCTCGCGGCCCAGCATAATTAACTTGTCAGTGTAGCCAGCAAGAGCCCACAATCAGTATCAGTGTTTCTGCAAAAGTAACTTAACCTTTAATACTTGATTTTCTTTTCTGCAAACAGGGTGACCATATCGCCTCTACCCACATGTGGGGAGGACTTGCCAGAATGACATTTGAAAAGCACATTTCCTGCCGTTCTCCAACTCCAACATCATCTCTCTGTGCCAATCACCTGCCCTTCGAAGCTTGGAATTTCATAATAACAAATATCACTTATTGGCCACTTAGTGTATGGCAAGCTACATGCAATACACTTTAGATGTTACTCTATTTAATCTCAACACTGTCTTTGACCAGCTAAAACATGGAGAAGTGTTTAAATTTTCTGAACCCTCAGATTCCTCCCTGATAAAAGGACAGAAACCAACCATTTTGACCTCAAAAGGCTATTACAAGGATACACTTACAAAAACCATGCTCAAGTCGAACATCTATAACCCCAGCTATTCTGGAGGCAGAAGTGGGAAGGATCCCTTGAGCCAAGAGTTCCAGACCAGACTGGGCCACACAGCAAAACCCCATCTCCAAACACAGAAAAGAAAAAAACCACACAAGGACCAGTGTGCCCCTCTGACACATGGTAAGCACACAGTTTCACCACTATTATTACTCTTATTACTCTTTAATCCCCTGAAAAACCCAATGGGAAAAGAACAATTTAAAAAAAAAAAACTATAAAGGCATTGACATAGCACAACTAGTAGGTGACAAACCATGTCTTTGAACTCAGGTATGCTCAACTCCGAAATCCAGGCTCTCAGTAAGTAGATAAGCCACCTAAGACTTAGTCAGGCATACGTTGAGCATTAAATGTAACTTCTTCCCCAGGAACTGTTTCCCAATTCAATCAACCTCTGCCCTACACAACCGCAGCCTGAGTTCGAAGAATTCCTGGGTCCTCGTTCCGTCCTCCAACCCCAGTTACTCAGGCCCCAGACTCAGGCCCCCAACCTTCCCTACTCCTCAGTTTCTTCACTCAAACCCAAAAACGGAGACGAGGGAATTTTCATAGGTTTAACGGCTCTCCCAGAATCCCTAACCCACTAGCATGGCCTGAGGCTTTGTTCTGAGCCACCACAATCCTCGACACCACCTGAGGGGTATCTGCTCCACCTGCCCCAAAAGGACTCAATTGAGCCAGATCCCTTTTCCTCGAGTATAGCCTCAGTCCCTTTATTTGTACGCCGGGAAGGATCCTGAGAGTGAGTCCAGACCGAACAGGACATGGGGTGTGTCAAGTTAGGGTGATTGGAGAGAAAATGCCCCCATAGCGTGGCTGTCGGGCCCGCCAGAAGACGCGTGCAGGCGCGTGGGATACAGCACGCAGATGCTGCTTGTCTTTTTAAGCGTCCACAAACCAACATGCCGATCTGGGGCGCCCCGCGACTACTGGCTGCGGCAAAAGCGCTCTGGCCGCGAGTCGCCAAGAAAGCCAAAGAAAGGAAGAAGGGAGCGAGGGCCCCGGCCCCTAGGCTGCCCTGCCCGTCCACGTGAAGAAAGGTGGCCCGGCCTCGCCCCCGCCATTTTGGAAACAAAGGGGGCGTGGAGACCGGGGTCCGGCCACCCGACCGGAAGCGGAAGTGCCAAGCAGCGGGGCAGAAAGAGTTTACGGGACCTAATATAATCTCCTCAGCATCGAAAAGGGGAAAAAAAAGTCCACGTCAAGAGAGATGGCGCGCTCGCGCCGGGTTCCCCAGCGCCACCTCTGCAGGGACCACGTGGGCGCAAGGATGAGCGCATGCGTAGCAAACCCGCGCACTGCCGCCCCCTTAATACTCGCCGCGCGCACGACGGAACGCCAGATCACGTGAGCCGGGCGCGCGCCGCGGAACCGGGTTGGGGGGAGTCGTGCGGTACTGATAAGCGGGGGAAGCGAGGGGGAAAATGGCGGGGGGCAAAGAGCTACGTGAGGACCCGCCCGCACCGCCGCCGCGTGACCCCGGCGCCCTCACCTTGTTTATTTTCGTTAAGCTGCCGCTCGAACTCGTCGAAGTCCGACATGCTGAGGCGGCCGCGTAGGGCCTTGTGCAGCTCTCGCCTCGCCTTGCCGCCCGCCCGCTCTGGCCGCTTCGGCTACTTCCGCCGCTGGCTTCGGCTACTTCCGGCCGCCGCCGGCGCTTCACCGCCTCCTACCTAGTCAAGCCCCCGGCGGCCCGCCCAGCCCCGCCCCGGCTCCGCCCCCTGCCCCCTTCGCCCACCCCGCGAGCTACCCCTGCCCCCGCCCCCGAGCCTGGCTCCGAAGCGAGTCGGCTATTTCCGGACAGCGGATGTAGGGGTCGGCAGGCGGCGGCTTCGGCTGCTTCCGAAAACACCCGAAGCGAGGGTTTAGCCGGCTTCCTAGGTCTCCGTAACTTTTCGGAGGTCAGCGCCTCAGCGTTCGGAAGTTTCTGCGGGTCCTTACGTGCGTCTGCACCCAGGCCCCGCTAAGGGTTCGGCGTCTTCCAACAATTCAAACCTTCCCAGTCTTTGGCTTCTTCTGCAGGCTTGCCCCGCCTTCTCCACCGCCTCAGTCCAAACAATTCGCCACTTCCGACAAGCCTAACCGTCCCGGACTTCGGTCCTTGAAGGTTTCCAGCGCTCGCCCTCGGGCCCCTCCAAAGATTAACCTCGATTCCAAGGTTCGGCTCTTTCCGGATATTCCACTCGCTCACTCCTCCCGTCGGAGAACTTCGGGTCCTTCCGCCACCTCTTCGTGAAGGCCTCACTCATTGGGCGCAGCTTCGGCTTTTTCCGTCGCCGTTTCGGCTTTTTCCGGCTTCGGGAACAGAAAAGGGAGGGGGATGGAGTCGAGGTGGGTCGGGTAGGGGTACAGAAAAGGGGGCGGGGTCCTGGTTCTCGGCACCTGGCTCTCCCGGTGGGGAGAATGGAAAAAAAGAAAAGCTTAAGTCTCGCGGAAAACCTGAAAAGGTGGGGCGAGACAAAAGCAGCCGCTGCGGAGGTTGTCTGCGCGGCTTTATGCGCCTGCGCCGGGTGGAAGTGGAGGGGAGAAACGGAATTCTGCGCCTGCGTAGAAGTCTGTTCGGGGACGAGTTCCAGAGTCTCCGATGCGCGTGCGCGAGATTTTCTCCTGGTGTGAAGGGACTGTCTGTATTCTAGACGGTTAAATTAGGCGGTCCTCTCCTGATTGCCTTGACAACCGTGAGCCGGAGCACTTGTTCCTCCCGCAGCGCAGGCACAAGACGTGGTTGGAAATGCTACTTCCGGGAAACGATGACGTCTCGTTTCCGTCCTCTGGCGGGCCGGCGGAGCAATCCGCTCATACCGCCCCTAGGTACCCTTGGTGGCCTCCGCGGCTAGAGGTCATTGAGTCTCGCCTCCGGCCTTGTCGCCGCTAGTCTGGACAGGCCGTGTACACACTTCCGTTTCAGAGCTCCACCCGCTCCGAGTTTCTGGGGGCATAACTGGTTCGCCCCTCCCACCTCTTATCTCCAGGGTGCTAATTACACCCTGTCCTCCCCAATCTCTCCGCTTTCCTCCTGACTGCCCGCTCCCAGAAGCCAACTCGCCAGCTCCATCACCTACTCCGTGGCGACAGCCGCCCCGTCCTAAGGAAGAGGCCGAAGCCCAGTTTATTCCAAATTTTCACTTCTTTTTTAATTTAAATTCTCTGAATAATTCTCTGTCTCACATGGAATGGGAGTAATCCGTCCAGGACTGTGGGTGGGCGGCTCCTGGCAGGGGAACAGGATGGGTAGCCTGTCCTGGGGCTAGAGGTGGAGACGGGGTTATATACAGACCCTCCCTACCCTCACCGCCCCGGGGAGAGGGACGCCCGGCCAGCCCGGGGGTCCCGACAGCAGTAAGGGCGCCCGGTGAGGTCAGGACTGGCCTGTGGGCAGCAGCTCCTAGGAGCCTGGTCCAAAGAGACCCCTCCAGCCCGGGAAGCGAGGAGGGAGCGAAGGATGCTCGGTCTGTACCAGGGGACCTGGGGCGAGAGGGGGTGGTGCGGGATGGGAGGAGCACAGGGCTTACAGGCTCCGGCGGGATCACCGCTTGAAGCGGTAGGTGATGGGGAGCAGCAGCTTGCTCTTCTTGAGGGCCTGCACCTTCTGCAGCGTCTCGTCGTCCAGAGCCAGGAAGCAGCGACGTGAGTACTCGAGCAGGCGCTCTTTGGAGGGGTCGAACTCGCCCACCTCGGCCAGCTTCTCGGGCGCCACAATAAGCAGCTCAGCGATGGGCGTGGTCAGCGCCACGGTGTTGCGGTCCACGCGGTGGTGCTCGAAGGCGCGCGACATACTCTTCAGCTTCTGGAAGGTGCCCAGGATCTTCTTGTAGCGGCAGAGGACCCCGTCCGCGTCCTTCACTGCAGGGCCGGAGGTGCGGGAATGAGGGAACCAGGACAAGGGGAGGTGCAGTTGGGCCGGTGGGAAATAGCCGGAGATAGGCCCAGGAGGATGAGGAGGGAAAAGAGCAGAGAGATGGGTTAAAGTGGGAGTTCCCAGACTCCCTCCTGCCTGTGCCCCACTCCAGCCTGCTAGGTAGTTTTCAGCGTCCTCTTTTATGGATGAGGAAACTTAGGCTCTAGAATTTTAGGGAATTTCTCAGGAAGCCCTGTTGATGAGGGTGGCCTTAAGAGTAAGACAGCGAGCCCAGCGCCACGCCTGTAGGCGGGCAGAGCTCAACCAGATCTGGGCTTTTTACAACGGGAGACGGGGACTTGGAGAGGGAGGCCTCTCGGAGGGCTCCCAGCGCCTCACCCCGCTGCCGCTCCCGGGCCTTAGGTTTGCCCAAACGCCGCCGGCTGGCGCCTCCCTTCTGCCTCTGCCTCCGCCTCTCACTGGCGCTGCCCTCTTCCGACGCTGCGCTGAAGGAGGAGGCCGCGGATTCGGGCTCAGAGGCTTCGCCTGTCGCCCCGCCCCTGCTATCCCCCTCCGCTCGTCGGGGCCCAGGCTTCGCCCGGCAGTGATCGTCTGGGGGGACAAAGACACCCATGAACTGGGGACCAGATGTCACATCACAGATTCCAAGGGGGAAAGTGGGTGTCTAGGGGTCAAGTCCCCAAACTTGAGCCCCCACGGAGACATGGACACAGAGAGAGTGCAGGGTAGACACTGGTGATGGCTGAATAGGCTACAACCGACTGGAGTTTGGGGGAGACGATCAGGGGCAGGATTTTCCCAGAGGCCTGGGTTGCTCTGGGGAAGGGGGCTGAGTTGACCAGTTGATTCAGAGATCTCAAGAGGGTCTGTGCCTACATAGCAGAGGAGGGGTTTTCTGGGGACCCGGTGGGACCTCCAGAAAGTCTGGAGACGCAAGAGGCCAAGGCTGGGGTGGCAGACCCTGAGATAGTGGGGGCTGTGGGCCTGGTGATCTGGGGAAGATGACCACTTCTGCCCAGAAGGAGTTGGCTAAGGCTCAGATACAGGGTCCTCCAGAAGGTGAGTTAGGGGGACAGGTCTGGTGGTGGGGTCCCCCTGAGAAAATCCTGAGCCCAGCTATTGAGGGAAGGAGGTTAATTCCCAGGATGGAACCATCAGAGGGAGGGGACAGTGGTAAGTGATGATGACCTAGGTTCCACAGCAGAGGAACAGCCAGGTCCTAGTAACTTAAACACCAAAAGACCACAAACACTTGAAGGGACTTCTTAACCCAAGGACTTGCAAGGCCCTTGCTCTTGGAGGGAGAGTCTCCAAGACATGGCCAAAACATTTGGCAAAGGAAAGCCCTGACCACCTGAGGAAGGAGATGAGGGTAGTGCTCAAAATATATTAGCAAGCAGGGCACAGTATCCCACCACTCAGAAGGAAGCACTGTAACCTTGGCCTTAGGACAGCATGAACCTGGTAGCTCTCTGGGCTGCTACTGGTTAGGAATTATCACAGTGCTAGAGTGCAGGTGGGGCTGCCCAGAACCCTGCCCCTGAGGCACGGTTTGGGAACAAACAGGCTAAGATCCCCACCCAAAGAGGTCCCACCAGGGGAGGGGCTAAATCCAGTATCGAGGGACCTAAAGTCTTTGGTGGGGAAGGAGCATTAATTACCCAAGGTATGAGACAGGGTGGGAGGGAAGATGGGGCAGGGGGACAAGGCTGAATGCTTAGACTTTAAATCTTCTAGAAGACAAGGCTGAGGTGAGGAGCAGGCCCCTGAAGAACCCTAAATGACCAGAGTGGAGATAAAGTAGGCTGCCTGAAGGTGTCAGGAAAAGGAACCTGCAGCTGAAGACCCAGAGTCCCTGAAGGCACCATTGGCTGGAAAATGGACCTCAGGGTGCTTTTGGCTGATGAGATTTGAGGGAACCAATAGGGAAGGCAGGGAATGGATGGTACATGGAGATGAGAGACCTTGACATCAAGCAAGAAGAAAGCTGGCCTTGGGATCCCCAAAACATGCAGAGGACTAGTGAAGAGGATTAAGATGCCAGGTCCCCATTGAGCCAGTCAAGTGGTGGAGCTCCAGGCCTGTAGGTGAGCTGGGCACCAGGATGCCCAGGACTAGTGTGAGTAGAAAATTGTATCAGCACCCCTCCATACCTGCATCCAACCGGGCAGAAGAGATAAATTTGTCCAGCTGACACCGCAAGAAGTCCCTCTCTTCCTCCAGGTCCTCTATACGCTTCTGCAACCAGGAGTTCCTCTCCAGGGCCATGTGCAGCTGGGCCTTGACGCTGTTCATTAGGGCTAGGGTGGGGGACGCTGCCTCCGGAGGCTCTGGGGACAGCAGGGAGTAGCAGGAGATGCAGGTCACACCCTAGGGGTGGGGGGATACCCGCCGGTTCCAGTCCCTCCATTCCTCCTCGGCTCACCCTCGAAATTTCCCCTGGAGGGGCTCAGACTGTAGAAGATCTGGGAGTCCAGGTGGGGTGCCTCATCAAAGGGGATGGAGATCTCGAAGGCCTCATCGTCTTTCTTCACTGGAAAGGAGAGGCCCCAGGATAACCCCAGAGAATTCCTCGACTTCTTCAGCCGCTCCCAACCACAACGGTCCGGGGCAGGAGGAGAGGGGCAGGGACGGGTACATTGGGATAAGGGTAGGGAAGGGGACCCAGCTTCCTCACTCATCCGCCTCCGGCTGTTTCGGTCATTCATGGCTCTGCTTCCCGCGGCTCCGGCAGCTGAGCGCCTCAGGGGCACTGGGCAGAAACAGCAGCCACAAATGGAGGTACGTGGATGGACTCGAGGGTCCATCCTGGGAGAGGTGGGGCCCGGGGCCCTTGCCCCTCAGAAGTAAGAGAGGAAGGACCTGTGGGCCGGGACTCCAGGATTGAGGTGAGGTTTCAAACTCCTGGAAGGAGGGGTCTGGGACCCTGGGCTTTTGAGTATTAAAGGAGAAGACAGCTGGAGCCCTACATTGCTGGTTTCCCATGGGGTGGACAGAACAGGGACACCCTCGCTGGAATGGGAAGGACCCTCATCACCGGCCACCTCTGGGTCAAAAGAAGAGATGAGCGCAGGGGGGAACTGTGCCCCAACTTCCAACCACAGCGTGGAGGTCCAGCCCACGCGCGGTGCTTCCCCCATACCCGGGAGTCCCACACCCCACCCCCGCACTCGCGTGGATGAGCAAGACTTCCCTCCCTCGTGGCGGGGGTGCTGGGTGCCTGTGCAGTTCGAGAGAAGGTCATGCGTGGGGATGCGCTCCCCCGCCCCCGCCCTTTGTCCCGCGGGTGGGGGGGTGAGCAGTCGCGGAAAGAGCTCCCAGCGGGGGCATGCACCAAGGCAGGGGTGTAACCCGGACACCACCCCTCGCCCGCGAATGCCTGGAATCCAAGGGGCTGGGGACCCCCCACGCTCACCCACCCGCGCTCGGAATCCAGCCGGGGACCGAAGGTGGCGGCGGCGCCCATGCCCGGCGCCGGGGAGCGTCTGCAAAGTGTCACGGAGAGCGAAGGGAAGCACCCACCCACCCCCGAGCGGGCGGGGCGGCGAAGAGGGAGTGACGGAACTGGGCGACGAGGCGAGTGGAGACCGGGAATTTGGCCCGGCGCGGCTCCTGCAAGAGTGCACGGGCCCAGATGAGACTCTCCGTTTGCAGCGAAGGCCGAGGTCTGCACTTGCGTGATGGCCCCTTACAGTACTCAACCCGCCCTCCCCAAAGTATAGGCAGGGAGCGTCATGAAATTCCCATCTTGGAGAGCTGGCAAAGCTCCCGGGTCCCTCGGGTAGGTGGCGATGCGCAGAGTCGGGCCGGGAGAAGGCAGGGGAGTGCGTGAGACAGCCAGGAAAGTTGAAGCGAAAGGAGAAGGAGAATTTCATTTTAACGATACTCCAGGAACTGGCTGGTGCAGACCTCCCAACTGCCCCCATCTCCCTCAGCGAGACCCAAAGGATGTAGAGGCCAAGAGGGGCGGGGTTACCCACTCCCAGAAAATAAGAACCGTGAAGATGCCACCTCACCCCTACGTTTGTGATGAAGAACTAACTGGCTCTGGAGCAGAGCTAGATTCCTGCCCTATCCGTCCTATTCCTCAGCCTGTTCACTCACTTGTAAAATGGGTAGATCATAATCCTTTCTAAATTCCTTGTGAGGGTACAGTGATTTGACACACGCGAAAGCTCAGCCCAACCTGGGGCCACAGTCAGGACTCAAGATCAGAGCACTTAGTGTTATCTGCGGTCAGATGGTGGGGTATAAACAGTCTCTCTCTGGGTCTTTCCCATCAAATGGGGAATGCTAGGAGAGATTCGTTCCTCTACCCAAAAGGGGATCAGCAGAACAAATGAAGTCCAGCACAGTGCCTGCCACAAAACAAGAAAGGAAATTAAGTTGAGGAGGCAGATGTGTACTAAGCACAAGGCTCAGCCCCACCTGCTTCTCCTCCTGCTCACCAGGAGCAACCCGGCTCTGGAATTTTTCTGGCCCTCAGGAGAGCATGGTTTTTATCCTGTGGAAGAAGAATGTCTGCACCACCTAGAAAGCTGTGACCAGCTGGGCGTTGGGGCGGGCGCCTGTAGTCCCAGCTACTCGGGAGGCTGAGGCAAGAGAATCGCTTAAGCCCAGGAGTTGGAGGTTGCTGTGAGCTGTGTGAGGCCATGGCACTCTACCAAGGGCCATAAAGTGAGACTCTGTCTCTACAAAAAAAAAAAAATAAAGAAAGCTGTGACCACATTCCTCCCCTCTTCAAGTCATTTCACAGATAAACTGCAACCTGGATCTAACTGTCCAGGGGGAGCCACCTACCCTGCATTGGTTTTTCAAACTACGGGTTCTTGGGGGTAGAATTCAGTATACTAGGATGGAATCAGTGGCTCAGTGAGTAGGGCGCCAGCCCCATATGCCAAGGGTGACGGGTTCAAACCCAGCCCTGGCCAAACTGCAACAAAAAAATAGCCGCGTGTTGTGGCGGGCGCCTGTAGTCCCAGCTGCTTGGGAGGCTGAGGCAAGAGAATCACGTAAGCCCAAGAGTTACGGGTTGCTGTGAGCTGTGTGATGTCATGGCACTCTACCTGAGGGCGGTACAGTGAGACTCTTGTCTCTACAAAAATAAATAAACAAATAATGTCGATGAAAGAAAGATTCGAGTGCCCTGCATATACCAAAGGTAACTATTATTAAAGAAACTTTTCACATATATCTTGTGTATCTCTGTACTGGGTTGCCATATAAAATGTGTTTGTTACAGCGGATTGTGGTTTTAAAAACAATTTTTTTTTTAAGTTTAGAAATTCTCTTCCCGCGCGGCGCCTGTGGCTTAAGGAGTAGGGCGCCGGTCCCATATGCTGGAGGTGGCGGGTTCAAACCTAGCCCCGGCCAAAAACAAAAAAAGAAATTCTCTTCCCAGATGACACAGGTCTTCAGGAGCTGAGGCACCACCCCAGTGCAGGCCGACTTTCCCATCCCTCAGCAAGCCAGGAAGAGGCCAACGGTGGAACAGGCACTTGCTGGGGGTCTCCCTGCTAATCAGCCATCAAAGGTGGTCTAAGATGCTGTCTCCAAAAACAAATGTCAAGTGCTCAAAGTGGGGAAATGTGTTTATTGTTTGTCCAGTCTCAGGCCTGGTTGGGTATTGGGAGGCCTATCTGGGGACCCCTCTCCCCAACATCATCAGCATAGAGGGCCTCAGGTAGATTATACAGATTCATGATGACCCCACCCAAGTTTATGAGACCAGAGAATGTCCACACACTGCACATTCCCCACCCCCACCCCTCCAATGAAGGTTTTGCCAGGGCCCTGGAATATCTGATGTCTTTGAGGCTAGGGGGCTCCATTCTATGTGAGATCTCTTTCACATCAAAGCTCTGAGACCTGAGGACCTTAATATTACTCACAGGCTCCCCCTCCAGGCAGGGCTTGGCCTCCAGGATGAGACTGATCTGTGTTAATATCCAGGGCCTGGAAGCCAACCTCCAGGCACAGGATTCCCCCAGAGTTCCAAGGCACTGGGGGACATCCAGCGGCCTGGCTCACGGATGCTTCCACCGAGTGTGCTTCTGCAGCGTGTTCTGCTCCATGAAGCGGCGAGGGCAATGCGGACACTGAAACGGGCGCTCCCCTGAGTGCACCCGGCTGTGCTGGGCCAGCTCTCCTGCATCCCGGAAGCGGCGAGGGCAGAGTGGGCAGCCATGGGGCCGCCCGCCACCAGCCCGATGAATGGAGTGGTGCCTCGCCAGGTGGCTGGCCCGCTTGAATGCCTTCCCACAGGTGTTGCACTCGAAGGGCTTCACTTCTGAGTGGGTGATGCTGTGTCGCTGAAGATAAGACATGTACTCAAAGACCCTTGAACACACGGGGCAGCTGTAGCACTTTTTCTGGGCTGAAGTGCCATCAGCCCCTGGCTCCCTCTGTGACTCCTCGTCCACCAGCACTGTGTAGGGGACACCCTGTGTGTCAATAAGCAGGTAGTGATTGGGCCTCGGCGGGGACGAAGTCTGGGGAGATCCCATTGAGGAGGAAGGTGCAGGTTCTGGGGACCGGCCCATCCGACGGGGAGGGCCCTCCATGGCCTCACAGGAGGAAAGTAACAGGGGCTGAGGGCAAGGGGACAGCAGCGCCAGCATCCGGAGGGGTGACTGAAGCCTGGTGGATGGGAGAGAGAATATTACACAGAAGAGAGATGCTTGACACCACAGGCTCCACTCTTCCCTCTGTGTACCCTGTCCAGGACCCCTGCCCGTCGATCTCTCCGGTTCTTCTACCCACCCTTTCACTTTGTGACCCTCTGTAAGGTTCCCAGGATCTCCCTTCTTTGAAACCCTCGCCTATCCTCGGTTCCCCACTACCCACTGTACTCACAGGATTTCTTTGCTCGCCATGCACAACCAGGACCTCGATGTCTTTCCCCTCTATGCTCTCCTCAGGCCACTGAGTGCTCCACCCCGTAGACCTCCAGACCTCTTCTCCCTTACACCTGGGCTTCACCTGAGTCTGAGTGTTGGTCCATCCTACACATTCCACTCAGATCCTTTTCCTACCCCCTCTGCGTAAGCACAAGCTTACTCCAGTGACTGTAACCTTAGGATATACAGGTTCTAACCTGTCTTCTAGCCTCCTCCATGAACAACTTTATGCCTCCCTTCGCCCACTTCTAGGTTCCGTCTTCGCCCATCGACCACCACCCCTAGCTCTTTCTAACCCAGTGCTCTCCCAGGAGGCCTCTTCGCGGCCCTTGCCTCTGAACCCTTGTATCTAAGTTCTTGAAAAGCTTCTCGGAGCCCCAGCACAGCCCACTGTGGACGCCCGCCTTGCTCGCAGGTACCCTCCACTCGGCCCCGCCCCTCTCCGCCGCCCGTTCCCAGCTCCCTCCTCCCGGCCCCCGTACCCGGTGCAGCAGCCTCTCGGATCCGGGCGACTCCCACGCGGCCCCAGGATTCCCTCGTAGTTGCAGGCGGCGGCGGGAGGGGGACCTCCGGGTGTCCCCTAAGAGCAGGCAGCGCCGGGTAAGGAGAGAGAGAACTCGGGAAAAGAAAGGAGGGTCCAGGAGAGGAAGGTGGGGGCGGGACGCCTAGGCCTTCGCGAAACACCTCCGGCCAGAAACACACACCAAGAGAAAGGTTCCTACGTGTTCGAGGTCCGGTCACCCACCCTGCACCCCCCACCACACACACACAGGAGCCTGAAATGGAGTGCGGAATGTTTATTGAGCAAAGTGATGGAGGTCGTGGGTAGAATTGGGGGAGATATATAAATGAACCAGACCGTGCCCCGGCTCTTTTGTTATCTCTTCCCCTGTAGAACAACAATCGGTTTACCACTTCGGAGAGCAGAAAACCATAGCTCAAGAGAGGTCACTTCACTTGCAAAGGTTCACAGCACAGCTGGACCGGAACCCAGTTCCGACTGGCTCCCAAGTCCAGGGAGGGGCAACGACTTTGGTCTACATCACACAGCTAGAACGGGTAGGGAGATGGAGGAAATGATGCTTGTCCCTTTGGAACATGGGGAAACTGAGGCCCAAAGTAAGGCAGTAACCTCAGCAGAGCCAGGGAGTGTGTATGGGAGTGACGCTGTGTGGGTCAGACTTGGTGGCCCAGAAAGGGGCAGAGCAGCACCGGCCAGGTGGAGCTTAGTGGAGGCGCACGTGTTGCGCTAGCTCCGCGGCATCCTGGAAGCGGCGTGGGCAGAGCGGGCAGGTGTGCGGTGGGCCAGCGCGGGCACGGTGCGTGGCGCGGTGCCGCGACAGGTGGCTGGAGCGCTTGAAGGCCTTGCCACAGGCGCCACACGTGAAGGGCTTGAGGTCCGAGTGCGACACGCGGTGGCTCTGCAGCCGCAGAGGGCTGGCAAAGACACGGGCGCACTCCGGGCAGCTGTAGCCCTTGCGTGGGCCGGGCTCTCCTGGGGGTGCCTCGCGCTGGGGCGGGCCCCGGGGCTCCTCCTCCAGCTGCACCGTATATGTGTAGGGGACCCCGTTGGCGTCGATGAGTAGGTGGCGGCCCAGCCGCGGGGGTCGGGGCCCTGCCGCCGAGGAAGGAGTGGAAGAGGGGCCTTCCGCCTTGGGGAAAGGGGGCGCCTTGGGGGGCGGTGGGTCCATGGCCTCTGGAGAGGAGGACCGAGGGTGGGGTGGCCGCGGCGGCAGAAGCAGCATCTGGAGCGGCAGCTGAGAGCGGCGGAGGGGAGAGAAGTTAAAATCGCCACTTCCTTTCAGGGAAAGCTTCCTAAAAGGGAAAACGTCCCCATTCTCACCCCCTTTCTGCGCTACTGACCCCAACATAATAAAAACTCTGAGTCCAGTCCAGATCTCCCAGTTCCGTCAAGCTGCTTTAAGAATGGCCTCCAAATAAGCCCAGCAAAACCCAGCCACAACCTGCCCTTTCTCATGGATCGTCCTTTTAGCCCCGAGGTCTGGTCTCCCACTTTCCTTTCCTTCCCTCCCCTTCTTCCATTTCCAACAGGCAATCAATCTCCAAATCTATTTCCCTCTAGTTTGTTTCCTCTGTATCCCAAGAAGAAAAACTATCTCCCTCTTTGCATCTCTCACTCTGGGTAATCCAAGATTTCTCTCATCTGTGTGTCTTTTTCTCCCGAAGTTCAGCCCGGCTCTGGTTGCATCCTCTCCACTCCCTCCCCCAGGCACTCTCAGATCTGCATCCCACTAGATGCCTGAGGACCTCTCCATCTCAGCGTACGTCGCTGGCCTCTCTCACTTCCTCTTTAGGTACATCCCAGAGCCCCACTAACCCAATTCCCCACATTTCACTAGGCTCTTCTATCCTGTTCCTATGCTTAGCCCCTCAAGGTCTCGCCACTCCCTCTCCACTCCGTCTTCATTTCATCTATACACCCCCAGGATGCCCCCGAATGCCTTCTATATACCCACAGGGCTCCCCGCTCCGTATCTTGCTACCTGCCACATTCCTCCCAAGGGTCCTTTTTCTTCTCCCCATATATGACACATTTTGGCTTCTTTGTATACACTTTGGGGGCCTCTGTCCACGCTGCGTTATACATACCTGGACCGTTAGATTTCCTTCCTACTCTACCTCACCCAAGCCCCCTTTCCCTCCTTTCTAGATACATCTGGTGTCTCTATTTCTTTTCCTCTGTAACTCTGGGAGGGGAGTCCCATCCCTTCGTTACACAGTACGACCCCTCTACCCTCTTCTCTTCGCTCTACTACCCTTCCATCGGTGCTCACCAGCGCCCGGGCGCCCTCCACACTACCATCCTGCTACACCCCCCACCCCGGGGGACCCTCTTATTGTCCTCTTGCCCATCCAGCCGGACCCGTGTCCCCAACTCACTCCCCCAGCCCAGCCTGGCCTTGGCGCCGTCCCGGAACCAGGCTCCTCCCTCCATCCCGGCCCCCGTACCCGGTGCAGCGGCCTCTCAGGTCCGGAGGAGCGGGCCGAGGTCCCGGGCGGCCCCGGGCTTTCCCTGGCGAGCGCCGGCGGCAGGACCGAGGCTTCCGGGCAGCTCCGGGCCGGAGGCGCCGGGGACGTGGGGACTAGGGGCTAGGGCGCTGGGGCGCGAGGGGCTGCGGCGTCCCTGAGAAAAGAAGCCGGCCGGAAACGCGCTAACTCCGCGCGAAGGTTCCGCCGCCTCTGAGGCGGCAGTTCCCGAAGGCCCGCCTTTATGGAGCGCCTCGGAGGGCGGGGGACCCGAGGCACCCGCCAGGCTGAATAGGCCGGTCGCCCTCCTCCCTTTCCCACCTTCCAAACAGCAACAATTCAATCGCTTTAACAGAGATCGGCGAACAGAGTTTAAGTGAAGTCCTTGCCCGAAATCCCGGAGGAATTGGCGCGCCTGGGTTTGTCCTCTTCCCACTGGGCTACTCGCCTGATGGGGCTTTACCGCCCCACAACGCAGAGTGAGGAGAGAGGGGAGTACGTCCGTGTTCTAAGGAGATGGGCAGCGCCAGACCCAGAGGCCAGCCGTATGCTCTGATATAGGTAGCACAAGCCCAGGTTCTCCACTTGGCGGGAGGGGAAACCAAGGTCCTCAGGCCAGACGTTGCTGGGTATGGAAAAGGGTGAGGGCGGCACTTCCCCGTGACCTTATGGGGAAACTGAAGCCCGCAGGCCAGATACCGAGGTGGGGAAGGTGACACTTCCAGTGGGCACAAGGGGAAGGGGAAGTCGACGGAGCCGCGGCGGCCAGGTGCGCAGCAGCGTCGAGAAGGCAGGTCAGGTCGTCGGAGCGCACGCGGTGGCGCCGATGCAGCCCCTGCCCAGGCCCAGCTCCGCGCCCGAAGCTTGTCCTCCGTGACGTTCGTGTCCCGGAGCAGGTAGTGGGGAGGCGGTAAGTGCGCTGAGGACGGCTGGGGGGACGACCTGCGCCTGCCCCGCAGGAGAGCCGCAAGGGAAGAGGTGATGGGGTGGGCAGCTGGGAGCGACAGAAAGAAGGTTGTTATCGTGCCCAGCCCCAGGAGCCCTGGCAAGGGATGGAGCGGCCCGAGCTACGTCCTGCAGAGCCAGCTGCCCATCGGAACTTTTCTCAGTGGTGGAAATGTTCTGGAATCTGCGCGCTATCCAACACAACTACTAGCCATATTACTGCGCTCTTGAGATGTGGCTAGTGGGTCTGAGGACCTGAATTTTACATTTTATTTACCTTCCCTCAATGTAATTATAGCCGCATGTGGCTACCTACTCATGAAATAGATATGAAGACCACTCACCCTCAACCAGTTGCAAACTGGAGGCCCAAGGGCCAGAGAGGGCTCACAGTGATACTTGGTCTGGAACAGGCACACAAGGTTTGCTTTTTTTTTTTTTTTTTTAACATTTTACCGGGCAATGTTTTAAAAGCCAGAAAATGCACACACAAATGGAAATTTCCGGGTACACATTGAAAAAAAAAAAAACCTACATGTGGCAACAACCAGCTAGAATTGAGAAAGCAGCCACCTTCTCCAGCAAATCTTCAAGTGAACAATTGTGATATTAGGCTAACATTAAAGCCTTCTCAGGGTTTCAATGTCCAGAATGGCAGACCCTGGGCACACAAGGCCACTTAGCACTCAGCACGTGTCTCTGTCTGGTCTGTGTTGAGATGGGCTGCAAATACAAAATACCCAACAGTATCCCAAGACCTAATACAAGGAAAACCAGAAAAAGAGGTGTGAACGATCTCACAAATACTGTTTATGTTGGATTGCATTTTGAAATGATACCTTGGATATACCGGGTTAAGGAAAGTATGTTATTAAAATTAATTGCATTTGGCTTGGCACCTGTGTTCAGTGGCTAGGGCACCAGCTACATACACCAGAGCTCATGGGTTTGAAACCAGCCTGGGCCTGCCAAACAACGACAACTACAACCGAAAAATAGCTGGGCTATATCTCAAAAAAGCTAAATTAATTCATTTCACCTGTTTCTTTACTTTTCTTTCTTTTTTTTTTAGAGACAGAGTCTCACTTTATCACCCTCAGTAGAGTGCAGTAGCATCACAGCTCACAGCAACCTCCAACTCCTGGGCTTACGCAATTCTCTTGCCTCAGCCTCCTGAGTAGCTAGGACTACAGGCGCCCACCACAATGCCCGGCTGCTTTTTTGTTGCAGTTTGGCTGAGGCCGGGTTCAAACCCGGCACCCTCAGTATATGGGGCCGGCACCCTACCCACTGAGCCACAGGCGCTGCCCGTCTTTACACTTTTTTAACATGGCCATTAGAAAGTTTAAAATTACCCCCGTGATTCAAATTGTATTCCTACTAAACAGCACTGCCCTAGATGTTCTCCCCACTAGTAATTTCACAGATGGGGAGCATGAGGGGACATTCCTGGTGTAAGGGGCCCCTCCTTACTCTGCTCACCTGCCTGTGCTTTTAAAGCATATGAATCTGTCCTCTGCTTGCTCCCTGGGCCACCATTCTCATATATCTTCAACCACACCTCTGTCTACACCAGGGTTTCTCAATTTTGCAAGTGCTCACATTTTGGGCTGTATCATTCTTTGTTGTGGGGGGCTGTCCTGTACACTGTAGGGTACTACTGAACAGCCTCCTTGGCCTCCACCCACAGATGCCAGTAGCACCCTCCCTAATTCCCAGTGGTGGTAACCCAAAAAATTTCCAAACATTAACCAATGTCCCCTAGCAGGCAACATCACTCCCCATTGAAAACCACTGTTTTACTCCGACAACTCCCCCCATCCCCAGAAATAATGACAATTACCAACATTTACTGAGCCCTTACTCAGGGTCAACCATTGCTAAATGCTCTGTGTCCTCAGAGCAGACCTATGAGGTAAGTACTGCTAAGAACACTATCGTGCAGATGACAAAACAGCTCAGAGAGATCCGGTCATACATTCCCTAGGTGAGACCTCTGCCAGGCAATCACTACACACTTCTCAATCCCACCACCACAGCCCCTGGCATAAATCCTGGTTTCCAGCAACAGCCTCTCCATCCACCACTCTACCTCCTCCCATTCCTTCTTTCTATAGTGACATCTAATTTTATTTTTTAAGCCCATAGAATCACGTCATTCCCTGACTTAAAACCTCCTTCTCTGTCCTGCAAGACCCTGTGTGGACTGTCCCCATAACCACAATGCTGCCTTTCCACTATTCACAGCGCTCGTCAAAAGAATGGATTCATTCTGGCCATTCAGGTCTCAGCATATATAATACATGGTTGCAGAAGCCTTTACTGATTGTGTCAGCTCAAGTGGGTGATGCCCTGCTCCTCAGCTCACAGCAACCTCAAACTGTTTGGCTTAGGTTCAGTGCCTGTAGCACAGTGGTTATGGCACCAGCCACATACACCAAAATTGGCAGGTTCAAACCTGGCCGGGGCCAGCTAAGCAACAATGACAACTGCAACAAAAAATAGCCGGGCATTGTGGCAGGCACCTGTAATCCAAGCTACTTGGGAGGCTGAGGCAAGAGAATCACTTAAGCCCAAGAGTTTAAGGTTGCTGTGAGCTGTGACACCATGGCACTCTACCAAGGACGACATAGTGAGACTGTCTAAAAAAAAAAAAACTCTTGTGCTTGAGCGATTCTCTTGCCTCAGCCTCCCAAGTAGCTGGGACTACAGGGGCCCACCACAACACCCAGCTATTTTTTGTTGCAGTTGTCATCATTGTTGTTTAGCAGGCCCAGATTGGGTGTATGTGGCCAGCGCCCTAACCACTGAGCTACAGGCACCTTATATAGTTATTGACCTGCTATTTTACTACCTGCCTTCCTCACTCTCCAGGAAGGCAGGGCCAGCCCCACCCTGATCAACCTTCTACCTTCAGAATGTAGGGAAGGTCCCAGCAGAGGGTAGAGGACCAATTCAAAATTAGTTGAATTAATCAATGAATGAATTTCATCAAAAGCCAAGCATTACCTACCTCCTGCCACTGACACACACACGCAAAGAAAAAGCCTGCTAATCCAAGGGACATGATCATGATGAAGCCCCAACACCTACACAAGTCCAGAACCTCAAATGTCTCCTATCCTTCCCCTCTCCCCAAAGCTGGACAGGCCCTAAGTTCTAGCACTTCCACTCCCCTGAAATGTCCTGAAGAGCCATGTAATCTCTTCAGTCTGTAAGCCCCAGCTGTGGTCCCTTCCTAACTCACCTGGGCTTCCACACCAACTTTCTTCCTGGGATCCTGACTGCCACTTCCCTGCCCACAGTGGCCCACTGCTGTGTTGAATGCAACTCCTGCACTATTCAGAATCTTTCCGCAGCCCCCAGTGCCCTCAGGAACTCAGTTTTTTAGTTTCTCAGTTTAGAATCTAGGCTCTTTGTGAGGTATCTGGCCACTTCTCCACCTCGCCTCTCATTCCCATGCTCCAACTGCACATAGCATCTCAGATTCCCCAGCCAGACCTTGAATTTGCACAGCTCTACATGCAAAGGCTCATGTGTTTCCCTCTGCCTGGCAATTCTTCCCCTTGCATCTATTTGCCACCTCCTCCTTAGTCTTCTGGAATCCTGTGTACTTTAATCCCGCAAGATGGCTGGGCACCTCCTGCACACCCTACTCACCAGTCCACCAGCTCCAGAAGGATCTAAAACCTCCGCTACTTTAAATCTTCCCAGAGATCTGCCCACAATATAAACCACTTAGCCCAGCATTCAAGCCCTCTCACAACATGGCATCAGCAACCTTTTCCAACCCTGATCATACAACTACAATGAGTCATCTTGACTTCTCCATTCACACTGGCTCATGCTGTCTGGGATTCTCATTCCAGCCCCAAACACTACCAAATAAACACATGGGCCCCCCGCAACATCTCTGACCCTCCAGCCTCATCTGTGGCAGGTTACTCATGTCCCCCAAACTTCAGTTCACACTGAGTGTTCACATCCAGGTTCGCGCTTAATCCTCTAAACAGTCCCCGGAGGCTGGCGATAAGAAGCACAACACTGACCCCCAAAAGGGCCAGATTCTTACCTCGGATCCCCAACGAGAGTGGCAGAGTGACCCCTACTCCAGCATCCTCACCTCTCTCCAGCTGCCCAAACCCTCCCATCCTCAAGTCTGGGCCCTGCCTCCTTCAGGAACCTTTCTTGGACGACGGCCTCTTCTCAAGGTCCATTATTCCTCCCTCTTGATCTTGCTTTCACATTCGACAACCCCCTTCTACGCCTTGGGGAGTAAAGTGAACCCCAGGCCTGTGCCTCTGGGTCAACAGGTGTCCAAGGAATCGACCCGCTCTCTTCTCTCTTGACCTCCCCCGGTCTCCGCAGCCCCTCCCCAACTGTCCCTCGCGGTGCTTCTCAGTCTTCACCGCCCGCTGCCCTGGGGTCCACGCCGGCCCAGACTCAAGTCCTCTACTGCTTCTTTGATCGCCGGTCCTGGCCCTGCTCCCTTCCCCAGTACCTTCCTCGGTACCCAGTCGCAGCAAACTTTCGGGTCCGGAAGTGGCTGAAGGGGGAACTTCCGGAGACACTCCAACTTCTAGAGCCGGAGGCGGGGACCGATTCATAGGATTAGCACCGCAGCCGGAAAGTACTCCGACCAGAAACTCACACCCGCAAGAATAAGGTTCCTAGTTGGTTCAGGTTCTGGCTCAACTGCAGCAATTAGGATCAAAACTAAAATTTATCTGATCCTGTCAAAATAGGCACCGTGAGTTGCCAAGAATTAATAAAGCTGTATGTGCTCTTTAGTAGGCTACCTACCAACCCTTACATTCTGATGTCTCACTTCATCCAGTGCACCCTGAAATGGGAGCTGTGTCCCATTTTTATAGATGGAGAAACTGAGTCCCAGCATGGGACCCTGACACCAGTCTATAAAGAGAGGGTAACACAGACAGGGATCTAACAGTAAACCCCTACCTCTCACCTCTGGCCAGGATAGCTGGATGTGCATAGGAAGAGGAGGGGTTCAGGGACCCCAAGTCAGTTCCTATTTCACCAAGGAGGAAACTGAGGCCCAGAAGTCACTTGTCTTCTTTTACTACTTACAGCAAGTAAACAGTGCAACCAGGACTATGTAACTGTACCAGAAACAAGAGACTCCATGGAGCCCGGGGTCACCTCTCCACCATTCTGTATGGTGGACTCCAACGTGCTAGGCCAGCTACTGGGCATCTTAGAATTGCTAAAGGCAGAGTGGGCAGGTGTGTGAAGTGATGCCTTGGGAGATTGCTGAAGTGCTTGAGAGCCTCGCTACTGACAGCACAGTTGTAGGGCCAGAGATTCAAGTGGAAGGTGGTCCCCATGTGCAAAGAGCTCTTAAAGCCCTGCAAACACTGGAGACCAGTGAACTGGCTTATCTACTTTTGCCTCCTCCTGAGTTGCCCCCTTCAGCCACAGCAGTATATGTATAGAGCACCCAGTAGTGGTCAATAAGTTAGTGACAGTTTGAGGTTAGGAACACAGGCAAGGACAAAAGAGATGACCATTTCATCATGATTTGAGACAAGTCCCAGGACCCTGCCAGTTTTAAAGTTAAGAGGAAGAAGAAAAAAACATTGAGAGGAAAAAAAAACAAAGAAAAAACAGTTAAGAGAACAGATGACTTAGCAGATATGGCAAATCACCACGACTGGTCACACGGATGTTATAATTCATTCCCATTTTAGAGATGGGGCTAGTGACAACAGAGAGAACTCTCCCATCACAAAGCCCAGCAGGTGCAGAGATAAAACCTAGGGTCTGACAGATGCGGTGGCTCACTCTTGTAGTCCCAGCTAGTCAGGAGGCTGAGGCAGGAGGATCCCTTGAGCTCAGGATTTGGACACCAGCCTGAGCAAGAGCAAAACCCTATCTCTACTAAAAATAGAAAAACTAGCCAGGCATGGTGGCTAGAGTCTGTAATCCCAGCTACTACAGAGGCTGAGGCAGGATTGCTTGAGCCTGGGAGTTCAAATGCAGCCTGGGCAACAAGCAAGACCCCACTCTAAAGAGAGAGGTAAACTAAGGGTTGAGATAGCCAAATAAACTCTGTATCACCCACTCTGGGGGTTGAGGTGGGCGGATTACCTGAGCTAGAGCAAGACCCCGTCTTTAAAAATAGCCGGGCATTGTGGCAGGCGCAGGTAGTCCCAGCTACTCGGGAGGCTGAGGCAAGAGAATCACTTGAGCCAAGAGTTTGAGGTTGCTGTGAGCTATGACGCCATAGCACTCTACCGAGGGCGACAAAGTGCGACTCTGTCTCAAAAAAAAAAAAACTCTGTATCCCCCATCTTTGCTTACCTATTTTATCCTCCACTCCCCTCCTCCTTAAATCCCTCATCTCTCAAGTAGCTGTAGAACTCCCCCGGGCCCTGTATGTGCCCACACCCTACCATAACGTTGCTGCTTCTCCACATTCCCAGGATTTTGCACGTCCCCGACATCTGTCGACCAAAATTCCTATGATGTGCCCTGAAAATCTTCTTAGTGTCCCCTTAGATGCGTACGGACCATGCTTTTCTTTACTGTCTGGCCCTCCATCTTCCTTTGTGCCTCTCAGGTTTCTCTTCCTGGCATCCCTATTCCTCCCTCCTCAGGAGATCCTCCTCCTCTCTTCTAGGATCTCCCCATACTCCCCAGTTTCTCTTTTCCCCTCGAACTCAAACACCTCTTCCTTTCATCCTTCTCTGATACACCAGTGTTTCCGTCCCTCGGAAGTCTCTTACCTGCCAAAGCCTGTATCTCCCTTACTCCATCACTTCCGCAGCACCCCTTTCAAAGCTCTTCCCCACCCTAGGCCTCCTTGGTTTCCGTCTCTTTTCTGTTCCCAGCGACCCTCCCCAACTTGAGCCCAACGAGTCAGTCGGGTCCAGTCTTTCCCACCCACAGTGGCCCAGGCCAGCCCGAGCACAGCTCCAGGCTCCCTGAAGAACCCTCCCCTCTTAGCGCTCGGTCTCTCAAGTTCCGGGACCGCTACTACCAGCGTGGCACCTTCCCTTGGTGCCGAAAGAGGAGTAGCCATCCAGGCCTCTGCTTCCAGGAACTGAGGAAGAGATACTACTCGACCTTCCAGCTGCGGTAAGTGCTGATGGGGATGGCCATGAGGAGTAGGGTGTTCTGGAGAAAGCCTTCCGGTTGGAAACACAACCTGGAAGGAAAGGTTCCAAAAGCCTTTTGGTCCTCTAGTCAACATAAACTGGTGTGTGTTTGTTTGTTTCAGAGTCTCACTTTGTTGCCCATGGTAGAGTGCTATGGTATCATAGCTCACAGAATCCTCAAATTCTTGGGCTCAAGCGATTCTCTTGTCTCAGCCTCCTGAGTAGCTGGGAATAAAGGCGCCCCCCACAACATCCGGCTATTTTTAGAGACTGGGTCTGGCTTTTGCTCAGGCTGCTTCTGGAATCCGTGAGCTCAGGCGAACCACCATTCTCATCCTCCCAGAGTGCTATGATTACAGGCGCGAGCCACTTCTCTTGGCCTATTTGTTTTTTCTCTGTTTCACGTTGTCAACCTAGGTAGAGTGCCGTGGTGTCATACCTCATAACAACTTGAAACTTTTGGGCTCAAGTGATCCTCCAGTCTCAGCCTCCCGGTGCTGGGCACTAAGCCTTGCTACTTTTCTATTTTTAGAAGACACCGGGTCTCTTGTTCAGGCTAGTCTCTAACTCCTGAGCTCAAGCGATCCACAAGCCTCAGCCTTCCAGAGTGGTGGGATTACAGGTGTGAGAGGGAGGGTGGAGAAGAGAGAGAGGGGAGAGAGAGAGAAGAGAGAGGAGAGAGAGAGAGAGAGAGATATCTTTATTGGATACCTGCTGTCGAGAGAGAGAGAGAGAGATATCTTTATTGGATACCTGCTGTCGAGAGAGAGAGAGAGATATCTTTATTGGATACCTGCTGTCGAGAGAGAGAGAGAGAGAGAGAGGAGAGAGAGAGAGAGAGAGAGAGAGAGAGAGAGAGAGAGAGAGAGAGAGAGAGAGAGAGAGAGAGAGAGAGAGAGAGAGAGAGAGAGATCTTTATTGGATACCTGCTGTCTCTAGAAACCTTCCTCCGTCCTAGGCCTCATGGGGGCGACAAAGACCAAAATATTTCAGATCCGGCTGTCTCGCCCACACCTGAACAATTGGAAGAAGCAAGCGAGGAAGACAAGTCTGTCCCTGGTCCGCGGTCTCCAATCCCTCGGCAGAGCTCTGCCTCCTCCCCTCGTCCCTCCTGCCCCACCCCCAACCCCAGTCTCCTCGGGGGAAAAATTGTCTTCCCTGAAACCGGTCCCTGGTGCCAAAATGAGTGAGGACCGCTTCTCTAGGTACAGAAACTCAAATTGAAAGACAACCAGAGACTCTTTCTTTCTTTCTTTTTTTTTCAAGGACGCTTTCAATACCACTAATGAGCCTTAAATAGCTCAAGACTAGGATTTCAAAGAAGCAGTTTCTTTAGTTTGTCAAACTAAGCCCTGACGTTTCACAGATGAAAGACTGAGACACGGAGAGATTAAATGAAATGTTGACAGTCACATTCTGTGCATAGCAGAGCCAGGATTAGAACACGGAGGAGGTCTTTACACTCTTGTCTCCCATACCATTATCTTCATCTTAGGGAAATTCTGTGGCCTGTGAGGGATACACGTGCTGAGACTGTGTTAAAAAGTTTAGGTTGGAAAGGACAGAGAGCAGAGAGGTTGGGGGTTTTTGTTTAGTTTTGTTTTGAGAACGGGTCATACTGTGTTGTCCAGGCTGGCATTGAAGCATTGAACTCCTAGGTTCAAGCGATCTTCCTGCCTCAGCCTCCCAAGAAGCTGGGACTGCAGGTGCTCTTGGGGAGAGCTTCCACAGGGAAGAGTTTCCTGTGCCAGTGTGCGGGAAGGGAGTGGTCTGGGGCTGGACACTTACCTGGTGGAGGTGGGTGCTGGCAAGCAAAAAACAGAAGGTGCGCCTGTAGTCCCAGGTACTTGGGAGGCTGAGGCAAGAGAATTGCTTAAGCCCAAGAGTTTGAGGTTGCTGTGAGCTGCGATGGCACAGCACTCTACCGAGGGCGACATAGTGAGACTCTGTCTCAAAAAAAAAAAAAAGAAAGAAAGGACAGGGAAGGGGAAGGGAGGGGAGGGAAAGGAAAGGAAGGAAAGGGAAGCCTTTGAGTATCCATTCCCCCAGAATCCTAGGCAGTAATGAAGAGGCTACCTTCTTGCCTCAACACATACTGTCTTGAAGGATTAGGACATCGTGGCAAAAATCAGATTTTAAACAGGCAGGTAAGAAATGACAGTATCTTCTCACAACTGAGATGTGCTAGAAGGAAGGAAGAGAAGGAGGGAGGGAGGGAGGGAAGGAAGAAGGGAAAAAGATCCTGATTCTGGCCTCAAAACAGTCAGACCTCAAGTCTCTCCAGGAAGATGTAAGAAGCATTGATTTCATTCCCCATCTGGTGACTTAGTTTCCCCATCTGATGTAGAAAGGTCATCCTTATTTTCTTCATTTTATTTTTATATAATGAGATGTAAGTTGCATAAAACACACAAGTCCTAAGGTTATAGATCAGTTGACTTTTGCATATGTACATAACCATATAACCAGCACACAGATGGAGTGAGATAACATCCCCGGTACCGAAAAGTCACCCTCCCACCTCCTTTCCATCATCATCTTTCACCACCAGTAACCACTATTCTGACTTCTACTCTCAGAGATCACTTTGATCTAGTTTTAAATCTCATATAGATATAATTATACTGTAGGTATTCTCTTCTGTATGATTTCTTTCACTCAACATTATGTCTATGAGATCTTGTCCATGCTGTTTTTGTGTAGCAATAGTTTTATGTTCTTTTTTCTTTGTTCTATTTTAAAACACACAACACACTAATGTGATTTTTTTTTAAACTGAGTTTCACTCTGTTGCCCCAGGGTAGAGTACCCTGGTGTCAGTCCAGCTCACAGCAACCTCCATCTCCTGGGTTTAAGCCATCCTCCTGCCTTGACCTCCCAAGTAGCTGAGACCACAGGCACTCACCACAACACCTAGCTACTTTTCCTATTTTTAGTAATGACAGGTTCTCGATCTTGCTCAGGCTGGCCTGCAACTCATGAGCTCAAGCAACCCACCCTCCCCAGCCTCCCAGAGTGCTGAGATTACAGGCATGAGCCATGGCACCTGGAAATTTTATTTTATTTCTTTTTTAGACAAATTCTCACTCTGTTCCCTAGGGCTAGAGTGCAGTGGTATCATCATAGCTCATAGCAATAGAAAATCCCTGGGTTGAAGCCATTCTCATGCCTCAGACTCATGACTATCTGGGAATAAAGATGTGAACCATCACACCCAGTAATTTTTTTTCCATTTTTAGTAGAGACTGGATCTCACTCTTTTTTTTTTTCTTTTTTGAGACAGAGTCTCACTATGTCACTCTCAGTAGAGTGCTGTGGCATCATAGCCCACAGCAACCTCAAACTGTAAGGCTTAAGCCTCCTGCCTCAGCCTCCCAAGTAGCTGGGACTACAGGTGCCCACTAAAATGCCCAGCTATTTTTTTGTTGCAGTTGTCATTTTTGTTTAGCAGGCCTGGGCCTGAACCCGCCAGCCCTGGTGTAAGGGGCAGGCACCCTAACCACTGAGCTACAGGCGCCAAGCCTGGGTCTCACTCTTGCTTACACTGGTCTTGAACTCCTGAGCTCAAGGGCTCCTCCACCTTGGCCTCCCAGAGTGCTGGGATTATGGGTGTGAATCACTGTTCCTGGCCCCATTTACTTATTTATTCAATCACTTATTTACAGTCATGTAGATTTGTGAACAACTATTTTATACCTTGTATTATAATATGATATTACTTTATTTTGTTTTTCAATTTGTTCCTGTTTTAGCCATTGGGGTCTCTTTCAGTTGGCTCATATGTATCTTTGACATACTCTCATTCTTGTGAGAGTTATTTTGAACACTTCCTTACATTCTGGCACTACAAGATGATTCAGGCTCATTGTGTAAATTTCCTCTTCCAGTCCTAGAATCAGCCATTTTCCCCAGGAGCCCTCGTTCCTTTTTTTTTTTAAGAGACAGAGTCTCACTTTATCACCCTTGGTAGAGTGCTATGACATCACAGCTCACAGCAACCTCCAACTCCTGGGTTTAGGTGATTCTCTTGCCTCAGCCTCCCCAGTAGCTGGGACTACAGGCGCCTGCCACAATGCCCGGCTATTTTTTTGTTGTTGTTGCAGTTTGACCGGGGCTGGGTTTGAACCCACCACCATCGGTATATGGGGCTGGCGCCCTGCTCACTGAGCCACAGGTGCCACCCGCCCTTGTTCCTTTTAAAAAAGAATGGTATGGAAACCAAGATCTGGGAGCTAGGTGTGCTTATTGCTACTGAGGTGTGATAGAATCTAGAACCATTCAGCTGACAGGAGGAGGAAATATCCTCTGCCTACATGAACCCATGTAAATACATATATACATATATATGTACATATGTATGTGTGTGTGTATATATATACATATGTATTTTTAAAAACACTATTTCTGTCTAATAGTTGCCATAGTAATAAAGTAAAAAAAAAAACAGGTGGTTCACACTTGTAATCCCAGCACTTTGGAAGGCTGAGAGGGGAGGATCACTCAAGACCAGCCTGGGCAATGTAACAAGACCCCATGTCTACAAAAAAAAAAAAAAATGTTTAAAGTTAGCCAGGCGTAGGCTGGACAGGGTGGCTCATGGCTATAATCCTAGAACTCTGGGAGGCTGATGCAAGTGGATTACCTGAGCTCAGGAGTTCAAGACTACCTTGAGCAAAAGCAAGACCAAGTCTCTATTAAAAATAAAAAACTAGGGCAGCACCTGTGGCTCAAAGGAGTAGGGCGCTGGCCCCATATGCTGGAGGTGGTGGGTTCAAACCCAGCCCCAGCCAAAAACTGAAAAAAAAAAAAAAAAAAAAATAGAAAAGCTAGCCGGATATGATGGACCTGTAGTCCTAGCTACTCAGGAGGCTGAAACAAGAGGATTACTTGTGCTCAAGATTTTGAGGAGGCTGTCAGCTATGATGCCACAGCATTCTACCAAGGGCCACAAAGTGAGACTCTGTCTCAATCCCAGGGCAACTGGATGAAACCCTGTCTCAAAAATAAATTAATTAAGTAAGTAAGTTAGCCAGGTGTGGTGGCACTTGCCTGTAGTCTTGGTTATTAAAGATGAGGCTGGAAGATTGCTCTAGCCTAGGATATTAAGGCTACAGTGAGCTTTGATCATTTTGCTGTACTTTAGTCTGGGCAAGGGAGAAGACCCTGTCTCGAATAAAAAAAAAATGGAGTACATTTTAATACTCAAATATATCAAAATTATTGTCAAGTTTTTTGACCTGTAATCAGCATAAAAGTTACTGAGATATTTTACATTCATTTTTGTTATACTAAATCTTAGAAATCTGGTCTGTATTTTACACTTAATTTTCCCTAATCCCATTTCAAGTGCTCAATGGCCACATGTGGCAAATGACTACCATATTAAACAAAAAGGTCCATCAATAGAAGAAGATAGGTAAACAAACAAATTAGAATGTGGGGTCATAAGTGCAATGATAGTTCCAAGGGGCCAGAAGGGAGGATTGGAAAGGTTTTACATAGTGACATCTGAGTTAAGTCTTCAAGGACACAAGAGAGCCAAGTGAGGAAAAAATGGGCAAAACTCTAAGTAGGTGGATGGTGGGTACAAAAGCCAGGACTGAAAGAGCCTAAAGAATGGTTCTTTTTTCTTTTTTTTTTTTTGTAGAGACAGAGTCTCACTTTATGGCCCTCGGTAGAGTGCCGTGGTCTCACACAGCTCACAGCAATCTCCAACTCCTGGGCTTAAGGGAGTCTCTTGCCTCAGCCTCCCGAGTAGCTGGGACTACAGGCGCCCGCCACAACGCCCAGCTATTTTTTGGTTGCAGTTTGGCCGGGGCCGGGTTTGAACCCGCCACCCTCGGTATATGGGGCCGGCGCCCTACCGACTGAGCCACAGGCACCACCCTCTTTTTTCTTTTTTAGACAAGGTCTTCATTTGTTTGTCCTCAATAGAGTGCTCTGGCGTCACGGTTCACAGCAACTCAAACTCTTGGACTCAAGCTATCTTCTTGCCTCAGCCTCCCAAGTAGCTGGGACTACAGGTGCCTGCCTCAATGCCTAGCTGTTTCTAGAGACATGGTTTCATCCTTGCTCGGGCTGGTCTCCAACTCCTTAGCTCAAGAGATCCAACTGCCTCGGCCTCCCGGAATGCTGGGATTACAGGCATGAGCCACAGCATCCGCACTTGGCCTCTTCTTCTTTTATAGCAGCTGAGCCTACACAATGAGCTCAGGGAGGAATGACGTGCAATGAAGGTGTATTCCAAAGGAAAAATGTGAACAAATATGAACCTGAAAGAGTCAGTCCTTCAAGATAGATCCCAAATGGCTATCTAGGCCTAAATTTTTTCTTTTCCCTTTGGGCCTCCATTTAAAATAGAGCCAAGTGGCCATTTGCTGACCAGAAAATACACACTGCTTCTGGAAAAGCTCCTTTTGAACTTTCAAACTTCCAGAGCTCACCAGAACCAACAAATCAAGGCTCAGCTCTATCAACCAATCAAGCCTGAATCCTTTATTTGCATAAACGGATCTAATTGGAAACCTGGGTAGGAACTTTTGCTATAAAACTAGACTTTCTTTGTTCTCTGGGACACACTTTTTTTTTTTTTTTTTTTTTTGAGACAGAGTCTCAAGCTGTTGCCCTGGGTAGAGTGCCGTAGCGTCACAGCTCACAGCAACCTCAAACTCTTGGGCTTAAACAATTCTCTTGCCTCAGCCTCCCAAGTAACCTGGGACTACAGGTGCTTGCCACAACGACTGGCTATTTTTTTTTGTTGCAGTTGTCATTGTTGTTTTAGCTGGCCCAGGCCGGGTTCGAACCCGCCAACCTCCGTGCATGTGGCCGGCGCCCTAACCACTGTGCTATGAGCGCTGAGCCCATACTTTCCTTTTGTGCTGGAGCTTGCGTCTCCGCAGTTTGCAAAACGTTCGTTGGAATAGAGTCTATACTCCAAATCCTTTTCAGAGAACTTTTGTTCACATGGAAAATCCTCGTATCTTCTTAAAATGCACAACTGCCTTATTTTAATACCCTGAAGAATTTCAGAGCTGCAAAAAGTATTTCAACGTGGGAAAGTAATTGCATGCACTCTGTCCCCCTCTTCTTTTTTTTTTTTTTTGTAGAGACAGTTTCACTTTATTGCCCTCGGTAGAGTGCCGTGACATCACACAGCTCACAGCAACCTCCAACTCCTGGGCTTAGGCGATTCTCCTGCCTCAGCCTCCCGAGTAGCTGGGACTACAGGCGCCCGCCACAACGCCCGGCTATTTTTTGGTTGCAGTTTGGCCGGGGCTGGGTTTGAACCCGCCACCCTCGGCATATGGAGCCGGAGCCCTGCTCACTGAGCCACAGGCGCCGCCCTCTGTCCCCCTCTTCTACTGTGCAAAGGCGTTATGCTTGGTACCGGCATACATAATTTTATTTCAGTACTTTGAGAGGTAACACAAGCCCACCTTCGGAGGCCAACTCCCCGCCCCCCCCCGTAATGGCCCTTCTAGCGGCCTCAGCGTCTCTGTTGTTCCCCCAACCCACCCATCCATCCACACATTTCCCCCCGTTTCGTTTTTCATTCTCGTTCTTCTATTCGCTGCCAATCCCTCTGTGGTCACCCACCCGGCTCCACCTGGTCTTCGCCGCTTGGACCCTACTCCCCGGCTTGTTCTAACTGCTGCTTCTCTGAGCGCCTCAATTAGTGGGGCTCCCCCGTCTGTAGAATCAGTTATCTGGGCTGCGTCTCTGGTCTGGCTGAGCCGAAAGCGCGCCCAGTGAGAGAGTTCCTTTAGGGACAGCTCGAGTGAAGGACCAACCATAATTACTAGGAAGGGACCCTGTGCGAAAACGCTCCGATTGGAAACACAAGGCACAGAGACAAAGGAGCCGCTTTGGGCTTCGGACCACCCTACGCCCTTTAACAAGTGGGACTCGCCCCTCGCCCCACCAACATAAAAGATAAGTCTCCACCGAGGAGTTGCCTGTCTCTCTTCATTTTTGTTCTGACGGTGCCAGAGACCGGGAGATCGAGAAGTGCCTGTCTTATTATACAGAGTGGGGGAAATGAGGGCCAGAATGGGGATGGACCTCTCCCCAAACTAGTCACCTAGGAACCAAATGAGACTCCCGGCTCTCAGTTCTCAGAACCTCAGTGTTCTTCTGTTTTAAAATAAGTGGGGCTGGCGGCACACGTACTTCAGGGCGCCGGCCACATACACTGAAGCCGGAGGGTTCGAACCCGGCCGGACCAGCTAAAACAACAATCACAACTGCAACCACCACAACAATAAAAAAGAGCCGGGCGTTGTGATGGGCGCCTGTAGTCCCAGCCACTTGGGAGGCTGAAGTAAGTGAATCGCTTAAGCCCAAGAGTTTAAGGTTGCTGTGAGCTGTGACGCTACAGCGCTCTACCGAGGACGCCATAGTGAGACTTTGTCTCCAAAATAATAATAGTGATAATAATAATAAGTGGGGTAGATAGTAACAGAAGGACTCCTAAAACCAACGTGCGTGGCCCTCGAGCTCAGGTTCCCAAGTCTGAGTCCCAGTCTTATCAGGAATCCCCCTTTCACGTAGTAAAGTGGATATTATTCTGTCCCTTAAAAGTAGCTAAGGCGGCGCCTGTGGCTCAGTGGGTAGGGCGCCGGCCCCATATACCGACGGTGGTGGGTTCAAGCCCAGCCCCGGCCAAACTGCAACAAAAAAAATAGCCGGGTGTCGTGGCGGGCGCCTGTAGTCCCAGCTACTCGGGAGGCTGAGGCAAGAGAATCGCTTAAGCCCAGAAGTTGGAGGTTGCTGTGAGCTGTGTGACTCCACAGCACTCTACCGAGGGCGATAAAGTGAGACTGTGCCTCTACCAAAAAAAAAAAAAAGTAGCTAAGCTTAGGCTCGGCGCCCTCGCACAGTGGTTAGGGCGCCAACCACATATACCAAGGCTGGCAGGTTCGAACCCGCCCGGACCAGCTAAACAATGGTAATTGAAATAAAAAAAAAAATAGCTGGGCGTTGTGGCGGGCGCCTGTAGCCCCAGCTACTTGGGAGGCTGAGGCAAGAGAATTGTGTAAGCCTAAGATTTTAAGCAGCTGTGAGCTGTGAGCTGTGACGGTACAGTACTCTACCGAGGGCGACATAGTGAGACTCTTTAAAAAAAAAAAAAAAAAAAGGCAGTTAAGCTTAGCTGTTGAGGTGGATTTACTATGAATGTAAAGAAGCTTAGGAGGCTCCTCACTGGCACTGAATAATGAGTGTCAACAATTCAAAGATCATTTAAGATTAGTCACTATTTTAAAAGGTTTGCAATGTCCTTTAAATTCATATGTGAAAGAAATGTCATTAGAATTTCCCCAAACTTGACAATACCCAAAGTACAACTGTTGTGAATCTGAAATAAAACTTTTCTAAACTAAAAAATGTTGTCATATGAAGAGCAGATCAAAGGACATAGGGCAAGAAGTATTATAGAGCTGTATCAGGTGATAATTTAATGAAAATACCTTGTATGCTTTAAAATTAGGGGTTTGCATGTAGTAAATATCATCTTTTACAGAAGTTTTGTAACTGGTAACTTCTCATGCTAAATAAATGTTCACCTGTGTACCTTATTTTGTATTTTTAATTTTGTATTCTTTTTCTTAATTGTATTATACTATAAGCTTCATTTTCCACAAAACCTCAGTCTTCTCTTGCCACACACTCAATGATATCTCCATAAACATCAGTTATTATTGTTAATATTATTGTCATTTAAAGACCCAACAGGAAGATTTGAGGATGAATACTGTTGGCTTAGGATTTCATACACCCATTGTTACCAGATCCTTATTCATTCATTTATTCATTTCACATTCGATATGCTTATGTACTGAGTCACTAGTTCAATTAGTACGTAGTGGATACTTGTAACATCCCAGACATGTGTAGATGCTGGAGATATGGCAGGTAAAGCTATAGACGTGGTCTTACTTTCAGAGAAATTACATTCTGATGAGAATTACCCATGAAAATGACTTTGAGGTTTTCAAATATCAGATTTAACAAATTGTTTATAGGCTCCCTCATGCCTACATTTAATGATGAAAACTTTCAAGTATATAGAAAATTTCAAGGAATTAGTTAACAGGCATATACCTACCATATAGGCTCATGATTTATAAAAATCAACTACAGTTTGATTCTGAAAGTCACTATGTCCAACCAATTCATTTTTTAAAGTGCATCATTGAGATGTAATTCACATATTATACAATTCACCTATTTAAAATACACAATGCTGGGCAGTTCCTGTGGCTCAAAGGAATGTGGCACCAGCCCCATATGCTGGAGATGGTGGGTTTAAACCTGGCCCCAGCCAAAAACTGCAAAAAAAAAAAAAAATACACAATACAATAGGTATTAGTACTTTCATAGTTGTGTGTAAGTATCATCATAGTCAATTCTTGGAACATTTTCATCACCTCAAAAAAAACCCACACTCTTTTGGTATCACTCCCTTATTCCTCCATCCCTACCCCAAGGCCCACCACCACCACCTCACCCCTCGCTCTAAGGAGCCACTAATATACATGCTGTCTCTATAGATTTCTCTGTTCTGGATAGGTGGTATTAATGGATTCATATAGTACATGGTCTTTTGTGGTCTGGCTTTTTATAGTTAATTTAGTGGTTTGTTTGGGGGTTTAGGTTTTCTTTGTTCTTTTTTTTTTTCTTTCTTTCTTTTCTTTTCTGTTTTCTTTTTTCTTTTTTTTTTTTTTACAACATTCTATTGCCTGGGCTAGAGTGCAGTGGCATCATGGTAGCTAACTGCAACTTCAAACTCCTGGGCTCAATCATCCTCTTGCCTCAGCCTCTTGAGTAGCTGAAGTACAAGTACATGTCAACCACATTCAGCTAATTTTCCTTCTTTCTTTCTCTCTCCCTTTCTTTCTCTTTCTGTAGAGACAAAGTCTTGCTATGCTGCTCTGGCTGATTGCCAAGCCCTGGCTTTGAGCAATCCTCCTACCTTGTCCCCCCAAATTGCTAGAATTACGGGCATGAGCCAGCACGCCTGGCAACATAATGTGTTTAAGGGCCATCCATGTTGCAGCATACATCAGTACTTTATTCCTTTGTATGGCAAAATAATCATCCTTTGTATGGTTATAACATGTTTTCTTTCTCCATTTATCAGTTGCTCCACATTTCAGCTGTTTCTACTTTTGAGCTATTATGCCTAACAATGCTTGTTTACAAGTTTTGTGTTGACATGTATTTTTTCTTCTTTTGGGTACGTATTTAGGAAGGGAATCACTGGAGCCTATGGTAACTCTATCAGTGAATTCTTTTTTTTTTTTTACATTTTAATATACCAGCTTATTTATTTATTTTTTAGAGACACAGTCTCACTTCGTTGCCCTCTGTAGAGTGTTATGGCATCACAGCTCACAGCAACTTCCAGTTCTTGGGCTTAGGCAATTCTCTTGCCTCAGCCTCCCGAGTAGCTGGGACTACAGGCGCCCACCACACCGCCCAGCTTTTTTTTTTTTTTTTTTTTTTGGCAGTTTGGCTGGGGCTGGGTTTGAACCCGCCACCCTCGGTATATGGGGCCAGCGTCCTACTCACTGATCCATAGGCACCGCCCACCAGCTATTATTTTTTAAGTTCTTATTAATTTCATTTTACAAAAAGTCAGATTTGGCAACACATACCCATAATAAAAGTTGTTTTTTAAAATTGTGGTCCAAACACTAAAAAAAAAAAAAGAAGAAGAAGAAGAAGTAAACATTTGAACCCACAACAAAATAAAACAAAATTTAAGAATAACCTACAAAAGGTTCTGGGTAGCAGCCATTGGAATAATGTAGTGTCTGTTGTCATATTTTTGGGCATCTGCAATTTAAAGAGAGTGAAAAAAAGAAAAAGAAGCAAAGAAGGAAGGAAAGACAATTGCACATGGCATTTCATAAGAAAGGACTCCTGTGTGTCACTGCCTTTGCCTTGTTGATCAGTGAATTCATTTTAAAAAGCAAGAACTCTAGGCCTGTGAAGAGAAGTAACATGAGTATGGTTTCACAGCAAGAAACAAGGCTGGGCTGAGCTCAGTGGCTCACACCTGTAATCCTACCACTCTGGGAGGCTGAGGCGGGTGGATTGCTTGACATCAGGAGTTCAAGATCAGCCTGAGCAACAGTGAGACCCCACTTCTACTAAAAATAGAAAACCTAGCCAGGCATTGTGGTGGGTGGGTACTGGTAATCCCAGCTACTCAGGAGGCTGAGGCAGGAGGATTGCTTGAGCCCAGGAGTTTCAGGTTGCTGTGAGATAGGCTAATACCATGGCACTCTAGTCTAGGGGACTAGAATAGACTAGAGACTCTGTCTCAAAAAAAAAAAAAAAAAAAGAAGAAGAAGAAACAAGACTGGATGCCATGTCTCCTGATCCCAACTCTAGCACTCTTTCCGCCATTTTCTAATGGCTCCATGTATCCAGACTTCTAGCCCAGGTTATGCCCAATCTGTGGCATTCTCACTACAGCCCTGACAAATGGCATGATTGTGCCCATGTTGTAAATGTCAACTGGACACTGAGAGGGACCTTCCTTTCCCTTAGATGCATAGCAAGTGAATTAATGGATCTGGACCCACATATGCCTGATGTGAAGGTTTACAGCCATGCTACTAAACAAAGCTCTCCTCTTCAAATATTTCATAGTATTAAATTCTGGCACCAAATACTTCTGTGTACACTAATGCAGTCACTCACACACTGAACACTGACTGAGGCATCTACATGCCTTCCTGTACAGAGGTGCAGAGATGAAATTTTTCTAGCTCTCAAAAAAGGGACAGCAGAGGATGAGTTTGATGGGCTACAAGTGATCTTGTTTAATAAAGTTTTTTTGTTTGTTTGTTTTGACACAGGAGTCTACAGGCGCCTGCCACAACACCTGGCTATTTTTTTTTTTTTTTTTTTTGCAGTTTCTGGCCAGGGCTGGGTTTGAACCCGCCACCTCCAGCATATGGGGCTGGCACCCTATTCCTTTGAGCCACAGGCGCAACCCATCGCCTGGCTATTTTTATAGACGGGGTCTCACTCTGGCTCAGGCTGGACTCAAATTCATGAGCTCAGGCAATCCACCCTACATGCCTCAGCCAGAGTGCTAGGATTACAGGTGTGAGCCACCACGCCTGGCCTTAATAAAGAGATTCTTTTTTTTTTTTTTTTTTTTTTGAGACAGAGTCTCACTACGTCACCCTCAGTAGAGTGCCGTGGTGTCATAGTACACAGCAACCTCAAACTCCTGGACTTAAGCAATTCTCTTGCCTCAGCCTCCCAAGTAGCTGAGACTACAGGTGCCCTCCACAATGCCCAGCTATTTTTTTGTTGTAGTTGTCATTGTTGTTTGGCAGGCCCAGGCTGGGTTTGAACCTGCCAGCTCCGATGTAATGTAGCTGCCACCCTAGCCACTGAGCTACAGGCACCAAACCAATAAAAAGATTCTTTTTTTTTTTTATTATTTATTTTTTTTTTTTGTAGAGACAGGGTCTCACTTTATGGCCCTCGGTAGAGTGCCATGGCCTCACACCGCTCACAGCAACCTCCAACTCCTGGGCTTAAGTGATTCTCTTGCCTCAGCCTCCCGAGTAGCTGGGACTACAGGCGCCCGCCACAACGCCCGGCTATTTTTTGGTTGCAGTTTGGCCGGGGCAAGGTTTAAACCCGCCACCCTCGGCATATGGGGCCAGCGCCTTACCGACTGAGCCACACAATAAAAAGATTCTTAATAAGAAATCACATCACACCCAGTAGTTTGACCAAAATTTTAACATTTGACTACCAGCTATTGATGAGGATGTAGAGTGACAGGGGTCCCCATCCATTGCTAGTGGAAGTCTAAATTGATAGTGATGCTTATGACTAATACATAGCATCTACTTATGTCATGAGATGTCCAAAACATTCTAAATATAATGAATTCTTTAATCAACTTGACATCCATATGTAGTAGATTTTATTATAATCTTCATTTTTAATTAATTAATGTATTTATTTATTTATTTTTTTAGAAAGAGCCTCAAGCTGTCGCTCTGGGTAGAGTGCCGTGGGCTCAAGTGATTCTCCTGCCTCTGCCTCCCAAATAGCTGGGACTACAGGCACCTGCCACAATGCCCAGCTATTTTTTGGTTGCAGCCATCATTATTGTTTGGCGGGCCAAGGCTGGATTCGAACCTGCCAGCTCAGGTGTATGTGGCTGGAGCCTTAGCCGCTTGAGCCACAGGCACCAAGCCAATACAATCTTCATTTTTAAAATGAGCAAACCTAAACCGAAAGATTGACACAGCAGTTCATGCAGCACCTAGGACCTACTCTTAGGGACACACAAAATGATTTAATTTATTTTAAAATAAAAGAAAAGACAGAATACAATCCATCCAGGTTTATCTTATACCAATATAGTCATAAAATGTAATTTATTTATTTATTCATTTTTGAGACAGAGTCTCACTATGTCTCCCTCAGTAGAGAGCCATGGCATCACAGCTCACAGCAACTTCAAACTCTTGGGCTTAAGCAATTCTCTTCCCTCAGACTCCCAAGTAGCTGGGACTACAGGTGCCCACCACAACAGCCAGCTATTTTTTGCAGTTGTCATTGTTGTTTAGCTGGCCTGGGCCGGGTTCGAACCTGCCAGCCTCAGTGTATGTGACTGGCACCATAATCAGTGTGCTATGGGTGCCAAGCCAAAAATGTGATTTTTTATTTTTTTATTTTTTCTGATAAATGCACACATCTCCTCACCCATGAATAACAAGTAATTTTTAATATATGCCATGGATTAAAGGACGCACAAAGGCCCATGAAAGTCATAATGCAACTCTGAAGATAGAAGAAGGTTAAATAAATTACCCAAGATCTCCCAGCCAGCAAGTTGAATTACTACAAAAATCAATTTGATAATATCTACTAAATTGAAGATGGAAGTTGGAAGACATTCATATTTTATTTGATCCAGCAATTCAACTCCCAGGTGTATCACTCATAGAAAATTCCCTTTGAATTCAAACAAGTAAGAGCAAGAATGTCATGGCATTATTGCAATTTGCAATACTAAAAATCCCACTAGCCTAATGTGGTGTTTTGTGCCTGGGGTCCCAGCTACTCAGGAGGCTGAGGTAAATGGATCAGTTGAGCCTAGGAGTTTAAGGCTGTAGTGAGCTATGAGTGCACCATTGCACTTCAGCCTACGTGACTGAGTTAGACTCTGTCTCTTAAACAAAAACTTGTAACTAACCTAATATTTATCAACAGGAGAATAAACAAATAAATATATGCAATGTGGTATAATCATCAGTCGGATATCACACCAGCATTGCCAGTGAGTGAGTAGAGTATATAACATGTTTCCATGTAGACAAATATAAAAACAACATTGAAGGCCAGGCGTGGTGGCTCACTCCTGTAACCCTAGCACTCTGGGAGGCTGAGGTGGGTGGATTGCCAGGTACCAGACCAGCCTGACCCAGAGTGAGACCCCATCTCTAAAAATAGTTGGGCTTTGTTGTGGCCGGTGCCTGTAGTCACTACTGCTCAGGAGGCTGAGGTAAGAGAATCAACTGATCCCAAGAGTTTGAGGTTGCTGTGAGCTATGATGGTACAGCACTCTACTGAGGGTAGACTCTGTCTCAAAAAAAAACCAACGATGGTAAAGGAGAAAAAAGTTAGAGACAGTTACACTGAAATAGTATAATTCATTATAAATCTTTTTAACTAGTATAGTTAAATTAACTATAAATTTAACTGGTATAATTATAATAGTATAATTTATTATAAATCTTTTTAACTATGCATAGTATTATTATGGATAATATTACATAATTTCACATATGTAGCAAAATTTAAAAAGCATGCATGGCAATAATGAACAACAGATGCAAAGTTGAACAACCTCTGGAGAGGAGGAAGGAGCATGTATGGAGTGTTCATAGAAGGCTTAGATTGTATCTGCAACATATATTTTAAAGGCTTTTGTAAGTACAAGGTGTTGTGTATATTATTCTAAACCTTTTGTACATAGAAATTTGAGGTCTTTTGGTTACATGCACAGTTACTTTTGGTTACTTTTGCACAGTTTGAGTGAAGGTTATAATTGTGTCCATCCCACAGATAGCCTTATATTTGTTTGGTTTGGTTTTATGTTGTTTTTTATTTTTGCTACAGAGCGTACTTTGTCACTCTCAGTATAGTACCATGGCATCATAGCTCACAGTAACCTCAAACTCTCGGGCTCAAGAGATCCTCTTGCCTCAGCCTCCCAAGTATCTGGGACTACAGGCCCTCACCACAATGCCTGGCTATTATTATTAATTTTTTTTTTTTTTCAGTTTTTGGCTGGGGCTAGGTTTGAACCTGCCACCTCCTGCATATGGGACCGGCGCCCTACTCCGTTGAGCCACAGGCACCGTCCACCGGCTTTTTTTTAAGAGATGGGGGTCTCACTCTTGTTCAGGCTGGTCTTGAACTTTTGAGCTCGAGCAATCCACCCACCTTGGCCTCCCAGAGTGCTAGGATTATGGGTATGAGCCACTGCACCCGGCCATAGAAATACTTTTTAATGAAATACAATTAAGGGATTCTCTCTATATGTTAAAATAAAATAGGTTATGCTGCAGTAACAACCCCAAAGCTCAGTAGCTTAACACAACGAACATTTATCTTAAATGCTACATGTCTAATGCAGTTCAGCACCAATGCAGGTGTATAAATAAGACCCCTTTTATGTGTGTCAGTCAAAGTAGATTTTGCTGCAGGAAAAACAACCTCAAAGTTCAGTGGCTCAGCACCACAAACATTTATTTTAAATGCCATATATGCAAGGCAGGCTAGCTCCGGGTTTCTGTTTATTGCACTCACTCTGGAACTCAGGCTGATGGAAACTTCACTGCAATCAATGATTCACTACCACAGAGCAGTAGGAATGGAAGATTGTTCATGGATCCACAACTGGTAGTGCCTCCTGAAGGCCCAAACATCACTTTCATTTACATTTCATTAGTCAAAGAAAATCACATGGCCACATCTGACTTCAAAAAATGTAATCCTATCTTGTTCCCTGAAGAAACAAGAGGGCGCCAACCCCATATACCGGAGGTGGCGGCTTCAAACCCGGCCCCGGCCAATAAAACAGGAAATGTAGGCATGATTGAAACATTTAGGCATCCCCTACCCTGCCCTTCCAAAAAACACCATTTAAGGACGTTTCAAATTCTTCCATATCTCTTTTCTCAGTGGGTTTACAGCACTTCTATAGTTCTATACAGAAGAAAGGCGAATGGTCCGGAGAAGCATAGTGACTTATCCAGGGTCACACAGCCAAGAATGAATAAATTGGATGGCTCAGAAGAGCCCTGTCCTTGGTGCTGCGGAAAGCCCTCTTCTTTGAGCTTTCCTACCAAACTCCAGACTAACTTTCGGACTTTTGCTTCTTCTCAGGACCACCTGTGTTGATGTTCACTGAGTATCTTTCTTTGCATCTCTTTTTTAAAATCCTTACAATTATACACTTGGCATCATTCCATTACCACGATCCAAGCAGAGACAGTAGCCGCAAAACGTTTACTGAAAACAAAACAAAAGTTATCAATCTCCAGAGCTTCTGTTCTGCTTGTGTTGATTTAATAGGGACGTTCAAATTTGTTCCCGGAGTGGCACAGGCACCCAAATGCCACACCGAGTCTCTCATCTCGCGGAAACCCACAGGTCACTAGAAAGGAAATAAACTCGGGTTGCCCAGGGTTCCGCCTCCCTCGGAACGCCCCACCCCCGTCCCCGCGCCACGCCTCTCTGCAGTGCGCCTGCGCAGTAGTTCCTGCTCCAGCCTGAGGCCCACCCCCTTTCCGAGAGACCATTGGCCTCAAGGGCGGGGCTTGGGCACAAGATGGCTGCCGCGCGCCTGGAGCCCCCTAGTCCAAGCTCACGGACCTTGGAGTCACGTTCCCCGGAGCCACGGGACTTGGTGCGGGCGAGGAAGGGGCCGGGTGGCTCGAGGAGGGAGGAGGTCACAGTGCATGAGGCCGGGTCGGGGCAGAGGCGGGGAAGGTATTAAGGGCTCTGGCTCTGGGGGGGTGGGGCTTCTCGGGGTTGAGCGAGGGGCGGGGCTCAGGGAGGAGCCTATGGGGTGGGCGTGGGGGGGAAGAGAGGAGCCTGAGTGGTCAGGCCCTGAGGATGGTGAGGTCTACAGGGCGATTTGGGGTCCCGCAAGGGAGGGCCTGGGGGAGAAGCTTTCAGAGACTTTCTAGGACTAGTGAACTTGGAAGGTTTGGGAAGATGATGCTGAAAGGTTGGGGTGGGGAGATGATTGTTCAGGGGTCTGAATAATGAACCTCAAATGCCCTAGGGAGGATTTGAGGGTAGTAGTTTGTGCTCCAGGTGATTCTGGAACCTCTTCCGCTTTCCCTCAGTATTGGAGAATAACTGCAGATATTCGTCAACTAACATTTACAGAGCTCCTACTTGGGCTCTGTTAAGAGAGGTGCCTGAGACAGACAAGGGCTGTGTTCTCATGAAGTTTGTAGTCTAGTGAGGGGAGAGAGACAACACGTGGAATTTATTGTAATATGTCTTAGAAAGGAAATAAAAAGTGAGCAGATAGAGTGGGAGCAGGGTAGTTCAATTTAGGTGAAAGAAGTCAGCTGGATGCTGGTCTTATTTACTCTTGGGTCAAAAAGAAGCAGGAGCGAGATCATGGTGGACGTCATAGTGATGATTTTGGGTTTCAGGTGCAACTGGGGTCTTGAGTGGGAACAGTATCTTGATCTGATTTACATTTTCTTTTTTTTTTTTTTGGAGACAGTCTTATTTTGTCACCCTCGGTAGAGTGCCGTGGTGGCATCATAGCTCACAGCAGTCTCAAACTCTTGGGCTTAAGAGATTCTCTTGTCTCAGCTTCCCAAGTAGCTGGGACTACAGGCCCTGCCACAACGCCCGGCTATTTTTAGACACTGGGTCTTTTCTCTGGCTCAGGCTGGTCTCAAACCTGTGAGCTCAGGCAATCCACCCACCTTGATCTCCCAAAGTGCTAGGATTACAAGCATGAGCCACCTCGCCTGCATTTTCAAAAGATCGTTCAGGCTACTCTAAGGAGGTGGATTATAAGGGGGCAGGAACAAGAACAAAGACTCCCCTTTAGTAAGTTTCTTTCAGTGTGGAGGCAAAAAAAGATGGGGGTTTAACTAGGGTGGAGGAGAGAAAAGGCTGTGTTCATGATATATTTTGGACTGAAGAAGAACTATTGATGGGGACGTAGGAGAATCTTGGAGGATGGAGAACATGATCTAGAAAGTGAGGGGCTCAGGAGGCTACAAAGAAGAGGGACCTTTTAATAAATAGGGGCATTTGGGGGAGGTTTTGAGGCAGGGTCCATAGGCTCCTCTTTCTTCTTTCCCTGTCCAGGTCCTGGTGCCTGATGATAGCCGCTCCATCACACCCCCCAGTGACCTCATCGAGATCCAGGTGGTGAAGGTGACTGACACCACGCTGGTGCCTGAACCCCCGGAGCCAGGTTCTTTTCACTGTGCCTTGTGCCCAGCTGCCTTCCGGCTGGTTTCCGATCTGCTGTTCCATGAACATGGCCACCTGGCAGGGGCTGAAGGAGGAAGGCAGGGTGGGGACCCAAGCCGGTGTCATGTGTGTGGCCACAGCTGCGCGGGTCCTGCCAGCCTCCGTGCCCACTACAGCTTGCATACGGGAGAGCGGCCCTACCGCTGCCCGCGCTGCCCTCGTGCCTTCAAGGCCTTGGCGCCTCTGCTCCGGCACCAGCACCGACACGGGGTGGAGCCAGGGAGCTCTCAGAGGCCTCCAGAAACTACACCAATTGGAGAACAGAGGCCCGGAGTGCCCCAGGAAAGGTCGGAGGTAGTGATGGCAGCAGCAGCTGCGGGTGCGGCCGTGGGGAAGCCTTTTGCCTGCAGGTTCTGCGCCAAGCCCTTCCGCCGCTCCTCAGATATGCGAGACCACGAGCGCGTGCACACAGGCGAGCGGCCATACCACTGCAGCATCTGTGGCAAGGGCTTCACACAGTCCTCAGTGCTGAGCGGCCACGCCCGCATCCACACAGGCGAGCGCCCCTTCCGCTGCAGCCTCTGTGACCGCACTTTCAACAATTCTTCCAACTTCCGAAAGCACCAGCGTACCCACTTCCATGGGCCAGGGCCTGGGCTGGGAGACTCTGGAGGCCAGTTGGGGTCAATAGCTGAGGGGTCCAGGAGCGGGTGTGGGGGAAGGGACACTCTGGAAGAGGGGCATGGAGAGACAGCGAAAGTGAAGACGGAAGTTGACCAGTAGTCTGGGAGAGCTAATGCAGGCTCTCCACACCACAGTAGGAGGTAGACTACAGGGGGGTGGGGATGGGAAAGAGGATGCAAGGGACAGAAGAGGAGAGATTGGGGGAGAAACGACAGTTAATGGGGTGAGCCATGAGCAGTTACCATTGGCCAACAGAGGGCAAGAGTCAGGTTCCACACTCCCACAAGCTCATACAGCACATCTGCTCTCAGAGGAAGGGACAGATGTTGCCTTGTGGGTTCCCAGCTAAAGGCAAGGAACATGGGCTGCATTTCTCTACCCCATTTGCCTTGTCATTGGGTTATCTTTGTGCAGGACACAGCCTGTCATAACAGAGCCTGGGCACTGCAAATGGGGAGCCAGGGTTGAGTGGAAACCTGAGAATCTGGTACCATCATAGTAGTCCTGGTGTAGTCCTTCTGAAATTTTTTTTGTTTGGAGGGGTGCCTAGAATGGACTAGGATGGAATCTTTTGCCTACCTCATTGGATTGCACTGGACCTGGGGTGTCTGCCCACCTTCAGGCAGAAGACACCCATCAGGTGGTCTTAAAGATTGGATCCTGTCACCTCAAAGCCAGAAGGGCCCCAAGTCACAGCTCAGAGCACTTGAGCCTCAAGGATGTAAGCCTGATGATAGGCTCTTGATTCTAAGAGCAGCTGCCCCCACCCCCATGATGGTCCCTCCATAACCCATTCAGACTCTTCTTTGGAGGCAAGCAACTACCTAATGCCCCTCCCCACCCCCAAGCTGTAGGCTCAGAGCCTGTGATCCCCCCACATCTACAAAGTAGCCTCGGGTTTCTCTAATTTCCTCCACTCCCAACTTAAAGCAAACAATTTACTGCCTAGTCCCAGGCAATCCCAAAGCAAAAATGGCTGATTGGTGCCATGGTGGGCTGGCCAAGGGTGACAGGAGGGCCTGGGAGCTGGAGGTGAAAAACCTCCAGTTCTGTTCCTATTAAAGGACCTTCTGAAGGGTTTCTCTATGTCAGTCTTGTATTCTGGTGTCTGTTTGGGGGTGGGGTGGGGGAAGAGGGGCCACATTATGGTCTTGCCACCAGCAGCAAATTGCATGAAATCTCTCACCAAACCTGTTTCCTCAGTGTTAGAATGGGGGTGAATAGGCTTCAGCTATTTGGAAATGTTATGTGGTTCATTGGGGAGAGGAGGGGGCAGTAAGGAGTCAGGAAGTTTAGCAAAATGCAAGGACTCCTGTGATTGATGTGCTTGTACAGGAGGGAGTGTCCCTGATTTGCATACCTTTCTGTTCACTCAGTAATCCCCATGAGATAACCCAGGGACAACTGTGAACAGAGCTTATTCTGTTTTCCCCAAAGAAACATCTGGGTGCCATCGGCACCATTACCCAAACTAGATACATGCGCAGTTCCTTAAGCCTTTCCCCATCCATGTATTTAATCCCTATCAATTTCCCTCATTTAAGCCAGTTAAATATGTGTGGAATCTGAACACACCTTTACATCATCACTGCCCTTGCAGACCAAGCCAACAGTGACCTCACATCCAGATAGATACCTGAGCAGGCCCTGCCTGTTCCATGTTCTGTGCTGCAGCCAACAACCCACAGTTCTTTGTAGCTTTAAGAATCATTCACAAACACGAACACTTCCTGGAGCTGAGTGGAAATGTAAATAAATGGGTCAGGTTCAAGGGTGAAACCACCAGCAAGGTGAAATAAGGGCAACTGATACTTGAGCTCAGTGTTGGGATTCAATAAAAGGTAATGGGAATTTGGTGGCAAACTGGAGACGGAATGTCCCATTAGAAGTGGGTAATGGCTACTTAGCTCTGGGGGGATGCAGATTGGATTGCTAGATCTTTCAAAATTTTCAGAAGTTCCATTATTTCACGTTGTGTAAAACCTTTTGATTTCCCAATGTTGGCAACTAAGTCAAACTTCATTTTTTAAAAGTGCATAGAGACAAAGTGTGTTTGGTGACCACATGCTGCCAGTTTCCAGCCTTTTATCCTGCAGAATCACCTAGGCCCCACAACTGGGAATTCTAGACATTTCAGGCCCAGCCCTCCCTGCCCCCACGCCCACAGGCACACCTCAACCTCCAGCCATGCTCATCTGAAATTCTCCAGAACACTTGGGTTTAGTTCAACAAACTAAACCTCTTGTATGGAAACCTTTGCCCAGTGAGTTCCTATTGTCTGATGTCATCATTCAGATATCATTTTTTCCCCTAGAAAGTTTTTGTAGCCCCTCTGCAATCTGATAAAGTCACTTTTCTGTGCTCACCCATCCTCCAGGAAGACTTCCATGCTCTGAATACTGTGACATTCCCCTTCCATGTCACTTTGATCCCTGGAATTTTGGCACTAAGTCTGTTTCATTCTGTACATTTCACTTGTACATAGTGGACAACTGGACTTGCCCAGGCAGCATCCTCTTACTTGGTTTCATCTTCTAGTTTTAGTATTGAGGTACCAATACTAAAGTCATTATTTGGAATGAAGTCCAAATAATGCCGTGGGTTTGCTAAGTGTTCCTGGAACTCCTTGGTTTTTAAGGACACCAGGACCCTCTTCTGACAAATGATATCAGTGAACACACACTCCCAGGCACATATCTCGCTATTTTGAGAACCAGAATGAAAGCTGGTAGATAGGCTTTGGAGTCTTCCAAATCAATATCCTAGAGGAGCAGGTGCTGTACCTAAGCTGTGTAGGAAGCTCGGGGCTTCGCATGGCTGCAGCACAGCAGTGGATGGACCGGTCTCTTCCGTTGTAGTTGAGGTTGAGGGGCACACCCAACATATTTCCTTAGGTCCCAGATCAAGGGTTGGCAGTCAGGAGGCTTCAGGGAATGGTGGCACATTGAACAAAGGCTGAAAGCATCACCAAGGGGACGAGATCCAGGTACCTTAAGTCACTTCCTGACTGCAGACTCACCTGTCTTGTTCATGTCAATTTACCCAACTCACAAACTAATGCTGGGAATATGGTAAATCCTCAGTAAATTTCTGCTGAGTGAGAGCCTGTGAGGCAAAGATACAAGGGAACCAAAATCCCAGGGGAAACAAAAGTTCTCACCCATACTTTCCCATTGCTTAATCTCCACTCTCCCTGGGATGCAAGGATGGACTTCAGAGGCCCTGTTAATAGGATTTATTATTCTCCGCTCCGTACAAGCCGCGTCTGCCACCCACCCCCCACCCTACAATCCAAAAGAGCACCCAGCCACCCCCCTTGTGCCATCCCAACCCTGCTCCTATTTCCCTGTCTGGCCAGATTCACAAGGAAGGGGGAGGGACATCTCCACCAAAGCTTACTGGGGGCAGAATGCTGCTGGAGGGGGCGCCCATGAGGGTTACAAATTAGGGTTGGAAGAAGGGTCAAGTTCAGTGTCTGATGAGATGAGGGGAGGGCAGAAAGGTCCAAGAAGGGAGTGATTCAGTCTTGAATTTGTAGAGCATGGGCTCCAAAGGAGGACAATCCATCCGAAGTCCCAAAGGATGGGACAATGGCAACGAAGGGAGGGTCTGGTCAGCAGCCTGGGAGGGGGAGTCGGGAAGGTCATCTGATTGGAGTGATGGATGGGAAAACTCCGGTCACGCATCCTTCCCAGCCAAGGTGCCCGCCCCTGTTCCAGGCCCCCCAAGGCCCTCAGCTTTGTGTGCCAGGCGGTGTTTCTTGAGGCCATAGGTGTTGGCGAAGCCCTCACCACAGGAGGAGCAGCGGAAGGGCCGGCCACCCTGGTGGGCCGCCAGGTGCTTACGGAAGTAGCCCGGATCCTTGAAGGCCTTGAGGCAAGCAGGGCAGCGGAGCTCAGGCCGTGGGGGCTCGTGGGCGCGCTGGTGGCGCAGCACGGAGCTCAGGTAGAAGAAGCCCTTGCCGCAGTGCTCACAGCGGTAGGCGCGCTCACCCAGGTGCAGCCGCTGATGCTCCAGCAGGTTGGAGCGGTAGCGGAAGGTCTTGCCGCAGGCACTGCAGCGCTGGGGCCGGGCCACAGCGTGTAGCCGCCGGTGCTCAGCTAGGCTGGATGACTGCGCGAAGCGCTTGGCGCACACTCCACACTTGAAGGCCCGCTCACCGGTGTGCACCACGCGGTGCTGCCGAAGGTACCAAGAGCGCAGGAAGCCCCGGCCACAAACTCCACACCGGTAGGGCCGCTGTTCCGTGTGGCAGCGCTGATGGCGCATCAACAGGGCCGCCTCCCAGAAGCGCTTCCCACACACCGGACAGCGGAAGCCCCGCTTCTGCCGGTGGCTGCGGCGGTGCAGAAGCAGATCGTAGGCACCGGCGAAGCTCTGGCCACAGAGGCCACATCCCAGGGTGCGTCGCACTAGGTGCACATACTTATGAGTTACGAGGCCCAGGAAGTGCTTGAAGCTCTGGCCACACGTGGCACAGCTGAAGCGCTCTTGCCCGGAGCTGGCGCTCCCGCCCGCACCCGCCACGGCTGCCCCACCTGCATCTTCGCCCCCAGACACCCCTGCCAGCGCCGCCACCGCTGCCCCCACCTCTCCAGCCAGCCCATTGTCCAGCACGCTGGTAGCATCAGCGCCACTGGAGCCGTCTGGAGCCTGGGGACCGCTGGGCGCGGGCGGGAGCAGGCGCTCAGGGGCAGCCTGGTGGACCAGCTTGTGCCACATGAGGTTCTCGATGAAGCCAAAGGTCTTGCCGCAGGCATCACAGCCATATGGCTTCTCGGACATGTGTGCCTCTTTGTGGCTCATGACGTGAAAGAGATCTGGGAAGTGCTCGCCACAGTCCGAGCAGGCGTAGCTCAGCCCATCAGTGGGCCCTGAGGACGCGGCCGAGGACCCAGGCCCACAGGCCCCTGGCGCGCCCTGGGTGGCCGGGAGTCCGGTGGCCCCAGCCAGGGCGCAGGGCAGCTGGAGCCGGTGCACCTGGCGGTGGCGGGTGAGGCTCTGTGGGTAACCGAAGACCTTGCCACAGAGCTCACACTTGTAGGGCCGCTCCCGCGTGTGCACTACGTGATGCTTGCTCAAGTGGAAGGACTCACGGAAACGCTTACCACACACGGGACACTGGTGGGGCTTCTCACCCGTGTGGATGCGTTCGTGGCGCTTTAGGGTCTCGCGGCGCCCAAAGCCGCGCCCGCAGATGCCACAGCAGAAAGTCTTTCCAGGGACGCTGGCGCTGGAGCCTCCTGCCCCGCTGGTCCCAGCCCCGCCGAGCAGCAGGGGGTGAGCCCCCAGGAGCGGGACCGGCACCGCGCCGTACACAACTGCAGCTGCGGCAGCTGCTGCCTTCTCGCTATCTGTGGCAGAAGGGTCAGGGGGCAGGAGATAAGGGCCAGGGGGAAAGGTGGGTGGGGGCTGCGGGACCGGGGCCGCCCCATCCTTGGGTGCATCGGCAGCGGTGGCAGGGGCATGGGCCGCCTTGTGCCGGAGCAGGCTCTGCGGGGCTGAGTAGGACTTGCCGCACAGGTCGCATGGGTACACTGGCCGTGGCCCCCCGGCACCCGCGCCTGCGTGTGCTGCCTGGTGCTTGAGCAGGTATGCAGCATCACGGAAGGCTTTCCCGCAGATGCCGCAGGGCAGGCGCAGGAGGTCAGCCGAGTGTGTCTTCACATGCCGCTTGAGGCTCTCCCTGCGGTTGAAGCTTTTACTGCACACTGAGCATGAAAAGGGCTTCTCACCGGTGTGTATGATCTGGTGCTGATGCAGGTGACTGGGCTTCTTGAAGACCTTCCAGCAGAGAGGACAGGCAAACGGGCCCTCGCTGCCCCCAGTGGCTGAAGGGGGCACCCCCCCACCTGCAGGGGCAGCAGGGGCAGTGTTCCCGTCCGCTGGGGGGGCAGGTGCCGCAGGCGTGGCTGGGGGGCCAGAGGACACGGTGGTGGGGACAGCAGCGACAGCAGTGGGCGTGGGCGCAGGGAGACCCAGGGGTGGTAGCGAAGGTCCGGGCTGGGGCGGGCCCCCTGCAGCTGGTGGCACATCCTTGTGGCAGCGGCGGTGGCGGATGAGGCTGGACACGTGGTTGTAGGTGCGGCCGCAGACTCCGCACTCATAGGGTCTCTCCCCCGAGTGCACCAACATGTGCTGGACCAGGTGTGAGGACTGCTTGAAGGACTTCTGGCACACGCCGCACGGGAAGCGCCGCTCCATCAGGTACTTGAGCCTCCGAAAGTACCCCTTGTCGTCCTTGGTGGGATCACAGACCGCCCCTGCAGTGGGCGCCTGCGGGGTGGGTGAGGGTGCCGGAAGCTGCCCTGGGGCCCCCGTGGGTGCGCCCAGCCCCGGTGTCACTCCCGGCCCAGAGGTGGGCCCTCCTCGCTTCAGATTCCCAAACAGATGCTGGTGTCCCGAGAGGTCAACGATGCCCCACTGCGGGGCAGGGAAGGCAGCATCAAATAGCGGGGGCGGGGGAGCTCCAAAGGTGGGAGGCAAGGCCGGATCGGGCTTCTTGGCTTGGGAAGAGGAGGAGGATGAGGAAGAGGAAGAGGAAGAGGACGAAGACGAGGAAGGCGCCTCTGCCTTGGGCTTGAAGGTCGACTGGGGTTGGTAGTCATACTGGGGGGGAGGGGGTTGGGGGGGAGGCTGGGGCGGGGGCCCGGGGGTACAGGGCAGGGCCGCCACGGCTTTGGCATGCTCCCCGTACAGTTCCATGGGTTCGAAACGCTGGTGGTTGAGGAATTCCAGGAAGTCGAAGGGGTAGCTCTGGAAGTGGACCCCGTCCTCTCCCCCTATGCCGCTGTTCCCGCCACCCCCGGCGCCACTGCCCGCTGGGTTTGTCTCCATCTCTGATGGGTGGGCAGACAGGAGACCCTGTGAAGAAGAGGATAGGGCTGAGGACATGGGCCAGGGCGCTGGGTCTCCCCAGCAAGCAAGGGGAGCTATGTGCTGAGGATGGAACCCATCCTCTTGCTGGATAGCCCCTTTCCCACCTTCCCTCTGGGCTCCCAGTTGTTTCCACTTCCTCTCCTCACCTCACCTCTGTGACCCCAACTCCCTCCTTTCTCCAATTCCTTCTACCTCTCCCCATCTTTTCTAGGGTCCTAACACAGCTTGTCCACCCCCAGATTCTCCCCTCCAGGCACCTGTGGTAGGCCTCCTTACTGTCCTCTCCTTCCTGGATTCTCATTATCCCTGCACCTAGGCAACTTGGTTCTCTTTTCAAACCTTCCCAGGCCTTCCTGTGTTTCCCTGCCCCCCTGCCCCCCACAGGCCCTTTGTTCTCATCCCCTCAGGTTCTGCCCCTGTAAAATGATGATAGTTTCTACTATACCAAACTATACATTTCTACTAAAATGATAATAATAGTTACTAATCTACTATAGAGAGATTAAGAGCATGGACTCTGGAGCCAGAATGGCAGGTTAGATCTAAGCCCTACCATTTTGTAGCTGTGTGACCATGGGCAAGTTATTGAACCTCTCTGTGCATTCCTTTCTTCATCCACAAATGGGGATGACAAAACACATGTCTACTCCACAGGGTTGTTGTGAAAATTTAAAAAGTTATGTGCAAGCTCTAAAGGTGGATGGTCCCCTACACGCACTCACTAAACAGAAAGTATTATCTTGTTATGATTGTCACTACCAGTAGTAGAAATAGGATAATCAAGGACAAGCCAAGAGAACTGGGAAAATGTTGAGGGGGATGGGAGTACCTTGTTTTAATACAAGAAGGAAAGGAGAGTCTGCTTGCCCAGGATAAATAAATACCTTACAGTAAGGGGGGCTGGCATTTAGTCAGAAGGCAGCCTAATAAAAGAAAACACACAGACCTGGGCTTTGAAAGACCTGGGTTTGCATCTCATCTCAGCTGGGATGCAAACTTTCTCCATGTTTTGAATGGGGCAGTAACCGCTACACTGCAGGAAGTGTCAAGGCATTCCAACAGAATATAATGAAATACATGTTATCAGCAGAGTGCACTCCATCCCCTGAGCTACCTGTCCCGGCAACGACATCATACACACAGCCAAACCTAGCAGCAGAAACAGAGAGCTTGTATCCCTGTCCTTACCTCTAGGGGGGCTTCTCCTGACCCCTCCACACCAGTCACTTTCTGGGGGGTTTTGTTTGTTTGTTTTTGTTTTTGAGACAGAGCCTCAAGCTGTCACCCTGGGTAGAGTGTCCTGGCATCACAGTTCACAGCAACCTCTAATTCCTGGGCTTAAGTGATTCTCTTGCCACAGCCCCCCAAGTAGACCAGTCACTTTCTGACACCTCCTTGAGGGTACTTTTCATTCTGGATTGCACTTCATACACTGTATGCACCCCACCTCCCCCACACCAGAACCTCAGCTCCTGTAATTGACCCCAAGTTCTTAGATTCACCCAGTAGCCTCCAGAAACACCTCCATCAAGTAGGTGGAAAGCCAGTGGGAGGAGGGCCCATTAATCTGGCCTGCTTCCCATCCACCAACTCTCCCCTCTGGGGACCTGCCTGACTCTGTACTCAGCCTACTGTGGGGGCCATGGAGCCTGCCAAAGCCTAGGCCCCTCATTCTCTCTCTGTCCAGCTTGTGCTCTCACAAGCTGGTAAAAGGTGTCTCCTCTGCCTCCACTGTACCCCCATCCTGGAGTTAGCTATTTTTAGTTTTCAGCTCTGGGTGTCCTTGCCCTTGGACAAGACTCAACCTCCCATGCCCTTCACACCCCCTCCATCTAATCTAATCTCTGGAAAGAGTAAAAGCATGGCTGGGGTAACTGAAAGACCATGGTTGGAACCTAAGTTGGGAAGAAGCTCTGAAAGAGACTTGAGTAGCTGGGGCAGAAAGCACAAGGCATAGGGGAGCAATATGGGTCTGATGGGGAACACAGCCACTGCCCTGGCTTACCTTTGCTAAAGCATATAATGACAACAGCTGTCAATGATGGCCATTTCCTATAAGCTCACCACTGTTTGAAGAATGTTACATTTATTAACTCTCTGAATACCTACAACTGTATGAAAGAGACTGTTGTCACTTCCCTTGGACATACAAGAACACTGAGGCACAGAGAGCCCAAGTGACTTGCCCAAGGTTAGAGTAACTAGATGGATGAGACTAAACCCCACTCCCACCCCTCCCCCCATGGGAATGCTTTACCAGGTTGTTCCCGGAGTGAAGGTGGGGGGAATGTGAGCAGGAGCCTTACATCAGGGTGCTCTCTGGATTGTAAGGAGTATTCATACAAATGGCCTAATGTGGGGGGATGAGGGTGGTTACTATTTCCTTGGCCTGGAACACTCTTCCCCAATTTCAATAAGGCTCCTTCCTGGGCCTCCTTCAGGTCAATACTCAGCTTTCCCTGACCTCCAACACTCTCTAGTCCTTCACTCGACTGCATTTTGTTCACCACAGCTATTTCCACTGACTTACTATGTATCCCTCTGCTGGGTGTTTATCGTCTGGTCCCTCAGTAAGAAAGCAAGGACTTGTTTGCCAAATGTGCTCCTAGTACTCAGCAAAGCACCTGGCTTGACAAATATTTGCTGATGTGTAAAAATGAAACAACACCTTACTTAAATTAACAATGGATCCTCAAAGACATTACAAATTTAAAAATGCTTTGTGATGAGTGAAAATGAAAACACAACGTAACACAGCTGAGATGAGCCAAAGCAGTACTCAGAGGGAAATGTATAGCTGTGAATGCCTTTATTGATAAATATTTGTGGGATAAGTGAAGGGATGAGACTAAGTTGACCAGACTATCAGAGTGAGGGATAGAGGGGTACATTCAGCAGAGATGATGATAACATGCAGGGTTGTCCCTAGAAAGAGGAATCCTGGGAGCAGGTTGTGTAGATGCTAAAGGGGATATGGTAATGGGGGATAGGATCCCACAGGCTTGTGATAATTTCCACTGTGAAATCAGAGACTCAAGACTTTTTTAAGGTAACTTGTCACAGGAAGGTTTTATACAGAGAGAGACATGATGGGGAGAGACCCCTGCTCCTTCCAAGGGGCAGAAGTCCCATGGCAACCATCTTCACAATGCTTGTTTATTGCTCAGCCACTTTGATATTTACCATTGCCTGGATGCCTCATCATAATCCTGTACCATTACTGGTGCCATTTTGTAAGTGGAGAAATTGAGCAGCAAAGGGGGGAGTCATTCCTGCAAGATCATGTAGCCAGGAAAGGGGAAGCAGGTATTTGATTCCAGGTCTTTCAGATGCCAGGCCCTGTGGGCTATTCTGCTGCAACAAAGCTGCCTGTGATGAAATTCTAGTCTGTTAATAACAATAATGGTAACATAACATATAACATTGAATGAGTGATTTCTACAAGCCAAGTACTCTTTTAAATCCTTTACATGTGTTCACTCAATGAATCCCCCCAACAACCCTAGAAGATGATTACAATTTTTGACTCTGAAATACAGAGGCAAAGACTGAGGGCAAAGAGGTAAATTTCATCTTCCAAAGTCACACTGCTAACAAATGTCAGGGCCAGGAGTTGAAGACAGACAATGGGGCTCAAGAGTCCATGCTCTTACCTGATAAACTCTGATGTCTGTCAAGATTTTACCTTCCAAAATGAAGATTCCCCATGCATGTTATAGAAATATGCACTGTTCCACCTGCCTCCCTGCCACCTAATACCAAGTCTTGTGGCTTGACCCAACACCAGGACAAGCCACTCACATATGCGGAACTCTAACAAGCATTGTGCTGGGTGCCTTATGTGGCTTTCTCATTCAAACTTCACAATGAACTCATACAATAAGTATTACTGTTATTCCCATTTTACTGACAGAAAGACTAAAGCAAGCCTTATCCTTCATCTGCTCAAAAGTCTGAAGTAACCCCAACTCATTCAAAGTAAGCACCGGAGTCTTTACAATGACCTCCACAGCCGGCAGTCTCATGGTTACTCCTCCAATGTGCCACCTCCATTCCTACCCCCCAAGTCTTGCACTGGCTGTTGCTTCTGCCCGAAATGTTCTGACTCACAGGTATCCACCTGTTCACTCCTTCACCTCCATTTGTCAGTGAGGTAAGGCTCTCAGTAACCACTGCTACCTGTTGCTCAGGCTCACACTCCTGACCTTCCTTATCTTCCTTCAGTTCTCTCTTGACCATTCAACATCTGTGACACCATATATTCTACTTCACTGCCTGTTTGCTGGTCTCCCCAGACAAAGGGTCAGGTTCATGAAGGCAAGCACTTGTGCCCGTTTTGTTCATTCTCTGTCCCCAAGATGGAGTTCCTGGCTACATAAGCATTTGTTGAATAAGGGAATGAGGTTAGGAAAAGAGGGAGTCATTGGCTCAAAGCTGTAAACCCTAGGGAATCCAGGGATAGTCTTCTTCACTCCTGGCTGGAGAAGCTATTGTGAGCAAACCCCTGGTGGGCTACAGTTGTCCAGAAGAGGGGAATTTACACTCAGGTGCAACTTTCTAGTCTGTGGCTTTTTTGAAGGACAAGATGACAAGACATAGAAATCTTCTGAGAAGCCTTCCTGAGACCATAACTCCCATCTCCATCCCTTATATCTAAAGTCTTTTACTGCATACATGCATATATGTTTTGTTTTTTAATCAGCTAGCATATCCAGTCCATGAGAACAGAGATTTTTGTCTATATTATTTTCTGCTGCAACCTCAGTACGAAGTAGGTGTTGAACAATTGTTTATGAATAAACACAGAATTGTGGGAGAGGATGAATGAAGAACATTCTGACCTTGGTAGAGCTGACAAAGGCCAGATAATTTACTCCCATATCCTCACCTCCAAGGCTCTCCCTCCTCTTGTTCTTTCCTTCAGTTCTTATGCTCCAACCTCACTGGGCTCCCTTGCTGCTCCTCCATTTACCACCATCAGAGCCACCTCAGGGGTTTTGCAAGTACGTTCCCTCTGCCTGTTCACCCAGACCAGTGGTTCTCAACCTTCCTAGTGCCGTGGCCCTTTAATACAGTTCCTGTGGGCCGGACCCACAGGTTGAGAACTGCTGACCCAGACGATTTGGGTGGCGAAAATATCTCTTGTAATTGAGGTTTCACCCCTGAAGTAACTCATCAGGCTCTCAGAGAACCCACTGAACAGCATTTCTCTTATTTACTTGTTCTCATCTGTCTTCTTTCAACTGACTGTAAATTCCCACAGACCTGCGTGCATCTCTTTCCACATGGCTGTATGACTGGAGCTAGAACAGTGAATATTCACTCAATGAAGAGTGAATGCCCAAGAAAAAGAGGTCACACTCTAGTGATGCTAAGGAATCCACAGTGATGACATGACACCTGAGTGAAAAGCTACAGGTCAGGACAAGAGTTGATGATGCTCAGGACACAAGAACATTCTGAGAGGGAAAACTCACTGCCTCACTGCAGGGCACTGTTCTGTGGCAAAAGTAAAGAAGACAGGAGCTGACCAGGGTGAGGAAGACCTAGAGGTGGGGCAGGAGTATTTTACCGAAGCCTGGAGCTGAGATAAAAGACTCCTGCTGAGGCATTTCTGGAGCTGAGGTATTTCTACCTGCCGGGGCAGGTAGGGTGTGAATATCAATGAACTCAAGAGGGAGCTGTTCCACTGGGGGGAGTCGATCTGAAAAGGTAGTCTAAAGATAAATCACTAGGGCAGCGGTTCTCAACCAGTGGGTCGTGACCCCTTTGGGGGTCTCCTGCATATCAGATATTTACATTACGAGTCATAACAGTAGCAAAATTACAGTTATGAAGTAGCAACAAAAATAATTTTATGGTTGGGAGTCACCACAACATGAGGAACCGTATTAAAGGGTCGCGGCATTAGGAAGGTTGAGAACCACTGCACTAAGGAGTCTGCAGGAGGGAAAAAGGCATTGTTAGTGCTGACCAGAATGTAAACTATTTTTACATCAACGAAGGGGACTTTCAGGGCAGGATGGTTAGGAGCTCGTTGTGGAGACTGTGTATGGATAGAGATAATGTGTGGCATTTCTGCAGCAAAGCACTAATGCAACACTCTGGAGGCAATCCTGCAAGGGATGCTAACAGAGGGTTCACGACCAGCTGCCCTACATGTCCAGGGGGGTAATGCTGGTGGCGTTTGGGGGCTATCCTGGAGGAAGTAAAGAGGGGCACTATGCGGAAGGAATCTTATGAGAAAGCACTAGTTGGAGGCCCTGGGAGCAGTTTAGAGGATCGCCACGAATAAAAGCGCTTTGGCAGTCGTCCCATCTGGGGGCGTTCGTGGGGGAGATCTCTGGAGTGGTCTTATGAGGGAGCAGTGATTGGGGGGGCCCCTGGCAAGGGCCTGGAGAAGCACTGACATCATGGGGTTGGAGGGATGTTCTGGGAACCAGGACGGGCCTGGGCGAGGCCCCCCGCCCCCGCTGCCCCCAGACCCCCGGGCCATACTTCCCGTCACTCACCGGCGCCGGGGTCTCCGCCGGGAGGAGGCCGAGGAGGCGGAAGAGATGCCGCCGCTCCGGGGAGACCCGAGGGCCCGACCGGAAGTGCCGCCCCCTCCCCCCCTCCCCGGCAGCCCCGCGCCGCCCGCCTGCCAGCCCGCCCGGAAGCGGAAGTCGCGCCTGTTCCTCTGGCGCCTGCGTGGAGGATCGGAAAGAGGAGGCGTGGCGGCGACCAAGGGGAAAAGCGCTCTTGCGCACTGGCTTAAGAACGAGGGCGGGGGCGGGGGAAGCTTAAGGCCACTTCCGAAGAGCGAGCTGAGCCAAGGACGCCTGCGCCTGTGTGCCCGCGCGCCCGCCTCTTCTTGGGGCACGCCCACTCACTCCGGACATCCGGTTAAGCCACACCTCTCGGTCAGGGCTCACATGTAAGCTCCGTCCTCGATTCTGAACCACGCTCATTTCACAGTTTAACTATCATAAGGTCTGCTTCTCGCTTCAAAATCTGTCCTCTTCTCCCCATCCTCACGCAATTTTTCCAGTTCTTCTCCTTCTCCAAGCCCCTACTCTTTAGGACTCCACCTCTCCCTTCTAGGCCACGCCCTCCTCTAAGATCCTTGGGCTGAGCCACGCCCCTTGCACTTTACACCCGCCCTTCTACCCCATGGCAATTAAGCTTTACCTCATAACTTTTTTTTTTGTTTTTTGTAGAGACAGAGTTTCACTTTATTGCCCTCGGTAGAGTGCCGTGGCGTCACACAGCTCACAGCAACCTCCAACTCCTGGGCTTAGGTGATTCTCCTGCCTCAGTCTCCCGAGTAGCTGGGACTACAGGCGCCCGCCACAACGCCCGGCTATTTTTTTGTTGCAGTTTGGCCGGGGCTGGGCTTGAACCCGCCACCCTCGGCATATGGGACTGGCGCCCTGTTCACTGAGCCACAGGCGCCGCCCTACCTCATAACTTTTATGGGATAGTTCTGCCTCTAAGCATTCCCTTAAATCAGTAGTTCTCCAATTATAGTTCGGAGACCAGCAGCACCAATACCAGTCAGTATCCGGCTCCCTGGCTAAGGTCTACTGAACAGAATCCATGGCGACGGGGCCTGGGGACCCGAGTTTGAAATACACTTGGGGAGATTCTGATTCATGCTGACTTTAAGAACCACTGCTTCCACACTTTGCACTGCCCCTCTCATATACCATATAAACCTGGCAGCCATCTCATCCATACGCTAAGCAAGCTAAGCCCAGTATTGTTCAGTCCCTCTTCTTTTTTTTTTATGACAGAGTCTCACTTTGTCGCTCTCAGTAGAGTGCCATGGTGTCTGTCATTATAGCTTACAACAAACTCAAACTCTTGGCCTCTAGGATCCTCCCAAGTAGCTGGGCTACAGTAGCCCGCCCAATGCCCGGCTTTAAGACGGAGGAGGGGGGAGCGTCCTACTTTTGCTCAGGCTGGTCTCCAACTCGTGAGCTTACTTTTGCTCAGGCTGGTCTCCAACTCGTGAGTTCAAGCAATCCACCCATCTTGGTCTCCCAGAGTGCTAAGATTACAGGCATTAGCCACAGCGCCCAGCGTGTTCAGTCCCTCTTGGTAGGTCTCTCTCTCTCTCTCTCTCTCTCTCTCTCTCTCTCTCTCTCTCTCTCGGACTTCCTTTAGTGATGCCTCCTTCTCTCCCACTGACCTGGGTAGTAGTATACTCACACCTCAATCCTAACAGTGCTATCTACATAACCTGCTCTAACTAACCCCTTTTCAGTCCCGCCCCCAAACGAACTCTGCTGGTTCCCTCTAAATTGCTCTCTCACTTTCTGCCGTCCAGCTCCTAAACCTCTTTAAGCCCCACCCCATTCTTAGCCCGTTCCTGCCCCGTCTGGCCTAACCACCCAATAAGCCTTGCTCTTGGGTCTCAGCCCCGCCCCCAAGCCACACCCCTTTTCTCTCTACAGCTTACTGAAATTGTTAGTCTTGCTCACACCTTCAACTCAGTTTTTTCCTTCCAGTGGACCTCAGGTCATACAGATGGGGCAAAAATGTTGGCAGCAGAATTTGCAAATTTGGCTGGGATGGGGAGAGTGGGCCGGACCTGCAGTCACCTTTGCATAGCAGATTTAATGTTTTACTTGGATTGGATATTTATTGGGAGTGCAGAGACCCTTTAACAACAGGGATTTGAATTGTGCAGGTCCGCTTACAGGACGATTTTTTTCAACCAAAGGTGAATGGAGAAAACAGTGCGTGGGATGTGAAACCCATGTATACGCAGGGCAGACTTTTCCAGAGCAGGTTCCGCAGGGCTGACTGCTGTACATGAATATGAGCGGATTTTGGAATACACCAGAGTCGTTGAACCCATCTCCTGCACGTATACCAAGGGACAATTATACCCTGGGGTTCTCATGGAGATGGGGGAGGGGCAAGGGCGTCCTTCAAACCATTTTTGGCGCCACACTAATGAGACACATGAGGTGGGCTCCTCTCAAATCCCGAAGAACATCTAGCAGGGGTCCTCTCACTGCGGCCTGCGGGCCACATGAGGTGGTGTGATTGTATATGTTCCCGTTTTGTTTTTTTACTTCAAAATAAGATATGTGCAGTGCGCATAGGAATTTGTTCATAGTTTTGTTGTTTTTTTTAAACTATAGTCCGGCCCTCTAACGGTCTGAAGGACAGTGAACTGGCCCCCTGTTTAAAAAGTTTGAAGACCCCTGAAGGCAAAGTCATGCGGTACGATCACTGAACACACCACACACAGGAAGCCAGTAGGCAGAGATTTATTTCCAGAGCCCCTGCCTCCAAGGGCCTGTTAGTCCGGGAGAAGGGGGCAGAAGGCAGCAGGACCCAGAAGGTTAAGGACCCAACCTCTGCCCCCTCCCACGACCGCAAGAACACCAAAAACAAAAGTGCCCCGGCCTCCTTCCTCAGGCCCAACACCAGCCTAACTCCTAGCTCTAAACCTGGCTCGGGGAGCGGGAGATGCCGGCGTGGATCAGGCTGGATCCTTCCCCTCCGGCTCCTCTTCATCGACCCCTGTTGTAGCCGGGATGCCCTCGTCATCCCACGGTGGTTCAGGCCCTGGGTCCGGGGGATACATGGGTACCCCCATGGCCTCCGGGTGCTTGCGTTTGGCATGGCGCCGGAGCGTGTTGGCCTCTGTAAAGCGAAGCCGGCAGACCGGGCACTGGTATGGGCGCTCCCCGGAGTGAATGCGGTGGTGGTGAGCCAGTTCACCCGCCTCTCGGAATCGGCGGGGGCAGAGCGGGCAGCGGAAGGGCCGCAGGCCGGCATGGATGTTGCAGTGCCGCCGCAGGTGGCTGGACCGCTTGAAGGTCTTGCCGCAATCCTGGCACTGATGTGGCTTCAGCTCTGAGTGCGAGATGCTGTGGCGCTCTAGGTCGGAGAGGTAGGGGAAGGCCCGCAGGCACACTGGGCAGAAGTGTGGGGCCTTCTTGGTGCCAGAGCCCTCAGGCCCACCTGCTGCTGACCCTTCAGAGACTGTATAGGGCACACCCTGATCATCGATCAACAGGAGGTCGCTGCCACCACTGCTGCCCACAGGGGCTGTCACTCCCTGCGCCAGCGGGGGCTCCTGCCTTGTCTTGGAAGAGCGGCCCCGCTTGCAAGAGAGGGAGGCTTTGAGCGTCCGGTTGGAGGAGGTGGCCCCCCCAGGACGTCGGCCTCGGCGGCCCCGGGGAACAGGAGGAGGTAAGGCCAGAGGTTTCTCTTCCTCCCTGGGCAAAGGCGAAGGCAACGGGTCTGGGCTGGGGGTGTCCATTGAGCAGTGGGGGGGCTTGGGTCTGGGCACTGCTGCCAGCTAAGAGGAGAGAGGGGCAGAGTCAGTGCCCAGAGGGTCTAGAGTACCCCGTGTCCCCCAACACCTCGCCTGTTCCTCTCGCCAATTCTTTGGACCTAGACATGGTTGGCATTAACTCAGAGACACAATTACAACCCTGCAGGTGAGTAAAACAGTGAGATGATTCTTACCAGTTGGTAAGCAAGCACTGCCCTGAGCTCTACAGGTGTCCCCCATGCCTCCCTAACCCTTCTCCTGGATCTAGAAGTTCAAGGTCAACATGAGATGAAATAAAGAAAAACTTTCTAGGCTGGATAGAGTCCAACTGAGGTGCAGGCCACTAATGTGATGGTGGAAACAAAGCCAATCAAACTCCAGAGCCATAGAGGCCTCAGAAAGGCCCTTGACCCTTCCTTCTGATTGACAAAAATAGGGAAGGAGTTCAGAACTGGAAAAAAGGGGACTAATTCTAGCTGATATTTGAAGCTCATTCCTGGATGAGGAATACATACAAGTTGTTAAAAGTCTGGGCTCTGGAGTCAAATATCCTGACTTCAGATCCTGAGTCTGTCACTTATTCTCTGTGTGGCCCTGGGCAAAGTGTTCACCTCTCCGAGCCTCAGTTAAACATCTTGCCAAATAGAACTCATAATTCTACCAACTCGCCCAAGCATACCTTGAGAATAAAACAGACTGTGTTCATAAACAGGATCTTTTAGGAGCATTAACCATTATTAGCATTATAAGCCTTGCACCACAGCTCTGAATAAGGGGACACCTTCCCATTTTTCAAAATGGGGAAACCGAGGCACTGGAAATCCAAGTCAGTTGCCTGAGTTCCCTCTGCCGGTAAGTGGCAGAAGCAAGATTTGAACCAGGCCTTACTAACTCCAATGGTCCTGGAAAGGAAAAGAAATGCACCCAAGGAGACAGGGGGAAATCAGGTCTTTCAGTACCGGATTTGAAAAGAGTGCTGCCAATAATTAGCAAGTCCCCCAACAGGAGACTTGCCTCTCTGAGCCAGTCTGTCTCTGTACGATGTATATACCAGGGATATCAGGAAAATCAAATGAGGTAAAGGGCTTCAAAATGCCCTGAGCACGCGGCCTGGTGTATAGTAAGTGTCCAATAAACTCCCACCACCATCCTTGTCTTTCCAGTACTTACTAAAAAACCGGGAGCTTGGGAATGGGGCGTTAAGAGGGGGAGGAGGAGGCACAAGTACAGCAGGGGTCCCTTGCACTCCCTTGTTAACAGTCATATACACAGAGTTCCAGAGAGGGGTAACCACCTCTCCACGATCACACGGTTCACTCCCGTGGGGAAACCTAAACCAGAAGCCGGGTCTCCGGAACGGAGGGAAGGGAGAGCTTGGTCCCTCGACCCTCTTCTCCCACCTCCTCCCACCGACCCCCCCACCCCCCCGGGTGGCAGGCGTGCCACTCGGCCCCGGAGCAGCGAAGCCCGCGTGCTGGGCGGGCCCTGCGGGGGCGGCGGCCAATGAGCAGCCCGGGGACCGCGCGTGAGGCTGCCAGGAAGGGGGTCTGCGCGCGCGCACGCGCCTGTGCCGGCTTGGCGGGGCGCGAGGTCGGCGCGCTCGAGCTCTCGGGCGAGCGCGGCAGAAGGAACAGGTGTTGGGGGGCGCGCTCCAGGAGCGCGCGGCCCCGGCCTCCCCTCCCTCCCCCGGCCCAGGCCCTCCGCCTCTCGGGTACCTCATTTGCATGTCGCCTGGGCTCGCGAGTGTGCGCGCGCGCGCGGGGGGCGACAGGGCCGGAGAGAGGGAAAAGGCGGGGGTGAGGGGGCCCTGCCCCTCGGCGGCGGCGCGCGGGGCCGGCCCCGCCCCTTGGTGCGGACGCCTGCCGGCCCCTCCCTTCCCTACCCTGGCTTGCCCGCTCGCCCACGGGAAACAAAGGGGCTGCCCTGGGTCCTAATGACCGGTCAACTCCGTGCAGGCAAAGAGTGCCTGCGCACCAATCGCTACAGTTTGCCTCCAGTGGGAAATAACCCAACACCACATCTCCAACCACATCAAAATGCCTTTTCTCTCACAAAGCACCCAGCCAATGACCGGATCAAAGACAGGTACCAAAAGGATGAGAAACGGGCAAATGGCTGCTCGTTGCCCGTAACTAACATGGCTCCTGACAGGCTTCAAAGCCCCATGGAGGGTTAAATGGATAAAATGGTGCCTGGTCTTATCCGTATATTGGAATTGGCGCACTTTGATTTATCTTTTCTCCTGATGCAACCCTACAAAATGTCCAGGAGGAGTTGGAGGCTGCAATAACGGAATCGTATTTGCTCTCAACTACGTTAGCATTCTCTAACGCAAAGAGTAAAGAAGATTCACGCTCTCTTGAGATCCTTGCCCTTAGTCCGTATGGCGTCGGGCGTAACCCTAAGACCCGCCCATTCCCTCTGCCCTCACTCAAGATGGTTCCAGTATGGCTTCTTCAACCTTCAGGGCTAGGAAGAGGAAGGGAAAGAGGGAGAAGGGCGGGGGGTAGGGAGGAGAGCCGAGAGGGCGGGAGAAAGGGGGTGTGCGTGGGGGGGGCGGTTAGTGAGCCGAGGCGGAAGTCGAGGGGCCCCCTGGGTGGAAGTGACGCTACCCCCGCAGCCCAAAATGTCGGCGCCCAGAGGGAGGTGTAAGTAATTAAAGAGGAAAGCTACTGACTTCCCTGGCTTCCCGAAGCCGCCCCAGGTCTCCAGGACCTCCGCTCCCTAAGAGCGAGGTGGACTAGTCTGGCCCCAGGGCTCGCCCGACCTGCCCCCGCCTCAGGCGCCAGGGGCCGCACCTTTTAGGCTCAGGGGGAGGGGCACAAAAGGCCGGCTCTTGGGGCCCGGGTCTTGAAGCTGACTGGGGATGTGGGGGGGCAACTCTGTAAGCTGTAAGGTGGGGAAGGAGGCGGGGTTTAGTGGCAGTTGGTGTGGGGCAAGGGCTGGGAGGAGCCTTATTTGGGCGGGGCTTAAGGTGGAAATGGGAGGAGCTTAGTAGAAAGTCTGTTGGTAGAAAGGGGAGGAGCTTGGACAAGGGTGAGGCTTTAAAGGGGCGTGGCTCTAGTAGTGGAGGGCTCTAGATTGAAGAGTGCAAGGAACCTCATTAAGGCTTAGTGGGGAACTGGGGCTCAGGAAACAGGCTGGAGAAACTTAGAAGTTTGGGTGTGGCTTAGAGAAAGTGGGTGGGCATAGTGAGGGCGTGGGGATTAGTGTGTAATTCTCTGGGCTTTAGTGAAACTATCAGATTTTTATTATGAAGGCTTGGAGGGCTGGGGAGGGACTTGGTAAAGAGCCAAGAAAGATCTGAGAAGATGACACCAGTCGAGTGGAGGGGGGTCTTGGAAAGGATGGGGCTTTTTTCTAGGAACAATTGAGTGGGGCTTGGAGGTGGGTCTTAGCGGAGCAGAGGGGGGCTTAGAGAAGTCAACTTGGAAAATATGGTGCGACTAAAAGACGAAACCAGGAAGAACTTAAAGGATAGTAGTGGTCAGAACAGCCTCCCTGTGGAGGCTTTGTTGTGCACTGGCTTAAGTAACCACATAGCACACTCTGCCACCATTTTGCTTAAACTTCACTACCACTCTATGAGGTAGGTACTATTATTATTACGATTTTGCAGAAGTAAAGAGTTTTAGTTGGCTTTGTCTGAGGTTACAGAACTAGTTCTAGGCTCCCTGGAAGGAAGCCCCAGTGTGCTTAGCCCCAAATCTTTACCCTCCCAGGAGGGTAAGTGAGAGGGCCTTTGAAGGAGAAGGGGCTTGGCAAAGAGTACAAGGACTTAGAAAGGAGTAGATGGGCCTACGCATGAGTGGGAGGGGCTTAGAGAGGAGCAGAAAAATATTCACAGAGGGAAAGAGGCTTAAAAACCGTTAGTGGAGTGGAAGTAACTGGAAAATGATTAAAAAGATTAACAGATGAGTGGAGAAGCGGGAGAAGGGTCTGTAAGAGAGTAAAAGGAGCTTAATGAACAATGAATGGCTCCAAGGGGCAAGTGTACCTTAGCAGGGGGATTTTCTCCCAGGTGGGTGCGGAAGGGGGGATCTGTGAGCTCAAGGAGCCTGGGAGGGGAGGGCTGATGGGGAGGTGACCCCCTCACCTGCTCATCTGTCTCCTCCCCACTCCAGAAAGAACCCCCCTACTACATTCCCTGCCACCATGGATGACGCCCTGCTGCCAGCTCCCACGGCCCCCGCCCCGACCCCAGCACCAGCACCGCCCGCAGCCACTGCCCCCCGAGTCCCATTTCACTGCAGTGAGTGTGGCAAGAGCTTCCGCTACCGCTCAGACCTGCGGCGTCACTTCGCCAGGCACACGGCGCTCAAACCCCACGCGTGTCCACGCTGCGGCAAGGGCTTCAAGCATAGCTTCAACCTGGCCAACCACCTGCGCTCCCACACAGGTGAGCGGCCCTACCGCTGCTCTGCCTGCCCCAAGGGGTTCCGCGACTCCACCGGCCTGCTGCACCACCAGGTGAGCCCCTCTGGCTGCCCCAGGCTGCCCCCCTCCTTGCTCTGAGCAAAATAAAGCTGGCCCAAGGCCGCTCACCCACCTCCTCCCCTTAGAAAATCTGTTTTTCTTCCTTCCTGCCAAAGTACTCTGACCAATCAAAGCATGAGGTATTTCTTTTGGTCACCATAAATCCATGAGCTAGAACCTTCACAGTAAACTTGCCCAATTTATGTGCTCCTCCCTCTCCCATGTCCTGCTAATGCCCACCCCCCCATCTTGTGTGCCTCCTTCCTTAACAATTTTTAAAAGTAGGTTTATCAGGTGTATGCTTATTTCCTTTATTCAGAGATTACTAGTTGAATGCTAAGGTTAAATCAATAAAGTCCATGCTTCAGAGAAATTATATTCCTTTGGAGGTGGTTAGTAGCTAAACAGATGCCAAACAAGAAAGCAAATATGCAGGCAAAAATGTTCTGGAAAGGGAGAAGTATTGGGGAGGAAATTAAAGAAATCGATAGTTAGGAGTAAAGAGGGGGGAAGTATGCACTACGTCAGACATAGTGGAGAGTGGGGAGGGTCAGGGCTGAGTGATAGTTGAATTGAGACTTGAATCATGAGGAGTCTCAGGCAGAGGGAACAGCAGGTGAGGAGGCCCTGAGGTGGGAAGGAGCTTGGTGTGTTCAAGGAAGCTATGGGAGATTAACTCTGTGGTTGGGGTGGACTGAGCGTGGAACAGTGTGGAAGGCAGGGATCGGCTGGGTTACCCCGTGTCCGTGTGCCAGACACTCACAAAACAAGGGTAAGTAGTAAAGCCTGGTATTTATTGATGGTCTTGTGCCTTTCTGTTGCCGTGTTATCATCCTTGGTTCAGGACCTCACATCCTGATGGCCCCAAGTGGTGTTTTTAACCTGTCTCTCTCCCTCATGTCCAGCCTGTGCATCCATTTCATATGATGAAGCCTCACTCCTGCCCAATAGTAGGTTATAATCCCACCAAACCATGTAATGAGCCCCTGTATACAGGCACAGTGCTACACTGGGGAGAGGAAACAGAGACAAAATGACACAATCTACTCATATTTTATGACCTCCCAGAGCCACCAGCCTAGTGGGGGAATCAATTAGATTAGGTTGCAACTGAGACATGTGAAGATAAAGGGTAGCAGCATCCTGAGGCCAACATAAAAAAAAGGTCTGGGGCGGCGCCTGTGGCTCAGTGAGCAGGGCGCTGGCCCCATATACCGAGGGTGGCAGGTTCAAACCCGGCCCCGGCCAAACTGCAACAAAAAAATAGCTGGGCGTTGTGGCGGGCGCCTGTAGTCCCAGCTACTCGGGAGGCTGAGGCAGGAAAATTGCCTAGGCCCAGGAGTTGGAGGTTGCTGTGAGCTGTGTGACGCCACGGCACTCTACTGAGGGCGATAAAGTGAAACTCTGTCTCTACAAAAAAAAAAAAGGTCTGCAGTAGTCTGGATTGGGGATGGGGTCAGGGGTGTCTTCCTGAGAAACAGGTCATGACTGGGCTGCCTCTGAAGAACAAGGAGGCACTAATCAGAAGAAGAGATGGTGAGGGGTAGGGAAAGAGCTTTCTAGGTCCAGAGAACAGTATGTGAACTTTCAAGGAAGCAAGGCAGGCTTTTGAGGAACTGGAGAAAGGCCAGTATGGCTGGAGCACAGAGGACTAGAAGAAAGTGTGCCTCAGGGGAAGGCCAGGGAGGCAGTCAGCCCCTGGAAATACAGCTGCGAGCAAAACCAATATGGCCCCTATCTTCCTTGTCCCTATCTGGTAGGGAGACAAATAACACCCCAGTTAGATGCAGATGCTGAGTATGACAGAAACCATGAGCTCTGCAAGGGGGTTAGATTCAGAAAAGGATTTCAAAGGAGCTGACAGAGAAACCGAGACAGGATAAAGGGCCTGCCATTGAAAAGAGCATTGAAGGCAGTGAGAACAGTACTGATAAAGGATCTGGGGTCAGCATAACCCAGAATGGCAAACGATAGTACTCACCATTCCTTCTTCAGTTCCATGCCCCTGGTAGACATTACTAATCAAGCACTACATCTTTTCACATCTAGTCTCACTGTCCTACGCACAGGCCTCCAGGCAGACATTACCAATTAGTGGGTCCCCACACCAGGGCTGGCGTCGCTGACTCCACTATGGTAGCTGTTAGCTACAGGTGGTGATCTTGATTTAAATTAACTAAGTGTAAAACTCAGTTCTTCAGTCACACCACATTTCAGGTCTCAATAACTGCATGTGGCTAGTAGCTGCCATATTGGACAGTGCATTTCCTTCTCTGCAGAAAGTTCTTTTGGATGATTGTGTTCTAAATGGTTCAACGTTTACCTTAAAAAGCCACTTTCCACCCAGGTGATTATGAAAGCCCTTCTCACCTCCCCCCAGTATACACACCGGTTTAGAGGACAACACTTGGACACCACAGAAAAATTGTTAATAGCAATTTTGGTTCCCATGGAATTGAGTGGTTGTTTAGTGCTGATTCCACCCTATCCCCTGTGAGATACCCAGCTCTGCCTTATTGTGCTCATTTTGCAGAGGAGAGAAGCAGAGGCCTGAAATGTGAAGTCACTTGCCTAAGGCATGGCAAAGAATAGAAGGCAGAGCTGGGTTTTGAACACAGATCTGCCAATGCCCAGAGCCCTAGTTCTTAACCATGTTTCCAATGAGTCACAACTCCTTAGGTGGGTTTGTTGGAAATGAGTGTTAGGAACAGCCTGAGGGATGAGCATTTTCCCCCAGGGTTCTCAGTTTGGCAGGGATTTGGCCTTTTGACAACTGAAAGGATGCCAGTGTGGCCCAAAGCCAGAGTCCAGGGGTTTCTCCTACATGATGGCCCTGTCACTTGCACCACATCCCTCTGGGAGGCTAGTCATCTGTTGTGTAGGTGAGATACTCACCCCTGATGCTGTGTTCTTCCTCCCGTGTTCCCAGGTCGTCCACACTGGTGAGAAGCCCTACTGCTGCCTGGTCTGTGAGCTCCGCTTCTCCTCGCGCTCCAGCCTTGGCCGACACCTCAAGCGCCAGCATCGAGGGGTGCTCCCATCTCCGCTGCAGCCTGGCCCGGGGCTGCCCGCCTTGAGCGCACCCTGCTCCGTCTGCTGCAATGTGGGCCCCTGCTCGGTGTGCGGGGGTGCTGGGGCCAGCGGTGGAGAGGGTCCAGAGGGGGCGGGCACGGGCCCAGGCAGCTGGGGTCTGGCGGAGGCGGCAGCTGCAGCAGCGGCCTCTTTGCCTCCATTTGCGTGCGGTGCCTGTGCACGGCGGTTCGACCATGGCCGCGAGCTGGCAGCCCATTGGGCTGCGCACACAGACGTGAAGCCCTTCAAGTGCCCACGCTGCGAGCGTGACTTCAACGCGCCCGCGCTGCTGGAGCGGCACAAGCTAACACATGACCTGCAGGGTGCTGGCGTGCCCGCCTCGCAGGCCTGGGCCCCAGGGGCAGGCGCTGGGCAAGAGAAGATCTGCGAGGCGGGTGCCGTGAAGGAGGCGGGCGACGCGCCACCAGCTTGGGACGGCGTGCTGCTCCTGGGCCCCGCGGGGGGCGGTGTGCCCGAACTGGGGGGGCTGCTCCCCGAGGGTGGCGGTGAGGCCCCTGCGCCAGCGGCAGCAGCCGAGCCGTCGGAAGACACCCTATATCAGTGCGACTGCGGGACCTTCTTCGCGTCGGCTGCGGCCCTGGCCAGCCACCTGGAGGCGCACTCGGGCCCGGCCACCTACGGCTGCGGGCACTGCGGGGCGCTGTACGGGGCTCTGGCCGCCCTGGAGGAGCATCGACGGGTAAGCCACGGCGAGGGCGGCGGTGCGGAGGTGGCGGCAGCGGCCCCAGAACGCGAGCAGTTGTCCCGGGAGCCTGCTGCGGGCTCAGGCCGCGGCAAGAAGATCTTCGGCTGCTCTGAATGTGAGAAGCTGTTCCGCTCGCCACGTGACCTGGAGCGGCACGTGCTCGTGCACACGGGCGAGAAGCCGTTCCCGTGCCTGGAGTGCGGCAAGTTCTTCCGCCACGAGTGCTACCTCAAGCGCCACCGGCTGCTGCATGGCACCGAGCGGCCCTTCCCCTGCCACATTTGTGGCAAGGGCTTCATCACCCTCAGCAACCTCTCCCGGCACCTGAAGCTGCACCGGGGCATGGACTGACACCGCGGGGCTGTGTCCTGACCTCCACTCCATGTCCGGACTCGGGACATGGGCCAGGGGACCCCAGCCCTCCAAATCCAGACACAGGCCCTGGAAGGAGAGGATCCTGGCTGGAGAGAAGGAGGTCGCCAAATATCCACGCAGGCCCCTGAGCTGGGGGACCACAAGCAAAAGCAGAGACTCTTCAGCTGGGGGGTGGGGAATCCAAGGATATAACGTTGGGGGCCCCAAATCTAGGGAGAGACTTCTGGAGCCTGGGGCCCCTAGAATAGCAGGGCAACCCTAAATCAATAGGTCCCTAAGACGCTGGGACCTAGGAATGAGAAATGTGTCTAAATGTGTCTCCACAAGTACCTCTCATCTTGAGGGCCCAAGTAATAAATGATGAGCACCCCTCCCCAAAGGGAAGACTGCTCACTCCCGAGAGCCATCATTCCCAATGACCTTGATCTGGAGAATGTGGAGGGACCATGTTCCTGAATTTTCCTAGGTTCTCTCCAAGTGTTACTCACCAGTCACTGGTGCCCCCCAGAAAATGGATATAGCCAATATCTGCCTTTCCTCCATTTCATTCCCTATGCTGAAAGAGGACCAGGGTAGATACCCCATAACTACCCCCCAAATTAGGTCTCCCTCCCCACTGCAGAATAGATCGACCCTAACGATCTTCCCCACCCTCAAACTCTAGAATAGACTGGTCTGAAATCCCCCTGCCCAGTAGGATGGACTGATCCACATGCACACACCCCTGTCCACATGGAATGGGCTGGTCTAGGTGTGGACTGCACCCCACCCTCCTTAGAGTGAATAGGGCAGACAAGCCTCCCTCTTCCCATAGAGTGGACTGGTTCACATCGTTCCTCATCCCCTGAATTCCTCTGAGTGGAAGGTGGGTGGTGGACACAGGGTTCTCTCCCCCTCTACTGTAGCACCTCTCAGTCTCTCCATCTCTGTTGGTTTGTGTTCCAACCCCAAAGGGAAGGGGGGACTTGGCTAGGGGGTTCCCGGGAAGTGAGCTTTGGCCTCACCCCCTTCTTTCCCCAATGTCTCCAGGTCCCAAATAAACCTTACCCTAGCAGTCACTGCGTCTCATTTTCTGATCCTTGATTTCTGGGGATAGGGTGGGGATCCCCAACTGAGGAAGGAGTCCTAAATAGAGACACATCCATCCTCCCTCCTGAGTTTTGAATCCTTTAGATAGTACACAGTCCTGTCCCTTAAATACCAGTTCAAACTCCAGCAGAAAGACACACCCCCTAGAAACAAGACAGCCCTTTGGAAGCCCCCAATCTCATAGGATGTGCCCTTTGAAATGAAATTGTCTCCTTAGAGCAGTGATTTTCAACCTTTTTTTATCTCTCAGGACACTTGAACCTATAGTTAAACGTCTGTGGCACACTTAAATTATGTTAGTGAAAAAAAGGAGTAAAAGAATATATTACTGTGCTTTGAACTTCCTTTGAAAATAGTTTAATTAATGATTTTTAAAAATTTGGGAGGCTCACCTAAGATCCTCTTCACAGCACACAGTTGAAAATCACTGCCTTAGAGACAAACCTGGGAAGAGGCCCCATCCCTTAAGACGCTGCCTCTTGGTAATAGAATTTGTACCTTAGACTAGAGTATGCCCTCCAAGTTGTCTCCACACACTAGATTACTTTCCTGTATCCAGTGCTTATTCTAAGCCAGGTGTGGTAACTCCCTCAGAGGATCTAATAGCATACTGGACAGATAACCCCAGCCCTCATAGAGTTTACATTCTACTATGCGGGCAATGGTAGTGGGGAAAAGAGGATTCAGAGAAATGAAGAAGGTAATTTAGGACAGTTACGTACTCTGAAAGCAACAAGGAAGAGTGTGAAGGAACAGTGTTAAGGTGGCTATGCCAACTTAGGTGGAGTGGCCCAGGAGGGCTTCTTTGCAGAGGTGACATTTGATCCGATTCCTGAAGGACAAGGAGGGTCCAGCCAGAAGGACACTTTAACAGACACAGGAAGAGGGAAGGATAAGATGAGGTGGAGAGGTAGGGAGGGGTCAGACCACCCAGAGCCAGGTAAGCCAAGACAAGCATGTGACTGTGTTCTATGGCAATGAGCAGGAATCTTTTCAGAAGAAGGGATGTGACCACCCTTGCACTTTACCAGAATCTGACTCCTGAGTGGAGAATAAACTGGAAGATGCACAAAGCAGTGTAGGTCCCTTGCAATCTGCCAGGACAGAGGTGTGAGGCCTGGACAGAGTGTTGAAGAGAAATTGGTAGATTTGGCTCAGTGCCTGCAGCTCAGTGGTTAGGGCACCGGCCACATACACCGGGGCTGGTTGTTGGGTTCGAACCTGGCCAGGGCCTGCTAAAAAACAATGACAACAATAACAAAAAAATAGCCGGGTGTTGTGGTGGGCACCTGTCATCCCAGCTACTGGTAGGCTGAGGCAAGAGAATCACTTAAGCCTGAGAGTTTGAGGTTGCTGTGAGCTGTGACACCATGGCATTATACTGAGGGCAACATAGTGAGACTCTCTCAAAAAAAAAAAAAAGAAAGAAAGAAAGAGAGAGAGAGAGAGAGAAAAGGGTAGATTCAAGGTGAATTCTGGAGGTCAAATGCAGAAAGAGAAATGGGTAGATTCAAGGTGAATTCTGGAGGTTGAATTTTGGTTGTGTGCATGTGGGTGTTATATGTGTATATGGGAAGGGGTATTGGCTAGTAAATCAAGAGTAAATGGTTGGGTGATGGCGCTTTGTAAGACCAGAAAACGAGGGAGTGGGAACATTTAGGCAGGTATGTAGGGGAAATGAGGGGTCCTCTTGAACTTCTTAAATTCAAGATGCCAAATATAAAATAGGTTGGCATGCATATATATATATATTCTGCCCTGCAATAATTCAGCCAGGCACAATCCCTAACTAACAGCAACCTGCACCAGGAAACCCATAGACCCTTCACAGCCCCAAACTGAGAACAACCAAAACGTCAATCAATAAGAGAGGTGGATACCTAGTGATGGCATATTATGCAATGGAACACTTCACAGCAAGGAGAGTGCAGCACAGTATCATGAATGGAAGTTACAAGGACCCTGGAAACAAGAAGCCAGAGTGTGATTCCATTTATGTAACCTTCAAAAGCAAACAAAACTAAACTATTACATGTGATAGTGTTTAGGCTGGATTGTGGGTAGTTAACACTGTAGAAAACCAAAAACCCCATTTTTCTGTTAAACTCAGAAGAGTGGGTTGGACAATGTAAGCTCAGGAGGTGGCACCTGGGCAGCTTCTGTGGTTGCTGACACATGACAATGTTCTATTTCTTAATCTGGTGATCATTTTATAACTCTTTCTTCAATTGTGCATTCATTTGTACTGTGCACACTTCTTATCTGTGCGTCTTATATTTAACAAGGAAAAATAATAAAAGGTGGGAGACAAATTCTTGGGTGCAGGGAGAAAGTCAAAGTTTAGCACCTGAAGAAAACTTTATTTTTTGAGAAAAAGTTTCACTTTGTTGCCCCTTGGTTGAGGGCTGTGACGTGCTAGCTCACAGCAAACTCAAACTCTTGGGCTCGAGTGATTCTCTTGCCTCAGCTTCCCAAGTAGCTGGGACTACAGAGCCCACCCAACGCCAGCTATTTTTTAAAGATGGGGTCTCGTGCTTGCTCAGACGGGTCTTGAACTCCTGAGCTCAGGCAATCCACCCACCTCGGCCTCCCAGCGTGCTGGGATTACAGGCGTGAGCCACCGTGCCCGGCCGCGAAGACTTTTTGATGGAGATCCACAATTGCCACTTTGAAAAGGCTCCACCCCGTATGCCCCTCCCCCGACCCTCTGGGCGATGCTAAACCTTTGAGATAGTCCTCTTCAGTCCGCAACTGCCACACCCAAGAACCAGACACTCCTTCCGGGTGAAAAGAAAAGAAAGAAATCATCTCCCTTTGGGAAAGCGGGTCGGCCCTCCCTGGTACAGGCTCCGCACTAGGGGAAAAACCTACCCACTCCCAGCCAGGCCGGGACCTGGAACAGCACCTGGACGAGTGCCAAGGTTGTCATGGAGATGGCCACTGTATAGGGAGTAATGAATAGGGACCTGGAGAGGCTCACACTCACCTCACCTCCACTGCAGTCCTTTCTCTTCCGAGATGGTGGCGAAAGGGGCTTCCCCTCCCCCCCGACTTTTTCTTTTTTTTTAGTATCTCCCAAAGGCTACTGCTCGGCTGGGCGCTGGACTTAATTCATCTTACTGTGGCCCAATATGTTAATTGAGGAGAGGGAGAGAGGGGGGAAGGATTTTACCCCCAGGAGGACCCCAGCTGCCCCAAAACATTAATTACTAGCCAGACGCCTGCAACTCCCACGCCTCTGTTTGAGGAGCTTGACTCCTGCATGCCAACCGCTGGAACCAGACACCTGCACCCTCACCTGACCAGCACATCTCCCCACCCCATCCCAGCCTGCTCCCTTCCAGGGGATGCACTCCCATCCCAGTAGCAAAGCTGGATCACTTTGTACTGGTCAAGGGAACAATACAACAAGAGGACATTTCAATTGTAGATACTTATGCACCCAACTTACATGCTCCCAGATTTATGAAACGGACCTTATTTGGTCTAAAAAATATGATATGCTACAATACCATAACAGCTGGGGATTTTAACACTCCTCTGACAGAACTGGACAAATTCTCTAAACAGAAAGTAGACAAAAAAACAAGAGACTTAAATGTGATCCTAGAACAATTGGGCTTATTAGACATATACAGAACATACCATCCCAGTACCCAAAGCTCAAGTCCATCTCACTCCTCCCCACCTTTCATTCCTGTTTATTCACCTGCAAATACTTGGGCCCGTTAACTGTGCCAGGCACAGTGCTACCTACGGACAGAGAAGCTAAGCAAATAGGCAGAACAAGCGCTTGCCTTTGTGGAGTTTTTAGTCTCGTGGGAAGAGAGGCAATCAACAGGTAGTCCGCAAGTTACTGGGTGTGTGTGACAAGTGCGATGTTGAAAGTTAAATCTGGCCCTCTAGAGGCTGTTGCAGCTAGGTGAACAGCTACGGTGAATCTCTAGGGAGATACGAAAGGAAGGAGGGAACTAAGGGATGTAGTGTGGAAATCCAGAGGAAGGGCACACCAGGCAAGGTGAACAGATAGCAAGTGCAAAGGCTCTGAGTCCCAGAAAGAGAAAAGAAAGGAGGTGTGAGGCAGGAGGGAGGAAAGAAATGATGTGAAGGAGTCTTTTGGGAGGGGCTGGGGTGGAGTAGGGGTTACGGGGGGAAATCTGGGTTTTATTCAGAGGAAGAAGGACAGGCAAGGAGGGTGTTTAGCTCAGAGATGATACAGGTCATTCCTGGGACCTGAAAACTGGCGGGGGTGGAGGGTGGGGGGTGGGCTGGCATCCAGTAGCAGAGCCCTGAGCCAATCAGCGCCAGGTCACGCCTCCTGCCCACAGCGCCTCCTTTCGACCCGAGGTCTTTGGGGCCCAGAGCCCTGTCTCACCTGGGCCCGGGCCTCGGTCTCCCTCACATCCAGCCCAGCCTCTATGAGATTCCCACAGGAATTTCTCTAGAACACTAATCGGATCATATGACTCTCCTGCTTAAAACCTTTTCAATGGCTTCTCAGTGCACTCGGACTGAGTCCAAGCTCAGGCTGGAGTAGGTGGACTAGCAAGATTGCTCTGTGCCACCTTGGCCTCCCTCCACCACACTGATCGCCTTTGATGCCCAGTCTAAGACCCTCAATCTCCCTTCTCTCAAGTCACAACGTCTCTTCCACATGCTGGTCTCCCTGCTTAAAATTTCCTTTCCCATCACCTCCATTCCTGAATTCGTCCTTAACTTTAAAAGAAACAAAACAAAACAGGCTTTCAAGCCTTCAAAATATAAAATGATAAAATAACACACACATCCTAACTATATATCCAAAGGAACTGAAAACAGCTCTTCAAACAAAAACTTACAGACACATATTTATAACAATACTACAGATGAACAGATAAACAAAACGTAGTATACAGGGGCCCTTCCTATCTATAAGCTCTGCTTTGGTGGACTTACTGCAAAGAACTAGAGTATCCAAAGAGTTGGTATCTGTGAGGATCCTGGAACCAATCCCCTATGGATACCAAGAGTGGGCTGTATTCACACAATGGAATATTATTCAGTCACAAAAAGGAATGAATGAAGTACTGATACATGGTAAACATGGATGAACCTTAAAATCATTATGCTAATTGAAAGAAAGTAGTCACAAAAGACCACACATTGTATGATTCCATTGATATGAAATGTCCACAAGAGGCAAATCCATAGACACAGAAAGCTGATTATTGGCTGACAGGAGCTGAGGGTAGAAGAGAGTGGGGAGTGACTGCTAATGGGGACAGAATTCCTGTGGTTTCTGTTTATGCTGATGAAAAGTTCTGCAGCTAGAGAGTGGGGACAGTCATACAATCTTGTGAATGTTCGTAGTGCCACTGAAATGTATGCTTCAAAATTGTATATTTTGTTATATGTATTTTACCAAATAAAGTTCAAACACACACTCATATTCTGATGTCAGCTTTGAAATAGACAGACCCACCTCTGAGATCTGTTTCTCTCATCTTTGACACAAGCCATCCCCCCAATTTGGTGCTAATTATTTTAGAATTCTACTTCACACGTATACAGCCTTTAAAATACAGGATCCAACCAGATGCTTTTAAAAATCGTGCTCCTGATCCACTATCATTTTTCCTCTTTGTGAAGTCAAAATTCTTACTGAGACTCATTAACTTCAAGACTTTCTGGTCCCTCACTTTCATCCCATTTAAAAGGGTAAAATAATACATTACCTACTTCATAAGGTAAGAGGGGATAAGTGGGTTCCTATTTGTAAAGCACAAGAGCAAACTATTACTTATTTTCATTTTATTTATTTTTATTATCCCCATTTATTTTTCCTTTTTTTTTTTGTATATAAGACACATGGACATGATTTCGAATTCAAAAGTATAAAAAGCTGGAGTGTAGTAAGTTTCAGTCCTGGGAGTGAGACTATGTCACCAATTTCTTTTAATTCTTCAGACACAATCAGCTGATAAATAAGCATAGATTTTTAGAACAGGCTGCAGGCTGTTCTCCTCCACTTCTTTTTTTTCCCCCTCCCCTTCACGTTATCACTTGGAAACTTTCCATATTTTTATACAGCAAGCTTCTTGGTTCTTTTTTATGGACACATAGTATTCCACTGGGTGAAGCAATAATAATTTATTACTCAAATTCCTGCTGATGGGCACTGAGATTGTTGCAGCCATTTGCAGCGATATGCAATGCTGCCCCGATTAACCTGGTACAAACATCGTTTTGCACATTTCTGAGTAGATCTCTCCAAAGGAGAAATTCCTGGAATTGCTGGCTTGTTGATACTGCTCCAAATTCTACTCACCCAGCCATGTACAAAAGGTCCTGTTTGTCCACACTCTAACCAACAATGTTTGGCAAGAATTTAACCCTCAAAAAAAAAAAAGAAGAAGAATTTAACCCTCAACAGCATCAAGCTGCAGGTACAGTCCTGTGAAATGCCTTTTCTGCTCCACATTAGGTTTTTGAAATGTGTCAGTGTTGCTTTCCTAGGCAGGTTTCAGCTGAAACATTGTTGCCTCCAGGAAGACTTCTGGGATCATGCCCTCCCAGTGAGAGTACATTCCCATACTTTTCAGCCTTAGGACACACATCCCCCACCCCAGCGTCATTGATCTGTGTCTGTCTGCTTTCCTCATCCCACCGTGAGCTCCGTGAGTACAGGGTGCAATGGCCTCTGTTTTGGCCACTGTCGTTCCAGCACCAAGGACAGAGCTAGCCCATAGTAGGTGCTCAGTAAATATTATTTGGTTTGATTAGAATTGAGTAAATATCCGCACATGTGGCAAAGTATATGCAGAGTTGGCCTGTACTAGGTCCTTAGAAAATACTGGTCGCTTAGGATTGAATGAATATATTCAGGTACTTATGACAAAGTGGGAAACTGAGGCTCAGAGTGGATGAGTTGCTGGTTCTGGCAGCCAAGTAAAGGCTAAAGCCAGGTTCTAATCCAGAGTGCCAGTACTTTCTGAAGCCTCCGTCGTTGCTTCATTCATCTCCCTCCCCGGGTCCCCCCCCAACCCCTGCCAACCCAACACAGTGCCTGGCACAGACAGGACTTGATAAATGCGTATCTGTAGAAGGAATGAATCAATGTGTGTGTGTGTTGAGGAGTTGGGGGGAGCGGCTAGACCCAGCGTTCCAGTCCCCCAGTCCCCTCGTCACTCTGGGAGCCTAGAGGACAGACCTCCGGCCCCTCTCCTCACAGGACCCAGGAGTCCAAGCCGCCCTCCCTCTCCGCCCTCTGGGTCCCCCGGTCCTCCCGCTTCCGGCTTTCCAGCCAGTCTTTCCTCTTTCAGGCTCCGAGGAAAAGACGGGTTTCCGGGGGGAAGGCTTAGGCAGTGACACCGAGCCCAGCCTCCTCCTCCACCCCCCAGCACGCTCGGACCCCCCTCCCTCGCCGCCGCCACCGTCGCGATCGGCTGGCCGCGGGGAAGGAAGAAAGGAGCGAAGGAAGCGGAGGTAAGAGTCCGGTGCCCCGTGACCAGGACAGAACCCCAGGCCGCGGGCTAAGAGAGCCTCAAGGCCTCGACCCATGGCCCCAGTTCTGCTGACCATGACTGTGGAGACCCGCAGGTTCAGCCCGAAGAAAATGCCCCCTCCCGGACCCAGGGCCCCCCAGCCACGGCGGCCTTTTCCCGCCCCCAACCCCCAGCCCCGGGGTCCACCCTTCAGCCTCTCCTCCCTGGAGATCCCAGCAGCTGAGTCTTCGGGCCCCTCCTCTCCCTTGTCTTAGGAGCCCAGCCCCCTCCCCAGCCCCTTCCTCCACCAGGACCCGGGAATCCATCCATACCTCTTACAATCCCCAGCCCAGATGCCCCCATCCCGTCCAGCCCCAGACCCAGGAGTCCCAACCCTCAGCCCCCTCCTCCCGGAGCCCCTCCTCGCTTAGGAGTCTGAACCTTCCCACTCCCCAGCCTCTCCCAGCCCCTGGCGTCTGGGCACACACACCATTTCCGGGGCCTCTGGGCTTCGAATCCCACCCCCTCCACTCGGGCCCCACGGGCTGGTTCCTAGCCCCCCCCCCCAAACGTTCAACTCCTGGGGCCCTGGAGCGAAAGCAGTTGGCTGACTTTGTCTCCCTCCATGTCTCCTCCTCTGTCTCTCTGTCCTATTTCCTCTGCGTGTATCTCTCTGTCCCCCTCTCTCTCTACCACCACCTCATCACGGTTTTCATTCTATCTCTGGAACTCAAAATCTCTGTCTCTGCTGGGTGTTGCCCCCCTACCCTCCACCTTTGACCATCCGTTTCTACTTCTCTGTGTCTATCTCTCTTTTCCTGACTCTGTCTCCTTCTCTATATCTGATCACTCTCTCCTCTATTGTGTCTCTCATATTGCCTCTGTGTCTCCTCGCTCTGTTTCCCCTTTCCGAGTATCTGACCGTCTGCCTCTCCTCTGCCTCTGCTCCTCTCTCTGCCACACCCAACACATCTCCCTTTATTTCTGTCCCCCCATCTCTCCCCATTCTCCCCACAGGCATGGATCCGCAGCCTCCTCCACCTGCCCTGGGAAGCTCACCTCACCGGGGCCGGGGCCGGGGCCGGGGCCGGGGCCGTGGTCGAGGCCGAGGCCGTGGCAGGGGGGGTGCTGGAGCCCCTCGAGCGCCTCTGCCCTGCCCCACCTGTGGCCGCCTCTTCCGCTTCCCCTACTACCTCTCCCGGCACCGTCTGAGCCACTCTGGCCTGAGGCCCCACGCCTGCCCCCTCTGCCCCAAGGCATTCCGCCGGCCTGCCCACCTCTCTCGACACCTGCGTGGCCACGGGCCTCAGCCCCCGCTGCGCTGCGCTGCATGCCCTCGCACTTTCCCTGAGCCAGGCCAGCTCAGGCGCCACCTGGCCCAGGAGCACGCAGGTGGAGAGGTCGAGCTGGCTATCGAGAGGGTGGCCAAGGAGGCAGCCGAGTCCAGCTGGGGTTCACAGGACCAGGGCGTGGAACAGCCTAACACAGCAGCAGGGTCCGCGGAGGAAGAGGAGGTAGCGGCCACGTGGCCCCAGACATGCCCTGCAGGAGAGCCAGCCCCCGCGAATGCTACTGCGCCCCGGGAGTCGGAGTCAGAGGAGGCCTCAGCTGGGGCCGCAGAGCTGAGGGCCGAGCTGGCGCTGGCAGCGGGGCGGCAGGAGGAGAAGCAGGTCCTGCTCCAAGCCGACTGGACGCTGCTGTGTCTCCGCTGCCGCGAAGCCTTCGCCACCAAGGGCGAGCTCAAAGCGCACCCCTGTCTGCGCCCAGAAGGCGAACAGGAGGGTGAAGGGGGCCCCCCACCACGCCCCAAGCGACACCAGTGCTCTATCTGCCTCAAAGCCTTCGCCAGGCCCTGGTCCCTGTCCCGCCACCGGCTGGTCCACTCCACCGACCGCCCTTTCGTTTGCCCAGACTGCGGCCTGGCCTTCCGCCTCGCCTCCTACCTCCGCCAGCACCGTCGCGTCCATGGTGCACTCAGCCTGCTGGCCCCACTGCCTGGAGCCGGCAAGAAGGACGACAAGGCGTCGGGTGGACGGAACTCAGGGAAGGGGCCGGATGGGGGTGAAGGGGCTGAACGCGGGGGTGCCTCCGAAGGGGGAGAAGGCGGGCAGAATGGAGGGGACGCCGCCCCAGCCCGGCCCCCAGCTGGGGAGCCCCGCTTTTGGTGCCCTGAGTGCGGCAAAGGCTTCCGGCGCCGGGCACACCTACGGCAGCACGGAGTAACCCACTCAGGGGCGCGCCCCTTCCAGTGTGTGCGCTGCCAGCGAGAGTTCAAGCGGCTAGCAGACCTGGCCCGCCACGCGCAGGTGCATGCTGGGGGCCCGGCCCCGCACCCGTGTCCGCGATGCCCGCGGCGCTTCTCACGCGCCTATAGCCTTCTGCGCCACCAGCGCTGTCACCGCGCTGAGTTGGAGAGGGCTGCAGCCCTGCAGGCGCTCCAGGCCCAGGCCCAGGCCCAGCCGTCGCCGCCGCCGCCACCACCACCACCGCTGCCCACGCAGGTAGAGCAAGAGGAAGGGCTCTCACTGCCCGTCCTACACATCAAGGAAGAGCCACCCTCTCCGGGGTCCCCACCCCAGCCCCCACTGGCACCCCCTGTTTTCCTCAGCGCCTCTTGTTTCGACAGCCAAGATCACTCAGCCTTCGAGATGGAGGAAGAAGAGGTAGACAGCAAAGCTAACCTGCGTGATCTGGGGGGCCTGGCCTCCTGACCCTCCACACACCCTCTGCCACTCAGTTTGAGACCCCAGCTTTGCAATATGGAGGAGGGAAGTTGAAGGAGAGGCACCTCCTCTGTCTACCCACCCCTCCCCTTCAAGCCCTTGACACTAAGGAGGGAGGGCCTAGACCTCCCCTCCCTCCCCATGCCCCTCCCCCATCCCATACTGGTTAGGAACTGCTCACCCTAACACGTCTTAAAGCAGTACTGTGGAAAAGGAGGCACAGGACAATTGGCCTGAGGGTCCGAGCCTGGTGGGGACACCCCCGCCTGCCTTTCCCCACTACACACACTGGACACCATCATCTCTTTGGAACTGCCAGACCCTGGGAGTCCCCAGTGTGCAAAGGTCTGTCCTTGTCCCTTTGTCTGTGAATAAATGTGAGTTTGTGAAACCGGAGAGAGTGTGACTGCCTGTGGGGACGGGGTGCTGGCGGAGAGGGTCTGGGGTGAGTCTGGATTTGTCCAACAGACTGAGCTCTGGTTCAGAGCAGGAAGGATATAGCCCTTCACATCAGGGGGCACAGGTCCCCTAAGGAAGCATGAAGCTCATGAATTTGGTGTGAGAAGAAACAGAAGACAGACTGGGATCTCTGTGACACTTGTTCCATAAAGGTCTGCCACACCCTCATTCTGTGTCCCTCCTGGTGCTAGGACCCTGCTGTACTGAGGAGTGAAAATCCTCTTCCCCTGGAGAAGCTGGTGCTGCAGCTGCACTGTCGAAGAGAACTTTTTGTGATGACAGAATGTTCTAGATCTTGGCTGCCTAATTTGTATCCACCAGCCATACATGGCTATTTCCATTAAATTTAGAATAAGTCGATAAACTGCAAATAATTAAAATGAAAATAAAAGTCAAAGTTATGTTCGTTGGTGACACTGTTTTAAGGGCCCAAAGGCTCCAACTGACCAGCAGCTGCCATATTGACAGCAGGTCTAGAACATTGCATCAAAAGTTCTGTTGAATAGTGCTGCTCTAGATCGTAAGCAGCTATGCAATGTAGCATAGGTACATTGGTGTAGCATAGGTACATTTCTAGGTATGGAAGATGCTACCTAGAAAAAAACCTCGGGACACTGTGATGGCAGAGCAAGATCAGGTGGGCAGGGTTTCTCTGGCAATGTAATGTTTGACTTGACAGAAGGACCCGGGTGTGGGAAGGAACATCTGTGAGAAGAGCACTCCGGGCAGAGGGGCCAACAGGAGCAAAGGCTGGGGAGCAGGAGGATGCCACAAATTTGAAAAACTGCAAGTGATTGAGAGTAGGTTGGGAAGTTTCACTTTCTACAAATCCTCCAAGTGTTTTTTTGTTTGTTTGTTTGTTTCTTTCTTTCTACCCTTTTTGTAGGCACCAGTAGTGGAGAGGAGAAGGATATCTCCCAGCCAATCTCTTCCTCAAACCACTTTCTCTTCCTTGTCTTGACATCCTGCCTTCCCCCACCACCTTCCCTGGCTCTCTGTTGCCTAGTCAAGTAATAACACTGACCACTTAGGTGGTGGTCATGTCTTCACACCTGCAAGAGCAGGGAAAGGTGAGAGCACCCCTGTTTTTCAGGATGCCAAACTGAGACTCCAGGAGGGAAGATACTCTCCCCATATGACGACACCACCAGATGGATCAAAGCGGGGGAAGGAGGCTGGGAACATGGTAGATGAGGGTTAGGGTGACCAGATGATGACTAGCCAAAGCTTCAGAGAATTCCCTTATCCCTGAGTTAACACATCCTTGATGAAGGTTTGGTAGAGTGCCAGCGGTGTAGTTTCATATGTGTCAGCTCATTTGACCATCACTGTGTTGGACTCCAGTGCTGTAGGGTGGGAATGGAGTGTGAAATGAGACCACCTGGATACCTGCCCTTGTGAAGCTGATAGACCAGCTCAAGAAATGGACAGTAATCAAATATTGGGGGCAAATAAATCGGGCTACCCAATCAGACCGGTTCTCCAAAGAAGTAGATCCTTTGAAAAGCTGTCAACAAATCTCAAATGTTGGGGAGACGGAGGTTTGGGGTATGCTTTTATTACCTCAAAGCTGCTCCCTCTTCAGGAGCTTTCAGTGGCTCCCTGCTACCCATGTCTAAATGTGGGCCCTTATTGAGTGAGAGCCTGCCATGATTAGATACAGGATTACAATGTCATGAACAAAAACCTGTCAAGGGAGGGAAGTATATAGCTCTGTTTATGGAAGGGACAAATGTAAAGAGAAGATGTCTGTGCATTGAGCCCCTCCTATTAAAGGAATTTGTAAAAAGGGCTAAAGACAGTGCTTGGTTTCTAGTAAGAAGTTACTGCTGCTGTTGCTTTGTTATTATTGTCACAACCTGGTATGTATATGTCCTCAGAGAATCCTCACTGCCATCCCATTGGGAGGTAGGAAATATTTTCCCCATTCCTGAGAGGCAGGAACAGAACCCAGAGAGGAGCTCTCTTACTCAAGATCTCACAGCTACGAAATGAGACTCAAACCCAGGCTTGACAGGCTCCATGCTCTGAACTCTTAGCCAAGTCACAATAACCCTCATGATCAGTTCCCACCACACAACCCACTTTAAAACCCCCTTTCTACATGCATCTGTCTCCATGCCCAGAGGCTCCCACCCTTGCTCTACAGGTTCACCCACCACCTGCCCTCTACCCTGTATACCTGCTGCCTCCTGAGAGAAATAGTCCCAGAACAAAATACAGAACTTAAAAAAAGAACAGAGTCTTAGAGATGGAGCCCAGTGAAAACACTGAGGCCCAGGTTCATGGGACAGAGATGGGAAATGAAAAAGTCATCAAACGGTGATGGTTATTGAAGCAGTAGTGTAGTGATCTCGCATGGAACTCTATTGTTTGTCTTTTGTTGTGCTGAGAATTTTACATATATGATCACAGCCACATTTTTTAATAATAAAAAATACATTCCTAGAGTATTTTACCCTATCTCTGCTTCTTTTTTTTTTTTGTAGAGACAGAGTTTCACTTTATGGCCCTAGGTAGAGTGCCATGGCATCACATAGCTCACAGCAACCTCCAACTCCTGGGCTTAAGCGATTCTCTTGCCTCAGCCTCCCAAGTAGCTGGGACTACAGGCACCCACCACAACACCCGGCTATTTTTTTGTTGTAGTTCGGCCAGGGCCGGGTTTGAACCTGCCACCCTCGGTATTTGGGGCCTGCACCTTACCGACTGAACCACAGGCGCTGCCCCCTATCTCTGCTTCTAAGGAGATCACACAAAGGAGCTCATTTAGTCCCCTCAACAGTAGCATAAAATAGACACTACTGTGGGCTCAGGGTTTTGTTTTCATTTTTACTATTCTTACACATCTTTATTGAGGTATCACTTACATATTATAGAATCATGTTTTAAGTGTACAATTCAATGATTGTTTAATAAATTTACAGAGTTGCACAACTATCATCTCAATCCAATTTTAGAACATTTCTTTTACCCCCAAAAGAAATCTCATAACCATCATTTCCCATCCCCACCCTTAGCTCCAGGCAACCACTAATTACTTCTTGTCTCTATAGAGTTACCTATTCTGAACATTTTATACAAATGAAATCATGCAGTATGTGATGGCTTTGGTGATGGCCTTCTTTCACTTGGTATAATGTCTTCAAGGTTCATGTGCATTGTAAAGTGTAATAGTGCAGTATTTTGTTTCTTTTTATGGCTGAATAATATTTCATTGTATGGGTGGACTACATCTTACTTACTCATTTTTCCATTGATGGGTGTTTGGATTGTTTCCCCCCTTTGGCTGTTTGAGTAATGCTGCTATGAACATGCATGCACCAGTCTCTGTGTGGGCATATGTTTTCTTTTCATTTGGGCAGATTTCTAGGAGCGGAATTGTTGGGCTGTGTGGGAAGTCTGTGGTTCACGTTTTAAGAAAAATGCCAGACTGTTTCCCAAAGTGGCTGTACCATTTTCAGCCTCACTAGCAATGGAAAGGGTTCCCTCCAGGCCTCATTTTTCTGAAGAGGAAACTCAAGGGTAGATATGCAAACTGACTTAGCCAAGGCCATCCAGCTAGTAAATAGCATAGCTGGACATGAATGACCCCAGGCATTGTGGCTCTAAAGCCTGTTCTCCTAACCCTTACACAACAATTCAGCCTTATCCCATGTAGTCATTCACTCTTCCTAAAAGTCTTTTTTGAGCCCCTACTGTGTGGGGGGTACTGTCCTGGGTGCTGTTCATTCATTAGTGGATAAAACAGACAGATTTCTCCCCCCACTAGTCTCCCATTCTAGTGAGAGAAGTCAGGCAAGAAAACATAGCAAACAAGTAACTTAGAAAGCATCTTACTAGGGCATAAAATGCTATGGAGAAAGATGATGCAGGACCAGAGAAGTGGAACCACAGGTTTTCAAGAGAGAGCCTGAGTCCCAGTGTCAGGTCACCACAAGTGCCAAGGTCCCCAGGTGGGGATGTGACTGGTGTGTTTAAGGAGCCGTGAGGCCAGCAAGGCTGGGGGCGGAGCAAAAGAGGAAAGAAAATAATAAGAATAAAGGTGCCCAGGGAGGCAAGTGGTACAAGGTCAGGTAGGGACTCCCAAGACTTTGATTTCTACTCTAAGTGAGATGGGGGCCTTGGAAGAACTTCTACAGAGACTGCCAGAGAAATAAGAGATGATCTTCAGCCAGGGTGACCGAGGAGGGCCTCTGCACCCAGGTAGATTTGTTCCCAATGAGTCAGGGAGCTGAGCATAGGAAGCACCAAATGGAGCACCCCTACTTTCCAGAGGGGGTCTGAGGGGACCCTCACATGCCTGTGGACACCCAGCAACCAAGCCCTCCATTCCATGAGCCATATGAGAGGGCCACCACCTCCTACTGCCCTGCCAGCCTCCTTCTGGGCTTGGAACCCAGCCTTGGAGACCAAGTCCTGGCACCTCCTCCGGTTCCTTATCTCACCATGCCCCAGCATTGTGCCTGGCACAGACCTGGCTCCATAAATATTTGCTGCCACTTCCCAGCTCCTCCCAGCTTCCCCAGCCCCCACTCTTGCCTTTGCACCAACAGACCTTTGTCTGAGTTATGCCCTGCCACAGCAAAGCAGCTCTGGGGTCTCAAGGAGGGAGAGAGGCATTCATGGAAGCAAATGTGGGACCAGGAAAAGAGAAGATACCCACCTAAAGTCTGCAGGAGATGAAGAGATTGGGAAGGAGAGGGAGAGACGGAGAAGAAGAGAGAGAGAGAGAAGGGAGAGAAAGCTGGATCACCTCCAGACTTCCAACAGTGGGATAATAACTGTAGCTACTATTTATTGTCTCACCCATTTGCCAGTGCCAAGCACTTCACGCACATTATTAGCTTGTTTAATCTCCACAATTCCATCGGTTCCTAGCACAGACCATGGTCTCTTCTCCCATGGCCCTGACAAGTGACTCTCCTCACCTGGAATGACCCCCTATCCTTCCCTTCAGGCTGCCCTTTAAATACCCCATGCAAGACCTTCCCTACTCTCTTCTCCTGCCCCTCATCTCTCTGTGTCCATCCCAGTTGTGGGCAGAATTCTAAGATGACTCCCAAGAAGATACCTGTTCCCAAGGGGTATACATTGCTTCTCCTGATTCTTCAACCAGACACTGACCTGGGTTCTTCTACACAGGGTTATTGCAGGTGGAATTAGGATAGGGAGAAGCTCTCTGGTGGGCCTGGACTAATCAGGTGACCCTTCAAAAGGCAAGAGGCTTTTCCTGAAGAGCGTGTGAGACAGGATTCAAAACAGAGGGCATCTTGGTTGCTAGCTTTAAAGGTGGAGGGGACCATACAACAAGGCATGTGGGCCTGTGTCTGGAAACCAAGAGTGGATTCTGGATGACAGCTAGCAAGGGAATGGGAACCTCAGTCCTACAGCCACAAAGAACCAAATCCTAAATGAATTGGGAAGAGGGCCCTGAGCTTAGCCCAGTCAGCACCTTGATTTCATCCTAGTGAGATCCCAAACAGAGAGGCCAGTCATGCCATACCAGACTCCCGGCCCACAAATGCTATGCACTAACAGATGGGTGCTGTTTGAAGCTGCTGCACTTGTGGAAATTGTTATGCAGCACAGGAAATGAATTCTATCTCCCTGCTTTGTTTCCTGCCTGACCTTTCAACTTTGGCTTCTTTATTTATTTAAATTGTTTAAAACCCATCAATCTGGGTTAGAATCCTAGGACTGCCATAACAAAGTACTGCAACTCAGGTGGCTTAAAGCAACAGACATGTATTGTCTCACAGTTTTGGAGTCCAGAAGTCTGAGGTCAAGGTGTCCATAGGGCTCTGCTGTCTCTGAAACCTGCAGGGAAATCCTGCCTTGCCTCTTCCTAGCTTCTGGCAATTGCTGGCCATCTCTGGCATGCTTTGGCTTGCAGCTGCATCACCCCACTCTCTGCCTTCATCATCACTTGCACCCTTCCTATGTGTGAGTCTGTGTCCAAATTTTTCATTTTTACTGTATGTGTGTACCTGTTACATTGGAGCAGGGCTTATGCCACTCCAGGATGATCTCACCTAGATTATATCTGCAGCAGCCCTGTTTCAATAACCCAGTTTCAATAAGGTCATATTCTGAAACATATGGGGGTAAGGCCTGTAACATATGATGTCTGGCCATTAAATTCATGAACTCGTCCTAGAAAAAGTGCTACACACCTCATTGCTGAATATCACTGCATTTGCCTTCGAAGTACTCCCCTCAGCAAGCTCTGCACCAATGTCAGCACCTAGTACACAATTCAAAGCAATTTTGGAACTTTTTGTCTGGAATGGCCATCAGAGCTGTTGTTGTATGTGGTCTGACAACAAAATTCACACACTTGCCACCATGCGGTTAGGTGGGCAAGCCCTGTACAAACAGCTCAGTAAGGTTTCACAGCCTTGGTATTTCAGTATCTCACAGCTGTGCTTGTGTTACGTGGCGGTGTCTTGCTGAATGGTGTTCATTATTATTATTGCATATTTTTGTGCTGTGACTTCTGTCTTGCTTCTCTCTCTCCTTGGCTTCCTTCCTTTAATGGAGCTAGCTGCTGTGCTGTGAGCTGCCTTATGGAGGAGCCCTTGTGGCACAGATTGAGGGAGGCCTCCATCCAATAGGCAGAGATGAACTGAGACCCTCAGTCCAACAGCTGTGAAACTGACTCTGGACAGGAGGGAGAGCCAAAGCAGATCTTTCCCCAGTCGAGCCTCCAGATCAGACCCCAGCCCTGCCAATACCTTGATGGCAGACTTATGAGAATCCCTGAAACAGAGGACCCTGCTAAGCTGTATCCAGCCTCCAGACCCAGAGAAATGATGAGACAGGAAATATATGTTGTTTTGTGTTACTAAGTTTTAGGGATAAAATAAATATACATGTATTAACCCATTTAATTTCAGTGCCCAACCTATGTCATTTATACCATTATTATCTTCACTTTACAGAGAAGGAAATTGAGGCACAGAGAGGCAAAAATGTTTCCCCAAAGCTAGTAAGTGACAGGGCTGGAGTGTAAAAGTAGCTTGCCTGGCTCCAGGGTTTCTACTCTGAGCACAGCACTATTGTTGTGGATAAGTTTTTAAGTAATAACTGCTGTTTGTAAAAGACTTACGTTTAACCAGTTCCTTTCCAAGGTTCTCTCCATCTGTCTGGTCTTCCTAGTCACTTGATGTGATATATCTTCATTTTCCTAGAATTACTTATATTTCAAATTTCAGTTACAGAGGGTGGTGCTCATAGCACATGGCCATAATTGATCTTTGGTGCTGCCAAACCACAGCCTAGCCAGGAGAGAACTGGACCACCTAATATCCATCCTTTTATCTGTTCGATCATCTGCTGAAGTCTCCCCTTGACTGAACCCAGAGAAAAGCCAGATGGAGTCCAGTTGTCCCCATCCCTTCTAATCAGAACAGGTCACTATAACAGAGAGGAGACTCTGATGGACAAATGAGAGGTAGTAGACTTGTAAACTGCCTCTGTTCCCCACCACTGATACAATGTGGCAGAGGGCTTGTGGAAAAATCTCCCAGGACTGCATACTCAGAAGAGGAATCCTCATAATTAGGGATCTCACTTCCACCGAGTCCCCCATCTCATTCACCAGTCTATGCTCCCCCAGCAATGCCTGCAGGACCCCATTTTTCCACACCCCCCAGCCATTTCCCAACATCTGCCTGTCAGATAAGTGTTGAATGGGAATCTCTGCACAGCAACTTAGGAGGTTGCAGACAAAGGTGGAAGTGGTTGGACTCAGATGTGGCCCATAAAGAGCACATTGGCAGAGGATAGAGCAACAAAAATAAAACTGACTGCAAGTTTGGGCCACTTTTCACTTTCACCAAGCACTGGCAATTGTAAATAATGTCAGTGATCAAATACTCCTTCCTGGAAAACATCTTTCATTGGTCTAAACATTTGCTGCTGCTACTGCTGTTACCAGGAAGTGCTAAATATATACATATGAATGCACATATACACATAGACATTTGCATGCATATATACATACATAGTTAGTCCATTTTCATTGTTTTATTATTTATCCTTTAATAAGCATTACATTACACATGGAAGGTAATAACTCCAGTTTTACAGCATCAAGGACATGAATTCATTTGGGGAATATATTCATGAGGGTTGGCATAATTTAAGTTCAATACACCTGCAACTTTCATCTCCAGCACCTTATTCCCACTTTGTTTAAAATGGTTATTTTGAAATGGGCATTGACAACACAGTGATTGCAAAGAGATGAAGAGCTAGCATCACTTCTACTCTGTCCTCCTATGTGCTCGCTGGGATTTGTAATTGTGTATGACATTTCAAACATCAAAACAGAGTGCCAACTGCAAGGTGTAATATTTTTGAACTTGGTAGGTGAAAATTTTAGGTCATACCCAATATATTTACTGAATTTGAATTGATAACTCTAAAATCAAAAGATACTCTTTTCTTTCCCTTTCTACTTGTTTCACACTAAAATCAAATCTAGACAAGAATGACAAATGAGGACAGGAAATAATTTTGTTATATATGGTATAATTTCTTAGAAAACTAAACATATTCTTAGCATACAATTCAGCAATCGAACTTCTTGATATTTACTCAAATGAGTTGAAAACGTTATGTCCATACAAAATCCCACATGTGAATGTTTATAGCATCCTTATCCAGAATTCTCCAAACTTGGAAGTGACCAAGATGCCCTTCAATATGTGAATGGATTAATAAACTGGAGTACATCCATACGATAGAAGGTTCCTAAGCAATAAAAGAAATGAGTTGTCAAGCTGTGAGAAGATAGGGAAGAACCTTAAATGTATATTACTAAGTGAAAGAAGCCACCCTAAGGTATGCTGCATGATCCCAGCTCTATGATGTTCTGGAAAAGGCAAAGCTCTGGTGACAGCGAAAAGAGCAGTGGATACTGTAGGGAAGAAGGATGGACAGGTGGAGGATTTTAAGCAATGACATATGATGCCATAAGTCTGGATATGTGTCATTACACATTTTTCAAAACCCGCAGAATGTACACCATCAAAAGTGAACTCAAATGTACACTAGGGACTGTGGGTGGTAATGATGTGTCCATGTAGGTTCATCAGTTGTGACAAAAGGGCCCTCTGGTGGGTGTGTGGAGAGTAGGAGAGACTGGGGGTGGGTAGAAGCTCTCTGTACCTTCTGCTCTGTTTTACTGTGAACCTCAAATTGCCCTAGAAAATAAAGTCTGATGGTTTTAAAACAAAAGAAAGAAAGAAAAACCGATGGGTCAAGAGAGAGATGCTGGTGACCATTATATGATTATTATGGAAAAGAGTTCCATCATGTACAGGAGGCAGGGCGTTAAAACTCAAAAACACTCTGGGTGCCCAACAGGTTGTATTCATGTGGTCTCTCTCTGACCAGAATGCAGGCTCCACTGGGCCATGTACGTTTTTAGAGTTTCACTGAGATGGAATTCACATACTACACAAGTCACCCACTGAAAGTGTACAGATCAGGTGGGGCGTGGGGCACCTAGCTATTGTTCCAGCCACGGTGGAAGCTGAGACAGGAGCTCCACACTGCAGTGAGCTATGATTGATTATTTATAAATAAATAAGGTGTACAAATCAATGGCTTTTGACATTGTCACAACCATCAACACAGTAAATTTTAAAACATTTTCATTACCCCAAAAAAGGAATTGTACTTCTCATCTGGCACCCCAGTACCCTGCTCCGTGCCTGTCAAGCCCCAGGCAACTGCCTAATCTGCTTCCTGTGTCCACAGATCGCCTGCCAGGGCTGGGTGTCAGCTTTGCTCCCTGCTCTGTCCAGAGAACTTGCTGGATATAAGGTAGTGGGTAGGCGCTCCGTGGTTACTTAATCAATCTCCTCATTTCAGTTGGAATCCCAGTCACAGATGGACTGGCCTTACTGTTCTTGTTTGCCCATTCGCCAGGTGACTGTCCAGAGACCCCTTCCAACCCTACCCATTGTCTCATCAGGACCATTTGGAGCCACTTCTGGGTTCCCCATTGTCACCTCTGTTAAAATAGGCGGGCCCTGTTTTATAAGTGCCTGGTGCTGGTCCACAGTACCTTCCAGATCCTACCCCAGGGCAGGAATAGACCCCATCCGCCAGTCTCCCAGGGCTGAGCCCCAACCCAGGGCATGCATGTGAAATGTGAACAGAAAGGAGAGAAGTCAGCAACCTTGACCTACATCTGCCCCCAGCTCCTGGCTCACAAACATTGACAAATAGCAGAGAGGCCCAGGGCGTGAAATGCAGAGTCTGACTTAGCATTTGAGTCCCCTCTGCTGACCTGTGGCAGGACCCTGGGAGGAGGCCTAATCTCCAGGAGTCTCCTTTTCCTCTGCTATGAAACAGTGCTAAGAATAGGACCACCTCCCCAGGGTGCTGTGAGGATTAGCACCGGGGTTGGTATTACCCAGTGCTCGGTAAATGCCTGCTATAATTATTGTTAATCACATGGGATTTACGAAGCCATTACAAACCCTCTGCCTTTGGCCACCTGATCATCCCCTCATTCTGCACACATTTCCTGAGAAAAGAATCCAGCAAGCCCCAGATGCTCTGAGTCCTTCCATATGACTGAGGTGGGGGAGTGATGGGGGAGGGGGAGAGGCATGAAAATAAGTTGGAACAGGTGCCAGCTCCAGAAGGGCTCAGAGGCCAGGCTGGGGAGCTTGGATTCTATCCTGTGGGGCTGGGAGCCATGGGAAGCTGTTGAGAAGGGGAGGTCAGGGTCAAAACCTAGGGTTAGAAAGATGCCTGTGGGGTGGTGAGTGGAGTGCTCCAGGGGGAGGTTGGAGGCTGGGGAAAGGCCAGGGCACAGGAGAGGAAAGTATGAGGTTAGGGAGCAGCCTGCTGGGGGGTGGGGAATGCAGTGATTGTGCCTGTGATCTTTGGACTTCCAGAGGGACCCACAGATGGATGGACTTCACTGGGGTACTTAATCCCCAGTGTTGTCTGGAGAATTACACCTTTCCATTTCTACAAAAGTAAATAGAAACCGGTGAGAATAGTCTTTCTTTTGTTTCTTTGTTTTTGAGACAGAGTCTCACTCAGGAGTCCCAGGGTTGAATGTGGTAACATCATAGCTCACAGCAACCTCAAACTCTTGGGCTAACGTGATTCTATTGCCTCAACCTTCCGAGTAGCTGGGACTACAGGTGCCCGCCGCAATGCCCGGTGATTTTTTTTTTTTTTTTTTAGAGACAGTGTCTCACTCTTGCTCAGGCTGGTCTCCTACTCCAGCACTCACAGGCTATCCACCTGCCTTGGCCTCCCAGAGTGCTAGGATTACAGGTGTGAACCGCTTCACCCAACCTGTGAAAATCGTATTGATGCTATGCTTTCTTTCACTCAGTTTCGTGGATTCTCCTTATTTAGTGGTAGTTGCATTCCATGGAGTTGCTGATACATCAAATTGGAGAATACTGAGCTTCTGCCCTGGGGGAAGCACTGGGTCAAGTTGCCAAAATTTTCTCATCACAGCATTTTCATCAACTAATCCATTGATACAACTAATACATAACATTGTTTATTTATGTGTTTCTGTGTAAAGACACATTTTAGGCGGGGCATGGTGGTTCATGACTATAATCTCAGTGCTTTGGGAAGCAGAGGCAGGAGGATCCCCTGAGGCCAGGAGTTGGAGACCAGCCTGAACAACATAGCCAGACACCATCTCTATAGAAAAAATTAAAAATTAGCTGGGTGTTGTGGCAGGCACCTATAGTCCCAGCTACTTGGGAGGCTGAGACAGGAGGATTCCTAGAGCCTAGGATCAAGCCTCCAGTGAGCTATGATTGGGTCACTACACTCCAGCCTGGGCAACAGAGGGAGACCCTGTCTCTTAACAAACAAACAAACAAAAAACATTGTAAATATATATGTTGTTGATTCACTGACAGCCATCAGCAGTATACATCATGCCTGGATGCAGCCCATTCAACACACAGAGTTTCTCCATGAGGCACACCCCAGCCTCGCCAGAGCACTGAAGGAGCCTTTGACAGCACTTTGCTACTAAGTTTTAGGCCTTTTTTCCCCGCCCTCCAGACAGAGTCTTACTTTGTCACCTTGGTACAGGGCCATGGTGTCATAGCTCATTGCAACCTCAAATTCCTGGGCTCAATTGATCCTCTTGTCTCAGCCTTCCAAGTAGCTGGGATCCTCTCTTTAGCAGAGAAGGAGTCTTGCTCTTGCTCAGGCTGGTCTCAAACTCCTGAGCTGAGGGGATCCACCCTGCTGGGCCCCCAGAGTGCAGGAATTACAGGCAGGAGCCACTGCCTGCAGTCCAAGTTGGGGCCTCTTTAAACTACAAAGTCACCAACCAAAAGCACAAAATGTGGATGTTTTGGCACTAATGTGAAAAGGACACTGGTTTACAGGATGGGCTGAAACAATAAGAGAGAATGTCGCCTTGTGCACCCCAGCTGGAGATGTGTACATCCTCCACTCAGATGTTTCACACCTCCATGAATGCCACAAAGGGGCTGTGGTTTTGTTGTTGTTGTTGTTACCCTTATTACTATTATTTTATTTTAGATTGGCAAATGAAGATCCTATATATTTATTGTGCTTAGCATGATTTCTTTTTAGAGACAGAGTCTCACTCTGTTGCTCAGGCTCTGTGTGTGTGTGTTGGCTGGCTGCAAGGGCTCACACCTGTAATCCTAGCAATCTGGGAGGCCGAGGCAGGTGGATCGCTAGAGCTCAGTAATTTGAGACCATCCTGAGCAAGAGTGAGATCTTGTCTCTGCTAAAAATAGAAAAACTAGCCAGGCGTCGTAAGCTAGTGGGGAGGCTGAGGCAGGAGGATCACTTGAGCCCAGAAATTTGAGGTTGCTGTGAGCTAGGCTGATGTCATGGCACTCTACCCTGGGGCAACAGAGTGAGACTGTGTGTTAAAAATAAATAAATAAATATTAGATATGTATATACACACATATATACACACCACACACACACATTGTGGGTTGGCTAAAGCAACCTAATTAACATATGCATTACTTCATGAGTAATTTATTATTTATTTACTATTTATTAGCAATGGGAACACTTAAAATGTATTATCTTGTCTCTCCGCCTGTGGCTCAAGTAGTCAAATCCAGCCCGGGCCCGCCAAACAACAATGGCTGCAACCAAAAAATAGCCAGGCGTTGTGGCAGGCACCTGTAGTCCCAGCTACTTGGGAGGCGGAGGCAGGAGAATCGTTTGAGCCCAGGAGTTGGAGGTTGCTGCGAGCCATGATGCCACAGCACTCTACCCAGGGTGACAGCTTGAGGCTCTGTCTCAAAAAAAAAACTGCTCTCTTGGCTCAGGGCCTGTAGCTTAAGAGGCTAAGACTTCAGTAACATACACCAGAGCTGGCAGGTCTGAATCCAGCCCGGGCCTGCCAAACAACAATGATAACTACAACCAAAAAATAGCCGGGCATTGTGGCGGGCACCTGTAGTCGCAGCTACTTGGGAGTCTGAGGCAAGAGAATCACTTAAGCCCAAGAGTTGGAGGTTGCTGTGAGCTGTGACGCCACAGCACTCTACCCAGGGTGACAGCTTGAGGCTCTGTCTAAAAAAAAAAAAAATCTACTCTGTTAGCAATTTTTAAGTATACAATTTATTGCTTTTAACTACAGCACCATATGAATTTGGGGGTTACCAATACATTTTAAGGAGTGGGAAAATTTGCAAATAATGAGATCCTATTGTATGTATAAACCAAACATTATGTCAACATATAAATGGCATCAAGATTATGAAGGAGATAGTCCACATTCTCTTCCAAACTCGGCATCTATTTTATGATGATGGTGCTCAATTCAGAACAGCCAGGCTGCAAGTGTATAAGAGCCACACATGGCCAGTGGTTTCTGTTGGAGACAATGCAAATCTCACTAGCTTATTCTCTCAGGGATCTCTGAACTCAAATAAAATAAAAATTAAAAAGCAATGCCAGGGCGGCACCTGTGGCTCAAAGGAGTAGGATGCTGGTCCCATATGCCGGAGGTGGCAGGTTCAAACCCAGCCCGGCCAAAAAAACTGCAAAAAAAAAAAAAAAAAGTAATGCCAGATACAAGCACCTTGGCGAGCCATGTGACAATATCAAAGAAAGTTGCACGTCGTCCTATTCACTGACCCAGGATTTGAGGCCAATGACCCAGAAAAAAAAAATGTGCCACTTAGCACGAAGTAACATGTATAAAAATATTCTTTGCTCTCTTGCTCCTAAGAGCATGACATTGGAAAAACCTAAAATACCCAGCTTCAGAAAAATGGATCCACTGGGGACAACATGTCCACACACTACAAGTAAACATCTTTGAGGAAAGAAACAACCCGAGATACGTGTGATAACCCGGGGAACTTCACAAGCTTAGTGTTGGCTGGGGAGACAAAAGCAAGCAGGTCGTGGATGTGATACCATTTATGCAACGTTTAAAAACATGCAAGGCGATACTCTCTAGCAATTACAGATTTATACATATGTAGCAGAAGTATTTATTTTAATTTTTTATTTTTTAAAAGCTAGTTAAGTGAAATAGTGGGAGTAAAGAAGGTACAAAGAAATCCAAAACTTGCTGTGATCAATTTGCTGTGAACACCCTCAGCTCAGACCAGCCCCAAGTCTTTTTTTTTTTTTTTTTTTTTTTTAGAGACAGAGTCTCAATTTGTCCCCCTTGGTAGAGTGCGTGGCCTCACAGCTCACAGCAACCTCCAGCTCTTGGGCTTAGGCGATTCTCTTGCCTCAGCCTCCCAAGTAGCTGGGACTACAGGTGCCCACCACAACGCCCTATTTTTTTGTTGCAGTTTGGCTGTGGCTGGGTTTGAACCCAGCACACTCGGTATATAGGGCCAGCACCCTACTCACAGGTGCCGCCCCATCCATTATTTTTTTTTAAACATTTTTTTAAACCCTGAATTTATTAATCTTTTTTTTTTTTTTGGTTTTTGGCCGGGGCTAGGATTGAACCCGCCACCTCCAGCATATGGGACCCGTGCTCTACTCCTTGAGCCACAGGCGCCGCCCCCATCCATTATTTTATTCAGCAACATTTGTTCAATGTATATGTATTGTAACAGAGAGAAAATAGCATTAACATCTCAAACTGGGAGAAAAGGAAACCAGCTTACTGCAAAGTTGGTTAACTGCACTATGACAATTGTTAAAGACCAACATTTTAATTTACTAGTTTATAATCTTATTTCTAGCACAGAGCAAATCAATTTAATGTTAGAGCTTCTTTTCCTTTACTCTTTCTTTGTTTTCTTTGTTGGCCCGAGGATGGAGGGATGGGCGGATGGTGGGTTGACTGAACAATCTTTGAAGTGTAAATTAATTTTGTATGTGTTCTTTCAGTACATATTTTATTCATTGAATTTACTTGAAAATATATGTAATACATAAATAACATGTTACCCATGAGCTATACCATGGTTTATATACAAATATGGTAGTAAACAGAATACAATTATTTTAGGTATACTATTGCAATTATAAATATTAAATTTTTTGGATATTGCTCTGGGTAGTATCTGTGATTACCTTCATTCCATACAGGAGGAAACTGAGGCACAGAGGCAGTTGGACACTTGTCAGCATGCACTGGTCTGGCCAGTGGGAGAGAATGAAGCCTGGAGAGGGTCACAGAAGGAGCCTCTGAGGCCTGGGGGCAGGAGGGGCAGGGTGGGGAGAGAGGTGTGAAGCTGGAGGCCAGCTTCAAAGAGGAGTGTGTATGTGCCCTGAGGCCAGGCCAGGACCCTCCCCCATCCACACCTGCACATTGAGGTCACTCCGGGTAACCCCACAGAGAGTGGCCGTTGCTAAATGGGGAGGTGCAAAGCTCCCCGGATCATCAGTGAGCCTGTGGGGGAGGGCTGGGGAAGGATAGAGGCCTGCAGCGTCCCCTCTGCTCTCCTCCCAGGGAACCCAGGTGGCCAGCCCTCCAACTTGACCTTTCAGCTTTAGTATAACAGATGCTTCTGCAGTTGCTGTGGCCCCATGACATGCCCGGCCAACTCCAAGGCCCCAGAGGAGGTTAGCTTGAGCAGGCCCCTCGGGTCTGTCTTCTAGAAGCTGATGGGTGGGTGACAGAGAGGAGCCCCATATCCCCAAACCCTCTCCCTTACCATGTTTCTGTGGCCAATAATTCTACTTCTTCATGGCTCAGTTTCCCAGCCAGTAAATTGGAAGCCACTGTTCTACCCACTCAGGGTGTCAGAAGGACTCCATAAGTCTCAGATGAGTGAGAGAGAGAGAGAGAAAGAGAGAGAGAGAAGAGCCCAGGCCTGGGACCTAGTAACCATCAAGTAAATAGTCATCATTACATTATTTTATTTTAAAAATTTTGAATAGGTAACACACACTCACAGGAAAAATTCAAATAATGCAAAAGGTGCAGTGATTAAAAATCCCCTAAAAGTCATGCAGTACATGGATTCCTGACTCAATTTTAATCTAAACAAGGACTTTTTTTTAAAAGGAGAAATTGAATACAGACTGCTTATTAAACGATGTTGATAGATTATTATTAAGGTCATTAAATATGGGAGTTGTAGTTGAGGTAGAAATTTTTCTTCTCTAAAAATGTGTGCCCGAGTGGGTGCAATTTATCATGATGCCTGCAGTTTATTTTATAACTTGTGGCATTTCATGAGGGAAATTTTCCAACAGAACCAAAAATAGAAAGAGCAATAAAATAAGCCTTTGGTTCTCAATTAGTAACATTTATTTACACACACACACACACACACACACACGTATTTTCTTTTGCTGGAGTGCTTTAAAGCAAATTTGTGTCATTTTCACCTAAGAAGATTTCATTTACTTTAACATAATTTGAGCTTCCCCCCGCCTACCCTGCATAAAAGATGAAACAACCACTGCAAAAGGGTAACACCTGTCATGGGCATGCATGGCAGCGTTCTCCTTATGTTTCTGTAGGTCTGCAACTTTTCCTAAGCTTCCCTCAGAAAAGCCAAAGAGCAGAGGAAGCCCTGCCTCTGCCCGCTCTCAAGCCCAGCCCAGCTCCCGAGGCTGGCACCAAGGCCAGTTTCCTGTGGCTCCTTCCAGAGTCTCCGAGAAGCTGTTGTTGCTGCGCCTTTATTAATAGCAGGGCAGTAGTAGTGGTGGAAACGCGAGTGGAGCAGATGTCAGGCCTCTGAGTCACACAGACCTGGCCTAGGGCCTGCTCCCCTCCTGACCTTGTGTAAGGCGATCGCCTCTTGGAACCTCAGTTTCCTGCTCTGTGAACTGGGAATGAATACTGAACCTCTGGGCAGCTGGGAGGATCCAGCGTAAAGCATGCTTAGGGCCAGCTTGGGGCAGGTGCTGAGATATGAGAGACCTCTGTTCCCAGTGTAGCTCACAGCAATTTGAGCTCCTGGTACGAGGGAGGAGGGGCTAGGGGCCTGGACCTCTGGGTTTGAGGGAGGAGGGGGTAGGGGACTAGACCCCCGAGACTGAGGGAGGAGGGGCTGGGGGACTGGACCCCTGTGTCTGAGGGAAGAGGGACTGGGAGCCCTGGGTCTGAGGGAGGAGGTGCAGGGACCTGGCCTCTTGGTGTTAGAGAACAGGGCTTTGGTAATGGTCCCCTGAGTCCTGGACACACCTGATTTATTTGTGACCCAGCCCTGGAAGGAAGGCAGAGTACTCAGCTCTGGCCCTGTCATCCCAGCTCAGGTGTGTGAAGGGGTCTTTCCCACATTTCTCTCTGAACACAGGCCTGGACCTTGGGGGTTTACAATGTGTTTTGTCCCCTCTGTCCTGGGACCAGAGCCCAGAGTCCAAGCCGGTCTATGTTTGGAAGGGAGAAGGAGGGGGCAGTGGCCAGAGGGAGTGAGGGAGGGGTGTGGGGGACAGGATGTCTCTGTCTGTGAGCCATCACACACACCCCTGTCCCCGGGCCCAGAGAAAGGGAGGGACAAAGACTTTGAGAGTGAATTGGGAACAAAGAGAGGAGGAAAGAGACACAGAGACACCCAGAGGGAGGCAGAGAGAGGCAACCACAGATGAGGGGAGAGGAGGAAGGAGACAGAAAACAGAGTGTGGGGACACCCACAGGCACAATGGGTGGCCTAAGAGTGGGTAGAGTATAGGGGGCAACGGAGAGGGCTGGGAACCAACAGAGACAGGAGAGGGAAAAGAGGGTGAGACACCCAGACATAAGGAAGGTGAAGAGAGACTCCTACAGAAGGAAAGAGACTGAGATTGGTTAAAGAGAGAGTGAGAAGGAGTCAAAGAAATAAACTGGGCAACACAGAGAGGAACATATACCCAGAGGGAGACAAAGACATCTTCCAAGCTCGCCAGAGTCAGACGGACCCCAGGGGAGACACAGGCAGACCTCCTCCAGCGGGCTCTCACCCTCGGCTCTGCACAGCAAGGACCCACGGGTTCAGGGGGCTCTGGGGACAAGCTGGTCTCTGTGGAGCCCAGACGAGGGGCGCCTGCCCGGGGCCAGCCAACACCAGGCGACCCTCAGATGGACCTCAGGGCCCCTGAGACCCCTGAGGATGGGGACCCAGAGGTGAGAGATGGGAGATGGGAAGGAAGGGGGGCAGGGCGGCCACCCAGGGAGACAGAATAGGGGAAACAGAAAGGCCTCAGGGACCCGACACAGTGAGAGAGAACAACAGACACCCAAGGGGGCACATCAAGACTGAGGCTCTGGAGAAATGGACTCAGAAACAAAGAACAGGACGCATGAGGGAGAAGACTATGCAGAGAGAGAGATGAGGGTGGCGAGGGGGAAACAGCTGGAGCTGCAGCCCCAGTTAGGGATGTGGGCCTCTGGCCCACTCCTACAGACAGGGGCAGGCTGGCCCTCTGAAACAATGACCCCTAACCCCTCCAGGACAAAAAACAAAAACAGGTGGCCTGAAGCTGGGTGAGTCACTGTGACTCATCCTCCTTTCTGGGGACAGTGACCCCTGTCTCCTGCCCCCCCCCAATCCCTAGGCTGGGCCTCTGGCCTCCTTCCCTGCCACTCTCAGTAGACCCCAGGCTCACTCCTTCCCCTCCCCTGCCCCTCTCTTGTAGGAAGACACAGCCACGGCCCTCCAACGGCTGGTGGAGCTGACGGCCACCAGGGTGACCCTGGTGAGGAGTCTCCAAGCCCAATATCGCCTCATCCGAAAGCTGGGCTCTGGTTCCTATGGCCGTGTGCTCCTCGCCCAGCCTCGCCACGGGGGTGAGTTGAGCCAGTCAAGGGAAGACTCCCAAACTCTCCTATCATAAGGGTTCTAGGAAGCCACCCAGACAGGAGACATTCCCAGGAGGAGCTGATGGGAACCTGACTTGATAGGAACTTTTAGTTAAGAGCTTTGTGATCTTCTAGGAAACAGAGGTCACCCAGAGAGGGTAAGTGTCTGCCTAAGCTCCCACAGCAAGCAGGGGTGTAACTTGGAATCCAAGTCACCATCAGGTCCCTTATTTTATGCAAGAGGAAACCGAGGCCCAAAGAGGGTAAGATAAGTCTAAAACACCACAGAGCAGTCTGAGGCAGAGCAGGAGGGACCCTTAGGGAAGATCTCCTCCAACCCACACTTCCCAGGTGAAGACACTTGCTTTTCCCACAAGCAGTCTGGGACTCAGAGGGATTAGGGGCTTGCTTAAGACCCTACAGCCAGACCAGAGCCACCTGAGCTCCCCTCTGGCCCCATCTGGGCAGGTCCAGCTGTGGCTCTGAAGCTTCTGCGTCGGGACTCTGTCCTGAGAACCACCTTCCTGAGAGAGTTCTGTGTGGGCCGCTGCGTCTCCTCACACCCGGGCCTGCTGCAGACACTGGCAGGACCCCTGCAGACACCCCGCTATTTTGCCTTCGCCCAGGAGTACGCGCCCTGTGGGGACCTCAGCGGGATGCTCCAGGAAAGGGTGAGGCAGGCAGGCGACAAAGGCTGGGCCTGCTTATTCCAGGTCCAACTTTGTCCCAAACCCTGACCCCAAATGACCTCCCATTTCTAATTCTCAATGCAGTTCTATGCCTGACCCCACGCTCACCCATCTAATCACCAAACATAAGCTTGGATGAGCTGGAAGCTGGGGGTGGGATTGAGGGTGGACTGAGGCTGATGCTGGAGGTGGGGATGGAAACAGAGATTTTAGTCAGCACTGGGATGAGGGATGTGGGCGCAGATGGAGTTGGGTGGTTTGGGTTCAGGGTCGGTTATAGGTTGGTACTCCATGACATGGAGAGAAGTATAATGAGCATGCTAAGGGAGGCAAGAATAGCTGAAAGTGTGGGAACAGGCTGAGTAAAGGTGAGATGCAATGGAGTCTCCTCTAGAAAGGAGACCAGGTTGGGACTAAAACCATGAAACTCAAGGGCCTCTTGAGTTTGAAGATTAGGGGTGAGGATATTTCTACAAATAGACTTTGAAATTTGAGATAGGGTTAGAGATAAATGAAAGGAAGGAAAAGAAGTGGGAAGAAGAATCTATGGCTCAAGGGTGGATGGCTGGCTGGCTGGCTGTAGGAGTGGGTGGATGAATGGCTGGCTGGCTGGCTGGGTGGATGGCTGGCTGGATAATGGATGAATGAAAGGAAGCAAGGAGGGATGGGCGTCTGCGTGGATGGATGGGCAGGATGGATGGAAGGATGGAGGGATGGGTGGATGGATGGAAGAATGGGTGGATGGGTGAGATGGATGAAAGTAAATAAGGAAGGATAAATGGATGAATTTTGGGTAGTAAATTCCTGATTAAGTCAGGGATTGCTAGGCGGAGGCATGGATGTTGAGTGGATGTAGAGGGAGGGATGGCTTCATGGCTGGCTGACTGGCCAGCCCAATGAGTTAGCTAACCAATCATTTGAAGTAAACTGGGAGACTTTAGAACAGGCTCTGAGTTGGAGATAGCACTAGGGTTAGGGTAAGTCTGGGATCTGGGTTCTCTCTGGGGATCTGGATGGAGTGGATCTGAGAATTAGGGTTAGGAGAACCTATGAAAGAAGCTAAAAGAAAGAGCTTCTGGTTATAATCAGGGCTCCCATGGGGCTCCAGCTTGGAGCTGGCCTGAGAGAGTGCAGATATGGGTGCTGGCTGTGACTGAGGGTGATGGACAGGTCTCTGGGAGGCTATCTGGGGACACTGCAGGGAGTCACCAGTCTAGGGCTCTAGGTTCTCAAAGTCCAAGAGTTAGAACCGTTAGGGCTAAGGAATCTAGAGTCTCTGTCAAGGGCAACTAAGAAGAGGGAGCCAAGACACCTTGACCTTTCTCATCTCTCCTTGACCTCAGGGCCTCCCAGAACTGCTGGTGAAGCGGGTGATGGCCCAGTTGGCCGGCGCTCTGGACTTCCTCCACAGCCGGGGGCTGGTCCATGCAGACGTCAAGCCAGACAATGTGCTGGTCTTTGACCCTGTGTGCAGCCGTGTGGCCCTAGGTGACCTGGGTCTGACCCGGCCGGAGGGCAGCCCGACTCCTGCACCCCCAGCCCCGCTGCCCACTGCACCGCCTGAGCTCTGCTTCCTCCTGCCGACCGACACCCTGCCCCTGCGGCCGGCCATGGACTCCTGGGGCCTGGGGGTGCTTCTATTCTGTGCAGCCACTGCCTGTTTCCCTTGGGAAGTGGCCTTGGCCCCCGACCCTGAGTTCGAAGCCTTTGCTTGTTGGATGACCACCAGGCCCCAGCCTCCTCAGCCACCACCACCCTGGGACCAGTTTGCACCCCCAGCTTTGGCCTTGCTCAGGGGGCTTCTAGACCTGGATCCTGAGACTAGGAGCCCTGCACTGGCTGTCCTGGACTTTCTGGGGGACAACTGGGGGTTGGAGGGAAACAAAGAAGAACCTGGGGACTTGGGGAATGAGTCCTGTAAGGGTGAGGAGGAAGAGGAAGAGGGAGGGTCAAGCTTGGAGGACTGGACAGATGAAGAGAATGACGACAGAGGTGGCAGGAAGACAGGGACAGATGCAGGATCGTCCTGACCAGGTGACTGAGACAGGTGGCCAGAGCATGGGCCAAAGGCCCTTCCCCCAGCTCCCATGGCCACCTGGATGGGGAGACAGCTGCTCCCAGAAGACAGAGGGAACACACTGCACTTCTTCCCACTGAATGCTGGACTTGGATGTGCAATCCCCCCTCCAACTGAGGACCCAGGGGTCTAGGCCCCCACCCCCTCCTCCCTCAGACCCCTAGGTACCCCTAGCTCCTCCTCCTTCAGAGCCAGGGATCCAGGCCCTCAGCCCCTCCTCCCTCAGACCCAGGGCTTCCCCCAGCCCCACCTCCCTCGGAGCCCTTCCTCTTCCTTCTATTCCAAGTGTTTGTTCTTAAAGGAAGGCTCTGGTTCCCCCTCCCCATAGATAGGTTTCTGTGCAAACGTGTTGAATGCACATCAAGGAGTTCTGACAGAATTACTCCTCTCCTCTAAGATCTTCAGTGACTCCCACTGTCCATGGCACAAAATCTGAACTTTCAGGATCCGACACCATGTACATCTCACCCTCTAGCTCTCCCATTCCTCTAGGGTCAGGTGTCGCCATGGGATGCTGGCAGACTTTGGTACACCTTGTGCCCTCCACTGAGATCACCTCTCTCAGCCCCAAGGCTCTAGGGAGTATTCCCCAACCCCAGCTCTCTCTGGCGTTCAGAGGAACTTGTATCAGAATGATTCATTTCTCTCTGCTTTTCTGTCTTCCATCTCTGATTGTCCAGGATGGACCTTTTTCATTTCTAAATCCTTCCAGGTTTTGCTCCCACAGAGCACCACAGTTTGTGATTGTCCAAGTGCCACCCATCTTTCTCAGACCTGTCCATCCTAGGAGCCAGGCCTGGTTCTGACGGGCCCCATCATTTCCCTGGGCCAACCTGGGCCCCAGTTTTCCCACCCACCACCCTGATGATATATGGACCTCTGGCTTGGCTCATTCCTGCAGGATAGGGGCTGGATAGATCCAATTCTGTGTCCCTGGCACCCAGGAATAAGAGTCTGAGTTTCCTCAGTGGGAATTTATGCTTTCTAGATTGAAAAGCAAGCTTGCTTAGTGTAGCACAGCATTTTGAGCTGGTCCAGGGACAGAGAAAGGCTCCAATTGGTTACGCAGGGGAAACGGGAAGAGTCTAGCACCCCAGTAAAGTTTTTGTTCTCTCACACGCACCTTTGGTTGTGTTAAGATGCCATTGTTGGGGGAAGCTGGGTGAGGGGTACATGGGAACTGCACAATGTTTGCAACCATACTGCAAAATCTACAGTTATTCCAAATAAAGTTTATTTTAAAAAATAAAATTAAGGCTTGGCACCCATAGCACAGTGGTTATGGCGCCAGCCACATGCACCCAGGTTGGCAGGTTTGAACCTGGCCCAGGCCAGCTAAACAAAGACAACTACAACAAAAAAATAGCCGGGCGTTATGGTGGACACCTGTAGTCCTAGCTACTTGGGAGGCCGAGGCAAAAGAATCGCTTATGCCTTTGAGGTTGCTGTGAGCTGTGACACCACGGCACTCTACCAAGGGTGACCCAGTGAGACTCTGTCAAAAAAAATAGGGCGGTGTCTGTGGCTCAAAGGAGTAGGGCACCAGCCCCATATGCAGGAGGTGGCGGGTTCAAACCCGCCCCAGCCAAAAAATGCAAAAAAAAAAAAAAAAAGATAAAAAAAAAATTTAAAAAATAAATAAAGCAGGTTCATGTCGTTCATGAGCTATAAGCCTAAGGGGCAGAACAGAAGTGAAACCCTCTGGAGCCCCACTGTTGGCCAACGACTGTGACTTTGGGGGTGGCTTAATAATCCTGTGCTGAGAGCAGAGAAGCAAGTGCTCAGTGGTCCTTTTTCCTATCGTTGAACTTTTTCAAATTATCTGTATCATTAACCCTCTCTATAGAGTCAGGGGGACCCAAGGCCCAGGGGTCCAGACATGAACTCCCCTCACCCACTTGAAGTCTTCAGGTGCAGAACACAGACCTCTCCACCCCCAGGCCTCTCTCATCCCAGTTGCTCCAACACCTGCTTCCCACACCCCCAAGTCTGAGGTCATCCTTCACTGCATCATTCTGGAATCTTGTTGTCTCATTCTTTCCCCACACAGCACCCCAGTGTCCGAGGCCCTGGATACCCCTCTCCAAACACCTGTCAATGGGACATTGATAGGGGCAGCTGGGGGGCTCAAGGCAGGGGTGAGTTCCAGAGATGACTTCATTTTCTGCAGGGACCAGGACCCCTGGGTCTGAGGGAGGAGGGCCTAGCTGGGCTAGGGCATTTGTCTAACCACAGCCAGTTCTAAGAGTCATCGCACGATGTCGCTCTACTCCCAGTGGGGGCAAAAGGGACCAGGCCTGGGTAGGGCTGGGGCGGGGCCCTACGACCCCCTGGAGTGGAGGCGGGGTCTTGCTCAGGGCAGGCCTCTGTTGGCTTAAACCCTGAGTGCTGGGTGCTGACCAAGACAGGCAGCAGAAGGGTCTGGCAGGACTTGGAGAAGGTGCGGACTGGAGGGCTGAGCCCTGTTTAGGAGGAAAGCAAGGTTTGTGGAGCGAGGTGGGTAGCACCTAGGAGAGAAAATGGCCAGATGGCCTGGGTCCTGGGGTCTTTGGGGAGCACCCAGAGGCTGCAGAGTGGCAGATATGGGGGGGGCAGCTGTAAGAGAGGTATAAGGTTCCAGGAGAGGGGTAGGTGGGCAGCCTGGGTCTGAAGGAAGCCGACTGGGCTATAAGAGGTGGGCCCCAGGCCTGAGAAGGTCCTGGGGACCCATCCAAGCGCCTGTTCCCTGCAGGACCCAGGCGTCCCAGGGCCCCCTGTGCAACCCTGCCTCCCAGGCACTGGGGGCAGAGAGCACCTGTTCTTCTCTCATCCACCCCCAGGGCCCAAGTCTGTTTGCTTTGGAAACAAGGTTGGGGGTGTCTCCACTTATCTGGTTCATCTTTCAACCTCAGGCCATCAGGTGGTGCAGGGATGTGGGGGCAGGGGACATCAGGCTTAGTTCTCCTCACACAAGGGATGATCTCCCTCCTCAAGGACTCTCACCTGGGGAAACTGAGTCACAATAAGATGCAGCAATGAGCCCCCAGCCCCTCGTCCTTCAGACCCAGGGGTCCAGCTTCCTCTGCCCTCAGGCCCCAGGCCTGGTGAGACCTGAGCCCAGGCACCCTTTCCCGGTCTGTCCTTGCAGAGATGCCAGGCAAACAGTCTGACGAAGAGCTGGCAGAAGTGGAGGCTGGGGAGGATGGAGGTGACGAGGGTATGGGGGGCCTGACTGCAGAGGAACTCCAACAGGGCCAGGAGACTGCCCTGGCACTGGAGGACATGATGGCGCTGAGTGCCCAGACCCTGGTCCAAGCCGAGGTGGACGAGCTCTACCAGCAAGTACGTCCCCTGGGCCAGGGCCGCTTTGGCTGTGTCCTGCTGGTTACCCATCGACAGAAAGGTACCAGGTCCTGGGGATGGATGTGGTTGGCGTAGGTAGGGACAGGGTCGTGGGCCCAGACCGAAACATCTCCTAGACCTAAATCAAGTCTTTCCTCTACCCCACCCAAGCTGTGTTTTGGGGGAACTCCTTAGATCTCTTTGAGCCTCAGTTTCTTTCCTTTGAAAAAAGTAGACACCGGTGGTGCCGGTGGTGCCGGTGGCTTAGTGGGTAGGGCTCCGGCCCCATATACCACGGGTGGCGGGTTTGAACCTGGCCCCGGCCAAACTGCAACAAAAAATAGCCAGGGATTGTGGCAGGTGCCTGTAGTTCCAGCTACTTGGGAGGCTGAGGCAAGAGAATCACCTAAGCCCAGGAGTTGGAGGTTGCTGTAAGCTGTGACGCCACGGCATTCTACCCAGGGTGATAAAGTGAGACTCTTTCTCTAAAAAAAACAAAAAGAAAAGAAAAGAAAATGTAGATGTTTCCTCCTTGAAAGAACCATTTATTCCCTGAGCATATATATAGCCATGCTCTAGTTGCCAGGGACCAGGTTGATAAGTTCCCACCCTCACAGATCTTACATGGGGCTAGTTCAGTGATCCCGTGGGATGACTCAGAGTGATGCCATTAGCCGAGCACTTAGCAAGGCTAACACCCAGGAGAGTGTCCAGTACCTTCTACCCAGCATGCAGTCAGCCTGTCCTTACATGAAATGGATGCTATGGATGAAGCTCAGAGGCAATCTTAGTTCAGGGCACATCTTTGGAGGACACACAGGGGTTTGGCCTAATGCCAGGTGGTTCTGGGGATCCCCAGATAAAGAAAGCTGGCCCTCACCCTCACAGCTCCCAATGTGGGTGGGAGGGAGAGTCTGGATGAGTCTGTCAGGCTGCGATCACCAAGATCCCCAGAGGGAGTTTCCAAAACCCAAAAGTTTATTTCCTCATGGTCCTGGAGGCTGGAGTGTTAGCAGGTGGCTTCTTTGGCTTTCAGACAGCTTTGGCTTTCCCTGTATCCCTGTAGGTGTCTGTGTCCTAATCTCTTCTTCTCCCGAGGACTCTGGATGTGCAGGTTTAGGGCTCACCCTCATGCCCTCATCTAACCTCTTCAAAGACCTATCTCCAAACGCAGTCATGTTCTGCGGTGCTGGGGTTAAACCTCCAACATATGAATGTTATGGGGACAGCCCATAACAAAGAGAGATGCACAGAGAAGGCAAGACCAGGCCTGAGTCACTACGGAACAAGGAGATGTGACACATAACGGGGAACAGAGGAGTTGTAGATGAAGCTCATGCACTTGGGCGCCATTGAATGTGCACTGTGAGGCCTCCTAGTGGCCTGGCCTCAGCTGGATGATGCTGGGAACATAAACAAACAATTGTCATGGAGAAGCTCACAGCACAGTGGGGAGCACAGGTGGGCAGAGGGTAGTAGGTATTGTTGCAGAGGTGACCCAGGGCACTCCTATGGGATTGTCAGGTGTCTCTGGCATTCTCTAACACTACAGGAGTGACACGACACCCCCACTGAAACCCATTGATGATCCCAGCTCACACTGTAGAAGCTGCAAGGGAGTGGTTGGCTGCTCAGAGAGAGGGCGACCTGCCTAAGTCACCACAGCCTCGAGGCTGGCCAGGCCGGGCCCTGGCAGCTGGTGACTAAAAAGAAAAAAAAAAGGCAAAGAAACCCAAAGTTCTTGCCTTCAGGGAGTTTCCCTTCTAGGAAGTCGGTTTCACAAGTGATGAAAGCCACCATTCTGTGATTGCATCTTCTCCCCTACACAGGTTACCTTTTCCCAAATTCCCTCAAAAATGCTTTTTGCCAAATGTGGATTGGCTTTTCTGAGGGCCACATGAGGTCGCTGCAGGAATTTCATGATGTCTCTCTGCCTACTCTGACAGTAGATTTGTAAGGTGGCAGAGTATAAACTTGCCACGTGCTCTTTTTTTAAAAAAATTTGTTTTAGAGATGGGTCTTGCCATGTTGCTCAGGCTGTTCTCAGACTTCTGGGCACAAAGAATCCTCCCAACTCAGCCACCCAAAGTAGAGCGATCACAGGCATGAGCTACGACGCACCTGCCTTCTGTCGTACCACCACACATGTATTAGTACCATTAGTGACATTCTGGTGGTTGTGTCATTAGACTGGGAACTGGAGGAGGCAGAGGTGGCATGTGTCAAAATAAGCCTAGGCTGAGGGGCCAGCCAGGGTGAGCACAGGGAACAGGGCAGCTGGCCCTGTTCACTTCCCAAGCCTGTCCTGGCCTCCCCAGGCACACCGCTGGCACTGAAGCGGCTCCCCAAGACTTCCACATCCCTACGGGGGTTTCTGTATGAGTTCTGTGTGGGCCTCTCACTGGGTGTGCATTCTGCCATCGTGACAGCCTATGGCATCGGCCTTGAGTCAGTCAACTGCTACAGCTTCCTGATGGAGCCCATTCTGCATGGGGACCTCATGGCCTTCATCCAGCCCAAGGTGAGTAGACAGCCCCCAAGGTGCTCTGAGAGCCTCAACATCTCCCACAGGGCTTCATGGGGCCACACTGTGCTTTCTGGGGCCATACTGGGCCTCACATCGCCACACTGGGCCACACTGGGTCTCCTGGGGTCACAAGACTCATGGGGTCACACTGGCCTTCACGGAGTCACACTGGGCTTCACAGGGTCACAGGCCTCTCAGAGCCACACTGGGCCTCATGAGATCATCAGCTTCAAAGGACCACAGTGGCCCTCACAGGGTCACACTGGGCTTCATGGGTTCAAGGCTTCACGGGGTCATGCTGGAACTCATAGGGCCACACTGGGCCATCCTGGGCCAACCTATTTGAGGTCCTTCTTCTTAGCCTCCTTAGCAGTCTTGAGGCTGTCTCCTGGGCTTAGGAGAGTTATAGGGCCTCACTGTAACCCCTACACTCCCCCGCAGGTAGGCCTCCCACAGTCTGCAGCCCAGCGCTGTGCAACCCAGCTGGCCTCCGCCCTGGAGCACATCCACTCCCTGGGTCTGGTGTACCGGGACATCAAACCAGAGAATGTGCTTGTGTGCGACCCTGATTGCCAGCACTTCAAGCTGACTGACTTCGGACACACACGGCCCCGTGGGACCCTGCTCCGTCTGGCTGGACCACCCATCCCCTACACAGCCCCGGAGCTCTGTGCACCCCCGCCACTGCCTGAGGGCCTGCCCATTCAGCCCGCCCTGGACGCCTGGGCCCTGGGAGTCCTGGTCTTCTGCCTACTCACTGGCTACTTCCCCTGGGATCAGCCCCTGGCTGAGGCCGACCCCTTCTATGAGGACTTCCTCATCTGGCAGGCCTCAGGCCAGCCCCAGGACCGACCACAGCCCTGGTTCGGTCTGACACCTGAGGCAGACACTCTTCTGTGGGGGCTGCTGGACCCTCATCCCCGAAGAAGGAGCCCTGTGAGCTCCATCAGGGGCCACCTAGGTTTCCCCTGGAGACAGTAGGAGGGGGAGGCTGGGGGGGAAGTGGGTCCCAGGTTCTGAGACTTCCTCAGCCCCACTGGGCAACTCTCGGTTTCTCATCTGCCTGTTTCCATCTCTCGCTCATGATTTCCCCTCTGTGCCCTCCTGCCTCTCCTGTCTCTGCTTTTTTGGACCCTTTGCACTTGCTGTGCCCTTTGCCTGGCATGCTCCAGGTTCACCCCGTCACCTCCTGCTGCCCCTGCTCCTTCCTTTCTGTGATATGCATCCCCTTCTACTCATAGGATTTATTTGTGGGGGGTATTTTGTGAGCTCCTGGGGGGCAGGGGTCTTTGCCTGTCCTGTTTGCTGAGAGTCCATTGAAGGGGGTCTGTCATGGCCTCCCCTCTGAGTGCCTCCCACACTCTTCATCTCCGTCTTCTGCCCTCTCCCAGGTCTCTCTCCTGCCTGCACCCTGCCGACCTGCCCTGGATGCAGGGAGCTTTGCCTTCTCCCATCCCAGCTGCTCTCCGCAAATAAAGTCCATCTGGCACTCAGATCCTGGCAGTGCTATAAGTCTGTAAGCTCGGGACAGAGGAGGAGAGTCTGCTTGGGTGTGTACAGCACATTGACAGTGTGTCATAGAGGGATAGAGACAGGGACAGACAAAGGGTGAGAGAGAGGGAGAGAGAGGGAGAAAGATGGAGAGAGATGGATCGAGATGGAGAGAGTAGGGGAGACACAGGACACACAGAGACACAGAGGGGAGAGGCTGTGTGTCTCCCTGTGACTGTGTGAGGCCAGGCTGCTGTTGTCTGTCCATCTGTTGGCATCACTCCTGCAGAGGGCACTGAGAGCAGATCTCTGAACGTGAGGGAGAGAGCTGTTTACTTCTAAGACTTCTTCGTCACAAACCAAAGCTTGTGTGGTAAACTTTGTAATGAAAAATATGGTCCTCAAACATTCACCAAGGGGCCAGGTGTGGTGACTCATGCAATCCCAGCCCTCTGGGAGGCCATAGTGGTGAATTGCTTGAGCTCGGGAGCTTAAGACCAGCCTGAGCAAGAGCAAGACCCCATCTTTACTAAAAATAGAAAAACTAGCAGGTTGTGTGGGGGAGTGCCTTTAGTCCCAGCTACTTGGGAGGCTAAGGCAGGAGGATCACTTGAGCCCAGGAGTTTGAGTTTGCCGTCAGCTATAGTGCCACAGCATTCTACCCAGGATGACAGAGTGAGACTCTGTCTCAAAAAAAAAAAAAAAAAGATTCTACCAAGGAACTCTGCATACACATGTGCATGTGTGAGAGAGAAGGAGAGGGAGGGAGGATGGGCTGGAACTCTCCTCACTGCACATGGGCGACAACACCATGTCACGCGTGTCATGTGTCCTTGAGCATCTGCCCTGTGTGTACCATATGTGGGGTCAGGGTTTGAACACACCTCATTATGTGTGTGGACGTCAGGTCTGCATGTGTGTCTGTGTGCACTTGTGGCTACGTAGCCGGGGTAAGAAAGGTCAGGCAGACAACACCAACTGGCCCACTCCCCTTCTTGACTTCTCCCATCATGGCCCTTTCTGGCAGCAGACAGACACTTTCTTGTTTGCAGACACTCTGTCTTCCTCTCAGAGGCCTCCTTGGCTGTGGGCCCAGAGCTCGGCTACTGCTCATGGCTGGATCATGTGTCACGCGCCTTGCGGGGCCCCCACACTCCCCCAGGTCCCCTGCTGCGGTTCCTGAGGTGTCATCTGAGGGGCATGGTGAAACGTGTGTGCCTGTAGGGAGTCACCCCAAGGACTCTTTGGATCTAGGTTCTAACCCGAGAGTTGAGGACATGAACCCCATCCTCAGCCTCCTAGAACAGAGGGGTCACAGGAAGGAGTAGAATGGGGGCCAGTGAGGGAAGCACATGTCAAAACCTCCCGCTGCCTCGTGAATCTGAAAAAGCCTGAGCAGTCAGGCCAAGAATGTGTCCCCACGTGTCCCCATGAGCTGGAGGTGGCCAGCATATGGTGCACCCCTGAGACCCAGTGGGCTGGGGGCAGCAGAGGTGTTGATGGGTGACAGCAGCTGAGGATTAACTGAAAGGTGATAATGACCCAGCAGGGTGGGGCCCAGGGGAAAACAGAAGATGCCCAGAAAGAGCTGGGCCCTGGGGAGGAGGGAGGGGGAGGATAGCACTAATTAAGCACTACTCGCACTAAAGGCAATGCCGGACGCTGACCCAGCAGCTTGTAGGTTGTGGCTGCTCATGACTGTCCCCAGAGGATGCTGAGGGATCCCGGGACTCTCCCCACTGCTCGCAGGAGGCAGTGGTGGCTCAGGGCAGCCCTGTCCCTACAGAGCCCCTACAGGGGGTCAAGGGCCAGGCTATGATGGGGCATCCTGCTGGGGTGAGTGCGAGAGGGGGCTTGGGGTAAGCACAAGTGTTCATGAGTGTGCAAGCAGGAGAGTGAATGTGTGAGTGTGAGGGTGACATTGTGAGATTAGCATATGTGAGAGAGAGACCATGAGAGTGTGTCACATGAGGGTAAGTGTGAAGGCATGAGGGTGTGCAATTAAGTGTGAGAGTGTTAGTGTGCGTGTATATACAGGCCAGCATGAGCGAGTGTGGGTGAAGCAGGGGAATGTGATTATGTCTGTGTGTTGCCACACAGTTTGAGGGAGTGTGTCTGAGTGTGCGGTATTTGTGAGCTGTGCAAGAGCAGTGTGAGTGTGTGTTTGCGTGATAGTGAGGTAGTCACCCCCTCCTGGAGGAGAGAGTGGGGATGCCTGAATGACAAATGCAGAAAAGTGAGGCAGTGACAGCCTTCAAAGCCACCAAGAAGGCAATAATCAAAGAGGCTTGAAAGCTGGAACTCCCATGCATCACTTGGAGGATGGCCCTTCAGTTCCTCAACAACACCAAGTGACCACACAACCCAGCAATTCTACTCCCAGGTATAGGCTCAAGAAGAACAAAAACAGAGATCCACACAAAAAGTTGCACACGATGGTCCCCAGCAACATTGCTCATGATGACCAGAGAGTAGAGACAACCCACCTACCCACCTGAAGATACAGGGATAAATAAAATGTGGTACATCCATACAATGGGCTAGTGTTTGGCAATAAAAAAGAACAAAGCAGACTCAGTGCCTGTAGCTCAGTGGTTAGGGTGCCAGCCACATACAGCAGAGCTGGCAGGTGTGAGCCCAGCTCAGGTCTGCCAAACAACAATGACAACTACAACCAAAAAATAGCCAGGCATTGTGGCAGGCCCCTATAGTCCCAGCTACTTTGGAGGCTGAGGCAAGAGAATCACTTAAGCCCAAGAGTTTGAGGTTGCTGTGAGCTATGACATTACGACACTCTACTGAGGGTGACATAGTGAGACTCTGTCTCAAAAAAAAAGAACAAAGCAATATATGTATCACAATGTGGAGGGACCTTGAAATCATTATGCTTGGTTAAAGATGCCAGTCACCAAGAATTACCAGCTTGCAGGACTGTCCACACAGATCCACTTTTGCCAGGGGAACATGGGGAGTGACTGTTAGTGGGTATAGGTTTTCTTTTGGAGGAGTGATGGTAAAAATCTGAAGTTAGATTGCAGTGAACGTCACACAGTTCCCTGAATCTACTAAACCCCATGGCATTGTGCACTTGGAACATGTGGATTTTATGGTATGTAAACTGCATCTTAATGAAGCAGTTGGCAGCTCAGCATTTCCAACATCCTTCTTCTCTAATCTTAATCAAGTTCCTTATCAAAGGAAAAGACAGAGAAGGAAAGAAAAGGACCTTCCCCTTCCTTCTGATGGGTCTGGATTCAGGACCCATTCATAATGAACTAAGCTCCTAAATACAGAAACTCAAAATCCTTCTCCCTGTTTTATAGAAGAAACCATGGAGACCCGGACAGGAAACCTGCTTTCTATTTTTTTCTTTTGAGACAGAGTCTCACTCTGTCACCCTAGGTAGAGTACCGTGGCATCATCATAGCTCATGGTAACCTCGAATTCCTGGGCTCAAGCAATCCTCTTGCCTCACCCTCCCAAGTAGCTGGGACTACAGGCACCCACCACCACACCTGGCTAGTTTTTCATTTTTAGTAGAGATGGGTCTCACTCTTGCTCAGGCTGGTCCCAAACTCCTGAGCTGAAGGAATCCACCTGTCTCAGCCTCCCAAAGTACTGGGATTACAGGTATGAGTCACCTCACCCAGCCAAAAACCTACTTTCTAAAAGCCAAAAAGCCAAAAGATGGTACAGGCTGTTATTGGACTATCTCTGACCAGGTGCCCATGTATTTGCCCTTAGCTCCCCACTCATCATCCTGAAAGTCTACTAAAGCCAATGATCACCAAGGAAGTGCTGGGTTCCCCAGCTGAGGAACCCCAAACTTATAAATAGGACTGTGCAGAAAATTTGTGAGTGTCCAGTGCAAAATGTAAATGTAGGGTCTCTTGTTTCAAAAATTTAAAAAAAGGACAAAACATTTCCGACTTCCCTATCTCTGTCTCTTCCTGTCTATACTCCACTTCCACCAGAGCCCATCCTGGGAAACAGGACTGTACATGAGCCAAAGCTCCAAGCTCCACTGGGTCATGTTCCCTTGGCCCATAGGACTGCACTTACAAAATGCAAAATAAGCCGGGCGTTGTGGCTGGAGCCTGTAGTCCCAGCTACTCTGGAGGCTGAGGCAAGAGAATCGCTTAAGCCCAGGAGTTGGAGGTTGCTGTGAGCTGTGTGATGCCACGGCACTCTACTGAGGGCCATAAAGTGAGAGTCTGTCTCTACAAAAAAAAAAATGCAAAATAAAAAATTATGAAAAAACATCAAGATGGCTACAGTACAGCATTACATCTGTACAGGTGCACTCACCCCCTGCCCCTGCCCTGCTGTGCTGGTGGAAAAGAGTTTGCCCAAGATCTAAAAGGGGACAGGACTTGAAGACCTTGGGGAAACTATATCCTTGACAGCACTACCTAGTTGAGATGTAGTTTGGAATTTGTACAGACAGACCTTACTTTGTTGCTTTTTGTTTTACCACACTTTGCAGATATTGTGGTTTTTACAAATTGAAAGCAAATTGTGGCAACTCTGCATTGAGCAAGCCTGTCAGTGCCATTCCTCCAACAACAGGTGCTCACCTCATGTCTCTGTGCCACATTTAGATAATTCTCACAGCATTACAAATGTTTTCATTATTGTTATACCTGTTAATAGTGACCTGGGATCAGTGATGTTTGATGTTACTATTGTCATTGTTTTAGGGTGCCACAAACTACCCACATAAGACAGCAAACTTAATTAATAAATAATAAATATCATGTGTATTCTGACTGCTCAGACCAGCCATTCTCCCATCTCTCTCTCTCCTCAAGCCTCCCTATTCCCTGACAGAGACACAATAACACTGATATTAAGCCAATTAATAACCTTACAATGGCTTCTAAGTGTTCAAGTGAAAAGAAGAGGCTCACATCTTTCACTTTATCAAAAACTAGAGATAATTGAGCTTAGTGAGAAAGACATGTCAAATGCCAAGATAGGACTAAAGCCAAGATGGGATAAAAGTCAAGCCTCTTGTACCAAACTGTTAGCCAAGTTGTAAATTCAATGGAAAAGTGCTTGGAGAAAATTAAAGTGCTATTTGTGAACACACAAATGATAATAAAGTGAAACAGCCCATTGCTGAGATGGAGAAAGTTTTAGTGGTCTGGATAGAAGATCAAACCAGCCACAACATTCCTTTAAGCCAAAGCCTAGTCTAGTGCGAGGCCCTGACTCTCTTCAATGGAATTAAGGCTGAGAGTTGAGGAAGCTGCAGAGTTGGTTCCTGAGATTTAAGGAAAGAAATCATCTCCACAATACAAAAGTACAAAGTGAAGCAGCAAGTGCTGATAGAGAAGCCACAGCAAGTTATCCAGAAGATCTAGCCAAGATCACTGATAGAGGTCACTGCACTAAACAACAAATTTTTGATATGGATAAAACAGTCTTGGCTCGGTGCCTGTAGCTCAGTGGCTATGGCACCAGCCACATACACCAGAGCTGGTGGGTTCAAATCCAGCCCAGGCCTGCCAAACAACAATGACAACTACAACAAAAAAATAAAAATACCCGGGTGGGCACTACAGGTGCTGTGGTGGGCACCTGTAGTCCCAGCTACTTGAGAGGCTGAGGCAAGAGAATCACTGAAGCCCAAGAGTTTGAGGTTGCTGTGAGCTGTGATGCCACAGCACTCTACCAAGGGTGACAAAGTGAGACTGTCTCAAAAAAACAAATAAACAAAAAAAACCCAGTCTTTTATTGGAAGAAGATCTAAGCCTTTCATAGCTAGAGAGAAGGAGTCAAATCTCAGCTTCAAAGCTTGCAAAGACAGACCAGGGCTAATGTAGGTGGTGACTTTATTTTGAAGCCAACACTCATCTACCATCCCCCAAATCCTAGGGCCCTTAAGAATGATGCTAAATCTGCCAGGCACAGTGGCTCATGCCTATAATCCCAGCACTCTGGGAGGCCAAGGCCGGTAGATTACTTGAGCTTGGGAGTTTGAGACCAGCCTAGAGCAAGAGCAAGACTCTGTCTCTACTAAAAATAGAAAAACTAGCCAGGTGTCATGGAGCATGCCTGTAGTCCCAGCTTGTCAGGAGGCTGAGGCTCAAGAGGATAACTTGAGCCCAAGAGTTTGAGGTTGCTGCAAGTGATGATGCCCTAGCACTCTACCTAGGGTAACATAGACTCTGCCTCAAAAAAAAAAAGAAAGACAGAAAAAAAGAATGATACTAAATCTACTCTGCCTGTGATCTAGAAATGGAATAACAAAGACTGGATGCTAGCACATCTATCTATAGCATGGTGTACTGAATATTTTAAGCCCACTTTTGAGATCTGCTGTTCAGGAAAAAATACTCCTTCCAAACTGTTACTGTTCAGTGACGATGCCCCCTGGTCACCCAAGAACTCTGATGAAGACATGCAAGGAGATGTTTTTGTGCCTCTAACACAACATCCATTCCGAAGCCCATGGATCAAGGAGTGACTTTGATTTTCAAATCTTATTATTTAAGAAATATGTTTTGTAAGGTGATAACTGCCACAGATAATGATTCTTCTGATGGTTTGGGGCAAAGTAAATTGAAGAACTTCTGGAAAGGATTCATCAGTTTAGATGCCATTAAGAACATTTGTGATTCATGGGAGGAGGTCAAAATACCAATATGAACAGGAGTTTGGAAGAAGTTGATTCCAATCTTTACGCTTGACCTTAAATTCAAGACTTAAGTGGGGGAGGTAACAATAAATGTTGTGGAAATAGCAAGAGAACTAGAATTAAAAGTGGAGCCTGAAAATGTGACCAAATTGTAGCAATCTCTTCTTAAAACTTAAATTGATGAGCATTTGCTTCTTATGGATGAGCTGAGAAAGTTTCTTGAGATGAATCTTTTCCTGGTGAAGACTCTGTGCACATTATTGAAATGACAATGAGGGATTTAGAATATTACATAAATGTAGATGATAAAGCAAATGCAGGGTCTGAGAGGATTGACTCTAACTTTGAAGAGGTTTGACAATGGGTAAAATGCTATCAAACAGCATCTCATGACACAGAGAAATCCTCCAGGAGAGGAAGAGTAGTTAATTCTTACAGCACACTCCATTGCTGTCTTATTTATTTATTTACAGTCTCACTATGTCGCCCTCGGCAAAGTGCTGTGGCGTCACAGCTCACAGCAACCTCAAACTCTTGGACTTAAGCTATTCTCTTGCCTCAGCCTCCTGAGTAGCTGGGACTACAGGTACCCACCACAATGTCCAGCTATTTTTTGGTTGTAGTTGTCATTGTTTAGCAGGCCTAGGCCGGGCTCTAACCCGCCAGCCTCAGTGTATGTGGCCAGCGCCCTACTCACTAAGCTATGGGCACCAAGCCCATTGCTGTCTTATTTTAATAAATTGTCACAGCCTCCTCACCTTCAGCAACCACCACCCTGATCAGTCAGCAGCCATCAACATCAAAACAAGAACCTCCATCAGTAAAAAGATTCTGATCTGAAGGCTCAGATGACTACTACTAGCATTTTTTTAGCAATGAAGTATTTTTTTGTTTGTTTGTTGTTGCTGTTGTTTGAGACAGAGTATCACTCTGTTACCTGGGCTGGAGCACTACATCACAGCTCACTGCAGCCTCCAATTCCTAGACTGAAGTGATCCTCCTGCCTTGGCCTCCCTAGTAGCTGGACACATATCAACATGTTTAGCTAGTTTTTCTATTTTGTAAAGATGGGGTCTCAATGTGTTGCTCAGGCTGGTCTCAAACTCCTGACCTCAAGCAATTCTCCCGACTCAGCCTTAAAGTATTTTATTTTTTTGAGACAGAGTCTCACTATGTCACCCTATGTCACCCGAGGTAGAGTGCCGTGGCATCACAGCTCACAGCAACCTCAAAGTCTTGGGCTTAAGCGCTTCTCTTGCCTCAGCCTCCCAAATAGCTGGGACTACAGGCACTTGTCACAATGCCTGGCTACTTTTTGGTTGTAGATGTCATTGCTGTTTGGCAGGCCTGGGCTGGATTCGAACCTTCCAGCTCCCATGTATATGGCTGGCTCTCTAGCCACTGAGCTAAAGGTGCTGAGCCCTTAAAGTAAGGTATGGCTGGGTTTTTTTTTTTTTTACATAATGCTATTTCACACTTACCAGACTACAGTATAATGTAAGTACAACTTCAATGTGCACTAGGAACCTCTAAAATTTGCGTGACTCGCTTTACTACAATATATGCTTATATCACAGGGTTTAGAACTGACCAGCAAACATCTCCAAGTCTGCCTGTATGTATAGTAATAGGTAGGCAAATAGTCTGACTTGAAGAATTTTAACCCAATGGGCTGATGAATCACCAGCTCATCTTATTAAAATGCCAATTCTGACTCGTTGGGTCTGAGATTCTGCATCCATAACCAGCTTCCATGTAAGGCCAATGCCTCTATTCCAGGGGTCACATTTTGAGGTGCCAAGACCATGAGACATGATTTTAGAGTACTGATCCAGCATTCTGGCTAAACTCTTACTAATAATAATTTATCTGCTCAGTTCTTTGGGGGTTTCTGTTAACATACTACCATGGATAATGACATCTTCCTTTATACCCTTTCCCTAATTAAGAAAGTCCTCTCTGCAGCACCAACCTTTCTCTCTCTGTGTGTGCATGTTTGTTGTGTGTGTGTGTAGTGTTATGTGTAAACTGTGAATAAGTATTAATTTTGTCAAATGTTTTGTTTTGAGTTTTTTTGCATCAATTGTGCCTGCTAGGCCTAGTGGCTACTGTTCTGGGCTTTTTGCCAGTTGGCAGGCAGAGGATCAAGCTCAGCTATCTTGTAGGAGGTGTCCAGAGTCAGGGCCAGCAGCAGGAGGGGTCTGGCCCCCCAGTCTGGCCAGGGGCCTTGAGGCCAGATGTTTGGGCTTAACCGCCTGGCCAAGCAGGATAGAGTGACTGGTAATTAAGTGCTCTCTTCTTCAGCACTGGCAGAAGGTGGCAAGGGTGGAGCAACCAAGAGCCAGAGTGCCCAATAGCACCCCCCTCCTTTGGATACCAGGGAAGAGACAGGAGCCTGAACCCCACACTGGGCTCTCTGCTGCTTTGGGGGGAGAGGATCCAGAGCCAGGCTTCACCTGCCACACCTGGAAATAGAAAAGGAGCCTTTTCCTTCTGAGTTGGAGTTCCTTTCCATAACCCCTCAACTACCTACGGCAGGAAGGGGAAGGAGGCAGAAGCCCTCCCCTCAGTCCTCCCCAGGGTACCAGTCAGCAGTTATTTAAGTCTTGGGGCTTAATGAGATCTGAGGAACAGAGAATTCTCCGCGTCCTCCTTTGCCTGTTGGTGGGAGCAGACAGTCCATCTATCAGGACCCCCGACATTATCCCTCCCTCCCTGAAGCAAGTAACTGGACCCTGTTGGCCTTTGCAGGACTGTGGAGGGGCCAGCCACCCTCACCTTCCATGACCTCTGAGCTAGGGAGAGGGGGAGGAGGAGGGATGGTTCCCAGCCTGAGGCAGCAGGGACAAGAGTCAGAGTGGAGGGTGGAGAATCTTGCAAGCCAGCCCCTAGTTTATAGGCCGGCAAGCCAAGAAAGAGATAGGACAGAGCTTGCCATGTCTATCTTTGTCACTCAAAGATGAGCAGTCATGGAAGCCTTAATCTGGACCTCCAGGCCATAGGTAAATCACAGGAATTTAACATCACAGTTATTCTGGATTTGAGTCACAGCTCTGCTGTGTGGCCTTAAACAGAGGGCCTGCCCTCTCTGAGTTCCAGAGTCCTGTCTGAAACAGGGATCAAAGTTTCTCCCTTGAAGGGCTGTGGTGAGGACCGGAAGTAGTATATTAATAGTCCACACAGTGTCAGGCATACAGAGAAATACAGTTAGGTGCTGTAATTGTCACTCTTGTTAACAACCACATGCTATGTGCCAAGCTCTGTTCTTCTCCACATTAACTCATTTAATCCTCACAACAACCCCATGAAGTGTGTGGTATTAGTAGCCCCACTTTACATGTGAAAAAACTGAGGCTCAGAGAAGGAAGGAAAACTGCCAGAGTTCCATGGCTGGGACATAGCCCAGCTATGACTTGAACTCAGGCCAGTCTTACATGAGCATGTAATATTTTCTCAAGAGCAAGAGCTCTGAGAACCAACCCTGGTCCCACCACATGTTCCCTGAGTGATCTGGGGCATGTGACCAAACCTCCCTGTGCCTCAGTACCCAGATCTGTAAACTGGGGATGAACACAACAGTCACTCTCACATGATGAGCGCTCATAAAGTGCCAGGCCCCAGCCTCAGCACTCTAACAGGTGTTGACTTATCATTCAATCATCACAGAACCCCATGAGGTACATGTACTATTATTATCCCCCTTTTATAGTCAGAGAAACTCAGACCAAGAGGTTAAATAACTCACTTATGTTCGCTCCCAGCACGGACTCAAGCTCAGTAATCCCAGTCTCCAAAGCTCACCTCCTTGTATGCTGAGCTATGGAAACAGTACACTCCTTGGCAAGCACTTGTTATGATAAAATGACATCATCCATGCAAATCTCTTAAAACAGCCAACACACAGGAAGCACCCAGCACATATTAGTCATTATGATGTGATGATGATGTACTTGGTCATTCAACGAATACTTAGTGAGTGCGCACTCTGTGTCAGCCTCTGTTTTAAAAGCTAGGCATACAGCCATGAACAAGGCAAAGATTCCTATCCACATGAAGCTTCATCATCATCATCATCATCATCACAACCACCATCATGATCATCACCACCATGAACATCTTTATCACCATTGTGACCATCATCACCACGATCACCACCACGATCACCACCACCACTAGCATCACCATCATGATCATCACCATGATAACCACAATCATTGTCCTCATCACCATCACCACCATGATCACTTTAATCACCATCATCACCACTACCACCGTTATTACCATCATTGCCTCATCACCATAACCATTCTCTCATGATCATCACTGTCATAATCATCATCCTCACTTTCATAATTACCATCACTATCACGATCATCACCACCACCTTGCATAGCGTCTGTGGTAGTCACAAATCAAGGTCAATCTTGTGGGTCTATCTCTCCAGGATTCCCCTAGATCCCCAGAAACACCATTCATACCTTGCTTTTAATTAATAGTTTGGGGGGTTTCCTTTGGTTGGGAGTGTCTTAAGCCCACCGAATCTTGAAGGTCACACATCTCCCCTTAGAGGCCTCTCCTCCTCCTCTGGGGTTGTGGTGGTTGGCACAGGTGTGCTGGGAGGCCAGGCAACCTCTGCTAGTCTCTTTATAGCCTCACCCAGCTGCCCTAGACCCTGGGCAGCTTCAACCAACCGGGTCAGCCCCAGTCCCAGGGCTTGGCGCTCCTGCCGGTCCTGCTCCAGGACGTGGGTCAGCCTCTGCAGCTGACCACTTACATCCCTCACAGCAGCCACCAGCTCCATCAAAGCAGGTGGCTCACAAGCCATGACTCTTACAGGTGGTGTTGGAACCACACATGGGCCAACAGGGCCTGGGCTCTGACCAGCGGGTGACCCTAAGGTCAGGTGGTCAGGAGGAGGTTGATCCAAGGGGTGGGCCATAGAAGAGAGGTGGAGGTCAGGGGTCATAATGGGGTCAGAGGCTGAGTGTGGGGTCTGGGTAGGTGAAGAGGTTAGTTTAGAGCTTTGGCTTCTTGATGGTTCAAAATCTTCAGTGGACAGTGGGTCCATGCTTTGGGCTGTGGAGAAACTGGAGGTACTGGACTCTAAGGTTGGAGAGGGCTCTAGGGTTGGCATCTGGGAAATGGAGGTGTGAGTGGCAGGTGCTGTGAAGCTCAGCTCAGGGGACAGGCTGGGCTTGCTTGTGGGTGCTGAAGTGAGTGAGGAAAGTTCTGTACCCGACAATGTTGGAAGAAACTTAGAAGTGATGATAGGGGCTGAGGTGAGGTGAGGAGCTGTGGTGGGTTGAGGGGCAGTGGTGGGTTGAGGGGCGGTGATGGGTTTAGGGGTGGTGGTAGGGTCAGGAATCATGGTGGGTTCAGTGGTGATCATGGGTTGAGGGGTCACGATGAGTTGAGGGGTGGTCACGGGATAAGGGGTGGTCACGGGATAAGGTGTCGTAGGGGGTTGAGGGGTCATGGTGAGTTGAGGGGTTGCAGGATGAAGAGTTACAGTGGGGTGAGGGGTGGTAGTATGGCAAGGGCTTGTGGAGGGGTTTGGGGAGCTGGAAGATTCTGGGACTGTATTTGGGTATGGAGTTGTGTCCAAGTCTGGGGTTATGTCAGATTCCGGGGTCATTTCAGACGGTACAGAGGAGTCAGAGGTCAGCCCTTTGGGCAAGGTGGGTAGTAGGGGAGGTGAGAGCTCTGGAGTCGACATCGGAATCACACTGGAGTCGGGGGTGGACAAAATAAGGTGAGGGGTTGTAAAGAGGAGGTCGGGGTTCGTCCGCGAGGCTGGATCTGGGGTGGGTGGTGAAGTGTCAGGAGGGTTGGAGGTCGCCTCTGGTCTTGAAGCCGAGTTGAGAATGAGCTGTGGCTGGGAGTCAGAGGTCAGCGGTGGGCTTGGAAGCTCCGTCGAGGCGGAGAGAGCTGGGAACGGGGTGGGGGGTACTGTCCTGACCTCAGTGGGTCGCAGCAGCCGGCGCTCAGGCCACGGTTTCCTCTGGAAACCTGGAGAAGAAAGACCGGCAGACGGTCTGAGGTCAGTCTGCCCCGCCCTCACCCCGCCCCTAGGAGCTAACCAACGAGAAGGCGTAGAACTTCGTGACGTCACAGGTCACCAGCATACCTCACCAGTCCTAGCTACCCTCCTCCCCGCCTCCTCTGTTGTTCCTGGGCGCCACCTGGCGGCCTATGCTGCAGAGTACCCGAGGCAGCGTAGCGGAAAACCAGGATGCGGGAGGGGCCGAAACTCAGAGGGACTGGGATGCAAAGGGATGTGGAGACGCAGGGAGACAGGGAGATGCGAGAGGGTGCCGAAGGTCAATCTTAGTAATCAAGACCACCAAAATTAATGCAAGATATCCACGATGAACAAAAATTTACCATTTTAACAAAGACAGCATCTGATACAGTTGGAACTAGAGTGCATCCCAACAAGGTGAGTAGGGTCCTGCCTTCAGTTAAGATTTTGATATTTAGTTCATCAATGAATATTTTTGCATTAATTTTGATTTTCAAAAATATTATATTATGACAGACTTTCTCTTGATTACTGTATATTTGGCACCCCTTAAACGTGGGGCCTGAGTGGAGCAAGGAGCTTCAACTGCTTCCTGGCTGGGCTTCCAGGTGAGTGCGAATTGTACCCCTTTTTACAAGTAAATGGAATTAGGCCAAGAGGATAGTTGACTTTCCCCCAGGTCCTACAGACACACTTTGCAAGCTGCAGGGACAAGATCTGAACCCAAGTTGTCTGCATCTGATTAAATACGTGATGGAAATAGCCCATGATCTGCATAGTACAATAGTAGTCACTAGCCACATGTGGCTATTGAGGAACTGAATATTTCATTTTTCAAAGTGTCAATTCGTTTAAATTTAGTCACCTGGGTTACCAGCTAAGGTATTAAACTGCTCTAGAGATTTCCACTTGTTCCTGTAGGGTTTTTGAGGTACAAGCTGTCCTCTGTAGGGTTGGAGAAGCATTAAGGAAAACGCTTGGCCTTCTAGTACTCTGGGAAGCTGAAGCAGGAGGATACCCTGAGTTCAGGATTTTGAGACCAGCCTGAGCAAGAGTTAGACCTCATCTCTACTAAAAATAGAAAAGCTAGCTGGGCATCTTGGCAAGTGCCTGTAATCCCACCTATTTGGGAGGCCAAGGCAGGAAGATCACTTGAGCCCAGGAGTTCAAGGTTGCTGTGAGCTATGACATTACAGCACTTTAGCCTGGGTGACAGAACAAGACACTGCCAAAAAAAAAAAAAAAAAGAAAGAAAAGGCAGGCTTTTGGGTTTAAGCTCCAGCTCTCTATAACTGGGTGACAATGGGCAAGTCATTTAACTGCTTGAATCTCAGTTTCTTCCTCACCCATAAACCATAAACCATATGTGACCATATCTTCCTGTAGAGTTGTCATAAGATTCAAGGAGATGTGTCTCAATTTCTCTCATCTGTGAAATGGGCATAATTATAGACCTACATCATAGGGCTCAGGTAGATATTGTGAGGATTAAAGAAATAATAGTAAATATATATAAAGTGTTTAGAATAATACCTGACCTGGAGTTGTTGCTTGACAAATATTTTTAGTTATTATTTCAAGAATCTCAATTCAGTATTTTAGGGGCACAGATACCTACAGTGGGGATGGCTTTTCATTTTTCAGACACAAGGTGTAGAGAGCTACAGTAATGATACTCCCTGGCACACTGTCACAAACAGCCTCTCTCTGCAATGTTTCTTATTTTAATTTGAATCCTCTTTCTCCTCAATCTCTATCCTCACCACCCTCTCCTACAGACAACTCCCCTAATGTGTTTGGCATATGGCCTTAAATGTGTCCTCATAAAATAGAATGTGTTTTTGTAAGTGTATGTATTTGTTTTTGTGTGTGCTTTAAATTTTTGCAAATAATATTAGGCTGGAAATCTCATTCTGTTTCTCAATGTCATGTAGCTGTGTATGCATCTCATCATTGTTTTAGCTGTTACATGGAATCCCATGGTGCATACCCAGTGTATTTCTCTCATCCGTTCCCCTATTTTTGGACATTTAATTTGCATCCCACTTTCTGAGATCCCAGGGTTCCAAAGAACATCCTCATATACATCTTTGTATAAGCCTGTGTAAGAATTTCTCTGGAATATATATCTAGGAGCAGGTTTGTGGGTCATGATTTATAATCTTTTTGTTGTGGTTGTTGTTTTGTTTTTGTTTTTGAAACAGAGCCTCAAGCTATTGACCTGGGTAGAGTGCTGTCGCATCACAGCTCACAGCAACCTCCAACTCCTGGGCTTAAGCAATTCTCTTGCTTCAGCCTCCCAAGTAGCTGGGACCACAGGTGCCCACCACAACACCCAGCTATTTTTTGGTTCTAGTTGTCATTGTTGTTTGGCAGCCTGGGCTGGATTCGAACCCAACAGCTCTGGTGTATATGGCTGGCAACTTAGCTGCTTGAGCTACAGGTGCCGAGCCTATAATCATGTTTTTTTAAAGACTAGTCACAAAGGGGAAAGAGTAGAACAAGGAGTTCAATCTATAACTGACCATGAACCATCAAGTAAGGTAACTCACTACCTTTGTACCAGCCTGCAGCCTATAACTACACTTCACCTCTCTAAATACCGCTAGGTGGTTTTCATCAAACAGCTAATACCCGGTGCGATGCTGTTTCCCCACATCTTCACACACACTTGGTATCATCCACTTTTCTTATCCTTTTCCATCCTTGTTGTTGCTTTCATTTGCATTTCCTGGTTTCTGATGCATTTTCTACATAAAATTGCCCATTTGGACTTCCCTTTCTGTGAATCACCAGTTTGTATCTTTTTCTCCTTCTTATTCAGGGTTTCCTATCATTTTCTTATTTGTCAGAATCACTTGTGTGGTATAGATTAGGGCTTCTCAATCTCAGCACCTTTGGGCATTTGGAATCTGATGATGCTTTGCCATGGGGGCATAGCCGGTGTCCTGTAGGGCATTTAATGCCATCCTGGGCCTCTGCCCATTAGGTGCCAAGAGGTGGCCTCTCTCCTTCCAATAAGGACAATCCAAAATGTCTTCAGACATTGCCAAAGGGCCCTTGGGGGCAAAATCACTCTGACTTGGGGACCACCAGCCTGTATCATAACTAGGTTTTCGAATATATCTCTGTTGGGTGTTTCTGGAGTAAGAGTTGGGTCAGCACTAGGAGTTTGGAGTCCATCTCTCTACCTTACCATACACATTCCCCCAGTCCCCTCATCCAGCCACACCCCTCACCTGTGTTCCCATAGAACTTCGGGGCTGGAAGAGGGCTTCCTGGACTCCTGGTGGTGCCAGTGGCATGGGTGGGTGGTTTGCCTGTGCTGGGGAGCCCCTTGGTGAGGCCCCTTCCCATAGATTTGTTCCACATCCAGGGAGGTTTGTAACCATCTTTGTCACCTTGAGAGATATAGGAAAGGGGGTTGAGTTTTCAACTCCCCCTCTTGGATGACTCTCCCTCCTGCTCCCCTGGGCCCCAGCCCTGATTCAAATGCCATACTGTCCAACGGGACTGTCACTTCAGCCTCCTTCCTGATCTCTCAGCCACCTTTACAATTCAGTTGGGATGCTCTTAGGTACCAATAACAGAAATTATGACTAAACTAGCTTATAAAATAAGGGCATTTAGGCTCGGCGCCCGTAGCACAGTGGTTACAGCACTGGCTACATGCACTGAGGCTGGTGGGTTTGAACCCGGCCCAGGCCAGTTAAACAGCAATGACAACTGCAACAAAATAATAGCTGGGCATTGTGGTGAGCACCTGTGGTCCCAGCTACTTGGGACGCTGAGGCAAGAGAATCACTTAAGCCCAACAGTTTGAGGTTGCTGTGAGCTGTGAGGCCACGGTAGACTGAGGGTGACATAGTGAGACTCTGTCTCAAAAAAATAAATAAATAAAATAAATAAGGGCATTTATTATTTCAATTTCCTGAGGCCCCTGCCCTAGGGGAAGGAAAAAAACAGATATCTTTATTAGCTGCCTAGAACATTTCTGTATTATTATGTTTCCTATTTTGGGAGCCAAATACAGTTGGATAATATCTATGCGACAATTTTATATAACAGAGATTTATAATATGTAGCATATATACACTTATACCATTTTATTTAGGAACAATAAAAAGACAATCCTGTCTTATAGCTACATAAGCTTATTTTCACAAAAGCTTTTTTTGTTGTTTTGTTTGTTTGTTTGTTCGTTTGAGTCTCACTCTGTCCACCCTGGGTAGAGTGCTGTGGTGTCATAACTCACAGCAACCTCAAACTCTTGGGCTCAAGTGATACTCTTACTTCAGCTCCCCAAGTAGCTGGAACTATGGGCGTCCACCACAATGCCCAGATAGTTTCTCTATTTTTAGTAGAGACTGGGTCTAGCTCTTACTCAGGCTGGTCTCAAACTCCTGAACTTAAGCAGTCTGCCCACATCAGCCTTCCAGAGTGTTAGGATTGAACGTGTGAGCCACTGCACCCAGCCCACAATAGCTTTCTTTCTTTTTTTTTTTTTTTGCAGTTTTTGGCCAGGGCCAGGTTTGAACCCGCCACCTCCGGTATATGAGGCCAGCGCCCTACTCCTTGAGCCACAGATGCCACCCTACAACAGTTTTCTTGAGATATGATTCACACAACATGAATTCCGCCAACTTAAAATGTGCAATTCAGCAGTTTTTAGTATATTCACAAGTGCGACCATCACCACAATCGAAATTAAAAACATTGTCATCACCCCAACAAAACAGTCCATACCAATTACTGTGATCGTTCTGACTCACCCGAATGTCTTCCAACTTCCTCTGTGACCCTGCCCCCCATACTGACCTTTGAGGCCTGTTTCTAATACAAAAGCTTACCCCTGCCTCAACCTTTCTGCGTCTCCACTGTCCTTGTTGCAAAGTCCACATGCCTGACCCTCCTTCACAGATTGCCCCTGCCCTCCTCCTGGCATCCTGTCTTACCACTGTCTCATCCACACAATGCTCTATCCACATTGGACCCCCAACCTAAAGTATTCACATTGAGCTTTTTTTTTTTTTTTTGAGACAGAGCCTCAAGCTGTCACCCTGGGTAGATTGCTGTGGCATCACAGCTCACAGGAACCTCCAGCTCCTGGGCTCAAGCGATTCTCCTGCCTCTGCCTCCCAAGTAGTTGGGACTACAGGTGCCCACCACAACGCCCAGCTATTTTTCGGTTGCAGCCGTCATTGTTGTTTGGCGGGCCCAGGCTGGATTCGAACCCACCAGCTCAGGTGTACGTGGCTGGCGCCTTAGTCACTTGAGCCACAGGCGCCAAGCCCACATTGAGCTTTGCAAACGTCAGAGTTGTGCTGTTACCACCACCTGGAACTCCCTTCCCCACCTTTTCCTTCCAAAGGAGCTTCTCAGGATATTTTCTCCCTCTGCATACAAAGTCAGGCAGAAGAAGGACAGTGTCCAAGACCTCAGGCAAGTTCATCATGGTCACCTTGAGCTCCATGGCTAGATGTCCCAATTACAAAAATCCTTTGCTTCGTCCCCTGCTAATATATATTATGAGTCAGGAGAGGTGGCTCATGCCTGTAATCCTAACACTCTGGCAGGCCAGGGTGGGTGGGCTGCCTAAGCCCAGGAGTTTGAGATCAGCCTGAGCAGGACCTCATCTCTAAAAAAAAAGCCAGGTGTAATGGTGGTACCTGTAGTCCCAGTTCCTTGGAAAGCCGAGACAAGAGGATTGCTTGAGGCCAGGAGTTAGAGGTTGCTGTGAACTATGGCACTACGCACTCTACTGAGGGCAACAAAGTAAGACTTAGAACACAAACAGATGGCCTCATCCAAGGGAGGATAGGGAAGGCCTCATTGGGATATGCCCTTTGAACCAAATCCTAAAGGATGAATAAAAACTCACCAGGGACAAATGGGTAAGAGTTGGGGGGATCTGTATCCAGATTTCGTCTGATTTTTAAACAAGTTCAAAGGATATACAGTAAGTATATCCTTTTTTACTCCTTTTTGTTGTTGATGATCAACATAATTTAAGTGTGCCACAGAAGTTTAACTATAGGTTAAAGTGTCCCAGAGATTAAAAAAAAAAAAAGTTGAAAACACTGATCTAAGTCCTTAAAATTAGAGACTTTTCACAGCTGTAATGAGAGAGAAAAATATTTAGAGAGGAAAGGTCAGAGAGATGCAAGCTTGCTAGCTTCAAAGATGGACAAAAGAGTGAGCTAAGGAATGAAGGCAGCCTCTAGAAACTGGAAAAACAAGGTCAAGGACTCTTAGTCTTCAGAAGGAAGCAGCCCTGCTGACACCTGGACCTTAGCCCAGTGATGCCCATGTCTGATCTCTGACCTACAAAACTGCAAGATAATAAGTGTGTGTTGTTTTAAGCCCCTAAATTGGTGATGCTGTCATGGCAGCCATAGAAACAGATGCAGGAGGCCAGGTGCAGTAGCTCAACCTGTAATCCTAGCACACTGGGAGGCTGAGGTGGGTGGATTGCTTGAGCTCAGGAGCGAGACTCCGGTCTCTAAAAAAGTAGCTGGACTTTGTTGTGGGCGCCTGTATTCCCAGCTAGCTGGGAGGCTGAGGCAAGAAAATCACTTGAGCCCAAGAGTTTGAGGTTGCTGTGAGCTATGACGCCACAGCAGTTTACTGAGGATGACAAAGTGAAACTGTCTCAAGAAAAAAAATCTGGCAGAAATTGATGGCACCAGTGCAGATTTCGGGCAAGGCAAATTCGTCCCCCACCTCTGCTCCTCTGAGAGTTCTTCTGCTTGTGTTTGCCGGTGAAGTGTAGGTAGTGCCATCTCCCCTGTGAAGTTTTCCTTGATTACTAGAAATAATTACTCATTCCCTGGAATCCTGCAGCTGTTGTTTGTTTTCAGCAAATTAGTCCAACAACCAATATTTTGTTGTTTAAAACGATTTCATACACATTTTGCAGGTTGAACTGGGACCTGATGAGATCACCTAGTTGATTCTAATCCTGCTTAGAACGCACAGGTGGAACCTGGTGAGGGAGTCGGACTCCAGAACTCCTGCTTCTATTTCAGCACACGTCCTTTCCACCCCAAGGAGCAAAACATGTGTAAAATCGTTTAAAACAGATTCCAATCATGTCTCCTGGACTTCTCTGAGCGTCACCTTTTACCCCATATGAAACATAGGTGTAGCAATAGGACCTATGTCACCTAGTTGTTGGAATCATGCTTGCCTGGCACAGAGTGAGCGACTTCCGTTGAGTTTTTCCAACATCCCTGGAGTCCCATTTTTTTTTTTTTTTGCCGCAGTGGGAAAAGCGGGAACTCACCAAAGCTAAGTCATTTTTCAAGGTTACACTGCTGCGGAGGACAGGAATTCGTTTCTCCCATTCCCTCCCACCACTCGCACTCCTCCCCGCGAATCTTCCTATTGTCTTTAGATCTCCCCTGCAGCGTAGGTGATTCTGCATTTATTTGTTCTCATTTTCTTTTTTTTTGTAGAGACAGAGTCTCACTTTATGGCCCTTGGTAGAGTGCCGTGGCATCACACAGCTCACAGCAACCTCCAGCTCCTGGGCTTAAGCGATTCTCTTGCCTCAGCCTCCCGAGTAGCTGGGACTACAGGCGCCCGCCACAACGCCCGGCTATTTTTTTGTTGCAGTTTGGCCGGGGTTGGGTTTGAACCCGCCACCCTCGGCATATGGGGCCGGCGCCCTACTCACTGAGCCACAGGCGCCGCCCTATTTGTTCTCATTTTCTGACCCTCTCGGGTCAAAACCCAGCCTGCTCCTTGGCCCATCTGCAGCACAGGGCGCTGCGGGACTGGGAGGAAGCGCTGGGCGGCAAAGTACAAAGGCTCCAGAACCCCGACTACTTTAGAACAAGAAGCGAGAGGGGTGAGATGCACTAACTCACAACTAGAGTCTACCCACCAACCCCAAGTCACCGCGCCCCAGGAGTCTGCCCCCTCCCGCGCTTTCCTCCAGGACAAGGCCGCCTCTAAAGACACACCTGCTCACCCAGCTATTACCGCAGGCGATGAACCTGCCGGCCAATCAGGAGGCGCAGGGTGCCCGTGTCGTCACAAGACGCCAAGCAGATGAACGCCTGCCCCTCCCACCTCGCCGTTCTCGACCCCCGCCACACGTGCGCATGCGCTAGAAAAAGGCGGGAATGGGTGCGAGCCCCTAGAGTCTCCTAAAAGGAGGAGGAGCTGAGAGTATCTCCGGAGGCTCAGGAACCTGGGAGCAGGGCGACACAGGGACAAACCCGAACTGCCGGAGACGGCAAGCACGCCGAAAGAGTGAAACAGACGACTGCGAGAAACTGCTAGGGCGACAGGCAGAGAAGGAGCCCAGAGCATGAGAGAGGGACAAACACTCCAGTTTGGGAAACAGGCGGAAGCAGCGAGGGCAGAGGTAGGAGGGAGAGACCAGAGACGCAGGCGGGGGAAGGCGGGAGGGAAGGGAAGGGAGGGTGGACGAGACTAGAGAGCCATGGGAGGTGCAGGAAACAGGAGACTTTATGGTAACAAGGTAACCAAGAGACCTGCGGGGCAGAGGGACAGAGCCAGAAGTGACGGGTCGGCGTGGGAGTGTGGGGAGGATGGGAGTGGGAGTGGGGGGACCATGTGAGAGTGACCATGAAAGAAGCAGCAGGAAGGCACTGGAAAATGAGAAACTGCCAGGAATGGAATGAGAAACTGGTGATGGGGGTGAGAACTGAACTGAACGTGAAAGAAAAGAGAAAGACACCAGGAAGATGAAGCAAGAGATGGAGATGGCAAAAGCTGAAATTCTTCATGAAAGAAAAAAGCAGAAAGACATGGGAGAAAAGGACAGAGAGAAAATGACTGTGAAAATGGAGCAAGGGACAGAGGTGATGAGGTGCAAAATGGAAGAGAAAGACACAGAAGGAAAGAGAAGTGATGGGAATGTGAAACTGACAGCGACAGAAACAAGGAGAAAGACAGCAGAGAGAACCAGGGAATGACTATGGGGAAGGAGTGAGAAGAGACACGATGAGGGTGAGAAATTGATTGTTTAAGAAAAAGAGGCAGAAGAAACAGTGTGTGAGAGGAGCAGACTGGACCACAGAGGCCCTGGGAAACAGGCAGAGAAGCGGGTGCAAAGTGTGCAGGGCAGAGCAAGGCAACTACATGGGGACCCCCAGCAAGTCAAGGCCCTGGATGTGGCACCAGAGATGAAAGATGCCACAGCAAGACAGAGGCGCCTGAGCAGAGTGGGACAAAGCTGTCCCTCTGCAGACAGAGGAACAGCATCAGGCCCAGGGATGGGCAGGAGACAGGTAGGTAGAGGGGTCCCTGCCCTGTCTGAGCCAGGGGGGAGCAGAGCAGGAGCTATAAGAACAGTAAGGTTTCACTTCATTTGGGGGAGTGGGGATGAAGATGATGACGTGGGGACCCTTGGCTGTGCACTTGGGTCAAGGGACCAAGCTCTTGTATTACACAGTTTACTGCGTGAGGACTGCTGGGCTGGCCTGATCTCTGACATGGCCTCTTCTTCTAAGCTCTGGAGAAGAGTGTCACCATCAAGCCCAAGGAGGGCATGATTTTAGGATCTCTGGAGCCAAGGGAAACCTGTCCAGGCTCCCTGAGACCTTGGCCAGCTCATTTAGAAGGGTCTGGTCTTTCTGGAAACTTTGCAAGGAGGCAAATGGAGGTTTCTGGAGGCCCCAGTGGCTACCCTGGTCATGTGTCTCACCTGTGTCTGGCAGGCGCCATGTTGACAGGGAGGAGACTGCTGGGCGCCTGGTCGTGGCCCAGGATAGAGCATTTCCAGGTACCCCTTCCACAGTGGTCCCCTTGGCCAGGTCCTCTCCTGAGGAAGGGTCCCAGGTCCAGGGGGGATAATCATCTTCATCTAAGTAGCCTGTGGAGAAAAGGGGAAAAGTGTTGACCCTATCTCCTGTCTCAAAGGTCCTGAAATCTTATGGAGTCACTCTGGGATGCCCCTGCTCTGACCCCCTCACACCCAGTTCTGTAGATTCCACTATCATGCAGTCACATGGCTTCACCTCCACCCCTGCCTGCCCCCCAACTCCATTCATTTGGCTTCTCCTCCCCACTCCCTGCCCCTATCCCCTGTACCAGTGCAGGTGAGCCCCACATCTTCCTCGTGATCACAGTTGTGCTTCCCCCATGGTCCCGAGGGACAGTTGCTCAGTGAGGTCTCGCTTCCCTTACAGCCCATGTCATCCAGCCAGATGGGCCCAGTCCCAGGACCATAGTGGGTTTTTCCCACTCGGGGCCGGACCTTTCCACAACCCAGTTCCCAGCAGGCCACAGTGGCATCCCGCAGATCCCAGTTGTCATCACACACTGTTCCCCAGCGTCCAGCATGCCACACTTCTAGCCGGCCTGCACACTGGTTGGGTCCGTCAGCCAGACGAACCTGGAACAGACCTGTGTGGATGGCCTCAGGTCAGGAGGGAAGACCAGCCTCTCCCTTCATGCCTAGTTTCTCTTTGCCGCCACTCACCTGATTTCTCAGTGGGGGACAGGGATGGTTCTTTGGGTGACTCTGGAGACCCTTCTGCTGGGATCTGAGCAGCTGGCTCCAGGGAAGCCTGAGGGATTTTCTTGATGGTGGCCTCAGACGTTATTTCTTGGGGTCCCTGAGCAGTCAGTATTGCTGTGGTTGTAGAATTTCGTTCTTGGGGAGTCTGAGAAGTCAGAATGGCAGTCCTGTGTGAGGTCTGTCTGTGGGGGGCCTCAGTGGTCAGCCTTGTGGTAAACTGAGAAGTCAGCCTTCTGGATGCCTCAGCAGTCAATGTTGTAGTGGTCCATGAGGTCAATGCTGAGGGACTTTGAGTGCCCAGTCCCCTGGCATGTTTAGTGGTTGGCATTACTGGGGGTTGAGTGGTTGGTCTCTTTGTATTTTTTGTTACCCACTTTTTAGTACTTTTAGGCATTTTCCCTGGCACCTTGGTGGTAGTTTTCTCAGCAATACTAGAGGTCAAACTTGCAGAGGGCTTGGTCACCACCTCTCCTGGGAGCCAGGCATCCTGATCTCTACCCAATCCAGGGATCCAGCTCCAACTGAAGGGGTCTGAGACAGAGTCCAGGCCAGGGGGGCCTGGAAGATGGATAGAGATGAAAAAGAATATGGAGACAAGATCATCCATCCAGGCCCCTCCTTCCCTCTAGTCAGTCAGCAGTTTCCCATTCACTCATCATTCATTCCTCATTCATGCCACAAATATTTACTCAGCACCTCCTATGAGCCACACAGTTAGACCCTGAGGACACTGTGGTAAGACAAACCTGACACTGTCCCCAATCTTCTTGGCACTTATAGTCTAGATGTGACTGATCTCTTCCACTCCCTCACACTTAATCCCTACTCTTCACCTCTTCAGCTTCTGCTTCAAATCAAGGCCTCAATTCTAATTCCTGTACCTTCTAACGAGTTTCCCTACTTCCTCATTAATTCTCACCAACTATTAGTGTGGAACCCAGATCTGACAGGCCACTTCCCAGCATCAGTCCCTTCTGTGGGTCCCCAGGGCTCTCAGGAAGGGGGGAAAGGGAAGAGTTGATTATTCCATCCTTTGAGTCACCAGTACATATCTTACATCTCTTTGATCAGCTTATGTATACAGTAGAGGAGTAACCTTGCCCAAAGAAAGGTTTGGCCCCTTATCCTTGACTCCTGGGCAATGACTTCCAAGCCTTTGGAATGTCATGCTTAATAAGAGATTCTTTGTCTACCTGTTGGACTTAGGCCATGCCAGATAGTCTGTGCTAACAACGTGGTTTATGGATCGCCACAGAGGCAGTCAACCACATCTAAGAGACCAACCCCCTATAAAAACTCTGAACACCAAGGCTCAGTGGAGCTCCCTAGTTGGCAATACTTCATGTATGTTGTCACACATCTCTGCGGGGAGAATTAAGGGCTGTCTGCATAAGCCCACTGAAAGACGACCCTTGGAAGTTCACACCTGGTCTTCCCTGAAGGTCTTCTCTGAATCCTGCCCCATGGGCCTTTCCCCTTGGCTGATTTTAACCTACAGACTTTCACTATATGGACCACAACCCTGAGCATAACAGCTTCTCTGATTTCTGTGAGTCATTCCAGATAATTATTGAACCTGAATGTGGGTCTTGGCATCCTCACATAACATATCACACAGGTTTGCAGTGATTTGTGTGTGTGTGTGTGTGCATCTCTTTCTCTCCATGAGCTATGAGCTCTATGAAGAGAAAAACCCAATACCTAGCTCAGTGTCTGGCACTTATTAATAGGACTCAGTAAATGTCAGCAAATTAACAAACAAATGCATTGCCTGAGTTTGTGTTAATTGCCACTCAACTTGGCTAATTTCTCTCTCCCAGTGCCCTTTCTGCTTGCTTCCTTCCATCTGAGGAAGGATAAAGCTCCCTTCTTGTGGGAGACATCCTTGATTCCTGGAAGGAGGAAGAAGGTTCTCAGTGTTAGAATCCCAGCTCTGTCATGTTGTTGCTGTCTGACCTCAGACAATTTATTTAACTTCTCTGTGTCTCAGCTTCTTCATCAGTAAAATGGGTATAACATCCACCAACCTAGACTTATGTGGTTTGAATGCAGTCACCTGTGCCATACACCCAGCACAGGGGTGGGACTTAGGAGACACTCAATCCACGTTAGTGTCAACATTAGTTACTGTTCCCTCCTCCAGGATGCCCCCCTGGAACCAGCAGATGGCTAAGGCCTTCTTACCAGTGCAGATGACCCCAACGTCCTCATTGTGAGCACAGTTGTGCTTTCCCCAGAGAGCAGCAGGGCAGTCAGACAGCGAAGACTCCGTCCCCACACAGCCCACATCATCTAGCCAGATGGGCCCTGCACCCCAGCCGAAGCGGCCAGCAGCAGGGTCTGGCTGACGTGGTCCACCGCAGCCCAGCTCCCGGCAGACCACAGCTGAGTCCCGCATGTCCCAGCTATCATCACACACTGTCCCCCAGCGCCCATCGTGCCACACCTCCAGCCGACCTGAGCACCTGCTGGGCCCAGCCACCAACCGCAGCTGTGGGGACCCTGGGATAGAAGAGACCCAAAGAATTAGAAAGCCAGGAAAGCCATGCAACCCCCTGACTCACTTCCTCTGCCTCCTGACCAGCCCTGGTGCTTCTCCATGTGGCCCTGCATGCCATTTGCCACCCTCTCAGGAATTGTGGATTACAAACACTTTTCAGTGGCCATCTCTCCTGATTTTTTGGCCCTACCATACTTGAGTAATAAACCTACAATTTGAAACAACAGCCTCATTGATCCATCCTTTCAGTACTAATGGAATGGAAGCAGGCAAAATTACTTATCCCAGAGGCTCCAGAGCAGGGCTGTGTATCCCAGTATTCTCAAGCAGGGCTATTACTTGGAGCTAGCCAGAGTACACTGTGAAGGACCAGAAAGCCACACCATGTGCCTCAGGAATAGAGTAGATCTCAGCCCCCCTTTCCTTTCTCCTTCCCAGGGCCAGCTACAGAATTTGCTAGCTCCAGAAAATAAGGAACAGGTGTTCAATATCTGAACCTTGTTCAAGATATGTCAGCACAGCCTTAAACTTAGCAGCGTGTCCTTCAGAACGTGGGCCTCCCCATGACAAATTCAGAGCTGGGAGGAGGAAACAGAAGACAGGACCCTGTTTTCTTACAGGACAGAAAGGGACTCACCAGCTTCTGGTCCAGGCTCCCAAGGGGCAGTAGGAGAGGCTGGAGGGGGTGAAATGCCAGCTGTCCCTGGGGCCTGGCTCACCGGGGGGGACAGGGGCATAGAAGCCGCTTGCCTGGATGTTGAAGTGTTACTGTCCACTGCAGGGGCCGTGGGAGGGACATAGCCAAGGGGCATTCCTGGAAGGGGGAGAAGTATGACCACCAGACAGCCCCAGCCTTCCCTGACCTGGGGGTGTGAGGGTAGGAATGGGAGGGAAGAGAGAGCAGAAAGTGGAGGTAGCTTGGGGGTGACAGAAAAGAGGGGAGGTTGCCTTACAGAGGAGAAGATTGGCTCCTGCTGGGGTGATGAAGTGGGGCCCAGAAGTGCTTCTCTGGGTGATGAGGCTCAACCTCCCACTTTTCCACTTAGGACCATCCGGTACAGGGCAGGGTGTTGAGCAGCCTCCCTAACCTCTATACACAGCATCCCAGCAGCTCCCTATCCCCAGCTGCAACAACCAAAATATGTCTCCAAACATCACATTTTGCTCCCCCTGGGGAGCAAAATCACCCCAAATGGAGAGCCCAGATGTAGGATGAGTTTTCACAAAGGAGAAAACAGGAAACATGGGAAGCTTGTCTAAAGGGAGTAAAGGGCACATAGGAACATCCCCCTTCTCAACCCTCCACTCCAGGGGCCACCATGCCTGCCTCCCCCATGTCCCTCACCATCACACACGGCCCCAGCATCCTCCCGGTGGTGACAGTCATGCTGGCCCCAGGTCCTCGATGGACAGAATCGCAGGGCTGTCTCATTTCCACGACACCGAAGATCATCCAGGACGATGGGTCCAGACCCTTCACCAAAGAAGGCACCCCCAGGGGCAGCCAGTGCCCTCCCACAGCCCAGCTCCCGGCAGGCCACTGCAGCATCTCGGAGGTCCCAGGCATCATCACACACTGACCCCCAGCGCCCACTGTGCCAGACCTCCAGGCGGCCAGCACAGCCGTGGGGGCCATCCGCCAGTCGCAGCCTAGGGGCTGGGCCTGGACAGGGGGAGAGGGAGGACAGAGTGCCAGGAAGCTGCGGTGGATGAGCAGGGACTGAGCTACAAGCACAGGATGTTAGGATGATGGGATGGGCCTAAGTTAAGCACAGGGCAGGAGTCATTTCCAAGACAATGCTAGAAGGCAGACCTTCCAGCTTCAGTTGGCAAATGAGAAAAAGGCTCCAAGAGGGGAAGTCACTGGCTCAGAGTCCAGCTCAGGTGCACCCCTGTACCCCAGCCTCCCACCTATGGCTACACCTCCCAGACCCAGCTCCCCCCACTCCTCACCCCCCTACTCTTGGCTGTGGCTTCCTAGGTCCCATAGGGAGGATTTCCAAACATCAGCAACATGGTCATTTGGGCATACATAACTCTTTTTCAGAGGTTGATGGGCAGCCAAGTCCAGTGCAGCACCCACCAGTGGCACCCCCAGTTGTGAAAGGCAAGTAAGGAAGAGGTGGTTGGGTCCCAGGCAGCTCCAACGTACCAGTGCAGACTAGCCCAGCATCCTCACTGTGGTCACAATTGCTGCGGCCCCAGGGGCTCCGGGGACAGTCCCGGAGAGCTTGCTCTCCTCCTCCACACCCCACATCGTCCATCCACACTGGCCCTGAGCCTGGCCCAAACCTGGCACCCCCAGGGGCGGCCAGCGCCCCCCCGCAGCCCAGCTCGCGGCAAGCCACAGCGGCATCACGAAGGTCCCAGCCGTCGTCACACACGGTGCCCCAGCGCCCGCCATGCCAGACCTCCAGGCGGCCCGCGCAGCCATGGGGGCCTGAGACCAGGCGCAGCCGCTCTGGGGGGTGGGTAGGGAAGGGAGGGTGGTGCAGCTGGTGAGAGGCAGATTCAAATACTCCATCCTTGGTTTTCACCTGGGGAAACTGAGGCCTAGAGTGGGCAGGGGCCTGAGATCTGCCTGCCCTTTAAGGGAAGAGAGCCAGGACCTGAGAAGAACAGGATGCTAGGTGTCCTGAGGGCTGGGGCAGGACATAGAAGGGGTCCAGGCATGACTTTCTGAATCCCCAGGGAGCTATGTGGTGAAGGCTGGGATCCTTCCAGAGCCCCAAGTTAAGGAGAGGACATTCCTGGGTTCCCTGTCTGATGGTCCTAGGGTTTTAGAACATCTAGATTTGAGGGCTGGAGGATACTGAAGGTACCTTGGCGGGGGGATCCGGATGTCAGCAAAGGGGCCCGGGTGGACTTGGCCTGCTTGGGTGGTCGGGGGGTCTTCTTCCGGGAGCTATTCTGGGGGCTCCCTGCTGGGCGGGGTGCTGGGAGAGAAGACAGCCAGAAGTCAACAGTTCATCCTTCCTCCTACCTGGGGAGGCCGGGTCTAAAGTGGTGGAGGACCCACAGGTTGTGAAGGAGACAGTGCAACCATCTGTCCCCAAACTCATCCTACATCTGAGAGTCCCTGGGGTCTCCCTCTTCCCATGGCTGATGCAGGGTGGGCAGCTGAGTCCTCTGGGCTCACCAGGAGTCATGGGGGGCTCCTCTGAGGTGAAGCTCAGCTCCCCGGACAGCCCTGGCCACGAATCCCCATCCAGCGGGGAAGCAGGATTGTTCCTCGAATTAGCTACCCGCTGACCTATGGGAGAGAACAGGAGCTATGAGTGGGTTCAGGGGAGCAGAATGGTCATTTGGGCCCTGAGAGAGGCACAGGGCTGGGATACAGGAGCTCTGAGTGGTTGTATGTTGGGGGTCCCAGAAGGAGGGGTTCAGAGGCAGGGCACCCCTGGATTTACTGGGTCTATGGTCTTTGAGGCCCTAGGTCATCTTCAAAGGAGCTGCCCCCAAAGAAGGGATGAGGATCACCTCACCTGCACAGACGACACCCGCGTCCTCTTCATGGGAGCAGATATGGGCCTTCCAGCCCCGGTGGGGGCAGAGGCCCAGCTGCCCCTCGCTGCCCCGACAGGCCAGCTCGCTGAGCCATACCAGCCCTGTGCCCTCCCCGAAGAAGGCGCCCCCAGGGGCGGCCAGTGCCCCCCCACAGCCCAGCTGCCGGCAAGCCACAGCGGCATCACGAAGGTCCCAGCCGTCGTCACACACGGTGCCCCAGCGCCCGCCATGCCAGACCTCCAGGCGGCCAGCACACCCATGGGGGCCGTCAGCCAGGCGCAGCCGCTCTGGAGGCATAGAAAAGTCTGTGATCATATGGCCCCCAAGGCCAGGGTGACAGTAGGAGCTGGGGGCTGTCCAGTATGGTGCCATGGAGAGGCCAGCATCCTGGCCACTGGACCCTGGACCCAGGACTCCCAGGTGCTCAGAGAGATGTGACATGACCAGACACCTGGGGGATTCTAGCAGGGAGTAGTGGCCAAGGGCATAGTCATGGTGGAATGGGGGGGAAGGGGCAGGGACCCAGCAGGAGGGTGAGGCCAGGCCAGAGGAGGGCACATGGGGGCTGGGAGATGCCAGACGGAAGAGTGTCTGGGACACTTACCAACAGCCTGGATCCCCACTAGTGTTGCTGGAAGGGAGGTTGGAGGACAGAGTGAGGAGCAGGCCCAAAGTGGATCCCTTCTCCAGTGCAGGCCCCAAGACACACACACAGAATTCTCACACCTCTGAACCAGACACCTCACAGCCGGGAAGGACTCTGGGCAGAGGGTCTGAGTATGACACAGGTCCTGGGATGGGTGGGGCTCCAGATGCCTGATCCCTGAAGTCAGGGCTGGGACAGGGCCTTTGTGTTCCCACTGGGACTTGACCAAAGGTCAGATGGCTAGGGACACCACAGGGGTCAGGGCGTGAGGGGAGCAGGTCTGGTGCTTCTTCCAGGGTTAGGTTGGATGTGCAGAAGGCTGGGTTCCTGAGGGGTCAGTCAGGGGCAGCCAGATGTCAAGATATCCCAGAGCACAAGGAACTGGGTCAGGAAGTCTGAGCCCCTAAACTGGATGAGCTAAGGGGTTGGAGGTGGAGGCCTAGGGCCCTGAGTCCCCAAGCAGAAGGGATCACTCACCAAGGAGGCAGGCCAAGACCCTCATATTTGCAGAGTCCAGGGAAAGGCCGGGGTGAACGGTAAAGAGGAGTGGGAGAAGGCGCCCGGGAAGGAGGGAAACGCCTGCCGGAGGCGCCCAAGGCCCAGGACTGAGGAGGAGCAGGCAGGGACTGGTTCCTTTGCCAGAAGGAAGAGAGGCTGCAGGGAGGCAGCAGGGGACAGGAGGGGGAGGGGGCTGGCCAGCGGCAGAGGCTGGGGAGGAAGGGGGTGGCAGGCAGGAGGGAGGGTGTCCAACTGCAAACACCCACACAGGAGGCAGCCAGGCAGGATCCAGACAGCTGAGCAGAGTGCTGTGCTCACCAATGCTTAGGGGGCGGCAGGCCACAGGGAAGGGGCAGGACAGGGGTGGAGGGGCTCACCTCCTGCCTCCTCTCTTGTCTGGCCAAGAAAGCCTGGTCAGATCATTGCTGGGATTAGGGACTGAGAAGACCTGGGGTGGTCGGCGCAGCAGCAAGACGGCTTACAGCCAGACACCAGGAGGAACTTCCTGAGTTAGAATAAGAGACTGCAAAAGGAAAGCAAAGCAGCTTTCTCCATTCCCCTCCTTACTAGAGGATGTGAATGAGAAGCTCCAGTTCCCCATCTGAAGGGGAAGTGGTTGAACTTCACTGTATCCAGAGGTAACTGGGGTAGGGGGCTGGGAAGCCCAAGGGTCAAGGCTTAGGAGAAGGAAGGGGCTCCATACATACACCTCCCCCCACCACACACACACACTCCCTCCACACCAGACAGCTGCCAGGCGGAAAAAATTCGGTAATGGGGAGTGTGACTCAGAGGGCTGGCAGGGCCTGGGGCTGCCCGAGCTCACTGCCTCCCCATCTCCCAGTCCAGCAACCGCCCCCCACCCCCAACAATTAATGTCAACTTGGGGAAAGGAGGAGCCAGACAGCGGGCAGGAATCAGGAGTGGGAGACAGGCTGGAAAAGGCATCAGAGATGAGACCAGCACACAGCAGTTTCAGGCTTTATTAACAGTGTAAAAATCCAGACAGATGTGGAGAGAGGGACAGGGCTGCCCCTGTTAGCTCCTGACCCTCCCAGAGAGGCCACACCCAGTAGCCCTGTGCCCCACCCCATCCCCAGCTGTCTCTACCTGGTCAACCTAGACCCCTCCAAGGACAAGCATCCAACCTGCCCCAGTCCCAACGAGGCTGTGTCCTCTTAGGGGTCCGCCTGTGCAAGTCCTAACCTCTTTGCCCTCCCCAAATCTTCTCCCAGGCCTGACACACAGACAGCACAGCCTATGCAGACAGACAGGGGGTTTCTCAGTGCAGGAAGAATCTGAGGTAGGGGACTGGGCAGGCTGACATCTGGTGGACCCCCAAGAGCCAGGAAGGGAAAAGGGATTCAATCCACTTGCAGAATTCAAACACTATAGACTGCATACTTCGGAAGGACAGAGACCAGGCTTCTGTGCTCTGAAGGTCTCAGTTCTGGGCCACAGCTGGGCTGGGGATTGACCACAAGGCGGGCCGTGAGAGTGCCTGGCATGCTGCCTGCTCATCAGAAGCTGGCTTCCCTCCCAGAGGGTTGTGGGGAAAAGGACACACCTTTCCCTAGCTCAGTGGTCCCACTGCTAGCTCACAGGTCTTTGCTGAACTCTCTCACCAACATGTAGCCCATGCAGCCCCAGCCCCCCTTAGCCTGGTAGCCACAGCCCTCCAGTATCCCTGCCACCCCCCAAGCGGCCACAGCAACAGGGACCACAAGCCGGGCCCGGGGCTCACCCATCCCCCCCGCCCAGGCTTGAGCCCGGGACTCTGCGAAGGCCAGCAGCCTCCTGCCCACGCCCCTGCGGCGGTGCCAGCGAGAGACGGAGAGGCGAGTGACCCGGACCCCCTCCCCCATGTTCGTGCCAGGGGCCAAGGCCAGGACCCCACACACATCACCGGAGCCAAGCACAGCTACCCAGGGGCCCCCCAGACCACCTGGTGGAGGCAGCGAGCCCCACCGGGCCCGCAGGCCCAATTTCACAGCCACCACAGCCAGGAACACGGGCAGAAGGAGGGCCAGGGCGAAGGAGGCCAGAATGAAGCGCAAGCCACTGCTGGCCGCTGCCAGGAGAAGCAGGGCTGGAGGCCGTGTCAGAGCATGGAGGGCTACACGGTTGTCTGTGTCCTTCACGCCAGCCTGTGGGCAGAAGGGGGTTCCCTTAGAGCTCCTACCCAGGGGTGGAGGGCCTCCCAAGTGGGAAGAAAAGCAGCATGAGCGGGTGGTCACCAGTCTGATGGGTGAATGAAGGAGTTAGGAGCTGTGGGATCACCAAATTCAGTGGACATGCCACAGTGAGGCACCAGGAATGTGACTCTTGACGGGTGAAGGGACAGGAACAGGACAGGGAAATGTCCCAGGCTGGGTGGGAGCCTGTTGGGAAGGGCAGGGCCAAGCTAAAGCTCCAAGCTGTACTGTGAAGAGGAGGGGTGGGACCCAGCAGACTGGAGACGGTAGACCAAGGAGGGGCTGGGGCTCTGGTCCCTGCTGCTGCAGACCTGGCCCCCAGGTGGCTGAGGCTCAGAGAGGGAGAAGGCATTAGAGAGAGAAGTGGCCGAGCAGGTCAGTTGCTTAGGAGGACAAGATCTCACCCCCGGGGGACCTAGCTAGCTGGGTGTGTGGAAGGAGAGGGCTAAAGAGGTCGTGCCCCAACATGACCACCCCAGGCTCGCTGAGCCTCACTGCTCACCTTCAGCATCTCCAGCACCAGGGGCTTCTCATCTTCCCTCATCTCTCGCACCGACAAGTGGCTGGGGACCATGGCAGCCCCCGCCCCGCCCCCAGGAAGGGAGCTGGCGTGGTGCACCTGCTGAAAACCAGTAGGTCATTGTCAGGTGGGCAACTCTGTCCTCAAGGGCCCCCGATGGGTAGGGAGCAGCAGCAGTTCCCAAATCAGGACAATTAGGACCCTCAAAACACTCAACAGAAGGATGTGGAGCCCTCTCCCCCTCACCCAGCGACCTTTTTCAAGTTTCCGGGATGCCCCCTCCCAGGCGCTGTTAAGCCAGCCATCCCCCCCTAAAAGCGCCGAGGACGCCAACATGCGGTGGCACCGGGCTCGCCTCAGCGCGAGCTGTCCCGGGGGTCCACAAGCCTCCTCCCCACTGTCCCAGCACACACTTTGTTTTCCCCCCGCCGTTCCTGGAGCCCCCTCCCCTGCAGACGTCCCTCCCCCGCGTCACAGGAGTGAGGACCTGCCAACCCCTCTGCAGGTGGCTTTGATCCTTTGACGAGATGCCGAGAACAGGGTCTGGAAGAGGTCGCGAGCGGAAGTGACGTGCCGACTCGCGCGCGGGATGAGGGCGGGACGGCGCCTGCTGTTGCCCATAGCAACTGTTGCCATAGTTCCCTGCCCAAGACAGGGAGAAGAACGGTCCCAGGTGGGGACCTATGACCCCGCTGAGGGGTTACAGGGGGTGACATAGAGAAGAAACTATGGGGGAAAATGCGAATAGACGCGGGTGAGGTGGGGGCAAGGCCGTGGGATGGACTCGGCGGGCTCCGAGCGGCGCTCACCGGGACTGCGGAGGGTTAGAGCAGGCTACCTGCGCGACATCCCCCAGTTGCTAAGCATTCTAAAGTGGGGCGGGGGCGGAGATGAGAGAGGAGGGATCCTCCTGGGCGCCCGCTTAGTACTCTGAACCCGCAAGCACCACACTCCCCTTCCCTGGGGACCCCACCCTAGGCCGCGCACATCAGGACAAGACTCCCCCTACTCGTTTTTCAGAGGGGGAGAGGGATGAGGTGACTTACAGAAAACAAGTGGCAGGATCTGGGTTCTGATTCCAGCACCTCCCCATTGTTGGGACCCCTGCGTCCTCTCCTTTTTTTAAAGGGCAGGAAACAGCCCCGCACGGGAGTAGCAGCAGAACTAGTAATCTAAGTTGGTGCCCCCCACGCCGGACTCCCAGAAGGGGTTATGATCGTGCCATCGCCTCCCTGTGCCCCGCCCAAACGCCCCCATGAGAACACCACAAAGGAGTGGAGATTCTGGATGTTTATTAGCAAGCACGGCCTGCAGCCCCCCTCACTCCCACGGCTGACAGAAAGGATCTCTGAGCCTGGCGGGAAGATACCAGAAACTCTCCTCAAAACGTGTGCACCAGCTGGACTGCAGGCAGAGTCTGAACAATCTGGATAGAGGGCAGACTCTGTGGGGTCATGACACCAGGGCCAGCTCCAGCTGGGACCACTTGTACCATCTGGGAGGTGGGAGCAGCTGGGAGTCCCGCAGGGACAGAAGCTGGGCCGGGTGGTGTTGGGGCCAGGAGCTGCAGCGTGGCGGCGCCTCCTCCCACGGTGCTGTTCTCCAGCAGCTCGGTGGCTGGGGCGCTGCGAATAATGAGGAGTTTCTGTCCTGGCGGGCCAGGGGCAGGCGGCTCGCTGAGCCCCGAGGGTAGGGTTTCTACCTCCTGCACACAGAGCCTGGTCTGCTCCCCATCAGCCCCGCTGAGCACCAGCACACTCTGCAAACCCTCATCCGTCTGCAGTGTCTCAAAGAGGACATCCTGGACCACACCAGTGCTGGCCTCACCATCCCCAGCCGCCCCGGTTCCAGGTCCGGGCCCAGTAAGCAACTCCTCAGCTGCCCCACTCTGAACAACCAGCAGGCTGGGGGGCTCGGCAGTCACGGCTCCCCCACTGGAATTGGAGAGCTGGCCCGCCACAGGCTGGAGCTGGACCGCGGCCACTTCCTGGGTCGGCTGGAGCTGGACCGCAGTCACTTCCTGTGCCGGCTGAAGCTGGACCGTAGCCACTTCTTGCGCCGGCTGGAGCTGGACCGTGGTCACTTCAGGGGCTGGGCGGAGGGACTGGAGCTGAACCCCACTCACTTCCCGCTGCCCTGCCTCCCCGCCCACTACATTCTGCAGAACAATGAGGCTCTGCCCGCCCCCGCTGGCCCCTGTGCTGCCCCCTCCCTGTACCCCCAGCCCTCCAGGGCCTGGCAGCCAGAGGACCCCTGCCCCCTGACCTGCTTTCCCCACAGCCTGCGACCCCTGCTTTGCACAGCCGTCCCCACCCCCGGCACTGGCACCCGAGGAGGGCAGCAGAATAAGTTTGGGAGGTGCGGGCGGGGGCGGAGGGGTAGGGGGCTGGACACTGCTGGGGATCAGCTGGAGGCCCTGGGCTGTCTGCACCAAGAGGAATGTCTGGGAGTTGGGGGCTGCTGGGCCCAAGGTTTGGGCCTGGGCTGTGCTCCCAGCCACCTCCAAGGAAAGTGTGGCCTGCAGGTGGGGGAGGACGTGAACATCTTGGGTGGCTGGAGGCGCCGGGGCAACGGCCACAGGGGCAGAGGACTGGGGGCCTGGAGCGGGGGCTGTGGTGCTAGGGGGCGTGTTGGCCGGGGCGTGTGTCCTCAGGTGCCGCTGCAGATAGGCGGCCATCACGAAACCCCGACCGCAGATGGGGCAGGCAAAGGGACGCTCAGCCGAGTGGGTGCGCTGATGCAGCAGCAGGTTGGAGGAATGGGTGAAGGTCTTGGGGCATAGCGGGCAGCGGAAGGGGCGCTCGCCTGTGTGCACGCGCTGGTGCTGCCGCAGGTTGGAGGTCTGGGCGAAGCTCTTGCCACAGACTCCGCAGGCATGGGGCCGCTCGCCTGTGTGCACATGGCGGTGGCGCCGCAGGCACGATGTGTTGCGGAAGGCCTTGCCACACTCCCCACAGGCATAGGGCCGCTCCCCCGAATGCAGCCGCAGGTGGTACTGGTAGTGTGAGGACCACTTGAAAGTGAGGCCACACTGGCTGCAGGTGAAGGCGCGCAGGCCAGTGTGCACGCGCTGGTGGATGGCTAGCAAGGAAGAGCGCTTGAAGGCCTTGCCGCACTCGCCACACTGGTAGGGTCGTTCGCCCGTGTGGTCCCGCAGGTGGTAGCGCAGCCCAGAGGAGCCCTTGAAGGCCTTGCCGCACTCGGCACATTTGTAGGGCCTCTCTGTAGAAGCAGGTGCTGGCAGGGGCGGTGGGGGCGCGGGGGCAGCCGGTGCCAGTGGCTCCTGGGGGCAGGTGACCTCAGCGGCCTCAGCCTGGGGGGGTGGGCGCCCGGCTGCTGCCTCTTCCACGTGGCACTGCTGGTGTGCCAGGAGGCTGGCTAGCTGCGGGAAGGAGCAATCGCAGCTGCCGCAGCGGAACGCCTGCCCACCCGCTGGCCCGTGGCTATGCTGGTGGCGAGAGAGGCCCGCCACAGTACGGAAGGACTTCCCACAGGGGAGGCAGGCAAAGCCAGGGGCAGGAGTGGCAGTGGCACGAGGGAGCTGGGGCAGAGAGGACGGGGGATCGGACTTAGGCGTCTCAGCTGATGCGTCCTGGTGCAGGGGCGCCACCTCTGGCCCTGGGCATGGCTGGTGCTCCTCCAGCAGCTCCTCGCTCCCGAAGCCCTGCTCGCAGCCGTCACAACGATACACCAGCTCCACCGTGGTCTCTGCCGCGGCCAAGAAGAGCTCAGGCACCACGGGAGGAGGTGGGGGTGGGGGAGGTGGGGCCGGGGGCGCAGGAGGGCTATGTGGCTGGATGTGCCGCTGCAGGTAGGCATCTGGGACCAGTACCTTGCCGCTGGTGCAGGGCTCGCAGGGCGGCGGCGGAGGGGCGGAGGGGGCGGGAACCTGGGCGGGGACCGCGCAGTGGGTGCGCTGGTGCAACAGCAGGTTGGAGGAGTGGGTGAAGGTCTTGGGGCAGAGCGGGCAGCGGAAGGGGCGTTCGCCGGTGTGTACACGCTGATGCTGCCGCAGGTTCGTGCTTTGCGTGAAGCTCTTGCCGCACACGCCGCAGGTGTAGGGCCGCTCGCCCGTGTGCACATGGCGGTGGCGCCGAAGGCTGGACGAGTTCTTGAAGGCCTTGGGGCAGTCTGGGCACGGGTAGGGCCGCTCGCCTGTGTGCTGCCGCAGGTGGTACTGGTAGTGCGACGACCACTTGAAGGCCAGGCCGCACTGGCCACAGGTGAAGGCACGCAGGCCCGTGTGTACGCTGCGGTGGATCTGCAGCAGGGAGGAGCGCTTGAAGGCCTTAGGGCAGTCGGGGCACTGGTATGGCCGCTCGCCCGTGTGGCCCCGCTGGTGGTAGAGCAGGGCCGAGGAACCCTTGAAGGCCTTAGGGCAGTCTGGGCACTTGTAGGGCCGCTCGCCTGTGTGTGTGCGCTGGTGATGCAGGAGTCGAGATGACCACCGGAATGACTTGCCGCACTCCCCACACTCATACTGGGCCGCTGGGGCAGGGGCCGCAGGGCCGGGCTTCTCCCCAGCCCCCTCAGCAGTGGAGGCAGGCGCCATGTCTGTGTGGGAGCCGACCATCACACCTGGCAGGGGGATTCTGGGTCAGGGGCGGTCAGGCCAGGCCCTCTCCTCACCCCCACACCAAGTCACCCAACCCCAAACCCATGCTCCAGCCCTTTAAGGGGCAGAGGCCACCTCCCCAGGTCACCCATTCTGCGGGGACCTCCCTTAGGTTTAGTTTCCAACCGTCCAGGTTTACTCCAGACTGAGGGGGTATCCAGGATGTGAGACTTTCCAGGCTAAAACAGAAACTTCTCAGCAAACTGGGATACATTGGTCACCCTCCTTAGGAAGCTGGTCCTCTCCTCCAGAAAGCTGGATAGGTCTGAGGAGGCTGAGTGAGATCTTTAAGAGACCAACCACTGCCTGTAGGACTATAACAGGCAGTGTCCTGAAGGGGACAGGCAGGAGATCTCTACATCACCCTGACTTCATTCCTTCCCAAAGTTCCTCTGAAGACCCTATCCCCAACCCCATACCCACTGACAGCCATAGTTTCTTCCCCTCACTCTAAAGTCACTTCTTGATTTGAGCCCTGAGCATTGCGCTCCTTATCTCTGAGCAGCCTGCTAGTTCATACCCTCTCATGCCCCAACTCCCCAGTTCCCTAGGCTCCCTGCATCTGCCATCCATGAGGGCTCTGCATCCTCCAGTCTATCCAAGTCCTTACCCAGTATAAATGCTAAAGTCAGCCATTATAGTCTCTACCTGAGCATGCCTGGCCTGGGTCTCACAGGCCCCTCACTGTGGCACTACATTGCTGAAACTACACTTTCATGGTTCATGGTCCCCCAATTCATGCTCTCCCAGGTGACTACTTGGCATATTTCTTTTCTCCTCAGACCTCCAGTTCCTCTTTTTCCTTATTGCTCTTAGCAGGTGACCTTCCCATTGAGGAGAAAATAAAACCAATCAGAAGAGCATGCTTTCAGGGGGACAACTGATAATGTCTGGAAACACTCTTGTTTGTCTGACAGTCAACTAGAAAGGCAGGTGCTAATAGCACCTGGTGGGTGGAGGCCAGGATGCTTCTCAACATCCTACAATGCACAGGACAGCCCCCACAACAAAGAATGATCAATGATGTCAACAATGCTGAGGTGGAAACACCTTCTGCTATCCCTTCCCACCTGCCTAGCCCTGTTCCCACAGTGTCTGTCTTCTCACCACACCTCATTTTTTCCAGACCATTCCCACCAGTGTACCTGCAGCTACGGCCCCCTTCTTTTTACAAAAACAACAGCTCTTCACTTCATGTCCCTCCAGCTATGGGCTTCTCTCCACCATGCAACAAAACAACTCAGCTGGGTCAACCTACCCTTCCCATCCCAAACTGCTTCAGTCACCCATGGCCTCCATGTCGCTTAGTCCATAATGGCTTGCTTACTCACTATCTTTAACCCACTTCCCCTTAGCTAGAGATATCTTAGCCACCTCATTGTCCTTGTCTACCACTACCCTTTCTCAGTCTGTGGTCTGATTCCTGCTCAGCACCCTGACTTCTGAACATGGGAGACATGTCTTGTTCACTGTTGTACCCCATATCCCAGCTTACAAAAATGTCTGGCAAAGTATCAAGTAAATATATTCTGAGTGAATGAAAGCTGGGCATCCCCTCTGGACAAGTTGCAAGAATTTTCTTTTAAAAATATGTGTCCCCCATTAGAGACCAGCTCAGGCTGGTCTCTAAATGGCAGGTGCCCGTAGTCCCAGCTACTAGAGAGGCTAATATAAGAGAATCGCTTGAGCCCATGAATTTGAGGTTGCTGTAAGCTATGAAGCCATGGCACTCTACCAAGGGTGACAAAGTGAGACTCTGTCTCAAAATAAATAAATAAATAAGAATAAAAAGATAAGTGTCCGCTTTAAAATATAAGTTAACCCTTTTAAGAGACAATCCCAAGAAGCTGCATGTGCCTTTAAGAAGGCCAGGCATCCTCCTGGTCCTCTTCTTTGCCTACACTCTCCCTGAGAGCTCTCACCCACTCAGAACCTTACTGCCTAAAAACAGGTTGAACCCAGACGTGTAGCTGTGCCTGAGACCTGTCCTTTGAACTCCTGACCACCTGCTCAGCTCTGCCACTTGGACACCTCACAGACACCTCAAACTTAACATGCCCCAAATCTAACTCCAGTGTTTTACTCCCACTCCTCTGCCTCCTCACCCCCTCCCTCATCCACCAATACTGGTCTCCATCTCTGAAAAGAGTGGCTGTATTCCTTAGGCAGAGGCCTCAGTACTCCCCGACTCTTCTCACTCTGTTACCAATCTGACAACAGATTCCCTGTTCCATGAGGGAAAGATTCAGAGTCTGGCCACTTCTCACAGAGTGCCTCCTTTATCGGAGGCACCACCATCTCCTAGGCAGCTGCAACAGCCTCCTAACAGGTATCTGTTTCCACCCTTGCCCTCCCACCCAGCCAGTTCCTGAGATATGGCTAAAGTGAACCTGTCAATGGCGAGGACAGAGCATTTCTTTTTTTTTTGAGACAGAGTTTCAAGCTGTCACCCTGGGTAGAATGCTGTGGCATCATAGCTCACAGCAACCGCCATTTCTTGGGCTGAAGCGACCCTCTTGCCTTTGTTTTTCTATTTTTAGTAGAGAGGAGGGGTCTCCCTTTTGCGCAGGCTGGTCTCGAACTCCTGAGCTCAAGCAATCCACCCACCTCGGCCTCTCAGAGTGGGAGGATTACAGGCGTGAGCCACCGCACCCAGACAGGACAGGGCATTTTATTCCTTTGCTCAAAAACCTTCCACACCTCCTATTTTGGAACCTGGTAACTTCACACAGCTTGACCTCCCTGACTTGTCTTCCAGCTGGCCTGGCTGCTGGCCCTAGGACTCAAGGCCAACATTGCTTTTGTAAAAGGAAAGTCTCAGGGCCACCTCCTATGCAAAAGAGAAATTCAGAGCCTCGGACACCTAGGAGAGCAGGGCCCATAGATCATTCATTAAGGATATTTCTTACTAACCTCTCATAAACCAGAACAGCAAGTTATACCTATGTTTAAAAACTGAAACTAAAGCCTGTCCGATTCCACGCTAATAATGAATTAGATCTTTATCTTACAATAGAACTGAACACAAGGCAGAAACAAACATTCTTCCACCGACCCTGGGACATGCTTCCTTCGATCCCTTATTTTATGTAAAATGTAGATTTCTTGAGCCTCACGAGAATGTAGCCACTACCTCATTTGCCCCCCTACTCCCTTGCCTTTATCCTTCCCTCTGTTGCCTTTAAAATGCTGAGGTTCCAACCTCCACAGCTTGTCTGTGGCTCCAGTTTTTCCTGGGCGCATCATCAAAATCTTGGATTAATAAACCTTCATTGATTGAGAGTTTTGCCTCAGTCATTTATTTGGGTAGATACATTAAACTAGACATACGAGATTTAGAAGAGCGGGGACCGAATTAGCAAAGAAAACCGATTTAAAAGACCAGGCCACGCCCTTCTCGCAGACCGGACTTCCCCTTTAAGAGGATCTCCTGCCGGTCCATCTCCACCTCCCTTGAGCTAAACTAGCAACAGATTTACAATCGCCAGGACTCAAGAGTTTTTCCTTCAATGTCTGAAAAACTGCTACTGGCCTTTAATAAGCCCATCTCCTTTTAAGAGAAGGAAAAAAATTAAAACCACCCGGAAGCAAAGCCTGCTTCCTCCCTTTTAATGCGGCCTCTTGCCCTTTAAGAGGGCGGAGCCAACTCGGGGAACAAAAGTCGGCGGTGAAATAGCTACGCCCCTTTAAGCCATGTCTTCCGGTTTCACGCTCCTAAACGTCTCCGCCCTCCGGTCCCTCCCCCACCCCCACCCCTCCGGTCTCTCACCTGTGGCCCCGATCCGGGGAACGAGGAGGTAAGCCCCTGGACCTTCCCGCGGGGGCCGACGGGAAGGTGGGACTTCGGCAGCGGCGGTGCAAGAGCGGGGGCCGGGGAGGGGGGCGGGGGCGCGCTCCCTCCCAACGGCCCCCGGCGCGAGGCACCCAACCTTTATAGGCGGCCTCTCGCGCACACAAACCCCGACGTCTCCGTTGGCGCGTCGCGACGCACGTGAGCCGAGTCTCCACCCCCGGCTTCTCCCATTGGCCGCGGAGGCCTCGGCGCGCTATGGCGCTAAGGCGCGGGACATGCTGGGAGTGGTAGTTCTCCCATCAGTGACAGAAACCCGGGTCCGGCGGGGTGGGGAGGTGGGGTCACTGGTTATCAGTCTCGATTACTAAAGAAAAGCCCCTCCCGGGCACCGCGGGCTAGGGTGTAGGCGCTCCTGCGGGGAAACTGAGGCCCAGATCGCTTCCCACCCAGCCCCCAAGCCTGCGTGCTCAGGGTTTTCGGGCACCTGACTGGTGCGGACGCTGCGGGAACCTGGCGTGCGCCGTGCGGGGGTCGCCAAGGCTCCTTACCGGCCTAAAGTCCTAGGGGGAAGCCGCGGCTGCCCCAGGTCCCTTTCCATGCTCGCCCACGCCTCCTCTGCGTTCCTCGCACACCGACTTTCTGCGGTGCGTTCCGGCAGAAGACGGGTCACTCTTCTGTGGGGGATGCCCTGTGCATCGCAGGGTGGCCAGCAGCACACCCCCTAGTCGCCGGTAGCACCACACTCCTCTTGAAAGCCCAGAATATCTCCAGAAATTTCCAAATGTCCACAGATGCAGAGCCGCTGTCAGGGCAGTCCCCTCCGCCTGAAGGCCGTTCTGCATGCTGTTTCACAGACCCTAAGGCCCTTCTCCCCCTAACCTGTCCCTACCCATCTTCTCCTGGAAAGCCTCCGTTGTTGGGCGGTCCCTTTTACGTGCTCAGCGGCATTTTTCTGGGTTCTGTGACGGTGCGGATCTAGTCTTTGCCACCCAAGTGTCCCAAACAAAAAGCAAGAAGCAGACGGTACTCTTTTGTTGAATAAGTGAATTTTTACAACTTCCCAGTTTCTCAAATCCCCCAAGCAGGCTGGAACTCAGGGCTAATCTGAGCTGACTTGTACCCATCCCTGCTGAGCAGGGTCTCCTGCTGAGCATTCCTACATCCAGCTTAGCCCAAACATCCATTTCACATCTGCAGTAACTGCATCCTCCACCAATGAGGCTGCTGTGCTGGGTGGGGATGCTGATATGGAATGTGCTGCTCAGCTGGCTACCAGGTGGCAGGTTGGGCCCAGAGGTGCAGAGCCATTGAGGTTCCTGCAAGAGTGAAAGGATCTCCCGGAGCCCTCACCTCATTCCACTTACCTATCTGCCCAGAGGCATTACAAAGGAGCTGGGAGAGGCTGTCAAGTTTTGAAGTTAATGGCCTTGAACAGTCTATTGTCACTAAAAAGATTGTGCAGATTCTACAAATTTGTTTTCAAATGGTCTAACAGCCCTGTTGGAAAGAGCAATGGTACAAAATTCAGGCCAGCCCTGTGTCCAATGATCTCCAGGTTAAGGAATCATCTCAGGGACATGGATGAAGAGGTGGGGTCATCGCCTCCACCCACCATATATCATCATGGGGTCATCCCTTCATGCCGATAGGCAAACTGAGGATCCAGGAACCGAAGATCACACAAAATCACCAGAGGTGGCCATTCCAGGCCCTTTGGTCCCCATCCCGGCTGGGGTGCCACCCCAAGTCTTGCCCTAGGAGCTGAGGTCATAGCAATGAGGAGGGGAATAAGCCAACATAATTCCTGTCCAAGGAGTTTACAAAACCCACAGGGACTGTGGGGGTGGACAGGACAGATTCTACCAACTGCTAAGTACCACAGACATGCCAGGCACTGTGGCTCACACCTGTAATCCTAGCACTCTGGGAGGCAGAGGTGGATTGCTTGAGCTCAGGAGTTCCAAACCAGCCTGAGCAAGAACAAGACCTTATCGCTACTGAAAATAGAAGGAAAGGCTCAACGCCTGTAGCTCAGCAGCTAGGGCACCAGCCACATACACGGGAGCTGGCAGGTTTGAATCCAGCTCCGGCCTGCCAAATAACAATGACAACCAGAACCAAAAAAATAGCCGGGCATTGTGGTGGGCACCTGTAGTCCCAGCTACTTGGAAAGTTGAGGCAAGAGAACTGCTTAAGCCTCAGAGTTTGAGGTTGCTGTGAGCTGTGATGTCACAGCATTCTACATAGGGTGACATAGTGAGACTCTGTCTCAAAAAAAAAAAGAACAACAACAAAAAAACTAGCCAAGCGTTGTGGTGAACACCTGTAGTCACAGCCACTTGAGAAGCTGAGGCAACAGGATTGCTCAAGAGCAAGAGTTTGAGGTTTGAGCTATGATGATGCCACAGCACTCTACCTAGGACAGCAGAGTGAGACTCTGTCTCAAAAACAAAACAAAAAGTACCACAGACAGAGTAAAGCAAGAAAGGTGGGTTCAGGGCAGCAAATGGAGCCCCCAGAGGTTGGAATATTGAACTAGGCAAAGATGTGATTGTATGTCTCTCCAGTCCCCAGGCACTTTGGCATCTGGCCAATAATACCACATCCCAGGTGTTTTGGGGGCCTTTCCTTCCATCCCATGCCAACGAGACCAGGGTCCTTGTTCAGCCTCAGACCCTCTGAGCCCACCCACCTGTCTCCAGTCAGCTAGGTAAACTGTTCAACCTTTACAAGTAACCCATATCTACCTACCTTTTCTTTGGCACCAGGCTGTTATGCATGCCCATGGGTCCCACATGCATGTTGGGGAAGGAGGGTTCTTTCCATCCACCCCCATCCCAGAGCAGTCAGCTGAAGGCCTTAGAAAGGGTCCACCACTGCCCTTTCCAATATCTCCAGAAAGTGGGGGAAGGGACTGGAGAAGGTATATGGAGTAAAGACCAGACTTCCAGGGCCAGAGACCAAAAGAAAATATCCTCAGGCCTGGGATGTGGCATACATCTGTAATATCAGCACTTTGGCAGGCCAGGGCAGAAGGATCCCTTGACCACAGAAGTTCAAGACAAGCGTGGGCAAAATGGCAAGACCCCCATTTCTAAAAAAAAAGAAATTAAAATTAGCCAGGCATGGTGGTATGCACCTGTAGTTCCAGCTACTTGGGAGACTGAGGCAGGAGGATTGCTTAAGCCCAGAAGTTCAAGACCAGCCTGGGAGGCTAGGCCAGGTGGTTCACACCTGTAGTCTAGCACTCTAGGAGGCCAAAGCAGGTGGACTGCTTGAGCTCAGAAGTTCCAGACCAGCCTGAGCAAGAATGAGACCCCATCTCTACTAAAAATAGAAAAACTTGCCAGGTGTCCTGTCAGGTTCCTATAGCCCCAGCTATTCAGGAGACTGAGGCAGGAAAATTGCCTGAGCCTAAGAGTTTGAGGTTGCTGTGAGCTATGATGATGCCACAGTACTCTACCCAGGGCCACAGAGTGAGACTGTGCATAAAAAAAAAAAAAAAACTGACCAGCATGGGCAACATAACAACACCCCATCTCTAAAAGAAAAAAATTAAAATTAGTGGCTCAATGGGTGGAGTGCTGGCCACATATTCAGAGGCTCACACATTCAAGCCCAGCCTGGGCCAGCTGAAACAACAATGACAATTGCAACAACAACAACAACAAAAATAACCAGGCATCATGGTGGTTGCCTGTAGTCCCAGCTACTTGGGAGGTTGAGGCAATTAAGCCCAAGAGTTTGAGGTTGCTGTGAGCTATGACACCATGGCACTCTATCCAGCGCAACAGTTTGAGACGCTGTCGCAAACAAAAAAAAAAATTAGCCAAGCATGGCAGTGTGCACCTGTAGCCTATTTGGGAGACTGAGCCAGGAGGCTTGCTTGAGCCCAAGAGTTCTAGACTACAGCTAGCTATCATGGTGCAACAGCCTAGGTGACAGAGTAAGTCCCTGTCTCAAAAAAAAAAAAAAAAAACTACCCATAGCTGGGAGCTGGCTTCCTCTGATTTCTGATTCCTGAATTTTTGTTGTTGTTGTTACAGTTTGGCCAGGGCAGGTTCCAACCCACCACCCTCAGTATATGGGTCCAGCACCCTACTCACTGAGCCACAGGCACCACCCTTTTTTTTTTTGAGATAAAGTCTCACTCTGTAGCCCTGGGTATAGTGCTAGGGAAATAAACAAAAGAGAACACCAACCCTGCTGTGAACAGACAGTAAAATACAAGCTGGGCAGGGCTGAGGTTGCTGCAGATGGGGATGTCCTCTCTGAGGTGACAATTGTCCTACAACCTGAGGTGAAGGAAGTGTTAGCCCCAAGCAGAGGGCACAGTAGATGCAAAAGCCCTGAACAGCAGAGAGCTGAAAGGAAGTGTGAGAAAGGGGGCAAGGAAGGAGGGGAAATCATAGAAGTGGATGGGGGCAAGACTCGCAGGGCCCTGTGGGCCAGGTAGGAGTGGGGTTGTGAGTAATAGGGAATCTTAGAGGGTTTGGGGGAGGGATAATGCCCAGACCTCAAGACCCTACCCCAAACTCCTTTGCAGGCCTCCTTGCACCTGGAATATGGAGACCCCACCACGCAACCCCCTCTGGAGAGGGAGTGACCGGCTTGTGAGTGATTCTGATCAATGGCAGAACACAGAAGAAGGGCCCACAGCCCCAGCTGGGCACCTTGCCCAGGCCCTCCTGTACCAACCAGGACGTTGGCATCCTCGAGCATCCCGAGGCTGGAGTGCACCACCCGCTGTGTGTCCTGCCTGACCTGGCCCGGGACAGAGCTGGCTGGCAGATGTTAGTTTTGGCTCCTGGGGTGTGGAATGCAAGTTTTGAAAGGAGGGCTACCAGGTGTGAAAACATAATAAAGTGTGTATTTTGGACTAGCATGTCCCAGCTATATGTTGGCAGCCCCTTGCCTACCTGGGGTCAGTCCTGCCCTCTAATCCTCCAGAGACGTTGGAGACCAAAGCATGGGCCCTTTGCCTCTGTGCCTGAGGACTGGAGGGGAATAGGACAGGGAAACATCCAGGCCATGCCCCAACACCAAGAGGCATGGACTCTAGGACATCTCACACACATCACTCAGTACCTGCCAGGGGCAGTACAGAGATTAAGAGTGAGTACCAAGGGAAGACTGAGGAGTGTTCAGCACCTAAGGGACAACACAGAGACTGCAGAGGGCACAGAGGAGACGGTGACAGAAACAGAGATGATGAGAGGAGCAGAGACGGGCACAAATGGTGGGAGACATGGAGAAACAGGAAGAGAATCATAGACGAAAACCAGGGAGGGGCAGAGGAGGAGAGGATGAGGGCCAAGGAGATAGCAATGGAGCTGGAGAAATCACAGCTGCAGTGAGAGGGACCATGGGCAGGGTGCAAGAGGCCACTGGGGGTCTGGAGACCCTTGAAGACATTCAAGAGAAAGAAGACAGGCCCGTTATGTCCCCAACACAGATGCCTGCCTCACTAGGTCCCCAACTCTGCCTGAGCCCACGGTTAGCCCTGCAGCAGTACTGAGTGTGGGAGGGACAGCAGTCACCATGTATTTGCCTGGCTAGTGAGGAAGGTTCTGGGCAACTGGCTGTCCTACTGCAGTGGGTCCAACGGTTCTGTGCTGCCTACCACACGCTCACAGGCACCTGGACCTCCAGCAATAGCTCCAGCTGACTCAGCACTACTCTCTAGTGTCCCCACCTGCCCACCCTGGGCCCACCCACGTCTCTGCTGCTGACGCTGCCCTTGACACTGATGGCCAGTAGCAGGCCTGGCAAGCACAGTCATGATCTCAGGACATAGGAAGATCCAGATTCAAATCTCCACTCTGCCACATACTTGCTGTGTGACCTCAGACAAGTTAGAGAGCTTGCATTTTCCCCATCTCCTTGTCTTTGTCTGTTTGGTCATAACAAAAGTACTGTACTGAGGGCTTGTAAACCACAGACATTTATTTCTCACAGTTCTGGAAGCTGGGAAGTCCAAGATCAAGGCACCACCAGATTCAGTGTCTGGTGAGGGCCACTTCCTGGTTCACAGATGGTGACTTCTCACTGTCCTCCCTGGTAGAAGGAGCCAGGGAGCTCTCTCTCTCTCCAATGTGTGTGTATTTGTTTTGAGACAGTCTTACTTAGTCACCCTGAGTAGAGTGCTTTGGTATCGTAGCTCATAGCAACCTCAAACTCTTGGGCTTGAGTGACCCTCTTGCCTCAGCCTCCTGAGTAGCTGGGACTACAGGTGCCTCCCACCATGCCCAGCTACTGTTTTGTTTTGTAGAGGTGAGGTCTCCCTCTTGCTCAGGCTAGTCTCCAACTCCTAAGCTCAGGCTATCCACCCACCTCAGCTTTCCAGAATTCTAGATTACACCATGCCCAATATTCACCAGCCTCTTTTGCAAAGGCACAAACCCCATTCTAAAGGGCTCCACCCTCGTGGCCTAATCATCTCCTGAAGTCCTCACCTCCTGATACCATTAACATAAGGGTGAAGAGTCTGGCACAGGAGCCTACATAATGGCTTGCACCTATAATCCCAACTACTCGAGAAACTGAGGCAGGAGGATCCTTCAAGGCCAAAGAGTTCAACACCAGCCTGGGCAACATATTGAAACCCCATTAAAAAAAAAAATTGGAACGGTGGCACCTGTGGCTCAAGGGGTAGGGCGCCGGTCCCATATGCCGGAGGTGGCAGGTTCAAACCCAACCCCAGCCAAAAAAAAAAAAAAAAAAACACCAAAAAAAAAAAAAATTGGAACATAGCACTTCTTATGCTAATTTTATCTGTAAGGAAATTTATGCTTTCATCAGGATACGGAATCTTACAAATGGTGGCATTATTTATTTCATAGCATTACTGTTTATTGTGTGTATTCACATCTGGTAGCCCTCATTTCTAAAGAAATCAGATACGTACTCCCTTCCTCTGGCCAGATGCAACACTGCGATAGTCTTTCATACTTTGTCGCTGCTAATTTTGTCAGGCTGTCATTTGGGGGTGGGGAAGAAATGTGTTTATAAAGATTCTTAGAAGTAATACCTTCATATTTAATGGCAGATTTATAGCTTTTAGAAAATTCTTAGTATTTCTACTATTTAGTTTTTGACTTTTTATTAAGGTGAAATACACATAATGTAAAATTAACCATTTGAAATACATTCACAATGTTTGTGCACCTCTCACTTCCTTCTGGTTCAATAACATTTTCATCAGGGATGATGGGATCTGGGATCCAAAACCAGGAATGTTCTGAGTTATGGACTGACAGATTAGGTGTGTGTGGGAGCTGGGCCAGGAGATGAACTCTGCCCTGTAATAACTGCTAATGCTCAGCCAGTACTGTCTCCATGAGAGGCATCATTCATTGTATACCTTCTCACCATAACTAGGAGGGATGTGCTCCTATTATTCCCACTTTATAGATGGGAAAATTGAGTCACAGAGGAGGTAAAATTACTTGCCCAAGGCCATAAAACTAATCAGTAGCTGTATTATTATTATTATTATTTTTTTTTTTTTTGGAGACAGAGTTTTACTCTGTTGCCCTGCGTAGAGTACCCTGGCATCATAGTTCACAGCAACCTTGAACTCTTGGGCTCAAATGATCCTCTTGCCTCAGTTTTTCATCTTTAGGAGAGACAGGGTCTCACTCTTGCTCAGACTGGTCTCAAACTCATGAGCTTAAGCAGTCTGCCCACCTTGGCCTCCCAGAGTGCTAGGATTACAGGCATGAAGTAACTGTATTATTATTATTTTTTTTTTACACAGAGTCTCAAGCTGTCACCCTGGGTAAAATGCCATGGTGTCATACCTCACAGCAACCTCCAACTCTTGGGCTCAAATGATCCTCTTGCCTCATTTTTTTCTATTTTCAGTAGAGACAGGGTCTTGCTTTTTTGCTCAGGCTGGTCTCAAACTCATGAGCTCAAGCTATCCACCCACCTCGGCCTCCCAGAGTGCTAGGATTACAGGTGTGAGCCACTGCGCCTGGCCTGTTATAACTTCCTATAGCAGAAATTTATTCTTTCACAGTCTGGCAGGCAGATATTCAACATGGGTGCTCCTGGACTAAAATGGTGGTGTTGGCAGGACCACAAGCCCCTGAGAGCTTCAGGGGAGAAGCTTCCCTTGCCCTTCAGCTTCTCCTGGCTCCAGGAGTCCCTTGGCTTGTGGCTGCTTCACTCCAATCTCTCCCTTTGTCTTCAGATGACCTTCTTTTCTCCCTGTGACTTTTATAAGTATACTCATCACAGTGGTGTTTACAACTAATTGATCACAAGCAGTTATGTATTCTTTGTTCTTTCTCTACTCCCACTGCCTCACTTGACTGGGGGGGGGGGGAAGATACTAAGGCCAACCCAGTCAAGCCAGGTGCTATAGACTGAATTGTGTCCCCCCTCAATTCATATGTTGAAGCCTTAACCTCCAGTATACTAACCAGAGATGAGATCTTTGTGAGATAATTAGGGTTGAATGAGGTCATAAGGTTGGGATTGTAACCCAACAGGACTGTGGCCTTAAAAGAAGAGGCAGATCAATCGTCCTTTCCCCTTTCCTTTCTCCCTCCATCTCTCTACTGCCATCATGTGAGGGACACAGCAAGAAGGTGGCTGTCTTCAAGCCAAGGAGAGACTCCTCACCAGGAACCAAATTGGCACCTTGATCTTGGACTTTAGAGCCTCCAAAACTATGAGAAATAAAGTCCTGCTTGTTCAAGTCATTCAGTCTATGGCATTTTATTTTATTTTTGTAGAGACAGAGTTTCACTTTATCGCCCTCAGTAGAGTGCTGTGGTGTCACAGCTCACAGCAACCTCCAACTCCTGGGCTTAGGCAATTCTCTTGCCTCAGCTTCCCAAGTAGCTAGGACTACAGGCACCTGCCACAATGCCTGGCTATTTTTTTTGTTGCAGTTTGGCTGGGGCCGGGTTTGAGCCTGCCACCCTTGGTATATGGGGCCAGCACCCTACCCACTAGGCCACAAGCACTGACCAAGTTTTTTTTTTTTTTTGTTTTGTTTTTTAATTGCAGTTTGGCCAGGGCCAGATTCAAACCCACCACCCTCAGTATATGGGGATGGCGCCCTGCTCACTGAGCCACAAGCGCCGCCCTATACTGAAGTCTTAAACCCTCATACCTCAGAATGTGGCTGTACTTGGAGATGGGGCCTGAAAGTAATTAAGTTAAAATGAGATCATATGGGTGGGCCCTAACTCAGTGTGACTGGTGTCCTGATTAGGACACAGACATGCACAAAAGAACAAATTCATGAGGACACAGGGAGAAGGCAGCCATCTACAAGTCAAGAGTGGCCTCCAGAGAACCAGTGCTGCTCATGCCTTCAGGACTGTGAGAAAATGAATTTCTGTTGCTGAAGCCTCCAGTCTGTGGTATTTTGTGTGGCCAAGTGGGCAGACTCATGTAGTCCTTTTTCCAAATCTTCCTTTATGCTGGGAGGTTCCACTATAGCAGCAGAGCTGGGGCTGAACCCAGGGAGTCTGGCTGCAGGGTCCTGCTATGACCCACTAGGCCCAGACCTGTTTCATGCACATAAACCCAACTGGTCCTCTAGGCAGCCCCACAAAGCAGGATATTGGAAAGAAGTGAGGAAACTGAGGCATAGGGCAGGGTCCAGCCAGCAGCACTGGCACATTCACTAACTTGGTTCCATCTGTCCTCATTTGTCAGTTGGGGCACCCAGAGCGCAGGACAGAGGAGAGCTCATCTAGGCTCAGGCAGCAGAGAGACCCCTGCTCATGCTGCGCCTCTCCCCCACACCCATTATCTCTCTTCAGAGCAGAATTGAGAATAGCTGGGGACTAAACCGATGCAAGGGGTGCCCCCACTGAAGGGAGGAAGCCCCCTGGCCTCACTAAGCGTCTTGGGTTCACCCTGGAAAGAATTCAAAAGGCAACTAGAGAGGCAACTAGAAACTTTATTGAGAGAGTGACAACAGACCCTATCCATAGAGTAGGGGTCCTTTCTGAACCAGGAGAGGAAACTTGTATGGGACAATGGTGACATTTTTATGTGTTCAGACACCCCATTACAAAAAAGCCCTATGGGGTGGCACCTGTGGCTTAGTGTGTAGGGCACTGGCCCCATATACTGAGGGTGGCAGGTTCAAACCCAGCCCCAGACAGCTAAAACAGCCGTGACAACTGCAAACAAAAAATAGCCAGGCGTTGTGGTGGGCACCTGTAGTCCCAGCTACTTGGGAGGCTGAGACAAGAGAATCACTTAAGCCCAAGAGCTGGAGGTTGCTGTGAGCTGTGACGCCATAGCACTCTACTGAGGGTGACAAAGTAAAACTCTGTCTTAAAAAAAAAAACAGCCCTATGAGATGGTGCCTGTGGCTCAGTGGGTAGGGCGCCAGCCCCATATACCGAGGGTGGTAGGTTCAAACCCAGCCCCAGCCAAACTGCAACAACAACAAAAAAAAGGAAAAATAGCTGGGCGTTGTGGTGGGCACCTGTAGTCCCAGATACTCCGGAGGCTGAGGCAAGAGAATCGCCTAAGCCCAAGGATTTGGAGGTTGCTGTGAGCTATGATGTCACAGCACTCTACCAAGGGTTAATAAGTGAGACACTGTCTCAAAAAAACAAACAAACAAAGCCAGCCCTATGTAACCAGCATTGTCTTGTGGTCAGGCTGTACGTATTAATCATGAACTGCTGTCACAGAAAGCTAAGCCCAAACAGTGACTGTAAGGCATCCAGTTTGGTAATTTATCCATCCTCCCACTGGTGGTCCTGGCAACGTCCTTGTTCAGGGAGGTCAGGCTCAGGCTCAGGCTCTCCCGACCTTCCTTTTCTTCCTCATCCCTACGTGAAAATCTTAGCTCTGGGTGAGCAGAGCCCTGACTTCAGTTTTCCTGCCAAAAACAAGGACAGGCCTTCCTTCCTCTCCATGCTGGGGCTTAGGGCTGGGCAAGGGACATCCTCACTGCCCTGTGCCTCTCCCCTGCCCTGACACTGGGGGCACCCTGAGAATCCCCAGGCCTGCTTCAGCAGCTGGAACCAGCAGGAAGGAGCCAGTGCCCAGCCTAAGTCTCTCCCTCTGTGCCCCGTGAATAGTGGCCTCCAAAGATGTCCACCGCCTAATCCCTGGCACTTGTGACCATGGTAATTCACATGGCAAAAGGGACTCTGCAAATGGAATTAAGTTAAGGATCTCGAGATGATGACCTTGGGCCCTATGGAACAATCAGTGCCTTTGTAAGAGGAATTTTGGAGGGCAGAGCCCAGAAGAAAAGGGATGGAGGGAAGCAGGGGCTGCAGACAGGAGGGGTCCTCCCCTGTGCCTCCAAAAGGAGGTCTTGAGGTGACTGTAAGATGCACCTTGGACTTCTGACCTCCAGGATAGAGACAAAAGAAATTCATTTCTGGGGTTATTTGCTTCAGTAGCCCTAGGAACCATGTGGCACCCCAGCTCAGCCCTGGGCATAGGTGGAGCCTAGCTGGGGTACCCCACACTGCCCAACATCCTCCCCTGCCCATACTGTACCCTCCCACCACGCTAGGGGTGCCAAGTTCCTCCCAGCCTTGGGAGAAACCACCTGTGTCCTCCCCTCCTCTGACACCTCACCATCTCCGCCCCCACTTACTTCTCCCCTCCTCACTCCGGGGCTTGCTAAACCCCAGAATTCTGGGATGACCCCCGGAGTCAACACTTAAACGTCTGCTGGAGGCCCCTCCAGGGGCCAATTTTCCCTGGAGATGCTGAGAGGGAGAGCAAGAGGCTGGGGCAGGTGCACAAGGCCAGGAGGGCTGAGATGGGCCTGGCGCCTATCTCCCCCTACTTGTGTGCAACTCCAATTAAGGGTCCTCAACGCTAATCGCTGCGGTTGACTCACTGTTGGCCTCCCCTCCCTATTGAGGTCTTTGTCCCCTTAATTGGCTATCTCCAGCATGATTCTCTGCCCCCACGTTCATGCCGTCCCACATCCCAGGTCCAACTATGTGCTAATTGGGCACTCGGGGGGCACTGAAAGCCCCCTCCACTCCCTGCTCCCTATATCAGCCCCACCTGCCGCTCCCTCAGACCTCAGGTCCAGCGCCTGGAGATGGAGTCAGGCTTAGGACCAGAGGGATGCCTTGGCCTAGTTCTCTAATTCTGGGGCACCACCCAGAGCCCACTGCCCCTCCTCCTCACAGATTTGGGGAGTGCTTTCTGATACACAGCATTGTGGAGAGTTATTCAGACCACCTCAGCCATGCACCCTGGGGCCCCTGCAGTCCCTGTGGTCTCTGAGCCTGGCCCCCAGGAGCTATGTGCCTTTGTGAGTGGGGCAGCCACCCACATGCTGCGGGCCCTGCAGCCCCGGCGCCTGCGTCCCCCCAAGAGGAGGCCCAACCACAGGCGGTTTCTGCACAACCAGATCTGCAGGTGAGGCACTTGGGGGCTACAGGCAGGTGGGGGGAGAAGCCAGAGCCTTTGGTTTGGGGGAAACCTGGCTCAGGCAGGAGAGAGAGAAGTAGATCTCAGGGCTCCTGCTTATGGAGTGCCTACTGTGTTCCAGGCCTATACCAGGCCTTGGAGACCCATCCTTGAGCAAAGTAGATAAAATTCCTTGCCTTCATGGAGCTTGTGTTCCACTGGGGGTGGTAGACAGTAAGGAATGACCAAAATAAATAAGTAAACGGCACAGTGTGATGCAAATGGACAGATGACCCTTAGATACAGATGCTAAGGTTAGAAAGAAGCCAGTCACAGAAGGCTCCCCACATAGGATTTCATGCACATAAAATACCCAGAGTAGGCAAATCCAGAGAAACAGAAAACCAATTAGAGGTTGCAGGGCTGGAGATGGAGAATGGGGTTTCCTTTGGAAGTGATGGAAAGTTCTAGAATAAAAGGTGGTGGTCACGCAACATTGTGAATATTCTAAATGCCACTGAATTGCACACTTTGCAAGATGGTAGATTTTATGCTGTGTAAATTTTACCTCAATTTAAAAAAAATTGTGTAGTACAATAGAAGCTGATGAGCACTATGGAGAGAAAAATAGAGCCAGGAGGGAGCACTGGGGAACTGGGGAGACTCCCCAGAAACAAACAGCATCATATGATATTAGATTTTTTGTTAAATAAACCTTTCCATGGATATTTAACATACAGACAAAAATACACACGTATCATCAATGCAGAGCTTGAAGAATTTTCCCAAAGGGAATTTTCCCAAAAGGAGGCTCTTAGTGTAACTAACACTTAGATCCAGAATCAGAGCATTGCTTGTCCCCTGAGGTCCTCCAGTAAGTAGCTCCTTACCATAAACTATCATCCTGATTTCTCTCCCCATAGATAGGTTTAGCCTGTTTTTGAACTTTAAATAAATGGAGGCACATAGCCACTACTTGTGATTTGCACCTCTTCTGATCAACATTAGGTTTGTGTGTAGTTTGCCCAGGCTGTCACACAAAGTGCCACAGACACTTGTGGCTTACACAACAGGTATTTATTATCTCTGGAGCTAGAAGTTGGAGATCAAAGTTTCAGCAGGGCTGAATGTTTCTCAGGCCTTCCTCCTTGTTTTGCAGATGGCTGTCTTCTCCCTGTGTTCTCACGGGATTGTCCCTCTGTGTGGGTCTGTGTCCTAATCTCCTCATTTTATAAGGACACCAGTCAGATTGGATTAGGGCCCACCCTCATGACCTCATTGCAATTTTATCTCCTCTCTAAAGACCTTGTCTCCAAATATAGCCACATTCAGAGGCACTGGGAGAGTAAGAACCCCAACATATGAATCGGGGGTGAGACACAATTTAGCCCACACAGTTTGTGTGCTCAGTCCACATTGTCAGTGAAGGATTAGGAATGCTAGTGGGGAAACAATGCAGTGACTATTGTAGTGGAGATGCTGAAAGCTGGGCAGATTCAAGGGCTATATAGGAAGCAGAATCCATAGGCCCATTGTTAGCCCATAGTGCACCTTTATGTGAATATTTTTTAAAACACACCCCTTCCTTGAGACATTTGTGGGGAGGGTGGCAAGATCAGTGGCTCGCATCTGTAATTCTAGCACCCTGGAAGCCAAGGTGGGTGGATTGCTTGAGCTCATGTGTTCAAGTCCAGCCTAAGCAAAAGTGAGACCCCCATCCCTACTAAAAATAGAAAAACTGAGGCAAGAGAATCGCTTGAGCCTAAGTTGGAGGTTGCTGTGATCTATGATGCCACAGAACTCTACCCAAGGCGACAGTTTGAGACTCTGTCTCAAAAAAAAAAAATACACTTTTTATTTTTATATGGTAGAACATGGTCCTAATAAATCCAAATTATCATAAATGTGCCTAGAGTTGGGCTTGAGATGCTGCCTGGGCACAACCTCAACAACTGTTCAGAGCTTCCCTATGAGTGAGGTCAGAAGAACGAATTGTCAAACTCAAGAAAATGGAGCTAGGAGAAAAAGGAGATTAGTATGGAAAAAGAGAAGGGACACACCTCTCTAGGGAGGGCAAACAGGAGAGGAGTCATTCATGGTCACCTAAGTAACATCTGTCTCTGCAGGCAGTTCACCAAGATCGAGGCTGCAACCCAGCGCCTGGCCTTGTCCATCCTGTCCCAGGAGGCACCTCCCGAGAGACGGCCATTCCGAAAGCCGCCACCACCACCACCGTCCCCTTTCCTAGGGGTTGCCTGTGCTGTGGCCCCCACCAAGGCACCCCATGCCAGTGCCAGCCTGAGCCTTGCTGCCCTGGAAACCTCCACCCTCGACCTCTTTGATGACATTGTGCCCTCCCCAGAGTGCTCCTCCATGCCATCTGACCCCTCTTTGTATCCTCTGCTCACTGGTGCACCCCTGCTGTCATTGGATCTGTCCTATCTTGCTCTGGACCAGCCAGACCTGAGGCAGGTCCCACAATGCTACAATCCCCTGCCCCTTGCCCAGCATGCCCTGGGGGGAGGGACAGGGCTCCTGGCTCACAACTGGGGCTGGGGGGACAGGCAGGACCTACCTTGTGCCTGGGATTCCCAGGGGATCCCTGAGGGCTGGGGGCTGTACTCCCTGTGATGCCCAACCACAATGCCACCTAGACCCCAGACCAGAGCCCCCCCCCCCCGCCATGATGGCTCTTCAGCACACTCCCAGAGAATCTCCTGACCCTTTCTGCAGCCCCTGAGAAAATAAACCAAGCCCAGACCCCCACTGCAGACCACTGCCTGAGGGGTCTCCTCCTAAGGCCAGGGCCCTCACCTCTGCCTCTTCTGGCACCCCTCACTCTTGGACCCCTGGCTGGTCTTCATCCATTTATTCCCAAAGATTATTGACCACTTATAATGGGCCAGGCCTAAGGGAGTTGTCAACAGTGGACAAGGCAGACAAGATTCCTGCCTCATGGAGCTCATGTGTGCATGTGTGTGTGTTAGGGGTGGGGACTGGATTGACAATAAATGAGTACATCCATATTCTTTTTTTTTGAGGCAGAATCTCACTCCATCACCCTGGCTAGAGTGATATGGCCACATAGCTCACAGCAACCTCAGATTCCTGGGTTCAAGTGATGCTCCTGCCTCAGCCACCCAAGTAGCTGGGACTACAGGCACCCATCACAACACCCCAGATAGTTTTTCTATTTTTGGTAGAATCTAGGTCTTGCTCTTGCTCAGGCTGGTCTTGAACTTGAGAGCTCAAGTGATCCACATGCCTCAGCCTCCCAGAGTGCTAGGGTTACTACTGGCCTAAGCCACTGCACCTGGCCTAATCCATAATTTTTTTTTTTCAAAAAGCAAGATAAATTTCAAATTTCAGATCCAAATCAGTGCTGTGAAGAAAATAAAACAGTGCCCTGATGGAGTGCCTCCTTGACATTGGGTGGTCATGGAAGGCCTTGAATGTCAGGAACAGCCAGCATTGGAAGAGCTGTAGCTCCAGGCAGCAAGAAGGCATGTGCAAAGGCCCTGAGGCGGGGTGTTGGGGAAACAGCAGGGAAGGCTAGTGTGGGGTGAGCAGAGTAAAAGGTGGGGTCTGAGGGGATCCATGAAGGCAGACCACGAATTGGGAGGAGTTTGTTTTTTTATTCCAAGACCCTTGGGAAATCTCTTTTTCTCAAGCCTCATTACCAAGCGCAGAGTTACAAACATCACCTGAAGAGGTGACAGCTGTACAGATGGGGAAACCGAGGGAGCCGTCACATACCTCACTTAACCGTTCCCTTAACCCTTTCCTAGAAGGTGCTTAGGTGTCTTTGTAAGCCTTTGCCTTTTGACAAAAGGGCCAGGATTCGAACCCCAGGCCTGCCGCTACTCTGGGCACGGCCTCCCGCTATCTCCTTAGTTCTCGGTGATCCGGTCCGCACCGCGGGGCGAACCGCGATTGGCCGTTTCTAGCTAGACTCGGAAGTCTCCGCGACCACCGCGCCACTCCGCCCCAGCGCACGCCACTCAGACCCTATGCCTCTCCATTGGTTGCATATGCTGCCTCCCCGCCCCTGATGTGCCAGTGAGGGCCAATCACGCTCTCAGCACCGGAAGCAGCGGTGCTTGCAAATTTGCTGAGGGAGGGGGCGGGGCGGGGCAGAATTGGGAGTACCTATTGGTTTGCTCCTCCCGGGTGGGCGGAACGTGGATGTCCTCAGGGTGGAGGTGGGGCGCAAAGACAGAAGTGCGTGCGAATTGGCCGAGAGAAGGGGGCGTGCAGAGCTGGGTGAGCGTCGATTGGGTGACTTGTACCTTGTGGGCGGGATGCGGACGGTTCTGGGGACTGCCCTCGTGCCCAGACGGAGAGAAACGGTGACCCCGCCTGGGAACCCGGCGAGAAGTCCTCAACTGGGGGAGTCCGAGCGCCGAGTGGTGAGTGTCCTTGGGGTCCCACCTGATGGTCTGGGCCCGAACTTGGCACCTCTCGCTATCCGCGCTGCTTGCAGACTGACTTTCCCCCTTGCAAATGGGGAAACTGAGACTCTGGCGGGGAGTCCTGGGCCAAGGTCACACAGCCAGAAGGACTCCACCTGACCCCTCCAGAATTGTCTGGACAGGGACTCGAACCCTCACTGGGTCGTGACCACCTTCTCTGTACCCTAACAACCCTGCAGGGTGAGTGGGTTTAATCTCCATTTCTCCAGGGAGGAAACTGAGGCTCAGACAGAGACTGAAACTTGCCCCAGTTCACACAGCCAGGAAGTCTGGGTTCCAAGGCTAGGTTCCCTGAGGCCCCATGGGGAAATAATCAGCTCTACACCTCCCTCCCCAGGTTGCTACCCACCTGCAGCCATGCCTCCGTTTGCCTTGGGCACTGTCCACCCTGGGCTGAAACTTCTCATCACTCCCTTGACACCCCCAAACCAGTCTCCAGCCCAGACCTCCCTCCAAATTTCACATACACACCTTTTCCCACACATACACTCACCTAGATTTTTCATCTCCCAAAACCAGTTCCCTCCCCAGGTTCTTCAGTTAGTGTTCAGGGTCATGCCCCTTACTGGACCCAAAGCCTGAGGAAAGTTCTCCTCCCCTCCCTCAAGCCCCACCTGCCCCCCACACACACACACACAGTCTCTTGTCCTGCTTCCTCCTGTATATCTCCCCTGCCCTAGTGGACCCCAGCCCCAGACTCCTCTCTAGATTCTGCCTCCAGTCTAGCCCCATCTGGGGCTATGGAGGCCTCTTCATTGTATCTCCTATTTTGAAAACCTTTTATGGAAGAATATCACACATACAGAAAATTGTACAAATCACAAATACACAACTCAAATTTTCATCAAGGGAGCAACTGGTGTAAACAGAATCCAGATCAAGAAGTCAAACATTGGCTGGGCCGGGTGGCTCATGTGGCCCTCTGGGAGGTCAAGGCGGGTGGATTGCTTGAACTCAGGAGTTAGAGACCAGTGGAGCAAGAGCCAGACCCTGTCTCTACTAGAAGTAGAAAAACTAACTGGGTGTTGTGGTGGGTGCCTGTAGTCCCAGCTACTTGGGAGGCTGAGTCCAGAAGTTTGAGGTTGCTTTGAGCTATGACACCATGGCACTCTAGCCTGGATGATAGAATGAGACTCTATCCTCCTCCCCCCCCCCAAAAAAAAGTGGAACATCTGTCACTGTCACTGAAAGGTGACCATTATCTTGACTTCTGACACAACAGATTGGTTTTGATGTTTATAAATGTTTTGCACTTCTTTTATTCTTGCTAGATAACCTGTTAACACAGAATCCAAATTTCAGCAGAAACAGAGAAGGGCACAGTGAAAATCATCTCTTTCACATTCTGTCCCCCAGTGATCCAGTTCCCCCACCCAAGCCTTCCCTTCCTTGCCTGTTTGCCAGAGGTAACAGATATAGACATAAGCAATATACACATTTTCCTTCCTTTTTTTGGCACAAACGGCAGCATTCCATACATGCTGTTCCACTGCCTTTTTCATTTAACTTCTCTTGAACATGTTTCCATATTGTTACTTAAAGAGCTCCCTGGTGTCTTTTTCTGGCTGCGAGGAACCCACTCCAGAGTGGGGATATACCATGATTTATATGCCCAGTGCCCTACCTGTGGACACTGAGATTTATTTCTGCTCCTTTATTCTGCCAAAGAGTCCTGTAATGAATATCCTTGAGTCATTTCACAGGAATATCTGCAGGATAAATACTTAGGAGCAGGTTTTTGGGTCAGAGGTTTGTGCGTGTGTGTGTATGTGTATCCATAATTTTGGGAATTTTGCCTCACAGTTGTCCCTGGAGTTATGATCCACAGTGAATGAGACTAAAGGGAGCCTCTCCGTGCTATAGGCACATGCTGTAGGCCATTCCAGCCCCCAGACTTGTCCCTCTGTGTCTCCCCACTGCCCTCACCAGTGCCCTTGCAATCTACCTGTCAGTTCTACAGCTCCTCCTTCCCTCAGCTGTCCTTTGGGGGCTCAGGTGTCCCCAGGTTCAGCCTTGTGCTCAGGGAAGGAGGAGTTAGCAGGTGAGTGGGAGTGTGCAGGGCCAGGCGGAGGAAACAGCCTGGGAAAAGCCCTGGGGTGGGAGGGGCTGAGCCTGGAGGGTCCAAAGAGCCTGGGTGGTGGGGTACATCTTAGTCCCCAGGACAGAGAGAAGCCCTGTGGGAATGGTGTTTGAGACAGGGGAATAGTAGAGTCAATTTTGTGTCTTCACAGAGATCATTTTTCTCTCTTCACTTCCTCCGGGAGAACTTTGTTGAACTGCCAACACAGATCTGGTTCCCTCGAAATCTGGCACTTATCACAGTTGTAATTATGTGATTAATTAATTCACTGTGGTTTTGTTTTAGAGGGAGTTTCCATTCAATCTTTTTTTTTATTATTGAGATAAAAGTTACTATTTTAACCATCCATTAGTTTTAAATTTTGAGACGTAGTACACATAGAACATATTTCCTGTGGTAGATAGATAGCATTTACAAAATAGCAGTAAACACCAGTGCATGCACCACCAGCTTACAGAATAGCATCCTTTAGGTTTTTTTGTCTTTTTGTTTTGTTTTGTTTTTTTGAGACAGAGTCTCACCTTGTCACCCTCAGTATAGTGCCGTGGCATCACAGTTCACAGTAACCTCAAACTCTTGGGCTTATGCAATTCTCTTGCCTTAGCCTCCCAAGTAGCTGGGACTACAACCACACACCATGACACCCAGCTATTTTTTTAGAGACAAGGTTTCACCCTGGCTCAGGCTGGTCTCAAACTCATGAGTTCAGGCAATCCATCCACCTTGGCCTCCGAGAGTGCTAGGGTTACAGGCATGACCCACCTTGCCTGGCCCAGAACAGCATCCTTTATTTAATCCCAGTGTCCCTCAGCTTCCCAGCTCTCCCTTCACTAAGCCCCCAGGGTCTCCATTTCTCAAATGAATTAAGAAATAAAGGAATGAGCACAAACTGAGGCAGTGGGAGAGAGAGCTGAAGACAAAAGACAAGCTAGAACACCCATTGTGTGACAACTCAGGGACCCAGAAACTAGCCACCCAGGAATATAGGCTGGGACACGCCACTCTGTGATGTGTCCTGGGCTGCTGTGGGGTTTGGGGCAAGTTATGGGCCCCCCTGGATTTCAGTTTCATCCTCTGTAAAAGAATGGCTAATTGCAGGTGGCCTTACCAGCCCAGTTTCTTTTTCATATTCTATGTTTTTTATTGTGGTATAATACACTTACATAAAACTTACCCTTTATGGCTCAGCACCTGTAGCACAGTGATTACAGCACCAGCCACATACAACAAGGCTGGTGGGTTCAAACCCAGCCTGGGCCAGCTAAACAGCAGTAACAACCGCAACAAAAAATAGCCGGATGTTGTGGTGGGCACCTATAGTCCCAGCTACTTGGGAGGCTGAGGCAAAAGAATCGCTTAAGCCCTGGAGTTTGAGGTTGCTGTGAGCTGTGATGCCATAGCACTCTACCGAGGGTGACACAGTAACACTCTGTCTCAAAAAAAAAAAAGGGTGGCACCTGTGGCTCAAAGGAGTAGGGCACTGGCCCTATATGCTGGAGGTGGTGGGTTCAAACCCGGCCCCAGCCAAAAAAACGGCAAAGAAAAAAAAAAAACCTACCCTTTGAACCTTTTTTGTTTTTTGGGGGTTTTTTTGTTTTGTTGTTTTGAGTCAGTGATGCCATCATAGCTCACTGCATCCTTGAACTCCTGGGCTCAAGCAATCTCACCACTATGCCCAGCTTTTATTTTTTTTAAGAATAGGGTCTCACTATATTGCCCAGGCTGGTCTCAAACTCCTGATCTCAAGCCATCTTCCCACCTTGACCTCCCAAGGTGCAGGGATTGCAGGTGTGAGCCACCTCACCCAGCCCCTTTGAACCATTTTAAAGTGTACAGGTAAGTGACACTTAGTACATTCATGGTGTGTGTACTCCTATGGCCATTAGCAGTCACCACAAAATCCTCCCTCCTCAGCTGCTGGCAGCCATCAATCCATTTTCTGTGTCTGTGGGTTTGCCTGTACTGGAAGTTTCATATAAATGGAATCCTACACCATGTGCCCTTTTGAATCTGGCCTTTCACTGAGCACTGTGTTTTTTGGTTTTTTTTTTTTTTCACTCTGTCTCCCTGGCTAGAGTGCCATGGTCTTATAGCTCCCAGCAACCTCAAGCTCCTGGGCTCAAGTGATCCTCTTGCCTCAGCCTCCTGAGTATGTGGGACTACAGGTGTGTGCCACTATACCTGATTTTTCTGTTTTCATTAGAGACGGGGTCTCACTCTTGCTCAAGCTGGTGCTGAGACAGGGGAGTAGTAGAGTCAACTTTGTGTTTTCCCACAGAGATCATTTTTCTCAGGCTGGGATTACAGGTGTGAGCCCCTGCACCCTGCTGGAACACCATGTTTTTGTGGTCCATCCATGTCACAGCATGTGTTAATGTTTTGGTCCTTTCTGTAACTGGATAATATTCCATCAGATGAGGTACCATCCTTACGTTCTAAGACCTGGGAAGGGCTCAGCCAGCCTTTGTTTTTCCACATGGGTAAACTGAGCTTCAGAGAGCAGTCAGTGACCACTCTGGCCAAGTCAGACTTGAAGGCTCTCAAAGCACTACCACCCCCATAGGCTGTGGAGGAGGGAGGTGGCAAAGCCTGCAGTGACATCTGGGCTCCTCAGTGCTGACTCCAGTCCCCTTCACTGGTTGGGCCTCAGTTTTCTCTTGGGGTGGGGTGGGGTGAGGATCAGACCTGGACCATCATTTGGGAGACTCTGGGCAGTGGGCTGGATGCACCACACAGAAAAACAGAGTCCCTGCTGGGGGCACATGGTAATGGAGTTACAGAAGTACTTTTTTTCCCCCTAATCAGGCCCAGGTGAGGTTCAAACTTGCTGCCCCCAGTTTGCAGGGCTAGTGCTCTAACTACAACCTACAGTGCCCAGCTGACACAGAAGTACTTCTTGATACCGTGCAGTCTCTAGAAAGGAGAAGGCTAGGTCTGGAGGTGACACTGGGAGCCCAGTGTAGACATAGTCCATAAGGTTCCCAGGGAAGGGGCATCCACGTGACATAAATAAGAAGCATGTTCTAGGCCCAGGGATCAACAAAGACAGAGACCTATAGGTGGGAAGGTGTGCAAAGCACCCTGGAGCCCAAGAGGCTCTGAGCGCAGGGGCACTGAACAGCCTGAGAGAACCCTACTCCAGCCTGACCCGCCCCACGGACCCTCTGCCCACCCCCAGGAAATGGCAGCTGCCAGGACCAGCCTGGGCCGAGTCCTCCCAGGATCATCTATGCTGTTCTTGTGCGACATGCAGGAGAAGTTCCGCCACCACATTGCCTACTTCCCGCAGATCGTCTCAGTGGCAGCTCGCATGCTCAGGGTATGATGCAGAACCTCCTCCCTCAGACGAAGGGGTCCCAGCCACTCCTTCCTCAGACCCAGGCCTCTCTTCTCCTTCCCCAACAGGTGGCCCAGCTGCTGGAGGTGCCGGCTGTGCTGACAGAGCAGTACCCAGAAGGCCTGGGCTCCACGGTGCCAGAGTTGGGGGCTGAGGGTCTGCGGCCACTGCCCAAAACCTGCTTCAGCATGGTGCCCGCCCTGCATCAGGAGCTGGACAGTTGGCCACAGCTGCGCTCTGTGCTGCTTTGTGGAATCGAGACACAGGCTTGCATCTTGGTGAGATCCTGCCCAACCCCTGGGATGGTTTCCCCATTCTCATGTGAGATCCCCATCCTAAATAAAACATCTCTCCCTCACCCAGAGCCCTCTGCCTCCCTGCAGGACCCCCATCCTGACCTGGGACCTTTGTCCTCCCTGTGGGTCCCATCCTGTCTTAGTACCTCAACCTGACCTGGAGCCCCCACTGTGACCCCAGACCCCTTCATCCCCATTCTGGGTCCCTAATTCTGACCCAGGATCCCCAGTCCCTCATCTGAAACCCCTGTTCTTGTCGGGTTTGGTCCTGACTTCTCTCTGCCCTCAGAACACAGCCCTGGACCTCCTAGACCGGGGACTGCAGGTCCATGTGGTGGTGGATGCCTGCTCCTCACGCAGGTGAGAGGCCCCTCCAGGTGTGAGTGCATGTGGGGTAACCAGGGACACTCATGAAGGAGCACAGGGTGGCATCCACACCTACCTTCCCTCTGTCCTGCTTACAGCCAGGTAGACCGGCTGGTGGCGTTAGCCCGCATGCGGCAGAGTGGAGCTTTCCTTTCCACCAGTGAAGGGCTCATCCTGCAGCTTGTAGGAGATGCTGCCCATCCCCAGTTCAAGGAGGTAATGCCCACCCAACCACCCCCTCTGTGCATCTGCTAATGTCTTATCTTTGGACTCATGGCACACAGCATGCTGCTGCCTCAGGAATGGGGATAAGTTCTTGCATGGGAGACGGCCAGGAACTGCCATAAGAAAGTAGCCAGCATGTAGCCATGAGGACTGACAAAGATGAAAGAGGGAGGTGATCCTGGGAGTGTCAGGGTGCAGAGATATTCTGGGAGGCTTCCTGTAGATGTCTTTAGAATGAAGTGAAGGGAGGGAGCCAGGCCAACTTGGAGGAGGACAATCCAGCAGAAATTCCTGTCCCTCAATCTCCATCTGCTTGGGCGCTGCCCCATTAGGCTCTGGTGCCCTACCCTAGTTTCTCAGATTCCACACCCACCACAAGGTGGCCTTCCTAGGCCAGGGTCTGCCCAGGTACTATGCCCCCCTGCTTCTAATCCTTGGCTCTCAGAATGATGCAGAAATGCCAGAACATGACAGCCCCAGGTCCTGCTAGGTTTCTGTGGGGTGTTCATCAAGCACCTGCTCCAGCCATGGTGGCAACATGAAGGTTTGCCTCCCAGAGTCTGCATCAGGGTGCAGAGATGAAAAGCCAGATCATGGTTAGTCCCACAATGTGACCTGAAGCTGGGAGGAGACTGTGAAGAAGGCTGAGCCAGAATGATGCACGGGGCCTGAAGCAGGGGACAGGAGGGGAAGAACAACCAGACAATCATGAAGTGCTCCTGGGAGAGGTGGGGCTTTACTCGTCTTATTCAAGGAACTGTAACAGGGCCTGGGGATGGGAGGGCACTGTGGTCTCACCCAAAGATTTAGGAGTTCAGCAATGGGTAGCCATTGGAGTTTTGTGCAGAGGAGCCGGCCACAGTCAGCTCAGCAGGGTTTTTTGTTGTTGTTGTTTGTTTGTTTTTTAGGGTTTTTTTTGCAGTTTTTGGCTAGGGCTGGGTTTGAACCCGCCGCCTCCAGCATATGGGGCTAGCGCTCTACTCCTTTGAACCACAGGCAGTGCCCCTCAGCTCAGCAGTTACAAGCTCTCTCTGGCATTGTGTGACCAGTGTACTAGGGAAGATAGCATGGAGGGCTGGAGGGAGATTAGTGAACAGCTGCTTTGGGCATCCAGGGAAGCAGTAACCGGGGCTTGATCAGGGCAAAGGCAGTGGGGATCCTGGCATTGGTTTTTGCTGTCCTCTTTTTTTCTTCATTTTTTTCTTATTTTCTGGAGATAAACTTAGTAAGACTTACTGATGTATGAAACGTGGTTGGTTGCTCATGTCCATCTAAGAAGCAGTTGTATAAATGAGTCTGGAGAGTCCAGGGGCAAAGTCTAGGCTGGATTTGGGAGTCCAGAAGAGGGATGGTAAAGATGAGATAACTTAAGAAGAGGAAAGTATGGACAAGAAGCCCAAGCACAGAGCCATTCACCCTTAGTGGCCCAAGCCAAGAAGGCAGACCAAGATGGTGAGCAGTTAACGTAGCTGAATCAGGTATGTACGATGAAAGGGAAGCTCTAGGAAAACTTTTGAGAAGAAGGAGTATCTGGCTTTGTCAGCTGCTATCAAGAGGGTGTCAGAGATGAAGATTGAGAAGCTTCCCATAGATTGGCCATCATGGAGATGGGCACCTCTTTGACTTTTCCTAACCCGCCCACCCCCTACCCCCACAGATCCAGAAGATCATCAAGGATCCCGCCCCTGACAGCGGGCTGCTGGGCCTCTTCCAAGGCCAGAACCCCCTCTTCCACTAAACTCCTGCCTTCTTGAGGGACGATCACCCTCCTATTACCTGGACCTCAGTGGAAACCTGGTCCCTAGATCCCAAGAGTGGTGCAGTCCACCGGGGTGCCGCCCTCTTGGGATGGGAGGCACGATGCTATCTTGCCATTGGGCAGCTACTCCCGGAAATGCAAATGAGACTTCTGGAGGCTGGGCCGGAGTTGGCTGAGCCAAGATGAAGGCGTGGCTCAGCCCCCGGCTACTTCACGAGATGGGAAGGGGAGGAGGAAGGAGTGTCACAGACTGTGGGACCAGGACTTGCAGAATAAACATTGAAGAGACTGTGGACTGAACCATTCTTGGGTTTGGGGGGTATCCCGGGGGCGACTGGGGGCTGCAGGCAGGAGAAAGAAGGGTCCCCAGCAGGTGGGGAGGGGGAGGTGCCTGTTCTCTGCTCGAAGTCAGTGTAAGGCGAAGGCTGGCCACTGCCACATCTGCACCAAAGCCAGCGCACATCTGCACAGAAGCGAGCGCCTGGGGTCGTCAACACGCTGCCGGCCCCCCCACCCCACCCTCGGTAGTGCGCGCGCACGCCCAGACCCGTCGGCTGGCAGACAAGAGCTGGCTCTGCCTCCCCCGGCTGGCCCCCCACGCCGTCGCCGCCCCCACCCCACAAGGGTCCCGCATCCGGAAAGCGAGGTGAGTGCGACCGCACCCTGGTGCGGAGAGGGAAACTGAGGCATGGGGGACACGGGGTGGGGGGCAGTAAAGAAGGAAGAGACCGACATCTGGATGGGTGGATGGATGGGTAGATGAATGGATGGAAGGACAGATGGCTTCAGACTAGAGGTTCCTGCTCCCTCAAGACTCAGGAGTTTGGGGATCCACATGGGGCGCCCAGAATTCTGCAGCCCCCTTGGAGAGTTGGGAGTTGGGACTCTACAGACCCCTGTCAGAGCTCCCTCCCGTTACCAAGATTCGCAGCCATTACTTCCTCCCCAACCTTGGGGACCGAAGAAGGCAACCTCTCAGTCCTCCAGGGACACAGGCATCAGAGCTCTCGGACAGCCGACCCCCGTTGGGTAATCAGAGCCCCCACCGCCCACCCTGCAAGCCCAGATCCTCCCAGAAGGCCCTGTCCTGGGAGCCCGGAGTCAGAGTGCCCAGCACCCCCCTCTCCCCAGGGACCTAGGAGGAGCCCCTGGGCTCCAGGCGTCGGTGACCCCGGCCCCCGCCTTCCGGATCCAGGTGTCCCCTCTCCTCACCCCCCAGTATGAAGCTTCCCTCTCTGAGGCCCTGTTCGCGTCGCGGAGGCCCCGCTCGCGTCGCCATGGCAACAGGAGTCTATTTTGCGCTGGGAACACACAGCTCCCGCCGCAGCACCCCCCAACCCCCAACGCGACCCGAGTGAAAGTAGGGGGACCAGAGAGAGAGCTCAGGGGTCCGGTGCCCCAGGGGGCCGGGGTGAAGACGAGGGGAGACACACCGAAGCCCAGAAGGACAGAGATCCATAGACAGCAAACCTGGGACAGAGACACAGAGAGGCGTGGGGCCAGGCAGGTAGAGACAAGTGGAGATGGGAGACCTAGGGGACAGACGCAGAAGGGATGTAGAGGCAGAGACAGGCGGAGGGAGGAGGGAAATGGAGGCTCAGAGAGGGGAACAGCCTGGACAGAGACTCTAGGATGGAGAGAGATAGAAACCGGCCAGCAGCAGAGACTCAAAGAGACACAGGCTAAGAAAGACCGTGACCCAAGGGCAGATCGAGTTAGAGATCGCTAAGGGTGGTGGCCGAGGGAGGGGGCGGCTGGAGGCGGCGGTCCTGGAGGAGGGAGGGACAGGGCCTCCCCAGGACCCAGAGACCCAGAGACGGAGACAAATGAGACCGGAAGGCGCAAGGATGGGGAGGCGGCGCGGAGACCTGGTCTCCGCGGCCGCGGGCTGCGCGTCGGAGGAGGGTCCTCCTCCCTCCCTCAGTCCAGGCCTTCCTCGCCGGGGGCGAGAGACAGCTCCTCCGCGCAGCCTCTTAGGATCTCCCGCCCTTCCACCCCCATGCTTGGGAGCTGAGGTCTCCCCAGCTTCCACCCAGAGCCCTCTCCTTCTCTCTGGGCTTTCCTCTGCCTCCTCCTGAACCCATATCCCTACCCCTAATTGACCTGTTAGCACCCCACCCCACGTTCCTAGGAGCTCCTCTCTTTGCCCTCAGACCGCACCGGCCTGCACAAGCCACAGCCTCTCCTCCCACCTTCTGCCAGCCATCGCCCAGCTCCCCCAAATCGCAGAGGAACTGGCTTTTCCTGGGTTTCTGATCCCCTGTAGGTCATGACCTCCCGTCTCTCCTTCCCTGGGGTTTAACCCCACATCTCTAGGTCTCTGCCCATCCTCTGTTGTCTCCTTCCCCTTCAATGTCCCCTCTGTCCCTGTTCACCCCTCTCCAAGACTCTCTCCCACCTCCACCCACACCCTGCACCCTCTTTCTGTGGGCTTCTGTCTCCTCCCTGTCTGTCTCTCTCTTTGTCTCCCACCTCCAGCCTCTTTATCTCCCCCTCTTTCTCTCGGTCTCTGTCCTCTTTGTGGGTATCTGTACCCCTCTAGCTCTCTAACCCCTTCTCCCCAGGCCTCTGTTTTTCCTTCAGAATCTGTCTCTTTCTCTAGGTCTCTGGGCACCCCCTTAAACACCCCCACCTCCCAAAGCCCCTCTTCCTGTTCCTCTCCCAAGTCCTGCGCCAGCCACCCTTCTGCCATCCCAGCTCTGCACCCCAAACCGCAGCTGGCAGGGCTGGGGTGGGGACAGAGGGGGGTGTAGGGTGCCCCATGGTTCTGGGCAGGGGACAGGTGTGGGGGAGTGGCTTCTCTAGGAGCCCAGGGACCATATGATCCTGCTCATCTCCCCAGGATGATTTGTCTCTTAGGTCCTGAGCAGGGGTGGAGTGGGGTATTCAGGGTTCAGGAATAGGGATACTTGGGTTCTGGGGCCCCCCTTCCTCCCAGGCTGTGGAGAGAGAAAACTGTGGAGCGGGTAATTGCCTCTGTGTGTGATGAGAACCAGGTGGGGGTGGAGGTGGGTGTGTCTGGCTGTGGAATAGAGGGTGTCACATGCTGCTGGGGGAAGGTGTGTCTGCACGTGTGTGCATGCACCCATGGGGTTTCAAGGCTGTTATGTGTACAGATAGGTGTGTGTCCACATGTCATTGGGTTGGACACATCCCTGATGGTACTCTGGAGCTCTGTCTGGTCCAGTGTGTCATCACCTCTGAGTCCTATCTACTGAGGCTCAAAATGTGCAGAAATCAATAGTTGTGAGTCTGTGTGGAGCTGTGTGTATGTGTGTCTATGTGTTGGGAGGAAGCTACAGGTGTGTCACAAGGATGACATTGGGTATCCTTGCATGTGTGTCTGGAGCACTGTCTAAGTGTCTTGTATATGTGTGAGTTCTGCTGTGTGTTTTTGTGTCAGGGAAGAGAGGTGTAGGGGAAGAGGAACTAGTTAGTCTCCTGCATCTGGACCGGCCACTGTGTCTGTTAAGCGTGTCCTTGCTCTGCCCACCAATAACTGCTGCCTCACATCAGGAGGGGGAGAGAATCCAGGCGTGCCTGTGTGTTGTGTTTGGGTGCGTTGCTGGCTTTGGAGAGGGTGCCACTGCTCTCGCTCTCCCTCCTCCTCCTCCTGCTGGAGTTGTCAATGGCCTGGAACTGTGTCTCCCATGGTGTGTGCACGTGTGTGCAGTTGGAGGCGCCCGTGAGACTGTTAGCAAATGGAGAAATCATGTCCATGGAGCCCAGCTGGAGGCTTGGCACAGAATGGGGAGTGAGCTAGAGAACCGCTAGCCCATACAGCAGCCTTTGTGCAGATGAGACAAAGGCACACTGCGCCCCTCCTGAGCCAAATCAGTCCCCCCATGTCTATGGTTGGGCAGGCAGATGGCCCCTTTGTGTGAATTTGAGAAGGGCACTCACTTCCCCAGATAGATGCAACCCTGCCAGTGCATGTCTCAAGAAGGAGAGTTTGGCTGGATTTCACCTAATCAGGTAGACCCCTTGTGCAGAACCTACCCAACTGTGCATGACAGCCCTCAATGAATGAAAGAATCTGTATCACTCTATGCCACTCACAGAAGGGGTGTGTCTGTTTGAGTATCATCCCACATCTCTGTGTATAGGATAAAGGCATTCTTGTTCTACACAGGTTGCATTGTTCAGAGGACTGCGTTCAAAGCCCAGCCCCACTTCTTGTGCACTGTGAGGCTCAGGCAAATAACAGGACCACTTGGAACCTTGACATCCTCATCTGAAATACGAATGTGTGTGTGAAAGAAAAAGAGACAGAGAAAACCCACCTCTTGTATTTCTTTCCACATTCATCCACAAGATGTTTATTGAGCACCTGCTATGCATCAGGCACCAAAGCTGGGTGGTGCAGATAGAATGGTGAACAACACAGACAAACACATCTGCTGTGGCTGGGCATGGTGGCTCACGCCTGTAATCCTAGCACTCTGGGAGGCCGAGGCAAGTGGATTGCTTGAGCTCACGGATTCAAGACCAGCCTGAGCCAGAGCGAGACCTTGTCTCTAAAAAATAGCCAGCATTGTGGCAGGTGCCTGTAGTCCCAGCTACTTGGGAGGCTGAGGCAAGAGAATCTCTTGAGTCCAAGAGTTCGAGGTTGCTGTGAGCTATGATGCCACGGCATTCTATCAAGGGCAACAGAGTGAGACTCTGTCTCAAAAAAAAAAAAATCTGCTGTCATGAAGTCTCTAGCCGATGGGAAGAAGATGGACAATAAGTCAATGTTTGTGTATGTGGCAGACCAGAGACATCAGAGCCATGAAAAGATAGGAAACAAGTAAGAAAGCCAGAGTGTGTCTCGGCTGCTGTCATAGGTCCGGCAGAGAAAGCTGTCTGGGAGGACAAGTGAGTGGCACCCTGGAGGAAAGAAGAAAGGCAGACAGCCAGGCCAAGGTCTGTAGGAAGGGGGGTCCCCACTGAAGGGAACAGCAAGTTTGAAGGCAGGAAGGTGGGAACCTCTTGGGCATGAATCTGGAAAGGCAAAAAGAAAAAGGAAAGGATGGGAAAGGGGAGCTCCTGGCACAGAGTTGGGCCCTGAAAAGAAGCCACAGTGGTGTCTGACCAGGGTAGTGGCTGATGGCATCTGACTGACCTATGTTGCTTTTTTAATTGTGGTAAAATACATAAAAAATAAAAGTTAATCATTTCACCATTTTCAAGTGTACAATTCAGTGGCATTTAGGACATTCACTCTGTTGTGCAACCATCACCACTATCTAGTTACAGAACATTCTCATCACTCCTAAAAGATGCCCAGTACCCATTAGCAGTCACTTCCCATTCCCCTCCCCCAGTTAACTCAAAGCAATTACTGCCTGGCTTAACCTGTATATACATGAAAGCATACCACATGACCTTTATGTCTGCCTTCTTTCATTGAACATAAAGTCTTCAATGTTCATGCCTGATACAGCACAGACCAGTGCTTTGTTCCTTTTTATGGCTGAATAATATTCCATTCTATAGATATGCTGCATTTTATTCATTCATTCCAAGTGAAGGACACCGGATTGTTTCCATTTGGGGGCTATTATTCAAAGTGCTGCTATGAGCATTCACATGTAACTTTGTGTGAATTATGTTCTGAGTTCTCTGGGGTAGATTCCTAGGAGTGGAATTGTTGGGTTGTACTGTAATTCTGTTTAACTTTTTAGGGAACCACCAAACTCTTTTCCACAGTGTGGGCCAAACCACTTGTAAATCCTTGGGCCATTAACGACCCAAGCAGAGGTGTTCAGCGGGTGTTGGGATACTGTAGGTGCAAGGTAGAGATGAAAAGAAGAGTTGAGCCCCTGTGGGAGAAGGTGAGCTAACCGAGGCCCCCATAACCCTCCTTCATCTCAACTACTAACAATTTTTCTTTTTTTGAGGCAGAGTCTCACTTTTGTCTCCCTCAGTAGAGTGATGTGGCATCACAGCTCACAGCAACCTCCAACTCCTGGGCCCAAGTGATTCTCCTGCCTCAGCCTCCCAAGTAGCTGGGATTACAGGCACCCGCCACAACACCTGGCTATTTTTTTTTTGTTGTTGTTGTTGCAGTTGTCTAGCTGGCCTAGGCCAGGTTTGAACCTGCCACCCTAGGTGTGTGTGGCTGGCACCATAACCACTGTGCTATGGGCACTGAGCCTGTTTTGTTTTCTTTTCTTTTTTTCAGTTTTTGGCTAGGGCTGAGTTTGAACCCACCAGCTCTGGTATATGGGGCCAGCACCCTACTCCTTTGAGCCACAGGCACTGCCCCTGTTTTTTTTGTTTAGCAGGCCCTGGCTGGGTTTAAACCTGCCACCTCCCGTGCACACGGCTGGCACTCTAACCATTGAGCTATGGGCACCCAGACACTTAACAATTTTGTTGATGGGCCACATGCTCCCCAGACACACACAAATGGCAAGGGATAAATACTGAAAATAATACTGAATCATATTTAGGAAATGAATCCCACCACAACCTAATCCCTTAGGTTGCTTCCATTTCTTCACAGCTTCCTTTGTAATTTCTCAATATTTCTTCACAATTGTCTTCTATATGTATCTCATTCATCTCTGTCCCTTGTAACTCTCCTCTCACCAGAGCATAAAGCCCCTAAGATGCAGGAACCCTGTGGGTTTACTCACCCCTGCATCCTAAGCGTTCATGATAGCATTTAGCCCAGTGAAGACGCTCAGTAGACAAAAGTGAAAATTTGCAGAAGGAACTCCTGTCCCACATGCTGCTGGCCCCTGGACTAAGCTAAGCTTCGTGGAAGCCTCCTTCAGGGTAGGGGCTATTAGAATCATCATCTGGAAGAGGGGAAAAGTGGGGCTTGGTGGGGGCAGTTCCCCCAGAATATGCCTTTAACCACTGGGTCATTCCTCCTGGGAGGCTCAGACCCCTCTCTCCCTAATTCTGGCATCCTCCCACTTCTATCATCCCTCTGTGTCCATCAGGGCCCATTGGGTATGTCAGGGACATGACCCTTGCATTAGAAACAGCTAGAAGACCTGTCCCATCTGGCTCGTGACTCTCACATCTCTCTTCTCCATGCTGTGTCTCCCTTCTGAAATAGTAGCAGCAGCACCACTTTCCTAAATATGATATATATGATATATATTTATATATTGTCCCAAATGTTGCCCCTAGGTTACCACACATGGGGAAAATGGGAAATTGTAGCTAAATTTAGCTAAATTGTAGCTAAATTTGCAAAGTATTCATTACAAAACTTTACAAAGAGGTGGCCAACATGTCAAGAATATTTTGCAAATAAAGGTATAGCTACAATTTCCCATTTTCCCTATGTATGGCGACTTTAGAAGCAACTTTTTGGACACCTTGTACATTTCACCTACAATATACTAGGCCCTGTTCTAAGCTCTTTATGCATAGTCACCTGACCACTGGTGATAAGGATAAGCATCCTTACCCCATTTTACAGATAGGGGAAACTGAGGTATGGAAGGCTTAGCTAAGAGCCTGTCTGTGTCAGGCAGCTAGAAGATAAGCCGCTCTGCTACAGTGCCTCATCAGCAGTGGGTGGAGACTCACACCTGACTGTAAGAGTGTGGGGTGTGCGAGAGAGATTTGATGTCCCTTGATTAGACCTGAATAAAGAAGAAATGGGCCCTGGGGGGACGGAAGGGGGTAATTGTGTCTGTCCCATCAAAGGAACATTTGCTGGTGCCTGGAGACAGCTTAAGCTATGGCAACCTGGGGGAAAGTGGACACTTCTGGCGTCTGCTGGGATGCTGCTAAACATCCTCTGGTGCACAAGGCAGGCTCTGGAAAGAGTAGGACGCTTCCCAGCTGCCTGGTCTGTAAACTCAAATTCTCAACTTGAATCTCTCCCTCCCTCCCTCGCTCCCTTTCTTTTCTCCCTTCTCCCACCCACCCCTCATCTGTTTCCCTTCCTGCCCTCCCCGCCCCCACTGCCCCATCCCACCTCCGCTCCCGCACCGGTTCCTTCGCCTACCCTCACGCCTATCTGCTTTTTGTCCTTCCCTCTAATTTCTGCACACGCCCTTATGTCTTGTCGATCCTCCCCATCCCTTTTCCCCCATTCATCGATCCCTTCTCTGTCCGCCCATTATCATCTCTCTTCTCCTCCGGCCGCGTCCGGGCGCGCTTCCTCGCTCTCCCACCACCGCCCTCCACCTCCGAATGGGGCGGCCAGCTCTGGCCCACGCACCCGCATCCTTGCTGTCGCTCTCCGCCCCTCTACCTTCCCTCAGCCCTCCTTCCTCTGACTCTCCGCCCACCCCTCGGAGCGCCTCTTCCCTTCTGGCCATCTCTCTCCCGCCCACCTCTCCGAACTCTGCAGCCTGGCGGTCGGGTCCGACCTCCTGCACGCCCCATGCCGGCCCTCCTGCTCCTCGCGCTCCTGGCGGTCACCTCGGGACAAGCCGGGGCGCGGCCGTCCAACACCACAAGCGCGGAGCCGCCGGGCCCGCTGCCCGCCCTGCTAGCGCACCTGCGGCGCCTGACCGGGGCGCTGACTGGCGGCGGTGGCGCGGCGGGCCCGGGCGCTAATGGCACCAGGACAAGCCCCGCAGGCGGGGCGGGCGCTGCTGCGCGGGCGCCCCCTCCCGCCGAGCTCTGCCACGGTTACTACGATGTCATGGGCCAGTACGACGCCACCTTCAACTGCAGCACCGGCTCCTACCGCTTCTGCTGCGGCACCTGTCACTACCGTTTCTGCTGTGAGCACCGCCACATGCGCCTGGCGCAGGCCTCCTGCTCCAACTACGACACGCCGCGCTGGGCCACTACGCCTCCGCCGCTGGCCGGGGGTGCCGGGGGAGCTGGGGGTGCGGGCGGGGGGCCAGGACCCGGCCAGGCCGGGTGGCTGGAAGGGGGCCGGGCAGGAGGACCTGGGGGCCGCGGGGGCGAAGGTCCCGGGGGCAGCACTGCCTATGTTGTGTGTGGTGTCATCAGCTTTGCCCTGGCCGTGGGCGTCGGCGCCAAAGTGGCCTTCAGCAAGGCTTCACGTGCGCCCAGGGCTCACCGAGAGATCAACGTGCCCAGGTGGGTGTGCGCTGGAGCTGGAGGGTGAGGAGCCCCGAGCTGGGCCTGGGCACTGGGGGTGGGGCCACCCGAGGAAGGGCGTGATCAGAGACAGAGGTGGCTGCCTACTACAGGAGCCCGCGATGGGTAGGTATAACCTACCTAGCTGTCGAAGAGTGATAGTGGGAGCAGGGAAAGCTTAGGCCTTAATTCATCCCACAAATATTTCTTGAGTAACTTCCGAGGGCCAGGAACTGGAGATACAGCAGTGAACAAAACAAGTCTTTGCCCTGATAGATAAGCCAGGCTTCCAAACCCAGGTTCGCTGTCTATGGGCTGTGTGACCCTGGCCAATTTACTCAACCCCTCTGTGCCTCAGTTTCCTGTCTGTCCAATAAAGTTAATAATAGTCCCCACCTATTCAGATTGTGATGTAAAGATTAACTGTATTGAGTCATGCAGAGGCCTGGCACATGGCAGGCGTTCAGTAAAAGTCAGTGGTGGAGTCAGTAAGCGCGTGCGCGTGCAATGTAATGTTAGATCCAGTATGTTAGTTGCGGTGAAGAAGGTAAAGCAGCATAAAGTCTTGGAGGAGGGGTGCTGGCTTAGATGAAGCAGTCAGAAGAGGCTTTTGGAAGCAGACCAAGGGAGGGAGGGAGCTGAGTAGCACATATCTAGGAGGGACATTCCCGACAGAAGGAACAGCTCCTGCAAAAGCCCCCAGGTGGCTTGTTTGCAGGACAGAGAAGGAGCCAGTGCAGCTGGACAGCGGTGAGAGGAGACAAAGAGAGGCAGGTAGGGCCATCGCTCTCTTCTGAGAGCGATGAACAGCAGTGAGGGTCCTGAGCTTGGGCTCAATGCTATCTGACAATTTTTTTAAAACCACGGAGCTGCTGCGCATGTGAGACTCTACTGTAGTTAGGTGCAGCTGAGAGAGGGTGCTGGTAGTGGCAGAGATGGTGAGATGTGCTCCAACCTGCAGGATTGCTTACAGGCGTGAGAGAAAAAAAGAGGAGTCAAGGTGATTCAAAGATTTGGGGTCCACATATCTGGGTGGATGGGGCACCCTTTGGTGCCTTGGGGAAGGCTGCAAAAGGAACAGAAGTAGGATCTCAGATTGATCAGGGAAGGACCCACAGGGAGAATGATGTGGGAGAGACCACAGGGGACTGGGATCCAAATGAATAGGAGAAGGGGCACTTCTAGCAAGAAGTGTGGCCCAAGAAATGGTAACATTAGGGTGGGCATGGCAGTAATGGGGACATGCATAAAAGCAAGAAGTGAGGCTCAGCTGACAGATTCTCCCAAAGGCGAGAACAGAGAAGGCAAAGAGACCCAGCCCTGCTCCTACACTCCCATCCCCAATCCCCAGGCCACTGACCATCTCTCTGCCCCTTTAGGGCTCTGGTGGACATTCTGAGGCATCAGGGGGGGCCTGGGACCCGCCCGGACCGGGCCCGAAGTAGCTCCCTGACCCCTGGGCTCGGAGTTTCTGACAGCATAGCCCCCAGGACACCTAAGAGCCTCTACAACACCATGAAACCCACCAACCTCGGTAAGTAGGGACGTGGTAATGACCACACACCTCATTCCTGTAGTTCTGCCTGCCCAGATGGCCCCAGCCCTATTGCCCAAGCCCCGCCCCAGCCTTTGCTAGTCCTGAACCCTTCTGTCCTTCAACAGCAGTCCCCATGATGGGGGGCAAGGCTGGGAACTCCGCAGTGTATCAGACCCCTTTGCTGCCCTCCCATGGACAGCCTGGGTGGGAGCCATGGAGGGAGCCAACTTGGTAATTTAGTTTTAGACATGCTCAGCCTCTGCGCTCAGACCATCCAACAGCCAGCTACAAAGAAGGGCATACCTAACTATTGAATTAGAATTTGTAGGGAGCTAGACTGCTTGCGTTCTAATCCTGGTTCTGCTACTGTGTGACCTGACACAAGTGACTTTATTTCTCTAGGCCTAGGTTTCCTCCTCCATAAAATAAGAAACACAACAATACTCACCTCACAGGGTAATGGTGAAGGTCAAATGAGTCAGGTATTTAGATCAATGTGTAAAACAGAAAAAACAATACTGTGTAATGGTGAGCTCTTGTAATTGTGAAATATAACATATAATTATTATGTATTCATTATATACTATATCTTAATATATAATAAATATATTTATTATATAATTATCTAAAACATAATATTTTATGTTATATTTTATGAGGAGGGCATCAATGGAGAAGTCCGAGGAAATCCAAGGGAGACTGAGAGAGGTCTCCTCTTATTGAGGGGGAGGTGGGCTTCCCCAGGGAGTGCTGGGGGAGCACAGGCATGGAGGATGAGGGGTATTACTGGGGGTGGCAGCTCTGGGTGGCTGGAGCAGAGCTTGTGAGGCTCTGCTGAGACCTGAGGCAAGGGAGGGGGTGAGCAGAGCCCTCAAGAAGGGCCACAAGTACCAGGCTGAGCTGAGGAGCTCTGCCTTTGTCCTAAGGGTGATGAGGAGCCACAGAAAAGTTAGAGCTGGGGAGCAACACATTCAGATACAGGTGGAAAAACTATTTCTCTGGAACCCATGTGAAAGGCAGAGATGGGAGAAAAGAGGCTCAGGAGGCTGAGATGGGAGTCCAGGCATGAAGAGGATGAAGACTGAGCTGGAATCAGGATGGAGGGGGAGGAAACCAGTCTGAAGAGTGATAAGAAGAGATAGTCGGGCGGCGCCTGTGGCTCAGTGAGTAGGGCGCCAGCCCCATATGCCAAGGGTGGCGGGTTCAAGCCCAGCCCCGGCCAAACTGCAACAAAAAAATAGCCGGGCGTTGTGGCGGGCGCCTGTAGTCCCAGCTTCTCGGGAGGCTGAGACAGGAGAATCGCTTAAGCCCAGGAGTTGGAGGTTGCTGTGAGCTGTATGATGCCATGGCACTCTACTGAGGGTGGTACAGTGAGACTCTGTCTCTACGAAAAAAAAAAAAAGAAGAAGAGATAGTCAAGCTGGATCTTGAAGGAGTAGGAGTTCTTCAGGCAAAGAAAGGAAGAAGGAATTCAAGGCAGCAAGAACAGCATAGTATCATGGGCAAAGGCCCTGTGGCAGGATCATGCTGGGCTCATTTGAGAATTAGAAAGCAGTGTAGTTGAAGGAAGGGATTGAGACATCAGTTGGGAGCAGGTTATGAAGGCCCCAAACCACTCCCAGTTCAACTTGTCCCATGGGTGACAGTGAGCTGTGTGAAGGGTTATGAATAGCAGGGTCTTGGGGATAGACTGGCTGTGTGGTCAGAGGCTGGTTAAATGATCCAAAAAGAAGAGAACATCTCATGCCAGAGACTCAGAGCTCAAGAGGGACCAAGTGGATGCGAGTGGGGAGATGAAGGGAGGAGGCAAGAAGAACCCCCAAGATCTCTGCACTTGGCATGGGGGTGGGTGGTAGAAACTGGTGATGGGCACTTACCCATAAGGCTGTGCCAAAGCTTTTCACCCTCAAATCCCCCAGCCTCAGTTTCCTTCATGTGGCCAATGGCATGGGTTGATTTCTGGGGCTCCAATGAGCATGGGCCAAGATCCTTCCAAGACAGCAGAGCAGCAATGCCAGCTGGGAGCAGGCAATGGCAGTGACATCACCTCCCTTCTTGGTCCCCCCAGATAATCTGCACCACAACTATCTGCACCTAAGCTTCAGCAGCCCTAAGTACCACGCCACCACACTGCGTGCAAATGAGGACCTGGGCCATGGGGAGGAGCTGGGCTCCTTCCCCTCCCACCCTTATGTCAGGCCATCCCATGTCAGGTGCCCAGTAAGAGCAGGAGTGAGACCCTATGAGCCCAGCCCTCACAGTGCTCACGGTCTGGCCAGGTCACCAAGTGAGCCCCAGATTCCTTATGGACACCAGAAGTGGTCATCTCTGCTCATGTGGGTTGTGGGGAAGATGTGTGGCGTGCACCCCCCAGCCTGGGGCCAAGCACTCAGTATATGCTGACAAAGTCATGTGCTTCCCTCCTGGGACATGTCACTTCCCCAGCAACAAACCTTACTCCTGTGGGGGGGAGTGAGGGAGCCTGAACTGCTAGAGTTTTGAGGGGTTAAAATTGCAGATTTCTAACACTCTGAGGATCAGCTCCATCTGAGGGAGGAGGGGCTGGCGCCCTGGACCCCTGGGTCTGAGGGAAGAGGGGCTAGGGACCGGGACTCCTGGGTATGAGGGAAGAGGGGCTACAGGGCGGGACCTCTGGGTCTGAAGGAGTAAGGGCTGACTGACCCTGGCCCTGCTCCTCTGCCCCAGACTGGCGGGCCATACCACCACCCAGCCCCTCCTTGCACTACTCCACGCTGTCCTGCTCTCGGTCCTTCCACAATCTCTCCCATCTGCCCCCATCCTATGAGGCTGCTGTGAAGACTGAGCTGAACCGCTACTCCTCCCTCAAGAGACTGGGTGAGTCCTGGGAAGGGCAGTGGGTTTACAAACCCGCGGAAACAGGGCCAGAGTTTGAGTTCAGCACCATGGACAGTAGCCCAAACACCCAGGTTTTTCTTGGTTTGTTCCAGAATTACCTGAAGTAATTTTGTATCAGAATTACTTGGGGTGTTTTTATTTAATGCAAATTCATTCTCCTCCCCCCCATCCCAAGACTTACTGTATTCATTAGGATTTGTAATTGCAATTAATAGAAATACAATTTAAACAAAACAACAAAAAAGATGTTGGCTTGATAATTAAAATCTGCCGGTCACCTGCTTGCAACCTGGCTGGATCTGGGAGCTCAAAAACTGTCTCCAGGAGTTCACATCTCTCAGCTCTGCTGAACAATCTGCTGGCCTTATTTTCAGGCAGATTCTCCCCAATGGTGGCAAAGATAGCCATGACACTTTTCACACTGCCATTGTACCAGCTTAGTGACCCCGGAAGAACAGAGTCTCTCCCAAGAATCCTATCAAAAATCCCAGACCTGGATCTCATTGGCCCAAATTGAACCACATATCCATCCCTCAACCAATTCCTATGACTCTGATGAAACATTTCTTGGTCTGTGGCTCACCCCTAGCCGGGGAGTAGCCTTCAAACATTTTACACTGCAAGCTGCACTCAGAAATGCTTTTTATGGTGGCACCTATAGCTCAGAGGGTAAGGCACCTGCCACATATACTGGGGCTGGTGGGTTCAAACCTGGCCTGGGCTAGCTAAAATAACAATGACAACTGCAACCAAAAAATAGCTGGGCATTGTGGCAGGCAACTGTAATCCCAGCTACTTGGGAGGCTGAGGCAAGAGAATCACTTAAGCCCAAGAGTTTGAAGTTGCTGTGAGCTGTGAAGCCATGGCACTGCACTCTAACCAGAGCAATAGCTTGAGACCCTGTCTCAGAAAAAAAAAAAAAAAGGAAAGAAAGAAAGAAAAAAGAAATGCTTTTTATATCATGACCCATGAGATGCACATATATACTTTTTTTTGCAGTTTTTAGCCGGGGCCAGGTTTGAACACCTCTGGTATACGGGGCCAGCACCCTACTCCTTTGAGCCACAGGTGCTGCGCTATACATTTTTTTAATTACAGAAAAAGCTTTAAAATTTATTGTGCACATTTTAACATACACAAGAGTAGAGAAAATTATAAAATAAGCTCCATGTTCTCATCACCCAGCCTTTACAATGAGCACCAATTTGTTACTCTATCCTCTTGTTTACCCCATCTTTTAGTGGATTCTTTTAAAACAAATCCCAGGGCCGGGCCCAATGGCTTATGCCTGTAATTTCAGCACTTTGGGAGGCTGAAGCAGGTGGGTTGCTTAAGCTTAGGTGTTCAAGACTACCCTGAGCAAGAGTGAGAGCCTCCCATCCCTAAAACTAGCTGGGCATTGTGGTTTGGACCTGTAGTCCTGGCCACTCAGGAGGCTGAGACAAGAGGACTGCTTGAGCCCAAGAGTTTTAGTGGTTGCTATGAGCTTTGATGCCACAGCACTCTACTGAGGGTGACAAAGTGAGACTCTGTCTCAAAATAAATAAATAAATAAATAAAACAAATCCCAGGCAATATGTCATTTTATCTTTTTAATATTTCAATCACACACATATCTGAAATAAAAATTTTATGCACTGCCTTATTATATGGACACCTTCTCATAGTTTTCTATTTCATTTTTCAAAATGCTAGCCATTACCCCCAAAATCGACTTTAGAATCCACCAATGGGTCACAACTCCAAGTTTGAAAATCAATGCTACAGGACAGAAAGGAAGGAACAGTAGTTCCTCAAAAACAAAAGTTGGATATACTTGGAGGCAGGGAGAGAAAAAAGGAGGTTCCCCACCTCCGCCGGCCCAGCACTGCACGCTGGGCCAGGGAATCTGTCTGTTGGCCATATAGCTAGGCTGGTGATTCTGATTGATTAAAATTTGGGAATCGCCCGTCCGTACCCAGGCTGGTGAACAGGGCCTCCCGGGTGATGCTTGGGATCCTCGCTGGGGAAGGTGCTGGATTGGAGAAGGCATAAGGAAGACAGGGGGACAGGAAGGCTCTGGGCTGGCAGCAGACCCCTTATATGACTTCTTCCCTTCTCCCCCTAGCTGAGAAGGATCTGGACGAGGCTTACCTGAAGCGCCGGCACCTGGCGGAGATGCCCCGTGGAACGCTGCCCCTGCACGCACTGCGGCGACCCGGGACTGGGGGCGGCTACCGCCTGGATGGCTGGGGCAGCCCTGAGGAACTGGGCCTAGCGCCTGCGCCCAACCCACGGAGGGTCATGTCCCAGGAGCACCTGCTGGGCGACGGGGGCCGCGCCTCACGTTACGAGTTCACGCTGCCACGCGCGCGCCTTGTGTCGCAGGAGCACCTGCTGCTGTCCTCGCCTGAAGCCCTGCGCCAGAGTCGCGAGCACCTGCTGTCGCCCCCGCGCAGCCCCGCACTGCCCCCCGACCCCACCACCCGGGCTGGCCTAGCCGCCTCGCACTCTAACCTGTTGCTGGGGCCCGGGGGGCCCCCCACGCCGCTGCACGGGCTGCCCTCGTCTGGCCTACACGCCCACCACCACCATGCCCTGCACGGCTCCCCTCAGCCCGCCTGGATGTCGGACGCCGGCGGGGGCGGAGGCACGCTGGCGCGCAGGCCACCCTTCCAGCGCCAGGGCACGCTGGAGCAGCTGCAGTTCATCCCTGGCCACCACCTGCCCCAACACCTGCGCACGGCCAGCAAGAACGAAGTGACCGTTTGAGGCCAGGGGCTGCAGACAGGGGCTGCAGCCTCCCGGGACCCCCCATCCCAGCCTGGATCCCCGACACAGTTCACATGCCGCAGGGGCCTGGGACCAGATCCACCCTTGGACCGGAGGCACAGCTCCTCCCGCCTGTCGTGGCAGCCAAGATTCCTCTCCTATTACTGTTTGAGCTAAGGCCTCCTTCCCATGCTGTCAGTAGAGAAAAGGTCAGCCATGAGGTCATCACTAGCAGAAATGTCTGTGTTCTGTGATGTCATCACAGGGACAAAACCTCCTTCCCATGAGGTCATCACAGAGGAAGAGGCCTGCCTAGGAGATCATCAAGAAAGGCCATGTCTGTGGCACCATTACAAAGACTTCCTTCCTGTGATGTAACAGCAGAGATGATACCTTCTTCCCTGACATCATCCTTAAGAGACAAAGATTCCTTCCCACGGTGTCACTATACAGACAAGTCTCATCCCTGTGCTGTCTTCTCTAACTCCAAGGCCTCTTTTGGCATCATAGTCATGGAGGAAATTATTTTCTTCATGTGTCTTCACTGCAGAGAAGATGTCTCTGTCCTATGATGTCATCACTTCAGACAAAGCCATTTTCCTGGGACACATCGAAGGGGAGAATACCTCACTGTGTCCTCACTAGAGATAAGGCCCTTTCCACATCATTGTCACAGGGATTCTGCCTTCCTCGTGATGCCATCAACAGAGAAGGTGCCTTGCCCTATGACTTCATCAGAGGAACCGTGCCTCTTTGTGTGATGTCATCACCAGAGACAACAACTCCCTCTGGAATCTCTTCAGGATGAAGCCCCTTCTATGATGTCACCAACAGATGCTACATGCTCTGAGATGACACAAGGCTACACCTCCACTGCTGCTATTGTGTCCTAAGAAGGCAGGGCATGCTCAGAGTCCAGAACCACCCTGGAGAAGATGCCAGAGAAAGTGCCCCATGTGAGGTGTCTTCTGAGGAGGGCATAGCTGGGGATGCCAGCCCCTTGGAAGGGCCTCCTCCAGAGATGAGGGTCCATCTGCAGGTTGATCGTGGCAAGGCCTCTGCCCTCAATACTGTGATGTCATCACCAAGCACTTCTTCCTTGGAGGTAGTGCCTACTCTGGCCACCATCACTGTCAGCGATGTTCTACTTTCTGCTTTGTCCCACTATGACTCAGCTCTGTTGCTCCTTCCCCAACCCCAATGAAATGCCTGACAGGATCTCCTCAGACCCTCTGAAAGGAGATGGAGCCTCAGGTCCTGCCCCTGTGCACCAACTCCTGAGGGGCAGAACCCCCAGATGGGCCTCTGCTCCCAGGAAGCAACTCTGCTCCACCAGGCTCCTGAAGTCATGGGACTCATAGGTGACCCAAAGCCTGGCCTCACTTCTTTCTTCCATGTCTAGAGACACCATCACCTCTGTCAACAAAGTCCTGGCCTCCTATTGGGAAAGGAAGTTGTGGTGCGCCTGCTATTGAGCTTCTGATGATCAATAGTGCCACATATGTCCACCACTGTTGACGGCATTATACATGGGGTCAAATCTTACCTATGTCTGATGATCCCATCATTTCCCAGGATTCCCTATGACCCACCACAACTATAGTACCATCCTTGTCCAGCATTTACCATGATGAATAGTGTCATAATCTTCCAAGATTCCCCAGAGCCAATGTCATCATCTTTCATGATTCTCCACAGTCATGATTCTCATACCTCCCAGGATCCACCACAGCATGGTGTCATCACCTTCCAGGATCCACCACAGCCATGGGGTCATCACTTCCCAGGATCCATCACAGCCATGGTGTCATCTCCTCCCAGGATCTACTGCAATCATAGTATCATTACCTCCCAGGATCCGCCACTGCCATGGTGTCATCACTTCCCAAAATCCACCACAGCCATAGAATCATTCTGTCTCAGATTCCACCATGACCAATGATGTTATTACCTTTCAGAATCCATTGTGCTTCATGGTGACATCCTCTACTAAAATCTACTAGGACTGATGATGCCACCATTTCCCATAATCCCTCATGATTGTGATGTCATCACCCACCAAGACTGAGCCATGGTCACCTCCCAAGATCCTCTTTAACCATATGTTTCATGTCCCAGAATCCACTACTGCTATGGTGTCATAACTCCTAGGATCCATTTTAACTCCTAGGATCCATTTTAACCATGTGCTGTCACCTGCCAGGATCCATTAGAGCCACTGATGTCTTCGTCTCCTGGCACCCACTTCAACCATGGTGTCTTCATGTCCCAGGATCCATAAAAGTCACTGGTGTCATCACCTTCCAGGATCTACTGCAGCCATGTGCCATCACCTGCCAGGATCCATCATCTTAGGGGCCAGGTACATCACAATGGGTTGTGTGGCAGCTGTCCTCTGGGGTGGCATAGCACTCACAGTTGTTACCATGAGGGGAACCAGCACAACATACCCTTTTCACATTCCCACAAAATGGACTGGGGAAGAGCCAGCTGTCCCCCTTTGATGACATCACCCCCCACTCCGGCCCTTCTTCATTATGTCACTGCCTCACTCCTGACTACAATGATGCCTGGATCACTCCACCACAGGTGTAGCCTCGCCCAGCCTCCTCACCCCCAAGTGAGGGGATCCAGGCCCCTCCTGATGACATCACTGCCCCTTGCCTATCTGTTAGCTGGAGGCCTATCAAGCTGAGCACTGCACGGGCTCAGACCACACTCTCCTCAGACCCCAACCACCGCAGGAAAGGCCAACAGTTGATGACTGACCTAGGGCCTTTGATGCTGTCTTCTGTGGGCCTAGTCGTGGGGCAGGTACACTGGAGGACAGCAGCCCCTGCCAGCCCCCTCCATGGTGCCAGGAGTGCTCTTCACCTCTCTCCCTAACACCCTAACACTCCAGGGGCTTCTTAACACACGTTGTCCCCATTGCACAATCTGCCCCCAATCCTCTTTGTACATAGCCATGTTGTGGGGGGGCGGCCATTCTCCCACTCTTAAAGGGCTACATGCCCCCCTCCCCCAGCCCTCAGGGCGAGGTGGGGGGCTCTTCTCCTTCCCCTGGGCCGTCCCCCTCCCTCTTAGGTCTCCCCCCTAAGACTAGCATCTCAGCTTATCCTTTCTTGTCAGGAGTCTGGGGCAGATAGCTGGCTACCACCACACTGAGGAAACTAGAGGGCTGGTTACCCCAATCTACCCGGGCCCTGTCCCAGCTTTTCAACTCCATTGCTTCTAGCTGCTCCAAGGGGCTCCCCTTATCTCTTCTAGGGCCTCTCAAGCCCAGCAGGGCTCAGGCAGACTGAGACTTCTCCAGAAAGGAGCCAGCTTAAGCACTTACCCCCTCCTCTCTGCTCAACACCCCCAGGGACACTCAGCTTTCTCCAGCCCCAGAAATGTGGGGGCTTGAGGCCTTTCAGCTTTTGTATGCCTGCCCTCCACTTGCTCTCCCAGCCTGGCTCCTAGAAATCCCCTACCTGCCCTGCCCCTATTCACTTGGCACAGGATGCCTGACCCTGGGGCCTTGATTTGATCTCAAATAAGCCATAGTGTGGAGAGCTCTCATAGTAGGGAGTGTCCTGCCAGTCCCTGCTCCATGTTTCCTGAGCTAGGACCTTGGCATCTGAGTCTTCCTCTGCCCCCGCCCCATAAATGCGCACACACACACAAGCGTGTGTACAGACACGCACACACACACATGCAAACATCTCCCCTTCTGTTTGGGGGACTGTGGGTGTTGGACGGTTCTGAGAGAGAAGAAAAACAGTCCAGACCAGAAGACCTTCCACAGCTGTGCCTCCCTCCCCTCCTCTTTCCCCCTTATCCCTGGTAAGTACAACCGGGGGAGCTGTGACTTGGTATTTTTTGGAATAAATAGACATTTTCCTGATCCAAGGTCTCAAGGTTTACTTTTGGGAGACGATGGGTTTCCTCCCATGTTTTCACAGGTCACTGGGGAGCCCTCCACCTCCCACCCATGTGGCTGAGTGTAGGTGCTGTCAGCAGCCGGTCTGCAGTTTGCCAATGGATGGGCTTCTAAGTCTCTGTCCCAGATTGTACAGGCAGGATCCCTGCCAATCTGAGGAGTGGGGACAGGATGCATTGTAAGGTGCTTTTAAGTTCTGGGTTCTTCAACAGAAAGCCCTCTCCCCTCTGAGCATTTGCATTTGCTTGCAGATTCTAGAGGCCTCCTCCTTGTATTTGAATTATTTGGCTGAATATCATTAAAGCATACAAGGGGGGAGGTTGTATTTGTTTCCCAGGATTACAAATTGGGCTGCTTAAACTGCAGAGATCTATTGCCTCACAGGTCTGTAAGTAGGAGACCAAGATGTCAGCAAGATTGGCTACCTTGGTGCTGGTTCCTCATTCCTTGAGAGGGGGGATCTGCTCCAAACCCCTCTCCCACTCCTGGTTTGCTTGGCATTCCTTGGTTGGTGGATATGGACCTCTGTGTGTCAACATGTCAATTTCCTTCAGTACCTGTCTGTGTCTGTATCCAAATTCCCCCTTTTCATAAGGCAATGGGTCATAAGGCTGGTGTGGTGGCTCACACCGGTAATCCTAGCACTCTGGGAAGCTGAGGTGGGTGGACTGCTTGAGCTCAGAAGTTTGAGACCAGTCTGAGCAAGAGCAAGACCCCATCTTTACTAAAAACAGAAAAGTTAGCTGGGTGTGGTGGGAAGCCCCTCTAGTCCCTGTTGCTTGGGAGGCTGAGGCAGGAGGATTGCTTGAACCAGAAGTTGGAGGTTGCTGTGAGCTAGGTTGATGCCATGGCACTCTAACCTGGGAGACAGAGGTAAGACTCCATCTCAAAAAAAAAAAAAAAAAAGGTGGGTGGCGCCTGTGGCTCAGTCGGTAAGGCACCGGCCCCATATACCGAGGGTGGCGGGTTCAAACCCGGCCCCGGCTGAACTGCACCAACAACAAAAAAAAAATAGCCGGGGCGGTGCCTGTGGCTCAGTCAGTAAGGCGCCGGCCCCATATGCCGAGGGTGGCGGGTTCAAACCCCGCCCTGGCTGAACTGCAACCAAAAAATAGCCGGGCGTTGTGGCAGGCGCCTGTAGTCCCAGCTACTCGGGAGGCTGAGGCAAGAGAATCGCTTAAGCCCAGGAGTTGGAGGTTGCTGTGAGCTGTGTGAGGCCACGGCACTCTACTGAGGGCTATAAAGTGAAAAAAAAAAAAAAAAGGGCTGGACTCAGCGGCTCACACCTGTAATCTTAGCACTCTAGGAGGCTAAGGTGGGTGGATTGCTTGAGCTCACGAGTTTGAGACCAGCCCGAGCAAAAGCAAGACCCTGGCCCTGCTAAAATAGAAAACCTGAGGCATGAGGATTGTTTGAGCCCATGAGTTGTAGGTTGCTGTGAGCTATGACACCACAGCACTCTACCAGGTGGTGTCATAGCTCAAGCTTGAGACTCTGACTCAAAAAAAAAAGGAAAAAAAAAGAGAAGGGTCATGTTAGATTAGGCCTCTCCCTAATGACCTCATCTTAACTGGCAGAGACCCTCTTCCCAAAGGTCACAGGGCACAGGCACAGGCACTGGTAAGTTAGGACTCCAATATCTGTTTTTTTTTTTTTTTTAAGAGACAGAGTTTCACTTTATGGCCCTTGGTAGAGTGCCATGGCATCACACAGCTCACAGCAACCTCCAACTCCTGGGCTTAAGCGATTCTTTTGCCTCAGCCTCCCGAGTAGCTGGGACTACAGGCGCCCGCCACAACGCCTGGCTATTTTTTTTTTTTTTTTGTTTTGGTTGCAGTTCAGCCGGGGCCGGCGCCTTACTGACTGAGCCACAGGCGCCACCCATGACTCCAATATCTTTTTTGAGGCATAATTCAAACTATAACAGGGAGTGTGGCATGGCACAGCCCATCTAAATGTCAGTTTTTTTTCCCTATAGGTGCCTTTCCTACCCAGTGCATTAGAATATTTGCACAGTACTGGCAGCAGTGGCCTCCCTGCCACAATGCTTGGCTGCAGACTGTGGCAGTGAGGAAGCATCCCTACCTATTGGTTTTGTGAGCTTTAGGAAATTTCTCCTGTAGGTGTGATTGTCTGTGTCTGAATTGCAGCCTTCCACTTTGCGTCTAAATGTTCATTTGCACATCACTCTGGGAAAAGAATTGGAGAGCTGGAGACAGAAGAGATAGAGACAGAAAAAGAATCACAGGGCCTGGGTGACTGAGAGGCAGTGAGTACGCATCCCTAGGTTGAGACTCAAAGGGCCCTGCCGGAATTTTATTTTATGTTCATTTATTGAACAAAATAGAGTGAACAGCACGATCGAGGTCCCTGTTCTCCAGGAACAAATGAACCCACAGAAGTCCCTAGTTCTTCCACAAACCTCTCGATTGGGCTTCTATTCCCAACAGTCAAAGGCTCCCTGACAATGACAGTGATTTTTTTTTTTTAGAGACAGAGTCTCACTTTGTCACCTTCAGTAGAATGACAGTGATTTTTATGGGAAAAAAATTGGAAAATCCAGACAAGCTGGGAGAGAGCAAAATAAAGATTCACATTGCCTGGAGCCAAATGCAATGTGTATTAGCAATGCTTTCTTCCAGAATTTTCTCATACAAATAAATGTTTTCACAAACAAGCCTTCCTATGTATAGATTTCTAACCTTCTTTCTTCATACAATAATATAGAGGTGTCACATCATACACATTTTAACTTGGATGCACCCAGCTATGTGGAGCTGTAGACAGGGATAGAAGTAATGCTGTGAGCTGTGTAAAGGAGACTAAGGATGCCTTTTTATTGTCCAGTTTGCCCAGCAGGAAACAATCTCCAGGATCTATTAAGTAAGAACGCAAGTACTGCTTGCTATCATCTGTGAAAAGGAGGGAAGGGCAGAATCTGTCTATAAGTTTGCTACACCAAGTATTTCTAATTCTCTTCATGAGCACATGGCAGGATTCTACTTCCCTGCCCACTTGTAAGTTTGCTGTGACCTCGTGCCTTGCCTTGGCCAGTGAAGTGTGAGCAGACCACCCTTGCGGGTAGAGACAATATGTGGTTTTCCCACACACTCTGCCTTTTCTTTCTGTTGTGGCCACTGGCAATATTTCAGGTAATAGCTGCTCTGTTGGTCCAGGTCCCAGACAGATCAGCCAAGGCCTCAGAGTAAGGATGATGACAGACAAGGGCCTTGGCCAGCCCCGATGCATGTGTAGTGTGAGTGGAAAATAAACTCTTGTGGCTTCAACACCTGGGGCTTTGGGGATACTTGTTACTGCAGCATAGCGTGGCCTCCTCTGGCTGAGACAGGTTGCTTGTTCAGAGAGGAATGGGATGGATGGGAGCTTTGTGTTTCTGAATGCCCTTTTGCACTTTGGAATTTTTGTATCAGCAAGCGTATTACCTATTTTTTTTTAATGAACAAACTTTAGGTTTAAACATAAATGGTGCAGACTTTGCCTGCCATTCCCCTCACTGGGCACACGCCCAGGAGTGAGAGTGAGATGGGAGAGTCTCATTCCTCTCCCACATAGGGTGATTAACTTCCCACTCTGAGCTATAATTCCAGTGCTTAAATGTATAATATGTATTTTCATTATACATGGACTCAACGTACCAGCCAAAGACCTCATTTATGTTCAACAAGAAAGAGCAATCTGCTTCACACGCTGTACATTAGGCGGGTAAGTCAAGAATAAGACTTGACATAAGCATTCTGCCTCTTATTTTCGCCTTTGTAATCTAACACTAGCTCAATTTACAACTCTCGTGTCAATAAACACAGCCTCCGAGCAGCTATTCTTTTTTTTGTTTTGTTTTGTTTTGTTTTGTTTTTTTGGCCAGGGCTGGGCTCAAACCCGCCACTCTTAGCATATGGGGCTGGCACTCTACTCCTTGAGCCACAGGCGCCACCCCAAATAATCTGAGCAGCTATTCTTAACCTGCATTTCTCAGGGTGGGCTTGCCAACTTCTAACATCTACACCAGACATGTGCATGTGCTTTTTTATTTCACTTCTTTTTAATTTTATATTTTGAAATAACTTTAAACTTACAGAAAGAAAAGTTAAGAGTAAGTCAAAGAACTTTCATATGGCTTTGACGAACACACCAATGCTTAACATTCGACTATGTTACTTTATGATTTTCTTTCCCTTCTCTTTGGAGGCATTTGAGAGCAGGCTGAATGCATCACAGCCCTTTGCCCCTAGGGACCATTTCTGAAGAACAAGGATACCCTCATACATATCTAATGTTGCCCCGGCCCGCGGGGAATTCAATGGGGACCTGGGAAACAAAGGGGTCAGTTGAATGAGGGGACAAGAGACACGAAAGAATGAGAGCAAGTCAAGAGTCTGATCAAGCTCTGTCGAGTTTATTTTTCAGCTGGATTTATATGCACACAAACGAGGAAGTAACTAAGGGCTATTCCTAACAGGGCGGGGAGGGGGCTAGTTTCTGGAAAATTACTAGGAGAAGGACCCTAAGGCAGGGGGGTGCATTTTTGAAGAGATACGCAAGCAGAAAGTACCGTTGCGGTTATGGTTGAATTCCTGAGAGTAGTTTGCTCGTAAAACCGCAATTCAAGCAGGCTAGCAAGGGGCATTTTTGTGAGATGTTTTGGCTCCCGGCATAATGTAACTATTACAGTCAAGAATTTAACATTGGGCCGGGGGTGGTGACTCACACCTGTAACCCAGCCCTGTGGGAGGCAGAGGCAGGTGGATTGCTTGAGCTCACGGGTTCAAGACCAGCCTGAGCAAGTGTGAGACCCCCATCTCTAAAAAAAAAAAAAATTGGGTGGGTGCGGTGGCTCATACCTGTAATCCCAGCACTCTGGGAAGCCAAGGCAGATGTATTGCCTGAGCTCACAAGTTTGAGACCAGCCTGAGTAAGAGGGGACCCTTACTCAGACCCTTGTCTCAAAAAAAAAAAAAAAAATAGGTGGCGCCTGTGGCTCAAGGAGTAGGGCGCTGGTCCCATATGCCGGAGGTGGTGGGTTCAAACCCAGCCCCAGCCAAAAACAAACAAACAAACAAACAAAAAATAGCTGGGTGTTGTGGCAGGCACCTGTAGTCCTAGCTACTCCAGAGGCTGAGACATAGAATTGCTTGAGCCCAACAGTTTGAGGTTGCTGTGAGCTATGACGCCATAGCACTCTACTGAGGGTGACAAAGTGAGACTTTTGTCTCAAAAAAATAAATAAATAAAAATAGCCGGGCATTGTGGAAGGCACCTGTAGTCCCAGCTACTCTAGAGGCTGAGACAAGAGAATTGCTTAAGCCCAAGAGTTTAAGATTGCTGTGAGCTATGATGCTACAGCACTCCACTCAGGGTGACAAAGTGAGACTCTGTCTCAAAAATAAATAAATAAATAAATAAATAAAAAGAAACCAACAGAATTTAACATTGATAAAGCCCAAACGCACATGTGAAGTTTACCAATTGTCCCAATATTGTCTTTTAGGGCAATTATTTTCTGTCCATGATATTCCAGAAATAGGTGTTGCATCCAATTATCATGCCTCTTGAGGTTCCTTCAACCCAAACAGCTCCTTGGTCTTTACCTTTGTTGATACTGATTTTCAAAGAGTACAGGAGGACCATTTCATAGGTCTGCCTGCTGTGTCCTTGTTATAATAGATCCAGGCTACATGAGACCCAGACATGGTACTGGGTCTCAGCCCTTGGGTTCAGGAAGCAAGTGCTCTTGATTAATGCTGCTACTGGTGCCATTATGGGTGATACTGACTTTGACTCCTTGCTATGGAACTATAGTCCCTCAAAATTCTTAAGTTGAAGCCCTATTCCCCAACATGACTGTATTTGGAGATAGGGCCTGTAAAGAGGTATTTTTTCCAAGCAATGATAATGTATTGATTAAATGCAGGCATCCAGAGGGGATCATAATAATATCCATCTGTCCCAGCTATTGCAAGGATAAATGAGATCAAGGAGGTAAAGAAATCATAACTGAGCCTGGCATACTGCACATGATAAATAATAACCATTAGTATTATCATTATTGTTGTCATCTCTTTGGGGTAGATTTTTGAAATAGATCTCAGTCAGCCAGGTGCAGTGGCTCACACCTGTAATCCTAACACTTTGGGAGGCTGGGACGGGTAGATTGCTCAAGCTCAAGAGTTCTAGACCAGCCTAAGCAAGAGCGAGACCCCATCTCTACTAAAAATAGAAAAAAAAACAAGCCATGTGTTGTGGCCTGCACCTATAGTCCCAGCTACTTGGGAGGCTGAGACAAGAGGATCACTGGAGCTCAAGAGTTTGAGGTTGTGGTAAGCTATGACGTCACGTACTCTACCCCAAGGTAACAGAATGAGACTGTCTCAAAAAAAAAAAAAGAGAGAGAGAGATAAAGAAATAGAGCCCAGTTTAACTACCAGCTGTTTGTCTTGTCCTAGCTAGAGGACCCTGGGCCATTCACCTGTGGCTCCTTCATGTTGCCGGCCTGTTATAAAGGAGACGGCACAATCCGCACCCAGCAAACTATTGAAGGTTGTACACTGTAGCTACTGATTGTTCCCATGTAGGTTTTTCACACCTTCCTTCTTTCTCCCTTAGAAGCTGAGGCCCATGAAAGTAAGAGGTCTTTTAGGTCCGTGTCACCAAATTAGGCACAGATGCTGCTCCTGTCCTGGTTGAAAACACAACATACTAAGCTGCTGGAGGCCCCAGCAGGAGCTAAGAGGTGTGTGCAGGAGGTGCCCCTCTGTCCCTCTGAAGGCACTGCAACTCCCAGACTCGCCTGGACACCCAAAGTGGGCACCAGGCCTTTACCGCACAGCTGACCCAGTGGAGGCAACTTTCAGTCTCTGGTCCTCCTCCTCCCAGACATCTCCTCGCTCACACTTGGGGAACTCTGGCCACCATTTTCCAAAATTTGCATGACCCTTTTACTGTCACTAGAGCCTGAATACCATCTGTCTCCTTTCCAGGCACTGTGTGTCCGCTTTCCACGCAGTAGCACTGAGACTCAGAGGAGGTCTATGTGGCCAGAGGCCATGGGTCAGTCACAGGCAAAACTGTGTCCTGGATTACCTTGGGAACCACCTGACTTCTTTCCCTGCCATCACTAAAGGACCCCAGTGCGCATGTGCCACTTAAGGAAACTTGAGGACCGGAGACCCCGAAAGAGGGCAGACAAGGTCAGAGGTGACAGGCTTGACGCTCAGGTGGTCGGAGCCTCAAAGGTCACTCTCATTGGCCTGTGAGCTTCCCCAACACAGATCATAGGTCACCGGTCATTTCCAGCACAAAATGGCGCCTCCTGGAAAAATGCAAAGGAGTTTCCAGCGCCCACGCCTCCCGCAAACGCAGACACCAGGGGGCGCCGGAGGAACTCTCACTTTATCGGCTTACACGGAAAATCAGCTAGTATCTTGGTCAGCGCTAAACTGGACCCCCATTGGCCACTCTCCATTCCTGCCCACCCCCCGGCGCAGCCTTCTGTTAGGATTGGCCTATGCGAGTCTCGTGACTCCTGGAAGAGAGCCGCGCGTCTCCATAGGCCCAAACCCCTTCCATCACGCGTTTGAGCGCACGAGTCCCGCCTTCTCTCGCTTCTCTCCGCCCCGGTCCGGGCCCCTACGCCGACCGTTAGTCGCGCGCGCGACTTCCTCGGTGTCAGCGCACGCGCGCGCGCGCACTCCTTGTCGTAGCGGCGTCTTATTCAAACGGCCCAATCAGCGGCCGCTTTGCCTCCTACGGCCCCCTTCCTCTCTACTCCGCCTTCTGAAACCCTCCATTCTCCGTGGTCCCGTTCCCCGATCCCCGCGCGCCCCCACTGGTCGGCCCACCGCGCAGCCCCCTCCCCCACTACTCGCTTCTGATTGCAGTTTGCAGAGAAGAAGGCCAGCCCGTCGAACGCCAAGGAACGTGCGTGCTGACGTCATGTGTCGAGGCGCGGCGCTGGGGCTGCGGAGGGGGCGTGGCCTGTTGGCCGATATAAAAGGACCGTCGTGCGCGCAGTAGCATCAGTGCGGCCGGGCAGTGGGGCGGGTGTGGTTTTCGTCGCTGTGTGCGGCGGGCGTCGGAGGCAGCGGGAAGCAGTGCGGGGCTGCGGGGCTGCGGGGCCTCGCCAGGACCGCAGCTGCGTCAGTTGGGCCCCCCGCCCCGGCCACCGGCCCGGAGAGATCAAAAAGGAGGCCGGGGGGGATCCGCCCCCGGCCGGCCGCAGTCATGGTGAGAGAGACTCGAAGGGGAAGGTCGGGGGCTTCTTTGGAAGAGGTGGAGTTTCAAGAGCCTTTCGCGGGCGGTTTTGAGGGATTTGAGGGCTAGCCTGGGGGTCCCGGGCCAGAGATGGGCCCTCGGGCCTTCCTGCAGGCGATCTTAGCCCGCCCACAGTCTCCCAGACCAGGAAGGCCAGGCGGAACCTGCCGGAGGGCTCCGGGCGCCTTGTGGGCCATCTGTGGCTGTTGCCGGGAGCAAGGATGCCCCACCGCCGTAGCAGGGCCTGATCCTGAGTTTTAAGGATGGTTTAAGCGAAGTTTGGTGAGAAAGGAGGATTGGGTAGGTCAGATCTTGGGCCTGCCTTTAACCATTGGGGGCCAGCGTTGGTCTATAATAGGGCTTAGGGGGTTTCTAGGATAGGTGGAGTTATCCAGAAGCCCCCACGGGAATTTGCTTCTGTTTCAGTTGGGAGGTTAGGCCCTCTACCCTGAAGAAGTCTAAAGAGTTCTCAGTGGGAGTCTGGGAGGCCAAGGGTGATTGGGAGCTTGGGAACACGGGGTCAAGCTCAGGGCCGCCACTGCATCCTTAGACCCTGCAGGAGGCCAAACTCTTGCCGGCTGCTTACCCTCTTCCATCCCTGCCCAGAATTCCAACGTGGAAAACCTGCCCCCTCATATCATCCGTCTGGTGTACAAAGAGGTAACTACACTGACTGCGGACCCACCTGATGGCATCAAGGTTTTTCCCAATGAGGAGGACCTCACCGACCTACAGGTCACCATCGAAGGCCCTGGTGAGTTTGCAATGAAGGAGGAAGGGACCACTTCCTAGATTCCCCCCTCTTGTTCTAGAATTGATGGGCCAGAAGTACCCCTTACAGGCTAGCCTTGTGTCAGGTGCTGGGGCCACAGTGGTTGATGGGACAGGCAGGACTGTCTTGTGGTGCTCAGGGACTCCACGGCAGAACACCACAAGTGACAAGTAACAATCCTTTTCACATAAGTGTTGAGATGCGTCCTACAGGAAGTGCCAAAAAAAGTATGCACTTTTCTTTTTCTTTTTTTTTTTTTTAAGTATGCACTTTTTAAGAAAGGAAAAAAATACTAAAATTATACAACCTAATAACGTTTTTTGTCTTTTATCTCTTGTAATTGCAGAAGCCAACTGTGACTTCAGTATTACAATTTTAATGCAGTTTTTTCTTTTCTTAAAATAGATATACCTCTTTTGGTTTTGGCACCCCCTGTATATTGGGGGCCTTTCCTGGGTTTGGGGTGAAGCTGTCAGATAAGCCTTCTCTGGACCTGAAAATGAGGAGAAATTGTCTAGGCGTGGAAAGAGAATTCCAGGTGGTGTGAATAGCATCAGCAAATGCCTGGAGCCTGGGCCAGATAAGCTCAAACTTCATTTAGCTGTCAGTGCCACGGATTCTGGAGACATAGTAGGGAACAAGCCAGAGACATCATTGGGGGGGATAGAGGTAATACATAATCAAATGATTGCATGTGATTATTTCAGTTGTGTGCACCAGTTTAGAATATTGTTTCCTGGCTTGGCGCCTGTAACAGTGGTTATGGTGCCAACCACTTACACTGAGGGTGGCAGGTTCAAACCCAGCCCGGGCCAGCTAAACAACAATGACAACTGCGACAAAAAAGAGCCAGGTGTTGGCGCCTGTAGTCCCAGCTATTTAGGGAGGGTGAGGCAAGAGAACCACTTAAGCCCAAGAGTTTGAGGTTGCTGTGAGCTGTGACACTACGGTACTCTACCAAGGGTGACATAGTGAGACTCTGTCTCAAAAAAAAAAAAAAAAAGGAATATTGTTTCCTGCAAACTACATTTGTGTTACCACCTAAATTTGTACAACATAAGCCAGATGTTAGAAGAACATGTGAAGGATCTGCTCTGTGGTGGTGGTGGGAAAATGGTCAGGGAAGATCAGGTGGTAACACTTAAGGTGATTCAGGCCCTGCTGCATGGGTGGCTGCAGTGGGGACAGGAAGGTGGGAAGGCTCCCAGAAAGGCCCCAAGGCAGGCCAAGCTGAGTGCTTTGTAGGAACAGAAAGAAGAAAATTGATTGTGGAGTGGTCCAGAGTAGAGCTTTTTTTTTTTTTTTGAGACAATCTCATTATGTTGCCCTTGGTAGAGTGCTGTGGCGTCACAGCTCACAGCAATCTCAAACTCTTAGGCTTATGCGATTCTCTTACCTCAGCCTCCCAAGTAGCTGGGACTGCAGGCGACTGCCACAATGCCTGGCTGTTTTTTTTTGTTGTTGTTGTTGTTGTTGTTGTTTTTTGTGGTTTTGGGCCGGGGCTGGGTTTGAACCTGCCACCTCCGGCATATGGGACCGGCGCCCTACTCCTTGAGCCACAGGCACCACCCTGTTGTTTTTGCAGTTGTCGTTGTTTAGCTGGCCCAGGCTGGTTCGAACCCACAAGCCTCGGTGCATGTGACTGGCACTATAGCCACCATGCTAATGGCACCAAGCCAGGGTAGAGCTTTTAGAGCTTCTAGGCCTCTGTAAAGGAGTATGGCAAGAAAGCTGGTGAGGGTTTAATGTGACAGTATGGCGGGTCACTCCAGAGCAGTTTTTTGTTTTGTTTTTTTTGGGGGGGACAGAGTCTCTGGTGCCTTGACTAGAGACACCAGACTGTGTCATCATAGCTCACAACAACCTTAAGTTCTTGGACTCAAGTGATTGTCCTGGCTCAGTTTTTCTATTTTTAGTAGAGAGGGGGTCTTGCTCTTACTCAAGCTGGTCTTGAACTCCTGAGATCAAGCAATCCGCCCTCCGTGGCTTCCCAGAGTGCTAGGATTACGGGTGTGAGCCACCGCACCTGGCCTCTGAGCTGACTTTGACTGTAGAGAGCAGAGGGGGCCTGGCAGGAAGTGAGACCTGTAGAGTAGGTGCCCAGGCTGCTGATGGGCGGTACAAGAGCCCCTTCTGACCCAAGCAAGTGGGTGAATGAGAAAACCACTGGGGGGGGAAGGTCCTGGGCTTGAGAAAGTGTCAGTTTATTAGCCTAAAAGTAGATATCTTCCAGGAACACAAGGGGGCACTGGAGTCCTTGCCTCCAGGGAGGGAAGTGTGATGGGGCAGTCACTTGAGGGAGAAGGAACCTCCATGGAGTGGAGAATAGGCCTTGGTGGTGACTCACTGGGGACCGCAAGGCTGGGCATATCACTGAGACGAGCTCTGGGGACCCAGGCGTTTTGTTCCCAGGCCTCTCCCAGCCTGGTAGAGGAGCCAGTGGGGCATCTGCCTTATAGCCAGACCACAGACACTGGGCTTTAGGGTGTGGGGGGAGTGCCTGGGAGTCCCAAGTTCCCTGACCCATTCTCCCTCCACTCCAGAGGGGACTCCATACGCTGGAGGTCTGTTCCGCATGAAACTCTTGCTAGGGAAGGACTTCCCTGCCTCTCCACCCAAGGGCTACTTCTTGACCAAGATCTTCCACCCGAATGTGGGTGCCAACGGCGAGATCTGCGTCAACGTACTCAAGAGGGATTGGACAGCTGAGCTGGGCATCCGACATGTGCTACTGGTAAGTTCTGGGCTAGGCCTGGGCCTTCTGCCACCTTTGGACATCCCAGTGGTATCTGAACCAAAGTGCTTTGTTTAGTTGTTTAGTCTTTTTTTTTTTTTTTTTTTTTTTAATCAACTCTGAAGTAATAGTTTCTACATAAAAATCCAGGTTCCTCTGAAAGGATTGGTTGCACTGGGCCCCAGGTACCAAAGATTGGTGTGCAGTGAGTGCCCAAAGGCCCCTTGCTATGGAATGAGGGATAAGTTTGTGTAGCGGGACAGTTTTCTGACAGAAGGGTCTGGTAAAAGGAATTTTTTTTTATAAATTTTATTTATTTTTATTTTTATTTATTTATTTATTTTTTTGGCCGGGGCTAGGTTTGAACCCGGCATATGGGACCGGTGCCCTACTCCTTGAGCCACAGGCGCCGCCCCTATAAATATTATTTATTTATTTGCAGTTTTTGGCCAGGGCTGGGTTTGAACCCACCACCTTCAGTATATGGGGCTGGCACCCTACTCCTTGAGCCACAGACGCCACCCTGGTAAAAGGAATTTTAAAGGTATAATTTCTATACCTTAAAATTCACTGCTCTAAAGTATATAGGTAGCTCAGGCCAGGCGCCGTGGCTCATGCCTGTAATCCCAGCACTTTGGGAGGCTGAGGCGGGTGGATTGCCTGAGCTTATGAGTTCGAGATCAGCCTGAGCAAGAGCGAGACCCAGTGTCTTAAAAAACAGCCAGGCATTGTAGCGGGTGCCTGGAGTCCCACCTACTCGGGACGCTAAGACAAGAGAATCGCTTGAACCCAAAAGTTTGAGGTTGCTATGAGCTGTGATGCCATGGCATCCTACTGAGGGTGACAAATGAGATTCTGTCTCAAAAAAATAAATAAAAGTATACAGCTCAGGGGGGGGGGGTTGGTTTTGTTGTTGTTTTTTTTTTTTTTTTTTTTTTTGGCCAGGGCTGGGTTTAAACCCACTACCTCCAGTATATGGAGCCGGCGCCCTACTCCTTTGAGCCACAGGCACCACCCATATTCTTTTTATGTTGTTGTTATTGTTGTTTGAGACAGAATCTCAAGCTGTTGCCCTGGGTAGAGTGCCAGGGCATCATAGCTCACAGCTACCTCATACTAGTGGGCTCAAGCGATCCTGTTGCCTCAGTTTTTCTATTTTTAGTAGAAACGGGGTCTCGCTTTTTGCTCAGACTAGTCTCGAACCCATGAGCTCAAGCTATCCATCCACCTCAGCCTCCCAGAGTGCTAGGATTACAGGCGTGAGCCACTGTGCCTGGCCTCAGTGGTCTTTATTTTATTTATTTATTTATTTATTTTGAGACAGAGTCTCAAGCTGTTACCCTGGGTAGAGTGCCATGGTGTGGTGTCACAGCTCACAGCAACTTCAAACTCCTGGGCTTAAGCAGTTCTCCTGCCTTAGCCTCCCAAGTAGCTGGGACTACAGGAGACTGCCACAACACCGGGCTGTTTTTGTTGTTGTTGTTGCAGTTGTCATTGTTTTAGCTGACCCAAGCCAGGTGCAAACCCGCCAGTCTCTGTATGTGGCTGGTGCCCCTACCCACTGAGCTAAGGGCGCCACCCTCAGTGGCAAAGCTTGTGCTACTGTCTTGGCTAGTGGCCTGGCACGTGTGGGCCATAGCACACAAGATGACCCAGCAGCACAGAAGGAGCTAGCAGGGTGGAGCAGCCCTAGACTAGGCCCTTTCTCCAAGGTCCCCACAAGCCTCTTAAAGCATTTCGGTCACCTGCTGCCTCCCTCTTCTCTCCCTCAAGCCCCAAAACTTTTGTTTATAAGAGAGGTAGTGTCTTGCTTGTTGCCCAGGCTATTCTCAAATTCCTGGCCTCAAGCGATCCTCTCACCTCAACTTCCCAAAGTGCTGGGATTACAGATTTGAACCATGGCTTCCAGCCAAAACAAAATGTATCAAAACAAATTTCTATTGAGCCTTTGGGGGCATATGGGATAGAGGATAGGGAATTGGGGTTTCTTGCAGGGCACAGAGAGATGGTGCTTCAAGGTAAACAGACCTCAAATCTTTCCACCCACACCTCTTTTATTTCTCCTGGGGTATCAGTGGCAGCTGTTGGAGACATTGGTGTTGAGCTCCAGGTCTGCTGGCTGGTGGGTCTGTACTGTGCCTCCAGTTTGGGGTTATAGTGATGAGAACTAGGGTGGGGTCTGTGTCCCTTAGTGATGTCTGCTAAGACCCGTGCTTTTCAGGCATGTGTCATAACAGCCCCAGGGAGCACCTGTCAAAGCCAGGCTCAGTTGTTTCTAGAGGCATTTTGGGTTTCCTTTTAGAGGGAAAGTTGGGCAGGGGGCAGGTGTAACTTAAGAGGGTCTGCCCAGGGGTGCTGGAAGACTGGCTTCCGGTCACACCTCTGCACTGCACTTTACCCCTCAGGACAGGCTGATGCAGGGCTGTAGAGAGGACTTTCCCCTTCTTGGACTGGCCACCAGTCCCCTTTTTATTTATACCTTGGTGCCATTCCAGCCCAGCCACAGTCTCCTGGCTGTGAACTTGGGATTCCTATTAAACCAGTGACAGGCCAGGATTTAGGATTCATCTACACCAGACGTCCTCAAACTTTTTAAACAGGGAGCCAAATTCACTATCCCTCAGACTGTTGGAGGGCCAGACTATAGTTTTAAAAAAAAACTATGAACAAATTCCTATGCACTCTGCACATATCTTATTTTGAAGTAAAAAAACAAAACGGGAACAAATACAATTCACACCACTTCATGTGGCCTGCGGGCCGCAGTTTGAGGATGTCTAATCTACACTATGGTGTTGTGGAAAAATGCGGAGCTTTAGAATCCACAAACCCAGGTATGAATTCAAGTCCTGAGTGACCTTAGGCAAGTCCCTTCCCTCTCCATCCAGGTCTTTTATGAACCACAGGGCCTATGAGGTCTTATTGACCTGTACTGAGGCAAGTTCAAAACCAAGATGGGGCCCAAGCCCAGCTCTCAGGCTGCCATGAAACGGGCCAGGCTTTTTCTTCATTATCTAACAAGGCCTTGCCTTGGAGAAGCAAGGGCATTGAACCATTGGGTCTGTGGCATCTTGTGTTTTGGTTTTGGGGGATTTTGGGGGCACATTTACTGTGACCAAGGCAATGGGAAGGCAGCCTGGGGTGGGGTCACAGCAGAGATGAGAAGGCTGCAGTATGAGGGAGGCTGAGTTGAGGGTGAAGGAAGCCTGCAGGTTACCTGCTACCCTAAACCTGGGCCTCTCCCCACAGACCATCAAGTGCCTGCTGATCCACCCCAACCCTGAGTCAGCACTCAACGAGGAGGCAGGCCGCCTGCTCCTGGAGAACTATGAGGAGTATGCAGCTCGTGCCCGCCTGCTCACAGAGATCCATGGAGGTGCAGGGCCCAGCAGTGGCAGGGCCCTGGCTGGTGGCACTGCGGCCTCCTCCACTGACCCAGCAGCCCCTGGGGGTCTAGGAGGGGCTGAGGGTCCCATGGCCAAGAAGCATGCAGGTGAGCGCGATAAGAAGCTGGCAGCCAAGAAAAAGACAGACAAGAAGCGGGCACTGCGGCGGCTGTAGTGGGGCTCTCCCTCCTCTTACCCCACCCCACCATCCCCTCCTGTCCCCGTCTCCCAACCCTGTCTCTAAGTTATTTAAATTATGGTGGGGGAGGGCATGGGGGGGCACTGGGACCTGGATTTGTTTTTCTAAATAAAGTTGGAAAAGCAGCTGCTGTGCCTCGCAGGTGCCCAGGACAACTGTGTCTGCCACATGGCTAGGGGCAGTTGGTATCCCTGCTCTGGTCCTAAGTCCTCGTGATGGCTCATAGGCTGTAGACCTGGGTCCCTCCAGCTTGCCAGGCATGGAGCTTGGGAATACCTTCATTTTGTGGGAATCGGGAGGTCATGGCCCCTTTCTGGAGTCAGTCTTCCAATCTGAAATGGGGTAGGGGGTCCTGGAGCCTGCTTCTTCTGTTCTACATCTCTGCTGAAGTGGCAGTGTCCCTTCCTGTCCCAGATGACCAGGTGTGAGCTGCCTCAGCTTACCATGCCTGGCCAGCCTTGTCCTTCTAGTTCTGGGCTGGGGCAAAGCTCTGTCCCCTGACATCTGATCCCCATATCCCCTTAAGATTGTTTTTTCTGGCTTGGCGCTTGTAGCTCAAGCAGCTAAGGCACCAGCCATATACATCAGAGCTGGAAGGTTCAAATCCAGCCCAGGCCTGCCAAAACAATGACAACCACAACCAAAAAATAACTGGGTGTTGTGGTGGGCGCCTGTAGTCCCAGCTACTTGGGTGGCTGAGGCAAGAGAATCTCTTCAGCTCAGGAGTTGGAGGTTGCTGTGAGCTGTGATGCCACAGCAACAGCTTGAGGCTTTGTCTCAAAAAAAAAAAAAAAAAAGATTGGTTTTTCTGGCCAGGCACAGTGGCTTACACCTGTAATCCCAGCACGGTGGGAAACTGAGGCAGGTGAATCCTCTGAGCTCAAGTAAAACCAGCCTGAGCAAGATCAAGACCCCGTCTCTTAAGTGGGAAAACTAGCTAGGCATTGTGGTAGACACCTGTAGTCCCAGCTACTGGGGAGGCTAAGGGAGGATTGCTTAAGTCCAGGAGTTTGAGGTGGCTGTGAGCTGAGCTGAGGCTGCAACATTCTATCCTGTGGCAACAGAGTAAGACTCTATCTCAAGAAACGAAAATAAAAATTGGTTTTCATCTGTGGGCACCTTTTGCCAGGCATATTTGAGTTTCATTGAAAGTCTGGGTGTGCCTTGAGGTTTTGCAGGCTGCCATTGAGGCACCTAATGGCCATGTTCTTTTGTCAGGTCTTCCAAGTTACAAGATTTGATTTCAGTTCTTATGGGCTGGGGCCCCTCTCCCCTAACACACACCATATGCCCTGACAGGCCTGACTTTAGGGCCAGGTGCTAAACTCCAAAGTCCAGGTGATGGATTACCCTGGGTGTATCTACAGTGGCTGGGAAACTTCCCATTCTACTAATGGGGTCAGGTCGTTGGGACCAATGTCTCATTTTTAAAAATGCTAAAATCTGGGGTGGCGCCTATGGCTCAGCGGGTAGGGCACTGGCCCCCATATAGCAAGGGTGGTGGGTTCAAACCCCGCCCCTGCCGAACTGCAACAAAAACATAGCTGTGCCTACTCAGGAGACTGAGGCATGAGAATCGTCTAAGCCCAGGAGTTGAAGGTTCCTGTGAGCTGTAACACCATGGCATTCTACCAAGGGTGATAAAGTGAGACTGTCTCTTTAAAAAAAAAATGCTAAAATCAGGCTGGGCGCAGTGGCTTGCACCCATAGTCCTAGCACTCTGGGAGGCCAAGGCAGGTGGATTGCCTGACCTCAGAAGTTTGGGACCAGCCTAAGCAAAAGCGAGACCTGGTCTCTACTAAAAATAGAAAAACTGAGGCAAAAAGATTGCTTGAGCCCAAGAGTTGGAGGTTGCTGTGAGTTATGACGCCAGAGCACTCTACCCAGGGTGACAGCTTGAAACTGTCAAAAAAAAAAAAAAAGCTAAAATCAACACCCAAAGAGCATTAAGTTGTCGACAATGTAGTAAGGAATATGCAGGCTAAAATCTATAAGTTCCGACCCAGAAGGGGAAACTCTTGTCCCAAGGGAATTTGTTTTAATGAAGCAGCTGAGGTGAAAGCCTGGAGCTCCCAGAGTTGCAGTGACCAGCATCAACCACTGCACTCCCAGGGGAGAATGAGATTTTGTTTTGTTTTGAGACAGTGTTGCTATATCACCCTCTATAGAGTTTGTTGTGTCACAGCTCACAGCAACCTCCAACTCCTAGGCTTAAGCAATTCTCTTGCCTCAGCCTACCAAGCAGCTGGAACCACAGGTGCCCACCATAACACCCACCTATTTTTTTTTTTTTTTTTGTCACAGCTGTCGTTTAGCTGGCTGGGCCAGGTTCGAACCCACCAGCCTTGGTGTATGTGGCTGGCACTGTAACCACTGGACCACAGGCGCCTAGCCTGAGCTAAAAAAAGAAAACCAAAAAACAAAACAACTAGGTTCAACCTTAAAAGAGAGTGAATGACCCTTCCTGTGTTGAGCTGGAACCCAACCCCAACCCTGCCCCCAGCAGCAAACTCCAAGGTAAAAGTGAACCAGAGGTAAATCTCCCTCCTAGTTGCAGAGGTAGAGTGGGTAAAATAAAAGGCAGCTTCTCAGATTTTCAGGCCACATTATGGCGCTAGGAACTCTGGAGCTGTTTCTGGTAAGGTTTCTATGTGAGAGGCACAGTCCTTTCTGTAAGAAGCACCTTCACCCCTGGCCTTGAGGAACCCATTCAAATACCTTAATAGCAAGGAGCTGCTGTGATATACCGCACGCACTCCATCTTGGTCTTGGAATTTTTCAGGTAAAGGAGCATTCTTTGTTCTAATGCTCCAAGGCAGAATTAGGTTGGGAGATGGAGATGGCCTCCCCCATAGCAGGGACAATGTCCACTGAGCAGGCTGTGCTATCCATGAGGACCCTGGCAGGAGTCCATGGGAGGTGGGGGTGCAAAGGAAGCAATGAAGACCTAGCCATGTCAAAGTGACAGGTGAGCAAACTCAAAGGACTGAGCAGGCCTCAGGACTGTACATTCCCCTCACTGTTACTGGTATCTACTACTTGCTGGAGCACCCTGAAGTCCCTGCTGCCAACACAGGACAAACCCCACATAAACTTATCTCAGCTGGAGATCAGTGCTGTCGGCAACAACTAAAGCAAAGCACCAAGGAGAGGTCTTACGAGGTTATGTGTGACAGAACAAGGCAGGGAGCACAGGGGAGCCACAGAGGTGGGCCTCTAGGCCTAGGCGGTGAAGCCAGCAGACACCATGACCTTAGTTTTCAGGAGACCCCCCATTCTCTGGCTTGAGAACAGACCTAACAGGCAATGGGGGTAGGGTACTGACTGCATTGGTCCGCACCAGACTAGGTTGGTGACAAGTGTCAGATTTGCTGTCCCTCAGGCTGCACAGGGTGGAACAGAGGTTTCCTTGTCCTCTGACCTCAGTGACACCCTTGGCCACAGTAGGAACAGAGATAAAGGGACCAGGGTGCTCTCACTGCTGGATCCCAGTTCCTGACAATGGCTGACAAACAGCAGATATGCAGGAAATGTGCCAGAAGCACCAACCTGGGTGACTCCTTCCCCACCTGAGCTTTACCTCCCGCATCTGTGAAGGGGCTGACACCTGCTTTACAAGAGCAATTGAATGGCCCTGGAAGGGTGAGCAGTCTCTCCTACCATAGCACACACCCACTTTCTCTGTGCTTACTTGACATTGTTTCTTGAACTACTTACCACGCTCAGGACCTGTTCTTAGCTCTCTGCATTCATTAACTTGCTCCTTAATTTTTATTTTCAGACAGGGTCTTGCTGTTGGGCTAGAGTACAGTGGTGTCCTTATAGCTGTTGGCAACCTCAAACCACCCACCAGCCTCAGCTTCCCTAATAGCTGGGATTTCAGGTATGACCTACCACACCTGGGTCATTTTTATTTTTTTTGTAGAGATGAAGTCTTGCTATGTTGCCCAGGATGGTCTCAAACTCCTAGCCTCAAGGGGATCTTCCTGCCTCCCAAAATGCTGACAGTACAGGCGTGAGCCACTCCACCCAGTCAACCTACTCCATTGTGACAGACGCACAGACCCAATCTCCACTCAGGTCCAGTATGCTACCTGCAGCCCCGTTCTGCCCCCTCAGGCAGTAACACCAGGAGCAACTGGTAAAGGGGAGGAGGGCAGGGCAAGCAGGGAGACCTTACTTCACACAGAGGTGTCCAGAGACCTCTTCGAGAGGTGACACTGTCTCTAAGAGATGAGAGATGAAGAGAGCAGGGAACAGGCTGTTCAATGGTGCCTGACAGATGCTGTTGCTGGGAGGACTATTTACCCTCCAGGCCTCAGCTACCCACCTCAAAGATGGAGCACCATCAGCCAAGCCCCCTCATTACAGCCTGTCCCCGCCCCCAGGGTTTAAGGATGATCCTCCTCCCTTCACTGCTATGCTCCTAGCCGCTTGGCCTGCAAACCACCTCTCCGTTCTAAATGGAGGTCCTACCCCTGAGGGTCTGATTGGGATTCTCTAGGCCACTGCACTAAGGGACACCCAGTCGAGGTGGCTAAGAAGTCAGCAGACTCTTTATTACTGTGAGGGACAGAGCTCAGGGACTCTTGGTGTGTCTTGTGCGCTTCCTCTTCACCATTACAGGCTTCTGGCTGCGCAGGATGGCGCTGGCCCTGCGGATGGCAGCCTAGGGGGAAGATTGGGGGCGGGGGGAGGGTTCAGTGCACCACTCACCCAGCCACCCCTACCCTGGCCTCCCCCAACCAACTACAGTCCTAACCCCCACCCTGAACTCAAGTCTTGGCTGCAGCCCAGTGACCACTCACCATGCGCAGGTCTGGCCGGTACTTGTTCTTTCGGATCATGTGCCTGATGCTGCTCAGGGTGGCCCGGGCATTCTTGTTGATGGTGGTCCGCACATAGGAGGTGGCAGGCTTCCGCTGGCCTAGAGGGGAGGGCAGGGGTCTGAGGGTCAGTCCACTGCCGGGCCCTATGTGCACCTCTCAGCTCAAAGATACAGCCTCACTCCAGGAGCCGAGTTCTCTAGGCCAGCAAGATGGGCCTGGCAGGGCACTTCCCCAACCAGCCTTCAGCCTTCTGTGCTGGTCCCCTACATACACCTCTTCCTGTCTTTTGTTTTTTTAGACAGTCTCACTTTGTCACTCTCAGTAAAGTACCATGGCATCACAGCTCATAGCAACCTCCAACTCTTGGGCATAAGCGATTCTCTTGCCTCAATCTCCAGAGTAGCTGGTACTACAGGTGCCTGCTATTTTTAGAGATGGTCTCACTCTTGCTTAGGCTATTCACCAGCCTCGGCCTTCCAGAGTGCTAGGATCACAGGAGTGAGCCACTGTGCCTGGCCTCACTGTCTTTTTTTTAAAAGAGATATGGTCTTAGTATGTTGCCCAGGTTGGTCTGGTCCCAAGCAGTCCTTCCACCTGAGCCTCCCAAAGTGCTGGGATTACAGCCCTGAGATAACTACAGTGCCTTGCTCTACCACAGTGGTTCTCAACCTGAGATAACTACAGTGCCTTGCTCTACCACAGTGGTTGCGACCCACAGGAACTGTATTAAAGGGCCACGGCATGAGGAAGGTTGAGAACCACTGCTCTACCAGAATGTCCAGAGAAAGACTAAAGGATACACCACCACAGATTGTGCTCAAGAACCACTGAGCCTAAGCACAAGTCTAAAAGAATAAACGATATTAACTCCTAGCTCATTATAATACTAAAATCCCCACCCTGGGGAGGGATTTTGTCCACCATTTTTTTGTTCTCTAATGATTCCTCACTGCACTTACGTGCCCTGCACTCCACCTGAAACATGCATGAGATTCTCTCCTTTTATGCATTAATCATTTTCACCTCCATAAAAACTCCTTAACCCTGCTAATTCAGGAGATGGAGTTGAGGTAGCCTACGCCTCCCCCTCCCAGTTGACACATCCTCTGAAATAAGTACTTTCTCCCTTAACAATCCTCATTGTCTCAGTAATTAGCTTTCTATGAAACAAACAGTGATACCCCGCCCCCCTCTGTGGGTTCCTCAACAGACATAGAACAGAGCTGCTGTTATGAATGTAAGGTTTCCTAGTAGGTGAAGTGGGTGCTTGGACCCCCCCCCACACACACACACACAGTGACCAAGTAATGAGCTTGCCTTAGCCGACAGTCCTGCCCTCCTCTCTCCCCCAAGGCCCAAACCATCCTCCTGGAACAATCAGAACAGAGCCAGAACAGGTCTGTGACCGACAGTGATCAGATCTTGCCAGAGCCCTGCTCTCCTGGTGATAGGAGACCCAGACTACCACCACAGCAGTGGCCAAATGCTGCTTGATCCCACAGGAGGTTCCTCCTTCTCCCTCATGCCAATTCCAACTTCTTAACCTAAGAAAGGTCACCTACATATTTAACAACCTAAGAAAGGAAAGCTTTTAAGTCCTAACACTCCAGAACGGGGTCCTCAGAAGGGAGAACCAGGAGCACACTGGGGCACTGGGGCAAATACTTGGCTGCTCCCTGCACAGTGTTCGGATGCAGGAAGATCGTCTTGGGGGGAGGGGAGAAGTGTCACTGAAGTCACCAGTTAAGAGACAGTTAAGGGGCTGTAGCTGCCACCAAACAGGAAGGGTGCTCAGCTCTGAATAGGAACAGAGGCCAGTTGCAATAGAGAAACAAACAAACAAAAAAAAACACTCTCGTGGACAACAAATGCAAACACAAGCTCTTTTGCTAGAGACCCCTGTGTCCCTTTCACCTATCCAGACACTCAGGAAGACTCTAAGTCTGACTGTGCACATGCTACGGGGGTGGGGTGCTCCAGATTTCTCCTCTGCACCCTCCCAAACAGAACAGAGGTAAACCTGTCACCTGCAACACACAGCCGCGAGAGGCCTGGTCCCTCACCTGCTCAACCTCAATTTTCTCACCTGGGAGGTGAAACCACCCCCACCTGAGTCGTTTTGATGAGCTGATCTGAGCCCCTAATTGTGCGACCATGGAATTAAACGTTCCCAGTTACCCAGGAAGTCCCGGTTCATACTCGTTCCTCCACTTTACAGGCTAAAAAATGTGCTCGACTCCTGGCGAGCTGGCTGGAGGAAAGCCAGTGTCCCCGCCGCCCCGGCAGTCACTCTTCCTAACAAGAAGCGGCCACAGCCCCCCGCCCGGGACAGCGCTCACCCGATCTCCGCTTCATGACCACCACGACCCCTTTGCCGTCAGCGGCCGGCTCAACGCCCACAGTCTTGCGGTGAATTAGTCCGTTGTAGCGAAAGGAGTTGCGGGCCTTCAGATTATTGGGCTCCTGGGAAGGACAAGTGGCAGGGGGTCGTGAGGAAGAGCCCCCGAGACATGCTTAGACCCCCCCTCGCCCTGAGCCCCACCACTCACGGTGCTGTATGTCTGTTTATTCCGCTTGATCAGGAAGCTGGAGCAGTTCCGCACCACCATCCACTGCAGGTGCGCAGACATGGCGGCGGCTGCGAGAAGCGGACGAGGAAGGCCGTCAGAGGGAACAAAGAGCAGATAAAGAGCGCGACTGGGGACCCCGGGTAAGCTGGGGAGACTGCTCCTGAGCTGTGGCAGGCGGGGCCGAGACCTACAAAGGCGGCCCGACCTCAGGCTACCGAGACTAACTACAGGGAATAAGCAGAGGGAGAGCGCAAGGATCCACAACTTCCCGAGGTGGTGTAGGAGGACCGCCAAGGGCGCTTGAGATTCAAGGGAGAAGGCAGGGAAGGGGCACAGAGAGGGGGCGACCGACGCAAGAAAGCGGCCACGCGAGCCGGACGCAAGTTCACCTTACTTCGCGACCGCGGCCGGAGACGGAAAGAGAATGTCAAGGGCGGAGCGATGCCTTTAATACCACACACGCATTTCCGTTTCCTCTCCAGGGACGCGCCTGGAGTCGCCTTTTCCCGCCTCTGATGAGGTTCCGTGGTGTTCGGCCATTTCCGCCAAGTCGTCGCGTACAGCTCGGGAATCTTCGGAACTCTTCGGCTACAGAGCCGAAGCGTGCTCGGCGCCGCGGAACTACACCGCCTTCTACTGGATTGCTGAGTATCCTCAAGTCCTCCAGGTCTAGAGGTCCCGGGGCCCCTTTCTCAACGGCCTCTCTCCGCTATTAGTAACCCAGTGTTTGGCACATAGTGGGCACTCAATAAACATTTCCTTTACGAATGACATGTGAATGCGTGGACTATCTAAGTCCTGGCGTCTTGGAATGCTTCTGACTTTCTTCGTTAGCCATTGGCTGCTATACCCTATGGGAGCACCCAGGCCCTTTCGGGCATCTTCGAACTCTCTGGAAACCCTCTTCAGAGGGGCTGCTCCACTTTTCGCTCGTACCCAGTTCGGATCTGTTGGGAAATACTCGGTCTTCATCCAGCTACGTTTGGAGCCCTTGGTCTAATCCCGGCAGCTCCCTTGCAATAGGCTCTCCCCAGGATTTTGTTGGAACTCTTAAACTGTTTACAGTCTGGGGAGAACCTAAATGGAACTTTCTCCCAAACTGCCAGAAGAACGTTGATTCCCTCCAAGGGAGAGTTGTTTGGAGGAAGAGAGATTTTCGTGTGACAGACAGTTCTTGGTTGCCAGCCCATTCCCTGTGCCTGGCTGCCCTCCAACCGCTGGGCTCCTGCGCTGCCTGATGCCCCGGTGTGAGCTGTCACATCCATGAAACTGTCTGGAAGTTTATTTTCTGTTGCCAGAATCATCCTCAAGGAGTTGGAGCCTGGCCTGGTGTTTCTCTTTGGTGCCCGGGAAGCCTCCTAGACTCTCACTGAACGCCAGGAGTGACACCGTGGCTGGGCATTACACTGGAGAGATCCAGTGCCCCTGGGCTTTCCCTGGTACCATCCGCTGCCTGTATTAGAGGACTCTGGATCTGACAGTGATGTCAGAGATTTCTGGTGAGGCTGATCCGTCTTGGCGCCCTTGGATTCATTCTCTATAAGGGCAGGCACACAGGATGAAATTCTCAGCTCCTGCAGAACCTTATGTTTCTCCCTCCAGAGGCTTTGTTTGTTTCTACACAGGAGGCCATGGGAAGCCGGCACTGAGTAGAAGCAATGCCTGCCCTCCCACAGTGTCCTACTGCCACCATTAAAGTACCCTGAGTTTTGACCATGTGTTACACTCGTGGGTGACACGAGCCCTGGGCTACCGCCATCACCGTCGTCTGCCCTGCACAGTAGCCACCACCAAGGAGCCCCCAGCCGGGCCTGTCAGCGCCTATCCCAGCTCAGGTGACCCGGCGGGCGCCTAGCACACCTGGCACTGTCTCCTGACCCCGCCCCGGGCTGGCCGCACCCCAGGACGCTCTCTACTGGAGCCATCGGCGTCTGCGGTGGCTGCGGCGGCGGCGGTGCAGGCCATGGCGGCGGCGCCCACGGTGTGCGCTTTGCAGGGGTCCCCGTCAAGTGTCCAGTCGGCCCCAGAGGCCGCATCCGCTCCCGCGGCCGGCCTGGGTCGCTGCCGTATGGCGCTACTGCTGGCTGTGGCGCTGGACGTGGCGGGCATGGCGGCTCTGCTGACCGGTGTGTTTGCGCAGCTGCAGGTGCGCGGCCGCGACTTCGGCGACCTGCTCATCTACTCCGGCGCGCTGCTAGTCTTCCTGAGCCTGCTGGGCTGGATCCTCTGGTACACCGGCAACATCGAGATCTCACGCCAGGAACTAGAGCGCGACTACGGCCTGCGGCCTTCGGCGCTAGCCCGCCTCGCACGCAAGCTTTCCCGCCGCTGGTCGGCGCCTGCCGCCGCTGGACTGCGCCCCGCCCCGGCCTCTCGAGGAGCTCGCCGAGGTGCCCGTGCGCCCCTGCCGCCCGCTGCGGGCTCCCGCCGTGTGCGCCTGCAGCTCGCCACACTTGAAGCCGGACCCGGAGCGGCGGGAGCCGGCAGCGAGTGAGCCCCAGGTGAGAGCCAGGCGGGGACCGTGGGGGCAACAAGTAGAGCTGGAGAGATGCAGGGAGCGACAGAAATGGAGAGACAGGGAGAGAGGGTGGGAGGTGGAGACATGGAATGGGTGGAGACCAGACTGGAAAAGTCCGGCAGAGGGAAGCAGGGAGCCGCAGAGACAGCGGGCACAGGTGCAGACTTGGGTTGGACAGAGACCCTGCCCCAGGAGATGAGGCACAGCACCCCTACTCCTGCACTTGGACATACCACCCTCCCTCTGGCTCCAGGTGCACCAGGACGCGTTCAGTCCTCTCGGTGTTACTGGGTCTCTGAGATCACTGTTGGGGATGGTAATCATCCCTATTCGGCAGTGGAAGAAACTGAAGCCCAGAAAGGTGCCACCCTTGCCTAAGGCCACGCAGCATGTAGGTGGAGGAGCTGGTATTCTCCTGACAGGTAGCCCTGTGAAAGGAGGAAAGAGTTAAGAGGGACCAACTGAGGCAGGAGAGCCAACTAACAAAACCTCTCTTTCACTCTCCTTTCCCTTCCCTCTACATTCTGTCCCCTTTCCTAAACACACTTCTCCAGCTTGCCTGCCTTTGCTCAGAGACCTGCTGTGGCTCCCTCTTGCACTTTGGTTAAACTGAAGCGCTCACTGGTATATGGCCTGCTCCATTTTGGCCCCACTTCTTCTGCTCTGTCTGTAGTAATGACAACTGTCAGTCTAAAGACAGCCTTCTCTACACTAGGCATGCCCTTGCTGTCCACAGCAAACTTCTGTATTCTGTCTTCTTTTTTTTTTAGAGACAGAGTCTCACTTTATCCCCCTCAGTAGAATGCTATGACGTCACAGCTCACAGCAACCTCCTGCTCTTGGGCTTAGGCAATTCTCTTGCCTCAGCCTCCCAAGTACCTGGGACTACAAGTACCCGGCTATTTTGTTGTTGTTGTTGCAGTCTGGCTGGGACTGGGTTCGAACCTACCACCTTCAGTATGGGGCTGGCACTCTACTCACTGAGCCACAGACGCCACCCAAACTTCTGTGTTCTTTAAGATTCAACTCAATTTTTCTTATCCCAGTGCGGTGGCTCACATCTGTAACCCTAGCACTCTGGGAGGCTGAGGCAGGTGGATCACCACAACTCAGGAGTTCCAGACCAGCATGTGCAAGAGTGAGACCCCTTCTCTACTAAAAATAGAAAAACTAAGGCAAAGCCCAAGAGTTTGAGGTTTCTGTGAGCTAAGCTGACACCACTGCCTCTAGCCTGAGTGACAGAGCAAGATCTGTCTAAAAAAGGGAAGGAAGAAAGGAAGGGGGAAAAAGTATCCAACTCAATTTCTCTGCCCTTCTCTGAGCCTTCATATTATGTTACCCTGACTGCTGCTCTTTTTCTTTTCTTTTTTTTTTTTTTTTTTTTCAGTTTTTGGCTGGGGCTGGATTTGAACCCACTACCTCCAGTATATGGGGCCAGCACCTACTCCTTTGAGCCACAGGCACCACCCCGCTGACTGCTGCTTGTAAAACCATGTGTTGTATCTGCCTGTGTTGGTATCTCCCACTTGAAAGAGAGTATCCTAAGACCTGAGTCTCTGGTATCTTTGTTCTTAGCATTGCTCAGCAAAAAGTATGAACTCAGGAAAGGTTGATGATTGAGTAGGTGAGTGGAAAGATGGATGAACAGATGAGTGGATGGATGAGTTGAGTAAATGGGTGGTTGTAGATGGGTGGCTGAGTGGGTGAGTGGTAGATTGGTGAATGGATCAGTTGATGGATGTATGTGGTTGGATCGCTAGTTGTGTAGATGGGTGAATGGGTGGTTGGATGATTTGGGCAAATAGGTAGATAGATGAGTGGATAGATGGGTTTGCTGATGAGTGCATGGATGGATGAGTAACTGAATCAGTTTCCCAAATAGGGGTTTCTTAGAATTAAACCCACTGTCCTAAGACATTCTCTGTATGCTCTGCATTAGCTTTTTGCTCTATGCATCCAGAATGCTACTGTGTTCTTCTTTGTGAGAATGGAGAAAATAATCACCCTGATCATATAATATGTTCTCTGGTTCAGATGAGGAAACTGGTTTAAGAAAGGATGAACAACTGCATGCACAGGTGAAGGATGAGCTAATGCAAAATTTGACATATAATGCAAAACCACCACCTGTGCCTAAAATTACCCTTGTAGTCCTGGGTGGGTGGGCCTCTACTCCTGGAACTGCCCTTTAGCCACTCAGACCAAGCTGACTCAAGTGTAGCCCCTTTTATAGGGAAAATGGGCCTGTTTGAATTTGGATTCCTTCTTCCTATGGAGAGTAAAATGCTTCTCTGTCCATGAAGGACAGAGAACTTGGAGATTTTATTTCATTTATCTGGAGACAGAGTCTCACTCTGTTGCCCTGGGTAGAGTAATGTGGTGTCATCTTAGCTTAGAGCAACCTCAAACTCTTGGGCTGAAGCAATTTTCTTGCCTCGGTCTCCCAAGTAGCTGGGACTATAGGCACCCACCAAAAGCCTGGGTAGTTTTTCCATTTTTAGTAGAGACAGGGTCTTTCTCTTGCTCAGGCAATAACTTGTAAACTTGTGAGCTCAAGGAATCTTCCTGCCTCAGCTTCCCAGAGTGCTGGAATTACAGTTGTGAGCCGCTGCATCCAGCCTGAGAACTTGGATTTTAGCAAAGGGACCCATAGGTTCCAGCTCTGGTAGCTGCTTCCCTCTGAGACTAATGTGAGTTGAGTAGCCTGTCTCTGCCTGTCCCTCTTAGTCTCTTTGTCTGTGTGTCTCTGTCTCCCCAGGTATTATCTCTCCCCAGGTCTCTTTCTCGTTATCCCTATGCTCATCTTTTTTTCGGCATGTCTCACTCTCTGCCTCCCCCCATTTCACATTCCCTCTTGTAATAGTTGAAGGCACCCATGCAAGCACACTGTGGGCTTTGCGGCAAATAGTGGGGTACAAGAATGAAAGCACAAAGGAGCAAGCATGTGAGATGGTACATAAGGGGCTCGGGCAGGAGGAAGAAGCTTCTTGCCCCTGTGCCCCAGGCCATGGGGCAGTGGGCCCAGGAGAACAGGGATGGGTGGGTGCTAAGCAGTTACTTAACTCCACCCTCCCTTCTGCAGACAACCTCACGGCCCCACCTGTCAGGACTAGACTGAGATGTACAACTGCCCCTACACCCTACCATGCTGTCAACAGGACACTGCCTGTTCCCCCTCTAACCCCTCTATCCTCTCTGGGATAAACGGCTCTGCCTCACAGCGCTATATGTCTGTTTGAGAGAGGGACAGTGCGGGGGGGGATGGGGGGGTTGCTTGCTTCTTTTTTTTTTTTTTCTTTGAGACAGAGTCTCACTTTGTCACCCTTGGTAGAGTGCTGTGCCATCACAGCTCACAGCAACCTCAGTTTCTTGGCTCAAGTCATTCTCTTGCCTCAGCCTCCCAAGTAGCTGGGACTACAGGCGCCTGCCACAACGCCCAGCTATTTTAGAGATGAGGTCTCACTCTGGCTCAGGCTGGTGTTGAACCTGAGCTTAGGCAATCCACCCGCCTCAGCCTACCAAGTGCTGGGATTATAGGCATGAGCCACAGCACCCAGTTTGCTTGCTTCTTTCTAAGCCTGGGAGTTCAGGTGGGCCTGGGTGCACCCAAAGTAATGTTGCCTGTGCCCTAGAGGACCTGACACCACTGGGGAGGCAGCTCCCCACTGGCCCTTCACAAAGGGGAATGGGGTGGGATAGCAGTGAAGCCCTTGGGCCCACACCCACCCACCCACCCAACACAACCTCCCTCCACCCAGGTCTCCCTTGGCCTTCTGAGAAGTAGGGACACAGGGACAAATTAGACTTGCAAGGTATTTATTGGGGGATATGGATTATGGAGGTGGCTTGGTGCAGGTCTGTCATCTGCAAGGCATGGGGGAGGAGGGTTGGTAGGATGAATCTTAGACTTCCCAGGGAGTTTCAGCAGCCGGAGGGGTGTCTGAGAGCCAGAACCTCCCACAGGGGAAGAGAGACCCATGTCTTTTGGGAAGGGGCCTGCACTGGTACTCACCACATTCAGCCATTGGTGGGATGGTGGCACATGGTGGCACATGAGGGATGGGGTTGCTCCCTTTAGGAAGACAACTGAGGGCACATTCCCAGGCCATGACAAGCTGCCTGCCCCCACTCAGTTCAGGCGCCCCTGGCCCTGGCCTCCCTCCAGGAAGGGTTTTATACCTTCCTCACTCCAGCACACCCCCTCGGTCCAGGGCCCCACAATCACAGCCTAGAGCCCCCACTCAGCCCAGCTCCTCCTTAGTTCAAATTCTCCCCCACGAATCCCCCACCCCTCTATTCCAGAGCCTCCCTCAGCTCACATCTCCATGTGAGAGCCTAACACCCCCCAACTCAGTCTGGGTCCCTAAGATGCCCCAGGGCATGTGTGCCCAGACCCCTGCCCCAGGTGTGCACTATGTGTTCTGTTTCCACAGCTCTCAGAAAAGAGACCACATGTCTATAGGCTACATCTGTATTGCGGGGTCCCCCGGGGACACCCCTAATCTTCTTCCTCCGTCTCGGCCCCTTCTGTCCCTTCCCCTTCACCGCCCCCTATGGTCTCTTGCGTCTCTGTAGCCTGGGAGGCTGGCATGCTGGCCACGGATGCTGTCTTCTTTTCACTCGTTGCTCGGTCCTTGGAGAGCAGCGAGACTGTCCTCGACAGGTCACATTTACCCGCCAAGAACCGCGGCATGTGCAGCAAGTCCTGGCGCTTGGCCCACCTGGCATGGAGGGGATGCTCTCAGCCCAGCCCCCCGCCCGCTCCACAGGGCAGGTGCCTCCCCAGTCCAGCCCCACTTGCCAGAACAAGCAGATGCCACAGATCAGGAAAAGGAGGCCACCGCACGTCCAGCCCAGGGCCCACATGTGTTTCCTCCGCATATTTTCTGGACAAAAGAGGGAGATTAAGACACAGGAGTCCCAGTCACCAGACCAGGCCCTGGCACTCCAAGACATTGGGGCACTCACCATCTGGACGCTGGTGGTAGCAGACCCCATCCCGGTAGCAGCATCGCAGGCGCAGGCAGAGGTTGGGGTTCTCGATTGCCGCCTGACCCCCACAGCTCTCCCGATCCCACACGTCACCCTCACAACCTGGGAACACCACCAGTGGTTAGCCTCATCACAGAACCTGGCCTCAAAGACATTGGACACCAGAGTCCCAAGGCCAGGCCCAGGAGCTGCCTGCCTAGTACTTATGCCCTGTAGGATCCAAGACTCCAGAACTCTGGCTTTCCCAGTTCCTCCCAGGAAGGGGTTCCCTTTCCCTCTCCTCACACACAGGGGGTCCCCAGCCCCTCCTCCTCACATCCAGAGGTCCCTACAGCCCCTCCTCCCTCAGACCACGGGTCCTCCTCCCCTCCTCTTCACACACGGGGTTCCCCTTTCTCCCTCCTCCTCACACCCAGGAGCCCCCAGCCGTTCTTCCTCACATCCAAGGGTCCCCACAATCTCTCTCCATTCAGGCCCAGGGATCCTGTCCCCAGGCCCTCCTCCCTCAGACCCATAGTCCAGCCCCCCAGCACTCCTTTCTTTCAAACCCGGGGTCCAGGCTTCAGCCCCCTCCTCCCTTAGACCCAGGAGTCCAGGGCCCCCGTCCCTCCCCCCTCAGACCCAAGGGTCTAATCTGGGCTTCGCCTCCCTGGAGGACCCAAGATTTCAGGCCACTGCTCACTCCATGGATAGAAGAATCCCTGGATTCCATTCCCATCTGTGAGAGAAAAGGGCCAGTGTTGGGAACTGTGTGGAGGCCAAGGAGGCCTCTGCTCAGCTCCCTGCCTTCTCAGCTCCCTCACCTACTGAGCCCTGCAGCAGCAGGAGCAGGCCCAAGCCCAAAGCTGGGATCCCAAAGCCCACCATGTCGCCTCCCCAGACCCCTGGGGCCACTGTGGGAAGAGTCCTGGAAAGACATCACCCAAGCAACCAGCTGGGCCCCGCCCACCTGCCCACCTGGCCCCCAAGATTCTGAGTTCTGTTGCTAGGGAGTCCCCTTTGCAACGAGGAGGGGGGGTAGGGAGGGGGCTCACACTGACCTGGCCACACCCTGATAGAGGGAGTCAATTCTTTAGGGACCAGGTGGAAGGGGCAAGATGGGGTGGGGTCTCAGGTTTAGAAGGAACTCCTTAGCAATATGGGCAAAAAAGAGAAGTCTGGAAGGGCCTATGGGTCTGGGGCCTCTCCTCCTTGTCACCCAGGAACCCCTGGGGGTGGGGTTCTGGGAGACCTTTTGACTGGGGAATCCCTTTCCTTAATAAACTGGCACATAAAAGTGGCTCCCCTGCCCAGAGGCTCAGGAAGCCCTGTTGCTAGGAAGTCTTTCCCCTTAGCAACCAGGGGAAGGGGGGACTTGAGATACTAAAGGCCTCACTGAGCCCCATTGTTAGGGAAGGTCCCCGTGGCAACCAGGAGACCCAGGAGGAGGGTGAGACCATGGGACTGGAACCTTAGGGAGATCCCCTGGTTCCACAGGGTCCTGAGAGCAGCTTTTCCTTACAGGCCAGCCCAGTCCTCCCATCTAGGGAATGTGTTCCTCAAGGAAGGGACTGGTGAGCCCCTGCTGAAACCAGAGGGCCTGTGAAGGTCACTCCTGGCAGGAAGATCCCAGTTCCTGCCTGTGGCTGGAGGCTGGGGAAGGTGTCACCTGCGGAGGGATTATCAAGCCTCCCTTTTGAACTCCCCCAATGACTGGGGACCGACTTGTCTTCCAAGAGGAGGAAGTCAAACTGGGGGACTAGGTTGGGATAATGGTTTCTGGTTCACCCCCTCAGCAGCCATTGAGCTTTGCAGCTTAGTGAGGAGGGAATCTCCTCTCTCCTGGGACAGTCTCCATTTGAGCTACAACTCCAGAGTCTGAGGGACAAGGGTGTGGGGGACCCTGACACCTGCATTAGGAGGAGCCTAGGAATTGGAAAGTCAACTCTGGGGGGTCTGAGTGAGGAGGGGCTGGGGCCTTGATTCCTGGTCTGGTGGGGGGACAGTCAGGGAGCCAGACCCCCGTCCCAGGAAGCCCAGGCTGTCTCCCTGCCTTACCAATCTCTCCTGTAAACATCCTGGTGTGTGCTGAGTGGGCTCTGGGCTGCCTTCGTCAGAGATGACACAGGTCAGAGGGGGCTTGGCAGGGGGCCGGGGGTGGGGGTCAGAGGGGTTGTGAGGCTGAGGCTGGGCAGCTGCTGACCATTTCCTGTGTCAACATCATCTGGTCCCACTTCCCAATTCCCGAGATTCCTCAGGGATCAAGGAGGGGGTGGGGGGCGGGGCCGGCCTGCCCTGGACAGCGGCTTGGGACTGGGGGGCCCCCACCATCATGGCCCTCACCGCTAATGACAGGTTTGGGCCGCCTCTGTGGCTGGCCTACCCCGTCACCCCCTAGAGGCTAGACAGGACCCCCCAGGGACAGACAGACAGAAGGACACACACAGCCTGGGACCTACTGACCTCACACCCTGTCAGCCCTGCTTCCCCCAGGGACCAGCAGATGCACAAGGACTCTGCCCCCAACATTCCGGCAGCTTTTCCCCCAGTGCCTGTGGCCACCCTCAGGCTTCTGGCACCCTGGTTGCTCCCATCTCTGAGCTTGTCTCCAGCTTCCATCATTTTTTGGCATCACTGCCTTCTTGTGCCCCTGTCCGTTTCTGTTTATCTCTGTCTCTTCTCTCATTCCTTGGGATTTCCCAACCCTGGGCTCTGGATTTCTTTTCCAGTCCTCTCTCCCTCTCCCCCCCCCCCTTATTTCCACAGAAGTAGCCAGGTGTTCACCCAGTGGCCTGAGGAATACCCAGGAGTCTGGAGCAATTCCCTGCTCTCCTACCCCATCTATCTCTGCCTCCTACAGCCACCCTGGGGGATGGAGCGGTGGGAGACCAAGTCTGACCCCACAACTCAAACAGAACAAGAAATTGAGACCCCTGGAATGTCCCTAACTCTTGAACTCCCCCACACAGAGCACTTCCCAGAGTGCAGAAAGGCCACAAGTTTTCTCTCCACCTTTCTCCAACTAGGATTTAGGGCCTGGACTCCCTGGTCTGAGGAAGGAGGGGCGGGGGGCCTGGACCCCTAGGTCCCTGGAAGTGGAAAGGGCTAGCACTACCAGATCCCTGTTATTGCTCCTGGGCTGGCTCCTGGCCAATCCCCCATCCCCTCAGGCTAGTCCATTCCCTAAGCTGGTGGCCTGAGTCACCTTGGCTGGCCCCGCCAGTCTGGGGGGGGCTACGTCATCTCTCCCCTCACTGACGCAGCCTTGGGCCCCCCACACTGACTCAGCCCTCAGCCGGAAACAGGCCCCCTGAGGGGCGGAGACCCAGTGGTCAGAGACCTGGGTCCCAGCGGGAGCCTGGGCTGGGGGGCCCCTGGAAGGGGTGGCTATGACACTAAAGAGGCAGAGAAAGGGCTCTTACCTGAGGCGATGAGGTCATGTCCCACCATGGGGGGGGCTGTGACTTCACCTCCTCAGGGACCTGAGCAGATGCCCCTCCAAGGGTGGTGGATGGGGAGGGGAAGCCTCCAGCTGCTATTTGCCCCCAAACCCCCCTGCCAGCCCAGCACAATTTCCTAGGCTGGGCACAGAGTCTGCAGGGAGATCTGGGGAGGTCTTCCTACTTCTTTGTGCTCTCCATTCAATCCCATCTTTCTCTGCCATCTAGATCCTGGGGGGCAGGCACTTGGGGACTTGGGTTGGTGTCCTTGTTCCTCGCCTGCTGAGTCCCAGGTTCTGCTGCCCCCATCTACCCACACACTCACCGGCTGTGCTCTGGGGTGGGCATCACCGTCTCCCCTAAGACTGTATGCCTCTCTCACCTATTGGGTGCCTTTCCTACTGGACATTGCCCCCCCACCAACTGTGTCCTTCATCCTCACTTATCTCTTCAGCTTACCACCTCAGCCTCTCCCCCAACCTCCCCTTCTCTGCCAAAGGCTACATCTTTTTCTCTGTGTCCCTAGATGTGTTAATAAAAATTAATGAGGAGAATAATGATGGTTACCACTGATGGAGTGCTGACTTTGTGCTTTATGTGAATGAGCTCACTTTATCCTCATTGTAGGGTTTGGGGTGTGGAGGAACTCACTGTTCCCATTTCACAGATGAAGAAACTGAGGCATAGAGGGGCAGAGTCACATGTCTCTTGGTCCCGTCTCTGTTCTCTCCCACCATCATGTCTCCCCCTGTCTGTCTCAGAGAGGCTCCCCATCTCTCAGGCCCCACTGCTGAGTCCCCAGTATCTCAGCATCTCCATCACTCTCTGCCTTTTTCTCCCCGTCTCTGTCTCCTGAGGCCTCTCCACCCTGGTCACTGCCTTTCTGCGTGTATTTTTTCTGCTGCCTGCCTCCTGTCCTTTGAGTCTTGGTGTCTGCCCATTTCCTCTTTGTGTCTCTATAAGTTCCCTCCTTCTGTCTCCATGTTACCCTTTGATCTCTGGCTCCCAGAGCCTCTCCCTTTGTCTCTGTTCCTCTCTGCTTCTCTCGAAAATCTCCCTGGTTGCCTCTGCCTCTGTGTGTTTCTCTTCTTCTTGGCTTCTGTTTTGGTGTCCCCATCTCCACGTGTCTCTTCCTCCCCCCCTTCAACTGTCCCTTGGAGTTTCTCCCCCTTGTACATCCATCTCCACTAGGCCCCTGTCCAGTCCTGGCCAGCCTCTCCCTTCTCCTCCTCTGCATCTTTCTGCCTGTCCTGGTCCAGCCAGGCCCCCCCACACATACAGTCCAGCCCCAGATCTTGAGTTGTATATGTCTGTTCTAGCCCGTGGAGGTGGAGGGAGGGGACGCCAATGACCTCACCAGACCCTCTCAGACCACCCCCACCTTCCCTTTTCAACTTTTCCAACTTTTCCTTCCGTGCCCTCCTCTGAGCGGGCCTGAGCCCTGAGAGGCAGCCGGCTCCTCTGAATGGAAAAGGCAGGCAGGGAGGGTGAGTCAGGATGTGTCAGGCCGTCCTCCCCTGCCGCCTGCCCCCCGCCCGCCCGCCCCGGCCCCCTATATAACCCCCCAGGCGTACACACTCCCTCACTGCTGCGGCCCTGCTGCTCACAGCACATGCCTCCCCTCCCCAGGTCGCGGCCCAGCTAACCCCCAGGGCTCCCCCTGGCAGCGGACAGGGAAGGGTTAAAGGCCCCCAGCTCCCTGCCCCCTGCCCTGGGGAACCCCTGGCCCAGTGGGGACATGAACTGTAAGTTGGTTCAAGTTCATGGGTGGAGGGGACAGGGAGGGAGGGAGGAAGGGAAGGAGGGAGGGAGTGATGGGGGGGCAGACACCATTGAGTAGGACAGAGAGGAACACAGGAGAGACTGAGAGCCATGGGGAGGAAAAGAGATTCCAAGAAAGCAGGAGGCTAAGAAGAGATGAGCAGTGAGAGACGCAGAGACAGATGAAAGCAGAAAGTCAAGGACTCAGCGAGAGGGACCCATAGGCCAGACAGGGCCCGGAGAGGGAGAGAGAAATGGGATACATAGACAGGGACAGAGAGACAGATGCTGGGAGCTTTTCCCAAACGGCCCGGGACACGCAGGGAGTCCGCGGGGACCCGGAGTCGCAGACACTCAAGGACCCTGACAGAGAGGTGCCGGAGGGAAACTGAGAGACAGAGTTCGAAAAGAGAGCAAGCCCGGGAACGGGATCCAACCAGGGGGAGGAAGAAGGACGAGGCATGGACTGAAAGCTCAGAGAGCCAGATGCGGGCGGACAGACGGACAGACTGACAGACGGCCGGCTGGGCCGGGAGGGGCTGGAGGACCGGCTTGGGGGGACAAGACCAGGGGGCGGGCTGGGGGTGTGCTGAGGCGCGGGCAGCCCGGAGGTGCTGATTGGCTGGCAGGCGGCTGGGTGGGCGGGGCTGGGGTGGGCTGCGAGGAGCCCAGGCAGAACCCGGGAGCCCCAGCGCCGCACCCGGCCCTGCGCACTCGCGCTTCCCTCCCGGCCAGGCTCGCTTCTCTCTATTCCCAGGTGCGCCGCGGTCTGTCCCGGTCTCCCGGCGTGCTTCGGCGGGGTCCTGAGCAGGGACAATGCGAGAGCCATGCGGAGAGGGCTCCGCGTGTGCGGTCTTAGTCCTGGTCTCGGGCTCCCTCCCCTGCTCCCAGTCCGGCGCGGGCTCCCAAGGCCCGGGGAGGGGGCAGGTCCTGGCCTGTGCCTCCCCCCTCATGCCCCGCCCCTGGGCCCAGATTCCGGCGTCCGGGGGCGGACGGGAGACGCCCGGCCCGGCCCGTCTACCCGCCCGGGGCCGCGTCTGCTCCGACGGGCGGGGCAGCCAGAGCCGGGGAGGGAGAGGGGAGAGGGAAGCCCGCCCCAGCTAGCGACCTGCCTCGGGCGCTCCACTCAGGGACTTAAGCCCTCCAGGTCCTCCTCCCTCCGACCCGAGGGTCCAGCCCGGGCCTGAGCTCTCTGCCTCCTCCGCCCAGGTGTTTGCCGCCTGTTTCTGGTCGTACTGAGCCTGTGGCCAGATAGAGCTCTTGCCCCTGGGCCACCTCCTGGTCCTCCTCGAGCTTCTCCAGACCCTCGGGCCGAGCTGGACAGCACCGTCCTCCTTACCCGCTCCCTCCTGGCGGACACTCGGCAGCTGGCTGCACAGCTGGTAGGAGAGACTGGGCCGCAGCCAAGACAGGATGACAGGGATGGGGAGTAACAGAGCAGTCTTGGGGCAGGCCAACTGGGGGACTTCTGGGCTCTAAGGGTGGCAGAGTCAGGAGAGGGAGGACTTCGTGGTGGAGGTAGGGGTTGGAGGCACAGCAAGGCTTGGTGGAGGGGTCCCCTTACAGCTCTTTTTCTTACCAGAGGGACAAATTCCCAGCCGAAGGGGATCACAACCTTGATTCTCTACCCACGCTGGCCATGAGTGCGGGTGCCCTGGGAGCCCTGCAGGTATGGGCATGGGAGTGGCGTGGAGCAAGGAGGTGGAAGAGGCAGACACCAAAGGGAAGAAAACAGGGAACATGGGGGCGTTGGTGTGAGTTGAGCCTGCAGTTCTCTAATGCTCCTGCCCCATCCCCAGCTCCCTGGTGTGCTGACACGACTTCGAACTGACCTGCTTTCCTACCTGCGCCATGTACAGTGGCTGCGCCGGGCAGGTGGCCCTTCCCTGAAGACCCTGGAGCCTGAGCTGGGCGCCCTGCAGGCCCGACTGGACCGGCTACTGCGCCGGCTGCAGCTCCTGGTATGTCCTGGCTCTGACATCTGACATCCCAGACCCTAATCCCTGAGACCCCAAGAACTTTGTAGCCTGAGACTTTGTATCTTAAGACCCCAGGCCCAACTGCAATACCTGTGCTTTGAGACCTCACCCTGTGTCTCCAAGATCCTGTGCCCCTGAGATCCTGAGTCCCTTGGTCCCAAAATCTTGCCGAGAAATTCCAAACCCTCCCCCAAAGACCCTGAGACTCCATAGTCCATGCTCTCCTGGCACCAGAATTGCAGCCCCTGAGGCCCAAGACCTCCACTGTGAACCCCTAAAACTTGAGAATTCACTCATGTCATGACTTGGAGACATTGTTCCCAAGACACCAAAAACCATGAACATCCAGATTCTCAGCACCCAGACCCTGGCCCTAGCATCCTGATAGTTGAAGCCCTCAGCCCCAGACCCTAAGATGTAAGATCATGACCAGTGGAGACCCTGACTCTACAAACCCTGGATTTTAAGAACCTGGACCCTAAGATCTCAGACTGTAAGACCCTAGGCCCTGAGCCCTGAGGCCCTATGTCTCATCCCCCAGATCTAAACCCCTGAAACTTCAGATCCTGAACATGAACCCATAAGTTCCCAAGATACTGAGATCAGAAGACTTTAGACACCAGTTCCTGGACCTGACCCCAATGACTCTGGATCACAAATGCCAACTTCTAACTCTGAGATCCCAGCCCTCACCTTAACTTGGTCCTACCTAGAGACCCTAGATCTAAGACCCCAACCCTGAGATCCTGGGCCTGACCTCAGACTTGAGCCTGCATACCTAAGATGCTGTAAAACCCTGCATACCTAAGATGCTAAAACCCTAGCTCCAAGGTTCTAGGCCTGACAACCCCCAGTCCTCACCTGGAACCAGGATCCCAGCCAGCCCTGCTTCCATAAACCTTGCTCATGTCCCCCAAACGTGGTCCTAGAAGTCCACCCTTATGATGACAACCTTTTGAACCCAACCTTAATTCTGTGAACCTAAGACCTTGGAGAGCTCCCTGCAGATCCCTATCACCCATCCACAGATTCTGCAAATATGCAGCCTGGACTTCCTCTACCCCAATTCAATAGAGTTCCTTCCCTGGTCCCATACTGCACCCTCCGTCTGATGCTAATGTGAACTTTCCCTACAGATGTCCCGCCTGGCCCTGCCCCAGGCACCCCCAGACCCACCAGTGCCCCCTCTGGTCCCACCTGCCTCAGCCTGGGGAGGTGTCAGGGCGGCCCATGCCATCCTGGGGGGGCTGCATCTGACACTGGACTGGGCCGTGAGGGGACTGCTGCTGCTGAAGACGCGGCTGTGACTGGGACCCAAAATCACCATCGTCCTTCAAAGACAGATCTTATTTATTTATTTATTTCAGGACTAGGGGCACAGCAGCCAGGTGCAACCCCCCCCCTTTCTCCCCCTAGCAAGATATGGTCCTTCCATGAGATCTGGGGGGGAAACATCTGTGCTTTATTTATACTTATTTATTTAAGCAATGGGATGCAGGAAGTGAGAGTTCTCCTGGGTACCTGAGAAGGAGGAAACTGAGATTCCAGGTTATTGGCTCTCTGAGAAGTCTGTCCATAGAGCCTTCCTGGCTCCTACCCTCAGGGCCCAGGCAGGAGCATATATTATTTATTAAACAATTACTTTTTGTGTTAGGGTGGGGAGGGAGGGAAGAGGGAAGCCTGGATTTTTGTACAAAAATGTGAGACATCTTTGTGAGACAGAGAACAGGGAATTAAGTTTGTCACACATACTAGGGGGTGTGACTAGGGGCGATTTCTCTGAAGCCTGGGGCTGGACAAGGGGCTGCCTAGGGCAGGGGCAGGAGCAGGGGAAAGTCCTAAGAAGGTTGGCAGAGGAGGGGAGGCTGATCAGTTGTCCAGAAAGTTCTGTGAAGGCAGAGTGTGAGATTCACCTGACATCCAGAACTTCCTAGTTTCTCAATAAATATTTAATGGAAGGTTCCAGAAGGTCACTGACCTATAAGTTCAAGGTCATTTATTATGGCAATGTTCACAATAACAAATTGGAAACAACTAGATGTCCAACAGAGGGGGATGGTTAAATAAAATATGGCATGGAATACCAGCCAGTCACACAAGGGAGGCCATGGAGAAACTACCTCAGTGTTGTGGGGGGCACCACTGAGGTAGGAGGATCTCTTGAATCCAGGAATTTGAGATTTCTGTGAGCTAGGCTGACGCCAGGGCACTCTAACCTGGCCAACAGAGTGAGACTGTCTCAAAAAAAAAAAATTAAAATTTAAAAACAAAGGAAGCCACCAGAGAAAAGACACAGAAACCACTGAGGGAATCCTAATTTTACATTTCTCTTTCTATACTTATGGATTGAAAGGAAAAAAAGTCCTGGAGAGAAATACAACAAAATGTTGACAGTGACTCTTAGCAAGGTCAATGGTGAGAGGTGGGATTGAAGGTGACTTATTGTTTATGTCTGTATTTTTTGGAATTTCTACCATGACTGTGTATTTTGCATGACACATTTAATAATAAACACTATTTTTAGAGTGACATATACCAGCCTTCCTTTTCCCCACAAAAAGCCCTCACAAGGCCACAAGTCTTATTGGGAGCTGAGTCCCTGCCCTATACCATGCTCTTAGTGTGGGCTCTTTAGGCAATTCTCCTGGACCCTCGGAATATGCCCGGTTTTCAGGTGAGGGAAACTGAGGCTTAGATGGGGGTTAGAGGTTCTGTTCTTCCGGGTCCCACAACTCAGGAGAGGGGGCTGCAATTCTACTCTAGGTCTGGCTCATTTCAAGGCTTGAGTCCCCCCTTTGCACTGAGATGCAGGAACTGTGAACCTGGGTGCTTGTACACCAGATAGCGGAAAATGAGGCTTGGGGCCTCACCCAGGGTCTAGAGCAGGGTTGGCAGCAGAGTTGGTACTATAAGGCAACCCTTTAGTTGATCATCCATTTATAATAACATGAGAGACTCCCATGAGGGTCCGTGCTGTCACCAGGTTGGGTCTAGGGTGGAGGTGGCTCAGCCTGGGCCTGTGGTTCTGATTCTCCTGTCCCAGCCCTCAAGAACTCAGGCTTTATCCCCAGAGAAAGGAGCCCACAGCCCTACCTAGGAAAAGTGCCCTCTGGGCCTGATGAGGTCACAAAGCCCTTCCAGAGAAGGCTCCTCCCCCAGGCCAGAGCTGTCCACCCCTCTTGGGGCCATGGCCCAGGCCCAGGCCCAAGCCTCCCTGCCCTGGGGCAGCCCCATTCTCCCTAACTGCTGTGGGCACCCAGCACCTGAGAAGCCCAAGGGTCTGAAGCCAGTGGGCTGAGGGGGGTCTGGCTGTGTGCCTGGGTCCCAGGTCCCGTAGTATCCTGCCTGCCACTTCTGTAGCCACCATGAACCGGCCTCGGAACATCAGGCACTTCGAGCCATCCCAGGGCCACTCGAAGTGGGTCCCCATTCTAGGGGAGCTGCAGAAGACCCTCCAGAAGGGCGAGTACTTGCCCCTCCGCCCGCTGCCCATGTTCGAGAGTAACTTTATCCAGGTCCCCAGCTCCCGGCACCCTGAGGGCTGGGAAGGGCAGGAGGGGACAAAGACCACCTGGCTTGGGGGATTTTGAGAGGGATGGGGATCTGGGCTTCCACAACTGGGGGGCTTGGGCTGGAGGTGCCAGAGGCTTGTTAGAGGAAGATATGGCCCCAGCCCCTGTTCCCGGCCACCCCAGGTGACAAATCGCGGTGGCCCTGTGTATGTACATCACGGAACCAACCGGCTGACCATGGGCGTGGCCGCCTCCCTGCCAGGCCTGATGCTGCCTGACATCTTGCTGATCGCCCGGCACCCCGAGGGCAGGGAGTGTGCAGGCCTCGTCCTGACCAGGTGCCTTCCTGCCCCCATCCCCGGCCTGCCCCTCTGCTGCCCCCTGCTCTAGCCATCTTCTCCTCCGCCCCCGCCAGATTAATCCCCCTGGACCTCGTCCACCTCTATGTCCATGACTTTTTCACCTGGCGCCTGAAACTGCGCCTGGTCACCGGCCGCTACTACTACCTGGAGCTAGAGGCCCCAGACAGTGAGGTGGCCTTTCTGTTTGACCGCTGGATCCGCCTCATCAACCTGCTTCGGGAGCCTGCAACCACCTGGACCCCCAGGACCATGCATACACCTCCCCTGGATATTTCCCTGGGTGAACCTCCTGCTTCCACCTGGCACCTCCAGGTGGGGCCCCAACTCCATAAACAACACAGGGCCGCAGCCCTAGGAACACACCACCTGGATTCCAGAGGGAATTGGGACCAACAGCCCAATTTCAGGGTTCTGGGGGAAGGGGGCTGGTATCCTAGACAACTAGGTCTGAGGGAGGAGGGCACAGACCCCTGGGGACAGACCCCTGGATCCGAGAGAGGATGGGCTGGGGGACTGGATCCGTGGGTCTGAGGGAGGACTACATCACTGGGTCTAAGAGAGGTGGGGCTATGGACTGGGACCTCTGGGTCTGAGAGAGGAGGGCTGAGGATTTGGACAACAGGCTGAGAAGCTCATGGAGATGTGGAAACTGCAGAGGGCAGGAACCCCTCCTGACTCCTCTTTCCTCTCCACAGGACCCACCCCTTTGCAAACGTACAGGTGAGCAGACCCTGCCACCCTCAGGCCTCCTCTAAGCTTCATGTTCTCCAGCCCAGGCGAGGACAAAGCCCCAGCACCTGGTCTCCTAACCCTCTCAGTGGGCAGAGGCCTTCATTCACTCCTCAGGGCCTGGCCTTTTGTCCTCAGCTTGGGGCTCCTGACCAGGGTCTCTCTTCTCCTCTCTTTCCAGTCACAGTTGCCCAGCCCTCCCTTCCTTATAAGACACTGACAGCTCAGAGACAAAAGAAGGTCAAGGTGAGCTGGCTGGTGGCAGGCACAGTGGAGTCGAGGGCCCAACAGATGGCTGCCCCTCATCTGACTTTACCTTCCTCCCTTCATTGCCAGGCCCTCAAGCGAAGATTCAAGTCTCAGGCTGTGGGTGACTCTGTGCCCCTCATCTGGTCACAGCTGGAACATGCTGATGTTAAAAAGAAATCCACAGAAAAGAAGTGGGCTGAGGGTCTTGCTGCCTGTGAGGGCTGGGAGGAAGGGTACCCTGGCCTGGATGGCACCCAAGTCTCATAATATTGCTCCTACAGGCCTCACTCAGACATCTGTGCTGATAGGTCTCGTACCCAAATCCACACTTCTGGTAAGTAAGACCACCCACCTCCCTCTGCCTCCCTTTACCATGTGTGCAGCCTCCTGCAGCTCTGGTTCTCTCCCTGGAGGCTCATACTGCTTCCTTTCCACACAGAGAAAAACAGCATCACCATCAGGACCATCTTCAGCATCATTTCCAGCACCATTAACCAGGCACAGTCCTCTTCAAAGGCCAGCTGGTTACTAGGGGCATGGGTCAGGCTCTGGGTCTGAGGGAGGAGGCTCTGGGGGCCCAGACCCCTGAGTGTGAGGGAGGAGGGCCTGGCGGCTGGAACCCCTGGGTCTGGGCTCTCCCCCAGCCCTGACATCCACCCTGCCCATCTGTCCATCTACAGGCCTACACATCTGACTCTGATGAGGCCACAGGGCAACGGCGTTTGCTTGAGACCCCATCACACTGCCTCTCAGATGAGGGTCCTGATTTCTTCTTTCCGGGCCCCTATGGTCATGTGCACCCACACTTGTGGCAGCCCAACATCGAAGACCTTATGGACTTTGAGTCCAGCACTTTGTCCTCTGCCTCCTTCAGCCCAGCTTCCTTCCCTCCTGCTGCATACCTGTCCACACCCTATTCCTTCCCCAGGGCCAGTGAAAAGTCTGGGTTCATGGGCTCCCAGCAGGGGCGGGGGCCACCAGCCTCGCAGAAAGCCCCGTGTGTCTCTGTCCAATCCTATAAGGCTCCATTCGTGATTGAACGGTCCCAGAAGATCCCAGCTGTCCCTACTCTCTCCCGGAAGGCCCCAGCACTCCATCCTCCACTCCGGAAGGTCTTGGCTGTAGCTGGGCCATCCCAGAAGGTCTCCACCACACCTGGTCCCCCTCAGAAGGCCCCACATGTGTTGGCTATTCCTCCAAAGACCCCAGCCATACCTCGTTCATACTGGAAGGACACACCTGTATTGGATGTACCCCAGAAGGCCCCACCTGCACCTGCTCTTCCCCAGAAAGCTGTGTCCTACCCTGTCCCAAATGGGGAATCTGGTCCATCCCAGAAGGCTCTGACCTCACCTACCCAACAGCACATGGCACTTGGCTCGCCCACCTCAAGTGGGAAGGTCCCTGTGGATTTTGATATTGCACCAGCAGGAATTCCTGGGAGGGATATGCTCCAGAGAAGCAAGCCTGAAGGGAAGCCTGAGCCAGTGGTGATGGTGGGCACCCAGGAGATGAATGTGGTAGAGATGAGGACCCAGACAAAGGCCCTGGAGTTGCCCTTCAGTGAGACCAAGAAGAAGTCTGAGGAAGTTGTGATCAGCAAAACCCAGGAGATGACCGTGGAGGGCTTGAGGGGCTGGGAGAAGTCAGAGGACAGGGTCCACCAGGCACAGGAGGAGGTGTCCATGGAACTGCCTGGCCTGAGGTCCAAGGAGATGGAACAGCAGAAGAGATGGGTCAAGATGAAAGAGCTAGCCATTCAGGGCCCTCCTGAGGAGCACAGAAGACCCTTCTCGGTGGAGGGACTCACTCTTGCCAAAATGATGATCATAGCCAATTCCAAAGACCAGCGCTTGAGACCCACTTTGGTCTCACTTCCCTCCTGGCTTTCAGTGACTTCCCGTGCCTCTACTATGCCAACAGTGGGCTCAATGCTCACCAGCACCAACCAGCGGTCCTCCCTGCAGGGACCACCAGTGATGGTTAGGGAGTGGCCAGAGTCACACACTTGGGTGAAAGAGAACAAGCAGCCATGGACAGAGATGCAGGAGCTGCCCTGGGACAGAGCGAAGCCTCCCAAGGTAACCCTCCAGTCCAAGCCCACCTCCAGCAGCCCAAAGATGGAAAATGTCTCTCAGATGCCCATCCCTTTGCCTGCCTCGAGGTGGGAGGACTTATCTCCATCACCCCTCCTGGACACCTCCACCTCAAGAATGGAGGAGACCACAGCCAGGGTGCTCCAGCAGCCCATGAGGACAAATCAAGAGCCTGTGAATGTGCCAAACCAGCGCCCCTTGAACACAGTGGGGTCAGTCTCACAAAGTATCTCACCTATGGTAGTAGAAATCGGGAATATGAGGGATGTGGCCATCAAGGTGGGGAAGACAAAGGAGGAGTCCCCCTATCTTTAATCCTCCCCCCAGGTATTTGGGGTTAACAGCTAGCATTAACTGTCAGCTCTGTTATCTGCAAGGCAGAAACCATTGTTCCCTGCTGTCACTTTTATTCATGCATTCAGTGTATAGTGAGTGCCAACTATGTGCCAGGCATTGTTCTAGGCAGGCAGTAGGGAGATAGCGTCCAACAGCAGGGGTGGCAGTGGTGGGCTGGGTCCAGTGGTTAGAGACTGGGGACACTGCCTAACACCCTGCAATGCACAGGCAGACCCCACCACAGCACAGAAAGGACTTATTGAGCTAGGATGATCTTAAGTGTAAAGAGTGGGGAGCCCCCCCATGAAGACATCTGAGGGGGAAAGCATCCCTGTAGAAGGGACACACACTGCCAAGTCCCTGAGGCAGGAGTGTGTGCAATGTGCTGTACCAAGAATGAGCTCCCTGGTATCCCAGAGGAGGAAATGCAGTCAGAGTCGTCACAGGGGGCATCTGTCACCCATCATACAGGAATCTGCAGGCAATTTTAAGGACTTTGTCTACACTCTGAGCTAGAGGGTTTGGGGCAGGAGAATGGCAGGAAGCAATTTATGTTTGAAAGGGCTCTCTGGTGGGAGTGTAGAGAATGCAGAGGGTACAAGGGTGGGGGGCAGGAGAGTGCAGAGGATGCTGTAGCAATAACCCAGGTAGAAGTTCTTAGTAACAGGTGTTAAGAAGGGTGGCTCTGGAGAGACTTAGAAGTGAGCCAGCACATCGCTTCACACATCAGGCACATGATGAGAGAGAAAGGCTGACATTGAGGAGGGCTGGGATGATTTGGGTCCCAGAGACCTGGAGGTTGTAGCAAAAGTGCAATGAAAGAGGTTTCCAGAAGCTCAGGAATTCCCTTTGGGATTCTGAGATGCCCAGGGAGGATGCAAGGTAAGCACCTGGATATGTGAGTGTGGAGTTTAGGTGAAGCCATCTGGGGAAGTCACCAGCATGTGGACTTTAAGCTGTGAGTTTTGAGCAGTTCACCAGTGAGTAGAGACAGAGAAGAGACAGGTCCAAGGTGGTTAGGAAAAGAGGAGCCAAAGTCAGGGAGTAAGCAGAGCAGCAAGAGCTGGGGATCCAGTCCATATCAGAGGCAATGACCAGGTGACAGAAGGCAATAACTGAGGTGACACTTCCTGATTTATCAGCACAGGAATGACATTGGAATTTCATTCCTATGAAATGACCATAAGAGGCAGATCTGTAGAGACAGAAAGTGGATTGGTGGTGGTGACTGCTAATAGGTTGGAGGTTTCTCCCATCCAAGTACTAACCAGGCCCGACCCTGCTTAGCTTCTGAGATCAGACGAGATCAGGTGTGTTCAGAGTGGTATGGCCGTAGACTAGGTTGGGGGTTTTTTTGAGAGAGATGAATATGTTCTGGAACTAGATAGAGGTGGTGGTTGCACAACGTGGTGAAATTTGATGAGATGGGTATTTTCCCACTAGATGCATGCATACTTGTGGATGTTTGCACAGCAGGGAGTCGGAGTTCATAAGTAGACCCACTCCTTCCAAGGAGTTTGCAGGAAAGAGAGGAGAGACACAGGCAGCTAGCTGCTGCAAGAAGTGGGCAGGGTGAGGGTTTCTCAACTACTGGCTACTGATGTGACCAGTCCAGAGTCAGGCCCAATATTAACAAAGCAGGAAAGAAAGAGACTTAGCAGGGTCAAACGGTGAATGAAGCCACTTGTCCAGACTCCAGGGTTTGTTTGCCTGCCCTGAAAGTGGGACTAATTCATTGGGCATGGAGTTACTGCGCCTTTACTACAGCCCTGCCCTGCCCTAGGGAGATGCAACAGCGAAGTAAACGCACAGCAAGTCCTGCACTCTCCTGAGCCATGCACCACCAACCCCCCCTCCTCCCCCCAAGAACCCTGGGTCCTCTTCTCTCCCTGCCAAGTTCCCCAAAGCCCTCTCTGGTCTCTGGCTTTCTTCCTCCCTACAGCGGTTTTCAATAACAGGATGCAGGGGACTCAACTTCAGTCGGCAAACTGTCCAGAGGACCCCAACATGGCCAGGTACCTCCAGCTACTCCTGAGACCCGTGCTAGACCTGGGGAGTGGGTTTCCCGGGAGCCCAGACACAACCATCACTCTTTGCTTTAATCCCACAGGTCCCCAGGGTGCTGTGCACCCCGACTGTAAGAAGCAGAGTGCTGAAAAGGCCGGTTGGGGGGCTGCTCCCTCTCCAGTAGAGACAAGAACTATCTGTAGATTTATATATTGGGGGCGGGGGGCGGGGCGGGGGAAAGCCCACGGAATAGCCTAACTTCGCAGAGATTAAAAGCCTGAGTCTGAGATTCAGTCAAAGTCTTGCCTCGGTGGCTGTGTGTGCGCTCACGGGCTGCAAAGGGGGAGTCGGATGGAGGAGTGTCCAGCGACCGCCCCCTGTTCCGAGCGGTCCCTACGTAGCCGCTCCCATTGGCTGGCGTTCCAGAGACCCCAGCCAATCCATTCAGGGGTTAGTGATTTTCCCGAGCCGGATGAGACCAATTCCCCTCCCCATCAGAAGCGAGGGTTACCCGGGGAACCGCAGACGGAACTGATCCGGTGACCGGCGGACATAAGTATGGTGAGGGCAGGACGGGTGGGGTTTCGGGGGTGTGGGGACCAGGAGCTGGTTGTGGGTTCGGGCGAGGGGTACCCCTTAGGCCCCACGGAGCCCTCCTCCCGCTCCACAGGAGCTGCCTCTTCCGTTTATGTTGGATGCTGATGCCCAGAAGCCCCCCATGGGAAAATGGTCAACGCCATCCTTCGACCCTCGCTTCCCCAACCAGAACCAGACCCGTAACTGCTACCAGAACTTCCTGGGTGAGACCCGGTGGGCCAGTTAGGAGGGAGCAGGGTGAGTGACGAGGGGAAGCAGGTAGCAGCGGACCCCACATGAAGACCCTAGAGACTGTTGGGACGGGAGGCGGAGCAGGCCCAGGTGGTCGCAGAAGGCAGAGCCTGGCCTTAGAGGGGCGCCGGACCCACCACGAGGGGCGGGATCTAGCTGGGGCAGAGGGGTGGGACCCGCCGCTGTCTGGGCGTGGCTGGCCGCATGGCCCCGCCCACTGCGCCCCGCAGACTACCACCGCTGCGTCAAGGCCATGAACCGCCGCGGGAAGAGCACGGAGCCCTGCGCGTACTATTTCCGCGTGTACCGCTCGCTGTGCCCAATCAGCTGGGTGAGCCGGAGGGCGAGAGGAGGGATGGGTGGAGGGCTCAGGTGGCTGAGGCTGAGCTGGCGCCCCGCTGCCCGCTTTCCTGCCTCCTCAGGTGCAGCGCTGGAATGAGCAGATCAAAGAAGGCACCTTCGCTGGCAAAATCTGACTGCTCGCGGCTTCCTCTCCGAAGATACGCCCCTGTAGGCCGGCATCTTCACGCCTCTCCGAGACCCGAGTTCGGTGACCACTCAACCCCGCAATCTCTAAGCCGCAAATAAAGTTATATCGTTGCTGATGTTTCTTCTTCTTCTTCTTTTTTGTGAGACAAAGTCTCAAGCTGTCGCCCTGGGTAGAGTAATGTGGCATCACAGCTCACAGCAACCTCAAACTCCTGGGCTTAAGCGATTCTCTTGCCTCAGCCTCCCAAGTAGCTGGGACTCCAGGCGCCCGCCACAACGCCAGGCTATTTTTTGGTAGCAGTTGTTGCTTAGCAGACCTGGGCCAGGTTTCAACCTGCCACCCTAGGTATATGTGGCTGGCGCCCTTACCAACTGAGCTAAGGGCGTCTCCGATGTTTCTTCTTAATGCCCAGCCAGCGACATGTTGACAGGGCAACTTTTTTCCTCCCTCCCTCCTTCCTGCCCTCCCTCCATTCCCTTCTTCCTTCTCTCACTCTGTTGCTCCAGGTACAGTGGCATGGCATCATCATAGCTCACAGCAACTTCAAACTCCTGGTTTCAAGTGCTCCACCTGCCTCAGCCTCCCAGGTAGCTGGGATTATAGGCGCCCACCACCACGCCTGGCTCATTCTTCTATTTTTAGTAGAGACAGGTCTCCCTCTTGCTCAGGCTGGTCTCCAACTCTTGAGCTCAAGGCATCCACCTGCCTCAGACTTCCAGAGTGCTGGGATTACAGGCGTGCCCCCACCGCGCCGGGCTGTGACTCTGCCTTTTCTGATAAGTGGGGCGGGGGCAGGATGGCTGCCCTATCACACAGAGTGAGGACAGTCAGGGAGGGCCATGAGGCAGGAAGAAGGATCAAGCCATGTGACTCCAGTCCCCTCCCTTTCCTTTCCACAAGTAGGGGCCTCATCTTGACAACACCAGGCAGCCAGCCCAGGTTCCTCCAGATCTCAACACTTTCCCACCCAGTGGGTTCCATGGAGCTCCTGTCAATCTCCACAATCACCTGTTGCCAAGTGTTTCCTAACCTTCCCTCTCACCTGGACCATTTCCCCAGCCTCTTCCCCCACCCCACCCCCATTCATGCTGTGGAAGGCACTGAAAGGTCATCTTTGCGCACCCAGCACTTGCTGCACCCCACCACCACCACTTTCTGGGCTCTCCACCACTGTCTATCATGCCCTTGGCTCTGCCCAGCCCCACCTCTCCCCTAGAACATCGAGGTTCCATCACATGAGCCACTTACTTCCCACAGGTTCCCCTGTGCCTCACCTCCATGTGGTCAGCACCTGGGTCCAGGGCCAGAGCAGCCACTAACTCTGCTCTCCAACATTGTGCTGGACAGTGAGACTAACTGACCAGATGGACAGCTTGGGGATGACCCCATGAAGCAGCTCTGGAGCTTCTGGAGCAGGCCTGCTCCCTGGTCCCTCCCATGTCACCATTACCCAGCTTTTCTGTGACCCTTTCAAACTGTGAGCACCTTAAATTATCAAGAGTCCCTCTGAGTTTTCCTTGGCTCCTTCTCCATCCAGTAGCCACAGCACTGAGGTGTATTCTGATTCCAGGTGCCCCTTATGGTGTGGCCTCTAACCAGGACAAGGAGTGCCACTTGACAGAGCAAGGGGGTGTTCTGACCTGGTCCTGCCAAGGTCTGGCCAGGAAACCAGTTTGCCTGGAGCACTGGCTTCCTGACTGTTGCTGCCTGAGGCTGTCAGCCCCCCACCACACACTGGACCTTAGTGGCAAAAGCAGTCTCATAAGGCCCTATTTAACCTCGGAGTACAAAGGTGACTGTGACTAGTCATGATGACTTTTGGGTAACCCTAGACAAGCTTCTTGACCTGTATGAACCTCAGTTTCTCTAGTTGAAAACTGAGATGGCTCAGGGTCCCTTTTATTTCTTTTTTTGACAGTTTCACTTTGTCATCCTCCGCAGAGTGCTGTGGCGCATACCTCACAGCAACCTCAAACTGTTGGGCTCAAGTGATCCTCTTGCCTCAGCCTCCCAAGTAGCTGTGGCTGGGACTATGGGTGTCCACCACAACGCTTGGCTATTTTTAGAGATGGGGTTCTCACTCTTGCTCAGGCAATCCAACCTCCTCAGCCTCCCAGAGTGCTAGGATTACAGGTGTGAGCTACCATGCCCAGCTCGGGGTCCCCTTATCAAAAGAGGTGGGGCAGGCTGGGCACCTGTAGCTCAGTGGTTAGGGCACTGGCAACATGCTCTGAGCTGGTGGGTTCAAACCTGGTCTGGGCTTGCTAAACAAAACAAACAAACAAAATAGCTGGGTGTTGTGGCAGGCACCTCCCTAGCTACTAGGGAGGCTGAGGCAAGAGAATCGCTTAAGCCCAAGAGTTTGAGGTTGCTGTGAGCTATGATGCCAAAGTGAGACTCTGTCTCAAAAAAAAAAAGGCTCAGTGCCCATAGTACAGTGGTTATGGCATGCACCAAGGCTGGAGGATTCCAACCTGGCCCAGGCCAGCTAAACAATGACAACTGCAACAACAACAATAAAAAAAATAGCTGGGCGGCACCTGTGGCTCAGTCAGTAAGGCGCCAGCCCCATATACCAAGGGGGGTGGGTTCAAACCCTGCCCCGGCCCAACTGCAACCAAAAAAATAGCCGGGCGTTGTGGTGGGCGCCTGTAGTCCCAGCTACTTGGGAGGCTGAGGCAAGAGAATCGCTTAAGCCCAGGAGTTGGAGGTTGCTGTGAGCTGTGTGAGGCCACGGCACTCTACCAAGGGCCATAAAGTGAGACTCTGTCTCTACAAAAAAAAAAATAATAATAAATAAAATAAAATAAATAGCCAGGTATTGTGGCATGCGGCTGGAGCCCCAGCTACTTGGGAGGCTGAGGCAAGAGAATCGCTTAAGCCCAAGAGTTTGAGGTTGCTGTGAGCTGTGACGCCACAGCTTTCTACTGAGGATGCCATAGTGAAACTGTCTCCCAAAGAAAAAAGAGAGAGAGAGATGGCAGGAGGGACTAGAAGAGCTCAGAGGGTTGGCTCTGCTCCATGATGACCTATCCACCACCTGCCCTCCATGCTGCCCTGCCTGCCTTGCCCAGGGCACACCCAGACAGGCCATCTCCCTATCTCTGACCAGGAGCTGAGAGAGACAGAGTGTAGGTGAGGGTACAGGGTGTGGACTTGGCTTAGAAGGGCCCAGGTATGCAACGTCTCCAGGGCCTTGGGTGATGCCTGTGCACACATCAATGAGAAGGGTCTGTCCCCAAGGGGCACAGTGGGGTATCAGAACCAGGGAGCACTACCAGCTGCCCTTATTTCCTTCTGTAGGAGGGTTGCTGTGAGACTTAAGAGACCATGGCAAGGGCCCGGTGTGGTGGATCATGCCTGTAATCCCAGCGCTCTGGGAGACAGGCAGGTGGATCCCTTGAGTCAGGAGTTTGAGACCAGTCTGAGCAAGAGCAAGACCCTGTCTCTACTAAACACAGGAAAATTAGCCAGGCCTGATGGTGGGCACCAGCTACAGCGGAGGCTGAGGCAAGAGGATCACTTAAGCCCAGGAATTTGAGGTTACAGTGAGTTGGGCTGACACCACAGCACTCTAGCTGGGGGACAGAATGAGACTCAAAAAAAAGAAGAGAGACCAAGATGATATTGAGTTAAGGGATTAACCAGAAGCAATGAAGAAGTTCATTGTTCTGTCTCACATTCAGAGTAAAGCCCAAAATGACCTGGCTGAGGATGGCCCTATCAGTGTTACCTTCCCCAAACCCCTCACCTGATAGGTAAGCCCCACCAGTCCCATCTCTCAGTTTGGGCTGAGGTATGGGAGGGCATATGATTGAGAAGTGAGAGAAGGGCTCCCAAGTCCCCTTGTGCCCTTGGGCAAGACACTCGGCTTGGCCCAAACTTGGCCCAGACAGTTACCTTGTCCGGAAAGAGGGGAGAATCCTTTCCCAGGATGTGACAGGTCTGAAGGCATTTTTATAAGCAGTTGTAGTGGTGACAGGTGACTGGCCTAGGCACTCCAGTCCCCAGACCTGCTGCCCTTCACCTGTCCCTAGCACTCTCACAATAGCTCTCAGGACCAGGGCCTGTGCTGCTCTGCCCCCTCCCCCACTTCCCAGCAAGACTGAGGACCTCACCCTGACAGCCCCGCAGCATATAAACATAAAGAACTTGTAAAGGTGCTGTTTATACAAGGTTTAATAAAATAAAAAGTTCAAGTGCTTCCAACCCCCCCCCCCCAGCAAACCCCTTTCTGGTGTTGGGGAGGGGAGGACACCCCCACCCCATAGCACCAGGGATAGCACCATGAGAAAGACGAGGTCAAACCCGGCCTCCCTGAGACCTTTGGGGGTGGTGGTGAGGACATACCCCCCCAGACACTCCCACACACTCCCTTCACCTTAAACAGTTGCTGAGAGCAACTCCCTTCTAGGGAGTGCCACCCCAGGTCAGTTCTACTTCCTCCTGAGGCCTGGGCTTCTGGGAAGAAGCCACAGGGTGGTCCCCACCCCCTTATGGCTTTGCTCCCTGGGGAGGATCTGGCTAAGGGAGGGGGATGGCTCCTGCAGTCCTGAGGTTGGGGCAGGGTGGAGAGGGCAGCAAATGGCCAGGGCTCCCTGCAGGGTGAGGGTGGCTCAGGGGTCAGCAGTCACAAAAGGTCAGGGATTAAATCCCTGGCAGTGTCCAAACCAACCCCTTGCCCAGGGTCAGAGCTGTGTTGGGATGAAAGGTTAACTCCCTCCCAGAGGTCCAAGGGCTTTTTCTGGAGGGGCAGGAGCTAGGAGAGGCCCCTCTCTCCTGCCTGTCCCTCCACCCAGCCCATCACAGCCCATCTTCATGGACATCCAGGTCGATGGAGCCATGGCTGACCACTAGCCGCAGGCGCTTGGGTGGGGAAAAGGAGGCAAAAGCAAGGGCCTGCTTGGGTACCAGAATGGGACCTGGGGTCATGGTGGGGGCAGGGGTGGCTGGTGGGGCCGAGGCCAGGCGGCTGAGGTCCACACGCACCACGTAAGGCAGCCCATAGCGCCGGGCCCAGTGCCAGTCCTGCTGTGGGGCCCAGCGGGCATGAGGGTGCTGGCCTAGTGCCACTAGGGCCTCTGCCTGAAGGCGGCAGTGGGGGCCGCAGCCTCCCCAGCGATGCAGGGAGACACGGGCAGCATGGGGGATGGGAGATGCTGGGGCCCTCTGTGGCCGGGGACGCCGGCGCTTCCGGGGCCGCACTCGAGGCTGGAACTGAGGCAGCCACTGGAGCCACAGGGGTGAGGTGTCCGGGCGGGCACTGCAGGATGGCAGGTATAGGGGTTGGCAGGCAGCTGTGGGGGTGGGGGAAAGGCCACATCAGCAGGGCCTGGCAGACCCTTCCCTGGACATCCTAGACTCTTCCTTGCCACTCTAAGTTCCCTGAGAGAGCCAGTAGGCACTGTCCCTTCACAGGAGGACAACATGACGAGACAGGCACATATTCGACAGTAAGGCCCCTCAGAGAACTGAGAGTGGCAGGGAAGAGTCTAGGGTGGGCAGAGAGCTCAGAAGTGGGACAGATGACCACAAAGGGAGGAAGTTAAGGGGCTTGAGGATAGGTTGTCAGGATGGCAAGGAGAGGTGCTCACCACAAAATGGGTCTTGGCGCAGCAGGGACGGGTGGGCACAGGCCCATTGGCCTAGTAGGCCCTGCCAACCAGTGCTGCCAAGGCCTTGCTGCAGCCGTCGCTTGGTCTCCCGCAGTTGGTACTTGTCTTGGGCCCGTGGTGGCAGGACAGGTTCCCTGGGTTGCAATCGGAAAGCTCCTTCTCCTTTCCTGGGGGGTGAGGGCAGGGGAGAGGGTAGAACTGGGTGAGTCAGGGATAGAACCTGAGGAGGATGCATTTCCCGGCTCAGAGACCCCAGGGCCCTTGGGTAGCTGGCCTGTCCTGACAAGGCAGACCCTGCCTATTCCTTACCCCATTCTCACCTCTCACAGGTATAGCATTCACAGTGCTCATTCTTTTCGCCGAAGAAGCCCTCGCCATAGAAGCACGTCACCTCATCCCCCGGCTCGATGTCCCGGAGTACCTTCACACAGGCTGCGTTCCCGTCTGCGGGCACAAACTGGGGGCCATGCCCACTCAGCACCCCAGCCTAAGGCTCAGGGCAGGAGCTACCTTGCTCTCCCACCTGGCTGGGTACCCTGGCCCTGGTCCTCTTCTGGGTCAGGGTGAGTCCCCAGGAAATACCATTAAGACAGCGGTTCTCAAACTGTGGGTCTGACCTCTTTGTAAAAATGAAAATACATCGCATTATGAAGGTTGAAAACCACTGCATTAAGAGGTGACTGCCCTGGCTAGAGCCTGCAGAGCCTGGACAATCTGCCCATTGGCGGGGACTCCACCCCTCCTTGCAGGACAATGATCTAACCCGACCTCCTGGCAGTGTGTGGTGCCAGTTGTGGTGACTACTCCCTCCTGTCCTGTTTCTCTGGCTTCTGCAGCTGCACACCACTCTCCACCTCCACTAACACACCCAAGCCCATCCCCTCTTGAGCTGCCCACTCTCTGCCAGACTGTGTCTTGGCAGCAAGGTGAAGCTCTGCCTGTCTTGGGCTTCCCTCCCACCACCCCATATACCACACTCTAGCCCTGCCTCTGGGATCATTTGCCTGGGGGCTGCCCCACAAATCCCTCAATCTCCTCATCTTCAGCTCTATTCAAGAAAGGGGATGACCACTGTCTACCTGTCCATCCATCCACTCAAGCCTGACACTGACCCAGGAGTGGGTGGCCCTTGCAGCCCATGTGCCTGATGGTCCCCAGAACAGGTAGCACATCACCTCATGCATACTTGTTTCCTCTGGTCCCCAGGATCCAACCCAGAGCCAGTTTCTTATTACCTCTCGCTGACAAGGTGATATAAACAAACCTCCCATTGTGCACTGGGAGGGATCTCCTCTGGCTCCCCAGCCTCATGAAGCCTCAGCACCCACCCCAAGCCATGCTTGGGCACCCCAACCCTCTGGTGTGCTGTGTCCTGCCTGGGATGCCCTCCTGCACCCCCACTTCTTCCAACACCCAGCATGGCACCACTTCTGTGAAGCCTGGCAATTCTGGCTCATGACTGCCCTCTCCTGTGTCTGAGGTGGCTGGCGTTTAACCACCTTCCAGAGACTCGGGATGTTGCTTTCTGTCCCACCCAGCATCTGTGTGTGGGGCCAAATTGCAGAAACCAGTCTGCAGTCTCAAGTAGTACCATGTGCCCTCATCACCATCCTAGGAGGTGAGGATTCTCCCCACAGCTGAGATGAGAAACCCAAGGCCGGCGGCGCCTGTGGCTCAAGGAGTAGGGCGCCAGTCCCATATGCCGGAGGTGGCGAGTTCAAACCCAGCCCCGGCCAAAAACCAAAAAAAAAAAAAGTTTTAATGCTCAGGGCAGTGCCTATGGCTCAAAGGAGTAGGGTGCCAGCCCCATATACCAAAGGTGGTGGGTACAAACCCAGCCCCACCCAAAAACTGTAAAGAGAAACCCAAGGCCAGGGCAGCTCAGCCAAGACTCCAACCCAGTTCTTTTTTTTTTTTTTTTTGGCGGTTTTTGGCCTGGGCGGGGTTTGAACCCACCACCTCTGGCATATGTGGCCGGCACCCTACTCCTTTGAGTCATAGGCACCACCTCCAACCCAGTTCTGATTCTGGAGCCAAGGTTCTGAAGCCCAGCCACAACCATAGAAGGCTGGAGCGGTCTGCACTCCAGGGTGCCCACCTGAGGCCTTCCTAGAGCAAGCTCTCCTCAACCCCTCTGCTCCCTCACACAGGATGGCTGTGGCACCTCCCCAGCCAGCTGCTCTACCACACTCTGCCGGCTGCCTGGACAGCATCTTGAGTCCTGGCCTTTGGGCTCTCTGGCTGCTGCTTTCTGTCCCTTCATCTCACACTCCCTGCTCATATTGGTACAACTCTTGGCTGGCTTTCAGAGAAGACAGACTGCCACCAGCATCTGGCAAATCCAGGCCTGGCGTGACTGTGCAAATGGCCTGACGACACTGGCCCAGCTAGTCTCTTCCTCCTCTCCTGACAGCCTTGGAAACACCATCTACTTTGCCCATTCTGAAGTGATGCTGAGGGTAAGAAACTGCTTTGGTAAGTGGGAAGCAACCTGTATGTGACAGCTTCCAACTCTTTTATTTTATTTATTTATTTATTTATTTTTGAGACAGAGTCTCACTCTGGTGCCTTGATGTCATAGCTCACAGCAACCTCAAACTCTTGGGCTCAAGTGATTCTTTTGCCTCAGCCTCCAGAGTAGCCCAACTACAGGCGCCCACCAAAACGCCCAGCTATTTTTCTTTTCTTTCTTTCTTTCTTTTTTTTAAAGAGGCAGAGTTCTCTCTCTTGCTTAGGCTGGTCTCCAAACTCCCAAGCTCAGGCTATCCACCCGCCTCAGCCTCCCAGAATGCTAGCCTCGGCCTCCCAGAATGCTAGGATTACAGGCACCGAGCCCAGCTCCAGCTTCCAGTTCTTAATTGACTTAGTCCTCCCCCCCCCCATCCCCCGCTCTTAGCACTCTTACTTCTCACCCGCCCACTCTCCAGGTATCTCTAGGTCTTACCTTGCAGTTGGGTTTGCAGTCTGGAGCCAGAGGGCGGCGGGGGAGAGAAGAGGTGGATGAGCTGAGCAGTAGGAGCCCCGCCTCTGCCCCGCCCCTGCCCCTTCACCCCTCCCACCCAGCGGGCCCCGCCCCTGCCCCTTCACTCCTCCCACCCAGCGGGCCCCGCCCCTCCGCTCCAGCCTTGCCCTCACCGTGATTGATGAAGGCCGCCGGGCCCAGCCAAAGCTGCGCGCTCCGCTTGCGGGTCGAGTACATGATGCTGAAGTCGTTTTCTCCAGCCCTCAGCAGCCCCTCATCTGCCTCCCGAAGCTCTGCGATGCAGCCTACAAGCAGCTCCAGCTTCTCATTCTTCTTCCTGCCAAGAGGCCAGGCCCGCAGGGGTCGGGGATCTCTGGCTCAGAAGTGCCCTGATACAGGGGCCGGGCATGCCTTGCCTCCAGCCAGGGTGGGCTCTCCTGCTCCCACCCACAGTCTTCAGGAGAGCTCACAGGGCACAAACAGCCCCGCCACCCCTCTACCTCAATCTCTCCTGTTCTACTTCAGTACTCTCCAGTCCTGTCCCTGTGAGCTCCCTGGGAACTCTGGTCAGTTCTACTGCAGTCCTTAACAGCTGTGACCAGTAGTACTACAAGTTGATAAAGCTGCACCCGCAGGGGCAGGCTGGCTCTCCCTCACAGTAACCGTGGGGCTTGGTGCCAGACAGAGACTTAGGTCAGGATGTAAAAAGGACGAGGTCCTGAGTAGAGCCTAGCTCTTCCCTGGCAGCTCCAGGAACCCTGGGTCACATTTGGTCTCATCCTCCAGCTGTACCATGGGGGTCAAAATGGATCTTCCAGCCCTGTCCTTCCTGCAGTGCCTGGACTGGGCCCTCTATCTTCTGAGCAGCCAGCCACTGAACAGGATGGTCTCTGTCCTACCCCCTCTGGGCTCTGTCTCCTTCAAGGGCACAGGGCTTCCTTTCCCAGCAGCTCCTGAGGGAGCCCTGCCCTCTTACCAAGCACGAGTGGACACAATCTTGGCCCCGTTGGTCTCCATGGAGTAGCGGGTGCAGGGCAAGATGGTAAAGCCGCTTTCCGGCAGGAAGGCACGGAGGTAGCGATAGACCTGGTGGCAGTGAGGGATGGGGGTGAGGAGGTGGGGCAGATACATCTCTGGCCCCCTCTCTGTGGGGTTCTAGGCCTGCTCTGCCACTGACTCACTGTGCGGTCTTGGGGCCTCAGTTTCCTCATCTGTCAAATGAAGAGATTGGACTCCATCTCAGATGCCCCCCCCCAAACTGTCCTCTCCTAGGATTCTCTGAGCCTCACCTCAGATGGTCCCAAGGGCTAGGAAGTCAGGGGACCCACAGGGGGTGTGCCGAGGGGCTTTAGGGCATCTGCTGGGCAAGGCCAGGAGAGAAGAGCAGGGAGGACATGCGGCGAGTTGGGGGAAGGGAGGGCTCCCTCACGTGGGTCTTGAGGGCAGCCTCCTGCCGTGGGCCCCGGCTCTGAAAGTAGTGGGCCATCCAGCCTCCCAGCGTCAGGGTCCGGTATGCAGCCTCCAGGTCCCGCTGCCTCAGGAAAGCTTCCAGTGCTGTGCGCAGGTGGTGCTGTCGCCGCAGTGGGGGCATGGGGCTGGGGGAGAGGGTACACCTGGGTCCCAGGACCTTCCCAGGCCCCACACCCATACCCACTTGGAATTAAGGGGAAGACCAGACTGAGGGGGGCAGCAGCGCAAGGAGCGGGTTCCTAACCCCTTGGGGCCCACCCTGACCCCCAAGTCCCCTCACCTGATGTTCATCTTGTGGGTACGGAAACCGAGGTAGGGGTCCAGGACAAGGCTGGTGGCTAGGTCGTCGTTCTCACACAGTTCTCGGGCAGTCACTCTGTCAGGGCCCATGGTGCCCTGCGGACCATGCTGCCTCTGACAGAGAGCAGGGAGCACGTGAGGGCACAGCCAGGGCAGGGCCAGGGAGCCAGGCCTTGTGCTTGCCCCTGTGCCACTTAGATGTGTGCACCTCTGGCCAGCCCTGCAGTCTCATCTACAAAACAGGGAGAAAAGCAACACTTCACAGGGGGCTCATTGGAGAGGAAATGTAACAGGTGCTTTTGACAGTGGGGTTGCCCAGAAGAAATGGCAGCCATCCTCATAGTCAGTGTCCCCCCCCTCAGCCTGCTCCACAGGACAGCCACAGTCTCCAAATGCATGCAACCCCTACAGCCCCCACAGCCCCTGGATGAACACAGCACACATGCTTGCTGCCTGCCTGACACGTGTAAACGCCCCCCAGGCTGTATGCACATGGAGATTCTCTGTCACACATAGGAACACACCTGCACAGATATAAGTCCCTGTGGGCCCAGGGAATCCTGACTAATTGGCGGTCCCAGATAACCCTGAGATTTAGCACTGCTGGGAAGCTCCACCTCTAGAAAAAGTCAAAGCTTCCTGCCACCCACCAGGACCTGAAGTTCCCGCCCTCCCTGCCCAGCAGGCCTCTGTGGGCCTGAGGACTGGCTGGAGGCTCAGGGTGACGCCCCAGGCAGCCTGAACTGAGTGAGGCAAGGAGAGTGGAGGAGGAGTCCTGGCACCTGCTTCCTCTCCAAGGACTCCAGTTGCTGGGGATCATAGAAAGCAGGGGTGATGGGAGAGAAATGAACAGTATGCCAAGGCAGAACAGGTTGTAAATTATTTTAAAAAATTAAAAAGAGGAGCAAGGAGAGAAAACAAAGAGGTTAAGAAAAAAATAAAACAAACCCCTACCACTGACAGAGGACCTGTCCTGCACCCACACCTCAGCACTTCAGGCCCATCTGCGCCCTGGCAGAGGAGTAGATGGGGAACGGCAGAGAGGGGGGAGCTGCAGAGACATCAGGAAAAGCTGGAGCGGTTAGGAGAGGGGTCTATAAAGCTGAGGGGAAATAAAGAGGGGGCACTCTGAAGGGAGAGGAAGCTGGAGGGGGCCTGTGGGTAAAGACAAAACCACATAAAGATGTGCTCAGAAGGCTATGGAAGGAGAACGGCCACAGATCAGGGACTGAAGTGCCGCGGAGGGGGAAGTCAGGGAAACCTGGGGGCCAGGGACAGCAAAGAATGGTCCAGTGAGGGTCCCGGGGAAGCAGAACGGGGCCTGGGGACGTCCTAGGTCACCCTGGAGCGGCCAGAAAAGGCAGAGAAAAGGCCTGGGAAAAGTCTCAGGAGAGTGAGAGAAGGGTCAAGTAAAAGCTCAGGGGCAGGGGAGCAGGGAGAGGACTGAGAGGTGCAGGGAGGGGTCTGGGTATGCACGGAGAAGAGGCCAGGTAGGGGGTGCGGGAAGAAGCGAGGAGGAAAACAGGGTAGGGGTTACGCTCTGGGGGTGCAGGTAGAGGCCAGAGGGCGATAGGAGTCCAGGAGAGACTCTAGGGGTGGAGGGAGTGACCTGGGGAGGCGAGAGAGGGGTCAGGGAGAAGCCTAGGGGTGCAGGGAGTGACCTGGGGAAGCGAGAGAGGGTCAGGGAGAGAATCCCTGGTGCAAAGAGAGGCCTGGGTGAGAAACTACAGAGAAGGGGCTGCAGTGCTGAGGCCCGCCGGTGGACCGGGAGACTTGGGGCTCCAGGACACGAGGAGGGGCCGGGCGGGGTGGGGGACAGTCGGGGCGGGGGACGACTGGGAGCCAAGGCAGCGCGGGGCGGGGCCCGTGAAGGGGCTCAGAAGTCGGGCCCCGCGCCGCCCCTCACCCGCTTCTCCTCCTCCTCCGCCTCCTCCTCCGGCGCCCGCACCACCGCCGCCACCACCTCCCACTGCCTCCTTCAGCTCTCGTCAGACACCGTCGCCGCGCCTCCCTTCTGCCCGACCGGCCCACCCCGCCAAGGCCACCATGGCTGTCTATTGGTCAGGGCCACCGCCACTCCTTTGTCGCTTTGGCGTACATGCCGCTCCCATTGGCCGAGCCTTACGCTTCCCCTCCCCTCCTGGAATCCGTCAGTGCCCCGACAAAACCCCGTCACGCCCGCTCTGTCGTCAGGCGCCGCCAACTGCTGTCAGTGGCTCACACCGCTGTCTTTTATCCGCTGTCATGGAAACTTGTCCCACCTCCTCATCTGCGGCAGCCTGACTTTGAAGCCATCATTGGCTGAGAGGGCCGTCGCTCCAGGTGAAATTTGGGTTGGGTAGGGTTATTCGGGTCCAAGTGGAAAGTGGGCGGGCTCTATCAGCTTCAGAGCTCAATATTATTGGCTCGTCTTGGGACGGCCTATCCTTCCATTGGCTAAGGTCTCCGCCTGTCACATGAGGTCTCTTCCTCCCTGTTCTCTTTCTCAGTGGAAACCTTGGCCGCAGGAGGGAGAAAGCCGAGGCGAGCGGACTGACGGGAGGCAGCGAATGCGGGCTCACCTCCGTGGTGCCCCGCCCCGCGAGGCCTGTGGTTGCCGAGGCGACAAAACTTTATTGACAGCCCTGCCTGGCTACAAAGAGCTGCTCAGTCTTCCTTCCACGCCACCCTTCCTCCCTCTCCCAATCACCCGGTTTTGTCTGGGGAGTACCCACAAGAACTCTGTAGGGTCTTCCCGCGGCATATCGGAGAGAGAGGAGACTGAGAACCTGGGGGCTTTGGAGACAAGCCCTAACTCATGGGGCGCCTTCCCTCTAATTGGGATCTCCCCCGTCCCTTCAATCCTGGAGGCAAACATAATTAGCAATTCACCATAATTATGCCCAGAATAATAAGCTCTATAGTCAGAACAGGAGGTCTTTGTTTGGTAGTTTGTATCACCGCGGTCGTGCATTGCTTAATGCGTCCAAGATACCTTAGGCTATTTCGTCATTGTGTGGACATCATAGAGCAGCATTTCTGCAAAGCCAGCAGAGCCCGTGACCCACCAAGGAGTGTTTGCTCCTAGGCTACAAACCCGTAAGGCAAGTTACTGTACTGACTACTGCAGGCAACAATGGTTAAGTATTTGTGTATCTAAATGTAGAAAAGTACAGATGACTGACATGGTCGTTTTGTGGCACATGACTACATAGCTATATATAGTGTGTGCTTAGAACAATTCTTGGCACAGAGTAGACACTTTGTTTACACGTATTGAGTGAATATGGAGATGACCAACCCATGAGGATGAAGCTGATGGGGTTCTACAATGCTCTGTGACTTTGCTGAACCTGGGCTTGGGGTCCCCACCTATAAAACAAAGACCAAGTGCTGGTTTGGCTCCCAGCTTCCCATTGTTCATGCAATTCCTTCTTCATCTAGAACTACTCCTGAGGTCCCATGTTTCACCTCTCTAATCTCTCCTGAGCTTTGAAATATTCCCCAACCCAAGGTATCCCTCCAGTTAAAAGTAACACACCTTTCTACCATCACTATGGCCAGGTGCTTGCTGGGCAGAGGAGAGTCAGGCCTGGAACTTGCCTTGGAACAGCACTCAGTCTATCAAGGAGACCAAGATGAACAAAAGTGGCTCTACCAGGGCAGGGTGAGCCCTGCTGTAACTTAATGGTCACCAGCCATTAAGGGAGGGAGATGGATGACCAGCTCCAGAGGAGAAAAGCAGCCTTATCCAGGGAAGGGGACAGTAAGCTGAAAAGATGCCACACAAAAGTCATATCAGTATGTATGAATCTTAAAAGTACAGTCCCTCAAAAAAAAATATAGAAAAAAGTATAGTCCTTCTACTAATGGGTAAACGTATATACCTTAGCAAAACTTAAGTACATGGAACAAAAATATAAGCACAAGAATGTTCACTATGGCAGTGTTTTAAACAAAGAGAAAGTGGAAATGGCCTCAATGTTCATCACATGAAGGATGGATAAACAGATAATGGTCTATTCATTCAAGATAACACCATAGTTCAGTGAAAGTAGGTGAAACAGCACTCCATATGTTACTCTGGACAGCCCTGAACACCATGCTGCTAGAATTCTACAATGCCATTTACATGAAGGGTTAAAAGACATAGAAGGAGGATCATGGCATAGATACATGATACAAAAAGATACAAATATGTCAAGTCTTACCAAACGCAGAAGGCAAGGGCTGAGTGGGTCCCTAAAGGCTGAGAGGAAAGAATGCAATCAGGAAAGCTATACAGAACATTGTTATTTGTAATGTTTTTATTTGTTTGTTTTTAAAGCCCTGAGGTGGAAAACACAAATTCATTATGTGTACTATCTGGTCTTTTTCTGTGTCAGAAATATCTGATAATACATATAAAAGTTTGACCAACCAGAGTGGCGCCTATGGCTCAAGGAGTAGGGCGCCAGCCCCATATGCCAGAGGTGGTGGGTTCAAACCCGGCCCCAGCAAAAAAAAAAAAAAAAAGACAACCTTAAGAAATGCCTTAGGCTCAGCGCCTGTGGCTCAAGCGGCTAAGGTTCGAATCCAGCCCGGGTCTGCCAAACAACAATGATGGCTGCAACCAAAAAAATAGCTAGGCATTACCCGTGGTGGGCACCTGTAGTCCCAGCCACTTGGGAGGCGGAGGCAGGAAACTTGCTTGAGCCCAGGAGTTGGAGGTTGCTGTGAGCTATGATGCTGTGGCACTCTACCTAGGGTGACAGCTTGAGGCTCTGTCTCAAAGAAAAACAAAAAAAAACAAAAACAAAAAGAAGGGCGGTGCCGAGGGCTATAAAGTGAGACTCTGTCTCTACAAAAAAAAAAAAAAAAGAAAAGAAATGCCTTAATGGGCCACATGAGGTGGCTCATACCTATAATCCTGCACACTGGGAGGCAGAGGCAGATATATCACCTGAGGTCAGGAGTTTGAGACCAGCCTGAGCAAGAGCGAGACTCCATGTCTACTAAAAATAGAAAAACTAAAAATAGAAAAAAGTGTGGTTGTGGGCACCTGTAGTCCCAGCTACCCAGGAGGCTGTGGCAGGAGGATTGGTTGAGCCCAGGAGTTTGCAGTTGCTGCGAGCCATGATGCCAAGACACAATAGCCAGGGTGACAGAATGAGACTCTGTCTCAATTAAAAAAAAATACTTGAACTGGACAGTGGTGATGGTTATACAACATGGTGCGTGTACTTAATGCCACTGAATTGTACACTTTAAAAGGGTTAAAGCTGGGTGGGGTGGCTCATGCCTGCAATCAGAGCACTCTGGGAGGCCAAGATGGGCGGACTGCCTGAGCTCACAGGTTTGAGACCAGCCTGAGCTAGAGTGAGACTGTTGTGGCAGACGCCTGTAGTCCCAGCTACTATGCAAGGCTGAAGCAAGAGAATCACTTAAGCCCAGGAGTTTGAGGTTGCTCTGAGTTATGACACCACAGCACTCTACCCAGGGCAACAAAGTGAGACTCTGTCTCAAAAAAAAAAAAAAAAAAAGGCTTGGCACCCATAGCTCAGTGGTTAGGGTGCCAGCCACATACCAGGTTGGTTTGAACCTAGTCCAGACCTGTTAAACAACAATGACAAGTGCAGGGCGGCGCCTGTGGCTCAATGAGTAGGGCGCCGGCCCCATATGCCGAGGGTGGAGGGTTCAGACCCAGCCCCGGCCAAACTGCAACAGAAAAATAGCCGGGCGTTGTGGTGCGCACCTGTAATCCCAGCTGCTCGGGAGGCTGAGGCAAGAGAATCACATAAGCCCAAGAGTTAGAGGTTGCTGTGAGCCGTGTGATGCCATGGCAGTCTACCCGAGGGCGGTACAGTGAGACTCTGTCTCTACAAAAAAAAAAAAAAAAACAGACAAGTGCAACAAAAAAATAGTCGGGTGTTGTGGTGGGTGCTTATAGTCCCAGCTACTTGGGAGTCTAAGGCAAGAGAATTGCTTAAGCCCAAGAGTTTGAGGTTGCTGTGAGCTGTGATGCCATGGCACTCTACTGAGGGTGACAAAGTAAGACTCTGTCTCTAAATAAATAAACAGACAAATTAATAAACAAGAAAAATTAGCTGGTATTGTGGTGGGCTCCTATAGTCCCAGCTACTTGGGAGGCTGAAGCAGGAGGATCACTAGAGCCTAGGAGTTTGAGGTTGCTATATCTAGGCTGATGCCAAGGCACTCTAGCCTTGGCAACAGAGTGAGATTTTGACTCAAAACAAAGACAAAAACAAAAATATATATAAGAAAATGTATTTATTGCATAGTACATATTAATTTATATACACACACATATGTTTATATAGTTCTATCTATATGCATACACTTGCATACACACACATCTCATCACTCCCTTGCTCAAAATTCTGCAATTAATTGATATTTTGTGGTAGCTAGGCTACAAAATGATCCCAATCAATTCTTCTACCCTTCTGGGATTCATGCCCTGGTGTAGCTCCTTCCACATTGAATAGGGCAGAGGGGTGTAACCAATGGGATATTGCAGAAGTGATGGCGTGTACAAGGCTAGATCATGAAAAACCCTATGGCTTTCACTTTGCTCTGTGGGATCTTCATGAGGAACTGAGGCCTCCTGACAACAGCCAGAAAGACACCGAAGGCCCCTGCACATAGTGAAGGCCACCCTGGGAAGGATCCTCCAGTGTTCACCAAGCCTTCCCATGGCTCTGTGGCCCTGCTCCACATCTTGACTACAACCTTACTAGCAGCCCAAAGCCAGAACCACTCAGCTAAGCTATTCCTCAATCTGTGACCCATAAAAACCACGTGAGATAAGTGTTTATTGTTTTCTGAAGCTGCTATAGTTAATTAGTGTATATCCAGATTAAAATCTAACTTTGTAACTGTGGTGTCCTGGCTCTGCACTAGTTGTCCCCTCATTACCTCCCTTACTTTATCTTGGACTCTTCTCTCCCTTGCTCAACCTGTCCTACCAGCCTCCTGCTGAAAGCTGCACTTTCCACATTTCATCTCCTTTCCCTGTTCCTTCTGCACTTGATTTTACCGGAAAGGCTAGGAAGTGATTCCCAGTTTGCTTTGCATAGAAAACTCTGCTCAAAGATGTCTGCACGGGCTCACTTCCTGCGGGTCTCTGCTAAAATGTAAAATGTATCCAGGGACTGAGCAGTGACTCATGCCTGTAATCCCAGCACTTGTGAGGCCAAGGCAGGTAGATTGCCTGAGCTCATAGGTTCAAGACCAGTCCGAGGGGGCAGCGCCTGTGGCTCAGTCAGTAAGGCGCCGGCCCCATATACCGAGGGTGGCGGGTTCAAACCCGGCCCCGGCTGAACTGCAACCAAAAAATAGCTGGGCGTTGTGGCGGGCTCCTGTAGTCCCAGCTACTCGGGAGGCTGAGGCAAGAGAATCGCTTAAGCCCAGGAGTTGGAGGTTGCTGTGAGCTGTGTGATGCCATGGCACTCTATGGAGGGCCTAAAGTGAGACTCTGTCTCTACAAAAAAAAAAAAAAAAAAGACCAGTCTGAGCCAGAGCCAGACCCTGTCTCTAAAAATAGCCAGGCATTGTGGTGGGCACCTATAGTCCTAGCTACTTGGGAGACTGAGGCAGGAGAATCACTTGAGCCCAAGAGTTTGAGGTTGCTATGAGATTTGACATCACGGCACTCTACCAACAAAGTAAGACTTTGTCTCAAAAAAAAAGAAAAAAAAAAGAAAAGAAAAGAAAGAAAGAAAGAAAAGAAAAAGAAATGTCACTCCTTGGGAATGTCTTCCCTGATTGCCCTGACTCAAAGACCTACTCAAGGCCAGGCACGGTGGCTCATCCCTGTAATCCTAGTACTCTGGGAGGCTGAGGTGGGTGGATTGCTTGAGCTCACAGGTTCAAGACCAGCCTGAGCAAGTATGACATCCCATTGCTACTAAAAATAGAAAAACTGAGGCAAGAGGATCACTTGAGCCCAAGAGTTTGAGGTTGCTATGATGCCACAGTACTCTACCCAGGGTAATAGCTTGAAACTCTGTCTCAAAAAGTTAAAAAAAAATAAATAAAGAACCCACTCAACCCCAGCCAAAGCAGAGTACCTTGTTCAATACAATAATGATTAAGCATATTAAGCATTTCAGGTTGGGCTTGGTGGCTTACACCTACCTGTAATTCCAACACTCTGAGAGGCCAAGGTAGGTAGATTGCCTGAGCTAAAGAGTTTGAGACCAGCTTCAGCAAGACCCTGTCTTCACCCAAAACAAAAAAAAAAATAGCAGAGTATCCTGGTGGGTACCTGTAGTCCCCACTATGCAGGAGGCTAAGGCAAGAGGATCACTCGAACCCAGGAGTTTTAGGCTGCTGTGAGCTATGAGGCCATGGCACTCTACCCAGGGGGACAAGTGACACACCATCTCAAAAAAAAAAAAAAAAAAAAGACATAGCATGGCGCATTAGAGAGAACCAAATGCTGCATGAAAGGCCTTGGGTGGAAGGAATCCCTTGGTCCCCAGTCTCAAGCTCCAGGACCTTCAACTTGTGTGTTTAGGTTGCCATCACATTGTTTTCAGGTGGCCCCAAGGACTAAGGGCAGTGTTTAACCAATCCAAAGTGTGCAATTCAGCAGCATTTAGCACATTCATGATGTTGTACCACTGTCATCCCTGTCTAGTTCCAAAACATTTTCATCACCCCAAAACGAAACTCCGTAACTATTAAGCAATCAGTCCCCACCCTCTCTCTTTCCCCTCTTTGCAACCATTAACTTGCTTTCTGCTTCTGTGGACTTGTCTGTGAAAATCTTTGCACTCTCTCCCAGCTGGGCCTTCTGGGGTCAGAGGCGCTTCCTGCCCAGCCATTCCTGTCCCCTCCCCTCTTGTGTGTCAGACCCACTCACATGGCAGACTATCTTTCTAATCTTTCTTCTTTTTTTTTTTTTTTTCTGGAGACCAAGTCTCACTTTGTCCCTGTCCCCCAGACTAGAGTGCCATGGCCTCAGCCCAGCTCATAGCAACCTCAAACTCCTGGACTCAAGCATTCCTCCTGCCTCAGCCTCCTGAGTAGCTGGGACTATAGGTGCTTGCCACCATACCCGGCTATTTCTGCTTTATCTTTCAATAAATTTCTTGCCAGTGGCTCATGCCTGTAATCCCAGCACTTGGGAGGCCAGAGCAGGTGGATTGCCTCAGCTCAGGAGTTCAAGACCAGCCCGAGCAAGAGCAAGACCCCTGTCTCTAAGAAATAGTTGGGGACTTGGTGCCTGTAGCTCTACAGCCAAGGAGCCAGCCACATACACTGGAGCTGGCAGGTTCGAATCCAGCCTGGGCCTGCCAAACAACAATGACAACTGCAACCAAAAAATAGCTGGGTGTTGTGGTGGGCACCTGTAGTCCTGGCTACTTGAGAGGTTGGGGGAAGAGAATAGCTTTTTTTTTTTTTTTTTTTTGACACAGAGCCTCAAGCTGTCGCCCTGGGTAGAGAACCATGGTGTCACAGCTCACAGCAACTTCCAATTCCTGGGCTTAAGCGATTCTCTTGCCTCAGCCTCCCAAGTAGCCGGGACCACAGGCACCCACAACGCCTGGCCTGCAGCCATCATTGTTGTTTGGCAGGCCTGGGCTTGACCCGAACCGGCCAGCTCCAGTGTATGTGGCTGGTGCCTCAGCTGCTTGAGCTACAGGCACCGAGCCAAGAGAATAGCTTAAGCGTAAGACCTTGAGGTTACTGTGAGCAGTGGCACCATGGCACTCTAACTAGGGTGACATAGTGAGACTCTGTCTCAAAAATAAATAAATAAATAAAATATGGTGGCGCCTGTGGCTCAAAGGGGTGGGGCGCCAGCCCCATATGCCGGAGGTGGTGGGTTCAAACCCAGCCCCGGCCAAAAACTGCAAAATAAATAAATAAATAAAATAAAATAAAATAAAAATATCTGGGTGTTGTGGCAAGCACCTGTAATCCCACCTACTTGGGAGGCTGAGGCAAGAGAATCATTTACGCCCAAGAGTTTGAGGTTGCTGTGAGCTGTGATGCCACAGCACACTACCCAGGGTGAAAAAGTGATATTCTGTCTCCAAAGAAAAAAAAACAAAACAAAAAACAATTTCTTGCCTTTCTAACCCCATCTCAGCATCTTCTTCCTGAAGGACCTAACCAACACAGCAAGACTCCTCTGCTGAGTGCCAGTTTCTGGCTCTTCAAGGCGGGCCCACCCTCTTAAGTAGCAGAAGGCCCTGCAGAAATATCTTGTGCGCTGGACATCCCAACAACATCAATAACTCACTCTATACAACATTCCTATATGCCACACACTGTGCTAAGTGCTCACGTGGTTAACCCAACAAGCCCTTGTAACCGTGTGAGGGAGGCACCATCGTGATCCTTTGCAGATGAGAAAACAGAGGTCTGAGACACTGTATCCCTCCAGCCTACACTGCTTCCCAGGGACAGCTCTCATCTCTAGGGTGAAAAAACAAACAAACAAACAAACAGTTCTCACCACCAATCAGAAGTGTATTCTAAGCACACCAGTTCAGTGTCATCTTGCCCAGAGGACAGCACAGCCTCCCCCTCAACTGAGCCAACAGCCCCAGTTTCTGGAAAGTGACCCAGGCACCCAGCACTTTATTTCCAAATTGAAAGTAGCTCACCAAGTTTGTCTCCACCCCCCACCAGGGGACAGCTGCTCCTCAGTCCTCTCAGGGGTGTCTGGAGAATGTCACATGAGCACTGGGGGCAACAGAAAGCAAGCCTGTCTTTGTCCTTGTACTTAAAGAAAGGTGGAGACAGAGACCCAGAGTAGGGAAAGTCTCACCTAGGGCCACTTAGGGGTCAACACTGTGATTTTTTTTTGAAAGAAGAGTGAGATTCAGCTTGAGAGCAAAGACAGGGGAGACACAGGGGGACACCGTTAATGGCAGATTGAGCAACAGTAAATATCAGCCCCTCTGCCCCCCCCACATCCTTCAGGGACCCTGTGTGACTCCATGAGGGTGCTTGTCACCTATCACAGTGATCCTCTGTACTGCCCACAGGCAGAGTCCCACCTGAGAGTAGGGGATGGCGGGATTCATGCCTGTGCAACCTGAGACCTTGGGGAAATGCCTATTAGATGAATGAATGAAGGGGGAAGGTGACAAGCTGCCACCTTAGACAGCTCCCCGAAACTGAGAAAAGAGGCACTGGGGGGCTGGAGGCAGGAGGGGGACCCCAAGACCTCACCTGGTCATCAGCTCTGGGGGCAGGACTTATGTCTGCTCCTTTGCTGCTTTACCTATTTCCAGTGTCCAGGACAGTGCCTGGTACAGAGAGAGCCCCTCACTTCATATTTGCAAACTGGCAGGACAGCAGGATAGCTCTGTGCCCCCTTCTCTGTGCCTACACCACACCCCTGGGAGGAAACGATGGGCAGTAGAAGGGTAACAGTACTTTCCCTCCACTTGATTCTTACCACCACCACCACCACCCCCCAGGTAAAGGCAATGCTGAAAACAGTGACTTTCACTGAGTGCACATTACATGTCAGGCACTGTTCTGGGCATCTTGTGTGGAGTTCCTCTTCTGCTCCTCCCCACGGCCCTCTGAGGTAGCTAATCTTCCTATCTCCATTTCACAGATGTGGAAACTGAGGTTCAGAGCTGATGATGCATGACCACTTGCCCCAGGTCAGGCATCACGGCACGAGGCAGAGGTGGACCGTAGAAAGCTGGCTGGCCTGTTGTCAGAGACTGGGCACTCAGGGGTGATGTTGTCATGCACCCCATTTGATGGATTGAAGTCACTGAAGCCTTAGGATACTTGGAAGGCACAAGGATCCCAACCCCCAAAGTCTACATCTTCCATCTCTGGATCTGTGAATATGGTACCTTGTTTGGCAAAAGGGACTTGTTCCTCCCTCCCTCCCTCCCTTTCTCCCTCTCTCTTTCTTTATTTTGAGATAGAGTGTCACCTTCTTGCCCCTAGTAGAGTGCTGTGGCATCATAGCTCACAGCAACCTCAAACTCTTGGGCTCAAGCAATCTGCTTGCCTCAGCCTCCCAAATAGCTAGGACTACAGGCAACTCCCAGCTATTTTTAGAGACGGGGGTGGGGTGAGGTGGTGGGGTCTTGTTCTTGCTCAGGCTGGTCTGGAACTCCTGAGCTCAAGTGATCCACCCATTTTGGTCTCCCAGAGTGCTGGGATTATAGGCATTAGCCCTTTTATTTATTTATTTATTTATTTATTTTTTGGTAGAGACAGAGTTTCACTTTATGACCCTTGGTAGAGTGCCGTGGCATCATACAGCTCACAGCAACCTCCAACTCCTGGGCTTAGGCGATTCTCCTGCCTCAGCCTCCCAAGTAGCTGGGACTACAGGCGCCTGCCACAACGCCCGGCTATGTTTTGGTTGCAGTTCAGCCGGGGCCGGGTTTGAACCCGCCACCCTTGGTATATGGGGTCGGCGCCTTACCGACTGAGCCACAGGCGCCACCCAGCCCTTTTATTTTATTTTATTTTATTTTTTTGTGGTTTTTGGCCGGGGCTGGGTTTGAACCCGCCACCTCTGGCATATGGGACCAGCGCCCTACTCCTTGAGCCACAAGCGCCGCCCTATTTTTATTTTTTTGATACAGAGTCTCACTCCATCACTCAGGCTAGAGTGGCCTCAACCTAGCTGACAGCAGCCTCAAACTCTTGGGCTCAAGTGATCCTCCTGCCTCAGCCTCTTAAGTAGCTGGGACCACAGCGTCTGCCATCACACTGGCTAAAAGAGACTTTGAAGATGTGATTAGGTCAAGGATGTTGAGATGGGGAAAAGATCTGGGTGGATCCAATGTATCACAAGGGTCCCTGTAAGTGAAAGAGGGAGGCAAGAGGGTCAGAAGCAGAGGAGGAGATGAAGAGAGGTCACATCATGTACCTGGAAGACAGAGGAAGGGCCTGGGCCAGGGATGAGGGTGGCCTCCAGAAGCAGGGCAGTGTGGATACATATTTCCCTCTAGAGCAGTGGTTCTTAACCTTCTTAATGCCATGACCCTTTAATACAGTTCCCACAGGTAAAGAACCGCTGCTCTGGAGCCTCCAGAAGGAAGACAGCCTTTACCAACACCTTTTGTTTTAGTTCATAAAACCTATTTTGGACTTTCAACCTCCAGAGACGTAAGCTTATAAAGGAGGTTGTCTTAAGCCACTAAATTTGTGGCCCTTGGCTGCAGCAGTGACAAGAAAGGAAGGCAGGTGCCCAGCTACTCAGGCCAGGAACAGGACTCCAGCCACATCTCACTGAGCTGGGAGTGCTGCGCCTGTTGGGCCATAGTCTCTTGGATGTGTGAAGTCCAATTCTCTTGCCTCAGCCTCCCAAGTAGCTGGGACTACAGATGCCTGCCACAATGCCTGGCTATTTTTAGAGATGGGGTCTTGCTCTTGCTCAAACAAGAGGCTGGTCTTGAACCCGTGAGCTCAAGCAATCTGCCCATCTTGGCCTCCCAGAGTGCTGGGATTATAGGTGTGAGCCACCACACTGGCCTGAAGTCCACAAATATTCCAGATTTTTCTTTTTATTAAGGGTTGCCGTGTGTGTGTGTGTGTGTGTGTGTGTGTGTGTGTGTGTGCGCGTGTGTGAGCAGGAGGCATACAGAGGTGAATCAAGAAACCAGGAATTCCTTGCCTTGTATCCTTCTGAGTTGTCAACAAGAATAAAATCAACAATAACAACAAAAATAACAAAACAATAGGAATTCCATTACTGCCAGGAATAGGGAATCTGGCTCCTAAAGACTGTAGTGACCCCTCTGGGTTCTTTTTTTTTTTTTTTTTTTTGTAGAGACAGAGTCTCACTTCATGGCCCTCAGTAGAGTGCCGTGGCCTCACACAGCTCACAGCAACCTCCAACTCCTGAGCTTAAGTGATTCTCTTGCCTCAGCCTCCCGAGTAGCTGGGACTACAGGCGCCCGCCACAACGCCCGGCTATTTTTTGGTTGCAGTTTGGCCGGGGCCAGGTTTGAACCCGTCACCCTCGGTATATGGGGCCGGCGCCTTACCGACTGAGCCACAGGCACCGCCCCCCTCTGGGTTCTTATGAGAATCAGTGAGTTAACCCACCTGAGCAGTTAGAACACTGCCTGCTACTACAGATGTGTTAATGGTTATTATCATTCTTCCCTGCTCAAGAAACTTCCATGGCTCCCCAGTACCCTCAGGATAACATTGGTTTCTTATTCAAGTTTACGTCTGGACTCATTTCTCCTAGTGGGTGCCACCTTCCACAAAGCAGCAAAGGCACTCAATTGTCATGGGCCAGGTTTCAGGGTCCACACACACTTTACTAACAATGCCAACTAACACCACACGCCTTCATTTTAGCACCTTGTATGCTAATTGTTTGCCCTCCAGCCTAGAGGCCTGAGGCCAGCAGGGTGAGATGGGCGGGGTGAGGACAGGGTGAGATGCATTCTTGATTGCTGGGTTTCTGACCTCAGGACATGTTTGTAGTATGCTTTTCATTTTCATGGTTTTCTCATCTCTACTTTCAAGGAAGGTGAGGGCCTTAAGTCCTAGTTGCTGGGAGAATGGAAATCCTACCACACACAGGGCCTTAGGTTCTTGAGTCTCACAGGAAGCAAGGTCAGTGGAATATTATTTAGCTATAAAGAGGAATGAAACACCAATACGTAGCTCACATGGATGAATCTCAAAAATATTACATTGAGGGGCAGCGCCTGTGCCTCAAAGGAGTAGGGTGCTGGCCCCATCTACGGAGGTGGAGGGTTCAAACGTGGCTCTGTCCAAAAACTGCAAAAAAAAAAAAAAAAAGAAGAAGAAGAAGTAAAACACGCTTGGCTTGGCGCCTGTGGCTCAAGCCGCTAAGGTGCCAGCCACATACACCTGAGCTGACGGGTTTGAATCCAGCCTGGGCCCGCCAAATAACAATGACGGCTGCAAACAAAAAATAGCTGGGCATTGTGGCAGGCACCTGTAGTCCCAGCTACTTGGGAGGTGGAGGCAAGAGAATTGCTTAAGCCCAGGAGTTGGAGGTTGCTGTGAGCTGTGACACCATGGCACTCTACCCAGGGCGACAGCTTGAGGCTCTGTCTCAAAAAAAAGATTACATTGGCTTGGTGCCCGTAGCACCGTGGTTATAGCGCCAGCCATGTACACCAAGGTTGGTGGGGTCGAAACTGGCCCAGGCCACCTAAACAATAATGACAACTACAACAAAAAAATAGCCGGCGTTGTGGCGGGTGCCTGTAGTCCCAGCTACTTGGGAGGCTGAGGCAGGAGAATTGCTTAAGCCCAAGAGTTTGAGGTTGCTGTGAGGTGTGACTCCACGGCACTCTACCAAGGGTGACAGTGAGACTCTGTCTCAAAAAAAAAAAAAAAAAAATTACACTAAGCAAAGACTACATTGCCTGTGATTCCACATCAGTGCAGTGTCTGGAACAGGCAAATTCAAAGAGTTAAAGAACAGCTTACCGGTTTCCAGGGGATGGGCAGAAGGGGTGACTGGGGATTGACGTTAATAGGTATGGGATCTCCATTCTGGAAGTAGATTGAAGTCAGGGTCACACGACATTTGGAACATACTAAATGTCCCAGAATTGTACAGTTTAAGATGATTAATATTATGTTAGGTGAAAAAGAGGTAGGGTACTGAGGGAGGAGGTGACTCTGGGTCTAAGGAAAGAGGTTAGGAGGCCAGGACTCCTCCTGGATCCTGAGGGAGGAGGAAGAAGAGGTTCCTGGGTTCACAGTGGAGGAGAGATGGAGAGAGTTGGAGGCTCATATTTCTGGGCCCTAGGGAGGATAGAGCTGGGAGTTTGGACATTGAATCCACAAAGCTGGAAGAAGGAAGTCAGGGAACCTCAAAGTAAGGTGCTGCCTGCTAGGTTCTGAGGAGACAGGACCTGGTAGGTTTGTGCGGTGAGGGCCCTGACAGTGATGGTCAGACACAAGGAAGGCCCTGTGAGGGCTCCAGCCTGGACTTTGCCTCTGTGCTGCTTGAGTCCCACCCTTTACCCCACCCCAGGCCTCCCCCAAGGTTATCCAACTCCAGACTCTGTGTCTAAGGCAGGAGGGTCTGGGGGCCTGGACCTCTGTGAGGGAGGAGGGGCTGGGGGCCTGAACCCCTGTGTCTGAAGAAGAGACTGAAGCTGGACCCCTGGGTTTGAGGGAGGAGGGGCTGAGGGATTGGACCACTGGGTCTGAGGGAGGAGGCACTTGTGGCCTGGGCTTCTGTCTCCTAGGAAGAAGGAGCAGGTCATGATGCAAACTCCAGGGTAAAGAAGAGAGAGGGGCAGAGGTCAGAGGTTGAGGGTTGCTGTGTGGGAGCCCAAAGTTTGAAAATGGGTCAGGGCAGAGGAAGTACTTACTTTCTAGGGGAAGAATTTTCGCATGGAGATGTCATCACCAAGACCTCCCTTCCTGCCCACTGCCTGTCTGCCAGGGGAACTCCAGTGTGGTAGAGGGGAGAAGGCTGGGTCACCACGTCCCGGCCAGCAGCCCAAGAAACAAACTGCACCCAGTGGGTGGACCTAAAGATTGGATTCTTGGGTGCCTGGGCAGGTAAGAGCTGGAAGGCTGAACCCAGGGGCCAGAAGTGATACAAGTATTCTAGAAGGGACTGGGTGGGCCCCAGGCTCCCAGGTCCCCAAAGGAGGAAGGGTGGAGAGAGCTGGAGGCTTCGATTTCTAGGTCCAGGGAGAATAGGACTGGGAGTTTGGACATTAAACTCACAAAGCTGGAGGAAGAAAGTTAGGGGCCCCCAAAGCTAAGGCTGCTTGCTAGGTTCTGAGGAGACAGCACCTGGCACAGGGTGAGGGCATGGAAAGTGGAGGTCAGACCCCATGCTCCAGGCTCCAGCACCGCAGCCTGGACTTTGCCTTCCTGCTGCCTGAGCCCCACCCTGCACCTTTGGCTCTCCCTGGAAACACCCAGGACTGAAAGCCTCAGCATCTGGGAGAGGTAAGCCAGTCCTGGGAGAAACTGGTTGCTGGGGGTGGAGGGGATGGCCTAGGGGGACAGGGAGAGGCTACAAAACCAGCAAAAGCCAAGATTAGGATTGAAAACGGAAAGATATGGAAAGTGCCTGGGGTGGCAGGGAAGCTAGACTAGAAATTTGGGCCATTGCTTCTGCCTGAGAGCCAATGGGGGCCCAGAGGCAGGGTCACAAACCCTCCCTATTGCTGGGGCTTCAGGTGTGAGTGAGAGAGGGAGACAGAGAGAGAAATTGAGGGACAAAGAGGAAGGGGTCCCGGACACAGTCCCTCTCCTTCCCCTGTAGAGCCTAGCATGCGGGGCTACCTATCTCTGCTTCCTGCCTTCCTGGCCCTGTGGGCTACCAGTGGCATCTGGATCGTGTGAGTGTCAGAGGCAAGATGGACCCTTGGGCCTGGGGAAGGGAAGCTGTGGTTTAAATCCCCCACTCATTCTTCTGGGTCCCCCCACCTCAGTTTTGCCATTGCAGTGGCCAACGGGACAGTGAACCTCAGTGAAGGCTTTCCCTACATCAGGTAATTATGGTGTAATGGGGGCCTCGTGGGGGAGTGGAGAGGGCCTTGGTTTGGAAGAGGCACTGGATGACCCCTCTATCTTCCAGTATTTGTGGATCTTACCCACCTCAGAGCTGTATCTTCGGCCAGCTACTCAACCTGGGAGCTGCCATGGGTGAGCATCCCGAGGGTTCCCCCAGCCCCTCCTCCCCTAGCCCAGGAGTCCTGTCTCCCAGCCTCTCCTCCCCCAGCTCCACAGGTCCCGGTCCCCAGCCCCTCCTCCCCCATCCCCACCTCAGGGGCCCCAGCCCCAGGGGCCAAGTCCCTCAGCCCCTTTTTACTCACACGTAGGGGTTCAGGCCCAGCCCCTTCTCCCCAGCCCCTCCCCTCTTTCCTCTATATCTAGAGTTTTGTCTCCTTTCCCCTGGGGTACCCAGGAGTGTGTGTTTGTGTGTGTGTGTGTTCGCGAGCGCGCGCGCAAGGGTGGCGTCTCCATCCACTTCCACTTTCCTCTCTTCTCCCCTTGCAGCTGCTTGGATCTGCATTCTACGTTACCACCAGCTCCGGAACTGGGGGGTCGGAAAGGGGCCTAACCAGCTAATCCTCTGGACAGGTCTTTTCTCCGCCCTGGGAACCTCGGTGGTGGGCAATTTCCAGGTGAGACGGAGCCGGCTCCGGAGTCTGGACTACACCTCCCGGCATGCCCTGAGGCCGCTCTCCTCACCCCGTCCTCTCTTACCTCTCCTCCCTCCTCCCTTCTCTCTCTTCCCCTCTCCCCCTCTCTTCTCCTCCCCTCCCTCGCGGGCCTCCCCTCTTCCTCTTCCCTTTCACCCCCCTTTCCTCCCCTCTCCACCTTCATCCCCCACAGCCCTCTCCACTCTCTCCTCCCCCTCACTATGCGCCACCTGGGTCCCGCATTTCTCCCGAGGCTGGCGGGCAGTGGACCGGCCGAAGGCTCTTGTGCCCACCGGGAGGAGGTTGGGATAATTTTTTGTCAATCTCTCTCCCCAACTCATGTAAAGACGAGATGCCTGAGAGCTGGCTGGGCTCCCGTAGCTCAGTGAGTAGGGTGCCAGCCACATACACGGAAGCTGGCGAGTTCAAGCCCAGCACGGGCCAGCTAAACAACAATGACAACTACGACCAAAGCATAGCGGTCGTTGTGGCGGGCGCCTGTAGTCCCAGCTACTTAGGAGGCTGAAGCAAGAGAATCGCTTAAGCCCAAGAGTTTGAGGTTGCTGTGAGCTGTGACGCTATGGCACTCTGCCCAGGGTGACATAGTGAGACTCTGTTTCTAAGAAAAAGAAATGGCGGGGCGGCGCCTGTGGCTCAGTGAGTAAGGCACCGGCCCCATATACCGAGGGTGGCGGGTTCAAACCCAGCCCCGGCCAAACGGCAACAAAAAAATAGCCGGGCGTTGTGGCGGGCGCCTGTTGTCCCAGCTACTCGGGAGGCTGAGGCAAGAGAATCGCTTAAGCCCAGGAGTTGGAGGTTGCTGTGAGCTGTGTGAGGCCACGGCACTCTACCGAGGGCCATAAAGTGAGACTCTGTCTCTACAAAAAAAAAAAAAAGAAAAAGAAAAAGAAATGCCTGAGATCAGAGATTTACTCATTCTTAGTGTGTGTTCGGCACGTGGAGGATCCAGTGGGAGGCTGTACGTTTTGTACATGATTTCTTTCCATCTCCGAAAGCGTTCTACATAGGTCCTTCCGGGCCGTATCTCTGAGTTATTTTTTATGAGCGTGTTGGTGGTGACCAGAAACGAACTCAGCTTCACAGACTGGGGAACCCAACTTCTTCTTTTTTTTTTTTTTAAGAAGTCAATTTTATTGACTTTTTTTTTTTTTTTTTTTTGTAGAGACAGAGTCTCACTGTACCGCCCTCGGGTAGAGTGCCGTGGCGTCACACGGCTCACAGCAACCTCTAACTCTTGGGCTTACGCGATTCTCTTGCCTCAGCCTCCTGAGCAGCTGGGACTACCGGCGCCCGCCACAACGCCCGGCTATTTTTTTGTTGCAGTTTGCCGGGGCTGGGTTTGAACCCGCCACCCTCGGCATATGGGGCCGGCGCCCTACTCACTGAGCCACAGGCGCCGCCTGGAACCCAACTTCTTAACTATGAAACTCCATAAATATTTGTAGAATAAACGGACCGACACATGATAGGAGAAACCTTTTTGGTTTATTTTATATGTCATTTTCTCTTGATATCTCTAATGCCCAATCTCTCTTGCTAAAGTTGCGGAATCTGAGAGAAAGCACAGGTTGAGATATGAGGCTCTCACTCCTTCATAAAAATTCCCTATCTTAGCCCGCCAAACAACAATGACGGCTGCAACCAAAAAATAGCCGGGTGTTGTGGCAGGCGCCTGTAGTCCTAGGTACTTGGGAGGCCGAGGCAGAAGAATCCCTTGAGCCCAGGAGTTGGAGGTTGCTGTGAGCTGTGATGTGACAGCACTCTACCCAGGAGAAGGCTTGAGGCTCTGTCTCAAAAAAAAAAAAAAGAAAATTCCCTATCTTATCTGCATAGCCATTCATTCATTCCTTCATTGCTGTGCTCCTTAATCTATTGTTAATTGTTCCCCTAAGGACATTTTTTTTTTTTTTTTTTGTGGAGACAGGGTCTCACTGTACCGCCCTCGGGTAGAGTGCCGTGGCGTCACACGGCTCACAGCAACCTCTAACTCTTGGGCTTACGCGAGTCTCTTGCTTCAGCCTCCCGAGCAGCTGGGACTACAGGTGCCTGCCACAATGCCTGGCTATTTTTTTGTTGCAGTTTGGCCGGGGCTGGGTTTGAACCCCCCACCCTCGGCATATGGGGCCGGCGCCCTACTCACTAAGCCACAGGCGCCGCCCAAGGACATTTTTTTCCTTTTTTTTTTTGCAGTCTTTCGACCCAGGCTGGGTTTGAACCTTCCACCTCCGGCATATGGGGCTGGCGCCCTACTCCTTTGAGCCACAGGTGCCTCCCACCCCTAAGGAAACTTTTTACATATTTCCCCCCAGTTGTCCCTTCCCCACCCCCATGAAATGTTAAGTATTTATTCATTTATTTATTTTTATTTATTTATTTATTGAGACAGAGTCTCACTGTGCCACCCTAGGTAGAGTGCCATGGCGTTACAGCTCACAGCAACCTCAAACTCTTGGGTTTAAGTGATTCTCTTATCTCAGCCTCTCAAGTAGCTGAGACTACAGATGCCTGCTCCAACACCGGGCTATTTTTCTGTTGCAGTTGTCATGGTTGCTCAGCTGGCCTGGCCCTGGCTGGGTTCAAACCCGCTAACCTCGGTGTATGTGGCTGGCATTGTATGAGCCAAAATGTTAAATATTTAAAAATAAAAAAAATTTTTTTAATGAAAAAATAGAAAAAGAAAAAAATAAAATTATTTTTTTCTTTTTTGAGACAGAGTCTCATGCAGTTGTCCTGGGTAAAGTGCTAGGGTCTCATAGCTCACAGCAACCTCAAACTCCTGGGCTCAAAACATCCTCTTGCCTCAGCTTCCCCAGTAGATGGGACTACAGCCATGTGCCACCACACCAGGCTAGTTTCCTCCCAACCTCTGCTTTTTTTTTTTTTTTTGAGACAGAGTCTCACTATGTCACCTTTGGTAGGGTGCCATGGCATCACAGCTCGCAGCAGCCTCAAACTCTTGGGCTCAAGCGATTCTCTTGCCTCAGCCTCCCAAGTAGCTGGGACTACAGTTGCCTGCCCAACGCCCAGCTAGTTTTTTGTTGCAGTTGTCATTGTTGTTTACCTGGCTTGGGCTGGGTTAGAACCCACCAGTCTGGGTGGCGCCTGTGGCTCAGTGAGTAGGGCGCTGGCCCCATGTGCCGAGGGTGGCGGGTTCAAACCCAGCCCTGGCCAAACTGCAACAACAAAAAAATAGCCAGGCTTGTGGCAGGCGCCTGTAGTCCCAGCTGCTCGGGAGGCTAAGGCAAGAGAATCGCGTAAGCCCAAGAGTTGGGGGTTGCTGTGAGCCATGTGACGCCACGGCACTCTACCCGAGGGTGGTACAGTGAGACTCTGTCTCTACAAAAAAAAAACAAAACAAGAACCCACCAGTCTGGCTGTATGTGGCTGGCGCCGTAACCATTGGTTGCTTTTTTTTTTTTTTTAAGTAGAGTTGGGGTCTCTCTCTTGCTTAGGCTCTCTCTGAACTCCAGAGCTCAAGCAATCCACCTGCCTTGGCCTCCCAGAGTGCTGGGATTATAGGTATGAACCACTGTGCCAGGCCAAGATATATAAATTTTTTTTTTTTTTTTGCAGTTTATGGCCGGGGCTGGGTTTGAACCCACCACCTCCGGCATATGGGGCTGGTGCCCTACTCTTTTGAGCCACAGGCGCTGCCCCGATATATAAAATTTTTAACAAAATATATTTGTAAGCCACAAGCTATTGTAATGTCTAAGACTTTTTTTTGCACCAACACACCCCTGCCAGGATCAGTTTTTACCCTTTTGGGGGGAATGTCTGACCCTGTCTTTGAGAAGGGTTTTGAAATAGGATTTATTCCACTTGTGTTTACTGAGCATCTACTGTGTGCCAAGTGCTGTCCTAGGAATTGAGGTTATAGCTGGGAAAAACTGAGTTAAATGCTTGCACCATGGAGCTAGCAATATCTGATGGGCCTCATCAATAACGCATCCCTGGGCATGGCAAGTCTTCCATCATAGTCAATCAGGTTGGTAAGGACCCCTTCCTCACCTCATGCCCTTACCCTCCCATAGTTCTCCCAACTCCTCCCTTCTCCTCTCAGGAAAAAAACCAGAAGCCCACACACCTGGCAGGTGCCTTCCTCGCCTTCATCTTGGGCAACCTCTACTTCTGGCTACAGCTCCTTCTCCTGTGGAGGATGAAGACCCTGCCCCAGCCCGGGGCCCTCTGGATCAGGCCACTCCGCCTGGGCCTCTGCAGTCTCTGCACCATCCTCATCGTGGCCAGTATCTTTACTAGGGCCAGGGCATGGCTTGAAGGTGGTTCTTCTTTGGGGTCAATCTCTAGTGTGCTGGCTGTGTGTCTCTTTTGTTTTCTGGGCCTTGGTTTTTGCATGGGATTCCAGCTTTGTGGTTGAGAATGCTGATACTAGAGTCGAATTGCCAGATCTAGAATCCCATCTCCTCCACAGACCAGCTGTAGGAAACTTCCCCTGGTTCCTTTATTTATCAGCTGGTGGATAATAACAGGGCCCACCCCAGGGTTGGGAGGAGTAAATAGGGTAATACACTTGAGATCTGTGCCTGGCACATAGCAGGTGACCCACAGGTACTAGGAGGATGCTACAGGAATAACAGCATTTGGTTCATTTGGGGCAGCTGCTCTATGCCAGGAATCAGGCTCAGGGAAAGTCTCTGAGCTGAGAGGTTCCATGGTGGGATTAGCGGTGGGCTGTAGAAGGAACTCTTCCCGACTCCATGACGGTGATGTCACATTTTGGCCATGCTTTTAGTATTTTCTTCTTCTTCTTCTTTCTCCTTTCTTCTTCTTCTCAGAATCTACTCTATTAGATAGAGTGCGGTGATGTCATAGTTCACAGCAACCTCAAACTCTTGGGCTCAAGCAATCCTCTTGGCTTAGCCTCTCGAGTAGCTGGGATTACAGGTGCCCCCACAATGCCTGGTTACTTTTTCTATTTTTAGTAGAGATGGTGGTCTCACTCTTGCTCAAACTGGTGGTGAAGTCCAGAGCTCAAGCAATCCACCTTCCTTGGCTTCCGAGAGTCCCAGGATTACAGGCCATTTCGCCCAGCCAGCTATTAGTATTTTCACCATGGTGCTTGGTAAATGCTACTCACCAGAGCTGGCTGTTAAACTTTACCAACACACCACTGGTGGAGACTCAGTTCCAGCTCCCTTTTGAGTTACCCCAGAAGCCAGGTGCTTCCCACTAGCACAGCATGCCTAGGAGTCAAGTCCTTCTCTGAGCCTCAGTTTCCGGATGGGTCAGGTAGATTCTTACCAGTGAGTGTGGAGTGCTTTGGGGTATGTGCTATACATTCAGCCCTGAGAGCCTTTCTCACTGTGCGGGCAATGGAAGGGGAAGCCAAGCTTGAGGAAAATAGCTGAGACCCCTATTGGCTGCATTGAGTCCCTTTATTTGGAATTTTCCCAGCAAAATGAAGATAGCATCTTGTTTCCCAGAGCAACAAACTGGATCTCTATGGAAGGGGGAGGGAGGGCTGACTCCAGCCGCAGAGCAATATCTTGTCTCTTCTGTAGGGTCCCTAGTAGTGACAAGACCCAACCTGCCTCTTCCAAATCTTTAAAACAGGGCCAGGCTGATGTTTTGCCTCAGGGTCTTCATTCTGTGGGGCTCCACTGTCCCCTGGCTGGGGGGAGGGCAAGGAGGCTATAAAGGCAGCCAGCTGAGTGTGAGAAGGGTTGGAAGAGATGGGTTTGAGACCTGGTGGGATTCTGAGCCTGGTTTTGGCAGGAGGGGCTGCTTTGGGCCTGGGTTGGCAGGTCCGGGGACCTCGCAGATGTGTGCAGAGAGTAGAAAGACCAGCTTCGGGGAGAAAGGGGGCCTTTGGCAGGTCTAGAGCTGGGGATCACTAAAATGAGGGAGGCAACAGAGAGCCACAGAAAGCTTGTGAGCAGGGTAGGGACAGAGTTGTCCTGGGGACAAGCAATTTATGTTTGGGGGAATCACACTTCTCCCTTGTAAGACACACAAGGCCAGGGTGGTGTCAGCATTATTTGCCATCTGTCCCCTTCTGCTTGGCACACATGGAGCTTAGAACTGCTTGTGAAATGTCTAAGCTGATCTGGGAGGGGTGGGGCAGAGGAGTGTGTCCCCAAGGAGGGAGGTTCCAGGAAACAAAGGGTTGTCTTTGCTCAGGTGAAGTCTAGAGTCTGTGTGGGCTGCTGTGTAGAAAAGTTTTAAGGCGCTGGGGTGGGACAGCCAGAGAAGGGATGGGGCAGACCAGGAGAGAGATGGAAGACCAGAGGAGGGCACCAGAGATGGGTACGGTAGGTAGGAGGAGACCTGGGGTGACTCAATGACTGAGGGGGTAAAGAGGGAGGAGGCAAGGGCCCCGTGGGTGCATGAGTGGATGGTGGAGTTGCCACAAGGTGGGGACACCCAGAAAGAGGCACAGATCTAGGGGAAAGAGATTAGATTCTGCTTGGGAATGAGCGAGAGAGGCCTGTGGGCCACAGGCATGGTGAGAATGTTTATTTTTTTTTTTTGTAGAGACAGTCTCACTTTATGGCCCTCCGTAGAGTGCCGTGGCATCACACAGCTCACAGCAACCTCCAACTCCTGGGCTTAAGCGATCCTCTTGCCTCAGCCTCCCGAGTAGCTGGGACTACAGGAGCCCGCCACAACGCCTAGCTATTTTTTGGTTGCAGTTCAGCCGGGGCCGGGTTTGAATCCGCCACCCTCGGTATATGGGGCCAGTGCCTTACCAACTGAGCCACAGGCGCCGCCCCGGTGCAAATGTTTAGGAAAGGCTGCTGCTCATCTGATGCTGGTGGCAGTGGTAGATGGATATTGCCTTGGACAAGTAGAGAGGTGACTGGGGCCTTCAGTGTTCCAGGGAAGGTACATGGAAAATAAGAAAATTGCTATGGAAATTAAGAATACAGTAGTAGGTTGGGCTAGGTGGCTCACACCTGTAATCTTAGCACTTGGGTGGCTGAGGCAGGTGGATTGCCTGAGTTCACAGCTTTGATACCAGCCTGAGCCAGAGCGAGACATCGTCTCTAAAAAATAGCCGGGCATTGTGGCGGGTGCCTATAGTCTCAGCTACTTGGGAGGCTGAGGCAACAGAATCACTTAAGCCCGGGAGTTTGAGGCTGCTGTGAGCTATGACACCATGGCATTCTACCAAGGGAGACAAAGTGAAACTCTGTCTCAAAAAAAAAAAAAAGAATGCAGTAGTAGGGTGGCGCCTGTGGCTTAGTAAGTAGGGTGCCGGCCCCATATATTGAGGGTGGCAGGTTCAAACCCGGCCCCAGCCAAACTGCAACCAAAAAATAGCCGGGCGCCTGTAGTCCCAGCTACTTGGGAGGCTGAGGCAAGAGAATCGCTTAAGCCCAAGAGCTGGAGGTTGCTGTGAGCTGTGATGCCATGGTACTCTACCGAGGGTGACAAAGTAAGACTCTATCTCTCTCTAAAAAAAAAAAGAATGCAGTAGTAATGGGAGGTGCATGCAAAGGACAGGGTTTAGGAGGCATCAGTGACGAAGGCTAGACTCTGATTGAGAGGACGTACGTAGGAAGATGAGAGCTGAGAATGGTGGCCAGCCAGCAGGAGAGGAGAGGACATCCAGGGATGGCCTCAGCCTAGCCTAAGGCCACATAGCAGCCAAACTGGGTTCCTGGGTCCTTTGTGGTGGCCATGTGGCCCTTGACGCCAGTGTGAAGTGATCATCCTCCACTCCCAGCAGCTGCGTTCTGCCTCTGCCATCTGTGAGTGGGTCACTGCCATGCTGCTGTTCTCACTCTTTGGACTCTTCTCAGTTGACTTCTCTGGCCTGGATAACTGCACCCTGAGTCTTCAGCCGGGGCCCAGCCTCAGCCCCTCACCAGCTTCCCCTGGCTCTCTGTCTGTCTAACTGTTGCAGACATCCTGACTGGGGCCTCATGTTGCCAGTGAAGGAAGAAGACAGGACTGATCCGTTACCCCCATACCCTCGGGATGAACCACTGGGGGGGAGGGTCTTGGATTGGCCAGGAGCAGGGGGTACTGACTGTTCCTGTCCTGGAGCCCTGGACATGGGCAGGACATGTGTGCAGGCCTGGAGAGTCTTTGAACAGCTGGTGGCAGCCAACACCTCAGAACCCCACCATCTAGCCTTACCCTGGTGATGAAGGTACCCAGGAAGCAAGAGACCATGGTCAGTGAGTGTCCCTGATCAAGGCTATTTTATTATTATCTTTTTTTTGTTTTTTTTTTGCCGCCGGTGGAATCAGAGACACGGACGCAGGCAGGGTCACGCGAAACCAGAATTCCTTCCGGAGAGCAAATCCGTACAGAAGGGAGAAGGACCAGGGAGGAGGGGCCTGGGAAGGGGGGGTTGGGGATGACACAGGGACAGAGGGTCCTGTCCGGATCTGCTAAGCCACCCCAACCACTCCCGTCCCTCCCCCACCCCACCCCGCAGAGAGATTGATCAATAAATAAAATAATAAATTAATCAATAAATAAAATAGAAACAGCTCCCCTGCCCCTATTCCCCTCAGAAATACCCCTGTTGGGCACGGCCCCTAGAGCCCCATCCCTGCAGGGCAAGGCCGTTTTATTTGTGTCCTCCCCCCCTCCCGATATGTTCCTTAGGCCTTATTTACAGATTCACAGTTGGGGGGCAGGGAAAGGGGGTGGAAGGGGTTCCCTCTTTCCCCAGCCCCCTGGGGTCAGGGCAAAGGGGTCCCATTGGTGGCCAGGAGCTTCTTGTCCTTGGGGGGTCCTCGGCGGGGAGAACCACTCAGCTCTGGGTCAGGGCGGCTGGGTGGGGGCTGCAGGCTCCGGGGTGGGGTACCAGCAGGCCGGGTCTGGACCCCATTCTTCTCATCTATGACAGAGGGAGAGAGAGGTTCCTGCCATCAGGAAACAGACTGGCATCCCCTTAAGGGTTTGTCTCAGTGTAGGCCCCAGCTACATGTCTGGGGAGGCTCAGATCCCCATCACCATGGCTAGAAGCCTCCAGAAGCTGTTGGTAGGTGAACACATGTCTTGGTAATAAGGCCTGGCATCCCTAGAATTGGGGCCATACCGTAAGCCCCCTGCAACTCTCATGGCTTTGGAAAAGGAGTCAAGTGGGCCAGCCCAGCTTCAGGGGAGTCTCATATACACTGGTTGCTGTTTGTTAGGACAGCCTACCAGGCAGCTTGCAGGTCATGGGTGGTGGGGGAGGCTCTCTCTGCTTCCTCATGACCTGTTTTTTTTTTTCTTGAGACAGTCTCATTTTGTCACCGTTGGTAGAGTGCCATGGCATCATAGCTCACAGTAACCTCAAACTCCTGGGCTTAAGTGATTCTCTTGCTTTGGCCTCCTTGGTAGCTGAGACTACAGGCACCCAACACAACGCCCGGCTATTTTTAGAGACAAGGTCTTCCTCTGGCTCAGGCTGGTCTTGAACCTGTGAGCTCAGGCAATCCACCCACCTTGGCCTCTAAAGTGCTGGGATTACAGGCGTGAGCCACAGTGCCCAGCGTCCCTGAGTTTTTTTGTTTGTTTGTTTGTTTTATTGAGGCAGAGTCTCCCTTTGTCATCCTGGGTAGAGAGCTGGGGCATCACAGCTTACAGTAACCTCAAATTCCAGGGCTCAAATGCACCCAAATGCCAAGCACCTATGAGTATGTCTTCTCACAGGGAGGAGGAGCCCTGTGCTGTAATCAAGGTTAAGGGCCTTGAGGTGGAGAGATTATCTTGAATTATCTGTGAAGGTCCAATTTAGTCATACAAGTCCTTAAAAGAACCTTCCCCAGCTAAGGTCACACAGCCCTCCTGATAAATTTGTGCTGTTTCAGTTACTGAGTTTGTGGTCATTTGTTATCAGCATCCATAGCAAGCTAATAGAGGTGCAAAATCTACCTTCTCAGCTGAGAACCACAACTCCAGAACAGACGCCTAACCCTGGGACTCAAGAGTTTTCTGGTGACAAGGCCACCCTGGCTCCTGCCCTCACTGCTATGTCCTGCTCTCTTGCTCCCTTCCACAGAGGAGCTGGTTGAGGCAACTAGAAAGGAACAGTGAGCCCTGCAAGGCTGATGCCATCCAACTCCCTCTGAGCAGATGACTGTCTCCCGGGGCTTTGGTGTGCTCAACCACCTGCCACAGGGCCACCACTCTCACTCACTGTGTCCTGTGAGATCTCAGTCCTTGGGGAGGGGCCACCATGCCTCAGAAATGAGGGTAGGAATACTCCTCACTCAGGCATTCTGGTTAACTCTCAATGCGAGGGCTTTCTGCTATGGTCTGAATGTTTCCTATGTTGAAATCCTGACCCAAGGTGATGGCATGAGGGGGTCAGGCTTTTGGGGGGTGAATAGGTCATGAAAGTGGAGTCCTCATAAATGGGATTAGTGCCCCAGGGAGCTGCCTGGCCCCTCGTACCATATGAGGACACAGAGAGATGGCGCCACCTGTGAAGCAGGAAGCAGCCCTCATCAGACACAGAATCTACCCTGGAGGTCACTTTCCAGGTTCTCAGGTTCCAGCCTTGGAGAACTTGCTGGCAATACTGCAGGGAAGTCCTCAACAAGACAATGGCAGAAGAGCCCAAATGGCCTCCTCTGGAAACCAAACTCCCGGAGCACGTGGTCACACTGGACACCTCTCCCCCACCCCTGCCACCCACCTGCCAGAGCCTGCACGGAGGGCTGGTCATGAGTACTCAGCAGCTGTGCCTGGATGGTCTCCACCACTCGCTTGAACCGACGGCTGGGACCTGGAGTGACCAGCAGGCAGGGAAATGGGATGACTGGGGTTTGGGGATAGGGAAAGCCCTCCAGCCTGCAGAATCCACCCTTCTCCACCAAGCAAATGACTCTCCTCTTCTTTGCGTCTCAATTTTCCCTGCTCTGTTGGGCCAGCATAGATTCAGAATTTGCATATGGATCTCTGGGTTGCTAGTTAAGGACCACAGTCAAACTCAGATACCTTCAACTTAACAACTGTCTATTTAAATAGCTGTCATTAGTTTGTAGTTGAGGCCATGAAGGGGCAGAAATGTAAGAAAACAAATGCCAGAAAAAGGTCTTAAAATTAAGAAAGGCCTGCATATTAGTCTTTTTTTTTTTTTTGAGATAGAGTCTATGTCACCCTCGGCAGAGTGCTATGCCGTTACAGATCACAGCAACCTCAAACTCTTGGGCTTAAGCAATGCTCTTGCCTCAGCCTTCCAAGTTGTGTATATTAGTCTTTAAAAAAGAGAAGTGACCCGGGTGCGGTGGCTCATGCCTGTAATCCTAGCACTCTGGGAGGCTGAGGCAGGCGGATTGCTTGCGCTCAAGAGTTTGAGACCAGCCTGAGCAAAAGCGAGATCCTGTCTCTACTAAAATAGAAAAACTGAGGCAAGAGGATTACTTGAGCCTAGGAGTGGAGTTGCTGTGAGCTATAATGCCATGGCACTCTATCCAGGACAACAGCTTGAGACTCTGTCTCAAAATAAATAAATAAATAAATAAATACATAAATAAAAGAGAAATGAAAAATAACACAGCCATAATTGGTTTCGGTGATGGAACACCCCACCATCACATACCAGCCTAGTTTAGAAATTGTTGGAGCAAACTTATCTCTTGGCAGTGACATACTAAAATTAGTGACAAAGACAGCAGAGGTATCCCTCGTTACCTAAATTCTCCCTAACAGGACTCAGGCACCAAGCATAAGTGGAAGCAAGTTATTGTTGTGGTTTTTATCCCTTGGGCCAACTTTTGATTGGTCATGGCTGCCTGGGGTCCAAGCTGCAGTAGGGCTAGAAGGAAGTTGGTGATGCCTGCAGCACACAGCTGTGTCTTTGACCTTTTGCCTTTTTTCTTTTTTATTGAGACAGAGCCTCAAGCTGTCGCTCTGGGTAGAGTGCTATGGCATCACAGCTCACAGCAACCTCCAACTCCTGGGCTTAAGCGATTCTCCTGCCTCCGCGTCTTTGACCTTTTGATCTATGTTCTTAAAGAAGTAGGAGGACAAGAAATGAAGGAAAAAAAAAAAAAAGAAGTAGGAGGAGTTCTGCTCTCTCCTGTGAGGTCAGGAGGTCTGGGTTCAGCCCCAGCTCTACCATAGTCGTGTGACTCTAGTCAGTCTATGTCTGTAAGATTCACTTTTCTCCTCTGTAAAACTGATAACTATAACACCTCAGAGGCTGCTTGGCAGCATCAATGAAATAATGCATTCATTATTTACACTGTAAACACCCATCACCTGTCAGTGGAGAAGGATGGGGATCTGTGTCAGCAAGAAGCCTACAGAGAGTCAGTACCAGTTACCAATTGAGTGTATATCCACCTCCCTTTTGCTGCACTCCCAGATACTGTCCTATCACAGCCACTGTGAAAGTCCCAAACCCTTGGCTGAGGGTAGTCTAGTCACGAACTCACCAGAGATGAGAGTAAAAGTGACAGAGTAGATGCCACCACCCCCACTGCCATCCCGTCGTGGGGAGGGCTCTGGGCCCTCAGAGGAGCTGATGTCCACCTGGAAGCGGACAGGCTTCTGGAAGACGGAGGGGCCACCGCTGGCCTTGTATTCAGCCCTGAAGCTGGTCTGTGACAGCACACTGTGACTCAGGCTGGGGATCTGAGACATGTGGGAACACAAGGATAGGGTGAGTCCAGGGAATGGATAACCAACTCCTCAACAGCTCTGGCCCAGGAACTACTAATCCCATCAACCATTGCAGGAAAGAGTAACAGAAAAAGTAGCAGGATATCCCACTGCCTTTGGGGCTTGTAGTCCCCCCCACCCCCATTCTACTATAAATGGAGTAGCATAGGGATTGTGAACAACTGACTCCCTAATTCACAAGGACTCTTACATATAGGTGACAGCCCCAAGCTCCAAGACCAGGTGGAACACATTTCACCCTCCCTCTGCAAATACTGCCCATAAGCCGTCTCAGAACCTGTAAGGCCCATCAGCCCCTAGAGCAAAGAACCCTAGTACTGGCAATGGATAATCCTAAAGTCTCCTGGGAAAAGCAGTTTGGCTGATCGCAGTAGTAGAGGAATGGTGACTCACCAATCCTCAGGGGTGTTAATATCTGGGAAACTGCAACTTGGGATTCTATCTCACCACTTCCAGGCTCTGGGCACAATTAATCTTTCCTGCCTCTCTGCCCAACACTGACCAAGCCCAACCATCCCCTCCCTGGAAAACCACCAGTCTGTAAGCCCCAGAGGAAGTCAGGCCAGCTTGAAGGGAGTAAAGCCCAGATGCTGCCAGTGTCGCTCCCTGGCTGGGAAGCACACCAGAGACCCAGGCCCCTCACCGACAGGAAGGCATGGACAATGTCTGCTTTGATGCTGCTGAGTGGTTTGTCCTTTAACACAAGGAATATTTGTTCTTCTTTGTCCAAGGAGATGAAGTTCCCGAACCAGGAGCGTTTTGCCAGCCTGGGAGGGCAGGGATGTTTGAAGCAAGGTCATGAGGGGCCAATTAATGAATCCCCATTCATCCCTACTCTTTCGTTCCCTGCTAAACTCACTCCGGAGAGGATTCTGGCGTCAAACTGGACATCTCCTCAGCGGTGGGGACTGGATGGAGGGAGGGGAGAGAACATGGACAGCATTTGCCTTTCATCCTAGTGCCTAGTGCCCTCAGGCCTACAGTCGCCTCCTCCCTGGGGCTCCAGGCCACACCCATGGGGCAGGGCTCATAAGTCGTGGGCCAATGGGGAGGTGATCCAAAGCAAGAAGGGGTGTGTCCCTCAAATGACTCCTCCTTCAGGAGAGCCCTCCCTCACCCTCCAACCCACTCCTGCTCCGCCCCCTACGAAAGGTCCCTGGGAAATTTAGAGGGTAAGAATCTGGGTCCCAGTCCCTTCCTCCCTGAGGGTCAGATTTTCTGCCTGCCACCACACATTAGGATCCACCCTGCCCTTGGCCTCTGCACCCCCATACCCTGCATCTTGCGCCGGTGAAAGCGCGGGGAGCCCAGGAAGCTGTTGCGGATGGAATTGAGACGACTCCTCCAGGCCGCTCCTCCCACGCCACCACCTGGGCTGGGGGGCGGTGTTGTGCCTGGAGTCCCAGTAGGGCTGGCCCGGGGCGTGTGCAAGGGCGAATGCAAGGGGGTCCCGCCAGAGGAGCGCGGGGAGCCTGGAGGCCCAGGCAGGGGTGTGGAGCGGGCACTTGGGGGAGGGGGCTGCTCCCCGGTGCCCCCACCCCTGGGACCCCTAGAAGGCAGCGTCTGCGTTTTGGAAGTCGGGGAACCTCCTCCTCGGGCCTCATCTCTAGCCCCAGGCTCTGGTGAGAAGGAAAAGACCGGACTCTGCAAAGGAACAGAGACTGGTGAGAAGGCGGACTGCAGAGGTTCTCAGGGGCCCACACAGAACATCCCCCACGGAGGTTGGCACCTATCAAAAGCAGGATCATCGCCCTTGCCGGAACACAAGAGACTAGTACAGAGTAGGTGCTCAATTACTTCATTTTGTTAAATAAATAAATGAACCCTTCACACTCACCAAAAACCCAAATCATAAGGAGCTAAACACGTCCATTGGTTCAAAATACTAATAAGACCCTGGAATTTTGGCTTCCCAGGGAGGAGGCAAAATCTCAAGGCTGCATGGTAATTGTAGTCCCTGCTGCTCAATCTTTGCTCCAGTGTCTCTACTTCTTTCCCCCTTCTTTTCTTTAATTTTTACTTTATTTTTTTAATATATTTTTTTAAAACACTTTTTTTTTTTTGTGGTTTTTGGCCGGGGCTGGGTTTGAACCCGCCACCTCCGGCATATGGGACCAGCGCCCTACTCCTTGAGCCACAGGCGCCGCCCTTAATTTTTATTTTATTTTATTTTATTTTTTTGTAGAGACAGAGTCTCACTTTATGGCCCTCGGTACAGTGCCGTTGCCTCACACAGCTCACAGCAACCTCCAACTCCTGGGCTTAAGCGATTCTCTTGCCTCAGCCTCCTGAGTAGCTGGGACTACAGGCGCCCGCCACAATGCCCGGCTATTTTTTGGTTGCAGTTTGGCTGGGGCTGGGTTTGAACCCGCCACCCTCGGTATATGGGGCCAGCGCCTTACCGACTGAGCCACAGGCGCCGCCCTTTTTTTTTTTTTTAAAGACAGAGTCTCATTCTGTTGCACCAGGTTAGAGTGCCACGGTGTCATAGTTTACAGCAACCTCAAACTCCTGGTCTCAAGAAGTCTTCTTGCCTCAGCCTCATAATTTTCTGGGACAATAGGTGCCAGCCACAACACCCAGGCTAGGTGTTCTATTTTCAGTAAAGACAGGGTCTCATTCTTTTTTTTTTTTTTTTGTAGAGACAGAGTCTCACTGTACTGCCCTCGGGTAGAGTGCCGTGGCATCACACGGCTCACAGCAACCTCCAGCTCTTGGGCTTAAGCGATTCTCTTGCCTCAGCCTCCCGAGTAGCTGGGACTACAGGCGCCCACCACAACGCCCGGCTAAGGGTCTCATTCTTGCTCAGGCTGGGCTGGAACTCCTGAGCTCAAGCAATTGACCTGTCTTGGCTTCCCAGAGTGCTGGGATTACAGGTGCCTTTCTGCCTTCTTAATTCCACTGGGGACTTGGCCTTACCCTTGGGCTGCTCAGAGGACTGGAGGACAGACCGGTGGAAGCTCCACTGACACTACGGGATCTGTTTCCAGGATAGATTAAAAAAAAAAAAAATAATAAAATCAGTTGGCAAAGTTTCAAAAGGCTCTCATGTCCTCTCACTTCCACAGTCCCTCCAGATGAGGAAATGAGGCCCAGAAAGGGAGGTGACTTGTCTCAAGCACACAGTACACTTGAGGTTGAGTTGGTTCTGGGATCCTGAACTCCCTCTACACCTGGGGCCTGTCGGTCTCCCTGGAAAGGACAGGGACTCCCACCTCTGGCTGTGCTGGGCCATCTCCAAGGCCCGACGGGTGGGTACTGGGGAGCCACCACCCCCGGCATCCGTGATGCTCAGGACTTCCATGGACTTCCTTTCTGGCCGCCGCTTTCCATGACGGCTCAGCATGGGAGAATCCACACGCTTCCGGGGTGGGTCTGAGGGACAAGAGTTTTGACCCAATCCATAGATGGACTCATTCAGATGCACACCCACTTACACAACTGCCTTGGAAACTGCACACATGGGAAACTGAGGCTGAGCAGAGATAAATGTTAGGGAGGAAGGCAAGTGGTCTAAACCAAGAAGTCCAAGGAGCCTGCAGCTCCTTCCTCTCTCAAGAACCCTAGTGTGGCCAGACTATTCTCCTGGGGACTCAGCTATCTGGTCCCCAAGCCCTGCCTTCTCACCAACATCATTCCGGGGAGGTAGGTCCTGGTCCTCACAGCTGGGATACCGCTCCTTCCGATCCAAAAGCAGATAATATATCATCTTTTCTTGGTTCTCCCTAAGACGTGGGGTGGGGAGGTGGAAGGAGGTAGGAGAAGACTGAAGTCAGAATCAGTGCCCAGAGGGGGCCTCATCTGCTCTCAGTGACCCTTGGCTCTCTGGGGCTCAGTTCTGTCCAGAATTTCTGTCCACAGTTCCATTTTTCTAGGTATCAAAATAACTGGTTTCCTTTAGCTCATAGTACATTAGCCTTTTTTTTTTTTTGAGACAGAGCCTCAAGTTGTCGCCCTGGGTAGAGTGCCATAGCATCACAGCTCACAGCAACCTCCAACTCCTGGGCGAGTCTCCTGCCTCAGCCTCCCAAGTAGCTGGGACTACAGGCACCTGCCACAACACCTGGCTATTTTTTGGTTGCAGCCATCATTGTTGTCTGGCGGGCCCGGGCTGGATTCGAACCCACCAGCTCAGGAGTATGTGGCTGGCGCCCCAGCCACTTGAGCCACAGGTGCAAGCCATAGTACATTAGTCTTATTTTACTCAATAACAATACATAACACCTAACATTCAGGCACTTTTCATTTGTGACTATCTAAGGGTCTAAGTCTGTCTCAGCATCTATTACTATGTTCTCAACATCTCCCTCTGCTTTCTGCCCGGTGGTCTCACTACTCAGCACCACTAGGTGGCCAGGATGCCTCACTTAGGGCTGTCCAGGCTGGTGAGGTCCTGTCTGCCCCCATCCCCCCCCAAGTCGTGTGGGGAGCTGCAGTAGCTCATCCCACTTGGGTGCGTGTGTGTAGGGTCTTGGGGTCTTACTCCTCACTGCGCAGCTCGCGGTGGAGCCGCTCACGGTCCCTGAAGCAACCCAGCGACGCCATGCTCTCTAGGACGTCAGGGTCCAGCTCTCCATTGGATGGCAGGCTCCGCATGGCTACCCGGCGGCCAGGGGCTGGCTCCAGGCACGGGTCCGGCTCGTGTTTCCCGCCTCTAGGGAGAAGGAGAAAGGTCATTGGGAATGGGCAACTGAGATCCAGCCTTTTCCATGCTATACTCAAGGGTCCTGGTCCCAGCGCCTCCTCCCTCGCACCCAGTGGTCCTGGCCTCCTAGCCTAACCCCCTCCTCATTCTGACTCTCAGGCCCCTTCTCCAGCTGTGTCCTCCCCCAGGACCCATAAGTCCGAACCACCAGTCCCTCGTCATTCCAGAGCCCTGGGACCCCATCCCCAGCCCCCTTTTCTGTTTTGGCCTCTACCTCTACCTTCCCTAAGAACCCAAGGATCCGGTTACCCCCTACTCACAGGTACCAAGGATGTTTCTGAATTTGCTCCAGCTGTGAGGGGGTGGGTCACAGAAAAGCAGAAGTAAGGTAGCATGCAGATGTAGGCGCACAACAAAAGATGACTAGAGTGGCTTTGGGGGGGGTCCCTAACCATGCTCTACCCCCGTGCAGTACGACACATCCTGCCTCCCTCTAGTGGCGACTAAGAACATCGCCCTGAGCACGCTTGGTCTCCGACCGGCTGTACAAGTTATCCGCATGCCCAGTATGATCCTGCCGCCCCACCCCGGCGCCTCCGAAGGGGCGGCCCGCGCACGCGCCCTTCCGCTGACTGGGGCTCCCAAGTCTACTGTTGCACCGCCTCCACCCGGGTCGAGAGCAGGAGGTATTACCGGACCTTGGGCTGCGGCTAAGCTGGACACCCCAGCACCCCAGGGGCTGAGGAGCAGGTCCTAGAAACCCACCCCCCGTGACTCCCTTAGGGATTCTGTCATCTACTTTCCCTCCATCGGTCTCCCCAACTCACACTGAGCCTTTTTTCGGGCTCCACCTCGATCATGCCCCGCAGGAGGCTCTGGCAGTCGGGAGGGATGAAGTGGGGCATGTGGAAGACGCCCCGCTTCACTTTCTCCAGCAGCTGGCGCAGGTTATCGTCATCAAAGGGCAGAGCCCCCTGGGCAAGAGATAACCAGGACCCTCACACGGAGGCCTGCAGGCATTTACACGGGCCAGGAGGCGGGGAAACCGAGGCATAGAGGGGCTGGGCAGTCTGCCCAAGACTCCTAAGTGGCAGAGCAGGGATTTGGCAAAGGGGTAGCCTGGTGCCTGTGCTCAGGCGGCTAGGGTTGCAGTGGAGGCCGGTCCTTGAAAACAGGTTTCTCCCCACACCAATTTTGGGAGGAGTAATCATTCCTTCATTCAACAAAAGGTGAGCATCTGTTATCGCTCAGGGATCCAACAGTGAACAGAACAAGCCTTGGCCAGGTGCAGCTCACACTGCAGATCTGGAGACAGCGGGTGAGCAAGCAAACAATTAGCTCTGTAATGACCGAGTGACTGAGCGAGGCTTCTCCTGCAGGCACCTCTGCAGCAGAGAGCTGAATGGGGCCTGAGCTCTCAATCCAACACCTGGTGTCCCCATGAGAAGGTGAAAGGACTACAGAGAGAGAGGGGAGAAAGCTGTGTACCAGCAGAGGCAGACACTGGAACAAAGCAGCTCTAGCTGAAGGAACGCCACCAAGGACAGGGCATCAGAAGCTAGGAAGAAGCAAGGAGGGAGCATGGTCCTGCTGACACCTTGATTTTGGACTTCTGACCCAGAAGTTAGAGAGAATACGTTTTACCCTATGGCTACAACATTTCTGTCAACCAACTATGTTTAACCTTGTTATGTGTTTCTGTTTAAAGACACCTTTAATATGTACTATTTCATGGACTTTGAACTCAGCACTGTAAGAAGCTGATCTAACAGTGGCCATTTGTCCACAGGCCCACATCAGCCTCCTATGCTAGGAACACTAGACAGCTCTTCAGAAGTGCTATGATCAGGGGCTGTTTCAAACAGTGAAACCACCAACAAAAAGCCCCACAAAAGGGTGGCACCTGTGGCTCAAAGGAGTAGGGCACTGGCCCCATATGCTAGAGGTGGTGGGTTCAAGCCAAGCCCCGGCCAAAAACTGCAAATAATAATAATAATAGTAATAATAATAATAATAATAAAAGCCCCTCAAAAATGTAAAAAGGACACTTTTTCACAGGATGAAAGCCTAACAGAGAAACCATGGGTCTCTATGACCTCAGTTGGGAACCAGTGCCTCAGGCAGAGACTTGAATCTTCTCTGCCCAATGTAGATCTGCTGATGACTGTGAGAGCACCCATGTACTGATTTGGGATTACAGAGATACATGTCATCAAGTAGGTGAATTCACAAATATGGAATCTGCAAATACCGAGGACTTGTAATAAAAATAAACTACTACTGATTTTTGAGCACTGCTCCAAGGGCTTAACATGCAACATTTAATTTAAACTCTCACACTTGTAGGTACTGTAATTATTCCCATTGCACAGCCATTGCACAGATGAGGAAACTGAGGGCAAGTGACTTGCTTATCCAAGATAAGGGAGCTGAAAGGTGAATTCCACTGGATGGGCCCCAGAATTGAGCTTAGAAGGGATGAGGTTTGGAATTTTCTTAGCTGGCTTCCCAAGTACCTTGGCTGCTCGCCCCATGGGGCTATGAGCTGTAGGAGGGCAGCCCTGGGTCAGCCTCAGTTCCCCTTAGTGGCTGTCATGTAGTCTAGTAGTTAAGAGAATAAGGACCAATCCCACTCCCTGCCTCTTATTGGAGTGGGATTGGTCCTTATTCCCACTGTGGGCCAGTCACTTCCTCTCTCCAGGACTGCTGATAGAGTTACATGAGCTAACATGCTCAGAACAGTGCATGTCAGAGAATGAATTGCTTATTTATTCATGCTGAGTGTGTGTTCTAGGGCTTACAGTACGTCAACCCTGGGCGTGCAAAGGCGAGCTGACAAAATTAAATAAAACAAGACAAAACCCCAACCTCAAGGAGCTTGTAATTTAGAAAGGAGGAGAGACACCACTCAAGGGACCATGCAACAAAATGCACACTGCCAACTCTTACGGTTGCCAGGAAGAAGAGAGCTGATCATGGGGAATTGGGAGTGTCTGAACTCATGGGGCAGGCAGGAGAGAACCAGGGGAAGCTTCCTGGCGGAGCTTCCTATAATAGGGCTAGTGGGGGTGGGAGAGTGTTCTAGGCAGAAAAGCAGGTGCCAAAACCCCATGGCGGGAGCCCGGCTGACACTAGTCATTACAATATGGTAACACCCTAAAATCAGTTGCTAAACAACCACAGTACCAAGCCCTCCAGGATGCCTCGTGTGTTTCTGGGGGCCCTGCCTCAACCAATCCGCAGCTCTAGAGGTGAAAGTTTAGCCCTGGCACACAGAGGGTGCTCTGGAGCAGTCGTCCTTAAACTTTTTAAACAGGGGGTCAATTCACTCTCCCTCAGACTGTTGGAGGGCCAGACTATAGTTTAAAAAAAAAAAAGTATGAACAAATTCCTATGCACACTGCACATTATCTTATTTTGAAGTAAAAAAACAAAACGGGAACAAATACAATCACACCGCCTCATGTGGCCCGCGGGCCGTAGTTTGAGGACTCCTGCTCTGGAGCCGTGGTCTGTCTGTTAATGTGATACCTTTTCCAATAGCAGTTAAATATTTGGGAGATGACCCCTGAGGTGAGGTTGGGACGTATGGTTCTGTGCACCCGCCACGCAGGATTGGAGCGTGGAATGGAGCAGGAGAGTGACTTACCACAAGCAGAGCAAAGAGGATCACTCCACAGCTCCACATGTCTGCCCGGCGGCCATCGTACTTTTCCCCCTGGCAGAGAGGACAGTGTGATTCGATCACTCCCCACTGGCGCGTTCACCCCCTTCCCGCCCCTCACTCACCTTAATCACCTCTGGACATGCATAATGGGGGGACCTGAGAGAGAGAGAGGTGATGTGAGCCTCCAGCCAGCCTCTAACCTGGTCCCTAAACACTCGAGAGGTATGGACTCCACTCACCCACAGCTGGTCTCCAGGAGGCTGTCTCCCACCTGCAAGGATGCCATGCCAAAGTCTGCAATGCGGATGTTGTTCTTCTCATCCAAAAGCAGGTTCTCAGGCTTTAGGTCTCTGTGGCTGAGACAGGCAAGTGGAGGTCAGGCCTCTGCCTTCCTCCCAGGAGCCAGGCCCCATGCACAATCTCTCATTTCTAGAAAATTTTTATTTGGGGAGTGGTGATGGACTATTATTACATTAGTTTTATTTATTTATTTTTTGAGATACTCTGACTGTCACCCTGGGTAGAGTGCTGTGGCACCATAGCTCACAGCAATCTCAAACTCGTGGAGTCAAGTGATCCTCTTGCCTCAGCCTCTAGAGTAGCTGGGACTACAGGTACCTGCCATGACGCCTGCCTAGTTTTTCTTTTAGTGGAGATGGGGGTCTTGATTTTGCTCAGGCTTGTCTCAAACTCATGAGCTCAAGCAATCTACCCGCCTTGGCCTCCTAGAATGCTAGGATTACAGGTGTGAGCCACCGCACCCAGCCTTTCTATATTCTTTTGAGACAAGTGAGTCTCACTCAGTTGCCCTGGGTAGAGTGTGCTGGTGTCATAGGTCACAGCAACCTTAAACTCCTGGGCTCAGGTGATCCTCTTTTTTTTTTTTTTTGTCGAGACACAGTTCTACCCTATGCCCTGCGTCGTAGCTCACTGCAACCTCAGACTCCGGCTGTGGGCATCCTGCTGCCTCAGCCTCCGAAGCCGCTGGGATTAGAGACGCTCACCGTGGTGCCCGGCTGGGTTTTTCCATTTTTTTCATGAGTCAGGGTCTCACTCTCACTCAGACAAGCCTCGAACTCCTGAGCTCAAGCAATCCTCCCGCCTCAGCCTCCCACAGTGCTGGGATTACAGGCATGAGCCACCGCGCCTGGCTCTCAGGTGATTCTCTTGACTCAGCCTCATGAGTAGATGAGACTACAGGCACTAGTTATTCTATTTTTAGTAGAGACAGGGTCTCTCTCTTGCTCAGGCTGGTCTTAAACTCCTGAGCTCATGAAATCTACCCTCCTCGACTTCCCAGAGTGCTGGGATTACAGGTGTGAGCCACGGTACCCAGCTGGGGTCTACTTTTTTTTTTTTTTTTTGAGACAGAGTCTCACTATGTCGCTCTTGGTAGAGTGTCATGGTGTCACAGCTCCCAGCAACCTCAAACTCTTGGGCTTAACTGATTCTTTTGCCTCAGCCTCCCAAGTAGCTGGGATTAGAAGCCCCCACCATAATGCCTGGTTATTTTTTGGTTGTAGTTGTCATTGTTGTTTAGCAGGCCTGTGTCGGGCTCAAATACACCAGCCTTGGTGTATGTGGCTAGAGCCCTACTCACTGAGCTACGGGAGCTGAGCCGGTCTGGGTCTACTTTTTTTTTTCATTTGAGATAGAGTCTCACTATGTTGCCCTTCATACAGTGCCATGGCATCACAGCTCACGGCAACCTGAAACTCTTGGGCTTAAGCGATTCTCTTGCCTCAGCCTCCCAAGTGGCTAGGACTACAGGCACCTACCACAATGCCTGGCTATTTTTTTTTTTTCTGTTAGAGTTGTCATTGTTGTTTAGCGGCCCCTGGCCGAGTTTGAACCCGCCAGTCTCAGTGCATGTGGCCAGCGCTGTAACTGCTGTGCTACAGGTGCTGAGCCGCTGGGTCTACTTTTTAAATATATTTTTTTCTTTACTTTCTTTCTTTCTTTCTTTTCAGTTTTTGGTCGGGGCCAGGTTTGAACCCACCACCTCCAGCACACGGGGCTGCCGCCCTACTCCTTTGAGCCACAGGTGCCACCTTTCTTTTATTTTTTGATCAACTCCTTAGTCAATATGCATATACATGCATCTGTGACATGGTCTTGCTATGCCACCCAGGCTAGAGTGCATGGCAATCTCAAACTCCTGGGCTCAAGTAATCCTCTTGTCTCGGCCTCTTGAGTAGCTGAGACTATAGGCTTCTGCCTGCTGATAGTCTTGTGCCACCTCACTTGGCTTTGGAAACATTTTATGACAGACCACAAATTGCCCTCCAAATGGACAGCAGATCACAGGTTGTAAAGATTTCAAAAAATGGACGGCGCCTGTGGCTCAAGGAGTAGGGCGCCGGTCCCATGTACCGGGGCTGTTGAGTTCAAGCCTGGCCCCGGCTAAAATGGCAAAAAAAAAACACAAAGATTTCTGGTGGCGCCTGTGGCTCAGTGAGTAGGGCGCTGGCCCCATATACCGAGGGTGGCAGGTTCAAACCTAGCCCCGGCTGAACTGCAACCAAAATATAGCCGGGCGTTGTGGTGGGCTAGTCCCAGCTGCTCAGGAGGCTGAGGCAGGAGAATCGCGAAAGCCCAAGAGCTGGAGGTTGCTGTGAGTCCTGTGATGTCATGGCACTCTACCGAGGGTGGTACAGTGAAACTCTGTCTCTACAAAAAAAAAAAAAGATTTCAAAAAACAATTAAAAATCAAAAATGGAGAGAAGAGTGTAAGGAAGCCCCTTACACCATCTTTCTGCTTCACCCATTATCAACCCAGAGCTGATCATGTCTCATCTATGTCCCTACATCACACCCACTCCCAACATTATTCTGTAGGACAGCGGTTCTCAACCCGTGGGTTGAGACCCCTTTGTAACAATGAAAATACATTACGGCATTAGAAAGGTGATTGAGAATCACTGTTAGGAGATTCTAGACATGGTGTCATTTTATCTGCAAATATTTGAATATGTGTAAAGTCAGATATTTTTGAGGTAAGTAGGGCTGATATTCAACTCGTTCTTTTTTTTTTTTTTAGAGACAAGAGTCTCACTTTGTCACCCTTGGTAGAGTGCTGTGCTGTCACAGCTCACAGCAACCTCCAGCTCTTGGGCTTAGGTGATTTTTCTTGCCTCAGCCTCCCGAGTAGCTGGGACCACAGGCGCCGGCCACAAAGCCCAGCTCAACTGGTTCTTAAAATATCAAAATACTATCATACTGAATAATGAAAAAATACTGCCACCTGGAACTAGTCACTAGTTGTTCCTTCAGGACTCTCCCGCCCCTGGACCAAAGGCCTCAAGATTTAAGGGCTAATGTCTGGGAAGAGGTGGGGCTGTAGGGTGCTCCATTTCCTATTGGGAGTGTTTAGTAACTGCTCATGTTTCCGGCTACATATGTTGAATAGTGCCCCCTAGAGGTCAGGGTTTTCCATGTTAGGAGTTTGACATTCTTACCAGTAAGACCAATAATAACAGGTGTTAGCAGAGATCTGAACCCTCCTCACACATGGTTAACAGGAATGCAAAATGGTGAAGCCACTTGGGTAAACAATCTGGCAATTCCTCACAAGGCTAAATGTAGAATTATGATATGACCCAGTAACTCTACTGCTAGGTATATACCCCAAAGTAGTAAAAACAGGTACACACACAAACTTGTACGTGAGTGTTCACATGTCCTTATTATTCACAGTAGCCAAAAAGGGGAGGTTGGTCCACGTGCAGTGGTGTTTATATACAACTAACTCATCACAACCAGTTATAGATTCCTTTGTTTCTTCTCCACTCCCACCACTTTACTTGACTACCCTTAATAAACGCGGAGGGGGAATGTCCATCCGTGGTTGAATGAATAAACATACATGTTATATCCATGAGATGGAATGTTATTCAGCCATGAAAAGGAATGAAGCATTGATACATCACACTGCAATTAAGATGAACTCTGAAGACATTTTGTTAAGTGACAGAAGCCAGTCACAAAGGGCCACCTACTGTATGATTTTATTCACATAAAATGTCCAGATAGGTAAAGCCAAATAGACAGAAGGGAGATCAGTGGTGTGGGGGCAGGGGTGTGTAGGGAGTGAATGCTAATGGAGACAGGGGTAATGAAATTTGCTAAAATTACAAAGTAGTGATGTATGACACTGCAAATATATGTTAAAAACCACTGAATTATATACCTTTTTTTTTTTTTTTAGATAGTCTCCCTCCATCTTCTGGGCTATAGTACTGTGGCATCAGCCTAGCTCACAGCAACCTCAAACTCCTGGGATCAAGCAATCTTCCTGCCTCAGCCTCTTCAGTAGCTGGTACCAAGCTAATTTTCCTATTTTTAGTAGAGATAGGGTCTTGGTCTTGCTCAGGCTAGTTTGAAACTCCTGGCTTTAAGTGATCCTCCTGCTTGGCCTTCCAGAGTGCTAGTATTACAGACATGAGCCACTACCCCTGGCCTGAACTGTACACTTTTAAAAAGGGGAATTTTATGGTACATGAGTTATATCTGAATAATTAAAAATAAATATTTGTTTTGGGGTAGACCACACTGGCTTCTGCTCAGCCTTTCATGTGCCCTCCAAGCCAGCCCTCAGTCTGGCCTCCCCCTCACTGCCACCTCACCAGATGGAGTAGCTATGGCAGAAGTCCAGCGCAGACACGATCTGGCGGAAGAATTTTCGGGCCTCCTTGGGTGTCAGTCTCCCCTTCTTTACCAAGTAGTCAAACAGCTCACCCCCAGAGACATGCTCTAGAACCAGGTACCTAGGGGACACAGAGGGGGCAGAGGGCTGGAAGGGGCATGTGGGGGACCAAAAGGCCTGATCTGCCTCTCCCATTGGCTCCTGAAGGTGGAGACCCCCAAACTAGAGCTCCTGGCAAGAAGAGACTCCATTTCCCAGGAGTCCCTGGAATGAAAAGACTTCAAATCCTATTAACCTCTGGAAAGAAGAGGAACCCACCCCCAAGTTTCCATGGTCCTTGAGAGAAAGAGATTCCAATTCCCATGAGTCCCTGGGAGAAAGAGATTCCAACTCCCATGAGGCCCTGAGGGAGGAAACTCTAAATTCCCATCAATCCCTAGGAAGAGACCCCCTCCCTACCAAGGCTCATGATCCCTGGGAGTAAAGGACTCCAATCACTTATCAGTCTCTGGGAGTAAGAGATTCTAATTCTCATCAGTCCCTGAGAGGAAGAAACTAAAATTCCCATCAGTCCCTGGGAGGAAGAGACTCCAATTTCCATTAGTCTCTAGAAAACTCGATTCTCATCAGCCCTGGGCAGTAAAGCCTCCCAGGTCAACTTGATTCAGATTGTCTAGCATAGAGCATTCCCTGCAGTGCAGTAGGGTGAGAAACTGGGGATCAACCTTTTGAATCCTAGTTGTTTCAGGAAATGTCACTTACATTAGCACCTGGAGGACAGGGACCCCAATTTTCTTTTTTTTTTTTTGAGACAGAGTCTCACTAGGTTGCCTTTGGTAGAGTGCCCTGGCAACACAGATCACAGCAACCTCAAACACTTGGGCTCAAGAGATTCTCTTGCCTCAGCTTCCCATGTAGCTGGGACTACAGGCACCTGCCACAATGCTATTTTTTTTTTTTTTTGCAGTTTTGGCCCCGAGCCAGGCTTAAACCCGCTACCCCTGGTATATGGGGCCAGTGCCCTACCCCTTGAGCCACAGGTGCCACCCAATGCTGGATATTTTTTTGTTGTAGTTGTCATTTTTTTTTTTTTTTTGTAGAGACAGAGTCTCACTGTACCGCCCTTGCGTAGAGTGCCGTGGCGTCACACGGCTCACAGCAACCTCTAACTCTTGGGCTTACGCGATTCTCTTGCCTCAGCCTCCTGAGCAGCTGGGACTATAGGCGCCCGCCTGGCTATTTTTTTGTTGCAGTTTGGCCGGGGCTGGGTTTGAACCCACCACCCTCGGCATATGGGGCCGGCGCCCTACTCACTGAGCCACAGGCGCCGCCCAGTTGTCATTGTTTTAGTAGGCCTGGGTAGTTCGAACCCACCAACCCCAGTGTATATAGCCGGCACCCTAAATACTGAGCTATGCTGAGCCAGAACCTCAATTCTTATAGGGCCTGAGAAATAAAGACTCTCTACTCCTCTTAGCCCCAGGAAAGCCAAAGCTCTAACTCCCATAAGCCTCTGGGATGAGGAAGCTAATTCTTATTCATTCTTGGGTAACAAGGATTGCAGGGTGCACCAAACCAAATTCTATGAGGTAAAAGACTACAAGCCTCATCAGTCCTCTGCAGGTTAATAATTCCCAACTCCTATAATCCTCTAGGACACAGAGAGTCCTGATTCCTATCAACTACTTGAATTCTACAGACTCCAAATTCCATCAGGTTCAGAGGTCAAACTCTAATTCCTGTCAGCTCCTAGGAAACAAAACCTCAATTTCTATGAGCTCTTGGACAAGTAGGTTCTTGCATGAAGCACATATGCACGCAGGTACATCCTCTGTACACTGATGGCAAGTGGGAGTGATGACTCTCCCTGTCCCTGCCACCACATGGGGGAAAGTCTGAGAACTATAATTCCCATGAGCATGTGGGGCCAGGGAGGCTTCCTGCCTGGGAAGCCTGCCCCAGTATCTGATGGATGTTGAGGTCAGTCCATCCTGGGGAATGGATGGTGGTGGCAGGAAGGCTGTCCTCTCTCCCTCAGCCCAACCCAGATGTCCTTTGGGTCACTAAAGTCTGGACAAAGAGGCCCATTCTCTGAAGCCTGGACAGCTGGACTCCCTCCCACTCAGCCTTCCTGGGCGGGTAATCGACTTTGAGATACTGACTCAGAACTCCTAAGGAGGCTCATTGTTGGAGTATCCAGCCATGGCACCTGAAGTTATGCTGCGAGAGGAGAGGGGTCTGCCAGTGCTCTACAGGGGTGGTGGTGGTGGTGGAAGATCCTTTGGGCTTTGCTAGGCCCATTGGCTTAAACAGGGGCCTCTGCCCTCAGTAAACTGGGTCTGGCTGAGGGCATCCAGGCTGCCTGATAGAGTATTCCTTGCTGTGCGGCAGGGCGAGGAACTGGGGAAGCAGTGGGAAGATCAACCTATGTCCCAAGGAGGATGACTCAAGCTTGGCTGTCCTGTTGCTAAGGTGCACTGGCCACTAGCATCAGGCCCAAGTCAGTGTTAGAACCACAGGATTACCTGAGTGTATAGGGGAGTCCCTGTGCAATAGGGAAGGGATCAGGGCCTTTAGTAGTCCAGCCTGGAGAGCTCAAGTTTTTCTGGAAAAGTCCTATCCTAGTACCTTGGGAAGAGAGGATAGGATGAGCAGGGCTGGGTGTCTATAAATACCTACAAATATTTCTTGTTCTCATAGACATCATGGAGCTTGAGGACATGTGGGTGTTCAATGAGCTTCAGGATGGCGATCTCCCGTTCCACCTGAAGGGCAAAGAAGAAGGTGGGAAAAAGGAATAGAAGTCAGTTTGGCCTCCCTGCTGGCCCCTCCACCCCAAAGGATTCCTTCCACACAAACACACCTTCATCAACACCGACTCAGACAACTTCTCCCGGTTTACGATCTTAATGGCGACCTTCTGACCCGTGATGCAGTGGACCCCGAGTTTAACCAGCCCTGGGGAACAGGTTGAAATATGGTATTAAATATTCCAATATTCCAAAATCATGAGCAAAAGAAAACTAATAAAAGAAAAATATGTTGTGTTCTCCTGGAGTCCCTTCCTCCCTAGCTTCTAAGTCCTCCTCTCCCCCTTCTCCTGCTAGCTATTCACTCATGGTGTAAATCACTCTGACCAGAGCTCCTGCGGGCCCATGTTCCATAGCGCATGGTCTCTTCCCATTCCCTATCCCAGTCTGTTCCTTCAGAGTGACCATCTGCCCATCTGCCCTCCCTCCTGCCAGCCAGCAGGTGATCCTCTGTCCTATCCTGTCCTCAAGCTCCTCTGTCCTAGGGTGCCCTTGTCCTCCTCTTACACATTCTTTCCTCATTATGCCCCCATAGTTTTGTCTCCCTCAAACTGCCTCCTTCAAACCTATTCCTCTCTCTTCCTCTCCGTCACTTACTTGAATTCTGTGCCTTTCAATCTTTTCGAAACCGCATGTTTCCCAGGAATATAATCTAACACTTAACCCGCACAAACCATCTTCTCATCTCCTCCCAAACCCTGAATCCTCAATCCCCTTCTTTAATCTTCTTTGAATAGTAGCCCTGGCTGAGCACACACAAACCCCAAGGGTATGTCCAGGTCCCCCAGCCAACTCCTCCCCTCAGCACCCTTGACTTTAGGACCTGAATTCCCAAAGGCACAAACCCAGTCCTCCTCTTCCCTCAGACCCACGGTATAGACCCAGCCCCTCCTCCTTCAGACACAGTCTTCCAGGACCCTTGTCCCCTCCTTCCTCAGACCCAGGAGTGCAGGCCTCTAGCCCCACTCCCTCAGACCAGGAGTCTTCCAGGCCCCCAGTCTCTCCCTCAGACTCCTTCCAGGCCTCTGATCCCTCCTCCCTATAACTGAGAATTCAGGTCAGCAGCACCTTCACACTCTTGCCTTGAGGATCTGGGGGTCTGACCCTCTCCCTTTCCTAAGTGCCTCAGCTCCCAGCCCCAGATCGGTCCCCATTCCTGCAGGCCCTGGCCCTCAGTTTTTTTGGCCCTCCCAGGCCCATCCCTGGACCCACTGCCTGGGACGCTGGTGCTCAGCTCCAGTTTCATCTCCACCCACTACTCACCCAGTCGGGAAGGCTGCAGCCAGTGGGCTGTGCTTAGCAGCCACGAAGGATGAGCACCCTTTCCACAGCCACTCCGGGGAGATGTGCCCATCTCAACCAAGCTTTTCTCCTCCCATCCTGCTCCCCATACTAAGCCCATGTGCTAGAGAGGGGGAAACATTGTAGATCCAATGGCCCCTGCCTCACTGCCTCTGTCAGACCAACTTGCTGCCTGGAGCTCGGGCAGCCCTTCCAGTCCAGAGGACAGGGAGGAGGAAGAGTCTTCTCAGGATGGTTGCACCTCCATCCCAGCCTGCAGCATACTGCAGCAAGGGCCTGGCTGCCAGTCCCAGCCTGGTCCCCACTGCCAGCTTCCTTCCCCACCCATGGCCCTGCAGCCCCTCCAACCTCTGCCCCATGGGGTTGGAGCATCTGGGCCCCAGGATCCTCCAGATGCAAAGGTCTGGCCCCCTCCTACCTGAGACCCAGGGGTCCAGGCCCTAGACCCTCCTCCCTGAGATCCCAGTGTCTGGACCCTTAGTCCCCTCTCCTCCAGGACATCGGAGCCTGAGCCTCCACCCTCCTCCATCCTGGGGACCCAGGAATCTGAATCTCAAGTCCCTTCTCTATGAGGGGCCCAAGAGTCCAGCCCCTATCCTTTAAACACCTATGAATCCCGCCCTCTGCCCCCACCTCCACCTTGCCCCTGCCCCAGGTGTCCCCTCGTGCTAGGCTCACCTGTCTGTCCTTTGCCCAGCGTCTTCTCCAGCCGATAGGGACCCACATATTGGGCGTGCTGGGGTGGGTGAGGGTGGGGGTGGGGGAGGTGGTAGGCGGGGGAGCCCCCGCCCCCCTCCTTGGCCCCGGACGACATGGTGCCCTTGGTCCCGGTGCGACCGGCACCCCGGCCGCCCCCCCTGCGGCCGGTTGGCCCGTCCCTCCGGTGGGGGCCGGCGACCGCTCCGTCCCGGCCCCCCCGGCTGCCCCCCACCTCTCCGGGGGTCCCCAGGGGGCTGGGCTGGCCCCCCAGTCGGTGGGCCGCGGAGCTGGGGGAGGGGGGGCTGGCCCGGGGGTCAGGCCCCGGGAGTCAGCATGGCCCGGGGGGGCTGCACGGCCCCCCCTCCCCAGCCCGTCCCTGGCCGGCCCCCCGCTTCCTGCGCCTCCCCCCGTCGGGGGGGTCTGAGGTGCGGGCCGGCGGATGCTGCAGGCCGAGGTCCCCCCCGCCCCCCCACGCGCCCTCTCTCCTCCGCCTCCTCCTCCTCTCCGCCTCCCCCCACCTCGTCCTTTCTCTCCGGCACGCTGACATCACCATCCGGGGACTCCGGGCCCTTCCCCAAAGTTAACCCTTTCGGAGGGGGAGGGGAAACGCGAGGGCGGGGGTAGGGGGCAGTTCTCGGAGCAGGAGTGGTGGAGAGGAGGTGGGAAGATGCAGAGAGGGATGGAGAGATGCGGGAGGAGAGCGGATGGAGGAAAGGATGGAGAGAGCGAGATGAGGACCCAACAGATAGGGGCAGAGATGGAGGTCGACAAAGGGAGATAAAGGCTGACACAGAGACAGAGACAGCAAGAGTCATGGAGACCACCAGAGACAGAGCTGCGCAAGTGGTGTGTGTTGGGGGCACGGGGGTGGGAAACGGACAGAAAAGGGAGGAATGGCAAGCAGGAAAAACGGGGACAGGGTGATGGTGAGAGAGCTGTACAGAGAGGCAGAGACAAAGAGTCAGAGATGGGGGAAACAGAGGGATGGGACAGAGAGGAGAGAGATGTAGAAAGAGAGCCATAGAGAGAGTGGAACAGGCAGGGACAGCAACCGGGGGGTGCACACAGGTAGAGGGCCAGATGCTGGGGACAAGCAGGACAGATTAGAAGTGTAGAGAAAGGAAAGAACTTGGGGAATTGCTGACCCAAGACTCAACTGTTTCTCCAGCCCCCCAGTCTTGCTCACCCAGGTCTCCTTGAGCAAGATCTGTGTTCCCACCAGGGTCAGGGGTCCTTGTCTGCCCACAGCCCAGGGTGATTTAGGATGCTCCTTGTTCCTACAGAGAAACTTCCAGAACCCCCTGAGGTCCCGGTATATTTTTTTAGACTCCAATGTATTCTCTGTGTTTGCCATAGGGTCCTGTGAATCTTTTTTTTGTTGTTGTTGCAGTTTGGCCGGGGCCTGGTTTGAACCCGCCACCCTCGGTATATGGGGCTGACGCCCCACCCACTGAGTCACAGGCGCCGCCCCTAGGGTCCTCTAAATCTTTATGGGGCTCCGGTATAGCCCCTACCTCCCCACTGTAGCACATGTGCAGACCTGTGTTCAGCTGATGGGTGACCACAAGCCCCCATCAGCTTTCCATGTAACCCACAGGCTCTTCTACATTGGGTACCTGAAGGTGTCAGGTGCTTATTCAGCTACCTTCAGTCCACAAATCTGTACTGAGTGCCACACCTGAGCCAGGCACTGTCCCACTCTGTAGGGATATGGTATTGAAGTAAATCTTCAGAAACTCCTGCCCCATGGAGCTTCTGTGCTGGTGGATGAGGCAGATGGTACAAGACCAGCAAGCAAACTGTATGGTATGTTAGATAGTCATGGTCCTTGCTGAGGAGGTTACTAAAGCAGGAAATGGGCGTTAGGGAGTGTTTGCTGAGGAGGGGTGCAATTTTTAGGTAAGGTGCCCAGGAAGTAAAATGAGGGGTTGAGCCATGCAGAAAGAGGGCAAAGAGCATTCCAGGTAGAGAAAACAGCAAGTGCAAAGGTCCTGTGGCAGTGGTGTGCCTGGCATGTTGTAGGAACATTGAAGGGGCCAGTGTGGGTGGAGAAGCATGAGCAAGGGAGAGCAAGAGGGAATAAGGTGAAAAAGTGAGTCATGTAAGGCTTTAGAAGCAGGGAAGCCAGGTGTCTTGGTTTATGGCTGCTATTCTGTACCTATTCATGGGCCCCCTTTTGCTCTCAATATCTTGCTACAGATGAAAAATTAGGCCGGGCGCGGTTGCTTACGATTGTAATCCTAGCACTCTGGGTGGCCGAGGCAGACAGATTGCCTGAGCTCAGGAGTTCAAGACCAGCCTGAGAAAGAGTGAGACCCCATCTCTAAAAAAGTAGCCCAGGTGTTGTGGTGGCACCTATAGTCCCAGCTACTTGGGAGGCTGAGACAAGAGAATCACTTGAGCCCAAGACTTTGAAGTTGCTGTGAGCTATAACACCATGGCACTCAACCTCAGGACAACTGAGACTGTCTAAAAAAAAAAAAAGTTAGGCCTGTAATCCCAGGTGTGGAGGCCAAAGTGGGTGGATCATTTGAGCTCAGGAGTTTGAGACCAGCCTGAGCAAAAGTGAGACCTCATCTCTACTAAAAATAGAAAAATTAGCCAGAGGTTGTGGGAGGCACCTGTATTCCCAGGTACTTGGGAGGCTTAAGAGGATGGCTTAAGACCAAGAGTTTGAGGCTGGTGTGAACTATGGCACCACAGCACTCTACCCAGCGCATAGAGTGAGACTCTGTCTCAAGAAAAAAAAAAAAAGAAAAATTATGTGATTATCCCCCGTATAAGTTATTATAAAGCCTATGGATTTTATAGGGTAAAGAGTGTTCATCTAGGCTGCTAGCATATTATTCATATACTCACATATATAATACATTATAGATAATTACATGTCATATATATGTGTGTGTGTGTATATATATATATATATATATATTTTTTTTTTTTTTTTTTTTGAGACGGAGTGTCAAGCTGTTGCCCTGAGTAGAATGCTGTGGTGTCATAGCTCACAGCAACCTCCAACTCTTGGGCTCAAGTGCTCCTCTTGCTTCAGTTTTTCTATTTTTAGTAGAGACTGGGTCTCTCTCAGCCTGGTCTCAAACCATGAGCTCAAACAATCCTCCTGCCTTGGCCTCCCAGAGTGCTAAGATTACAGGTGTGAACCACTGTGTCTTATCATTATATATTATAGGTACATCTACATTACATTATATGTATATATTATATATATATACATAATAATATATATGAGGTCTCATTCTAGAAAACGTGCTACATACCTCATTGCTGAATATCACTATGGTCACCTTCAAAGTATTCCCCTTGGGAAGCTATGTAGTGATACCAGCGCCTAGTCCACTCTTCAAAGCAATTTTAGAACTCTTTTTTCTGGAGTGGCCATCACAGCTGTCATCATACATATATTACCCATGATGTCCTGAATGTCATTAAAATGTCTTCCTTTCACTATTTCCTTTATCTTCTGGTAAAGAAGAAAGTCATTGGGGGCTAGATTAGGTGAGCAGAGAGGGTGTTTCAGTTATTTATTTACAGGCTAAAAACTCTCTCACAGATAGTGCTTGTGAGCTGGTGCATTGTTGTCATGCAAGAGCCATGAGTTGTTGGTGAAAAGTTCAGGTCATTTTTGTCTAACTTTTTCTTTTTTTTTTTTTGTAGAGATAGAGTCTCACTGTACTGCCCTTGGGTAGAGTGCCGTGGCGTCACACGGCTCAGAGCAACCTCTAACTCTTGGGCTTACACGATTCTCTTGCCTCAGTCTCCCGAGCAGCTGGGACTACAGGCGCCTGCCACAGCGCCCGGCCATTTTTTTGCTGCAGTTTGGCCGGGGCTGGGTGTGAACCCGCCACCCTCGGCACATGGGGCCGGCGCCCTACTCACTGAGCCATAGGGGCCGCCCTTGTCTAACTTTTTCACACAGCCTTTTCAGCACTTCCAAATAGTAAACTTGGTTAATCGTTCAGTTGGTACAAATTCATAATAAACGATACCTTGAATATCAAAAAAGAACAGCAACGTCTTTTTGAGTTTTGATTTGGACTGATGGAACTTTTTTGGTCATGGAGAATTGGCTAATTTGATTGTGCACTTGGATGTTTTGTTTCAGGATTGTATTGGTACACCATGTTTCCTCACCAGTGATAACATGGTCCAAAACATCATCTTCCCTCTCTAAAAGATTTTGTCAGACTTCAACTTCTTTGCTTTTGTTGATTGGTGAGCTCCTTTGGGACCATTTTGCTTTGTTTTGTTTTCTTTTGTTAGGCAGTCTTACTTTGTTGCCCTGGGTAGAGTGTTATGGTGTGATAGCTCACAGCAACCTCAGGCTCTTGGGCTTGAGCAATTTTCTTGCCTCAGCCACCCGAGTAGCTGGGACTACAACAGAAATGTGGTACCACACTGCCTAGTTTTTTTATTCTTTTTTTGTTGTTGTTGCAGTTTGGCCAGGGCAGGGTTTGAACCTGCCACCCTCGGTATACGGGGCCGGCGCTCTGCCCACTGAGCCACAGTGCTGCCCTTTTTTTTTTGTTTGTTTGAGACAGAGTCTCACTATGTCACCCTTGGTAGAGTGCTGTGGCATCACAGCAACTTTAAACTCTTGGGCTTAAGCGATTCTCTTGCCTCAGCCTCCCAAGTAGCTGGGACTACAGGTGCCTTCCACAATGCCTGGCTACTTTTTGGTTGTAGTTGTCATTGTTGTTTAGTAGGCCTGGGCTGGGCTTGAACCCGCCAGCCTCACTGTATGTGGCTGTTGCCCTACCCACTGAGCTACTGGCGCTGCCATTAAGATTTTCCTAATTGTTTCTCTGCAAATGTTTACTTGGTCAGCTAAGCTTCTCATATCAGCTGATGATTTTGATGCACAATTTGATAAGTTTTTACAATGTTTTTATCAGTGCTGCTTGTTACTGGCTGCCCTGACCTCTCTTCATCAGTGACGTTATCTATACCCTCAGAAAAACATTTAATTCTTTTGTACACTGCCGTTCTCTTCATGGCATTATCCCCATAAATGTGGACTAACATGTTATTGATTTCATTTCCACTCCTGCCAAGTTTAACAACAAATTTAATGATTTTTCATTGCTCTAATCAAGCTCCAACATTCTAGTGATAGCACACAAAAACAGTAATGAACCCTGCTCGGCAAGACACCACTACAAGCTGACAGGAACACAGCTGTAAGACACTGATAACCAAGGTTATGAACCCTTACTGAGTTGTATGTACACTGCTGTCAATGCAAGTGGATAGTGGCAAGTTTCTGAACTTAACTGTTAGACATATATATTATAGAGAGACCTGCGCAGATATTCACCGTCTTAATTCTCGGAACCTGTGAATATGCTACCTTATATGGCAAAGGGACTTTACAGATATGATTCAGTTAAGGATCCTGAGATGAGGAGATGATCCTGGGCACTTGGATGAGCTCAAGGTAATCACAAGGGTCCAAGTAAGGAGGCAGGAAGGGCAGAGTCAGAGAAAGATATGAGATGATGGAAGCAGAGGATAGAGGAATATAGCCACAAGGCAAGGAATTAGGTTAGCCTCTACAAAGTGGAAAAATCCACTTCTCCCCTAGAGCCTCCAGAAGGAACAGTCTTGCTGACACTTTGACTTTAGCACAGTAACACTCACTTTGTATTTCTCCCTCCAGAACTGTAGGATAATGTGTGCTGTTTTAAGTCACCAAGTGTTTGGTAATTTGGTAACAGTGGCAATAGAAAACTAACATAATAGGGAATCACAGATGCAAGCCCATCTGACATTACAGTATTGCAAACACCACACATACATGTGCACTTGAACTCATACTCACAGCCTGTCTGTTTGGTTTTCCCATCTCTGCCAAAATATCCCCTGGTACAATCAAGGCCTAGCAAGGGCTTGATACATTTGTGACTGTAGGCCCACCTGAAGCTGAGAACATTTTCTTTGAGGGAAAAAAACCTTCTAGAGGTCCAAGACAAAGATTTTTTAAGCCCAGCCCAAGACATACACTTCCGTCCCAGGACGTTCCCAGACCTAAGACCTAAATCTGGTGCATGAAGGCCCCACAACAACCTTGCCTCTTTGGCGCCCGGAATACAGACTCAGGCTCTGGGGGATTTTGCTTCCTGGCTCTAGGCCTGGAAAATTCCCTCCTCTCCACCTGCAGGACACAGGGAAGAGTGCATGAGGGAAAGCCTGGGTGATAAGAACGGTCCACAAGCCAGCCCCATTTGACGAATGGGGAAACTGAGGCTGGGGTGATGGTGGACATAGGCTGCATAAGTCAGCCATTAGGAGAGAGCCCCCAAGGCTCCAGTAGGAGACGGGGTGATGGACCTGGTGGAGGAAACCCACCTAAGAGGTCATGTACCAGAGCGACCGGTACCAACGGGAGTGGGCGGGGACTAACGGGTTGTGGGCGGGCTTAGGGAGTGGCGGGACCTATCTGGGCGAGGCTGAAAGGTCTAGGACAGGGGCAGGGTCTGAGGAGCGGGGTTTGGACCGACTTGGTTGTGGAGGGGCGGGGCCTAGATAGGAAGGGTGTGGCTGAGGGCCGTATCCAGTCAGGTGGGAACTTGGCCAGCGGACTCAGCCTCTTCCACCGCCCAAAGTTGGGCGGGCGTGCTGGGAACTTCCGGGTAAGAGAGTGCGTATTTCCGGTCAAGATGGCGGCGCCCAGTAGAGTCAGGTGCGGGCGACTTTGTCTTTAGGAGCGGCGGCAGCTCGAGACTTGGGGAGGTGAGATCCGGTCCGCTCCGGCCCCCCTCTTCTGAGGGGATGGAAGAGACTTGTTGCTAAGGAGACCAAAAGGAGGGCTGTTGCCATAGGGGCGGGGCAGTGGGGTTGCTAAGAGATGGAAACGCAGTGGAGATGGAGGGGGGATGTTGTTGCCAGGGAGAGTGGGTGGGGCCTGTTGCTAGGGAAGAGGGAGGGTCTTATGTCTTTGGGGAAGGGTCCTGTTGGCATGAAGGAAGGAAAGGGGGATGTGGTTAAAAAGGGGTGTGCCGGCAGAGTAGTTTGGGGTCATGGGGGGTCCCGACCTTCTCTAAAACGCCACCTTCTCGGCAGACCTTCAGGAGTTGACCGGTTAGGACACCGGAGCTGCCTCAGCGGTGACCACCTTCTCCTCCTAACATATTCTTCCCTTCTTCACAAACGGTCTATGGCGGACGAAGGCTCGAGGGGCAGCCGGCTCCCGCTGGCGCTGCCCCCGGCCTCCCAGGGTTGCTCTTCAGGGGGCGGCGGCGGCTCCTCGGCGGGAAACTCGGGTAATCCCCGGCCCCCACATAACCTCCAAGGTCTGCTGCAGATGGCCATCACGGCGGGCTCTGAGGAGCCAGATCCCCCTCCAGAACCCATGAGTGAGGAGGTAAAAGATGTGTGTGTGTGTGTGTGTGTGCGCGCGTGTGTTGGGGGGTGGACCTGAGAAGTGAGGGGAGGGGTCTGAGGAACAGAGATATCTTGGGAAGAGAAGTTATCTTGGATGGGAAGCAGGAGTCCAGATATGGAGACATAATGGTTATTTGTGCTAGATGGGGGTTATTGTAGGCTGAAGGTCATGTCTCAGGAATGTCTGAGGGGACGGATCCTCTCCAGGGTCACAGACCTGGATTCAGCATTGTCCAGCTGTGTGGCTTTGGGTATACTATTTAATCTTTCTGAGTCTGAAGTTCTTCATTTGCAAATTGGTGACAATAATAGCAGAAACAGTACTTCACAGGATAGTTCTGAGGTTCTAGTTTAAGTAGGGCTGCAAACAGTGCCTAGGATATAAGCAGTGCTTCTGAATGCAACAGCTTGAAAAATCATGAGTCTGTGTAGACAGATTGCTGGGGTTTGACTTCAGACTTTGCCAATTGCTGACCGTAAGACCTTGAGCAAGTCACAGCCCTTCTGTTCCTATGTTTTCTCATCTGTAAAGTGGGGTTAATAATGATACTTACGGGCTTGGTGCCTGTTGCTCAAGCAGCAAAGGCGCCAGCCACATGCACCTGAGCTGGCAGGTTCGAATCCAGCCCAGGCCTGCCAAGCAACAATGACGGCTGCAACCAAAAAATAGCTGGGCTTTGGGGTGGGCACCCGTAGTCCCAGCTACTTGGGAGGTGGAGGCAGGAGAATTGCTTGAGCCCAGGAGTGGGAGGTTGCTGTGAGCTGTGATGCCATGACACTGTACCCAGGGCGACAGCTTGAGGCTCTGTCTCAAAAAAAAAAAAAAAAAGATACTTACCTTACAGAGTTGTTTTGAACATGAATAGCAATATTTATAGTGTTTAATTTGGCAATTACTGTATATAAAATATTGTGATCATCAATTTACATATATGATGTCATTTGACCTTTATGAAAGGAAACAGGCACAGAAATATTAAACAGCTTGCCCAAATTTGTTTAGGACTGTAACTAAGGAGCCCTCTTATGAGTACTTAACCTAGCCTGGCCAAAACAACCCAAATTCCAGTGGTCAGTTCTCAGCTCTCATATCATTTGAGCTAATAGCAGCATTTGATTACTCCCTTCTCCTTGAATCTCTTTATTTGACTTCTGAGACAACATAGTCACCTGGTTTCATCCTTTTCTCTTTTTTTTTTTGTAGAGACAGAGTTTTACTTTATGGCCCTTGGTAGAGTGCCATGGCATCACACAGCTCACAGCAACCTCCAACTCCTGGGCTTATTAAGCGATTCTCTTGCCTCAGCCTCCCGAGTAGCTGGGACTACAGGTGCCTGCCACAATGCCCGGCTATTTTTTGGTTACAGTTCAGCCGGGGCGGGTTTGAACCCACCACCCTCGGTATATGGGGCTGGCGCCTTACCGACTGAGCCACAGGCGCTGCCCCATCCTTTTTTCTAGCCCGTCTCTGCCTTCTGTTTGGTCTTCCTTATTCCTCAGCCTCTTAATGTGGAGTGTACCAGGACTGAGCCCTTGGGTTCTTGGATGTCTTATTTAATTTCTGTCTTTCTTCCTTTCCTTCCTTCCCTTCTTTCCCTCCCTTATTCTTCCCTTTCCTTCCTTCCTTCCCTTTCCTTCCTTCCTTTCTGTCCCTCCCTTCCTCTTATCTTCCCTTCACTCTTTCCTTCCCTTTCCTTCCTTCCTTTCCTTCCCTTCCTCCCTCCCTTCCTTCCTTCCTCTTGCCCAGGCTAGAGTATGGTGATGTCATCATAGCTCACAGTAGCTTCAAACTCCTGGTGTCAAGCAATCCTCCTGCTTCGACCTTCCAAGTAGCTGAGACTACAGGCACACACCACTGTGCATGGCTGATTTTTATGTTTTTTTTGTGGAGACAGAGTCTTGCTGTTGCTCAGGTTAGTCTCAAACTCCTGGCCTCAAGCAATCCCCCCAGCTCAGCCTCCCAAAGTACTAGGATTACAGGCGTGAGCTATGCTCAGCCTCTTAACCTACTTTCTATCACTTACTTTGTGATTTCATGTCCTATCAGTACTTTACCTTGACAATGCTCAAATTTGTATCTCTAGGCCAGAGGTTCTCCATGGGGATTATTTTATTTCCCAGTAGACAATTGGCAAGTCTCAAATTTGTATCTCTAGGCCAGTGGTTCTCCATGAGGATTATTTTATTTCCGAGGAGACAATTGGCAATGTGTGGAGACTTTCTTAGTTGTCACACCTTGAGAGGAGGGTGATACTAGCATTCAGATGATGAAGGCCAGGTGTGCTACTCAGTGTCCTCTGTGCATGGAACGCCTCCACAGCAAAGAACAATTCAGTTCAAAGTGTCAGTAGAGCTGAGGTTGAGAAATCCTGGTCTAGCTGTGCCTCTGTCCTAAGCTTTAGGCTGCTTGTTATTTACCTTGGACATGTAGTTGATGCCTCAAGCTTGATACCTCCAGGAATGAGCTCTAACCTCTTTTTCAGTTCCATCTTCCCCGTTTCCTCCTGGTTGATAAGGACAAAAGCCTTAGAGTCATCTTCAACTCCTACTGTGTCTTTCACACTCAGTCCAGGACTGACTGTCCCTTCACGCTCCCTCTCTCCAGCCTGCTCAGCAAGCCTCTTGAGAGTCTTCCTGCATTTGTCCTGGCCTCCCCTCAGTCTGTTCTGGACAGTGACAGAAGTACCCTCACTGACATCTCCCCCGCCTCATTTGGAGGGGCCTCACAGGTCTCTATAGTAGTCCAAAAGACCCCTGTGATTTGCTTGCTCCCTTTGCCTGACTCTTCCCTCTCATAGCTCTCCTGCCATGTTGGCTTCCTGGCTATTCCCTCTGCCTGGAATGTTCTTTCCCAGGTATAAGCCTGGCTCACTCCCTTATCTACTGCTTTACTCTCCCACAGAAATTCCCCGGGACCCTCCATTTAATTCTGGAGTCCCACCTTGTATGGGAGTGGCAGCCACCCCGCCCCACTCCGCTTAACCTCACCCATGGTGCTTGTCATATCACCTATCATATGGTATGTGTTCTGCTTATTTTCTTTATCATCTCTCCCACCAGAATGTGAGCCCTATGTCCCCAGCCCAGAGCAGGGCTTTTCATCTCTGTGGTTCAGGGCTATGTTTCTAATATCTAGAAATGAGTCTGAGTAAAAAAATGCTCAGACTGGGCAGGCTGGCTCACGCCTGCGATCCCAGCACTTTGAGAGACTGTGGCAGGAGGATCACTTGGGGCCAGGAGTTCAAGACTAGCCTGGGCACACTCTGGGAGGCTGAAACAGGAGAATCCCTTGAGCTTAGGAGTTCAAGACCAGCCTGAGCAAGAGCGAGACCTTGTCTCTATAAAAAATAGAAAAACTAGCCAGCATTGTGGTAGGCACCTATAGTCCCAGCTACTCAGAAGGCTGAGGCAGGAGGATTGCTTGAACCTAAGAGTTTGAGATTGTAGTGATCTATGATGATGCCATGGCATTCTTTTCACAGGGCATGGAATGGGACTATAGACTAGCCTGGGCAACATAGTGAGACCCAGTATCTACAGAAAAACTTAATAAGTGGGCATGGAGGTAGGGTCCTGTAGTCCTAGTTATTTGGGAGGCTGAGGCTAGAGGATGGCTTGAACCCAGGCTGCAGTGAACTATGACTGGGCAGCTGCTGCACTCCAGCCTGAGTGACAGAGTGAGACCCTGCTCTAAAAGTAAATACATAAATAAATATTTACTTATAAAAGATGCTCAATAAGGGCAGCGCCTGTGGCTCAGTGAGTAGGGCGCCGGCCCCATATTCTGAGGGTGGTGGGTTCAAACCCAGCCCTGGCCAAACTGCAACAAAAAAATAGCTGGGCCTTGTGGCGGGCACCTGTAGTCCCAGCTACTCCGGAGGCTGAGGCAAGAGAATCACGTAAGCCCAAGAGTTAGAGGTTGCTGTGAGCCGTGTGACGCCATGGCACTCTACCCAAGGGCGGTACAGTGAGACTCTGTCTCTACAAAAAAAAAAAAAAAAAAGATGCTCAATAAATATGTGTTGATTGAAGGAACAGTCAGGCTTCAGATGCTGGCTGTCATTAATGGCTGTTGCTTCCTAATTAATTACTGATAGATGCCTGCTTCTTTTCTCCACCCTTATCCCCCAGAGGCGTCAATGGCTACAGGAGGCCATGTCGGCTGCCTTCAGGGGCCAGCGGGAGGAGGTAGAGCAGATGAAGAGCTGCCTCCGAGTGCTGTCCCAGCCCATGCCCCCTGCGGCCAGCGAGGCTGAGCTGGCCGCTGACCAACAGGAGCGAGAGGGGGCTCTGGAGCTGCTGTCTGACCTGTGTGAAAACATGGACAATGCTGCAGGTACCTCCACATCCATTAGGATGCCCTCCCCCCTCAGCCCCATGTCTTCTATGCCTCAGTCCTATCTTTTCTCTGGGGATCATACCACCAGCTCCTTCTTGACCTCCTAGGATGCCCTTCCTCACCCCAGGCAGCCACCCCACTGGCAGGCTCAGTCTACCACTTCTTGGGTATACCCAGAGACTAGCCATTTCTCTGAGTCTTCTGGGTGTCCATGGCCACTCCCTAGAGTACAAGAGAAAAGGTGATTTGAGGCAGAATGGACAGGGCAGGCTGCCCTGAGAGGTCACTTTTGGGCAGTGGCTGAAGGAGAGTGCAGGTTGTGAGAGTTTCTTTGGGAAAGACAGCCAGTGCCAAGGCTGGGGGAAGCATGCCTGGCGTGGTCAGGAAATGGCAATGAGTCCCTCAAGGCAGATTGAGGAGCCAAAGCCAGGAAATGATCTAGGGACATTCAGGGCCTCACAGCCTGAGGGGCCCGCTGTGGGTTCACTCCAGGTGCAGCAGAGCCAAAGAGGGTTTGAGCAGGTGGGGGTGAGTGAGACGCCACTTCCATTTGGAGGGACAGAAGGGTGTGGTCATTAAGGGTGTGGGTTTGGGGCATCACTTCCTTGGTTCATTTTTGGGACATGCTGTGGTGGAGTGAATGTGGGTGTGTCCCTGAGGCCCTTTGGAGCCATGGTTACCTCCTCCGTGTACAGGCTAATGAGGGTGGGATGAGAGAACCACCTGGCACTGCATACTAGGCACAGAGGGAGTGTGACTCGTAGTGCGCAGGAGTCAGTGTGTTTTTACTTGGGATGAGGCGGGCAGAGCTTGGGAAGACTCCTGTGTTCCAGAAGACTTTGGTAGGTGTGAGCTCACTCTGTTCTGAGGAGACCTGCAGCCAGGCCCCTCCTGCTCACTTTTACCCAGTATGGCCCCGACTGTCTGGGCAGCACATACCCCTTCAAATCCCTAGGACGGCTCGTAACGACTTTGCTCTTCTATTCCTTTTTTGCTGGTTCAGGAAATATCTATTGAGCAGTGCTACATGATCAGCACTGTGCTGAGTCTCCAATCCCCATAGTGGCAAGTTTTACACCAAATGAGAGTCAAAACCAAAGACACCATTTCCTCTCTCACTTATCTCTCTGTCTCTGTCTCTCTCTTCTTGCCCATGTGTGTGTTTGTGTGTGTGTGTGTGAGAGTGTGTATGTTATTTTTTCCCTAAATAAAGATGCACAATACTCTAGCCTGAGCAAGAGTGAGACCGTGTCTCTACTAAAAATAAAACAATCAGCTGGTGTTGTGGTGGGTGCCTATAGTCCTAGCTACCTGGGAGCCTGAGGCAGGATTGCTCGAGCCTGGGAGTTTGAGGTTGCTGTGGGCTAGGCTGAGGCCATGGCATTCTAGCCAGGGCGACGGAGTGAGATTCTATCTTAAATACATGAATGAATGAATGAATGAATACATTCACTTTGTCTCTAAGTACAGTCAGTGATATCGTGAGATACTGGGGCTTGGGACATCAACTTATGAAATATTTTGGAGGTGGCGACACCTTCAGTCCTGGCCTCTCTTCCCCCCTCTTTGACACACAGACTTCTGCCAGCTGTCTGGCATGCACCTGCTGGTGGGCCGATACCTGGAGGCAGGGGCAGCGGGGCTGAGGTGGAGGGCGGCACAGCTCATTGGCACTTGCAGCCAGAACGTGGCAGCCATCCAGGAGCAGGTCCTGGGACTCGGTGCCCTGCGAAAGCTGCTACGGCTGCTCGACCGTGACACCTGTGACACAGTTCAAGTCAAGGCCCTCTTCGCTATCTCCTGTGAGTGTTGAGGGGTGGGGGTTTGAGCTCTTAAGGGAGGGGCCAGCCAGAGCTTGCTGGGGGCAGAGGGAGGGGCACTTCCTTTGTTCCTTTTTTTCTCTATTTATGGGACTGTGTTGGGAGCAGAGTGGTGAGCTGGCCCAAAGCCCTGTCAGCCAGAGAGCATGTGGGATCCTTGGGTGGGTGACACTCCTCTGGTCCATCTTTATTTATTTATTTTGCAGTTTTGGCCGGGGCTGGGCTTGAACCTGCCACCCGGGTATATGGGGCTGGCGCCCTACTCCTTGGGCCACAGGTGCTACCCCTGGTCCATCTTTTTAAAGCTTAAATTTACTGCTTCTTTTTTGAGACAGAGTTGCAAGCTGTCACCCTGAGCAGAGTGCCATGGTGCCATAGCTCACAGCAACCTCAAACTGTTAGGCTCAAGCAATCCTCTTGCCTCAGTTTTTCTATTTTTAGTAGAGATGGGGTCAAGCTTTTGTTTAGGCTGGTCTCGAACTCCTGAGCTCAAGCAATCCACCAGTCTTGGCCTCCCAGAGTGCTAGGATTACAAGCATGAGCCACCATGCCCAGCCTTAAATTTACTGCTTCTTGTATACTCACAAGGTTCTGAAATCATTATCTGATTTCAGAATATTTCATTCCACCCTGAAGACTTGAACCCCCACTGCCCCCTACCCCCTGCAGGCATTCCTCAAATCCCCTGAACCCTCTGGAAGAATTCACCCTTCCTGTTTGTTTCCTACAAATGGTGTCATACACCATGTAACCTGTGTCTGGCTTTCCTTCAGCATAAGGGTCAGCTGTGGCGGTGCTCCATTCCTTCTGGTGGCTGAGTGACATCCCCTGTGCAGGTGCTACACTGTGCTTATCCAGCCAGGTGGTGGTGCACATCTGAGCTGTTCCTGTCTGTGGGCCCCTGTGCTTCTGTGAACACGGGTGTACATGACTTTTGGTGGACATCTGTTTCCATGTCTCTGGGGTACATACCTAGGGGTGGAGCTGTTAGGTCCCATGGTCACTCTACGCATACCTGTTTGAGGGTGGTGTTTGTTGACCCAGCAGCCTTTGTGGGCATTGAAATGAGGGATGGGAGACAGTTCCGAACACCCTTTGGCCTCTGTGCATCTTGGGCCCTGGGCTCTTAGTATCCTTTTCCATCAGATAGGCAGATAGTGGCCCCAGGGCTCAGAGATTGGGGTGATGGGGAGGGGAAGTTTTGAGTGGGGAGGGTTTGGATGGAAGCACATTCCTGGAGGGAAGAATCCTAGGGGGCGCATTTGGAAAGTTATGGCCAAGGGAGACAAATGGACAGAGAGACCAGGGGCAGGACAAACACACATGGCAGAGAGGAGGACTTGGTGTCTGAGGGCCCAAGAGCCACAGTGCTAGGGTGTATAGGGTGGGGAAGATGCAATTTTTTCTAATAGCTCACATTAAACAAGAAATTATAAATATCTTTAAAGATCTGTGGGACAGTCACATCACAAACAATTCAACAGGTACCTACTATAAAGAGTACACAGTAAAAAGCACCTGTCCCTGGGCGGCGCCTGTGGCTCAGTCGGTAAGGCGCCGGCCCCATATACCGAGGGTGGAAGGTTCAAACCTGGCCCCAAACTGCAACCAAAAAATAGCTGGGCGTTGTGGCGGGCGCCTGTAGTCCCAGCTGCTTGGGAGGCTGAGGCAAGAGAATCGCTTAAGCCCAGGAGTTGGAGGTTGCTGTGAGCTGTGTGAGGCCACAGCACTCTACCAAGGGCCATAAAGTGAGACTCTGTCTCTACAAAAAAAAAGCACCTGTCCCTGTCCCCTTCTCAGAGAAAACCATCAACATAGCAGTTTCTGCCTCCAGAGATTTATTTATGTATATTTAATTAATTAATTGATTTTTTGACAGAGTCTTGCTTTATTGCCCTAGATCAGTGGTTCTCAACCTTTCTAATGCCGTGGCCTTTTAATACAGTTCCTGTGGCTTGCCACCCACAGGTTGAGAACTGCTGCTCTAGATAGAGTGCTGTGGCCTCATAGCTTACAGCAACCTCACTCTTGGGCTCAAGTGATTCAGCCTCCCAAGAAGCTGGGACTATAGGTCCCTGCCACAATGCCCAGCTACTTTTAGAGATGAGGTTTCACTCTGGATCCGGTTGGTCTCGAACTTGTGAGCTCAGGCAATCCACCTGCTTTGGCCTTCCAGAGTGCTAGGGTTATAGGCATGAGTCACCTCGCCAAACCCTATTTATTTATTTATTGAGACAGAGTCTCAACTTCATTGCTTTTGATAGAATGCCATGGCATCATAGCTCACAGCAACCACAAACTCTTGGGCACAAGCCATCCTCTTGCTTCAGCCTTCCAAGTAACTGGGATTACAGGTGCCCACCCAATGCCTAGCTATTTTTAGAGATGGGATCTTCCTCTTGCTCAGGCTGATCTTGAACTTCTGAACTCAAGCAATCCATCTGCCTTGGCCACCCAGAATGCTAGGACTACAGCATGAGCCACTTCGCTTGGCCTTTCCCTCTAGAGATTTAAATCTGTGGGCACAATTGTGTGCTCATGGGGTGTGTGTATGGGGTGTGTATATGGGTTACGAGGGATGCATGTGTAGGGGTGTGCGGTGTACACCTTTCACTTTTCCTTTGTGCCTTTGTACTTCATGAGTAGTGCCATATTGATCATTCAGCACCTTGACCTGCCTCATCATCCCCTATGGGTCGGGAGTGGCCTGCCTGAATGTTTCCAGCTTCGTGCCCTTCATGAGCTTGGTCGGCCATCAGCTGGGGCCGCAGCGCCTGGTGTTTGACCTCACTAAGCCTGTGCAGCTGGCACCTCATTAGACCCTTACAGAGCCCTCTGAGGCAGAGGTGCTTCCTCTTTGAGTGGGGAGGGTTTGCATGGAAGCACATTCCTGGAGGTGGCACCCATGTGGCTATTGAGTTATTGCTGGGTGTTGGCAAGAAGCCTTGCACTGCTTGAGTGGAGGCAGTGGAGGCTAGTGCAAGGTAGGAGTGCCAATGCTTTTTTTGTTTTTGTTTTGTTTTGTTTTATGAGACAGAGTCTGATTCTGTGGCCCTGGGTAGGGTGCTGTGGCATCACAGCTCACAGCAACCTCAGTCTCTTGAGCTCAAGTGATCCTTCTGCCTCAGCCTCCTGAGTAGCCGGGACTGTAGGTATGGTCCACAACGCCCAGCTAGTTTTTCTATTTTTTTTTTGGATTTTGGCCTGGGCTAGGTTTGAACCCGCCACCTCTGGCATATGGGACCGGCGCCCTACTCCTTGAGCCATAGGCACCGCCCTAGTTTTTCTATTTTTGGTAGAGACAAGGTCTTTCTCTTGTTCAGGCTAGTCTCAAACTCCTCAGCTCAAGCAGTCCACTTGCCTTGGTCTCCCAAGTGGTGGGATTACAGGGGTGAGCCATGGTGCCCAACCTCCAGTGCCTTTTTATTCTTCTGAGGTAAAATTTATTTAAAGTGTTCCATTTGGTGCCACATCCAGTCATCCAGCTACCTTTTTGTCATTTCTGTGCTAGTAGCCTTCCCAGGGCATATCCCATCCATTCCTGCTGCCTGAGGCAGTGACATCACTATACTCTCTACCCTTCCATGGAGGCCACTTAGAGGTGGCTCTTTGTTTGCACAGGGAAAGGGTTTGGGAATGATAGGGAGGGGTCTGATGGTAGTGTGCATGTGAGAGAAGTGGATAGGGGTGGTGGTCAGGGCCTTGCTTTTGAAGCAGTTTTAGGTTCACAGCAAAATTGAGTAGATGGTACAGAGAACTGTAACACCCCCATAGCCTCCACACAGTCCACATTCCACCTAGAGCAGGGGTCCTCAAACTACTGCCTGCAGGCCACATGCGGTGGTGTGATTGTATTTGTTCCCGTTTTTTTTTTTTTTTTTTTGTAGAGACAGAGTCTCACTTTATGGTCCTCAGTAGAGTGCCATGGCCTCACACAGCTCACAGCAACCTCCAACTCCTGGGCTTCAGCGATTCTCTTGCCTCAGTCTCCCGAGCAGCTGGGACTACAGGCACCTGCCACAACGCCCAGCTATTTTTTGGTTGCAGTTTGGCTGGGGCCGGGTTTGAACCCGCCACCCTCGGTATATGGGGCCGGCGCCTTACCGACTGAGCCACAGGCACCGCCCCCGTTTTGTTTTTTTTACTTCAAAATAAGATATGTGCAGTGTGCATAGGAATTTGTTCAGTTTTTTTTTTTAAACTATAGTCCGGCCTACCAGCGGTCTGAGGGACAGTGAACTGGCCCCCTGTTTAAAAAGTTTGAGGACCCCTGCAAGAGGGACACTTTTGTCACAATGATGAACCATGTGGACACATCTTCATCACCTACATCCTGTAATTCACTTCTCTTTTGGCATTATACATACTGTGGGTTTGAACATACCTATCATGACATCTGTTCTCTACTACAGCATTAGGTGAGTTCTCCTGCCCTACAGATCCTCTGCGCTGCACCTGTTCATCCCACCCTGACCTTTTACTGTCTCCATATCCATGCCTTTTCCAGAACATCACAGAGTTGGAGATGGACCATGTAGCCTTTTTAGATTGGCTTCTTTGCATTTCAGCTTTCTCTGTCTTTTTTTGGCTTGGTAGTTCATGTCTTTTTAGCACTACATAAGCATAACTTTATTTATTTATTTATTTTTGTAGAGACAGAGTCTCACTGTACTGCCCTCGGGTAGAGTGCCGTGGCGTCACACGGCTCACAGCAACCTCTAACTCTTGGGCCTACGTGATTCTCTTGCCTCAGCCTCCCGAGCAGCTGGGACTACAGGTGCCCGCCACAATGCCCGGCTATTTTTCTGGTGCAGTTTGGCTGGGGCTGGGTCCGAACCCACCACCCTCGGCATATGGGGCTGGCGCCCTACTCACTGAGCCACAGGCACCGCCCAAGCATAACTTTTTTTAAAGGAAATGTGTGGGCCACCGTGATGACTTTGGTCTTCACTTTGAAAGTGATAGCAGCTATACAGTGCATAGAGAAGAAGGTGAATGCAGCAAGGTTGGACAGGAGGTGGGAGGAGAGGTAGGAGATTATAGTAATAGCCTAGGCTAGAGGTAAAGTGGGAAGTAAAGCAGTGGTTCCCAAACGGGGGTGATTTTGTCCTCCCAGGAACTTTTGATCAATGTTTAGAGACATTTTTGGTTGTCACAACTGGGAAGAAGGGGCTACTGGCATCTAGTAGGTAGAGGCCGGGGACATGGCTCAACATCCTACAGTGGATAAGACAGCCCCCACAGAGGGATTTGGCCTCAAGTATCAGCCATGCCTAGGTGAAGAAACCCCAGAGTAAGGGGAAGTAGCTGCTCCTGGGGCAGAGCCATCAGGCCACGCTTGCTGATAAAATGGGAGGGGTGTCTTCCCATCTCCCACTGTTCACAAGCCTGGTCTTTCTCTTCTTTTGTAAAGTTCGTAACTTTTTTTTTTTTTTAAGAGACAGTCTCACTTTATCACTCTTGGTAGAGTGCTAAACCTCCAACTCCTGGGCTTAGGCGATTCTTTTGCCTCAGCCTCCCCAGTAGCTGGGACTACAGGTGCCTGCCACACGCCTGGCTATTTTTTTTTGTTGCAGTTTGGCCAGGGCTGGGTTCAAACCTGCCACCCTCACTATATGGGGCTGGCACCCTACCCACTGAGCCATAGGTGCTGCCCAAGTTTGTAACATTTAACCCAAAATAATAAAACTAACTCCTATTATAATTTCAACATGTAATTAATATGAGGTACTTTATATCTTTTTATCTTCAAAACCTGCTGTGCAGGGCCAGGTGTGGTGGCTCACACTTGTAATCCTGGCACTCCTGGTAACCTCCAACTTCCAGCTGAGGCAGGAAGATCTCTTGAGCTCAGGAGTTCAAGACCAGCCTGAGCAAGAGCTAGAATCCATCTCTACTAAAAATAGAAAAATTAGCCAAGTGTTGTGGCAGGTGCCTGTGGTCCCAGCTCCTCGGGAGGCTGAGGCAAGAGGATTGCTTGAGCCCAGGAAATTTGAGGTTGCTGTGAGCAATGATGCCATGGCTCTCTAGCCTGGGTGACAGACACTGTCTCCAAAAAAAAAAAAAAAAGCCTTCTGTGCATTTTGCAAATAAAGCCCATCTCAGTTCAGATGCTGAATTTTCAGCAGTGTCTGGAGTATAATTGTACCAAGGCAACACAGCTGTGCATAATGGAAAACATTTTACACTGTTTTTCTTTTAATTTTAAAATGACTTGAACTTAAATGAACAACTGAGTTGTTCAGCCACACTGGCCACATGTGGGTACTTAGTGATGCAAGCTACTAGCAGCTCCTGTCCATCCTGGGAGCTAACTCAAAGGCTTGCCACCCACCAGCAGCTCTTGGCCTCCCAGAGTTCTTCTTTTTTTTTTTTTATTCTTTATTTATTTTTTTTGTAGAGACAGAGTCTCACTGTCCTGCCCTCGGGTAGAGTGCCGTGGCATCACACAGCTCACAGCAACCTCTAACTCTTGGGCTTACGCGATCCTCTTGCCTCAGCCTCCCAAGCAGCTGGGACTACAGGCGCCCGCCACAACGCCCGGCTATTTTTTGTTGTTGCAGTTTGGCCGGGGCTGGGTTTGAACCCGCCACCCTCGGCATATGGGGCGGCGCCCTACTCACTGAGCCACAGGCGCCGCCCCCAGAGTTCTTCTTGCCCTTGGGATAAAGGTCACGTGTGTTGTGTAGGTTGGCTTTTTGGGCCTCAGTTTCTTCATCTGTTGAATGGGATTGTGAAGGCACCCATCCCTAGGATAGTTGTGAGGATTAAAAACAGATCATGTTTCCATCATTGGATAAACAAAATGTGGCATATCCACACGACGAAATATTACTACCTGTGATCAAGAATAAAGTACTGATACTATTTACAGTGTGACTGGACCTTGAAGACATTATGCTGGGTGTGGAAAGCCAGACACAAAAGGTCGCCTTTATGTGGCTGTTTATATGAAATGTCCAGGACTGATAAATCCACAGAGACAAAGAGAGTGGACCTGTGGTTGCAGGGGCTGGGGAAAGTTGGGAGTGGCTGTTAATAGAAACAGAGTTTCTTTCAGGGGTATCATGAAAATGCTCTGGAGTGGTGATGGATTGTATAAGCTTGTCAATATGCTAAAAATGTCTAAGTTATACATTCACAAGGGTGAACAGTATGGATTGTGAATTATATCTGAAAAACATGCTTCAAGAAAAAGTTAATGCATGTGTAGTACAGGTCCATGAAAATTGATGATGATGGTGATGATGGTGATTGTGGTGGTGGTCATGGTGGTGACAGTGAGTTTAAGGCCCTGCCCCACCCCAGGCCTTGTCCGGGAGCAGGAGGCTGGGCTGCTGCAGTTTCTTCGCCTGGATGGATTCTCTGTGTTGATGCGGGCCATGCAGCAACAGGTGCAGAAGCTCAAGGTCAAGTCGGCATTCCTGTTGCAGAATCTGCTTGTTGGCCACCCTGAACACAAAGGTGGGGCGGCCCCTGAGGGAGGGTGGAAGTGGGATGAATACCCTAGGGAGGGTGCAGGCATGGGGGTGGGGGCAGAGCAGCCATCTCAGGGAGGGCGTAGGTATAGAGACAAGTGGGGCTGCTGCTCTGATGCCCGCAGCCCTTCCCTAGGGACCCTGTGCTCCATGGGGATGGTCCAGCAGCTGGTGGCCCTCGTGCGGACAGAACACAGCCCTTTCCACGAGCATGTGCTTGGAGCCCTGTGCAGGTGCGCTAGGGCCCTGAGAGGATGGGGCCTGGGTGGGTTCTCCATAGCAGGAGTGGCTAGGGAATTGGTTTCCTCCTTCCCAGGGACCCAGGAGTTGGGACCTTCCTTGTGGGCACAAGGATGTGGGGTCAGAGAGTAGTAGGAATCACAAAGCCTCAGTTTCATCACCTGAAGGGACCGACACAGCGGCCTGGAAGGTGTGGGGGAGTGTCCTACATGCCCTACAACCACCACAGCACAAGCAGATTATTGTCCAAACAAGCGACAAAATGGGGCTACTGAGAGGTTCTGAGAGTCAACTGCATGCCAGGCACTGTGCCAAGTAAACACCCTCATCGTCATTCTTGGGCTGATGTGGGACAGACAGGGAAACTGAGGCCCAGTGTGGGGCACTGGTGTTGGCAATGACGGCTGTAGAGGGACATCCTTAGGGGCTACTTTCGTGTCCCTGCAGCCTGGTGACAGACTTCCCGCAGGGTGTGCGTGAGTGCCGGGAACCTGAGCTGGGCCTGGAAGAACTGCTCCGCCACCGCTGCCAGCTACTGCAGCAGCACGAGGAGTACCAGGTACGCTGGGGGAGGGGGGCAAGGAGGACTTGGTGTGGTGGTGGTTTGGTTCAATCTTCTGTACATTTCACTTGTCTCCCACTCAGCAAACATTTGTTTCATGCCTCCCATTTGCCTGGTGCTATGTCAGTTTGGGGCCAGGGGGCACAGCAAAGAGAGAAGAGTTCTGAGATTTTTAAGGGTTTTATGGAGGTCATTGAATAATTAACTAAATTACCTAATATAGTTATTTACATCACATTGCTCAAATTTCTTTTTTTTTTAATTTCTTTTTGTGTGTATGTGTAGAGACAGAGTCTCACTTTATTGCCCTCGGTAGAGTGCTGTGGCGTCACACTGCTCACAGCAACCTCCAACTCCTGGGCTTAGGCGATTGTCTTGCTTCAGCCTCCCGAGTAGCTGGGACTACAGGCACCCGCCACAACGCCCAGCTATTTTTTTGTTGCAGTTCGGCCGGGGCCGGGTTTGAACCCACCACCCTCAGTATATGGGGCTGGTGCCCTATCCACTGAGCCACAGGCGCCACCCCTGCTCCGACTTCTTAATCATTAAATATTTCATTAAATTGACAAAAATTAACAAGGAAAGGGTAAATAACCAATTATTAATTAGATAATAGGTATCAGGTGATAAGTAATAAGTCATTAAGATATTTAAATAATCAGAGACAAGTGATAACTTACTAGATAACAAGTAAAAATAAATAATAGATTATAACTAAATATTCAGATGGTCTAATTAACCAGTTGTTAATTTATTCATTCATTGGAGTTACCTACATTTATTCATTCATTGGAGCTCAGATGTTGGTGCTTCAGCAAAACCATGCCCAGCAAATGGGCCTACCCTCCTGAGACATCAATTTTATTGAGTACATTTGTCTTTGGACACTGTCAAGTGTTTATAGAGAGGCAATGGGTGGAGGGGTATCCAGCAGAGGCAAGATGCCCAACCCAAGCTGTTCACCTGACCTTATCACAGGAACCCATGGAAATAAGTGTGGGGCAGGGATAGCTTGGGATCATTCTGGCCTAGGGTTTCAGCCAGGGAGAGTGTGGGTCATTCTTTGGTTTCAGGTGGGGAGCATGAGGGTCCTGTTTCCATCCCCCATAGTTCCTTAAGCATCTGGTGTGCCACACCCTAGGCCAAGTGATGTGGTGGTCCACCCTTGAGGCCTCCCTCATATCCTTTGTACACTTATCTATTGGATGCAATCAATTTTTTTTTTTTTTTTTTTTTTTATTTTGGCCGGGGCTGGGTTTGAACCCGCCACCTCCGGCATATGGGACCGGCGCCCTACCCGCTGAGCCACAGGTGCCGCCCATAGATTTTAAATCTTTTTTTTTTTTTTGGCCGGGGCTGGGTTTGAACCCACCACCTCCAGCATATGGGACCGGCGCCCTACCCCTTGAGCAATCAATTTTTTTTAAAGAGCTCTGTTAGTGTCAAGTATCTTAACCACTTGTGAAATTTATCACATGTATTTTATCCATGTTTTTCTCTTCTCTTCTCTCCTCCCCTCCACTCCTCTTCTCTCACTTTTTTGCCATGGAGCTATCCTTTATATTTATGTTCAACCTAGCAATACCTCTTCCTTCCTTCCCTTTTTTTCTTCTTTTTTAATTGGGCAGTATCTGCTTTGTTTCTTGGTTTCTAGGGTTTGTACTCATGAGAGGGTGTCTTAAGCAGAGAGTGATAGGGGTCTCTATCTGAGAGTTAAGTTAAAAAGAACCCAAGGGTGGCTTGGCATCTGTAGCTCAGCAGCTAGGGTGCCAGCCACATACACCGGAGCTGGTGGGTTCAAACCCAGCTCGGGCCTGCCAAACAATGACAACTACAACCAAAAAAAAAAAAAAAAACAAGGCGTGGCAGGTGCCTGTAGTCCTAGCTACTTGGGAGGCTGAGGCAAGAGAATCGCTTAAGCCCAAGAGTTGGAGGTTGCTGTGAGCTCTGACACCACGGCACTCTACCAAGGGCAACATAGTGAGACTCTGTCCCCCCCGCCCCCCCCAAAAAAAAGAACCCAAGGGGGCTGATGTGGGAACAGACCAATAGGGTGCGATGAGCAGGTTTTAGTTAAGTAGCTCAGATACCTGGGAGAGGAGAAATAGTGAATCATGGAGCTGACTGGTGGCTGGAAAGGCAGGGTGGCTTCTGGGGTAGGCAGGCAGCAGCCAGGAGGGAAGAGAAGCCACCTTTGGGTGCCAGGCTACTGGAGGCAGAGCCTGGCCTCTGCACTCAGGGCTCCTACTCTGCCCTTCCCTAATGCAGGAAGAGCTAGAGTTCTGTGAAAAGCTGCTACAGACCTGCTTTTCCAGCCCAACGGATGACAGCATGGATCGGTGAAACCAGGGGGCTTCTTATCCCCTCATCTCTGGGAACCCCAGGCCTCCTGTCTCCCTCTCCACCCATGAGGCCCTCTCCTAAGGGATTGCAGGGCTTCATTAGTGACTGGGCTAGGGACATGCCAGGCATCTCTGCACAGCCCCCTGGAGGGGCGCTGAGAAAGGCACCAGCTCCTTGGACCCCACCGCCCATGCTCTCTCTCTCATCCCCTCTCATGTCTGCACTATTCCTCCAATAAAGGTGTTTCTCCTCGTCCTCCTCCACTGCTGCCTTTGTCACCTCCTCTGGAGGATGCATGGGGAGGGTGGGAAGAAAACTGAGCTTAGGGGACCCAATCTGGGAGTCGCTAGAGGAATAAAAAAAGTTGCTATTATCATCCACAGAGTCGTTGTATCTTTTAATCTTCCTGGCCTTCCCTGAGAGGGAATGTGGGGAAGATATTTCTTTTTTAGCCATCTAGCATCCCTGAATTACTAGGTTTGAAGCATTCTTTTATTTTTTATTGTTGGGGATTCATTGAGGGTACAATAAGCCAGGTTACACTGATTGCAATTGTTAGGTAAAGTCCCTCTTGCAATCATGTCTTGCCCCCATAAAGTGTGACACACACCAAGGCCCCACCCCGCTCCTGGTTTGAAGCATTCTTTTCCCCACATCAGACACCCAAGACTCTCTAAGGTAGAAGTCATTTTCTTTCCCAGCATCCCTCGCAGAATAGTCATGTGACTTCAGTTCCACCAATCAAAGGCTTCTGTGGGGGACAGGTCCTCTATCAATCAGAAGCTGGTAGTTGTCTGAATACCAGAGCTGCAAAAGAGACCCGGTGTCTGGCTGGGTAGGGCGGGAGCAAATGCACGTGGCTTTTGGAGGGCGTAGGCAGAGACTCTGGCCATAGTGTTTGAACCTGGTGTTAGTGTCCTGAAGCAGGCCTTGGGTGTGGATTTCATTCGTGACTGCAGAGTACCAACCTGACTTTACAGCCTTTTCAAAGATTTGGGGGAGAGTGCCTTATCTCCAGGAATACATTCCTTTTCTGTTTAACTAAAGGAAGTTTTATCATTTACAGCCAAGAGTCCTGATGCTGTTTTTCGAGAGAGGGAGCTGTAACCAGGTTGGTTAATCCCTGGCTAAGTTCTCACAGCCAGGATTCAACCCTGGGCTAATTCCAAAACGTTCTTCTCTTCCTGTGTTCTGGTTTCCTAGCGCCATTCCATGCCACCCACGCTCGTTCCTCCTGTGGATTATATGTGCACATCTAGAACTTTTGAGTTGATTAGGGATTTGGGTTGACTTTTTTCACCCCCCTTCCAAAATACAGGATAAACTGAAGAGGTAGCTGCTGGATCTCAGAACTAGAGATCAGAAGTCACCTTTATCGGTTCGGAGCCAGCCACATACACTGAGGGTGGTGGGTTCGAACCCGGCCAGGGCCAGCTAAGCAACAATGACAACTGCGACAAAAAATAGCTGGGCATTGTGGCAGGCACCTGTGGTCCCAACTACTTGGGAGGCTGAGGCAAGAGAATCGCTTAATTAAGCCCAAGAGTTTGAGGTTGCTGTGAGCTGTGATGCCATAGCACTCTACTGAGGGCCACATAGCGAGACTATCTCAAAAAAAAAAAAAAAAGTCACCTTTATCATGTTAGCACTGTCACACAAAGTAGTTTTGGTCTTGCTGCTTCTTCACCTCAGCATTAGACACTTCCTGGTCACAAATAGCTGGGCAAGCACAGGTCTTCCCCTGGGTGGCAGGGGAACAGGCCAGTGCACAGGCATGCTGTGGGCAAGTTGCCTCCAAGTGGAAGAACAGCTGGAGGACTGAGCTACAATGCCCATCCAGTCACATTCATTCCTCATCTGGAAAGGAGGCCAGTAAAGATACACTAACTAGAAGTTCCTTCGTATCAAAATATGAACAATGGGGGGCGGCACCTGTGGCTCAAAGGGGTAGGGCGCCGGCCCCATATGCCAGAGGTGGCGGATTCAAACTCAGCCCCGGCCCAAAAAAAAAATATATGAACAATGGGGAAATGAATGTTCCAACCATACAGTTTTTCTTTTTTTTTTTTTTGAGACAAGAGTCTTACTATGTTGCCCTCAGTAGAGTGCTGTGGTGTCACAGCTCACTGCAACCCCAAACTCTTGGGCTCAAGTGATTCTCTTGCCTCAGTCTCCCATGTAGCTGGGACTACAGGTACCCGCCACAACGTCTGGCTATCTTTTTTTTTCTTTTTTGTTTAGCAGGCCTGGGTTCGAACCCACCAGTCCCAGTGCACGTGGCCGGTGCCCTAACCTCTGAGCTACGAGTGTCCCCCCATCATACAGTTTTAAGAAGTTTCAGGTCTGGGCGGCGCCTGTGGCTCAGTGAGTAGGGCGCCAGCCCCATATGCCAAGGGTGGCGGGTTCAAACCCAGCCCCGGCCAAACTGCAACAAAAAAATAGCCGGGTGTTGTGGCGGGCGCCTGTAGTCCCAGCTGCTCGGGAGGCTGAGACAAGAGAATCGCTTAAGCCCAGGAGTTAGAGGTTGCTGTGAGCCGTGTGACGCCACGCATGGCACTCTACCCAAGGGCGGTACCGTGAGACTCAGTCTCTACAAAAAAAAAAAAAAAAAAAAAGAAGTTTCAGGTCTAATAAACAACAGCAACATCTGTGAGTTTTGACAGGGTGTACATCCAGACTTCAATCTTTAAAGCCCCCACAGCTCCTGAGCCCATGTGTTAAAACAGGGTGGCAACTATCCCATTGTACTGTGGGGAAAAAACCAGGAAGCCAAATACTTGGTAAAAGAACAAAAGATCCCTATGGAAGAAAAGGAAGAGGAAATGCCTTACTGTAGGGCCGGACACAGTGGCTTACACCTATAATCCTAGCACTCTGGGAAGCCAAGGCGGTGAATTGCCTGAGCTCACAGGTTTGAGACCAGCCTGAGCCAGAGCCAGATCTTGTCTCTAAAAATAGCTGGATATTGGGGTATGCGCCTGTAGTCCCAGCTACTCAGGAAGCTGAGTCAAGACAATCACTTGAGGCCAAGAGTTTGAGGTTGCTGTGAGCTATGATGCCATGGCACTCTAACAAGGGCCACAAAGTGAGACTCTGTCTCCAAAAAAAAAAAGAAAGAAAAAGAAAATCAAGGAAATGCCTCACTGTGATGGTTCATTTTGGTTGTCAACTTGACTGGGCCAGGTGGCTGATAAAATGTTACTTGTGTCTGTAAGGGTATTTGAAAGCTAATATCGGTGGACTGGATACAGAAGATCTTCCCTCACCAGTGTGAGGGCGCATCATCCGGTCCTTTCAGGGCCTGAATAGGACACAAAGGGAGAGAAGGGTGAATTTGCTTTCTCTTCTTGAGCTGGGACATCCATTTTCTCCTGTCCTCAAACATCAGACAGAGCTCCTGATTCTTAGCCCTTCCTTCAGATTCAGACCAGGACTTACACCATTGGCTCCCTTAGTTCTTAGGTGTTTGGGCTTGAACCTATACCACCAGCTTTCAGCAGCTCATAGGACTCTCAGCCTACATAAGCGGGAGAGCTAATCCCTCAAAATGAGTTTTTCTCTCCCCTTCCCCAAGTCTCTTTTTATATACCTACATATATCCTGTTGATTTTATTTTTATTTATTTATTTATTTATTACTCTTACCCTCGGTAGAGTGCTGTGGTGTCATAGCTTACAGCAATTTCAAACTCTTGGGCTCAAGTGATCCTCTTGCCTCGCCTACCAAGCAGCTGGGACTACAGATGACCACCACCGTACCTGGCTATTTTTAGAGATGGGGGGTCTCACTCTTGCTTACGCTGGTCTTGAACTCCTGAGCTCAAGCAATTCACCCGCCTCAGCCTTCCAGAGTGGTAGGATTACAAGTGTGAGCCACCACACCCAGCCATTCTGTTGATTTTATTTCTCTGCAGAAACGTGACTAATAATACATTCACAGTTGCTTCAAGCTACATAACAATAGGCCCATTTTATTTTATTATTATTATTATTTTTTTTTTTTTGTAGAGACAGAGTCTCACTTTACCCCCCTCGGTAGAATGCCATGATGTCACAGGACTCACAGCAACCTCTAGCTCTTGGGCTTACGCGATTCTCTTACCTCAGCCTCCTGAGCAGCTGGGACTACAGGCGCCCGCCACAACGCCCAGCTATTTTTTGGTTGCAGTTTGGCTGGGGCTGGGTTTGAACCCACCACCCTCGGTATATGGGGCCGGCGCCCTACTCACTGACCCACAGGCGCCACCCAATAGGCCCATTTTAGATCTCAAAGATTAAAAAAAAAAAAGGTTAGTAAGCCTAAGGAAACAGATCGAAGGTTTTGGTAAACTAGACTGTGCAACAAATACTCCCTTCCCATTCCACTTCCATGAGACAAATGTACTTTCTCATGCCATGGTGGGTGGAGCCTATGCACCTGCCCCTTGACTTCAGGCTTGACCATGTGACTTTCTTTGACCAATGGACGGTGAGTGGAAGATAGGAAGAGACTAGAAGCTTGAAATGTGCTAACACAGTTGGGCTGGTGTGCTTGCGTTTCTTTGTGAGATGGTGCCTTGGGTAGCCCATTCGTGCTTGAGAGAGACGGGGAGCAGAACCAGTCTTAACCAACTCTCACACCTGCCACTCCAAGGTGTGAACATGATACATGCCACAGAGGTTGTCTGTCATGCAGCAATTAGCTAACAGATACAACTAAACAACACCATGTGCAACAAATGCACCAGAAATAGTGGGGACCACAGAAACATGGCAGAAAAGTCCAATCACTGACAAGCGAATGCAGATGGAAATGAGAGATTAAGACAATGAGAGAGCAGCTAACAAATGTGAAGAACAAATGCATGATCAGGATCCTTCAAAGAACAAATATTCGAACAGAAAAATGGTCTCAAATCTATAATTCAAGAAAATGTCCCTGGATGAAGGTCAATCTGCAGGTAAAAAAAAAAGTCCTTACAGGCACTTACTCATCTGATCTGTACAGCAGGCCTCTCAACATGGGCAGGGAGGAGAGCTATGAAAACTGGGGGAACTGAGGCTCTGCGCCAGATAGGACCTTAAATGTGATCTTCCAGTTGATGCTGTAAGTGGAGGCTGTGAAGAACTGGCAACAATAGCGACACGGCCAGGTCAGAGGCCTAGAGGAGGGACTGAGGTCCCCCTGAGCCTCAGAGGCGTCCCAAGAGGACCGGGCGGGAGGGAAAACCGAGGATGGATTCCACAGGAGCTCGACCCGCCGAGACAAGAATATGGCTGAAGGAGCAGAATAGCGAAAGGATTTCCAAATGGACCTAGTGGGAAATGGAAATTCTGGAGCAGGATGTTCACTGGCCTTCAAAACAGAGTGGTAGAGAAACTGGCAAAAGAGTGTGCGGCGACGCCTGCGCCGTTAGTTGTCTGGGTTTATTCCGGGCGACACCGTTGGCACAAACGCGCGCAAGCGCTTCTGAGTCGGAGGTGTTCCAAAGTGGGACGTCCCCAGGCCCTGTGCGCGTGCGCGTGCGCACAGCAGGGCCCAGTCGCACAGTCCCTCTCGCGTCTGCGCAGGGAGACGGCCGCGGGAGGGCGGGGCCTTCTGTATCCAGCGCTAAGGGAATTGTGGGATAGTGGCGGAGAGAGCCGGGCGTCGGAGTCCCTGAAGCGGACTGCGGAGTCCGGAGACCTACCCGGTTTGCAGGAGAGGGCGGTTAAGACAGGAGGCCTTGGCTTCTGTCTGTCGCCGCTCAGCTCTGCGGCCTGCTAGGACTGCGGAGGAGGACGTTTTCCCTTCCCTCGGGGCGTCGAGCTGAACTGGGGAACTGGGGCAACTTCCCTCGTCCTTCTCCGTAGAGCTGCCTGTGCGGGCCTCGCACTTCATCTCACCCCCCACCTGCCTCCGTGCGGACGCGCTCCAGTTTCCCGCGCCGACCCGGGAGGCCCTTGTGCAGGTCTCGTGACCCTCTCGCCCCCGCCTTACCCGCAGTCAGCTCTGCGACTGGGCGCGCGAGGCCGTTCCGGTCCCTGGGCGCGTGCGCGAGCCCCCGCCCCTGCCCCCCGCCCCCACATACCGGGCCCCGGAGCAGGGGCCAGAGCCGCTGCGGCGGGGCGGGGGGGCTGCCCCGATGAGCCCTGAGTGCGAGGAGCCGCCGCCCCCCCTCGCAGGTGAGCTGCCCGCGTCGCGAGACTGGGCCTCCCAGCCCGGGGCCCTTATCCTGCCTCCCCTCTGCGCCCCCTGTTTCCTCGGTCTTTCCTGTCCTGGGCTCCCCCACCCCCGCCTCTTCTTTTTCGGATCCTTTCTCTACCACCTTGGGCTTTCCCTCTTTCCATCCTGCCTCCTTTCTTCCCCCTGTTTCTTGTCCTCTTCCCTTCACTCCCCATGAGCCTCTTTCGTCTGTCCCTCTCCGTCTCTTCTCTACCTCCTTTCTTCAACCTCTTCTATCGCGGCTCTCCTCCCTACACCCTCAGGCTCACTCCTCCCTCTTATCCTATGACCAGCTGTCCCCGTCCCTCCAACAGGTTCCTTCACCTCGGATACCGGCCGCTTTTCCTTCCATACCCTTGGCTCTTGCCAGCCTTCTTAGGCTCCATGGCCTCACCCTCGGGCCCAGGCTGACTGGATAGGGGGCTTTCCCTTCATCTTGTCTGTGGCTCTCCCAGTTGTCTGGCTGCGGCGCCAGCCTTCTCCGGGGCAGCCGGCGCTTGGTCCTGTTTGTGTGAGACGAGGCCTGCTGAGGACAGGGCAGGGACTCGGGGCTGGGTGGCATAGCAGGAGGAGGTGCTGAGCCCTGGGGAGACAAAGGCAGAGCTGTCCAGTCACAATTACTGTGTGTGGCCATAGAGGTAACTCAGGGCACTGCAGGAGGCCACAGAAAAGAGGGACTAGTGAGACTGGCTGGATGAGTGGCTTTTTCTGTCTAGGAAGGATGAGTAGGAGTTGACAGATGGAGAGTGGGAAGAAGGGCCTTCCTGTGGGGAGGAACAGCACGTGCAAATATGTCAAGGTGGGAGATTTGGCAGGCCGTGAGTGTAGATGGTTTGGGGGCAAAGTAGCCTGGCTGGGTACTTGTCCGGGGCCCTGCCCAGGACTTTGCGTTAGGGTCTTGCTTGCGCACTTTCTTATACACAGGTGTAATCATTAACACCTGCCTGAAAGGCAATATGTTTCTGGAAAGGAAGCTGTGCTGTATGTCAGGTGTGGTAACTGGTTCATAGGCATAAGGAAACTACGGTAGGGTTTCCCTTGTGTCCAACCTGAAGGAAGGTTCCAGCTGTCAGTGCCCATGGCAGATGTAGCAAGGCCTGGAGATGGTTCTATAGCATGTCATGAGTTGCTGTGTGCAGGGCCTGTGCAGTGACCTGCGGAAGACACATGGAAATGCCCACCATGCCTGCCACCTGCACTTACTGGTGGTGGCGTGGAGGTTGCTTTGCTGTTTAATATGTTGTGCTCTGTTTTCTTAAAACAAACTTTTGCCTATCATGTATATTATTTTGCTTAAATTAATTGAGACCATGTGACTGTAGTTCTGGGCTTGGGATTAGGAGGAGGCAGTGCAGGCTGTTTGTTTAGAGCTAGGCCTTTCCTCACACAAAGCCAAGATCAAGTCCTAGCTCTGCCTCTCCAAGTGGTGAGGCCTTTGGCCAAGTTATCCAAGTGTGCTCTGCTTCCTCTTCCCCAGTGTATGGGGGAATAACAGGAGAGCTTCCACCTAGGGTGTTTCTAGGGCTTAAGTGCCTCATCTGTAGGAACCTGTAGCAGATTGCAGGATGCAGTGAGTGCTCCAGGATCAGTAGCTTTTAGGATTATTGCTTGGTTTGAAATTATGAATTGTACTGTTTCTCGTCTGGGGGCATTTGTGTTCCTCCTGGGGACATTTGACAACCTCTGGAGATGTTTTTCTTTGTCACAACTGGGGGGATGCTGCCAGTGTCTTGAATGTGGAGGTGGAGGCCAGAGGTGCTTGCTGCTCAGCATTCTGCCAGGCACAGGAAAGTCCCAACACACACCACAGGGAACTGTCCAGCCCAAATGTCAGTGCAGGGCGACGACCCTACTCTAAGGCGTGGGCGTCGCAGGCGGTTTTGGCTTGCCTGCTCTGTGGCACATGTGAGTTGTGTGCTGTGTGGGTTGTGTGTTGGGATGCACTGGCTTTTGGTGGGAGCTTGTTGGGCCATCTGTTCCTTCCCATTAGAGGAGAATCTGCTCTCAGACCCTCCCCTCCCCCAGCTTGCTTTCAGGGTCTGTGCCAAGTGACTTTAGCAGATCACCTTCCTCTTCTGGCTTCAGTTTCATTAATTCAACAAGTATCTTTAGGGTGAGCTTGGCCCCATCTTGGGGGATAGGCATCTTCGGGGGGGCAGATGCCTGGATGGCAAGACCTGTCCCAGCCGAGGCTGGGATGGTGTGGAGGCCTAGCGAGCAGGCCCTCGCGCCATGCCCTCACACTGGCTGGGAGGCTTCCTGGAGGAAGTGCTGTCTGTGTGGAGGCCTGAAAGGACCTAGGAGGGGCTTGTCAGGCTTGAAGAGTCAGGGAAGGCGACCGAGCAGCCTTTCTGCTGGCCGAGAGCAGTCAGGTGTGGCACCCACGAGGGTTGTAGCGAGAGATCCCTTGGTACACAGGTTTTAGGGATCTTTCTCCAGGAAGTGCTGCTTTGTGCTACATCTGTGAGGTATTTCCCAGGTGGGGGAACTGAGATGCAGTGGGGTTAGGACCCGGGTCATTCTGACTTTGGATCACTTTGTAACACTCATTCTTTCCTCTGTCTATTCCAAGGGCTACAAAATTTGTTCATTAGTTTTTTCCTTTTTTCTTTTAAAGCTGTGACTAATTCAGAAGCCTCTGAATTTGAGTGCTTAATCCCCCTCCCCAGTCCTTGGCTAAGTGTCCTTAGATTCTTTTATTTCCTAATTACTCTGTTCTCTAGGGTTGGACCAGAGCTGCCATCTTCCCTGGGAGCATGTGGTTCTAGGTGTCCTCTAACTGGGGACCCTCCCCCCAGGCCTTCCCACGCCCCAGGAAAGTCCCAGCTCATGAGAATGGGAACAAAGTTATTTGGTCTTGGCTAGGTCCCTTTGGCCTCAGTGGCCCCTTCTCCTAAGTGGGTATCTCCAATGCCTATCTCTCTGGGTGGTGGTGGATTCTGTAGTTGGCATACACCATGAATCCTGCTCGAGACAGTGGGGTTGCCATCACCATCATCCATCCTTGAAATCGAGTGTTCCCAGCTTCCTTTCAGAAGTGTCTGAGAACTGACTCTGGGGTAGTTGGAGGTGATCTTGCCATCTTCTGAATCTCAGGCCCTCTAAGGAGCTGTTGGCAGGCTGTGTTTCCTTCCTAGGGTGGTCAGCTGGCTTGCAGGCCTCCTGGCACTGGAGCCTCTGCTGCACCTTTGGACAGCTCAGGTGCTGTGGAGGGTGTGCCACCCCCACCCCTGGTGCTCTTGATCTCCATTTCCGGGTGCTTGGGAGGCAGGGCCGATTAGGCAGGGGTGGCAGATACAGGATTGGTCCACAGGTTCCCTGGCAGCCAGAGCTGCGTCTGGATAGACAGAGGCAGCAGTAACAGTGGGGACAGCTCTGTGCTGGGGAAGGGGCTGGGGGACTCCTGGGGGGTGGCTGGTGTTCAAGGCCTTGGAACAAGACAGCAAAACAAGAAGCCAGGGGCGGCGCCTCTGGCTCAGTGGGTAGGGCACTGGCCCCATATACCAAGGGTGGCAGGTTCGAACCCAGCCCTAGCCAAACTGCAACAAAAAAATAGCTGGGCGTTGTGGCAGGCGCCTTTAGTCCCAGCTACTCAGGAGGCTGAGGCCCAGGAGTTGGAGGTTGCTGTGAGTTGTGACACCACAGCACTACCGAGGGCAATAAAGTGAGACTCTGTCTCTTAAAAAAAAAGCAAAACAAGAAGCCAGGGGTGATGGTTATGGTGCAGAGCTAGCAGAGGGAGAGCTGCAGAGGTAGTTTTCTTTTTTAATGGCTTCCTTTCTCATTTACAATTTCCCCTTCTTCCGTTTGCAGCCAGAGTCATAGTTTTCAAACGGTCGCTAAAAACCAGTAGTAGTCACTTCCGCTTTCTTGAAGTTGCTGAAAGTTGCAAAGAATAGGGGTGGCGGGTGTGTGGTACTTGCCAAAGTGTTTGAGTGATCTGAGGAAAAGTGCTTAAGTCACATAGATGAGCAAGTAGGTCTCGCTCCTGTTTTCCTGTTTTTAGTGCCATCATCCTCGGGATAGTGACTGTTTTTTGCTCATTCTACTCGAATGGGCTTGTGGTCTTACCTTTAGACTGGAAGGAGCTCATTCTTGCCCAGAGCCAGCTATGTCAGGACTGCTTGCTTTAACTTTGCTCATTCTCACAGCAACCTGCCCCCCGTGGGCTGTGTCCCCATTTCACAGATATGGAAATAAAGCTCAGAGAAGTGAAGCGCCCTGTCCAGGTTTGCCCAGTTAGAGAACAAAAGCCACCTCTCCTGATTCCCAGGGTTTCCAGCAAGATCTATCAAGTTGGAAGGTAGCTGCTGAGATTCAGGAATGGAGGCTGGAGTGGATTGAGAGCTTGTGGTGGGGAAAAATGTTTCCCCCCCCTTTTTTTTCTTTTCTTCTGTACTTGGGTCTTAATTCTTTTTATACCCTGAGAACTGATGCTTACAGGGTGTTGAACTCCACACTCAGTTATATTGATCCTTGCAGCTTACTCTGATTTTCAGAGGAGCTGCTTGAGGTTGAGAGTTCAAGCGGCCACTTGGGTTCTTGCGGCCAGGGTTCAGATGGAGGCCCTGGGACACTGCATACCACCTGGCATCTTTCTTGATCCGGCAACCCCTGCCCTGGTTCTTGGGGAAGCAGTGGTAGGAAGGAAGCCTGACCTGTTCTCTGAAACAGGTGGTGAGGTTTAGGGGTGGGGGCTGTAGCCTGTGCTACATAGCAGGGGTAGGGGTTGAGGGGTGGGGACTGTGGTCTGTGCCCTTTAACTGATGTCTTAGCAGTGATTGGGCAGCCTTAGTGGCAAGAACTTGTGTCTCCTGTCAGAAACCAGGATGTTCCCTCTTAGCTGTCTGGTCCCCCTGGGCCCCTTCTGCAGATGGGACCCTGTTATCAAGTGAGAATAGTAAGAATTCTTACTATGTCATCCTGAGGTGGAGACAGAGTGCCTGAAGGTACAGGTGCAAGGCTTCCCTGTAGGTGCTGACTTGGCCCTGCCCCTTCCTTGCCCCCACTGCGGAGGGGCTTACTTAGCTTGGGGTGTTGGTAGTAAGGAGTGGTGGGGAGGGTCCCCTGGGCAGGCTCTCTGAGAGAGAGGAGCTTCAGTGGCCCCACTCTGTCATGCTAGCTGGTATCTCCTCAGGCCCAGGGTAGCTGGGACATAATGCAAGGCCCAAGCCTGGCTCTACCCTGATGGCCTGGCCAGCTTTTGTTTTTTTGGCAACAGTTCTTACTGAGATATAATTCATTTAAAGTGTACAATTTGAACAAGTGTGGTGGCTCTCTGTAGTCCCAGCACTTTGGGGATTGGAGATGAGAAGGATGACTTGAGCCCAGAAGTTTTAGGCTACAGCGAGTTGTGGTCATAACCACTGTACCTCCAGGCTGGGTGACAGAGTGAGAACCTGTGGCAAAAAAAAAAAAAAGGCATACAACTCAGTGGGTCTTAGTATATTCAGATGTTGTGGAACTATCATGACAGCTGATTTTTGAACTTTCTCTTAACACCCCAAAAGGAAACTGTTTCCTTTTGGGAAACTGCTCGTAATCCCTAAGCTCCTAAAAGCCTTTAATCTTTTTGTCCCTGTGGATTTGCCTGTTATGGGAGTGTCACAGAAGTAGACACATGCAGTGTGTGGCCCCTCATGCCTGGTGGCAGTTTCCCATGCAGAGAGAGGCCATGTACCCTTGCTATCCCAATCGGTCATTTGGCACAGCTGTAGGCCAGAGGTTGGCAGAATCAGCATTGATTCAGTCATTGCCCCTTGACGTGACTCAGGTCCCAGGTACACCTGTATCTGGAAATTCCTGCATGCCTCTGGCTTCCCACCGATGGTGCGTGATGAGTCACTTTTGTGGGCACAGGCACTTGGTCAGCCTATCACATTCCTCTATGAGATATGACTTTGGAAAGGGTCCTTGGAGGAGATCTAACATTTGGGCAAAAGGGAGGAGTTACTGTGTGCTTGAGGAGGCTGCAGAGTGAGGAGGGGACATGACTGTGAATCCTGGTGAAACAGTGGCTCCTTGTCCTGCCCACAGTGCCTGCCCCAGTGATCGTGTACCTTTCTGTACCTGTGATTCAGGCAGCCCAGGTGGGAACAGTTTCACTAACCAGGATGTCAGCCTCTTGCCTGGGCAGAGGCCTGGTGCAAACATGGCTGTTTTTTGGCTGGAATTTGTGGATGGCTCCAGGTGCTCCAGTCAACCTAGTGAGGAAGATTTTAGAGCAGGGGTTCTCAACCTGTGGGTTGCCACCCCTTTGTAACAATGAAAATACATCCTGCATATCAGATATATATATATATATATATATATTTTTTTTTTTTTTGTAGAGACAGAGTCTCACTTTGTCACCTTCGGTAGAGTGCTGTGGCATCACAGCTCACAGCAACCTCCAACTCTTGAGTTTAGGCGATCATATCAGATATTCACATTACAATTCATAACAGTAGCGAAATTATAGTTATGAAGTAGCAAGGAAAATAATTTTATGGTTGGGGGTTACCACAACATGAGGAACTGTATTAAAGGGTCGCATAATTAGTTAAGTTGAGAACCACTGTTTTAGAGGAGCGCTGTAGAGCTGTCTGGAGCTGTTCATTTAGTACATGTGTATGGCACATCGCTGCTGTGTCCTAGAGATGCCTCCAGACAACAGTGAGTGCTGTGCGGGTTGGAGTGCAGCATGTGACTGGGTGAAACCCCAGAGGATGCAAAGAAACCAGTTGTTAGGATAGTGTCGCTGAGGTGGGCCCGAGTTCTGTGTGTTCTGGAAACAGAAGGCCCATGCATGGCCAGGCTTTCCAGTGTTGAAGAGAATAGGAGGCAGGGAGACCCTGGACACTGACCAAGGGTCAGGGGGGGTGTCTGTGTGCCAATCATGCAGGTGGAGGGGGTGGGACCTGGGTAGGTTTGCGGGAGTCTGCAGTGCCCTAAGGAAGCCCCCAGATTTGTGGTGGTGCTGGGTTGCCGGAGAGCTCAGGCCCCACAGTGACGGGGGTGGGCTGTGCTGTCACAGCTGGGTGTCAAGGGGCCTAAGGACTGCAGCCTTCTACCTCCATCCACAGGGGTCTGTTGAGGAAGCTCTAGGTGTCAGGAACAAGGTCCAGTTTAGCGTCCAGCCAAGGACTTTGAAGATCAGGAAGGGAAAAGCTCCTTCCAGGTCTGCTCCCATAGGCAGAGTACTTACTGGGGCAGTGGAGCTCAAGCATACTCATCTTGTAGGCATCCGAGGTTACCTTCCACACTGGCCTGAGCTGGAGACAAGGGCTCCTTGCTTCCAGAGTTCACCTTCCAGGGGCTGAAGGCCAGCTTGGGTGCTCACCTGCCCCAGATCTAGCCTGGGCAGCTTACCTCAGGTGGCCTCAGTTTCCTCTCAGTAACATGGAACCAGCAGTTCCTTTGTGTGGGGTTGTTAGGAGATGCAGTGGAAGTAATGACTGTGAGGTCCTTACAAGAGTGGTCAGCACAGAGGGGTTGCTGGGGCAGCTGATGGTAGCATTGTCTGATGGGTCCAGGGAATGCCCCATCTACCCAGCCCTGTGCCTTGGGCAGCCCCAGAAGCATAGGGAAACTGGAGGGCACTTTCGGAAGGTGGCACTGGGCCTGGCCTCCCTGGGTAGGGATCAGCTGGTGTAGAGGTCAGTGATTGAGCTGAAAGGATGGGGGTGGTCACAAAAGCTGGGATGTAGTCTCAGCGGGGAGGCTGAGTATGGGCAGGGGCTGGGCCTTGGGACCCTGAATGTGAGGGCCAGGGGAGCCATTGCAGGGTTCTTGTGTAGAATGAACACTAGGTGCTTGGGTTTGTGCACGAGGGAGAGTTATTGGGAATAGCAGGTGGGTGAGGGCACCAGGTGAGTTACTGCTTGCTGTGGACTAGGAGCCCAGAGGCCCCAGAGGTCCCTCCAGCCCCTGGTCTCAGGCCTGAAATCTGTTTACCACTGTCTCCTATCCTCCTTGCCCTCATGGCTATTGCTGGTCTCAGACCTAACTTCCTCCACTCCATCTTCAGTTGTCTTCGGCCAGGTTTAGAGACCCAACAGTGTCTCCCACCAGGCTTGTCAATGTAGTCACTGAGGCAGGTGGGCATCCTGGGAGTGTGGTCTTGGCCATGTGGACCTGAGCTGAGCCTTGGGGTGGTCACTTTGGCAAGCAGAGGAGGCTGATCAAGGTGAGGGAGGCTTCTTATCACCCTAGCATCTTAACAGTGCTTAGGCACTGTATCAGCCCTGGTTGCTTTCCTGGGCTTTGGCATCTCTTCTGGCCTGGCGCTCCATCTGTGGAGGGGGTCTGGGTCCTGGGGTGGCTAGTCGATGCTAAGGTGGCAGGTCAGGGACTCAGATGGTGAAGGGGATAGCTGGACCCTGGAGAAGAGGGCCGGGCAGAGAAGGTGTAGAAGAAAGATGTTATAGGAGAGGGACTAGCATCTGTGTGCCTGGAAAGTGGTGGTGAGGACTGTGGAAGAGGCACCCAACCTCTCATGCCCTGCACCATTCTGTATCCTCAAGCGGTGACTTGGGAATGTTAGAGCCTCTACTCAGGCGGTCATGCATTTGCCAGGTGACAGGTGATGAGCATAGCTCCAGTCAGCCCCTTGCTGGTGTGAGAGTACCATGAGTACCATCTTTGGGGACTAGACGACGTGAAGCACCCCAGAACCACCTGACTTGCCTGGGCTTTGGTCCCCCTCATGCTGTATAGTAAGGTGATGGTGGCTTTCTTGAGTGCTTGTGCTTTTGGACATCACGTGCACAGCACACGTGCAAAGCCAGGAGCACTGGAGCCTGGCAGCACAGTCTGGGTACAGCGTGGCGCTGCCCACGCAGTCAGCACTCTGTGTGCTGCTTTGACTGCCCGCCACTTAACGTGTGTAGTAGGGGCCAGAGTCAGAGCCTGGTGTCGGCAGCCCACTTTGTTCTTCCCTGGTAGAGATGGCTTATCCCAGGGTTCTTTCGGGCCCTGATCAGTGGCTATTCTGGGAGCACCTCCGGCAACTTTTCCTCTTCCTTGTCCCAGGCCCTGGTGCTGGGTGGTGAGAGGGTGATTGGGGTGTGTTTGTGTGTAAATAGTGTCCAAGCAACAGCCACAGCCTGGAGACAGAACAGACTTCCTCTCTTCCCCCACCCTCCACCCCAGCCGCCCACGCAGCCTTGGGTGACTTGCAAGGCTGGGCAGCCACCGTGTACTGGATGTCATGGGGGATCTGAGTTTGTTCAGCAAGTATCAAGTGAAGTGAATCTGAAGCCAGAGGTTCAGGAACGTCCTTGCCCAGATGTGGGGACAGGCCCGAGGCCACTCTGTGCATAGTGTCCAGTCTCTTCTTACAGGCCCTATGCAGTCCACACCAGGGGACTTTACCAGGCCTGAGACTGAGGGGTGGACAGGACAGTTGACCTTGGGAGTGAGGTGATCCCCTGGGCCACAGGGTAGGCAGCATGGAGGCTGGAGATGGGGGTGCTAGGGGACCTGGGGTGGGCGGGTGCCTTGAGTGTACATGATGGAGGTGCTGAGCCTGGGCATAGGGCCAGGTCTCAGGGAGAGGCTGCTCCTGAGCCAGGTGGCTGGTGCCTCGCCCAGCAGGACCTTTCTGGACATGTCTGACACGGCACTGCTTGTGCCCTGGGCCCGCAGGGCGCCATGTTTTGGAAGTTTGACCTGCACACAAGCTCGCACCTGGACACACTGCTGGAGCGGGAGGACCTTAGCTTGCCCGAGCTGCTGGATGAGGAGGACGTTCTGCAAGAGTGCAAGGTGGTCAACCGCAAGCTGCTGGACTTCCTGCTGCAGCCGCCCCACCTGCAGGCCATGGTGGCCTGGGTCACCCAGGAGCCACCTGCCAGTGGTGAGGAGCGGCTGCGCTACAAGTGAGTCCCTGCCCCGCCCCTGTTCCCTGGCTTCTGGGTGTCTCATGCACTTTAACTAGGTCACGAGGAATGCCTTACGGAGGCACCTGGCATCAGAGCTCCACATTGGGGGTGCACACCTGGAGGCAGACCAGGCCTGGACTCACTCCTTCAGGATGTTTTTTATTTATATATATATATATAATTTTTTTTTTTTTAAAGACAGACTTTCACTCTGTCATCTAGGGTAGAGTGCTGTGGCATCATAGCTCACAGCAACCTCCAACTCTTGGACCCAAGTGATCCTCTTATCTCAGCCTCCCAAGTAGCTGGGACTACAGGCACCCACTACAACGTCTAGCTAGTTTTTCTATTTTTAGTAAAGACGGGGTCTCACTCTTGCTCAGGCTGGTCTTGAATTCCTGAGCTCAAGCAATCCACCCACCTTGGCCTCCCAGAGTGCTGGTATTACAGGCGTGAGCTGCTGTGCCCAGCCTAGGCTGCCATCTTTGAAAAGCTTTTTGTTAAGAAATTTCCTGAAGGGCGGCGCCTGTGGCTCAGTCGGCAAGGCGCCGGCCCCATATACCGAGGGTGGCGAGTTCAAACCCGGCCCTGGCTGAACTGCAAACCAAAAAATAGCTGGGCGTTATGGCGGGCGCCTGTAGTCCCAGCTACTCGGGAGGCTGAGGCAAGAGAATCCCTTAAGCCCAGGAGTTGCAAGTTGCCGTGAGCTGTGTGATGCCATGGCACTCTACCGAGGGCCATATAGTGAGACTCTGTCTCTACAAAAAAAAAAAAAAAAGAAATTTCCTGAAGTACTAACTGAAGGATTAGAGTGAATTCCATGACCCTTAACAACCAGCAGTGTTTTGCTTATCTTGGTTCATCTAATGGGCCCCACATTTTTTCCCTGATGATTTTTAATTTCAGTTGTAATCTTGATTGGGATGACTGTGGAATTGCAGGTGGCTGTGAGAAGTAACAGAGATCATAAGTATACTTTGTCTAGTGTTCTCCTGGTGGTGACATTTTGTAAAACTACCAGGGCATCGCAGCCAGGGTGTTGATGTCACTACCATCCGCCCGCTGAAAGGTTTCCTGGTTTGCACTCTCTGTGCATGCCTGTAAACGCTGAGTTACTGCCTTCACAGGTTTGCATATGGGCAACACCAGTGCCAGCCTGAGCACTTCCCTCACACAGGGACCCACATGTGCCTCCCTTCCACACCAGCCCTGACCCGTGGCAGCCACTAATCTGTTCTCCATTTATACAGTTTTGTTACTTGGAGATGCTATAAAATGAATCAAGTTAAGGGTAACCTTTTGGGATTGTTTTTTTCCTCAGCATGATTTTCTGGAGATTGATCTAAGCTTTTGCATAAGCTTAGTCATTGTTTTTTTTCTTTCATTGAGATGTAGCTAGGTGCCACCAAGACCAGCCTCCGCTTGCCTGTGTCCCCAGCCCTGAGCACTCACCCTGGTGCTGTGGGATGGCCTGTAGGGCTCCTGGCTAGGGTTAAAGTTGATCTCTTACTCCAGGTAGCGTGGTCTTCACTTGTGGTTCTCTGTCTCTCACATCTGCTCACCTGTGCTCCCCGGGGTGCCTGGCCAGCCCCTGCCCTGGGATAGCTCTGTGCACAAGCCACCCCTTGCTGCCTCCTGCTCCCTGCATGGTGAGGGAAGTATGCTCCAGGTTCTGGCCTCATAGAGGGCAGGGCTCTGTCAGTGATTCAGGGCTTATCTCTCCTGGTCTCTCTGTCACTTCCTGGACCTTTGTAAGAAACTCCTGTTGGCCTCCTGCTTTGCTGATGCTGGGCTTTTGTCCTGCAGCGTGTCCCTGTTGCTGCTCTTGTGGAGGCCTTGAGCCTGGCAGGCAGGGCCAGGGCTGCTCCTCACCTTACCCCTTGTAAAATATGATCTCCAGGGGGTGGCCTCCAGGTGGAGCATAGGGCCTAGCAGGTCCCCTGCTGCAACTGAAAACACCTGTGGCAGGGTCAGCAGTGTTTCTTCTGGCTCCCTGCCTTTGCTATCACATGGCACCCAACCCTTCTCTTTCTCCTCTGTTCTGATCTCTGCCAGAGCCTCTGTCCTGTTGGTGTGCCTTTGCTTAACACATTGGGCCATCCAGTGGGCCATCGACTGGGCTCTCGTGCACAGCATAGCAGGAGGACACTCAGGGAGCCTCCATTGGGACATTTGTGCCTTCACACCTGCTGGGGACTGTGCCCTTCCCCAGGGAGTCCACTTTCCATGAGAGGGGGCAACTGTGTGGGTTCCCTACAGTCAGACTGGAGCAGGTTGTGATCCCACAGGGCCTTTGGTGGCATGCTGGTCAGGGTGACTCTTGTCTTGGAGGCCATTGAGCAGCATGTGGGTGTTTAGGGAGATGAGGTTTGAAGTTGAGAAAAGTCACCAGGGGTGGGACTGGGAAGCTCAGGTGGCCCAGGGGAGCTGCCCTGGAAGTTGGGCTTCCCTGGAAGTTGTCAGGGAGGCAGAGGGGATGTGCATTGTTAGTGGAGGGATCAGAAAACACTGGAGCTTCAGGCCCAGGGTTAGTTCTTGGTGTGGTGGGAAGCCCAGGGAAGGGCGGGCTGGGTGTGGAGGGATGTGGGGACCTGCTCAGGGCCCTCATTTCTCTGGCCCCATCCTCTGCCCTTACTGTGCTTCATCCCCTTTCTGGACACCCCCTGATTTTCCCCAGATACCCCAGCGTGGCCTGTGAGATCCTGACCTCCGATGTGCCGCAGATCAATGATGCTCTGGGTGCTGACGAGTCGCTCCTGAACCGGCTCTACGGCTTCCTGCAGAGCAGTGGCAGCCTCAACCCACTGCTTGCCAGCTTCTTCAGCAAGGTCATGGGCATCCTCATCAACCGCAAGACAGACCAGGTGCCCTGGCCCTCCTGGCCTGTGCCTATGGTGGGGGGTGTGGGCTGGGCATCTGTGCGTGACATGGTCTGCGGTCTGTGTGCCCCCAGCTTGTGTCCTTCCTGCGGAAGAAGGACGACTTTGTGGACCTGCTGCTGCAGCACATTGGCACCTCAGCCATCATGGACCTCCTGCTGCGCCTGCTCACCTGCGTGGAGCGGCCCCAGCTGCGGCAGGATGTCGTCAATGTGAGTGGCACTTCCTGGATGAGGGTGTGGGATAGGGTGGTGACAGAGTCCTGTAAGGCAGGGGGTAGTGACAGTGTCCCACCTTCTTGCCCTCAGTGGCTGAATGAGGAGAAGATTGTCCAGCGGCTGATTGAGCAGATCCATCCTTCGAAGGATGACAATGTGAGTGTCATTGTTGTCTTTGCAGGCTCTCCTCTGCAAGTCTGTTCCCCATGCCCACCCTTTCCCCTTTTAAGAGAAATTGGTGAGAAAAGGGAGTTTTGAGAACCAGGTGTGTCTACACCGTCTTAAGAAAAGGAACTTGGCGGGCGGTGCCTGTGGCTCAGTGAGTAGGGCGCCGGCCCCATATGCCGAGGGTGGTGGGTTCAAACCCGGCCCCGGCCAAACTGCGACAAAAAGAAAAAATAGCCGGGCATTGTGGCGGGTGCCTGTAGTCCCAGCTACTCGGGAGGCTGAGGCAAGAGAATCGCGTAAGCCCAAGAGTTAGAGGTTGCTGTGAGCCGTGTGACGCCACGGCACTCTACCCGAGGGCGGTACAGTGAGACTCTGTCTCTACAAAAAAAAAAAAAGAAAAGGAACTTGGCATTGATCCTTTGATCAATGATCAGTGATCATTTGAGGGGAGGGGTCTCCTCATCACTGTCAATGGCCCTGAGCCTTACTTACCCTGCCTACCTGGGCCTGTGCTGGCTGCTGGGCTTGATAGCTCTTTCCCCATCTCCCACAACCCACTGCTTGTCTGCTAACCCAGAAGCCCTGCTCTTGAGAGCCCCAAGTAGCTTGAGGGCTCTGAGTCCATGTGTTCCCCTGGTCACTACTCTCCTCAGGCCCTAGGGCCACAGGAGCAGTGTGTCCTAGTCCAGGAGGTTCACGGGCTTGCAGAGCGGAGACAGGGCTCACCATCCCTGGGAGGTGATGTCTGTTCAGGTCACAGCAGAGAGGGGGCGTCTACCAGGCCTCCTCAGGTCTGGGGACCACATGGCCATGGCCTGGCAGCTGCCTGTCAGGGTGGACTCTGCTCTTCTTGCATTTTTCTTCTGTCCTTTTGTGTTAACTTTACTGAGAGGGAAATTACATAGCACACAACACCCACCTAAGTTTATAATTCAGTGCCTTTTAGTGCATTCACAGCATTATATAATTATCATCATTTTGAATTTAGAATATTTTTCTTTTAGAGACAGAGTTTTACTTTGTTGCCCTCGGTAGAGTGCTGTGGCATCACAGCTCACGGCAACTTCCGGCTCTTGGGCTTAGGTGATTCTCTTGCCTCAGCCTTCTAATAGCTGGGACTACAGGCGCCCACCATAACGCCTGGCTGTTTTTTGTTGCAGTTTGGCCAGGGCTGGGTTTGAACCCACCACCCTCGGTATATAAGGCTGGCGCCCTACTCACTGAGCCACAGATACTGCCCAATTTAGAATATTTTTCATCACTCCAAAAAAACAAGCCCTGTGGCCTGACGCCATGGTTCATGCCTGTAATCTTAGCACTCTGAGAGGCTGAGACAGAAGGTTTTCTTGAACCCAGGAGCTCCAGACCAGCCTGGCAATAGCAAGACCCCCTCTTTATAAAAAATAAAGAAAGTAGCCAGGCGTTGTGGTGGGCACCTGTAGTTCCAGCTACTCCGGAAGCTGAGGCAGGAGGATCACCTGAGACCAGGAGTTTGAGGTTGCTGCAAGCTATAATGACACCATTGCCCTCCAGTCTGGGCAACACAGCGAGACCCTGGGAACCCCCAGATGACTCTGTCCCCATGTCTGCCGGTTCTGGAAGTCCACCTCAGTGGGACTACACTACAGGGTCTTCCTCGTCCAGCCCTTTCCCTCACCATGCTGTGTTTGAGGCACAAACTCATGTGCTTGTGTGTGTCAGCGCTTTGCTGCTTCTTGTGTCTGAGTATATCCCATTGTTTGTCCACTCAGCAGTCAGGAGATGTTGTCCTGCTTGTATAGCCTGCTGCATACCTGGGTGTGCACATCCCATGTGCATGTCTCCCTTCTGGGAGTTCTTCCCTGTTCTCTCCACCAGCTGTCCCCTCTGGTGTCTTAAGGGGCTGGGGAAGGAGGGTCAGTGTGTGGGGTCCAGTGTTCGGCTGTGGAGGACCCAAGTGGCCCTAGCAGGGACCTTACTTCTTCCTCCCCAGCAACATTCCAACGCATCCCAGTCCCTGTGCGACATCATCCGCTTGAGCCGCGAGCAGATGGTCCAGGTTCAGGATAGCCCGGAGCCCGACCAGCTACTGGCCACCTTGGAGAAGTACGTGTTCGGGGCAGGTAGGGCCGAGAAGGGGGTGTGCCTGGGGCTCCCTGTCTAGGCCCTCATCCTGCCCCCATCCCCCAGGCAGGAGACAGTTGAGCAGCTCCTGAGCAACATGTTCGAGGGGGAGCAGAGCCCCTCTGTCCTCGTCAGTGGGATCCAGGTGCTGCTGACCCTTCTGGAGCCCAGGAGGTCCAGGTGAGAGGTTGACAGGGGTCAGGTGAGACTCTGCGACCTTCAAAGCCTCAGGCAGGGCAGGTCATCGTGTCCACCATGCAAAGTGCCCAGCTACCTCACCACCTGGTGGCCGGTGTGTTCCCTTACATAGCAGTCAGCACAGGGTGAGGACACACAGCAGCCAAGAACCTATTCTGTCATGTAGACAAGTGGTCACGCGGAGGCCACAGCTGGGATGGGGCTGGGACCCTAAGTGTACACTCAGAGGCAACTGAACCGGCTTCACTGTGCAAGACACTCAGTCCCACAAGCCACAGCCAGGACCCCTGTAAGAGATTGCAAATGCTGCTGCCAGGCCAGCTCCCTGCCTCCCCCAGCCAGACTTGCTCTTTACTGCCCACTGGCCTGGCCTGTCCAGAGGGCCCTAGACCAGAGTGGTGCCAGGGTCATGCCTTCATTCCTCCAGCCATGCTCCTTTTCCTCCCATGCAGGCCACAGGCCACCTGGGCTTACTCTATCCTCAACCCTACCCTGCTGCAGGTCTGAGTCCATGACCATGAGCAACTTCTTCAGCAGTGTGGATGGGCAGCTGGAGCTCCTGGCCCAGGGGGCCCTGGACTGTGCTATATCCAGTGTGGGTGCCCTGCATGCTCTGCGTCCACGGCTCAGCTGCTTCCACCAGCTCTTACTTGAGCCACCCAAGGTTGGGGCCAGGGGTTCATGGTCCTGGGGGAGGTGTGTGTGGCAGGAAGGGGGGCCCTGGGAACCAAACTTCCCTGCACCTGCAGCTGGAACCGCTGCGGATGACATGGGGCAGCCTGGACCCACCACTGGGCAACACGCGGCTGCATGTGGTCAAGCTCCTAGCCAGTGCCCTGAGTGCCAATGACGCCGCCCTGACACAGGAGCTCCTGGCACTGGATGTGCCCAACACCATGCTGGTATGGGGCGGGTGGGGAGACTAGACGGGGCGGGCGCTGGGTGGGGGGCCTCTTTGGTGCCAGTCTGTGTCCCCTCCAGGACCTCTTCTTCCACTATGTCTTCAACAACTTCCTACACGCCCAAGTGGAGGGTTGTGTGAGCGCCATGCTGAGCTCAGGGCCCCCTCCTGACAGTAGCCCTGAGATGACCATGGAGAACCCTGTCGTAAAACACGTGAGCTGGGACTCCCTGACCCCTCCTGCTGGGTCTCATCTCTGGGGGCTGCCCTCCCCAGAGGCCTTCCCTCACCCCTTCCTCAGTGTGTGTGTGCTGGGCTGGAGGGGTGAAGCAGGATGGGCCTGTGAGCAGCTGAGAGGCTATGAGACCAGGTGTCCACATGTGTTTGTGTGTGTCCATGTATGTGCTTGTGTGCGTACTGTGTGCTCCTTGCAGAGATACCAGAATTTTAGTTGGGCAGGCTTTGGAGGTGGGGGCCCAGCCTTTCTGCCCCCTCCTAGTGTGCAGATGGGCCTGGTAGGCACCTGCTGGAAGGGGATCGTGATGCAGGTTGAGCTCCCCGTGTACAGCCTCCCAAGGCTGCTCCGTCCTGTCCCCTCAGCTGCTACAGCGGTGTCGCCTGGTGGAGCGGATCCTGACATCCTGGGAGGAGAACGACCGTGTGCAGTGAGTACCTGCTGCCTTTGTGCCAAGGGTGGGTGGGGTGGCCCTGGTGCCCAGTCTGGTGCCCAGCTGTGGCCTTCACTCTCACACAGGTCTGGGGGGGGCCCTCGGAAGGGCTACATGGGCCACTTGACAAGAGTGGCCAACACCTTGGTGCAGAGTGCAGAGAAGGGGCCCAACGCGGAGCAGCTGGGGCAGCTGCTGAAGGGTGAGGGCAGGGCTAGCCTGGGGAAACTGGGAGTAGGGCTGGAGGCTGGGGGCACCTCATCCTCACCCCTCCCTATCCGAGCAGAGCTGCCCAGCAAGCAGCAGGAGCAGTGGGAGGCATTTGTGGCAGGACCCCTGGCAGAGACCAACAAGAAGAACATGGTGGACCTGGTGAGGCCCAGTCTCTCCTGCTCTCTCTTGCCTCTCTCCCCCTCACCTTCCCCTCCCACCTCCCATCCTAGTCTCAGCCACCTTCCCCTCAGATCTGCCTACCCCACCCTCATCTGGAATGTCCTTATTGGGGACTCTGGCAGACCCTAACACCCCCAACCTCCAGGTGAACACCCACCACCTACATTCCTCAAGTGACGATGAGGATGACAGACTCAAGGAGTTCAACTTCCCCGAGGAGGCTGTGCTGCAGCAGGTAAGCCTGGGGCAGTGCTGCGGGCGGGGACCAGAGGTGAGGTAGTCTGCCCAGCTCCCACCAACCCTGACCTCTGTCCCACAGGCCTTCATGGACTTCCAGATGCAGCGCATGACCTCAGCCTTTATCGACCACTTTGGCTTCAATGATGAGGAGTTTGGGGAGCAGGAGGAGAGTGTGAAGTGAGTGTCTCTAAGGCTAGGGTTGTGTCCTGCCTATGTTGGCCAGTGTGCCCATGTACCAAGCACAGTCATTCCCCTACTGGATGTATCCAGGCTGCAGCCTGATCTGGAGCCTGGGTGTACTGGGTCCCCTGCAATGAAGACACAGATGTCTCCAGGGCTCAAGAGGCAGAGCAGCTACTCAGTCCTGGGCAGGAGTGCGTGATGGAGTGGGGGCGCCCTGCAGGACCTGGCACAGAGCTGGCCACTGTGTGTGCCCCTGTGTGGGCAGGTCTGCTGAGCACAAGTTTCTACCTCTTCTCTCCACTGGAGGCCTTTGGGAAATGAGATTTTTTTCATCCACTAATTCTATTTGTTTTTATTTGTTGAGATTTTTTTCATTCACTAATTCTATTTTTATTTGTTGGACAAACAACATTTTACCGTCAGTCCCATCTGGGAGCTATGATGGTGAAGTTTGGTTTTCCGAGTTTCTTGCTGTAAGCGTCTATTGCTTTTACAATTAGAGAAAAACTTAAAATTTACCAGCATTTTGTAAATTAATTGCATGAGCAGGCTGGTGGCAAAGGAAAGGCAGACTGGGGTCTGGGTGACAGCGGAGGGCAGTGGAGCAGCCAGTGGGGCTGTGGCAGGGCTCATTAGGGCTAGTTCCAAGTGGACACAGCTCTTCAACCTCTGCTTCCAGCTACCCCTGAGCAGGGCAGGTGGTGTGTGTGGTCTCTGTCAGTCCCAAGGTAGGGTTCTGGAGCATAACACTGTGAGACTGGCCCTGCCCTGAGACTTTGAGGCAGCTGCTGGGTGAGCAGTGCAGGAACTGCTGTACTGTTGAAGAGTAAGTCCACAGTATCTCTGAGAAGAGTGAAAGAATACTGCCACTGGAGACTGGAGCACAGAATTATGGGCAAAAGAATCATTTTCGGAATTTAAACAAGATCCTCCTGCCAGGGTACCACCACAGAGGCTGCCCATATTGGGACCCTGGAGGGGTGCTAGCATAGGTGGCCAGGTGGAGACAGGTCAGAGGCAGGGAGCATGGGGTCCCTGGCCGTGTCTGCTCTGGATGCCTCTTGGGTACCAGCCCACAGTGTGCCCAAGACCAGCTGTGGCTGCAGGGGTCCTGATCCCATTTATAGCTGAGGGGCTGTGGTCTCTGTAGGTGTAAATGTGAGACCCACATTGGCTGCTTTTGCACCCAGCACAGGGGGCTTGGGCAGCATGGGTCATTCAGGGCTGCAGACACTGCCTTGTGGGGCTTGCCTGTCACATGCTTGGAGTCAGCAGTCAGAAACTGAGCCATCCATTTTATGTTGATCTTTCTGGCAGAATGTCTCCCAAATGTGAGGCTATGATCCCTTAACACGTGAGACAGTGTGGTTCCCTGTGTAGGCATAATGTGCCTTACCACTTAACTGGAGAGAGACCAGCACTTCGGTAGAACAAGTGAGCAGAGGCTGAGAGGAAAACAAGAAAGAGATGGTGGGAGTAGGAACTGACAAGGTTTGGTTTTGGCTAAGTGTGTGGATAGTTAAAATGTGTGGTTTTAATTTCTTACTCCAGGAATTACATTTCTCTTTGGCTGTTTGAAAGAGAATTGAGCCAAGGTGCGTGGTCATGGTTGCCCAGGGCACTGTGGTGGTGATGGGGAAGTTGGAAGGGAGACTTGGTGTCCTCTGTCTGTACATGGTGCAGTGCTCTGGGGACAAGCTGTGTGAGCTTGGTGTTGAGCACCTCGTGTGGGCTCTGCCCTGTGTCAGGGGTGGTACCCTGGCAGGAGGATTTTGTTTAAGTTCTAAAAATGATTCTTTTGCCCATAATATAGTATTTCAGCCACAGCCTGTAAGTGCCTTGAGGTTAGGGAAGGCTTTTAGTTGTGCTGCAGCCCCACGCCTTGGTGCTGGCCAGCTCAGCTCCTGATGAGTTTTCGTTGACCCAGCAAGCCATCTGTCAGCTGCATTCCAGGGTGCCCAGCCAACCCACCGCACTGTCACCAGTGCTGCTCACTCTCATTGGAAATGAGAGGACAACAGCCACACACCAGCACTGCCTGGCTTAGGCAAGTGCAAAGGAGTCACCTGCATTTTTCTTTGATTCCTACTTGAGTTGCACATGGCTTCTGGTACAGTTGGCGGCCTGGCACAGCATGGGGCAGAATAGGTGCTGATTAGTGTTGGGTGGAGTTATTTTTGCAGTGGCCTGTGTCGTGTGAAGTTGTATGACGTGGCCATGAGCACTGGAGTGGCATAGCCTGAATCCCTGCTCCTAAGACAGAGTGTACATGATATGTAAACATCTCCCGTAGACAGTCACATCAGGTATATATGTAAACACTTCACATAGATGACTACGTCAGGTGCATATGTAAATACCTCACATAGATGACTACATTGGGTGGGTATCTAAACACCTCACATTGATGACCACGTCAGGCAGGTATCTAAACCTCACATGGGGCAGCGCCCATAGCTCAGGGAGTAGGACACCAGCCACATACACCAAGGGTGACAGGTTTGAGCCCGGCCTGGGCCTGCTAAACAACGACAACTGCAACAAAAAAATAGTTGGGCATTGTGGTGGGCGCCAGTAGTCCCAGCTACTTGGGAGGCTGAGGCAAGAGAATCGCTTAAAGCCCAAGAGTTTGAGGTTGCTGTGAGCTGTGGCTCCATAGCACTCTACCCAGGGCAACATAGTGAGACTCTGTCTCAAAATAAATAAATCAATAACCCTCACATAGATGACCATGTCAGACACATATGTAAACACCTCACATAGATGATATGTCAGGCACATATGCAAACACTTCACATAGATAAGCACTTGTGTAAACACTTCACGTTAGGTAAGCACGTATGTAAACATCTCAGATGACCACACCAGGTGCCTATGTGAATGCCTCACATAGATGAGGTCAAACGCATATGTGAACATCTCAAATAGATGATCATGTCAAGTCCTTCAAAGCCCTTGTTGAGGTAGGCTGTTTCCTTGGCTTTACAACTGTAGAAAGGAGGCTTGGAAATGCCAAGTGAATCTACTGAGGCCACTGCAGCATGGGAGCCAGAGTGGAGTGCAGGCCACCCTGTGGGTTCTTTAGGAGGCTGAGATGGTAGGGCAAAGTATGGCTTCTGTGGCAGCTCTACAGATATCCACAGGTGACCCTAGGTGCTACAAGTATTGACTCTGGGTGACAGAGGTATTTTAGGGAGTAGGTTAGTTCTCAGACATAGAATCTGTGAGTTGTAAAAGGCAGCTGAGTGTCAAGTGGGCAAGGAACAGAAGAATGCCCCCCTCACTGTCCCTCTGCCTTCTTTGCTAGCGCACCCTTTGACAAGACAGCCAATATCACCTTCTCCCTCAATGCGGACGATGAGAACGTGAGTGCTGCCCCTTCCTGTGGTTATGTGGCCGGAGGCCTGGGGGCTGCAGGCAGTGCAGCCCACCCTCCCACCTCCGCTCCCTGCAGCCCAACGCCAACCTGCTGGAGATATGCTACAAGGACCGCATCCAGCAGTTTGACGATGACGAAGAAGAGGAGGACGAGGGGGAGGGCCCGGGCTCAGGGGAGTCTGATGGAGAGGACAGTGCCTGGCAGAGCAGCCAGCTGGCAAGGGGGGCCCGCCTGGGCCAGCCCCATGGTGTCCGGTGAGTCCCGCAGGCTCTTCTTTCAAGCATCCACTATACAACAGGGCCGACTTAGGCTGAAGTGAAGGGAAAAGCCAGATGTGTTGGCATGTGTCTTAGTTGGGGGGCTTTCAATTTCTAGCGATAGAAATCTCACTCAAATGCACTAAGCCACAGAAAGGAAAGGACAAGCTCTGTCTGTGGCTGGAAAAATAGGCAGGTGTTCGGATGATGCTGGGTGTAGATTCATCTAGAACAGCGGTTTTCAACTTGTGGGTCACGACCCTTTCACAGGAGTCGCCTAAATACATCCTGCATATCAGCTATTTACATTATGATTCATAACAGTAGCAACATTACAGTTATGAAGTAGCAACGAAAATAATTTTATGGTTTGGGGTCACCACAACATGAGGAACTGTATTAAAGGGTCGCAGCGTTAGGAAGCTTGAGAACCACTGATCTAGAATATTCCTTGTCTCCTTCTCTCCCCTTTCCTCCCCTCCATTCCATGTGTCAACACTTAATGTACATTTCCACAAATGGGTAGAACAGTCCCAAGCAGTTTTTCCCCTGATTCCCATAAAACGAGCAGTGATTATGTCTCTCTCCAGTTAGGCAGTGATCAGTTTTTTGCACAGATGTGACAATGTTTTTTCCTAACACTGGTGGTTACTAGAGTCACTGTGCTGTTGTGGCTCTATGCTGTGTAGACATAGCATGGACTACCATGGCATGGACACCACGCAGTCTGCAGCTCTAAGCTTTTAACTTTTGGTTTGGAAATTTGAGTGTTTTATTTTTTGTGTGTGAGACAGTCTTACTATGTCACCCTCAGTAGAGGGCCATGGTGTCACAGCATCCTCTAACTCTTAGGCTTAAGCAATTCTCTTGCCTCAGCCTCCCAAGTAGCTGGGACTACAGACGTCTGCCACAAGACCTGGCTAGTTTTTTTTTATTGCAGGTGTCATTGTTGTTTAGCAGGCCGGGACCAGGTTTTAAACCCACCTGCCTTGGGTGTATGTGGCCGGCACCTTAACCACTGGGCTACGGCCACCAAGCCAAGGAAATTAGAGTGTTTTGTTTTTACTTTTTATTGATGTAATGTGCTTACAGACAAGTGTAGATCCTAAGTATATGGCCTAGGAGACACTCCTTTGTCAGCCCCAGGTCAGGAGCAAACCCACCGTAGTACTTGTTCACTTTTAATGCAGGGCTGCTGCCAATACTTTCGCATGTGTCACTGGTGCACAAGTGTATGTCATCACTAGTACTCTAGGAGACCAAGTTGGGTGGATTGCCTGAGCTCAGGAGTTCAAGACCAGCCTGAGAAAGAGAAGACCCCATCTCTAAAAATAGCCACATTGTGGTGGGCACCTATAGTCCCAGCTACTTGGGAGGCTGAAGCAAGAGAATCACTTGAGCCCAAGAGTTTGAGGTTGCTGTGAACTATGACACCACAGCACTCTGCCAAGGGTAACAAAGTGAAACTGTCTCAAAATAAAAAACAAACAGCATTATAACTTAACTGCTTGCTTTTCTCCTAAGAGTTTTATGGTGCTGGGCGGCGCCTGTGGCTCAGTGAGTAGGGTTCAAACCCAGCCCCGGCCAAACTGCAACAAAAAATAGCTGGGTGTTGTGGCAGGCGCCTGTAGTCCCAGCTGCTTGGGAGACTGAGACAAGAGAATCGCGTAAGTCCAAGAGTTAGAGGTTGCTGTGAGCCGTGTGACCTCATGGCACTCTACCCGAGGGCGGTACAGTGAGACTCCGTCTTTACAAAAAAAAAGAGTTTTATGGCGCTAATTTTATTATTTTTGTGCCATTGTGAGCCAATTTTTGTATATGGGGTAAGGTAGGAGTCTAAACTTCATCCTTTAGCATGGAGATAACCAGTTTTCCTAGAACCAGTTGTTGAAGAGACTGTCTTTTCTCCACTGTATGTATGGTCTTTTTTTTTTTGTTTCTTTTTTGTTTTTTGGCTGGGGCTGGGTTTGAACCCACCACCTCTGGCATATGGGACCGGCGCCCTACTCCTTGAGCCACAGGCGCCACCCTGTATGTATGGTCTTGACAACCTTGTATAAAATCGTTTGACAGTATGTGTGGGTATTTATTTCTGGCCTTGCTGTTCCATTCTTTTGATTTGTGTCTGTCTTTATGCTAGTACCACACCATCTTGACTGCTGTTGCTGTGTAATAATTTTTCCAAATAGGAAGTGTGTCTTTCAACCTTAGTTTCTTCTAGATTGTTCTCTAGAACAATCTCATCCCTTGAGATTGCACATGAATATTAGGGCCAGCTTGTCAATGTCAGCAGAGCCAGCTGGGGTACTGATAAGGATTACGTTGCATTCGTAGGTCACTTTGGGGACCCTTAACCATTTTAACAGTGGCATGTCTTCCTGTCCATGAATGTGAGATGTCTACTTATTAAGGTCTTTTTATACTTTTCAGTGATGTTCTGTAGTTTTTAGAATTTAAGACTTACACTTCTTTTGTTTATTCCTCAGTATTCTTTTTGATATCATTGTAAATACAATTTTCTTGAAATCATTTTGATACTCTTTGTTGCAAGTGTGTGAAAGTACAATAGGTTTTTGTGTGCTAATCTTAGATCCCATGACCTTGCTGAAGTCATTTATAAGTTTTAATGGTTTAAGTAGATTCCTTGGGATTTTCTACATACAAAATCACATCAACTGTGAATAGTTTTCCTTCTTCCTTTCTAATCCAGATGCCTTTTATGTCCTTATCTCACCTGTTGGTCCTGGCTAATACTGAGCACAGTGCAGACAGAAGTGGAGAGAACATGCACTTTGTTTTGTTCCTTATCTCTCAGGAAGTGTCCAGGCTTCTGCCATTTAAGTGAGCTGTGGGTTATAGGTTTTCATAGATGCCTTTTACAGGGTAAGAGAGTTCCCTTATATTCCTTGACTATTAAGTGTTTCGTTAGCTGTATATAGATATATTATTTTCTAGTTAAAGTGGTCAGTAACACTGTTAAGAGAACATGTTTGTAGCACTTGAGGAAGAGTGACGTCTAGGTCAGTGACGGACTGCGTATACAACAGGGGTTCCGTAAGATCATAACAGTAGGTCTCACCGTGAGCGCTCTGTATTTAGATATGTTTAGAGACATGGGTGCTTCCTGTCACATTATAGCTGCGCCTGCAGCTTGCAGTGCGGTGACGCGCAGCAGGCCGTGTGTGCAGCCCTGTGGGTGTGCTGCCCCACCCCTAGGTTTGTGTGGGGGTGACTGATGTCCATACTGTGGTGAATCATCTCTCAGAACATGTCATCATTGTTAAGTGACACGTGCCTGTAGTTTGTTTAACCCTCTCCCAGTTGATGAAGACATAGGTTCTTTCAGGTTTTCTTCACAGGCCCCAGCTGTGTATTAGTCAACGTTGGGCGAGTATTTTTGGAGCACCTATGGGTGCCAGACATTTTCAGGGTTGAGGATGCAGCATTGGCAAAAGCCAGTGTCTCTGCCTTCCTGGGCTTTCCAGCTGGAGGAAGGTGAAGTAAGCCCTTCAGTTCAGAGAAGGTGTGAGTCTGGGAGGCCTGTGAGGGAGATGGCTCTGCTGATGGCCGGGGGTGACTCAGAGCTGGTGAGCTGCTGTCCTGTCCTGTGAGGGACTTGGCTCTGATGATGGCTGGCGGTGACTCAGGAGTTGGTGAGCTGCTGTCCTGGCCACTGCGGCCAAGTCTCAGTGCATTTCCAGGGGTTTATCCCACACATGCAAGAGTGGGACGACTGTCCTGTGACTGCCCACATACGTTCTCAGGTGTGGTCCAGCAACCTACTTCTATCCTCTCCTCCCTGCATCCTCACACCCCCAGGTTCCTTGGCTTCCTTGCCCTGCCGTGGCCTTCAGCAGATGTCTCCTGGGGCTGCCGCTGGGCTGCAGGAAGTAGAGGGCAGGTATCAGCTGGCCTGTGTCATACAGCCACTGACCAGATGATTTCTGGGCAGGAGTGGAGGCAGCACAGACAGTGAAGATGAGGAAGAAGAAGAGGATGAGGAGGACGAGGAAGGTGACAGCCGGGCAGCCCATGGAAAGCCTACCCACCCTTCTTGTCCCAGCCCTATCCCTCAGCCCTCAGGTGAGTAAGGAGGTGCCTGTGGCCAGGCTCAAGGTTGCCTGCCTGACATCAAGCTCATCCTCTGTCCTGCCCCCCTCTGTCCTAGGCCCCAGCTGGACAGCCACCTTTGACCCAGTGCCTACAGATGCCCCAGCTGGCCTCTGTATCTCCAGAGAAGAGGAGCTGTGTTCTGGGCCCCCAGCCCCACAGGAGCCCCCCAATGTGTCCCAAGGCCTCCCTGCCCAGAGCCTGGCCTGCCCTCCAGCCCATGATGCCCTGCAGCTCAGGTAAGCACAGAACTTGCTGGGGTAGCTGAGGCCAGCAGGCTATTGCCAGGTCCCAGTCTTCTTTTCGGGTTCCGGTGCTGACTGCAACTGCCCCCTTGGACATCCCTGTTGCTTACAGGTCTCAGGAGCCCCTGCTCCCCTCAGCACCTCAGGAAGCCACAGATGGCAGCAAAGTAGCGGAGCCCTCGGGTGAGCCTTCCCTGATATCTGTTGCTTGAGATTGGCCTGGCCAGCTGGGAGCCTGCTTGCGACAAGGCTGAGTCCTGGCCTCTCCTTCCTTCACAGCAGCCCCCTGCCAGGCCTTGGTCAGCATTGGGGACATCCAGGCCACCCTCAACAGGATTTGCTCCACCCCCAGCTCCTCGGACAGGTGACAAGGGTTGGGGAGCTGCTGAAGGGAAAGCAAGTGCCAGGGGAAGCCTTTTCTTCCTGGTTTAGGTGGGCTCTGGGTTCATCTTGAACCTGAGCTGCTCCAAGTCACCTTTGCAGGCCTCCAGGCTCAGCTTTAAGTTGCCCCGTCTCTTCTTTCAGGAGCCCCAAGTTCTTGAGTCCTGGGGTCCTAGAAAGACTCTTGGGAGAGTCAGGGGTATGCAAAACACTCCTATGGGGACCAGCTCCCGGGGGCAGCTGGGTGTGAGTCATCATGCAGGTGTTGCTTATTCCCCTGTGCCTTGCCACTTGATCTGCATTCTCATGGCCACTTGTGTGGTCACTGAGCATATTCTCAGTGGGTCCACCACGGGAGGACCCTTCCTGTGGGGCAGGTGGCAGGTGCACATCCCAAGCAAGACTACCTGGGTGGTACAGAGTATGAGGCATCAACCAAGGAACAGGTAGGACTGACAGCCAAACCCCTCTTCCCCACAGTGCAACCAGAGTCCCCTCTACCTCTGTCCCAGACCCTGGGGCCCCCCAGACCAGAGAGGGGGAGAAGAGCCCAGAGCCCATGGGGCCTCCCCAAAGCCAGAGGTAAGTAGGGGGAACAGGGGAAGATGGTGGGACTGACAGGGCAGGGAATGATCCTGGGGTGTCTCCTCTCTCCTTAGCAGTGCCCTGCAGTCTCCTTCAATGCCCAATGGCTCCACCCCAAGAGGGCCTGCATCTCTGGGCTCCCAGTGAGTATGGACATGGCTGGGAACTAGGTGGGGGGGCCAGGTCTGCTGGACCCTCACTTGACATCTCCCTCTGTTCTCAGGTAGCTGCCTGCCCATGGTGGCTGGATCCTCCATCCTCCTCATGGACCTCCTGGGTGGGGGCAGGGCGGGTCTCCCCTGGCCCCCATTGCCCTCATCACCCCAACCCCACGTTCTCTCCTCTGGACTCCCAGAAGGCTGGTGCCAGGGAGGCCCCCCATTTGCACTGAGAAGAGAAGTTTGGGAGCATTGCCTCCTAAAATAAAGATATAGAGTCAAATAGAGCAGAGAGAGAAGCGTATATTATATATTATGCAGAGAGGGAGGAGGCAAAGGAACCAGGGTGTATACTGGGCCCTGCTCCAGAGCACCCCCTTCCTGTCCTGTCCCAGCGGGGGCTGGTATTGGCATTGCACCCTATGCTGTGGTACAGATGCCCACATTGGCCCTTCAGCTCAGGTCCACCTTGGGGAAAGGCCCAGGGAAGTAGGGGCATCAGAGGAGTTTGAGTTGGGGCTGTGCCTTTGCCCAGACCCTGCACTGCACCCAGGCCAGCCAGCTCTGGGGAGCAGGGCCTCACGAGAACATCCCCGGGGCCCTGAATCAGGGTTTGGCTGGGTTTCCCTGCATCCCAAGGGCCTGGGGTCCCAGCCCCATTGCCAAGTGGCCTTGTCCCAGCTCCCTCCTCCCAGGTTGGCGTGAGTGTGTGTGCGTTCGTGCCGAGCTTCTATTTCATATTGCAAATATAAATAAAGGAAGACAGTTTATGATGCTTGTTGGTCAGACATTGAGTTCTGGGGTAAGTTGGGGTGAGCCTGTGCAGTCCCTGAACCCCTGTACCAGGGCCTCCCACGTGTGCCACAGGTCACCCGTGGGAGCAGCTTTTCCTCTGTGGGTGTGATCTTCATTAGCCTGTAAGACTATGTTCTCAGATCTTTTTTTTTAATTTCACATTAATATGATGGGACAAACAATTATGTTACAATGTTTACATTTGTTAGGTAAAGTCCCTGTTGTAGGTGCATCTCATCCTGTACCCGGGAAGTGTGCCACGTACTCGTACATGGTGCTCATTAGGTGGGTCTCCTCTTAAATCCTGATGGCTAGCCCAGGCCTGGGCCTGGGTGGGGGTGAGGAGAGTGACTTCTGCTCAGACCAAGTAACTGCTTCCTGGGAGAAAGGGAGCTGGTCAAGTGGGCTGTTGCTCCAGGCCCCCTGGTCCCTGCTCATACCATGTGTGCTTGTGCCACATGTGTGGGCAGGAGGGGTCATCCCAGCCACTCTGCCCTCTGCAGGCTGAGGACTGGCAGGAGGTGGCTGAGTGAGGGTGCCTTGTGGCAACAGAGTCCCCCCCACCCCCACCCTCCGCTGCTGGTAGGATAGGACCATCGGGGGAGGTCGGGGTCCCTGTTCCCGCTGCTTTGTAGCTTTCTGCGCCTCTCCCCTGATGGGAAGCATGGAGCTGCCTCGTGAATAGGTGTGGGCGTCCAACAGCCCCATGCCTGATGGCAAGGTCAGGCACTCAGCATCCAGTAGGTCTGAGTATCCAACAGGAAGGTGAAACACTGCCAGTGTGCAATACAGCTGAATGCTGCAGGTAAGCCATCTGGGAAACCTTTGTCTTGGTCATCCCTGCATGGAGTATGGGCTGGATCAGGATGACAGTTGCCACTGTGGGTAACTGTTGGTTTGGGAGCCATGGCAGGTTGCTGGGACGCAGCAGGAGTGGCTGTAGCCTGTTCTCAGCACTCACATGTCTGTCCTTGTCAGCATTTGTGGTGGTCACTCATGGCCCATGGCGCTTCTGAGAGGGACCCCTCCCTATTCCTCCACTGTGGTCCTCCCGGCCAGCAGGGAGGGGCAGCCATTGGAATTCTGTACCCTGTTCCTTCTGATTGGTCACAGGACAAAGGAAGGACATTTGTGGGCCTCACCCATATTCCTGTGTTGGGGAAGACGGACCCCTGGGTCCTGATGGGTGCCTTATCAGTGGGTGCCAGGCAATGTCATCCCTGGGGTGGGAGCAGCATCTCCCTGTTATCAGGTGCAGAGTTCATAGGACGCTCCTCTCAGGTTAATGTGTAACCATGAGCCCTCCCCTCCACACCCTGAAGCCACCAACTCCAAGATAGGCTACTCTGGGGTGTCACAGGCCAACATGGACGCTGCCAAAGAGGGGCTGCCTCCCAAGACCGGCTTCCTAGTCCAAGTGAGAGCCACTGTGGGTATGGAGGCCTGGGGGCCTCAGTCCTTGGAGAGGTGGTTGGGGCCCCCAAGAAGCTGCTCCAGGGTCCTGAGGTGCTGACTCTTGTGGGTCAGAGGCCTGAGTGTCTAGGTCACAGAGGAGGTTGAAGGTCCTTCCTGAATAGGCCACACCTGGCCAGCTTGGGTGCTGGGTGGGGGTGGGCAGGAGCTGGGAGATTGGAGTTCTAGCCTGGCAGGGCCTGACCTTCAAGAACTGGGTGCTGAGCTCAGTGGCTCAGCAGCACCCACTCCTCCCCCAAAAGTCCCCAGAACTCTGCAGGTGGCTGAGCCCCTTTGTCCTCACCTGCTCCATCTACTTCCTCCTCTGGATTCCTGAGGACCAGCCGTCCTGGGTCAACGCCCTGATCAAGTGCTTGCCTGTGCTCTGCTTGGCTGTGTTCCTGTGGGCCTTGCCCTTGAGTGGGGGCTATGCCCAGCTCCTCCAGGGAGCCCTCGTGTTCTCAGCCGTGGGGGACGCCTGCCTAATCTGGCCTGAGGCCTTCTTCCATGGTGAGCAGGGACCCTCTTACACATTCCAGCTGGCCACACAGAGGAGCCTGGGGTGCAGGGAGGCTTCTGCTGGTGCTCATGGCTGGAGACGCAGGAGAAACCGAGACAGCTTGCAGTGTAGTGAGGGAGTGGGATCAGATGGCAACAAGTTAGAAGGTGGAGGTGGCAAGGAGGACAGTGAAGGCAAGGTGGTCCAGTTGAGTAGGGCAGTCAAGAAAGGCCTTCCTGGGTAGTGCCTATGGCTCAGTGGGTAGGGCAGTGGCCCCATATACTGAGGGTGGTGGGTTTGAACCCGGCCCCGGCCAAACTGCAACAACAACAACAAAAAAAAATAGCTGGGTGTCTGGCGGGTGCCTGTAGTCCCAGCTACTCAGGAGGCTGAGCCAAGAGAATAGCCTAAGCCCGGGAGTTGGAGGTTGCTGTGAGCTGTGATGCCACGGCACTCTACTAAGGGCAATAAAGTGAGACTCTGTCTCAAAAAAAAAAAAGGCCCTCATGAGGAGGTGAAGTCTGGGTAGTCTTGAAGGAGGTGCCTGTGTCCGTGGTGGGAGGGCAAATGTGGAAGGCCTACAGGAGGCTGCGTGTCCTGTAGGCCAGGGTGGCTGGAGCAAAGTCCAGACATGGGGCCGTGGAGATTGAGTAAGGCCTGGGTATGGGTATCCCAAGCAGAGCAAGGATGGGCAGCATGTGAGGTCCACACCCCCTGCTCCAGGTTGAGGGCAGGGAGAAGTTGGGAGGCCCCTGAGGAGGCTTAGGCTAATGCTCAGGCTGGGGCTTGCGGATAGTCCTCCCCTGGAGCCCTGAGTGTTGCCCAGGCAAAAGGAGGGCCAACACTCCCCTCTCTCCCTCTCCACTTCTCACCACATATCTCCTACCAGGCATGGCTGCCTTCGCTGTGGCCCACATTCTCTACTCCTGGGCCTTTGGCTTCTGCCCACTGCGGCCAGGCCTGCTGCTGCTCCTCGTTCTGGCCTCTGTCCTATACCAGAGCCTGTTGCTGCCGCACCTCCAGCCTGACATGGTTCTGCCCTTAGTGGCCTACGTACTGGTCCTGACTGTCATGCTGTGGCGTGGCCTGGCCTATGGTGGCAGTGCTGGTTGGGGTGCCCTGCTTTTTACTTTCTCCGACAGCGTGCTGGCCTGGGATACTTTCGCCCAGCCCCTACCCCAGGCCCCTTTACTATTCAACGTAGTGCTGGAAGTTTTAGCCAATACAATTAGGCAAGACAAGGAAATAAAGGGAATCCAAATGGGAGCAGAGGAGGTCAAACTCTCCCTCTTTGCTGACGACATGATCTTATACTTAGAGAACCCCAAAGACTCAACCACAAGACTCCTAGAAGTCATCAAAAAATACAGTAATGTTTCAGGATATAAAATCAATGTCCAGGAGTCAGTAGCCTTTGTGTGCACCAATAACAGTCAAGATGAGAAGCTAATTAAGGACACAACTCCCTTCACCATAGTCTCAAAGAAAATGAAATACCTAGGAATATACCTGACCATGAGCACCTACTACACAGCACAGCTCCTCATTGCACTGTCAGCTGTCAGGATCCCAGGGCCCAAGATGGACTGAGTCAGGAGCCAGGTGGGCTGGTGTCCATGGCCTCCCACACTGCCTCTGCCTAAGAGATACCTTGGCGGCAAAGCTTCCTGACTTGTCTGCAGCTGGCCGGCTCCGGACATTTGGGGAAATTTGTGAAGTTCTACATTCAGCACAGGGTTCCAGTTGCCCTCCCTTGGTTCTGATTCTAGATTCCAGGCTCCCCAGCAGACCCCCACCCCTTGCCCGATTCCCTGTTCTCTGTCCCCCAAGGTCTCCCAGCCCCATCCTCACTCCTGAGGATCTATTTTTTTGTTGCCTAAGTAAAGTGGGTGTGGACATGTGTGTGCTGCCATTATTTTGGGAGAGGAGTTGTGGTAGGATCTAGGTTGAAGTTACTAACAGCAACGTTTCTTACCCTGTGAATTGGGCCTGTGTGGGATGGAGTCCTTGGCAGGGCCCTTGTTTCAATTAAGGATTGTACAGACCTGGGGCCAAGACAATACTGGCCCCTGCAGTGGTTCCCAGGGCCACTGACAAGTTACAAACTGGGTGCCTTGAGATAAACTTAACTGGCCTGGTGAGGTGGCTCACACCTTTAACCCCAGCACTCTGGGAGGCCAAGGCTGGAGGATGTCTTCAGGTCAGGAGTTCCAGACCAGCCTGAACAAGAGCGAGATCCTGTCTACTAAAGATAGAAAAACTAACGGGGTAGTGGCCGACGCCTGTAATCCCAGCTACTCAGGCTGAGGCAGGAGGATCACTTGAGCCCAGGAGTTTGAGGTTGCTGTGAGTTAGGCTGATGCCAGGGCACTCTAGCCAAAGCAATGAGAGACTGTATCTCAAAAATAAAAAAAATAGGGTGGCGCCTGTGGCTCAGTGAGTAGGGCGCCGGCCCCATATGCCGAGGGTGGCGGGTTCAAACCCAGCCCCGGCCAAACTGCAACAAAAAAAATAGCCGGGTGCTGTGGCGGGCACTTGTAGTCCCAGCTACTTGGGAGGCTGAGGCAAGAGAATCGCTTAAGCCCAGGAGCTGGAGGTTGCTGTGAGCTGTGTGATGCCACGGCACTCTACCAAGGGCCATAAAGTGAGACTCTGTCTCTACAAAAAAAAATAAATAAATAAAAGATAATTATCTTACAGTTCTGGCAGCTCGAAGTCCAAGATCAAGGTGGCTTTAGGGCCATGTTCCCCCAAAGGCTCTGGGGAGAACCCTTCCCTCCCAGAGCAGCCCATGGTGCTCCTTGGCTGGTAGGGGATCACTCATCTTCCTCTCTGTCTGCACCGCCCTTCTCTCTCCATGTGACTCTGTCTTCTGCTCCTCAAAGGGCATTAGTCGTGGGATTTGGGACCCTCTCTTAAGTCAGGATGGTTCCCTCTCAAGATCCTTAGTTATGTCTGCAGAGACCCTATTTCTACATAGCATCACACTTACAGGTGCCACGGGTTAGGACTTGGACACATCTGTTTAGTAGACACAGCTCAACCACTACCATAGTCACATGGTATTAGGAGGTGGGGGCAGGAAGGTGAAAGGGCCTTGAACAAGGGGATAGATAATGGGGGAGGGGAGTGGGCACTGAGTAGTAAGGAGGAACAAACCCACCTGTGTTTCCCTGGCTGTGTGGCTTTGGCAAGCTGCTGCTACTTTCTGGCCCTCAAGTTCTGCATCTGAGGACATGACTGGTCCAAGCTACTCTCTTAAGACTGCTTGACTTTGGTACCCATGAGCAGCCTTTAGGGACTCTTATAGCGGAGACGACACTTACACAGTTAGGATGTGGATTTAAATACACCAAAGATGAGATTAAAGAGTTCCTGCAGGTGTATGAGAGGACAGAGGTAGGAGGGGAGACCAGGGGAGTCTGGGTGAGGGGACCAAGAATGAAGGTGAGGATGGGAGCCTACAGGAGGAGGAGGTGGGAGGTGAGGATGATTGAAGGGCTTAACTCTCTGGAAACTTCCACTTCTAGTCTCCTTTCCTCCCCACATTCAGACCTCAGTATGTCAAGTGCAGCAGGAAGGATGTAGGTCTGGAAGTTCAGATTTCTGGGGCGCTCTGGCAGGGCCTGGCGTGCTTTTCCTGAGGACCCAAGGCCAGCCTGGGGTGGGAGTGGGGGATCTGTAGCCTGAAAATCATGAGTTTGGGAGAAGGGAGCTTAGTAACTCAGACCCACAGGCCAGAGGGAGGAGGGGCTGGGCCCGTAACCCTTAGTCCTTTTGGGGGACTGCACTGGTCTTTAGGTCCCCAGGCCTGGGTCTGCAGGGCTGCTGCTGGGCATAGGGACTACATTGTCCCCTGTCAGCATCCTCTCTCCTCCCCGAGTCTGGCTTCCCCAAGGCCTCTTGTCTGATTTCTAAAAAGTCTGATTTCTCATAATTTGTGATTGATGTTTCCTAAAAGCAGGATTCCCTGGGTGTATAACCTCCTTCCATCTCTGTCTGGCCTTAGACTGAGGGTAGGGGATGGGCAGAAGGGGCTGAACTCCACGTTTCTCTACTCTCTCAGGCCAGGGTGGCAGTCCAGACCGACACTGAGCTGGTTCCCTATCTGTCCCCCTCTCCGGGCCCTCTGGACCCCTCAGCCACCTCCATTCTGTATGTCTGAGCCACACCTGGCGTTCCCTCCCCAGATCCTTGTCCTCATTTCTCACCCCGTCAACCCAGGTGGAAACTGAATGCCAAGGCTCAGACTGCCAGCTCCTTCATGGTGAAGTAGATGTCCCCCATGGACCTAGACCCCTAGACCTAACCCATCTGGTCCATTGAACAGGGACTGGTGTCTCCAGTGGGATCAGAAATGAGGCAGAGTTGGGGGTTGTGTCAATGGGTCCCACAGAGCCTGTGCCCCTTCGCTGAGTGGGCCAGAGTTGGGGGTTGGCAGTGAGAGCAGGTGTGCCCCAGGCGAGGCATAGTGCTTACCACCTGGTTTTGCTCCAGTCTCTGCTTCCTATGTCACCTTCCTGTGCCATGCCTCCCCTCACCTAGTTCCACGAAGCCTGGGACAGCCCAGGGGGCCCTCAGTGCCTTAGGCATGGCGTGACCCTGAGCGTACATGGCCTGCTGATGCCCTTTGATGTTCAACCCCCAACCGGGTCAGAAACCTGGTCACAGAGGCTTAGACCACCAACTCCCTTATCCTGGGTGGACAGTCCCTGTAGGTCCAGATTCCAAGACCTCCCTCTGTTGACTCCACTGGGCCAAGGTGGGTGTTCTCAAGGGCACCTGGGACTCCTCAGACACCGCCCCCCCAATGTGACGGTGGGGGTCCTGGCAGTGGCAACCCGGTGCATCTTTGACGTCTGGGCCCAGGGGCGTGGGGTCAGCAGCTCCAGGAAAACCCCCATGGAGGCTGCAAGTGAGGAGTGGGTGTGCCTCAGATGTGGTGGAAACATGCGGGGGTAAGTGGCTGCTTCTCTTTGCTCTGGAGGCCCAGCAGCCATGGAGCATGGGTCTGTGAATCGGGGTCAATGCACACAGGTTGTTAGCTTGCCTGGGTCTGGTGAGACAGGACACACACGCAAGTTACAGGAAGTGTTGGGCAGCAACAGACAGCAGAAGCTTCGGGGTCACTGTGAGTGTGTCCCCTAAGGCTCAGGAGGGCTACTGGGGAGGGGAGAAGATGTACTCAGCTGCCTGTGTCCCTCCTGCACCTGCAGATGCAGGACTCTAGACAGCTGGGCTCTGTACTTGGGAGGGGCCACATGAAGTGCATGGCTGCAGCAGTGAAGCACAGATATTCTGTCCTGTGGGGGAACTGGACAGAGCCCAGAGGACTGTCCTGCAGGAACTTGGCCCCGCTTCCCTCCTACCCGGTACCTGGCCAGGTCATGGGTCTGAGGATTCAGGCTCAGCCCACCAGCACTGTCACGTTGAGGTGAGATGTGCCTCAAGGGCCCAGAACCCCAGGCCAACAGGGACAGGTGTCCCTAGCAGTACCAGACGTGTGTGGCAGAGATGGGGGTAAAAGGGGGCCCTGGAATCTGAGACCTCATACACTTTCACTGTGTGGGCTGAAAGGAACAGAGTGTGAAGTGACAGCCAGATCCTTTGTAGATGTAGAGAGGTAAGACAGCGGTTCCCATCCAGCCTGGCCATGTGCCCTGCCTAGGCCTGACTCTTCCTCAGGTGGCCTGACCTGTGCTCTTAAGCTTAAATAGGCTTGAAATGTCTCTAGCCCCACCTAGTCACGATGGGCATCTCTCCCTATCAACAACTCTCAGCAGTGCTCCAGAGGTTCAGATATTATTTAGAAAACCTGAAATGGATGTCACCTGCCCTTCTGATTCTTAGGCTTTAATTTGGAGACAGTCACTTGTACTGTCTGTTCTGTCAGCCTGAAGTGGACAATCCTCCGGAGGCTGAACCCTCAGGCCCAGAACTACTTTGTGCAGTGGGCCCAAACATGTATCCAGGAGAACAGCAAGGCAACCACTAACGGGGAGCTGGAAGCCCCCCAAAGCTCACACCTGCCCTTGTCCTCTAATTCTCTGCGTCATCCTGTATGCTCACTGTGAGTGCCTCTCTCATTGCAGGGTTCTTTGGCCCTGGGCTGACCGTACTCGCTAAGGACTTGTGTTGTGCTCTCCCCTAAGTCTAAACTTTGTGGATTTTGCTGGGCTTTTCCCATTGGGAGTAAATAACACTAGCCATCGCTGACCCACTTTCAGAACCAGGTCAGAACCACGGACAGCGCCAGGGAGCCTCTTGGCTGCCAGCCAGGATCCCATCTCAGCTACAGCAAGAAGGGAAAGAGAGGCTCGGCGCTTGTAGGTCAGTGGTTACAGTGCCAGCCGCATACACCGGGACTGGTGGGTTTGAACCCGGCCTGGGCCTGCTAAACAGCAATGACAACTACAACAAAAAAATCACCGGGCATTGTGGGTAGGCGCCTGTAGTCCCGGCTACTAGGGAGGCTGAGGCAAGAGAATGGCTTAAGCCCAAGAGTTTGAGGTCACTGTGAGCAGCTGTGATGCCACTCAATGAGGGTGACAAAGTGAGACTCTGTCTCAAAAAAAAAAGGAAAGAGATGGGACAGTCTCTGTGCTCGTGGCCTGGGGCTGCCATGTCCCTGTTCTCCTCTGTGATCTTAGCCATTAAACCCCCAAATAGCAATCAGTGAGCCACTACGTGCTACAGGAGGGTCTGAAAGTGGTGGAGAGTGGGTGATGAGTGGTGTTACTGCAGGAACCTGTCAAGACAGGAACTCAGAGTGCAGTAGCTTGTGGCTCACCGCAGCATCTCCAGCTCAGGCTCTTAGGGCACACACAAAGTCTGGGCTCTTCTATTCATGTGTATCCATGTGCCACAATGCACATGACAGTCACCTCTCCAAGCGTGCCTTGTGTTGGCCAGCCTGTGGGAAGCTCCCGGGAGCTCTACCTTGTACCTTGATTCCTGCTTCAGCCTGTGAGAGAGAGAGCAGGAAGAACCTGGGTTCTTTGCCATCTGATGAGTCAGGCTCCAGCTACTTCCCGGATCTCTCCATCCTCCCACCCCAACCCCAGCCAATGTGGCCTGGAAGAAGGAAAGCAGGGGCTGGATTCCCAGCAGGAATGAGCAGTGGGGCAGGCTGAGTGGGCAGGTTAGAAAACCAGGGTGGAAGTCCAGACTGGCTCACTAGCATGAACTCAAGAGATCTAATCTCAGATTCCAGCCCAGGGAAAGTGGGAGTGGAATAAGCGGGCATGAAAAAGCAGACCTGGGGTTCCGCACCTGTGGCTCAAGCGGCTAAGGTGCCAGCCACATACACCTGAGCTGGCGGGTTTGAATCCAGCCTGGGCCTGCCAAACAACAATGTTGGCTGCAACAACAACAACAACAACAAAAAATTGCCGGGCGTTGTGGCGGGCACCTGTAGTCACAGCTACTTGGGAGGCGGAGGCAAGTGAATCGCTTGAGCCAAGGAGTTGGAAGTTGCTATGAGCTGTGATTTCACAACACTCTACCCAGGGCGACAGCTTGAGGCTCTGTCTCAAAAAGAAAAAAGAAAAAGCAGGGCGGCGCCTGTGGCTCAGTGGGTAGGGCGCCGGTCCCATATGCCGGAGGTGGCGGGTTCAAACCCAGCCCCGGCCAAATAAAAAAAAAAAAAAAAAAAAAAAAAGAAAAAGCAGACCTGGATCCCCAAGTTTGGACTTGCCTGACCTGAGGGACATAATCAGATTAAATATTTCCTGAATTTACGTAAGTGCCTGGGTGGGGGTTGACCCTGTATCCACAGAGAGGAACAGGCTTGTCTCTACCATCAAGAAGTCCTCCCACTTTGTGTGGTGGCTCACGCCTACAATGCCAGCACTCTGGGGTGTCAAGGAGGGAGTGTCCTTTGAGCTCAGGAGTTTGAGACCAGCCTGAGTAAAAGTGAGACCTCATTTCTACCAAAAATAGAAAAACTAGCCTGGCGTTGTGGTGGGCATCTGTAGTCCCAGCTACTCAGGAGGCTGAAGCAAGATGTGCTTGAACCCAAGAGTTTGAGGTTGCTGTGAGCTATGATAATGCCATAGCACTCTACCCAGGGTACAGAGTGAGAAAAAAAACTAAGATTTCCCCACTCTGATGAAAGAAAGGAAAGATAGGCAAAGCTACAAACATGTTAGAAGTGTGATATTAAGAGAGTTGTTTAGGCTCTGCACCTGTGGCTCAAGCGGCTAAGTCGCCAGCCACATATACCTGAGCTGGCAGGTTTGAATCCAGCCTGGGCCTGCCAAACAACAATGATGTTTGCAGCCAAAAAATAGCTGGGCATTGTGGCGGGCACCTGTAGTTCCAGGAACTTGGGAGGCAGAGGCAGGAGAATCGCTTGAGCCCAGGAGCTGGAGGTTGCTGTGAGCTGTGATGCCACGACACTCTACCCAGGGCTACAGTTTGAAGCTCTGTCTCAAAAAAAGGAAAGTTGTTTAGTTAAGCTCCAAGTGGTCAGGCATGGTGGCTCATGCCTGTAATCCTAGCACTCTGAGAGGTCGAGGCAGGTGGATCCCTTGAGCTCAGGAGTCAAGACTAGCCTGAGCAAGAGTGAGCCCTCTGTTTCTAAAAAAATAGCTGGGTTGGGTGGCGCCTGTGGCTCAGTGAGTAGGGCGCCGGCCCCATATGCCAAGGGCAGCAGGTTCAAACCCAGCCTCGGCCAAACTGCAACCAAAAAATAGCCAGGTGTTGTGGCGGGGGCCTGTAGTCCCTGCTGCTTGGGAGGCTGAGGCAAGAGAATCGCGTAAGCCCAAGAGTTAGAGGTTGCTGTGAGCCGTGTGACGTCATGGCACTCTACCGAGGGCGGTACAGTGAGACTCTGTCTCTACAAAAAAAAAAAAAAAGATTTGCCAGTCTCAAATACTGGCAAATCTTATTAAAAAAAAAAAAAAATAGGGCGGCGCCTGTGGCTCAGTCAGTAAGGCGCCGGCCCCATATGCCGAGGGTGGCGGGTTTGAACCCGGCCCCGGCCAAACTGCAACCAAAAAATAGCTGGGCGTTGTGGCGGGCGCCTGTAGTCCCAGCTGCTTGGGAGGCTGAGGCAAGAGAATCACTTAAGCCCAGGAGTTGGAGGTTGCTGTGAGCTGTGTGAGGCCACGGCACTCTACCAAGGGCCATAAAGTGAGACTCTGTCTCTACAAACAACAAAAAAAAAAATAGCTGGGTTGTCGAGCGTGGTGGCTCATGCCTATAATCCCTGCACTGTGGGAGGCTGAGGCAGGAGGATTGCATGAGCTCAGGAGTTCAAGGCTTGTCTGAGCGAGAGTGAGACCCTGACTCGTAAATAAAAAATGGAAAAACCCAGTCAGGTGCCGTGGCAAGTGCCTGAATCCCAGTGGCTTCAGAGGCTCAGGCAGCAGGATGCCCACGGCCTGAGTCTGACGTTGCAGTGAGCTACGACACCATTGCACTCTGCTCAGGGCATAGAGTAGAACTCTGTCAAGACAAAAACAAAACAAAACAAGGCAACTGTGTGTATATGCTCATCTGAACCCCTAAATCCCCCTTTTTTAAGAATAAAAAAAAAAAATAGCTCCCAGCCACTCGGGAGGCTGAGGCAAGAGAATCGCTTAAGCCCGGGAGTTGGAGGTTGCTGTGAGCTGTGTGAGGCCACGGCACTCTACCAAGGGCCATAAAGTGAGACTCTGTCTCTACAAAAAAAAAAAAAAAAAAAAAAATAGCTGGATATTGTGGCAGGTGCTTGTAGTCCCACCTACTCAGGAAGCTGAGGCAAGAAGATTGCTTGAGCCCAACAGTTTAAGGTTGCTGTGAGCTATGACACTATGGTGCTCTACTGAGGGCAAAAAAGTGAGACTCTGTCTCAAAAAAAAAAAAGTTAAGCTCCAAGCATAGAAGGGAGCATCCAGCTGTATCTAGGGTCACCCAGAAGGAGAAAGAGAAGGAGGCATTGGCTGCCTCATGCCAGGCAGAGGGAATAGCATGCGCAATAGCCCTGGGGTTTAAATCAGCCTGCAGAGTCTTGGAAAAAGCGACAAGAACTTCTGAATAGGTGGAGAGGAGGCTGGTGATATGTGCAGGGAGCAAGTCCAGAAAGAACTTTATTTTTTCATTTTGATCATTTTGTTGGATTTGTTTGCTTGACATAGGCTTTTACTTTGTTATCTGGGCTAGAATGCAGTGGTGTCATCATAGCTCCCTGCAGCGTCAAACTCCTGGGCTCAAGGGATCCTCCTACATCAGCCTCCCAAGTAGCTGGGAATTCCAGGCACCTGCCACCACATCTGGTTAATTTTTCAATTTTTTGTAGAGGCAGGGTTTCACTATGTTGCCTAGGCTGGTCTCAAACTCCTGGGCTCAAGTGATCCTCCCACCTCAGCCTCCCAAAATGCTGGGATTATAGGTATGAGCCACCATACTTGGCAAAATATGCTTATCTAATGAAATTTTTAAATCAGGGCCAGGCACAGTGGCTCATGCCTATAATCCTAGCACTCTGGGAGGCCGAGGTGGGTAGATTGCCTGAGCTCACAGGTTTGAGAACAGCCTGAGCAAGAGAGCAAGACCCCATCCCATTTCTAACGATAGCTGGGCATTGTGGCGGGTGCCTGTAGTCCTCAGCTAATAACCTGAGGCAAGAGAATCACTTGAGCCCAAGTATTTGAGGTTGCTGTGAGCTATGATGACATGGCCCTCTATAGAGGGTGACAAAGTGAGACTCTGTCTCAAAAAAAAAAAAAAATGAAATCAGATAGAAACGTAAGGAAAAAATACAAATCCCTACAATTCCAACTGCAGGGTATTCGGGAAAGCCCGGAGGTAATGTTTCTGCAGATGAACAAATCCACACACCTCAGAGGATGTGCAAGAGGAACAAGTATGGAGGAAGCAAAGTCCAGCCATGGAGGCGAAAGTCGAACTCCCTGGTCTTGTCCTCTCTGGGCCTCAGCCTCCTCATCTGCACTGGGAAGTGAGGTCGCCCCAGAGCAGTGCAATAAGTGATGCTTCCTTCTCCTTCCTTCCCCTTAGTAAACTGCACTTGACAAATGAGGATTGATAGTGGCAAAAAACGGCAAACATGGGAAATCTTTATTGAATGACTACTATTTGTGAATATGCCTGGGTAGCTAACTCCACCTGTGATGGCCCAAGTGGTCCTCACGTCCTGGCTTTTACACTTTTGTGTTGTTCCCTCCCACACTGAATGGAGTGACCAGTGTAACAAACAGGATACATCAGAAATGATGTTATGTGCCTTCTGTGGCTACAAAAGACATTCTGTCCTACTATCTCTCTTGGGTTGTCACCTCTGGGAGAAGCTGGTAGCCATGTTTCAAGGATACTCAAGACACACCATGGTAAGGTCCAAGTGGGAGGAACTGAGGCCCCATGCGAACAGCCATGCAAGTGAACCATCATGGATCTGGACACTCCACTGCCAGTTCAGCTTCAAATGAAGCAACATCTCTCTTTCTTTCTTTCTTTTTTTTTGTGTGTGTGATTTTGAAACAGAGTCTCTCTCTGTCACCCAGGCTAGAGGGCAGTGGTATCAGCTTAGCTCACAGCAACCTCTAACTCCCGGGCTCATGCAATCCTCTTGCCTCAGCTTCCTGAGTAGCTGGGACTATAGGCACCCACCACAATGCCCAGCTAGTTTTTCTATGCCTCCAGAAGGGGCCTGGCAGCGGGACTTTCCTGAGTGTAGCTTGGACTGCCTCACCCTCTCAAGTAGCTCAGGCTGGTCTCAGACTCCTGAACTGAAAGGATCCTCCCTCCTCAACCTCTTACAGAACTGAGATTATAGGTCTGAGCCACTGTGCCTGGCCTATTTTTCTTTTTTTAATAAGCACAAATGCAGGCAGTGTCTGTGGCTCAAAGGAGTAGGGCGCCAGCCCCATATGCCGGAGGTGGTGGGTTCAAACCCAGCCCCAGCCAAAAACTGCAAAAAAAAAAAAAAAAAAAAAAAAGCACAAATGCACAATACACTACACACTGAATAATTCACCACAGAGCCTTCTATCAGCAGTAGGTGAGCATAACTGAGCTATTTTTTTCATAAGCCAGGAAAATGATTCCCAAGTCAATCAACATTCTCCAACCCCTTTGATATATAGCAACAATTAACCCCAGAGAGGCCTCAACGTCTTTCTTTTTACTTTACTTTTTTGAGACAGAGTCTCACTCCATCACCCTGGGTAGAGTACCTGGCATCATCACAACTCACAGCAACCTCAAACTTCTGGGCTCAAGTGATCCTGCCTCACCTTCCTCAAGTAGCTGGAACTATAGGCACCCCTCCACAACACCCAGATAATTTTTCTATTTTTATTTTTATTTTGAGACTGAGTCTCACTTCGTTGCCTTTTGTAGAGTGCTGTGGCCTCATAGTTCACACCAACCTAAAACTCTTGGGCTCAAGTGATCCTCTTGCCTCAGCCTCCCAAGCAGCTGGGACTACAGGTGCCCACTACAATAACTGGCTATTTTTAGAGACTGGGGTCTTGCCCTTTTTCAGGCTGGTCTTAAACTCCTGAGCTCAGACAATCCACCCATCTTGGCCTCCCAGAGTGCTAGGATTATAGGTGTCAGCCACCTTGCACAGCCAATTTTTCTATTTTTAGTAGAGATGGGGTCTTGCTCTTGCTCAGGCTGCTCTCAAACTTCCCAGCTGAAGGGAGATCCTTGCACCTCAGTTTCCTAGAGTCTGGGATTACAGGCATGATCTTTGTTCCTCAATTCCACAGTATCTGTGAAATCAAGGCAGCCTGGGTGCACGTGTAATCAGTAAGTCAACAAAAACACTCAGAAAAGGATTCGGTGCCGGTGGCTCAGTGGTTATAGCGTCGGCCATATATACTGGGGCTGGCGGGTTTGAACCCAACCTGGGCCTGCCAAACAACAGTAACAACTGCAACAAAAAAATAGCCAGGCATTGTGGTGGGCACCTATGGTCCCAGCTACTTGGGAGGCTGAGGCAAGAGAATCGCCTCAGCCCGAGAGTTTGAGGTTGCTGTGAGCTGTGATGCCACAGCACTCTACCGAGGGCAACATAGTAAGACTCTGTCTCAGGAGAAAAAAACACTCAGGAAAGTCCCCGTGCCAGGCCCCTTCTGGAGTCTAGGGATGAACCAAAAATAAATACGACTAAGATTTACGGAGTGTTTAAAACAGGCCAGGCGTTGTTTATGACTTTTAGGTACCAACTCACTTACTCCTCACAGCATATTTATGAGGGTCTCTGCCCATTTTTTTTTTTAATTGAGACAGAGTCTCACTTCATTGCCCTCTGTTGAGTGCTGTAGCATCATAGTTCACAGCAACCTTAAACTCTTGGGCTCAAGTGATTCTCTTGCCTTAGCCTCCCAAGTAGCTGGGACTATAGGTACACACCACATCGCCTAGCTATTTTAGGTTTTTGTTTAGCAGGCCTGGACTGGGTGCGAACCGACCAGCCCAGGTGCATGTGGCTGGCTCCCTAACCACTGACCTACAGGTGTCCAGCCTCTCTGCCCATTCTTTGTTTTTTTTTTGCAGTTTTTGGCCGGGGCTGGATTTGAACCCACCACCTCTGGTATATGGGGTTGGCGCCCTACTCCTTGAGCCACAGGTGCCACCCACTCTCTGCCCATTCTTTACAGAGGAGGAATCTGCGTCACTGTGAGTTTAACTCACTTGCTCAAGGTCACAGGTAGAATGTGACAAGGTGGATATGCAAATACAGCCTTGTGTGTGCCACAGACTCAGATACAGCACACAACACCTTCTGGTGGGGCTAAGAAGGCCTCTGGGCAGTGGGGAGGTGTCTGAACTGAACCCCAGAGGAGGAGGAGGCAGGAGGCTCTGGGAACAGGCCAGCAGGTGCGCCTGGTGAGAGATGGCATCCTCAAATGTTGGGAGGTGGGGACCTACAGGGTGAAACAGAGGGATCTCTGTGGGACAGACTGGCTGGGCTGGGGGCTGAGGATTCAAGCAGGGCTAGAAAAAGCTCAGAGGAGTCTCCAATGTCTGAGCGAGGAAGCAAAGCCCTGGGGGCAGGGCTGGGAGCTCGGTTCACACACTTGAAGCCTCTACTTCCTTCTCCTCCCCTCCCCGCCCTGGCCTCTGGCCTCACCAATGGGCTGGGAAAGGGGAAATTCTTGAGTTTAAAGTCCAGCAGGTGGAATGACCAGGCCTGGGACTCTTGGGTCCCTTTGCAGTGTGGGGAGACATGGCGGCAGCTGGCAGCGGCCTCAGGGCCTGGGGGAGCCTGGTGCTGTTGGTAAGTGGTCCTTTCCCAGGGCTTGGAACAGGATGCCTTGGTCTTAGGAAGGGTGAAGCTGGGGTCCCCATACTCAGGTCTTGAGGACTTAGGGCTGGTGATTTCCCAGAGAAGGAGGAGGCTTTCAGTTTGGTGGAGATTAGGGAGCAGTATTACATCTGGGTTCTCAGAAAATGCCGTATCTGGTAAGAGTAGATGCTGAATTCAGAAAAGACAGGCTCATGTCCCCAGCCTCAGACCCAGGACTCTCCGTAGCCCCTCCTCCTCAGACCCAGGGGTCCCTCCAGCCCCTCTTCCCGTGAGTTTAAACTCAAGAATTTCCTCAGGGGTGCAGGCTCTGGCCCCAGCTCAGTCTTTTTCTTTCTCCCCAGTCTCTACCAGCCTCCATACCCAACCCCTGGGTTTTCAAGGTAGTGTTTTTTTTAAAATGAAACCATGCAATTTATCTCTAGGCCTTATCAGGAAGAGCCAACCCAACTGCTGGTGCTTTGCCCTGCCCTCTCCCTGTGCTCCCCTCAGGAACCAGGGACACTGGGGTGACCTTTGTTACAGCCCAGTGCTGCTGTCGTCCTTCCCTCCTCCTGCAGGGCGGGACTGTGAAAGTGACTGCCCTGCTGGCCCCAGTCTCACTGTGGTCAAGGGAGTGGGGCTCAGAGGCTGATTCCTTCCCCTTTGGCTCTCTCCAGGGCCTGTGCAGCTGGACAGGGGCCAGGGAAGCCGGTGAGTGACAACTGCCCCAATTCACTGCCCACTCAGAGAAGTGTGACCGCAATGTCTCATAAGCCTCTGTGGTGAGGGATCCCCCTGAGGCCTGGTGGTCCACAGCAGGGCCTATGAGAGCTAGTTTTTCTGGATTTGGGTCAAAAGCTCAGGGCAGTGGGAGGGACAGGTATGACCTGCTCCCTTATTCATGCTGGACCCTCCTTCCCAATTCTCAGGCCTCAACCCAGTCAGGAACCTGAGCGTGGAGGCTTGGACCAACAGCTCTGTCACCCTGAGCTGGGCAGCCCCTGAGGACCTGGACCGGCAGAACTACACTTACGGGATCCAGTGCATTGGAGACCACAAAAATGAAACCCAAAGCATCACAGATACCAATTGCACAGTGGGTGGGCTTCAAGCAGCATCGAGGTATGAACTTTCTGTGTGGGCAGAGAAGGACGGGGAACATGGCCCCAAGCTGAATCTCACGGCTGCCACAGGTGAGAAGCCCCCACATCCACTCCTTACTTTGTTCCCTTTTTTTTTTTTTAGACAGAGTGTTACTGTCACCCTGGGTAGAGTGCTGTGGTGTCATCATAGCTCACAGCAACCTCACACTCTTGGGCTCAAGCAATCCTTTCGCCTCTGCCTCCCAAGTAGCTGGGACTACAGGTGCCCACCACAACACCTGGCTAGTTTTTCTATTTTTGGAAGAAATAAGGTCTTGCTCTTGCTCAGGCTGGTCTCAAACTCCTGGGTTCAAGTGATCCCCTTGCTTCAGCCTCCTGAGTAGCTGGGTCTATGGCACCCACCATGATGCCCAACTAATTTTTCTATTTTTAGTAGAGATCAGGTCTTGCTCTTGCTCAGGCTGGTCTTGAACTCCTGAGCTCAGGTGATCCTCCTGCCTCAGCCTCCCATAGTGCTAGAATTACAGGCTTGAGCCACCACACCCAGCCCCTTTTTGTTCTTCACATAGGACACACCTGAGAACCCATCAGAGAAGGTGTCATTTGCTCTGTCTTTCACTCTAGGCACAGTAGGAGCCAAAATGGGCATAAGGACTCACACTGAGCCAGCCTGGGGTGGTCTATAAGAAAGATTGGCCATATCCCAGGTATATCTTTGTCCAGGAGACAAGGAAACAGTGTCACTATGGGAGGCCAAGGCATGTGGATCCCTTGAACTCACAAGTTCAAGACCAGCCTGAGCAAAGGTATCTCTACCAAAATGAAAAATTGAGGCAAGAGGATCGCTTGAGCCCAAGAGTTTGAGGATGCCAGGGCACTCTACCAAGGGTGACAAAGTGAGACTCTGTCAGGCAGTGCCTGTGGCTCAGTGGGTGAGGCGCTGGTGCCATATACCGAGGGTGGCAAGTTCGAGCCCGACCCTGGCCAAACTGCACAAAAAGATAGCCGGTCATTGTGGCAGGTGCCTGAAGTCCCAGCTACTCGGGAAGCTGAGGCAAGAGAATCGCCTAAGCCCAGGAGTTGGAGGTTGCTGTGAGCTGTGTGAGGCCACGGCACTCTACTGAGGGCCATAATGTGAGACTCTGTCTCTACAAAAAAAAAAAAAAAAAAAGACAAGCAAACAAACTGAGACTCTGTCTCAAAAATAACCCCCCAAAACAACAAAACAAAACAAAACAAAAAAGAAAAGAAAAGAAAACAGTCTCCACAGGCCCTCTTGCTTCTTAGTTAGGCTCTGGAAGGGGTGCTTTCTAAGCCATAATATTAGTGTGTGTCTTTCTTAGTGACCAGGGCTGTGTAGGGACCAAGGCATGCACCTGAGTTCTGGGGAATTCTGTACTATGGTATGTGGACATTGTGATTCTCTGTTTCTTTCCCTAATTTAAAAAAAAAATTTTTTTTTTTTTTTTTTGTAGAGACAGAGTCTTACTTTATGGCTCTTGGTAGAGTGCCATGGCATCATACTGCTCACAGCAACCTCCAACTCCTGGGCTTAAGCGATTCTCTTGCCTCAGCCTACAGAGTAGCTGGGACTACAGGCGCCCGCCACAACGCCCGGCTATTTTTTGGTTGCAGTTCAGCCGGGGCCGGGTTTGAACCCACCACCCTCGGTATATGGGGCCAACGCCTTACCGGCTGAGCCACAGGCGCCGCCCTAAAAATTTTTTTTTATTGTTGCAGTTTGCCTGGGGTTGGGTTTGAACTCACCACCCTCAGTATGTGGGACAAGCACCCTACTCACTGAGCCACAGGCACCACCCTCCCTAATTATTTTTATTTATTTTTTTGGAAACAGAGTGTCATTTTGTTGCCCTCGGTAGAGTGCCATGGTGTCATAGCTCACAGCAACCTCAAACTCTTGGGCTCAAGCAATTCTTTCGCCTCAGCCTCCAAAGTAACTGGGACTAGAGATGCCCACCACAACACCCAGCTAATTTTAGAGATGAGGTCTCACTTTGGCTCAGGCTGGTCTTGAACCTGTGAGCTCAGGCAGTCCACCAGCCTCTGCCTCCCAAAGGGCTAGGATTACACGCACGGCCTTTCCCTCTAGTTCTAATCTATGTAATCATCATCTTCAGAATAGAAGCTCAGACCATCAGCTCCCTACCCTGACAGGTAGCTCTCCTGCTCTGGATCTTTCTTGTCCAATATGGCAGCCACTAACCACATGTGGCTACTTAAATTTAAGTTTATCCAAATTGCATAACATTGCAAATTCTATTGCATATTTCATGTACCTTAATGAGGAGGGGCTCCCAATGCCTCTTGCATCCTTCATTGGAATACTGGAAGGTGGGAGAGCATTTCCATCATGGCAGAAATTCAGGTGGAAAATGGTGGCCTAGATTTTCACTACTCAGAGCACAGTCCATGAGTGGGCAGCACCAGCTGTCCCCAGAGTGATTAGAAGAGCAGACTCTCAACCTCATCTTAGACCTACTAACTCGGTACCTGCATTTTCACAAAGTCTCTAGTGACAGGCGTGCACATTCGAGTTTGAGAAGCTCTGCCTACTCCCACTGGGACCATCACTTGAGGGAAAACTGGGAACTTTGATGACCAAAGATGCCTACTGCCTGCCTCTGTTCCATACCCCTGTCCGATTTGGATCTTCTTCCTAATTTCTCAGCCCCCAACCCAGTGAGAAACCTGTGTGTGGAGGCTCAGACCAATAGCTCTGTCACTCTACACTGGGAGGTACCCGAGGGCCCAGACCCACAGAACTACACCTACTGGGTCCAGTGCATTGGAGATGGTGGCACAACTGGGATCCGAAGCACAGCAGACACAAGGGACACGGTGAATGCACTTGAACCTGGATCCTGGTATGAATTTTGGGTGTGGGCACAGAAGAATGAAGTCAACAGCTCCAAGGAGACCCAAAATGCCACCACAGGTGAGAGGCAGACTTTCTTTTCTTCTTTTTTTATGGGAGGTGGTAGGTGGTGATTGAGGCCAGACATGAGGACAGTGCAGACTATCCAGCCCATAGTCTCTTTGGGCTGCATTTAGCCAGATACTCATGTCCACATCCTGGAGCAGTTTTGGCTTAGGAGATAAAGGAAAAACATCAAGGGTACCTCCAGCTTCTGAGTTGGATTCAGTTGGTGTGTAGGATGCCAGAGAATTGCAGACTGTAACACCAGGTAACGTCTTCCTGCATAAATGGGATGTTACCTTAGCTCTCCAGGAATCAGATACTGTACATGGGGACACCTCTGACCCACCGACTCTTCATCCAGTTCCGACTGTATCACATTTTTTTTTTTTTTGTAGAGTCAGAGTCTCACTTTATGGCCCTCAGTAGAGTGCCGTGGCCTCACACAGCTCACAGCAACCTCCAACTCCCAGGGCTTAGGCAATTCTCTTGCCTCAGCCTCCCGAGTAGCTGGGACTACAGGCGCCCGCCACAACACCCGGCTATTTTTTGGTTGCAGTTTGGCCAGGGCCGGGCTTGAACCCGCCCCCCTCGGTATATGGGGCCGGTGCCTTACTGACTGAGCCACAGGCGCCGTCCCTACTTGTATCACATTTTGAAGATAAAAGATTAGATCATCAGCTCCCTCACCCTGATGTGGACAACTCCCTCTCCAGGTCTCCATTGTCCAATATGGTAGCTAGCTACATGTGCCTATTTAAATTTAAGCTCACTGAAGTTGCATAACATTTCAAATCCAGTTTCACATTTCATGGCTCACAAGCCCACTGAAGGTTTCCTGGTCTCACCTTCATCCTCTACCGGGCCAATGCCTACTATATTGGACCATGGGAAGGCATTTCCATCACTGTAGAAAGCTCCTCACCCTTTTTTTTTTGTAGAGACAGAGTCTCACTTTATCAGCCTCAGTAGAGTGCCCTGGCATCACACAGCTCACAGCAACCTCCCAACTCCTGGCCTTAGGCGATTCTCTTGCCTCAGCCTCCCGAGTATCTGGGACTACAGGCGCCCACCACAATGCCCGGCTATTTTGTTGTTGTCGTTGCAGTTTGGCTGGGGCTGGTTTGTACCTGCCACCCTCAGTATATGGGGCCAGCGACCTACCTGCTGAACCACAGGCGCCGCCTAGAAAGCTCCCTTTTATGAGGGCTCTAGCCCCATTTACAATGGCAGAACCAACCATGACCTAATTGTCTCCCAAGGACCCCATATCTCAATAATATTGCATTGGGGATTAGGATTCAACATAAGAATTTTAGAGAGACACAAATATTCAGACTAGAACACTACTCAAAGTATAGTCCATGAGTGGGCAGCACCAGCTGACCCCAGGGTGATTAGAGGAGGAGAATCTCAGTCACATCCTGGACCTACCGACTCAGAACCTGCATTTTCACAAAATCACTAGTGACAGGCGTGTACGTTCAAGTTTGAGAAGCACAGGTCTAGACCACACTGCCTACCCCCACTGGGACCACCACTTGAGGGAAAACTAGGAACTTTGATGACCAAAGATGCCTACTGCCTGCCCTCGCTTTGTTCCATACCCCTGTCCGATTTGGATCTTCTTCCTAATTTCTCAGCCCCCAACCCAGTGTGGAGGATCAGACCAATAGCTCTGTCACTGTACACTGGGAGGTGCCCGGGGGCCCAGACCCACAGAACTACACCTACTGGGTCCAGTGCATTGGAGATGGTGGCATAACTGAGACCTGAAGCACAGCAGACACTGATGTCACAGCTGAAGGACTTGAACCAGGAACCTTGTATGAATTCTCTGTGCGGGCAGAAAAGAATGCAGGGCTTGGCTCCAGGCAGAATCCCAGAATTGCAATGACACCCTATGTTTTGGTGACAAGTCAAGAATTGGCAAAGATGGTATGTCCTCTAGGCTGTGGGCTTTGACACTTTAATCCAGTCTCCCCAGCCTTGTTGAGCGAGGACACCCGCCCCACCTGAGTCCACAGAACAGATGTCACCATACCTGGGACTGTTCAGATGTCTCCTGCCACTGGGTATGGAGCTGAAGAAGCACAGGCCATTTTAAGTCCCACTATGGGAAGCGTTGCTTTATTATTATTATTATTTTTTTGAGACAGAGTCTCACTTTGTTGCCCTGGGTAGAGTGCCATGGTATCACTGCTCACAGCAACCTCAAATTCTTGGGCTTAAGTGATTCTTTTGCCTCAGCTTCCGCAGTAGCTGGGACTACAGGTACCCACCATAACACTTGGCTATCTTTTTAGAGATGGGGTCTCGCTCTTGCTCAGGCTGGTCTCAATCCTGTGAGCTCAGGCAATCCATTCTCTTCGGCCTCCCAGAGTGCTAGGATTACAGGCATGAGCCACCGTGTTGGCCTGGGAAGTGTTTTTTAACTAGCTGGGCTGGGTGGTGCCTGTGGGTCAGTGAGTAGGGCGCCGGCCTCATATACCGAAGGTGGCAGGTGGAGCCCAGCCTGGCCAAACTGCAACAAAAAAATAGCCGACGTTGTGGTGGGCGCCTCACTGGCGCTTGAACTTGGGAGTGGGGGGGGCATCATCCCTCAGCAATGGGTCTTTCCAAACTCTGGAGTCTGTCTTTTCTGCCTTTGAGAAGTGGGCTCTTTGCGGTCAGGGAGAGCCCCTGAGTATCCAGGGGCTGAAAAAGTCACCAACTGGAGGCGGCGCATGTGGTTCGGTGAGTAGGGCGCCAGCCCCATATACTGAGGGTGGCGTGTTTGAACCCATCCCTGGCCAAACTGTAACAAAAAAATAGCTGGGCGGGCGGCGCCTGTGGCTCAGTGAGTAGGGCGCCTGCCCCATATGCCGAGGGTGGCGGGTTCAAACCCGGCCCTGGCCAAACTGCAACAAAAAAAATAGCCGGGCGTTGTGGCGGGCGCCTGTGGTCCCAGCTGCTTGGGAGGCTGAGGCAGGAGAATCGCGGAAGCCCAAGAGTTGGAGGTTGCTGTGAGCCGTGTGATGCCACGGCACTCTACCCGAGGGCAGTACAGTGAGACTCTGTCTCTACAAAAAAAAAAAAAAATAGCTGGGCATTCTGGCGGGCACCTGTAGTCCCAGCTACTCGGGAGGCTGAGGCAAGAGTATCACCTAAGCCCAAGAGATGGAGGTTGCCGTGAGTTGTGACGCCACAGCACTCTACCCAGGGCGATAAAGTGAGACTGTCTCAAAAAAAACAAAAAAAAAAGTCACCAACTGAATAATAGTTGACATCTGATCCTGGTGAACTGGATGATCCAGAAGGGTCCTGCCTCTTGCCTGCACACAGTGGGTCCCAAGTGTGAGAAGAATCAAAACTACTCTGGAAACTAGGGTTGTGCAGATCGTGGAAGCTGGAACTACTTAACCCTTGGTCATTTGGGATAAAAATAACTAAACAGGCAGCTCCCTCTAGAAACATGATGTATCTAGAGTGACAAAGAACTCTGATGGGGCTGTTAGTGGGATAATACAGAGGTCAGACCTTTAGGGGTCTGAGGTAATGGACTACAAATCCCATCAGGCATGGGGCCTTGACTTCATAAGCTGCCTTGACCCAACAGTCCAAAAGCTCATAGGAGTTATAGTTTCTGGGGACTTACATCCACTGGGGAGAACCAAAAGGTGAGAGGGCAGGACGCGGGGCTATAACCAGATGACAGTGTAAGTCCAAGAGATTCTGGTCCCCATAGTCCTTGGGTTTCTAGGCTCTTTTTTGTGGTTCACTCTCCTAGATGGTTCACCAGAGCCATGGGTAATGGGCACCTCAGCTGTGATGTGAGGGGCAGGTGAACAGGCTCAGGTAGGAGGGTCTTTAGGACATATCCTCCCCCTCTCAAACTTCTCCCCTCACTTCTCAGCTCTCAATGAGGTCATGGACCTGCAGAACAAAACTCAGACCAACAACTCCATCACCCTGTGGTGGAAGGTCCCTGCAGGCCCCCACGCTCAGCAATATGTATACTGGGTGCAGTGGGCCTGCGGGGGACATCCCCAAAGACAGCAAGATTGCCAAGGAGATTGGGCCAATCAGACTGGCAAGACCAATGAGACCTGGTACAAGGTGGAGGCCCTCCAGCCAGGGACTCTGTACAACTTAAGTGTGTGGGCAGAGAGAAAGGGTGCGGCCAGTTCCACACAGAGTCTCCAGGCATCCACAGGTAGATGCTCTACCCTCCCTTTACCTGGTGATCTGGGTGGGAGTGGGTCATCTCTGGAAGGCATGGGAGAGGAATGGATGCCAAAATCCATCAAGCCATGGGGTCAGGACCTTATAAACTACAGTACTGTGGAGCTCCCAAGGGCTCGTGGGAATTATAGTTTTCAGGGATCTAGTTGTGTTCATTTGGGGAGAACAGAAAATGGGGGAAGGTAAAGTGTTTTGGTTTGAGGTAGGGAGGCCTGGCTAGTCCCAGAGGATTGGTGTGCCCAGTCCTGGTGGTGGGTGGAGGGTGGTGAGAAGCCCCCTTGGATGGCTCCTACTGACGGTTCTTGTTCCCTTCACCCAGCTCCAAATCCGGTCCTCATTACCTCTTGCACCAGCACCTCAGGGGGATATGGGGTCATCCTGACTTGGTCCTGCCCATCGGGAGGCTATGAGGCCTTTGAATTGGAAGTGGGAAGGCAGCGAGACTCCTGGGACAGCTCTTCATGTGGAAGGGATGTGCCTGTGTCGGGCCTTGGGCCAGCTCGGTCCTACCCAGCCACCGTCACCACCGTGTGGGATGGAATGAGGGCCCCGTCTGCCCTGCTGACCTGTCACACAGAAAGCACAGGTGAACATGAGGGGGAATCAGTGAGATTCTTTTGTTTCTTGTTTTCTCTAAAATAGCTTTATTGAGATACAGTTCTCATAACATACAATCCATGCACCTAAAGGTGCAACTCTGTGACTTTCAGTATATTCACAGTGGAAAATCAATACTCCAAAAGGAAAATTCGTTCACCTTTGCCAGCACCCTCTGAACTCCCTATCTCTAGTCTACATTCCATTTCTAAAGATTTGCCTACTCTGAGTATTTCATAAACGTGTAATCACACATCATGTAGTCCTCTGTAACTGGCCATTTTCTGTGAACATGTTTCTAAGGTTCATCCAAGTATTAGCATGAATCAGTACTTCGTTCCTTTTTATTGTGTGATAATATCCTGTGTATGGAGCTACCCCATTTTATTTATTCATTCATCAGTCAATTGATCAGTTGGGTTGCTTCCAGCATTTTGCCTGTTATGAGTAATATTACCATGAACATTTGAGTATAAGTGTTGTGTGGACATATGTTTTTATTTCTTTTAGGATTAATGGGTCATATGGTAAACTCTATGCTCAACTGTCAAGTTTTTTTTTTCCAATGTGCCTACATCATTTTACAATTATCTATGGGGTACTTGAAAAAGTTTGAAGCATAGATTTTGGAAAGTTCCTACCATGTATCAAGGCCATGGCTATAAACCTCAGTTTGCCCCGTCCCTGGGATAAGGCCTCCTATAAGACTGGGTTTCTAACCTGGAGAGAAATGGGAGGTTGGTCCAGTGATAAATGGATGCTTCACTTGATCCCATTGCCTGAGAGTGTATTTCCCTCAGCAACAAGTGTCCCTGGGAAGACAGATACTCTAGTCCAATTCTGTGGGGCCAAGTCCACAAGGGAATAGAGTCGCTCCTATAGGCTGTGACATTCTACTGGAGCCAGTTGACAAGCAGGCTTTCCTAGTAACCAGAACTGTTGAGGAGTGGCAGCTTGCGGACCCAAAGCTGCATCTACCCAGGACTGATGCTGAGAGAATTGTGCCCATTACAGCCAGGGACCAGCCAAGACCTCAGGTACCCTAGACCTCAGTAGGCCCTACTGCTGGGGAATCCTTCCCTCAGCAGACAGGACCTATAGAAGATAAAGCCTCAATTCTGGAGAGAAAAGAAGCTGTCAATGCCAGGGAGTGGTTTCACAAGAAGAAAAGTGCTACCTCAATCTTGGCACTATAGACATTTGGGGTTATATCCCCCTTTGTCATGAGAGGCTGTCCTGTACCCTGTAGGGTATCGAGTATCACCCTCCACCTGGTAGATGCCAGTAGCTCCCCACCCAAAGTTGTGGTAACTAAAAATGTCTTCAGACATTGTCCAGTGTCCCTGAGGGCAAAATAATCCTTGTTGAGAACCACTGGTTTAGACCAAGGAAGGGGAGAGTCATCTTTTAACACATAGTTCACGTGTGAAAATGATGTATAGGTATATGTGGCTGGCGCCGTGGCTCAAGTGGCTAAGGCGCCAGCCACATACACCTCAGCTGGTGGGTTTGAATCCAGCCTGAGCCTGCCAAATAACAATGATAGCTGCAACCAAAAAATAGCTGGGTGTTGTGGTGGGTGCCTGTAGTCCCAACTACTTGGGAGACAGAGGCAAAAGAATCACTTGAGCCCAGGAGTTGGAGGTTGCTGTGAGCTGTGATGCCATAGCACTCTACCCAGGGTGACAGCTTGAGGCTCTGTCTCAAAAAAAAAAAAAAAAGAAAGAAAGAAAATGATTACAGTTGACCTTTGAACAGCAGTTCCCCTACACAGTCAAATATCTGCGTATCAGTTTTGACTCCCCCAAAATGTAACTGTTAGTAGCCTACTGTTGACTAGAAGCTTTACCCAAAACTTAAATAGTCAAATAATACATATTTTATATGTATACTATTATGTATTCTTATAATAACTTAAGTTAGAGAAAAGAAAATGTTATTCAGAAAATCATAAGGGGTCAGGCGTAGTGGCTCACACCTTTAATCCTAGCACTCTGGGAGGCTAAGGTGGGTGGATTGCCCTGAGCTCACATATTTGAGACCAGCCTGAGCAAGAGCGAGACACTGTCCCTAAAAATAGCTGGGCATTGTGGTGGGCAACTATAGTCCCAGCTAATTGGAGGCTGAGGCGAAAGAATCGCTTGAGCCCAAGAGTTGGAGGTCGTTGTGAGCTATGATGCCACATCACTCTACCGAGGGTGACAAAGTGAAACTCTGTCTCAAAAGAAAAAATCGTAAAGAAGTGAAAGTATATTTACCATTCATTAAGGGGAAGTGGATTACCATAAAGGCTTTCATCCACATCTTCGTGTTGAGTAGGCTGAGGAGGAGGAGGAAGAAGATGAAGGATTGGTCTTGCTATCTCCATGTGGCAGAGGAAGAAAATCCATGTATAAGTGGACCTGTGCCATTCAACCCTGTGTTGTTCAGGGGTCAAGTGTATTTGGACCAGGCTCCTGGGGAAATGAGAGAGGAAGGGGAAAGACTGAGTGGAAGATGATGTTTTATCCAGAGGGTTTGTCTTTTCCCTCCCAGCCGCAGCATCTGCCCTGCAGGCTCTGATCACAGTGCTGGGTGGGGATGGAGATGGAAGACTGGTAGATAAGACCTGGGCTGCAGCTCAGAGCCTGTAGCTCAAGCGGCTAAGGGCCAGCCACATACACCAGAGCTGGCGGGTTCGAATCCGGCTTGGAAATAGCCAGGCGTTGTGGTGGGCGTCTGTAGTCCCAGCTATTCGGGAGGTTGAGGCAAGAGAATCACTTCAGTCCAGGAGTTTGAGGTTGCTGTGAGCTGTGACGTCACAGCACTCTACCCAGGGTGATAGGTTGAGGCTCTGTCTGAAAAAAAAAAAAAAAAAAAAGGACCTGGGCTAAGGCTCTCAATGCTTCCTCGCTGCAGGGGTCATTGCTGGAGCCATTGTGGGTGTCCTCCTGCTGCTCATCCTTGTGGGTCTGCTGGTTTTCTACCTAAGGAGAAGGTGAGACTCAACACAGGACTGACTTCCTGGAGGGTGGGGGCCAGGGCAGAACCAGAAGGGTCCCTGGTTCCAGCTTTACTCCCTGAGCCTTTCATCCCTGTGTCCTTTCCCCAGGAATAGGAGGAGCCAAGAGAAAGCAGCCTCCCAGGATCTGATCTTCAGGTGAGCAGAAGGGTTGTGGAAGCACCTGGAAGAATTGCCATCTGGTCAAGTCAGGATGTTTACTGGTCATAGGAGAGGTCAGAAGGCAGGATCAGTGAATCCACCCACACAAGTCTCCAGGGGACTGATGTCCTCAGCAACAGGAACCACTCACCTTTCACTGCAACTTGCTCCCTGTGCAGCCAGGGCCAGGGACTTCGAATTGAGTTCTAGCCTCAACTCCAGGACATTCATTCATTCACTCATTCATTCAATAAATATTAACTGAGCACCTAATGTATAATTGGGCACTACTCTAAGAGATACCAAAAAACAGTCAATTAAATCGAGATTCTTGCCCTGATGGTGCTTATATTCTAGCATAAGAAGACATTAATAAACAAGAAAATTAAGAACATGACAGACACTTAGAGATCAAGGAAGAGGAGGTGATAGGAAAAGGAGAGGAATATTTTAGATTGGGTGTTAAAATCAGGAGAGATTTTTTGATAGGGTGTTCAGGGAAAGCCTCCATGAGATGACTAAGAGGAAGGTCATATGAGTACAGACCTAAAGAAAGTGGGAGAAAGAGCCATGCCCATGCCTGGGGAAAGGAATTCCAGGAAGGGGGGCCAGCAAAGTTCAAAGGTCCTGAGTCAGCAGTATTTCTGGGGGTTAGAAGGCATTTCACAAGTCTGAGGTTGAGCAGAGCAAATGCAGGGGACAGTGGTCAGAAATGAGGTCAGAGCGGTAGCAGGTAGGGCGAGATCAGGTAGAACTTTGAAGGTGAAGGTAAAGACTTTGGTTTTGTGATGGGAGTTTTGGGAAAGTTTTGGATAGACACTATCTAACATTTTTAAGAATCAAAGGCAGAAGTGAGGGGACCAGGAAGAGATTTGTAATAATCCAGACAAGAGGTGATAACGTCTTAGATCAGAATATGGTAACACATGGTCAGAATTTAGATGTAGTTTGAGAATTTATTTTATTTTATTTTATTTAGAGACAGGGTCTCACTCTGTCACCCAGGCTGGAGTGCAGTGGTGTTATCATAGCTGATTGCAGCCTTGAACTTCTGGGCTCAAGAAATCCTACTGTCCCAGCCTTCCAAGTCACTGGGACTACAGGCACATACTACCACACCTGGTTAATTAAAGAAAAATTTGGCCAGGTGCAGTGGTGCATGTCTATAATCCCTGCCCTCTGGGAGGCAGAGGCAGGCAGATCACTTAAGCTTAGGAGTTGGAGACCAGCCTGAGCAAGAGCAAGACCCTATCGCTACTAAAAATAGAAAAACTAGCTGGGTGTGTGTTGGGGCCTCTTGTCCTAGGTACTCGGGAGGCTGAGGCAGGAGGATCCCTTGAACCCAGGAATTTGAGTTGGCTGTAAACTAGGCTGATGCCACGGTACTCCAGCCTGGGCAACAGAGTGAGACTTTGACTCAAAAAAGGAAGAAAAAATTTTCATCTCTAAAATTTTTTTAGAGATGAGGTCTTTCTGTGTTTCCCAGGTTGATCTTGAACTCCTGACCTCAAGAAATCCTCCTGCCTCAGATCTCCCAAAGTATTGGGTCCTATTTTGAGAATTTAAGCAACAAATCCAGTCAAAGAATGGATGTGTAGAATGAGATGGAGAAAAGGGGGCTCCAAGGACTTTACCCTGAGTACCGGGGAGATTAGAGTTGCCATTACTTCATTTGGAGTAACTGTTGGTTTGGGAGAAAGAATCAGGAGCTGAGTTGTGGAGACATGAAGTTTGAGGGGCTTCTCAGACCTCCAGGTGGAGATATTGAATGGGCAAGTGGATACATAGTTCAAGAGTTCAGGAGAAACTGCATAAATGTCTCCATCCTTTTGACTTTTCCTTAGGTTGGACCACTGATCTGTGTTGGAAGGATGCCCAGGGTTTGATATGGAGGAGAGGTGTGGGGGGCAGGGGGAGAAGGGAAGTTGGGAGCCAGTGTGATGGCCTGGGCATGGCACAAAAGGATGGGATGACTCCAGGCACTCTACCCCAGGTGACAAAGTGAGACCCTGTCTAAAAAAAAAAAAAAAAAAAGAATGGTGCAAACTACAGATGTGTAGATGGAGACAGTGGCCATCCTGGTCATCCAATGCAGGTACATGGGGCAGAATAAATGTGGGAGACGTGGGGGAGGTGGTGTCCAGCTTATTTTTTGTCATAGAATCTATCCTAATTATCCAAGTAAAGCTGATCCCCCAACCCCAACATATACCTTAGGTAGCATTTCCAACCTGTTACTGCATTGATTTTGTTTTTGTTTTTTTTGATGGAGTCTCACTCTATCACCATGGGTAGAGTAGTGTGGTGTCATAGCTCATGGCAACCTCAAACTCCTAGGCTCAAGTGCTTCTCCTACCTCAGCCTCTTCATTAGCTGGGACTATAGGTGCTTGTTGCCACAATGCCCAGCTGAGTTTTCTGTTTTTAGTAGAGATGGGGTCTCACTTTGCTCAGGCTGGTCTCCAACTCCTGAGGTCAAGAGATCTTCCTACCTCAGCCTCCCACAGTGCTAGGATTATAGGCATGAGCCACCACACCTGGCCACATTAGCCATTTTTAAGTGTACAGTTCTGTGGCACTGAGTACAGTCTCACTGCTGTCACCACCATCCATTCCCAGAACTCTTTTCATCTTGAAGAACTGCAGCTCTGTGTTCATTAAACAACACCCCCCCATTTCTGCTCCCCCAGCTCTTGGCACCCACCATTCTATTCTCTGTCTTTCTGAATCTGACAACTCTAGGTACCCCCATGAGTAGTATCATGCATTATTCATCTTTTTGTGACCAGCTTATCCCACTTAGCATAACATCCTCAAGGTTCATCTGTGTTGCATCAAAAACAGTTTTTATTTTATCCCAAGAGCACAGGATTCAAGGTTGGAATCTTTTCTCCCCTCCCCAATCCACAGCTCCCTAGGGGACATCCTGGCCAAAGACTTCGCTGACCACGTCAAGAGGAATGAGAAGGACAGCAATTATGGCTTTGCAGAAGAGTACCAGGTGGGCGAGGACAGAGGGGCTGAGCTTAGCTGAGTATGACCACACCCTAGACCTTCCTACACCCTTTGGGTTTAAGCAAAAGCAGCAACACATACATCATTCAGTCAAGCAAAACTGTCAGGCATGGTTATCTTTAAAATCCTTGAAATCTTCAAATAACGATGTGTCAGTGCTAAAATAACCTCCCTCAACCCCTGTGAACATCTGTTTTCCCTGATGCTGCTCTCTCATCTGCCTGAAGAACACCCCATGGTTCCCTAAACCCTTTCAGATAACCCACAGGGTGGGTGGCACAGCTGTGTTGTTTGTGGATGGTACAGAACCCCAGGGTGCAAAGGACAAACAAGGGATGATGCTGGAGAAGGCAAGGGGTATTCAGGGGTCTCCTCCAGGGGAGGTAGAGAAAATTCAGCACCAGGCATCCCTCTCTGCCTCTGCCCCCAGCAATTGGCCCTAGAGGGCCACGGCCAGTCTCAGATGGTGGCCTCAGCTCCAGAGAACAGCGCCAAGAACCGCTACAGAAACGTTATGCCCTGTGAGTCTCAGGCTCCCTCTGCCCTCATCCTCAGCCCCACCCTAGGACACACCTCAACCCAGTCCTCTTCCCTGACCTCATGTGAGAGACTCTGCCTCTGTTAGTCCCTTGAGAGGCATCCTGACTCCCCCCAGACAAGGTCCCTCCACCCCTCTCCATCCTTGCATGGCTCCCAGTGTCTCTCTGCATCTGGGCATGACCTCTGTCCCTGGGTCTCCAACTTGTCTCTGCCTCTCTGTCTCTCACTGGCTTCTCAGCATCACTAATGCTGGCCTTTCCCAGATGACTGGTCCCGAGTGCCTCTGAAGCCCCTCCATGGGGAGCCAGGCTCTGACTACATCAACGCCAGCTTCATGCCTGTAAGGTGGTGGTTGGGGCTGGAGGGGGCCCAGCGAACCTGAAAATCTAAGGGTCAAGGCAAGCTGCCTAAGGCCCCCTTGTCATGCCTGCTTTCCTCAATTAGGGTCTCTGGAGCCCCCAGGAGTTCATTGCAACCCAGGGCCCCCTGCCACACACCGTGGGTGACTTCTGGCGCTTGGTATGGGAACAGCAGAGCCATACCCTGGTTATGCTGACTAATTGCATGGAGTCGGGCCAGGTGAGAAGTGAGTCCTGGGGGTGCTAAACTCTGAGCTCCAGCCTGTGACCTTGTGGCAGACACTAGTCCAATGTAGATCCCTATGCAGACCTCACTGGTCACTCCCGTATGACCCCAAACATCTTCAATGTGGACCCCTCCCACCCCAAGGCCACCTGCTGGATCCCACTGACCTTGGGGTGGAGGGTCCTCCTGGCTGGATCTATGCCTGGTGGCCCAGGGGTCTTGCCTGGGCAGGGGGGATTTGAACAGATGAGTCCTCATCCTTCTCCAGGTGAAGTGTGAGCATTATTGGCCCCTGGATGCTCAATCCTGCACCCACGGACACCTGAGAGTGACCCTGGTGGGTGAGCAGGTGACAGAGATGTGGGCAGTGCGGGATCTGCAGGTCTTCCAGGTAAGTCCCTCCCTCTTCCCTCCATGGCCATCCCCACAGTCCTCCCCTAGTGCTCTCCCTCTCCTTTCCAGGTGGAGGAGCAAAAGATGTTATCTGTGCGTCAATTCCACTACCTGGCCTGGCCAGATCATGGTGTCCCTCACTCCCCAGACCCCTTGCTGGCCTTCCAGAAGATGCTCCGGCAGTGGCTGGACCAGGAGGCCATGCAGGGGGGCCCACCCATTGTGCATTGCAGGTGAGGGCCAGACCCCTCCCTGGGGGAGAACGTTTGGTCAGACAATACTGTTGTTAGATGGTCCCTGGGGAGCTCATAGAAGGTGTGGAAGGAAGACAAGGATGAAAATATGGGAAGGAAAGATGAAAAGGGGAAGGGGGCTCAGCACCTGTAGCACAGTGGTTACAGTGCCAGCCACATACACTGAAGTTGGTGGGTTTGAACCTGGTCCGGCTCAGCTAACCAACAATGACAACTGCAACAAAAATTAGCCAGGCATTGTGGTGGGCACCTGTAGTCCCAGCTACTTGGGAGGCTGAGGCAAGAGAATCACTTAAGCCCAAGAGTTTGAGGTTGCTGTGAGCTGTGCCACCATGGCACTCTACCCAGGGCAACATAGTGAGACTCTATCTCAAAAAAAAAAAAAAAGAAAGAAAGAAAGAAAGAAAAGAAAAGAAAAGGAAAGGGGAAAGGAGAGAAGTTACAAGGACAGGGTGTAGGAAGCAGCTGGAGAGTTAGAGAAATATTTGAAACCTGCCCTTGTGCTCAAGCTCCCATTAATGGCTCTCCTGATACTTACTTAGGCTGCAGTCCTACAGGTCAGTTTTCACCCAAATGTAAACATTAGGGGGATGAGAAGGGGAGCTTGCTCTGTATGGGGTGACTGCCTCTGAAATTGGGACTCTGGTTTCAAGAACAGTTGACATGATGCATCATTTAGCCACAGTCTTGCTCATCCTCAGCACAGCTGCACGACAAAAGAGTTTCTTCCCTATTTTACTTATTCATTTATTTTTTTGTAGAGACAGGGCAGCACCATGTTGTTCAGACTGGTCTCAGACTATTGGCTTCAAGTGATCCCCCTGCTTTGGCCTCTCAAAGTGCTAGGATTATAGGCGGGATCCACTTCACCCTTCCCATTTCAGTGCTGAATTATATGATTCAATTATGTGAATTATCCAGACTAGGTCAATCAACAAGAGCTAGAAACAGATTAGTGCTTTCCAGGGACTGATGGGTGGTAATGGGAATGGGGAGTGTCCACTTAGTGGGTATGGGGTCTCCTTCTGAGGTGATGAAAGTGTTTTACAATTAGATAGAGGCAGTGGTTGCACAATGTTGTGAGTATTCTAAATGCCACTGGACTATTTGCATTAAAATGGTTAATTTTAATTTTAACCACCAGGTGTAGTAGGTCATGTCTGTGATCTCAGCACTCTGGGAGGCCAAGGCAGGAGGATTGCTTGAGCTTAGGAGTTGGAGACCAAGCTTAGTAAGAGTGACACCCCTGTCTCTAATAAAAATAGAAAAACTAGCTGGGTGTTGTGGCAGGCGCCTATAGTCCCAGCTACTTGGGAGGCTGAAGCAGGAGGATCTCCTGAGCCCAGGAGTCTTAGGTTGCTGTGAGCTATGACTACACCACTGTACTCCAGCCTGGGTGACATAGTGAGACCCTGTCTCTAAAAAATAAATAAAATGGTTAGTTTTATGTTTAAAGAATGTTAAAAATGGGGCGGCGCCTGTGGCTCAGTGAGTAGGGCGCTGGCCCCGTATGCCGAGGGTGGCGGGTTCAAACCCAGCCCCGGCCAAACTGCAACAAAAAAATAGCTGGGCATTGTGGCAGGCGCCTGTAGTCCCAGCTGCTCGGGAGGCTGAGGCAAGAGAATCGCGTAAGCCCAAGAGTTAGAGGTTGCTGTGAGCCATGTGACGCCACGGCACTCTACCCGAGGGCAGTACAGTGAGACTCTGTGTCTACAAAAAAAAAGAATTTTAAAAATGATTACCTCAGGAGTTCATCTTCTATGTTTTAACTGTGACTCTGTCACTTATCAACTGAGTGACCTGGGATGTGAGATTCACTTCCCTCCATTTCCCCATCTGTAAAATGGGCATGCTAATAGAGCCTACTTCTTAGTCTTGGGAGGAGTGAAAAAGGCACATCATTTTCACTTAGAACAACATCTGGTGGACTGTAAGAGCTCAAGGCATAGTTATGGTCCTTACTCCAAAGGATGCCCCTCCAGTCAGCCAAGGCTCCAGACTCTCCCTACCCCCATGGTCTGATCCTTTTCCTTGTCCTGCCAGTGCTGGCGTGGGCCGCACTGGCACCCTCATTGCCCTGGATGTCCTGCTGCGGCAGCTGGAGTGTGAGGGCCTCGTGGGGCCCTTCAGCTTTGTGAGGAAGATGAGAAAAAGCCGACCACTGATGGTGCAGACAGAGGTGATGGAACCCCAGAGGGACCCAGGGTAGAGGTGGGGGAAAAGGACATGGGACCCTGGGACTCAAAGCAGTCCAGGCAGGAGGAGGGCACTCCTTACTCCCTGCACCTCCTCCCCAGGCCCAGTATGTATTCTTGCACCATTGCATCCTGCGGGCTCTCCAGCAGTCAGCCCTGGCTGAGAGAGAGGCTGAGTATGACAGTGTGGCAGATCTCATCTACGAGAATGTGGCTGCCATCCAGGCCCAGGAGATGGAGGCCTGAGCTATCAGACGGCGCTGAGCGGGCAGCCTGGCTACACTCAGGCTCTGGATTCGCACTTGAGCCCAGATTACTGAAGGAGAAGAGGGTTAGGGGCCCAGACTCCTGGCCCCTGTGGGAAGAGGGACTGGGAATCTAAACTCCAGGGGAGTGAGGACCCAGATTTCTGACTTCTTATAGAAGCAGAAGGGTGGTAGCTTAGATTTCCTAGTTCTTTGAGGGAGAAGGAAGTTGGGGAGGGGGAGAGAGGAGTACAGGAGGAATGAGGCTGGAACCTGGATTCCAAGGAAGGAAGGAGTTAGGGTCTGGAATTTTGGCTACCCAAGGAGCAAGAGCAGGCAGGATCCTGCCCCACTTTCACATCAGAAAATAGATCAGTCTTCTAAGACCTGAGGTTGGAGGGAGCTCCCCTGCCTGAAGTCTCCCTGAACCTCACATCTGTATGTATTTTCCCTTCCATCACATAATTTATTAAATTACTGTTCTCCCCAGAGATGGTTGCTCCAGTGGGTTGATGGGTCTAGAAATGATATTGGGGCGGGGATGAGTTTCTGATATCTAGGTACAGAGGCAAACATCTCAGGGCAGGAATTAGAGGAATCCACCAGTGTGCACCTGAAAAAATGTAGATTTGGATGGTTACGTCTCCCAGAGGCAGGCTGGCTCCAGATGTCTGTATCCAGGTCTGGACAGCCAGGAGTGCATTTCATGGGGCCTTGGTGTTAGGGGGGTTTGGAGGATGATGTCTGGGGGCTGTTATAATGGGTATCTGAACACTCAGATCTCCAGATGGGTCGCTTGGGTCCTAGGGCTAGGTATCTTGCCACCCAGTTCTTTGGGCTATACTGTATGTGTGTGTGTGTGTGTGTGTGTTTTGAGGCAAAGGGAGCGGTGTGGATGGCTGATGGCTGGACTAGGAGGTAGAAAATTCTGAGGCATCAGGATAAACATTAGTGGGCGTCACCGGGGTTCTCGGGTGGGGGCAGGCCGATGAGTAGGGCGGGGCATTCCGTCTACCCCCGGACCGAACACAGACATACACACACACTCACCCAACACCCTCGGACCTGGCTCCGCTCAGCCGCGCTCCCGCCCGGCGGAGCTCCACGATCAGTACCCGGGACAGCGCCACCTCCCACGTACGGGCGGGGCCGGCGCTTAGCTGACTCCGGGAGGTCCTGATCCGCTGCGGTGCAGGTAGGAGCTGCTGGGATCCCCTCCCTAAGCCACATCCTCATGTCCATCTGTAGAAGGACAGAGGGTGGCTGTGGGGGTGACGCTGGGAGGGACTAGAGGAAACACTGTAAGGGTTGGAGCCTGAAACCGGGAGATTGGGAGAGACACGATGTCGATGTGGGGAAAACAAAGAGCCGAGGGGTGGGGAGCGGGCGGAGGGGGAGGAGGAGAGGGAGAGGCCCTGGGAGACAGAGGCCAGGCGACAGGCAAGATAGGCACCGACACTGTCTCCCTGGGGAGACAGAGCTAGGGAAGACACCTATTTGGTGTCGAGAGACAGAGGCAGACCAAGGGAATATGTGTGAAGACAGAGCGCGGGATGCGTGGCAGAGATCAACAGGCCCAGGAGGACATGGGGGGCCTGGCAGAGTCGCCCCCACCCACCCCACAGCAATGATGGGGAAAGGGAAGAGGGAAACTGCGCCTCAGCTCCAGGGCTTGGATGCGGAGGGAGAAGACGGCTGTGGCCGCACGGACCGCAGGCTGCCCCCTCCCCACCCTCGCGGGACCCCGGGATCCGGGCCAGGAGGTCCCAGGCACCAACAGCGCGGGGAGAGAGCCTGCCCCCGCCGGGACTCCACGCCTGTGCGTCAGCCCCGCCCGTTGTTATGGCAACAGGCCGTTTCCTAGGCAACTAGCCCAAGTACAGCCCGGCAGTTGCTCTGGGCAACGCGGTTCGCTGGTTCCCACTTCCCGGCCAGGATAGGGCAGAAGTCAGCGGGGTGCCCGGGGCTTTGAGGGGGGGGGCGTCCCTTTGGGATCGAACCAGGGAAAAAATGACTGCTCCAATGGTGGGGAGGCTGAAGTTACGGCTCCCAGCAAGTTTCACTGTGCCAGCTGGGTCGGCGCATGGCGGCCGCGCGGGGAACGATGGGAGTTGAAGTCTCAGCTGGGCTGAGGAGTCAATGGATGTCCTTGGGGGAGTTGGGAGACTGGGGCGTTTGAGTGCCTCCACAGAAAGGACTGTTGGACCTCGCTGCCATGTTCCCGGAGCCTCCAACCCCAGGGCCTCCAGCGTCCGACACGCCGCCGGACTCCAGCCGTATCAGCCACAGCTCCGGTGAGCGGGACCCGGGCACAGAGCGGAGGGAAAGCCGGGCCAGGATTTTCAGAGGCGGGAACCAGACGGGTGTACTTGGGCTAGCGAGCTGGAAAATCTGGCTCGCATTCTTGGGCGGCATCCTGAGTTGGAATGTGAAGGAAATTGGGGAAAGGAGCTAACAGGTTTGCAAGAAAAACCAGAACGATCAAGGGGCATGGCGTGGAAGGGATCTCAGAATTGGAAGGTCTACCTCGCCCTTCTTTCACAGATAACTGACGCCTGGGGAGGAGCTGGGCTTCTCCTAAAAGCATCAGAGGGTGAGCAGGAATTAGAGTAGGAGTGGAAAGGAAGGTGGAACTAATAAGCAAATCTTGATGGCGTCAGCCTGATCAGTTGGAAGGAAAACATGGGGAAAAATGCAATGGAAATGGCGGGAGGGAAAATGAGGCTGGGATTTTGGCTTCCACGTGTAGTGGATACTGAGTCAGCCAGCCTGCTTCCCACAGCCTCAATGTGTGTTGTCTCCACCCTCTTGCAGTGCCCCCCTGGGCCCTGGCCACCATTGTGTTGGTCTCAGTCCTCCTCGTCTGCAGCTGCTGTTTCTGTGTCTACCGGAAGCGCTGTCGGAGGCGGATGGGCAAGAAGAGCCAGGCCCAAGCCCAGCTCCACTTTCAGGAAGTGAAGGAGTTGGGCCAGAGTTACATAGACAAGGTGTGGCCTGGCCCAGCCCCTCAATCCTGCCCCTTCTTTCACTAAGTTGAGTAGTCTCAACTTTTTTTTTTTTTTGTGACTTTTGGCCAGGGCTGGGTTTGAACCCACCACCTCTGGTATATGGGACTGGCGCCCTACTCCTTGAGCCACAGGCGCCGCCCAATCCTGCCCCTTCTTATACCCTGGCAGGGCTGGGCCAGCCTGTCCCTGCTGCCTTTTCTCCTAAACCCACCTTATTGGCTCATCTTCTAATAAGATGTCTGTCTAGCCCTCAATAGGACTTTGGGGGACCTGTATCTGGGTCACAACTAGTCACTGTTCACAAGAACTTCCCAGTCTGGTGAGGGTGACACAGGCATTCACAATATAGGCTGATGTGTGCCATATTTGAGGCAGATGAGGGTTGTATGGGAGTGCAGAGAAGAAAGCGCCAACAGCCCAGACGGTCAGACAGAAGCTTCCTAGTAGCTGACTTTGTTGAAACCCAAGGGACAGAGTTAATGGAGAGCAGAGAGAAGGATAATTTAGTCAAAGGAGGAGTGTGTGCTGAGGCCGGATATTTGGGTTCTAAGGCACATTTGAAGAACCAAGAGTCATTTTTCACAACAGCTGGGGCATGGAGTGCAGATATACTGTGCTCTGGAGCAAAGCATCCTCATAAGGAGGGCATTTGAGGGCTATAGAAATTTTCTGAGTAGGAGAGGGACAGGGTCAGATGGGCTCTATGATAAATTCCTGGAATCTTTATGGGGGACGGATTTGGGGTGAGGAGACCAGGGTGGGGGCAGGTGCAGCAGTCCTGGGAGAATGAAAGATATGCTTTGGAAGAGGCCCTTGGAGTGGAAAACAAAAGGACACCACAGGATCTGAACATTAAACCACTAAGTGCAGAGTGGAATGCTCCCCTGGGAGCCAGACAGCCTTACATTTCCAACCCAGAGGACCATTTCCTAGCTGTGTAGCCTTGGGAAATTCACTGTTCTTCTCTGAGCCTTAAGTTCTTGGTCACTAACTTAGTATTTTCCCTCCTTCCCTTTCAATAAATGGTTGTTATAATTATTATCCATTAGGGATGTCGTTTAGGGTCCTGGTATTCAGCCCTCACCTGTATCCCTTAAGCCACTGGTTAAGATGGTTCAAAGACCATCTGCATCAGAATCACTTCGGGTTCTCAAAATGCAAACCCTGGATCTAGCCTGACCCACAGTATCAGAATCCCTGAAGAGGTGACTCCAGGCACTTTCCCAGGCACTCAGGAGAATTCTTAACATGCTGAATTTTGAGAATTGCTGGCCTAGGTTAAGGAGACACCTGCTTTTGTTGTTCTACTTTAGAATTACTAAGTATACAGTAAATAGTCCATTTCTTCTACCTGCTTGGGTGTAGCAAGATTACCAATCAATACAGCAATTTGAGCTACCACCCCAATACATCCATTAGCATGTGAAATAAAATCTGCATCATTTCTGTATCAGCACTTGTTGTCTCAGTCTAGGCATACTGTATATACCTATTCTACATCCATAGCAGACATCACTAATCAACACTGATTCTACTTGGTCTGACAGGGCTCAGGTATAGCCTAAGGGATCTGTGAGCCTCCCTAGGCTTCTGAGCCTGAAGGATACTGCTGTCAGGGGAAGACTTCACCTGCCCTTACCCCTGGCTCCCTAAGGTGCAGCCAGAAGTAGAGGAGCTAGAACCAGCACCATCCGGGCTGGGGCAGCAGGTGGCAGAGAAGCATGAGTTAGGCCGACTGCAGTACTCACTGGATTACGACTTCCAGAGTGGCCAGGTGGGTGTGGAAGAAGGGTTCCAGCCCCTTCCAAAAGAAGACCCTGGAAGGAAGGCTAAGACCAGGCTTCCTCTCCCCACCCTCCATGCCTGGGCATCTACAGCTGCTGGTGGGCATCCTACAAGCTGAGGGATTAGCAGCCTTGGACCTGGGTGGCTCCTCAGACCCCTACGTGAGGGTCTACCTGCTGCCAGACAAGAGGAGGCGGCATGAAACCAAAGTGCATCGGCAGACGCTGAACCCACACTTTGGGGAGACGTTTGCTTTCAAGGTAAGCTCCTGCCTTCAGTGCCCCATGCTCCACAGCCTGTCCCTACTCCCTGGAATCTTGGGGATTGACACATTTGGCTTTTTCTGGGATCAGCCACAACTCAAGTGGCAGCTACCAGCTCTGGGGGCTATCCCACTGGACCCAAAATAGTTCCCTGGGGCTACTACTGACCCCTGGGCTGTTGCCTTGGTCCTTGGGCCATCCCTTTTGGGTTCCGTAGACACCCTCCTGCAACTGTTCCCTTGAGCTCTCAGCCTGTGGGTGGAGACACAGAGGAACTGTATTAAAGGGCCGCGACATTAAGAAGGTTGAAAACCACTGCTTAGACCCTCGCTGCCCCACTCAGCGGCTACCACCTGGATGTGCTGTACCCCACTTCCTCTCCTTCCTCTTTCACCGGCACCCTGTCCTGCTGATGATCTCTCGGTGTCCCTCCCCACCCACCACACGCAGGTCCCCTACGTGGAGCTGGGGGGCAGGGTGCTGGTCATGTCAGTGTACGACTTCGACCGCTTCTCCCGCAACGATGCCATCGGGGAGGTGCGGGTCCCCATGAGCTCCGTGGACCTAGGGCGGCCAGTGCAGGCCTGGCGAGAGCTGCAGGCGGCTCCGCGGGAGGAGGTGAGCACTCGGCCACGCCCCCAGGGTAGGCACCGCCCACCACCTCCCTCGGGGCCTGTGTCACCTGTTCCAGAGAGATGAGTCCATGCATCCCCTTGAACTGTACCACTGGTGGCCACTCCCTTAAAAGGTGTGGGGGAGGGAAGAAAGAGCGGGATGGATGTGGGGCCAGGGCTCTGGTGATGGGGCCCTCCCCTTCTTTCAGCAAGAGAAACTAGGAGACATCTGCTTCTCCCTCCGCTATGTCCCTACTGCCGGGAAGCTCACTGTCATCGTCCTCGAGGCCAAAAACCTAAAGAAGATGGACGTAGGAGGACTGTCAGGTGTGTGGGGGTGGGTTCTCTGGTTCTGACAGTTTGTAGACCCCAAGGGTCTCTTGAGTGAGAGGGAGACCCAGGCTACCATGGAGGCAGATTCTGGCCCAGAGAACAGACCTAAGGAGTGGGTGGGTGGTCTCTACATTGGTCTGAGAGCTCAGCAGTGGGCGGCTCTAAGACTCCTCCTTCTCCCCAGATCCGTATGTCAAGGTCCACCTGCTGCAGGGCGGCAAAAAGGTGCGGAAGAAGAAAACTACCATCAAGAAGAACACTCTGAACCCCTATTACAACGAGGCTTTCAGTTTTGAGGTACCCTGTGACCAAGTCCAGGTGAGTTCAGGGCTGCCTGTGGCCTCTACCAGGACAACTATTCCCCCAGAGCCCAGACACTTGAGAAACCCTATTTCTAGATGAGGGGAGACTTTAACATCCCCCTAGAAATCAGGAAGGGGGGATGGGGGAGATTATGTTATCAGTTTAAATTTCCTACCAGATTGTCCCACCCATTGAAAGAAGAGGTCTTAGCAGGACACCAGTAGCTCAGTGGTTAAGGCGTTGGCCACATGCTCTGGTGCTGGTAGTTCCAACCAGCTCAGGCCTGCTAAACAAACAAACAAAAAAAATAGCTGGGTATTGTGGTGGGCACCTGTACTCTCAGCTACTTGGGCGGCTGAGACAAGAGAATCACTTGAGCTCAAGAGATTGAGGTTGCTGTGAGTTATGACGCTACAGCACTCTACTGAGGGTGACAAGGTGAGACCCTGTCTCAAAAAAAATAAATAAATAAAAATGTGGTGGGCACCTGTAGTCCCAGCTACTTGGGAGGCTGAGGCAAGAGAATCGCTTTAGCCCAGGAGTTTGACGTTGCTGTGAGCTGTGACGCCACGCCACTCTACCGAGGGCGACATAGTGAAATTCTGTCTCAAAAAAAGAGAGAAAGAAAGAAAAGAAAGAAAGAAAGAGTCTTGGGCGGTGCCTTTGGCTCAGTGGGTAGGGCGCCAGCCCCATATACTGAGGGTGGCATGTTTGAACCTAGCCCTGGCCAAACTGCAACAAAAAATAGCCAGGTGTTGTGGCAGGTGTCTGTAGTCCCAGCTACTCAGAGGCTGAGACAAGAGAATCACCTAAGCCCAGGAGTTGGAGGTTGCTGTGAGCTGTGATACTACGGCACTCTACAGAGGGTGATAAAGTGAGACTATCTCTAAAAAAAAAAGAAAGGGTCTCCTTAAAACTGGGCATGAGCATTCTGCCAGCATTCTGCCAGCTGGCCCTCCATCTAAGCAGAACTTGCCCTCAGAAACTAAGAAGAAACTTCCCAAGCCCCTTTAGAGACAGAGCCTAGCCAGGCCTAAGGCTTTCTGCCCCATGTCAAAGTTCTGAAGCTTTGCCCCTCATCAGAGCCTGTTCCCTAAGGAGGCTCCTAACCCCTGAGCAATGGGGTCCTGAAGGTTCATTTCCATAGAAACCTGCTTGCCAGGGAAGGAAGGCTCCAGAGCACACTTCTCACCACAGGCCTGTGCCTTCTATCTCCCACCCACTGCCCTGTACCCAGCTCCTCTAGCAAGGCCCTTAACACACAGTCTGCAGAGATGTCCTTAGCAGTGAGAGTTGACACTGGACCCCCTCTCAGAGCCTCATTTTCTCACTGTCTTGTCTCCTCTCTACCTTCCTTACCCACCCTAGAAGGTCCAGGTGGAGCTGACCGTGCTGGACTATGACAAGCTGGGCAAGAATGAGGCCATCGGAAGGGTGGCTGTAGGGGCGGCAGCAGGTGGGGCTGGCCTGCGGCACTGGGCAGACATGCTGGCCAACCCGCGACGGCCTATTGCCCAGTGGCACTCACTGTGGCCCCCTGACCGAGTGAGGCTGCTGCCTGTACCCTGATCCTCACCCCAAGCTCCTGGCCAAGCCTGGAGTCTGGCTGCTGATCCCAGACTCCTGAGACTGGCCAAAGCCAAGCCCAGTGCTACCTTTTGAAGCCTTTTCTGACCACTGGGTCCCCCAACTTCCCCGCCCCCATCATCTGATCCACTCCTGCTTTCTCACCCCCTATTATACCAATCATGACAGCCTGCTATCACCACCGCCCACTCGCACCCGGAAGCCCCAGGGACCCCTGGCAGGAGGAGGGGCAGCAGTCTGGTTCCCAGCCCGACTCCTGCCCTCTGACAATTAATGCTCCTGTTTACTATCCCCCTTTCCCCCAATCTGCTTTTCCCACCCAGCCTGATCCTTGCCCTGCTTCTGGGGCCAAATAAATATTCATCAACTCTGGTGGCCTGGACCCCATGCTCCTTGGTGGGTGTGTGGAGGGCCTGGATACCCCAAAGGGAACCATATCTCCAGAAATGAGAGCACAGGGGGCAGTGTGAGTGCCTTTCACCTTGGAAACCCACTAGGGGAATCCCACATACTGACCGCCTACCTTCTCATGCTGTCACTTATTTACATACTCATTTATTTACATTTTTACTCATTCACTCACCTCTCTGAGCCTTGTTTTCCTCACCTGAAAACATTGTGATAATAATAATAATATCTGTGGCATGTTTGCTGAGGGAAGCCATGAGAATTCCCTTATTCATGAATTCATCTACTCCCTCACCTGTGACTCAAAAAGAATTTCATGCCGGTATTTGCATCCCTCCCTTGCTTTATCACTCCCTTCTTGTTGTGAACCATCACAGGGGAAGGAGAGTGAACCAGAGTGGAATTGGTGGGGACTGAGAAAAATACAGCATAAGAGAAGAGATGGAAACAAAGGATGGGATCGGGAGGACTGACTGAGCTGATGGCTGCAGCCAGCACTAAAGCACAAAATCAGCTTTATTTTATTTATTATTTATTTATTTTTTTGTGGTTTTTGGCCAGGGCTGGGTTTGAACCCGCCACCTCCGGCATATGAGACCAGTGCCCTACTCCTTGAGCCACAGGCGCCACCCAAAATCAGCTTTATTTTATAGTATCTGTACAGGGTTGTCCAGGGGGAGGTACCATAGACAATATGGGGAAATAGCATAAACGAAAGACATAGTTTTGGTCTTACAGTACAATGGGAAAATGTAAATAACTTTAACAAAGACAAATCATCTTGTTAATGGTTTCTACTCAACTTCGTTAACATACGACAAGAAGCAAGAAAGGAAAAATCAGGATGACCTCAGCATAGTTAACAAAACAAAGGAAGAACTATGTATGTGACTTAGTGACTTAACTTTGTTAGCATATGACAAGGAGAAAGAAGGGAGAGATCTCAAGGATCTCTGCATAGTTAACTGACAAAGAAAGTGCTATGTGACTTCAGGCAGAGGGAGCCTGAAGAAAGGTATACAGCTGTTTTGGGAAGGGAGGAGAAGCTGTTGGGGGTTCATTCTGTGAATGTTCCCCAGGCTGTGAGGGCCCTGCCAGTCTCACAGCCTGCTCTCCGCACTTTCTTTCCTCTTTTCTTCCACCCCTCCCTTTCCTTCTCCTATCATCTGCCTTTTCCATGTTTCCTAAGATCTTCTGTTGGATGGCTGGGGACATAGTGTAGATGCAAACACAAACCTTAACTCCAAGTGACTTACTATCATCAAGGAAACAAAGTAGAGCCGGGTAGTAGCTCACACCTGTAATTGTAGCACTCTGGAAGGCTGAGGCCGGTGGATTGCTTGAGCTCAGGAGTTCAAGACAAGCCTGAGCAATGAGCCCGCCCCCCCCCCCCCACACACACACTAAACATAGAAAAACTGAGGGAAGAGGATTGCTTGAGCCGGAGGTCACAGTGAGATTCTGTCTTTAAAAAAAAAGGGGGTGGAGAAAGTAGATATCCAGAGCTGGGAAGAAAGGGCAGAGTTAAGCAGGGAAAGCCAAAGCTTCCAACTTTACCTCATTCTTTCAATGAGTCCTGCCTCCTAGTCTGTTTCTAGCAAAGATAATTGTTCCATTGGTTTCTCCCTTATCTTGTCCCAGACAGGATTTTGGGTGGTAGTCAAAGGTTTGTAAAATTTGGCAAAGTAGCTCTCTGAGCATCAGATTAAGTGGAGAATGAGGAAAAGTTACCCTATGTGCTACAAAAAGGAGCAAAAGTCAGAACAAACTTGCCTGTGAACTTCCTAGTAGGCAATGGGAAAAGGGAAATCAGATCAGTTGCACAGGTTAGGATGTCCAGGAGATTTTAAAATTTTCTGCAAATGAATACAGCAATTTCTCATGTATGTATATATGTGTGTGTGGTATCTTTTGAAGACAGACTATGTGTTATAGTAATACTATTATTGTTACTACTGCCAATAATAATCCTCACAGCAACCTTATGAAATACACATGGTCACTATTCCCAGTTAACAAATGAAGAAACTATGCTTTATAGAATTAATCTGATTTGCTCAGAATCATGCAGTCAGGAAGTCTGTCTCTAAATCCTAGGATTGAACCTGTTCTCACTTAGATGATAACATTGGGGTCCCTGGTTCCCTGTCTCAACAAGAAAGCAAAGCAAATTCTTCTTATTCTTAATAATTCTTAAAGCATTACAAATGGCAATCCATTCTTGGAAGAAAATCAGGAAGGGCTGAGATAATTTAGAAAGAGAAGTCAGGGACAGCCATCTTAAGGAGGTGAGGTTTGGGCTATGATTTGAATGACAAGAAGAAATGAAGCTTGCAGAGGTAATGGAGAAATACATTGGAATATTATTTAGGTGTAAAAACAAAAGGAACCACTGATTCATGATTCAACATGTACGTGTATGAATCTTGAAAATATTAATCCAAATGAATGAAGCCAGACACAAAAGTTTTAATTAAACACAAGCCAGGTGCAGTGGCTTACACCTGTGAACCTAGCACTCTTGGAGGCCAAAGTAGGAGGATCCCTTGAGCTCGGATTTTCAGATAAGCCTGAGCAAGAGTGAGACCCTGTCTTTACTAAAAATAGAAAAAAATTAACTGAGTGTCATGGCAGGTGCCTGTAATCCTGACTACTGGGGAGGCTGAGGCAGGAGGAGGGCTTGAACTCAAGTGTTTGAGGTTGGGCAGTTCCCGTAGCTCAGTGGGTAGGGCGCCAGCCACATACACCAAGGCTGGTGGGTTGAACCCGGCTGGGCCAGCTAAAACAAGGATGACAACTACAACAACAAAAAAATAGCCAGGCATTATGGCAGACACTTATAGTCCGAGCTACTTGGGAGGCTGAGGCAAGAGAATCGCTTAAGCCCAAGAGTTTGAGGTTGCTGTGAGCTGTGACGCCACGGCATTCTACCAAGGGTGACAGCTTGAGACTGTCTCAAAAAAAAAAAAACAAAAAAAAAAAAACAGTTTGAGGTTGCTGTGAGCTAGGAGACTTAACAGCACTCTAGCCTGGAGCAACAGAGTGAGACTCTGTCTCCAAAATAAATAAATAAAAATTAGAAAAACCAAGAAATTTGGGCAGCACCAATAGCTCAGTGGGTAGGGTGTGGGCCACATACACCAAGGCTGGCAGGTTTGAACCCGTCTCTGGCCTGCTAAAACAACAATGACAACTGCAGCAAAAATAAATAAATAAATAAATAAATAAATAAATAAAATATATATATATAGCCAGGCATTGTGGTGGGCCCCTGTAGTCCCAGCTACTTGGGAGGCTGAGGCACGAAAATTGCTTGGGCCCAGGAGTCTGAGGTTGCTGTGACTCCACGGCACTCAACCCAGAATGACAGCTTGAGACACTGTCTCAAAAAAAAAGAAAAGAAAAGAAAAGAAAAACCCAATACATTTTAAACAGGATCCTATCCTGCACGTTCATGACTCTACCTAACCATGTCCTGGCCTTGGCTCTAATAAAACTTTGTTTACACAAACCAGCAGCTGTAATTTGCCTTTTTGATTTTTTTTTTTTTTTGGTAGAGACAGAGTCTCACTTTATGGCCCTCGGTAGAGTGCCGTGGCACAACTCACAGCAACCTCCAACTCCTGGGCTTAAGCGATTCTCTTGCCTCAGCCTCCCGAGTAGCTGGGACTACAGGCGCCTGCCACAACGCCCGGCTATTTTTTGGTTGTTGGCCGGGGCCGGGTTTGAACCCGCCACCCTCGGTATATGGGGCCAGTGCCTTACCAACTGAGCCATAGGCGCCGCCCTGCCTTTTTGATTTTTAAAAAACATTGCAGTAAAATAGTATTTCCTCCATACAGATAAGATTTAAATGACTTGAGAGCATAGATAATAAAATATATAGTAAAAGTAGGAAGTGATGAGTTTGCTTTACCCTTATTTTAATCTAATATATTTAATTGGAAGATTACAGAATTCAATTTTTTTTTTTTTTTTTTTGAGACAGAGCCTCAAGCTGTCGCCCTGGGTTGAGTGCCGTGGAGTCACAGCAACCTCAGACTCCATGGCATCACAGCTCACAGCAACCTCCAACTCCTGGGCACAAGCAATTCTCTTTTTTTTTTTTTAAATTTTTTTTTTTGTAGAGACAGAGTCTCACTTTATGGCCCTCGGTAGAGTGCCGTGGCCTCACACAGCTCACAGCAACCTCCAACTCCTGGGCTTAAGCAATTCTCTTGCCTCAGCCTCCCGAGTAGCTGGGACTACAGGCGCCCGCCACAACGCCCGGCTATCAAGCAATTCTCTTACCTCTGCCTCCCAAGTAGCTGGGACTACAGCTGCCCACCACAACGCCCAGCTATTTTTTGGTTGCAGTCGTCATTGTTGTTTGGTGGGTCCACACTGGATTCGAATCTGCAAGCTCAGGTGTATGTGGCTGGCGCCTTAGCCGCTTGAGCCACAGGCGCCGAGCCCAGAATTCAATTTCTAATAATGGCTGTGCTCAATAACAAGCTCAAAAATCTCTAAAAATTTAGTGACCAGGTGCCTGTACTAGCTGGCCACAGCATAGTACTTTGTTTCCCACCTGGTGAGATCTGCTGGTAGAGCGCAAGGTGTGAGGCAGGAAAAGTCTAGGCCACCTCACTTTAATTTAGATTTATCAAGATTTCATTTCTTTCTTTTTCTTTTTTCTTTCTTTTCTTTTCTTTTTTCTTTTTTTTTTTGTAGAGACAGAGTTTCACTTTATGGCCCTACGTAGAGTGCCATGGCATCACACAAATCACAGCAACCTCCAACTCCTGGGCTTAAGCGATTCTCCTGCTTCAGCCTCCCGAGTAACTGGGACTGCAGGCGCCCGCCACAACACCCGGCTATTTTTTTGTTGCAGTTTGGCCGGGGCCGGGTTTGAACCCGCCACCCTCGGTATATGGGGCCGGCGCCTTACCGACTGAGCCACAGGTGCCGCCCCATTTTTTTTTTCTTTTTTTTTTTGACACAGAGTCTCAGTTTGTCGCCCTCGGTAGAGTGCTGTGTCGTCATAGCTCGCAGCAACCTCGAACTCTTGGGCTCAAGCGATTCTCTTGCCTCAGCCTCCCGAGTAGCTGGGGCGCCGGCCACAACACCTAGCTCAGATTGCGTTTCTTTCTCTCTAAATTTAAATCAGCTCAGGACGCCCGCATCCCACACACAAACTCCGCCCGAGTCTCTTGCACCTTCGCCCTTTCGCCTCCAGAGCCGTCGTCATGACAACCGCGTCCAAGCATCTTTGGGGCGGGTTGAGGAGCCGGGTCTCGCGCTTCCATTGGTCAAAAGTTTGTGGTGGGCGGTTTCTGATCACTCTCATTGGTCAGTTGATGCCGGAGTGGCAAGTCCGGATGCTCCCATTGGCCGAATGATGGGACACCGGACTGTCGCTCTGAGCAGCAGTTGCTCAGGGGCTCCGGACAGAAGCGCGGCGCAGAGCAAGGAGAGGAGCATCCCGGGATATTTCGTAGGATAAAGGTGAGGGAGGCTTCATGTGAAGGGAAAGGGGCGAGGAGTGAGGAGCAGTGAGAGGGAACTGGCGTGAACAACGTGTGAGGATTTGTGGCATGTCTTTCTTCCAGAGAGATGACCACACCGGCAGGCTCTGGCACAGGCTTCGGCTCGGTGTCCTGGTGGGGACTGTCCCCAGCCCTGGACCTGCAGGCTGAAAGTGAGTTCCAGCCTGCGCGATCTGCAGCATCGGCTGCTTTCACAGCCTGTCTAGATGGCCTTTTAGGGCTTGTAGTCCCGGCGTCCATGGCAGGAGGCTAACGTTCTCCATGCCTCAACGGCGGAGCGCGCTCTCCCGTGTGCAGCCCCGGGGTCCTAGCCACGGACTACGAATCCCAGAATGCTTAGAGGCACAGTTCCCTTTAGAACTCCAGCCAGGAGTGCGAGGCCTGCTTAGATTTGTAGTCCCCCGTTTTAGGAGGGGCTTCTGGGTATGCTGGGACGGTCACCAGCCCCTGACGGTTCTGGTCTTGCCAGGTCCTCCTGTGGACCCGAACTCAAAGGCAGATACAGAGCACAGGATCCCCGAGCTAGATGTCCTGCTGCTGGGCTCCGTGGACGGGCGGCACCTGTTGCAAACTCTGGCTGGGGCAGCGCTCTGGCCTCGCAGGAGGTTCAATGTGAGCTAAGACACTGGGGTCGTGGAAGGAAGATGAAAGACCCACACTCCCGAGTTCTTGAAGGAGGAGGAGACTGGAATTCTAAAATCCTGGGTCCAGGAAAGAAGGGACTGGAGAATGCTGGGTCTGAGGGAGGTGGATGCTGGGAAACTGGAGCTTTGAGTCTTGGGTTTCAGAGGGAGGAAGAGCCCAGGATCAGGTCTTCTGAGAAATGATGGGAAGGAGGGTTCCGGGGACCTAGGCTCCTGTGTTTGAAGGAGGGGGCTAACGTACAGAACTTCTGGGTTAGTGGAAGTAGGGGGCTGAGGGCCCATTCTCTTGGGTCTCCAAGGGGCCAGGAAGCAGGTCCCAGAGTCACTTTGCTCTGTCCATCCTTTTAGTTTTATGTGCTGGAGAATAATCTGGAAGCTGTGGCCAGACACATGCTGATCTTCAGCTTAGCCCTGGAAGAGCCTGAGAAGATGGGGCTGCAAGGTCAGTTTCTAGGACCTAGGCATTCTGACCCCCAAGTCCCCTCCGGTTCCTTACAGGGATTCTGGCATTTTCAACGGCACAATTAAAAAACATTTTTTTTTTATCATTGTCCCCATTACATTGTTTGCAACCTTAGCGCCTCACCTTTTCTCACCTGTAAAATGGGGGTAACATATTATACCTCCTAGAGCCACTTAGAGAATTCTAGGAGAAAATCCACATGAAATTCCCAGAACAGGCCAGGACACAGTATAAGCCTTCAAAATGTTCTACCAAGGCCAAAACAGATCAGGAGACTTCCTGAGGAGCAACAAGTCCTCCCAGATCTGGGAAGGCAGAAGAGGATTACTTCCCAGTAGTAGCTACTTCAGCTTAGTGCCTGTGGACTCAGCAAAAGTCTCTGGACTCAGACAGGTTGTCTTCATATTCTGGCTCTGCTCACTGTTTGGCCTTGGGCCTGAATCTATACCTTTCTGGGCCTCATTTCACATTTATATTAATAAAATAGGGATTAGTTCCTCTATTAATACTTTTGAGTATTCAATGAAAAGTGCATCACACTTGGCTTATGGTATAGGCCCAGTACATTTGAGTGTCATTATTATTGTTATTATTTTGTAGAGACAGAGTCTCACTTTATTGCCCTCGATAGAGTTCCATGGCATCACAGCTCACAGCAACTTCAAGCTCTTGGGCTCTCTTGCCTCAGCCTCCCAAGTAGCTGGGACTACAGGCACCCACCACAATATCCGGCTATTTTTTTTTTGTTGCAGTTCGGCCGGGCCTGCCACCCTCCGTATATGGGGCTGGAGCCCTACTCACTGAGCCACAGGTGCTGCCCAGAATGATTATTATTTTTACCATTATTATAGATGGCTGGGCTGAGCACGGTGGCTCACACCTGTAATCCTAGCACTTGGGAGGTCTAGGCGGGTGGATTGCCTGAGCTCACAGGTTTGAGACCAGTCTGAGCCAGAGTGAGACCTCCTATCTAAAAATAGCCGAACATTGTGACAGGCGTCTGTAGTCCCAGCTACTTGGGAGGCTGAGGCAAGAGAATAGCTTGAGCCCAAGAGTTTGAGGTTTCTGTAAGCCAGGCGTCCTTTTAAATAGGGGGCCAATTCACTGTCCCTCAGACTGTTGGAGGGCTGGACTATAGTTTAAAAAATAAAAACTATGAAGAAATTCCTACGCACACTGCACATATCTTATTTTGAAGTAAAAAACAAAACGGGAGGGCGGAGCCTGTGGCTCAGTCAGTAGGGCGCCGGCCCCATATACCGAGGGTGGCGGGTTCAAACCCGGCCCCGGCTGAACTGCAACCAAAAAATAGCCGGGCGTTGTGGTGGGTGCCTGTAGTCCCAGCTACTCGGGAGGCTGAGGCAGGAGAATCGCTTGGGCCCAGGAGTTGGAGGTTGCTGTGAGCTGTGTGAGGCCATGGCACTCTACTGAGGGCCATAAAGTGAGACTCTGTCTCTACAAAAAAAAAACAAAAAAACCAGGAACAAATACAATTCACACCGCTTCATGTGGCTGGTGGGCCGCAGTTTGAGGACGCCTGCTGTAAGCTAAGACGCCATGGCAGTCTGGGGGATGGGGAGAGGGAGAGCCCAACAAAGTGAGACTCTGTCTCAAAAAAAAAAAAAAAGATTATAGATGGCCATTGTCATTTATAGGGCATTCGGAGTACATTGCATAATATATCTTGTCAAACTAGAACTCAAGTAATCTAACTAAAGCCACATAGTTTTCTTCTGTAAGGTTTTTAAACAACTAAAATCAAACAAGTTGGCTCGGCGCCTATAGCACAGTGGTTACAGCACCAGCCATACACTAAAGTTGGCGGGTTTGAACCTGGCCAGGGCCAGCTAACCAACAATGACAACTGCAACAAAAAATAGCCGGGCGTTGTGGCATGCATCTGTGGTCCCAGCTGCTTGGGCGGCTGAGGCAAGAGAATAGCTTAAGCCCCGGAGTTTGAGGTTGCTGTGAGCTTTGATGCCATAGCACTCTAGTGAGGGTGACATAGTGAGACTCTGTCTCAAAAAAAAAAGAAAGAAACAAGTTATACATAGCTATATACATAGAAGTCTCAATAAATACATGTATGTATCATATACAACTAAAGATATATACAGATATCCCTCTATAACTACTGGGGGGTTGGTTCCAGGACCCTTTTAGGCACCAAAATCCATGGATGCTCAGGTTTCTTATAAAATGGTGTAGTATTTGTATATAACCTACACACATCCTTGTGTGTACTTTATTTACATCATCTCTAGATTACTTGTGATTCCCAACATAATGTAAGTCTTATATAAACAGTTATACTGTTTGTTTTTATTTGTATTATTTTTATTGTTTTCTTTTTCCACCTGAATATCTGTGGTAGGTGCAGAAGCTGCATCTGTAATTCCTTTGTGTAAGATTCTTAAATAAAATTGGGTGGTGTCTGTGGCTCAAGGAGTAGGGCGCTGGCCCCATATAGTGGAGGTGGTGCGTTCAAGCCCGGCCCCAGGTAAAACTGCAAAAAAAAAAATCTTAAATAAAATGGAAGACAATTTAGCGTTATAACATTTAACACAAATATATCTCATTTCCATTTCATTTATATATCAACTTTTTCTTTTTTTAAAGGCAAGAGAAATTTATTTATTTATTTTTGAGAAAGAGTCTCACTTTCTTGCCTCAGCCTCCGGAATAGGTGGGACTACAGGCCCCTGCCACAATGCCTGGCTAATTTTTCTGTTTTTAGTAGAGATGGGTCTTTCTCTTACTCAGGCTGGTCTCAGACGTCTAAGCTCAGGCGATCCACCCCCACTCAGCCTCCCAGAGTGCTAGGATTACAGGCGTGAGCCACCGTGCCCGGCCCAAATTTAAACATTAAATTCAGGATTGGGGTTACCTGGGCAGGCACAGAAGAATAGGGGAGGAGGCCTAGGTGTGAATTATTCACCTAACCTCGGTTTTGGGGATGGAAGGGCAGTTTGGTAGGGCTCATTGTTTTCAGTGTGTGACTATGAAATAAAAATAAAATTTTAAGGGTCCTATGTCTAGGCTCACTCCTTTCACATCTCCCCTCTCGCCCCTAGAGAAGACCGAGACCTTCTTGGAAGTATGGGGGAACGCGCTACTGCGCCCCACCATGGCCGCCTTTGTGCGCGCCCAGGCTGACCTCCTGGCACACCTGGTCCCCGAGCCCGACCTCATGGCGCGGCAGCTGCCTTGGCTCAGCCTTAGCGCCCTCAAGGTGCTGCCACCTGGCTTCTGTCCCTCACCGCCTGGGATCCGGGAAGAATGGAAGTGGGCAATCCAAAGCATTTGCGTTGATGAAGCGGGCTAGGGGCTGGACGTTGGAATCCCAGCTCCCTGACTCCCATTGTGGCATTTGGCTTAAGGGTAGGGGTGGCTTCCGTTCTCTGAGCTTCAGTTTCTTCATCTGAGAAACGGGAGACTCCGTTTCCGCCTCCTGGGATGGAAGGGAGGGTGAAAGCAGGAAACGCAGCTCTCCCTGAATCGTCTCTCTCACCTGGCGCAGTTCCGAGAGCGAGACGCCCTGGAGGCGGTGTTCCGTTTCTGGGCTGGAGAGGAGAGGGGACGCGAGGCCTTCCCTATGAGCCGCCTCTGGGACTCGCGTCTTCGCCACTACTTGGGTTCCCGCTACGACGCCCGGCGCGGTGTCAGCGACTGGGACCTGCGCATGAAGCTGCACGACCGCGGGGTGAGGGGCCCCGGGGGAGCGGCTGGGGACCCCGAGTTCTGGATGTGAGGGAGGAGGGGCTGGAGGCCCACATGTCAGGTTCCTTGAGGCCTCCTTTCTTCCTTCCCCACACTCCAGGCCCAGGTCATTCACATCCATGAATTTCGACGCTGGCGGGACACAGGTGTCGCCTTTGAACTCAGAGATTCCAGCGCCTACCACGTGCCCAACCGGACCCTGGCATCCGGTCGCCTCCTTAGTCACGTGCGTGTCCACTCCCTGCCCTGGTCCCTTCCGTCTCCTACGGGACCTCAACATCAACATCACCTGCTTCCTCTCTGCCTGTTTTCCCAGCGGGGCGAGCGTGTGGCAGCGCGAGGGTACTGGGGGGACATCGCCACTGGGCCCTTCGTGGCCTTCGGCATCAAAACGCGCGACAAAAGCCTCCTGCGGACCAGCAACGGACAACCGGTCAAGGTGTGGTAGGACTAGGAGGCGGAGGGCAGGGCCTTGCGCACATGCCCTCAGCCCCAGTCGCACCAGCAGGCCCTGCCCCTCACCTTGGGTACCTCCAACCAGTCGATCCTGCCCACGAAGTCCGGGGCACTAAATCCCGTAGGCTAGGTCCCGCCTCCTCTGTAGACAGCCTAACCTCAGCCCCTAAGAATCCTAGAGCTCCGGGGGTTCTAGTCCCAGCTGCCAGCTCTCACCTGTCTGCTCTCAGCCCCGCCTCGTCACCCGAGCCCCGCCCCTGCAGTCTTAGCGCCAATGTTGGCCACGCCCCTTCCCTGCCCGGCAGACCGCGGGCGAGATCACACAGTACAATGTGACAGAACTGTTCCGGGAGTTAGCCGCCCGATGGCACCCGAGAGCCACCCAGGGGGACCCAGAGCAAAAGCAGCAGTCTGTAAGCCCGGAGCAGGAGACCTCAGGTAAAGCAAGCCTGCAACTTCGGGCTCCAGGTATCCACACAGGAGCATGGACCGATGTAGTGTGGGATGCATGGGCAAGTGACCCCTCCTTGATATCCCATCTCTTTTTCTCCTCTTTGTTTCTCTCCTTTTCCGAAATCCTGGCACCATTCTTAGGGTTCTGTATTACAGTCGTGGATTCTAAAAATATTTGAGGGGCTGCTGGGTCCCAGCTCTCCTCTGGACACCCTCCCCCACCATAGATTCTAGCTGTGCCTCCTCATCGTCCTCCAACCTGGCCCTCCCTGGGTGTCTCTCCAACAGGGGATGTCCTCAGTGGCCCTGGGCCTGGGCCACCCATTTTCCTTCCCTCTCCAGACACTCAGTTGTCTGGTCTGTAAAACGTTTCTCTGCCTGCTGGGCTGATGGTCTCAGAATTTTCCAGGAATCCACCTCAGAGAAAAGATGAAAAAGGGCTTTGTGAGGACAAGGAGTGTTCTGTCCAAGCTTTGCCTGTCTGCCCAGCTCTGTGTGTCCTAGTGTGTATCCCTCTGGGTTTCTGTGCCATGTGGCTCCACCTGCCCCCTCTCTGCCCTTCCCCTGCAGCACTTGGCTGGGAATCCTTCACGCTCCACTTCCTGCCCCTTGATTCTGCCCAGACCCTGCATCACAGGAACTGCTACAAGGGCCGGTTCCAGCTTCTCTATGTGGCCTGTGGGTAAGAGGAGACACAGCTGTGTGCACAAAGACCCAGGACCGGCTCCAGCCCTTCCTCCCTCCCACCCAGGAGTCCAGACCTCCTGCCCTTCCCCAGGACCGTGAGGTCCAGTTTCGCAGCAGCCTACTCCTCACTCAGCGTCTGGATCCCCAGCGCACATCCTCCCTGAGGACCTGGGAGCCTGGATCTCAGGCTCTCATTTCCTCTGTGCAGGATGGTCCATCTTCTCAGCCCTGAGCTTGGGGCCTGTGTGGCCCCTGGGGGAAACCTGACTGTGGAATTAGCTCGGTAAGTCATCAGGCTACAGGGCAGGGTATGTCCTAGCTAGGGGCTAAAATCTGGGTCTCTAACATGTTGCCTGCTGTGTTCAGGTACCTGGTGGACCTGCGTCAGGACCAGCTGCAGCAGTTCTCCACTCGTGTTGAGGAGCTAGCTCAGACAGCTGGATTTGCCCCTCAGACAGGAGCCAAACCTTCTGAGACCTTCGCTCGCTTCTGCAAGTCTGGCAGCGTTAGCCAAGCCTTAGAATCCAAAACTCCACTCCCTGAAGTCCTGGCCCCACCTTTGGAAGCTATGAGCCCGTCCCTCGGGGACCTGACCCCACCTCTAGAAGGCTGGGCCCCATCCTCTGTGCCCCCCCAGCCCTCAGAATCTCAGGGTTCACTCAGGGAGGTTCTGGCTCCACCCCCGGAAGTTTTGGTCACACCCAACAGTGAGTCAGACTCCAAAACCTGGGAGTCTGAAGTGACCCCCAGAGAGTAAATCCTTCATGTCTAATTCCAAAGTGAAAAATTAGAATCCACTCATGCAATTTGGAATCTACTGCTAGAATTCTCCATTTTATTTTCAACACCCTCACTCAGCCACAGAGGTGTGGTTAGAATTTCATATTCCATTTTAGGGATTCTAAGTTCTATTCCTGGAATTCTAGATTGCTTTCTCAGAAATCCCAAATTGCACTCATGAGACTCTGAACCCCTTGTAGAGATTTGCCTCTGTCTCTAGGGACCCCATTGCTAACTGGGGGATAGGAGGGTCCTGGTCAGCCTGATCAGCTTCAAGTGGTTCAAGTAAAGAAAGTGGGGTCTTGTTTTCTGTGTCCAAGTGTCCTTCCTATCCAAAGTTGTAATAAAGAGCAGCCCCCTAAAAGACCCAGGTTTGTCTTAGCCTGTTTCAGCCTTGGTCCCCCACATGTTCTCCCCAGTTAATTTCAAAAGGCAAGTTTCAGAATAGAACAAGGAAGTTCCCTGAGTTCCCAAGAACTCCTAGCAACAGATAAAACAATGGGAAAAACTTACCCCCATAGAACAGGGAAGTTCTCCCAGTTCCCCCAATCCCCTAGCAATGGCTAAACAATAGTGACCTACGCAATGTTCCCAAGGTACTGCACCCCCCTAGTTGCCCCAATGCAAACTCTCCATGCCAACCACCACGCAATACACCACACGGTTGCCATGCTGTAGCCCCCTGAGCCAATTCTGTAACCCCACCCCTGGGCTAACTAACTGTCACATTCTGCTTCTGTTTTGGCTTGGCTTGCCACGTAGCTCAAAAAGACAACCTGCTTTTCTCTTCAGGGCCGTTTGCCCTTTGGGGCGGCAGCCCACCTGTGCAGGTGTAATAAATCACCATCTGATTTATCCCTGAAGTGGGGTCCGAGTCTTTCTTGGTGGCAAATAATTACAACAAAGTCTGCCTCCACGGCTAGGAGAGTGGAGGCCCAGGAATGTTCAAAAAAGGAGACTGGAAGACAGGGTGAGTTGGTTCACACCTGTAATCTTAGCACTCTGGGAGGCTGAGGTGGGTGGATTGCCTGAGCTCATCAAGTTCAAGATCAGCCTGAGCCAGAGCGAGACCTTGCCTCTAAAAATAGCCAGGCATTGTGATGGGTGCCTGTAGTTCCAGATGCTTGGGCGGCTGAGGCAAGAGAATCGCTTAAGCCCAAGAGTTTGAGGTTGCTGTTAGCTGTGATGCCATAGCACTCTACAGAGGGCAACAAGAGAGACTAAAAATGAATAACTAACTAAATAAATAAATACATAAAAGAGGAGGCTGGAAACAGATTCTTGGATTTCCAAGTGGATTAAGGATGAATTTCTCAGTGCTTGGATTGAGAAAGGGTCCAAATTGGAGGCGGGTCCAAATCTGGACTTGCCAGGAGGGGAGGCCCTGAAGCCCTTCCCATCCCTTCCCAGAGACCGCAGAGGGAGGGGCGGCGCTTTGGAACTTCGTGGACCTGCTCAGCACCTGCCCCCTTCTCCACCCACGTGGATTCTGAAATTAACAAAATTTGCGGAGTGACTAACAGGTTCAGGACACTGAAACTAACCCTAAGATAATGAGAAAGATGGACAAAGTTCCAGCTCTAGTGGCCAAATTGCCACTAGAACTAGAGGTCTGGACTCCTGGGGCTGGGCCCAGACATTTTCTGGGCCTGAGGGAAGAGGGGTCTGGAATCCCAGGCCACCAAAGTGGTGGGGTGATCCAGCTGGAGCAGGCTGGCTCCACCCGTCACGCGCCCCTTTATCTTGCATCCTGGGCCAGGAAGGAGGGGGCAGCGGTATATTTAGTCTCTGTCCTTGCCCTTTATCTCAGAGTCCTCGGAGGTGAGGTTTGAGCAGCTGGGAAGAGGCTGAATGCCCCGAGACCTTCAAGGTCACTTCGGACGCCCCCTCGCCGACCCTCCAAAAGCTCCTGTCCACTTCTCTGCCTCTGGCGATCCCTGGTCTAAGTCCCAGGATGGCGGACGAGTGAGTGAAGCTTAGCACCCCTGAGGCTCAAGGCAGTGGGCGCTGGGGCGATCTCCCGTGCTCCTGAGGGGGAGAAGAGTTGCGAGATGGATACCGGGCCTGAGAAGGGAGGTGAGGGTAGGATTGCTGGGTATGCAGATGAGGTGAGGCCCTGGAGTCAGCCTTCTGGGACCCGAGGAGCTGGAAGCTGACTACAGCCCCGACCTCTTGATCAGAGGGACCTCCGGGGTGCCTTAGGGGACGGGGGCAGGCCTCAGCCCTCCCTTAATCTCTTCTCCCCGGTTTCTCTCCTTCCAGGAACGGCAACGCGGTGAGAGCAGCGGGCTAAGGCTGGGCAGGGGCACCCACGGCTAGGGTGGGGAGCTACAGGGAGAGGCCTGGGGCTACGGCTGCGGCCAAAGGCGCGGGACTGGGAAGGGTAAGGTGGGGGGTCGGCGGTGACGCAGCCCTGCTCCTCCAACCAGGGGGGCGAGCTGCACCAGGCGCCTGCACCTGCACCCGCGCCGGTCAGACGCCGTTCCTCAGCCAATTACCGAGCCTACGCCACAGAGCCACATGCCAAGGTGGGACAGGGGCCCTCGGGGACTGGCTGAGGCTCAGATTTATGTGGTGACACAACTCTAGGAGGGAAGGGGCGGAGCAAGGGCCTCAGGTAGGGGCGGGACTTTGGTCAAGGGAGAAGCCAACGCAGAGACTAGAATTCAGGGGCGGAGTTTCAGAGAGTCGGGCTTGGATTGGTGAAAGCTGCCTGGTGGAGGACCCTCATTGCCCAAGGGTTTGCTTAGAGATAAATGGGCGGTGCCTAGCAAAAGTCAGAGCCCCAGATTGGTGGATGGCACTGAGGGGCGTGGCTACCTGGAAACTCAGGGCTTAAATTGGAGGCGGGTCCATTGCCACGAGGGGAGGCCCTGAAGCCCTTCCCACCTCTACCTTCGGGCTCCCTCTTTGATACTTCCTTGCTCCATCTCACTCCGGCAGAAAAAGTCTAAGATCTCTGCCTCCAGGAAACTGCAGCTGAAGGTGAGGAGGAAGGAGGAGAGGATGCTCGGGGGGGCGGGGCTTGAAAGTTGGGTGGGGCTTCCGGTAGATGCAAGGTGGGGGGGGGGGCTTACTGTTACGGGCGGGGCTTTTCATGCAGAGACCGCAGAGGGAGGGGCGGGCTTTGGAACCTGTGGACCAAATTGTACCTTGAGGGTCTCTAAAAGACAGGGATGGAGACCTATGGTTAGACCACCACGCCGGGCAGAGGCGGCTTCGCCAGGCGTGGGTTTTATCCTGTTGCCCCAGTGGGCTGAGGTCTCCTCACACTCCTCCGCAGACCCTGATGCTGCAGATTGCAAAGCAGGAGCTGGAGCGAGAGGCGGAGGAGCGACGTGGAGAGAAGGGGCGGGCCCTGAGCACTCGCTGCCAGCCGCTGGAGCTGGCTGGACTGGGCTTCGCAGAGCTGCAGGTACTGGCCCCCCAGGCAGGGACTCTTGCCCAGCCTGGGATCCTAGGTTTCTAGTCTCCCGTCTCTCATTCCTTGAAATTCAGAAGTACAGTCACTACCTCCCCTCCACCCCCATTCTTCTCCCTGGGGTCCACTATCACAATCTTTACCCTCAGAAATTGAGATATTCTGCCTGCAGCCATCCCCAAATCCAGAGGTCAGTCTCTCTAGCCCCAACTTTGTCAAGCTCTTGGGACTCCTGGCCCCTAAGCACCCTTTTGTATGTGTTTCCCTGGAGTCCTAACTCCCCCAATTTACTCTCATTCAGGATTATATTCTCAGGCCCCCAGCGATTTCTCCCTCAGGATATCTAGAAGTTTAGTTCTTCAGCCTCCTCCTCCCTCAGACCCAGAAGCCCAGGCCCCAGCCCCTCCTACCCCACACCTAGGGGTTCAGGCTTCTGTGTCCCCCTCTACCTCAGACAGAAGAGTCCAGGTCTCCAGCTTTCCTCCCACCACACACACTATGTTCCCCCACTAGGACTTGTGCCGACAGCTCCACGCCCGTGTGGACAAGGTGGATGAAGAGAGATATGACATAGAGGCAAAGGTTACCAAGAATATCACAGAGGTGGGAAGCACTGGGAAGTCTGGGTACCTTTGGGGTAGGGTGAGATGCCTGGGACTCTGGGCTTAGCCTGACACCTTGCAGCTTTTGGTTACAGATCTCAGGAGACCCAGGACGACTGTGATCCTGGTGAGGTTGGGGCAGAAGGATGAGTACAGTATGGTCAGAGGCTAGTCCAGGCAGGGAGAACAGCACATGCAAATCAGAAGTGGGAAAACAGAAAATGTGTTTGTGGAAATGTTTGGGTTGTCAAGCACTGGTGGCTAGGTGCCTGTAGCTCCATGGTTAGACCACTGGCCCTGTGCATGAGGGTTGGCGAGTGTTGGTAAATAAGCCCTGAGCCTTGGTAAATGAGCCCAGACCTGTGTCGCGAAATTGTGATTTGCACATAGCTGGATAGGGAGGTGTCAATGGTTTTAAAATAAATGTGAGGCTAGGGCACTTCAGGGAGGACTGTGAGTTCTAGGATTAGAGGCTTGGACTGGGATCCTGAGCTTGGAAGAGACTAGATGACACTTAGGTGCTGGAAGGCAGGCAAGGGATAGGATGGATGGGAGTGCAGGGTGGAACAGAGGAGGGGAGTCGCCCTCTCCCATATGGCCACCCTCAGATTGCAGATCTGACTCAGAAGATCTTTGATCTTCGGGGCAAGTTCAAGCGGCCCACCTTGCGGAGGGTGCGAATCTCTGCAGATGCCATGATGCAGGCACTACTGGGGGCCCGGGCTAAGGAGTCCTTAGATCTGCGGGCCCACCTCAAACAGGTGAAGAAGGAGGACACTGAGAAGGTGAGTGTGGGTTAGAGCCAGGAGGGGGAGTGCTTAGGGGATGGCCTGTGGGTGGCAATAATCCTGGGGCCTGAGCACAGATGATTCTTAGAGTTGGGAGGAGAGGCAGCTAGCAAGGGGTCTTTTTTTGGAAATTATAGGAAGGAGATGGACATGCAAAAGGAAGACAGGAAGGAAGAGGAGAGGAGAGGAAGTGCATGGGGAGAGAGGAAGTAGCAAGGAGTAAGGAAGTGTCTTGTCTGAAGGAGGCAAGACGGGGAAGACAGGCAGATACAGCTGTCCCCCCTTATCCATGGGGAACATGTTCCAAGACCTTCAGCAGATACCAGAAGTCATGAGTTGTATCAACCCCTATGTACGATAAGTTGTTTCCTATACACACACACCTGGTGGAAAGTTCAATTTATAAGTTAGGCACAGTAAGAGATGAGCAATAATAACAAATAAAACAATTATAACAATATTCTGTAATGAACCTGTGAATGTGGTTTCTCTTTGTTTCAAAAATACCCTATTGAGGCTAGGTGTGGTGGCTCATTCCTGTAATCCTAGCACTCTGGGAGGCTAAGGCAGGTGGATTGCCTGAGCTCATGAGTTCAAGACCAGCCTGAGCCAGAGTGAGATTGCGTCTGTAAATATAGCCAGGCATTGTGGCTGGCACCTGTAGTTTCAGCTACTCTGGACGCTGAGGCAAGAGAATCCCTTGAGCCCAAGATTTTTTTTTTTTTTTTTAGCCCAAGAGTTTAAGGTTGTGAGCTGTGATACCACAGTGCCTTACCAAGGGTGACAAACAGAAATTCTGCCTCAAAAATAAATAAATAAATAAATAAAATAAATCCTGGACTCAGCGCCCATAGCACAGTAGTTATGGTGCCGGCCACATGCACCGAGGCTGGGGGGTTCAAACCCAGCCCAAGCCAGATAAACAACAATGACAACTGCAACAAAAAAATAGTCAGGAGTTGTTGGGCAGTGCCTGTGGCTCAATGAGTAGGGTGCTGGCCCCATATACCAAGGGTGGCAGGTTCGAACCTGGCCCTGGCCAAACTGCAAACAAAAAATAGCCGGGTGCTGTGAGGGCACCGTTAGTCCCAGCTACTTGGGAAGCTGAGGCAAGAGAATCACTTAGGCCCAAGAGTTTGAGGTTGCTGTGAGCCGTGATGCCATGGCACTCTGCCGAGGGCTACCTAGTAAAATTCTGTCTCAAAAAAAAAAAAAAAAAAATCCTGTTGTACTGTACTCATCCTTCTTTTCCTTGTGATGACGGACGATGCCTACGTGATGAGATGAAGTGAAGTGAATAACATAGGTATCATGATGTAGCATCAGGTTATTTATTGGATTTTTGATGACATGTCCAACTTTTAAATTATTTATTTCTGGAATTTTGAATTTAATTTTTTTTTGTAGCGACAGAGTCTCACTTTTATGGCCCTCGGTAGAGTGCCGTGGCCTCACACAGCTCACAGCAACCTCCAACTCCTGGGCTTAAGCGATTCTCTTGCCTCAGCCTCCCGAGTAGCTGGGACTACAGGAACCTGCCAGATGCCTGACTATTATTTTGTTGCAGTTTGTCTGGGCTGGGTTCGAACCTGCCACCCTTGGTATATGGGGCTGGCGCCCTACCCACTGAGCCACAAGCGCCGCCTGAGCATTTAATATTTTTGAACCATGGTTGATCTCACAGAATTGAAACTGCAGATAGGGAAACTGTATATAACTGGGGCTTTGGGGGGGCTACTATAATAGGAAAAGAAGGAAGGAAATGAGAAAGAAGTTGATGAAAGAGGCTGCAAGTAGAATGGGGAAGACAGGACGTGTTTGAAAGAGGCAGCAAGTGTGTGAAGGAGGCAGTAAGTGTGTGAAGGAGGCAGTAAGTGTGTGAAGGAGGCAGTAAGTGTGTGAGGGAGACAGGAAGTGCGTGGGAAAATTGGCAGGGATTGTCTAAGGGAGTGGTTCTCAACCTGTGGGTGACCCATTTGTAACAATGAAAATACATTGTTATGTATGTTATGTATGTTACATCAGATAGTTACATTACGATTCATAACAGTAGCAAAATTACAGTTATGAAGTAGCAACGAAAATAATTTTATGGTTGGGGGTCACCACAACATGAGGAACTGTATTAAAGGGTCATGGCATTAGGAGGCATTAGGAAGGTTATGAACCACTGGTCTAAGGGGACAAGGAGTGCACTGAAAGTTGGACAGGCACCCAGAGGAGAATTGCCCAGCAGGCTAGAGGGAAGGTGGAAGATGCCTGTGGGACCCTAACCTCTCCTGTGCCCGCAGGAGAACCGAGAAGTGGGAGACTGGCGCAAGAACATTGATGCACTGAGCGGAATGGAGGGCCGCAAGAAAAAGTTTGAAGGCTGAGCCTGCCTGTCTGCTACCATGGCCCCGTGTATGGCCCTGAGGAATAAAGTGTCTCTCTGAGCTAGAGGTGGCTGCATGTCTGTTACTCTGGGGCTTAGGCAGGAGAGATAAGAAAACTGAGGGCCAGGCTCCCCCTAGCCATGCTGCAGGTCAGGAATAAGATGACTCTTCAATATGGGGCTCCTCTGCGCCATGTGAGGTACACAGAAATGTCAAGATGAACATACAAAGAGAGAGACATATAGAGACAGAGGGACATACTAGCAACAGAGAGAACCAGGTGGAGACCCAAAGAGAGAGAGTGCAAACATGGAAACAGAAGGAAGTGCAAAGCAAGGGGGGGATAAAAAGACACAATTATACTCATGGTGAGTCATGGAGACAATGAAGACCCTATAAGAGGCAAAATTAGGCTGGGTGTGGTGGCACTTCAGGAGGCTGAGGTGGGAGAATTGCTTGAGGCCAGGAGTTCAAGACCAGCCTGAGCAAGAGCAATACTAAATCTCCATAAAAAATAGAAAAATTATCTGGGTGTGGTGGTAGGTGCCTGTAGTCCCAACTATATAGAAGGCTGAGCCTAGGAGTTTGAATTGATGTCAGCTGTGATGACACCAAGGCACTCTACCTGGGATGATGGTGAAAGACTGTCTCAAAAAACAAAACAGATGGGGTGGTGCCTGTGGCTCAGTGAGTAGGGCACCGGCCCCATATGCCGAGGGTGGCAGGTTCAAACCCAGCCCCGGCCAAACTGCAACAGAAAAATAGCCGGGCGTTGTGGCGGGCGCCTGTAGTCCCACCTGCTTGGGAGGCTGAGGCAAGAGAATCATGTAAGCCCAGGTGTTGGAGGTTGCTGTGAGCCGTGTGATGCCACGGCACTCTACCCGAGGGCGGTACAGTGAGACTGTCTCTACAAAAAAACCCCAAAAAACAAAACAGACATAAATTGAGAGGCAAAGGGGGAGAACTGTGGACTCAAAGAGACATTGAGAAAGAGCTAGAATATGGGGACATGATTCCAGAGCCAAAGAGAGACAGAAATGCGGCCATCAGCGGAAAGAAATTCACAGAGCTCCAGCAAACCACACACACTGAGAGGCAGGTATACAGAGATACCCACAGAAATGCAGAGACACAAACACATGGAGAAACACAGAGGAAAACATCCTGAGAATCTGGAAAGTGACAGAGCGATGCAGAGAGAGCCTAAGACAAAGATCCAAAGGGAACCCTGAGAAATGCACAGATACAGAAATACAAAGACAGACCAGGAGAGACGGAGATACCAAGACCCACAGAGGTATGAAGAAGCCTGCTGTCCAGGGCTGGCTTGAACCTAGAGTTCAAGGTCATGGAAAGGGGTTGAGGGATACCAAAAAAGATCAGTGTCAGATGGAGGTGGGGAGTTGGGAGGGTAGGTCTTGCCAGCCTAATTGACACCCCATCCTCTTCCCCTCCCCCTCCACACCTGCTTCCCAGCTTTAGTGCCTGTTGTCACTAGGGTGGAATTCTGGTGGCAGACAAAAGAGTGGGGGTGGGGAGGGGGAGACTGAGAGGTAGACAGAGACATACAGAGATACACAGATGGAGAGCCACAGAGACAAGAAAGAGACAGCGACAACAGAAGCAGGATTACAGAGATGGAGGCCCAGATGGACACAGAATGAGGGAACAGAGAGATAGAAACAGGAAGTAGCCCTTGTACACTTTTTCATTAAGCATTGTCCAAAGGCCTACTGTGTGCTGGGCCTAGGATGTCAACACACAGGATGCCTTTTGCTCTAAGCTGGGAGATATTGTAAAACTCCATGGGGAGCCGGAGGTGGGGGCTGCTGTGCTGGGCAGGATGATGGGGTGGGGGAGGGGCTCTGCAGCTGTCAGGAGGCACTCCAGCTCTGTGTGGAGCCAGAGGTGGCAGGACGGTCTCTAAGCCTTTAGACCCGTGTTTGAGCAAAAGAATTCTGTCTCTCTCCCTGCCCCCCAGGGCGGGGCTGAGTGTCCCTCTATAAATCCCTGGGTTGTCTCAGCGGCTCAGAAAGGCTCAGCTCCACATTTCCAGCATCTGCAGACCCAGCCTTAGGTAAGGGGCCCTACAGGGCTCTGTGTCTCCACAGTGTCCTTGAGGGTGGGCAGGAGAGAGGTGGGAAAGCTGAGGGGTGCTGAGAAGAGGTGTGGAGGTAGAGGGGGCATAAAAATGAAGGTCTGGGAATTTGAGAGGCTTGATTTTAGGAGAACTCGGGATGGATGGGAAAGTATTAGGATTTGTGGGTTACAGAATCTGGGGGTATCAGGATTTGGATGGTCAGGAATATAACTTCCTTAGGATCTCAGAGGTCTCAGAGTCTAGGAAAATCTCAAAATTCAGAGATATATGGCTCCGTGCCTGTAGCTCAATGGGCTAAGGCGCCAGCCACATACACCAGAGCTGGTGGGTTTGAATCTGGCCCGGGCCTGCCAAACAACAATGACAATTACAATAAAAAAATAGCCAGGTGTTGAGGCAGGCGCCTATAGTCCCAGCTACTTGGGAGGCTGAGGCAAGAGAATCACTGAAGCCCAGGAACTGGAGGTTGCTGTGAGCTATGATGCCCCAGCACTCTACCCAGGGCAACAGCTTGAGGCTCTGTCTCAAAAAAGAAACAAACAAAAAACAACAAAAAAAATCAGAGATATCTGAGCTTGAAGGTCAAGCAGTCTGAACATTAGGATTTCAGGTCTCAGACTCTGAGGATATCACGAGGACTGGGCCAGGGGTATTAGAATTGGGGATTTGGGGAACGGAGGCCTCAGATTCTGAGGTTTTAAAATGGAAAGTACCAACATTTGAAGTGTCACAGTTTGGGATATCATGAATTTGGCCTCTGAGTTTGGGTATCAAGGTTTTAGGGGTCTTTTTTTTTTTGTAGAGACAGAGTCTCACTGTACCGCCCTCGGGTAGAGTGCCGTGGCCTCACACAGCTCACAGCAACCTCTAACTCCTGGGCTTACGCGATTCTCTTGCCTCAGCCTCCCGAGCAGCTGGAACTACAGGCGCCCGCCACAACGCCCAGCTATTTTTTGTTGTTGTTGCAGTTTGGCCGGGGCTGGGTTTGAACCCGCCACCCTCGGCATATGGGGCTGGCGCCCTACTCACTGAGCCACAGGCACCGCCCAATTTTAGGGGTCTTTTAATCTTGAAGTTTCAGAATTTAGAAAGTATTAAAACCTGGGGGTCTTAGGCTATCCAAGCCCATATCCAGATTATCAAGTACTGGGGCATGGTGGGTGGCTCATGTCTGTAATCCCAGCACTTTGGAAGACCAAGATGGGAGGATTGGTTGAGGTCAGGAGTCTGAGACCAACCTGGGCAACACAGGCAACACAGACCCTGTCTCTAAAAAAAAAAAAAATTTTTTTAAGTTAGCGGGGCATGGTGGCATGTACATGTAATCCCAGCTATGCAGGTGGCAGAGGCCCGAGGGTCACTTGAATACAGGAGTTTGAGGCTGTAATAAGGAGCTACAATGTCATCACTGTGCTACAGCCTGGGCAACACAGTGAGACCCTTTCTCAAAAATAAAATAAAACAAATAAGATAAAGATAAAATAAGAATTGGGGTCTCAAACAGGAGATATGGCTGGGGTCAGAGACTAGGGCATCATAAACTGGGCTCTCAGAATTTGTGGGTATTGGAATTTGGAGGGCCTCTTAACCTGGGCACCTTGGAGTGCCTGGGGATCTGAAAAGTTGGGAGATTTCAAGTATGTAGGGTCAGGATGAGATCCAGGGCAGAATGCACCCATATCCTCCATGGGTATGGGTGAAGGTGAAAAGAGGTGACAGGTGGGAAGATAACCAGCCAAAGGGGAGGAGCTGGGTGTGAGAGGGAACAGGCGTGACTCACTGTCCCCAAGCCCCCTCTCCTCAAATCCCTTGTTAGGAAATGTCCTCTCTTTCACCGTCTGCGGCATTCCCCTAAAATAGCCCCTGGGGGTGGGGCAACTATTGTCTTCAGGCCACCGTCCCTTCTCAAATATCTCTTCCTAATCCCAACTCAGATCGGGTTCCTTGGACCTGTCATAAGACAAAAAGGACAGCTGTGGTGGGGGGCGGGGTGTGTGGTCCCGGTCTGCGCCCAGACCACACCTCTCGTACCCTGTCCCCAGGCTCGGCCTACGATTCCATGACCCGCCCCTCCTCCCTCAGACCCTGGGGTCCGGACACCCAGGCCCCGCCTCCTTCGGGACCCCAGCCCACTCGGCCTTTTCTCTCTGGCCTTAGGTCACACCAGGATGTCAGACACCGAAGAGCAGGAATATGAGGAGTGAGTGATGCTGACGGGGGCGGGTGGTGGTGGTGGCTTAGAGAAGTAGAGAGACCCTCTTACTCGCCACAAAATGACTAACTCTCCTCCACCCTTCTGTCCTTCCGACCCTGGGTTCACAGGGAGCAGCCAGAAGGTGAGTGTGGAGTGGGCTGGCCTTAGGGGGTGGGGACACCGCTCTAATCCTAGCCTGCGGGAGGATACAGGAGGTGCGGCACCTGGCGGAAGGGGGCGGGTTAGTCCTTGGGGACCCGCGTCTAGCTCCCCAGTCCCGCCTCTGTGCAGAGGTGGAAAGAAACCTTGTGTCGGTGTGCGGCCAAATCCCGGAGGGGTCACCCTGCCCCGCTGAGACTCGAACCCTGGTTTCTGGCTACCCATCCCTCCCCCAACTCCCCTTAAGTCCTAACACCTCCTCCTCTCTGCCCTCATCTCCTTCTAGAAGAAGAGGCTGCGGAGGAGGAGGAAGGTGAGGTTGGAGCTTCACGCCGAGGCCCCGGGGCCGGGTGGGGGCCGGTACGCTCGAGCCGGGGCGGAGGCGGGGGCTCCCGAGGGCCTCGGCCCCTGTTCCTTAACAACCTCTCGGTCTCTCCTCTCTCCCCTCCCGCCCGCGTGCGGTCGCTCACCTCCTGCACTCCCCACACCCTCGCTTCTCCCGCCACCCCCTATCCCCCAGCTCCCGAAGAGCCGGAGCCGGTGGCAGAGCGAGGTAACTGCAGCTGCTTCGCTTCCCGAGACCGATTTCGGGGGCCCCGAGGGACTCCCGATATCATCTGGCCTCTACTTCCCAGATCTTCCCCCATCCCTACCCCGTAACCCACCCCCTGGCCCGGTCCTTTAAGCCCGGGAGAGCCCGGAGCCCTCTTGTGGCCGCGAAGGGAAATCGCCAGACTGTGGCTTTAACCCTTTCCCTTCCTTCTTAAAGGGACCGACACCCAAGCCTTCTTCCCCAGCATGGAGGAATACTTATAGAAGGGTTGGATGTTTGCGGAGAGTCATCATCCCGTCCCCTCTCATCTTTGTCTGTTATTTTCTCCCTCATATACATTCAAAGCTTGGGGGTTGGAATTTAGGGCTGCAGAACTGGAAGTCCTGTGTTCCCAAGAGGAAAGGGGCTGGGGACAGAACTCTGGGGTCACTGAATGAAGAGAGATGTTGGACCCCCGCACTGCTGGGTTCCGGTGGAGGAGGGAAGAAGCTTTGGATATATAAACGGGAAAAGGTCTGGGGGGCGGAGGGGGGTGGCCTCCTGGGTTCCCAGAAAGCTGGGGTGGGAGGTCACACCAGTTCTGAATGTATATCTGATGCGTGTGCCCCTCTTCCTCCTTATGGCCACCCTGTCTTCCATTCCCCCTTTTCTTCTCCCTATACCCCTCCCCCAGAACTGGAGTCCAGAGTTCTCCTCTGGGCTCCTGGGGGCCGAGGCTTGGGCGGGGGGCTCCCTTCCCAGGGTGCGTCAGGCCTAGTCTCATACCTAAAACTCTTGCTAATTATGTCTTTGTGTTTCCCCACTACCAACAGAAGAGGAGCGCCCCAGGCCAAGGTGAGATCCTATGGGCGTGGGGGTCCCATTCCCTCCACCTCCGGAGACAGGGCTCGGGAAAGGCAGAGATGGAGGGGGGAAACTGACAACAAGGAGACCATAGTCAACCACTCCTTCCAGCAAATATTTCTGGGAACTTCCCACTATGTTTGGCAGATCAGCCATGTCTGCTGCCTCATTGGGGAAACAGAACCGACACAGTGATGGAAGCCCAGGGTACCAGAGTAACATGGGGGTGGGGAGCTATGTTTGCCTGAGGCAGTCCAGGAAGGCTTTCCAGGGGAGATGATGCCTGAGTCCTGAGCGACAAAGTCTTCACTACCTGAAGGAGGTAGAAGGGACATTGCTGACAGAGAAAGCTGTGGTATGTGCAATATCCAGTGTCTGGAGAGAGACCAGTCCTGGGAACAGATGTGGATGTGGACGTGGATCATTGAGAGCCCACAGTGCTGACCTGGCATGGTGGCTTAGGCCTGTAATCCTAGCACTCTGGGAGGCCGAGTAGATTGCTTGAGCTCATGAGTTTGAGACCAGCCTGAGCAAAAGCGAGGCTCCTGTCTCTACTAAAAATAGGAAAAAGAAAAACTGAGATAAGAGGATCACTTGAGCCCAGGAGTTGGAGGTTGCTGTGAGCTATGACACCATGGCACTCTACCCAGGATGACAGCTTGAGACTCTGTCTTAAAAAACAAAAACAGGGATGGCGCCTGTGGCTCAAAGGAATAGGGTGCTGGCCCCATATGCTGGAGGTGGCGGTTTCAAACCCAGGCTCGGCCAAAAACTGCAAACGAAAACAAAAATAAAAAGCAGGGTGGCACCTGTGGTTCAGTGAGTAGGGTGCTGGCCCCATATACCCAGGGTGGCCGGTTCAAACCCGGCTCTGGCCAAACTGCAACAAAAAATAGCTGGACGTTGTGGCGCATGCCTGTGGTCCGTCCCAGTTAATTGGGAGGGTGAAGCAAGAGAATCGCCTAAGCCCAAGAGCTGGAGATTGTTGTGATCTGTGATGCCACTGCACTCTACTGAGGGTGACCAAGTGAAACTCTGTAAAAAAAAACAAACAAGGGCCCACAGTGCTGAGAGGAGGTCTGGGGATTGGGTGGGGGGTTGATACTGGGGCCAAGGCTTGGAGATACAAGTAAGAAGCAATCCATATAGGGGAAAATACCAGATGCAGAACTTTTGTGGGCCTGGGTGGGTAGAGGTGTAGATTTCATTGTGGCTAGAGTATAGGATTCAAGAAGAGGCAGGGCCATGGAGCTAAGGGGTAGGGCTTCACTTCTCTCCTGGGAGCCATGGAAAGGTTTTGAGCAGAGGTGCCCCTGGCCCAGCTCTAGGTGAGAGCACAGAAGCACTGGGGAACACAGGTGTGCTTTAGGGTCAGGGAGGGCTTGTTGGTGCAGGAGAGGCCACCAGGTGGAGTATGGCAGGGGAAGGGCATTGCAGGCAGAGGGCACAGCACCACAGCCCAAAGGCCTGGTGGTGCAAAAATGCATGATGTGGCCAGGGAACCAGGAAATGTTGTGCGTGTCTGTGAGTGAGGGGAGAAGATGGTGGTGAAATTGGCTGGGGCCAGATGGGGAAGGGCTTTGAACACCAGCCTGGTTGCTTTGCTTTTATGCTAAACATAGTGTGGCCTCAAGGGGAGGGACAGGATTAGCGCTGGGTATTAGAAAGGTCCCTCTGTGCTTGGCATCTGTAGCTCAAGCGGCTAAGGGGCCAGCCACATGCAGAGCTGGCGGATTCAAATCCAGCCTGGGCCTGCCAAACAACGACAACTACCAAAAAAAAAAAAAAAAAAATAGCCGGGTGCTGTGGCGGGTGCCTGTAGTCCTAGCTACCTGGGAGGCTGAGGCAAGAGAATTGCTTAAGTCCCAATAGTTGGAGGTTGCTGTGAGCTGTGATGCCATGGCACTCTACCCAGGGCAACAGCTTGAAGTGCTGTCTCAAAAAAAAGAAAAAGGAAGTTTCCTCTGGAGTCATAAAGGAGGATAAGCTACATGCTGGAGGCAGGGAGGCCAGAGGAGAGGCTGGAGTGTAGTGCAGGTGTAAGGGGAAGCGCCTTAAGCTGGGGGCAGGGACCATGGTTGGAAAGGAGAGGATGGGCTGGGAAGGACTCAAAGGCTAGGAAGCAGGGCTTGGAAATTACAGGGGCCAGGAGAGGAGGAGGTGAGGACAACTCCCAGAAGCTTCTGGGCTGGGGAACTAAACAGATGCTGGAGCTGCAGCCTCCTTCTTGGAGAAGTTGGGGAGCCTCATTGGAGAACAGTGGGTGGGAAGGTGGGAAATATTCAGGAGATATCTCTTAATGTGAGTTTGGGGCTCAGGAGAGAGTCTGAGCTGGAGACAGAGTTGGTGAGTCCTCCCTAATGGATGATGATTGATGTCACTGGAGTGAATGCCATCCATCATGAGAGTGCCTCTGAGTGAAGAGGAGGGCAGAGGAAACCGCTTGAGGCTTCCAAGAGGGACAAAGAGACATGGGACAGCCAGAGAGGTGGATGGCAGATGGGGAAAAGGTGCTGCCTCAGGAACTGAGGAAAGGGAGAATTCCCAGGAGGTGGGAGAGCCAATGGGAGGAAACCAAAGAGACCTTAACTGAAATTCTTTTACTAGGCACATTTTTTAAGTACAAAGAAGCAGGTAAAATTAATTTACATAGCATATTCTATTAAGGCTGTTATATCTGAGATTTTACCACTTCAAGATGCAGTCAATAGAAAATATTTCTAACTAGGTATTTCCATCCTTCTGTTGGCACCACGTCATTGGTGTCCCATGAAGGTTCTTTTCGATTCGGACCCCCCACATTTAAGGGAGTCGGGAGACAGGTGTCTGCCGCAGGGGACAGCTGCAGTCCCTGGTGAGGTCAGGGAGGCCAGGCTACTCATGTTCTTCATCCCCTTCTGTCCATTCAGCCGTCCAATGGTGCCTCCTTTGATACCCCCTAAGATCCCAGAAGGGGAGCGTGTGGACTTCGATGTAAGTAACTCCCCTGCTTCAGACACGTTGCTAACTTGTCTTTAGAACGCCTTCCTGCCCTTTGGGAAAAGGCGCCTCCTAACTCCCGCTTTTGGGAAAATCGTCCAGCGTCAGAACACAGGGCTTGGCTGCCATCTGCTGGGACCGTCCTAGAACGCCTCTTGCTGGGAAGGGAGGGCTCCCGTGCTTCTCGAGGTCTCAAGGGGCTGCGCCTTTGCCCACAGGACATCCACCGGAAGCGCATGGAGAAGGACCTGCTGGAGCTGCAGACGCTCATCGACGTGCATTTCGAGCAGCGGAAGAAGGAGGAAGAGGAGCTGATTGCACTGAAAGACCGTATTGTGAGTGGGTGTGTGTGTGTGGGGGGCTGCCGGGTAACCCCTCTCTACACCTTCTTTCCTTGCTCTGTGTGGGTCCCCCAGGTTTTGGGAGCTAATGGGAATTTACTCAATTTACCCACGCTCAACCCTGTGTTATCTCCACTCTTAGCCTACTCTGGGGAGGGGGTTACTGGGGAAGGGGATTTCTGGACCCCCAACATTCTTCTTCCTCGTCCAGGAGCGACGCCGGGCTGAGAGAGCTGAGCAACAGCGCTTCCGAACAGAGAAGGAACGCGAGCGGCAGGCAAAGCTGGCGGTGGGTGCCTCCTCTTCCCTCCCAGACTGAACATTCCATTTTTCATTTCTGATACCCTCTGTGGTTCTGAAAAAGCTCCCAGGCTGTATTATTTAAGGATCTTTCTGTTGGAAAGAGTAGAAATCCCAACCCAAACTGGATTCAGCAGAAAGAGAATTTTTGTTAGTTCATATAACTAGAGTTTATCTTGCTTCAGGCATGGCTGGATCAAGGGACTTAAATGATATCATAAAGGCTGAGCTATTCTCTTCCCAACCCTTTTGTTGACACTAGGATGACAAAATACTTTTGGTTTGCCTGGGACTTTCCTGGTTTTAGCCCCCAAAGTCCAGTTTTCCCTTAGACTCAGGCAAGCGGGAATAGTTGGCCATCCTACTGGACAGCTTAAACTCCTCTTTTGTCTCTCTCCTGCATTTAGGCTGTTCACATGTCTACCATGAAAGTGATCAGTGGCGAGCTGGGGGAGAGGGGAGAGTGGTTAGAATTCTTTGACTGGGGCGGCGCCTGTGGCTCAAGGAGTAGGGCGCCGGTCCCATATGCTGGAGGTGGCGGGTTCAAACCCAGCCCCGGCCAAAAAAAAAAAAAAAAAAAGAATTCTTTGACTGGTTTAGGCCTTGGAAATATCTCCTACCTTGGCATCAAGGAATGGGTCTCCAGCCCAACCACCTTTAAAGACTAAAAGTAGGCTAGGAGCCAGACATGGTGGCTCATGCCTGTAATCCCAGCACTCTGGGAGGCTGAGGAGGGTGGATTGCTCGAGCTCAGGAGTTTGAGGCCAGCTTGAGCAACAGCAAGATGCTGTCTCTACTAAAAATAGAAAAACTAGCTGGGTGTCATGATGGGCACTTATCCTCCTAGCTACGTGGGAGGCTGAGGCAGGAGGATCTCTTGAGCCCAGGAGTTTGAGGTTGCTGTGAGCTAGGCTGATGACATGGCACTCTAGCCTGGGCAACAGAGTGAGACTCTGTTCCAAAATAAATGAATGAATGAATAAATAAATAAATAAATAAAAGTAGGGTAAGGGTGGCAGGCAGAATAAGGACTCCCCAAAGACATCCACATCCTACTCACCGGAGTCTGGGAGTATATTACCTTAAACAGCAAAGGGGTTTTTAAGAGATGTGATTAAGTAAGACTCTCCAGATAGGAAGATTGTTATTAAGGGTGGGAATAATGCCAACACATGGATTTTTTTTTTTTTTTATTTTGAAACAGAGTCTCACTCTGTTACCCAGGCTAAAGTGCCATGGTCAGCCTAGCTCCCAGCAACCTCAGACTCCTGGGCTCAAGTGATCCTCCCACTTGGCACCACGTTAAAGATCATGTGGATCTTTAACAAAGGGAAGGAAGGTCAGATCGAGAGAGATCTGCAAATGAGACACTGCTGCCTTTGAAAGGGGAGGAAAGGGCTACAGCCCAGAACTGCAGGTGGCACCTAGAAGCTGGGAAAGGGAAGGGAACAGATTCTCCCCTGGAGCCTCCAGAGAGAACCAGCTCTGTTCACCATTTGATTTGATTTAATTTATTATTATTATTTTTTGAGGCAGAATCTCAGTATGTCACCCTCGGTAGAGTGCCATGGCATCACAGCTCATAGCCACCTCTAACTCTTGTGTTCAAGTGATTCTCTTGCCTCAGCCTCCCAAGTAGCTGGGACTACAGACACCTGACATGATGCCTGGCTATTTTTTTTGTTTGTTTTTGTTTTGAGACGGAGTTTCACTCCATTGCCCTCCGTAGAGTGCTGTGGCGTTACAGCTCACAGCAACCTCCAGCTCTTGGGCTTAGGCGATTCTCTTGCCTCAGCCTCCCAGTAGCTGGGACTACAGGTGCCCGCCACAATGCCTGGCTATTTTTTGTTGCAGTTTGGCTGGGGCTGAATTTGTACCCGCCACCCTTGGTATATGGGGCCGGTGCCCTACTCACTGAGCCACAGGCGCCGACCTTTTTTTTTTTTTTTTTTGTCTTTTGCAGTTGTCATTTTTTTTTTATCAGGCCAGGGCCAGGTGAAAACCCGCCTGCCTTGGTGTATGTGGCTGGCACCCTAACCACTGATCTATGGATGCTGGGACACACCTTTTGATTTTAATCCAGAGAAACTCGTTCACACCTACAGAATTGTAAGATAATAGCCTTGCACTGTTTTAAGCTACTAAGTATGAAAATTATAGCAGCAATGGGAAACTAATTCAGATAGTGCCTTCAGACAGGCAGGAAACCATGCCCACCTGACCATCCTTTCAGTGGGGAGAGGAGGCTTAGTGTGGATAAGCCACCCTGCTGATGTATGCACTTTGGTCTGTCTGGAATATTGCAATGCCTTCCCTAAATGTTCTAGAACCCCTTCTTCAGGCTCAAGCTCATCAGCATCTTTAGTACTTTCCCTACCAGTTCAATCGTCGGTGACATTTTCTTTTTATACTCCCACATAATCTTCATTATAACAACATCCTCATTGTTACAAGGAAGTGAAAATTACACAAAATAGTAACTTGGAGAATAATATTCTCCAAAATATTGGAAATGTATGTCCTCAGGAAAGAGATTATTAAAGAGGTTATTCCACCCAAAATAGCATGTTATTTTCACCTGTCAATTACAATCTTGGACAAGATAAGAAAGTTTAGCATTAGTGGAAGAATCATATTTCATTTATTGTGCATCAATGTTGAAACATTAAAAACCATTTAGTTTTATGAATCAAGTTTATTAGCCTAAAGCCTAAATAAAGCATTTTGAAATTCACTATGTGCTCCATGGTCACAAGCACTCAAGAAGCATTACTTTTATCTAATATAGTACTCTTAGAGTTATGGTTTCTTTAAAGATGGAGGCTATTTATTTATTTTATTTTATTTTATTTTTTGTAGAGACAGAGTCTCACTTTATGGCCCTCGGTAGAGTGCCATGGCATCGCACAGCTCACAGCAACCTCCAACTCCTGGGCTTAAGCGATTCTCTTGCCTCAGCCTCCCGAGTAGCTGGGACTACAGGCACCCGCCACAACGCCCGGCTATTTTTTGGTTGCAGTTTGGCCGGGGCTGGGTTTGAACCCGCCGCCCTCGGTATATGGGGCGGGTGCCTTACCGACTGAGCCACAGGTGCCGCCCAGATGGAGGCTATTTAGTGTACATTGCTTTCAATATTTATGTGACCTTTCAGATAGGAGTTATCTTTACTGTCCTCTGATATCTATTGGTGACATTTGTTAACCTCCTGAAAATGAATTTTCATCTCGAAATTAAGGGAGGCCAAGGCTCAGAGGGGTTAAGTATCTGGGCAGCAGTCACATAGCAAGCATTGGCTAGTCAGGCTGGGGGTGGGGATGCAGAAAAAGCAAGCATTTCCCCCCTCCCTCTTCATTTTAATTTTTGCTGGGAGAGTGGAAGAGACTCAAGGGTGATCACACAGGCAGGCCTAGAGGGGCCAGGAGGGAGGCTCCGGCATCTCTGCCAGTTCTAATATTCCCCTTGTGCTTCAGGCACAGGAGTAATGGATCCTTGAGCCTCAGCTTCACTCAGAGGAGAAGTGAGCTCCGTCCTTCCCATCCCTGCTCCCTGGGTTCTGGGGGGAGCCTATGAGGTTAACCCCTTTCTACCCACAGGAGGAGAAGATGCGGAAGGAAGAAGAAGAGGCCAAGAAGCGGGCAGAGGATGATGCCAAAAAGAAGAAGGTTCTGTCCAACATGGGGGCCCATTTTGGAGGTTACCTGGTCAAGGTGAGTTCAGCATACAGGAACCAGAGGTTTAAGTCTGGTTTCAGATGGAGGACAGGAGTATGAATTTCTGGGTCTGAGGGAGGACGGGTTGGGGGCTGGGACCCCAGGGTCTGAGGGAGGACAGGGCTGGGGATAGGACCCCTGGGCCTGGGGGAGGAGGGGCTGGGGAAAGGACCCCTGGGTCTGGGGACAAAAATCCTTGGTCTGAGAGAGAAAGGGCTTGATCTCTGGGTCTGAGGGAAGAGGGGTTGGGGCTGGATCCCTGGGTCTGAAGGAGGAGAGGATCTGACCCACCTCTTCGGGGATTTGAACCTCAGCTCAAGGTGCCCTCTCCCTAACCCTCAGGCAGAACAGAAACGTGGTAAACGGCAGACAGGGAAGGAGATGAAACTTCGAATCTTGTCTGAGCGCAAGAAGCCTCTGGAAATCGACTACATGGGGGAGGAACAGCTTCGGTAGGTGCTGTGGGGGGGCTCAGGGCCGGAGGGGTCTGGATCTGAGGCAGAGGCAGAGGGATAAGAACACTGCCCAAACCTAGGTGGGAAGATGACCTGGGTCTGAGCCCTGCTGCTGTGTGACTTTGGGCAAACAGCTCACCCTCTCTGGGCCCTGCTGCCTTCCTTTCTGTGAAAGATGTCACTGATAGAGAATCCACTTCTGGTGGCTGTGTGGCCTGTAGAATCTAGCAGGTGACATGGAGGAGAACACAGCCAGACAAGCCACCCCCCCCAGTTTAGGAGAGTTCGTTAACTTAGTGGTGCACCACTGGAGCTCAGTGAAGTCAGATGTGCTGGGCTGAGGCTCTGCCTGGCTTCTTCCATCACAACCCGCTGCCCCACCAGGCAGACGGCCCAGGAGCTGTCAGACTGGATCCACCAACTGGAGTCGGAGAAGTTTGACCTGATGGCAAAGCTGAAGCAGCAGAAATATGAGGTGGGATCAGCCTCTACAGGGGGCCCCAAGCCAGGTGGGGCCAGTAGGGGAGGACAGGGCAGGGCAGAGGTAGGCGGCCCCCCACTGCCTGTCCCAGCATCTCTCTCCTGCTCCGCAGATCAACGTGCTGTACAACCGCATCAGCCACGCCCAGAAGTTGTGAGTGTGACCTGCTTCCCCCCCCACTGCAGCCTCTTAGGGCCTTTCTCCTTCCCTCTGTGGGTGCCCATCCCTGGGCCTTGTTGGGTATCTGCCCCTTTCCCTGTCTCTGTCTTTTGTTCTCTGGGACACTTTTCTTCCCTATCCTCCTCTCTGTTCTTGGTGTCTCAGGTCTCAGTCCCTTCTTCGTGTCTTTTTAAACTTGGGTCCTTGAGAAGGTGAGGGATAGGCAGTCTTGTCCTCCCAGAGGACATTGGGCAATGTCTGCAGAGACTTAGTTGTCACGACTGGACAGGGGACTACAGGCATCTAAAATGTAGAGGCAGGGGATGCTGCTCAACACCCTACAATGCACAGGACAGGGCCCCACACAGCAAAGAATGATCTAGTCCCAAATATCTATCCAGCTGAGGTTGGGACCGTTTCCTCTCAGTCTCTCTCTCTGTTTTCCTCTCTTGCTCTCTTACTCTCTGGCTCTGCCCTCTTTCTCTCTCATTGTCTCTCTTTTACCCCAACCTCCCCTGGCCCCTCTTGCACATTACTCACCCTCAAATCACCCAACTCTTCTTCCCCACCACCCTGGCCCTTTACTCATAAATGTTGATCAGCACCTGCGTGAGCATCCTGAACTCCCTCATGTCAAGGAGGCATTTAACCAGCCAACACCCCACCTCGATTGTTAAATCTGAATGAGATGCCAGTTGAATGCCTTTGCCCAAATCTTTCTTTGAGCAGGGAGGGCTAAAATTTTAGGGGTGGACTTCCTGAGTTGGGAGCTCAAGGGTAGGTAGGGCCACTCTTTCCTGATAGCACATTTCTTTCTTCTCCTACAGCCGGAAGGGGGCAGGGAAGGGCCGAGTTGGAGGCCGCTGGAAGTGAGCATGACAGGGCAGTGCACCACCTTGAGGCACCCAGGAACCTTGGACTATTTGTTCTATCTGAGGCTTGAAATAAATGGTCCTCCCTGAAGACATCTGCTGAGTTCTTTGATGTTATTATTGTTTTTTTTTTTTGAGACAGAGTCTTACTAGGTCACCCTTGGTAGAGTGCTGTGGCATTACAGCTCATAGCAACCTCAAACTCTTGGGCTTAAGTGATTCTCTTGCTTCAGCCTCCCAAGTAACTGTGACTACAAGCGCCCAACACAACACCCAGCTATTTTTTTTGGTTGTAGTTGTCATTGCTGTTTGGCAGGCCTGGGCTGGGTTTGAACCCGCCAGCTCCGGTGTATGTGGTTGCATCCTAGCCACTGAGCTACAGGTGCCAAGCCAGATGTTATTTATTTATTTATTTATTTTTGTTGTTTTTTTTTATTGTTGTTGTTGCAGTTTTTGGCCAGGGCTGGGCTTGAACCCGCCACCTCCAGCATATGGGGCCAGCACCCTATTTCTTTGAGCCACAGGTGCCACCCCGAGCCAGATGTTATTATTGTTGATATGCTTCTGGCCTCTCACAGTTGATCGACTTATTATCACCAAGGAGTTGTTGCTTGGTGATAATATATCACTGACAGTTACATCAACAGTCACTGAAATGGGCCAGATGCAGTGCTCATGCCTGTAATCCCAGCACTCTGGGAAGCCCAGGGTGGGGGATCCCTTGAGCTCAAGAATTTGAGCCCAGCCTGAGCAGGAGCATGACCCCATCTGCATCAAAAAAAAATAGAAAAACAAGCTGGGCATTGTGGGAAGCTCCTGTAGTCCCAGGTACTCAGGAGGCTGAGGCCGGAGGATCTCTTGAGCCCAAGTGTTTGAGGTTGCTGTGAGCTAGGTTGATGCCACGGCACTCTAGCCTGGGGGACAGTGAGATTCTGTCTCACTAAAACAAACAAAGCAAAAACAAAAACCGTCACTAAAATGATATGTCAAGTTGAACCTTCACACACTGCTGTGGGAATGTAAAATGGTGCAGCCTCTTTGGAAAACAGTCCGGCAGTTCCTCAAAAAGCGACATAGAATTACTATCTGACCCAGGCATTTCACGTATATGTCCAGGAGAACCAAAAACATGTGTCCACACAGAAACTTGGCATAGGCTGGGCATGGTGTCTCACTCCTGTAATTCTAGCACTCTGGGAAGCCAAGGTAGGCGAGTTTCTTGAGCTCAGGAGTTTTGAGACCAGCCTGAGCAAGAGTGAGTCCCTGTTTCTACTTAGAAAAGTTAGCCAGGTGTTATGGTGGGCACCTATAGTCCCAGCTACTTGGGAGACTGAGGCAGGAGGATCTCTTGAGCCCAGGAGTTTGGGGTCGTGAGCTAGGTTGACACCATGGCACCCTAGCCTGGGGCAAGTGTGAGTTTCCAAAAAAAGAAGAAGAAGAATTGAGGCTTCTTTTGCCTTTCTTTCTGCTTTCATCTATAAGATCACTTCATGGGCACAATATGATTTCTGGAGCTTTAGCCATCATATCCACTTTCTAGGAAGAATGATGGCAGAAGGAGTGATCAGAAATGTGTACCCCTTAGCTGAATCATTTTTATCAAGCCCTCTGGAAGCTTGCTCAGCAATGTTCAGTTACATTTTATTGGCTTCATTTCATTGCCAAGAAGACTAGGTCTCCAACTTTTTAATTCGCTGTGGCTTTACCATTCCAAATACAATCTTGGTACTGGACCCCCTTTTGGCCCAGGGGACCCACAGAAAAACCTTACAACTGAGTTTCCAGCCGTGATAGGATGGGAGGTCCAACATATGTCATTATACTTTCTTGATAACAGCCGTCAGGCTTTCATTCATAACTAACAAACAGAAACCAGTTGCACGATCACTCCTTCCTCCCTTTTTGTAGTTTCAATCTAACAACCAACCAGCATTCCTTCCTGATAAGAGACCACTGACCATACAGTGGTTCCGGCCAGTTCATGGAGGATGCACATTGATGGCTTTTATTGCCTCTGCTTGACCTTTTCAGGTCAGATCATGCTAACAGTGCTATTTTTTTGTACATGTGACCAGGAAAGGGCATGAAGCTCATTTGGATGTGTGCTTGTTCCACCTTTTGTCAATATTCATGATTCCTCCTATAGTTTGCTAACTAGGTATGTATATTTGGCCATCTTACTTATCATATGTTCCTGTTCCCTTGTCCCTCCCAGGAAGTCTCAGCTTTTGCCCAAGGCAATTGCTTCCAGCCCATCAGACTGGCCACCCTGCGGGCTGCAATCCTTTCTGAGAAATAAAGCTCTTCCTTCTAAATTAAAAAAAAAATTATGGTTTTATTATTGAGGAAAGAAACAATAGTGATGGGCAGATAATTAGCATTCTCTGACATTGCCTGTCCCTTTTTTGCTATCCAATGCAAATTTCTTTCTTTCTTTTTTTTTTTTTTTGTAGAGACAGGGTCTCACTTTATGGCCCTCGGTAGAGTGCCGTGGCATCACACAGCTCACAGCAACCTCCAACTCCTGGGCTTCAGCGATTCTCTTACCTCAGCCTCCCGAGTAGCTGGGACTACAGGCGCCTGCCACAACGCCCGGCTATTTTTTGGTTGCGGTTTTGGCCGGGGCCGGGTTTGAACCTGCCACCCTCGGTATATGGGGCCGGCGCCTTACCAACTGAGCCACAGGCGCCGCCCTCCAATGCAAATTTCTAAATCTTGTACAGGGAACAGACTCAGTCCCCAAGAACAATAACCCTGGTTCTTGGGGTCACTCAATTAGGCTTGGATGTATCTCTGGATGATTTGGCATCCTATAAACAAAAAGACAGTTCTCTCTCTCCAAATCCACAATGGTGGAGAAGGAATAGGGAAAATGTTATAATAAAAACAACAAACTACTGCTGTATTGGAAAAGGAGAGAAAGGGACACCCACGGCATTCACTGAACAGGGATGATATGTTAACCTGGTTCCACATGCTGGGATAAAATTCCTTCAATCTGTAATCACTGTGGCCCTTGACTGCATTTGGGAGACAGGCTATTTTCTTACCCATAACTGAAGATGACATTTGGGAGGATTCCATTCTTGGGAAGATTAGCAATTTCAAATCCTCCTTTCTGTTGGTGTGAGTTAGGTGACCCAGGGGATATTTTAATGTGTTCATAGTCACAGGCTGGTTCAAACAAGGAGTATCTTTGACAATACAATTCTCTCTCAAATGCAAAGGTTCTTTTATGCAAATAACCATTCTAAAGACAATTTTAAAATAATAGAAAGCACAGGGGATTATAATAGTCTTACCTGTATCTCCACATGGGACAAAGAGTCAACTTCATACTTTTGTGGATTTTTTCACTTCATTCCCTTATCTGAACCATCTTTATGATGCACAATTGTGTCTGTTTTCTGCTGTTACAGGGAAAGAGGGAACATTTTCTTCCTCTTATCTTTCTGAGGTTATTTTCACCAGCAGTGAGGAGGGCCTGCAGTTCCAAGGTTAAGCACTGAAATTCCACTGTTAATACTGAGAGAAAACAGCAGCCCTGAAAAGAAAAAAAATCTTCGCTATGGAAAAGAAAACGGCAAAAGAGAATTTTGTCAAGTAGAGTGATGATTATGCATGTATACAGCCAACTCGTTGAATTACCAGATGCCTTCTAGACACCATCTCAACAATTCCAGGAGGCAGAGACAATGAGATTAGTCCCAGGTCACAGAGCTATGAAGTGGGCTGAGACTAGATTCAAATCCAGGATTGTCAACTTTAGAGCTGGAATTCTTTACCATTCTAGTGGGATAAATTTTTAAAAATAGAAGAAAAAGTTTGAAGGAAGCAGTCAACGTAAAGATTACTAATAGAGCTGATGGCAAAAGCATGTCCCACAGTTCATTGGGTAGGTTGTGCAGATACCCCAAATTGTGCTTCCCACAAAAAAAAAAATCACAGTCATGAAAATATATAGTTATGTTTACATGAACATGTACAAACATAAACGCAAGCACCCATAAACAACACACACTCAGCCATGGACGTGATAAAATACTCACAATCACAATGTAATGTTATGAACAGACAAAGAAATACACACATAACCACAACCACACACAATAACACCCTGGATATTTTCTTGTCTTCCTGAGGAAAGGAGGCCAGTGTGTATGTGTGTGGGAAAGTGTGGAGTTCAGGGACTACACATTTCAACAGCCACCAGAACTATCCATTTGCATAGGGATAAGCTTCATGGAATTTGGCGTTCATTTTCCGCACAAACCCAAGGACTTCACGGGGCGGGCTACCCTAATATCCCTTGGGAAAAAGTCTGTTGCCTCTGTCTAGATTTTGGCACCTTTCTGTGTGATTTTTATGAATCTCTATTCCTGTTTCAGAATGTCCGCCATTATTAATTTAATTTAATTTATTTTGGTGTCAGGAGTGGGATCTGAACTCACTCCTCCAAAAGAGGGCACCTTCCCAGTGTGAGCTTAGGTGCAGAATACTTAAGGTGTGCTTATTGCTTGGATCTGCTATAAGGTGATTCACTTTCCAAAACGACTGGACTGCTTTGCACTGAACTACAAATCCCAGCCTGCCTTGCGACTGTGCTGACGTCTGGACTACATTTCCCCCGGGAGCTCCTTCTCCCAAGAGAAGGCTGGGGTAGTGAAGGCTCTGGTGGCCCTGTCGTTGTAGGCCTTGTCCCTTGGGTTGCTTTGCATGGTGTGATCCAGGGATTAACATTAGGAACGTGAGAGTTCTCTTGCTCTTCAGTTCTACTTCTTAGGGTGCCTTGGGGTCCTGCCTAGGACGAGCTGGGCTTTTAGGGGTGTAACTCTACGGACTATATTTTCCAGCATGCCCTCGGAGGTGAGATCATTGCCATGACCTTTACACCGCAAACCTTATTTCTCAGCATGCCGTGGGCAGGTCACACAGGGAAGCTTGGAAGTGGATTGTCTTTTAGGGACTTCTGGGTTGCACACTCAATTCCCATGGTGCGCCGGGTTTCCACCGGCCTAGGGACTTCATTCATTCATTCATTCATTCAAACAATATCTTCTTCTTTTTTTTTTTTTTTGTAGAGACAGAGTCTCACTGTACCGCCCTCGGGTAGAGTGCCGTGGCGTCACACGGCTCACAGCAACCTCTAACTCTTGGGCTTACGCGATTCTCTTGCCTCAGCCTCCCGAGCAGCTGCAACTACAGGCGCCCGCCACAACGTCCGGCTGTTTTTTTGTTGCAGTTCGGTCGGGGCTGGGTTTGAACCCGCCACCCTCGGCATATGGGGCCGGCGCCCTACCCACTGAGCCACAGGCACTGCCCTCAAACAATATCTTATTTTATTTTATTTATTTATTATTAAATCATAGCTATGTACATTGATGCAATCATGGGGCACCATACACTGGTTTTATATGCCATTTGACGTATTTTCAGCGCACTCTCTCGTTCAGTCCTAGGTGCTGTGAATAAGCAGTGCATACAGAAGGCAAAAATCCCTGTCGTCAGGGAACTTCCACTTGAGAGGGGAAGGGAAAAAATCCAAAATAAATCATATAGTATGTGGAAAGCTGATAAAGTGCATGGAAAAATTAGTTCTATATCTTTTAGGAACTCCCGGGCTATCCAGTCCATTTCTCAACCGGCCCAGAGCTTGCGCCTGGTCCGTATTTATATCGTGCAGTTCATTTCCCAGCACGCCTTAGGCAACCCTTTAGCCTGCAGACTCCATTTCCCAGCGTTCCCCGGAGCATGCCCTCGTCCAGGCGATTTCCATTTCACACCCAGGAGCTGAGGACTTCATGGCGAATGGAGAAAGATCCCGGCAGCAACTTCTGATTATAGGCTCCATATCCCAGAGTTCTCCGCGACCTGCTTCCTGCCCGCTTCCGCCCTGAAGTCAGAAGATCTCTAGTTTCGTCCACGAGCCGAGAACTTCAATTCCCAGTGTATCCTGGGGCTACGTTGTGACGTCACTCACAGGGCAGGGGCGGGGAGAGCCTTGGGGCAGTGCTGGGCGAGCTGCTTTTCCCGGCAGTTCCCGACGGCCCCCGGGTCGGGCGGGTGGCGGCGGCGGTGGCGGCAGCTGATAGATGCTCCGTAGTCGCTCCCTCGGTGGGCGGGCGGCGTGATGTCGGGCGAGGACAGCCCGGCAGCGGGCCCGGGGGCGGCAGCCGCAGCTGCCCGGGAGCGGCGGCGGGAGCAGCTGCGGCAGTGGGGGGCGCGGGCGGGCGCCGAGCCGGGCCCCGAGGAGCGCCGCGCCCGCACCGTCCGCTTCGAGCGCGCCGCCGAGTTCCTGGCGGCCTGCGCGGGTGGTGACCTGGATGAGGCGCGTTTGATGCTGCGCGCCGCCGACCCCAGCCCCGGCGCCGAGCTGGATCCCGCTGCCCCGCCGCCCGCCCGCGCAGTGCTCGACTCCACCAACGCTGATGGCATCAGCGCCTTGCACCAGGTCAGCATCCCTGCCCCGGGCCGTCTCCGTCGCGCTGCGCTTTTCCCCGACCTGACCCATCCTCAATGTGCGCCGTCTTGAGCATTCTTTCTCCCTTCCCCAGACTTGATCTGCACCGCCGTTACTGGCCCTGGGCTTTCCCATCCTGTGCTGACCGGGCTTTTCTAGTCTCCCTTACCAGTTTGGAACCGCTCTAACTGCCCTGGTCTTTGCCACTTTTCAGTACCCTCTTGCAGCTCTGATGGCTCAGTATGGTTGGTCCTTGTCCCTGGTCCTAGTCGTGGCCTCTTGACGCTGCTGTCTTCCAGACCCCGAATGCCCTTTACTCGTCTCATCGGTGCCACTTCTACTTGTGCCATCTCTTTCCTGACCCTGTGCTCTTTTTTACAGTTCTGGTTTCTTCTAGCCGTCTCTGGCCTACTGTTTCCTCTTTCCAGGGAGGTGCTGCATTCACTGAGCTGTTTTCTCTTTCCTGGGCCTATGCCTCCTTCCTCCCCCAGTCTGTGGCCTGGGTCACCTTTTTGACTAAGAGCAGGTTCTTCAGTGCCTCTTCTTTCTGTCTTCTCCCCATTCCTTCTCTCTCTTGGTCTGTGCCTTTTGTTGCTGCCTAAGGATGCTCTCTCCAGAGGCACTTCTAAGCCCTGTACCACTTTGTTTCTGTGAAGTGGATGCTTCCTTTTTCTGGGTCACTTCATGCCGCATCTCCTCCCATCCCTTGTGCCTGCTTAACTAAATTTGTTTCCTCTTCATTTTCATTCTGGGTCTTATGCCATCCCTTGCCTTTTACTACATACGAGCCTTTTCTTCGGCACATATCTTCTTCTCTTTTCCCTCTCCCCTCCCTGTGGCCAGGCCTGCTTCACCTCCCCTTTTCTGGGCAACCTTAAAGCACTGCCTCTTCCTGACTTTGGGCTGCCTCTCTGTCCTCTTGGTCATCTTGCTTTCTTTGCTCGTCACCCCTCCTGTGGACTTGGGTCACCTCTCCTTATATTTGGGCAGTTTTCCCCTCCCATAGACTGTGCCCTCTCTCCTAGCCCCCCTGTCATGTCATCCTCCAAGGGTTCTAGAACCCTGTTCTTTCCCTCCGACCTGGGGCCCCATGTCCTCTCCAAGATACCCTGATGCTGCCTCCAATGATCTTGTGTCCCAGAGCCAGGGCCACCTTATTTTTTCAGGGTTCCCACTGGTTCTGGGTGCTATTCTCTTCCCTGCTTCCCCCAGTGGGACCACCAGAGACAGACTGGCCACTGTAAAGTCCCATCCTCAGACCTTCTCCTTTGGTTTCTTGGTGTTGGTCCAAGCCCCACCTCCTGTTGAGCAAATTTTCTTTCCGGTGGCAAACCCCCAGCCCCTTTTCCTTGCCAGAACTTCTCAGGTTCAGTTACTGATGGGGCTAGAGAAGGTCTTGAAAAGAAAAGCTTGGCAGGGAGTGGAATAGAGGGGGAGGATGTGTGACTAGGCCCAACTCTCAGATTCCCAGGAAGAATAGCAGTGAGGGCCCGGGAGCAGTGGCTCACACCTGTAATCCCAGCACTCTGGGAGGCCCAGGTGGGTGGATCACTTGAGCTGAAGAGTTTCAGACCAGCCTGAGCAAGAGCAAGATGCAGTCTGTACTAAAAATAAAAAAACGTGTTGGGCACTGGGGCCGGGGCTTGTAGTCCCAGCTACTGGGGAGGCTGAGGCAGGAGGATCCCTTGAGGGCAGGAGTTCAAGACCAGCCTGGGTAACACAGCAAGACTCTGTCTCTAAGAAACGAAAAAAAGAGTAGCAGTTTGAAGAAAAAAATAGAATCAGAATCAGTTTGTCCTGAGTTCTCATTTCAGCTTCTCAACTTTGTGACATTGAATTAGTGTCTTTCGTCTGTGCTTCAGTCTTCTTACCTGTGAAATGGGTGACCAGTCCCTCCCTGGCAGGGCTCTGGTGAAAGAGGGAGGTTGTATTCATGGAAAATTCCCTCTTTTTTTTTTAGAGACAGAGTCTCACTTTGTCACCCTTGGTAGAGTGTCGGGGCGTCACAGCTCACAGCAACCTCCAACTTCTGGGCTTAGATGATTCTCTTGCCTCAGCCTCCTTAGTAGCTGGGACCTGCCACAACGCCTGGCAATTTTTTTGTTGCAGTTTGGCCGGGGCCAGGTTTGAACCTGCCACCCCTACTCACTGAGCCACAGGCACCACCTGGAAAACTCCCTTTTGAGGTGTGATGCATCATATGTGTTCACTGGGGAGTTGCTTCTTCTGTCCCTTTTTCCTTTCCCCATCTCCAGGCCCTGTCCCTGCAGTAGCCCCAGTGCTATCTGGGACATTTTCCTCCACCCGGAGCAAGGTTCTGTTTCTCCAAGGCATCCGGATCCTCGGCAAGCTTCGGGGAGGCATTTAGGCTTCAGTGTTCCCCTTCCTTCTTATCATCCCATGTTGCTGGCTGTCTTGCACCTTCTGCAGAGGTTCCTGGCCCTGCTTTTCAGACCCAAATCCTTTCCCTGTGTACTTCAGGGCCCTAGGCCCCTTCCTTGACCTGGGTCCCACATAAGGATGCCCTGGCCCTGCCTGTCAGGCTGCCTTTTGGGTAGATTTGCTTCCCACTGTGGGGTAAGCACTCGGTGAACTTGCTCACTAGGAGGACTGGAGGCCAGTGGTGTCTGGGTCTCAGAGAAGGGAAGTTCCTTCCTCTCAGGGGCAAGCACTTCATCGTGTTTGCCCAGGACTGGCCTGGTTTTAGTGTGAAAATCCTCAGTCTCAGGAAAACAGGTACTAAGACTGGCACCCTGTCTGGGAGACTTCTGAGTCCCCCACCTGGGGCTGTGATTTCTGTCTTGAACTCTTGCTGAGAGAGGTCCCCCAGCATCAGCTTATGGCTGTGTCTGTGTTTCCTCTAAGTTCTCAACCTCAGCATCTTCCTCAGTAGGGTTTATGAACCACCTGGTAAGGTTGGTGCCTTGCCCCCATGCTCACCCTGTAAGCTGCCTTGTGCATTAGTGCCAGAGGCCTTGGGGCTGGAGTGGGAAGACATTCTGGGAGTCAGGATGCTCAGGTCTGCTGGAGAAGGAGCTGGGGGTCTGGACACCTAGGTGTTAGAGAGGAGGGTCTAGGGGCTTGGGCCCTGGGTCCCAGGGAGGAGGGGCCTAGATCCCCAGGTCCCTAGTACTCAGGCCTCAGGCATCTTTCACACGGATGCCTGTGCTGGGCAGAGCCTTGAAAGGGAAATGCCCGTGTCTCCCCATGCCCCCCTTCCCCATCACTATGACTACTGGGTGGAAATAAATGAGCCCGGAGTTCATCCCGTTCCCAGGGCACGTGTGGCCCCCCTTTTGCAGCCCGAGTTTCCATGACCTCATGTTCTTGGCCCTTGTAGCTCTCTCCTCCTCCTCCAGATGGGCAACTTTGGAGAGGTGAGGGAGCTGGGGAGTTAATTAAGGCCCACCCCCTTCCTCAGACAATTTCAGGTCATAGTGCCACCAGTGTCCACATGGGGCCTGGGCTAAATCTCCTCTGGACACTGCTTGCTGTGCTGACTTGAGCTTGGGCTTTTGTCTCCCTATGGTGGGAAGACTAGAAAATGTGGTCCGAGTAAGTGCCTCATACAGACCTCAGCCATGGCAGACCCTTGGTAAACAGTGGCCATGTGAGCTTGGGCTCCTGGGCACACACAGATGCTGATGTCTCGCTGTCCTTGGGAATCCGTCTGGGACATTTACTGTCTTCCAGGGACAGGGATTTGTTAGCCTTGTCAGTTCTTGGAGGGGGTCTGCTAGGGGTGTTTTCTCATCTTGTCCCTTAGAGGGACCTAGCTGGGCTAGAGAGGGGAGAGCTGGAACTTGAATACTGGGAGGCCCACCCTGTAGCAATAGCTGGGTTGGTCTAGGTCCAACAAGCCCCACCTGGAGGAGAGGGCCCATCCTTCCCTCTGGGCTCTTGTTAACAGGTAGCCTGGTCTTTTTTTTTTTTTTTTGAGACAGAGTCTCAGTTGACCTGGGGTTAAGTGCTATGGCGTCATAGCTCACAGCAATCTCAAACTCTTGGGCTTAGTGATTCTCTTGCCTCAGCCTCCCAAGTAGCTGGGATTACAGGTACCTGCCACAACGCCCAGATATTTTTTTAGAGACAGCATCTTGCTCTTGCTCAGGCTTGTCTTGAACTCCTGAGCTCAAGCAAACCGCCCACGTCAGCCTCCCACAGTGCTGGGAAACTTGGTCTTCTTATGATCTCTGCTGAGCTCTGAATGCCTGGCTGACCTGACCATTGGGCAGCCAGTGGTGTCTTAAATAGCTAGTAGCACAGGACATCCAAGGCCTGTGCCAGTGGCCATCAGGGTCTTCCCAACATCACTTGAACCTGGCCCCTGGATCCTTTCTGTGCTCCCTGTGGGGGTCCTGCCTGCTGGATGCTGTGGCTGCTGGGCCTGGGCTGACTGCCATCTCCACCTGCAGGCCTGCATTGATGAGAACCTGGATGTGGTGCGCTTCCTGGTAGAGCAAGGTGCCACGGTGAACCAGGCAGACAATGAGGGCTGGACACCACTGCATGTGGCCGCCTCCTGTGGTTACTTGGACATTGCCAGGTGAGACAGGGGAGGGGTGGGCAGGATCTGGATGGGATGGGAGGCCAGATCCTCAGCCCTGACCTTCCCCTACCCCCAGGTACCTCCTGAGCCATGGGGCCAACATCGCTGCTGTCAACAGTGATGGAGACTTGCCCTTGGACCTGGCCGAGTCAGATGCCATGGAGGGGCTGCTGAAAGTGGAAATTGCACGCCGAGGTGGGCCTCTGGGGTGCCATGTTGGGGTGGGATGCTCTTTCTCCACGTGGCTTCAAGGTTGAGGGCTTGGCTATTAGGCTGCCTGGGCTCAAAGGCTGAACCTTTCCTATGATTCTTTGGCTCTTTCTGTGCCTCAGTTTCCTCTCCTGTGAAATGAGGACATAGATACCTCCCTCCAGGACAAACTTGCAGCTCAGTGGTGGCACAGAGTAAGAGCTCAGACTGCTATTGACTGGAAGGGTTGATTTACTCCCTGAGTAGCTGAGGAGATCAAGGTGCACAGAGAAGGAGAGGCTTGTCCAGAAGTCCATCTGATGGGCATTTCTGGGAGCCTGGAATGGGTCTTCTGAGAGGCGAAGTGCTTACTTTCAGGGGCTGCTCTCCCTGTGCTCCAAGAGTAACAGTACCCAGAGTCTACTATGTAGGGTCCAGGAACCCCCAGAAACTCTGCATCTGGCCATGTTCACTTTTGTAGGGAGGGGTATGTTGCTTCTAGCAGGTGTGTTGCCCATGGGACACCCCAGAGTATGGTGTTTTTTTGAGACAGTCTTACCCTGGTGCCCAGACTAGAGTGCTGTGGCATCATAGCTCACAGCAAACTCAAACTTTTGGGCTCAGGTGATCCTCTTGTCTCAGCCTTCCAAGTAGATAGGACTATAGGCACCTGCCACTATGCCCAGCTAGTTTTTCTATTTTTAGGGTGTATTGGGCCACTTTGTCACTTGCTAGCCCCTGAGCCCATCAGTGAAGGAGGGACGATGGGCTGGCCTAGGAGGTGCCTATCTCTGGAGCCAGGCTGTCGGCCCACTACGTTGGAGCCATATGGGCAGAAGTCACGGTGGGGAAAATCAAGATGTGGTTACCAAACACAGGAGGATGGATGCCGAACAGAAGCATGTTTCAAGCACTGTTTATATGGCCTGAGCTGCAGCAGCTAGCCCCTGGGGTGCACAGATGAGACCCTCACGTCCTGCACAGAAGAGGCCAGTTCTTACAAGGGTGCATAACTGAGTGGGAAGGAGACTTTGAAAGTGTTTTTGAAACATTTGAAATAAACTTATTTGGAATTCAATATCTAAAACAGCTGGAAGAGGGAGTGTGACACTTGGAGACAGGCAGAATTGACTCTCAGGTAGTTTGAAGTGCTGTACTGCTGAAGTGACAGGCAATCTTGTTTCTAGCGGGAATGTTGATGATGATGATAGCCTCTTTGGGAGATGGCTTGATGTTGTTGAGTATAGCAGAAGGCTCCGGTTCCCATTGTTCTAGCAGGTCCATTCTGAGGCCTCTCTGAGGCCTTCCCTCCTGCAGATGGGAGTGTTCACTGTCATATTGGTTGTGGTGGTGGGAGAAGGATGCCGTCTAAGTCACTAATTGGTAATGAGTGACTGGGGCAGGGCTCAGCACGCTTTTTCCAGAGAGGGCTGAACAGTAAGTATTTTAGGTATCACAGGGCAGATTGTCTCTTGTAACTATTCTACTAGCTGCTGGAGAGGAGAAAACTGCCAGGGACAATATTTGAATGAGTGGCAGGCTGTGTTTCATTAAAACTTTATTTATAAAAATGTCCTAGGTACTTCTGGGGAAAAAGAAACTTTATAAAATAGTTTTCCAGAATAGGCAAATCCTTAGAGACAGAAGAATTGATTATTGTCAAGGGCTGGCTGAGGGAGGTCTGGGGAGTGGCTGCTTGTTTGGGATGATGTACAAGGTCAGGAACTAGATAGTGGTGATGGTTGCACAACATCATGAATATCCTAAATGCCACTAAATTGTGCTCTTTAATGAAATCAGTAAGTTTTATGTTGTTTTTTATTTTACCATTACCACAATGCCAAACAGGTGACCAGCACCCACAGCTATAGTTTGCTGACTCCTAATCAAGGGTTCTGTCCGCAAACACAGACACATCTCAGCCATTAGGCTGAGGGTAAAAAGCAAGTTGCAGAAGGATGCATGTCATATCAGACATGTGAAAGAATACTTGCTGCAGTTCTTTTTTCTTTTTTTTTAATTGGGTGAGTCTTAAACTTTGTCACCCTCAGTAGAGTACTGTGACGTCATAGCTCACAGCAACCTCAAGCTCTTATGCTCAAGCATTTCTCTTTCCTCAGTCTCCCGAGTAGCTGGGACTACAGGCACCCAATACAATGCCTGGCTATATTTTTTGTTGTTGTTAAGCAGGCCTAGGCTGAGTTCGAACTCAACAGCCCCAGAACATGTGGCTGGTACCCTAACCACTGAGCTACGGGCACCCAACCTACTGCGGTTATTGAATAAAAACTCAGTAACTTTCCCCTTTTCCCTCCCTGCATTAAGACATATTCATCTATAATAGGATTGGATAGTAGGTGACTCCTTTTAAGGAAGTGGCAGAGGGAGAAGGAGAAGACAGGTCCCTGAGTCCGCAGTATTGTCCCCAGTATTCTCTAGGGCTCTCCACTCCAGACTGGGCCCATTAGATGATCTCTAACCAACTGGATGTTGCTGGACTGGTTGTCACTGCCAGGGAAGTACCAACCAGCCAGGAGGCCCACCGATGATCCCAACTGGTATACACCAGACTGCACAGGTGCCACCAGGTGGTGCCACACTGCAGCTCTGACCTGGTCTTGCAGTAAGACAAGAACCCTCTCAGGATTTGTGGGATTGAATTACTTGGTACTTACTTGTAGCCTTATGGTGAAAGTTTATAATACTGTATGTGTAGTAAGGATGCTTTTTTAAAATTTGGAGATAAAATCTTGCTCTGTCACCCAGGCTAAAGTGTCATGGCATCATCATAGCTCATTGCAACCTCCAGCCCTTGGGCTCAAGCCATCCTCCTACTTCAGCCTCCAAAGTAGCTGGGGCTATATGCTTGTGCCACCCTATCCAGCTAATTTTTCTTTTCTTTTTTTTGTTTTGAGATAGTCTCACTACGTTGCCCTTGGGAGAGTGCCATGGCATCGCAACACATAGCAACCTCAAACTCTTGGGCTTAAGTGATTCTCTTGCCTCAGCCTCCTAAGTAGCTGGGACTACAGGGGCCCAACACAATGCCCAGCTATTATTTTGTTTTAGTTGTTTAGCTGGCCCGGGCTGGGCCACCCTCGAATCTGCCACCCTCGGTGTGTGTGGCTGGTGCCATAACCACTGTGCTGTGGGCGCCGAGCCTAATTTTTCTATTTTTTTGTAGAGATGGGGTCTTGCAATGTTGCGCAGGCTGATCTTGAATTCCTGAGCTCAAGTGATCCTCCCTCCTTGACCTCTCAAAGTAGATTATAGGCATGAGCCACCTTGCCCAGCCTTATGATATATGTAGTAAGAGTATAACAAAACACGTGATCATGAAAGCAAATTTGTGATAGTGTTAGCTCGGGGGCAAGAGGGAGCAGAAAGAAATTGGATAGGGGGAGATGGCCTTCTGTTAGTTCTGTCACATTTAAATTTTTCAAGCAGGGTGGTAGGATATGGTGGTTCTTTCCTAATATCGTCTAATAGGAATCCATTTCAAGTCACAAGTGTAATTAAAAATTTTCATTATATCTTCAAGTTGACTGAGAAGCAAAATAAATTAAAAGTTAAAAGACTGGGGCGGCGCCTGTGGCTCAATGAATAGGGTGCTGGCCCCATATACTGAGGGTGGCAAGTTTAAGCCCAGCTCCGGCCAAACTGCAACAACAACAACAAAAAATTAAAAGACTGGCTCGGCACCTGTAGCACAGTGGTTATGGCGCCAGCCACATACCCAAGGGCTGGCGGGTAAGCACTGGCCTGGCCAGCTAAACAACAATAGCAACTGCAACAAAAAGTAGACGGGCATCTATAGTCCCAGCTACTTGGGAGGCTGAGGCAAGAGTCGCTTAAGCCTAAGAGTTTGAGGTTGCTGTGAACTGTGATGCCACAGCATTCTACTGAGGGTAACATAGTGAGACTGTCTCAAAAAAGAAAAAAAAAATAGGGTGGCGCCTTGTGGCTCAGTGAGTAGGGCGCCAGCCCTATATACCGAGGGTGGCGGGTTCAAGCCCGGCCCTGGCTGAACTGCAACAACAACAATAAAAAAATGGCCAGCATTGTGGCGGGTACCTGTAGTGAGGGCGATAAAGTGAGACTGTCTCTATCAAAAAAAAAGTTAAAATACCATAAAATTTTCAAGTGGGTGCATTTCAACATGTAGTCAGGACCCTTTTAGAAAGTAAAAAAAAGTAGAGTTAATTTTAATAATAGATTCTCTATAACCTAGCATATCTTTTTTTTTTTCTTTTTTAAATTGAGACAGTGTCTCACTTTGTCTCCTTCTATAGAGTGCTGTGGCGTCATAGCTCACAGCAGCCTCAAACTCTTGGGCTTAAGCGATTCTTTTGCCTCAACCTCCCTAGTACCTGGGACTACAGCACCTGCCGCAATGCCTGGCTATTTTTTTTTTTTGTTGTTGTTTGTTTAGCAGGCCTGGGCCAAGTTCAAACCCACCAGCCCTGGAGCATGTGGCTGGCACCCTAATCACTAAGGTACGGGCACCCAGCCTAACCTTGTATATCTAAAAGGTTGTCATTTCAACATGTAGTCAGGACCCAAGCACAATTTGTGAGTCACTTTATCTTCTTTCTTTTTGTGCTTTGCAGTCTGGTGTACATTTCACATTCACAACACGTCTCTGTGTATTTGCTCCATCCAAGTGCTTATGTGGAGTAACTGACTTAGCTGCGGCTGTTGGTAGGACAGCCCAGCCCTATGTAGTGCTTTGGTAAGGGTGAAAAATCTCACTATAAATGTCATGTAACAATTGTCATGTAACAATCAGAGGCAGTGAAACTGACTCATTGGAAGCAAGCTTTGTGTTTACCAGATTGCTTTAGGTGGTAACACGTTTGCTAATAGGGACCAACATCTCAGTAGGAAAGAAGCTGTTGCCTTTTTTTGTTTTCTGAGACAGAGTCTCACTATGTCCCCCTCAGTAGAGTGCTGTGGCGTCACAGGTCACAGCAACCTCAAACGCTTGGGCTTAAGCGATTCTCTTGCCTCAGCCTCCCAAGTAGCCACAATGCCCGGCTATTTTTTTTTTGTTGTTGTTGCAGTTGTCATTGTTTAACAGGCCTGGGCCAGGCTTGAACCTGCCACGCTCAGTGTATGTGGCTGGCGCCCTTACTCACTGAGCTACAGGTGCCGAGCACGCTGTTGCCTTAATGAATGACAACATTACTTACTTGGTTGATTTTTGCTTAGTTTATCCTATTCATGGGCGATAAAATTGATAATAGAGATAAAATGTACGAAGATGCTGTGTTAAGGATTATATTGGTAGTGATAGAAGAAGTTAGGTATAATAAAACACTGTATTTACTTAGTAAACTTTAGGTAGTTGTTTTATATTAATAATAATAAAGGTGAATCCCTGGTTGAAATGGGAAAAGGCCTGTCATCTCCATTCTCCAGGAGCTTAGCAGTGACTCAAACTGTTAATGGGACCCAAGACTGCACAGAGCATAGTTGGGAAACCACTGAGCTAGCCCAAGCCTTCTGAGTCCCAAAGGGTACACAAGGGTCCTAGGACCAGGCAAGTCCTGGGTGTGGCCCTAGGTTTACCAGACAGCAGGCTTTGAGACCCACCTATTGCCTCTTCTCATCCTCCCAGGTGTGGATGTGGAGGCAGCCAAACGGGCAGAGGAAGAACTGCTGCTTCATGACACAAGGTGCTGGCTGAATGGGGGTGCCATGCCAGAGGCCCGGCATCCCCGCACCGGGGCTTCTGCCCTGCACGTGGCTGCTGCCAAGGGCTACATTGAGGTGATGAGGTGAGCTGGGCCAATCAGTTCTCTTCTTAGACCTTATACTTTCCCTTTCTTTTCTACGTACCTAAGACCATGTATTTCTCTCTAAATATAGTCTTAGATGCACCCATGAGTTTTGACATGTAGTGTTTTTCATTGTCATTCAGCATAAAACATTTCCCAATTTGTAATCTTTTCCCTTTTGACCCCTTAATTTCCAAATATATAGGATTTCCAGTCATTATTTTGTTACTCATTTTCTGGCTTAATTACATTATGGTCATAGAATGGATTGTGTATGATTCCACCTTTTGAAATTTATTGAGGTTTGACTTACATTCCAGAATCTGTAAGCTGGAAAAGAATGGTGTTATCAAGTACTGTGTTCTATCTACGGGTTATTAGGTCAACATGGCAATCATGCTGCTTAAACCTAAACCTTCCACATATTATATCCTCACTGCCCCCTGCTTATTCTGTCAGTGACTGTGATGTGAGAGGGGTGTTAATATTTCTTGCTACAATTGTGGATATTGCCTATTTCTCCTTGTGGTTCTGTCAGTTTTAATTTTGTAGATTTTAAGACTCGGTTGTTTGGTGCATATGTATTGCAAGTTGCTATAGTAGCTATTCTTTTCTGTCATCCTCACCTCAGTCTTACATCTTGTTTTGTCTCTGTTTGACTGTCTTCTCCCTTTCTGTTGGCGTAGTTGGTTCCAGTTCTCATCTTCACGCTCTGCATTGTGTTTTCAATTACCTTCTCTCTTGTGATAATACATATTATTTTAGTATTTTAGTATGAACATATAGTTAAGAAGAATCCCTCCATATCTCTGCTTACCTTAGTATTGATTAATTTTCAGGCAGGTTTTTTTTTTTCAGTGAGGTACTTAAGAGGACCCTGCGTAGCTCCCAGCATATAGCCCACCTGCTTAGCACCTGCTGTGGATGTAGGACACCTTACACTTTTGCATAGTTCCAGTGAAAGTCCCAACTCTGTTGCTTTCTGGGCCACCCCGGTCACCTGCCCATCCCTGAACTGATTCTTGTGGCTGGGGGGACTGGATAGTAAAAGACCAGGTCCTGTGATGTGCCCAGCCCTAGAGGCTTTTCTCTTCTGCTCCCATGGCCTCCAGCCCCGAGTCCCAGGTGGTTGCATTGTCATTTGCCATTGTATCTGCATCCTAGGCAGCAGAAAAATGGAGAGTACAAAGGGAGCAAATGTTTGTTCCTTTTAACAGAACAATCTGGAAGTTGTGTGAACCACTTAAAGTGTTGACATCCCATTCCCAGACCCTTGTCACCTGTCCATTCCTAGCCGCAAGGGACACTGGGAGATCCGTCTTCAGCCGGGTGACCCTGTGTCCAGCTAGAAGTTGAGTGTTGTTATTAAAGGGAGAAAGAGGCTGGGTGTGGTTCCTTACACCTGTAATCCTAACACTTTGGGAGGCTGAGACAGGTGGATTGCTTGAGCTCAGGAGTTTGAGATCAGCTTAAGCAAGAGTGAGATCCCTCCTTTACTAAAAATAGAAAAATTAGCTGGGCATGGTGGCAGGTGCCTTTAGTCCCAGGTACTCAGGAGGGTGAGGTAAAAGGATCATCTGAGGGGCGGTGCCTGTGGCTCAGTCGGTAAGGCGCCGGCCCCATATACCGAGGGTGGCGGGTTCAAACCCGGCCCCGGCCAAACTGCAACCAAAAAATAGCCGGGCGTTGTGGCAGGCGCCTGTAGTCCCAGCTACTTGGGAGGCTGAGGCAAGAGAATCGCTTAAGCCCAGGAGTTGGAGGTTGCTGTGAGCTGTGTGAGGCCACGGCACTCTACCGAGGACCATAAAGTGAGACTCTGTCTCTACAAAAAAAAAAAAAAAAGGATCATCTGAGCCCAGGAGTTTAAAGTTGCTGTGAGCTATGAGGCCATGATACTCTACCCACAGTGACAGAGTGAGACTCTCTCAAAAAACAAAAAGAAAGGGGGGGAGGGGCGGGGAGAAGAAAGAGAGTTAGGTATATAGGTGTGTATGAGCAGCCTCACTCTTTGCTGTGGAATGGAAGCATTTGGACTTAGACATGGTCACTGACTATAATCTCATCACTGCCCTCTGTGTGTGCTCTTGTTTGCACTCAGACCCTTTGACTGCATTTTTAAAAGAATGTAACTGGCCTCTTGTTAAAGTGGCAGAATAGAGGTTTACATTTATTTGACACTATTCATTCAGCGCTTACTTTCTGTGCACTTTCTGTGTGCTAAGCAGTGTGTTGGGAGCTGGGGACACAGGATGAACAGATCTGGGCCCACCTGTAGCTCACAGCCTCATGGGGAGACAGACAGACTGTTTAGACTAGTTATTCTTTGCTGTGGGGCTGTCCCATGCACTGCAGGATATTGAGCAGCTTCTCTGGGCTCTGCCCCATGGATGTTGGGAGCAGCCCTTGCTGGGGGACAGCATTGTCCCAACTAAGAAGTGCTGGCTTAGTAGATCTAAATAGGGAGAAGGTGTGTGTGCTGGAGAGGGGCCTGCCTGAAATTTGGTGGTCAGCAGACAACAGGGCCTGCATGTGACAGCCATAAGCGCGGAGGTCCAGGGTGGGGGCCCAGCTGGCCAGGGCAGAGTGAATGTGGCGCAGCATGGGAAAGGTGAGGGGCAAGTTTGGCCAGGCCAGAAAAGGCTTTGTGTTAAAGAGGTTTATTTATAAACATCTCCTTCTGCCCATCTGCTCCCAGTTTGCTTTAGCTTTTTCTCACTGACACAGACCTCATTTCTCTTCTCTAAAAATAGGCCCATCCTCCCCTGAGCTGGGTTTAGAGACGTACCCTGGACTTACAACCCTGCTTTGTCCCTTAATTGAAGGGTCTAAGGTGGTTATTATTTTCAGAAAATCGCCTAAGCCAGGGTTTCTCAACCTTGGCATTAGTGACATTTTGGGCAAGGCCATTCTATGCTGTGGGTTATCCTGGCACTGCTGGGTGCTGAGCAGCTTCGTGGCCTGCCCTAGTGGGGACAGCCTGAGATGTCTTCAGACCTTGCTCATGTCCCCTGAGTGGCAGCATTGTCATGGTTGGAAACCACCGCTCTAAGCCAGCTGGGATCCTGGGATACTACTGCCCAGAGGTGGTCCCTTTAGGGGTCCCCATCCTTTGACAAGCTTGGGAATGGCAGGGGAACCCTGCACCACTCATCTCTGGGACTGCCACCTCAGAACCCACTGTTGGTGCAAGGGGCAGGTTTCAGAGGCCACTGGCTGAGCCAGGGTTTAACTTCTAGCAGACAAGGGGAGGGTTGAGGCTCGGTGGCAGAGAGGCCACTGTGGTGGTGGGGAGGTTGGGGCGGTTTTGATGTTGTGACAACTGGAGCTGCAGTTGCAGCTGCAGTGTGGCCAGTGGAAAGCAGCCTTCAGCCCAGGTCCCTGTTGTGGCCCTTGACCCTGAGCCCCCCTGGTCCCTTGACCCGGAGACCTCTTGTCCCTAGGCTGCTCCTTCAGGCTGGCTACGACCCAGAGCTCCGGGATGGGGATGGCTGGACCCCCCTGCACGCGGCGGCCCACTGGGGTGTGGAGGATGCCTGCCGTCTGCTGGCTGAGCACGGAGGGGGCATGGACTCGCTGACTCACGCAGTGAGAGCTGGGTTCTCAGGGAAGGCGGGGTCAGGGGGCCCTGTGTCTCTTTCTTTATCTTCCCCTTCTCCACCCTGCCCCTAGGGGCAGCGTCCTTGTGACCTGGCTGACGAGGAAGTGCTGAGCCTGTTGGAGGAACTGGCCCAGAAACAGGAGGACGTGAGTCTTAGGGCCAGGCTTTTCCTCTTCTTTCTCAGCTCTTTGGAGGAGGCTGGGGAGGGAGCATCTGTGTCCCCTGACTTTCTGACACCCATTGCCCCAGGGATCTGCTCTGTCCCACCTGGTGACCCAGCCCCAGCCCTGGTGGATGCCCGGTGTGTGCATGGACTGATGTGTGGCCACAGAGCTTTCTGGCTGCTTGGCTGGGAGAAGGAGGAGGATTCAGACAGGGGTTTTCTGCCTAAACACTGCCAAGATGTCCCCTACCTAGCTATGGGCAGGTCTTGTTGTGGAGTGAAAGATTAAGTCTGCCTGGGCCAGAATCCCAGCTCTGCTGTGGGAGCTGCAGTTAGCAGCTACACTCTGAGGCGCAGCCTCCCCTGTAAGATGGGGTGGTAAAAGCAGCACCTTTACCTGTGAGGATCACATGTGGTATCATGTGGATTATGCTGTTTGTTACTGACAAGAGCACTGAGATCCCTGCCTGGCACACAGGAAACACCAGTGGCTAGCAGGAAGCACATCCCAGGCCAGCCTAGAGTTTCTGAGGAGTGAGAGGTAGACAGAAACCTCTTCTTAAGGGTTGGCAGTAGTGATGCTGAGGCTGCCGAATGCAGGTTAGAACACTCTCAGCTCCAGCTTGGTGGATTCAGGCTGTTCCCTGGGTGCCAGGGCACTTTCCTGGTCCTGAGTGAACAGCACATGCAAAGGCTGGGTGGGGTGGGGGTGGGGCGGCAGGAAACACAGCTCATGAGAGCCGGGCTGGGTGTCTGAGGACTCTTTCTGGAAGCCTTGAGTAGCACTGCAGTATTCAGATACTCAGAGTATGCCAGAGGGCAGGAATCCTGGTGGGAGTTGCAGAGGCATGGAGGTGTGAGAAGCAGTAGCAGCCTGGGAGGCCACCAGGAGGAATAGGCTGCAGGAGGCTTGGCCAGTGTCCTGAGTGCGCTACAGGGTCAGGGAGGTCTGAGCCGGTCAGCCCTGGAGGTAGTAAGACCCTCTGGGGATGGGATTGGAGGTGTCCCACGGGGGAGAGAGAATAGGTGGTGCCTGTCTGTGGCCTCTCCAGTCACATTTGACCCAGGTGGATTGCTGCCATCTTCAGGAAAACCTGCTGGGTCCATAAGTCCTCTGTGCAGCTCAGGCATGCTGTGTGTGGTGGTCTCAAGGGGCTGGGGTATGTTCTGCCTTCCCAGCAGCCCCCTTCCCTCCTTACAGCTTCGGAACCGAAAGGAAGACTCCCCAAGCAAGGCGCAGGAGCCCTCAGTTCTCCCCAGCAAACACAGAAGGTACATGGCAGGAGAAGTCCCCTGGGGGTGCTGGTCCCTCAGCTTGGGTCTCAGCACTGCCCCCTCCCAGCAGGAGCTCTGTGTGTCGTCTGAGCAGCCGTGAGAAGATCTCCCTCCAGGACCTGTCCAAGGAACGCCGGCCTGGTGGGGCTGGGGAGCCCCCCATCCAGGATGAGGATGAGGGAGAAGAAGGTCCCATGGGTAAGGTGCCAGAGCCTGGACTCTGGATCTGAGGGAGGATGGCTGGGTTCTCTGGTCCTTGGAGACCAGTGGCATCTTCTGTGACCTTCCCCATGTGTCTGTACCACAGGGTCAGCCCCCACGGAAACCAGGGCCCTCAACGGAGTCTCTTCCCTGCTGTCCCCTAGCCCTAAGAGTCCCGAGGTGAGTCTGGCTGCACTTGCCTCAGGTGACCGGAGGCGGTTTGCTGCAGTCCTTTGGGGGATTAACAATTACTCTGAGAAGAGGGACCTTTTCACTACAATTGAGACCTCCTCCTTTCCCCAGATGCCTGGAGAAGCCCCCTTCTCCCGGCACTTTGGCCTCCAGAAGACAGGGAGCTCTGGGGCTTTGGGGCCCCCAGCAAGGTGGAGAGCTGAGGGAGCCCCTGGGGCGGGGCTGCAGCGTTCAGCTTCGTCCTCTTGGCTGGAAGGGACCTCCACCCAGGTGAGTAGGGTGCTGTGGAGAGGATTAGGGCCCCGACCAGTCAAGGAGAATACTTGCTCCACCCCTCTTCTACAGACCACGGAGCTCCGTCTTGCCAGGATTACCCCGACCCCCTCTTGGAAGGTGCTGGAACCCTCTGCCCTGTGAGTGCCAAGGGCCTGGGCCCGGGGGTGGGAGGCAGTCTGGTTCCAGTCCTTAGCATGGCCTGAGCCTGTCCATTGCCTATTCTTGCTCTATTTCTGTTGCCAATATACTTTATGCTTCTGAGTAGTAGATAACCTGCTAGCCCAGTCGTCCTCAAACTTTTTAAACATGGGGCCAGTTCACTGTCCCTCAGACGGTTGGAGGGCCGGACTATACTTAAAAAAACAAACAAACAAAACTATGAACAAATTCCTATGCACACTGCGCATATCTTATTTTGAAGTAAAAAATCAAAACGGGAACAAATACAATCACACCGCCTCATGTGGCCTGCGGGCTGTAGTTTGAGGACCCCTGTAGCCTCTTCATGGCTGTTTGTGTCTTTCTGTTCACATTTGATTCTGCTGTGGCAGAGACAACTCATTTCTTTTGTTCACTGCTGTATCTCCAGTGCAGGGCCCATAGAGTGAGCCTGAGTAATATTTGTTGAATGAATGAATTCACTCAGGTCTGAGGTCACCAAGCCTGATCCTCCCTTGGATAGCGCTGCTCCTCCCCCCAGGATTCTGGAGCCTGAATCCCCAGTGAAGTCAAATGTCCCTACAGCCTCTTCAGTGGCCACAGCGGACTCCCGAGACCGTCGGAGGTGTGGAAAGCTAGGGCAGAAAGCTATAACCTCCCCAGCTGGGAGATACTACCTTCCACAGAGATCCCCGGGGCTTTGGGTGGGCTCCTAGAGGCTTCTAGGAGAAGAGGTCCTCTCTGACAGAGTGTGCCCTCCAAGGGCGTCAGCCATTGGGGAATAGGGGGCCCAGGGACCTACCTAAAGTTGGGAATCCTTTGCTCAGGTCCTACCAGATGCCTGTTCGAGATGAGGAGTCTGAATCCCAGCGGAAAGCTCGCTCCCGCCTCATGCGCCAGTCTCGGAGGTCTACACAGGTACAGTGGGTGGGCTGGGGGCCTGGACCCCTGAGTTTGGGGGAGGAGGGGTTGGGAGGACCTCTGGATCTAAGGGAGGAGGGGCTTGGGTCCTAGATCCTGGTGTCTCTGACTGTCTCCTCTCCCTGCCAGGGTGTGACTCTGACAGACTTGAAGGAAGCAGAAAAGGCTTCAGGGAAGGCCCCGGACCTTGAGAAGTCCCTAGACAGCCTGGTAAGCCTGGTCAGGTGAGGGCGCAGTGGGTAATGCAGGGGGTCTGTGCCTGACTCTGCCTCTGCCCCCCTGGTAGGACCCTTCTCGCAGGCCCCGAGTCCCTGGAGTTGAGATTGCTGACGGCCCTGCCCAGAGAGGTGAGGTCTGCTTTCTGGGGAAGTCACTCCCAGGGATCCACCCCCTTTGTCCCATGCAGTCTTCCTATTGGGTGCAGGGACCAGCCCTTGCAGAGGCGGCCCTCTCCAGAGGTGTCTGGGCTGACTCCTGCCCCTCCCCCAGCAGAGGCGCCTGATGGGCAGGGGCAGAGACCACAGGCTGCCGGGGAGCACCACAAGGTCGGCAAGGAGTGGCGGGGGCCTGCGGAGGTGAGGGGCTCAGGTGGGCTGAGATGGTGCTGAGGGTGGGCCTGGGGCGGGACCACCCCATCCCAAATGTGCCAAGCCACACTCTTAAGCCCATCATCCTCAGGGGGAGGAGGCGGAGCCGGCATCCCGTAGCCTGGAGTCCAGGTAGGGGCGGGGCAGGGAAGCGGTTGGGCCGTCCGTGGGGCTGCAGGTGCCCTGACCGTGTTCCCCCGCCGCAGCACTCTCGAGTACAGACCCTCAGCCCGCAGGCAGCGCCTTCAGCAGAATCTCAATCCATACTCTGAGCCAGAATCCGAGCAGCCCGACGGAGGCTTCCGGAAGGTTCGGGATCCCCACTCCACCACCAGTACCCTTAACGCCATCCCTGTCACCCTTTATTTTCCTGCTTTACTGTCTCCTGTTCCGTGGCTCTGCCTGCTAGATGCCCGCACACCGCCTTTTCCCGCCTTTCCCAACCTGCTGTACCCAGGGCTGGCAAGCCTGACCACCTGCCTCCTCCCTGCCCTCAGCTGTATGTGGAGCTGCGCAGGGAGAACGAGCGGCTCCGGGAGGCCCTAACTGAGACCACTCTGCGGCTGGCACAACTCAAGGTGGAGCTGGAGCGGGCCACGCAGGTCAGGGGCCGAGGCTCTCGATGTGGCAGGAACCGCTGGGAGGCAGAGCCTGGGTTGGGCTCTTCCTGGCGTGGGGTTTGGCTAGGGCCTCTGGGGCGGGGTCTGAGCAATGGGGGCTGCGAGGGGGGTGGGGCCAAGAACTCTAGAGGCGAGGTCTGAGCAATGGTGGTGGAGCTACGGCTTCGGAGAGGTAGAATCTGTAGAAGGTGGAGTCTGAGCAATGAGGCCTGAAGCTAGGGCTTCTGAGAGGCAGGGCCTGACCCTGGAGGGAGTCTGAGCTGGGCTCAGCTTTTGAAAGGGTAGGACCTGGCACGGTACCCTTAGCTCAGTGGTTAGGATGCCAGCCACATACACCGGAGCTGGCGGGTTTTAACACGGCCAGGCTTTTGTAGTCCCAACTACTTGGGAGGCTGAGGCAAGAGAATCGCTTAAGCCCAAGAGTTTGAGGTTGCTGTGAGCTGTGGCACTCTATACCAAGGGCGACATAGATTCTGTCTCAAAAAAAAAAAAAAAAAAAAAGGTAGGACCTTAGGGAGACACAGTCTGATGAGTGGAGTTTGAACTGGGCTCAGCTTTTTGGGGGAGTGAGGGTAGGGCCTGAAAATTCCCTACTGCGATCTTGGCTTCCCCTTCCTGACTCCTGGTCTTTCTCTGTCCTCACCAGAGGCAGGAACGCTTTGCCGAGAGGCCGGCCCTTATAGAGCTGGAGAGATTTGTGAGTAGGGGTAGCCGGGATGGTGCCAGAGGTGTCCCTGGACTTACACCCACAAGGGTCAACCAAGGGAGCCACAATGCTGTTCTAAGCTGTCCCTCTGCTTTCCCCATACTTCTCAGCCTCACTGTTTCACCTTCCCCATTCATTTCAGGAGCGCCGGGCCCTGGAGCGCAAGGCTGCAGAGCTGGAGGAGGAACTAAAGGTGGGCCCTCATGGGGTGCTACAAGCAGAGGACTGAGGGTGGGCAGGGGCTCGGCCTGCCAGGGCCATTCAGCTGACCTTGTCCTTTCCCCCAGGCCCTGTCTGACCTCCGTGCTGACAACCAGCGTCTCAAGGATGAGAATGCAGCGCTGATCCGTGTCATCAGCAAACTTTCCAAGTGACTCTGGGGGACTTTCCCACACCCGTATTTATACAGCTGCTTCTGCCACATGCACCCCTTCCCCCACTTGAACACGAGTGACAGGGCTCCAGAGAAAGTCTCTGAGAAGCCATAACTTCCTCTTGGGATCTCTGGACTGGGAGGCGAGCAGAGCCCCAGATGCCAGGGGAGCCACCTGAGGCCATGATGGAGGTGGAAGGCCCAGCCGGGTATGGAGACACATGGCCAGAATGGACCAGGGCTGGAGATGGGACCAGGAAGGCACTGAGGACCAAGAAGCTCAAGGATCAGTAGCCAGGACCAGAGTGGCTGCCCAGAGGTCCCTACCTCACGTGTGATGCCACCCAATCACCCCTGCCCCTCCTGAGCAGGGATCCAAGAATGTGCCAAGAGCCCCACTGGCCTCAGCCAGGTGGGCCTGTATATAGGGTCCATGTGCAATAGGGAGGTTTGTCTTCTATTTTTTGCTGCCCCCTCCTCACCCACTGTCTGGGGCAGGGGGAGAAGGTATTTTCGAGACAAAGCACAGGCACCTCAAATAAAAGTTGTGAAGTTGCCACTCAGTGACTGTGCCCCAGCCAGAGGTAGAGCCACCATTTCCTGCTTCTGTGCTCAAGGGCTGTGCGTGTCCATGACCAAATCACTGGGCCATTTGGGTGAAGTGCCAAGGGATGGCTGTTTGGGTGTTGGGAGGGAACTTAAGGAAGAGTGACCGGTTGGAACAAAGGTCCCAAGCCAGGGCTGGTATCATCATAGGCAAGGTGGTCAGTGGAGAGGCTGACAGTATAGGATCAGCCAGATAAGACCCTGGGGGCTGTGAATGTTGAGCTGGAGCTTAGGTTTGGCCATCAGTGCCTTTGAAACAATTGTCAACCTTTAAACTTGGAGCACTTTACATATAAATATCAGGAGTTTTGGCTTTTGTTGGAAAAAAAGGAAGCTGTGAGCTTTCAGTCCTGCCTGCATGGCAACAATTGACTGTAGCGGAGTAGAAGGTGTCTTAGATGGGGGATTTGTTCGTTCAGTCATCCCTTCTTTAATAACTGCTGGTCACATTCTACTTACAAGGTCCTATTTTACCCTCTGGTGTGACAGTAGTGAACAAAACAGGCAAAGACCCAATACCTTTTAGAAGGGAAACATCTGATGCTAAAGCAAATGTGCTTCAGGTGGTGGTGCCATGGAGGGACAGGGGGGGCACATGCACCTATTTCAGGGTGGTCTAGGTTGGCACCGATACTTGGAGGTCACAGCGAGTGAACTGTGTAGGTGTTTGAGGGTAGAGTCCTCTGGATGATGAGAACCACATGTGCAAAGGCCTGGAGTAGAAGCATGCCTCCTGTGCTGAGGTGCAGGAAGGAGCAGTAGGGCTGGAGGAAGTAGCAGAGGGTAGATGAGGTTAGTGGGTAGTGGCTGGCCATGCAGAGATTTGGCCCTGGTAAGGACTTGGGCTGTGAAGGGGCCTCGGGTGGCAGGCTTTCATTGGTCCTTCTGGCAGCTGTGCTGAGAACGGACTGGGACTTCGTGATGAAGACATTACTGGTACAATCCCAACAAGAGACAATGGTGTTTTTGACCAGGGTGATGACAGTGGAGATGGTGAGAAATGGTCAGATCCTGGGAATATAGGAAGATGTGGCTGCCAGGATGTTTCCATGAGTTGGTTTGTGATGGGAGTAGGGCTGAAGCCTGGTTTACGGGTCTCTTGTCTGGTTCCTATGGACATTTCAGTTTGCAGCCTAGATGTGAGCCTAGATATGTGAGCCATAGGCCATATGGAGGTAAGAGAAATGCAGCAAGGAGGTTTGGGTCCCTTGCATTTCTGGTACCTCTCTTAGAAATGAGGGGCAGGGCCCCAGCCAAGAAGTTGAAGGATGATTGCACACCCTCTAGGGCCAATGTTATTCTGGGGAGAAGGAACAGCATGAACTGAGGCCTGGTAAGAAGAGGGAATGAGAGCCCTATAGCCTAGGAAGCCAAAGAGCCTGGCAGTCACCAATTCTTGGCCCCAAGCTGGGGCTTAGATTTTGTCTGATGGACCATGGGGAGCTAAGGCAGGTATGTGAGTAGGGGATAGGGGCAGGGCTGATGTGGAAAGGGGTCTTGGATGTCTAAAATGGTCAGGTTCTAGGCCTGTAGTCCTAGCACTCTGGGAGGCTAAGGTGGGTGGATTGCCTTAGCTTACAGGTTTGAGCCAGAGTGAGACCTCATCTCTAAAAATAGGGCACTGTGGCAAGTGCCTGTAGTCTTAGCTGCTTGGGAGGCTGAAGCAAGAGAATTGCTTGAGCCCAGGAATTTGAGGTTGCTGTGAGCTATGATGCCATAGCACTCTATTGAGGGCGACAAAGTTGAGATTGTCTCAAAATAAATAAATAAAAAATAAATAAATAAATAGGACATATCTGAGGCTCCTGGAAACTGAGGCAGGAGGCAGAAAAGTAAGGACTGAGAGTCAGAGCTTCTTCCTGCCTGGGCTGTTTCTCTGATTCTGTCCTATTCTGGAGGGTGCTATCAGGTGCCTCAGGTAAAAAGTGAACTCCAGGGAGACAGGCTGGAGAGCAGAAGGAAATCTGATGGGGGAGCTTGGGAGTGGAGCAGGGCAGGACCAGAATGCACAGAGGAATGAGGATGTGAGAGATGAGGCTGGAGAGGTGGGCAAGGAAACATGCAAGGCCTCAAATGGTGGGCTACAGAGCTAAGAGGACAATGGGCAGTCAGGGAAGGGTTTTGAGCAGGGGATGGTGTTCACAAAATGGGGCAAGCTGTAGGACGGAATAGGCTGTAGGCTCAGAGGTCAGTAGGAAGCCTGGGTTGAGACCCTAGGGGTGAAGCAAAAGGTTGAGAGAGACTATAGAGGTGAGACAGCCTCCTATGAGATGGGCAGGTTTTTGGGGTCTCTGGTAGCCAGGCAGAGAAGGGACAGCAGTTGACATTGCCCGCTAAAAGGAGGCTGTTTATAGACTGGGCAGCATATTACAATGCGCGGGGCTCCTGAGTCCTCCTCTCTGGGGATGCCTACTAGTGCATTCTATAAATTGTCTCTGCGCTGCCCCCTCCTCCCCCAGACAGTCTAGATTTTCAGGAGGGAACTCCAGCAAGGATTGTTCAGTGTGTTCCCTAGGATGGAAGACCAGGGCAGGGACTGATCAGCAATCCCTCAAAGGATCAACTTCACTGGTGGGAAGAGTCTGAAGAGTCCATTCTCCTACGGGGCCTTGTCACTTTTTGCAAAGGAGCCAAGAAGTGTCAAATGACCTCCATTTCCATCTCGCCTTCCACCTTCTTCTTTTGCTTCTCCATCACCACCTCCAGCTCTGACACTTTCTCTTTGTCCTGGAGTGGGGTGGGGGAATCAGGACCCTGGTTTCCCAGGCTTTGGCGTTCCTCACCCCGTCTCAACCTGGGAATGAGTAACCCCAGCTCACCTCCAGCAGCGCGCGCTGCACAGTGACCTGGCTATACACACGTGTGCCCTCCTCCGGGCTCACCGCCCGAAACTCCTCCTTTTGCAGCGAGAAAAGCTGCGCCCCAGTCAGCACACCCAGGGCGTCCACGGTCCTGAGGGCAACGGGAGCCAATCACTGGTTATGCTGGCCTGCTTTGCTAATCATGCCATGCCCACCTGCCCTTTGTCAAATCAGAACAAGACTAGCTAAACCAGGGCGCTACGTAAGTAAAGCCCCACCTACCACTTGCCATGCGCCATTGCAGGGCGTGGCTGCACCCTGCCTTCAGAAGGGGGCCGCACTTTCCAGAGGACTCCAGTCGGAGTTTGGAGAAACACGCCAATCACAACCTGCCATGGGTGGTTCCATCCCCACAGACCCTTGCTTCTGGCCAAAGCCACCTCCCCGCGGTCTCCCGACTCCGGGCCAATCGGAACGCGCTGCTCCCAGCTTGCCTAGGTTACTGCCACAAACTGGCTCCTCACTCACCCAGAGCTAAAGCCCTTGGCTTGCAGCCAGGCGCGAACCTCCGAGGCGTCCGAGCGCGGGCTGAGCTGCAGTTCCTGGGCGCGGGGCCCAGGGACTGCGCGGCTCTGGCCCGAACGGCCCTGGGCCAGGCGGGCCTGCAGCTCCTCGTTGACACTGAGCATCTGGGAGAATTTCTCTGCAGGTGAGAAACCAGGAGGGAGGGAGTCAGGGCGAGGGGTCCTGGGGCCACAGGGTCGGAAGCCTCCAGCGTCCCCAGGATGGGTGAGGAATCCATTTCCTCTTTCGGAGCCGCGGATTCCCTGTCTGGAAAGCGAGGACAAAGTCTGCTCCCCTCACTGCTCACCTTTCTCGCTGGGGTCCAAGTTATTGAGGCTATCACAGCTATCCCAGTGGGGCCGAACTGGAGTAGGAGCTGGGGCCAGGGCTGGTGGGGCAGGAGGAGTGCTATCCTAGAGGGAAAAGCGGGGAGAGTACCTTCATCAGGGAGACGCCTCAGAGTCCCAGCCCCCAGCCCCTCCCTCTTCGGGAAATCATTTAAAAAAACAAACTGAAATCCAATGAAAGAAATTTCATGAATTTGTCACCTCCTCTGTCAATATCTTTGATACCTGAACTTCTCAGGACCCAACATCTGCCCCCAGCCTCTCATTCCTCACCAGGCTGCGGTCAACCTGGGGTCCAGGGTGTGGTGTCAGGATGTTATAGGGTACATAGCCTTCCTGTCCTTGCTGGTTCCGGACCTTCCACCACTTGCGTCTGTCATCCAAGACCTGGGTGCAATATGAGAGGGCTCAGAGCCTGGGTCTGCAGCTCCGGCCAATTAAGTCCCTCAGTCTTGTACATTACTAACCTCCAATATATCCCGTTGTTTGACCGATAGCTCACTGCTGTTGCGGGCCTGGAAGTCATAATTACACAGGACCCACTTTCCTGCTGGCTCTGGCTCCAAGTGGGGCTCAGATTCCAGTTCTGGATCTTGGTGACTGAGGAGAAGCAGGAGGGTTTGGAGATAAGGAGACAACCAGCCCCATTGCCGTGGGCTGCAGGGTGCTGGTGTGAGCTGGGGTTAGAGCCAAGCAGGGGCACAGCCGGGGATCAGGTTAATACTGTTACTAGAAATCTGAAATTGGAATAATAGCTTGAATATATTTTGCTCCCCACCTTGCCTGGCATCATGCTGTCAGCATATGATATGGGTACTATCATATCATCACTTTCATTTTATAAATGAGATCACTGAGGCTCAGAGAGAGAAAATCATTTGCCCCAGATCATGCAGCTAGAAACAACTGCTGTTTATTGAGCATCTATTAGGTGCTGGGCTCTTGTATCATGACAACTCATGAGTATAATAAAAACAGTAGCTATCACTTATGTAGCACTTACTGTGCACCAGGTGCTATTCAAAGTCTATCACATAATTAGCTGATTTTCTTTATTTTCTTTCTTTCTTTTTTTTTTTTTTTGCAGTTTTTGGCCGGGGCTGGGTTTGAACCCACCACCTTCAGCATATGGGCCAGCGCCCTACTCCTTTGAGCCTTGACAACCCTTAGCAGACCCATGAATTTGGACCCTCAGGTCCTTTCTCCCCCAGAAACTCCATTGTCATCTCCAATTTTATAGATGAGAGGGCCAAAGCACTGTGATGTAAAGGTTCCAGAGCAAGAGAGTGGCATAATCAGCCTGGGACCCAGGCAGTTTGTGTCTGAGTAATTGCTTTACTTTGCATGCCTCTGGATTTGAACCTGAGTTCAGTCACTCAGCAGGGGTCCTCAAATTACAGCCCGCAGACCACATGAGGAGGTGCGATTGTATTTGTTCACCTTTTGTTTTTTTACTTCAAAATAAGATATGTGCAGTGTGCATTGGAATTTGTTCATAGTTTTTTTTTTTTGAGACAGAGCCTCAAGCTGTTGCCCTGGGTAGAGTGCCGTAGCATCATAGCTCACAGCAACCTCCAACTCCTGGGCTCAAGCGATTCTCCTCCCTCCGCCTCCCAAGTAGCTGGGACTACAGGTGCCTGCCACAAGGCCCAGCTATTTTTTGGTTGCAGCCGTTTGTTTGGCGGGCCCAGGCTGGAGTCGAACCCGCCAGCTCAGGTGTACATGGTTGGCGCCTTAGCTGCTTGAACCACAGGCGCCGAGCCCATAGTTTTTTTTTTTTTTTTTTTGTAGAGACAAGAGTCTCACTGTACTGCCCTCGGGTAGAGTGCCGTGGCGTCACACAGCTCACAGCAACCTCTAACTCTAACTATAGTCTGGCCCTCCAACGGTCTGAGGGACAGTGAACTGGCCCCCTGTTTAAAAAGTTTGAGGACCCCCGGCTGAGCTTTGTTTTGTTTTTTTTTTAAGACAGAGTCTCAGCTGTCACCCTGTGTAGAGTGCCATGGCATCATAACTCACAGCAACCTCCAACTCAGGCTCAAGCTATCCTCTTGGCTCAATTTTTCTATTTTTAGTAGACATGGGCATCTCGCTTTTGCTCAGGTTGATCTTGAACTTGTGAGCTCAAGCTATCCACCCACCTCAGCCTTCCAGAATGCTAGGATTACAAGCGTGAGCCACTGCACCTGGCCAGCCTTGAGGTCTTAACTACTAGTCCCTGGAACATCAAAGACTTATCACCTTCCTGGAAGGGATTATCATTGTTCCCAATTTCCCTGCAAAGAACTTGAGGCTCAGAAAATGTGGCTTAAAAGTAAGAGGTGTCAAGCTCAAGATTCAAAAGGCCAGAGGAGCAGGGAGGAGGGTTGCAAAACCAGGCAGCTGAGGGCAGGGCAAGACTTCAACTCTGAACCCCAATAAGAGAGACCTCAGCCCGGATCAGGCCTACCTGTTCAGGGGAGAGGGGGGGTCTTCAGAGCCGCGGCACCCCCTGTGTGGGGCCAGCAGCTCCCAGCACGCTGTCCCTGCTAAGACCCTCTGTCTGGAACTTCTAGACCCTCCCTTGTCTCTGTTTTGTTTTCTTCTCATCCCACATTGCTTCACTCCAATCTGCTTGCCTAAGGACCCTAGAGTTTTGGCCCCTCTACACCCTCCTTTAGGACTCCCAAGTCTGAACTCCCACTGCTTAGCAGAACCATGAGTTTGGGTCTCTAGTTCTTTCTTTCCCCAGGGACCCAGGAGTCTAGGTCTCAAGCTTCAATTTCTTCACTTCTTTTTTTTTTTGGTTTTTGGCCGTGGCTGGGTTTGAATCTGCCACCTCGGGCATATGGGGCGGCACCCTACTCCTTTGAGCCACAGGCACTGCCCAATTTCCTCAACTTTTTAACCCATAAATCCGCCCAGTCTGACATCCAGCAGGGACTTAGACAAGACTTTAGCTCCCCAAGCTTTTACTCTCTTAGGGCCCAGAGATGCTACCATTCCTAACTTCCCCCAGAACCTTGCCCCGATGCCCTTGAAGTCTCAAGCCTGCTCCTCTGGGTCTCCAGGATCCCAAATAGACTTGAGCTCTTCTTCAAAACCCAGAAGTCCAATTCCCCAGCCTCTTCTAAAACCCAGAGCTCTGTCCTTGCAGGGACCAGGGCACGGAGTTTTCCTGCTTTCTTTCCACCTTTTGAGGACTCACAGGTCCACTTTTCTGATTTTACCCACTCCCAGCCCCTTCCTCCCTTAAGCCCTGGCATATGGGCTTTCACTCCCTCCTCCCATTGGCCCAGAAATCTAGACCCTGCTCCCCTCCCTCCCTGCTTCTCCCCCCTCTCCCAGCCCCTGCCCTCTTGTCACCACCTCACCCACCTGAGAAGAACCAGGAAGACGGGAAAAGGCAGAAAAAAATGGGAGGGGCTGAAGTCAGTGCCAGGAGCTCCTGGGACACAACCCTCCTAGGCACTCCCCTGTCCCGCTCAGAGGCAGACACTCACCCATTGACAGCGACCTGGGGGGCGCTTTGCTGCAGGAAGTAAGAGAACAGGTTCAGGCAAGGCTGGCCTGTGCCCCTATCGGCTGGCCCTCCTGCTGTGTCACCTGAGGGGAGCTCGCTGCTCCCTGGAAAGCCTCAGCCTTACCTGCCGGCGCCTCCGCTCGTGCTGTAGCTGTTTCTCTACTGGGTCTTCCCAGGTGCGGCCCTGCGGGTCGGTGGCCGGGGGTTCCCAGCCGCTGTAGAACTCGGGGCTGTATGGGGGTCCCTCCTCCAGGGGTAGCCCTAGCCTGCCGCCAGGGACAGGGCCAAGGCTCAAGGATCCTGGTGTGGCCCGACTTAGACCTGTTACTAACATCACTAAAGTTTTTCCCTTGCGCTTATCCTTATCCTATCCGTACTATTCTAACCCCGCCTCTTTTCTCTAAGCCCAACTCACATCAGTTATATTTCTTTCTTTTTTTTTTTTTTTTGTAGAGACAGAGTCTCACTTTATGGCCCTCGGGTAGAGTGCCGTGGCCTCACACAGCTCACAGCAACCTCCAACTCCTGGGCTTAAGCGATTCTCTTGCCTCAGCCTCCCGAGTAGCTGGGACTACAGGCGCCCGCCACAACGCCCGGCTATTTTTTTTTTGGTTGCAGTTTGGCCGGGCCGGGTTTGAACCCGCCACCCTCGGTATATGGGGCCGGCGCCTTACCGACTGAGCCACAGGCGCCGCCGCCCCATCAGTTATATTTCTAAATACAGCACTTGCACTCTAGTGCCCGGTTCAGCCTTTAACTCTCACTTCTGATTCTTTTACTCCTTTCCCTATTATGTTCTGTCTACAAATGCTCAGGATCTCCGAAGTCACAAACACAACCTTCTGTAGACCTTGGGGCCCTTCCACGTAGCCTTGCTACATTTATTGAAGCCCCGCCCCCACTCACATCCTGCCGGTGGCTCTAAGCCCGTCTTTTGTTCCAACTGATTATCTCGTTCAGTCTTAAGCCTTTCCTTCACGCAAATTTCTGGTCTTTTCCCCAATAGAATCCTGGCATTTGCCCTAAATCTCTCTCCCCAGCTAATTCTAGCCTTTAATCCTGTTCCTCCTAGTCCCACCTTCTTCACAATGACCTCGCCCCACTTCCTTCCAGCTTCTCATGCTCCTCCAATCACTGCGCCCTCTGCTTCCCAGCCCCGCCCCTTACCCTGGGCGGGTCCATGAATCCCCGAGCGAGATCCAGAGCGCGTTTTCCAGCGGAGTGACGTTGTCTCGCAGCAGTGCCACGGCTTCGCACGTCAAGTGCGGCCGCCGCACGCCGCTCGCGAACTCCGGGCCGCCAGAAGTGTTCACGATCTGCCAGGGCAGCGAAAGCAGGCGTATCGTAACGTCAGACCCTCTCCAAGTTCAACCCAGATTCTTGCAGCTGCGTTAGAAGCTAAGGGCGTTGGGGTGGGGGTGGGGCTCACCATCTGCAGGGGTCCAAACAGGAAGTGCAGCAGGTCTGGGGACGAGGGGTTGGCGATGTTGCCGCGCAGCCGGGCCTGGGGTGGGGGGGAACGTGTAGGTATCGGGGCGCGAACTGGTCTGGTTCTCCATCTCCACCTCCCGACGTCCGGGACGCGCGCGTCCTTACCAGCAGGCTGAAGGCGTACTTGATTTTCTGGAGTACGTCGGTGTACTCGGCCTCCGTGGGGGGCTTGGCCCGTAGCGTTAGCAGCCCGTCTGCTCGTAGGGGGCAGGCGCGGGGATAGGGTCACCGGCGCAGCGTCAGACAGAGAGAGGGGACAGTATACACCCAGTGAGATCGAGATGAGAAGACAGACCTGGCAGGAGGCGAGAGGGGAGAGCCTGGGAGAAGCGAGGGTATGCAGCATCTCACGCGGGACGTCCCTTACCGCCGGCTGCCCTGCGCCGGGTCCTGCGACCGCGCTCGCGGTGCTCCAGCACTCGGGCCGCCTCCGCCGACTTCTGCAGCCTCGACACGAAGTTCTCAACGTCGTCGAACACGTGGTTCAGGATGTCCTGGGGGTAAAGAAGGGGAACGTTTGCGTTCCTGAGTCCCAGCCACTCAATCCTGTTGAAGCCCAGAAACAGATCACCCTAGAAAAGCCCCAGGAACCTAGTCGTCTGCCCCAGGGAGCCAAGACCGACTCCTGAACCCAGTCCCGCCTCCAGAACCCAGAGTCTGACATGATTGACATGATTGACCCGCCCTGCAGTGGGTCTGGTACCCATGCCCTAGCCTCGCCTCCAATCAAGTGGCCCCAGCCCCCAGTCCTGGCCTCTCTGCGCTCACCACGTCTCGCTCCGCCTGCAGACTGGCCAGGTCTGGACCCCGGGGACCCAGATCCAGGGAGGTCGGGTCCGCGCTACTCGAGGTCCCGGCTGGGACAGGCTTTGGCGCCTCCTGGGCCTCAGGAATGGGCTCTGCTTGGGGTCTCCCGCGGGCTGCAGCCGGCTCCACTGTGCTGATAACCGCGCGGACCGACGGGCGGCGCTGCAGGGGCGGGGTCTCTGCAGCAGGCGAGCGGCAGCGCTGCAGCTCTTCTTGCGTGGCCCTGCGGAGGGAGAAGGGGAAACTGAGTCTGAGTCAAGTGAAGAGTCCAGGGAGGAGGAAATTAACTGCTTAAAACAAGAGAGGCCCTGAGGCTCAAAAGGGTCAATTAGAAACCCAAAGAGGTAGGGAGAAATCCTATATGGGGAGGGGAGAACCTCTCTAAGGGAAACTGAGGCCAGAAGGGCGAGAAGTCGAGCAGTAGGACAGGGGAAAATAGTGTCTTGGAGAAGGGGTCAGCTTGTATGATAGGTACATTGCGCTCTAGGCTGGTGGTATCAGCTCATTTCTCAGGTAAGGGCACTGAGTCCCACAGAGGGGAAACTGGCTTCCAGAGATCCCGCCCACCTCCTTCCCTCTTCTCTCCCTCTCCAACGCCCTCACCTGAGCGCCGCGGCCCTGCGCTCGCTGCGGCCCGAACGGTAGTTGTGCAGAGCCCCCTGGATGTCCTCGCGGATCAGCTCCGCCTGCCAATTACGCGATCAGGGCACGCCTCCTATACGCCCTACCCACTGCCCGCCCGGGCCACACTCCTGATGGATTACCAGGCCATGTGCTGTCACGCCTGAGGAGCCATGCACGACCAAGCCCTGAATCTATCCCTTCCTTAGGCCACGATCCTATCCATGAAACCCAGTCGGGTGGGTCCTCTTACCCAGACCATGGTGCCCCATAGTCATTTCCAAGTTCTGTTCAAGTCCTAGGAGTACTCAAGCGCTCAGCCTCCCACTACATCCAGCCCTTCTGTTCTATCTTGGCCCTGCGTGGTGTCCTCGAACACCTCCCTACCAGCACTTCTTCCCAGATCTCGTCCCCACTCCTAGCCCTGACCCCACCTTAGCTCCCAGGCAACGCCGGGCTACAGATGGGATCCGCAGTGCTCTCACCCCCAGGCGCAGGCCTTGAAAGAAGTGCACGTCCGGCTGCGCACGCTCAGGCTCCTGGCACACGAGCAGCAGCAGCGAGTGGTTCCGGCCGGGTGGCACGACCACATCACAACGTACGATGGCGCCCAGCGGGTATGACTCCAGTTCCTCCTGTCGGGTGGCATGGCGGGGTAAACTGAGGCCTAACACCGATACTACTACTAAATGGCAACGGCAGTGCAGCCCAGTGGGTACCAGCTCTGGGCAGGGCAACCTCACGAGGTTAGGAATGGGAAGAAAGAAACACCCGCGGTTCAACAGATGAGGCCAGTATGGCTCAGAAAGGGGAGCTGGGTCCCTTGCCAGAGTACCCAGAGGAAGGGCATGTAGGAGCTAAGACTCCCACACAGATCCCTGAAGTCTCTGCACACGCAGACCGGACACTGCTCCCAACCACGTGCCCCCTGGCACCTTGGAGGCTGGGTCGAGCAGGGTGACGTGGTCGGGGGACACACGCAGCAGCATCTCCTGTGCCCAGACTCGGCCCTGGCTGTCCATGACGGCCAGCTTCCTGGAGGCATCCTCCACAGTGTGTACCCCATCCTCCTCACCCAGGCAAAATGTCACCAGGTGCTGACATAAGATACAGAGAAAGCAGTGAGTGCTGGGATGATGCCAGGTGGTCTCAGAATCCCCTAAAGTCGGACTTCCAGCTGCAGACTAACCATGACTCCTCCAGGAAGCCTTCCTGGATCACCTGCTCCACAAATCTGCTCCTCCTCCCTGCCCTCTGATTCTCTTCATTGGAGGGAACAGCTCCTGTGTCTGCCTTCTCACCAAGATTGGAGGCTCCCTGGGATTATATCTAATTCCTTCTAACTGCCTCCTTAGGTCTCCCACGGTTCCCTCTGGCACCTCAGTTAGAGCTCCTGGCACCCTATGTCAGTATGTCTGGACCTTGCGTACACCTTGCTTGTTCTGGACTGTGTCTGATTTGTTCCTGTGGCCTGCCTGTCCAGCACAATAGCTGGTCCAGAGGAAAGGGTCCCAGATTTGAGAAGAACTGAGGTCGTTAACTTCAGATCCATGTCTGAGGCAAGGCAGAGGAAATCTGTTTTGTTGATGAGCAAACTGAGTTTCCTACATTCTTTCTGCTTGGGACCCAACTGCTTTCAACAGCCCTATCTATCTCCTTAGGTCACCACCTTTAAGTAGAAGATTCCTTTAGAACACTCTGGGACAAAAGCCCAGACTCACATTGACTGGATACTGAGATACATCGGCCATGACCACAGTGGAGTAACGCTTCCTCTGCTCTGTGGAGGGAGAAGGAGAATGAACCCAGGGGTCTGGGCCCCAGCCCCTCCTCTCTCAGATCCAGGAATCTGGGTGCCCAGCCTTTCTTCTTCCAAGACCTTGGATGCCAGGTACTCAGTTTCCCCAGATCCACCTTCTGGGGGCCTAGGGTTTCTTTGCCCCCATACTCACCATAGATGGACTTTGCACTTGGCTTTGGGGCAGCTTCTGGACTGTTGAAGAAAAAAGGAGGTGAGAGGGACTGTGGAAATTTGGGACATGTCCTATGGGAATGCCAAGCAGAGAAGCAAGGACTTAACTATGAGGGTAATGGGGAGCCATGGAGCGTTCTGAGCAGGTGAGCTCAGGGCCAGAGTGGGACTTTAAGAAGACAGGTAAGGTGGTGGTACTGGTGGTGGGAAGTGTGGTCTCTACTGTCACATAGAGCTACATTCAAATTCTCTGTCTGCTACTTCCTTGCTATAAGACCCTGGGTAGGGAATAGAAACTCTTTTGCCTCAGTTTTCCTTTCTGTAAGATAGCATCCATCTGGTGGGGCTGTTGGGCAAATTCAATCAGATAATGCAGCTGACTTATTCTGAAGCCTCAATAATTATTATCATTCTTATGATGATGCAAAAGGCTTAGTACAAATAGTTGCTCAATAAATGGGAACTATTCCAATAGCCTTAGTAGTATCTGGGGTAGATAGGGAATTATCTTCTTCCCCTCCCACTCCCATGCACCAGGAGTTTTCTGGCCACATCCTTTTCTCTCTCCTGTCCCCAACCACTTCCTCTAGATCACCATCTCTACGAGGAATTCTTTATTTTTATTTTTTTTGAGAGAGAGTCTCACTTTGTTGCCCTCAGTAGAGTGCTGTAGAGTCATAGCTCACAGAAACCTCAAACTTTTGGGCTCAAGTGATTCTCTTGCCTCAGCCTCCTGAATAGCTGGGACCATAGGCGTCCGCCACTACTCCTGACTGTTTTTAGAGATGGGGGTCTCACACTTGCTCAGGCTGGTCTTGAACACGTGAGCTCAGGCAAGCCACCTGCTTCGGCCTCCCAGAGTGCTAGGATCACAGGCATGAGCCATCTCTAAGAGGAATTTTTGAATCCTTATTTCTTCAGAAATAGCAGAAGCTAAGTACTCAGGTGGGGTTAGGGTTGAAGGGAACTGAAAAACCCTTTTAGCCAAATTCTTGTTTCTCATCTCACTCCTCATCCTGCTCCTACCAGACCTGTCTGATTTGACAATTTGATTATCTCTGGGCTGGAAAGCTCACTACCTGTCATGCAGCCATTTTCTCTCATCTCTCTTTCGCCCTCCCCCTGCTCATTCTGGGAGTCTGCATTCTACCCATCCCCCGATTTTCTAGTAAGCGTCAATATTTAATTACAAGATAATGACAACAATAGCAACAGTGGTCCTGTGAGTGGAGCACCTGCTGTCCTGAGGTTCTCTGCTGAGGTCTGTGTATGCTTGATCCTGCTAAGCTCAAAAAAATGCCCCTGTTTCTCAGAGGAGGGCTAAGGCTCAAAGAGGTGATACTCTTCCACCAGGGTCACACCACTGCTGAGTGGGAGTTCCTGGATTTGAACCCAGGCCTGTCTGCTCCAGAGAGAGAGATTCTAACCACAGACTGGGCAGGGAGGGAAGCAGCCCAGGCATCCTCTTGAGTGGCTGGGTCCAGAGCTGGGGGAGGGGGGCCTGCTGTTAAGAGGATCTGTGGGTATGGGTGAGGGGTTGGGGGCAAGTGTGATGGGGCTGGGGGCCCAGTGGGCAGGGGAGACCTACCTGGTGGTGGTGCTCATGGTGCTGAGAATAGTGAGCTCCTGCCCACCTGGAAGTGCCCTGGGAGCCAGCGAATATGTGAGGGCTTGACCTGGCCTGCAGGAACCTCTAATTCCTGACCTCAGACCTAAGGGTCCTGCCCCAAACCCTCCTCCCTCAGATCCAGGGCTTCAGGTCCCAGCCCCTCCTTCTTCAGATGCAGGGGTTTGGCCCCCAACCCCTCCTCCCTCAGACCGAGGGGTCTGGGCCCCAGCCCTTCCTCCGTTAGACTCACGGGTTTGGTCCCAATCCCTCTTCCCCCAGACCCAGGGGTCTAGGCCCCCAGCCCTTCCTTCCTCACCCCTTTCCCCTCCAGGACCCAGATCTCTCACCTGCCGGTCAGGTTCTGCCCTGCTCTCAGCTCTCTTTACCTTTTCAGGCTGCTGGCCCCTCCCCCCTGCCCTCCCAGGGCCATCCCGCCTCCGCATACCTGAGCATTCACCTGGCACCGCCAGGCTGGAGTGGCCCAGGGGTGGGGCTGTCAGACCCAGGAGGAGCCTGTGATGACTTTAGGGGAGCTGGAAATTCGACTGTTTACCCCCTTAACAACAACAATAATAACAGTAATTTGATGTCATGCTTGTTCACATGTCAGGGTTGAAAGCTCCATCTTAAATACTGCTTGGGATTTTCCTCACAACTGGGGGAAGCTGTAGGTTTGCTTTCCACCCAGCTGAAGAGGAAGCTGAAGTCTAGAGAGGTTATGTGACTTGTTTGTATTGCTTGGTCAAAGGATGTGTGGGGAAGGGGGATTTGAACCTGGTGCTCACTATCTATCTCTAGGACTGGTGTTTGTTACTGTTCTGTGGACATCTGTTCATGGTCACTGTCTCAGCCAGCGCCCTCAACCCCCATCCCTCCCCTTGCCTCTTCCTTTGGAAATTTCCGTTAATAGTCTCCTATTATGAAGAAAGAAAACATTTAGCTCACTTAGTGCCTGATCAAGGACATGGCAAAAACAGCAAGCTTCTTAGGCATGAACACCTTTTGAAAATCTCTTTTGGAGAACTCCCTGTGTGCCATGGTCCTTATTAACCAAGCTATACACATCCTTTCTTCCCAAAACCCACTGAGGTGGGTGAGTGTGTGTGTGTGTGTGTGTGTGTGTGTGTGTGTCGGGGGCCCTTCCATTTTACAGATGAGAACTGAGGCCCAGAAAGGTTAAGAAACTTGCCCAAAGTTACACAGGCAGTGAATAGATGGGAATGTCAGTCACCAAAGCCCAGAACTCACAGAGTAGGTCAGGGAAGGACTTGCCCACTCTTAGCCTTTCTTGTTATCCATAATTCCCACCTGGTTTCTGCCACCACTGAGTCTCACTTGGACCACTACCCATAGGCTCCTAACTGGCCTCCCTGCTCTGTCCTCTGTGCCCTTCCATCTAGTCTCAGTGCAGATACCCTGTTGAAGCCTAAGGCAGCTCGTGTCATTCCTCTGCCCCAAATCCTCCGTGGCTCCCCATTTCTCTCCGGATACAAGCTGAAGTCTTACAAGACAGTGAGAGACATGACCCTGATCTCGTCTCTTCTTCCTCTCCCCTTCAATCACTTGGTTTCAGCTCCTTGCTGCTCCTTGAACATCCAGACCCAGAGCTGCCTCAGGGCCTTTGCACTTGCTGTTCTCTCTGCCTGGAATGCTCTTCCACCAGATATCCTCATGGCTTGCTCCCTCACCTTCTTCAGATCTTTGCTCATGCTCATGCCCATGTCACCACCTCAGAGAGGTGTGGCTGACCATCCTGTTTAAAAAGGCATCATATCTAACCCCTTCTTTGTAGTCCTTCCCCTCTCCCTGTCTTTATTTCCCCCTACTCATCACTTTCTTACATACCATGTTACCTGTTCATTTTGTTTGGTTTTCCCTTGTTCTTCTAAAAATATAAGTTTTGTGAAGACAAAGACTTTTGTCTGCCCCCCTCTCAGCCTGAGGGGCATGGAACCTGCTCTTACACACAGTGAGTGGTGGGGTGATATTTGTTAATGAGCATCTGGCATTTGGTGCATTCATGTGCATTATTGCTTTATTCAACATGTGGCTCCACAGTCTCTGCTGAAGGTTTGCCCTGGGTTGCTGGAGATGAAGGAGCAGAGGGAGAGATGAGTGCATGGTGTGGTGGTGTGATGGCACAGAGCACAGGCAGGTATGGGTTTGAATCCTGTTCTGCCACTTAATAATTTTGGTAAGATATTGTGTGCTTATATCATCTTCTCTGCACATTATAAATATGTGTGTGTGTGTTTGTATGCATAATCTTCACACAGACTACAAAATGGGTCCTATTATCCCCATTTTGTAGGTGAGGGAATGATGGCATGTATTTTATTTATCTGCAACCCTACTAGTGTGTGGAGGAGGTGGTTACACCCATGCCATACAGTTTAGATCTGTATCCTTTGACGTCACCCTGTGCTATTGCTTGTGACCTTGCCCCTTTCTAGCTGTGTGAGTTTGGGAGACCTACCTAACCTCTGTGCCCCATATCCTTATTGTAAAATGGAGGAATAAAGGAGGTTGTAGGTGCTGAGCTCACATTGCAGTTCCTGGCAAAGAGGAGACACAAGTCAGCATTAGGAATGGCAGAGATGGTGGCCTTTTTTCCTATATGTGCAAAATGGAGGACACAGGAACTCAGTGGAAGGCCAGAAAAGGCTGCTAAGAGGGTCAGGGCAGGCTTCCTGGAGGAGGATGGGAGGCCAGAGCTCAACCTGAAGGGCAAGTTTGGCAGCCGAGGTGACTAGTGGATGAGGGAGTGTTCCAGGCCACAGAACTGCCTGGGCACAGGAGGGGAGGGCACCTGGGCGAACTCACTGCTCAGCAGGTAGTTCTCCTGTGTTCAGCTGGGAGAGGAAGGAGGGTCTTTGTGCTTGGCCCTTTTTGTCTTCTGTCACTGTGTGTACTTGTCACATTCTTGCCATTAAGATTTTCTGAGCTTGGCCCTGCCTGGGCTGTGGTTTGAGGGAAAGATCAGACCTCTTACACCATTGACAGAGGAGAAAAGAGAGGCTCAGATTGGGGAGGCCAATAGCCCAAGGTCACAGTGAACCTGGGCTGTGACGAAAATGCAAACTGGCTGAGTGCAGGCTCATTTCTTTATATACAGGTGAAGAAAATTATATAGGTACTCCTGGGGCTAAGATAGGAGGGGCTGAACTGGACCCCTGGGTCTGAGCCTCTTGGTCTGAGGGAATAGGGAGCCCAGCTCTTTTCTTGGGGTGGCACAGGTGGCACAAAACCCCACCCACCTGCCCCTACTCTGTGGTCCGGAGCAGCAGGTAAGACCGAAACCTGAGCCTCTGCCCTAGTTCAGGGCCCATGCCTCCTTCCTCCTTTCCTGGCCACAAAGGAGGCCCCTCCCTCTGTCCAAACGTAGCCTGTGGTTCCCAAATACCAGTCAAAGCTCCCACCCTTGCATAGCCTGACTCAGTAACTCCTGGGCGGAGGCAGCAAAACCCTGCCTTGGAACCTCACCAGGGAAATCTGTCACCCAAGAGCCCCTTTTCAACCACAGGCCCACCTATTCCGTCACTAGAGCGCCTTCCATTGATGAGTGCCTGGGTTTGTTTCCAAGACCAGAACGGAGTTTCTGCCATTGAAGACCTGGATTGTTTTCTGTCTTGCGTGGGAGGTCCCAGGAAACAAACAGTTCTCCACAGGGTCTTGAGAAGCTAAGACTTCCCCATGTGTCCTATCTGAAACCACTACCTTTTCTGTTGTCTCCACCCCAAGCCCTGCACGTCTTCCCACAGACTGCAGGATTTGCTGATAAATTTCTATGACAAGGACAGAGGAGAAATTCATAGGGTATATTGTCAGGATATGAGGAGAATGTAACTTAGAAAGGGGCTGGGTCTCAGGGAGATATAACTACTTATATATTAAGTGATCCATTATTCATTCAAAATTGAGTTCCTGAGATGTAATCTGTGCCTTAGCCTTTGCCCTCAAGCAGAGTCTTTTTTTTTTTTTTTTTTGAGACAGAGCTTTAAGCTGTCACCCTGAGAGTGCTGTGGCATCACAGCTCACAGCAACCTCCAACTCCTGAGCTCAAGTGATTCTCCTGCCTCTGCCTCCCAAGTAGCTGGGACTACAGGCGCCCACCACAACACCTGGCTATTTTTTGGTTGTGGCCATCATTGTTGTTTGGCAGGCCTGGGCTGGATTCGAACCCACCAGCTCAGGTGTATGTGGCTGACGCCTTAGCTGCTTGAGCCACAGGCACTGAGCTTCAAGCAGAGAGTCTTTTTTTTTTTTTTTGTAGAGACAGAGTCTCACTTTATGGCCCTCGGGTAGAGTGCCGTGGCCTCACACAGCTCACAGCAACCTCCAACTCCTGGGCTTAGGCGATTCTCTTGCCTCAGCCTCCCGAGTAGCTGGGACTACAGGCGCCCGCCACAACACCTGGCTATTTTTTGGTTTGAAGTTTGGCCGGTGCCGGGTTTGAACCCGTCACCCTTGGTATATGGGGCCGGCGCCTTACCGACTGAGCCACAGGCGCCGCCCCAAGCAGAGAGTCTTAACTGAGAAATAGACCCTGTTGGCATACATGGTCATAATTCAAGGGCATACATGCACTACTAGAACTGGGACACACGGCTGTGTGAGAAAGCCTTGATCTAGCTTTGTGGGTGGGTGGTTAAAGCAATTCAAGAAGCCTTTGCTGTTAAGTGGTAACTAGATGGGACTTTGAAGGATGAATAGGAGTTCACCAAGGATGATGACACAAAGAGTGAGATTCTAAGTTTTGGCAGCAGCCTATGCAAAGTCTCTAAGTTGTGTATTAGGATATGGAAGTGCCCACTGTGTGCTAGGCATGTTCTCAGTGGTGGAGCTAGGAGGAGGCAACAGGGGAAACGCCAGCCCTTGTGACACTGTAGTCTTAGTGGGTGTGGTGGGCAGAGAGAAAATAAGCAGGTAGAAAATGTCCCTATGTGAATGAGACTCTCAGACTGTGGTAAACAGCACAATGGAGGAAACAAACTGGAGGGGAAGAGATGGAGTTAGCAGGGCGTTGTGGCGGGCGCCTGTAGTCCCAGCTACTTGGGAGGCTGAGGCAAGAGAATCGCCTAAGCCCAGGAGTTGGAGGTTGCTGTGAGCTGTGTGAGGCCACAGCACTCTACCGAGGGCCATAAAGTGAGACTCTGTCTCTACAAAAAAAAAGAAAAAAAAAAAAAGAGATGGAGTGACCAGGGGCAGGCAGGTGTGGCTGCTCAGGTGGGGTGAGGGAAGGAGGCAGCATCTGAGCCTTGACCTGAATTTTGAGAATGAGCCAGGAATGTGGAGAGGATTTCAGGCAAAGGAAACACCTCAGGAAGGCTGGCAGGTTAGGTCTGCAGCGGGTGTGGCTAGCAGACGATGTGAGGCAGGAGGCGTGGCAGTCATGATCACGGTGACAACAATGGCAGTAACAGCTGAGAGGGTGGCCAGGCTCTGGCTTGAATAAGTTTGGTCCAGGCCTTTGTTTCAAGAAGCTTCCAGTTTGGTTGGGGAGGTGAGAAAAACTTAATTTGCTAATGGAGGTCACTCTGGCAGTGTGGAAGCCCAGAGTCCCCTAAGTGTAACAGGTTCAGAGATGTTTTTCCTTGGAGTTTCTCCAGCCAGCCCTGGAGAGGATGCAGAGAGAGGAGGCTGTGTGTAGGAACTGGTCTGGGAGGAGGAGAATGGAGATGGAGGGGAGGAGGAGGAGGAGGAGAGGAGACGGAGGAGGGGAGCAAGAAGAGGAGTATGAAGCAGCAGTGGTGGCTGGGGCAGCTGATGCCTCTGGGAGGGATCCAGGCCCATGGTCTGCCTGTGCTGTCCCTTTCAGAAACTGGAGGAACCTGACTCCTTCGGTGACCTATGGTGAGTGGGCCAAGGAGGCAGTGACTGGGCGATAGGACCTCAGATGGGCTTGAGTTTGGATCCTGGCTTGGAGCAAGTGACTTCATGCTCTGAGCTTCATGCTTCTGAGCTCCCTGAGCCTCAGTCCCCTCCTGTCTCAAATGGGCGCAAGTCCTGGTTGCTCTACTAAGGGCAGGCAGGAGGGCTGTGATAAGGCATGGAAATGCTTACCCAGGCCCGGGCTTAGATGCAGTGGGTGCTCAGTCAGTGGATAAAGAATAAGCAGACCGGGTGGCGCCTGTGGCTCAGTGGGCAGAGTGCCGGCCCCATATACCAAGGGTGGTGGGTTCAAACCTGGCCCTGGCCAAACTGCAACAAAAAAATAGCCAGGCGTTGTGGTGGGTGCCTATAGTCCCAGCTATTCAGGAGGCTGAGGCAAGAGAATGGCCTAAGCCCAGGAGTTGCTGTGAGCTGTGTGACACCACAGCACTTTACAGTGGGTGATAAAGTGAAACTCTGTCTCTACAAAAAAAAAAAAAAAAAGAATAAGCAGACCAAGGAATGAGCATGCCACTCAGTAGTGAGGTGCCAAAAGGTTAGGGAGAGGGGGCTCTGCATTCAGGGCCTGCTGCAGTACCTCAAGCAACTGACAACGTTTGTTTCCTCAGCTATGAGCTGCCTATGCCCATTCATTCGTTTAGCAAATGTGTTTTCAGTGCTTATTCTGTATCAGGCAGCGTTCTAGGCACCAGGGAGAGAAGTGTGAATGAAACAGCCCCACATCTGCACCCATGGGACTTCGGTATGGACTGTAGACATAGTCCTTAAACAAAATTTTAAAAAGTAAATGATGTGGAATGTCAGGTGCCAATAGGGGGCCAGGGAGGGTTGAGTGGCTCTTTAGGTCGGGGTTATTTAAAATTTAGTATGGTTGAAAAAAAAAATTCAGTATGGTTGAAAGCCTCACTGAGAATGTGACATCTGAGTGGAGAACTGAAGGACAGAAGCATGGTATGGGGACATCTAGAAAGGATTCCTATGCAAAGGTCCTGAGGTCTTCAACACAGCAGGACCAGCATGTCTGTAGCAGAGTGGGTAAGGGGACAGACTGGATCATGGGTTCTCAGAGTCACTGTAAGGATCAGAGAGAGTGAGGGATCGATAGAAATGTTTACATCAAGTTGTTTTTATTTATTTATTTATTTTGGAGACAGAGTCTCACTTTGTCACCCTTGGTAGAGTGCTGTGGCATCATAGCTCATAGCAACCTCAAACTCTTGGGCTCAAGTGATTCTCTTATCTCAGCCTACCAAGTAGCTGGGACTACCCGCACCCGCCACAACAACCAGCTATTTTTAGAGATGAGGTCTTGTTCTGGCTCAGGCTGATCTGGAACCTGTGAACTTAGGCAATCCACCCACCTTGGCCTCCCAAGTGCTAGGATTACAGGTATGAGCCACCACGCCAGGCCTCAAGTTGTTTTTAAGTTGTGGTAAAATTCACATAACAAAAATGAACAATCATAGTGGTGCCTGTGGCTCAGTGAGTAGGGTACTGGCCCCATATACCCAGGGTGGCAGGGTCAAACCTGGCCCCAGCCAAACTGCAACAAAAAATAGCCGGGCATTGTGGTGGGCGCTTGTAGTCCCAGCTACTTGGAAGTCTAAGGGAAGAGAATCGCCTAAGCCCAAGAGCTGGAGGTTGCTGTGAGCTGTGACACTACGGCACTCTACCGATGGTGACAAAGTAAGATTCTGTCTCTACCAAAAAAAAAAAAAGTGAACAATCAGCCATTTGAAAGTGAATATTTCACTGCATTAAGCACATTCATGATACTGTGTAGCTAACATCTCTATCTAGTTCCAAACCGTTTTTAATATCTGTCCGATAATACCCTGTCCACATTAGTAATCACTCTCCACTGCTCCCTCTCCCAACCCCTGCAGCTGCTAATCTGTGTCTGTCTCTATGCATTTGCCTATTTCTGGGCATTTCATATCGGTGGAATCACATACCATAAGACCATGGTGCCTGGCTTGTCTCACTCAGCATAATGTTTTCAAGGTTTACTCATGTTGTATGGATCAAGTTTTTGAATAATTTCAGGCTTATGGAAAAGTTGCAAGATGAATACAAAGAGTTTCCATATACTCCACCCAGATGCTCAGAGATTAACAACAGTGAACATGAACAATTTTGCCATCTTTCCTTTCTCTTTCACACACATGCTTCCCCCCACCCCAAACTGTTTAAGAGTCACTAGCAGATCTGATGTCCTTTTACCTCAAAATAGGTTTAATGCATTTCCTTTTTTTTGAGACGGAGTCTCATTAGGTCATGCACAGTAGAGTGCTGAGGCGTCTTAGCTCACAGCAACCTCAAACTCTTGGGCTCAAGCCATCTTCGTGCCTCAGCCTCCCAAGTAGTATGGACTACAGGCACCCACCACAATGCTCAGCTATTTTTTAGAGACGTGGTCTCACTCTGTCTCAGACTGGTCTTGAACATGTGAGCTCAGGCAATCCACCCACTGGGATTACAGTTGTGAGCCACTGCACCCTGCCAATGCATTTCCTTAAAACAGCATCATTCTCTTGCATAACCACAGTTCTGCAGCGCCATTATCACATGTGCAGAGCTCGTGGGTATCTCCCCAGTTATCTAATGATGTCCTTATGGTGAAACGAAGCTTTTCCCCTCCCTGATGCAGGAGCAGTCATGTGCTGCATTTAGCTATCCTTCCTCTTAGTCCCCATTAAGCTGGATAATTTCTCCATCTTTCTTGATTTTGACACTTTTTAAAGAGATCTAGACAGTTATTTTGTTGCATGCCCCTTGGAGGCATGGTATTCTCTTGATTAGATGCTTCTTCATGATTAGAGCCTGACTGTGCGTTTTGGGGCAATAGTATCACCCTGCCTTTTAGTGTGCGACATTGGACAAGTTTCTTCACCTTTGTATGTGGTTTTTTCTTTTTGGAGACAGAGTCTCAAGCTGTCGCCCTGGGTAGAGTGCTGTGGCATCACAGCTCACAGCAACCTCAAACTCTTGGGCTTAAGCAATTCTCTTGCTTCAGCCTCCCAAGTAGCTGGGACTACAGGCGCCTGCCACAATGTCCGGCTATTTTTTGGTTGTAGTTGTTGTTTGGCAGGTCCGGGCTGGATTTGAACCCGCCAGCTTCAGTGTATGTGGCTGGCGCCCTAGCCACTTGAGCTACAGGCACCAAGCCCTTCACCTGTGTCTTTTTTTTTTTTTTTTCTATTTTTAATTTCAGTGTGCTTGTTCATTCTTCTTTGTTTGAAGTACTCCTTTTTTGTTGATTTTCTTTTTTCTCCTGTGGTGCTGACTGTTTTTGATGTTGTTAGTAGAGATGGGGTCTTACTCTGGCTCACTGCTGTTACATACAGGTCTCGAACCTCTGAGCTCAGGCAATCCACCCGCCTCGGCCTCCCACAGCACTAGGACTACAGGTGTGAGCCACCACGCCCGGCCCCTTCACCTGTGTCTTAATTCTCTTATCTGTGAATGGAGCATGATGATAACAACGACATCCACCCCAACAGGACATTCACACATGTGAAGTGCCAAAAGAGGTGACCACACATCGTTAAGTATTAACCATTGTAACTTTAATTATTCGCCCCAAATATTTATTGAATTCTACTGTGGGCCAGAGTCCTTGCTTTCATAGGGCTCCCAGTTTGGAGGGAGAGAAAGAATAGAGAGGGGTAAGAAGGGAGAGGGAGAGAGAGAAAGCGAATGAAAGAGAATGAGAATTAGGTACCATAAATCCTCTGAGGGGGACAGCAAAGTGCATTGTGGGAGAATTCCCTCAACACCTGTGGGACAGCATCCTCTGCTTATTGGGTATGGGTTAACATCAACGACAGCAAAGAGGTGCACAGCCTACTTGGAGTCCAAAGAGATATCCTAACTACCCAGGTGTGTCTGGGAATTAGGTAGGAGGTCCCCAGAAGGAGGATTTGCACACATTGTTTTCCGCCTAATAACCACAGTTGATAGTCAGCAATGTTCTGGCACTTACTTTGGGTTAGGTCCTTGTTATGAATTGCTTCATGTCATCTTTCCAAATTCAATGGTAAGGACTGGCACAGTGCATGACACTGCTTGTTGATGTAAATAAAGTTTTATTAGAACACAGCTGTGCTTGTTTATTTGCTTATCATCTATGGCTGCTTCTGAGCTACTGTGGCAGAGCAAGTGCAACAGCCACCATATGGGATGCAGAGCTGAAATCATCAACTGCCTGGCTATTTGCAGGAAATGTATGCTGACCCCTGGCCTGGAAGTAGCTGCTCTATAGACCTTTGTTTACAGAGAAGGAGAAAAAAAAAGGCATAGAGAGAAACAATGCTTTTTTCAAGGTTGAGAGAATGAGCATTTGAACTGAGTGTCTATGTTATTTAATTTTTAATTTTAAAAATTTTTAATATTTCTATATTTCATTGTGATAAAATACACATAAAATAAAATATACCATCTTAACCATTCTTAGGTCTACAGTTCCATACACTTAAAATGAGAATGACTGGGTCAGAGGGATGCACTGATGGTTTTACCCAGACTGCTGAAGGGCCTTGTTGGAAGGATGTACGAATTCACACTCCCACCAGCAGGGCGTGAGTACCTGCATTAAGTACATTTGTTTTGTTATGCAACCATTACCACCATTCATCTCTAGAACTCTTTTCATTTTGCAAAATGAACTCTGTACCCGCTAACCAACAACTCTCCATTTCCTTCTCCCCCAGCCACCCTACTTTCTGCCACTATGAATTTGGCAGCTCCAGGTAGCTCATATAAGTGGAATAATGCGGTATCCGTCATTTGTGAATGGCTTACTCCACTGAGCATAATGTCCTCCTGGCTCCTTTGTGTTGTCTCATGTGTCAGAATTTCCTTCCTTCTTAAGGCTGAATAATATTCTATTGTGTGTGTCGACGACATTTTGTTTACCCACTCATCTGTCAGCAGGCTCATGGGCTGCTATGCCCTTTACTGCCTCTCATGGGGTCGTTTCATCTCCACAAGCAAGAAACCATTACCTGACAACAATGGGGAAAAACAGATGATCATGAAGTGAAAACCAATAAAATCACTCATCACTCAGAGAACCCATGCAGAGTCTTAGAGTGTTTTCTTTCAAGCTGTAAAAATGTACATGTGAGTACATAAAGTGAAGAAAAGAGAGAATCATGTGGCGCCTGCAGCTCAGTGGGTAGGGTGCTGGCCACATACACCAAGGGTGGTGGGTTCCAACTTGGCCTGGGCCAGCTGAAAAAAAAAAACAATGGCAACTGCAGCAAAAAAAAAAAAATAGCAGGTCATTGTGGTGGGCACCTGTAGTCCCAGCTACTTGGGAAGCTGGGGCAGAAGAATTGCTTAAGCCCAAGAGTTTGGGGTTGCTGTGAGGTGTGACACCACTGCACTCTACCCAGGGTGACAGCTTGAGACTCTGTCTCAAAAAAAAAAAAAAAAAGAAAGAAAAAGAAAAGGAGAGAGAAAATCGGTGTTGTTGTGACTTACTTCATAGTCTGTTTTTTTATTTTTTTCTGCTTTTGTGGTAAATGAAGGAACTCATGGAATTTCTTATACTTGTGAGTCTGATGAAGCAGTAGGCAGTCTGAGATGAATTAACATAGAGATGAATTAACTTTGCCTGTTAGTATCAGAGCAAGGACTCTGTCTTCTTGCCAAATTCCAGTGTCCAACTTAGTGCCTGGGACAGAATAAGTGCTAAATAATTGTCAAAAGAAGAAGTGACTGACCACTAACCTATGGAATGGCATTGAGATTGATTTTGTTTACTTTTAGCATGTCACTATTAGAGAACATTTTCCTATACATGTTTCTTTATGAATCACCTACCTTAGCATAAATTCTTCCAAGAGGAATGACTGGGTTGAAGATATGCACTGATACTTGCTGAATGGCCTTCTAGTAGGGCTGTACTGACTAACACTCCTACCAACATAGTATGAGTGCCTGTTTTTCCACATCCTTTCCAACCCTGGGTATTATCATTGTCTTCCATCTTGGCAATCTGATAATTAGAAAGTATTATCTTCATCTTAATGAGTATTTATATGATTCTCTGTAAGGCTGAGAAGTTTCATGTGTGTGTACTTTCTTCTTTTGAAAATGGCCCATGACATTCTTTGCCTGTGTTCTCCCCTTTTTGTTGAGGATGAGTTTTTTTCCCCCTCATTGATTCATAAAGGCTCTTTACATATTAAGGATACTAACTCTTTGTGCTTTGAATGGGTAAGAGGAGCCTGAAGTTCAGGGAGGAGAAATCATTGCCCAAGATACACATCTGAGAAGAGGTGAAGCAGGGATCAGAATAAAAGTCAGTCTAAATCTATGTCTGGGATTCCCCATGGCCCCTTCCACCTTCCCAGGTCTCATCCCTTCCACACTCCAGTGTTCCCACAATCTCAGAAAGGGAAGATGTCTCTCACTGGACATAGCCATCCTTGCCACAGCCCCAACAATAAACCTTCCCTTGTTTGTTGTAAGAATTAAATGAGCTACTTACTTACTACTCAGTGCAATAACTGGCACATATCAGGTACCAAATAAATGATTGTTCATAAAAACTGTCAATAGAAATAAAAACAATAAATAGTAGCTGTTGTTATTGTTTGTTTTTATTCTTTTCTCTTCAGCTACTTCTCTTGCAGTTGCTTTCCCCTTTAAGCCACCCCCCTACCATCCCAAACAACCTGTCACCTCCCAAGCAACTTGCCTCCTGCGACTTTTAGCCTTTGCATATGCTGTTACTTCTGTCAAAGTTGCCCTTCACTTCGGTTTACTTGACGAACTCCTACTCATCCCTCAAAATCCTATTCAGGTTTCCTCTCCTGTGACAAGTCTTTCCTCACTCCTAGGCTGGGTCTCCAATCATAGACCCTGGATTCAGGGTTGGCGTGTTCCCTTTGGGTGCCCTGTGTCCAGGACCTAAGCACCCATAGCTCACTGTTTTCAAGGAACTACAGAAATAAGATACAACTCTCCAAGAAAAAAAGAAAAATCATTAGGTCCACATCTCGAAAGCTTCAAAGCCAACGTGGACTCATTTCATTCTAAGTCTATAAAACAAAACATTACATCACTTTATTAATGATGCCAATTTTAGACACTTTTTGGAACATTTGGAAATAATTTATCAGTCAGATATTTCTCACTTCATAAAAATTCTCAATATGTCTACTGATCATGGAGAAATCAGACCAATCATACCAAATGAGTTACTTGCAGTCAAATAATTTCCAGAACAAAATAAGTATTTTCATTATCCTCCACCCCCTGTTTTGGTCAGCTTTACTGAAGTATAATTTATGTACAGGAGAATTCACTATCCCCACCCCACTTTTGAGACAGTCTTACTCTATTGCCTAGGCTAGAGTGCAATGGCCTTAGCCTAGCTCACAGTAGTCTTGAACTCCTGGGTTCAAATGATCCTCCTGCCTCAGTCTCCCAAGTGGCTGGGACTACAGGTGCTCACCATGATGCCGAGTTATTTATTTATTGAGATAGAGTCTCACTCTGTGGCCCTGGCTAGCGTGCTGTGGCAACATAGCTCACAGCAACCTCAAACTCTTGGGCTTGAGCAATCCTCTTGCCTCAGCCTCCTGAGTAGCTGAGACTACAGGTCCACACCACAATGCCCAGCTAGTTTTTTCTATTTTTAGCAGAGATGAGGTCTCACTCTTGCTCAGGCTGGTCTCAAACTCCTGAGCTCAAGGGATCCTCCTACCTTAGCCCCTATAGTGCTGGGATTACAGGCATGAGCCACCACAACTGGCCTGTAATCATCCTTATACATAAATCTTTGTGTGGGCCTGTACTGTTTTTATTTCTCTTGGTAAAATATCTAGGAATGAGCTTACAGGGTCTCAGCACCTCCTCTCCGAATGTCCACCAAAACTTCATTTTTAAAATTTATTTTTTAAAACTGACAAGTAGAGATTATGAGTATGGCGTTTAACATGTTTTGAACTATGTATACATCAAAATGATTGAACTATGTATACATTCCAATACATGGAATGGCTAAATTAAGCTAATGCACACATGCATTGTCTCACATATTTATTTTTTGTGATGAGAACACAAAGTCTACTTTAGCAATTTTCAAGCACAGAATATATTAACCATAGTTACCATGTCATACATTAGATCTCTAGAACTCATTCTACCTAACTGAAATTTTGTGTTCTTTGGCCAGTTTTTTAAATATTGAAAAAAAAAATAACAAAACACATACGTTTACTGTGAGACGTGGATAGTTTTTTTTTTGTAGAGACAGAGTCTCACTTTACTGCCCTCGGTAGAGTGCCATGGCCTCACACAGCTCACAGCAACCTCCAACTCCTGGGCTTAAGCGATTCTCTTGCCTCAGCCTCCCGAGTAGCTGGGACTACAGGCGCCCGCCACAACACCCGGCTATTTTTTTGTTGCAGTTCGGCCGGGGCCGGGCTCGAACCCGCCACCCTCGGTATATGAGGCCAGCGCCCTACCGACTAAGCCACAGGTGCCGCCCGAGATGTGGATAGTTTTAATATGTTTGAGATGGTAAGTGCTTAAGGCCTGTGCAGTTGTTAAAATAGCCCTTCCTGCCTGTGTAACCTCCCTGAGCAGGACTCATGAGATGAGGACAGTTCGTCAGCTGGGGAAGAAAACTTACCCCAGTTAGGAGGGACTGGGTGGAATTCCTCTGTTCCAGTGCTGCCCACTCCCGAAGCCCTGGGAACTGTTGTGGGTGGGAGGTGGGATCTGACGGAGTCGTTATGAGCCAGTGCGAGGGGTGCAGGTACCTAGTTCATCCCAGACTGGTGGGGTGACAGGTACAGACAGGTAAGAGCTAGAGTGTCGGGATATTCATCCAAGAGAGGCAGCACAGGCAGAGTCTCTGAGAAGACAGGATGGGAGATAGAAGTGGGTGGCCAGGAGATTTGGGATTAAGTCCGGGCCCCAGCCCCTCCTCCATCGGATCCAGAGGTTCAAACTCCAGCCCCTCCTCCTCCATCGGGACCTCAAGAGTTTGGGTACCCCCAGGCCACTAGGTCCTGGTTTCTGTGCACCGAAATCCTCAAATTCTCCCACAAACTCACTAGTACCAAGTGCTATTGGTAAATATATCTGTACAGGAGGAAACAGACTGACATATTTGAAAGACGCACAGACTATGGCAGTCTGGCGGCGGTGGGATTCGAACAGTATTTTCACTCCAGGACTGCGCAGCGCCTCCTGTGGGGTGAGCATAAAGCAGCTCCAACAGGATGCAGGGTCCGTCCCACAACCACGGCCCCGCCTCCCGGCTCCCGGTTCCGGAAACTACCTTTCCCAGCTGAGATGGCTCTCGGGGGCCCTCTTTATAGGTACCGCCTCTGGAGTCCCGCCCTCGACCCCGCCCCTCGGCCCCATGCCACACCCTCTCGACGTCCATTTCCGGAAACCGAGGGCTCTGAGGCGTCTGCACCTCCCCACGTGGCTGCCAGTCCCGGGGGTCGGACATGAGCCGCTACCTGATACCGCTGTCCGCTCTGGGCACGGTGGTGGGGGGCGCCGTGCTGCTCAGGTGGGTACGTGCGGGCCGGCTGGTCGCGGGCGGGGAGGGCAGTCCCGAGACATGCGGCCCAGCCACCCGGGGTGGTATGGCAGACCGCGCTCGCTCGGACTGGCGCGTCGCGCGCCCAAGGTCACCCGGAGGAAGGGCGGGACTGGGCCCTCTTACACATTTTGGTTTACTCTTTCTAGACTTCTAATTAATGTTTAATCAGCAAATAGTGCTTACCGTGTGTTCCATGCCGGCCTGTGTCACCGAAACTCTCCTTATTCAAAATTAAAGAAATAGGATCGTACAACTCAATAAAAGGAAAGATCCTATGGCATAGGAAATGCATTGTACACTTATCTTTCTTGTCTGTTTTCCTCCCTCCCTCGCTCTCGTCTTCTTTTCTATCGTTCCCGAGGAGTTTGGGATTGTATTGAATATATGGAGCAGTAACTGCTATTTATTCTGCACCAAGGGAAAATGCCTTTTCCTGTTAAGAAGTGAGCGGGGAATCCTAGGGCAGAACCCAGGATTCGTCTGGCTTCGGAGTCCACGGTCTTTTCACCAGTCTGTGTACTTCCAATTTGGTTTTATTTCCACTTTTAATTTAAAGGTGCACGTTCACCGCTGTTGCTTTGGTTGTATACAGTCCCATCCTTGGGGTACCATGCCATCCCTCCCTCCTTAGCAACACTTTGCTCTCTTCCTGCAGTTAGATAAGGCACTGAATGGTGTACCTTTTGGGTTTATATGTATGTACCAGCACCTTTTGGATAAATGCCTATGAGTGGTCTGGAGGCAGTGTCCACATTTATATGCTTTGACACCTGAGACTAAATCACCATCCCAAAAGATTTAACAGGCTCTTCTCACATTGAGTAAAGTGCTGGTTTTCTGACGTCTACCAATGATTTTAAGAAACATTCCTTCCCAATATTATTATTCTTTTTGAGACAGTTTCATTATGTCACACTTGGTAGAGTGCCGTGGCATCATAGCTCACTGCAACCCCAAACTCTCGGGCTCAAGCTATTCTCTTGCCTCAGCCTCCTGAGTATCTGGGACTACAGGCACCTGTAACAATACCAGGCTATTTCTAGAGACGGGGTCTCACCTTGATCAGGCTGGTCTCGAACCTGTGAGCTCAGGCAATCCACCTGCCTCGGCTTCCCAGTGTGCTGGGATTACAGGCATGAGCCACCGTGTCCAGCTCCCAAAATGATTTAAGGGTAAGTTGATCATCATGTAAATGTATTTCCTATTGAAAAATAAATAAAATTGAAAACAATGATAATATATAACTCACATATTATGATACTATGATAAAGAGAAGCCACAGTTGTTTGGGCCTGCAGTGGCATCCTTAGCAGGGGTGGTTTAGAAACATGGACTCTTGACATCAGACTCACTTGGCTTTGGGTCCTGACACCTTTTCTGATTGTGTGGCCTTTAGCAGGTCATCTGTAAGGTGAGGGAAAGGACTTTTCCTTACCCCACTGGGGTTGCCACGCATATTTAACCTGAGAATGATGTATGCCCAGTGCTGTGAGCCTACCCTCTATCTTTCAGTAATGTTTTTTTTTTTTTTTTTTTTTTTTAGCAGTATTTTTTTTTTTTTTTATTGGCCAGGGCTGGGTTTGAACCCACCACCTCTGGCATATGGGACCGGCACCCTACTCCTTGAGCCACAGGCACCACCCTCTTTCAGTAATGTTTTCTTTTCTTTCTTTCTTTTTTTTTTGAGACAGAGTCTCACTATATTGCCCTTGGTAGAGTGCTCTCGTGTCACAGTTCACAGCAATCTCAAACACTTGGGCTTAGGCGATTCTTTTGCCTTAGCCTCTTGAGTAGCTGGGACTACACCAGCCTGCCACAATGCCTGGCTAGTTTTTTGTTGTTGTCATTATTGTTTAGCAGGTGGGCTGGGCTCAAACCCACCAGCCCCTTTGCATGTGGCCGGCACCCTAACCACTGAGCTATGGGCGCTGAGCCAGGTAATGTTTTCTGGAACATGTGCTGTGTGTCAGGCCCTTTGGAAGCACATCCTGTGGTTTAACTTTGGATCTTCACAAAAACTTGTGAGGTAGGTGCTGTTATACAGTGTCTTTCAATGTGTGCAGTGTCCTTCAGTGAAAAAGGGCTAGGTCTGCAAACTGTGGCTCCCAGGCTGATTCTGGCCCCCTGCCTGATTTTGTAGATAAAGTTTTATTGGAACATAGCCATGTTCTGTTCGTTTGCATTTTGCCTGTGGCTACTTTTGTGCTACAAGGGCAGGGCTGAGTAGTTATGACAGAGTTCATGTGGACCGAAATGTAGAAAATATTTACCATCTGGCCCATTACGGGAGAGGTTTACTAACTGTTGGTCTACCTCACTTCAAAAAAAGAACCAAACAGCCACCAAGTAGTCTATAGCAGCATTGCCCAGGAATTTTCTGTGATGATGGACATGTTCTATGTTTGTGCTTTCCACTGTGATAGCTCCTGACTATTTGACTATAAAGCAGGGCTACTTAACTTTAATTAATTTAAGTTAAAAATTAGCCTCAAGTGGCTGGTGGCCACCATATTGTACAGTGCCCTTCTGTGGATGCGGTGTTGTTTCTTTGGCAGATCCTGTTGGTGAACCATTTCCCATGGTTAGCCTCTGCGGGGCGTGGGTGTGGTAGGCAGAATAATGACCCCCTAAGATGTCCACATCCTGATCCTCAGAACCTGTGAATACGATACCTCACATATCAAAAGTGACTTTGCTAGCTTGGCATCCGTAGCTCAGTGAGTAGTGCGTTGGCCACATATACCATGGGTTCGAGCCTAGCCCAGACCTGCTAAAGAACAATAACACTGCAACCAAAAAATAGCTGGGTGTTGTGGTGGGCACCTGTAATCCCAGCTACTTGGGAGGCTGAGGCAAGAGAATTGCTTAAGCCCAAGAGTTTAGGTTGCTGTGAGCTGTGACGCTATGGCCCTCTACTGAGGGCGACACAATGAGACTCTGTCTCAAAAACAAACAAAACTTTGCTGGTCTCTCTTTAACCTTTTCTCCTTCATAAGAGAGAGCCACTTCCAGCTGTCTTTGGAGGTACTCTAAACTTTATCTTTGTTCTTCCTAAATAAAATCTCTCTTTGTTACCCTGAAACTTGTGTAAGTTACTTTTACTTTCTATCCACACTGCCTGTGCTGCTCCTGTTTTAAAAGGGCAATACTGCCTGGAGGCGCAGAGGCCAATGAAAGACTCCCAGCTAATTGCAAATGGAGTATTTAATACCCCCTGCAGGCCTTGTTTCCATTTCTCTCACCTTTTCTCCTTCATGAGAGGGACCCATTTCCAACTCTCTTTGGAAGTACGCTAAACTTTCTCTTTATTTTTCCTAAATAAAATCTCCCTGTTACCCTGAAAAAACAAAACAAAACCCCTCAAAGTGACTTTGCTCATGGGTTTAAATTAAGAATCTTGAGATGAGAAGATTATCCTGGATTACTGGGGGGCCTTGTCGTCTTGTAGGCCTTTATAAGAGGGAGGCAGGAGGGTCAGAGTCAGAGAAGGAGATGGCAGGATGGGATGACACACTCTGAAGGTGAAGCGTGGGACCGCCAGCCAAGGGTTGTGGGCGGCCTCTACAGGACTCCCCTGGAGCCTCCAGAAAGAACCTGGCTCTGCAGATACCTTGGTTTTATCTCAGTGAGGCCTATTTTGGACTTCTGACCTGCAGAGGTGTAGGATCATATACTTGCTTCGGTTTAAGTCACTGCATTTGTAGTAATTTGTTATAGCAACCATTGGAATCTCATATAGCAGGTATTTCTAAAATAATGATTGTCACCTCATGAAGGCTTTCCATGCACTAGAGTCTGTATTAAGCCTTTTATGGAGAATGTGACAAAGTTCCACAGCGTGAGGTGATTTTCTGTTTTTTGGTTGAGGCGATGAGCTCAGAGGGCTCATTGAATCACATGGGGTCACATAGGCCAAGATTGTACAGACAGAACTGATCATGCTGTTTCACCTTCAGGGACTATGTCGCCGGTGGGTCTTGCCCCAGCAAGGCCACCATACCTGGAAAGACGGTCATTGTGACAGGTGCCAACACAGGCATTGGGAAGCAAACTGCCTTGGAACTGGCCAAAAGAGGTAAAATTCCACCTGCTTTTGGATCTTGAAGGCACATTTGCACAGCTGTGTTTAGTGCAGTGTTAATCATGTAGCCCAAAGATGGAGGCAACCCACATGTCCATCCACGGGTGAACAGTTAAATGCGATGTGGTACGTACATAAAATAGAATATTATTTAGCCTTGCAAAGAGAAGAAATTCTGATACATGCTTCAACATGGATGGCCCTTGAGGACGTCACGCTAAGTGGAATAAACTAGTCACAGAAGGACAGATACTGCATGATTCCACTTCTGCGAGGTACAGGAGGAGTCAGGTTTATAGAGACAGAAAGTTGAATGGTGATTGCCAAGGGCTGGGAGGGGGAGTGGGGAGTTGTTTAATGGGTGCAGAGTTGTAGTTTTGCAAGATGAGAAAGTTCTGGAAATGGATGGTGATGACAGTTGCAGGACAGAGTGAATGAATTGAATCCCACTGCACCATACACTTAAAAATGTTGTTAAGATGGTAAATTTTGTGCTCTGTGTGTTTTACCAGAATAAAACAAAATTGAAAATCTTCTCCTGCTTTTGCTGCCTGAGACTGGGGGATATGAGATTGTGCAGGCAGAGGGTTTGGTTTTCTGCAGCATGTTGAGGTGACTGGATTCTTTGGGTTACCAGTGGCAGAAACCAAACCATGGCTGCTTAAGCCAAAGATGTTCCTGTTGCCTGGGAGAGATGATGGAGGGTTTGGAGTCCCAGAGGATGCTTTTGGCCCTCAGCATATTTTAGTCTTGGTTTTTCTTTTTTTTTTTTTTGGCTGGGGCTGGGTTTGAACCCGCCACCTCCGGCATATGGGACCGGCGCCCTACTCCTTGAGCCACAGGCGCCACCCTAGTCTTGGTTTTTCACCTTTTCTTGGTCTTATCCTTGCCTACTACAGTCAGACTCAGTCCTAATGGCTGGGGCAGAGGTTAAGGGTCAAGACCTCATCTGAAAAATATTGAAATAAAACACACACACACACACACACACGTGGGCAGTGCCTATGGCTCAAAGGAGTAGGGCACTGGTCCCATATACCAGAGGTGGAGGGTTCAAACCCAGCCCTGGCCAAAAAACTGCAAAAGAAAAAAAAAAAAAGAGACATCATCTGAGCTTTTCTGGGCTTATTGGGCAGGCATTTTGTAGGCCACTCCTCTGTTCGGGTTTATGGGGTATTTTTCTCATGGTTAGATGGGGGAGTAAGTCATGGTGGGCAGGCGTCCTCCAGATCATCTAAAGATGCAGCTGGTGGGATTCCCCATTGGGTTTTTGGTTTGAGCAGGTGGGAGACTAGAGTGGCCATCAGCTGTGGTGGGACGTCAGGCTGGGGGGACCAGAAACTAGGGGGGCTTGTAGAGTTGGGGCCAGGGGATGGGTTGGTGTTGGGCCAGGCCTGAATGGCCTGTCCATCCCCAAGGCCAGAGTGGTGGGGGTCATGAGCAGCGGCCCCCTGCCCTCCTGTGGGGTGGGGGCCGGTGTTCCTAAAGGGAGGGATGCACGATCCTGCAGGAAGTGGTGAGAAGGGAAGTTGGACAGACATGCCCACTGCTGTCCAAGGGTCTGGCTGTTACTAGGGGGACAGGTAGTTTTTTTTTTGTGTGTGTGTGGGGGAGTCCCAGGAGGTCTGTTTTGGGCTTGGTAAGTGTGAGGGGTTGCAGGGTGTGTAGGAGCAGTTGGGTTCAGCTGTGGGCAGGAAAAATCACACAGATCCACAAGTCAGCGTCACCACCTCCTGTGCTTTGCTCCATCCCTGTTTTCCTATGCTCAGTTGTCTAATTAAAAAAAAAAAAAGTTAAGGCTGTCAGAGTTGGCTCATATCTGTAATCCAGCACTCTACATGGCTGAGGTGGCTGGATCACTTCAGGCCAGGAGTTTGAGACCAGCCTGAGCAAGATCGAGATCCTGTCTCACATAAAAATAGAAAAATAAGCTGGGTGTTGTGGCAGGCGCCTGTAGTCCCAGCTACTTGGGAGGCTGAGGCAGGAGGATTGCTTGAGCCCAGGAGTTTGAGGTTGCTGTGAACTATGATGCTGCCACGGCATGCTACCTAGGGGGACAGAGTAAGACTGTCTAAAAAAATAAATCCATTATTAAAAAGAATTTTTAAAATCTTAGATTTATTGAGATACAATCCATATACCATACAGTTCACCCATTTAAATGTGTAATTTAGTGATTTTTAGTACATTCATGGAGGGGTGAAGCCATCTCATAACCCCTCTTAGAGCACCCTCATCACCCCAGAAAGAAACCCTGCCCCTTTAGCCATCATGCCCTAATTCTCCTGCTCCATGAAGCCTTGGGAGATCAGTCATCTATTTTCTAAGTCTCTATGGGCTTGCCCATTCCTGACATTTCATAGGTGTGAAATCATATAAACGGAAGCAGATGCCTTGGCCTCTGTCTGGTTTCTTCCACTGAGCCTAATGTTTTTGAGGTTCATCTGTATGGGCCTCTCATCCCTTTTCGTGGGCATATTAATGCTCCGTTTGTGTGGTTACAACAGTCTCTTTTTTAACCTTTTTAATCTCACGGCACACTTGAACCTGTGTTAAATTTCTGCAACACAGGCGGCACCTGTGGCTCAGTGAGTAGGGCGCCGGCCCCATATGCCGAGGGTGGCGGGTTCAAACCCAGCCCCGGCCAAACTGCAATAAATTTCTGCAACACACTTAAATTATATTGATCAAAAATGATTATCAAAAAAGAATATACATACTGTGTTTTAAACTTCTTTGGAAAACAGTCTTTAAAAGTTTTTGTGGCACACTTAAGATCCTCTCATGGCACACTGGCTGAAATTCACTGGGCTAGACCACATTTTGTCACACATTCCTCCATGGGCAGACATTGGGTTGTTTCTGCCTTCTGGCTCTTGTGAACAATACTGCAGTGAACGTTGGTGTACACGTTTTTGGTGTGGGTGGAAGTTTTCACTTCTCTTGGGTAGGTACCTGGGAGTAGATTATTTATTTATTTATTAATTTATTCATTCATTCAAAATTTCTCTTCTTGTCCTGGGTGTCCAGGAGGCAACATCATTCTGGCTTGTCGAGACATGGAGAAGTGTGAGGCGGCGGCAAAAGATATTCGCAGGGAGACCCTCAATCACCATGTCAGTGCCTGGCACCTGGACCTAGCGTCCCTCAAGTCCATCCGAGAGTTTGCAGCAAAGGTCATTGAAGGTAGGCTAGAGAGCACTGGCCTCATGGGCTGAGGTCTGGGGCTGCTGCTCCTAAGGCCAGGCTCTGAGAAGCAGGAGAACCAAGTGTGCAAAAAAACCCAATGTTTAACATTTTTATGTTTATGTGTCTTAAATTTTAAATGGGTAAAAAAATCAAAATACAAGGTGCCAGGTGGTCCTGCCTGTGAGCATCTCTCCTATTGATACCGCAATTTTGCTTTTCAGTAGGTTCTTGGTCTCAGTGATTTGAAGAATGACTCTGCGGACCACATATCAGTGGTAAGACAGGATTTATTTACAGAAAAGAATACAGAAGCGCCAGAACGCCTGGCAGAGAGAGAAAACCCAAGTCAGGAGAGAAAAGCTCTCTCTCTCTCTGTCTCTCAGGCTTTTTGTCTAGGGGTATATATAGTCACATGGGGCCCTTGGTAGTTACATTTAGTGGGGCTTGGTAGTCACATTTAGCATGTCTGGGACATCTTGTCTGGGACATGTCTGGGTTGCAAATGAATGGCTACAATCCCTTTCATTCCCGCCCACCCTCCAGCCCGCTGGTTCCGCTTCTTGCTGCCACCGCACCAACATCACCAAGGCGGAGGCAGCCAGTCCATGCCCCCAGCTGCACAAGCTGGCCGGGATGCCACTTGTCCTGTATCGCTATCTGTATCACTGCCCAGAGTGCTCAGCTCTTTAGAGACTCGGCAAAGGGCCAGGTGGGCAGTGAGGAGCTGAGTTGGGCACACCTGGGCAGGTGACACCTTCTCCAAGCTTTCCTTTCCTTTCCTTTATAGGAGGTTTTTAAGGATTAAATGAAATTGTGTTGGTAACTTTTTTAGGTAGTCAGTATCTGTTTCTTAGTGTTTCCCTAAGATAAACAGCCAGGAATGAAAACATAAGAGTATTTCTTTTTTTTTTTCTTCTTTTGCAGTTTTTTTTTGGCCTGGGCTGGGTTTGAACCCGCCACCTCCGGCATATGGGGCCGGTGCCCTACTCCTTTGAACCACAGGCTCCACACTGAGAGCATTTCTTGTATATATTCTACCATAATATATAGAATTTTATATTGGAGGAGGTACAATGGAGGTACAATGGGTGCTGTGGCTCACACCTATAATCCCAACACTCTGGGAGGCTGAGGAGGGAGGATCCCTTGAGTTCAGGAGTTTGAGACCAGCATGAGCAAGAGTGAGACCCTGCCTATAATAAAAATAGAAAAATTAGCTGGGTGTTGTGGTGGATACCTATAGATCCAGCTACTCAGGAGGCTGAGCCAGGAGGATTGCTTGAGCCCAGAGTTTGAAGTTGCTGTGAGCTATGATGTCATAGCACTCCACCGAGGGGAACAAAGTGAGACTCTGTCTCAAAAAAAAAAAAAAATTGAGGCAGTTCCCAGATAAAACAAAAGTCAGAGGTGGCTTTCTGGGTGTCCACCTCTGTGAGTGGAGCTGCCATGTTCCACTTCCGGGTTTTTGCCTGGGCCGTGCCCACTGCCGGATCCTCCTTCCTCGGGTCTCACATGGCAGGCCTATCTTATGCTCTGGTCCCAGCTTCTGCGTCTCTCAGGGCCTCTCTCCTGCACTGCTGGTGTCTTCTGTGTGGTCTCCTGTCCACCTCTGTGAAGCTGTGTCACTTGTTATGTGTATATGTGGCTCTCAGGTACACTGGGAAATGCAGCTCAGGGAAATGCCTGAGAAATGCACCACAACAGTCTCGTTCAGCCTGTATTTCCAGCACCTTGTGATGAGTAGCTGGAAAATACTAGTTGAATGAATATGTGTATGTACAGCTGTACCAGGCAGGTATTACTACTGCGCCTTTTCAGAGTGGGGAGACTGAGTCACAGAGAAGCTAAGTGACTTAGCCAGGGTCACACAGCTGGTCAAGGGTGGGGCGGAGCTGTTCAGTGCCAGAGCTTGTATTCTAGACTGTTGTGGTACCACCCTTCTTTTTTTTTTTTTTTTTTTTTTTATTAAATGCAGATCCTGAGAGTCTGCACTTTATTTTTATTTATTTATTTATTTTTTTGGCTGGGGCTGGGTTTGAACCCACCACCTCTGGCATATGGAGTCGGTGCCCTACTCCTTTGAGCCACAGGTGCTGCCCCGGTACCACCCTTCTTTCCAACAGAAGAGTGACACGATGGTACCTACGTGTTGGGTGCCGGACACCAAATTTGTTGTCTCCTCTGGAAACTGCTCTGGTCATGGGCTCAGTGTGTCCCTCTCCAGGGAAGATGCGTTGGAATCCTCACCCTCAGTCCCTCCACCTTATTTGGAGAGGGGGTCTCCACAGAAGTGATCCAGTTGAAATGGGGTGTTTGGGGTGAGCCCTATTCCAGTAGGTCTGGTGTCCTTAGGAAAAAGGGAAATCGGGACCCAGAGGCAGATGGGACAGGGGGAAGCCGAGAGGAGAGATGGCCACCTGTAGGTAAAGGAACTGGAACTTTGTTCTCCCTTACGGCCTCACAGGAGTTGACCCTGCTGACACCTCAAAGGTAGATTTCAGCCTCTAGGACTGGGAGAGAACACTCTTGTTTCAGACCCCCTGGTATGTGCTGCCTGTGGCAGCCAGAGCCCACTGGTGTGGGGTCGGGGGGAGCTCTCTGTTACCCACCCCACAGGTGAGGACACTGAGGTTCAATCTCTGTGTGTGTTCTCCTAGTGCAGGTGGGGGGCAGCAGTGGGACCAAGGGAATGAGGCTCCCGTCAGTCACCCCCATCTGAGGCTCTGGTCTCCTATGGGGGAAGCATCTCCAAAGACTTAGGTGGGGGTCACCACGGACCGGATGGCTTGAAGCACCAGAAATTCATTCTCTCACTGTCTGGAGGCCACCTACCTGAAACTGAGGTGTCCGCTGGCTGCACTCCGAGACCAGGAATAATTCACATTATGGCCCCTGGTGGCAGCTGCTCACCTGTGTCTCAGAGCCGCATCTCTGCAGTCACTGCCTGCATCATCACATGGCCTTCTCCCTCCCTGTGTGTCTCTGTGTCTGCTCTCCCTTCTCTGGAGGACCCCAGTCATACTGGATTGGGTTCACCCCAGTGACCTCATCCTGACTTGTTTCTACACAGATCATGTTTTCCAAAGAAGCCACAGGCGCCAGGTGCATAGGGATGTTTGGGGGACACAGTCCAGCCCTGGTTGGTGCTGGGGTCTTGGGCAGGGGTGGTATCTGTTCTCATCCCCGGATGCTTCTGTCCACCCCCGTCTTTCAGAGAAGGAGCGAGTGGACGTTCTGATCAACAATGCAGCAGTGATGCGGTGCCCCCATTGGACCACCGAGGATGGCTTTGAGATGCAGTTTGGTGTGAATTATTTGGGTGAGGCCCCTGCCAAGGGCTGTGCTGCACTGCTGTCAAGCTTGGGGCGTGAGCATGTTCCGAGGGAGATAATCACCTGGCTGGGGAGGGTCCTGCTCTACCCTCCAGGAAGCCAGGTGACCACTCACAGGTGACTTGGTGGCTCAGGTGGCTGCTTAAGTTAGTCATTCTGACACTTTGTAGCCCCTGGGCTTTTGTCTTTTTTGTCAGTGCACATAGATGGCACATTGTAAGCTCTCATTCCTGCCAAGGGGGAAGGAAGAAAGGGAAGAAAGGCTATGACCTGGAAGTTGCAGGTTGTGTTAATTTGCTGCGTGGCAAAGGCACCATAACTGGAGTGGCCCAGACAATAGAATGTACCGTCTTGTAGCTCTAGGGGGGCTAGGAATTCTAGATCAGGATGTTGGCAGGATTGGTTCCTCCTGAGGGCCATCCTAGACCTCTCTCCTTACATTTGGTGGTTCTTTGGCCATCTTTGCTTGGTTTGTGGAAGTATCACCAGGATTTCTGTCTTCATCTTCACTTGGTTTCTCCCTTGGCATGGGTCTATGGCCTAGTCTTCCCTTTAAAGACCACCATCACATTGGATTAGGGCCCAACCTGATGACTTCATTTTAACCTGATAACTTTTTTTTTGAAACAGAGCCTCACTATATCGCCCCGTGTAGAGTGCTGTAGTTTCACAGCTCATAGCAACCTCAAACTCTTGGGCTTAAGCGATTCTTTTGCCTCAGCCTCCCAAGTAGCTGGGTCTACAGGTGCCCGCCACAATGCCTGGCTATTTTTTTTAATTTTTTGGTTGTAGTTGCCATTGTTTGGCAGACCTGGGCTGGATTTGAACCTGCCAGCTCCGGTGTATGTGGCTGGTTCCCTAGCCGCTGAGCTACAGGTGCCGAGCCTTAACTTGATAACTTTTGAAGACCCTGTCTCCAAATAAGGTCACATTCTGAGGTATTGGAGATTAGAATTACAGCATATCTTTTTTATATGGGGTCATAATACTTGTGTTACTGTCATTCACATCCTATTGACTAGGCACAGTCACATGATCTCATATAGCTGCAAGGGAGTCTGAGAAATGTAGTTTTCCACTGGGCAGTCTTGTGCATGGCTAAATAGTCTTTATTACCGAAAAAGGAATAGAGAAAGGCTTTAAAGAGACAGAGACAGTCTATGAAAACTATGTGAGGCATGTATATGTTAATTAGCTCAATTTGGTCCTTCCACAGTGTGTACATATATCAAAACATTATGTACATTGGGCTGGGCATCATGGCTCACACTTGTAATCCTAGCACTCTGGGAGGTCAAGGTGGAGGATTGCTTGAGCTCAGGAGTTCAAGACCAGCCTGAGCAGGAGAGAGCCCTGTCTCACTAAAAGTAGAAAAATTAGCTGGGCATTGTGGCAGGTGCCTGTAGTCCCACCTACTTGGGAGGGTGAGGCAGGGGGTTGCTTGAACCCAAGAGTTTGAGGTTGCTGGGTGGCGCCTGTGGCTCAGTGAGTAGGGTGCTGGCCCCATACACTGAGGGTGGTGGGCTCGAACCTGACCCTGACCAAACTGCAACAACCAAAAAAGAAAAAAACAGCCAGGCATTGTGGCAGGCGCCTGTAGTCCCAGCTACTCAGGAGGCTGAGGCAAGAGAATCACCTAAGCCCAGGAGTTGGAGGTTGCTGTGAGCAGTCTGACACTGCGGCACTCTACCAAGGGTGATAAAGTGAGAGTCTGTCTCTACCAACCAAAAAAAAAAAAAGAAAAAAGAGTTTGAGGTTGCTGTGAGCTATGATGTCATGGCACTATACCCAGGGCATATAGTGAGACTCTGTCTCAAAAAAAAACCATATATATATATATATACACACACACACACACATAATTTTATGGTCAAGAGTCCCCAGCTGGCGGCCCAGCCCAGTTAAAAATGAATTAATTAAAATACCAAATTAAAGCTATAATGAGATGCCATTTCACCTTCACTCAAATGGCTATGATAAAAAGATAAAAAAGAGGTAAGTAGTAAAAGATGTTGGTGAAGGTATAGAGAACTGGGACAGCCACTCTGAAAAACAGGTTGTCTTTGTGTTGTCCTTTGTCCAGGTCACTTTCTCTTGACGAACTTACTGCTGGACAAGCTGAAAGCCTCAGCCCCATCACGGATCATAAACCTCTCATCCCTGGCCCACATTGCTGGACATATAGACTTCGACGACTTGAACTGGCAGAAGAGGAAGTATGACACCAAGGCGGCCTACTGCCAGAGCAAGCTGGCTGCGGTGCTTTTCACCAGGGAGCTGAGCCGGCGGCTGCAAGGTGTGCGAGAGTGGTGGGCTCAAACAGCCCTTCTGTGACCCTGGCCACACAGTGGGAAGCCAAGCAGTGGCCCCAGAACATAGTCGCTCCCTAGGGTGCCCAGAGCAGGCTCACTGATCATTCTTGTAGTGATTGTCCTGTGGGCAATCTGTGCTGATCAGGTGACCCTTCCGGCTGACCCTGGACAGGCAGCTAAGCCTTTGGTGCTCTAGGCTGGTGCTTCTCACACTGGTGCTCACAGCTGGGTGTGTGTGTGGGGGGGCTGCCCCAGCATCTAGCAGGTGGAGCAGGGGATGCAGCCTGTCTTACCCCAGAGCACTGGACACCCCTCACTTGTGGCTAATCGCATCCATAGCGCCCTGGGCAGGCTTCTCAGCCATGGTCTGTGACCCTGTGGTGTCTCACCTGGAGCTAGTCCTGCTGGAGCATCTCAGACCCCAGCCAGAGCCATTTGTGCAGACCCTTGGGCTGGGGGCAGTATAGAGCTGGCAGTTCGGGAGAGCTCTGTCCTGGCAGCCATGTGCAGAGCTGTCTGACAAGGCGAGACCACTTGACACTGAGGTTTCAGAGAGGAGGGTCAGGGGAATCCTACATCAGAAACAGCCTGGTCCTGAAGCCCCCAGTGCTGAGCCAGGCTGTGGTGGCCTTTGGGGTACGGAGGGAACCTGGCATCTTCATCCTTCTCTTTCCCCAGGCTCTGGCGTGACTGTCAACGCCCTGCACCCTGGTGTGGCCCGCACAGAGCTGGGCAGGCACACTGGCATGCACAGCTCGGCCTTCTCCAGCTTCACACTTGGTGAGGGTCCCCTGTGAGCCTGCACCCTACCCTCTCAGTCTAGCCCTCCTCCCACACTGTGCCTAGAGCTTTGTTCTTGCCCCTGTCCTGTGTCTCCTGGGGATGGGGATGGGTTGCCTCCCTGCATGGATCTGGCCGACTGGCTGCAAATACCCCAGAGACAGGCTGGAGTCACCTTGTTCCATAAGAGTTGTGTCTGAGGGGACAGGTGTGGGCTATACTCTCTGTGGGCTATGAAACTCTGTCTTCATTGTAAGGTAGCTGTGCTCCCTGGGGAAATTCCATCACCTCTCCCAGCCTTTCCTTACCTGTAGAGTGAGGGCAAACGGGACCTGCCTCCCAGCCACTTGTGGAAGAGGAGGTGGGAACCTTAAAAGGGCAGCAGGTGCTGGCTTGAGCACCGCTAAGTAGCGCTTGTCAGTAGCATTTACAACCCTGAGAAACACCTGTGTGGTGGGTGCTGGGTGTCAGCTGATGTTGGGATATTCAGAAGCAGAAGTTATTTTAAGGAAAGATGGGGTAGGGTGGGGCACAGGGCTGATGCAGAGACTTTCCGTTTTCCTCAGAAAGGTCAGGAAGGCTTCCTGAGAGAGGCAGCTTTTGGGCAGTTCTGGAGGACTCTGGGTGGTGCCAGGGAAGGGGACTGCAGCTGAGGGAGCCCAGGCAGAAGGGGAGGCGGGTTTCGCTGGCCCAAGGGCAGCTATGGTAGTGGTGGTGGCTTCTGTGTTTCCTCTGAGGTGGGGACTGTGTGTTCCCTCTGAGCTGGGGACTGATGCTCTAGGGGCTCATTGCAGGGCCCATTTTCTGGCTGCTGGTCAAGAGTCCCCAGCTGGCGGCCCAGCCCAGTACGTACCTGGCTGTGGCAGAGGAATTAGAGGGAGTTTCTGGAAAGTACTTCGACGGACTCAAAGAGAAGGCCCCGGCCCCCGAGGCCGAAGATGAGGAGGTGGCCCGGAGGCTGTGGGCTGAAAGTGTCCGCCTGGTGGGCTTGGAGATGGCCCATGGGTCCTCTGTGAAGACACAGCCCCTCCGGAGATCACCTTTGGCGCAGGTTTGAAAGCCATGTGCAAACCGCGCCCCACCATCAGCTGCCACGCTCACAGCATCCTCTAGAGGGCAGCATTTGCTTTACTTCCCTGCCAGCCGTGGTGCGCTGGGCGCAGGTGGATGCGGCCTGGGCAGCTGGCACCATGTACCCTGCTGTCCCCCAGGCCTGGGAATCTGGATGAGCCAAGGCTAGAGTTGGCACCCTCTGCGGGCAGTGTGAGAGAGTCAGGTGGTTGAGGTGGGGCCCATGGCCTCCTGTGAAGAGTGTGGCCAGGTGTGTGGCAGGCAGGTGGCACTCCGGGTTCCCTGTGGGCCCTGTCTCTTCTCAGGCACTGGCCTCTCCTGTGGTAAGGTGCTCAGAGGAACAACCTCATGGGACCACGTGCTGAATGAAGCTGTTGCTTGGCCAGTGGGTGCCACTGAACATTCCCTGCAGGCGAGTATTACCTGAAACTTTCTGTGTGCTGGACCCTGGTGATCCTGCAGATAGTCCACATAGACCCTACCTCGTTACTGCTGAGTTTGTGCTTCCTAATGGCCTGGAGTGAAGGTTCCAGGAGCTGCTGGTGGGACACAGGAGTGCCTGGGCTGACAACCTTCCTTCCAATCCTATGGTGGTTTACACCACAGACTCAGAATCACTCTTAAACAACAGCAACAACAACAGCAATAATAATAAACAAGCAAAAAAATCTAGCTGAGTTATAGTTTTTTTTTGTTTGTTTTTTGAGACAGAGCCTCAAGCTGTTGCCCTGGGTAGAATGCTGTGGCATCCCAGCTCACAGCAACCTCCAACTCCTGGGCTCAAGCCAGGCGTCTTCAAACTGCGGCCCGTGGGTCACATGAAGTTCTGTGAATTGTATTTGTTCCCGTTTTGTTTTTTACTTCAAAATAAGATATGTGCAGTGTGCATAGGAATTTGTTCATAGTTTTTTTTTTTTTAAACTATAGTCTGGCCCTCCAACAGTCTGAGGGACAGTGAATTGTCCCCTTGTTTAAAAAGTTTGAGGACGCCTGGCTTAAGCGATTCTCCTGCCTCTGCCTCCCAAGTAGCTGGGACTATAGGCACCTGCCACAACGCCTGGCTATTGTTTTGGTTGCAGCCGTCGTTGTTTGACAGGCCCGGGCTGGATTCGAACCCACCAGCTCAGGTGTACGTGGCTGGTGCCTTAGCCGCTTGTGCCACAGGCGCCGAGTCTGAGTTATAGTTTTTGTTTTTTCTTCTATGTGTGGGGAAATGCTGGTGAGCTGAACAAAGACAACTCTTGGGCTGGGCTCTGTAGCTCACATCTGTAATCCCAGCACTCTTGGGAGGCCGAAGAGGGAGGCTTCCTTGAGCTTAGGAGTTTGAGACCAGCCTGAGCAAGAGAGACTCTACCTTTACAAAAAATAGAAAAAATTATCTGGATGTTGTGGTGGGCACTTGTAGTCCCAACTACTTGGGAGGCTGAGGCAGGAGAATCACTTGAGCATAGGAGTTTGAGGCTGCTGTGAGCGAGGCTGAGGCCATAGCACTCAAGCCTGGGGGACAGAGTGAGACTTCTGTTTCAAAAAGAAGAAACGAAACAAAGCCCATGGATTTATTCCTTTTAGGAAACTAAGGTGTCAATGTAAATATTAGCAGACCAAGCAGAAGTTCAGACTTCACAGGGGGAAGCTGCTGTCACCCCTTTCATGGGGCAGTGACCGCTGAAGTGTGGGGAACTGACAACATGATTTTAGGACTGGCAAGGGGTTGGGGGAGCCCAGGGAGCTCTCAGTTTGGGTGCAGGGTGGAAGGGGGCAACCAAGAGCTCAGTAATCAAGGTGCAAAAAATGTTTTCACATTTTATATTGGGATAAGTGTGGAGGCCAGGGATGCTGCTCAGTATCCCATGACTACCTACCCTGCTGGAGTGATGGGGTTCCAGCTGGCAGCGGTGCTGGTGAGTGGGAAGGGGAGTTGCTGCCCAGCACTGTGTAAACAGTTTTCTTTCTGTTGCCAGCTCTGAGGGTGTGTATGGGCTGACCTGACTCCAGGAGCAGCTTCCCCCTTGCCCTAGCAATGCCCACTTCCTATGCTGTGCCCTTTGTCATCTTTCCCCTCTGAGTGTGGGTGGGACCTGCACACAGAGCAGAGGCTGTGGTCATGGCACCCCACTTTCGTGACTGGGCTGGTAAACCAACTTCTGTGACACTGGCATTCTCCCTTGCCTGTTCACTGGCTGGCTGTGATGGGGCCTGCTATTATGGACAAGCTGCCCTGTGGGGAAGCCAGAAAGGAACCGAGACCTGAGTCCAACAATCCGGGAGAAACAGTCCTGCTAGTGTACACATGAGCCATCTTGCTGTGTTCTGTTGGGAGCAAGTTACAGGCTTAGCCCAAGAGCCTGTGCACTGTGTGTGTGTGTGTGTGTGTGTGTGCATGTGTGTGACACATTCCTTACTGTGGAATCATGGAAAAACAAGTTTGAGAACTTGTACTACTTGTACCGGGGGGTTAGCTGAGGATAGCCTCAAAGCCCTGGCCTGGTTCTCTATTCACTCATGTAGGGTTTACCTGGGCACTTTCTTTGCTTTTTTTTTTTTTTTTTTTGTGATTTTTTTTGGCCGGGGCTGGGTTTGAACCCGCCACCTCCGGCATATGGGACCGGCGCCCTACTCCTTGAGCCACAGGCGCCGCCCATTCTTTGCTTTTTAATTGTGGTAAGAAATACATAACATGGAATTCACCATCTCAACCACATCCAGTGTGCAGTTCAGTGACTTTAGTCCATGCACGTAATCATGCAGCTATATCCTCCCACCTCCAGAGCCCTTCATCTTACAGGACCGGGACTTGGTAGCAACCAAACAACTTCACATGCCTCCTCCGGCCCCTGGCAACCACTACTCTGCTCCCTGAATCTTGGGAGTTGGTTTCCATCAGAGACCTCTGAGTGGAATCACCTGTCTTTATGTGACTGGCTTATTTATGTAGCACAGTGTCCTCAAGGGTCATCTGCTCCACACTCTTCTTTATTTCAGTCATTTTAGGGGCTGCAAGTTGACTTCCATCATGTGTTCACAGGGCACAAGGCTGAGGGCTGGGTTTTTAGTGTGCACGTCACCTGGATGGTGTCTGCTGTGCCTCACAGGTAAATGGTCACTCCTCACACCCTTCCACAACCCCCTGTGTTGGGTCTCCAATGTCCATTATGTGGATGCTGTTTTTATTTTTTTATATTTTAAATTTTATTTATTTATTTTGAGACTGAGTCTCACTATGCCGCCATCAGTAGAGTGCACATGGTGTCATAGCTCACAGCAACCTCTTGGGCTTAAGTGATTCTCTTGCCTCAGCCTCCCAAGTAGCTGGGACTAGAGGCACCCACCACAATGCCCGGCTATTTTTTTTGTTGCAGTTGTCATTGTTTTAGCTGGTCTAGGCTGGGTTTGAACTCACCAGCCTCAGTGTATGTGGCTGGTGCCTTACCTACTGAGCTATGGGTGCCACCCTGGAAGCTGTTTTTAAATGTGTATATTCTGGATCTGCCTAAGATTCTGGTTCTGTAGGTCTGGGGAGGTGCCCTGGGGTCTGCATTCCTGATGTACTATGGGGTAGGGGGAGATGGGTAGTCTGTCCACGGAACACACTTTGAGAAACACTCCACACCCAGAGGCCTAAGCCCCACACGGTGCCTCAGTGCCACATGCCTCAGTGTCAAGGCTGCCGCATTTCCATGGTTAGTAAATAGTCCCTGCTAAGAACCACCAGCTGCCAGTCTTGGGATCCAGACACCAAATGATTAAGAGTCCAGACCAGACCCTGTCCTTGGCTCAGTCTTTATCTGCTGTGCTCCCTCTCCTTCCTGTATGTTTTCAACATTCCGCCCTGTGGTAGCAGGGGGCCTGAATGTGTATCATAGGTGGTGGCAAATATCAGGTCCTGTGTGCAGGGGTGGGATGGGGGAGGTCTAGCACGGAGGCTGGAACGTCCACTTGCTTGGAGTAGAGAATAGTTTCTGTTGTCCTCCTGGGTCTGTGTGGGACAAACGGGCAAAGGGAGGTTTTTTACTAGAAAGTGGCATTGCTGCTTTTTTTTTCTTTCTGTTCAGCAAACCCAAAACAGGAACCTGAGGTCAGGGACGGATTTTCTAAGATGTGCATTGAGAAAGAGCAGCCTTGGGTGGGGGGTGGTGAGGAATTGGAGGAGAGCAAAATCCTCAGTGTCCCCTATGTCACCTTCCCACTACATTTTTTTTGGAGACGGAGTCTTACTCTCTCATCCAGGCTAGAGCTCTAGGGCGTCATAATAGCTCTCAGTAACTTCAAACTCCTGGGTTCAAGCCATCCTTCTGCCTTAACTTCCGAGTAGCTGGGACTACAGGCACCCACCACAACATCTAGTAACACTTAGTTTTTTTCTTTTCTTTTCTTTTTTTTTTTTGTAGAGACAGAGTCTCACTGTACCGCCCTCGGGTAGAGTGCCGTGGCGTCACATGGCTCACAGCAACCTCTAACTCTTGGGCTTACGCGATTCTCTTGCCTCAGCCTCCTGAGCAGCTGGGACTACAGGCGCCCGCCACAACGCCCGGCTACTTTTTTTTTTTGTTGTTGCAGTTTGGCAGGGGCTGGGTTTGAACCCGCCACCCTCGGCATATGGGGCCGGTGCCCTACTCACTGAGCCACAGGCGCCGCCCTTTCTTTTCTTCCTTTTCTTTTCTTTCTTTCTTTTTTTTTTTTTGAGACAGAGTTTTACTATGTAGCCCTTGGTAGATTGCTGTGGTATTATACCTCACGGCAACCTCAAACTCTTGGGCTTAAGTGATTCTCTTGCCTAAGCCTTCCAAGTAGCCGGGACTACAGGCACCCGCCACAACACCTGGCTATTTTTTTGTTGTAGTTGTCATTGTTTAGCAGGCCCTGTCTGGGTTCGAACCCACCAGCCCTGGTGTATGTGTGGCTGGTGCGCTAACCACTGAGCTATGGCGGCAAGCCAACACTGGTCTGGAACTTCTGAGCATAAGCAATCTACCTCCCTCAGCCTCCCACAGTACCGGGATTACAGGTGTGAGTACTGCACCCACCACCTTCCTGCCATCTCGGAAGCTTTCCAGACGTGGCAGCTATGCCTCCTCAGAGGGCCCTACCCTCATTCACAGCAAGGATAGTCCCAGGAGACATGGAAGCCGGCAGAGCCTTCCTGCCTTCACATGCTCTTGTAGCAGTGTCAGCTCTACTTCCAGCTGCACAGTACATGGCTTCCCTGGAAGAGCTTGCCTGGGTGACATGGTGGCAGCTTGTCCCCTGAGGTGTTTATAAGGCAATGGTTCTCAACCTGTGGGTCGTGACCCCTTTGTAACAATGAAAATACATCAAGGCATGAGGAAGGTTGGGAACTACTGTTAAGGGAACCGGGAGCATAAACAGCTCACCAGGAGATGGTTCCAACTGGCCGCTATTAAATCATGTCCTGGGGGTGCGATGCATGTGAGGATTTCTCCAAGTGACACCCTTAGGCTGAGCACTTCTGTCACAGTAAGTATAATTCTCCCTTACACGGAAGGACAAAAGGGATCCAGCAGCTTCTCCTGAAGCCTTGCTGACTCGGGGCTGCCTGGCCCTCTTGCTCTTTCCCAAAAGTTGCTCTTTTGGGAAAAAGGTAGTCATTTTCTTCCCAAATGTCAGCATTTGAGAGCTTCCTTCACGTAAACCACCACGTCATTCTCTGTGCAGCCTCCCGCTGGGGTGACCAAGGCCTTTGCTGTTGCACCTGATCCTTCCCGTGTGTCTGTGGGAAAGTGACTGGTTATGCCGTTTTCCCTGTGGGTCTTTATATTTGGCCTGGGACCCCGCCACTGAAGCTGGGCAGTGTGTTTTTAAAAAGTAAACACAGTTTTGTTGCCAGACATATATAAATGAAACACAAAAGGAAATTTGACAATCCAAATTATGCCGGGACATTGCTGAATGTCCCCCCTGGTGGGGTCTGGGGTGGGGCAAAATCCCCCTTGGCTGAGAAGCAGTCACTTTTCACTCCAAATTCTGTTTTCTTGGTTCTGTGTGGTGTGTCTCAAAAGACACACTGAGTGTGGCACTGGATTGGCTCTGCATGTCTCCCGAGCTCCCTTGTCTTTGTGGGACTCTGATAATGATTTGAGACTTACGCAAACTTCAGCCCAGTTGGAGGGGGCTGGGACGTGTGGTGGTGCGGGAACTGGTTCCCTTTCTTTGAGGAAGGCAAATGACATGATGTGTGATAAGGCACCTTGGGGCCCTGGGCCTGCTTTGTCACTTGGCTCTGGGTTCTGAACCAAGGTGGCACCATGCTCTGTGTCCTGACCTCCCTACTCTGCCTTGGTGAGTGCTGGGGTGTGAGAGAAACCCTGATTTCTACACAGGTTCCAGGGGCGTCCCAGGGCAGGTTCCTCCAGCAGGCAAGCCATGCTGGATCACCTCGCCCTCATCTGGCTCCCACGTTGTGGTTGTGCTCAGGGGCATTGTGCTGAGCCTGGGATTATGAAGGAGGCGTTTGCCACCTGGGTTCCTGTCTCTCTTTTTCAGGATTGTTTTTGGGTCACAGGAGCTGGGCACAAACTGGTAAGTCCTTTCCTCAAACGCCTCTGGCCTGCCCTCCTCCAAGGAAGCCCTACCCCCGGCTGATGGCAGGAACCCTAAAACAAGCCCCGTCCTGCAGCACCAGGGCCAGCCCCCTGCCCTGCTGGTGTCACTGTGTGATTGCTTATGAATTGTCAGCCCAGGCCTCCTTGGCCTCAGCGCTGTGGATATTTGGCCTCTGTTATTCTTTGGCCTGGGGCTTCCTGCTGCTGTGCACGGTGGGGGGTGAGCAGCATCCCTGCCACCTGCATGCTGGATGCCAGGAGCAGCCCCTTCCTTACATCTGACAACCAAAAATGTCTCCAGAGGCTGCTGAGTGTCCCCTCCTGGGCAAGGTGGGTTGAAATCCACAGCCTCCTCCCTCACCAAGTTCCTGTGCTATCAGTTTGGGCTGCTGTCCCCAGCCATCTCTTGCTCATCTTTTGGGGAAGCTGCTTCCCCAGGAGCTGCCCCATGCAGCCTTGGGGCCCTTGGTCCAGAGGTGAAGAAGAAGAAACTTGGTTCTGCCATGTGATCTTGGCCAAATCAATGCCAATATTCGAGCCCCAATAGTCAGTTGCAATATGGCTAGCAGCCAGGATTCTGATGTATTTTCTTTCCTTTTCTTTCTCTTTCCTTTTCTCTCTTTCTTTCTTTCTCTCTCTCTTTCCTTCCCTCTCTCCCTTCCTTTCTTTCTTTTCTGAGACATAGTCTCACTCTGTTCTCCTGGTACAGTGCCATAGCATTACAGCTCTCGAAACTCCTGGGCTCAAGTGATCCTCTTGTCTTAGCCTCCTGAGTAGCTGGGACCATAGGCATTCAGCATGCCTGACTACTTTTTTCTATTTTTAGTAGAGCCAGGGTCTCACTCTTGGTCAGGTTGGTCTCGAACTCCTGAGCTCAAGGGATCCACCAGCCTTGGCTTCCCAGAGTGGTAGGATTACAGGTGTGAGCCACTGCACCCAGGTGCATTTAACTTTTAAAAAACAACAAGTGAGATTTGAATTTTAATGTTGAGAAAAATATGAGCATTAAAGTTATTATTTTTAATTGAGACATAATTATACATATTTTGGAGGTATATGTGATATTTTGGTACATGTACACAGTGTGTAATGATCAAGTCAGCATAATGAGCATTTTTTTTTTGGTGCTGAAAGCAGTGATAAGAGTTGCCATGATAGGCGGCGCCTGTAGCTCAGTGAGTAGGGCGCTGACCCCATATACCAAGGGTGGTGGGTTCAAACCCAGCCCCTGCCAAACTGCAACAAAAAAATAGCCAGGTGTTGTGCTGAGCGCCTGTAGTCCCAGCTACTCAGGAGGCTGAGGCAAGAGAATCGCCTAAACCCAAGAGCTGGAGGTTGCTGTGAGCTGTGATATCATAGCACTCTACTGAGAGCGACAAAGTGAGACTCTGTCTCTAAAAAAAAAAGAAAAACTCCATCATGGGTTTGGCGCCTGTAGCTAAGTGGTTAGGGCGCCAGCCACATACACTGGGGATGGCAGGTTCGAACCTGGCCCGGGGCAGCTAAACAATAATGACAACTGCAACCAAAAATAGCTGGGCATTGTGGCAGATGCCTGTAGTGCCAGCTGCTTGGGAAGCTGAGGAAAGAGAATCTCTTAAGGCCAATAGTTTGAGGTTGCTGTGAGCTCAGATGCCACAGTACTCTACCCAGGGCGACACAGTGAGACTCTGTCTCAAAAATAAATAAATAAGGCTTGGCACCTGTGGCTTAAGCGGCTAAGGCACCAGCTGAGCTGGTGGATTTGAATTCAGCCCAGGCCCGCCAAACAACAGTGACGGCTGCAACCAAAAAATAGCCGGGTGTTGTGGCGGGCACCTGTAGTCCCAGCCACTTGGGAGGAGGAGGCAGGAGAATCGCTTGAGCCCAAGAGTTGGAGGTTGCTGTGACAGCAACCCAGGGTGCTGTCTCTACCCAGGGTGACGGCTTGAGGAGCTGTCTCCAAAGAAAAAAAAAAAAAGGAGTTGCTATGCCATGCGATAGATCTCTAGCACTTATTCCTCCTATCTAGTTGAAGTGCTCTACTCATTAACTTTTTTTTGAGATAGGGTCTTGCTATGTTGCCCAGGCTGCACTTAAACTCTTAGGCTTAAGTGATCCTCCTGCCCCGGCCTCCAGGTAGCAAAGACTACATGCTCAGGCCCCGCACCCTACCCTGCCATTCTCTTTGAACAACATCATATGCCTGATATGTAGAGAGGTGATGAAGGCACACAGTCAGGGTGCCCATGGAGGTGTTGATGGAGGAAGATGCATCTTTGCAATCACACAAATGAGGTGAGGGAGCAGGTCACACTGACACCATTGGAAGAATGTCACAGATAGGGACAGGAGATGATGATCTGAGAAACAGCATAGGGCCAGTATGGCTGGAGTAATATAAACAGAGTGGCAGGTGAGAGATGTCCTCAGGACAGAGCATGAGTTACAAGACCCTGAAGTTTGAATGAGAAAGGAAGCCACTGCAGGGTTTTAAGGAATGGAGACATGAATCTGATTTATGAGACAGAGGGGTCACTGAGTTACTGGTCCGAGGGTAGACTTAGTGGAGGAAGGCACAGTACAGGGACAGGAACCCATTAGGAGGTGATCGCGATAGTCTGGGAGGAAGAGGGTGGTGGTTTCTATCTGTGCGGATGCGAGGAGGTAGAGAAGCATTTGGGTTCTGGGTAGATTTTGTGGGTTTTTTGTTTCCGAGACAGAGTCTCACTCTATGGCCCTGAGTGGAGTGTCCTGACATCATAGCTCCCGGCAACCTCAAACTCTAGGGCCTCAAGTGATCCTCTTGCCTTAGCCTCCTGAGTGGCTGGGGCTATAGGAGCCTGCCACAATGCCTGGCTAGTTTTTCTGTTTTTAGTAGAGATGGGGTCTTGCTTTTGCTCAGTCTGATTTTGAACTCCTGAGCTCAAGTGATTCAGCCATCTCAGCTTCCCAGAGTGTTTGGATTATAGGTATGAGCCCCTCCCTGCACCTAGCCATCTGGGTAGATTTTGAATGTGGTGCTGACTGATTTTGCTGCTGAAGTGGATGTGGTGTTTGAAAGCAAATTAGGCATTAGGATGACCCCAGAGTTCTTAGCTGGAGCAGCTGGAAGGATGGAATTCTCAATAATTGGTGGAGCGCATCTGCATGAAGAGCAGTTATATATATATATATATATTTTTTTTAAATTTTGTATTTGTATCATATGCTTACTGCACAAGAATTTTCTGTAGACTCTGACAGCTCTTAATACAAATCGGTGGTTTATTGTTTTTTTCTTTGCACTCTTTAAAAGAAATTTAAAAGCTGACAAAAATCATATATATTGATGGTGTACAGCATAATGTCTTGACACGTCAGGTGGCTCTGTTGTGGAATTATCATGTGCATTGCCTCCTGTACTTTTTTTTTATGTGGAGAGAACACTTAAAATCTCCCCTCCTAGAGATTTTCAAATACACAATCCACTGTTACTAACCATAGTCACCATGTTGTACAACACATCTCTCGTCTAACTGAAATTTTGTATCCTTTGATTAATATTTCCCCAATCCATCCCACCTTACCCTGGCCCATCCTCAGCCTCTGGTAACCATCATTCTGCTCCATTTCTACGATTTTGACTTTTTAAATTCCATATGTAAGTGAAATCATGCAGTATTTACCTGCCCGTGCCAGGCTTTGTTTACTTAATGTTAACGCCCTCTGGGGTCATCTTTGTTGTTGCAAATGATAGAATTTCCTTCCTTTTAGAGGCTGAGTAGTGTTCCATGGTTACTTTATCCATCTAGCCATCTCCCAAGCACTTACGTCGGCCTGTATCTCAGCTATTGTGAAAAAATGCTGCAATGACTGTGGGAATGCAGACATCTCTATGGCATACTGACCTCATTCCTTCTGGATACATTTTCACAAGGGAGGTGGGATCATGTGGTGGTTCTGTTTTCAATTTTCTAAGCAATTGCTGTTTTCCATGATGACTGCACTGATTTACATTCTGCCAACACTGTGCAGGGCTCCCTTATCTCCACATTTTTGCCAACACTTATACCTTTTACCTTTTTGATATCAGCCGTTCTCACACAAGTGAAGTGATGTAGGAGCAGGTACTTGAAGGGAACACCAGGAGCTTGGCTTTAGACCTGGTAGATGTGAAATGGCTTTTTAACATCTAAATGGAACTCTTGGGTAGTTAGTTAGTTTTATGAACCTTGACCTCAGGATAGAGTTACAAAACAGGCTTCATCTCACATAACGCAATCATGTCCTGTCACTTTTGTGTATTCCTTCCCCCCTCCCTGTTCTTTTTGAGACAGAGTCTCACTCTGTTGCCCTGAGTAGAGGGCCCTGGGGTCATAGCTCACAGCAACCTCAAACTCCTGGGCTCAAGGGATCCTCGTCTCAGCCTCCTGAGATAAGAGTAGCTGGGACTACAGGTGCCTAGCATGCCCAGCTATTTTTTCTATTTTTAATAGAGGTGGGGTCCTTTGCTCAGGCTGGTCTTGAACTCCTGAGCTCAAGCAATCCAACTGCCTCAGCCTCCCAGAGTGCTAGGATTACAGGCATGGGCCACCATGCCTGGCCCCCTATTTTTTTCCTTTTTTGAGACAGAATCTCACTATGTTGCCCTTGGTAGAGTGCCGTAGCGTCACAACTCACAGCAACCTCTAACTCTTGGGCTTAAGAAATTCTCTTGCCTCAGCCTCCCAAGCAGCTGGGACTATAGGTTCCCGCCACAATGCCTGGATATTTTTTTTTTTTTTATAGAGACAGAGTCTCACTGTACCGCCCTCGGGTAGAGTGCCGTGGCGTCACACGGCTCACAGCAACCTCTTAACTCTTGGGCTTACGCGATTCTCCTGCCTCAGCCTCCCGAGCAGCTGGGACTACAGGCGCCCGCCACAACGCCCGGCTATTTTTTGGTTGCAGTTTGGCCGGGGCTGGGTTTGAATCTGCCACCCTCGGCATATGGGGCTGGCTCCCTACTCACTGAGCCACAGGCGCCGCCTGGATATTTTTTTATGCAGTTGTCATTGTCGATTAGTAGGCCCAGGCTGAGTTGCCTCAGAGTATGTGGCTGGAGCCCTACCCACTGAGCTACGGGTGCTGCTCCTGGCCTCCTACTTTTGTGTATTCTGTTGGTTAGAAGGATGTCCCACGTCCTGCCCACTTTCAAAGGGAGGGGGTTGCACAGGGTGTGACTTCTAGGGAGCCCCTCTAGAGTCTCTCTGCCAGGCCCTAAATGACTTTCCATGCTGCCTGTGTGGCTGGCTGCCTTCCCTGAAGTTTATGACTTTTAGTTAAGGGGGGAGAGGAGACTTCTCGACATCTGAATGCTTGGATTCCAGACTTTCTTTCTCTTTCAGGAACACACCACAAGCCCTCCATCCAGGCACTGCCGGGTCCTGTGATTCCCCAGGGGACTTCTGTGACCATCATCTGCAGGGGCCCTCCCAGGGTGGCTCGGTACCGTTTGGGACAAGCAGGAAGCTCTCAGGTGTGGTATGAGGAGAACCCGCAAAGGCCCTGGGAAGAGGCCCGTTTCCTTTTCCTATCAGTCACGAGCAGCTATGCAGGGTCTTATACCTGTCAATACGAGAAGAAGTCGAGCTGGTCGGAGTTTAGCGATCCCTTGGAGCTGGTGGTCACAGGTGAGGCGCACCTCCAGGTGGGCCCCCTCAGCCGCAGGCCCTTTCTCAGGTGCACACACCACAGGTTACTCTCCCACCCTCTGCCTCCCTTCCTCCCTCATCCTACACTGGGGTCCTCTGTGGCTTCAGAGAAGGTGGCTGGGTTGTTGGAACATTATAGCTTCAGGACACAGGGCCTAGGCTCTGGAGCTGGGACAGGCGAAGAGAAGAGAGGAGTATTCCCCAACTCACTTGTGTCTCTTTGACAGGAGTGGTTCTCAGTCAGAGGTGATGGTTATTCCTTCTCCCCAGGGGTTATTTAACAAAGCTGGAGACTTTTGCTGTCCCCACCAGAAGGTGCTGCTGGCATCTAGTGCTCCAGACTCTATAATGCAGAGGACAGCTCCTTGTGACAAAGAATTATTCATCCCTAAGTGTCAATACTAATTCTTGCCCTTACTGAGGGCAAGAAACCCTGCTTGGCCTTTCACCTGTAGCGTCTTCTGCGTGGAGCCCCACTGTGGGCTCTGGCTGGTAGCCCCATGAGGCCACACCTGAAATTTTTTTTTTTTCCAAATTGGCATGTGGTAAATGTGTAAAATATACACAGGGTTTCACAGTCTCAGTATAAATTAAAAATGTAAAATATGGGCTGGGTGCAGTGGCTCATTCCTGTGATCCTAGTATTCTGGGAGGCCAAGGCAGGAGGATCATTTGAGTTTAGGAGTTAGAGACCAGCCTGAGCAGTAGTGAGACTTGTCTCTACTAAAAATAGAAAAATCAGCCTGTGGGCGCCAGTAGTCCCAGCTACTTGGGAGGCTGAGGCAAGAGGATTGCTTCAGCCCAAGAGTTTGCTGAGTCAAGAGATGCTGTGAGCTATGATGCTAGGGCTCTCTACCCACGGTGACAAGAGTGAGACTGTCTCAAAAAAAAAAAAAAAAAATCCCCTTCCTTGGCCCTTTCCCCATAGTCTTGTGCTATAGTTGGGTTATAGCCTTCATGTGAAAGCTATAATTTAGCTTCATAGTAGAGCTGAGTACATTGGATACTTAAGGGGAAGGGAGTGGGGAGGTTTTGTTGGAGGGAGGGTAATGGGTGGGGCCACATCTACAGTGCATCTTAGAATGGGTACAGGTGAAACTTACTAAAGGCAGAATACAAATGCCTACATACAGTAACTAAAAAAATGCCATGAAGGCTACGTTGAACAGTTTGATGAGAATATTTCAGATTGTATATGAATCCCGCACATTGTACCCCTTGATTGCACTAATGTAAACAGCTATAATTTAACAATAAAAATAAATAAATTAAAAAAAGGAAATTATGAGAACTTATAAACAGGTTTCAGGAGGAATAAAATAAATTACATTAAACTTAGAAAAAGTGGTCAACTTTAGTTGTAATAATGGAAATGAAAATTACTAGAAAATATTAATAATTTTACCCGTTAAATTGGCAAAGACTAGCAAAATAATCTAATATAGATACATTTGTATCATTTGTAAGCTGGAGTGAAATTTATAAGATTTTAGTGTGCAAATTTCTCAAATTTTTCAGGTTTTTGCAATTTGTAAATTTTTTATGTATTTTAAAAGCTTTAAACATAAGCATAATCTTAAATTCAGTTCCCACTTTTTTTGAAATTTGTGCATGGATATAATTAAGGATGTTGTCAATATTTAGTTGGATGAAATTTTATTGCATGATTATCTAATAAAAAGTTGGTGCTTAATTATTCTTTTCATAAAATTATGAGTAAAAGTAAAAATCTGTTAAAAAAAAATCCCAATCTAAAAATATTGATTACATGTGAAAGTGATACCACCTTGGATATGTTGGGTTAAATAATATACATTATTTAAATTAATTTAAAAATGAATTTCAACTATTTTTTATTGTTTAACTCGTTGAGGATACAAAGAATTAAGTTACATTGATTGCATTTGTTAGATAAAGTCCCTCTAAACTATTTGTTTTGAGATAGAGTCACCCTGTGTAGAGTGCTCTGGTGTCATAGCTCACAGCAACCTCAAACTCTTGGGCTCAAGAGATCCTCCTGCCTCAGCCTCCCCAGTAGCTGGGACTACAGGCTCCTGCCATGACTCCTGGCTAGTTTTTCTATTTTTAGTAGAGAGAGGTTTCACTTTTGCTCAGGCTGGTCTTAAACTCCTAAGGTCAAGGGATCCACCCATCTCAGCCTCCCAGAGTGCTAGGGTTACAGGTGTTGAGCCACCGTGGCCTAGCCTTAAACTTCTGTACTTTTATGTATCTTTACTGTTTTGAATGTAGTTATTAGAAACGAAAAATTACACATGAGGGCTGGGTGTAGTGGCCTACATCTGTAATTCCAGCACTTGGGGAGGCTGAGGCGAGTGGATTGCCTGAGCTCATGAGTTCAAGACTAGCCTGAGCAAGAGTGAGATCTCCATCTCTAAAAATAGCCAGGCATTGTGGTGGATGCCTGTAGTCCCAGCTACTTGGGAGGCTGAGGCAAGAGGATCGCTTGAGCCCAAGAGTTGGAGGTTGCTGTGAGCTATGATGCCACAGCACTCTATTGAGGGTGATAAAGTGAGACTCTGTCTGGAAACAAAAAAATGAAAAATTAAATATGAGGCTGGCATAGTTGTAGAGCAGTAGTTCCCAGCTGGGGGCAGCTGTTTACACTGGGCAATATCTGGTTGTCACAGCTGGGGCATGGCGCTACTGTTGGCACCTAAGGGTGGAGGCCAGAGATGCCGCCCAGCAGCCTGCAGTACACAGGACAGGTCTGCACAGTGGAGAGGGACCTGCCCAGTGTCTGCAGCACCAGTGCCAAGGGGGAGACCCCTGCTACAGAGCCAGGAAAGGGAGCAAGCGCCTCTCTGGCACCTGCTCCCCTCCCTAGCTGGGCTGGGGAAATACTGGCTCTGCCTAATCAAGTTTTCTTTTCCCCCAGGTGTCCTCAATGATAAACCTTCGCTCTCTGTCCATCCTCACTCCATAGTGCCTTTAAAAGGAAATGTGACCCTCCTCTGTGACTCATGGGTCACTTACGACAAATTTGTTCTGTCCAGAGATGTAGGAACAGCTTCCATAGAATATGTTAAACAGAGCCTGGGAAAATTCCTTTTCTCTCCTGTGAGCCGAGCTCACGCAGGCATCTACCACTGCTATGGTTCTTTCAGGAGCTCCCCGTATGAGTGGTCAGCCCCCAGCAACTACCTGGAGCTCATTGTCACAGGTAAGGAGGGCTTAGGCTGCCCCAAATCCCCGCCCTGACTCCCATCCCCATTGTGTTGTGGCTGATGGCCCTGGCCTTATCCCCACATTGTCCCAGGTGACTATGAGGAGGTGGGTGCAGAGGTAAGGGGTAGGCAGACTCCCCCCACTGCCATGCCCTCCTGTGTCCTTTCTCCAGTGGGTGTCATCTCTGGGTGGGTGAATTATAGGAAAGGAGTGACGAGAGACCATGAGCCCATAGACTTCATTCAACAGATATTTTCTGAGTGTCTGTTGGGCAGATTTCTTTTTGGTGTAACAGTGTAACCAGAGAAGAGCTTTCAAATAGATCTCAGGGCAGTTAGGAGGCAGAGACAGTGCAAAAAAGCGGCAGTGAAGGAGTTAAGTTTAGGGTCCATTGAGGACACATGTGAGGGAAGGCCAGACTTTTTTTTTTGTTGCAGTTTGGCTGGCCGGGTTCAAACCCACCACTCTTGGTATATGGGCTGGTGCCCTACCCACTGAGCCACAGGCACTGCCCAGACTTGTTTTTTTATTTTTTTTATTTTTTTGAGACACAGTCTCTCTCTGTCACCCTGGGTAGAGTGTCATGGCATCGTAGCTCACAGCAACCTCAAACTCCGGGGCTCAAGTGATCCTCTGGCCTCAGCCTCCTGAGTAGGTGGGACTACAGGTGCTCACCACCACACCCAGCTCTAGTTTTTTCTATTTTTAGTAGAAATGAGGTCTTGCTCTTGCTTAGGCTAGGTCTTAAACTTCTGAGGTCAGGCAATCCCCCTGCCTTGGCCTCCCAGAGTGAAGGCCAGACTTCTATGGGAATGGAGCATGCACTGAATGTCCAGGGAGCTGAGTCTCAAGGGACAGCAAGTGTTCTGGGTATACGAGAAGTGGGGATCCAGGCAGAGGGAACTGCAGGAGAGAGCGCACAGAGATGTGAGATAAACATGGACAAGTTCAAGGATTTGGGAATTAAAAGAGGTGATGTGATTGGTGGGGGGGGAGTTGATACAGAATCCAGGAAGCATAGGGCTAAGGTAGAAACTGGAGGTGATGAAATGGTGGAGTGGAACGTGTCATTGCTTCTAAAAGTAGCTGAATGGGAGGTTTGTGAGCTGTTTGTCAATAATGCTCAAGGAAATAAGGAGTTTTAGTGGAGTGAGTTCAGCTGATGTTTTTTTTCCCTAGATGACTTTCTTGATAAAGTAACAGCATGTAGGTTCACAGTCCTTATCTCCTAGTGGACTGGCCACGCTCCACTGTTCATTCCTGCTTGGAGATGCATTGGTGTAGATGATTCAAGAAGTGGTTTTGGGCTGTGCATGGTGGCTCACGCCTGTAATCCCAGCACTCTGGGAGGTCAAGGTGGAAGGATCGATTGAGCTCAAGAGTTCAAGACTAGCCTGAGCAAGAGCAAGAGCAAGAGCAAGACCCTGCCTCTACTAAAAATAGAAAAATTAGCTGGGCATTGTGGTGGGTACCTGTAGTCCCACCTACTCAGGAGGCTGAGGGAGGAGGACTGCTTGAGCCCAAGAGTTTGAGGTTGCTGTGAGGTTTGAGGCTAAAGCACTCTATCCAGTGTGACTGAGTGAGACTTGGTCTCAAAAAAAAAAAAGTGTTTTGATTAAGATGCTGGGAAAATGACAAGTACCAACAAGTAGCCTCAATAAAAAGAGATAAAGTGCTGGCACCTGGTGCAGCCAGGCTAAAGCTGAGAGCCTTTTGCTGAGAGCAAGTGTCCAGGCACAGAGGGCCACGTGTTACATGATTCTGTTGAATGTTCAGAGTTGGCAAATCCATAGGGACAGAAGGCAGATGAGTGGCTGCCAGGAGCTGAGGCTTTGGGGCACCAAAAGGTGATGGCTGAGAAGTGTGTCATATCTTCCTGGGGTGATGGAAGTGCTCTCATGTTGAGGGTAGCAGAACATGACCATCTGAATATACGAAAACCTGCTAAATTGTCCACAGCACTGCACAGCAAAGAAGTAGGGAGCCTCCTAGCACAGGTCTGAGCAGATGTGGTGAGAGGCTGCTCCTACTGACACACACCTTCTTCTTTCCAGGAGTGTATCAGAGACCCCAAATCTTGCTCCAGCCAGATGCTGTGCTGAAGTACCCTAAGAACAAGACCCTGTCGTGCATCTCAAAGACCTGGTTTGACTCATTCCATCTGTCCAAGGAGGGTGATGCTGGTCCACCGCAGCACCTGAGATCAGAGTACAAGGCTGGGCTGTTCCAGGCCACCTTCCCACTGAGCCCTGTGACCCTGGCCCTCGGAGGCACCTTTCGATGCTACGGCTCTCTAAGCACAGTCTCCTCTCTGTGGTCCAGTCCCAGTGACCCTCTGGTACTGGAGAGCAGAGGTGAGGAGGCTGACCCTGCCTGTGTTCTCCTTGGACCACTGACAGCCACTCAATGCCACGTGCTGACAAGAGGTTCTGGGAGTGAGAGGGGGAATGCAGCCTCGTGCTCAGAGAGCGGAGACTGTGTAGGAAAATCCAAATTGAGACAAACCCAAAAGACAGAAAATGTAGCCTGCTGTGAGGGAGGCAACCCCCATTCCCAAAAGGTCCTTGTAGGATTCCCCATGGCTTTTCTGGGTCCAAGATTCTCTTCTGTGTCCCCGGCCCCCAGGATTTTAGGAAAAGATGCCCCTTCGCCTGGGTGGACACGGCTTTGTGTCTGGACTCACAGCTGGGTAGTGGGGTGAAAACTGTATCAGTCTGTATTACAGCCTTGGGCGCTCATTTCCCAGTTCTCCTTGCACTGAGGTCATTGTGTACAACTGTGTTTTGCTTCCTTTTGGCCAGTGACCTTCAGTTGAGGGGCTGGGGCACAGGCAAGGTTGGGAGGGGGCTGGAGAGCTAGCATGTTATGGTTCTGGGCTGAGATGCGGCTGGTTCCCTTGTCAGCAACTTCTCTCTCTCTGTCTCCCTGTCCTCCAGGGCCTGTCCCTTCACATCACACTGCAGAGAACACCCTCCGGCTGGGCCTGGGTGGTGTGTTTCTGTCGCTCCTGCTGGGGCTGCTGGTGGAAGCCCGGCTGAGCAGGAAGGACATGCAGCAGTCTGCCCGGAGACTACCCTTCTGATTCAGCCACCCTGAACTCTGGAAATCTGGATGGCTACCCCCAAGACCCCAGTAACTGGCTCTGAGAGCATATCTAGGCCATGGGCTGTCCAAACTCTGTTTGGGGGTCCCTGGTGGGAGCAGAGATGGAGGAACATTGCCCAGAGTTTGTAGAAGCTCCTGAAGAGGTTGGGTCATTCCTGTGACAAATTTCTCAGCCTTTTTCTCACTCACTAGGTCTTTTGCAGGGGATGACCCCAAAGCTGAGACTAATAGAAATTTCCAAAGGTAGGGCTAGATGCTCTGCCAGACATTCATGAGTAGGACTCACTTCACCAGGCAGAAGGGGACCATTCATTGCTCAATTTCCAGACCAGCAACCTTCTTCCTTGAGTGTAATGTGCTGTGTTCCAGCTTCCTTCTCTCAGCAACTGCCCTGGTTGCTGAGATAAGCCCAAGAGAAGTCTAATGGTGGCCTGACATTTCTGCATATCTTGATAACTGAAGTCATGCACCAAGAGTGGCCAATTTTATCTTCCAGATCACTGTAATGGCCTCTCCATGCTCTGCTCCTGCTCTCCCGACTTAACACAGGTAAAGGCATAAAAAAGGACAAGGGAATGTTTTACAAGTGTTCTCTTTAACACCCCCGTCCTCTTCAGGAATTAAAACCTGCATACCTTCCTGCAGCCGGTAAGCAACAGGGCAGACTTTGCTGTTTATTTTCTAGTATCTTAAACCACAAGAAATCGCTGAACAGAATTGTCCCAACAAACGTCAGGAGATTGCCATCCCTGGAGATAAAGGTTGACCAAAACTAACAATTATTGTTAAAACAACAGCCTGAAGCTACAACCTGTGACACTGGTCACTTATACCCAAGTTCAACCACCGAAAGCTGCCCCCCTTTAAAAACTCTGTATTTCTGCTTAAAAACAGGGATAGGAGCCTTTGAGATGAGACTCTAGTCTCTCCGCCTTCCTCATTTGCTGGCAAATTAATAAACTTCTCTTTCTTTTTCCTCCAACCACTTGTCTTCATTCTTCTTTCTCACTGACTTTGCCTTTGGACAAGTACTAAACTTTCAGTAACAAGGATGCTTGAATTTTGAAGACTTGGGTCTTAGCAGGGCCACCATGGCATGGCCCTGGGGGGACACATGGGCCCACCTTCATCATGACCTGAGACAAGATCCCCTACAATATGGTCATGAGAATAACAGCAAAAGCAAAAGGGAATGTTGTACATACAATATGCCAAGGAAGAAAACTTGAAATAATGTGATGACATCTGTTTACCTCTCAGATAAATTTAACAGCTATTAACATTGTATCCATTTCTTCCTCCAATATTTTTCTGAAGCATTTTGGCAATACCTGCAGATATCTTGACATTTGTCCTCTAAATTCTTAATTTTTTAATTTTTTAATTTTTTGCAGTTTTTGGCTGGGGCCTGGTTTGAACCTACCACGTTGGGTACATGGAGCCGGCACCCTACTCCTTTGAGCCACAGGGGCCACCCTAAATACTTAATTTTTTTAGTAGGTACCTTTTAAACACAGTAAGTTTTTCTCCCATAATCATGAGACATAGCAAAATTAATAATTCCTTAATATCAAATTCTGCCCAATCTATTCAAATTTCCCTGGTAATTCCCCCACACATCTTTTGCACATGGATTGTTCAAGCCGGGGTACAGGAAAGAACTACAAGTTACCTTTGCTTGTTACATCTCTTTTTCCTCTAGATCCGCTTCCTTCACAACTGACACTTCCCCCCAAATTACTTGGGGGAAGTTAATCAAAAGGGACATTAAGAAAAGGGCTTCCAGGGGGACGGGAGGAAAACCTGGCCTGCTAAACAAGGAAGTTTGGAGGGCCCATAGGAGCTTTCACCACTCAGGAACTCTTGCCAGGGGCTGCACCTGTGGCTCTACGGAGTAGGGCGCCGGCCCCATATGCCGGAGGTGGAGGGTTCAAACCCAGCCCTGGCCAAAAACTGCAAAAAAAAAAAAAAAAAAAAAGAAACTCTTGCCAAAAAGAAAAAAAAAAAAGGAAAGGAATGTAGATAAGAGGTAAACTAGGTAACCAATGACCAATAGAAAAAGACAATAATCAATGACCAACAGAAAAGGGCAATAATGCCTGGAGGTGCAGAGAGGCCAATGAAAGACTTACAACCAATTTTTTTCTTTTTTTTTTTTATTTTGAGATAGTCTCATAGTCTCACTATATCGCCCTTGCTAGAGTGCTGTGGCGTCACAGCTCACAGCAACCTGGGCTTAAGCAATTCTTTTGGCTCAGCCTCCCAAGTAGCTGGGATTACAGGCGCCTGCCACAATGCCTGGCTTTTTTTTTGCAATTGTTTAGCTGGCCGGGGCTGGGTTTGAACCTGCCACCCTTGGTGCATGTGGCCAGCCTGTAAGCACTGTGCTACGGGTGCCGAGCCTTACAACCAATTTCAAATGGAGAGAAAGAAGGTATTTACACCTCTGCATGGCCTTGCCTTTTGGACTCCATCTCTCTCACCTCTTCTCCATGAGAGGGACCTACTTCCAACTCTCTTTGTAAGTGCTCTAAGCTGTCTCTTTTTTTCTAAATAAAATTTCTTTGTTGCACTGAAACTTGTGCAGGTTACTTTGCTTTCTGTTCATGCTGCCTGTGCTGTTCCAGTAAAATAAAATAAAAATAAAATAACAGTTTTATTTTCTGTTTCTGTTCATTTCTGCTTTCAAGTTATTTCTGTGCCTTGGCCAGGTGTGGTGGCTCATGCCTGTAATCCTAGCAATCTGGGAGGCCAAGGTGGGTGGACTGCCTGAGCTCACGAGTTCGAGACCAGACTGAGCAAAAATTAAGACCCCATCTCTACTAAAAATAGAAAAACTGAGGCAAGAGGATCGCTTGAGCCCAAGATTTGGAGGTTGCTGTGAGCTATGATGCCACAGCACTCTACCCAGGGTGACAGCTTGAGACTCTGTCTCAAAAAAAAAAAAAAGTATTTCTGTGCCTTAGTTGAACTTTCTAGCTAAGTAATCAAACCAGGTCAGTTGGGTTTGGGGAACCAGGCCCCCAGACCCCCTACAGTTAATTTGCTAGATGCATGTGTATTAGTTTTTTTTTGCTTCTGCTATAACAAATTATCAGAAATTCAGTGGCTTAAACATGATGCCAACTTATTATCTTACAGTTTTGAAGGTCAGAAGTCCAAAATGGTTCTTACTGGGCTGAAATCAAAAAGTACACTTTCTGATGGTTCTAGGAAGAATCAATTTTCTGGATTGGTTGGTTAGGATATGAAAGATGAGTTGCTTGCTATCTCTAAGAATGAGTCAGGGTCAGTCAGGCCCCAGATGCCAGGGAATCAAGAATACAGAGTAAGAGAAAACACCGTACAGGAGGCCACAGAGGTGCCCTCAGGGGATCACAGGTAGAACAAGAGTACCAAGGCCCTATGTTCACGTTCCTGTAAGGACATGCAGTGGTCTGGAATGGGGACATCAGAAGAGCTTTTCTAGGTGGGGTGGGTCTTGAAGGATGAGTGGCAGTTTGTGGCCTGATGAAGGGTAAGAATTCTACAGAATCTACCCTAAGGAAACAGCAGGCAAAAAGGTAAGAAGAGGAATTCCCAGTGTCAGCTGATGAACCACATGGCTGAGCCTGAGGCAGAAGTGGAAAGTGGGAGGGTGTTGAAGAGTGAACTTAGCCGACTCAGGAAGTTGGTTGTGACCAGCAGGCAGGAAGCCTATGAGGGTAAGAGATAACATTAGAAAATTTTTAGGTATCTGCCACAGGATCCTAAATTTATGTCTGTGGCAGAGAATTCCTTACTGAGCTCCATTCTATGCACCAGTGGTTCTCAGTTTAGGAGGGAGGGTGAGTTTGCTCCCTAAGGGACAGTTGGCAATGTCTAGAAATGTAGACCTTTCTAGTTGTCATGACTGGGTGATGGGGAGGGGAGTTTATTGGTATCTAGTGGGTAGAGGCCAAGGACACTGCTCAATGACTTAAGAGGCCCAGGACAGCATCCACAGAGAAGAATGATTTGGCCCCGATGTCAATAATGCTGATGTGCTACATATTTCACTGTTCAAATGTTGCAATATGAACATTAAATAGGTTTTTCAAATAATTTAGGAAGTTCTTCACCACCCCCAACCTACATCTTCCTCACACTTGCCCATCTCAGCTGATGCCATCTCCATTGTGAAAACCTCTCAGCTTAGAAACATTGAAGGTCTTCAGGATATTCTTTTCTCCATATTTTCCTCTTCTTCCTAAATTATCCACCAGGAAGTCACATTTTCCTTTTGATACAGTTCAGTTACACAGAGAACAGATCATAATCTTTCTCTCATAACTCCTCACTCTTTTCACATGGCCCTTTTGTTATGTCTAGAGTTAGCTGATTGTTCATCTAGTTTTTTTTTTTTTTTTTTTTTGTAGAGACAGAGTCTCACTGTATCGCCCTCGGGTAGAGTGCTGTGGCGTCACACAGCTCACAGCAACCTCCAACTCCTGGGCTTACGCGATTCTCTTTCCTCAGCCTCCCAAGCAGCTGGGACTACAGGCGCCCGCCACAACGCCCGGCTATTTTTTTTGTTGCAGTTTGGCTGGGGCTGGGTTTGAATCCGCCACCCTCGGCATATGGGGCCGGCGCCCTACTCACTGAGCCACAGGCGCTGCCCGTTCATCTAGTTTTTTTTTTTTTTTTTTTTTTTTTATTGGAGTAGTACTCTGATGCCAATGCTTAGCATAAAATCCATGCCTCAGTTCTTTGGTTCTTCTCTTCCAAGGTGAGGAAACCAAAACTCTCAGTATACGTTTACCACTGACTTGATTTTCTTTCAGGTTGGATTAGTGCGTCTACAGGGACTCTACCACATACATATTTTCCCTTAACTTTATAAATAGGCCATTGTGTGGGTCATTATTCTCTGGCTCTTAGAATTTTTACTTATTACTTTGTCAAGATCTGGTTCCTGTTTTTTTTTTTTTTTTTTTTGAGACAGAGTCTCACCCTGGGTAGAGTGCTGTGGCATGACAGCTCACAGCAACCTCCAACTCCTGGGCTCAAGCAACTTTCCTGCCTCTGCCTCCTAAGTAGCTGGGACTATAGGCGCCTGCTGCTACACCTGGCTATTTTTTGATTGCAGCTGTCATTGTTGTTTGGCGGGCCCAGGTTGTATTCCAACCTTGTGTATGTGGCTGGCGCCTTAGCTGCTTGAGCCAGGTCCCTGTTGTTGAATGTTGTTGTAGTTCACACATGTGAAGTGAAAAACCTATGGTCCATAGGCTGGACCCTTCTCATTGCCTTGTTTTTGTATATCCTGTGAGCTAAACATAGTTTCTACATTTTTTTAAATGGCTGAAAAACCTAAAAATTAGAATATTTCATAACATGTGAATATTACGTGAAATTTAAACATCACTATAAATAAGTTTTTTTTTTTTTTGAGACAGAATTATGTTGCCTTCAGTAGAGTACTGTGGCATCATAACTCACAGCAACCTCAAACTCTTGGGCTTAAGTGATTCTCTTGCCTCAGCCTCCCAAGTACCTGGGGACTACAGGCACCGGTTACAACGCCTGGCTATTTTTTTTGTTGCAGTTGTCACTGTTGTTTAGCAGGCCCAGGCTGGGTTTGAACCCGCCTGCCTTGGTGTATGTGGCTGGCACCCTAACCACTGAGCTATGGGTGTCGAGCCTATACAGTTATTTTTATTTTTATTTTTTTTTTTGGGGGGCAGGTGCTAGTCTGTCCCCCAGGCTGGGGTATAGTGGTGTCTTTTTTTTTTGTTTGTTTGTTTTGGTATAGTGGTGTCTTCACAGCACTGCAGCCTTGATCTCTTGGGTTAAGGCAATCCTCCCTTCTCTGCCTCCCTGAATAGAGTGATGGCTAATTTTTTTCTTATACTTGCAGATATAGGGGTCTTGCACAGGCAGGTCTTGAAAGCTTGGTCTCAAGTGATCTTCCAGTGTAGTCCTGCCGGAGTGCTGGGGATGCAGGCACGAGACACCACTCCCGGCCTGACTGGAAGTCACCTTCAACCCTAAGACTCATCAACGTCAAGACGCCACACTCCAAGACACGAATTCCTATGGTGGTGGATTCCGGAGATGTTCGCAAAAACCAAAACCTTACCTTGAACTCTACTACAGGAAACTCCCGCCATGCAAGAACCAGGCTCCAAGATTCCACCTGCGCTTCCACTTCAGTTTCCGGTTCTGTTAGCTGCGGGGGGCCGCCCTGCCTCTCCAGCTATTGCGCAGACTCAGTAGAAACCTGAAGGAAAAGGGATCCTGATTCTGGCCTGCAGCGGTTAAGCCTCCAACTCCTCTGATAGCTCATTTTAGTAACTTTCAGGGAAGTGTTCTGTTTGAAGAAAATTTGCCATTCTTTTGGCTTGTGGGTCCTGATGTTTTTTAGAGAGGAAGAAACAATCGCAAACAATGTTTTCCTATCCTTTTCCAAGCACAGCACCAGTGCTTATACATATCCTAGCTTACGTAGTCTTATTGACTATTTGAAGTCTTGTTCATTTTGGAGGCGTTTTGAGGTCTGTAGAGCAAAGAACACTTTCCTTGGGGGTGCGGGGGTGGTGGTGGTGGAGGACGAGGGGATCGGGCAGGGCAGAATCTGAGAATGCCTCTGGCAAAGGGGCCATCTAGAGAAGTGAAATTGGCTCCAGCAAAGTGCTCAGGGCCTGTCTCTGCATATGGATTTTTTTTTTTTTTTTTTTGGACACAGAGTCTCACTATGTTGCCTTTGGTAGAGTGCTGTGGTGTCACAGTTTACAGCAACCTCAAACTCCTGGGCTTAAGTGATTCTCTTGCCTCAGGCTCCCTAGTAACCGAGACTACAGGCATCTGCCACAAATGCCCTGTTATTTTTAGAGACAGGGTCTCACTCTTGCTCAGGCTGATCTTGAACTCCTGAGCTCAAGGAATGCACCTGCCTCAGCCTCCCGGAATGCTAGGATTACAGGCATGAGCCACCATGCCTGGTCTCTATTTGCTCAAATATTTTGAGGTTTTTGTTTGTTTTGTTTTGAGACAAAGTCTCACTATGTCACCAGCGGTAGAGTGCTATGGCGTCACAGCTCACAGCAACCTCAAACTCCTGGGTTTAAGTGATTCTCTTGCCTCAGCCTCCCAAGTAGCTGGAACCACAGGCATCCGCCACAATGCCTGGCTATTTTTTTGTTGCAGTTGTCATTGTTGTTCATTTGGCTGTGGGTTCGAACCAGACAGCCTGGGTGTATGTGGCTGGCACCCTACCCACTGAGCTATGGGCCCTGCCTCTGTGTATGGATTTTGAACATAAAAGTTGACGATCAGAGTGTTTACTGGGAATGATTAAATAGGGCTTCTGGAATGCTCACTGCTTGATCTGAGTGGTATTATATCATTCACATGTGTGTGTTCCCCTTGTATGTTAAACTGTTGTGTATGGTGTTATTTATTTATTTTTTGAGACAGAACCTCAAGCTGTTGCCCTGGGTAGAGTGCTGTGGCATCACAGCTCACAGCAACCTCCTCAAAACGATTCTCCTGCCTCCATCTCCCAAGAAGCTGGGACTGCAGGCGCCTGCCTGAACGCCTGGCTATTTTTTGGTTGCAGCCTCATTGTTTGGTGGACCTGCTTTGGATTTGAACCCGCCAGCTCAGGTGTATGTGGCTGGCGCCTTAGCCCCTTGAGCCACAGGCGCCGAGCCTACGGTGTTGTTTAATATGCTCTCTGTTGTAGTTTATTTTGTTTACAACGTGAATGTTTTAACAATTACACACACCTACTCCGTCTTTACAGACCTGGGTAGGATGGCTCTATCCAAAAGACAGTTTTATTACTGCCTACCCTTAGCTCCTTTTCTCTAGCTCAAAACCATTTGGGTCTCAGTGGTCAGCTCAGCAGTTACAGACACTACATGCAACCCAATAGCTCAAATTTCCCAATCGAGACAACTGCATTTGGACAGCCTCAAGGTAATGGTGCTTCAGGAGCTCATGTGAAATCGCACTATCCTAAGATTTACCATTTTGCTTGTTTTACGTACTGGAATTTATGTGGGAAGCACTGTATTACTCTTTTACACAGGCATTTGAGGATTTCAGTCCTCAGTTAGACCTATCTAGAGGACAGTGGTTGTCCATCTTCAAGAATTGGTAAGCACGTGTGAGCTTATGCAGTAGGGCCTGTTTTTGGACTTGACTGTGTGCTCTTTAGACATAATGAAGGCTCTGTTGCTGGATTAGGGATGCAGGCCAGGTTAAAATTCCACATACCTGACTGTTCTTACTGAGGTTCACAATTTTGGGGGAAATAAATGATGTTCAGAATATTGTAAGTTCTTGGTGAGATTCTGGAGATATAACAAAAATTGACATTCACAATATTGCTTTCATGGAAGAATGAATTTACAGAAACCCTTACTCTTCTGGATGTCCCACTTTATCACCTTTTTATTTTACATAGTAATCTCAGAGGACAAAATTTATTAATCTTATAGGTAAATACATCAAGTCTTATAACACTTAAGTGGCTTCCCATGATTATAGTTGTAGTTCTCTGTTACTGTTTATTAACAGGCAATATTGCATCTACTGTGCTCTAATGACCTATTTAAAATTCTAAGATTCCCCAAATTATTTCTACCCAGCTTCACTTGATGTTCCATGAAATATTTCATAGGATAAAAGTAATCAGAAAGCATCGAGAAGGTGCTAACGCTCAGTTTTGTGTTAGCCTTTTCATGGCTAAGTCAATGTCATCCACGTCTTTTGGCATCTGTGTCTTAGGTGTATGTCTGTTATGTTCTGAACATCCACTCATCCTTGCTTGAATAAGTGAATAAACAGTTGTTGAAGAAAAGAAATGCTACTGTTACAAAGGGACCACTAGTAATTTGGAACTTTTTTTTTTCACATGAAAGAGTAGACACTTGGAGTTTGAAGATCTCGAAGGATCAGTATTAGGGGGCTTACAATGGGATAACACGCTGCCAGAAAGGTGGTCATGTGATGCAGCCAGATGTGAGATTTGGAAAAAACGAAGTGATAAATGATAAAGATAGAATTGATGAAGTAAAACAAAACGAAGGTGGTTGCCAGTAGCAGGATGGTCTATGTGGCTTTTGCCTCAGGGGAGAATCTGTGGGAGGTGCTGAGGGTATGAATATGCCTCACTCTCTGGTGGTGTCTGTGCAGGAGAAGGACCATGTAGACACTGGCCCCAGCCATGAGTCCCATGAACACCACATCTGGGGGAACTCATTAGAATTGCATAAATCACAGCATAAGACATTATATGCTTTTTAGAAGTAGAACAGAGTCCAAAATTCCAGGTCTTAGTAGCATTGTGGCTGTGCTGAAGGGCCCCTACAGGTGCAGGAACAAAGATGTTGATCAGCAGGTTGGAGATCCAGCAGACAAAGCAGGAGAGGCCGACTTTCTTCAAAGCTGTGTCTTTGAGCTTCCTCACCCCCCAGTTCTAGGGCTGATGGTGATGGCCTGAAAACTGCTCAAGTGGCAAGTAGTGCAGAGAGAAAGGCTCCGGGCTGTTCTATGGAAATATGGGTGACAAGTTTACACCCCATATTTCCCAGGGTGTGTGTTACTCCCCAGATAAACATCATCTGAGGGATCCCCTTGAAGAGAAGAAAGAAGTTGGCCACAGCCAGGTTGGTGAGGATCAGGTGTGTGGGCCTGGGTGTCTGGCCGGTGCAGGCTGTGGAGGTGTAGGAGAAGAGAAGAAAGGTGTTCCCCAGGACCCCAGTCCCAGTCTGGAGCACAAAGAGTAGCCGTAGGATAAAATCACCAGGAGTCATTGTCATGGGATCATGGAAGACGTGGTTCAGAAAAGAGCCTGAAGGTCACAGAGTTAGAACTGAGAGTAACAGCACCAATCCCAGATGTGCTCCAATATTCCCAGTTCCAATGTGGCCTCCTGGACTCTGACTAATTCCTCTTTGTGAGGACAGCAGTTACGTTTACTGGGAGGGGACTCCACACCTGTGAGCTCAGAACTGCGGCTCAGAGTGGCCAGCCTGGCCTGTTTCTTTTTACACTCACGTGGCCATGTGGGAGGGGACAGTGTTTAGTCTGTTTCCTGAATCCTCAGTTGAATGTGCAGGGCACCATCTACAGGCAAAGTTTCATCTGTCATGTCAAAGTGTGTCTGGAACAACCCCGGTGTGCAGAGATTTTCTTTCAGTCCTTGTATATAGAAAGATTTACTGACCTGGGTTACTGTTCCTAAGTGCTTGGAGCCTAGAGTGGGAAACATAATATAAAATACAATGAAGGTAAAATGAAAATCATGACACAGATGAAGGATACACAGGGTGGTGTGGAAACAGATATCAGGGGGTGTAGCATTAATGGCTCTATGCTAAAATACAGAAGTTTTATTATTTTTAAACTTAGTGAGTTTTCTCCAAAATTATTTAATGTATATGTGTGTCACAAATAATTAAATAATGCAAAGACGTATAGAGAAAAGAGTTAATCTACACCCCACTTCTTATTTATAATCCTGCTCCTCTGACATAACCACACATCCGAAGTGTAGATTCTTTCTCAGTTTTCTTCATGTTTTCACAACATGTGTGTGTTTCAGAAATCACTAGTTAGTATAGGAATAAATTTGCTGCCTGTATTTAGAAATTTAAAGCATTCTTTCTCATAACTCTTGGGTCAAACAAAACAATTTATACATTGCCACTCTAAATGTGGCACTAAGGAGATAACATAGCATGATCTCATGAGACATATACCAGGAAGACAGGGTCAGTTCACCATTGTAAAATCTTTAATAAGGTTCAGTATATTGACAAGAAGAAAATTCATATGACTGTGTCTATTAATGCTAAAAATGCCTTCGACAAAACTCAACAGCATGAATCAAACAGATATTTCCTTAGCTTGATTATATTCTATATTCTAGCACTTAATTTGTGCTTTGCTGTGTGTAAAATGCAAGGAGGATAACTCTTTCAATTAATAATTACTATTGTGCTGTAAGTATGAGTCAGTGTGAGCATCAAGAGGAAATAAATCAGCCTAAAAACTCAAAGAGAAGACTATTTGAAGAACATCATAATATAATAAGAACCCCCTAGAGAATCACTGTTAAAAATTAACTAAATGAATAGAAGAATTTAGGAATATAGGAAGCTATGAAATTAATACACAAAAATCAGTAGCCTTCATAAGAAATCCCCAGGGAATCAGTGTTAAAAATTAACTTAATGGACTCAGCCCTATGGTTTAAGTGGCTAAGGTGTCAGCCACATACACCTGAGCAGGTGGGTTCAAATCCAGGTCAGGCCTGCAAAACAACAATGACGGCTGCAACCAAAAAATAGCCGGGCATTGTGGTGGGCGCCTGTAGTCCCAGTTACTTGGGAGGCTGAGAGGCAGGAGAATCGTTTGAGCCCAGGAGTTGGAGGTTGCTGTGAGCTGTGATGCCATGGGTCTCTACCCAGGGTGACAGCTTGAGGCTCTGTCTCAAAAAACAAACAAAAAAAAGAATAGAAGAATTTAGGAATATAGGAAGCTATGAAATTAATATGCAAAAATCAGAAGCTTTCATATACCCAAATAATAATAATTTCTATGATAATATAGAACACTGTATCTATAAAACCAATCAAAAGGTAATATGTAGGAATAAAACTAGGAAGAAACATAGAATATCTTTTTTGTTTTTGTTTCAGCCCCAGTGGGTGCTGAAACTTCAGGTGCTTGAAATAATCCCCATCTAATTTTTCTATTTTTAAAGGATTTTTTTTTTTGAGTTGTCTCACCACATTGCCCTTGGTAGAGTGCCATGGCGTCATAGCTCACAGCAACCTCAAACTCTTGGGCTTAAGTGATTCTCTTGCCGCAGCCTCCCAAGTAGCTGGGACTACAGGCGCCGGCCACAACACCTGGCTATATACTTTTTGCAGTTGTCCTTGTTTTTTTTTGTGTGTGTGTGTGTTTTTTTTTGGCCGGGGCTGGGTTTGAACCCGCCACCTCTGGCATATGGGACCAGCGCCCTACTCCTTGAGCCACAGGCGCTGCCCCTGTCCTTGTTGTTTAGATACCCTGGGCTGGGTTCAAACTCACCACCCTCAGTGCATGTGGCCGGCTCTGCAACCACTGTGATACAGGTGCTGAGCCGAGGATTTTAAATTAATTAATTAATTAATTTATTATTGAGACACAGTCTCACTTTGTCACCCTTGGTAGAGTGCCGTGGAGGTCATAGCTCCCAGTAACCTCCAAGCAATTCTCTAGTCTCAGCCTCCCTGGTAGCTGGGACTATGAGTGTTCGCCACAGTGCCTGGCTATTTTTGTTGTTGCTGCTGTTTAGCAGGCCCAGGCCGGGTTCAAACCCACCAGCCCTGGGGTGATGTGGCCGGCGGCCTAACCATTGAGTTATGGACGCCTCCTGAAACATAGACTATCTTGATGAGAAAAAGTCTTAAACACCCCAGGAGGACACCAAAGTGACTGTGTTCAATAGAAGACAGTCCTCTTTCCTGGTGAGGATATAAAAATATCAGTCCTCCACAAGTTAACAATCATTTAATGGACCAAGTAAATATAACCCTCACAATCTTTTCTGTGGAACTAGATAAGTTGAACCCCCAAAGTAAAGGAAAATAACCTGTAAAGTTAGGCAGGAAAGTCTGAAAGAAGATCTGTGAGCTATGGAGCAGCTCCCCCAGATATTAGAACACACTACAGAATCTCCATGTTCAAAGTGTTGCACCTGCACACACACAGACAAGCAGAACAGAAAAGTAGCCATAATTTTAAATGAAACCATCCATGTCAGTATTAGAAGAAAACATGGGTGAATTCCTCTATGAACTGGAAATAGGGAAAGGCTTTCTGACTCAAAATAAAAAGCCAATAAAATATTGACAAAGTTAACCACATAAAGTGAAGAAAAAAGCTTTCACAGTTGCAAATTGTGGTACATGTATACCATGGAATATTATGCAGCCTTAAAGAAAGATGGAGACTTTACCTCTTTCATGTTTACATGGATGGAGCTGGAACATATTGTTCTTAGCAAAGTATCTCAGGAATGAAAGAAAAAGTATCCAATGTACTCAGCCATACTATGAAGCTAATTTATAGCTTTCACATGAAGGCTATAACCCAACTATAGCACAAGAATATGGGGAAAGGGCCAAGGAAGGGGAAGGGAAGGGGTAGGGTTTGGTGAAGGGAGGATAATGGGTGGGGCCACACCTATGGTGCATCTTAAAATGGGTATAGGCAAAACTTACGAAATGCAGAACACAAATGTCTACATACAATAACTAAGAAAATGCCATGAAGGCTACGTTGAACAGTTTGATGAGAATATTTCAGATTGTGTATGAAACCAGCACATTGTACCCCTTGATAACACTAATGTACACAGCTATGATTTAACAATAAAAAAGAAAAAGCTGAGGAATAGAAAAGTAAAATCTCTAGTAACCTCAATCAGAAATGATAAAGGGGAAATAACAACTGATCCCACAGAGATACAAGAGATCATCTCTGAATACTACCAGAAACTCTATGCCCAGAAATTTGACAATGTGAAGGAAATGGATAAATATTTGGAATCACACCCTCTCCCTAGACTCAGCCAGGAAGAAACAGAGCTCCAAACAGACCAATTTCAAGCAGTGAGATCAAAGAAACAATAAAAAATCTTCCAACCAAAAAATGCCCTGGTCCAGATGGCTTCACTCCAGAATTCTATCAAACCTTCAAGGAAGAGCTTATTCCTGTACTGCAGAAATTATTCCAAAAAATTGAGGAAGAAGGAATCTTCCCCAACACATTCTATGAAGCAAACATCAACCTGATACCAAAACCAGGAAAAAACCCAACCAAAAAGGAGAATTTCAGATCAATCTCACTCATGAATATAGATGCAAAAATTCTCAACAAAATCCTAGCCAATAGATTACAGCTTATCATCAAAAAAGTCATTCATCATGATCAAGTAGGCTTCATCCCAGGGATGCAAGGCTGGTTTAACATACGCAAGTCCATAAACGTTATCCACCATATTAACAGAGGCAAAAATAAAGATCACATGATCCTCTCAATAGATGCAGAAAAAGCATTTGATAAAATCCAGCATCCTTTTCTAATTAGAACACTGAAGAGTATAGACATAGGTGGCACATTTCTAAAACTGATCGAAGCTATCTATGACAAACCCACAGCCAATATTTTACTGAATGGAGTAAAACTGAAAGCTTTTCCTCTTAGAACTGGAACCAGACAAGGTTGTCCTCTGTCACCTTTACTATTCAACATAGTGCTGGAAGTTCTAGCCAATACAATTAGGCAAGACAAGGAAATAAAGGGAATCCAAATGGGAGCAGAGGAGGTCAAACTCTCCCTCTTTGCAGATGACATGATCTTATACTTAGAGAACCCCAAAGACTCAACCACAAGACTCCTAGAAGTCATCAAAAAATACAGTAATGTTTCAGGATATAAAATCAATGTCCACAAGTCAGTAGCCTTTGTGTACACCAATAACAGTCAAGATGAGAAGCTAATTAAGGACACAACTCCCTTCACCATAGTTTCAAAGAAAATGAAATACCTAGGAATATACCTAACGAAGGAGGTGAAGGACCTCTATAAAGAAAACTATGAAATCCTCAGAAAGGAAATAGCAGAGGATATTAACAAATGGAAGAACATACCATGCTCATGGACGGGAAGAATCAACATTGTTAAAATGTCTATACTTCCCAAAGCAATCTACCTATTCAATGCCATTCCTATCAAAATACCAACATCGTACTTTCAAGATTTGGAAAAAATGATTCTGCATTTTGTGTGGAACCGGAAAAAACCCCGTATAGCTAAGGCAGTTCTCTGTAACAAAAATAAAGCTGGGGGCATCAGCATACCAGATTTTAGTCTGTACTACAAAGCCATAGTGCTCAAGGCAGCATGGTACTGGCACAAAAACAGAGACATAGACACTTGGAATCGAATTGAAAACCAAGAAATGAAACTAACATCTTACAACCACCTAATCTTCGATAAACCAAACAAGAACATACCTTGGAGGAAAGACTCCCTATTCAATAAATGGTGTTGGGAGAACTGGATGTCTACATGTAAAAGACTGAAACTGGACCCACACCTTTCCCCACTCACAAAAATTGATTCAAGATGGATAAAGGACTTAAATTTAAGGCATGAAACAATAAAAATCCTCCAAGAAAGCATAGGAAAAACACTGGAAGATATTGGCCTGGGGAAAGACTTCATGAAGAAGACTGCCATGGCAATTGCAACAACAACAAAAATAAACAAATGGGACTTCATTAAACTGAAAAGCTTCTGTACAGCTAAGGACACAATAACCAAAGGAAAGAGACAACCTACACAATGGGAAAGGATATTTGCATATTTTCAATCAGACAAAAGCTTGATAACTAGGATCTATAGAGAACTCAAATTAATCCACATGAAAAAAGCCAACAATCCCATATATCAATGGGCAAGAGACAGGAATAGAACTTTCTCTAAAGATGACAGACGAATGGCTAACAAACACATGAAAAAATGTTCATCATCTCTATATATTAGAGAAATGCAAATCAAAACAACCCTGAGATCTCATCTAACCCCAGTGAGAATGGCCCACATCACAAAATCTCAAAACTGCAGATGCTGGCGTGGATGTGGAGAGAAGGGAACACTTTTACACTGCTGGTGGGACTGCAAACTAGTACAACCTTTCTGGAAGGAAGTATGGAGAAACCTCAAAGCACTCAAGCTAGACCTCCCATTTGATCCTGCAATCCCATTACTGGGCATCTACCCAGAAGGAAAAAAATCTTTTTATCATAAGGACACTTGTACTAGACTGTTTATTGCAGCTCAATTTACAATCGCCAAAATGTGGAAACAGCCTAAATGCCCACCAACCCAGGAATGGATTAACAAGCTGTGGTATATGTATACCACGGAATGGTATTCAGCCATTAAAAAAAATGGAGACTTTACATCCTTCGTATTAACCTGGATGGAAGTGGAAGACATTATTCTTAGTAAAGCATCACAAGAATGGAGAAGCATGAATCCTATGTACTCAATTTTGATATGAGGACAATTAATGACAATTAAGGTTATGGGGGGGAAGCAGAAAGAGGGATGGAGGGAGGGGGGTGGGGCCTTGGTGTGTGTCACACTTTATGGGGGCAAGACATGATTGCAAGAGGGACTTTACCTAACAATTGCAATCAGTGTAACCTGGCTTATTGTACCCTCAATGAATCTCCAACAATAAAAAAAAAAAAAAAAGAAAAAGTTTTCACGGTCAAACACTGTGATAAAGCATAGTTTCTGCTTCTGGTGCAGCTGAGAAAATCCTATTGAAACAATTTTTTTTGTAAATAATAATCAGAGACTCTGGGCAAAATATAAAACACAACTATCTATGGAGTTCACCAGAGTTCACTAGTGAGTGAGCAAAAGCAGGCAGGTCTGGAGGGAGGTTGGCACTGGGGAGAGAAGGGTGAGTTCTCCACTTTTTAAAATGACTTTGATCGTGAGGGCAGCTGTGGTTGGCACCCCTCAAAATGACTAAAGCCTAAATGGGTCCCCATATTTCCATTTGTCAAAGGAACCAAAGGAAAGAGTTGAGGACAAGTCCAGAGGTTGCAGAGGGGAAAGTGGTGGGAAAAGAGGCTAAAAGGGGGACCATAAGTTTTAGGCGTGACTTTTATCCATGTCTCTGACTGATGCCTGAACGTGTGTGTGGATGTCAACCTGCTCATGGGAGCCTAAAGTAACTGGGCTGAGACTTCAGAATATGGAGTTTGAGTTTGGTCAAATTAACTATCTATTGAGAGAGCAATAATCTATGCTCCCGTGTTTCTGTCATGAGAATGGCACAGAATCCAGTCTATGATGAATATGTTCTCCACTATCAAATGATAACAATGGCACAGGGAGAAGTCAAGTCTTTCACCCAAAGTCTCACAACTCACCAGTGGAAGGTGAGGGAGACGGAGGCAGTAATCCAGGACCTGAGGGTCCTGCCTTAGCTACTCTTCTGCTGGAGAGGAATATTTTCTGCGATGCCACCCAAGGTGTCTCAAGGTGTCTGCTGGGTTTGCTGTCCTCCTTTTCTCTTTATGGAACAATTTTTAAACTGACACCAGGAACAATCACAAGGAAAGAAAAATCAACCAACCAACCAACCAAGCAAGAACCTAGAGCACTGCAAGTACCATAGAGGTTGACATCAGTTAGAGATGAATATGAAAATGGAAATAGAATGGGATTGTGAGGGACAGGTCAGACACTGATGTCAAGGACAGTTGCATTGGAAGCTCCTGGCTGCAAAGTGCTGCAAAAATCTGTGTATCCTGAAGGGGATGGTCTCACAGACAATGACGAGGGAGAAGGATGGAACTGCGAGAGACCCAGTCACTGAAGAGGAAGCAGGATGAGAGGGGTGAACAGTGGACAGGAGGATGGAAATGCAGGTAAGGAAAGGGTGGGATGGAAGAATACTGCTGTGTTCTGTATTCCTCACCCATTTTCCAATAAGTGGTTCAAGGTCACTTCAGAGCAGGGGTCCACAAAATTTTTAAACAGGGGGCCAGTACACTGTCCCTCAGACCATTGGAGGGCCGGACTATAGTTAAAAAAAAAAACTATGAACAAATTCCTATGCACACTGCACATATCTTATTTTGAAGTAAAAAAAACAAAATGGGAACAATACAATGTTTAAAATGAAGAACAAGTAAAGTTAAATCAACAAACTTAACAGTATTTCAATGGCAACTATGGGCCTGCTTTTGGCTAATGAGATGGTCAATGTCTGGTTTCATATCTGTCACTGCTAGTCGTAACAAGTGCTGCAAGTGTGCATCAGTTAGTCTAGATCTGGTTGGAGATTTCAGATGTTTCATTCTGGAAAAAGTCTGTTCACAGACATAAGTGCTGCCAAAGATGGCTGCCATTTTGAGTACATGGTTACTGAGATTAGGATATGTCTCAGAGGGGAGAGATGCATAGAAATTAGGAAGGCTGCTTGACTTGAATGTGTCTTTCAGAGAGTCACAATTCTGCAGTTCAGCCAGTTCCATTTGGTAAATCGTATCCACATTTTCAATGTCAATAGAAAATGGGTTACAGAAAAGCTGTATGTCCTGTTCATGAAGATGAAGCTCTTTAAATCTAAATTGGAACTCCTTTTGCAACTTTTCCAGTGAATCCACACGTTTTATTTGGGAATGCAACCAATGGATTTTCCACTAACAGATTTTGAGTTGTGGGAAGATGGCAGAAAGTTTCCTCCTTCACTTGTTTGATGAAGAGGCCTAATTTTACTTCAAATGCTTTCACATGTGATTGCATATCACAGATGAGCTTCCCCTTTCCTTGAAGTTGCACACTGAAACTGTTGAGTAGCTTTGTTAAATCTGTCAGAAAGGCAAGGTGCCATTTCCATTCTGCATCATTGAACTCTGGTACTTTTTTGTTTTTTGAAGCAGAAAAGCTGTAATCTGTGGAAGTAAGTCATAGAAATGTTTCAAAACTCTCCCTCAACTCAGCCAATGGACTTCTGTGTGGTACAGAACATCTTCACAGGCAACATTTAGCTCAGACAGAAATTCCTGAAATTGTCTGTGGTTTAGTGCATTCCCTCTAATGAAGTTAGCATGAGATACCACAGTTTTCATAACAGAGTCCCACTTTAGTGATTTACTACACAGCGCTTGTTGGTGGATGAGGCAGTGTATGGCTATTGGATGAGAATGGTTATGTTTGTCCATCTCTTGGTTAATGCGAGCAATTACTCCTTTCTTAGACCCCACCATGCTAGGAGCACCATCAGTTGTCACACTGGCTAGTTTTGCCCAGTCCAGCTCCAAACTATTCACAGTTTAGCAAACCTTTTCATAGATATCCTCTCCTGTAGTTGTTCCTTTGATGCTTTGCAGTGCAGCAAACTCTTATGTGACTTCAAAATAGTCATTTGTCCCATGAATAAAAATTAGAAGTTGTGCAGAATCACGAACATCATTACTTTTGTCAAGTGCCAAGGAAAAATAGGAAAGTTTTTTGTGGAGTTTTGCAAATGCTGATGCAAATTGTCTCCCATTTCTTCAATCCTTCATGTAATTGAGGGTCTAAAAGACTCACTGTACTAAATAAATCAGCCTTCTCTGGACACATCTCTTTGGCAACAGAAAGAAGGCAATCTTTAACAAATTCTCCCTCCACGAATGGTCTGCCAGTGCACGCTATTAGCTTGGCAACTTGAAAACTTGCTCACAGTGATGAAGTATTTAGCTGTTTCTGCTTCACAAAAGTATTTTGCTGAGTTGTCAATGTATATTTCAGTTTTCATATTTTATCTTTTCCCACTTCTTTGACCAAACAATCATATTTATCTTTATGTTGAGTTTGATAGTGTCGACACAAATTGTATTCTTTGAACACAGACACTATATTCTGGCATATCAAAAACATAGCTCTTTCCTTGTACTGCATGAAAAAGTAATCATAAGTCCACCATTCTTTGAATATCCTACTCTCTGAGTCAATTTTTCTTTCTTGATATCATTGTTTCCTGGGGATTCCAAATTGCTATTAGTAAAATACATATATATATATATGTACATACATACATATATATATATACGGTGCTCTAAAAACAATATACCAGCAATAAGTTTGCCCACACAGAGATGTAAAGACTGCACTGTCCATCACTGCAGTCTGGTCAGTGTCCATCAATGCAGTCTCACCAGTGCCCATATGGTGGAACTCTGCTTTTACCTCAGGCTCACACTGGTGCCATGCGGGAACAGGCACGATTACAATTACAGAGCCAGTTCCTCCAGTTCACACTACCCTGTGCGAACTGCACTGTGATCTGTGAACTTGCACAGAAATCTGATCGCATGGGTGAGATCACCCACATATGCCTTTTTTCTTCCGAATCTAATGCAAGTTCAGCCATACAAGCATATAGCTGAACTTGCACTGCTCAGAGATCACAACAGTGTGAATTGGGGCTTACACAGCACACAACATACAACACCATACACAACTGAATAGCAATCAGAATATAAATGCACTTACTGTCAATTAAATTGGCTTTCCTACTCCTCGGCTGTCTGCAGAGCTGGATTAAGTTCCCATGGAGCCCTAGGCAGATTATTAGTTTGGGGCCCCCATGTGATAACACTGAGCACTGACCATTTGCATTAACATTGACCGCTGACCATTTGTGATAACACTGACTGCTGACAATTTGCATTAATACTGAGTGCCAGCAATTTGCATTAACACTGAGCACTTACAATTATTACCACTGAGCACTGACTATTTGCATTACCTCTGAGCTCTGACCATTTGCATTACCTCTGAGCACTGACAATTTGCATCAGCAATGAGCGCTGACTATTTGTGTTATCACTGTGATGCAACCCCCCCCAGAAACCACCCCTGACCAACTAACCAACTTAAAAAAAAAAGGTTCTCCTAACTTCAAAAAAAGCTCTTCTAACTTCAAAAAAAAGGTACTCCCATCTGCAAAAAAAAAAGACCTCCTAACTTCAGAAAAAAAGCTCCCCCCATAACTGCAAGAAAAAGGCCCTACTAACTGCAAAATAAAAAAAAAATAGACCTCCTAACTTAAAAAAAAAAAAAATCCTAACTTGTTCTTACCTTGGTCCTTAGGCAGCAGCAGGCTCTGCACAGGCAACCTGGTGACTCCTCCAATTACACCAGAGACTGAGAGGAGGAGTTGAGAGACAGAGAGAAGGAGCTGAGTCAGAGAGTTGGTGCACATTCTACATATGCGCACTGTGGCCCAGGACTAGTCAGCTGCTAAGCAGGACAGGCAGGGCGGCAAAAACACCTGGCTGGCTGGGACAAGTCAGCTACTAAGGAGGACAGGCAGCTGTGGCAAAAACACCCAGTGGGCCAGATAAATTTCCTTGGTGGGCCGCATGTGGCCTGTGGGCCATAGTTTGAGGATCCCTGCTTCAGAGAGAATGCCAGTCAATTTAGTATATTGATGACTTGCTCTGTGTGGGGCTTTAGTCTTGGGTACAGGACTCTTCTGTATATTAACACTGAATGTCCAGTGCTCAATGTCATTCTTATGTTATTTTACATGAATAGTAAATGATGCACAGATTTATAGATTTTCTAGAAAATACAAACCCATCTACAATAACAGGGAGCAGCTCAATAATAGCCTGGTGTCTGGGTGGGGGTGGGGCAGGAGGGAAGGCTTCTCACAGGACACAAGGGCATCTGCGACACATGGATACGTTCACTATTTTGATAATGGCAATAGTTTCATGGGTATAGTAGTGTTCCAGGAATTCTAAAGTGTACACTTGTCCTTTATACCTCAGTAAAGCTGCATACATAGCAAAAGGGGATAAAAAGGGCAGAGAAAGTCCATAGAGGTTCCTTAGTCCCAGTGAAGAAACATGATGAGAGGGGCTCACTGAGCACAGACACCTGTAGCAGGGCACACCCTGGTTAGTGGGGTGTGGCCTGAGCCTGTCTCAGTCTCTTCACGCACTCTCCAGACATACACATACAGAGTGGGGAACTCCGCTTTTACCTCAGAGTGGGGTTGTTCAGAACTCCCTAGAGCCTACAAACATTGCCAAAAAGGAAGAGGAAACTCATTCCAGTCACACAGCGATGGGGAAACAGTTGGTGACAGGTGTCCATCAGCTGCACTTCCATCTTACTCCAAAGTAGTATCCGGGAGTCAGCCAGAAGAGACCACTGTGTCCTTTTCTAGAGGCTGTGGGGGGCAGTACCACCTGTGTGATGTTCAGAGACACTCTGTCCCTGTCTCTGGCTGCCAGGCTGGGAAGCTGAGACACAATCAGGGCTCTCAACCCCTCAGACTGTAGGGGCAGAATGTGACAAACTGCTCCTGGCTGCAAAGGCTGGACCCTCAGTATACTGTTGAGCCTTTCATTTGGAAGAAAAGCATGTGATGTTACACCCCCTTGATGAGCCGTGCCCACGCAGTTTCTTGGGTACCATTTAGGTTCTGAAACGTGCCTATCAGGGCTACCTCAGGCAGAGCATGTCTGGGTGACATGTGTATGCAGGGAGCAGCAGCCAAAAAGCCTGAACATTTACCCTAAACTCTAAATGCCAAAATGTCTCTACTTCTCTAAGTCCAGTTGTCAGGAGTCCAGGTGATGGACAGTGGCACCCTAAGGAGAAAGAGCAGGGGAGGGCAAAGAACCCTCCCTTCCAGGCTGGCCCCAGCTTCGCAATGTCTACCCTTCTGAAGCCAGGTACCCATGAGAGCTCCCTGCCTGCTGTTAGGGTCTCCGTCCTCACACTCCCCTTCACTCCTCAGCTCAGAAGCAGCCCAGAGCTTAGGTGAAGCCGTGCTGAGGCCTGAGGGAAACATCTGTCTTGCCCAGCTCATCACCTACCCTCTGAGTGTCTGGGGTCTGAGCCATCACAAAACAATCACCTGGGAAGATCTCATGGCTGGAACTGGCAGTAAGACGGTGGCCATCAGTAGACACTGGCCATCTGGAGCCCAAGCATTTTTATTGGTCTTGTGATTTTCTGACTTCATCTCCCCCTGGAACTGCAATTACCATGTCACCTGCACAGTACTTCTGCGAAGGGACCCAGGGGTACCTGGGAAGAAGCTGTAAATGTTTGTTCCAGGACAAGTCAGCAAGTTCTGGGGATTATTCAGACATGAACTAATCACCATCAGGTGCAGCTCGTAGGAAAAGTTTCCCGAGGCCACTGCAGAGAGCTCTGTGTACAATGGAGTGTAGGAGGTAAACAAGACCTTCTCAGCATTGCCCTGGGATGGACCTACCAGGGGCTGCAACATGGTTTCTAATTTCCAAGTTCTGCTCCCCGCAGGGTCACAATGGTGCCATCTTTCATATTCATGCTCCACCCTGAGCTCTGGTGTTTCACTGTTGAGGACACAACCTCTTCCTAGAGTGGCAATGACCTAGATTTTAGAACAGTGTGACATCATGCTATTCTCATGGCATCGCAGGAGCCCTGGAAATCCCTCTCAGCTCCACACACCCATCAGGCCATTCCTAAATTTGTGTTTGGAACTGTCCTGAGGACAAGGCAGCATAGACAACAAAAATGACTCCATTTATCACTTCTGAAAGTGCTTCTACCTTAATTGTTGAGTCCCTGCTATGAGTAATGATGCAATTCCTGTAGTCCCACTCCCCTTTCTTTCATGCTTCTATCCAAGATTAGTGGATTTTTCTTGCTGTTTCTTTATATATGTTAGCTGTACTTACTTTTTTTTTTTTTTTGTAGAGACAGAGTTTCACTTTATGGTCCTTGGTAGAGTGCCATGGCATCATACAGCTCACAGCAACCTCCAACTCCTGGGCTTAAGCGACTGTCTTGCCTCAGCCTCTCGTGTAGTTGAGACTACAGGCACCTGCCACAACACCTGGCTATTTTTTCGTTGCAGTTCAGCCAGGGCCGGGTTTGAACCCTCCACCCTCGGTATATGGGGCCAGCGCCTTACCGACTGAGCCACGGGCGCCACCCCCCCTTTTTTTTTTATAACTCAGTTTAGGTACTATTTACCTCTCTCCCTAGAGTAAAATGATGAGATTTTTGTTCTTACACTACCTTTTCCTTTCCTTTTTTTTTTTTTTTTTTACAGACAGAGTCTCCGTAGAGTGCCTCCAGCTCTTGGGCGTAGGTGGTTCTTTTGCCACAGCCTCCCGAGTAGCTGGGACTACAGGTGCCCACCACAACACCTGGCTATTTTTTTTTGTTGCAGTTTGGCCGGGGCAGGTTTTAATCTGCCACCCTTGGTATATGGGCTGGCGACTTACCCACTGAGACACAGGCACTACCTTACACTACATTTTTCTTCCCTTTATTTCTGAATCTATTTAGTCCTATAATTTCTACATTGTCAGTGTTTTCACACTTATATTATGGTCTGTAATGCAAATTCCAATAATTACACGCTTAATTATGTCTCTAGTTAAATGGATTCGGTATTTAAGCTCAGTTCTTTGCTATTATTTATGTTTATCTTTTATGGGTGAAATCATGTTTCAGCAATTTCTTGACGATGTTCTCAGGAGTGATATCCCCTCAGTTCTTGCATGCTCTGTGATGTTTGAATGTTGATAATTGACAGACTTATTTATTGGAGCCCAATATCATTGTCATATTGAGCCCTCTTATTCAATGACTCATCTACTTCTTCCTTTAATTTGGTCTTCAAGATCTCTAGTAAAGTGGTACAAGTCTTTCAATTTCCCTTACGATCATTGTTACTGTCAAAAATGTTCTGCTGGTTGCTGGTGCCCAGCACTGTACTGAAGTTACATGTTGACCACGTATGCCGCAATCCTACTGGACTTCCTCATTATTCTACATGATAGTCTGAAGATTTTTATGTCTTTCTGTGTAAGGAAACATATTACCTGCAAATCATGACAGTTTTGGTAAAATTTCCCAATTTTTAAACCCATTATGTTTTATTATTTGTGTACTGTGCTGGTGAGGATACCTAGCAGAGTGTTTAGCAGAAATAGTGGTGACACAAGTGTGTGCTTCATTGCTGAACAACTAGGCAACATATTTAAAGTTTTACCATTCAATGTGATATTAGCTGTAAAGTTTTGGTAGCTATATTTATTAATTTAAAGAAATTTAAGCATTTAAAAAATAAAAATAAATAACTATTGATTCTTATAAAAAGATTTTACTTGGTCTTTTGATTATTAGTATTGATATTGGTTATGAATGTTGATAAACCATTAGTATTGATTATTAGATTTGGTATTATGATGATTATAGGATTCTTTCCTTTAACTCTTTTTTTTTTGAGACAGAGTCTCACCTTGTTGCCCTCTGTAAAGTGCGGTGATGTCACAGCTCACAGCAACCTCAAACTTTTGGGCTCAAGTGATTGTCTTGTTTCAGCCTCCCAAGTAGCTGGGACTCTTGGCATCTGCCACAACACCTGGCTGTTTTTTCGAGATGGTGTCTTTCACTTGCTCAGGCTGGTCTGGAACCTGTGAGCTCAGGCAATCCATGCACCTCGGCCTCCCAGAGTGCTAGGATTACAGGTGTGAGCCACTGCTCCCAGCTCCTTTAAGTTTTGAAAAAAAATTATATTAACAATGACTTTTCTCTAACAAAAAATTTAAAGTAAAATATCCCAAGGCACAGTCTATCAAATATGTACAAGTTATTTGTGCGGTATAAACACAGCTCAGGCTCAAAGGTAGAATGTCTCTGACACTCCAGTGACCCTGGTGTTCTTTCTCAGTCACATCTCCTTCATCCCTCCTAAAGACAACTGTCATCCTGATATTTGTACCCTTAGTTTTCTTTCCTCTTTCTTTCTTTCTTTTTTTTGAGACAGAGTCTCACTATATAATCCATGGTAGAGTCTGGTGGTGTCACAGCTCATAGCAATTTCAAACTCTTGGGTTTAAGTGATTCTCTTGCCTCAGCCTCCCAAGCAGCTGGGACTACAGATGCCCACCACAACACCTAGCTATTTTTTGTTGCAGTTGTCATTGTTGTTTAGCTGACTCAGGCCAGGTGTGAACCCACCAACTTCGCTGTATGTGGCTGGCGCCATAACCACTGTACTATGGGTGCCAGACCTTTCCTTGCTTTCTTATAGTTTCACCATTTTATATGTATTCCTGTACAATATAGTTGGGTTTTACTTCATTTACATTAAGTAGTAATTTAGAGACCACATTTAAGAAACAGCTTGATGAATTTCCATGTAAGTATGCTGCCACCTATTCTACCAAGATATAGTCTGTTTCCATCTCCGCAGAGAGGATCCTCATGCCATTTCCTGGTACATATTTCATTGCCAGCAGGAAATACTCTTTTGACCTCTATCATCATAGTTTTGCCTGATCTCGAATTTCATAAAGGGCACTATATTAATTTCCTTTGTGTCTGGTTTCTTGTCCTCAGTGGAATGTGTCTGAGATCCAGCTCCATTGCTGCATGTTATTAGTAGTTCCTTCTTTGTTGTTGAGGTGTGATTCATTTTGTGAGTATACTACACTTGATTGATTCATCCTTTTGTTAATAACATTAGCGAAGTTTCTAGATATAGGTGATTATGGATAAATTTGCTATGAACATTTTGGGAGAAATCTTTAATTGTGGACACCTTTACTCATATGAATATACTTTTCTTTAACTTTATGATAAACTGAAAAATATAATAGTATTTCCAAATAATTTTTTTCATTCCTCCTACCTGAATGTATGAGAAATGCTAAACCTTGTTGCACGTAATGGTTTTCACATGGCAATAAAACGTTACTCCTGAATGAAATAGAAACCAAGTTTCTAAAAATCAGAGCCATTCAAAATGAAATCATTTGGACTATGAAAACATCTTTTGTAATAAAGGAAGAGAGTCAGTATTTTGGATGTCTGATTGCTGGCAGCTGTTAGTCTTAATAGTCCTTGTCCGCTTCTGCCCCACACCTGGCCACTCTTGCAGGGAGAATGGGGACTGAAGACCCCATTCTTGGCAAGGGAAAACACTCCCAGGAAAAGGGGAAAATAAAAAAATAAGCTGAGCAAGATGGAACAAAGAAAAGTCAGCTGGTTTACCTTTAAACAAGCTGCTGTTAGATTTCTTATCTGAGCAGTTTCCTGGAAGGCTGGCCTGTAGGAGATACAGCTTGCAATTGCCCCTGCAGGGTCTGTGAACACTCTGAAGAAATAATGGCTGCAGAGGATGCTGTGTGCAAGGCCTAGAAAGAAACATTAACTAGGCTGTCTCTGCCCAGTCAACAGCTCAAACAAATAACTATTGTGGAGATCTGTATTATTGCTGGGGCAGAGATCAAAGGAACAGCTCAAGCCCTGAAATATGGGTAGGAAGGCTTATATCCCTTATCACAGAGGAAGATGCCTTTCAGGGTGGTGATGAGAGGAAAATTCCACTTTTCCACAGATTCTTCAGAGGAGATTAATGCCAGTGGCACTTTACTCCACAGTGAACTAGTGGGTATTACCACCCCACTAGGAATCTGTGTATGTGACCACAGACAGGAGGCTGCCCCCACACAAGGCTTAGGTTCTGGATTTCTCAAGACTGCTCAGACCCTTAAAGTTAATGATTATGGGAACAATAGGAGCTGATTATGCTTATTCAGAGAAACTGCTGGCATCTTTGTTCCCTTTCTTACCTTACCCTCTGGTAAGCAAATAGCCTTCAATAAAAGCTGAGTGGAGCAAACACTCGGGGCCACTGGCTGAAAGCCCACAAATGGGCAATGGTCCCTTGTGCTCCCACCTTAGAAAATTCTATTCAATGTGTCTTATCTCTTTGTCTCTCATCATCTCTAACTTTACATTTCTTCAGTTGACTGCTGCTAGATCCATAGGTCTTAACAGACCCTGCCCTCAGGGAGAGACTCCAGCAACTCTGTTTAAAAAGCATGACACTCCTTCCTTGGTGCCACTGGGAAATTCAAACCATGCCTGGAAACCCTCAGTCCTGTCCCACCCCTCAGCATCATGAAAACACCAAGACAGTCTCTTTTCCTAATTCTCTCAAGCTATTTTGGACCAGATAAATAAGTCCACCCTGTGCTTCCCAGAGAATTTTATTCCTTCAATACTTTGACTCTGTCATCCCACTCCATCCTGGCTTGTAAGGTTTCCACTGACAAGTCTGCTGCCCTGTGTATTAGAGCTTCTTTGTATATTATTTTCTTCTTTGTTCTTGAGTTCTGAGAGTATGATTATTATGTGCCTTCTAGTTCTCTTACTTGGGTTGAATCTGCTTAGTGTTCTTTGATCTTCCTGTGCCCAGGTATTCATACCATTCTCTACGTTGGAAAAGTTCTGTGTTAATCATTTCTTTGAATAAATTTTTCTCTCTAATGTTTTTCTCTACATCCTCTACATTCTCTACTTCATTGTTTAAAATCCTTTCTTTTCCTCCCATTCTCTGTGTATTTTCAAATAGTCTGTCTTCAAGCTCACTCATTCTTTCTTCCGCCTGATAAATTCTGCTACTGAGTCATTCTAATGCATTTTTCAGTTTTTCAATTTAATTTTTCTGCTCCAGGATATATTGTTTCACTTTTTTTTTTTTTTTGGGACAGAGTTTCAATATGTCGCCCTCAGTAGAATGCCATAGCGTTACAGCTCACAGAAACCTCAAACTCTTGGGCTTAAGCAATTCTCTTGCCTCAGCCTCCCAAGTAGCTGGGACCACAGGCACTCACCATAATGCTATTTTTTTGTTGCAGTTGTCGTTGTTGTTTAGCTGGTCCAGGCCTGGTACAAACCCAGCACCCTTGGTGCATGTGGGTGGTGCCATAACCACTGCACTACGGGCACAGAGCCTATTGTTTCCTTTTTTAAATCATTTCAATCTCTTTGTTAAATATCTATGATAGAAACCAAAAATCTTGGTCCAGCCAAATTCTGTGCTAAAGTATCCTAAGAACAAATCCCTATGTATTCTTTGACTCATTCCATCTGTCCAAGGAGGGTGATGCTGGTTGGCTGCAGCCTCTGCAAACAGGGTACAAAGCTAGGATGTTTCAGGACACACTCCCTCTGAACTCTGTGATGGTGGTCCATGAAGGCACCTATTGATGCTACAGTTGTCTAGGTACAGTCTCCTTTCTCTGGTCTAGACCCAGTGACTCTCTGGTGTTGGAGGGCAGAGGTAAGGAGGCGGACCCTGCCTGTATTCTCATTGGAGCAATGATGGGCCACTCAATGCCACATGCCAACAGGTGGTGCTGAGAGTGAGAGGAGGATGCAGACTGGTGATCAGAGAGGAGAGACTGTAGGGAAATCTAATGTGTGACAAACCCAAAAGGCAGAAAATACAGATTAAGGTGAAGCAGGTAGCCCCAGCTCCTAAAATCTTCTTGTCAGGATTCCCCATGGCCTTCCTAAGTCCCAAGATCCTTCTCTGTGTCCTCTAGACCAAGGTTAGCAAAAGGGGTTTCTTTATCTAGGTGGACACAGCTTCATGTCCAGGCTCATGCCTAGGCAGTGAGGTAAAGGCTCTATCAGTCTGCATATCAGCCGGTGGCTCCAGTCTCCCAGTTGTCCATGTGCTGAGGTCATTCTGGATGACCATGTTTCCCTTCCTGATGGCCAGTGACTTTCAGTTGAGGGGCTTTGGCACAGGCAAGGTTGGGGGGAAGCAGTGGAGAGCTTGCATGTTATGATTCTGGGCTGAGATGTGGCTGATTCCCCTGTTAGCAACACCTCTCTGTCTGTGTCTGTCTGTCTGTCTCCCTCTTTCCCTCCCCCCTCCCTCTCTCACTCCCCAGGCCTTTCATCTCAGATCTCACTGCAGAGAACATTTCATGGCTTCAGTTACCATGAGACATAACAAAAACAGTAATTCCTTAATATCACATATTGCCCAATCTGTATTCAGATTTCCTCAATAATTCCCCAAAGTGAGAGGCCGGGTGTGATGGCTCACATCTATAATCCTAGCAACTTGGGAGGCTGAGGTGGGTGGACTGCCTGAACTTACAGGTTCTAGACCAGTCTGAGTCAGAGCAAGACCTTGTCTCTAAAAATAGCTGGGCATTTTGGCCAGTGCCTGTAGTCCCAGCTACTTGGGAGAAGTACAAGGCAAGAGAATCACTTAATCCCAGGAGTTTGAGGTTGCTGTGAGTTGTGATGCCACAGCACTCTACCAAGGATGACAAAGTGAGACTCTGTCTTAAAAAAAAATTCCCCAAATTGTCTTTTGCAGAAGGTATGTCAAGCTGGGATAAAGTGAAGAACCTCATATTAGGTTTGGTTGTTACATCTCTTTTTATTCTAGATCAGCTTCCCCTACAACCGATAATCTTTCCCTCCAAATTAATGGGAGAAGTTGATTTGCTGGATGCACGTGTGTTAGTTTTTTGTTGCCGCTAACAGATTACAAGAAATTCAGTGGCTTCAACATGACACTCATCTATTACCTTACAGTTTTGAAGGTCTGAAGTCCAGAACAGGACTCAATAATAATCATAAGTTCAAGGAGTGTTCCTTTCTTTTTTTTTATTTTTATTTTTATTTATTTATTTATTTATTTTTTTATTAAATCATAGCTGTGTACATTAGTATGATCATGGGGCACCATACACTTGGTTCATAGACCGTTTGACACATTTTCATCACACTAGTTAACATATCTTTCCTGGCATTTTTTTAGTTATTCTGGGGGCTCTAGAGAAGAATCGACTTTCTTGCCTTTTCCAGCTTCTAGAAGCTCATTCCTTGGCTCATGTCCTCAGCCCATCTCCAAACCCAACCATGGCCAGTGAGGCTTTCTCACCTTGCACCCCTCTAACACTAACTTTTTTTTTTTTTTTTTTTGGGAAAAGCAAAAGAGATTTTATTTTGGGTACAAAATGGACTATTTTTAGTAATATAGATCATTCATGAAGATAAGAAAGTTAGGTTAGGATAAGTCAAAGGCCAAGTTAGATCCACAGTTCCCATCTGTCTTTGAATATGGGACTCTTGCATCTATTACCATATCTATTCAGTGCCCCCAAGATGCTACTTCTTACAGGACCCACACCGCATAGGGTTTTCGTGAGGACTGAATAAATATATGTAAATGCCTGGCATGTAGTAAACAGTATGTATTGGTTGGTACTGCAGGCCCTAGGAATACTTGACTGCTGCTCTTAAACCTAATCTGGGTTCTGGAGGGGTGGGCAAGCTAAGGTAGCTAATAGAACAAGTGGCTAGAAGGGCGTCCACAACACAAGGAAGTAGCCTCTGTTTTTTGTTTTGCCTTTTTTTTGAGACAGTCTCACTCTGTTGCCCTCGGTAGAGTGCTATGGCATCACAGCTCACAGCAACCTTCAACTCCTGGGCTTAAGCAATTCTCTTGCCTCAGCCTCCCAAGTAGCTGGGACTACAGGCGCCTGCCACAAAGCCCAGCTATTTTTTGCTGCAGTTGCCACTGCTGTTTTAGCAGGCCAGGGCCTGGTTCAAACCTGCCACCCTCAGTATATGGGGCTGGCACCCTACCCATTGAGCCATAGGCACTGCCCAGTTTCCTCATTTCTTCATCTACCTTAGCCTCAAGGGCCCAGGAAGAATCTAGCTTCTTGTTGACAACCTCCCTCAGGACAATGATGTGGATGAGGATCAAAAGGACTACCCTCTAAACAAGGCTAAAACCCAGGGAAGATAAAAAGTGCTTAGTACTGTAATAGTTCTGTAAGCCTTACTCAAGGCCTGGAGCCCTGTGTTTGTCTTCCTTTTCCCATTTCAGTTCAAAAGAGAAAGGAAACACCCTTCCCCACCCCAGCTATGTTCTTTTACAGAGCAGGTACCAGGCACTTATTAGAGGAGGCCAAGCTTCTGGTTCCTATGTAGCCCTCTCAGTAGTGTAAATGTAGGTGTCCAAGTAATTTCACTAGGACCTTAACCTAGTGCCCCATCCAACTCTACAGCAGGGCTTGCTCTTTTCTCCATATGCTGAAAAACAAAATGTGACACCTTGGGTCAGTTCCATCCCCCTGTCCATCTGCATTTCCCTCCAATGTAAGTCACCCCTGAATCTAAGGTAGCTCTCATTTCCCCCTAAAAAGGGAAAGCAAAGAATAAATTCCTCTTAAAATCTAATGCCTCCTAAAATGAAGAATCATCAAAGTCTCAAAGTTTAATAGAAACTACAAAGGATCCATGGGCTGATGCCCTCTACCAATAGATACACCACACAAATCAGATGGCCTGCGTCACAACACAACTCAAGCCATTCCCACCAAGGGAAGGCTGGCCTCTCCAACCCCCATAGGAAAGGCCTGTCTTATAACACATCACTTCTTGTCTGAACCTGAAGTCTGTGTTTTACCCACGGAAAAAAAAGTACAAAAGAGGTTTTGTTCTCATGGCTGCCACTGCAGCCCAGCACTAAAATAGCCCAGTGCTCATTTCTGCTTGGAGAAATATTCTTTGCTCTTTTGGACATCAGGCTTGATGGTATCACTGCCAGGCTTCCAGCCAGCAGGGCACACTTCCCCATGTTTGTCAGTGAACTGGAAGGCCTGAACCAGTCTCAGAGTCTCATCCACAGAGCAACCAACAGGGAGGTCATTCACAGTGATCTGCCGAAGGGTACCCTTATCATCAATAATAAAGAGGCCCCTGAATGAGATGCCTTCATCAGCCTTTAAGACATCATAATCCTATGCAATGTTGCGCTTGGGGTCTGACACCAAAGGAATGTTCATGGGTCCCAGTCTTCCCTGTTTCTTAGGTGTGTTGATCCACGCCAGGTGACAGAAGTGAGAATCCACAGAAGCACCAATCACTTGGCAGTTGAGTTTCTTAAATTCTTCTTCCCTATCGCTGAAAGCAATGATCTCCGTGGGGCAGACAAAGGTAAAGTCAAGAGGGTAAAAGAAGAACACAACATATTTTCCTTATAGTCAGATAGGCTGATATCTTTGAACTGACCATCTGGCATAATAGCTGTGGCTTTGAAGTTGGGGGCAGGGAACCCAATTTTGGCATTTCCTGAAGACATTTTGCTATCAGCAGTTCCAACAGAGAAGTCATCGATGATTAAGAACCCCCACAGCAGCCAGGAAGAAGACTCCTCTAACGCTGACTTTTGAGCATTCTTCTTTCACACTCATTATATATACTCAGACAATCCAGGAACATCTATCTATTGTAAGATCAATTATTAACAACTTTAATCTTATCTGCTAACTAATTCCCTTTTGTTATGGAATGTAAGGTACTCACAGTTTCCAGGGAATAGGATGTGTATTCCTTTGGGGGACCATTGTTCAGCCCACAACAGTCCACACTCTCATCTCCAAAGATCTCCTTACTTTCCACACATAAAATGCATTTACCCATCTCTATATCTCCAAAAGTGTCAACCTATCACAGCATCAATTCAAAGCCCCAAATCTCATCTACAACTTATCAGCTTATGAATCCCAACTCTCACAATTTAAATATATTTATGTGATCTGTTCTTACCACAGAAACCACATCAAAGCAATAATAATTATAAGAAAGACAGAAGGAAACTTTTGAGAGGTGATGGATGCATTTATGGGCTTGATGGTGGTAATGGTTGCATAAATGTATACTTATTCCTAACCCCTTGAAATATGTACATTAGATATGTATAGCCTTTATACATCATTCATAGCTTACTAACATGGTTTAAAATGTTTTTTTCTGCCTTCATGATTTTCTTTTTTGCTGTCAGAGATTTTCTTTCTCTTTCACTTTTTTTTTTATTAATGTGGAAAACATGGTTTATTGATTTTTGAATGTTAAATTAGTATCTTAAATCATTGTGGTTATGATGCATTATATACACTTATACACACAAATATAAATTGCCTATATTGCTAAATTTGCGTTTTCAATATTTAGCTTCAAATACATGCACTTATTTTCATGAGAGATATTGATTCATTTATCTTTATTTCTTGTGATGTCCATGTCAGGTTTTGGTTAAGTTAATTTGCTGGGAAAGTCTTCTTGCTTTTCTATTCTCTGGATGAATTTGTACATGAATGTTATTACTTTCTTACATTTTTGCAAGTCCGCTGTAAACTGTCTTGGGCTAGTGGTTTTCAGGGGAAGTTTTGAGAGTATATTAAAATTTTTTTTATAGTAGAGTGTATAGGAGTATGTATGTTCCATTTTTTAATTAGTCTTGGTAATTATTATAGCCTGTATAAATAATAGTAATACACTTTTACATTATTGGAAATTTGTTTTATTCTTTAAAAAATATTTCATTATTTTAATTTTAATTAATTTATTTTTTAAGGGTAGACTTTAATCTTTATTTACAGGACACTGCAAGATATGAAATTCCACATAGAAATAAGAAACCCTTTCAGAGGATAGGCTCCATACAGTATGTATGTACGGTTTGGAACTGTTCAAGTATAGTTTTGTTGTAAGAAGTGCTACAATAACAAACCACATTTAAAACGAGTTTGTAGTAGAGAAATAGTAAGACAAACTTATACCAAATGCAGTACATGACAACTTTGTGCCTCAGCTATACAATCTAAAAGTTAAAAGTCCCAGGAGTCCCATCCTGAACTTGGAACGTATAGCCTTCAGAGGTAGTTTCTGGTACTACATTTTGATCCTCCTCTTCCTCTACAGAGAAATACTTCTCAATCAAGTTTAATGAAGCCTTGTACACAGACTCATTTTCATGGTTTTGTAGAGCTTCAATTTCATCCAAACTTCCACATTCTTCAATCATTATACTAAGTTTCTCGTTTCACCTAGTTTTTCAGCAGCCTGAAATATTTGAAATGGCATCCAGAATAACCAGAATAATTTTGGTATCTTTTGCAGTTAAGAGGTTCATCGACGGTTCCATTATGCCACAATGAACGAGGTATACAATCTGTTCAACTGTTCCACCACTTGTATAGTTGGTCACAGCCCATACAGCTTCCTTTTGTGTCTTAAAGTCTGCCTTAGAGAGAACACCAACAAGTAATGGGACTAGTCAATGATTCACAACTTGCTGTATCTGGTCCTGATGGCCAGCTGTGATGTTTGACATTGTCCATATAGCTTCCTTTTGAATGTTAGTTTTGGGGTTGTTCAGCAGGCTGGGAAAGACGGTAAGTGCTCCTGCATCAATTACAACCTGAGTCTGTTCATCTGTCCCAGTGACAATATTCCCTATGGCTCTTAGTGCAGGAGTCACAATTGGCAATTCAGTACTCCCAAAAGCTTCACAAGTTGGGGCACAACTCCTGTTTTCACAACCATTTCAATCCATTCATTTGGACCATCGGTAAGGTAAGAAATAGCCCAGCAAGTACCTGCTAATACCTCTGGATCATCGCGATGCAGGAGATGCACTAAAGTAGGAAGAATCTGTTCCACAGCATCTAAGGGGGTGCAGGATTCTTGTTGCAACAAAGGTTTGAAAGTGTCCAGGTAAGATTATGTAAGTAACCACATGATAAAGATGACATATCAGGAATAGCTAGAAGAGCCAACAGTGGGTCAACTGCACCATACTTAATAACCAAGTCTCAGAAAACTGAATCATCACCTGCGATGTTTCCTAGAGCCCACATAGCTTGTTCACTGATAGGAGCATGGGAGAGGCCAACAGAGAAATGAATGCTGGAGTAGCACCTCCATCTACCACAGCTTTAGTCTGTTCTGATGTCCCAGAAGCAATGTTAGTGCCCAAGCAGATTCAAATTGAATGGGACTACAATCAGTTCTACCCAAGAAGGACACAAATTTTGGGATCAAACCAGCTCGGATTATATTGTTGATGGGAGGCTTTTTTTCTCTAGAAAGTAGTTTCCTGACAGCCTGAGTAGCTTGGAGCTGGTTTTCCATATTGGTGCTGTTTATACCTTTGACAATGTCATCCACAGACCAATTTACAGTACCCTGGTTGTTTCAGTTTTCCTGCAGTGGAGAAGTAGCATCATCAGGAAAAGAGCTTACATTTCTCCTTTTCAGCATCTGGTCATCTTTCTTAGCTTTCTTCAACTCCACATTAACTTCTATTCAGCGTCGCCTCATTTCTGTACTGTCTTTTCCCTTGTTCTTGAACCTGTTAAGTCGGGCAGCTGGTGAATTAGCATTCTCATTGGTGGACATGGTTATGAGACAAAAGGAGATAGCTGTACAGCTAGCTCAAGCTTCCACAGGAGGTGGTGCGGGACTCAGAAGATCTGGGTGGGCTGCCCTGGAAATGTCCACCGCAGCTCAGGCAGAACACGGTGTGGCCTATTTTAATTTTTAAAAAGAGTATGGTTTTGCTGTCCACAGGCTGAAATTGATGTCCTGGGCTCAAGCGATCCTCCTTCCTGGGCCTTCCAGAGTGCTACAATTACAGGGATGAGCCACCCTCCCCTGCTGCTTTGAGGGATGAGGTGGGTACAAGGTGCTGATCTAACTCCCAGGCTGGAGTATAGTGGTGAGATATAGCACATTGCAGCATGGACCTCCTGAGCTCAAGTGATGCTCCCACGTCAGCCTACCCTTGTACACTGCTGTCTAATTCTTAAACTATTTTGTGGATATGGGGTCTTGATAAGTTGCTCAGGTTGGTCTCACATTCAAGTGATCCTCCCCCACGTCCCGCCCAAATTGTTGGCAGTACAGGCCTAAGCCGCCTCGCCTTTCACGGATTCCAGCTAAGAGCCTTCACACACGAGCCACCACATTCCCCTCACAGATTCCTACAGTGGCAGATTCCAGAGCAGTTTGCGGAAGCTGAAATCTAACGGTAAAGTGTATTTCAGCTAACTCCTGCCGCAGAAGTACATAGCTCCTCCTACTTTTGGCTTCCCTTCCACTTCCGCTTCTGCTCCTTGCCTCAGCTGCCCCGCCTCCCCGGGTACTGCGTAGACTCAGTAGAAACCGGAAGGGCACGGAGTCCCTGGTTCTGGTCTGGCAGGCTTTCCTTCTGGCTCCCCAGAGAGCTCATTTCAACAACTTTGGGGAGAGGGGATACCTTGAAAGAGCTGCCACTGGACAGCACGTTGGCTGTTGTTTTAGCTAGTGAGCCTTAATGTTTCAGAGTGGAAGAAACAATTGCCAGTCATCTTTTCCTAGTTCTACCTAACAGGTCACAGATCAGTACTGGGTTGGCGACCACTGGTTTAAATTACTAGAAAACAAACAACAAAGAACATTTTTCCTGCCCTTTGGATTACTGGCCTCAAGAATGAATGCAGATTTTAATTTCCAAAAAGGGAGGAGGTTTTAAAAAGACAACTTGTAAAACATTTCGTTCCTCCTTTTCATTCCTTTACCTGTGTTACCTGCTCCACAGGATGTAGAGATGCCATGAACATGTTACAATGGTCGTGAGCACCTTGAGTCACCACAAAGATGACATTGGCCACTCTTGGGGCAATAGCTTTGTTCCTGCTCGTGATGAAATACGGATAGGGAAGGAACATGAAGGTCCTTTCTGCTGTGATGGAAATAGACTCTTATCTTGCTAGAATAGGTGATTGCACAGGTGTATACTGATGTGCAAATTCATCAAGCTGTTTATTAAATATGCACATTTTTGGCTTGGCATCCTTAGCACAGTGGTTATGGCGCTGGCCACATGCACCAAAGATGGCGGGTTCAAACCAGCCTGGGCCAGCAAAACAAGAATGACAACTGCAACAAAAAAATTAGCTGGCGTTGTGGCGGGCACCTGTAGTCCGAGCTACTTGGGAGGCTGAGGGCAAGAGACTCTCTTAAGCTCAAGAGTTGGAGATTGCTGTGAGCTGACGCCACAGCACTCTACCAAGGGTGACATAGACTCTGTGTCAAAAAAAGATAAATATGCACATTTTATAGTATGTGAACTACTACTTAATGTAAATGAGATTAAAAACACAACCATATTGTTTAGGAATGCATATAAAATGGTGAAAGTATAAAGAAAACAAGGACACTATTGCTACAAATATGATGATTACAGTTGTCTTTAGGCAGATTGGAGGAAATGTGACTTAGAAAGGATGCTCAGGGCCTCCAGAAGGTCAGCAACATTCTAGCTCTGAGTCTGGACTGTGTTTGCACTACACATATGTTCAATTTGTGAATATTCGATAGACTGTGCCTTGTGGTACTTTACAACTGTGTTAAGGAAAAGACATTGTTAATCTAGTTCTTTTTTTCAAAAGTTAAGGAAAAATCCCATTATCCATATGATACCAATACTAATAATCAATAGTAATAACTTATCAACATCCATAATGAGTATCAATACTAATAATCAATAAGACCCAGAAAAACATTTTAATAAATATCATTTACTTTAAAATATTAAATCCTCTACCATGACTTGGCTATTATGAACTGAGCTGCAATGAAAAATCTGGTGCAAATATCTTTTTTGCAAAGTGATTTTTAGTCTTTTGGATATTTGCCCACTAGAGGAATTGTAAGATCCAATGGCAGGTCAATTTTTAGATCCCTAAGAGTTCTCCAGATTTCTTTCCAAAAAGGAACATATTAACTTGCATTACCACCAGCAGTGGAGAAGTGTTCCCTTTTCTCCACATCCACACCAACATCCGTAGTTTTGGGATTTTGTTATGTGGGCTACTCCTACTGGAGTTAGATGGTATCTCAAAGTGGTTTTGATTTTCATTTCTCTGATGATTAAAGATGATGAGCATTTTTTCATGTGTCTGTAGACCATGCGCCTGTCTTCTTTGGAGAAGCTTTTGTTCAGATCTCTTGCCCATAGTGAAATGGGATCACTTGTTCTTTTCTTCTTAGTAAGTTTGAATTCTCTGTGGATTCTGGTTATCTGACCTTTGTCGGAAATATAACCTGCAAATATCCTTTCCCATTCTGAGGGCAGTCTACTTGCTTTACTTACTGTGTTTTTGGCAGTGCAGAAGCTTTTTAGTTTGATTAGATCCCAGTAATGTATTTTTGGTATTGCTTCAATTGCCCTGGGGGTCCTCTTCATAAAGTTTCAATTCGTAATAGCCAAGTCATAGAAGAAGCCCAAGTGCCCATCAATCCATGAATGGATTAATAAATTGTGGAATATGTATACCATGGAATACTATGCAGCTTAAAAAAGGGTGGAGAGCTCTTCCTCCCTGGCTGCCGGAGCATGACCACCATCATGAATGACACAGTAACTATCCGGACCAGGAAGTTCATGACTAACCGACTACTTCAGAGGAAACAAATAGTCATTGATGTCCTTCACCCTGGGAAGGCAACAGTACCAAAGACAGAAATTAGAGAAAAACTAGCCAAAGTGTGCAAGACCACACCTGATGTCATCTTCGTATTTGGATTCAGAACTCACTTTGGTGGTGGGAAAACAATGGGCTTTGGCATGATTTACGATTCTTTGGATTATGCAAAGAAAAATGAACCCAAACATAGACTTGCAAGGCATGGCCTGTATGAGAAGAAAAAGACATCAAGAAAGCAGTGAAAGGAACGCAAGAACAGAATGAAGAAAGTCAGGGGGACTGCAAAGGCTAATGTTGGTGCTGGCAAAAAGGCAAAGGACTAAAGACTCTACAGGGATGTTATCTGCAGCCATTGTATAGATTTTTCACAAGAGGATTAATAAATACTTTTCATGTGTCTGGTTGTTTGAAATATATTTACAGTTTCCTGAGGGTATATATAAAAAAAAAGGATGGAGATTTTACCTCTTTTATGTTTACATGGAGGGGCCTGGAACATATTCTCCTTAGTAAAGTATCTCAAGAATGGAAGAAAAAGTATCCAATGTAGTCAGTACTTCTATGAAACCAACTTATATTTACTCACACTTTTTTATGAAAGATAGAACACAACTATAGCCCAGGATGAAGGAGACAAATGGAGTGGGAAGGGTGGGGAGGGAAGAGGTTTGATAGAGGAAGAGTAAACGGTGGGACCACACCTATGGAGCATATTGCAAAGGTACATGTCAAATCTATCAAGTGTAGAACATAAATGTCTTAACACAATAATCAAGTAAATGAGGCAAAAGGCTATATTAATTAGTTTGATGTAAGCACATCAAGTTGCATAAAAAAAATCAACACATTGTACCCACGTATGCATAAATGTATTCATGATCTATGTGTATATGTCTTAAAAAAATTAAAATATCGGGAGGCGCCTGTGGCTCAGTGAGTAGGGCGCCGGCCCCATATGCTGAGGGTGGCGGGTTCAAACCCAGCCCCGGCCAAACTGCAACAAAAAAATAGCCGGGCGTTGTGGCGGGCGCCTGTAGTCCCAGCTGCTCAGGAGGCTGAGGCAAGAGAATCGCGTAAGCCCGAGAGTTAGAGGTTGCTGTGAGCCGTGTGACGCCACGGCACTCTACCCGAGGGCGGTACAGTGAGACTCTGTCTCTACAAAAAAAAAAAAAAAAAAAAAAAAAAAATTAAAATATTAAATCTTCTATAACTTAAATGTTAGCTACTGAATCTTTACAACTAATATCATATTTAATGTCAAAAGTTCATGGTGGCGCCTGTAGCTCACGCAGCTAAGGGGCCATACACCAAAGCTGGTGGTTTGAATCCAGCCCAGGCCTGCCAAACAATGACAGCTACAACCAAAAAATAGCCAGGTGTTGTGGCAGGTGCCTGTCGTCCCAGCTACTTGGGAGGCTGAGACAAGAGAATTGCTTAAACCCAGGAGTTTGAGGTTGCTGTGAGCTGTGATGTCACAGCACTCTACCCAGGGCAATAGCTTGAGGCTCTGCCTCGAAAAAGAAAAGTTTATGTAACTTGTTCAGTAATGAAGCACACACATGTGTCATTGTTATTTCTGCTAAACAGTCCCCTAAATATCCTCACCTACATAGAACAAAAAAGTAAAACATAATGGGTTTTACAATTGGGCTATTTCAAGAAAACTATCATTATTTGCAGGTAATATATTTCCTTATACAGAAAGCAGAATCCGCAGACACGCATGCAGAATAATGCAAACGCCCAGTAGGATTTCTGGATACACTATCAGTATGTAACTTCAATATAGTACTGGACACTAGCCCTCAGCAGAACATTTTTGACATGATCCGAAGGGAATTTGAAAGACTTATCCCACTTTATTGGAAGATCCGTAAAAAAACTAAAATAAAAGAAGAAGTAGATTGGTCATTGAATAAGAGGGATCCATATGACAAGGATATTGGTCTTGTTAGGCCTAGGCTATAATAGAAAAATACTAGTTAACGCCTGACAAATTCCTGGGCTGCAAGTCCTCAACAAAATGGAGTAAGTCCAGTTCACTCCCAAGATAGATGAAAAAGTACTCGCTAACTTCTTGCTTGACTAACTCCTGGGCCTGGGAAATGAACCGACTGTCCCCAGACTGACCTTTAGACAGTACCAGGTGAAGAGAGTACTGAGACAAAGATGTATGGAGGGAAAGTACTGGAACTAAAATGTATGGGAAAATATTAAAACAAAGATGTGTGATGTATAATTAACTAACCGCAAAATTCTGCTTCTGCACAATGCTTGCTTGCTACGTCCACCTGAATGCACCTGGACAGCCTGTGTGCCAACCAGGATGCAGACCAAGCCTTAAAAACCTGACCCCTTAAGCACTCGGGGCTGCTCTCAGAAACCCCATGTCAGGACACACAGAGACAGTCGCCAGCTGGCTCTTCAATAAAAGGACTCCGCTGTAAATTTAGCTTGTTTGGCAGTGTGGTCTTTGTGGAACTCCTGGGCACAACAGTCTCTAGTAAATAATTCTGTTAACTATCAACATTCACCATCACTGAGCATGCAAGAACTGAGAGGATATCACTCCTCTGAACATCACAAAGAACTTGTGAAATATTATTTTACCCATAAAAGATAAACAAATAATGGTAAAAGGACCGTCCTGAAGCATCACATTGATTTAATCATAGACATACAAAACCATGATTTACTGGAAGTTGAGTCAAAGACCTCATTGTAAGTGCTAAAACAATGACAATATAGAAATTACAAGAGTAAATAGATTTGGAGAGAAATAGGGAAAGGAAAAGGTAGTGTAAGAACAAAAATCTCCACTCTGGGAGGACAAGGTGGATGGATTGCCTGAGCTCGAGAGTCTGAGACCAGCCTGAGCAAGATTAAGACCCTGTCTAGAAATATCCAGGTGTTGTGGAGGGCACCTGTCATCCCAGCTACTTGGGAAGCTGAGGCAAGAGGATCTCTTGAGAGCAAGAGTTTGAGTTTGCTGTGAGCATTGACTCCATAGTGCTCTACTGAGGGAGACAGAGTGAGATTCTGTCTCAAAAAACAAAACAACCCGTTCCCCCCAATCTCACATTTTACTCCTGAGAGGGGGAGTGAATAGGATCTAAACTGACTTATTAAAAATAATACACCTGAAGTATTTAAGGAAACATCAAGAAACATCCACCAGTCCTGGGCAGTAGCAGGAAAGAAAGAGGAAGTGGGACCACAGGAAGTGCATCATTACTCAGAGCAGAGACTCAGAATTAGGGTAGAAGCACTTCCGGAAGTGAGGAATGCAGTCATTTTTGTAGTCTGTGCTATCTTGTCCCCAGGACAGTTCAAGCAGACAAATTTGGGAATGGCCTGAGGGGTGTGTGGAGCTGGTAGGGCCATGAGAACAGCGTGATGTCACACTGTTCCAGTATCTCCATCACCTACCCCAACTCCAGGTAGTGACTGTGTCCTTAACAGTGAAACACCAGAGCTCAGGGTGAAGCATGAATATGAAAGATGGCATCACTGTGACCCTGGGGGGAGCAGAACTTGGAAATGAGAATCCACATTGCACCCCCTGGTGAGGCCATCCCAGGGCAGTGCTGAGAAGGTCTTGTCTACCTCCTATACCGCTTCGGGCACAGAGCTCACTGCAGTGGCCTTGGGAAACTTTTCCTTCCAGCTGCACCTGGTGCTGATTAGTTCATGTCTGAATAATCCCCAGGACCTGCTGACTTGTCCTGGAACAAATATTTACAGCTTTTCCCGGGTGTATCAGGGTCCCTCTGCAGAAGTGCCTCCAGTGACATGGTAATTGCAGCTCCAGGGAATGAGGTCTTGGAATCACAAGACCCATAACTATGTGGGCTTGAGATGGCTGGTGTCTACTGATGGCCATGGTCCTGCTGCCAGTTCCAGCCGTGAGCTCTTCCCGGTGAGTGTTTTGTGATGGCTCAGACCCCAGACACTCAGAGGCATGTGAGGACAGATGTTTCCCTCAGGCCTCAGCACAGCTTCACCTAAGCTCTGGGCTGCTTCTGAGCTGAGGGGAGAAGGGGGGTGTGAGGACAGATACCCCACAGCAGGCAGGGAGCAGTCAAGGGTACCCAGTTTCCGAGGGGCGTACAAAGCTGGGGCTGGGGTCAGCCTGGGAGGGAGGGGCCTGTGCCCTCCCCTATTCTTTCCTCTTAGGGCAGCGCTGGGCATCACCTGGACTCCTGACAACTGAATTTGGAGAAGTTCAGACATTTTGGTATTTAGAGTTCGGGGAAAATGTTCAGGCTCTTTGACTGTGTGTGGTCCCTGCTCTCTGCACACACATGTCACCCAGACGTGCTCTGCCCGGGGTGACTCTCACAGGTGGGTTTCAGAACCTGAATGGCATCTGAGAAGCTGCATGGGTGTGGGTTCCCAAGGGGCTGTGACATCGTGTGCTTTTCTTCCCCACTGAAAGGCTCGTCCTCACACTGAGGGTCTAGCCATTGGAGCCAGGTGCAGTTTGTCACATTCCTGCCTCTGCCGCTACAGGCTGAGGGGTCGAGACGCCTGACTGGGTCTCAGCTTCCAGTCCAGGAGCCAGGGGTAGGGAAAGAGTGTCTCTGAACATCACACAGGTGACACTGCCCCCACAGCCTCTAGCAGAGGTGGTCTCAGTGCTCTCTTCTGGCTGACTCCAGGACATCAATTTGGAGCAAGACAGACATGCAGCTGGCAGCCACTGTCACCAAATGCTGCCTGTCTCTGTGTGACTGGAATGATTTCCCTCTCCCCTCTGGTGATGTTTGCAGGTTCTGGGGAGTGGTTTGAATAACCCCACTGTGTGTCTGGAGAGGGTGTGAAGAGACAGTGTCAGGCACATCCGATTCTCCAGGGTGTGCCCTGCTGCAGGAGTCTGTGGTCAATGAGCTGGTGTCACAGCATCAGGGACCTGCTCTGCCCTTCATGGAGACTGAGGGACCATGATAAGGGTTAAAATGATCTATGGACCTTCTCTGTTCATTTCCCCACCTTTGCTATATACACTGCTTTACTGAGGTATAAAGGATAAGTGTATCATTTGAGAATTCTTGGCACACTTCTATACTCATGCACTTATTGCCATTATCAAAATAGTGAACATTTTCACTACTCCTGCAAATTCCCTGTGTCCCCCACCCCCCAAGGCTACTACTGAGATGCTTTCTGTTACTCTAGATGATTTTGAAGAATGACTTTTAGAATGTTATACATCAGGGCATCATTTTCTATCCACGTAAAATAAGAATATTATCTGACAGTGGACATCCATATTAACATACACGGCAGTCCTGCACCCAGACTTAAAGGCCAACACACAGAAAGTCATCAATAACCTGTATCAACTGGTATTCTCGCTGAATGGACCGTGAGCTATTTGTTGGGAAATGGGTTAGAAACCCCAAAGGTGGCAGCCCTGTTCCATCCCACCCTTCTTTACCTGCGTTTCCATCCTCCTGTCCCCTGTCCACCCCTCTCATCCTGCTTCCTCCTCTGGGACTGGGTCCCTCCCAATTCCATCCTTCTGCCTTGCTATTGTCGTGTACCTCTTCAGGATACACGAATTTTTCCTGCACTTTGCAGCCAGAAGTTTCCAATCTGACTGTGTCCGACACCAATGTCTGACCTGTCTCTCCCAGTCTCATTCTATTTCCATCTCCGTATTCATCTCTAACTGCTGTCCACCTCTGTGGCACTTGCAGTGCTCAAGGTTTGTGGTTGGCCGTTTGTTTGTTTTTTCCTTGTGATTTTTCCTGGTGTCAGTTTAAAAAGTGCTTCATAAAGAGAAAAACCAAGCACTTGGAGGAAAGCTAACCAGCAGACACCTTGGGTGGCACCTCAGAAATTATTCCTCTCTAGCAGAACAGAGTGGCTAAGGGAGGACCCTCAGGCCCTGCTTTACAGGGTCCAGCTCCCTCACCTGCCACTGGGGAGTTGTGAGACTTTGGGTCAAACACTTGACTTCTCCCTGTTCCATTGTTATCATCTGCCAGATGAGAATGATATTCACTATATTTACCTCCCTGGCTTATCAGGGAATTAATGAATGAGTTTATTTAAGATCCTGAGAGCAGCTGTGGCACAGAGTCAATTCTTAGTCTATTTCATGGCATGTATCATTACTTTTCTGGTTCATAAACAATGGGTTACAGTGGAGGTATCATTGTCAGCCTGGATCAAGTCTAGGATTTGGACCTGATGGAGCAGACCTGCGGTCATCTTATCAAAATGTGACTAGAAGGAAACTCTAACTCATCCAGTGTGTTTCAATTTGTGACTGAGGAGGGTTATTCCTCCTCATGTTCTACAGTCTTTGACCCTGGAAGTGCCTCAATGCTGGAGAAATGGAGGGTGGTCATATGGGCTAAGGTCCGTGAGAAGTTTTTAATTCAGTTTGGTTTTGTTTTCTTCAGGATCTCAGAATCCTGTCTTGATTATGGTGCCCACACTGTTACTCTACAGAAAACTCTCTTCTTGGTGGAAAGCAGGTAGATGAGGCTTGTTATACTTTGTACTGGCAAAAACAGTAGAAAGGGAACACGAATAGATCACAAAATGCAAAGGATGAGTCTGTGTCATTGCTGGACCTGGAAGTGGGACTGGGGCCATCTGGGGCAAAAACCAGTTATGTGTGTGTTCAGAGACCTGGCAGCCCTCCAAAGTCTGTCCCTTTGAATTTTATGAAAGCTCCATTATACAATCACACTTGTCTTGTGGTTGATCAACGCCCTGGTGTTTGGTGATTAGGTCGACCTTCATGCCCTCCCTTCTCTCTGAGCTCAGGAAGCGGAGCTGAATGTTTCAACACTCTAATCAAGAGGTCAGTCCCCCTGCCAGCCAGCCCGACCCTGAGGCTACCCAGGAGTCCACCAGTCATTCCATTGGGGCAAAAATACTCCTACCTCCCAGGAAATTCCAAAGGGTTTAGGCAGCCTGTGTCAGATCTTACATGACTCAGGCAATGACAATTTTTTTTTGCAGTTTTTGGCCGGGGCTGGGTTTGAACCCACCATCTCTGGTATATGGGGCCGGCACCCTACTCCTTTGAGCTGCAGGCAACGCCCATATCATTCAAGTATATACAATTCTCCAGCTTCTGTTTCTAAATATTTTATATCTAACTGGTTTTCAATATTTTGTCCAATTTTTATACTTTTTCATTAGGGGAATCTATTTTCTTTTTTTTTTTGTTGTTGTTTTTTGAGACAGTCTCACTATGTTACCCTCAATAGAGTGTAGTGGCATCCTCATACCTCAAACTCTTGGGCTTAAGTGAATCTCTTGCCTCAACCTCCCAAGTGGCTGGGACTACAGGTCCCCACCACAACACCCGGCTATTTTTTTTGTTGCAGTTGTCATTGTTGTTTAGCTGGCCCAGGCTGGGTTTGATCCTGCCAGCCTCATTGTATGTGGCTGGCACTGTAACCACTGTTCTATGGGCACTGTGCTGGAATCTATTTTCTTAAGCTTTGATATTTCTGTCATATTTAGTGATTTTTAAATTTTGAATGTTTATTATTTGATTGTAGAATTTTCACTTGGTTTCTTAGGTAGTTACTATTTCTCCTCACTTATTTTTCTTTATCCCCTTGATTACAGCTATAAAATCTGACTTAAGATCACTATCTGCTAATCCTCCCATCTGGACTACCTTGGGTTTACTCTCCATTGATTTTCACCTTGAATATGGGTCACATTTTCCTACTTGTTTATGTGTTTAGTAATTTAGCGTTGTGTCTTTGGATACTGTAGAGACTGAATCCAGTGATGTTTTCATGACAGAAACCCAGTAGCACAGATTATCACTCTTTCAGCAGACAGGTAATTTGGCTAATCTCGAACTCCATATTTCGAAGTCTCAGCCCAGTTACTTTAGGCTCCCATGAGCGGCTCAGCATCTGTCTGTGTATTCAGGCATCAGTCAGAGATGTGGATGAAAGTCACACCTAAAACTTATGGTTCGCCTGTTTAGCCTCTTTTCCCACCACTTTCCCCTTTGCACCCTCTGCACTTGTCCTCAAGTCTTTCCTTTTTTTTTTTTTTTTTTGTACCAATGGGACTATGGAAATCCATTTGGGCCTTAGTCACTTTTGGGGGCTTTCAATCACAGCTGTCCTCAGGATTAGAGTCATTTTAAAAAGTGGAGAACTCACCCTTCTTTCCCCAGTGTCAACCAACCCTCTAGACCTACCTGCTTCTGCTCACTCACTAGTGAACTCTGGTGAGCTGTATAGAGAATCATGTTTTATATTTTGTCCAGAGTCTCGGGTTATTATCTGCAGGAAAATTGGTTCAATTGGATTTTCTCAGCTGCACAGAAATTGTGCTTTATCACAGTGTTTTGCATGAAAGCTTTTCCCTTAACATTTCTTAAAGTTGTTACCTTTATCAATATTTTATTGGCTTTTTATTTTGAGTCAGTTAGAAAGCCTTTCCCCATGTCTGGGTCATAGAGGAATTCACCTGTATTTTTTCCTTTCCTTTCCCTTTCTCTCTCCCTTCCTCTCTCTTTCTCTCTTTCTTTCTTTCACAGAGTCTCACTTTGTCACCCTTGGCAGTGTCGTGGTGTCACACCTCACACCAACCTCAAACTCTTGGGCTTAAACGATTCTCCTGCCTCAGCCTCCCAAGTACCTGGGACAACAGGTACCCATCACAACGTCTGGCTGGTTATAGTTGTTGTTGTTTGGCAGGCCTAGGCTGGATTCAAACCCGCCAGCTTTGGTGTATGTGGCTGGCGCCCTAGCTATTGAGCTACAGTCACCAAGCCTATGTCTGGCTATTTTTAGAGATGAGGTCTTGCTTTGGCTCAGGCTTGTCTTGAACCTGTGAGCTCAGGCAATCCATCTGCCTCAGGCTCCAAAGTGTTGGGATTACAGGCATGAGCCACTGCACCTGGCCCATTTTTTTTTTTTTTTTTTTGTCACTTTGTCACCCTTGGTAGAGTGCTATGGAATCATAGCTCACAGCAACCTCAAACTCTTGGGCTCAAGTGATTCTCTTGCCTCAGCCTCCCACATAGCTTGGACTACAGGTGCCCGCCACAGCACTCAGCTATTTTTAGAGATGGGGTCTCGTTTTTGCAGAGGCTGGTCTTGAACCCGTGAGCTCAGGCAATCCACCAGCCTCTGCCTCCCAGAGTGCTAGGATTACAGGTGTGAACCATCGCTCCTGGCCTACCCATGTTTTTTTCTAATTCTTATAAGGATGGTTTCATTCTAAAAATTTAAATCCCGCTCTATTCTGTTTGTCTGTGTGGGTGCAGGTGCAACAATTTAAATGTGGAGACTCTGCAGTATGTTCTAGTATCTGGGGGAGCTGTTTCATAGCTTATAGTGCTTTTGTTATACCTTCCTAACTTTGCAGATTATTTTCCATTTTATTTGTAGTATCAACTCATCTGGTTTTAGAGAAAAGATTGTGAAGACTATACTTTCAGGGATCATTTCTATAGTTTGTTACTAGAGAAGTCTCTCTGAATGTGTAGAGCACGGGAAACCACCAGGAGGAGGTGCAGCTTTTCTCCTGAGCGTGAAGCCGCCTCTCGGTGTTGCTTATTGCCACTTGCCTTTGATGATGGTTCTTCTCTCCCTTTGTGGGGGTAAGAGGGAGAGAATGCAGTCTGAGTGATAAGAAAAAAATAAGAAAAAAAAGAGAAAAGATTATGGTTATATATTGGCCTATTAATGTTTATGTTAACTTATGGAGGACTGATGTCTTTATGATATTTTTATATTCTTCCCAGGAATGAGAGATGACTTCCATTGACAAGGACTACTTTTGTGTCCTATTGGGGTGTTTGACACTTTTCCTCATCAAGTTTTTCTGTTTCTTCCTAATTGTATTCCTAAACATTGTCTTTTGATTGGTTTTGTAGATAGGGTGTTCTATTTCGTCATAGAACTGATTATTATTTGTGCATATGAAAGCTATTATTTCTGTATATTAATTTTATAGATCACTACATTCCTAAATTATCATATTAACTGAGTTAATTTTTAACACCGATTCTCTAGCACTGTGTTATGATACCACTGTGTCATCTACAAAGAGTTTACTTGTGTCAGAGGTTTTATGCTAATTTATTTTCTCTTGTATAATTACATTGACTCATGATTACAGGACGATGGTAATTATTAATTCAAGCAGTGGTCTTCATTGCATATTTGTAAAGCAAAGCCTAAATGAAGCACTAGAATAGACATATGTAATCTTGCTAAGCAAATAGCCATCCACTCACGTATCTGAATATTTCATTAATTCATACTGTTGAGTTTTTCAAAGGTTTTGTTAGCATTAATGGAGACATCATATGAAGTTTCTCAATATCATCTATTGATAGATTTTACAATATTGAACTGCCCTCGTATTCCTGGCATATGTCTCACACGATCATGGTATATTAGCTTCTGAATGCCATGTTTCCAGTAAAACTGTTTTCTTTGACCAAGAATTATGAGGAAGAATGCTTTAAATTTCTAAACACAAGTAACTTATTTAGTCCTATATTTATTGCAGATTGCTGAAACACACATTTTGCAAGAGCATGAAGAAATCTGAGGAACAATCCACGCTTGAGATGTATGGTTATCTCAGAGGAGTAGGATGATAAATGAGACGGGGTGTAGATTACCTCTTTTTTCTAGTTAGTTTTACATTGTAAATTGCACATGAACTTTATGTACACCCTGTATATCTTTGTATTATTTTATTACTTCTTATATACATAAGCTTTAATTAAATAAGTTGGGAGAAAAATACACTAACTTAAACAAATAAAATCTCTGTATACAACCATAGAGCCGCTAATGCTACAACCCCTGATACCTGTTTCCACAGCACCCTGTGTATCCATCATCTATGGAATGATTTTCATTTCTCAGGTATTATATTTTATATATATGTCTCCCACTGTAGGCTCTGAGCCCTTAGGAACAGTGACCCAGGTCAGTTAATCTGTTTATATCCAAGGACTGAAAACCAAACACTGCACACAGGTTGTTTCAGACACACTGTGACATGACAGATAAAGCCTTCCTTGTTGATGGTGCCCTGGACATGTGCACTAAAGACTCCAGAAACAGATAAACACTTCAGTGTGAGTGTAAAAGAAACAGGCCAGGCTGGCCACTCTGAGTGGCAGCTCTGAGCTCAGCAGTGTAAATTCCCCTCCCTGTAAATGTAACTGCTGTCCTCACAAAGAAGAGTTAGTGAGGGCCCAGGAGGCCCTGTTAGAACTGAGAATATTGGAGCACATCTGGGACTGGTGCTGTTACTCTCAGTTCTAACTCTGTGACCTTCAGTTCTTTTCTTTTCCTTTTTGTTGAGATAGAGTCTCACTTCCTTGCCTCTGGTAGAGTTCCGTGGCATCATAGCTCACAGCAACCTCAACTCAACCTCAACCTCACTTTCGAGCTGAAGTGATCCTCTTGCCTCAGCTGGGACTACAGGTGCTCACCTCAACATCCATCTATTTTTAGAGATGGGATCTTGTACTTGCTAAGGCTGGTCTCTGACTCCTGAGTTCAGGCAATTTACCAACCTTGGCCTCCCAGAGTGCTGGGATTATAGGCGTGAGCCACTGTGCCTGGCCTTCACGCTCTTTTCTGAACGTCTTCCATGATCCCATGACAATAACTCCTGGTGATTTGATCCTGAAGTTACTGTTTGTGTTCCAGACTGGGACTGGGATCCTGGGGAACACCTTTCTTCTCTTAACCTACACCTCCACAGTCTGCACTGGCCAGACACCCAGGCCCATACACCTGATCCTCACCAACCTGGCTGTGGCCAACTTCTTCTTTCTTCTCTTCAAGGGGATCCCTCATATAATATTTATCTGGGGAATGACACATGTTCTAGGAAATATGGAGTGTAAACTTATCTATTATATGCACAGAACAGCCCGGGGCCTTTCTCTCTGTATTACTTGCCACTTGAGCAGTTTTCAGGCCATCGCCATCAGCCCTAGAACTGGCGGGTGGTTGAAGTTCAAAGATGTAGCTTTGAAGAACGCCAGCTTCTCCTGCTTTCTCTGCTGGATCTCCAACCTGTTGATCAACATCTTTGTTCCTGTACATGTAGGGGCCCTTCAGCACAGCCACAATGCTACTAAGACACGGAATTATGGACTCTGCTCCTCTACAAATCTGGAAACAAGATCTGATGTAAAATACACAACTCTGTTGACTTTCCTAGATATTGTGTTCATGGGGCTCATGGCTGGGGCCAGTGTCTACATGGTCCTTCTCCTACACAGACACCGCCAGAGAGTGAAGCATATTCACACCCTCAGCACCTCCCACAGATTCTCCCCTGAGGCAAAAGCCACAAAGACCATCCTTCTTCTGGCAACCACCTTCATTTTGTTTTACTTTATCAATTCTATCCTTACTATGTATAATACTGTGTTTTTCAAATCTCGCATCTGGCTGCCACATACGACCACTTTTCTGGCAGCGTGTTATCCCACCCTCAGCCCCCTGATACTGATGCTTCGAGATCCTCGAGTATCAAATTTTTGTTCTTCAATAGTGAAGAAGAAATTTCCAAATTACTAGTGGTCCCATTCACGAGACAGTTTCCCTTCCCTCTTTCCCTTCCTGTTTCCCTCCCTCCCTCCCTTCCTTCCAAATGCCCTGGTGTCATAGCTCACAGGAATCTCAAACTCCTGGGCTCAAAAGATCCTCCTGCCTCAGCTTCCCAAGTAGCTAGGATACTGGTGCCTGCCACAACTCCCAGCTAGTTTTTCTATTTTTAGTAGAGATGGGATGTCACTCTTGCTCAGGCTGCCTTTCCTTCAAAGAATCTGGTTATTCACGTATTCAAGTGAGGATATGTTGATGTCTAGAACATGACAGACATACACCTAAGATGCTGATGATAAAACGATTTGGATGACAGTGACTTTCAGCTTCATTTGGAAGGCAGACATAAACTGTGTGTTGGCAACAACTTGATTTTTTCTGAATTAATTTTTTTCTTTGAAATATTTGATGGAAGCACAGAGCCAATGTTGGGTAAAAATAATTTGGGAGCATATTAGAATTTTTAATGGTTCTCTAGAGGAAATTGGATGCAATATTGTGTTTTGAAAAACAGTAACAGCTTTGTGTATTAACTACAAGTAGAACCATAAGAAACCACTGAATCATTATAAGACATAGAGTATTTACGTATAAGATTTAGAAATTAAAAAAAAATTTTTTTTTGAGACAGAGTCTCACTATGTCCCCCTGGGTAGAGTGCTGTGGTGTCACAGCTCACAACAAGCTCAAACTCTTGGGGTTAAGTGATTCTTTTGCCTCAGCCTCCCAAGTAGCTAGGACTACAGGCACCTGCCACAAAGCCCAACTGTTTTTTGGCTGTAGTTGTTGTTGTTTGGCAGGTCTGGGCTGGATTCAAACCCACTAGCTCCGGTGTATGTGGCTGGTGCCTTAGCTCTGCTGAGCTACAGGCGCTGAGCCAAGATTTAGAAATTTTATACTCTGATATTATTATCCAAAAATAAATGTAGTGATGAGGTGGCACTTGCAGAAACGTGAAGGTTTCTGTATCTTCATTCTTCCATAAAAGCAACATAAATACTGTCAGTGACAAATTTTATTATAACTTCAGAAATTAACCAGGAGGTTACAGCAATTATTCATGAAAAAAGTGTAAGTGTGAACCTCAGTAAAAATAGCGGGATTTGGGCGGTGCCTGTAGCTCAGTGGGTAGGGTGCCAGCTATATACACTGAAGCTGGCGGGTTCGAACCTGGCCCAGGCCAGCTAAACAACAATGACAACTGCAAGAACAACAAAAAAATAGCCAGGCGTTGTGGTGGGCGCTGTGGTGGGCTCCCAGCTACTTGGCAGGCTGAGGCAAGAGAATCACTTAAGCCCAAGAATCTGAGGTTGCTGTGAGCTGTGACACCAAGGCACTCTGTCCAGGGTAACAGCTTGAGACTCTGTCTCAAAAAAACAAACAAACAAAAAACCCAAAACAAAAACAAAAGCAGAAAAACAGTGGATTTGTGTAATTTTAACTTGGCTTGTGCCCTTCCCCTTCTCCCCAGCTCTGTACCAGCTCTGAAAAATAGCAGCATGAATCCCTAGTAGCCGTGGAAACCACCAGCCTTGCACTGGAGGGACATAGAAGCTTGAAAATCCTCAAAAAGCCCCATCCCCAGAGCAATGTCATTATGTGACTCGTCTTACAGCTCCATGATGAAGTTCCATCCTTTGTCATGACTCATTCTTTTTTACATTTCAGGTTAATATAAGGGTACATACGATTAACTTACATTGCTTGTTGTTTGTTAGGATAAGTTCGACTTGTATTTGAGTCCCTCTTCCTGGTGTCCCATATACCCCTCCATTATACCCATTAGGTGAGAATTTCTGAGCCCTTCTATGCCTCCCCTGTCTTGAATTTAATTGTTTTTCCTCATGCATGAGCCTGTAGTATAGTTCTTCATATACTAGTTTCAAATTAGTATTGAGTACATGGAATGCTTGTTTTTCTGGAGATACTTTACTAAGGAGAATATTCTTGAACTCCATTTAGGTGAAAACAAAAGATGTAAAGTCTCCATCTTTTTTATGGCTGAATAGTATTCCACAGTTTACTCCACAGTTTATTAATCTGTTCATGGGATAATGGGCATTTGGGTTGTTTTCACACCTTTGTGATTTTCAATTGAACTTCTATAAACATTTGAGTGCAAATGTCTGGTGGTAAAATAATTATTTTTTCTTCCAGACAGATTCCTAGTAATGAGATCGTGGGATCAAATAGGATGTCTACTTTATTTTTATTTTTATTTTTTTGCAGTTTTTGGCCGGGGCTGGGTTTGAACCTGCCACTTCCAGCATATGGGGTCGGCGCCCTACTCCTTTGAGCCATAGGCACCACCAGGAAGTCTACTTTTTAGCTCTTAAAGATTCTCCATACTTCTTTCCAAAAAGGCCGTATTAATTTGCAATCCCACCAACAGGGTGTACATTTCCTTTTTCTCTACAACCAGGTCAATATCTGCTATTTTGGCACTTTGTAACTATTCTCTGGATTTAGGTGATCTCTCCAGGTGGTTTTGATTTGCATTTCTCTGATGATTAGGAAAAATCAGCATTTTTTTCCGTGTGTTTTTTGGCTATTGTGGTGTCTTCTTGGGAGAAGGTTTTGTTCATGTCTCTTGCCCAAAGGGTTTTTTTTTTTTTGGTGTTCTTGTCTTGTTGATTAGTTTTAGCTCTTTGTAGATCCTGGTTAATAGCCCTTTGTCAGATTCATAACATGTGAATATCTTCTCCCATTCTGAAGGTTGCATATTTGTTTTCTTGTATCTTTAGTTCTGTAGAAGCTTTTCAGGTTGATCATATCCCATTTATTCATTTTTGTTGATCCTGATGGTCAATGGTGCCTTATTCAGAAAATCTTTGCCCAGGCTTATATCATCCAGTGTCTTATTTCTGGTTTCCCAGACAACCCCAGTCCTTCTGGAACAGGTTCTCAGGGCGTGATCCCCAGATCAGTAGCATCGACATCACCTGGGAAGTTGTTAGAAAGTTCCAGTGCAAAGGGTGCTCCAGACTTCCTTCAAGTTGAAAGCAGATACATAAATACACGTACACACATGTTCACAGAAGCCAGTATGCAAAAGTTGAAGACAACCTGAATGTCCATCCGTGGATGGGTATGTAACAAATTGTGGTCTACCCATGCAGTGACATATTATTGGCCATAAAAGAGAATGAAGTACTGATCCACGTTATAGCATCACAGAACCTAAAAAATGTCATTGTAAGTGAAAGAGGGCATATACAAAAGATGATGTGTTATATGTTTCATTTATATGAAACATCTAGGTTAGGCAAATTCATAGAGAGAGAAAGCAGACTATTGTTGCCTGGGTCTGTGGCCATAGGGCAACAGGGAGTGATTGTTTATTGGGTATAGGGTTTCCTTTTGGAGTGACAAAAATATGTTAGGACATTAGAGAGACAGTGATTGCACAATATTGTGAATGTAGTGTGACTGGAATATTCACTTTAAAATGTTAATTTTATGTTATGGGAATCTCAATTAAAAAAATTAAAAAAAAAGGAAATGCAATGCTTGGACCCCATCCAGATTTACTAAATCAGAAACTGTGGGATTGAGGCCCAGAAATCTGTGGTTTAACATATCCTTCAGGACTCTGAGGCTGGCTCATGTTTAGAATTGTCACTGTCCATCACGAAGGGGAGAAGAGTGTTTCTCTCCCACTACCTCCAATGTCTCCATTCTTTATCTTGGCCCTGTGATGGAAGCATGTGGCTTGTTCAGAACACCAGCATTCTCTTTACTCCTAAGTGTCTTCAAGGACAGATGCACCTCTGTCCAGCCAAGTACTATGGTGGGTTTAGGAGGAATTTTGAACTTTCCTAGTCACCTGCCAAACACCTATGCCATAGTCACTCTTTTCAGAAGAAGAAAACTGGCCTTTCCTCCAGACCCTATCCAAGGAAGCCAGGAAAAGTTCCTTATATACCATATTTGTCAGGCTCACGAAGGGTCCTGCAGATGGTAGCCTTCTACCAACACCTTCATCCATGAGTGGTCTGCCTCCAGTGACTCCCTTGAGGTGATGGTCACAGTTGAGGAAGTCTCAGCACAATCCACTGCCACTAAGCTCAAGGACTTCCTGGGGTTCTAACCTCTACCATATCCAGGCCAGGGAGCATGGAAAGAACCCGAGCACAGTGAGAGCTGGGTAGGGCTTTCCCTGAGAAGGACACAACCTCATCACACCCCTGCCCAGCCCACTGTGCACCGTCTCCTCTACAGCTGGGTGGGATCCAGGAAACCGGTTGGGAGCAAATAACACCATGGCCCTTATTCTACACATAAATCTTGATCCTTATGTGGCTAATCCTTGCAGGGGGTGCTGGGGTCATTTAAAATCTAGGCTTTTTTTTTTTTTTGTAGAGACAGAGTTTCACTTTATTGCCCTCGGTAGAGTGCCGTGGCCTCACACAGCTCACAGCAACCTCCAACTCCTGGGCTTAAGCAATTCTCTGGCCTCAGCCTCCCGAGTAGCTGGGACTACAGGCGCCCGCCACAACGCCCGGCTATTTTTTGGTTGCAGTTTGGCCGGGGCCGGGTTTGAACCCGCCACCCTCGGTATATGGGTTCGGCGCCTTACCGACTAAGCCACAGGTGCCGCCCCTAAAATCTAGGCTTTAATATTATTCAGGTATGGTAAGGCCAAAAAATCAGGATATAACTGATTGACAAAGGGAGTCTGTTACTCACAGTGTCTAAGAAGAGGACATGTGTCATTCCACACAGGGCCACACGCGGAAGTTCTAGGGCGAGTTGAAATGCAGAGTGGGTGAGAGGAAAGCATGGAGAGAAGCATGGATAGGAACCTGTACTGTGGTTTCTAAGGCAAGGTCAATGCAGGGTAAATAGGCATAGGACTACCTCTAGTTGTCAGGCAGCTGGCCCTGCAATAATTAGGACAGAGGAATATTGCCACCTGGAGTGTAATCCCAGATAGAGGTGGATTTGGTGTATGGGTGCTGGATTGGTTGGTGTGGATATGAAAGGTGAGTTGTTTGCTGTCTTTAAGAATGAGTCAGTCCTGCAAGTGTCAGTCAAACCCCAGATGCCAGAGCATCAAGAATGCAGAGGATGAGAAAACCCCATTTAGGAGGCCACAGAGGTGCCCTCCAGGGGATCACAGTCTACAGAGAGGCAGAACAAGAGCAGGAGGCCCTTACGTTCATGTTGCCACAAGGACATGCAGCCGTCTGGGATGGGGACCTCAGAAGAGCTTTTCTAGGTAAAGTGGGTCTTGAAGAATGAGCAGGAATTTGTGGTCTGATGAAGGGTAAGAATTCTATAGGATCTACCCTACGGAAACCACAGGCAAAAAGGTAAGGAGAGGAATTCCCAGGGTCAGCTGGTGAACCACATGGCTGAGCCTGAGGCAGAAGTGGGAAGTGGGAGGGTGTTGAAGAGTGAGCTTAGCTGACTCAGGAAGCTGGCTGTGACCAGCAGGCAGGCAGGAAGCCTGTGAGGTTAAGAGATAACATTAGAAAATTTTTAGGTATCTGCCACAGGATCCTAAATGTATGTCTGCAGCAGAGAATTCCTTATTGAGCCTTATTCTATACACCAGTGGTTGTCAGTCAGGGAGGGGGGTGACTTTGCTCCCTAAGGTGCATTTGGAAATGTCTGTAGACATTTCTGGTTGTTATGATGAGGTAAGGAGGGGTTACTGGTATGTAGTGAATGGTGGCCAGGGATACCTCATGGTGTCCTGGGAGGTGCAGGACAGGTCTCCACAGTGAAGAATGTTCTTGCTCCAATGCCAATAATGCCACTGTGCTATATATTTCACAGCTTGACATTGCAACATGGGCATCAAATAGGATTTTCAAACATTTAGAAAGAGTTCTTCCTCACCCCCACCTGCATCTCCCTCAGGCTTGCCCATGTCAGCCCATATCCAATTTGACATATCCAATGTGAAAACTGCTCAGCTTAAAACAGGGGAGGCCTTCGGGATATTTCTTTTACTCACGTTTTCTTCTCCTTCCTAAATTATCCTCCAGGAAGTCACATTTTTCTTTTCTTTTTTTTTTTCCACATTTTTCTTTTGATACAGTTCAATTACACAGAAAACAGATCACAATTCTTCTCTCATAACTCACTCTTATCATAGGACCCCTTTCTATTATGTTTGGAATAAGTACTGTGATGCCAATGCTTAGCACACAGTCTTGGTTCCAGTTCTTTGCTTCTTCTCTTTCATGGTGAGGAAACCAAAACAGTATATCTGTGTTTATCATTGACTTGATTTTCTTGTCATGTCATTTTAGAACATCTGTAGGGACTCTGCCACAGAAACATTTTCAGGGACCGTTACATTTATAAGTAGAGCCATTGTGTGAGTCATTATTCTCTGGGACTTAGAATTTTCATTTAGTATTAGTCTGTCAAGATCTGTCCTTGTTGTTGAATGTTGTTGTAGCTCAGTTATGTTGACTGAGAAAACAACAGCCAATGAGTCAGACCCGTCCCACTGCCTGTTTTTGTATAGCCTGTGAAGTAAGTTAGTTTCTACATTTCTTAAATGGCATTCCATAACATGTGAAAATTATATGAAATTCAAACATTATTGTTCATAATTCAGTTTTACTTGTTTTTGTTTTAGACAGGGGCTAGTCTGCCCCCCAGCCTGGAGCATAGTGGTATCTTCACAGCACACTGCAGCTGCCATCTCCTGGGTTTAAGCAATCCTTCCACCCCTGTTCCCTGAATAGAGTGCTGGCTAAATTTTCTTATACTTGCAGAGATGGGGGTCTGGCTCAAGAGATCCTCCCAGGTAGTCCTCCCAGAGGGCCGGGGTTGCAGGCGTGAGCCCCCGCGCGGGGGTGGAAGTCATTAATTAACCCCGATTACGACTCCTCACAGGTCAACACACCATACCCCAAGTCACGAATTCCTGTGGTGGCGGATTCCAGAGAAGTTTGCAAGAACCGAAGCCTTACCTTGAACTCTAATAAACTCCCATGGCAGTACTACAAGGATCCGACCTTCCAAGTTGCTCTCGCTGCCCCTGCGGCCCCGCCTTTCGGGCTACTGCGCAGAAACTGGAAGGAAAAGGAATCCCTGATTCTGGGGTGCAGCGGTTAAGCTTGCGACTCCTCTGACAGCTGGTTCCAGTAACTTTCAGGGGAGCATCCTGTTTGAAGGAGGGAAACCTGTACAGAAAATTGGCCATTTGTTTGGCTGGTGGGCCCTAATGTTTTAGGGAGGAAGAAACAATGGCAATGAATGTTTTCCTATCCTTTTGGAAGCACAGCACGGAGGCTTACACCTATCGAAAGGCTGTGGGCAGCATTGCTTATGGTGAATAGCATTTCTGTGATTCCACCCATCCCGTGAGCCTCCAGCCGGCATAGACCCATCAGCAGGTCACACTAAGCTGATGATAGTGAGCTTAGTTAGCCTTATTGCCTATCTGAAGTCCTGCCCATTTTGGAGGCATTCTGAGGTCTATAGAGCAAAGAACACTCCCCCTGAGCAAGGACGAGGGGATCAGGCAGGGCAGAATCTGAGAATGCCTCTGGCAAAGGGGCCATCTAGAGAGGCGAAATTGGCTGCAAAAAAGTGCTCCAGGCCTATCTCTGTGTATGGATATTGACCATAGAAGTTGACAGTGTTTATCGGGAATGGTTAAATAGGACTTCTGGAATGCTCATTGCTTGATCTGAGTGGTATTACATCGTCCACACTTGTGTGTTCCCATGTACACTAAACTGTAGTGTATGGTGTTATTTAACACGCTCTTCTGTTGTGGTATATTTTACAACATGAATGTTTTAACAATTGCCCACGCGTACTCCATGTTTACAAAAATGGTTAGGATGGCCCTATCCAAAAGAGAGTCTTATTACTGCTTATGCTTAGCTCTCTTTCTCTAGCTCAAAACCATTTGGGTGTCAGGGGTTAGTTCAGCAGTTACAGACACTTCATGAAACCCAATAGCTCAAATTTCTCAAGAGAGACAACTACATTTGGACAGCCTGAAGTTAATAATGATCCAGGAGCTCATGTGAAATTCCATCCATCCTAAGATTTACCATTTTGCTTCATTTACGTACTGCAATTTGGATGGGCAGCACTGTTTTACTGTTTTTTTTTTTTTTTTTTTTGACAGAGTCTTACTCTTTCGCCTTGGGTAGTGTGCCATTGCATCATAGCTCATACCAACATCCAACTCAGGCTTAAGCGATACTCTTGCCTCAGTTTTTTTATTTTTGGTAGAGATGGGGGTCTCACTTTTGCTCAGGCTGGTCCTGAACTTGTGAGCTCAAGCAATCTGTCCCCCTTCTCCTCCCAGAGTGGTAGGATTACAGGCGTGAGCCACTGTGCCTGGCCTGTATTAGTCTTTTCACACAGGCATTTGAGGATTTCAGTCCTCTGTTGGACCTAGGTAGAGGGCAATCTCAAAGTGTGAGACTCTGTCTAGCTTCAAGAACTGGTAAACACATGTGAGCTTATGTAGGAGAGCCTGCTTTTGGACTTGACCGTATGGTCTTTAGACATAATGAAGGCTCTGTTGCTGCTTTCTGTGATATCCCCAACTTTGTGGACTTCCTGGTGTTAGGAAGTTTCACTGTGGTTTTCTTGCTTGAAACTTTCATTGAGGCCAAGTTTGTCCTTTTCATTTTGCTGGTGTTTCCCAGTGTCTGGACTTCATTCTTTCTCAGACACCACACTCCCAAAGGATTGACATCATGAAGGTGCTTTGTTTGTATGACGATGTCATTATTAGTATAAGATTCAGGGTGAGGTATTTGGAGGTAGAGGGTTATGATGTCTGCAATTTACCTTCAAAGAGTTCAGTCAGGGGCCGGGCAAAGTGGCTCATGCCTATAATCCTAGCACTCTGGGAGGCAGAGGTGGGTTGATTGCCTGAGCTCACAGGTTGGAGACCAGCCTGAGCCACAATGAGACCTCATCTCTAAAAATAGACAGGCATTGTGGCAGGTGCCCATAGTAACAGCTATGTGGAGGCTGAGGCAAGAGAATAGCTTAAGCCCAAGAGTTTGAGGTTACTGTGAGATGTGACACCATGGCATTCTACTGAGGGCATCCAAGTGAGACTTTGTCTCAAAACAAACAAACAAACAAAAAGACAAACAAACAATTCAGTCAAAGGAGTAAATTGCATAGAAGAGTGAGATGGGGAGATAGATGACAGGTAGAAGATATATAAATACAGAAAACATGGAACAATTGAATCTATGTGATGTGTATAAGGGTGTCCACTAACTATTCTTTGAGTTTTTATATATGTCTGAAATTTTTCATGATAAATACATGAGAAGACCAGGCACAGTGGCTCATGCCTAAATCCTAGCACATTGGAATGCTGAGGTAGGATGATTGCTGGAGTTCAGTAGCTCAAGACCAACCAGCCTGGGCAGCATAGCAAGAGACTCTATATCAAAAGTAGCCAGGTGTGGTGTCCCTGAGTCTGTATTCCCATCTTCTTGGGAGGCTGAGGCAGGAGGATCACTTGGGCCCAGGACTTTGAGGCTGTAGCCAGCTGTGATGACATCACTGCACTCCAGCGAGTGTGACAGTGCAGGGAACAAAAATGAAAAGAAGAATAAAAAACTTGGGGACAGCTGCTAGTGTCTGATATTGGGTGTTATGTAACTTGGGTTGGTTACTTTCTATATAGCAGAAAGTTAGAGAAGAAAGAGGAGGTTCTGTCTATCTCTCCAAAGTGTATAGAGAACCTGATGAGGTGATGCTATTTGGAATTTGTTGGGCTTCTTAGATGTGTAGATTAATTTATCAAGTTTGGGAAATCTTTAGCCATTATTTCTTCAAATTATCTTTATGTTCCTTATTCTGTTTCCTCCCCTTCTGGGATTTTCATGATGTATATGTTGGTGTGCTTGATGGTATGCCATGGATTTCTCAGGGTCTGTTTACTTTATCTTTTTAAAATCTTTTTACTTTTTTCTGTTTGAATTTTTTCTGTTCCTGAAAACTAGATAGCCCCTATTGACTTATCCTCATGTTTGCTTATTCTCTCTGCCAGCTGACATCTGCAGTTGTGCCCTGGCTCTTTGTTGCTACTCCGTGTTTGGTAAGGCACCATTCTCACACTTTCCTTTAGTTCTTCCTACATGGTTTATTTTAGTTCTTTGAGCATATTTATAATACATTCTCTAAATTCTTTATGTTCTGAGTCTGATATATAGGCCCCCACAGGGACAGTGTCTGTTTGCTCTCTTTTGCTTTATGTATGGGCCGTATTTTCTCGCTTCTTTAAATTTTTGTGAAGCCAGACGTTTTAGATAATGTTGCTACTCTGGAAGTCAGACCCCTCGCTCTCCCCAGAGATCATTGTTGCTGCTGTTGTTACAGTCTGTGTAGTGGATTCCTGTGCCAATTCTATAAAGTCTGTATTCTCTGTGGTAGAGAATTCAGTGGGTTCACTGAAGTCTGCTTCCTTAGCTAATGATATGACATTTCCTTAATTGCCTTGAGCCACTAAGTCTTCCACCCTTTTCTGTGTGTATCAGGGCACTACCTCTAGGTGCAGTTTGCAGTTCTTCCTTAGCCTTCTCTTCCTTCTGCAGGGTTTCAAAGTCAGCCAGACATGAATCAGTGGTGCTTTCTCAGGTCTTTCCCGGACAGGTACTCAGCCCTGCGTGTGTGTGTGACCTTCCAGATCCTTAGGAATAAATCAGAGTACTTAAAAGCCCCTTATGAATATTTTGATCTTCAGATATCCCTTTAGAAATTCTGGCATAGGTGTTCTTTGATTCAAAAGTACTGTGGCCTTAGGCAATGGCAAGGCTACACACAATGATAGTTGATTGTTTTTGACTAGTGCCCTGGTAGGTCTCTACCTTCAGAGTGATCTGGGGGTTCCATCAAAGAATGAGTCTCAAAAGAACAGACACTGAATGGAACTTATCATGGAGCTATAAGACAAGTCACAGAATGACATCGCTCTGGGGATAGGGCTTTCTACAGATTTCCAAGCTCCTAAAGTGCCGTGGTACAAGCCTGGTTGTTGCACGGCTCTTGTTTTGAAGCTGCATTTTTTTCAAAGCTGGTGCAGTGGTCAATGTCATCCAAGTCTTTTTGGCATCAGTGTCTTACGTGAATGTCTGTTATGTTCTGGACATCCACACAGATTCATTAAAAAAAGGGAACATTGTTGTGAATGGGACCACTAGGAATTTGGGAATGTTTTTTTCACCATGAAAGAGCAAAAACTTGGGGTTTGAGGATCTTGAAGGATTAGTATTAGGGGGCTTATGGTGGGATAACATGCTGCCAGAAAGGTGGTCATATGATGTAGCCAGACTTGAGGTTCATAAAACACAGAATGATAAATGATAAAGATAGAATTAATGAAGTAAAAGAAAACGAAGGTGGTTGCCAGAAGCAGGATGGTCTGAGTGGCTTTTGCCTCAGGGGAGAGTCTGTGGGGGGTGTTGAGGGTATGAATATGCCTCACTCTCTGATGGTGTCTGTGCAGGAGAAGGACCATGTAGACACTGGCCCCAAGCATGAGTCCCAAGAACACAACATCAGGAATAGTGATTAGAATTATATAAATTACAGCATAAAGTGTTGTGTGGTTTTTAGAAGAAGAGCAGAGTACTAAATTACGGGTCTTAGAAGCATTGTGGCTATGCAGAAGGGGCCCTACCTGTACAGGAACAAAGAGGTTTATCAGCAGGTTGGAGATCCAGCAGAGAAAGCAGGAGAAGCCGACATTCTTCAAAGCTGCATCTTTGAGCTTCATCCACCCCCCAGTTCTAGGGCTGATGGTGATGGCCTGAAAACTACTCAACTGGAAAGTAGTGCAGAGAGAAAGGCCCCGGGCTGTTCTGTGCATGTAATAGATAAGTTTACACTCCATATTTCCTAGAACATGTGTCATTCCCCAGATAAATATTATATGAGGGATCCCCTTGAAGACAAGAAAGAAGAAGTTGGCCACAGCCAGGTTGGTGAGGATCAGATGTGTGGGCCTGGGTATTTGGCCGGTGCAGGCTGTGGAGGTGTAGGATAAGAGAAGAAAGGTGTTCCCCAGGACCCCAGTCCCAGTCTGGAGCACAAACAGTAGCCTCAGCATCAAATTACCAGGAGTCATTGTCATGGGATCATGGAAGATGTTGTTCAGAAAGCAGCCTGATTGTCGCAGAGTCAGAACAGCCCGTCCCAGATGTGCTCCAATATTTCCAGTTCTAACAGGGCCTCCTGGGCCCTCACTAACTCCTCTTTGTGAGGACAGTAATTACATTTACACGGAGGGGACTCCATACCAGTGAGCTCAGAACTGCCACTCAGCATGGCCAGCCTGGCCTGTTTCATTTATTACACTCACATGGCCATGTAGGAGGGGACAGAGTTTAGTTTGTTTCCCAAATCCTAAGTGCACATGTCAGGGCAACATCCACAGGCAATTTCTTATCTGTCACCTCAAGGTGTGTCTGAAACACCCCCTGTTCCCAGAATAGGTTTTTAGTCCTTGTTTATAGAAAGATCATTTGACCTGTGTCACTATTCCTCATGGGTCAGAGCCTACAGTGGGAGACAAACATATAAAACATGATGACAGAGAAATGAAAATCATGCTACAGGGTGGTGTGCAAACAGTTATCAGGGGGGTTTACAGCATTAGTGGCTGTATGGCAATATACAGAAATTTTATTATTTTTTAAACTTAGTTATTTTTCTCCCAAATTATCTAATTAAGCTATATGTGGATCAGAAGTAATAAAATAATACAAAGACATATAGAGAAAGGCCCCTGCAGAGACCTGCTCTTTCATTTAATAATTACTATTGTGCTGTAAGTATGAGTCAATGTAAGTAACAAGAGGAAATAAATCAGTATAAAAACTCAGAGACAATTAAGACTATTTGAAGAACATGATAATATAATAAGCAACCTCTAGAGAATCAATGTTAAAAATTAACTAAATGAATAGAAGAATTTAGGAATGTAAGAAGGTATGAAATTTAATGTGCAAAATCAGTAGCCTTTACATACCCTAATAATAATCAGTTCTATGGTGAAATCAAATATCCAATGTACAAATCAATCAAAAGATAATGTTTAGGAATAAAAGTAGGAAGAAACATAGAAAGTCTTGATGAGAAGAAGTCTTAAACACTCAAGGAGGACACTAAAGTAGTCCTGGTCAATAGTGGACAGTCCTCATTCCCAGGCAGGATATGAAAATATCATAAAGACATCAGTCCTCCATAAAGTAGCATAAACATTTGATGGACCGAGTAAATATAACCTCCACAATCTTTTCTTTGGAACTAGACAAGTTGAGCCCCCAAATTAAATGAACAATAACCTGCAAAGTTAGGCAGGAAAATGTGAAAGAAGATCTGTGAGCTATGGAGCAGCTCCCCCAGGCACTAGAACACACTACAGAGTCTCCATGTTCAAAGTGTTGCACCTGCGCACACACAGACAAGCAGAACAGAAAAGTAACCATAATTTTAAATGAAACCATCCATGTCGGTATTAGAAGAAAACATGGGTGAATTCCTCTATGACCCAGACATGTGGAAAGGTTCTCTAAGTATGACTGAAAATCAAAAGGCAAGAAAATATTGATAAAGTGAACCACATGAAAGTGAAGAAAAAAGCTTTCGTGGTCACAACACTGTGAGCAAGCACAGTTTCTGCTTCTGGTGTAGCTAAGCACATCCAATTGAACAATTTTCCTGCAAGTAATAAGCAGAGACTCTGGACAAAATATAAAACACGACTATCTATACAGTTCACCAGAGTTCACCAGGGAGTGATCAGAAGCAGGTGGATCCCGGAGGAAGTTGGCACTGGGGAGAGAAGGGTGAGTTCTCCACTTTTAAAAATGACTCTGATCCTGGCTCGGTGCCTGTGGCTCAAGTGGCTAAGGCGCCAGCCACATACAGCTGAGCTGGGGGGTTTGGATCCAGCCCAGCCCGCCAAACAACAATGATGGCTGCAACCAAAAAATAGCTGGGCGTTGTGACAGGCACCTGTAGTTCCAGCTACTTGGGAGGTGGAGGCAAGAGAATCGCTTGAGCTCAGGAGCTGGAGGTTGCTCTGAGCAGTGATGCCACAGCACTCTACCCAGGGCGACAGCTTGAGGCTCTGTCCTCAAAAAAAAAAAAAAAAGACTCTCATCCTGAAGGCAGCTGTTGTTGGCGCCCCTCAAAATGACTAAAGCCGAAATGGATCCCCATAGTCCCATTGGTTGAAAGAACCAAAGGAAAGAATTGGGGATAAGTGCAGAGACTCCAAAGGGGAAAGTGGTGGGAAAAGAGGCTAAAAGGGAGACCGTAAGTTTTAGGTGTGACATTTATCCACGTCTGACTGATGCCTGAACGCGCATGTGGATGCCGAGCCACTCATGGCAGCCTAAAGTAACTGGGCTGAGAATATGGAGCTTGAGTTTAGTCAGATTAACTGTCTGTTGAGAAAGCAATAATCTATGCTCCCACGTTTCTGTCATGAGAATGGAACAGAATCCAGTCTACGGTGAATATTATTCCCCCATCAGATGATAGAAATGGGGTGAGGATAAGTCAAGTGTTTCACCCAAAGTCTCACAAAGTGGTGGGTGAGCGAGTTGCACCCCTAATCTAGGACCTGAGGGTCCTGCCTCAGCCAGTCTTCTGCTAGAGAGGAATATTTTCTGTGATACCACCCAAGGTGTCTGCTGGGTTACATTTCTTCCCCCAGGAGCTTGCTTTTCTCGTTATGGAACAATTTCTTTCTTTCTTTCTTTCTTTTTTTGTTAAATCATAGCTGTGTACATTAGTATGATCATGGGGCACCATATATTTGGTTCATAGACAATTTCTAAACTGACACCGGGAGGAATCACAAGGAAAAAAAAATCCACCAACCAACCAAGCAAGAACCTTGAGCCCTGCAAGTAGCACAGAACTGGACATCAGTTAGAGATGAAAATGAAAATGAAAGAGAATGGGATTGTGAGGGGCAGGTCAGGCACTGGTGTCAGGCACAGTCTGAATGGAAGCTCCTGGCTGCAAAGTGCTGCAAACCTCTGTGTATCCTGAAGGGGATGGACTCACAGACGGTAAGGAGGGAGAAGGATGGAACAGGGAGCCACAGAGGAGGAAGCATGAGAGGGGTGGAGGGAACAGTGGTCAGGCGGAGGGAAATGCAGGTAAGGAAAGGGTGGGATGGAACAATGCTGCTAAGTTGTGTGTCTCTACCTCATTTCTCAATAAGTGGTTCAAGGTCAATTTGAGACAATACCAGTTGACACAGTTTCTTGCTGACTGTCTGTGTGTTGGGCTTTAGTCTTGAGTACAGAACTCTCCTGTATGTGCTAATACGGGATGTCCAGTCTCAATGTTCTTATCTTATTTTATGGAATAGTAAATGAGACTCTGATTTACACAACGTTCTGAAGAAGAGAAACTCACCCAAACTATCAGGAAAAAGCTCAGTAGTAGCCTGGTGGCTGGGACGGGTGGGGTGGGAGGGAAGGCTTTGCAAAGGACACAGGGAGTCTGCATGGACAATGGAAATATTCACTGATTTGATACTGGCTGTGGTTTCATGGGTACAGAAGTGTGCAAGAATTCTCAAATGGTACACTTGTCCTTTATACCTCAGTAAAGCTGTATGTAGAGTGGCAATGGGGGAAGACACAGAAAGTCCATAGATTGTCTAAGCTTTGTCAGGGTCCCTCAGCCCCAGTGAAGGGCATGGCAGGCCCCTGACTGGGTGACAGTGGCTCACTGAGCACAGACATCTGCAGCAGGGGCAGTCCCTGGTGCGCGGGGTGTGGCCTGATGCTGTCTCTGTCTCTTTATACTCTCCCGAGACTGCACACACAGTGGGGTTCCTGAGCCCACTCCCCAGAACCCACAAACATCGCAGGAGGGAAGAGGAAATCATTCCAGTCACACAGAGACAGGGCAGCATTTGCTGCCAGTGGCTGCCAGCTGCATGTCTGTTTTGCTCCTGTTAGGCGTTTTGGGCCTAGGCTAAGACAGAAAGATCAGGCGTAGGCTATAATGGAAAAATACCAGTTAACTCCTGGCAAATTTTTAGACTGCAAGCTTAAAAAAAATGAAATAAGTCTAGTTCACTCTCAAGGTAGATGAAAAAGTACTAATTAATTTCTTGCTTCTAGTTCACTCCAGGTTTCTTGCTTGGTTAACTTCCTGGGAAACAGATTGGGAAGTACCAACTGTTCCTGAACTGACTTTTAAAAGATACCAGGTGGGGAAAGTTCTGAAACTAAGGTATATGGGGGAAGGTACTGAAACTAAGATGTATGGGGGAAAATGTTAAAACAAAGATGTTTGCTGTATAACTAACCGCAAAATTCTGCTTCTGTACAATGCTTGCTTGCTACTCTATCCGAATCCACCTGGACGGCCTGCGTGCCAACCAGGATGCAGACCAAGCCTTAAAAACCTGACCCCTTAAGCACTCAGGGCTGCTCTCTAAAACCCCATGTTGGGACACTGAGGCAGTCGCAGCTGGCTCTTCAATAAAAGGACTCTGCTATAAATTTGGCTTGTGTGGCAGTGTTGTCTTTGTGGAACTCCTGGGCACAACACTCCAAAGTAGTGTCTTGGAGTCAGCCAGAAGAGACCACTGAGACCACCTCTGCTAGAGGCTGTGGGGGCAGTGTCACTTGTGTGATGTTCAGAGACACTCCTTCCCTAACTCTGACTCCTGGACTGGAAGCTGAGACCCAGTCAGGACTCTTGACTCCTCAGCCTGCAGGAGCAGAGGCAGGAGTGTGACCAACTTTTCCTGCCTCCAAAGGGTAAATCTTCAGTGTGAGATCGAGTCTTTCACTGGGGAAAAAAAGCAGATGATGTCACAACCCCTCAATGAGCCATACTCACTCAGTTCCTCAGGTGCTGTTCAGGTTCTGAAACCTGCCTGTGAGAGTCACCCCACGCAGAGCATGTCTGTGTGACATGTGTGTAGGAAGCAGGGACCACACACAGCCAAAGGACGTGAACTTGAACTCTAAATACAAAATGTCTCAACTTTTCCGAGTCTAGTCAGGAGTCCAGGTGGTAGACAGTGCCACCTTAAAGGGAAAGAGCAGGGGAGGGCACAGGACCCTCCACCCCAGGATGGCTCCAGCCTCAGCGATGTCCACCCCTCTGAAGCCGGGTACCCCTCTTCACCTCACCTTCACCGTTCAGCTCAGGAGCAGCCCATGGCCTAGGTGAAGCTTTGCTGAGGCCTCAGGGAAACCTCTGTTCTGCTGGGATCCTCATCTGCCCTCCGAGTGTCTGGGGTCTGAGCCATCACAAAACACTCACCAGGAAAGAGCTCACGCTGGAAGTGGCAGCGGGACCGTGGCCATCAGTAGAAACCGGCCATCTGGAGCCCAAGCAGGTATGGGTCTTGTCATTCCCTAACTTCATCTCCCCCTGGAGCTGCAATTACCATGTCACCTGTGAGGCACTTCTGCAGAGGGACAGTGGGCACTTGGGAAGAAGCTGTGAATGTTTGTTTCAGGACAAGTCAGCAGGTCCTGGGGATTATTCAGACATGAACTAATCAGCACCAGGTGCAGTTGGGAGGAAAACTTTCCTGAGGCCACTGCAGTGAGCTCTGTGCACAGGGGGTAGACAAGACATTTTCCAAGCTGCCCTGGGATGACCCTATCAGGGGCCACCAAATGGATTCTCATTTCCAAGTTCTCTTCTCCCTCAGGGTCACAGTGATGCCATCTGTCATATTCATGCTCCACTCTGAGCTCCAACGTTTCACTGTTAAGGGCACAAGCTCTGCCTGGAGAGGGGGGTCTGACAGAGATATTAGAACAGTGTGACATGATGCTATTCTCATGTGCTGGAAGGAGCCCTGTAAATCCCTTCAAGCCCCACACACCCCTCAGGCATTCCCAAATTTGTGTTTTGGAGCCGTCCTGGGGACAAGGCAGCACAGACAAGGAAAATGACTGTGTTTGTCACTTCTGAAAGTGCTTCTACCCTGATTCTGAGTCTCTGCTCTGCATAGTGGGGTAATTCCTGTAGTCCCACTTCCCCTTTCTTTCCTGCTGCTGCCCAGGATTACTGGATTTTTGGGGGTGTTTCTTTATACACTTTAGCCATACTTATTCTTCTATTTTTTCTGGATAAGTCAGTGTAGGTACTATTCACCTCCCTTCGTAGTGTAAAACAATGAGATTTTTGTTCTTACACTACCTTTTCCTTTGCCCCATTGATGTCTAAATCTGTTTAGTCCTATAATTTCTCCATTGTCAGTGTTTTCAAGCTTATATGAGGGTTTGTAATGCAAATTTCAATAATTACGTGCTTATTTATGTCTGTGCTTAAATGGATTTGATACTGAAGCTCAGGTCTTTTGGTATTATTTATCTGTTTATCTTTACGGGTGAAATTATGTTTGAGCAATTTCTTTACGATGTTCACAGGAGTGATATCCCCTCAGTTCTTGCATGCTCTGTGATGTTTGAATGTTGATAATTGATAGACTTATTCATTGGAGCCCAATATCATTGTCATATGGAGCCCTCTTATTCAATGACTCATCTACTTCTTCCTTTAATTTGGTCTTCTTCAAGATCTCTAGTAAAGTGGTACAAGTCTTTCAATTTCCCTTATGATCATTGTTACTGTCAAAAATGTTCTGCTGGTTGCTGGTGCCAGCACTCTACTGAAGTTACATGTTGACCACGTATGCTGCAATCCTACTGGACTTCCTCATTATTCTACATGATAATCTCAAGATTTTTATGTCTTTCTGTGTAAGGAAACATATTACCTGCAAATCATGACAGTTTGGTAAAATTCCCCAATTTTTAAACCTATTATGTTTTATTATTTGTGTACTGTGCTGGTGAGGATAGCTAGCAGAGTGTTTAGCAGGAAGAGTGATGACACATGTGTGTGCTTCTTTGCTGAACAACTAGGCAACATATTTAAAGTTTTACCATTCAATGTGATATTAGTTGTCGAGCTTTGGTAGCTAATACTGATTAAGTTAAAGAAAATTTAAGCATTTAAAAAATAAATAACTGTTGATTCTTATAAAAAGGTTTTACGAGGTCTTGGTTGGTATTGGTTATTAGTGTTGGTAAACCCTTAGTATTGATTATCAGATTTGGTATTGTCATGATCATAGGCTACTTTCCTTTAATTTTTTTTTTCCAAATATTCAACAAGTTTTATTTCCAAAAACTACATATATATATATTTTTTAACTCATTTTGGTTCTCAGAAAGAAAAATTCAGACCCGTCCTCTAATGAGTTTTCAGGATGTTGAAGGGATAGTCTACATTTCTTTTTTTTTTTCCCCCTTTTTTTTTTTTATTGTTGGGGATTCATTGAGGGTACAATAAGCCAGTTACACTGATTGCAATTGTTAGGTAAAGTCCCTCTTGCAATCATGTCTTGCCCCCATAAAGTGTGACACACACTAAGGCCCCACCCCCCTCCCTCCATCCCTCTTTCTGCTCCCCCCCCATAACCTTAATTGTCATTAATTGTCCTCATATCAAGATTGAGTACATAGGATTCATGCTTCTCCATTCTTGTGATGCTTTACTAAGAATAATGTCTTCCACTTCCATCCAGGTTAATACGAAGGATGTAAAGTCTCCATTTTTTTTAATGGCTGAATAGTATTCCATGGTATACATATACCACAGCTTGTTAATCCATTCCTGGGTTGGTAGGCATTTAGGCTGTTTCCACATTTTGGTGATTGTAAATTGAGCTGCAATAAACAGTCTAGTACAAGTGTCCTTATGATAAAAGGATTTCTTTCCTTCTGGGTAGATGCCCAGTAATGGGATTGCAGGATCAAATGGGAGGTCTAGCTAGAGTGCTTTGAGGTCTTTGAGGTTTCTCCATACTTCCTTCCAGAAAGGTTGTACTAGTTTGCAGTCCCACCAGCAGTGTAAAAGTGTTCCCTTCTCTCCACATCCACGCCAGCATCTGCAGTTTTGAGATTTTGTGATGTGGGCCGTTCTCACTGGGGTTAGATGATATCTCAGGGATGTTTTGATTTGCATTTCTCTAATATATAGAGATGATGAACATTTTTTCATGTGTTTGTTAGCCATTCGTCTGTCGTCTTTAGAGAAAGTTCTATTCATGTCTCTTGCCCATTGATACATGGGATTGTTGGCTTTTTTCATGTGGATTAATTTGAGTTCTCTATAGATCCTGGTTATCAAGCTTTTGTCTGATTGAAAATATGCAAATATCCTTTCCCATTGTGTGGGTTGTCTCTTTGCTTTGGTTATTGTCTCCTTAGCTGTACAGAAGCTTTTCAGTTTAATGAAGTCCCATTTGTTTATTTTTGTTGTTGTTGCAATTGCCATGGCAGTCTTCTTCATGAAGTCTTCCCCCAGGCCAATATCTTCCAGTGTTTTTCCTATGCTTTCTTGGAGGATTTTTATTGTTTCATGCCTTAAATTTAAGTCCTTTATCCATCTTGAATCAATTTTTGTGAGTGGGGAAAGGTGTGGGTCCAGTTTCAGTCTTTTACATGTAGACATCCAGTTCTCCCAACACCATTTATTGAATAGGGAGTCTTTCCCCCAAGGTATGTTCTTGTTTGGTTTATCGAAGATTAGGTGGTTGGAAGATGTTAGTTTCATTTCTTGGTGTTCAATTCGATTCCAAGTGTCTATGTCTCTGTTTTTGTGCCAGTACCATGCTGTCTTGACCACTATGGCTTTGTAGTACAGACTAAAATCTGGTATGCTGATGCCCCCAGCTTTATTTTTGTTACTAAGAACTGCCTTAGCTATACGGGGTTTTTTCCGGTTCCATACAAAACGCAGAATCATTTTTTCCAAATCTTGAAAGTACGATGTAGGTACTTTGATAGGAATGGCATTGAATAGGTAGATTGCTTTGGGAAGTATAGACATTTTAACAATGTTGATTCTTCCCATCCATGAGCATGGTATGTTCCTCCATTTGTTAATATCCTCTGCTATTTCCTTTCTGAGGAACTTTCCTTTAATTTTTGAAAAAAATATATTAACAGTGACTTTTCTCTAACAAAACTTTTAAAGTAAAACATCCCAAGGCACAGAATAATGAATATCTACAAGTTGAACATCTGTGTAGTGAAAACACATCTTAGACCAAGAGGTGGGATGTCTCTGATACTCTGTAGGCCCCAAGTGTCCTTTCTCAGTCACATTTCCTCTGTCCCTCCTAAAGACAAGTGCCATCATTTTTGTAGCAATGGCTTCCTTGTTATCTTATAGTTTCACCATCTTATATGCATTCCTGCACAATGTAGTTGTGCTTTACCTCATTTACATTAGTAGTAATTCACACACCATAAAATGTGTACATTTAATAAACAGCTTGATGAATGTGCACATAAGTATAGTCCTGTGCTGCCACCTGTTCTAGTAAGGTAGAGTCTGTTTCCATCTCCGTAGAAAGGACCTCATGTTCCTTCCTGGTTCATATTTCATCACCAGCAGGAAATACTCTTTTGACCTTTATCATCATTACTTTGTCTGATCTTGAACCACATAAAGAGCACGATATTAATCTCCTTTGTGTCTGGTCTCTTGTCCTCAGTGGAATGCTTGTGAGATCCAGCTGTGTTGCTGCACATTATCAGTAGCTCCTTCTTTGTTGCTGAGGTGTGTTCCATTTTATGAGTATCCTGCATTTGTTTGATTCATTCTCTTGATGATCACATTAGGGTAGTTTCTATATACAGGTGATTATGGATAGATTTGCTATGAACCTTTTGGGAGAAATCTTTACTTTGGACACTTTTACTCGTTTGAGTATTTGACTTCCTGATAAACTGCCAAATATAATAGTGTTCCCAAATGATTTTCCCGCTCCTCCTACCTGCATGCATGACAAATGCTAAACATTATTACACTTCATGGTTTTCAAATGGCAAGAAAACATTATTCCTGAATGAAATATGTACTCACATTCTAAAAATCAGAGCCATTCAAAATTAACTCATTTGTACTTCTGTGATAAAGAAACAGATGCAATATTTTGGATGTCTGATTGCTGACAGCGGTTATCCTTAACAGTCCCTGTCCCCTTCTGCTCCCTACCTGGTCACGCTGTTGAGAAAGCATGGCCCTCCCTCCTTGGTGTGGTTGGAAAATTCAAATCATGTCTGGGAACCCTCACTCAACACCAGGAAAATACCAAGACATTCTCCTCTCCTTTCCTAACTCTCAACCCACCCTGCTCTTCCCAGAGAGTTTTATTCCTTCAATAATTGACTCTGCCATCCCACTCCATCCTGGCTTATAAGGTTTCCCCTGACAAGTCTGCTGCCCTGCGTATTACAGCTCTTTTCTATGTTATTTTCTTCTTTGTCCTTGAGTTCAAGTTCTCTGATAGTGATTTTTTGAATAAATTCTTTACCCCAATCTCATTCTCTACATCTTCTTTAAGACCAATAGGGTCCAGACTTGAAATTTTGAGCCTATTTTTGATCATGTAAGTGTACTTCATTGTTCTCTTTCTTTTTTTCTTCTCACAAATCTTTCCACTCTGCTCCCATGTTCTCACATAAACTGGCAACTGCAATCAGCTGTGGGGGAGGGTGCTGGCTGCCGCCAGTTTTATCTGCTGCCGGCTCCCGCGGCTGCAGTGCACTGAGACCTTATCCTCAGTTTTTGTGGCTCAGAGTCTCACTTTTGAATCTGGACTTTTGAGTCCAGCCACCTGCCAGTTCACTGCACAGCCTAAACTGCCAGCCCACACCAGTATTCCCCACCAGGAATGGTCCAATCTATTTAATCACTCCTGTTTTTCTGGGGGAAGGTGTCAACCATTTCGGACAATTCAAAATGTCTGTTTCCCAGGTGGGATCCTTTCCCTTCAATTTTCCACTGGTTTGCTTAGCCCCTTGTGGCTTGAGTGGGACCCCTTTCGGGTCACTAAACTCAGCTCAGGAATAAATTTTCGTGCATTGGGTTTTGCAAGGAATTGCAAGCTGCTGTCCTCCATGAGGGAGGGGCCTGCTGGCCAGCATGGCCGTGCAGGGAAAATCTGTACAACAGATTCCGTGGTTTTAAATTATACCTCATATACAGCAATCTGCCAATTCGCTGTGTGTCTCCAGCTGTCTGTCCACACCAATAATCCATGTGGGGAAACGGTCTAGACCCCCCTTCCTTTCACCTGATGACTTGGGAGAGGTGGGCTACACATCTGTCCCATTCACCATCATGCTCCACTTCCCCAAGTCTCCATTTTTTTAATGCTGCATAGTATTCCGTGGTATACTTATACTACACTTTATTAATCCATTCACAGGTCAATGGGCACTTGGGCTTCTTCCATGACTTAGAAATTATAAATTGAGCTGCAATGAACAATCTGGTGCAAATATCTTTATTGTCAAATGATTTTCGGTCCTTTGGATATACACCTAGAAGAGGAATTATAGGATCAAAGGATGGGTCTACATTTAGATCCCTGAGTGTTCTCCAAACTTCCATCCAAAAGGAACGTACTAGCTTGCATTCCTACCAGCAGTACAGAAGTGTTCCCTTTTCTCCACATCCACGCCAACATCTGTAGTTTTGGGATTTTGTGATGTGGGCTACTCTTACTGGAGTTAGATGGTATCTCAGAGTGGTTTTGGTTTGCATTTTTCTGATGATGAAAGATGATGAGCATTTTTTCATGTGTCTGTAGACCATGCACCTGTCTTCAGAGAACCTTCTGTTAATGTCTCTTGCCCACAAGCAAATGGGATCACTTGTTTTTTTTCTTATTAATAAGTTTCAGTTCTCTGTGGATTCTGGTTATCAGACCTTTCTCAGAAATATAACTTGCAAAAATCCTCTCCTATTCTGAGGGTGTCTATTTGCTTTACTTAGTGTGTTCATGGCAGTGCAGAAGTTTTTTATTTGATCAGACCACAGTAATGCATTTTTGAATTTGCTGCAATTCCTAGGGTGTCCTCCTCATAAAGTATTCTCCCAGGCCATTTTTTTTCAATGATTTTTCCTGAAGTCTCTCAAAGAATTTTCATGGTTTCAGGAGGCGGAGCAAGATGGCGGCTGTGTAACAGCTTCCTTGCATCTGGGCACCATGAGTCTGGGGAGATAGGACTCCAGGCATCTCTGGCTGGTGGGATCTGCCTATCATCACCCCTGCGAGGACACATGATTTAGCGAGAGACTTCTGGACCCCAAGAGGAGGACTAAAACAGTGGAAAACCGGCAAGTGGTCGCGTGTGTTCAATCCGTCTAAACCCGCCCGCAATGGTAAGTTCAGTAGCAGTGAGACTGCAAACCAGAAAGGCCTTACCTGTGAACTGTTTTGGTGTCTTTGGACTTGGCACTCAGTTGAACTGCCTTGGGGAGAGCCTGAGTGGAGTGTGGAGAACTTTGGCTGTTGTCTAGGGCCCCAGTCTGAGCCCCTGAGCCAGACGGAGCTAATACTGTTTGGCTGTGGGTCACAGGGAGCCATTGTGAGCGATCTGCCCCGGCAAGCTCCGCCCTCAGGGTCGCAGAGCTAGAATTGGGTGGGAGCTCGTAACCCAGCCACCAAGTAGCCTAAGGGCGGGGTTTGAGCCACCTTGCAGCCCTAATCCCCAGGGGCAGAGTGAGACCAGTTTTGGCACACTGGGTAAGTGGATAGCCACTTCAACAGTGATTCCAGCGACAAGTACTTCCCTGGGAAAGCTTCTGCTCAGCAAGTTTACAAGTTCAAAGTGCCTTTTAAGTGGGCTGAAGAGAGATTTAGGGTGTCTACCTGCTGGGGTTTGAGAAATCAGCAGCCTCCACTCGTATCAGAACTGTGATTAACATCTCATACCCCAGAAGACCACGTGTTGCCCAGAAAATATTCAATAACATATACATACTGCTTTGTTTTTGGTTGTGGTTTTTTTTTTTTTTTTTGGTTTGGTTGTTTTTTTTTTGTTTATTTTGATGTTGTTTTGTTTTTTAAGTTCAACCTTTTCCATACAGATCCTTTTTCTTTCTCAATTTTTCCAGTTTAATCATAATTTCCCATTGCTGTCTTTTTCAATAATTAGAACTTCATTTTTGCTAGTGTTTCTACTGCTATTATTTGGTTTTTCACCCAATTTTATCCTATAAAGTTTTCTGTTTGCTTGTTTTGGTTTGATTTATAGCATTTTTGTCTTTCCTCTCTACTTGGTGGAGGTGGGGTACTGGGTCTGATCAGGTTAGCAAAGAGCTGCTGACCTAAAGGGAACCACCCAACTGGGCACCCCCAGAAGGTGGGTTTTTTTTAAGGTTGTGTCAAAGTACCCTATTGTACACCTATATTGCTCTGTCTCTCTCTTTCTGTGCCTCTCTTCTTTTTGTCAATATTCCTTTTACCCACCCCCTCTCCTTTCTCTATTTTTCTTTTTTTCTTTTCTTATCACTTGGTCCTCCTTTCTTTCATCCCTTTTCTGCTCTTCAACCTTCTCACCCTTCTGGTCCTGTAACCCCTAGTCCACAGGCACGAGAACTTAAAGAGCAAAAGAAGGTGAAAGGAAAATTAGGGCAAGGAAACAGATAAAAGAAATCACTCATGAGGAAGAATCAGCAGAAAACTCCAGGCAACATGAAGAACCAGTCCAGAACAACCCCGCCAAGGGACCATGAGGTAGATACTGCAGATGATTCCACCTATAAAGAAACATTAGGAATGACAGAAAGGGAATTTAGAATACACATGTTGAAAACAATGAAAGAAATGTTGGAAACAATGAAGGAAACTGCTAATAAAGTGGAAAATAACCAAAAGGAAATCGAAAAACAGAATCAAATAAGAGATGAACGATATGAAGAATAGAAAAAGGATATAGCAGAGCTGAAGGAACTGAAACAGTCAATTAGGGAACTTAAAGATGCAATGGAAAGTATCAGCAACAGGTTAGACCATGCAGAAGAAAGAATTTCAGAGGTAGAAGACAAAGTTCTTGAGATAACTCAGACAGTAAAAGAGGCAGAAAAGAAGAGAGAGAAAGCAGAACGTTCACTGTCAGAATTATGGGACTTTATTAAGCATTCCAACATACGAGTTATAGGAATTCCAGAAGGGGAAGAAGAATGCCCCAGAGGAATGGAAGCCATACTAGAGAATATTATAAAAGAAAATTTCCCAAATATCACCAAAGATTTTGACACACTGCTTTCAGAGGGATATCAGACCACAGGTCACCTCAACTCTAACCGAGCTTCTCCAAGACACATTGTGATGAACCTGTCCAAATTTCAAGACAAAAGAAAAGATTCTGCAAGCTGCCAGGAGTAAGCGCTAGTTGACCTACAGGGGCAAATCCATCAGAGTTACCGCAGACGTCTCTAATGAAACTTTCCAAGCAAGAAGACAATGGTCATCTACCTTTAATCTACTTAAACAGAACAATTTCCAGCCCAGAATTCTCTACCCTGCTAAGCTAAGCTTCAAAATTGACGGAGAAATCAAATCATTTACGGATATACAAACATTGAGGAAATTCACCACAACAAGACCAGCTCTACAGGAAATACTTCAACCTGTTCTGCACACTGACCACCACAATGGATCAGCAGCAAAGTAAGAACTCAGAAATTAAAGGACAGAACCTAACCTCCACACTGATGCAAAAGATAAAACTAAGCAATGGACTTTCACCAAATAAGATGAATAGAATACTACCACATGTATCAATTATCTCCATAAATGTTAATGGCTTGAATTCCCCACTGAAGAGACATAGATTGGCTGACTGGATTAAAAAACACAAGCCATCCATTTGCTGTCTGCAAGAAACACACCTGGCTTCAAAAGACAAATTAAAGCTCCGAGTCAAGGGTTGGAAGACAATTTTTCAGGCAAATGGAATTCAGAAGAAAAGAGGAGTTGCAATCTTATTTTCAGATACATGTGGATTTAAAGCAACTAAAGTCAAAAAAGACAAAGATGGTCACTTTATATTGGTCAAGGGAAAAATACAACAAGAAGACGTTTCAATTCTAAATATCTATGCACCCAATTTAAATGCTCCCAGATTCTTGAAACAGACCTTACTCAGTCTGAGCAATATGATATCTGATAATACCATCATAACAGGGGACTTTAACACTCCTCTTACAGAGATGGACAGATCCTCTAAACAGAAATTAAACAGAGATATAAGAGATTTAAATGAGACCCTAGAACAACTGTGCTTGATAGACGCATATAGAACACTCCATCCCAAAGATAAAGAATATACATTCTTCTCATCACCCCATGGAACATTCTCCAAAATTGATCATATCCTGGGACACAAAACAAATATCAACAGAATCAAAAGAATTGAAAATTTACCTTGTATCTTCTCAGACCATAAGGCACTAAAGGTGGAACTCAACTCTAACAAAAATGCTCGACCCCACCCAAAGGCATGGAAATTAAACAATCTTCTGTTGAATAACAGATGGGTGAAGGAAGAAATAAAACAGGAAATCATTAATTTCCTTGAGCATAACAACAATGAAGACACAAGCTACCAAAACCTGTGGGATACTGCAAAAGCAGTTTTGAGAGGAAAATTCATCGCTTTAGATGCCTACATTCGAAAAACAGAAAGAGAACACATCAACAATCTCACAAGAGATCTTATGGAATTGGAAAAAGAAGAACAATCTAAGCCTAAACTCAGTAGAAGAAAAGAAATATCCAAAATCAAATCAGAGATCAATAAAATTGAAAACAAAAGAATCATTCAGAAAATTAATGAAAGAAGAAGTTGGTTTTTTGAAAAAATAAATAAAATAGATAAAACATTGGCCAGACTAACGAGGAATAGAAAAGTAAAATCTCTAGTAACCTCAATCAGAAATGATAAAGGGGAAATAACAACTGATCCCACAGAGATACAAGAGATCATCTCTGAATACTACCAGAAACTCTGTGCCCAGAAATTTGACAATGTGAAGGAAATGGATAAATATTTGGAATCACACCCTCTCCCTAGACTCAGCCAGGAAGAAATAGAGCTCCTGAACAGACCAATTTCAAGCACTGAGATCAAAGAAACAATAAAAAAGCTTCCAACCAAAAAATGCCCTGGTCCAGATGGCTTCACTCCAGAATTCTATCAAACCTTCAAGGAAGAGCTTATTCCTGTACTACAGTAATTATTACAAAAAATTGAGGAAGAAGGAATCTTCCCCAACACATTCTATGAAGCAAACATTACCCTGATACCAAAACCAGGAAAAGACCCAAACAAAAAGGAGAATTTCAGACCAATCTCACTCATGAATATAGATGCAAAAATTCCCAACAAAATCCTAGCCAATAGATTACAGCTTATCATCAAAAAAGTATTTCATCATGATCAAGTAGGCTTCATCCCAGGGATGCAAGGCTGGTTTAACATACGCAAGTCCATAAACGTTATCCACCATATTAACAGAGGCAAAAATAAAGATCACATGATCCTCTCAATAGATGCAGAAAAAGCATTTGATAAAATCCAGCATCCTTTTCCAATTAGAACACTGAAGAGTATAGGCATAGGTGGCACATTTCTAAAACTGATTGAAGCTATCTATGACAAACCCACAGCCAATATTTTACTGAATGGAGTAAAACTGAAAGCTTTTCCTCTTAGAACTGGAACCAGACAAGGTTGTCCTCTGTCACCTTTACTATTCAACGTAGTGCTGGAAGTTCTTGCCAATACAATTAGGCAAGACAAGGAAATAAAGGCAATCCAAATAGGAGCAGAGGAGGTCAAACTCTCTTTGCTGATGACATGATCTTATACTTAGAGAACCCCAAAGACTCAACCACAAGACTCCTAGAAGTCATCAAAAAATACAGTAATGTCTCAGGATATAAAATCAATGTCCACAAGTCAGTAGCCTTTGTATACACCAATAACAGTCAAGATGAGAAGATAATTAAGGACACAACTCCCTTCACCATAGTTTCAAAGAAAATGAAATACCTAGGAATATACCTAATGAAGGAGGTGAAGGACCTCTATAAAGAAAACTATGAACTCCTCAGAAAGGAAATAGCAGAGGATATTAACAAATGGAAGAACATACCATGCTCACGAACGGGAAGAATCAACATTGTTAAAATGTCTATACTTCCCAAAGTAATCTACCAATTCAATGCCATTCCTATCAAAATACCAACATCGTACTTTCAAAATTTGGAAAAAATGATTCTGCGTTTTGTATGGAACCGGAAAAAAACCCGTATAGCTAAGGCAGTTCTTAGTAACAAAAATAAAGCTGGGGGCATCAGCATACCAGTCTGTACTACAAAGCCATAGTGGTCAAGACAGCATGGTACTGGCACAGAAACAGAGACATAGACACTTGGAATCGAATTGAAAACCAAGAAATGAAACTAACATCTTCCAACCACCTAATCTTCGATAAACCAAACAAGAACATACCTTGGGGGAAAGACTCCCTATTCAATAAATGGTGTTGGGAGAACTGGATGTCTACATGTAAAAGACTGAAACTGGACCCACACCTTTCCCCACTCACAAAAATTGATTCAAGATGGATAAAGGACTTAAATTTAAGGCATGAAACAATAAAAATCCTCCAAGAAAGCATAGGAAAAACACTGGAAGATATTGGCCTGGGGAAAGACTTCATGAAGAAGACTGCCATGGCAATTGCAACAACATCAAAAATAAACAAATGGGACTTCATTAAACTGAAAAGCTTCTGTACAGCTAAGGAAACAATAACCAAAGGAAAGAGACAACCTACACAATGGGAAAGGATATTTGCATATTTTCAATCAGACAAAAGCTTGATAACTAGGATCTATAGAGAACTCAAATTAATCCACATGAAAAAAGCCAACAATCCCATATATCAATGGGCAAGAGACAGGAATAGAACTTTCTCTAAAGATGACAGACGAATGGCTAACAAACACATGAAAAAATGTTCATCATCTTTATATATTAGAGAAATGCAAATCAAAACAACCCTGAGATATCATCTAACCCCAGTGAGAATGGCCCACATCACAAAATCTGAAAACTGCAGATGCTGGCGTGGATGTGGAGAGAAGGGAACACTTTTACACTGCTGGTGGGACTGCAAACTAGTACAGCCTTTTTGGAAGGAAGTCTGGAGAAACCTCAAAACACTCACCCTAGACCTCCCATTTGATCCTGCAATCCCATTACTGGGCATCTACCCAGAAGGAAAGAAATCCTTTTATCATAAGGACACTTGTAGTAGACTGTTTATTGCAGCTCAATTTACAATCGCCAAAATGTGGAAACAGCCTAAATGCCCACCAACCCAGGAATGGATTAACAAGCTGTGGTATATGTACACCATGGAATACTATTCAGCCATTAAAAAAATGGAGACTTTACATCCTTCATATTAACCTGGATGGAAGTGGAAGACATTATTCTTAGTAAAGCATCACAAGAATGGAGAAGCATGAATCCTATGTACTCAATTTTGATATGAGGACAATTAATGACAATTAAGGTTATGGGGGGGAAGCAGAAAGAGGGAAGGAGGGAGGGGGGTGGGGCCTTGGTGTGTGTCACACTTTATGGGGGCAAGACATGGTTGCAAGAGGGACTTTACCTAACAATTGCAATCAGAGTAACCTGGCTTATTGTACCCTCAATGAATCCCCAACAATAAAATAAAATAAAATTCTGGTGGTGCCTGTGGCTCAGTGAGTGGGGCGCCGGCCCCATATGCCGAGGGTGGCGGGTTCAAGCCCAGCCCTGGCCAAACTGCAACAACAGCAACAAAAAAAATAGCCGGGCGTTGTGGTGGGCGCCTGTAGTCCCAGCTGCTTGGGAGGCTGAGGCAAGAGAATCGCGTAAGCCCAAGAGTTAGAGGTTGCTGTGTGACACCATGGCACTCTACCCGAGGGCGGTACAGTGAGACTCTGTCTCTATAAAATAAAAATAAAATAAAATTAAATTAAATTAAAAAAAAAAGAATTTTCATGGTTTCATGTCTTAAGTTTAAGTCCTTTATCCAGTGAGAGTCAATTTTTAGTTAGAAGAGAAAGGTGTGGGTCTTGTTTCAGTCTTTTACAGGTCGTCAGCCAATTCACCCAGCACCATTTATTGAATAGGGAATCTTTCCCCCAAATTATACTTTTGATAGGCTTATCAAAAATCAAATGATAAGTGTCTGGGTTCACCTCTTGGTCTTCAATTCTGTTTCATACATCTACCTATTTTTGTGCCAGTACCATGCTGTCTTGATCACTATCGATTTATAGTATAGTCTGAATTCTGGAAGTGTGATTCCTCGCGATTTGTTTTTATTTCTGAGTAATGTCTTGGCTATTCGAGGTTTTTCCTGTTTCTATATAAAATGAAGTACTAATTTTTCCTGCTCTTTAAAGTATGACAGAGGTGCTTTAATAGGGATCACATTAAATCTGTAAATTGCTTTAGGTGGTATAGATATTTTAACAATGTTGATTCTTCCCAGCCATGAGCATGGTATATTTTTCCATTTGTTAACATCTTCAGCTATTTCTTTTCTCAGAGTTTCATAGTTCTCTTTATAGAGTTCTTTCACATCCTTAGATACACTCCCAGATATTTCATCTTCTTTGGCACTATTGTAAATGGAATTGAGTCCTTGATTACTTTTTCCCCTTGACTATTGTTGGAATACATAAAGGCTACAGATTTGTGACTGTTAATTTTGTATCCTGAGACTTTGCTGTATTCCTTGATCACTTCTAGGAGTTTTTTAGTTGATCCCCTGGGATTTTCCAGATATATAATCATATAATCTGCTAATAGTGACGGTTTGATCTTTGATCCTATTTGGATCCCCTTGATTTCCTTCTCTTGTCTGATTGCGGTGGCTAAGACTTCCATTACAATGTTAAAAAGCAGTGGAGACAGTGGGCATCCTTGCCTGGTTCCTGATCTGAGTGGAAATGATTTCAATTTTACTCCATTCAATACAGTATTGGCTGTGGGTTTGCTATAGATGGCCTCTATCAGTTTAAGAAAAGTTTTTTCTACACCTATTTTCTTAAGTGTTCTGATTAAGAAAGGATGCTGGATATTGTCAAAAGCTTTTTCTGCATCAATTGAGAGAATCGTATGGTCTTTGTTTTTTAATTTGCTTATGTGATATATTATATTTATGGATTTATGTATATTGAACCATCCTTGGGACCCTGGGATGAAACCCACCTGGTTGGGGTGTATAATTTGTTTGATGTGTTGCTGGATTCTGTTTGTTAGTATCTTATTGAATATTTTTCCATCAATATTCATTACAGATATTGTTCAATAATTTTCTTTTCTTGTTGGGTCTTTTTCTGGTTTGGGTATCAGGGTGATGTTTGCTTCATGGAATGTGTTGGGAAGTATTCATTCTTTCGCTATGTTTTGGAAAAGGTTACGTAATATAGGTACTAGTTCCTCTTTAAAGGTTTGGTAGAATTCTGATGTGAAGCCATCTGGTCCTGGGCTTTTCTTTTGGGGGAGATTTCTTATAGTTGATGCTATTTCAGAGCTTGTTATGGACTTATTCAACATTTCCACTTCTTTCTAGCTAAATCTTGGAGGGTACCATGTTTCCAGGTATTGATCTATTTCCTTCAGATTTTCATACTACTGAGAATAGAGTTTTATGTAGAATTCATTAAGGATTTGTTGAATTTCTGAGGAGTCTGTTGTTATTTGGCCTTTATCATTTCTGATTGATGAAATTAGGGATTTTACTCTTCTGATTCTGGTTAGGTTAGCCAAAGGTTTATCTATTTTATTGACCTTTTCAAAAAACCAACTTTTTGATTGGTTGATCTGTTGTATGATTCTTTTGTTTTCAATTTCATTTAGTTCTTCTCTAATTTTAGTTATTTCTTTTCTTCTGCTGGGTTTAGGATTGGAATGTTCTTCCTTTTCCAGTTGCTTGAGATGTCCCATTAAGTTATTGACTTCCTCTCTTTTCTTTCTCTTGAGGAAGGCTTGCAATGCTATAAATTTCCCTCTTAGGACTGCCTTTGCTGTATCCCAGAGGTTCTGATAGTTCGTGTGTTCATTATTGTTTTGTTCCAAAAATTGGTAATTTCCTTCTTAATCTCATTTATGACCCAGCTATTGTGCAGCATGAGGTTATTTATTTTCCATGTTTTTGTATGTGTATGCAGATTCCTGTTGTTGGTGAGTTCAACTTTTATTCCATGATGGTCTGAGAAAATACAAGGAATGATTTCTATTGTTTTAAATTTGCTGAGGTTAGACTTGTGACCTAATATGTGATCAATTTTGGAGTATGTTCCATGGGCTGATGAGAAGAATGTATATTCAGTTTTGTTAGGATGAAATGTTCTGTAGATGTATATTAGATATAAATGTTGTATGGTTAAGTTTAAGTCTAAAATTTCTTTGCTTAGCTTCTTTTTGCAGGATCTATCCAACACTGCCAAAGGAGTGTTGAAGTCTCTCACAATTATAGTGCTGGAGGAAATCAAGTTGCTCATGTATGTTAGAGTCTCTATTATATATTGAGGCGCATTCTGGTTGGGTGCATAAATGTTGATAATTGAAATGTCATCATGTTGAGTATTACCCTTAACAAATAAGAAGTGACCATCATTATCTTTCCTTACTTCTGTTGGTTTAAAGCCTATTATATCTGTGAATAAAATTGCAACACCTGCTTTTTTTCCGATTTCCATTTGCCTGAATTATAGATGACCATCCCTTCACCCTGAGTCTATGTTTATCTTTTAAGGTAAGGTGAGATTCTTGAATTCTTCAGATCTCTGGCCTGAGTTTTTATATCCAGTCACCCGACCTGTGCCTCTTTAGAGAGTAATTTAAGCCATTCACATTAATTGAGAGTGTTGATAAGCCAGATAGAATTTTGAGTATCGAGTTTTTTGAAAGTCCAGTGGATATTTTTAATCCTTTTGCCACTATGGAAGTTGGAATTTGATGAAAAGTTTCTGAGTGAGTTTACTTTTGTGGTGAAGGATTGTGTTGTTCATTATGGAGGATAGATCTGAGAATATTCTGGAGAGCTGGTTTAGTTATGGCAAATTTCTTCAACATGTGCATGTCCTTAGAGTATTTAATTTCTCCATCATAGTTGAAACTGAGTTTAGCTGGATACAGGATCCTGGGTTGAAAGTTATTTTGTTTAAGGAGATTAAAGTTTGATGACTACCCTCTTGTAGCTTGAAAGTTTTCAGCAGAGAGATCTACAGTCATTCTAATGTTCTTCTCCTTGTAGGTTATAGTTTTCTTATGTCTGGCTGCTTTCAGAATTTTCTCCTTCATATTAACTTTGGTGAAGTTAATTATAATGTGTCTATGAGAATTTTTATTTGGGTTGAGTTGTGCCAGTGTTCTGAATCTGTCTGCTATCTGAATTTCAGAACTCTTGGCATGTCTGGAAAATTCTCTTTGATTGTTTCATGAAGTAAAGCATCTGTATCCTTTGCAGCAACCTGATTACCTTCAGGTATTCCTATAAGGTGAATATTAGATCTCTTTGAATTATCCCAGAGCTCTCTGAGAGAATGATCCATTTTTGTTCTCCACTTTTTTTCCTCTTTGAGCATTTGAGAGTGTTCAAAAGATTTGTCTTCAATGTTAGAGATCCTTTCTTCTGCCCGCTCCATTGTGTTACTGAGGGATTCTACTGTATTTTTCAGATCTTTGAGGGCTGCAACTTCTTGCCTCAATTAGTCAAAATCTTTGGTGATTTTGTCTTTGAATTCATTGAATTCTTGAGACATTTTTTGAATTACTGCTTGAAATTCTTTTTTTTTTTTTGGCTGGGGCTGGGTTTGAAGTGAACACCTCCAGTATTTGGGCCCGGCGCCCTACTCCTTTGAGCCACAGGCGCTGCCTACTGCTTGAAATTCTAATTCCATCTTTTCCTCCATTCTGTTGATGTTATTTGCTATCCAAATTTGGAACTTGATTTCTGACATCTCAGCCATTTGTTTATGAAAGGGATCTTGTGCTATGTCTGCCTTATCATTCCTTGAGGGAGTTGATTTACTCTGATTATTCACGTTGCCAGAGTTTTCCCATTGATTCTGTCTCATGATTGTTTTTCACCATTGGCTAGGTGGGCAGGTAAGGTGAAATTGGATTGGGAGTTCCTGGAATTGTTTAACCAGCTCTTTGTTAAGGATCTGGGACTGATGACTGCAGCTCCCCCCACCCCTTTAGCTTTGCAAAGAATCTGTATAGTATTACCGTCTGAGGCTGAGGAAACCTGCTTGGTGTGGTGGGGTTAGGTGGCTCTGTCTTATATTCAGGTGGTTCTTGTCTGATCCTAGTGGATCTGTGATTCTGGTGAAATCTTAGCTGTGGCGAAATTCAAGCAACTAAGACACCCCACCCCCCATTGACAACAACTGGAAGAGGAAAATCAACTCTTCGTGTTACCATACAAGCAGGGTACCACCTGAGAGGGCCCTTGGGTGATTGGCCCAGGTTAAGAGTTCCAAACCAATTGACCAGTCAGTATGAACTCTCAAGTGGGAGAGTTCGAAAGGTCTCCAGCAAGTAGATGGCAGAGGTCTATTGGCTGCTCAGATTTGGTTCGCTCCAGTGCTCTATGGAGTCATAAAGGCCCACCCAGTAGCAGAGTTGGACAACACTGCTGAGTTTGTTTCTCCACTTTGCTCCTCTTTCATGCCCAGTTACTGGTGACCCAGGCTGAGGTCCTGCTCCCTCCAATAAGCAGATGTGCCAGGGCTTAGCGCCTGTCAGAGTCAAAGGAAGGTCAATGCCCCTGTGGCCCAGCCACTACCCTCTGCTCCCAGCCAGCTGAGGGAGCTGAGGCCTGCTTGCCTTGGGTACTCAGTAGACACTGGCGAGTGTTCCACTTGGATTCAGTCTAGTCCTGAGGGTAACAGGTCGGAAAATTCTTTTCTCCCTCAGCCACCATGCATTTGCCCCTGCCACTCTGTAGCACCAGTATCCCTATAGAGTGAGTTCTGATTTCCTCTGGAAGTCCTCAGAGTTGGGAAGGTGTCTCTCCAAGATTAGACCCTGGCGGGATCACTCTATTGTTGCTGGATCTTTGTGGGAAGTGACCCTACGCAGCTCCCCAGTGACTGCCACAGCCAGGCAGTTGTGGCTGTAGGAGCAGCTCTGGGAGCATCAGGCACATGGATGCAGCAGCAGGGCGGGGGCGCTGTACACTGTTCTGGCAGTGCCTGGCACCCACTGACTTCAGCAAGGAGAGTGCTCAGCTCAGGACTCTGGCTGGGCAAGAGTGCAGCACAGAGGCAGGGCTCAGGGCACATGGCTCGCGCAGGCTCTGGCTGGGCAGGGGTGGGGGCGCTTGGTCCAGTGGGCAGGGAGACAGGGGCCTGCTCATGAGCCTCCTCCCATAGTCTCTGCAGGAGTTAGGCTTCTGGTTCATCAGGCAAGCAGGGAAGGGTGGACTGGAAGTTCAGAATGGCAGGGAAAATGTTAGTTCAATTTTTCTGCCTGGCAAGAGAGTGTTGAGAGTCACAGCAGGGTCCCTCTGGGGAAGTAGACCCCACTTCCTACAGCTCTCACCCATGGGATGAGACAAGAGGTCCTCAGTTCACCACTCACCGATAGAAACACTACAGGAGCAAATGAAGAGAAAATGAAGGAAAAAAAAAAGGAAAAAAAGCTTTCTTGGGTGAGGGGATGGACACTTTTCATTTGGGATGAATTTTGTACCTGAAATTAGCTTTCTTGGAGTCTCAGCTTGCCTCAGCTGAGGTGACCTGCAGTTATCACTCTTCTCTCTCAGCTCGTCTTTCAGTCCTCAGCTTAATTGGGTACTTTCTGGACATTATCCTTCCCTCTGGACAGGAGCTTCTGTCAGAGGCTGGCTTCAGTCAGCATCTTGACCCTCCCTACTTTTCATGTTATTTTAGAACATCTGTAGGGACTCTAGCACAGAAACATTTACAGGGACCCTTAAGTTTATAAGTAGAGCCATTGTGTGAGTCATCATTCTCTGGGACTTAGAATTTTCATTTAGTATTAGTCTGTCAAGATCTGTCCCTGTTGTTGTAGCTCAGTTATGTTGACTGAGAAAACAACAGCCAATGAGTCAGACCTGTCCCACTGCCTGTTTTTGTATAGCCTGTGAAGTAAGTTAGTTTCTACATTTCTTAAATGGCATTTTATAACATGTAAAAATTACATGAAATTCAAACATTATTGTTCATAATTCAGTTTTACTTGCTTTTGTTTTAGACAGGGGCTAGTCTGCCCCCCAGGCTGGAGCATAGTGGTATCTTCACAGCACACTGCTGCCTCCATTCCTGGGTTAAGCAATCCTTCCATCCCTGTTCCCGGAATAGAGTGCTGGCTAAATTTTCTTATACTTGCAGAGATGGGGGTCTGGCTCAAGAGATCCTCCCAGGTAGTCCTCCCAGAGGGCCGGGGTTGCAGGCATGAGCCCCCACGTCGGGACAGAAGTCATTAATTAACCCCGGTTATGACTCCTCACAGGTCAACACAACATACCCCAAGTCACGAATTCCTGTGGTGGCGGATTCCAGAGAAGTTTGCAAGAACCGAAGCCTTATCTTGAACTCTACTTTAATAAACTCCAGTAGCAGAACTACAAGGATCCAACCTTCCAATTGCTCTCGCTGCCCTGGCGGCCCTGCCTTTGGGGCTATTGTGCAGACTCAGTGAAACTGGAAGGAAAAGGAATCCCTGATTCTGGGGTGCAGCGGTTAAGCTTGCGACTCCTCTGACAGCTGGTTCCAGTAACTTTCAGGAGAGCATCCTGTTTGAAGGAGGCAAACCTGTAAAGAAAATTGGCCCTTCTTTTGGCTTGTGGGGCCTAATGTTTTAGGGAGGAAGAAACAATGGCAATGAATGTTTTCCTATCCTTTTTGAAGCACAGGACGGAGGCCTACACCTACCTAAAGGCTGTGGGCAGCAATGCGTATGGTGAATAGCATTTCTGTGATTCCACCCATCTGTGAGCCTCCAGCCAGCATAGACCCATCAGCAGGTCACACTAAGCTGATGATCATGAGCTTAGTTAGCCTTATTGCCTATCTGAAGTCTTGCCCATTTTGGAGGCATTCTGAGGTCTATAGAGCAAAGAACACCTGCCCTGACCAAGGACGAGGGGATCAGGCAGGGCAGAATCTGAGAATGCCTCTGGCAAAGGGGTCATCTAGAGAAGTGAAATTGGCTGCAGGAAAGTGCTCCAGGCCTGTCTCTGTGTATGGATATTGACCATAGAAGTTGACGGTCAGAGTGTTTATCAGGAAAGGTTAAATAGGACTTCTGGAATGCTCATTGCTTGATCTGAGTGGTATTACTTTATTTGCACATGTGTGTTCCCATTGTACATTAAACTGTAGTGTATGGTGTTATTTAATATGTTCTTCTGTTGTGGTATATTTTACAACATGAATGTTTTAACAATTGCACACACCTACTCCATGTTTACAGAGTTGGGTAGGATGGCCCTATCCAAAGGTCAGTTTTATTACTGCCTATCCTTATTTCCCTTTCTCTAGCTCAAAACCATTTGTGTCCTCAGTGGTCAGTTCAGCAGCTACAGACACTTCATAAAACCCAATACCTCAAATTTTCCAATAGAGACAACTGCATTTGGACAGCCTGAAGTTAACAGTGATCCAGGAGTTCATGTGAAATTGCACTGATCTTACAATTTACCATTTTGCTTGTTCCAAATACTGGAAGTTGGGTAGGCAGCACTGTATTACTCTTTTGTTTTTTGAGACAGAGTCTCAAGCTGTCACCATGAGTAGAGTGCAGTTGCGTCATAGCTCACAGCAATCTTCAACTTGGGCTCAAGTGATACCCTTGCCTCAGTTTTTCCATTTTTAGTGGAGACAAGGTCTCACTTTTACTCAGGCCTGGTCTTGAACTGGTGAGTTCAAGCAATCCATCCACCCCAGCCTCCCAGAGTGGTAGGAATACAGGCATGAGCCATCGGCCCAGCCTGTATTACTCTTTTTACACAGGAACTTGAGGATTTCAGTCCTCAGTTGGAAATGTCTAGAGGACAGTGGCTGTCTAGCTTCAAGAACTGGTAAGCACATGTGAGCTTATGTAGCAGAGCCTGCTTTTGGACTTGACCATATGGTGTTTAGACATAATGAAGGCTCTGTTGCTGCTTTCTGCGATATCCCTAGCTTTGTGGACTTTCTGGTTTTAGGAAGTTTCACTGTGGTTTTCTTGCTTGAAACTTTCATTGAGACCAGCTTTGTCCTTTTCATCTTGCTGGTGTTCTCCAATGTCAGAGCTTCATTCTTTTCCAGACACCATACTCCCAAAAGATTGACATCACGAAGGTGCTGTGCTTCCTATGAGAATATTGTTATTACCATAAGATTGAAGTTGAGGAATTTTGGAGGTAGAGGGTTATGATGTCTGCAACTTACCTTCAAATAGTTCAGTCAGGGGCCAGGCATGGTGGCTCATGCCTGTAATCCTAGTACTCTGGGAGGCCGAGGTGGGTTGACCACCTGAGCTCAGAGGTTGGAGACCAGCCTGAGCCACAGCGAGACCTCATCTCTAAAAATAGACAGGCATTGTGGCAGGTGCCCATAGTAACAGCTATGTGGGAGGCTGAGGCAAGAGAATTGCTTAAGCCCAAGAGTTTGAGGTTGCTGTGAACTGTGATGCCATGGCACTTTATCAAGGGCAACAAAGTGAGACTCTATCTCAAAAAAACCCAAACAGTTCAGTGAAAGAAGTAAATTGCATAGAAGAGCAAGATAGGAAGATAGATGATAGGTAGAAGATATACAGCTACAGAAAACATGAAAAAATGAAGATTTATTGAATCTTCGTTATGTGTATAAGGGTGTCCAATATCTATTCTTTGCATTTTTATATGTGTCTGTAATATTTCATGATAAAAACATGAGAACGCCAGGCACAGTGGCTCATGCCTAAATCCCAGCACTTTGGGAGGCTGAGGCAGGATGATTGCTTGAGGCCAGTAGCTCAAGACGAGCCAGCCTGGCTAGCATAGCAAGAGACTCTATATCACAAGTAGCCAGGCATGGTATCCCTGAGTGTATCTCTGAGTGTATGCTTGGGAGGCTGAGGCAGGAGGATCACTTAGGCCCGGGACTTTGAGGCTGCAGTGAGCTGTATGACATCATTGCACTCCAGCTAGTGTGACAGTGCAAGACCCAGTCTCAAAAAACAAACAAACAAACAAAAAAAGAGAAACAAAAAGAAGAATAAAAAACTTGGGGACAGCTGCTAGTGATTGATGTTGGATGTTACGTAACTGCTTCTTGGGTTGTTTACTTTCTTTGTAGCAAAGAGTTAGAGAAGAAAGAGGAGGTTCTGTCTATCTCTCTAAAGCCTGTAGAGAACCTCATGAGGTGATGCTACTTGGAATTTGCTGAGCTTCTTAGATGTGTAGACTAATTCACCATGTTTGGGAAATCTTTGGCCATTATTTCTTCAAATTATCTTTATGTCCCTTATTCTATTTCCTCTCCTTCTGGGACCTACATTAGGTATATGTGCTTGAGGGTATACCATAGATTTCTCAGGGTGTGTTCACTTTATCTTGTTTTTAATCTTTTTTTCTTTTTTCTGTTCCTGAAAACTAGATGATCCCCACTGACTTATTCTCATGTTTGCTTATTCTCTCTGCCAGCTGACATCTGCAGTTGTGCCCTGGCTCTCTTTGTTGCTACTCCATGTTTGGTAAGGCACCATTCTCATACTTACCTTTAATACCTCTGACATGCTTTATTTTAATTCTTTCAACATTTTTATAATACCTGCTTTAAATTCTTTATGTATTGAGTCTGATATATTGGCCCCCACAGGGACAGTGTCTGTTTCCTCCCTTTTGCTCCATGTATGGGCCATACTTTCTCGATTCTTTATGTGTCACAAGTTTTTGTTGAAGCTAACCATTTTAGATAATGTTGTTACTTTGGAAGTCAGATTGCCCCTCTCCCCAGAGACCATTGTTGCTGCTGCTGTTACAGTCTGTGTAGTGGATTCCTGCACTAATTCTATAAAGTCTGTATTCTCTGTGCTATGAGGTCACTGAAGTCTGCTTCTTTAGGTAATGATATGAGATTTCCTTAATTGCCTTGAGCCACTAAGTCTTCCACCCTTTTCTTTGTGTATTAAGGCACTACCTCTAGGTGCAGTTTGCAGTTCTTCCTTAGCCTTCTCTTCCTTCTGCAGGGTTTCAAGGTCAGCCCCCAAAGAATCAATGGTGCCTTATCAGGTCTTTCCTGGGCAGGCACTCAGCCCTGCATGTGTGTGTGACCTTCCAGATCCTTGGGGATAAATCAGAGTACTTAAAATCCCCCTAGGAACATTTTATCTTCAGCTATCCCTTTAGAAATTCTGGCATAGGTGTTCTTTGATCCAAATGTTTTGTGGCCTTAGGAAATTGCAGTGCTAAACACAGTGGAAAGGTAGAAGAAGTTGAAGTTGATCATTTTTGACTAGTGCCCTAGTAGGTCTCTTCATTTAGAGATACCTGTGAGTTCCATCAAAGAATAATGAGTCACCACACTGAATGGAACTTATCATGGAGCTATAAGACAAGTCACAGAATGTCATAGCTCTGGGGATGGGACTTTTTGAGGATTTCCAAGCTCTGATAGCCTTCTGATGCAAGGCTGGTGGATGCAAAGGTTGTGGTTGCACAGCTCTTGTTTTGAAGCTGAAGTTTTTCAAAGCTGGTGCAGTGCTGGACTTAGAGGATTGGGGTGCAGGCCAAGTTAAATTTCCACACACCTCACTATTTTTACTGAGGTTAACAATTCTGGGGGGAAGAATAAATATTGTTCAGAATATTGTATGTTCTTGGTTAAACTCTGGAGGTATAACTAAAGTTGATATTCACAATATCAACTTCTTCAAGAATATCATTCTTTCATGGAGGAATGAATTTACAGAAACACTTTCTCAATTCTTATGTGTCACAAGTTTTTGTTGAAGCTAACCATTCAGTGCCTTCCCACTTCATTGCCTCTTTTATTTTTGCCCAGTAATCTCAGAGGACAAAATTTATTAATCTTACAGGTAAATACATCAAGTCTTATAACAAATAAGTGGCTTCCTGTTGTTGTAGTTGTAGTTGGTACACAAAGCTGTTACTGTTTATCAACAGGCAATATTGCACCCATTTTGTTCTAATGACCCATTAAAATTTCTAAGATATCCTCAAATTATTCCTACCCAACCTCACTTGATGTTCTATGAAATATTTCATAGGATAAAAGCAATCAGAAAGCATCAAGAGGGTGCTAACACACAGTTTTGTGTTTATCTGGTTGTATGTCTGCCTTCTAAGTAAAGTTTGAAGCCTCTTCATAGCTATGTCAATGTCATCCAAGTCTTTTTGGCATCAGTGTCTTACGTGTATGTCTATTATGTTATGGACATACATCCTTGCTTGAATAAGTGAATAACCAGATTTGTAGATAAAAGAAACACTGTTGTGAATGGGACCACTAGTAACTTGGGGCTTTTTTTTCACCATGAAAGAATAGAAACTTGGGGTTTGACGATCTTGAAGGATCAGTATTAGGGGGCTTATGGTGGGGTAACACGCTGCCAGAAAGGTGGTCGTATGATGTAGCCAGACTAGAGATTCATAAAACACAGAATGATAAATGATAAAGATAGAATTGATGAAGTAAAAGAAAATGAAGGTGGTTGCCAGAAGCAGGATGGTCTTGGTGGCTTTTGCCTCAGGGGAGAATCTGTGGGAGGTGCTGAGGGTGTGAACATGTCTCACTTTCTGGCGGTGTCTGTGCAGGAGAAGGACCATGTAGACACTGGCCCCAGCCATGAGTCCCATGTACACGACATCTGGAATAGTCATCAGAATTGTATAACTCAAAGCATAAAATGTTGCGTGCTTTTTAGAAGAAGAGCATAGTCCAAAATTCCAGTTCTTAGTAGCATTGTGGCTGTGCTGAAGGGCCCCTACATGTACAGGAATAAAGATGTTGATCATCAGGTTGGAGATCCAGCAGAGAAAGCAGGAGAAGCCAATGTTCTTCAAAGCTGTGTCTTTGAGCTTCATCCACCGCCCAGTTCTAGGGCTGATGGTGATGGCCTGAAAACTGCTCAACTGGCAAGTAGTGCAGAGAGAAAGGCCTCGGGCTGTTCTGTGGAAATAAGTGACAAGTTTACACCCTATATTTCCCAGGGTGTGTATCACTCCCCAGATAAACATCATCTGAGGGATCCCCTTGAGGAGAAGAAAGAAGAAGTTGGCCACAGCCAGGTTGGTGAGGATCAGGTGTGTGCGCCTGGGTGTCTGGCCAGTGCAGGCTGTGGAGGTGTAGGTTAAGAGAAGAAAGGTGTTCCCCAGGACCCCAGTCCCAGTCTGGAGCACAAACAGTAGCCTCAGAATCAAATCAGCAGTAGTTATTGTCATGGGATCATGGAAGACGTTGTTCAGAAATGACCCTAAAGGTCACAAAGTTAGAACTCAGAGTAATATCACTAGTCCCAGATGTGCTCCAGTATTTCCAGTTCTACAGGGCCTCGTGGGTCCTCACTAATTTATCTTTGTGAGGACAGCAGTTACATTTACAGGGAGGGGATTCCACACCAGTCAGCTCAGAACTTCCACTCAGCGTGGCCAGCCTGGCCTGTTTCATTTATTACACTCACATGACCATGCAGGATGGGACAGTGTTTAGTCTGTTTCCCAAATCCTAAGTGCACATGTCCAGGGCACCATCCACAGGCAATTCTTCATCTGTCACCTAAGGTGTATCTGAAACACCCCCTGTTCCCAGAATTTGTTTTCAGTCCTTGTGTATAGAAAGTTCAGTTGACCTGGATCACTGTTCCTAATAGCTCAGAGCCTACAGTGGGAGACACATATATAAAATATGACCACAGAGAAATGAAAATCATGCCACAGATGAAGGATACACAGGGTGGTATGCAAAAAGGTGTAATATGTTATGGCATTAGTGGCTGTATGGTAATATACAGAAATTTTATTATTTTTTAAATTTAGTAATTTTTCTCCCAAATTATCTAATTAAGTTATATGTGTATCACAAGTAATAAAATAATACAAAGACATATAGAGAAAAGAGTTAATCTACATTCCACCTCTTATTTATTTATCCTACTCCTCTGAGATAACTGTACATCTGAAGTGTGGATTCTTTTTCAGTTTTCTTCATCTTCTTGCAAAATGCGTGTGTTTCAGCAATTACTAATTAACATAGAACTAAATTTGCTGCCTATGTTTAGAAATTTAAAGAATTCTTTCTCATAACTCTTGGGTTAAAGAAAACAATTATACTGTAAATATAGCATTAAGAAGATAATATATACCATGTTTGTGTGAGTCATATAGCGGGAACACAGAATCAGTTCAATATTATAAAGTCTTAAATAAGGCTCAGTATGGTGAGGCTGAGTACATTGGATACTTTTTCCTCTATTCTTGAGATACTTTACTAAGAAGAATGTCAAACTAATTTATGGCTTTCATATGAAAGCTATAACCCAGTTATAACCTAAGAATATGGGGAAGAGGGAGAGGGAGGGAGGGGGACAGATGGAGAGAGCGAGGGTGATTGGTGGGATCACACCTAGGGTGCATCTTACAAGGGTACATGTGAAACTTAGTAAATGTAGAATATAAATGTCTTAACACAATAACTAAGAAAATGCCAGGAAGGCTATGTTAACCAGCGTGATGAAAATATGCCAAACGGTCTATAAAACCAGTGTATGGTGCCCCATGATTGCATTAATGTACACAGCTATGATTTAATAATAATAATAAAAAATAAGGTTCAGTATGGTGATAATAAGAAAATCCGTATGTATGACTGTGTCTATTAATGCTAAAAAAGTGTTTGACAAAACTCAGCAGCATGGATTTACAAAAATATTCAAAGTTATGGGAGTGTGTATATATGTGTGTGTGTATGTATATATTTCCTTTGCTTGATAATGTATGTATATTCTAGAGCTTCACTTGTGCTTTGCTTTATAAAAATGCAGAGGCCCACTCTTTCAATGAATAATTACTATTGTGCTGTAAGTATGAGTCCATGTGAGTAACAAGAGGAAATAAAGCACTCCAAATTGTATAAAAAATCAACATATTGTACCCCACAAATGTGTAAATGTATTCATGATCTATGTGTATATGACTTGATAAAAGGAAAAAAACAACAAATTGCAAAAACAAACAAACAAAAAACTCTGAGAGAAGTAAGACTATTTGAAGAATGTGAGAATATAATAGGAAACCTCTAGAGAATCAATGTTAAAAGTTAACTGAATGAATAGAAGAATTTAGGAATATAAAATGTAGGAAGCTATGAAATTAATGCACAAAAATCAGTAGTCTTTATAACTCAAATAATAATCAGTTCTATGATGAAATTGAATACCCAATCTACAACACCAATCAAAAGATAATGTTTAGGAATAAAACTAGGAAGAAACATAGAAAGTCTTGAGTTATGGGAGTATACATATATACACACACACACATATATATTTCCTTAGCTTGATAATGTGTGTATATTCTAGCACTTCATTTGCTTTATAAAAATGCACAGGCCCAGAAAAAAAGTCTTAAACACCCCAGGAGGACATCAAAGTAGTCCTGGTCAATGGTGGACAGTTCTTATTCCTGGCCAGGATATAAAAATATCATAAAGACATCAGTTCTCCATAAGTTAATGTAAACATTTAATGGACCAAGTCAGTATATCCTCCGCAATCTTTTCTCTGGAACCAGACAAGTTGACCCCCAAAGTTAAATGAAAAATAACCTGTCAAGTTAGGCAGGAAAGAAGATCTGTGAGCTCTGGAGCAGCTCTCCCAGGTACTAGAACACACTACAGAGTCTCCATGTTCAAAGTGTTGCATCTGCACACACACAGATAAGCAGAATAGAAAAGTATCTATAATTTTAAAAGAACTCATCCATATCAGTATTAGAAGAAAACATGGCTGAATTCCTCTATGACTTAGACATGCAGAAAGGCTTTCTAAGTGTGACTGAAAATCAAAAGGCAAGAAAATATTGACAAAATTAACATGAAAGTGAAGAAAATTCTTTCATGGTTAAAACACTGTGAGTGGGCAGCACCTCTAGCTCAGTGGGCAGGGTGCTGGCCACATACACCAGGGCTGGCGGGTTCGAATCAGCTAAACAACAATGACAACTGCAACAAAAATAAAAAATAGCCGGGCATTGTGGCAGATGCCTATAGTCCCAGCTACTTGGGAGGCTCAGGCAAGAGAATTGTTTAAGCCCCCCAAAGTTTGAGTTGCTGTGAGCTGTGATGCCATGGCCCTCTACCGGGGGCAACATAGTGAGACTCTGTCTCAAAAACACCACCACCACCACCACCACCACTGTGAGCAAGCCGTTTCTGCTTCTGGTATAACTGAGCACATCCAATTGAACCAATTTTCCTGCAAATAATAACAACCAGAGACTCTGGACAAAATATAAAACACAACTATCTATAGAGTTCACCAGAGTTCACTAGTGAGTGAGCAGAAGCAGGAAGGTCTGGAGGGAGGTTGGCACTGGGGAGAGAAGGGTGAGTTCTGCACTTTTTAAAATGACTCTGATCCTGAGGGCAGCGGTGGTTGGCACCCCTCAAAATGACTAAAGCTGAAATGGATCCCCATAGTCCCATTGGTTGAAAGAACCAAAGGAAAGGGTTGAGGACAAGTGCAGAGGCTGAGAAGGGGAAAGTGGTGGGAAAAGAGGCTAAAAGGGGGATCGTAAGTTTTAGGTGTGACATTTATCCATGTCTCTGATGCCTGAACGTGCATGTGGATGCCGAGCTGCTCATGTGAGTCTAAAGTAACTGGGCTGAGACTTCAGAATATGGAGTTTGAGTTTAGTCAGATTAATTGTCTGTTGAGAGAGCAATAATCTATGCTCCCACGTTTCTGTCATGAGAATGGAACAGAATCCAGTCTACGGTGAATATCATTGCCCCTATCAGATGATAGCAATGGGGTGAGGAGAAGTCAAGTGTTTTACCCAAAGTGTCACAACTCACTAGTGGTAGGTGAGTGAGCTGCACCCCTAATGTAGGACTGAGGGTCCTGCCTCAGCCAGTCTTTTGCTAGAGAGGAATATTTTCTGTGATACCACCCAAGGTGTCTTCTAGGTTACATTTCCCACCAGGAACTTGCTTTTCCTTTCATGGAACAATTTTAAAACTGACACCAGGAAGAATCACAGGGAAAAAGATCAACCAACCAACCAACCAAGCAAGAACCTTGAGCACTGCAAGTAGCACAGAACTGGACATCAGTTAGAGATGAAAATGAAAATGAAAGAGAATGGGATTGTGAGGGGCAGGTCAGGCACTGGTGTCAGGCACAGTCTGAATGGAAGCTCCTGGCTGCAAAGTGCTGCAAACCTCTGTGTATCCTGAAGGGGATGGACTCACAGACGGTAAGGAGGGAGAAGGATGGAACAGGGAGCCACAGAGGAGGAAGCATGAGAGGGGTGGAGGGAACAGTGGTCAGGCGGAGGGAAATGCAGGTAAGGAAAGGGTGGGATGGAACAATGCTGCTAAGTTGTGTGTCTCTACCTCATTTCTCAATAAGTGGTTCAAGGTCAATTTGAGACAATACCAGTTGACACAGTTTCTTGCTGACTGTCTGTGTGTTGGGCTTTAGTCTTGAGTACAGAACTCTCCTGTATGTGTTAATACGGGATGTCTAGTCTCAATACTCTTATCTTATTTTATGGAATAGTAAATGAGACTCTGATTTACACAACGTTCTGAAGAAGAGAAACTCACCCAAACTATCAGGAAAAAGCTCAGTAGTAGCCTGGTGGCTGGGACGGGTGGGGTGTGAGGGAAGGCTTTGCAAAGGACACAGGGAGTCTGCATGGACAATGGAAATATTCACTGATTTGATACTGGCTGTGGTTTCATGGGTACAGAAGTGTGCAAGAATTCTCAAATGGTACACTTGTCCTTTATACCTCAGTAAAGCTGTATGTAGAGTGGCAATGGGGGAAGACACAGAAAGTCCATAGATTGTCTAAGCTTTGTCAGGGTCCCTCAGCCCCAGTGAAGGGCATGGCAGGCCCCTGACTGGGTGACAGTGGCTCACTGAGCACAGACATCTGCAGCAGGGGCAGTCCCTGGTGCGCGGGGTGTGGCCTGACGCTGTCTCTGTCTCTTTATACTCTCCCGAGACTGCACACACAGTGGGGTTCCTGAGCCCACTCCCCAGAACCCACAAACATCACAGGAGGGAAGAGGAAATCATTCCAGTCACACAGAGACAGGGCAGCATTTGCTGACAGTGGCTGCCAGCTGCATGTCTGTTTTGCTCCAAAGAGATATTCTAGAGTCAGCCAGAAGAGACCACTGAGATCACCTCTGCTAGAGGCTGTGGGGGCAGTGTCACCTGTGTGATGTTCAGAGACACTCTTTCCCTACCCCTGGCTCCTGGACTGAAAGCTAGGACCCAGTCAGGACTCTCAACCCCTCAGCCTGTAGAGGCAGAGGCAGGAAGGTGACAAACTGTTCCTGTGTCCAAAGGCTGGATATTCTGTGTGAGATTAAGCCTTTTACTGGGGAAAAAAGCAGGTGACATCAAAAGTTCTCAATGAACCACACCCACACACTTTCTCAGGTGCCATCCAGGGTCTGAAACCTGCCTGTGAGGGTCACCCCACAGGCAGCATATATGTGTGACGTGTGTGTGTAAGAAGCAGGGACCACACACAGCCAAAGACCCTGAACATTTACCTTGAACTCTAAATACCAAAGTGTCAGGACTGAGTCCAGTTGTCAGGAGTCCAGGTGGTGGACAGTGCCATCTTAAAGGGAAAGAGCAGGGGAGGGCACAGGACCCTCCACCTCAGGCTGGCTTGAGCCTCAGCTATTTCCATCCCTTTGAAGCTGGGTACCCATAACCACTCCCTGCCTGCTATCCAGTCTCTGTCCTCACACTCCCTATCTCCCCTCAGCTCAGAAGTAGCCCAGAGCTTAGGCGAAGCTGTGTTAAGGCCTGATGGAAACTTCTGTCCTGCCCAGCTCCTCACCTGCCCTCTGAGGGTCTGGGGTCTGAACCATTACAAAACACTCACCAGGGAGGATCTCATGGCTGGAACTGGCAGCAGGACCATGGCCATCAGTAGATGCTGGCCATCTGGAGGACCGTGGCCATCAGTAGACACTGGCCATCTGGAGGCCAAGCAGGTGTGGGTATTTTGAGTCCCTGATTTCATCTCCCCCTGGAGCTGCAATTACCATGTCACCTGTGAGGCACTTCTGCAGAGGGACAGTGGACACTTGGGAAGAAGCTGTGAATGTTTGTTCCAGGACAAGTCAGCAGGTCCTGGGGATTATTCAGACATGGACTAATCAGCACAGGTGCAGCTGGGAGGAAAACTTACCTGAGGCCACTGCAGTGAGCTCTGTGCCCAAGGGGGGAAAGAGGGTAGATAAGACCTTCTCAGTGCTGCCCTGGGATGGCCCTACCAGGGGATGCAAAGTGGATTCTCATTTCCAAGTTCTGTTCCCCCTTGGGTTCACAGTGGTGTCATCTGTCATATTCATGTTCCACCCTGAGCTCCGGTGTTTCACTGTTAAGGACACAACCTCTTCCCGGGGTGGGGGTGACCTAGATATTGGAACAGTGTGACATGATGCTATTCTCATATCCTTGCAGGAGCTCTGGGAATTCCTACCAGCCCCCCACACCCCTCAGGCATTCCTAAATTTGTGTTTTGGAACTGTCCTGAGGACAAGGCAGCACAGACAAGAAAAATGACTCCATTTGTCACTTCTGAAAGTGCTTCTACCCTGATTCTGAGTCTCTGCTCTGCATAGTGGTGTAATTCCTGTAGTCCCACTTCCCCTTTCTTTCCTGCTGCTGCCCAGGATTAGTGGATTTTTGGGGGTGTTTCTTTATATACTTTAGCTTATTCTTACTGAAGAATTCTTCAGTAAGATAGCAATAAGTAAGAATTAGAATTCTTACTTATTCTTCTATTTTTTTGGATAAGTCAGTTTAGGTACTATTGACCCCCATCCGTAGAGTAAAATGAAGACATTTTTGTTCTTATGCTACCTTTTCCTTTGCCCCCTTTATCTCTAAATCTATGTAGTCCTATAATTTCTACATTGTCATTGTTTTCATGCTTATATTAGGGTGTGTAATGCAAATTTCAATAATTACATGGTTATTTATGTTAACTGGATTTGATACTTAAGCTCAGTTTTGTTGCTATTATTTATCTGTTTGTCTTTCATGGGTGAAATCATGTTTCAGCAATTTCTTCATGTTCACATGGGTGATATCCCCTCAGTTCTGGTATGCTCTGTGATGGTGAATGTTGATAGTTAACATACTTATTTACTAGAGACCAGTATCATTGTCATATTAAGTCCTCTTCTTCAATGACCAATCTACTTCTTCCTTTATTTTGGTCTTCTGTAAGGCCATTCAGTAAAGTAGATGTTAGTCTTTCAAATTCCCCATGATAATTTTTACTGTCAAAAATGTTCTGCTGGAGCCGCCTGTGGCTCAGTCGGTAAGGCGCCGGCCCCATATACCGAGGGTGATGGGTTCAAACCCGGCCCTGGCCAAACTGCAACCAAAAAATAGCCGGGTGTTGTGGCGGGCGCCTGTAGTCCCAGCTACTCGGGAGGCTGAGGCAAGAGAATCGCTTAAGCCCAGGAGTTGGAGGTTGCTGTGAGCTGTGTGAGGCCACGGCACTCTACCGAGGGCCATAAAGTGAGACTCTTGTCTCTACAAAAAAAAAAAAAAAAAAAAAATGTTCTGCTGAGTGCCAGACACCATGAGAACATTTTATATATTGACTGTGTACCCAGCAATCCTACTGGACGTTTGCATTGTTCTATATGCCTGTCTGTGATTTCTGCTTTCTGTGCCAGGAAATATATTACTTGCAAATAATGACAGTTTTGCTAAAATTTCCCAATTTTAAAACCCATTATGTTTTACTATTTTTGTTCTATGTTGGTGAGGATATTTTGGGACTGTTTAGCAGAAATAGCAATGATGGACGTGTGTACTTCATGGCTGAACAGCTAAGCAACGTATTTAAAGTTCTAACATTAAATGTGATATTAGCTGTAAAGTTTCAGTAGCTAACATTAAAGTTTTAGAAGATTTAAGCATTTTCAAATAAATGTGGATATTTATAAATTTGTTTTGCATCTCATTGATTCTTAGTACTGATATTTGTTATTAATGTTGACAAACTATTAGTATTATTAGATTTGTTATTATGTCAATTATGGGATATTTTCCCCCTTTAACTTCTGAAAAAAGAGTCAGATTAACGACTAACAAAGTTTTAAAGTAAAACATTCCAAGGCACAGTTTATCAAATATTCATAAGTTGAACGTCTGTGCAGTGCAAACACAGCCCAGACTCAGAGCTGGAATGTTGCTGACATCTCAGAAGCCCCGAGTGTCCTTTCTAAGTCACATTTCTTCCATCCCTCCTAAAGACAACTGTCATCATATTTGTAGCCATGGCTTCGTTGTTTTCTTTATACTTTTGCCATTTTTGTATGCATTCCTAGACAATATGGTTGTTTTTAACCTCATTTACAGTAAATAATGATTCACATACTATAAAATGTACATATTTAATAAACAGCTTGATGAATTTGTACATAAGTATATTCCTCTGCAACCACCTATTCTAGCAAGATAGAGTTTATTGGGCGGCGCCTGTGGCTCAGTGAGTAGGGCGCTGGCCCCATATGCCGAGGGTGGCGGGTTCAAACCCAGCCCCGGCCAAACTGCAACAAAAAAATAGCCGGGCGTTGTGGCGGGCGCCTGTAGTCCCAGCTGCTCAGGAGGCTGAGGCAAGAGAATCGCGTAAGCCCAAGAGTTAGAGGTTGCTGTAGCCGTGTGACGCCACGGGACTCTACCCGAGGGCGGTACAGTGAGACTCTGTCTCTACAAAAAAAAAAAAAAGATAGAGTTTATTTCCATCACCACAAAAAGGACCCCCAAACTCCTTCCTGGTCTGTATTTCATCACGACTAGGAACTGAGCTATTGCCCCAAGAGTGTCATCTTTGTAGTGACCAAAGGTGCTGACGACCATTGTAATGTGTTCATGGCGTCTCCACACCCTGCTACGACAGTGAGCTGGTAACACAGGTAAAGTAATGAAAAAGGGAAACAAAGTGTTTTACGAGTTGTCTCTTTAAACGCCCCACCCTTTTTGGGAATTAAAACCTGCATTCCTTCTTGAGACCAGTAATCCAATGGGCAGAAAAATGTTCTTTGTTGATTGTTTTCTAGTATCTTAAACCAGCGGTTGCCGATCCACTACTATCCGTGGCCCGTAGGGTAGAACTGGGAAAAGATGGTTGCAATTGTTTCTTCCTTTCTGAAACATTATGGCCCACTAGCTAAAAGAACAGCCAACACGCTTTCCAGTGGCAGCTCTCACAAAGGTACTCTCCCTCTCTACAGTTGTTGAAATGAGCTAAGGAGCCAGAAGCGAAAGCCTACGGACCAGAATCGGGGACTCGGTTCCCTTCCGGTTTCCACTGCGTCTGCGCAGTACCTGGCGATGCGGGGCAGTCAGAGCAAGGAGCGGAAGTGGGAAGCAAGCCGAATGTAGCAGGAGCCAGCGGAAGTTCGCTGGAGTACATTTTACCGTTAGGTTTCGGTTTCCACAAACCGCTCTAGAATCTGCCATCATAGGAATCTGTGACTTGGGGATATGTTGGTTTATGTGTGAACGTTTTTTTTTTTTTTTAAGAGAGGGGGTCTTGCTCTTGCTCATGCTGGTCTCGCACCCTGAGCTCAGGCAATCCACCGGCCTGGGCCTCCCAGAGTGCTGGGATTACAGGCGTGAGCCGCCGGGCCCTGCACGTGTGAAGAGGGTTATCTGGAGTTGGGTATAGGTGGTTTCTGACCAGGCGAGGTGGCTTATGCCTGTAAGGCCAACAATTTGGGTGGGACACGGGGAAGGATCACTTGAGGCTAGCAGTGTAAGACCAGCCTGGGCAACATATCAAGACTCAGTCTCTACAAAATATTTTAAAAATTAATCACCATGTACAAAGGCAGGGCGACATGGGAGGATCACTTCAGCCCAGGAGATCAAGGCTGCCCTGGTCTATGATCTCACCACTGTGCTCTAGCCTGGAGGACAGATCAGCACCTTGTACCCACTTCACCCCCCAAAAAGGCCAGGGATGTGGCTCATCCCTGTAAATGTAGCACTCTGGCAGGAGGATTGCTTTAGCCCAGGACATTGATTTCAGCCTTACCATACTCTTTAAAAAAAGGAATACTATGCAGCCTTAAAGAAAGATGGAGACTTTACCTCCTTCATGTTTACATGGATGGAGCTGGAACATATTCTTCTTAGTAAAGTATCCCAAGAATGGAAGAAAAAATACCCAATGTACACAGCCCTACTATGAAACTAATTTGGGACTCTCACATGAAAGCTATAACCCAGCTACAACTTAACAATAGGGGGAAGTGGGAAAGGGGGTGGGTGGGTAGAGGGAGGGGAATCGGTGGGATCACACCTGTGGTGCATATTATAGGGGTATTTGCGAAACTTGGTAAATGTAGAATGTAAATGTTTTGGCACAGTAACTGAGATAACGCCGGAAAGGCTATGTTAACCACTGTGATAAAAATGTGTCAAATGGTTTATGAAGTGAGTGTATGATGCCCCATAATCATATCATTGTATACAGTTATGATTTAATAAAAAAATAAAAAAAAAACCATACTCTTTAAAAAAAAATTAAAATAATTTTTAAAAAGAATGAAAACAAATCACCAATAATAATGTAAAAGTGTATTACTATTATACATAGAAGGTGGAATAATTACCAAAACTAATAAAACAACAAATTGGAACATACACACTCCTATACACTGTACTATAAAAAATTTAAATATACTCTCAAAACTTCCCCTCCAAACCTCTAGCCCTAGATGGCTTACAATGGTCTTGCAAAAATGTAAGAAAGAAATAACATTCATGTATAAATTCATCCAGAGAATAGAAAAGAAGACTTTTCCAGCTTCTTTTAGGAAGTCAGCTTAACCTGATACAGACATCACAAGAAATAAACATAACTATAAAAATACTAGAAGAATGTGCAAGGAAAATGCTCGAAGAAATTGGCCTGGGAAAATACGTTATGAGGCAGACCCCCCTGGCAATTGATGCAACACCAAAAATACATTACTGGGATCTGATCAAACTAAGAAGCTTCCACACAGCCAAGAGCATAGTAAGTAAAGCAAACAGACAGCCTTCAGAATGGGAGATTTTTGTAGATTATGTTTCTGAAAGGTCTGATAATGAGAATCCACAGAGAACTCAAACTAATTAATAAGAAAAGAACATAAAAGAACATAATTAATAAGAAAAGAACAAATAATCCCATTTCTTCTTGAGCAAGAGACTTGAATAGAAGCTTCTCTGAAGAAGATAGGCGCATGGCCTACAAACACATGAAAAAATGCCCATCATGTTTAATCATTAGACAAATGCAAATCGAAACCTCTTTGAGATATCATCTAACTCCAGTAAGATTATCCCGCATAAGAAAATATGAAAATTACATGGATAGAGAAGGGAATACTTCTACACTGCTGGTGGAAATACAAACTAATACAGCACTTTTGAAAAAAAGTTTGGAGAATACTCAAGGAACTAAAAGTAGACCTACTATTTGATCCTGCATTTCCTCTACTAGGTATATACCTGGATGATCAAAAATAATTTTACAACAAAGACATTGCACCAGAAAGTTTATTGCAGCCCAATTCATAATTGCCAAGTCACGGAAGCAGCTCAAGTGCCCATCAACTCATGAATGGATTAACAAATTGTGGTTTATGTACACCATGGAATACTATGCAGCCATAAAAAATGGAGACTTTACATCTTTTATGTTTACCTGGATGGATCTGGAACATATTCTTCTTAGTAAAGTATCTCAAGAATGAAATAAAAAGTATCCAGTGTACTCAATACTACTATGAAACCAACATATGATCACCTACACATTCATATGAATGATAAAACATAACTATAGCCCAGAAAGAAGGTGGGACGAGGAGAGAGTGGGGAGGGGAGGTGGGGGCTGGGAGGAGGGTATTTGGTGGGACCTCACCTAATATGCATAATACAATGGTACATTTCAAAATAATTAAGAATACAGTATAAATGTCTTAGCATAACAAATAAGCAAGTGAGGTGATGGTTACGTTAAGTGGTTCGATGTAAGCATTCCACATTGTTTATCAATTCAGCACATTGTATCCCATAAATGCATTAATGTACATAGTCATGATTTAATAAAAAAGGAAAAAATTAAAGATAAATTAATCAATATCACTCTCATTAAAAATAAGTGCATGTATTTGAAGCTAAATATTGAAAACTCAAATCTAGCAATATATAAAATGTATTTATGTGTGTATATCACAACCAGAATGATTTAAGATAGACATTTAACATTCAAAAATTTATCAATCATTTGATCATTTTTGATCAATTGTTCCACATTAAAAAAAAGAAAGCAAATCTTTGACTATGAAGGCAGAAAAAATCATTTTAAACTATGTTAGTAAGATATGAATGACATATAAAAAGCTGTACATATTTAATGCGCATATTTCAATGAGTTGGGAATAAGTATACTTTTATGCAACCACTACCACCATCAAGCCCATAAATGCATCTATCACCTCGCAAAGTTTCCTCCTGTCCTCTTTATATATATTATTGCTTTGTGTGTTTTCTGTGGTAAGAGCAGTTCACATAAACATATTTAAATTGTGAGAGTTGGGATTCATGAGCTGATAAGTTGCAGATGAGATTTGGGGCTTTGAATTGATGCTGTGATGAGTTGACACTTTTGGAGATGCTGAGATGTTGAGATGTGGGAATTAAGGGGATCTTTGGAGGTGAGTGTGTGGACTGTTATGGGCAGTCCAATGGTCCCTCAAAGGAATACATATCCTATTCCCTGGAATGTGTGAGTACATTACATTCCATAGCAAAGGGGAATTAGCTGGCAGATAAAATTATGGAGTGGGAAGGGAGGGGAGGAGGGAGGTTTGGTAGAGGGACGGTAAACAGTGGGACCACACCTATGGAGGCATATTGTAAGGGTACAAGTCAAATCTATCAAGTGTAGAACATAAATGTCTTAACACAATAATCAAGTAATTGAGGCAAAAGCTGTATTAGTTAGTTTGATGTAAGCACATCAAATTGTATTAAAAAAAACACATTGTACCCACATATGCATAAATGTATTCATGATCTATGTGTATATGACTTAATAAAAAAATTAAAGTTGTTAATAATTGATCTTAGAATAGGGCGACATTCTTGGATTGTCTCAATAGATACAATGAGCTTCAATGTAGAAGGAGGAGGCTTAAAAGTCAGTGTTACAGGAGTTTGAGGTGAGAAAGCCTCATTGGTCATGGGCTGAGGCCATGAACCAGAAAATGAGTTTCTAGGAGCTGTAAAAGGCAAGAAAATTGATTCTTCTCTAAAGCCTCCAGAAAGGAACACTCCTTGAAATTATTATTATTGAGTCCTATTTTGGACTTCGGACCTTCAAAACTGTAAGATAATAAATTGCTGTCATGTTGAAGCCACTGAATTTCTGGCAATTTGTTACAGTGGCAACAAAAAATTAATACACCTGAATCTAGCAAATCAACTTCTTCCCATTAATTTTTTTTTAATTGTTGGGGATTCATTGAGGGTACAATAAGCCAGGTTATTCTGATTGCATTTGTTAGGTAAAGTCCCTCTGGCAATCGTGTCTTGCCCCCAGAAGGTGTGGCACACACCAAGGCCCCAACCACCTCCCTCCTTTCCTCTCTCTGCTCTTCCTTTCCCCACCCCTCCCTCCTTCTTTCTCTCTCTGCTCTCCCCTTCCCCTACCCCCACCATGACCTTAATCGACATTAATTGTCCTCATATCAAAATTGAGTACATAGGATTCATGCTTCTCCATCCTTGTGATGCTTTACTAAGAATAATGTCTTCCACTTCCATCCAGGTTAATATGAAGGATGTAAAGTCTCTATTTTTTTTAATGGCTGAATAGTATTCCATGGTGTACATGTACCACAGCTTGTTAATCCATTCCTGGGTTGGTGGGCATTTAGGCTGTTTCCACATTTTGGCAATTGTAAATTGAGCTGCAATAAACAGTCTAGGACAAGTGTCCTTATGATAAAAAGATTTTTTTCCTTCTGGATAGATGCCCAGTAATGGGATTGCAGGATCAAATGGAGGTCTAGCTTGAGTGCTTTGAGGTTTCTCCATACTTCCTTCCAAAAGGGTTGTACTAGTTTGCAGTCCCACCAGCAGTGTAAAAGTGTTCCCTTCTCTCCACATCCATGCCAGCATCTGCAGTTTTGAGATTTTGTGATGTGGGCCATTCTCACTGGGGTTAGATGGTATCTCAGGGTGGTTTTGATTTGCATTTCTCTAATAGATAGGGATGATGAACTTTTTTTATATGTTTGTTAGCCATTCATCTGTCTTCTTTAGAGAAGGTTCTATTCATCTCTCTCGCCCGTTGATATATGGGATTGTTGGCTTTTTTCATGTGGATTAATTTGAGTTCTCTATAGATCCTAGTTATCAAGCTTTTGTCTGATTCAAAATATGCAAATATCCTTTCCCATTGTGTAGGTTGCCTCTTTGCTTTGGTTATTGTCTCCTTACTGTACAGAAGCTTTTCAGTTTAATGAAGTCCCATTTGTTTATTTTTGTTGTTGTTGCAATTGCCATGGCAGTCTTCTTCATGAAGTCTTTCCCAGGCCAATATCTTCCAGTGTTTTTCCTATGCTTTCTTTGAGGATTTTTATTGTTTCATGCCTTAAATTTAAGTCCTTTATCCATCTTGAATCCATTTTTGTGAGTGGAGAAAGGTGTGGGTCCAGTTTCAGTCTTTTACATATGGATATCCAGATCTCCCAACACCATTTATTGAGTAGGAAGTCTTTCCCCCAAGATATATTCTTGTTTGGTTTATCAAAGATTAGGTGGTTGTAAGATGTTAGTTTCATTTCCTGGTTTTCTATTTGATTCCAAGTATCTATGTCTCTATTTTTGTGCCAGTACCATGCTGTCTTGACCACTATGGCTTTGTAGTACAGCCTAAAATCTGGTATGGTGATGCCCCCCAGCTTTATTTTTATTACTAGGAAATGCCTTAGCTATAAGGGTTTTTTATGGTTCTAAACAAAACGCAGAATCATTTTATCCAAATCTTGAAAGTACGATGTTGGTATTTTAATAGGAATGGCATTCAGTAGGTAGATTGCTTTGGGCAGTATAGACATTTTTACAATGTTGATTCTTCCCATCCATGAGCATGGTATGTTCTTCCATTTGTTAATTTCCTCTGCTATTTCCTTTCTGAGGATTTCATAATTTTCTTTATAGAGGTCCTTCACCTCCTTCATTAGGTATATTCCTAGGTATTTCATTTTCTTTGAAACTATGGTGAAGGGAGTTGTGTCCTTAGTTAGCTTCTCATCTTGACTGTTATTGGTGTATACAAAGGCTACTGACTTGTGGACCTTGATTTTATATCCTGAAACATTACTGTATTTTTCGATGACTTCTCGGAGTCTTATGGTTGAGTCTTTGGGGTTCTCTAAGTATAAGATCATGTCATCAGCAAAGAGGGAGAGTTTGACTTCCTCTGCTCCTATTTGGATTGCCTTTATTTCCTTGTCTTGCCTAATTGTATTGGCTAGAACTTCCAGCCTTATGTTGAATAGTAAAGGTGACAGAGGACAACCTTGTCTGGTTCCAGTTCTAAGAGGAAAAGCTTTCAGTTTTACTCCATTTAGTAAAATATTAGCTGTGGGTTTGTCATAAATAGCTTCAATCAGTTTTAGAAATGTGCCACCTGTGCCTATACTCTTCAGTGTTCTAATTAGAAAAGGATGCTGGATTTTATCAAATGCTTTTTCTGCATCTATTGAGAGGATCATATGATCTTTATTTTTGCCTCTGTTAATATGGTGGATAACGTTTATGGGCTTGCGTATGTTAAACCAGCCTTGCATCCCTGGGATGAAACCTACTTGATCATGATGTATGACTTTTTTGATGATAAGCTGTAATCTATTGGCTAGGATTTTGTTGAGAACTTTTGCATCTATATTCATGAGTGAGATTGGTCTGAAATTCTCCCTTTTGCTTGGGTCTTTTCCTGGTTTTGGTATCAGGGTGATGTTTGCTTCATAGAATGTGTTGGGGAAGATTCCTTCTTCCTCAGTTTTTTGGAATAATTTCTGCAGTACAGGAATAAGCTCTTCCTTGAAGGTTTGATAGAATTCTGGTGTGAAGCCATCTGGATCAGGGCATTTTTTGGTTGGAAGCTTTTTTATTGTTTCTTTGATCTCAGTGCTTGAAATTGGTCCATTCAGGAGCTCTATTTCTTCCTGGCTAAGTCTAGGGAGAGGGTGTGATTCCAAATATTGATCCATTTCCTTCACATTGTCAAATTTCTGGGCATAGGGTTTCTGGTAGTATTCAGAGATGATCTCTTGTATCTCTGTGGGATCAGTTGTTATTTCCCCTTTATCATTTCTGATTGAGGTTACTAGAGATTTTACTTTTCTATTTCTCGTTAGTCTGGCCAATGGTTTATCTATTTTATTATTTTTTTCAAACAACCAACTCCTTGTTTCATTAGTTTTCTGAATGATTCTTTTGTTTTCAATTTCATTGATCTCTGATTTGATTTTGGATATTCCTTTTCTTCTACTGGGTTTAGGCTTAGATTATTCTTCTTTTTCCAATTCCATAAGATGGCTTGCGAGTTTGTTGATGTGCTCTCTTTCTGTTTTTCAAATTTAGGCATCTAAAGTGATAAATTTTCCTCTCAAAACTGCTTTTGCAGTATCCCATAGGTTTTGGTAGCTTGTGTCTTCATTGTTGTTATGTTCAAGGAAGTTAACGATTTCCTGTTTTATTTTTTCCTGCACCCATCTGTTATTGAACAGAAGGTTGTTTAATTTGCATGCCTTTGTGTGGGGTCAAACGTTTTTGTTAGAGTTGAGTTCCACCTTTTGTGCCTTATGGTCTGAGAAGATACAACGTAAAATTTGAATTATTTTTATTCTGTTGATATTTGTTTTGTGTCCCAGGATATCATCAATTTTGGAGAATGTTCCATGGGGTGATGAGAAGAATGTATATTCTTTATCTTTGGGATGGAGTGTTCCATATGCGTCTATCATATAGAGTTGTTCTAGGGTCTCATTTAAATCTCTTTTATCTGTGTTTAATTTCTGTTTAGAGGATCTGTCCAGCTCTGTAAGAGGAGTGTTAAGGTCCCCTGTTATTATGGTATTATCAGATATCATATTGCTCAGACTGAGTAAGGTCTGTTTCAAGAATCTGGGAGCATTTAAATTGGGTGCATAAATATTTAGAATTGAAACATCTTCTTGTTGTATTTTTCTTTTGACTAATATAAAGTGACCATCTTTGTGTTTTTTGACTTTAGTTGCTTTAAATCCACATGTATCTGAAAATAAGATTGCAACTCCTCTTTTCTTCTGAATTCCATTTGCCTGAAAAACTGTCTTCCGACCCTTGACTCGGAGCTTTAATTTGTCTTTTGAAGTCAGGTGTGTTTCTTGCAGACAGCAAATGGATGGCTTGTGTTTTTTAATCCAGTCAACCAATCTATGTCTCTTCAGTGGGGAATTCAAGCCATTAACATTTATTGAGATAACTGATAAGTGTGGTAATATTCTATTCATCTTATTTTGTGAGAGTCCATTGCTTAGTTTTATCTTTTGCATCAGTGTGGAAGTTAGGTTCTGTCCTTTAATTTCTGAGTTCTTACTTTGCTGCTGATCCATTGTGATGGTCAGTGTGTAGAACAGGTTGAAGTATTTCCTGTAGAGCTGGTCTTCTTGTGGTGAATTTCCTCAATATTTGTATATCTGTAAATGATTTGATTTCTCCATCAATTTTAAAGCTTAGCTTAGCAGGGTATAGAATTCTGGGCTGGAAATTGTTCTGTTTAAGTAGATTAAAGGTAGATGACCACTGTCTTCTTGCTTGAAAAGTTTCATTAGAGAAGTCTGCAGTCACTCTGATGGATTTGCCCCTGTAGGTCAACTGGCGTTTACTGCTGGCAGCTTGTAGAATCTTTTCTTTGGTCTTGACTTTGGACAGGTTCATCACAATGTGTCTTGGAGAAGCTCGGTTAGAGTTGAGGTGACCTGGGGTCCGATATTCCTCTGAAAGGTGTGTGTCAGAATCTTTGGTGATATTTGGGAAATTTTCCTTTATAATATTCTCTTGTATGGCTTCCATTCCTCTGGGGCATTCTTCTTCTCCTTCTGGGATTCCTATAACTCGTATGTTGGAACACTTCATAAAGTCCCATAATTCTGACAGTGAACGTTCTGCTTTCTCTCTCTTCTTTTCTGCCTCTTTAACTATCTGAATTATCTCAAGAACTTTGTCCTCTACCTCTGAAATTCTTTCTTCTGTATGGTCTAACCTGTTGCTGATACTTTCCATTGTGTCTTTCAGTTCCCTAATTGACTGCTTCAGTTCCTTCAGCTCTGCTAAATCCTTTCTATATTCTTCATATCGTTCATCTCTTATTTGATTCTGTTTTTGGATTTCCTTTTGGTTATTTTCCACTTTATCAGCTGTTTCCTTTATTCTTTCCATCATTTCCTTCATTGTTTTCATCATGTGTATTCTAAATTCCCTTTCTGTCATTCCTAACATTTCTTTATAGGTGGAATCCTCTGCAGTAGCTACCTCATGGTCCCTTGGAGGGGTTGCTCTGGACTCGTTCTTCATGCTGCCAGGACTTTTCTGCTGATTCTTCCTCATGAGTGATTTCTTTTATCTGTTTCCTTGCCCTAATTTTCCTTTCACTTCCTCTTGCTCTTTACGTTCCCATGTTTGTGGACTAAGGTTTCGATGAGTCCTTTTGGGACAGGACCAGAAGGATGAGAAGGTTGAAGAGTAAGAAGGGATAAAAGAAAGATAAAAAAGAAAGAAAAGAAAATAGAGAAAGGAGAGGGGGTGGGTAAAAGGGAATATTGATAAAAATAAGAGAGGCACAGAAAGAGGGAGAGAGAGCAATATAGGTGTACAGTAGAGTACTTTGACACAACCTTAAAAAAACCTCAACCTCTGGGGGTGCCAAGTTGGTGGTTCCCTTGAGGTCAGCAACTCTTTGCTAACCTGATCAGACCCAGTACCCCACCTTCACCAAGTAGAGAGGAAAGACAAAAATGCTATAAATCAAATCAAAACAAGCAAACAGAAAACTTTACTGGATGAAATTGGGTGAAAAACCAAATAATAGGGGTAGAAACACTAGCAAAAATGAAGTTCTAATTATTGAAAAAGGCAGCAATGGGAAATTGTATTTAAACTAGAAAACTGGAGAAAAAAAGAAAAGAAAAAATCTGGACAGAAAAGGTTGAAATGAAAAAACAAAACAACAACAACAAAATAAACAAACAAACAAACAACAACAACAAAATAACCAAAAACAAAGCAGTATATATATATATCTTGTTGAATATCGTCTGGGCAACAGGTGGTCTTCTGGGGTATGAGATGTTAATCACAATGCTGATATGACTGGAGGGCTCCACTGATTTCTCAAACCCCTCAAGGTGGAGACCCTAAATCTCACTTTAGCCCTCTTAAAAGGCACTTTAAACTTCTAAACTTGGCTAAGCAGAAGCTTTCCCAGGAAAGTGCTTGTTGCTGGGATCACTGCTGAAGTGGCTATCCATTTACCCATTGTGCCAAAACTGGTCTCACTCTGCCCTTGAGGGTTAAGGCTGTAAGGTGGCTCAGTCCCCGCCTTTAGGCTGTTCAGTCACTAGGTTACTAGCTCCCACCCAATCCTTGCTCTGCAACCCTGAGGGCGGAGCTTGCCAGGGCAGTTCTCTCACAATGGCTCCCTGTGGCCCAGAGCCCAACACTATTAGCTCTGTCCAGCTCAGCGGCTCAGTCTGGGGCCCTAGACAACACCCAAAGTTCTCCACACTCCTGCTCAAGCTCTCCCCATGGCAGTTCAACTGAGTGCCAAGTCCAAAAACACTAAAACAGTTCAAAGTTAAGGCCTTTCCGGTTTGTAGTCTCACTGCTACTGTAGTTACAGCTGCCAGCAGGATTAGACCGATCGAGCACACACAACCACTTGCCAGTTTTCCACTGTTTTTGTCCTCCTCTTGGGGTCCAGAAGTCCCTTGCTGACTCCTTGTATCCTCAAAGGGATGATTATAGGCAGATCCCACCAGCCAGAGATGCCTGGAGTCTTATCTCCCTGGACTCACGGTGCCCAGTTGCAGGGAAGCTGTTACTCGGCTGCCATCTTGCTCTCACTCCTCTCCCCATTAATTTTGGGGGAAGGATTATCAGTTGTGGGGGAAGCTGATCTAGAATAAAAAGAGCTGTAACAACCAAACCTAATATGTGGTTATTAACTATATCCTGGCTTGACATGCTTTTTGCAAAAGACACTTTGGGGAATTATTAAGGAAGTTGAATACAGATCGGGCAGTATATGATATTAAGGAATTACTGTTTTTGTTATGTCTCATGGTAACTGAAGCCATGAAATGTTCTCTGCAGTGAGATCTGAGGTGAAAGGCCTGGAGAGTGAGGTGGGGGGAGGGAGGGAGTCAGGAAGGGAGAGAGACAGACAGACAGACAGACACAGAGAGGTGGTGCTAACAGGGGAATCAGTCACATCTCAGCCCAGAATCATAACATGCAAGCTCTCCACTGCTGCCCCCCAACCTTGCCTGTGCCAAACCTCCTCGAATGAAAGTCACTGGCCATCAGGAAGGGAAATGTGGTCGTCCAGAATGACCTCAGCACATGGAAAACTGGGAGACTGGAGCCAGGGGCTGATATGCAGACTGATACAGCCTTTGCCTCACTACCTAGCCATAAGCCTGGACATGAAGCTGTGTCCACCTAGATGAAGAAGCCCCTTTTCCTAACCTTGGTCTAGAGGACACAGAGAAGGATCTTGGTACTTAGGAACGCCATGGGGAATCCAGAGAGGGAGATTTTAGGATCTGGGGCTACCTACTTCACCTTAGCCTGTATTTTCTGCCTTTTGGGTTTGTCTCACATTTGATTTCCCTACACTGTCTCTCCTCTCTGACCACTAGTCTCCATCCTCCTCTTCCTCTCAGCACCTCTGGTAGGCATGTGACATTGAGTGGCCCATCATTGGTCCAAGGAGGATACAGGCTGGGTTCTCCTCAGCTCTGCCTTCCAACATCAGAGAGTCACTGGGACTAGACCAGAGAAAGGAGACTGCTTAGAAACTGTAACATCAATAGGTGCCTTTGTGGACCACCATCACTGAGCTCAGAGGGAGGGTGTCCTGAAACATCCTAGCTTTGTACCCTGTTGGCAGGAGCTGCAGCCAACCAGCATCACCCTCCTTGGACAGATGGAATGAGTCAAAGAATATGTAGGGATTTGTTCTTAGGATACTTCAGCACGGAATCTGGCTGGACCAAAATTTTTGGTTTCTATCAGAGATATTTAACAAAGGGATTGAAATAATTTTTTTTTCTCCTTTTTTTTTTTTATTGTTGGGGATTCATTGAGGGTACAATAAGCCAGGTTACACTGATTGCAATTGTTAGGTAAAGTCCCTCTTGCAATCATGTCTTGCCCCCATAAAGTGTGACACACACTAAGGCCCCACCCTCCTCCTTCCATCCCTCTTTCTGCTTCCCCCCCCATAACCTTAATTGTCATTAATTGTCCTCATATCAAGATTGAGTACATAGGATTCATGCTTCTCCATTTTTGTGATGCTTTACTAAGAATAATGTCTTCCACTTCCATCCAGGTTAATACGAAGGATGTAAAGTCTCCATTTTTTTTTAATAGCTGAATAGTATTCCATGGTATACATATACCACAGCTTGTTAATCCATTCCTGGGTTGGTGGGCATTTAGGCTGTTTCCAGATTTTGGCAATGGTAAATTGAGCTGCAATAAACAGTCTAGTTCAAGTGTCCTTATGATAAAAGGATTTTTTTCCTTCTGGGTAGATGCCCAGTAATGGGATTGCAGGATCGAATGGGAGGTCTAGGTTGAGTGCTTTGAGGTTTCTCCATACTTCCTTCCAGAAAGGTTGTACTAGTTTGCAGTCCCACCAGCAGTGCAAAAGTGTTCCCTTCTCTCCACATCCACGCCAGCATCTGCAGTTTTCAGATTTTGTGATGTGGGCCATTCTCACTGGGGTTAGATGATATCTCAGGGTTGTTTTGATTTGCATTTCTCTAATATATAGAGATGATGAACATTTTTTCATGTGTTTGTTAGCCATTCGTCTGTCGTCTTTAGAGAAAGTTCTATTCATGTCTCTTGCCCATTGATATAAGGGATTGTTGGCTTTTTTAATGTGGATTAATTTGAGTTCTCTATAGATCCTGGTTATCAAGCTTTTGTCTGATTGAAAATATGCAAATATCCTTTCCCATTGTGTACGTTGTCTCTTTGCTTTGGTTATTGTCTCCTTAGCTGTACAGAAGCTTTTCAGTTTAATGAAGTCCCATTTGTTTATTTTTGTTGTTGTTGCAATTGCCATGGCAGTCTTCTTCATGAAGTCTTTCCCCAGGCCAATATCTTCCAGTGTTTTTCCTATGCTTTCTTGGAGGATTTTTATTGTTTCCTGCCTTAAATTTAAGTCCTTTATCCATCTTGAATGAATTTTTGTGAGTGGGGAAAGGTGTGGGTCCAGTTTCAGTCTTTTACATGTAGACATCCAGTTCTCCCAACACCATTTATTGAATAGGGAGTCTTTCCCCCAAGGTGTGTTCTTGTTTGGTTTATCAAAGATTAGGTGGTTGTAAGATGTTAGTTTCATTTCTTGGTTTTCAATTCGATTCCAAGTGTCTATGTCTCTGTTTTTGTGCCAGTACCATGCTGTCTTGACCACTATGGCTTTGTAGTACAGCCTAAAATCTGGTATGGTGATGCCTCCAGCTTTATTTTTATTACTAGGAACTGCCTTAGCTATAAGGGTTTTTTATGGTTCTAAACAAAACGCAGAATCATTTTTTCCAAATCTTGAAAGTACGATGTTGGTATTTTAATAGGAATGGCATTGAGTAGGTAGATTGCTTTAGGCAGTATAGACATTTTTACAATGTTGATTCTTCCCATCCATGAGCATGGTATGTTCTTCCATTTGTTAATTTCCTCTGCTATTTCCTTTCTGAGGATTTCATAATTTTCTTTATAGAGGTCCTTCACCTCCTTCATTAGGTATATTCCTGGGTATTTCATTTTCTTTGAAACTATGGTGAAGGGAGTTGTGTCCTTAGTTAGCTTCTCATCTTGACTGTTATTGGTGTATACAAAGGCTACTGACTTGTGGACCTTGATTTTATATCCTGAAACATTACTGTATTTTTCGATGACTTCTCGGAGTCTTATGGTTGAGTCTTTGGGGTTCTCTAAGTATAAGATCATGTCATCAGCAAAGAGGGAGAGTTTGACTTCCTCTGCTCCTATTTGGATTGCCTTTATTTCCTTGTCTTGCCTAATTGTATTGGCTAGAACTTCCAGCCTTATGTTGAATAGTAAAGGTGACAGAGGACAACCTTGTCTGGTTCCAGTTCTAAGAGGAAAAGCTTTCAGTTTTACTCCATTCAGTAGAATATTGGCTGTGGGTTTGTCATAAATAGCTTCAATCAGTTTTAGAAATGGGCCACCTGTGCCTATACTCTTCAGTGTTCTAATTAGAAAAGGATGCTGGATTTTATCAAATGCTTTTTCTGCATCTATTGAGAGGATCATATGATCTTTATTTTTGCCTCTGTTAATATGGTGGATAACGTTTATGGACTTGCGTATGTTAAACCAGCCTTGCATCCCTGGGATGAAGCCTACTTGATCATGATCAATGACTTTTTTGATGATAAGCTGTAATCTATTGGCTAGGATTTTGTTGAGAATTTTTGCATCTATATTCATGAGTGAGATTGGTGTGAAATTCTCCTTTTTGTTTGGGTCTTTTCCTGGTTTTGGTATCAGGGTGATGTTTGCTTCATAGAATGTGTTGGGGAAGATTCCTTCTTCCTCAGTTTTTTGGAATAATTTCTGCAGTACAGGAATAAGCTCTTCCTTGAAGGTTTGATAGAATTCTGGAGTGAAGCCATCTGGACCAGGGCATTTTTTAGTTGGAAGCTTTTTTATTGTTTCTTTGATCTCAGTGCTTGAAATTGGTCTGTTCAGGAGCTCTATTTCTTCCTGGCTAAGTCTAGGGAGAGGGTGTGATTCCAAATATTGATCCATTTCCTTCACATTGTCAAATTTCTGGGCATAGAGTTTCTGGTAGTATTCAGAGATGATCTCTTGTATCTCTGTGGGATCAGTTGTTATTTACCCTTTATCGTTTCTGATTGAGGTTACTAGAGATTTTACTTTTCTATTTCTCATTAGTCTGGCCAATGGTTTATCTATTTTATTTATTTTTTCAAAAAACCAACTCCTTGTTTCATTAATTTTCTGAACGATTCTTTTGTTTTCAATTTCATTGATCTCTGATTTGATTTTGGATATTTCTTTTCTTCTACTGAGTTTAGGCTTAGATTGTTCTTCTTTTTCCAATTCCATAAGATCTCTTGTGAGATTGTTGATGTGCTCTCTTTCTGTTTTTCGAATGTAGGCATCTAAAGCGATGAATTTTCCTCTCAACACTGCTTTTGCAGTATCCCACAGGTTTTGGTAGCTTGTGTCTTCATTGTTGTTATGCTCAAGGAAGTTAATGATTTCCTGTTTTATTTCTTCCTGCACCCATCTGTTATTCAACAGAAGATTGTTTAATTTCCATGCCTTTGGGTGGGGTTGAACATTTTTGTTAGAGTTGAGTTCCACCTTTAGTGCCTTATGGTCTGAAAAGATACAAGGTAAAATTTCAATTCTTTTGATTCTGTTGATATTTGTTTTGTGTCCCAGGATATGATCAATTTTGGAGAATGTTCCATGGGGTGATGAGAAGAATGTACATTCTTTATCTTTGGGGTGGAGTGTTCTATATGCATCTATCAAGCATAGTTGTTCTAGGGTCACATTTAAATCTCTTACATCTTTGTTTAATTTCTGTTTAGAGGATCTGTCCAGCTCTGTAAGAGGTGTGTTAAAGTCCCCTGTTATGATGGTATTATCAGATATCATATTGCTCAGACTGAGTAAGGTCTGCTTCAAGAATCTGGGAGCATTTAAATTGGGTGCATAAATATTTAGAATTGAAATGTCTTCTTGTTGTAGTTTTCCCTTGACCAATATAAAGTGACCATCTTTGTCTCTTTTGACTTTAGTTGCTTTAAATCCACATGTATCTGAAAATAAGATTGCAACTCCTCTTTTCTTCTGAATTCCATTTGCCTGAAAAATTGTCTTCCAACCCTTGACTCGGAGCTTTAATTTGTCTTTTGAAGCCAGGTGTGTTTCTTGCAGACAGCAAATGGATGGCTTGTGTTTTTTAATCCAGTCAGCCAATCTATGTCTCTTCAGTGGGGAATTCAAGCCATTAACATTTATTGAGATAATTGATAAGTGTGGTAGTATTCTATTCGTCTTATTTGGTGAGAGTCCATTGCTTAGTTTTATCTTTTGCATCAGTGTGGAGGTTAGGTTCTGTCCTTTGATTTCTGAGTTCTTTCTTTGCTGCTGATCCATTGTGGTGGTCAGTGTGCAGAACAGGTTGAAGTATTTCCTGTAGAGCTGGTCTTGTTGTGGCGAATTTCCTCAATGATTGTATATCCGTAAATGATTTGATTTCTCCGTCAATTTTGAAGCTTAGCTTAGCAGGGTACAGAATTCTGGGCTGAAAATTGTTCTGTTTAAGTAGATGAAACTTAGATGACCATTGTCTTCTTGCTTGGAAAGTATCATTAGAGAAGTCTGCGGCAACTCTGATGGATTTGCCCCTGTAGGTCAACTGGCGCTTACTCCTGGCAGCTTGCAGAATCTTTTCTTTTGTCTTGACTTTGGACAGGTTCATCACAATGTGTCTTGGAGAAACTCGGTTAGAGTTGAGGCGACCCGGGGTCCGATATCCCTCGGAAAGCAGTGTGTCAGAATGTTTGGTGATGTTTGGGAAATTTTCTTTTATAATATTTTCTAGTATGGCTTCCATTCCTCTGGGGCATTCTTCTTCCCCTTCTGGAATTTCTATAACTCGTATGTTGGAACGCTTCATAAAGTCCCATAATTCTGACAGTGAACGTTCTGCCTTCTCTCTCTTCTTTTCTGCCTCTTTTACTGTCTGAGTGATCTCAAGAACTTTGTCTTCTACCTCTGAAATTCTTTCTTCTGCATGGTCTAACCTGTTGCTGATACTTTCCATTCCATCTTTAAGTTCCCTAATTGACTGTTTCAGTTCCTTCAGGTCTGCTACATCCTTTTTATATTCTTCATATCGTTCATCTCTTATTTGATTCTGTTTTTGGAGATCCTTTTGGTTATTTTCCACTTTATTAGCAATTTCCTTCATTGTTTCCATCATTTCTTTCATTGTTTTCAACATGTGTATTCTAAATTCCCTTTCTGTCATTCCTAACATTTCTATACTGGTGGAATCATCTGCAGTAGTTACCTCATGGTCCCTTGGTGGGGTTGTTCTAGACTGGTTCTTCATGTTGCCTGGAGTTTTCTGCTGATTCTTCCTCATGAGTGATTTCTTTTATCTGTTTCCTTGCCCTAATTTTCCTTTCACTTCCTCTTGCTTTTTAAGTTCTTGTGCCTGTGGACTAAGGGTTACAGGAGAAGAAGGGTGAGAAGGTTGAAGAGCAAGAAAAGGGGATGAAAGAAAGGAGGACCGAGTGATAAGAAAAAAAGAAAGATAGAGAAAGCAGAGGGGGTGGGTATAAGGAATATTGACGAAAAGAAGAGAGGCACAGAAAGAGGGAGACAGGGCAATATAGGTGTACAGTAGGGTACTTTGACACAACCTTAAAAAACCACACCTTCTGGGGGTGCCCAGTTGCGTGGTTCCCTTTTGGTCAGCAGCTCTTTGCTAACCTGATCAGACACAGTACCCCACCTCCACCAAGTAGAGAGGAAAGACAAAAATGCTATAAATCAAACCAAAAGAAGCAAACAGAAAACTTTACGGGGATAAAATTGGGTGAAAAGCCAAATTATATTGGTAGAAACACTAGCAAAAATGAAGTTGAAGTTATTAAAAAAGGCAGCAATGGGAAATTATAATTAAACAAGGAAAATTGAGAAAGAAAAAGGGATCTGTGTGGAAAAGATTTAAGTTAAAAAAACAAAAGAACATCAGCAACGTCAAAATAAACAAACAAAAAAAACAACCAAACAAAAAAAAAAAAGAAAAAAATACACAACGAAAAACAAAGCAGTTTGTATATGTTATTGAATATTGTCTGGGCAACATGTGGTCTTCTGGGGTATGAGATGTTAGTCACAGTTCTGATACGACTGGAGGCTGCTGATTTCTCAAACCCCAGCAGGTAGACACCTTAAATCTCTCTTCAGCCTACTTAAAAGGCACTTTGAACTTGTAAACTTGCTGAGCAGAAGCTTTCCCAGCTTTCTCGCTGGAATCGCTGCTGAGGTGGCTATCCACTTACCCAGTGTGCCAAAACCGGTCTCACTCTGCCCCTGAGGGTTAGGGCTGCAAGGCGGCTCAGACCCCACCCTTAGGCTACTTGGTTGCTGGGTTACCAGCTCCCACCCGTTTCTAGCTCTGTGACCCTGAGGGCGGAGCTTGCCAGGGCAGATCACTGACAATGGATCCGTGTGACCCACCGCCAAACACTATTAGCTCCGTCTGGCTCAGCGGCTCAGACTGGGGCCCTAGACAACGGCCAAAGTTCTCCGCACTCCCGCTCAGGCCTTCCCCAAGGCAGTTCAACTCAGTGCCAAGTCCAAGGACATCAAAACAGTTCACAGGTAAGGCCTTTCTGGTTTGCAGTCTCGCTGCTACTGAACTTACAGTTGTGGGCGGGTTTAGACGAATTGAACACACGCGACCACTTGCCGGTTTTCCACTGTTTTAGTCCTCCTCTTGGGGTCCAGAAGTCTCTCGCTGACTCCCTGTATCTTCATAGGAGTGATGATAGGCAGTTCCCACCAGCCAGAGATGCCTGGAGTCCTATCTCCCCAGACTCACGGTGCCCAGATGCAAGGAAGCTGTTACTCGGCTGCCATCTTGCTCTGCCTCCCAATTATTTTTTTTTTATTGTTGGGGATTCATTGAGGGTACAATACGCCAGGTTACACTGATTGCAATTGTTAGGTAAAGTCCCTCTTGCAATCATGTCTTGCCCCCATAAAGTGTGACACACACCAAGGCCCCACCCACCTCCCTCCTTCCCTCTTTCTGTTTCCCCCCCCATAACCATAATTGTCATTAATTGTCCTCATATCAAAATTGAGTACATAGGATTCATGCTTATCCATTCTTGTGATGCTTTATTAAGAATAATGTCTTCCACTTCCATCCAGGTTAATACGAAGGATGTAAAGTCTCCATTTTTTTTAATGGCTGAGTAGTATTCCATGGTATACATATACCACAGCTTGTTAATCCATTCCTGGGTTGGTGGGCATTTAGGCTGTTTCCACATTTTGGCGATTGTAAATTGAGCTGCAATAAACAGTCTAGTACAAGTGTCCTTTCTTTCCTTCTGGGTAGATGCCCAGTAATGGGATTGCAGGATCAAATGGGAGGTCAAGCTTGAGTGCTTTGAGGTTTCTCCATACTTCGTTCCAGAAAGGTTGTACTAGTTTGCAGTCCCACCAGCAGTGTAAAAGTGTTCCCTTCTCTCCACATCCACGCCAGCATCTGCAGTTTTGAGATTTTGTGATGTGGGCCGTTCTCACTGGGGTTAGATGATATCTCAGGGTTGTTCTGATTCGTATTTCTCTAATATATAGAGATGATGAACATTTTTTCATGTGTTTGTTAGCCATTCGTCTGTTGTCTTTAGAGAAAGTTCTATTCATGTCTCTTGCCCATTGGTATAAGGGATTGTTGGCTTTTTCCATGTGGATTAATTTGAGTTCTCTATAGATCCTAGTTATCAAGCTTTTGTCTGATTGAAAATATGCAAATATCCTTTCCCATTGTGTACGTTGTCTCTTTGCTTTGGTTATTGTCTCCTTAGCTGTACAGAAGCTTTTCAGTTTAATGAAGTCCCATTTGTTTATTTTCATTTTTGTTGCAATTGCCATGGCAGTCTTCTTCATGAAGTCTTTCCCCAGGCCAATATCTTCCAGTGTTTTTCCTATGCTTTCTTGAAGGATTTTTATTGTTTTATGCCTTAAGTTTAAGTCCTTTATCCATCTTGAATGAATTTTTGTGAGTGGGGAAAGGTGTGGGTCCAGTTTCAGTGTTTTACATGTAGACATCCAGTTCTCCCAACACCATTTATTGAATAGGGAGTCTTTCCCCCAAGGTATGTTCTTGTTTGGTTTATCAAAGATTAGGTGGTTGTAAAATGTTAGTTTCATTTCTTGGTTTTCAATTCGATTCCAAGTGTCTATGTCTCTGTTTTTGTGCCAGTACCATGCTGTCTTGAGCACTATGGCTTTGTAGTACAGACTAAAATCTGGTATGCTGATGCCCCCAGCTTTATTTTTGTTACAGAGAACTGCCTTAGCTATACGGGTTTTTTTCTGGTTCCATACAAAACACAGAATCATTTTTCCAAATTTTGAAAGTACGATGTTGGTATTTTGATAGGAATGGCATTGAATAGGTAGATTGCTTTGGGAAGTATAGACATTTTTACAATGTTGATTCTTCCCATCCATGAGGATGGTATGTTCTTCCATTTGTTAATATCCTCTGCTATTTCCTTTCTGAGGATTTCATAGTTTTCTTTACAGAGGTCCTTCACCTCCTTCGTTAGGTATATTCCTAGGTATTTCATTTTCTTTGAGACTATGTTGAAGGGAGTTGTGTCCTTAATTAGCTTCTCATCTTGACTGTTATTGGTGTACACAAAGACTACTGACTTGTGGACATTGATTTTATATCCTGAAACATTACTGTATTTTTTGATGACTTCTAGGAGTATTGTGGTTGATTCTTTGGGGTTCTCTAAGTATAAGATCATGTCGTCAGGAAAGAGGGAGAGTTTGACCTCCTCTGCTCCCATTTGGATTCCCTTTATTTCCTTGTCTTGCCTAATTGTATTGGCTAGAACTTCCAGCACTACGTTGAATACTAACGGTGACAGAGGACAACCTTGTCTGGTTCCAGTTCTAAGAGGAAAAGCTTTCAGTTTTACTCCATTCAGTAAAATATTGGCTGTGGGTTTGTCATAGATAGCTTCAATCAGTTTTAGAAATGTGCCACCTATGTCTATACTCTTCAGTGTTCTAATTAGAGAAGGATGCTGGATTTTATCAAATGCTTTTTCTTCATCTATTGAGAGGATCGTGTGATCTTTATTTTTGCCTCTGTTAATATGGTGGATAACGTTTATAGACTTGCGTATGTTAAACCAGCCTTGCATCCCCGGGATGAAGCCTACTTGATCATGATGAATGACTTTTTTGATGATAAGCTGTAATCTATTGACTAGGATTTTGTTGAGAATTTTTGCATCTATGTTCATGAGTGAGATTGGTGTGAAATTCTCCTTTTTGTTTGGGTCTTTTTCTGGTTTTGGTATCAGGGTGATGTTTGCTTCATAGAATGTGTTGGGGAAGATTCCTTCTTCCTCAATTTTTTGGAATAATTTCTGCAATACAAGAATAAGCTGTTCCTTGAAGGTTTGATAGAATTCTGGTGTGAAGCCATCTGGACCAGGGCATTTTTTGCTTGGAAGCTTTTTTATTGTTTCTTTGATCTCAGTGCTTGAAATTGGTCTGTTCAGGAGCTCTATTTCTTCCTGGCTAAGTCTAGGGAGAGGGTGTGATTCCAAATATTGATCCATTTCCTTCACATTGTCAAATTTCTGGGCATAGGGTTTCTGGTAGTATTCAGAGATGATCTCTTGTATCTCTGTGGGATCAGTTGTCATTTCCCCTTTATCATTTCTGATTGAGGTTACTAGGGATTTTACTTTTCTATTTCTCGTTAGTCTGGCCAATGGTTTATCTATTTTGTTTATTTTTTCAAAAAACCAACTCCTTGTTTCATTAATTTTCTGAATGATTCTTTTGTTTTCAATTTCATTGATCTCTGATTTGGTTTTGGATATTTCTTTTCTTCTACTGAGTTTAGGCTTAGATTGTTCTTCTTTTTCCAATTCCATAAGATCTCTTGTGAGATTGTTGATGTGCTCTCTTTCTGTTTTTCGAGTGTAGGCATCTAAAGCGATGAATTTTCCTCTCAAAACTGCTTTTGCAGTATCCCACAGGTTTTGGTAGCTTGTGTCTTCATTGTTGTTATGCTCAAGGAAGTTAATGATTTCCTGTTTTATTTCTTCCTGCACCCATCTGTTATTCAACAGAAGATTGTTTAGTTTCCATGCCCTTGGGTGGGGTGGAGCATTTTTGTTAGAGTTGAGTTCCACCTTTAGTGCCTTATGGTCTGAGAAGATACAAGGTAAAATTTCGATTCTTTTGATTCTGTTGATATTTGTTTTTTTTTTTATTTTTTATTTATTTATTTATTTATTTATTTATTTTTTTTATTGTTGGGGATTCATTGAGGGTACAATAAGCCAGGTTACACTGATTGCAATTGTTAGGTAAAGTCCCTCTTGCAATCATGTCTTGCCCCCATAAAGTGTGACACACACCAAGGCCCCACCCACCTCCCTCCTTCCCTCTTTCTGTTTCCCCCCCCATAACCATAATTGTCATTAATTGTCCTCATATCAAAATTGAGTACATAGGATTCATGCTTCTCCATTCTTGTGATGCTTTACTAAGAATAATATCTTCCACGTCCATCCAGGTTAATACGAAGGATGTAAAGTCTCCATTTTTTTTAATGGCTGAATAGTATTCCATGGTATACATATACCACAGCTTGTTAATCCATTCCTGGGTTGGTGGGCATTTAGGCTGTTTCCACATTTTGGTGACTGTAAATTGAGCTGCAATAAACAGTCTAGTACAAGTGTCCTTATGATAAAAGGATTTCTTTCCTTCTGGGTAGATGCCCAGTAATGGGATTGCAGGATCAAATGGGAGGTCTAGCTTGAGTGCTTTGAGGATTCTCCATACTTCCTTCCAGAAAGGTTGTACTAGTTTGCAGTCCCACCAGCAGTGTAAAAGTGTTCCCTTCTCTCCACATCCACGCCAGCATCTGCAGTTTTGAGATTTTGTGATGTGGGCCATTCTCACTGGGGTTAGATGATATCTCAGGGTTGTTTTGATTTGCATTTCTCTAATATATAGAGATGATGAACATTTTTTCATGTGTTTGTTAGCCATTCGTCTGTCGTATTTAGAGAAAGTTCTATTCATGTCTCTTGCCCATTGATATAAGGGATTGTTAGCTTTTTTCATGTGGATTAATTTGAGTTCTCTATAGATCCTAGTTATCAAGCTTTTGTCTGATTGAAAATATGCAAATATCCTTTCCCATTGTGTAGGTTGTCTCTTTGCTTTGGTTATTGTCTCCTTAGCTGTACAGAAGCTTTTCAGTTTAATGAAGTCCCATTTGTTTATTTTTGTTGTTGCAATTGCCATGGCAGTCTTCTTCATGAAGTCTTTCCCTAGACCAATATCTTCCAGTGTTTTTCCTATGCTTTCTTGGAGGATTTTTATTGTTTCATGCCTTAAGTTTAAGTCCTTTATCCATCTTGAATCAATTTTTGTGAGTGGGGAAAGGTGTGGGTCCAGTTTCAGTCTTTTACATGTAGACATCCAGTTCTCCCAACACCATTCATTGAATAGGGAGTCTTTCCCCCAAGGTATGTTCTTGTTAGGTTTATCAAAGATTAGGTGGTTGTAAGATGTTAGTTTCATTTCTTGGTTTTCCATTCGATTCCAAGTGTCTATGTCTCTGTTTTTGTGCCAGTACCATGCTGTCTTGAGCACTATGGCTTTGTAGTATAGACTAAAATCTGGTATGCTGATGCCCCCAGCTTTATTTTTATTACAGAGAACTGCCTTAGCTATACGGGGTTTTTTCCAGTTCCATACAAAACGCAGAAACATTTTTTCCAAATCTTGAAAGTATGATGTTGGTATTTTGATAGGAATGGCATTGAATAGGTAGATTGCTTTGGGAAGTATGGACATTTTAACAATGTTGATTCTTCCCATCCATGAGCATGGTATGTTCTTCCATTTGTTAATATCCTCTGCTATTTCCTTTCTGAGGAGTTCATAGTTTTCTTTATACAGGTCCTTCACCTCCTTCGTTAGGTATATTCCTAGGTATTTCATTTTCTTTGAGACTATGGTGAAGGGAGTTGTGTCCTTAATTAGCTTCTCATCTTGACTGTTATTGGTGTACACAAAGGCTACTGACTTGTGGACATTGATTTTATATCCTGAAACATTACTGTATTTTTTGATGACTTCTAGGAGTCTTGTGGTTGAGTCTTTGGGGTTCTCTAAGTATAAGATCATGTCGTCAGCAAAGAGGGAGAGTTTGACCTCCTCTGCTCCCATTTGGATTCCCTTTATTTCCTTGTCTTGCCTAATTGTATTGGCTAGAACTTCCAGCACTATGTTGAATAGTAAAGGTGACAGAGGACAACCTTGTCTGGTTCCAGTTCTAAGAGGAAAAGCTTTCAGTTTTACTCCATTCAGTAAAATATTGGCTGTGGGTTTGTCATAGATAGCTTCAATCAGTTTTAGAAATGTGCCACCTATGCCTATACTCTTCAGTGTTCTAATTAGAAAAGGATGCTGGATTTTATCAAATGCTTTTTCTGCATCTATTGAGAGGATCATGTGATCTTTATTTTTGCCTCTGTTAATATGGTGGATAACGTTTATAGACTTGCGTATGTTAAACCAGCCTTGCATCCCTGGGATGAAGCCTACTTGATCATGATGAATGACTTTTTTGATGATAAGCTGTAATCTATTGGCTAGGATTTTGTTGAGAATTTTTGCGTCTATGTTCATGAGTGAGATTGGTCTGAAATTCTCCTTTTTGTTTGTGTCTTTTCCTGGTTTTGGTATCAGGGTGATGTTTGCTTCATAGAATATGTTGGGGAAGATTCCTTCTTCCTCAATTTTTTGGAATAATTTCTGCAGTACAGGAATAAGCTCTTCCTTGAAGGTTTGATAGAATTCTGAAGTGAAGCCATCTGGACCAGGGCATTTTTTGGTTGGAAGCTTTTTTATTGTTTCTTTGATCTCAGTGCTTGAAATTGGTCTGTTCAGGAGCTCTATTTCTTCCTGGCTGAGTCTAGCGAGAGGGTGTGATTCCAAATATTGATCCATTTCCTTCACATTGTCAAATTTCTGGGCATAGAGTTTCTGGTAGTATTCAGAGATGATCTCTTGTATCTCTGTGGGATCAGTTGTTATTTCCCCTTTATCGTTTCTGATTGAGGTTACTAGAGATTTTACTTTTCTATTCCTGGTTAGTCTGGCCAATGGTTTATCTATTTTATTTATTTTTTCAAAAAACCAACTCCTTGTTTCATTAATTTTCTGAATGATTATTTTGTTTTCAATTTCATTGATCTCTGATTTGATTTTGGATATTTCTTTTCTTCTACTGAGTTTAGGCTTAGATTGTTCTTCTTTTTCCAATTCCATAAGATCTCTTGTGAGATTGTTGATGTGCTCTCTTTCAGTTTTTCGAATGTAGGCATCTAAAGCGATGAATTTTCCTCTCAAAACTGCTTTTGCAGTATCCCACAGGTTTTGGTAGCTTGTGTCTTCATTGTTGTTATGCTCAAGGAAGTTAATGATTTCCTGTTTTATTTCTTCCTTCACCCATCTGTTATTCAACAGAAGATTGTTTAGTTTCCATGCCTTTGGGTGGGGTCGAGCATTTTTGTTAGAGTTGAGTTCCACCTTTAGTGCCTTATGGTCTGAGAAGATACAAGGTAAAATTTCAATTCTTTTGATTCTGTTGATATTTGTTTTGTGTCCCAGGATATGATCAATTTTGGAGAATGTTCCATGGGGTGATGAGAAGAATGTATATTCTTTATCTTTGGGATGGAGTGTTCTATATGCTTCTATCAAGCACAGTTGTTCTAGGGTCTCATTTAAGTCTCTTATATCCTTGTTTAATTTCTGTTTAGAGGATCTGTCCAGCTCTGTAAGAGGAGTGTTAAGGTCCCCTGTTATTATGGTATTATCAGATATCATATTGCTCAGACTGAGTAAGGTCTGTTTCAAGAATCTGGGAGCATTTAAATTGGGTGCATAAATATTTAGAATTGAAATGTCTTCTTGTTGTATTTTTCCCTTGACCAATATAAAGTGACCATTTTTGCCTTTTTTGACTTTAGTTGCTTTAAATCCACATGTATCTGAAAATAAGATTGCAACTCCTCTTTTCTTCTGAATTCCATTTGCCTGAAAAATTGTCTTCCGACCCTTGACTCGGAGCTTTAATTTGTCTTTTGAAGCCAGGTGTGTTTCTTGCAGACAGCAAATGGATGGCTTGTGTTTTTTAATCCAGTCAGCCAATCTATGTCTCTTCAGTGGGGAATTCAAGCCATTAACATTTATTGAGATAATGGATAAGTGTGGTAGTATTCTATTCGTCTTATTTGGTGAGAGTCCATTGCTTAGTTTTATCTTTTGCATCAGTGTGGAGGTTAGGTTCTGTCCTTTGATTTCTGAGTTCTTACTTTGCTGCTGATCCATTGTGGTGGTCAGTGTGCAGAACAGGTTGAAGTATTTCCTGTAGAGCTGGTCTTGTTGTGGCGAATTTCCTCAATGTTTGTATATCCGTAAATGATTTGATTTCTCCGTCAATTTCGAAGCTTAGCTTAGCAGGGTACAGAATTCTGGGCTGGAAATTGTTCTGTTTAAGTAGATGAAAGGTAGATGACCACTGTCTTCTTGCTTGAAAAGTTTCATTAGAGAAGTCTGCGGTCACTCTGATGGATTTGCCCCTGTAGGTCAACTGGCGCTTACTCCTGGCACCTTGCAGAATCTTTTCTTTTGTCTTGACTTTGGACAGTTTCATCACAATGTGTCTTGTAGAAGCTCGGTTAGAGTTGAGGCGACCTGGGGTCCGATATCCCTCTGAAAGCAGTGTGTCAGAATCTTTGGTGATATTTGGGAAATTTTCTTTTATAATATTCTCTAGTATGGCTTCCATTCCTCTGGGGCATTCTTCTTCCCCTTCTGGAATTCCTATAACTCGCATGTTGGAATGCTTCATAAAGTCCCATAATTGTGACAGTGAACGTTCTGCTTTCTCTCTCTTCTTTTCTGCCTCTTTTACTATCTGAGTTATCTCAAAAACTTTGTCTTCTACTGAAATTCTTTCTTCTACATGGTCTAACTTGTTGCTGATACTTTCCATTGCATCTTTAAGTTCCCTAATTGACTGTTTCAGTTCCTTCAGCTCTGCTATATCCTTTTTATATTCTTCATATCATTCATCTCTTATTTGATTCTGTTCTTGAATTTCCTTTTGGTTATTTTCCACTTTATTAGCAGTTTCCTTCATTGTTTCCATCATTTCTTTCATTGTTTGCAACATGTGTATTCTAAATTCCCTTTCTGTCATTCCTAACATTTCTGTATAGGTGGAATCCTCTGTAGTAGCTACCTCATGGTCCCTTGGCGGGGTTGTGCTGGACTGGTTCTTCATGTTGCCTGGAGTTTTCTGCTGATTCTTCCTCATGGGTGATTTCTTTTATCTGTTTCCTTGCCCTAATTTTCCTTTCACTTCCTCTTGCTCTTTCAGTTCTCGTGCCTGTGGACTAAGGGTTACAGGACCAGAAGGGTGAGAAGGTTGAAGAGCAAAAAAGGGATGAAAGAAAGGAGGACCGAGTGATAAGGAAAAAAAAAAATAGAGAAAGGAGAGGGGGTGGGTAAAAGGAATATTGACAAAAAGAAGAGAGGCACAGAAAGAGGTTGACAGAGCAATATAGGTGTATAGTAGGGTACTTTGATACAACCTTAAAAAAAAACCCACCTTCTGGGGGTGCCCAGTTGGGTGGTTCCCTTGAGGTCAGCAGCTCTTTGCTGACCTGATCAGGCATAGTACCCCACCTTCACCAAGTAGAGAGGAAAGACAAAAATTCTATAAATCAAACCAAAACAAGCAAACAGAAAACTTTACGGGATAAGATTGGCTGGAAAAACCAAATAATAGTGGTAGAAACACTAACAAAAATGAAGTTCTAATTATTGAAATAGGCAGCAGTGGGAAATTATAATTAAACTAGAAAAATTGAGAAAGAAAAAGGATCTGTATGGAAAAGGTTGAACTTAAAAAACAAAACAACAATCCACAACATCAAAATAAACAAAGAAAACAACCAAACCAAAAAAAAAAAAAAAAGAAAACACAACCGAAAACAAAGCAGTATGTATATGTTATTGAACATTGTCTGGGCAACACGTGGTCTTCTGGGGTATGAGATGTTAATCACAGTTCTGATACAACTGGAGGCTGCTAGTTTCTCAAACCCCAGCAGGTAGACACCCTAAATCTCTCTTCAGCCCACTTAAAAGTCACTTTGAACTTGTTCACTTACTGAGCAGAAGCTTTCTCAGGGAAGTGCTTGTCACTGGGATCACTGCTGAAGTGGCTATCCACTTACCCTGTGTGTCAAAACAGGTCTCCCTCTGCCCCCGAGGGTTAGGGCTGCAAGGCGGCTCAGACCCCGCCCTTAGGCTACTTGGTCGCTGGGTTACCAGCTCCCACCCAATTCCAGCTCTACGACCCTGAGGGCGGAGCTTGCTGGGGCAGATCGCTCACAATGTCTGCCTGTGACCCAGAGCCAAACACTATTAGCTCTGTCTGGCTCAGCGGCTCAGACTGGGGCCCTAGACAAAGGCCAAAGTTCTCTGCACTCCCGCTCAGGCTCTCCCCAAGGCAGTTCAACTGAGTGCCAAGTCCAAAGACACCAAAACAGTTCACAGGTAAGGCCTTTCTGGTTTGCAGTCTTGCTGCTACTGAACTTACAGTTGCGGGCAGGTTTAGACGGATTGAACACACGCGACCACTTCCCGGTTTTCCACTGTTTTAATCCTCCTCTTGGGGTCCAGAAGTCTCTCGCTGACTCCCTGTATCCTCTCAGGGGTGATGATAGGCAGATCCCACCAGCCAGAGATGCCTGGAGTCCTATATCCCCAGACTCACAGTGCCCACATGCCAGGAAGCTGTTACTCGGCTGCCATCTTGCTCCGCCTCCCTTCTAGTACCCACAAGCTGCTCCAAGGATATCCACACACAGGGGCCTGGACAGTTCCTGTTAATATCTGAAGCTTAAACCAACCAAATTGACGAACTTTTTTTCACTATAAGGTGTGGTAATGTGGCATCTGGACGTCTAGGCCTTTCCCCTTAAGCCCTCCTGGTCCTCTAGGGCTCTGTCGCCATCGGAGGTTGGGGTTTTCTCAACCCTGGGCTGTCCCATATTCGGGATTGAAATAATTTTAAGAGTAAAATAATTTATCCTGGAGCTGAAAGATTAAATTGAAAAACTGAAAAATGAATTAGAATGTCTCAATAACAGAATTTATCAAGCAGAAGAATGAGTGAGCTTAAAAACAGACTATTTGAAAATACACAGCGAAGAAAAAAAGAAAGAATTTGAAACAATGAAGTACACTTACATGATCAAAAATAGGCTATAAAGTTCAAATCTGGGCACTTTGTTTTTTTTTTTTGTTTGTTTTGAGACAGAGCCTCAAGCTGTTGCCCTTGGTAGAGTGCCATGGCATCACAGCTCACAACAACCTCCAAGTCCTGGACTTAAGCGATTCTCTTTCCTCAGCCTCCAAAGTAGCTAGGACTACAGGCGCCTGCCACAACACCCAGCTATCTTTTGGTTGTAATTGTCATTGTTGTTTGGCAGGCCCAGGCTAGATTCAAACCCACCAGCTCTGTTGTATGTGGCTGGCACCTTAGCTGCTTGAGCTATCGGCACTGAGCCAGTACTGTTGGTCTTAAAGAGATTGTAGAGCAAGAGATTGGGGTTAAAAGTTTATTCAATGAATCATTAATAGAGAACTTCAACTCAAGGTCAAAGAAGAAAATAACATACAAAAGAGCTGTAATACACAGGGCAGCAGACTTGTAAGGGGAAACCTTATAAACCAGGATGGAGTGGGATGACAGAGTCAAAGTATCGAAGGAATAAAAGTATCTGGGAAGATCAGGTGGACCTATTTATCTGGTCCAAAATGGGTTGAGAGAGTTAGGAAAGGAGACTGTCTTGGTGTTTTCATGGTGTTGAGGGGTGGGACAGGAGTGAGGCTTCCCAGACACGGTTTGAATTTCCCAACCACACCAAGGAGGGAGTGCCCATGTTTTCTCAACAGAGTGACCAGGTGTGGAGCAGAAGAGGACAGGGACTGTTAAGGCTAACAGCTGCCAGCAATCTGACATCCAAAATACTGAATCTGTTTCTTTATTACAGAAGATATTTCCACAGTCCAAATGATTTAATTTTGAATGACTCTGATTTTTAGAAAGTGGGTACATATTTCATTCAGGAGTAATGTTTTATCGCCACGTGAAAGCCATTAGGTGTTTGATGTAATAAGATTTAGCATATCTCAAACATGCAAGTAGGATGAGTGAAAAAATCATTTGGGAATACTATTATATTTGGCAGTCTATCATAAAGTTAAAGAAAGGCATACTCATAGGAGTGAATGTGTCCAAAATAAAGATTTCTCCCAAAATGCTCATAGCAAATTTATCCGTAATCACCTATATCTAGAAACTTCCCTAATGTGATCAGCAAGAGAATGAATCAATCATGTGTGGTATCATAAAACGGAACACACCTCAGTAACAAAGAAGGAATTACTGAGTTGGATCTCAGAAGCATTCCACTGAGGACAAGAAACCACACAGGAAATTAACATGGTGTGCTTTATGAGGTTCAAGATCAGGCAAAACTATTATGATAGAAGTCAAAGAGTATTTCCTGTAATCCTAGCACTTTGGGAGATGCCACCTGTAAAAAATAGTGGCATGTTGTGGCAGGCACCTCAGTCCAGAGGCTGAGGCAAGAGAATCGCTTTAGCCCAGGAGTCTGATGTTGCTGTGAGCTGTGTGCCATGGCACTCTACCGACAAAATGAGACTCTGTCTCAAAACAAAAACAAAAACAAAACAAAAACAAAAACAAACAAACAAAAAAAACAGTCTATTTCCTGCTGGTGATGAAATATGAACCAGAAAGCAGCAGGAGGTTCTTTGTATGGAGATGGAAACAGACTTTATCCTACTAGAATAGGTGGCTGCACAGGAAAATGCTTACGCACAGATTCATCAAGCTGTTCATTAAATGTGCATATTTTATGATATGTGAATTACTACTTAATGTAAATGAGGGAAAACACAGTAATGTTCTGCAGGAATGCATATACAAGGATGAAACTGCGAGACAACAAAGAAGCTATTGCTACAAATATCAATGATGACCATTGTCTTTAGGAGTGATGGAGGAAATGTGACTTAGAAAGGACACTTGGGGCCTGCAAAGCGTCAGTCACACTCCACCTCTTGGTTGGAGATGTGTTTGCCCTACATGGATGTTCAAATTGTAGATATTCGTTATTCTGGGCCATGGGATGTCTTACTTTAAAACTCTTGTTACAGAAAAGTCATTGTTAACATAATTTTTTTCAAAAGTTAAAGAAAAGAATCCTATGATTGTCATAACAAATCTGATAATCAATATTAATGGTTTATCAAAACTTTTTTTTTTATTGTTGGGGGTTCATTGAGGGTACAATAAACCAGGTTACACTGATTGCATTTGTTAGGTAAAGTCCTTGCAATCGTGTCTTGCCACTAAAAGGTGTGGCACACACCAAGACCCCACCCCCTCCCTTCTTCCCTCTCTATATCAATCAAGACCTAGAAAACCTTTCTATAAGAATCAATAGTTATTAATTTTTTAAATGCTTAAATTTTCTTTAACTTAATCAGTGTTAGCTACCAAAACTCTACAGCTAATATCACATTTAATGATAAAACTTTAAATATGTTGCCTAGTTGTTGAGCAATGGAGCACACACGTGTGTCATCACTCTTCCTGCTAAACACTCTGCTAGCTATCCTCACCAGCATAGTACACAATAATAAAACATAATGGTGTAAAAATTGGGAAATTTTACCAAAACTGTCATGATTTGCAGCTAATATGTTTCCTTACACAGAAAGACATAAAAATCTTGAGATTATCGTGTAGAATAATGAGGAAGTCCAGTAGGATTGCTGCATACGTGGTCAACATGTAACTTCAGTAGAGTGCTGGGCACCAGCAACCAGCAGAACCTACTTTTATTCTTTTTTTGGGACAGAGTCTCAAGCTGTCACCCTGGATAGAGTGCCATGGCATTACAGCTCACAGCAACCTCCAACTATTGGGGTCAAGCAATCCTTTTGCCTCAGTTTCTTTTTCCATCTGCCTCAGCCTCCCAGAGTGCTAGGATTACAGCTGTGAGCCACCATGCCTGCCTGCAGAACATTTTTGACAGTAACAATGATCATAGGGGAAGTTGGAAGACTTATGTCATTTTACTGGAAGATCTTGAAGACCAAATTAAAGGAAGAAGTAGATTGGTCATTGAATAAGGGGCTCCATAAGACAATGATATTGGCCTCCAATAAATAAGTCTGTCAATTATCAACATTCAGACATCACAGAGCATGCAAGAACGGAGGGGAGATCACTCCTGTGAACATCGTGAAGAAATTGCTGAAACGCGATTTCACCCATGAAAGACAAACAGATAAATAATAGCAACAGAACTGAGCTTAAGTATCGAATCCAGTTAACCATAGACATAAATAAGCACATAATTATTGAAATTTGCATTACAGACCCTAATATAAGCATGAAAAAAATTACAATGTAGAAATTACAGGACTAACTTGATTTAGAGATAAAGGGGGCAAAGAAAAACATAGGGTAAGAACAAAAATCTCATCATTTTACTCCATGAAGGGGGGTAAATAGTACCTAAACCGACTTATCCAAAAAAATAGAAGAACAGATACAGCTAAAGTATATAAAGAAATACACCCCCCCCCCAAGTCCACTAATCCTGGGCAGCAGCAGGAAAGAAAGGGGAAGTGGGACTACAGGAATTACTCCACTATGCAGAGCAGAGACTCAGAATCAGGGTAGAAGCACTTTCAGAAGTGACCAATGGAGTCATTTTTCTTGTCTGTGCTGCCTTGTCCTCAGGACAGTTCCAAAACACAAATTTAGGAATGCCTGAGGGGTGTGGGGGGCTGGTAGGAATTCCCAGAGCTCCTGCAAGGATATGAGAATAGCATCATGTCACACTGTTCCAATATCTAGGTCACCCCCACCCCGGGAAGAGGTTGTGTCCTTAACGGTGAAACACCAGAGCTCAGGGTGGAGCATGAATATGACAGATGCACTGTGTGAGCCTGAGAGGGAACAGAACTTGGAAATGAGAATCCACTTTGCATCCCCTGGGGGGGGCCATCCCAGGGCAGCACTGAGAAGGTCTTGTCTACTTCTTCCACCCCCTTGGGCACGGAGCTCACTGCAGTGGCCTCAGGAAAGTTTTCCTCCCAGCTGCACCTGGTGCCGATTAGTTTATGTCCGAATAATCCCCAGGACCTGCTGACTTGTCCTGGAACAAACATTCACAGCTTCTTCCCAAGTGCCCTATGTCCCTCTGCAGAAGTGCCTCACAGGTGACATGGTAATTGCAGCTCTCAGGAGGAGAAGAAATCAGGGACTCACAAGACCCATACCTGCTTGGGCTCCAGATGGCTGGTGTCTACTGATGGCCACGGTCCTGCTGCCAGTTCCAGCCATGAGCTCTTTCCTGGTGAGTGTTTTGTGATGGCTCAGACCCCAGACACTCAGAGGGCAGGTGAGGAGCTGGGCAGGACAGAGGTTTCCATCAGTCCTCAGTACAGTTTCATCTAAGCTCTGGGCTGCTTTCGAGCTAAGGAATGAAGGGGAGGTGAGGACAGAGACCCAATAGCAGGCAGGGAGTGGTCATGGGTACATGGCTTCAGAGGAGTGGACATTACTGAGGCTTGAGCCAGCCTGGGGTGGAGGGTCCTGTGCCCTCCCCTGCACTGTCCACCACCTGGACTCCTGACAACTGGACTCGGAGGAGTTGAGCTATTTTGGTATTTAGAGTTCAGGGTAAATGTTCAGGGTCTTTGGCTGTGTGAGGTCCCTGCTTCCTACACACACGTCACATAAATATGCTCTGCATGGGGTGACCCTCACAGGCAAGTTTCAGAACCTGGATGGCACCTGAGAAATGTGTGGTGTGGTTCACTGAGGGATTTTGACGTCACCCACTTTTTTTTCCCATTGAAAGGCTCGACGTCACACTGAGGGTCCAGCCTTTGGAGCCAGGAGTAATTTGTCATATTTCTGCCTCTGCCCCTACAGGCTGAGGGGTCAAGAGTACTGACTGTGTTTAGCTTCCCAGCCTGGGAACCAGGGGTAGGGAGAGAGTGTCTCTGAACATCACACAGGTGACACTGCCCGCACAGCCCCTTGCAAAGTGGTCTCAGTGGTCTCTTCTGGCTGACTCTAGGACATCACTTTGGTGCAAGACAGTTTCGAGCCGGCAGCCACTGTTACCAAAGGCTGACCTGTGTCTCTGTGACTGGAATGATTTCCCTCTTCCTTTTGGCAATATGTGTAGGTTCTGGAGAGCAGTCTGAGCAACCCCGCTGTGTGTGCAATCTGGGGAGGGTAAAAAGAGACAGAGACAGCATCAGGCCACACCCTGCTCACCAGGGCCTGCTTGCTACAGGTTTCTATGCTGAGTGAGCTGCTATCACCATGTCAGGGTCCTACACTGCCCTTCACTGGGGTGGAGGGATCCTGACAAATCTTGGAACTACCTATGGATTTTTCTCTGCCCATTTGTCTTCCCCCTTTGCTATATACACAGCTTTACTGAGGTATAAAGGACAAGTGTAGACTGGAATTCTTTGCACACTTCTATGCTCATGAACCTCTCTTGCCATTATCAAAATAGTGAATATATTCACTGTCCCTGCAAATTCCCTGTGTCCTGTGGGGAAGCCTTCCTTCAGCCACTAGGAAGGAAGCACTACTAAGCAGTACTTAGATGCTTTCTGTTACTCTAGATGAGTTTATATTTTTTAGAATGTTATAAATCTGAACATCATTTTCTATGCACGTAAAATAAGAATATTATCTGACACTGGACATCAGTATTAATATACATGACAGTCCTTCACCCAGACCTAAAGGCCAACACACAGAAAATCATCAATAACCTGTATGGATCGGTATTTTCCCTGCTCAGACCTTGAGCCATTTATTGGGAATTGGGTTAGGAACACAGACCCTTCTTTACCTGCATTTCCATCCTCCTGTCCACTGTCCACCCCTCTCATCCTGCTTCTTCCTCTGGGACTGGTTCTCTCCCAGTTCCATCCTTCTGCCTTGTTATTATCTGGGAGTCCACCCCCTTCAGGACACATGGATTTTTTCAGCACTTTGCAGCCAGAAGTTTCCAATCTGACTGTGTCTGACACTAGTGTCTGAACTGGCCTTCCCAATCCCATTTCTTTTCCATCTCCGTATTCATCTCTAACTGCTGTCCACCTCTGCGGCACTTGCAGTGCTCAAGGTTTGTGGTTGGCCGTTTATTTGGTTTTTCCTTGTGATTTTTCCTGGTGTCAACTTAAAAATTGCTTCACAAAGAGAAAAACCAAGCACTTGGAGGAAAGCTAACCCAGCAGACACCTTGGGTGGCACCTCAGAAATTATTCCTCTCTAGCAGAACAGAGTGGCTAAGGGAGGACCCTCAGGCCCTGCTTTACAGGGTCCAGCTCCCTCACCTGCCACTGGGGAGTTGTGAGACTTTGGGTCAAACACTTGACTTCTCCCTGTTCCATTGTTATCATCTGCCAGATGAGAATGATATTCACTGTATTTACCTCCTTGGCTTATCAGGGAATTAATGAATGGGTTTATTTAAGATCCTGAGAGAAGCTGTGGCACAAGGTCAATTCTTAGTCTTTGGCACATACCATTACTTTTCTGGTTCATAAACAATGGGTTACAGTGGAGGTATCATTGTCAGCCTGGATCAAGTCTGGGATTTGGACCTGATGGGGCAGACCCGGGGTCACCTTGCCAAGATATGACTAGAAGGAAACTCTAACCCACCCACTGTGGTTCAATCTGTGACTGAGGGGGGTTATTCCTCCTCATGTTCTACAGTCTCTGACCCTAGAAGTGCCTCAATGCTGGAGAAATGGAGGGTGGTTGTGTGGGCTACGGTCCATGAGAGGTTTTACTTAGTTTTTTTTTTTTTTTTTTTTTGAGGATCTCATAACCCTGTCTTCATTCCCACTGTCTTTATGGACCCCACACTGTTACTCTACAGAAAAGTCTCTTCTTGATGGCAAGCAGATAGATGAGGCTTATTATACCTTGTGCTGAAGCAAAAATAGAAGAAAGGGAACACGAATAGATCACAAAATGCAAAGGATGGGACCTGGCAGTGGAACTGTGGCCATCTGGGGGCAAAAACCAGTTATGTGTGTGTTCAGAGACCTGGAAGCTCTCCAAACCATGTCCATTTGAATTTTACGAAGCTCCATTATACAATCACGATTGTCTTGTGGTTGATCAAAGCCCTGGTGTTTCTCTTCTCTCTGAGCTTAGGAAACGGGGCTCAATGTTCCAACCTTCTAATCAAGAAGTCAGTTCCCCTTTAAGAGTCATCCTGTGAGAGCTATAACCCAGTTACAACCTAAGAATAGGGGGAAGGGGGAAAGGGAGGGGAGGGAGGGGGGATGTGGGTGGAGGGAGGGGGACGGGTGGGATCACACCTGCTGTGCATCTTACAAGGATATATGTGAAACTTAGTAAATGTAGAATGCTTAGCCCAATAACTGAAAAACGCCAAGAAGGCTATGTCAACCAGTGTGATGAAAATGTGTCAAATGGTCTATGAAGCTAGTGTGTGATGCCCCATGATCATATCAATGTACACAGCTACGATTTAATAAAAAAAAAACAAAACAGAAAACAAAGGCTTCAAATAAAAAGTTGGCCAAAGAAAAAGAAAAAAAAGAGTAATCCTGTTCAGGTAAAAGGTGCTCCTATAACCCAGGAAATTTAAAGGGTTTAGGAGGCCTGTGTCAGATCTTACATCTGGAGAATAATAACCAGGTCTTACAGGTCTGAGAACCAGGGTCAGAGAGCAAATATTAGAACAAAAGATTCTCCTAGAACTCCTATGAAAAAGGGTTTCACCCACTCTGTGTCAAGGACCAGGGGCAGAATCCAATATATATATTTATTATTATATTGCAATATCATGCAAGTATATACAATCCCTCGGTTTTTGCCTGTTTCCAGATGTTTTTTATTTCCTCTAACTGGTTTTTAATGTTTTGTCCAATTTTTATAACTTTTCATCTTGGGGGAATCTATTTTCATAAGCTTTGATATTTTTGTCGTATTTAGTGATTTTTAAATTTTGAATGTTTATTATTTGGTTGTCGAATTCTCATTTGGTTTCCTATGTAGTTACTATTACTCTTCACTTGCTTTTCTTTATCCCCTTGATTACAACTATAAAATCTGCCTTAAGATCACTGTCTGCTAATCCTCCCATCTGGACTACCTTGGGTTTATTCTCCATTGATTTTCACCTTGAATATGGGTCACATTTTCCTATTTGTGTATGTGTTTAGTAATTTTGGGTTGTGTCCTTGGGCACTGTAGAGATCGCATTTGGTGATATTTTCATAATAGAGATGTAAGAGTGTAGAGTATCGCTCTTTCAGCAGACAGATATTTGGCTAAACTCAAACTCCGTACTCTGAAGTCTCAGCCCAGTTACTTTAGGCTCCCATGAGCGGCTCAGCATCCGTCTGTGTATTCAGGCATCAGTCAGAGATGTGGATGAAAGTCACACCTAAAACTTATGGTTCCCTCTTTTAGCCTTTCCCCCCTCGCCTCCCACTTTCCCCTTTGCAGCCTCTGCACTTGTCCTCAACTCTTTCCTTTGTTTTTTTTTGACCAGTGGGACTATGAGATCCATTTAGGCCTTAGTCACTTTGTGGGGTGCTGACCACAGCTGCCTTCAAGATCAGAGTCATTTTAAGAAGTGGAAAACTGGTGGCGCCTGTGGCTCAAGGAGTAGGGCGCCAGTCCCATATGCCGGAGGTGGCGGGTTCAAACCTAGCCCCGGCCAAAATAAAAAAAAAAAAGAAGTGGAAAACTTACCCTTGTCTCCCCAGTGTCAGCCTCCCCCTGGACCTGCCTAATTCTGTTCACTCAACTCACTAGTGAATTCTATTGAACTCTATAGTCGTGTTTTATATTTTGTCCAGAGTCTCTGGTTATTATTTGCAGGAAAATTATCAATTGGATGTGCTCAGCTACCAGAAGCAGAAACTGCGCTTTCTCCCAATGCTTGGTCATGAAAACCATTTTTCTTACCTTTTAGATTGTTAACTTTATCAGCATTTTGTTGGCTTTTTGAGTCATAAATCCTTTCCCCAGGTGTGTGTCATAGAAGAATTCACCCATTTTTTCCCTAAATAAGGATGGTTTTTAAGCTCTTAGATATTTTTTCTGTTCTGCTTGTCTGTGTGTGTGCAGGTGTGATACTTTGAACATGGAGACTCTGCAGTATGTTCCAGTATCTGGGGGAGCTGCTCACAGCTCCTCTTTTACACCTTGCTACCTAACTTTGCACATTATTTTCCATTTAATTTCTATAGTCAACTTGTCTGGCTCTAGAGGAATGACTGTGGTTACATTTCCTTGGTACATTAAATTTATAGGTTAATTTCTGGAGGACTGATCTCTTTATGGTATTTTTATATCCTGCCCAAAGTAGCCCATTGACGAGGGCTACTTTGGTGTCCTCCTGGGGTATTTAAGACGTTTTCTCATCAAGCATTTCTGTTTCTCCTCATTGTATCCCTAAACATTATCTTTTGATTGGTTTTATAGATGGGGTGCTCTATTTCATCCTATAACTGATTATTATTTGTGGATCTGAAAGCTATTGATTTTTTTTTTGAGACAGAGTCTCACTATGTTGCTCTTGGTAGAGTGCTGTGGTGTCACAGCTCACAGTAACCTCAAACTCTTTGGGCTTAAGCGATTCTCTTGCCTCAGCCTCCCAAGTACCTTGGACTACAGGTGCCCACCACAACAGCCGGCTGTTTTTTGGCTGTAGTTATCATTGCTGTTTGGCAGGCCGGGGCTGGGCTTGAACCCGCCACCTCCAGGGTATGTGGCTGGTGCCCTAGCCGCTTGAGCTACAGGTGCCGAGCCAAAGCTACTGATTTTTGTATATTAATTTTATAGCTTGCTTCCTTCTAAATGATTGCATTAAGTTAATTTTTAACTGATTCTTTAGTGGTGTGTTCTTTTTTTTTTTTTTTTTTTTTTTGTGGTTTTTGGCCAGGGCTAGGTTTGAAACCCACCTCTGGCATATGGGACCGGTGCCCTACTCCTTGAGCCACAGGCGCCGCCCTAGTTGTGTGTTCTTATAATTTCATATCATCTATAAAGAGTTTGCTTATAAGTTTTTATTTTAATTTATTTTCTTTTAAATGGTTGTAATTATTTAAGTTGCACACAAATTTTATATAATATAAATATATAAATATAAATATATATACACACTTTGTATAATTACATCAACTCATGCTTATAGGGCAATGGTAATTATTAGTTTTAACTATTTAAATTGCAAACAAACTTTATGGCCACCCCATATAATTATATTGACTCATGCTTATAGGACAATGATAATTATTAATTCAAATACTAGTCCTCAGGCTGGGTGCAATGGCTCCTGCCTATAATCCCAGCACTCCGGGAGTCTGAGGCAGGTGGATTGCTTGAGCTCACGAGTTTGAGACCAGCCTGAGAAAGAGTGAGATCCCATGTCTAAAAAATAGCCGGGCATTGTGGTGGGCACCTGTAGACCCAGCTACTTAGGAGGCTGAGGCAAAAGAATTGCTTGAGCCTAGGACTTTGAGGTTACAGTGAGCTTTGAGGCCATGGCACTCTACCTAAGGTGACAAAATAAGACTCTGTTTCAAAAATGCAAAACAACAATAAAAAAACAAATACTGGTCTTCATTGTGAATTTATAAAGCAAAGCATAGGTATACATAAGCATGCTAAGGAAATATCCATTCACTCCTATATCTTTGAATGTTTTTCTTTTAAATGCATGCTCTTGATTTTTTCAAAGGTTTTGTTATCATTAATGGAGACAATTACATAAATTTTCTTAATATCAATATAGTGAAATCTATTCATGGATTTTACAATATTGAGCTGCCCTTCGTTCCTGGTATACATCTCACAAGATCATGGTATATTACCTTCTTAATGCCACATTTCCAGTATAATTGTTTTCTTTGTCCTAAAATTATGAGGAAGAATGGTTTTAAATTTCTAAACATAAGGATCTTATTTAGTCATATATTTATTAACGATTGCTGAAACACACATATTTTGTAAGACATGAAGAAAAGTAATAAGGAATCCACACTTGAGATGTATGGTTATCTCAGAGGAGTCGGATTATAAAGGAAAGATGGGGTACAGATTAAATTTTCTCTGTATTTGTATTATATTATTTTCTCTGTCTTTGTATTATATTATTACTTGTGATATACATAGGCATTAATTAAATAAGTTGGGAGAAAAATTAACTAAGTTTAAATAAAATTTCTGTATATACCATAGAACAATTAATGCTACACTTCCTCACCCCCATACCTGTTTTCACACCACCTGTGTATCCATCATCCATACCATCATTTTCATTTTACTATTAATTTGTCTCCCACTGTAGGCTATGAGCTATTAGGAACAGTGACCCAGATGATTTAATCTTTCTGTCTCTAAGGACTGAAAACCTGTTCTGCACACAACATGTGTTTCAGACAGACTTTGACATGACAGATAAAGTTTTGCCTGTAGATGGTGCCCTGGACATGTGCACTGAGGATTCAGGAAACAAACTAAACACTGCCCCATCCTTCATGGCCGTGTTGAGTGTAAAAAGAAACAGGCCAGGCTGGCCACTCTGAGCGGCAGTTCTTTGCTCACTGGTGTGGAGTCCTTGTCCTGTAAATGTTAACTGCTGTCCTCAACAAGAGGAGTTAGTCAGAGTCCAGGAGGCCCTGTTGGAACTGGGAATATTGGAGCACATCTGGGATTGGTGCTGTTACTCTCAGTTCTAACTCTGTGACCTTCAGGCTCTTTTCTGAACAACATCTTCCATGATCCCATGACAATGACTCCTGGTGATTTTATCCTATGGCTACTGTTTGTGGTCCAGACTGGGACTGGGGTCCTGGGGAACACCTTTCTTCTCTTCTCCTACACCTTCATCACCTGCACCGGCCGGACACCCAGGCCCGCACACCTGATCCTCACCAACCTGGCTGCGGCCAACTTCTTCTTTCTTCTCTTCAAGGGGATCCCTCAGATGATATTTATCTGGGGAGTGACACACACCCTGGGAAATATGGGGTGTAAACTTGTCACTTATTTTCACAGAATGGCCCGGGGCCTTTCTCTCTGCTCTACTTGCCACTTGAGCAGTTTTCAGGCCATCACCATCAGCCCTAGAACTGGGGGGTGGAGGAAGCTCAAAGATGCAACTTTGAAGAATGTTGGCTTCTCCTGCTTTCTCTGCTGGATCTCCAACCTGTTGATCAACATCTTTGTTCCTGTAAATATACGGGCCCTTCAGCACAGCCACAATGCTACTAAGACATGGAATTTTGGGCTCTGCTCCTCTATAAATCTGGAAACAAGATCTGTTATAAAATATACAACTCTGTTGACTTTTTCAGATATTGTGTTCATGGGGCTCATGGCTGGGGCCAGTGTCTACATGGTCCTTCTCCTACACAGACACCACCAGAGAGTGAGGCATATTCACACCCTCGGCGCCTCCCACAGATCTTCCCCTGAGGCAAAAGCCACTCAGACCATCCTGCTTCTGGCAACCACCTTCATTTTCTTTTACTTCATCAATTCTATCTTTATAATGTATAATACTGTGTTTTTCAAATCTCGCCTCTGGCTGCAACATATGAGCACTTTTCTGGCAGCGTGTTATCCCACCCTCAGCCCCCTGATATTGATACTTCACCATCCTCGAGTACCATGTTTTTGTAGTGAGGAAAATATTTTCAAATAGTCAGGAAAAAATTCCCAAATTACTAGTGGTCCCATTCACAACACAGCCTTCTTCCCTTCCTTCCTTCAATTCTTCCCTTCTTTTTCTTTCTTTATTTTTTATTTTTATTTTTTGTCTTTTTGAGACAGAGTATCACTCTGAGGCCCTGGGTAGAGTGCACTGATGTCATAGCTCATAGCACCCTCAATCCTCCTGAGTCAGCCTCCTGAGTAGCTGCGACATGGGCACCCACCACAACACGCGGCTAGTTTTTCTATTTTTATTTATTTATTTATTTATTTGTTTGTTTTTTTATTAAATCATAGCTGTGTACATTGATATGATCATGGGGCATCATTCACTAGCTTCACAGACCGTTTACCAAGTTTCACATATACCCTTGTAAGATGCACCGCTGGTGTAATCCCACCAACCCCCTTCCCTCTACCCACCTCCCCCCTCCCTCCCCTCCCTTTCCCCCTTCCCCCTATTCTTAGGTTGTAACTGGGTTATAGCTTTCATGTGAAAACCCTAAATTAGTCTCGCAGTAGGACTGAGTACATTGGGTACTTTCTCTTCCATTCTTGAGATACTTTACTAAGAAGAATATGTTCTTTCCGGATTCTGGTTCTGGAGCCCTTGGCTTCCAGCTTCTTGGACAGCTGATATCAATAACTTTCAGGGGCGTGCCCTGTTTGAAGGAGGTAAACTTGCACAGAAAACTGGTTCTTCTTTTGGCTTGGGGGCCCTAATATTTTAGGGAGGAAGAAACAATTGCAACTGATGTTTCCTGTCTTTTTCCAACCATAGCACCAGTGCTTAAACCTGCCCAAAGGCTGTGGGCAGCACTCTGCTTATGCATGATTGTATTTCTGTGATTCCACTCATCTTTCATGAGCCTCCAGCCAGCATAGACCCATCAGCAGGTCAGTATGCTCACTAAGCTGATGATGGTGAGCATACTTAGCTTTATTGCCTATCTGATGTCTTGTCCATTTTGGAGGCATTTTGAGGTCTGTAGAGCAAAGAACACTCCCCATGAGCAAGGACAAGGGGATCAAGCAGGGCAGAATCTGAGAATGCCTCTGGCAAGGGGCCATCTAGAGAAGTGAAATTGGCTCCAGGAAAGTGCTCCAGGCCTGTCTCTTTGTGGGGATCTTGACAGTAGAATTTGATGGGCAGTGTGTTTACTGGGAATGGTTAAATAGGGCTTCTAGAATGCTCATTGCTTGATCTGAGTGGTATTATATCATTCACACGTGTGTGTTTCCACTGTACATTAAACTGTTGTGTATGGTGTTATTTAATATGCTCTTCTGTTGTGGTATATTTTACAAAATGAATGTTTTAACAAGGAGGATCCCTTGAGCTCAAGAGTTCGAGATCAGCCTGAACAAGAGCAAGACCCCAACTCTAGGGGGGTGGAGACAAGATGGCTGACTGAAGCCAGCTTTCCACAGAGGCTCCCATCCAGAAGGAGAGTTAAAGGACAGATATTTAGCAAGTAACCTGGCAGATTAGAGCTGTGCCAAGAGAGAAGGTTGAAGAATGCACATCAACCCTGCTGAGGCGAGCTGCGACCCCAAGGATACAAACAAAAGGTACAAAATCCATCACCAAGTGAACGGGAGTCCCCTCCCCCATGAGAACGGCTCAGAGTACCCCATAAACAAATGAGCAGAGTTCAAAAGTCCTCCCATTATACTCCATGGGAGGGACCCTCTAAAAACTGTACCTACTTCCCCTACTAGGGTGCCATGGCGCTGTCCTGCCAGGCATAAAACTATAAAACTGTATATATTCTCTACCTGCGATTCTGAGCTCCCAGCACTCCCCTCCACTCTCACTCTGAGGTCTGGAGGCCTGTCCCCCAGGACTTCAGATTCTTGGGTGATTTCTCAAGGGGTGTAGACAAGGCCTGAACTGCAGCTGGTCAGTGCCGATTCTGCAGCATGGGAGTGAGGAGAGGATGGTTGGCTGAGAGGGAACCACGCCGGAGTGGCGCTGCCCTGCAGTGCAGAGCAGCAGCCATTTTTGGCAACAATAGGGCTCACCCCCGGATATTCCAAAGTCACACTCCCTGTCTCTGGGCAACCAGAGGAGGCTGGGCATCTTCTCAGGTGGCAACAATCAGCTAAATGCAGGCCCCATGAGTAAAGGGTTTGCCTGAGGTGGTACCAGCCTGGGTGGAGCACGGGGACTAGAAAATGCACGAGCAGTGCCGGCTGACTCCCAGGGCAGGGCTGACCCAGAGGAACACTTTACTGAGCCTGAAATGCACACAACCCCCAGGGGATCATCAGCCTCCATCAAGGAGGGCAGGAGGCTAGAACTGACAGCTAACCATGCTACAAATACAAACTACCGGGCAACAGCAAAGACAGGGCTTGAGGCACAGGTTCTATGAACTCAACACAGCTTCTCTTCTGCAGGGGAATTTAGCAGGGACAGAAACAAATTCTGCAAAGTTGTTCTGTTTGGTTAGCACCATCAATCAAGGGCGGGGCTCTATGAATACCCCCAGTGCCCGAGGTTGTCAGGCCTCACCTCCCCCTGCCAGATAGAGGCAGAGAGCAGCAGCCTGGCTGAGGAGACATAGATTTCCTTGTGATTCAGGCAGGCACAAACGCCTAGAGTACCTGCTCATTGGAGGCAACTGGGTCACAGCCCTGTGGGGTTATCAGTGACTGGGTGTGACAGAGGTGCAAGGTGGGGAAGGAGGCATCAACCCTCCCAGACTAATCTATTTGCTGGGTGGGTCCTCCTGACCTCACGGAGCACTAGAGCAAGTCATATTTGAGTTGTCAGCAGATCCCTGCAATCTAGTTACCTTTTAAACTCTTCCACCTGAGACAGGTGCTGACTGAGACAATTGATTTGGACCTTTTGAACTGAGCCAATCGCCAGAGGACAATCCAAGTGGTGTGCTGGGTGTGTGCTGTAGGAAGGTTTGATTTTCCTTTTCCAATTGTTGCCTGTGGGGGGCAGGGTGACTTAATTCCTGGTATTTCTCCATAGCTGAGACTTCAACCCAGAGTAACTGTTTCACTAGGTTCAGACAGAGACCAGCTGAAAACAAGACAGAGCCACTTAGCCCCACCACACCAAACAGGTTCCCAGTTACTCAGGCTGTAGCACTGTATGGGTCCTTGGCAAAGTTCCAGGGGAAAAGTCAAACAGTGTAAAATAATCATGGGGTGGAATCAACAGAAAAACTCTGGTAACATGAATAACCAGAGTTATAAATGTCTTAATGCAATAACTAAGAAAATGCCAGGAAGGCTATGTTAACCAGCAACTGTAAAAGGAAGAACATTCTAACCCCAAACCCAGTAGAAGAAAAGAAATATCCAAAATTAGAGCAGAATTAAGTGAAATGGAAAACAAAAGAATTATACATTTGAAAATGTGTCAAACTGTTTATAAAACCAGTGTATGGTGCCCCATGATGGCATTAATGTGCACAGCTATGATTAAAAAAAAAGATCATAACAAACAGAATCCAGCAACACATCAAACAAATTATACATCATTACCAAGAGGGTTTTATCCCAGGGTCTCAAGGCTGGTTCAATATATGTAAATCTATAAATATATATATAAATATAATTCAGCACATAAACAAATTAAAAAATAAAGACCATATGATTCTCTCAATTTATTCAGAAAAAGCTTTTGATAATATCCAGTATCCCTTCATGATCAGAACACTTAAGAAAATTGGTATAGAAGGGACATTTCTTAAACTGATAGATGCCATCTACAGCAAACCCACAGCCAATATTGTATTGAATGGAGTTAAATTGAAATAATTTCCACTCAGATCAGGAACCAGACAAGCCTGCCCATTGTCTCCACTGCTCTTTCACATTGTAATGGAAGTTTTAGCCGTTGCAATTAGGGAAGAAAAGGTGATCAAGGGTATCCATATAGGGTCAGAAGAGATCAAACTTTCACTCTTTACAGATGATATGATTGTATATCTGGAAAATACCAGGGATTCTACTACAAAACTCTTAGAAGAGATCAAGGAATACAGCAGCGTCTCAGGTTACAAAATCAACATTCATAAATTGGTAGCCTTTATATATACCAATAACAATCAAGCTGAAAAAACAGTTAAGGACTATCCAATTCACAGTAGTGCCAAAGAAGATGAAATATTTGGGAGGTTGTCTAACAAAGGATGTGAAAGATCTCTATAAAGAGAACTATGAAACTCTAAGAAAAGAAATAGCTGAAATTATTAACAAATGGAAAAACATACCATGCTCATTGCGGGGAAGAATCAACATAGTTAAAATGTCCATGTTACCCAAAGCAATATACAATTTTAATGCAATCCATGTTCAAGCTCCAGTGTCATACTATAAAGATCTTGAAAAAATAATACTTCATTTTATATGGAATCAGAAAAAACCTTGAATAGCCAAGACATTACTCAGAAATAAAAACAAAGCATGAGGAATCATGCTACCAGATCTCAGTCTATAGTATAAATTGATAGTGATCAAAACAGCATGGTACTGGCACAAAAACAGAGAGGTAAATGTATGGAACAGAATAGAGAACCAAGAGATTAACCCAGCTACTTACCATTATTTGATCTTTGACAAGCCAATTAAAAACATTGAGTGGGGAAAAGATTCCCTATTTAACAAATGGTGCTGGGTGAACTGGCTGGCAACCTGTAGAAGACTGAAACTGGACCCACACCTTTCACCATTAACTAAGATAGACTCTCATTGGATTAAAGATTCAAACTTAAGACATGAAACTATAAAAATACTAGAAGAAAGTGCAAGCAAAACACTTGAAGAAATCTGTCTGGGTGAATATTTTATGAGGAGGACCCCCGGGCAATTGAAGCAGCTTCAAAAATACACTACTGGGACCTGATCAAACTAAAAAGCTTCTGCGCAGCCAAGAATACAGTAAGTAAAGCAAGCAAACAGCCCTCAGAACGGGAGAAGATATTTGCAGGTTATGTTACCGATAATGGTTTAATAACCAGAATCCACTGAGAACTCAAACGTATTAGCAGGAAAAGAACAAGTGATCCCATCTCAGGCTGGGCAAGGGACTTGAAGAGAAACTTCTCTGAAGAAGACAGGCACATGGCCTACACACATATTAAAAAATGCTCATCATCCTTAATCATCAGAGAAATGCAAATCAAAACTACTTTGATATATCATCTAACTCCAGTAAGATTAGCCCATATCACAAAATCCCAAAACCAGAGATGTTGGCGTGCATGTGGAGAAAAGGGTACACTTCTTCACTGCTGATGGGAATGCACACTAATACATTCCTTTTGGAAAGATGTTTGGAGAACACTTAGAGATCTATAAATAGATCTGCCATTCAATCCTATAATTCCTCTACTAGGTATATACCCAGAAGACCAAAAATCACATTATAACAAAGATATTTGTACCAGAATGTTTATTGCAGCCCAATTCATAGTTGCTAAGTCATGGAAAAAGCCCAAGTGCCCATCGATCCACGAATGGATTAATAAATTGTGGTATGTGTACACCATGGAATATTATGCAGCCTTAAAGAAAGATGGAGACTTTACCTCTTTCATATTTACATGGATGGAAATGGAACATATTCTTCTTGGTAAAGTATCTCAAGAATGGAGGAGAAGATATCCAATGTACTCAGCCCTACTATGAAACTAATTTATGGCTTTCATATGAAAGCTATAACCCAGTTATAACCTAAGAATATGGGGAGGAGGGAGAGGGAGGAAAGGGAGTGGGGAGAATGGGCAGAGGGAGGGTGATCGGTGGGATCACACCTAAGGTGCATCTCACAAGGGTACATGTGAAACCTAGTAAATGTAGAATATAAATGTCTTAACACAATAACTAAAGAAAATGCCAGGAAGGCTATGTTAACCAGTGTGATGTAAATATGTCAAATGGTCTATAAAACCAGTGTATGGTGACCCATGATTGCATTAATATACACAGCTATGATATAATAAAAAAAGACCCCAACTCTACTAAAAATAGAAAAATTAGCCAAGCATTGTGGGAGGTGCCTATAGTCCCCCCACATTGGGACGCTGAAGTAAGAGGAATGCTTGAGCCTAAGAGTTTGAGGTTGCTATGAGCTTGGCTGAGGCCACAGCACTTTCGGTCAGGACAATAGAGTGAGACTCTGTCTCGAAAAAAGATTTTAACCCCTCAGATAAAGACCCTGAGATCACTATCTATACTGTAGTGTGCCAGAATAAAAGTATCTCCAAGGCTTGGAAAACCCTGCAGCTTGTCAGCTCCTGGAGGGACTGGATAAACTCCCTTACACAGACTCTTGGTTTAAAAATTTAACCCTTGTGTTACTTAAAAATGGTTCTTCCTACAAGAGCAGGTAGTGTTTGTCAACTTTTTACCTAAGACGTATCATTAATTCAATTAACAACTTCTATGTGTGCAATGGATGGATATCATTTAATCTCTTTTTTCTTAGAAATATTCATGTTTCTATTTCACTGGTGCTTTGTGGATGTTGTTTTTGGTAGACTTGTGTGCCCCAAGAATGATATTTTGACATCCTAAACCCCAGTACCTTGGTATACGACCCTTCTGCAAATACATCTTTGTGAAAGGAATTTAAGTTGACGTCATTCTCTATTAGGATGGGCCCTAATCTCCTAGGACTGGTGTTGTTATGAAAAGATAAGGGACACAAAGCCTTGAAGATGATGTGTGGATACATGGGGTGACACCAGCTGAGGGTGGGGTCAGAGATGGGAGTGAGACATCTCCTAGCTGAGCAACTCCACAAATGGCCAGTAACACTAGGACAGCAGTTCTCGACCTGTGGATATACATCTGCATATCAGATATTTACATTGCGATTCATAACAGTAGCAAAATTGCAGTTATGAAGTAGCAACAAAAATAATTTTATAGTTGGGGGTCACCACAGCATGAGGCACTGTATTAAAGGGTCGCAGCATTAGAAGGCATTAGGAAGGTTGAGAACCACTGCACTAGGAGCTCAGAGAGGGGCTCTCCCTTCTGCTCTCTCTCTCTCCCTTCCTCCCTCTCTCCTGCTGCTCCCTCTGCCTGGACACTTACTATCCACAGGCCAGCACAGCACCCTCCTGATCACTCATGCTTCAGTAAATGATGCTTCACCCTAAAACTGCCTCCTGATTACCCAATATAATCCGATTATATTTTTCCCCACTAAAGTGACTTTTAGCCTTTCACCCTCATTAATTTCCTCAAGGCACTGATCATCATCTGAATATATGTTATTTGTCTGGACATCTGTTGGTTTCTCTTTCACTAACTATATCATGAGTTTCTCTGTGTCTGTAATTGATCAAGATCATGTTCCCCTCTGCGCAAAAGAGAACTTGGGAACACAGAAGCAGTTATCAAATAGTGTTGCAGGAAAATGTCCAATTAAAACAGACACTTATATCAACAATATAAACCTTTAATTGCTGGTGAGAACTCAGGTGCCTTAAGGCATGAAATGCTGAGTTCTGGGGAACAGATTTTTTCCAGGCTTTTTTTTTTTTGAGACAGAGTCTCAAGCTGTCACCCTGGGTAAATGCTGTGGCGTCACAGCTCACAGCAACCTCCAACTCTTGGTCCTAAGTGATTCTCTTGCCTCAGTCTCCCAAGTAGCTGGGATTACAGGTGCCCATCACAACGCCAGGCTATTTTTTGATTGTAGTTGTCATTGTTGTTTATTGGCGGACCTGGGCTGGATTCGAACCCACCAACTCCGGTGTATGTGGCTGACTCCTTAGCCACTTGAGCTACAGGTGCCGAGCCTCCAGGCTCTTTTTTACCTTTTTTTTTCTTCAGTTCAATATCAGCTACATATGACTACAGATGTTAGAAACCAGGGCATTGTTATTAGTTACAGAGTCTTTTTTTCTTTTTCTTTTCAAGGTTGTTTCAGCTGAGAGTAAAGTTTGTTCTTATCTTTAGAGGAGGAGATCTGCTGCAGCTGCCTTCTGCTTTCTCAGGATCACTAAGAAGTATCAGATTTATTTCTCCTTCCTTAATACAATGAGTAATGATGAGTATAGAAAATGGCCCTATCTTGAGGAAACCCAGTGATCTGACTGAGGAAGTACAAAGAGAATAAGGAGTGGGGTCATTCTGAGAAAAGGCACTGAGGAGAAATAGCTATGGACATAATGGGATGTTAAGGCATCTCCTTAATGACATGGAATAGGGTGGCCACCTGCACCAAAGCAGGACACTGATGCTCCCTGGACACAACATGATTCTGAATCTACAGAGAATCCAGAAACATACACTCTGGTCTTTAATCTGAAAACACACTTCTCTGAGTGAACCTGGGGATGTCAGTTAAGCTCCTCACCTGTGAACAGGAGACGGAATTTTAAGTTTATGATTACCCAGGTACAGATTGCTCACTGTGCAGGCAAGAGAGCACAGGGGCACAGGACATAGGTGACTGGCATGGATCTACACTGGCAGCTGTGGCCACGGTGGTCTAGAAACCAGCTCTTTGACCTCTAGGGAGGGGCTTTCTCAGGCACCATGGAGCAACTCGTAACATGCTGGGAGAAGGGGTGTAGATGGACTGGGTGGTGTGGAGTTGGCCAAATAACCCACATTCTGGTGTATTTGTGTGGGTTACTCAAGGCTTTAAGATTGGGACAGGGTTCCTCTCCCTTCTGTGTCAGGTCCAGGCTCAGAGTTTTGGGATGAAAAGTGGAGATATTACTTTAGCCTCAAATATTTCTTTTTCTCTAGCAGATCTCACAGCCATGCCTAGAAATCTTCTTAGTCCATCATGGTGACCCCTGGGAAGAGGATGAGCCCTATTTGAGGCCCCTATTCTGACAGAAGCTGGGACCCCATGTGCTTATGAATCAGATGCATGGAGGACCCAGGCTACCCCCTGCCCCCAATGGCTGTATGGCTGTGGCAGCCACAGAGAGGGCTCCCACCTGCTGGGAGGGCACCATCCCCAAACCACACCAGGCTGGTGACAGTGGTAGAGGAAGTATTTCTGGCACGATCCCACATAGACCCCGAGGACAGGTGATCCCACGCAGAGACAGAAAGGTCTCAGGAGGCAGGCTTCCTTTCTTTTAATTTGTATTAAGGTGAACTTGACATAACAAAAAATTAACCATTTTAAGGGGATCCTTTCCTGACGTTTAGTACATTCACGGGCGTTGCACAACTGTCACGTCTGTCTAGTTCCAAACATTTGCATCAGCCTAAATAAAACCCTGTACCTGCTGAGCAGTTATTCTTCATTCCTCTCCACCTACTGTCCGCAGCAATCACTCATCTGTCTTCCAGCTCTCTGGATTTACCTCTTCTGCCTTTAGGATAAGTTAGGACCTTGGACTCTTTCTAATGTGAAGGGAAGCCACTGACATCTTGGTTATAGTTGCTATTTTATACTAATGAAAAAGACTAGTGTGACCACCTGCCGGGAAGGACCAGGCCCATTCTGGAAGCCAAAGGAAGACTCTTTTAACCAGGCTGCAGCTTAGGATGGAGTGAGGGTACACATGAGGCTGGGCGTAACCAGATCTGGGCATAGAAGGGCAAAGGGGAAACATGGGTGGGGTGGTGTGGGGGGGTTGCGCAGAGGAAGGGACAGAGTCAGCTATGAGGGCTGGGAATATTAGCAACCAGTGTGGAACCTGTGTCAGAGAGAGGGAAAGAAAGAGGCCATTGTAGCCCTGTCAGTGACTGTTAAGACCCACAGTGTCCAATATGTGAGAGAGGTGACTTAAGCCTCCTGGCACCTTCCAACCCCCAAGGACGTGGTCCTCAGATAGGGGACCATACAGGAAGAGGCCTCACGGCCCCCCTTTCCCTGGCTGTAGCCTCTGCCTTCCTCCCTCTGATTTCTCACACATCCTTTGAACTCCCTCGCCACCCCTATGATCTATCTCTCAGGTCTGGCCATGAAGTTATGAACATGACCCCTGATGATGAGCAGCAGGTGGACCTCTGTCCTGACAGCTGTGTGATTTCTGGATCTGGGGGAGGGACGGCAGTGGCCTCTGCACAGCGCGGACCCTGTGCAGCAGGGGTCTCCTCCGGCTGTGCCAATCCTCTGCCAGGAACCCCACCAGGAGCATTAGGATCACAGCACCAAGACATATCTGGGCCAGGTTGCCCTTGGCATACTGCAGCCGGGCAGGCACTGGGGGAATGAGAGAGAAAGAGCAGGTGATAAAAGGCCCTCTCCAGAACTGTGTCCCCAGTCTGAGGAGATCCTGTTATCCTCTACTAGTTGGGGTGCTAATCTTTTTCTTAGTGCGGCCCTTCCCTCCTTCCCAGTACCAGGGTTGGATGGCCCCAATTCTTTTACCAGCACCTGTCCCCAATGTCCCCTCACAGACCTCTGATGTGACCCCCATTCCCCAGATACAGACACTGCCCACTTATCTGATCACTTGCAGAGGAGAAGACAGCTCTAAGGGATGGGGAGAAATGGAAGCCTTCTTTCTTGGATCCCTTGGAAAATCTCAATCTTCCCATGTGATCTTATCTCCCAATCCTGAACTCCAAACACTGATATTACACTGCCTCCCTCACCCAGGACTGCAGAGCCTTGGACCAGGCAGGGGTGGGAGAGACATGGGGGGGCGGGAGGAGGACTCACTCACCGGTTGGGGAGCTGGGTTTCTCTGGACTAGAGGTGGTGATAATCCTAGAAGTCTCTGAGAAGCCTGGGAACCAAAAGACGCTGAGTGTGAATAAATGGAACCATCTCCCCCAGTTCTGTCACTGTCACTGTCCGTACCCAGAACGAGCACACTTGGGAGGCAGAACTCCATGGCATTTAATAAAAGCGTGCACTACGGCATCAGGACATCCATACTAGAACCCCAAGCCCATCCCTCATGCCATATGAGACATCTGGTAAGGGACAATATCTGTGAGCCAATATTTCCACCTGTCCAATGAAATTAATGACATCACTTATGTCCTAGTTGGTGTGAAAATTAAAATAAGAACAATAGTAGCATAAAGCATAATAGATAAGCAACCTGTACATGCCAGCTCCCTTATTATGCCACAAGTATTTCCTGAGATTTGTGCTGGGCTATGGGGACTTAAATATTAACGAGACCCAGTCCCTGTGGGGTTTCCAGACTACTGGAGGAGACTGAAGAGTAAAATGATAATTTTAATATACTTGGAAAATCGCTACAAGACACTGAGCAAGGACTGAAGAAACTCCTAATGCTGGCCGGTGAGTCAGAAGGGGTTTCTTTGGGGGGAGTTGAGCCCTAGGGAAATGGAAGGAGAGGCAGGGTAGGTGTGTGGTCTAGATGCAGAGCTGGGGAGGGTGTGGGGCATCTGGAACAGTGTTAAGTGACTCCATGAAGCCAAAGACATGGAAAGCGGGGCAGACAGGATGGGAGGGGTGAAGAGAGATGGAGTATCTAAGCCCACAGAACAGCAAGTTGGGGAACCCAGGCTGCATCCTGAGGGCAAGAGGAGATTGTGAAGATCCCATGGTGGTGTGAGGAAGAAAGCTCTGTGGTCCGAGTCAGGTGGGCCCATCTGTCAAGGCGTTCTGTCTCAAAGGAAATGGACACTTCCCAGGAAAAGCAAGGGGGAAGGAAAGTGCAGCGCAAGGCATATTTGCCAGGCCTGGAGCAGTAAGATGTGTTGTGTCCAGGCACCTGCAGGCTGTGTGGGCCTGAAGCACAAATAGGCTCTACATGGAAGCAGTGGGGACAAGACTAAATGCTCAGAGTCTGAAGAGCAGGCTTTACTGACAGGGCAGTGCATGGAGATGCGGTGGTCTTCCCACCATGGCCTTGGCTCTGCTATCCTTGGAAAGGCCACACTACCCAGGATGCTCCTGTTCCCCAACATCACACCCACCTCCACCACATGCTCTGTCCTCCCCCTACCCGAGCCCTGGACACAGCATGTGGAGGTCTCTCTTGGGAAGAGTCAGACACATTAGTGAAGCAGATTAAGAACCTACAGGCTGAGATAATGAAAGAGCCCCATCCTTGCGCCCCACTCTGCTCAGCTTTAAGAGCCCGGTGACTCACCGGCGGTGGAGACTGTCTTTGTGAGTGAGTTGTTCCATTCCCCAGAGGCTTCTGGAACATAACAGGAGGGTTATAAAGAAGTGAAATAATGGCAGATCTTCCTGGTGGGTCCCCATTCCCCTGTGAGACACCTAGGCTCCTTCATGCCACCTTGCCTGGCACACACTGCACAGACCTCGAGGGAGCAAATCCAAAGGACCTACGACTTCCCTTCTACCACTCAGTGGCTCACTAAGGGGCAGCCCCTTCACCAGCTGATGGATACTTGGGTTGTTTCCAATTTGGGGCTGTTTATGAATAATGCTGCTGTGGACATCCATGTACAAGTTTTTGCGTGAACGTAAGTTATCAGTGTCCTCAGGCTCACACTCGGGTGCAGGTCATGTGGTTGCTCTGTCTGCCTTTGCTGGGAGCCAGCAGACTGTCTTTGGAAGCAGCTGTATCATTTTACATCCCCACCAGCTGTACACAAGGGATAAACTGACAGAGAACCACACACTTACTTTTGGCCAATGTCAAGTTCCAGGATTTGTATTGTGCTATATAAGGGGTAGCTATCGAGGGAGACTAGGAAAAAGGCACAAAGGCTTGTTTCACACTATGGTGTCAAACCTTCTGTGACTATGTTTTAAAATAGAAAGTTTTAAAAACCTAATCAGCCACACACAGCAGTGTGCTCCTGTCGTGTGTGTCCCCGCCTTCCTTGGTGTGAGAGCCCCCATGCTGCCCTCCACCCTGCACATCCATCCTTATTGACCTTGACTCTTGCTTGCTTCTCAGTCTACCCTTGTGGCACAGCTAGCGTGAGGGCACCGTTTCTAAAGAGCAGGCTGACCAGACTCAGCTGGAACACTTGTGAGCTCAAGGGAGCAGTGTGCTCCTGTCTTAGAGCCATGCTTCTCAGAGTTGCACTCTGCATTTTCTGCATCACCTAGGAACTTGTTAGAAATGAAAAAAAAAATTGTTGGTGCTGGGCGTGGTGGCTCACACCTGTGAGGCCAAAGTTGGAGGATCACCTGAGCTTAGGAGTTTGAGACCAGTCTGAGCAACAATGAGATCCCTTCTCTACTAAAAATAGAAAAAAAGCTAATTGGGCATTGTGGTGGGCACCTGTGGTACCCAGCCTCCAGCTATTTGGGAGGCTGAGGCTGGAGGATCACTTGAGCCCAGGAGTTTGAAGTTGCTGTGAACTATGATGCCACAGCACTCTACCCGGGATGACAGAGTGAGAGTCTGTCTGAAAAAAAAAAATGTTGTGGGACTCTTCCCAGAGCTACTGAGTCAGAATTCCTGGGGCTTCAGAAATCTGTTCCTTAAGAAGCCCTCCAGGTGATCTTTTTGCCCAAGAAAGTCTGAGAACCATCAACCAATGGAGACAGAGCTTGGAAGCAGAGTCTAGCTACTCAGATTATCACTGTGTGAGTCAGACATTCCAAACTGTCCAGGACAGGAGCTAGGGGCAGCATATTAAAATCTATCTGCTTAGGGCTCGGCACCTGTAGCTCAGCGGCTAAGGTACCAGCCACATACACCAGAGCTGGCTGGTTTGAACCCAGCCCAGGCCTGCCAAAAAACAATAACTACAACCAAAAAATAGCCGGGTGTTGTGGCAAGCTCCTGTAGTCCCAGCTACTTGGAAGGCTGAGGTAAGAGAATCAGTTGGGCCCCAAGAGTTCGAGGTTGCTGTGAGCTGTGATGCCATAGTACTCTACTGAGGGCAACAGAGTGAGACTCTGTCTAAAAAAAAAAAAAATAATAATAATAAAAATCTATCTGCTTGGGATACCAACCCTCGTTATGGAAGAAGGAAAGGATTTTTAAAACAAAGCAAGTTTGCGAAAGAGACAAATCAAGAGATCCAGGCAGGGCGGCGCCTGTGGCTCAGTCGGTAGGGCGCCGGCCCCATATACCGAGGGTGGCGGGTTCAAACCCTGCCCCGGCCAAACTGCAACCAAAAAATAGCCGGGCGTTGTGGCAGGTGCCTGTAGTCCCAGCTATTTGGGAGGCTGAGGCAAGAGAATCGCTTAAGCCCAGGAGCTGGAGGTTGCTGTGAGCTGTGTGAGGCCACGGCACTCTACCGAGGGCCATAAAGTGAGACTCTGTCTCTACAAAAAAAAAAAAAAAAGAAATCCAGGCAGAGAGGAGAAAGGGAATGGGGTATGTCCATGTTCTGTTGGTAACTGACTAGGGGTCACTGAGGGTCCTGAGAAATCAGAAAATGAGAGAAGTCGATGCTCTATTCACTGTGGGTCCTGAAAAAATAAAGAAACATTTTTGTGACCCAGTTTCCTCACCCAGAAAATGAGTATAAAGAAGGTAACTGGGGCCAGTGGGGTGACTCACACCTATAATCCTAGAACTCTGGGAGGCTGAAGTGGGTGGATTGCCTGAGCTCAGGAGTTTGAGACCAGCCTGAGCAAGAGTGAGACCCCATCTCTACTAAACATAGAAAAATTGGCTGAGCATTGTGGCAGGTGCCTGTAGTCCCAGCTACTTAGGAGGCTGAGGCAAGAGGATCACTTGAACCCAAGAGTTTGAGGCTGTGGTGAGTTGTGATGATGTCACAGCACTCTACCCAGGGTGACAGAGTCAGACTATGTTGAGGAAAAAGAAGGACAACCATGCTGGACAGTTGTGGGTGTTTGTAAAGCCCACCTGGAGTATTCTAGGGCTAAGTAATAATGACACACCCTTGAGCTCTCACCCTCCTTTCTGAGCCCCAGTACTACACTTTCTTATGGGTTCCCATGATTTATACCATGTCACTGTCCCTCTCTCACCATGGCATCAGTTTGGGGAACGGGGGAGGAACCACAGTGTGGGGAGAAAGGGAATATCTAAGGAGTAAAATCTCCACACACTCTCCAGCCTCTCTGGCCTCGCTTCTACACCAATCTGCATCCTATCACAGGACATTTGTCCCTATAATTCCATCTATCTGCACCCACCCCTGACCACCTCTCCTCCTAACTTCTAACAGAGCTGTGTATGTCTAATTCAGAGCACATATCATGGTCACAATTATACATATATTGGATGAATCTTTGATTAGAAGCTGCTTGCGCTACTAATCACCATGTGTGTGCATGTGTCTATATGGGGAGAAAGATATGGTGCATTGAGAGGGAGACTTAGCCCCCATCGAAGCCCTGGCCATAGCACAAGCACTTCTTTAATATGTCTTGTGGAGTCTTTGGAACCCCCAAAAGGGGAAGTAAAGAGCCATTGCAAATGGGAACGAGGTTGCAAAATGGATGAAAATGCTCCCAAATTGGGTTGTGGTGGTGACTGCACCACTCTGTATATTTACTAACAATCATTGACTCTCACAATTTAAATGGGTAAATTTTATGGTACCTAAATTATATCTCTATAATGCTATTAAAAATCAAGTGTCCTTGAGTGGGATAATTCATATATTTATCAAGCATTTGTTAGGCACCTGCTATGGGTGAGGTGTTGGGAGTACAGCCCAGAAAGAAATCAAAGGAATCAATCTTTCTGGTGGCTACATTCTGGAGGGTGGAGGGGGACAGAGGATAAACATCATCAATCAGCATGACGTGCCATGTATTGGATGCTGACAGTGCTGTGGAGGAAATTCAACCGGGCAGGTGGCTTCTGATGGAAGATCCGAAGGAGCCGTGAGAATATCAGGGGGGAAGACCCCAGTCGGTGCCAAGTCCCTGGAGAAGTAGTGAGCCTGCCTATTCCAGAAACACAAGAGGCTCAGCGTGTCTGAGGCCGAGAGAATGAGGGGAACATGTAGGTGTTCAGAAACACAGAGGCGACTAAATTAGGAGTCTTGAGATACACAGATTTTCCCGGATTATATCAATGGTCCAAATAGGATGTTGAGGTGGGGGATTAAGTGGGAGAATGAGGAAGAAGAATCGGAGAAAGAGGTTTAAAGCTGCTGCCCTCTGACTGCAAAGATGGAAGAAGGCACCAAAAGCCAAGAAATGACGAACTCCTCGAGCTGGAAAGGATGTGGTAACGGACTCTCTCTACAGCCTCCAGGAGAAGCCAGCCCTGCTGATACCTTTGTTTTATCTCAGTGAGACCCACTTTGTTTGGAGCTCTGACCTCCACAATGACAGGTAATAAATTGGCAGTACACTGTGGTGTAAGTCAGCAAGTCCATTGTAACTTGTATGTATGTATGTATATATTTATTTATCTATTCATTTATTTTTTGAGACAAAGTCTCACTCTGTTGCCCTGGGTAGAGTACCTTGACATCATAGCTCACAGCAACCTCAAACTCTTGAGCGCAAGTGGTTCTCCTGTCTCAGCCTCCTAAGTAACTGGGACTACAGGTGCCCACCACAGTGCCTGCCTGTTTTTTTCTATTTTTAGTAGAGATGGGGGGTCTCATTCTTTCTCAGGCTGGTCTTGAACTCCTGAGCTTAGGTGATCCACCTGCCTCAGCCCCCAGAATGCTAGGATTATAGGCGTGGGCCACCCTGCCCAGCCCCATGGTAACTTGTTAATGCAGCAACAGGAAATGAATACATCTTCCAAAGCTGGTTGGAGGCCAGGCTCCCTGCCTCCCGCTTCTGGAGAAGCGATGGTCCGGTCCTTGAAATTGCCTCTGGACCAACAAAGGCTGAGGAGGAAAGTTTGGTCTGCATACCCCTTACCTGTGACCACGAGCTTTAGGGGGTCGCTGGGGGCTGACCACGAGTACGGGTCCGAGCTGGTAAAACTGTAGCATCGGTAGGTTCCACTGTGGGCAGCAGTCACAGTGATGAGGGGAAAACTGGCCCGGTACCATCTTTCAGGTCTCTTGTAGGGTCCAGGGTCTCCCTCCTTGTACAGAGCAAACTGGTCAAAGCTATATGGAGTCTGACACTGTAGGGTCACATCCCCTCCTGGAGACACTGCTGGGCCAGGCTGGGCTGAGAGCGAGGGCTTGGCATAAACTCCTGGGAGAAAAGGAGACTGGTGTTAAAAGATGGTGACAGTCCCCCCACTCTATCAGATCTAGAGACCTTCCCAGATGTGTGCCTCCTAGAGAGCTTACTCCTTCTGCCCAAGGTCACAGAGAGATGGAGTCAGGTCACCAAGAGGTTAAGGGAACATATCTGTGGTCACAGCCTGGTGTCTGGGCTCAAATCCTCGTTCTGCCACTTAGGGACTTTGTGTCCCTGGAGATAAATCTGCCTCTATCTGTGTGCCTCAGTGTCCCCTACTGTCAACTGGGATGATCAAACAAGACAATACATAGAAAGCATTTGGCAAAGCCACAATAGGACAGTGGTGACAACATAGGGTAAGTTTATACTGTATTCTAAGCTTGTATTATAGTCTATGAAATGTACAGTGTAAACTTTTATTAATGTACCAGCCTCCAGGAGCCATTCCAAATTCATGACATTCTATCAGTTCATGACTCCCCACAAAGACCTGTGAATTCATTTGTATTAATGTTCCTATTTTATATGCGAAACTAAGGCACGTAATGTTAAATACTCTTTTCAACACTAGGTAACGATACTGTAGAAATTTTCAACGATACAGTTGAAATTTTCAACGATACAGTTGAAATTTGCTAAGAGGGTAGAGCTTAAGTGTTCTCACCACATGCACAAATGAAGGTAACTGTGTGAGATGATGGGGGTGTCACTCAGCTTGGTCATGGGGACTGTTTCACAGTGTAAACATTTATAAAAACATTGAGTTCTACACCTTAAATACACACAATTCTTGTTTGTCAATTATACCTCAGTAAAGCTAAAGAAGTTTACAAAATTTAAAAATCAATAAATCAATAACTTGTCCAAAGTCATAAGTGGCAAAGCTGAAATTTACCATCGGGGAGCTTGACCCTGGGGTCTCCACCCCTGCACACAATCCTGCACCACTCTAATGTGAGGGGATCAGCATTGTCAAGCGCGGTGACACACGCCTGGCAACCAGGAGTCATTGAAACAAAAGCTGCCTGGTAATGATGGCTCATTCATTCACTCAACATCTTTTTTTCTTGAGTAACTATTATGTGTTTGTCTCTAGGCTAACAAATAAAACCCCCATGAAGAAGCAAAGATAGGCAACAGCGGCCAAGATAAATGTGTGCCATGCCAGACAGTGATGAGGGCAATTTTAACAAAGGCGCTGAGAGAAATACTTAATGAGAAGACAGCATTTGAGTCTGACCCAAAAAGAAGAAATAAGAAAGCCTGACTGGCATGTTCTTGGGGCAGAGGGGAGGTCAAGGACTCCTGGCCAGAGAGGGAGGGAAGCAGGAAGAGGAGTGGCCTGTTCCTAGGGGACCACTGTGCCCAGGGCCACTGTGCAGCCCTTAGGAATTAGGGTGAGGGGAGAAAGGCATTCTCCATAATGCAGAATTTAATTTTTTCCAAATAGGCCAGGCATGGTGGCTTACACCTGTAATCCTACTGTTCTGGGAGGCTGAGGCAGGTGGATCGCTTGACCTCAGGAGTCTGAGACCAGCTTGAGCAAGAGCAAGACCCCCCCATCTCTACTAAAAATAGAAAAAACTAGCTGTGCATTGTGGTGGGCACCTGTGGTCCCAGCTACTCAGGAGGCTGAGGCAAGAGGAACATTTGAGCCCAAGAGTTTAAGGTTGTTGTGAGCTATGACACCATGGCACTCTACCCAGGGTGGCAGAGTGAGACTCTGTCTCAATAAAAATTATTTTCTCCAAATAATTTAACATAGTTGAGAAAGTTTTGAAAAATTGAAAAGTAGATCATTAAAACCCACATTATTCTAAATTTGAATATTTTGTTGATATCCCCTCAAAAAACTTTTATTACAAGTTTACATTCCAGGCTTCCATGGAAGCAAATTCATCAAAGTTTTTCCAAAACCTACTTCTGGAAAAAAAGATTAACCATTTAAAAGCACATTAAGGGGCGGTGCCTGTGGCTCAGTGAGTAGGGCACCGGCCCCATATACTGAGGGTGGTGGGTTTGAACCCAGCCATGGCCAAACTGCAACAACTACAAAAATAGCTAGATGTTGTGGTGGGTGCCTGTAATCCCAGCTACTCTGAAGGCTGAGGCAAGAGAATCACCTAAGCCCAAGAGCTGGAGGTTGCTGTGATCTGCATCGCCATGGCACTCCACCGAGGGTGACACAATGAGACTCTGTCTCTAAAAAGAAATAATAATAAAATAAATAAATAAAAGCACATTAAGTTGGGTGCGGTGGCCTAAGCCTGTAGTCCCAGCTACTCCTGAGGCCATGAGAGGAGGATGGCATAAGCCCACGGGTTCGAGGTTGCAGTGAACTCCACTATCTGTGGATAGTCCCTGCCCTCCAGTCGGGGCCACACAGCGAGACCTCCTTTCAATTTTTTTTTATTTTTAAATCAAGTGCTTTGACACGCTGACAGAGAAGCACCCATTTTCTCTCTGCTCTGATGTGCCTTGCCATTGTTGCTGCAATGCTATAACCCAACTACAGCCCAAGAGGAAAGGCAAAGAGGAGGGGGAGGGGTTGAGAGGGAAGAAGATTGGTGGGACCATACCTATGGTGCATTTCACAAGGGTACATGTTAAATCTACTAAGTATAGAATATAAATGTCTTGGCACAATAACTAGGAAAATGTAGTGAAGGCTATGTTAACCATTCTTATGAAAGTATTTCAAATTGTATATAAAACCAGCACATTGTACCCCACAATTGCATTAATGTACCCAGCTATGATTTAATAAAAAAACCAATAAACTTGTACTATTCATTCATCATGAATAGTTTTGAAATTGACTTCAAAAAATAGTACTAAAATGTTATTAAAATGTAATCATGAATTTGTGCCTCCCCTCCACCCAATCTCCCTTCACCCAGGCGTACTGTCCTCACCCTAATCCCTGCCTGTGAGGGACTCACAGAACCGGAGACCACGCATCGCTGGGCCCTGAGTCCAGCCCCCGCACCCCGAGCCCATTCCCTCTGAGTACCAGTGGCCACCAGCTCCAGCTGGTCGCTGGCTGGGGACCAGAGGCTCCCGTTCTGATAGGAGCAGCGGTAGCGGCCGGCGTGCTCTCTCCTCATGGCGGGGATGGAGAGGAAGGCCTGGTCCTCGTACTTGTCGGAACTCAGCTTCTCCAGGCGGTACAGGTCCACGCCTGGGGGCCCCTGGCACCGGATGGTCACTGGCTTCTCCAGGGGCACCAGGGAGCTGGGCACCGCCTGCAAGGAGGGCTTGGGGAGGGTCCCTGGGGAGAAGCCAGCAGGGGTCAGCCCATGCCCTAGGACATATTACCCCTGCCGCCCCTACCCACGCCACGATGCCCGCCCGCCTCCTGCTGAGCAACCACAACCTGAGCAGGACTCACCGCTCTGCGCTCGAACCTGCCCCAGACACAGCCCTGAGGAGGGAAGAGAAGGACAGATGCCAGGACTTGCTTTAAGAGACACTTTCTGCCTGCAGGGCCATGGCCACAGGACATTCGCCTATTTTATTTTATTTTATTTTAATTTTTCCAAAGACCAAAAATAGCCACATAGGTATGCTGCCATTTATAGGAAATGTCCAGAATAGACAAATCCGTAGAGACAGAACGCGGAGAGAGACCGGGTGGAAGGAGCCGTGGGGAGTGACTGCTTGACCCACATGGAAATTCCTTCTGGGCTGATGGAAACGTCTTGGAAGGAAACATTTGCACTTTCCAAGTGAATGCACCAAATGTCAGTTTCAGCAAACTTTACATTCTGTGTACTTTACCAGAACAAAAAGTTTTTAAAAGCAAAATGGATTTTTGGCCCCACCCTGTTCAGTTCCTGTCACTGCCCCTCTCTAATGACACACCCATGACAGTTTTAGTTGTTCCTCTGTGGATTCATAGGACATTGACTTCCTCAGTGGAGTGGAGGAATTGGACCTCTGACAATATACAATACCATCCAAGTGTTTATTCAAAAGTGTACAATCGTATGGGCAAGTATGGGAAATACTTGTATATTGTTGCATTTTATTCATTATACATACAATAAAACCCCAAATGCATCAAATAAATGAGTCATTAGGGCTGGGCGCAGTGCCTCAGGCCTATAATCCCAGCACTCTGGGAGGCTGAGGTGGGAGGATCCCTTGAGCTCAGGAGTTTGAGATCAGCCTGAGAAAGAGTGAAATCCTGCCTCTACCAAAAATAGAAAAACTAGCCCAACATGGTGGTGGGCATCTATACCCCCAGCTCCTCGGGAGGTTGAGGCAGGAGGATTGCTTGAGCCCAGGAGTTTGAGGCTGCAATGAGTGAGGCTAAGGCCATGGCACTCTAGCCTAGGCCGCAGAGTCAAAGTATCTCAAAAAAAAGGGTGGGGGTGGGGGTCATTGGGAAGTTAATACTTTTCAGTTGTTTAAATGGTCACAAGAAGCAGTAACTACTCTCAACTAATGACCACAGAAAGCCACTTCCTCAACTCCAACCCTACTTCACAATGGGGAAGAGAATGACCCCCTCCTTGAGAAGAATACTGGTATATAGGATGGCCTCTCTTTCATTATGTGTCAAGATATCCCAGAGTATGTTAATCGTAGCTTTCCCTTTGTTTTATGCTATTTCAGTTGATACCGTAATCAATAGTCTGTGATTACATTATTGTGAGTGTCTAGGTATTATTCACACCTGAGGGTTATAATGTTGCCCTTTATATGTTTTTCATGGAATCAATACATGCCTGATTTATTTCCATCTGCATAGTTTCCCTTGAACTTATTGCTAATCTTTCCATAATTCTCAGTAGTCTTTCTGTGTAACTTAAAGAACATCCACCAAATTGCATAATCTATAAATCAACGAATAAATGAATGAGACATTGTTAGTTATTTGTAGCTTTCCCTCTTATCTGTAAAAACACAATGGTTTCCTTCCTGCTTACCCTCTTTGAGACTATCCATTTATGGGTAAAAGTCTACTGATAAAATAAGGAAATAACAGGGCGGCGCCTGTGGCTCAGTCGGTAGGGCGCCAGCCCCATATACCGAGGGTGGCGGGTTCAAACCCGGCCCCGGCCAAAAATGCAACCAAAAAATAGCTGGGCGTTGTGGCGGGCGCCTGTAGTCCCAGCTAGTCGGGAGGCTGAGGCAAGAGAATGGCTTGGGCCCAGGAGTTGGAGGTTGCTGTGAGCTGGGTGAGGCCATGGCACTCTACCGAGGGCCATAAAATGAGACTCTGTCTCTACAAAAAAAAAAAAAAAGAAAGAAATAAGGAAATAACAGGTGACATGCCGCGCACTGCCTGATGAAGAATAGGTAGTAGAAACACGTCTGAAGGGATCAAGTCTTTGTTCCACCACTGTAAGGGATACTGAAAAGTTCAGTCTACATCCTAGTCCTGATAGCATAAAGCCCACATTTAGGAAAGAAAGAAAAAGCAATGGAGAGTCACGGAAGAAATTTGCCACCAACACCAGGGGACCTGTGTTTACTTCCTGACCCAGCCATGACTACACTGGGTAAGTCACACAAAACTGCCACCTCTGTGGATTGTGGTTTTCCCACCTAACAAATGAAAAGGCCCTTGTGCCCTTTTTGCTCTGAAATTTCATTACTGATGCAACTTAAAAAAAAGTCTTTAGAATTTTTTTGTCCTCCAGCACTCCCCAGTTGGACCCTCAGGACTCACCAAGACAGAGGAGGGTGGAGGGGGACGGAGACATGGTTCCTCAGCTGTAGTCTGAGCTCTGTGGTCAAGGAGGGAAATGGTGGGAGCTGAGGCAGGGGTGCAGGATGTGATGAGGGTGAAGAATGCTCTTCTCTGTTCTCCCACCACCCCTGGCTTTTCCTAATTGAGATGCCTCCAGCTGGAGCAGCCTCCGCAGCAGAGTGACTTTGCATGGGGGCTCCCAGGAGCCTGGCTTATCTCCTTTGGCCAGCCTGGTAAGGCACCATCTGCCAGCCAGTTGGGGCATGGTCTATGCTCCTGTGCTCCCGAAACTCACCAACAGTTACAGTTCAAACCACAAGGAGATACTACCTACTTCATACCTGCCAGGGTAGCTACAATTAAAAAAATGGAAAATAGTGGGAGAGAAGGGAACACTTTTATACTGTGGGTGGGAATGCAAACTAATGTGCTTCTTTGGAAAGAGGTATGGAGAATCCTCAAGAGCTAAAAGTAGACCTTCCATTTGATCCCACAATCCCATTACGAGGGTTCTACTCAGAAGAAAATAGATCATTTGGGCGGTGCCTGTGGCTCAAGGAGTAGGGCGCTGGCCCCATATTCCAGAGGTGGCAGGTTCAAACCCAGGCCTGGCCAAAAACTGCAAAAAAAAAAAAAAAAAAAGAAAAGAAATCATATTATTATAAGGACATTTGCATTAGAATGTTTATCATAGCTCAATCCACAATCGACAAGATGTGGAATCAACCCAAGTGCCCATCAACACAGGAATAATAAACTGTGGTATATGTATACTGTGGAATACTATTCAGCCATAAAAAGATGGAGACTTTACATCTTTTATATTTCCTGGACAGAGTTGAAGAACACTCTCCTTAGTAAATGGTCATAGAATGGAAAAGCAAGTATCTGACGTACTCAATACTAATATGAAGCCAGTAGATGATAAACTACCCACACACATGAGAGAAAAACACAATTTAATTCAAGTGACAGGGGGAGGAGAGAAAGAGAGATTGGTGAGTTCTCACTCAAAAGGCACACTGTAGGGTATATGGCATACCCCCTGGGTGAAGGGCTCAACTACAACGTGGACTAACAAATTATAAACTAACTCAACTACAACATTTCCCTAACAAATGCAAGCAAAGTAACCTGATCCTTTGTACCCTCATATTAATCAGAATTTTAGGCTTGGCCAGCTACATACACTGAGGCTGGTGGGTTCAAGCTGGGCCTGGGCTTGCTAAACAACAATGACAACTGCAACGAAAAAATAGCTGGGTGTTGTGGCGGGTGCCTGTGGTCCCAGCTACTTGGGAGGCTGAGGCCAAAGAATCATTTAAGTCTAAGAGTTTGAGGTTGCGGGCGGCGCCTGTGGCTCAGTCGGTAAGGCGCCGGCCCCATATACCGAGGGTGGCGGGTTCAAGCCCAGCCCCGGCCAAACTGCAACCAAAAAAAAAAAAAAAATAGCCGGGCGTTGTGGCGGGCGCCTGTGGTCCCAGCTGCTCGGGAGGCTGAGGCAGGAGAATCGCGTAAGCCCAGGAGTTGGAGGTTGCTGTGAGCTGTGTGAGGCCACGGCACTCTACCGAGGGCCATAAAGTGAGACTCTGTCTCTACAAAAAAAAAAAAAAAAAAAAAAAAAAAAAAAAAAAGAGTTTGAGGTTGCTATAAGCTGTGATGCCACAGCACTCTACCGAGGGTGACACAGTGAGACTCTGTCTCAAAAAAATGAAATTAAAGAAAAGGAAAATAGGAAATGTTGGTGAGGATGCAGGGAAAATTAGAACCACCATGCTTTGTAGTGAGAATGGAACAGATGCAGCTGTTTGGAAAATAGTTTGGCAGTCCCTCAGAAAGTTACACAAGGGCAGGGCATAGAGGCTCATACCTGTAATCCCAGCACTCTGGTGGATGGATTGCTTGAGCTCAGGAGTTCAAGACCAGCCTGAGCAAGAGTGAGACGCCATCTCTACTAAAAATAGAAAAACTAGTCGGGCATGGTGGTGGGTGCCTGTAGTCCCAGCTACTTGGGAGGCTGAGACAGGAGGATTGCTTGAACCTAAGAGTTTGAGATTGCTATGAGTTATGACACCACGGCACTCTACTCAGGGTGACAGAGTGAGACTCTGTCTTTAAATAAGGAAATAAATAAGTAAATAAATAAATGGAAAAGGAAAGAAAAGAAAAAGAAAGGAAAAAAAGTTAAACAGGGTACCATGTAATGTTTTGATCTATGTAATACTGGGGAGTGATTAAATCAATCTAATTAGTATATCCATTGCCTCACATAGTTATTATATTATTTGTGGTGAGAACACATAAAGTCTACCGTCTTGGCAATTTCAAAGCCAGAATACCTTATTATTAACTATAGTCACCACATTGTGGAAGGAATGTGCAAAACTTCTTTTTCCTGTATTAATGAAATGTAGCCTTTGATCAACTCTGTTTTTGAGGAATTTCCCCACGGTTTTCCACAGCAGCTGCACCATTTTACATTCCTACCAACAGTGAAAAGCATGGAAAATTTTGATGTGTGTTTTAAGGGAAAAGAACATGGTGGTGAGACGGACCTCCTTGGTGTGGAGGGGTGATGTTTGAGGTTATGCCTGATAATAAGAAATGTTCATGCAGTAACAATATTAATGCTAAAAGAGAAAAAAAACCAACAAAAATAAAGAGGTAAAAAGGAATGTCAGGGAGAAGAGCAGCACATTCAGCTGAAAGCTTTGATGAAGTAGAGCTTAGCGTGTTCCTGTACCTGGCAGTGATTAGTACGTGGAGTGACTGAGCACAAAGCTGGGGCTGCAGAGAGTAGCCCTGGGACTACTGCCCCGCCCACCAGAGAATGTGGGGCTTGCATTTCTGTCATCCGACCACAAGATATCCTCTATAGTTGTGACAAAAAAAAAAAGTCTCCAGCCACTGCCAAGTGTCTGTTCCCTAATAATTGAGATTTTGGGAACAAATATCTCAGTCCATTAGGTTAGATCATTCAGAGATGCAGAGGGCAAGACTAAGATTGGGACCATTAGTGACTTTTCAATAAGATTGTCTTGGGTAGGTTTGCATTTGTGGGTTGCAGATAAGAAGGGGTCCTAATGAAAACCTGGAGCCCAGTTAAAAGCAGGTGAAATGTTTCAAGCAAGAGATGAGTGTGTCTTCAAGGATACCAGCCACAGAGATGGAGAGGAGTAGGTGGACTTAGTCATTGGGAGTCAGGTTGGAGACTGACTTCCAGATTCCCTGCAGGGGTACCTGGGCAGACCGAGGTGCTGTCTGCTCATAAAAGTGTCTGGAAGTAGACCATAGGGGTGGGGTGAAAACACACAGGGGAGAAAAGAAAAAAGGAGAGCATTTAAAAGAATGAAGTATACTTACAAGATCAGAAAATGCCCTCAAAAGTGCAAATCTGGGAGTTAATGACCTTATAGAGGATGTAGAGAAAATGATTGGGGGCAAAAATTTTATTCACAGAAATCATCATACAGAACTTTGCCAACCTAGAGAATGGTATGTCTATTTAGGCACGAGGAGGTCAAAAAACACTAGGCAGATTCAACCCAAATAAGACAACTATAAGGCACATAATAATCAAACTCTCAGAACTCAAGGACAAAGAAGAAAATACCATACAAAGGAGCTGTAAAGCACAGGTCAGTGGAAACCTTCTAAGCCAGGATGGAGAGAGATGACAGATTCAAAGTATTGAAGGAATAAAACTCCTTGGGAAAATCAGGGTAGATACATTTATCTGGTCCAAAATGGCTTGAGAGAGTTAGGAAATGAGACTGTCTTGAGGTTTTCTTGAGGGGTGGTCCAGGAGTGAGGGGTTCCAGGCATGGTTTGAATTTCCCACCAACACCAAAGGAGAGAACCTCTGTGCTTTCTCATCGATGTGACCAGGTGTGGGGAAGAGAGGGTGAGGGGAGGGTCTGTTAAGGCTAACAGCTGCCAGCAATCAGACATCCAAAATATTGAATCTGTTTCTTAAGTACAGAGGATTTTTCCACAGTCCAAATTATTCAATTTTGTTTTGTTTTTTCATTTTAGCTTCATATTTTTTTATTTGTCACCTGCTTGGTGATGAGTTTGTCACATGTAATTTTCTCCATTTAGAATTAATTTTCCTTAGTTCATGTTTTTTTTTTTTTTGTAAAGACAGAGTCCCACTGACCCTCGGTAGAGTGCCGTGGCATCACACAGCTCACAGCAACCTCCAACTCCTGGGCTTAAGCGATTCTCTTGCCTCAGCCTCCCGAGCAGCTGGGACTACAGGCGCCTGCCACAACACCCGGCTATTTTTTGGTTGCAGTTTGGTCGGGGCTGGGTTTGAACCCATCACCCTCAGTATATGGGGCTGGCGCCTTACCGACTGAGCCATAGGCGCCGCCCAGTTCATGTTTTTTTTTTATTTTATTTTAATTTTTTATTAAATCATAGCTGTGTACATTAGTATGATCATGGGGCACCATACACTTGGTTCATAGACCGTTTGACACATTTTCATCACACTAGTTAACATAGCTTTCATGGCATTTTCTTAGTTATTTTGCTAAGACCTTTACATTCCACATTTACTAGGATTCACATGTACCCTTGTAAGATGCACCGCAGGTGTAATCCCATTAATCCCCCTCCCTCCACCGGCCTCCCCCCTCCCTCCCCTCCCTTTCCCCCTTCTCCCTATTCTTAGGTTGTAACTGGGTTATAGCTTTCATGTGAAGGTCCTACATTAGTTTCATAATAAGGGTGAGTACATTGGGTACTTTTGAATGGCTGTGATTTTCAGAAAGTTGGTGCATACTTATTTAGAGCATAATGTTTTATTACCACAGAAAAACCATTAGGTGTAATAAGATTTAGCATTTCTCATACGTGCAGGTAGGAGGAGTGTATTAAAAACATTTGGGGAAGCCGTGATGTTTGTTAGTTTCTCATAAAGTTAAAAGTTAGTTTCTCATAAACCCTCATGCTCCAATGAGGGTTTATGTCCATAATACATATTTCTCAAAAAATGTTTATAGCCAATTTATCCTTAATCACCTGTCTCTGGAAACTTCCCTAATATTATAAACAAGAAGATCAATAAATTAAGTTCTGTATACTCATAAAATGGAACACACCTCAACAACAAAGAAGGAACTACTGATAATGTGCAAGTGCAGAGCTGGATCTCAGAAGGACAAGAAACCCGACACACAGGAAATTAACATGGTGTGCTTTATGAAGTTCAAGATCAGGCAAAGCAATGATAACAGTAGACGTCAAAAGACTATTTCCTGCTAGTGATGAAATATGGGCCAGGAAGGAGCAGGAGGGTCCTCTCCATGGAGATGGAAACAGACTCTATCTTGCTAGAACAGGTGGCTGCCCAGGAGATAACTTATGTGCAGATTCATCAAACTGTTTAGTAAATGTGCACATTTCATGCTGTGTGAATTTCTACTTAATGTAGATGAGGGATAACACAACAATAACCAATATCAGTACTAATAACTATTTTCAATACTAATAATCAACTAGACCCAGAAAACCTTTTCATAAAAATCAAGTTATTTATTTTCTAGGGACTTGAGTTGAAAAACTTCCACTTATATCTTCTTTAACTTAATACATGTTAGCTACCAAAACTTCATAGCAAGTATTATACTGAATGATAAAACTTTAAACATGTTGCCTAGTTGTTCAGCAATGAAGCACACACATGTGTCTTCACTATTTCTGCTAAACACTCTGCAAGGTGTCCTCACCAGCACAGTACACAAATAACAAAACATTATGACTTTAAAAATTGTTAATGGTTTACCAAACTGTCATTATTTGCAGAGAGTATATTTCCTTACATAGAAAGACCTAAGAATTCGAAGACAAGCATGTAGAATAATAAGAAGGTTTAGTAGCATTTCTGGACAGAGTGCTGGGAACCAGCAATAAACACAACATTTTTGACAGTAAAAATTATCATAAAGAAATTTGAAAGATTAATACTACTTTACAAGACGAGCTTTAGGAGTTCTGACATTTAAGTCTAAGAACTGACGCTAGAAAAAGTGCTACTTACGTCATTGCTGAATATCACGGCAGCCACCTGTGAGGTACCACCACCCCCACCCTGGGAGACCATGCACGTGACACCAGCACCCACCCACCCTTGAAAGCACTTTTTCCAGGAAGAGTTTGAGAACTTAATTGTCAGACCTCAAACAAGGACAGCTTTCATAGCCATTCCAGAAAAAGAGTTCCAAAATTGCTTTGACGTGGACTAAGGGGGTGTATCTTCCCAAGGGGAGCGCTTTGAAAGTGACCTAGTGATATTTACCAGTGAGGTATGTAGCACTTCTTATAGGATGAGTTCGTGAATTAAATTTTATGACTTTCTGAGATGACCAAAATAATGAAATAAAAACAGTATATTGGGTATTGAATAAAACGACCCAATAGGACGATGATATTCATCTTCTATCAGTAAGTCTGCTGAGTACCAACATGTAGACACACATCACCGATCATGCAAGAATGAGGGAATGTCATTCCCACAGACATCGTGAAGAACTTGCTGAAACATGATTTTATCCATAACAGATGAACAAATTATGGCAAAAGAAGTGAGTGTAAGCATCAAATCCATTTCCATAGTTGATTGTTGCCATTTGAGATACAAATCCAAATAAGTGCGTGTAAGTGCTACAATGATGACAATGTAGAAATCACAAAACTAATTTGGAGAGAAATGGTGAAAAGGTAAAAGACAGTGTAAGAATAATAATCTTATTTTAGTCTAGGGAGGGAAGTAAGTAGTATCTATACTGACTTATCCAAAAAGTAGAAGACTCAGGACACAAAAAGTACACAAAGAAACAAGAAACATCCACCAGTCCTGGGCAGTAGCAGGAAAGAAAGAGGAAGTGGGACCACAGGAAGTGCATCATTACTCAGAGCAGAGACTCAGAATTAGGATAGAAGCACTTCCGGAAGTGAGGAATGCAGTCATTTTTGTTGTCTGTGAAGTCTTGTCCCCAGGACAGTGCAAGTAGACAAATTTGGGAATGGCCTGAGGGGTGTGTGGGGCTGGTGGGAATTCCCAGGGCTCCTACAAGGATATGAGAATAGCATCATGTCACACTGTTCCAATATCTAGGTCACCCTCACCCTGGGCAGAGGTTGTGTCCTTAACGGTGAAACACTGGAGCTCAGGGTGGAGCATGAATATGACAGATGACACCACTGTGAGCCTGAGGGGGGACAGAACTTGGAAATGAGAATCCACTTTGCATCCCCACCTGGTGGGGCCATTGCAGGGCAGCACTGAGAAGGTCTTGTCTACCCCCACATCCCTCAGACACAGAGGTCACTGCAGTGGCCTCGGGAAACTTTTCCTCCCAGCTGCACCTGGTGCTGATTAGTTCATGTCTGAATAATCCCCAGGACCTGCTGACTTGCCCTGAAACAAACACTCACAGCTTTCCCCAGGGTGCCCCACAGTCCCTTGTGCCTCGCAGGTGACATGGTAATTGCAGCTCCAGGGAGAGATGAAGTTAGGGAATGACAAGACCCATATCTGCTTGGGCTCCAGATGGCTGGTGTCTACTGATGGCCACGGTCCTCCAGATGGCTGGTGTCTACTGATGGCCACGGTCCTGCTGCCAGTTCCAGCCAGAGATCTCTCCTGGTTAGTGTTTTGTGATGGCTCAGATCCCAGACACTCAGAGGGCAGGTGAGGAGCTGGGCAGGACAGAGGTTTCCACCAGTCCTCAGCAAGGTCCTAGGCCGTGGGCTGCTTCTGAGCTAAGGTGTGAAGAGGAGGTGAGGACAGAGACCCCACAGCAGGCAGGGAGTGGGTGCCCGGCTTCAACAGGATGGACACTGCTGAGGCTGGGGCCAGCCTGGGAGGGAGGGTCCTGCGCTGTCCCCTGCTCTTTCCCCTTAGGGTGACTCGGGCATCACCTGGATTCCTGACAACTGTAGCTGGAGTTTTGAGTTCAGGCTCTTTGTCTGTGTGTGGTCCCTGCTCCCTGCACACACATGTCACACAGACGCACTCTGACCCGTGTGACCCTTACATGGGTGTTTCAGAACTTGGATGGCGCCTGAGAAGCTGCGTGCGTGTGCGTCACCACAGGCTTGTGATATCACCTGCTTTTCTTCCCCAGTGAAAGGCTCAATCTCCCACCGAGGGGACCCTTTGCCGCCTGGAACAGTTTGTTACGTTCCTGCCTCTTCCCCCATGTGTTGAGGGGTTGGGAGTCCTGACAGTGTGTTGGCTTCTAGCCCAGGAGCCAGGAATGGGGACAAAGCATCTCTGAACATCACACAGGTGACACTGCCCACAGAGCCTCTAGCAGAGGTGGTCTCAGTGGTCTCTTCTGGCTGACTCTAGGACACTACTTTGGAGCAGAACAGACATGCAGCTGGCAGCCACTGTCGCCAAATGCTCCCTGTCTCTGTGTGACTGAAATGATTTCCCTCTTCCCTCTGGTGATGTTTGCAGGTTCTGGGGAGTGGCCTGAGTAACCCCACGGTGTGCACATGTCTGGCGAGGGTATGAAGAGACAGGGACAGGCCTCATCCTGCTCACCAGGTGTGCCCCGCTGCAGGTGTCTGTGCTCAGTGAGCTGCTGTCACTCGATCAGGGACCTGCTCTGCCCTTACTGGGGCTGAGGGACCCTGATAAAGTTTATAACAATCTATGGACTTTCTCTGTGCTTTTAATGTCCCCTTGTTATATACACAGCTTTACTGTGTTATAAAGGAGAAATGGACACTTTGGAATTCTTGGCACATTTCTATACCCGTGAAACTATTGCTGTTATCAAAACAGTGAACATATTATTCCTACAGATTCCCGGTGTCCTGTGGGAAGTCTCCTCCCGGTACCCAGCTACCAGGCAACTACTGACCTGCTATTTGTTACTATAGATAAGTTTGTATTTTTTTGAATGTTATATAAATCTGTGCCTCATTTTCTGTTCATGTAAAATAAGCACATTTTTGAGACCGGACATTTGATATTAACATACATGGGACTCCTGTACCCAGGACTAAAGCTCAACACACAGAAAGTCATCAATAACCTTTATGGACCGGTATTTTCTCTGCTCGGACCTTGAGCCATTAATGGGAAATGGGTTAGAAGCACAGAACGTGGTAGCGCTGTTCCATCCACCCGACCACTGTTCCCTCTCCACCCCTCCCATCCTGCTTCCTCCTCAGTGACTGGGTCTCTCCCAGTTTCATCCTTCTCTCTCGTTATCATCTGTGAGTCCATCCCCTTCAGGATACATGGATTTTTCCAGCACTTTGCAGCCAGAAGCTTCCAATTGGACTGTGCCTGACACCGGTGTCTGACCTGTCCCTCCCGGTCTTATTCCGTTTCCATTTCATATTTACGTTTAACTGATGTCCACCTCTGAGGTACTTGCACTGCTCAAGTTTCTTGGTTGGTTTGTTGGTTTTTCCTTGTGATTTTTTTCCTGGTATCAGTTTAAAACTTGCCTCCTAAAGAGAAAAGCAAGCCCCTGGGGGGAAAAGCTAACTCAGCAGCCCCCTGGGTGGCATCACAGAAAATATTGTCTACCAGAACAGAGTGGCTAAGGCAGGACCCTCAGGCCCTGCGTTACTGAGTCCAGCTCCTTCACCTGCCACTAGTGAGTTCTGTGACTTTAGGTGAAACATTGGACTTCTCCCTGTCCCATTGTTATCATCTGATGGGGGAATGATAGTCACCATATTTAGGTTATCAGGGAATTAATGAATGGCTATGTTTAAGACCCTCAGAGTAGTATGTGGCATAGAGTCAACTCTCAGTTTCACTTTATCATTATTTTTCTGGTATTATTATTTTTCTGGTATCACAAGATGAGTTATAGTGACTTTGACTGTCAGCCTGGATCAGGGCTGGGATTTGGACCTGATGGATCAGACCCAGAAGTCACCTTGCCACGATTGGATTGGAAGGAAACCCTAACTCACCCTAACTCAGCCTGATTTGATCTGTGACCAAGGTGGGTCATTCCTCCTGGGTCATTCCTCCTTATGTTCTACCATCTGTGACCTTGGAGGTACTTCGATTCTGGAGAAATGGAGGGTGATTGTGTGGGCTAAGGTCAGTGATAGCTATTTTGTCTCGTTTTGTGGTTTTTTTCCCCCCAGAATCTCAATGTTCTTTATGGAGCCCACACTGTTACTGTACAGAAAAGTCTCTTTTGACAGACAAGTTTCACTTTGTGACGAAACAAAAACATTAGAAGGGGAAGATGAGGCTGGGTGTGGTTGCTCATGCCTATAATCCCAGCACTCTGGGAAGAGAAATGGGATGGATCACTTGAGATCAGAAGTTTGAGACTAGCCGGAGCAAGAGCAAGACCCCATCTCTACTAAACAAAAATAAAATAAAATAGAAAAACTAGCTGGGCATTGTGGCAGGCGCCCGTAGTCCCAGCTACTCGGGAAGCTGAGGCAAGAGGATTGCTTGAGGCCAGGAGTTTGAGGTTGCTGTGAGCTATGATCACGCCATAGCACTGTAGCCATGGTGACAGAGTGAGACTCTTGTCTCAAATAAAGTAAATAAATAGGGAATATGAACATATTACAAAATGCAGAGGATAGCTCTGTCTCATTGCTGGACCTGGCAGCCGGACTGCGGCTGGCTGAGTCAAAAACCAGTTATGTGTGTGTTCAGCACCTGCCAGCTCTCCAAAGCCATCCTTTTGGGTTTTTATGAAAGCTCCATCAGGTTTGAGTGTTTTTTAAAAATGCGTGCTGTTGATTTGTCAAAGGCATTTGTTAGCATTTATGGAGAGTCAATTTTAATATCCATGTAGTCAACTTTAATTATATTGAACTGATCCTGCATTATCTTTTCAAAATTTTTATTAAATAATCGTGTACATTAATGCATTTATGGGGCATAATGTGCTGATTTTATTTACAATTTGGAATGCTAGCAGCCCAAGTGCCCTTCAACCCATGAATGGATTAACAAATTGCTGTATATGTGTATGCCTTGGAATACCAGGCAGCCATAAAAAGATGGAGACTTTGCATCTTTCATGTTTACCTGGATGGAGCTGGAACATATTATCCTATTAATGTCATTGCTTCCAGTATGATTGTTCTCTTTGACCCAAAAGAATAGTTTAAATTTCTAAAGATAAGCAGCAAATTTAGTTCTGTATTACTGATTGCTAAAACATATGAGGAAACCGAAAAGAATCCACACTTGAGATGTATGGTTATGTCAGAAGAGTAGGATTCTTGATGACAGAGGGTGTGTAGATGAACTCTTTTTTCTATATGTCTTTGTATTATTTTATTACTTCTGATACAAATATACATTGAGAAAATTAAGTTTAAAAATAAAATTTCTGTATATTACTATAGAGTCACTAATGCTACAACCCCTGATACCTGTTTCCACACCGCCCTGTGTATCCTTTATCCATGGCCAATTCTCATTTTACTGTCATGTTTTATATGTGTCTCCCACTCCAGGCTCTGAGCCCTAAGGAACAGAGACCTACCTCAGTTCATCTTTCTATACACAAGGATGAAAACCTATTCTGGGAACAGGGGGTGTTTCAGACACACCTTGAGGTAACAGATAAGGAATTGCCTGTGGATGGTGCCCTGGACATGTGCACTTAGGATCTGGGAAATAGACTAAACTCTATCCCCTCCTACATGGCCATGTCAGTGTAATAAATGAAACACTGAGTGGCAGTTCTGAGCTCACTGGTGTGGAGTCCCCTCTCTATAAAGGTAATTACTGTCCTCACCAAGAGGAGTTAGTGAGGGCCCAGGAGGCCCTATTGGAACTGGGAATATTGGAGCACCTCTGGGACTGGTGCTGTTACTCTCAGTTCTAACTCTGTGACCTTCAGGCTCTTTTCTGAACCACGTCTTCATGATCTCATGACAATGACTCCTGGTGATCTGATCCTGAGGATATTGTTTGTGCTCCAGACTGGGATTGGGGTCCTGGGGAACACCTTTCTCTTAACCTACACCTCCACAGCCTGCACCGGCCAGACACCCAGGCCCACACACCTGATCCTCACCAACCTGGCTGTGGCCAACTTTTTCTTTCTTCTCTTCAAGGGGATCCCTCAGATGATGTTTATCTGGGGAGTAACACACACCCTGGGAAATATGGGGTGTAAACTTGTCACTTATTTCCATAGAACAGCCCGGGGCCTTTCTCTCTGCACTACTTGCCACTTGAGCAGTTTTCAGGCCATCACCATCAGCCCTAGAACTGGGGGGTGGATGAAGCTCAAAGATGCAGCTTTGAAGAAAGTCGGCCTCTCCTGCTTTGTCTGCTGGATCTCCAACCTGCTGATCAACCTCTTTGTTCCTACACATGTAGGGGCCCTGCAGCACAGCCACAATGCTACTAAGACCCGGAATTTTGGATTATGCTCTTTGTCTAAAAAGCATAAAGTGTCTTATGCTGTGATTTATACAATTCTAATGACTTCTCCTGATGCTGTGTTCATGGGACTCATGGCTGGGGCCAGTGTCTACATGGTCCTTCTCCTGCACAGACACCGCCAGAGAGTGAAGCATATTCACACCCTCGGTACCTCCCACAGATTCTCCCCTGAGGCAAAAGCCACTCAGACCATCCTGCTTCTGGCAACCACCTTCATCTTCTTTTATTTAGTCAACTCTATCTTTATGATTTATGATTCTAGTTTTGCCAAACCTCAACTCTGGCTACATCATGTGACTGCCTTTCTGTCAGCATGTTATCCCATGGTCAGTCCCCTGATACTGATGCTCTGAGATCCTCAAGCACTAAATTTCTACTTTTCAATGGTGAAAAAAAAAATCATGCATTACTAGTGGTGCCATTCACAATCCTTATTTTTTTTCTTCAAAGAATCTCATTATTCACTTATTAAGGTGAGGATGTGCGGTTGTCCAGAACACGACAGACAAACACATAAGACGCTGATGCTAAAAAGAGGTTGGATGATATTGATTAGATGTTTGATGGAAACATGGAATGAGGTTGGGAAGAAATAATTTGGGGACATATTCAAGTTTTTAATGGGTCAGAGCAAATTGGGTACAAGATCACACAATAAACAGTAACAACTCTGTTTACAGACTACAATCACGGGAAGCTAACTAATCATTGTAAGACTTAGGGTATTTACCCATAAGATTAATAAATTTTGTCCTCCGAGAGTTAGAAGATGGTTGGTTTTCTTTTGTTTAGCAGGCCCGGGCTGGGTTTGAACCCACCAGTCCTGGAGCATGTGGCTGGCACCCTAACTACTGAGCCACAGGCGCCCAGCCAGGATGGTTGGTTTTTATAGTAAAATACAGAAATAATTAACCAAGGGTGTGCCAGTGGGGCACACTGGCTCACACCAGTAATGTCAGCACACTGGGAGGCCAATGTGAACAGATTGCTTGAGTTCAGGAGTTGGACACCAGCCTGAGTGAGAACAAGATCCCATCTCTACTAAAAACTAGCTGGTGGCTTAATGCCAGGAGCTCAGTGGTTATGGCACGGGTCACATACACTGAGGCTGGCGGGTTTAACCCAGACAAGGCCTGCTAAACACAATGACAACTGCAACCAAAAAATAGCTGGACGTTGTGATGGGTGTCTGCAGTCCTAGCTACTTGGGAGGCTAAGGCAAGAGAATTGCTTCAGCCCAACAGTTTGAGGTTGCCGTGCGCTGTGATGCCATGCCACTCAAAAAATAAATTAATTAATTAACAAACTAGCTGGGTGTTGTGGCAGGTGCCTATAGTCCCAGCTATTTGGGAGGTTGAGAGAGGAGGATCACTTGAGCACAAGAGTTTGAGTTTTCTGTGAGCTGCGACTCTACAGCACTTTCCTGAGGGCAACAAAGTGAGAGTGTCTCAAAAAAAAACCCCCAAGTATAGCAGCTCAATCCCGTAACAGTCTAGGAGGCTGAGGTGGATGGACTGTTTGAGCTCAGAAGTTCAAGATCAGCCTGAGGAAGAATGAGACACAGTCTCTACCAAAAATAGAAAAAATAGCCAGGCACTTTGGTGGGTACCTGTAGTCTCAGCTCTTCAGGAGGCTGAGGCAAGGGGATCACTTGAGACCAAGAATTTGAGGTTGCTGTGAGCTATGAAACCACGGCACTCTACCCAGGGTGACAGAGTGAGACTATCTACAAAAAAAAAAAAAAAAAAAAAAAAAAAAAAAGAGACAGAGACTAAAATAAAGTCTATACTTTATATCACAATCTTGGCCTGGAGAAATTTCTCTAGCTGTCATCTCCTCCAGTAACCCATCTCATCACTGGGTTATCGTAAACCTTGTTCAGTACAAGACCATTCTGACCCTGTAGTTGTCCTCATATCTGATTTCACTAGTGTACACTCCTGTATGTGAAACTTACAAAAGCCTGTCTCTCAGATCACATCCAGGGTACAGCTATTAACTCCACACTCAGAGGTCCCATGTTTCTTCCCTTCCCATCCCCTCATCAGATGTTACAGACAACATGACAACAGAATTTCACAAATGGACTTTCTACTAGACAAATCATCTCCCTAAACTGCTTACCAATGATAATAACTTGACTATTAAGGTCTTTTCCATCCCACCCTTTAAATGATCTTACTAAAAAATGTTTTGACATCTCAAATGATGACCTTGAGACCCCTATCTGTACTATAATACATTAACAAAAACTTATCTTTCCTTTTTTGAGTCAGTCTCTCACTCTGTCATCCTGGGTAGAGTGATGTGGCATCAGCCTAGCTCACAGCAAACCTCAAACTCCTTGGCTCAAGTGATCCTCCTACCTCTGCCTCCCCAGTAGCTTGGACTACAGGCACCTGCCATAGTGCCCAGCTGGTTTTTTTTTTTTTTTTTTTTTTTTTTGGTGAAGACAGGGTCTTGCTCTTGCTCAGGCTAGTCTTGAACTCCTGAGCTCAAGCAACCCTCCATCTTCGGCCTACCAGAGTGCTAGGATACAGGTGTGAGCCACCATGCCCAGCTCCAAAACTATAAGTGTTTAAAAAAGGATCAACCTGTCAGGTTCCAGAGAAAACTCTTATACAGACCGTTAGTTTAAAAATTTAACCACAATATTACTTGAAATTGGTTCTATAAACCTTCAAACAGGAAGAGGTAACTGTATACTCCTTAGATATATTTTTATCTGTAGAGACAATAAAAATGCAGATAACTTCTTGGACTTAAGACTTCTCATAACTCCCTTCTCCATCCACAACAGATCTTAACAGAGACTCTGTCTAAAAACCTACAAAATAATATCTTCCAGGAGAAGTCCCACAGAGATGACTGTGGATATATACTCTACTCCCCTAGTAAACAGCAACAGTTCCCCAATATGTACTTTACAACCTATCTATAACCTTAAAAATAATCCCTAATAAAACTACATTAGCAGTAGCTACTCAACAAAAACCTTCAGACTCTAACTCAAGCAAAGCCATTGTTTTAGTGGATTTGGGGATTCTGTCCATCACAAGAAATGATTGCACTCTGTGGGGGGAGGGCTACACATTCCGTGAAGTCATATTTTGTGTAAGTTGGAATTATTAAAACAATAATCAGAGCAATGACATGGTCACATATGAGCTATACTGAAGCATCTGAGAGTCTAAAACATTGTAGGGCTGGTAAAGAAATACTCTAAGGAATACTTAGCATGCAGCCAATCATGCAGGTCGAGAAATACCAGCACTGGAGAGAAGTGAACACTTTCACATTGTTGGTGGGATTGCAAACTAACACAGCCTTTTTGGGAAGAAGTATGGAGAATCCTCAAAGAGCTAAAAATAAATCTTCCATTTGATCCTGCAATCCCATTACTAGGCATCTACCCAAAAGAAAATCATTTTATCACAAGGACATTTGCAGTAGCATGTTTATAGCAGTTCAACATACAATCGCCAAGATGTGGGAACAACCCAAACCGCCCATCAACTCATGAGTGAATGAATACACTGTGGTGTATTATATAGCATGGAGTACTATTCAGCCATAGAAAGATGGAGACTTTCTAACAACCTGGATAGAGCTGGAGAACATTCTCCTTACTAAGGTATCTCAAGAATGGAAAAACAAGCTCCCCGTGTACTTAATGCTAGTTTGAAACCAGTAGATGGACAACTATAGGCCAATCCACGAGGAAAAACACAATCAAATTCAGGTAGGTGGGAGAGAGGAAAGGGAGAGAAAAAAGAAAACACCAGCACTGAACAAAGACTTGGAGGGCACTGAAACCAGTGCAAAATACTTGTCACTTTCCTCACCTCTGGGCTAAGTTCTCTCCAAATAAGGTATCTTTCCCCAATTTTTTTGTCAGACCCCATTAATAAATACAGCTTCATTCATGAGTGCTTTCACCTTTATTTCTCACAACAGACCGGTGATAGAGACATTTCCGTAATATCTGCAGGGGTAAGTGACTTGTGCATGTTTTATATAAACCAGACACAGAAACAGGGATATAAACAACCTGCAACCCAGCAGCCAACTTATCCTTAAAGAGGCTTTGGATACTTGCAGACCCGGGACTTCCTGAGAGAAAGATTCAGGAAATGAAGTATTGAGAAGAAGGTCTTTTTTCCCTAGGATCATGGTTATCATTTTCAATAGCCAGTTGTGGGTTGATTGCTTGGATTTCTTTCAGCAGCTTCTGGATTTCAACATCGGATTCATCCATTTTCAACCTGGGGTACAATTTGGGGTTCAGGGAGAAGGTTTCTTGTTGCTTTAAGGAGATTCATTTCAAGTTCCCAAGCACCTGAAAGTCTCCCGTGTCAAGGGTTCACCGGGGTGTCAAGGGTTCCCAGGGCATGGGCCACCTTTCCTGATTATTCTCTGCTGCAAAGCAGAGCCCCACCTGCGACCTGCGATTTGAATTCCCTGACAAGTGACAACCACCACAGCTCTCCCTCACTCAAGCTATGAGTTGTTTCAGACTGAGTTGACCACATTCTTGGACTTACTTACCAAAGCAAGAGCAAAGTGACAGAAGGAGTTAATGGTCACCTGGTAACCAAATAAATACCCACGGATAAAAGCCAGATGTTAGTGGCAGATGCCTATGACCCATTCGTGTTGTCTGTGCTCTTCCAAAATCTACTGTCTTGGAAAAAGCACACTGGGAGGTAGAAGGGTCATACCTGAGCATCTGGAGGGGGCATTTTTGATGTTTCAAGGGTTTGCACAGCATCTTCACTCCACTGGACCCCAAGGAGTTCTGGCCCAGGTCCAGGGTGGCCAGGCTCTGGTTGCTCTTGAGAACAGAAGAGAGGTCTTCACAGCTGAAGGTAGTGATGGAGCATCCCCACAACCTTGTTGGCAAAACACAGAACTTAACTCATTAATCCAGCCGATGCTGAGTGATACCATCCTCTCTGCCAGGCACAGACTTGGGTTTGGGAAGGCAAGTGGGTAACACACATGTCTGCCTCAGAGTTTATCTCCTGATAGGAGAATAGGAGATAGTGAGTGTCATGTGCCAAAAACAAGTGAAGGTTATAAAGGAAAAGGGAAGAAGGCAGTAGCCAGGGGTGCTAGCTTCAATGGTCAAAGAAGTCTTGAGGTGTGAAAAGAACGAACCACAGAGATCTGGACTAGGAGCTTTCTGAGCAGAAAAACAGCTTGTGTAAAGGCCTTCAGGTTGAACATGTTTATCTTGGAAAATAGATCAAGGCTCTAAGCATGAGAATGAGCTGGGGAGGGCTGAAAGAGTCAAGGTCACAGGCAAAAGGGGGCCAACTCATAGAAGACCCTTAGGCTATGTGGCTGAAACCTGTAATCCCAGGTTTGGGAGGCTGAGGTGGGTTGATTGCCTGAGCTCACAGGTTTGAGACCAGTCTGAACCAGAGCAAGACCTTGTCTCTAAAAATAGCAAGGCATTGTGCAGGCGCCTATAGTCCCAGCTACTGGGGAGGCTGAGGCAACAGAATTGCTTAAACCCAGGAGTTTGAGGAGGTTGTCAGTTGTGATGCCATGGCACTCTATTGGTGGCGACAAAGTGAGACTCTGTCTCAAAAATAAATAAATAAATAGGCTTGGTGCCCGTAGCACAGTGGTTAGGGCATCAGCCATATACACTGAGGTGGGCAGGGTCGAACCCGGCCCAGGCCTGCTAAACAATGACAACTGCAACAAAAAATAGCTGGGCATTGTGGTGGGTGCCTGTGGTCTTAGCTACTTGGGATGCTGAGACAAGAGAATCACGTAAGCCCAGGAGTTTGATGTGCTGTGAGCTGTGATGCCAGGGCACTCTACCAAGGGAGATATAATGAATCTGTCTCCAAAAATAAATTAATAAAATAATAAAAATAAATAATAAAAAAAGACGACCCTTAAGCCATTGTAAGCTTCGGATTTTACTTGAATTGAAATGGGGCAGTATTGTGGGTTTTGAGGAGAGAGAGTAGAAGCTATGTCTCAGGAGGTTTTCTGGTTTTTTTATTTGTTTTGTTTTGTTTTTCAGGGCATAGTGGCTCACGCTATAATCCCAGCACTCTGGGAGGCCAAGTTGGGAGGATCCCTTGAGCTCAGGAGTTCAAAGCCAACCTGAGTAAGAGTGAGACTGTGTCTCTGAAAATAGCTGGGCATTGTGATGGGCTCCTGTAGTTCCAGCTACTCAGAAGGCTGAGGTAGGAGGATCACTTGAGCCTAAGAGTTTGAGGTTGCTGTGAGCTATAACACACAGAGTGCTATGGCAACTCTACTCAGGGTGACAGAGTGAGACTTTGTCTCAAACAAAACAAAACAAGACATTTATTCTTACCACTCAATTGGAAAACTGTAGGGGCACAAAGAGAGCAGAATACAGACTAATTTGAAGGCTACAGAACAACCTGGATGTTACCAGTCTGGGGGAGGTACGAGACCAGATTCTAGTTGACCAGAAGAGGGTAATGGGGCTTCAAAGTGGATTGGACTTGAGGTCTGAAATGAAAAGGGAATAAAGGATGACACAGATGGAATTTTGTTCTGAGTAAAGAAAATAGCCTGTTTTGAGATGTATAATTCTTGCCACAGTTTTTGAACGGTTTCAGAAAAGCACAATTCTGACAGAGTTCTAAAGAGTGTTAAAATTTGACATTGGATTAAAAGCAGTATGAAGGAGAAAACTTTCTTCCATTTGGAGGCATCGAATGGGCAAGACATATACAGGGGTATACAAATGTCCCAAACATTCAAGGGCTATGTGTACGTGTGCACATACATACATGGCACACACCCGCGCCACGCACACACACATATAGACACACACTCACGTGAAATCAGAGAATATATCACCTTAGTCCAGGATCTAGAATAGGCTAAACATAGCCTCCAAACACTTAGCATTCAGCCTGGCACACATTTGAGTAATGTGCGTATGCATTTTGGTATCATAACTGCCTTTTGTAATGGGTACAATCCACCCCATTCCTAGAATGTACAACTGAGACTGCCCTGCCAGCAAGTTATAGCTGACCAAGAGAGGATGGCCGTGCTCTCCTTTACCAGCAGTGCTGTGTGCCAGGAAGCCTACTGCTTCCCCTGCAATCAGGTACCTACCATGAACAGCAGTGGTTCTGAGAGTCCACGGCTCTGCTCCCTCAGTGTCCTCACCAACATACCCTGCAGTTGTGCTGGGGCTTTAAGATTCCGACACCACATTGTGGCATTATTCACAATAGCTAAGATATGGAATCACCCCAGAGTCCATCAGTGGGAGAGGGAAGAAAACATGGCGTATGTATACAATGATACTGTGTTCGGCCATTTCAGAATATTGCCATTTGCAACAACGTGAGAGAAGTCAGAGGATACACATATTATGCTAAGCAAAATAAGCCAAGCTCAGAAAGACAAATACTTTGCGATCTCATCTCACTTATGCGTGGAACCTAAAATGTCGAACTCAGTAGAATAGTGGTTCCAAGACCTAGGGCAGGGGGTTGAGAAACAGATGTAGGTCAAAAGATGCAAAATCTCAGATGCAAAGGAGGAATGAGTTTAAGAGATCTACCCATCTGGTGACTATGGGTAACAATGACACAGTGTATACTTGAAAATTGCTATGAAGTGAAGTGTTCTCACTACAGAAAAGTGAGGCAATATATGCTATTTAGTTTGATTTAACCATCCTACAGTGTAGACATATCAAAACATGCTGTTCACCATAAATAAAATTACATGTCAATTGAAAAAATTTAAAAATTCTTGGGTGGCACTTGTGCCTCAAAGGAGTAGGGCACGGGCCCCATATGCTGGAGGTGGCGGGATCAAACTCAGCCCTGGCCAAAAACTGCAAAAAAAAAAAAGAAAACAAAATTTTAAAAATTCTGATGTCTGATTCTCACGTCTGGAGTTTCTGATTTGATTGTCTGGGGTGCAGCTCGGGCACTGGTATTTTCACAACTCCAGGCCTTCCTATTATAAAGTAGAGGTTAAATGCTACTACTTCACTATTCCATACCTTCTTGTACTATAGAGGGCAGAAAATAAATTATTTTTCCTTTCTTTTCTTTATGAGACAGAGTCATACTGGATGGAGTGCTGTGGCATCATCAGAGCTCCCAGCAACCTCAAACTCTTGAGCTTGAGAGATTCTCCTGCTTCAGCCTCCCGAGTAGCTGGGACTAAAGGCGCCTGCCACAATGCCCAGTTAGTTTTTCTATTTTTAGTAGAGATGGGGTGTCGCTCTTGCTCAGACTGGTCTCAAACTCCTGAGCTCAGGCAACCTGCCTGCCTTGGCCTCCCAGAGTGTTGGGATTACAGGCATGAGCCACCGCACCCAGTTTATTTTTCTTTTAAAGTATTTGACTAAGATTGAATATATTCGAGGTATTCAACCTGATGACTAGATACACATACACAGTACAATGATCACTGTCATCAGACTGGCACGTCCATCATCACTAACACTGTATGTTAGATTCCCTGAACCTGTTCATTTTACAGCTACAAGTTTATATCCTTTGACCAACATCTCCCCACTCTCCACCCCGCAGTCTCTGGCAACCACCATTCGACTTTCTCTTCTAGGAGTTCAACATTTTTAGATTCTGTCATTTTCACCACACCATCATTCACAATAGGCAAGACATGGAAACAATGCAAGTGTCTATTGGCAGAAGAGTGGCTAAAGGTTGTGTGTTATATATACAATGAAATATTACTCAGCCATGAAAAGGAAATTCTGCCCTTTGCATAAATAGGGGTGAACTGGAGGATATGATGCCAGGTGAACTAAGGGAGACCCAGAAATGCCACATGATCTGACTTATACGTGGAACTTAATTCTCTTTTAAGAGTCCCTCACAGGAAGGATTCCAGACTCAAGTACATCTGACCAACGGTACCTAATCTTCATGAGATTTGTGAAACAGAACTGAATTGAGTCCATGCAGCTACTCACAGAGCCACCTTGTCCTGGCGCAACATCTGATTCCTACCTCTTTGGGCTCTGGGGCTGGGCAGCAGCTGTTTCTCAATGGCTAGAGGCATTGCACACCCAAAACTTTTCATGAGTGGCCTTTGGATGTTACAGACCAGAGCCTACTCCTTCAACTGTGCAAATGAATTTTTAAAACACTTGATAGGCTTTAAGCACCCTGAATTACAACTGGAGGGATCTGTTACACTGACATTTTCTTTCAGGTATAGATTAAAGTTTGATCAAGCATAACTCACCACAGACACTTCAAGTTACACAATGGAGCCTTCAAAGCCTCACACAGAAACCTCAGTCCGGCAATTCCGAGGTGATTCAGCCCCAGATCCAAATGCGTTAGGCTTGATTTTTGTTGGAGAATCTTTGAGAGATGATGGCAGCCGTCGGTGGTGATGTTGCAGTGCCACAGCCTAGAACCCGATCCCGCGAAGCGAAGATAAGACAACCCCATTCTCCTCACTGCTGTGATACACCCAAACTGTCCTCTAGCCATGGGCTTTAGACCCACTTCAGAGGTGGCAATGTGGGGATGACATTATGGGGTGGTGCAGTACATAGAATAAAGCCACCCCCTCCCAGAGATGTCGAAGTCCTAATTCCTAGAGCCTGTCAACATGACAAAAGGGACTTTGCAGGTGTGATTAAGGATCTTGAGGTGGGGAGATTATGTGGGATTAGTTGGGTGGGCCCAGCACAGTCACAGGGATCCTTAGAGAGGTGAGGGAGTCAAAGTCAGCAGAAGTTGTGACAAAGGGGCCATGAGCCATGGCAGGCAGGGGGTTTCCCCTAGAACTTCCCAAAGGCACACGACTCTACTGACACTTTGATTTTAGTCCCCACTCTGACTGCTGACCTCCAGAACTGTAAAATGACAAATTTGTGCTGTTTTAAAGCCATTAAATTTGTAATATCCAAGACAGGAAACTAGTACAGGTGATGTGTATTATTTCTACCTTAACTGCAGAGCAGAGAATTTTGAGCTTGCCTTGGCCTGCCATCTTCTACTGGGGCAATGATCAATTATATTTTCTAAGTTCAGTTGCTAGAAAGGCAGCATCTTAGAGGTGGAGGGTACCAGCTCTGATTCCCACCAATGTGGTACTATATATCCTGAATATTCATCAACGCAATATCAGTGATATTTCACCTTAGCTGTTTTTCCTTTGCTTTCTCCACCTTACTAGAGTTCTGAACTTAATTATGTTATAATGAAATTATGTCATAATATCCATGGGCCAAAGACCATAGGGCCTAGACAGTGGAAAGAGATGACAGATTTGAGGGTGGCTCATAGGGATAAAAAGGAAGGAAGGTCCACCCTTCTGGCTCGGCGATTTGTAATTTTTTTTTTTTTTTTGAAAGTCTTACTGTATTGCCCTGAGTAGAGTGCCTTTGCATCATAGCTCATAATAACCTCAAACTCTTGGACTCAAGTGATCCTCTTGCCTCAGCCTCTCTAGTAGCTGGGACTACAGGTATGCACCACCATGCCCAGCCAGTTTTTCTATTTTAGTAGAGATGAGGGTCTTGCTCTTGCTTAGGCTGCTCTCAAACCCCTGAGCTCAAGGGATCCTCCTGCCTCAGCCTCCTAGAGCATTGGAATTATAAGCGTGAGCCACTGTGCCTGGCCAATGCAATCTGTAAATTTATAGAAACTCCCACAACTGTGAGATAACAAAGCAAGATCCAAGTAAGACTAAAATTAAGCTTTGACAACTTAGCAAAATGGGGGCATCGATCAAAACACTTGAGGTAGAAAGCACTTGACCTGTGGTGTTTTCTTGGAGCTGTACTTTCTTCAGGGATGCACACTTGGTGAGGGTGAGTGGCTAATCCTTAGTTTTGTCATCTGTAAACTGGGAGAGATGGGTATGTATCTTACAAGGCAGTAAGGATTAGCTAAAATCATTGGCAAGATCTTAGCATAGTGCCGGGCACATATTAGATGCTTAATAAAGGCTGACCAGTTTTCTTCTGTGTTTACATATCTTGAATGGTAGCAACTTTTAATATAATTAGATTTTAATTGGAAGACAGGGCTAAAAGGGTGGGTGGCATCTTATTTGACTATGGAACTTTATGCATATATTATTTGGGTGTTTGGGGGCTTAGATATATGGGGTAGGGAGAATGCTTTCCTTCAACCATGAACTACATTAAATTTACATGAGTGAGCAGTTTTCAGATACTGGGTGCCTGAAGGCATATTCTAGATTAGAACTAGTTTACAGGCTGGGCATGGTGGCTCAAGCCTGTAATAATCGCAGACTCTGAGAGGCAGAGGCGGGTAGATTGCTTGAACTTAGGAGTTTGAAACCAGCCTAAGCAAAAGCAAGACCTTGTCTCTGTGAAAAATAGAAAAACCAGCCAGGCCCGTAGCTGAGGCAGGAGGATCACTTGAGCCCAGGAGTTTGAGTTTGCCATGAGCTATGATGCCACAGCACTCCATCCTGGGGTGACAAAGTGAGACTGTCTCTTAAAAAAAAAAAAAAAAGCCTCATTTACAGGAAAAGTTGAATATTTCTAACTGTAAGAGGTGGCTTTATAGACCAAAAATTAGTTAACACTAATAGAGTCTCTGAATGGGAACAATCGGTGCAGCTGAATTCCTTTCTGAAATTTGTCCTGTGATTTTAGAATTTAATTTAGATTTAGTAATAGCAGGATTATATTAAGCACACTTCCATCGACACCCAAATTGCATGTACTTTATATGACAGGTTTTTTTTGTTGTTAAGCAGGTATAGGGGGAGAGAGTCAAACCTACCCAGCCCTATATAACATAGTTCTAAGAAGACAGATTAAAAAAAAAAAAAAAAAAAAAAAAAAAAAATCAGACCTGAAAACCAACTACATTCCCCCATCCCTGTATTACATTAACACTACTTCTTATACCTTTTTCTATCACCATCTTCCCAGGAGTCACCAGTTGTAATCATTAGTGTCATATATGGGATAGTTAGAGAAGTTGTCAGTTGTCCTCCTGATTGCCCTACTTGAACCCAGGGGTGTGTGTGCACAGACACATTCACACACATAGGCAGGCAACAGAGACTTACACCAGGATCTGTAGTCTACACTCAGGGTAACTCAAGCCCTCACACAGGATTGTCACGCCTCTGTCCCCGAGGTTGTTCTTGGCCAAGCAAAGGTGTGTTAGCCTCACATTGACAATCAAAACAGAAGCGAGGTTCTTGCAACAGGCTTCAGTAAAGTGACAGTTTTCTAACCTGCAAAAGGATCACACAAAAGGTTCCCAAGTCCAACCTTCTCAGGTGTCTCCAAGTGCTAGAGTCCCAAAGGCCTTCTCGTTCCTCCCCCGCCCTATGCCACGTGCTAGGAATCACGTGAAGGAACAGGAAGAAGACCTGGCCTCACAAGCCATCTGCCTGGGTCTGAAAATGACAGCCAGGTGTTTACCAACAGAAGGTTCCACATGAGCATTACCATTTCCGTTCTCCCCATGGCTCTAGATCTAAAACGGAGAAGCTCCACAGTTAGGAGAAAAGGGACTTACGACAGCCTCTGCAAGCAGCACTTTGGGTGTTTCAGGGCTGTGAGCAGCAACTTGACGCCCTTATCCAGGAGCTGGTTGTCTGAGAGGATCAGGCTCATCAGTGACTGGCTGGTTTCCAGGGCCAAGAAGAGATTGACCCATTGCTGAGTGGTGGCAGAACAAGACGCTAACCTGCGGGAGAAATGAGACAAGTCATTCTTCAGAACCTGGATGCTGCAGCACCATAGAATTGCTTTTGGTTTTGTGTCTCATTATGTTATGCCCTGGCTTGAATTATTCAGAGCCCTGGTTGTCAAGGTGCTGTCTCTGGAACCAGTTGGAAATACAAAACCTTAGTCTTTCCGAGTTAGAAACTCTGGATAGAGAGGTATGTGTGCATAGACACAGTCACACACACAGGCAGGCAACAGAGACTTACACTTACGTGCTCTGGGTCCACCTAGAAGATGCGTTGACACAAACTCACAGGCCAGGCAGGGGTGGCACCAGCACTCTGGGAGACTGAGGCAGGGGAATCCCTTGAGCTCAGGACTTCTAGACCATCCTGAGCAAGAAAGAGACCCTGTCTCTAAAATAGCCAGGCACTGTGTCAGGCACCTGTAGTCCCAGCTGTTTGGGAGGCTGAGGCAGGAGGATCACTTTAGTCCAGGAGTGTGAGGTTGCTATACGCTATGATGCCACTGTATTCTACCCAAGGCAACCATGTGAGACTTGGTCTCAGCACACCAGATTGTTCATTGCAGATCAATTCATAATTGCCAAGTCTTGGCAGAAGCCCAAGTGCCCATAGACCCATGAATGGATCAATAAATTGTGGTATATGTATACCATGGAATACTGTGCAGCATTAAAAAAAGATGGAGACTTTACCTCTTACATTTACATGGTTGGAACTGGAAAATATTCTTCTTAGTAAAGTATCTCAGGAATGGAAAAAAGAATCCAACGTACTCAGTACTACTATAAAACCAATTTATAATCACTTTCATATGAGAGATGAATCACAACTATAGCCCAGGATGAAGGAAGGAAGGGGAGTTGGAAAGGAAGGGGGGTGGTTCGATAGAGGGAGGGTTAATGGTGGGACCACACCTATGGAGCATATTGCAAGGGTACAAGTCAAATCTATCACGTATTGAACCCAAATGTCTTAACACTGTGATTAAGGAGGCGAAAGCTATGTTAATTAGTAGGATGTAAGCACTCCAATTTGTACAAATAATCAACACATTGAATCCCACAAAGGCATACATGTATTCATGATCTATGTATATATGATTTAATAAAAATTAAAGTTTAACAAGCAAAAAATAAAAAATTTACAGGCTATAGCCCTAGAATATGATTCCAAAATCTGGGATAGGACTCAAGAACTTGCACTGTAACCAGTTCCTGAGTGATGCTGGCCTGGAGACCATGTGCTGAGAACTCCTCATTCAGAAATCCAGTCCCTCACATATATCACAAACCACGGTGTCCATATGTGGTTTCTAAGTACTTTATTATGGGCGAAAGGAACTTCATGGAACCACATATACTGTCATGGCCTATACAGGTTTTTTTTTCCTGATTCTTCCATTTATTGTGTATGAAAGGGTAGTCTAGCTACTTAGCTTTGTGAAGCCTCATTTCCTTCATCTTTAAGTTGGAAGGAAAAGTCATACCTTTATGTTGAATGTTAAAAGTTGATAATCCACATGAAATGCCGAATGGAATACTGCCACATAGCTAAAACCCACTGAAAGGCAGCTAAAAACCAGTCTCTTAGAGCCTAACTTACAACAGAGGAACCACATTTAACTGGGAAATTGAAATAAGGTAAAATGTTAATAGCGTCTCCCTTAAATCCCGGAATTTAAATGGAGTCTTCTTCCATTTTGAGTATCAATTAGTTCATTGAGAAACAAATTAGGGACCCAAATCTTTAAGCCACACTATCATTTCCCCTCTCCACCCTAGCTAACAGTCACAGGAAAAGGAAGGCAGTGTCATTTGTAATGGTTAGTGATGACAACCACCATTATTGAGCGCATATATGCTTGGACTGGTTTTGCTCAATCCTTAAATCTTTGTGAGATGTATATTAGCCCATTTACATAATGACCTAGTTAAGTAGCCTAAGATAATAGCAGTAGAGGCAGAGACACAATTTGAGGCCAAGGACCACCATGAAGTATGTTCAAGTGAAGACCTGTGGAACCCACATCTGGGTGACGGTGATCATTACCTGAACCACTATGTGGAGAGCTTCCCAAGGGAAGATCTCTCAAACCAAAGCACTAATAGTGGGGGAAAAAAACCCACCTTATCCTCCCAAAGGGTCCTTGCCTGGAAAAAAGAGATAAGTAGCTCGTATTCTGGATGATGCAGGAGAAAGCAGGAACCATAAACAAATGACCTCAGAGAGGATGACATCAGGATTCTGGGTCCTTATGCCGGAGGTGGTGGGTTCAAACCCAGCCCCGGCCAAAAAAAAAAAAAAAAAAAAAAAGTCCAGGATTCTGGGTCTTTCTTCAAACTCAAGACCCTTAGGTATGTGTCCAGGTTGGTCACTGCTCAAGGCAAATGGAGCTGAATTTTGGCCTATGATCTATCCTTGAGCCATCTGCCCACTCAAAATAACAAGACTTTTTCTAATTTACACAAAATTGCTGTTCAGACTTGTGGCAGCTGTTTGCATGATGAGAGTTTGTGGTGCTGCAGACAGATTTACCTGAGATATTGCAGGTTACATTTTGGGTGTCTCAAGACCTCACACAAGGAAGGGAACGTGTCATCCTGGTCATTGCCTTGAAGGGTCAGATTTGTTAGAGTGTTGTTATGACTGAAAGTGAGGCAGAAGCTCTGATAAACATCAGCCGGAGAAATGTTTTTGAGTCTAAGGAAAAGAAAACAAAGGTGACGTCCTGAGTTTGGGTACCCACACTGTACATACACAGAAACAAAAGGATCTATATATTTAAACTTTAGAAACTTATTTTTCTCCATGTTTAACTTTTCTTCCACCTTTACAGAGATATTGATAAAATTTGTATATATTTAAGGTTTTTGACTTAGGGTTTTGATATATATTTGTTTTGTGAAATAACTGCCACAATCAAGCTAATTAACATTTGAGGGCTTGGTGCCCATAGCATAGTGGTTATGGTGCCGGCCATATACGCTGAGGCTGGCGGGTTCAAACCCAGCCCAGCTAAAAAACAATGGCAATTGCAACCAAAAAATAGCCGGGTGTTGTGGTGGGCGCCTGTAGTCCCAGCTGCTTGGGAGGCTGAGGCAAGAGAATTGCTTAAGCCCAAGAGATTGAGGTTGCTGTGAGCTGTGATGCCACAACACTCTACCAAGGGTGACATAGTGAAACTGTCTCAAAAACTAACAAACAAGAAAAACAAAAACAAACAGCCTTCCCCCCAAAAAAACCCCCTCCCATTTGTCATCTTGCATAGTTACCATTTGCTTTTTGTGTGTGGTGAGAATACTCAAGATGTACTCTCTCAGTATATTTTAAGTGTCCAATACAGTATTGAGAATTCTATCCACCTTGGTGTCTATTATGCCCCCAGAACGTATCCATTCCTCAGAACTGAAATATTGTACCTCCAGGCCAACGTGTCCTTTTAGAAACTATTAGAAGATCCAATGTCTCTTTTCTCTGAAGCATTACCAATGGGTACATTTTATGAACTCTATTTCCTATGGAAGACTTAGACATAAAGGAATTCTCTTTGCATTTAGAATCAGGATTCCATGGCCAATGTAACCCTTAGTGGACATGGCTCTTATTTCTTTCATTGAGAAAGAAAAATACAAAAGAAGGTGCTTGCAGCTTGGGAAGATCTCAATGAAACTCAGAATTTCATTGAGATGAAAGCCAACCAGGCTGAATAAATGGTGTTTAGCCTCCTTCCCCAACCTCCAACACCAACCCAGATTTAAGCTTGCAAAACTTTCCAAGTACATTCTCCATACAAAAGAATCTTAGATCTAAGACAACTCTGATAAGCTGTCTTAGGTTCACACAGACACCCTATGCTCTGAATATCGGTATTTATGTTATTATATTGTCCAGGTACTTTCTTAGCTCTACCCTTTCTAACTTTATTCAATAACATTTTTTGTCACATTCAGACAGATATCTGCCCAGCACAAGAAGCTTAATGCTCAGTTCTCAGGCATGTCTAAACCTATTCTCATCTCTCTACATTAGTGGATCCCAGCCAGGAGTGATTTTGCAGTCTGCCTCCTGCCATTTCCAAGGATGCCTGGAAATATCTAGAGACGTTTTTGCTTGTTGCAACTGGGGGAGGAGGTTGCTGTTGGTGTTTGGCAGGCAGAGTTCAGGGATGCTGCTCACCATTCTATGATTTGCTGGATTCCTGCCCCCCAAATACAGAGATATACAGCCCCAAATATTAACAGGGGTTGATAAATTCTGCCCTGCATAGAGCCCTACTGTTGTCATAACAGGATGAAAAAATCCCCTAGGATCTTGATATTCTTTATTATAGTGTTTTGTGGACATCCAAACTGTATTTTACACTGTATTAAAAATACTTCCTATGGGCTGGGCATGGTGGTGGCTCATGCCTGTAATCCTAGTACTCTGGGAGGCCAACTTGAGCCCAGGAGTCTGAGATTGCAGTAAGCAATGCTGATAGCATGGCACTCTAACCAGGTGACAGAGTGAGACTGTCTTAAAAAATATATTTTAGGGTGGCGCCTGTGGCTCATTCGGTAAGGTGCCGGCCCCATACACCAAGGGTGGCGGGTTCAAACCCGGCCCCGGCTGAACTGCAACCAAAAAAAAAAAAAAAAATAGCCGGGCATTGTGGCAGGCGCCTGTAGTCCCAGCTACTCGGGAGGCTTAGGCAAGAGAATCGCTTAAGCCCAGGAGTTGGAGGTTGCTGTGAGCTGTGTGAGGCCACGGCACTCTACTGAGGGCCATAAAGTGAGACTCTGTCTCTACAAAAAAAAAATATATATATATTTTATAGCTACACTACACATATGTACATGTGTAGTACATATATACACACGCACATGTATGTCACAGGAAGTATCTATATACTCATACACGTCTTATGATTATTCCACTAGACAAATGTAAGGATAAGACTCTCAATTCCTTGTGTCTTGGGCACCTGGTGGGGTTTGGGACAGAAATTTGAATATTATTCTAGTACTAAAATATGTAAGAAACCCAGTTATGCCCTAGGAATTCTGATCTACTTACACCACTTTCTGAAGATTACAGGTGGCAGAAGCTATTTGTTCACAAAGAATCCTCACTGATGAGGTACTAAGGAAGCTCTGACTGATTTTCAGAAATGTCAGATTCTTGTTTGAGCCAAAAATGGAACAAAGTTCTGTCCAGAAGGAAAGTATGTGTTGATCATCCTGGGATCTATAGGGAAGAGAAAGACAGGGTTATTGACCCAACATTTACCCATCGCAGCAAAGGACATGAGTTTCTGTGGGAATACACCACTAGTAAGTGATTATAACTTCAACAGTTGTATGATTGAATCATGTACTACCACTATCAGGCAACATATCACCCAGATTACTGAAGAAATTATACTTCTTATCCCACAAACAATAGAGGGTAAGAATAAGTTAAAATTCTAAGCACATCATTGATTAAAGATTGATAACCATATGCATATTAGTAAGGAATATGTGAGTAGTTAATGGTGCATCCATATACATACTATTGGGTCATTTCTCAAGCTAATTTGCAGTAATGTTGATCTAAAATGATATCTGTAAAAAACTTGAGAAAAAATAATCTCTAGGTAGTTATATAGACTTTTCAAAGAATGTTGGTTTTCTTCTAGTGGTTGCCTCTGGGTGACAGGATTTGCAGATATCAGGTGCCCTGATTTATGTTTTTCAATCCTGCTTTAATTTTCTATTTATGTATGGTATCTCTGTAAATACAAAAAATAAAAAAAGTGGATTTTCAAGAAGGTGGTAAAGGTACCTGAAACCACATCAGGTTGAGCCATTTGCAAAAACTGCTCACTTAAGAGGAGGCAGGTCTTAAGACAAGGTCTGACTCCAAGTTTCAATTTTTTTGTCACAGTGTCATACATTGTTCCTCTCACCTTGCATGTTAAGGAACAAAAGTCCAGTGAGAGGGAAGAAGCTGACCCTAAGCCACAGGGAACAGGAGACTGTGGTTGCTTCCCAGCTGAGTATGGGATGAAGCTGAAGACGGGAGAACTAGCAGACTAAGACTGAGCTCTTACCTTTCAAGCTGAGTGTGTGGTTCCGATGCAGTGTCATCCTCCAGGAATAACCCCTTTGCGACCCGTAGTGAGAGTTTCTGCAGGTTCTGACAATGCTTGAGGCAGAAGGAAGCGTCTATAATATCCATTTTATTATTCAAGTGGAGGGACAGTTCTTTGAAGGGGGCCATCGCGCCCCTCACCAGCCCCTCCTCCTGAGACTCGTAGAGGCAATACAAAAGTTCTTTCATGTCGGTCCTAGAGAAGGGCTTGTTCTCATCCAGATTTGCTCTGTATTTCAGTAATTCCTCCTTGATCTGCTGGGACATCCGGCAGCCAAAAGTCGACTCCAGCTCCTGAACCCTCTTCTCATTTGAGAGGCCAAATAAGAAGTACCCCACCTGGGTCAGGCTGGGGTTCCTCACTCGCTCCTCCTTGGAGAACAGCTTCTGCACATCCCCGATGTCCCCCCTGTGGCACTCCGCCTCTTCCTGCTCCTCACTGTCCAGAATGTAATACATGGCAGCAAGAAACTGCTGGACGCTGAGGTGGATCAAGGAATAGCAGCCATCACAGTCCCTCTGGAGGACACCTTTGTCCAGGAAAGGACAGAGGTCCTCCTCCTCCATCTCGAGCTTCCCAAGGTCTTCCTCGTCAAACACCGACGTCTGTGTCCACACGCCCTGGGCAGCCAGGAGACACAGAGCCCTCAGCGACCCTCGCAGGTTTTCGCTGGGGCAGCTGCCAGGTGCCAGGGTGAACTGGTCACAGAGGAAACGCAGGAACAGCGACGTGGTGGTCAGGCAGGTGGGGGCAGGGTCCTCCCCCTTCTCCATCTGAAGCTTCAGACAAGCACAGAAGATGTGGCACACGGCGGGGGCCGAGCCCAGGCGGAACAGGGCCGCGTTGCCCCTCATCAAGTCCAGAGCGCGCAGGGCCCGGTCCTGGTCGCCGAATTGTCTCAGGAGATACGCTCTCCTGTCTGGCTCCAGGAACCCCTCCATCTCTATGAAGAGCGGCTGCTCCACCAGGAGCCGGAGCTCCCGCAGGGCCTCGGGCCGCGTGGTGACCAGCAGGCTGGCCTTGGGCAGCATCTTCCTCTTCAGCAGACTGCCCAGGAGGACGGGCACTGGCTTCTCCCTCTGCCAGTTGCCACAGATATCATGGATCAGGGCCCCCGCGGGGACTCTCAGCTCTTCAAAACCATCGATGATGAACAGGATCTTCTGTGCCTGGGCGAGGACTTCTGCCGCATCATCCTGCCACTCTGGCCAGTCCTTGAAGATCAGCTCTGCAAAGCTGCACGCGCCCATGTGGTTGAGCTCCTTGCAGCTCAAGTAGAAGGCATATTTGAACACCTGATTGAGGTTATTCTCTGCCCAGTCCAGCATCAGCTTCTTTGCCAGGGTGGTTTTCCCGACACCCGCAGGGCCGTGTAGCACCACTGTGTGTGGAAATGGCCCTCGAAGCATCGTCGGGTCACAGAAGGGGATGAGCATCTTGTCTCTCTGGGTGACATCATGGATGTTTTCACTGAGTCCAGGCCAGTTGTCCTTCCAGCGTTTCCAGAACTTCTTTTTCATTATACTTCTATAAATATCTTCTTTACCTTCAGGGACATGCCATGTGGGACACACAGGACACAGTTGGTTATTCAGTAGGGGGAAAATATTTGTGGAAATAGTAAATAGAAAAGAAAAAAAAAAGAAGAAATAAAGTTTAGAAAGAACAATTTGACCCCAAACTCTCCCTAGGAATACAGGATGACAGACCTGGCTTTTCTCCTTCCAAGATTCTTTTTGTTTTTCCCAGGTTTTTGACTTCTTCTTCTTGTATTTCTGTACTCTCTGGAAAATACAAACTAAAGTGACCTTGACATAAAACAGGTGCTCGTCCCTTGTCAGAGCATGATGATCCAGCAGGCTCCTTGGAGCCCAAAGTCTCACTGTTGTACAGATTGTGAGTGGGAATTACAAAGGCCAAATTTATAGAGAAGAATAGGACAAGTGACCCCACCAGCCAAGAACTATAAAAAGAAACACTTGCTCTTTCAAACTCAACATGGTTTATCCTGAACAACTTGTTATCTGCCTCTCCCATGGGACTAGAACACATGCCAGGCGCTCATACTAAAGTTGTTTGATCATTGAAACAATAAATACAAGCTGAGAACTGTAGCTCGATGATTAGGGTGCTGGCCTTGTAAATCAGGAGCCATCAATTCAAACCTCACTTGGGCCTGACTTAAAACAGCAAATACAGACATTTATAGTCATTAGCTTTTTAATAATTAAAGGACTTCTCTTCCTGATTCTTCTCTTAGTTAGATAAGGATGTGTTGAGAGTGAAAAATATAAAAACACAAATTTTAAAAAAGACGGCAAACTCCAAGAGAAATGATCTACAACACATTTTCTCAACCTTTTATAAACTGAGTTCTGATTCTCTGCAATGTTTGTTTTTCCTTTTATTCTTATAGAATGGAGGAAGGCATTCTCCAAGAGACAACTGGTATATAAAAATAGTAGCCCAACGCAGTGGCTCATGCCTGCAATCCCAGCACTCTGGGAGGCCAATGCAGGAGGATTCCTTGAGCTCAGAAGTTTGAGACTTGCTTGAGCAAGAGTGAGACCCTGCCTCTACTAAAAACAGAAGAAATTAGCCAGGTGGAAGGCACCTGGAATTTTAGCTACTCAGGAAGCTGAGGCAGGAGAATTGCTTGAGCCCAGGAGTTTGATGTTGTGAGCCGGGCTGAGGCCACTGCACTCTAGCCTGGGTGACGAATTTGACCCTGTCTGAAAATATAATAAAGAGATGGAGAGAGATGGAGTTCTCAAAAGGAGGGGTAAGAGCAGCAGGCCGGGGTGGCTTCACTTAGGTTACTCCAACATTGGATGTCCCAAGACCAACCTGATTGTCTTTCTAAGTTCTGTAGTATTTCTTCCAGGTTTTCATATTCTGGGTCTTCTTTCCATTCTATGCCTGAAGAAAAAGAGGAGACTTTATAGGTCTGTCACTATGCTAACAATAGGACTTTAAGATGGCACAAGCTCAACCAGTGGGTCTTGATGTTTAAGCCTAGATTATGTAAAGAGGATGTTAACAAGGCACTGGACATAAAAGCAAAAGTGTGTCAGGCCACAGACTTGGATTTATATGCCTAAGAATTCCTACATAGTTTGGAATATAAGATGTGAGAAACAGACACATTCACATAATCATTTATTTACAAGGGCATCAGAAAGCCAAGGGCCTGGATTAGCTTCCTGGTTTCTGACAAGGTGGGTAAGATTATATTATACTGGGAAAGAGCATAGGAATAAGGTGGAGGCCGGGCACGGAGTCTCACATCTGTAATCCCAGTACTTTGGGAGGCTGAGGTGGGTGAATTGCTTGAGGTCAGGAGTTTGAGACCAGTCTAAGCAAGAGCATGACCCTGCGTCTACTAAAAAATAGAAAAAAGAAAAACTAGCTGGGTATTGTGGTAGGTGCCGGTAGTCCCAGCTATTTGGGAGGCTAAGGCAAGAGGATCACTTGAACCTAGGAGTTTGAGGTTGCTGTGAGCTGTGATACCATGCCACTCTACTCAGGAAGACAGAGCGAGACTTTGTCTAAAAAAAGAAAAAGAACAAGGTAGAGTCATAGTAGTAGAAGAACTATTTGAAGCTCAATATTGAATCAGGAACAGGTCAGTCTATGGAACTTCCGGAAAGATACCCCAGGAGGCATTTGGATGTGAGGATCTGAACTTCAGGACAACTGCTGGTTTGAAAATATCCTCTGAAAACTCTTCAGGAGGTAAATATTCCTGAGAGCTGGTAAGAAGCCAGGTGACATAACAAAGACCAGTATTCTGAGTGAGAAAACCACAAGCCAGTCATCTGTTTTGAACATTTAAGTGGAAGAACAAGAATCCTGAAAGAATTAGGGAAAGAAAAAGATCACCTGGGGATGTCCATCCTTTTCTCTTTTCTGCTACAACACTGGAAGAATGCTGTCTTGGGCCACATATTAAATCTACAAACACTAACAATAGCTGATGAGCAAACAAAAAAGCATACTTTGAAATATTTAACATCGCAGATAATTTGCACTGGCTGGTCTTAAACTCTTGGGCTCAAGTGATCATCCTCCCTCGGCCTCTGGAGTAGCTGGGATTACAGGCACATGCCAACATGCCTAGCTTTAACTTTAACCATTTAAAAATGTAAGAAGCATTCTTAGCTTATGGGCTATACAAAAACAGCTGGTAGTCTGGATTTGCCTTTTGGGCTGCTGTAGTTTGACCTGGTGTTTCAGGTCAATCTACAAATCTTGGCTGGGTCCAGTGGCTCACACTTGTAGTTCTGGTACTCTGGGAGGTCAAGGTGGGAAGATCCTTGAGCTCAGGAATTTGAGACCAGCTTAAGCAAGAGCAAGCCCCAATCTCTACTACAACAGAAAAAAAATAAACAAAAAATGTCTTGGCACCTGTAGCTCAAGCAGCTAGGGTGCCAGCTACAGATACCGGAGCTGGTGGGTTCGAATCCAGCCCAGGCCTGTCAAACAATGACAACTACAACCAAAAAATAGCCAGGCATTGTGGCGAGTGCCTATAGTCCCAGCTACTTGGGAGACTGAGGCAAAAGAATGACTTAAGCCCAAGAGTTGGAGGATGCTGTGAGCTGTGACACCAAGGCACTCTACCCAGGGTGACAGCTTGTGGCTCTGTCCAAAAACAAAAAAGCAACTAGTCCCATGTGGTGGTAGGCACTTACAGTCTCAGCTACTCAGGAGGCTGAGGCCAGAGAATCGCTTGAGCCCAAGAGACTTTGAGGTTGCTGTGAGCTATGATGATGCCATGGTACTTTACCCAGGGTTATAGAGGGAGACTCTGTCTCAAAAATAAATAAATAAAAATCTCTAACTTATCCAGATGTGAAAGGAAAGCTCCTTTCTTTCCCACTCTGTATGCATTTACTGATTTCTGGCACAGATACCACCTCATTTTAGATTTCAGGGTCTTGCTGCTACCCACCTGCGTGACAAGCTCTTCCGTAGGAGCAGGGATGAGGTCTTGTATTTCTCTGCACACACAGTGCTCAGCACAGACTATTAAAACAGATCCTCGAGTTTCAAAATATGACACGAGGAATAAAACCTGCAAATGAGATAACTCACCTATCCATGGAGGCTCGTTTTTATCATTGTTTTTATCAAGTGATGCCAAAGCTGCTTCTGAAAAAAGAAGTGTGAGAAATGTGCATCTTTCAAAGCCGAGGCCCCTGGTGAGTGTGCAGCTCTCTGGGCTCCTTCCTGCTGTTTTTAGATTTGTCATCTCCAAGAGCTCAGCTAGAACTTAAAGCCCTCACCTATCTGTTACAGAGAGGGATCATTACACTAAGAACTAATCTCTAGCTGAAGTAAAACTGGCAATGTTGGGCGGCGCCTGTGGCTCAGTCGGTAGGGCGCCGGCCCCATATACCGAGGGTGGCGGGTTCAAACCTGGCCCCGGCCAAACTGCAACCAAAAAATAGCCGGGCGTTGTGGCAGGTGCCTGTAGTCCCAGCTACTTGGGAGGCTGAGGCAAGAGAATCGCTTAAGCCCAGGAGTTGGAGGTTGCTGTGAGCTGTGTGAGGCCACGGCACTCTACCGAGGGCCATAAAGTGAGACTCTGTCTCTACAAAAAAAAAAAAAAAAAACAACAAAAAACTGGCAATGTTTTTGAAAACAAAATGATGGAATTCCCTTCTATATAAAGGCTGAATAATATCCCCTCATGTAAATGTACTACATTTTCTTTCTTTTTGGAAACAGTTTCACTCTGTCCCCTTGTATAGAGTACTGTGGTGTCATCAGAGCTCACCGCAATCCCAAACTCTTGGGCTCAAGTGATCCTCCTGCCTCAGCCTCCTAATTAGCAGGGACTACAGGCACTCACCAAAACACCCCACTAATTTTTCTATTTTTTAGTAGAGACAGGGTCTCACTCTTGGTTCAGGTTGGTCTCAAACTCCTGAGCTCAAGGAATCTATCCACCCCCGCCTCCCAGAGTGCTGGGATTACAGGTGTGAGCCACCATGCCTGGCCCTGCATACTTATCTTTAGATCACTTATAACATCTAAAACAATGTAAATGCTATCTAAATGGTTAAGTAATTGCTATGCTTTTTGCTCCCCCCTCCAAATAGTCTTCATCTGGGATGGATGGAACCTGCAGATGTGAAACCCTTGGGTATGAACGCCGCCCACTTGAAATCTGACAAGAGTTGGAATGGGAAGGACATGGGAGCAAGGACGGATACGGTAAGACTTTATGAGGACTTAGCATTTACGTTCAGGGTAGGTTACCCCTCTAAGCCTCAATGTCATTTCTGAATTTCTAAAATCCTAGAGACTCGGCCGGGCATGGTGGCTCACACCTGTAATCCCAGCACTCTGGCAGGCCAAGGTGGGTGGATTGCTTGAGGTCAGGGGTTCAAGACCAATTTGAGCAAGAGTGAGACCGCATCTCTTAAGAAAAAAAAGAAAAAGAAAAGAAAAACTACTGGGTACTGTGGTGGGTACCTATAGTCCCAGCTACTTAGGAGGCTAAGGCAGAAGAATCACTTGAGCCCAAGAGTTTGAGGTTTCTGTGAGAAATGACACCATGGCACTCAACCTCAGGGCAACTGAGTAAGACTCTGTCTCAAAAATAAAATAAAATCCTGAAGACTGACTTCTCTCTCCTAGGAAGGCAGAGTTTCTTCTCACCCCTGAGCTCGCTCTTTGCTTTCATCCACAGATCCCTCCGGTTCATGTGTCTGAAGGCCTGGATGACCACTATATCCACCCAGTAGCTGGGGCAGTGGTTGACGAGGATTTCTACCAGCTGCTTCCTGTCAGCCATGTCTACTTCCATCTGGGGGAGCTCCTGTAGCTCATTCTCCTGGGCAAAGCTCTTCAGTAGAGACTTGAACTTGCTTAGTTCATTCTGATCCAGCTTTTCCAGAAGAGCCTTCAGGTTGAAGCCTAACTCTGCAGAAGATACCATCTCGTCCTCCATGTGAGACCTGGCCTTTGGCTTGATAGAAACATCGAGGGGAGAAACAGAGAGAGAGACAGTGAGCCGGCAGTCCTATTTCAAAGGTCCATCACCCCTGTGCTACCAACAGGGACATTTTCACTGCCCACCCTGCTGTTCCTCAGGAAAGGAAAAATTTATGTGGACTTCCCAGTACCACCACGCCTCCCCTGGCTGCTCGGCCTGACATATACAGTTCACCTTCAGAGTCTCAGACTCAGAGCACGCAAGCAGAGAGGAGGTCTATACTGCCAAGTCCCGCATACCTAGGAGGCTGTTTTCAGTAGGTCTATGTGCAGGTGAATTAACAATCTCTATTGGCTTGAGCTCCTATTAACAGTTTGATATGTAGTTATCTTAGGGGTATATGGAGGTTGGATACTAAACTAGGACCCTGAGTTGGAAATATCTTGACACCCACAATGCAGTTGTATGTTATGGGTTCTCAGTGTGCCCTTGACCTAGGAGGAGAGTCAGATTTTAGACAGCATACCCGGATTTGAACCCCTGCTCACTGAACGTAGGGCATGGATATGCTTCTGGCATAAATTGTGGTTTTGGTTTCATGGGTGCGTACTTATCTCCGTACTCATAAGAATGGATACATTCATCCCTCCTTATCCACAGGGATACATTCCAAAATACCCCCAATGGATGCCTGAAACCATGGAAAGTACTGAATCCTTATATATACTGTGTTTTTCTATAAATATGTACATACCTAAGATAAAGTTTACTTATAGATTAGGTACAGTAAGAGATTAATAATAAAACCCTGGGTGCGATGGCTTACATCTATAATCCTGGGAGCACTCTGGGAGGCCAAGGTGGAGTGGATTGCCTGAGCTCATGGGTTTGAGACCAGCCTGAACAAGAGCCAGATCCCGTCTCTAAAAATAGCCAGGTGTTGGGGCGGACACCTGTAGTACCAGCTTTTTGGGAAGCTGAGGCAAGAGAATCACTTGAGCCCAAGAGTTTGAGGTTGCTGTGAGCTGTGCTGCCACTGCTCTCTACCAAGGGTAACAAAGTGAGACTGTCTCAAAAGAAAAAGAGAGAGAGAGAGAGATTAACAACAACAAATGTGGTAGCAGGCACCTGTAGTCCTACCTACTCGGGAGGCTCAGGCAGGAGGATAGCTCGAGCCCAGGAGTTTGAGGTGGCTGTGAGCTATGATGGTGCCAGGACACTCCAGCCTGGGGCAATAGAATGAGACTCTGCTTCAGAGGAAAAAAAAAAAGACCCAAACCAGTTCAATGTTTAAGCCTAAGCCTGAACGTTCAATTGTAAAACAAGTACAGCATCCTCCATCTCAACTGGGTGGCTCAGTATTCATTTATTCAAATTGAAGGTCCTATTGGACACCGGGAACAATTTTAGAACTAAAGTTCTAGTGGCAAAGAGTAAGAACCTACGTACCTGGCATTCACACAATTTGAGCATGTACACAAGGTGGGAGAGAGAGAAGCATGCATTTCATAAATACATTCGAACACAAGTAACGTAAAAACATGAAGTTGTCATACAAAAGTGGGGGGACTTCCATTTGGGATTGTGTGACCATGGGCCTTGTCTCAGAGACAATATTATTTCAGCTGAGACTACAGAGGTGTGAGGAACCAGTCATGGGAATTTGTGGGCGATAAAAATTCTAAGCAGAGGCTCAGTACCTATAACTCAACTGGCTAAGGTGCCAGCCACATATACCAGAGCTGGCGGGTTTGAATCCAGCCCAGGCCTGCCAAAAAACGACAACTGCAACCAAAAAAAATAGCCAGGCATTGTGGCAGGTGCCTGTAGTCCCAGCTACTTGGGAGGCCGAGTTAAGAGAATCGCTTAAGCCCAGGAGTTGGAGATTGCTGTGAGCTGTGATGCCATGGCACTCTACCCAGGATGACAGATTGAGGCTCTGTCTAAAAAAAAAAAAAAAAAAAAATTCAAAGCAGAGCAAACCACCGGTAGTATCCAAGCCCAGAGCTGAAACGAGTTCCTTGTGTTTTAGGCAAAGCATATGAGGCATGTATGGGTGGGCACAGCCTGCAATTCAGATCCTAGGCTGGACATCAGATCACAGGGGCAGTTTGCAGGTTATATCAGGACCTTTTTTTTGTGGTGAGGGGTAGGGTTGATTGCAAGTATAGCAGGAAGTTTACTTTCCACAATCTGATCTATGGGAGCACTTGTCTCACGGCTGGTGTTCTAGGGACACCAGAACACAGGGAAGTCCCATCAGAAAAATGTTAAAAAGTTTTCACGAAAACTTTAAGAGGGTTGGACTGCAATGGAGGGTTTTGCAGTGAGGGACGGAAATTGAGCTTAACCTTCAATAAGGACGGACAGGAGATTGACAGCTAGGAAGCAGGGTTGGGTGGGCAGGGTCTGTGGGTGGGAAATTACTCCGAGGAGACTTCAGGACTGGGAGATCCTTGTTGAAGACATTTCAGGGTGATAGCCATTGAAGGTGGTAGAGGGGTAACTTGATCATATCTCTCAGATTCTAAGGGCAGGGGATTTTTTGCTAAGCTGGCTCAAGTTTGGTCAAGTGGGGAGTCTCTGTCCTTGGCTACTTAGGATCCTGACTTTATCCAGGTGACAGTAATACCAGGCATGCCTTGGTAGCCTCCCCCTACTCATCAGGCACTGCAATTGGCTGCTCAGACTTGGCTCATTCAATCTTTACAGTGTTCCCAAGTGGCTTCTTCCCTCTGCTTCAGATATTGGTATGGAAGTAGCACAGAAATTAGGTAAATTGGCCGGGCACAGTGGCTCAGGCCTGTAATCCTAGCACTCTGGGAGGCCGAGGTGGGTAGATTGCTTGAGCTCAGGAGTTGCAGACCAGCCTGAACAAGAGTGAGACCCCCGTCTCTATTGAAAATAGAAAAACTGAGGCAAGAAGATCTCTTGAGCCTTAGAGTTTGAGGTTGCTGTGAGTTATAATGCTATGGTACTCTAACCAGGGTGACAGAGTGAGACTCTGTCTCAAAAAAAAAAATTAGGTAAGTCATCCAAGGTCACATCCCAGAAAGCAGCTGAAGCCAGCTCTCAATTAGGTGTGAGCGCTGCAGAGAGTGTGTCCTAATCAATCTCTCCACCATGACAGTCATTTGATCTTGGGCACAGCTGTGGAAAAGGAATTGAATTCAGGCTATACCTTTGTATCTTTGGAAAGAAATCAAGAGGTTTTTTTTTTTTTTCCTCCTTGAAGACATAAACCCAAGCATATAGTTATTTTATTTTGAGACAGTCTCACTTTGTCACCCTCTGTAGGGTGCCGTGGTGTCACAGCTCACAGCAACCTCAAACTCTTGGGCTTAAGTGATTCTCTTGCCTCAGCCTCCCAAGCAGTTGGAACTAGAGGCACCTGCCACAATGCTCTGCTTTTTTTTTTTTGTCTGGTTGTCATTGTTTAGCAGACCCGGGCCGGGCTTGAACCTGCCAGCCTCAGTGTATGTGGCTGGTGCCCTACTCAATTGAGCTACGGGCACCGAGCCTAGTTAACTAATTTTTGACAAGGGCTTCAAGAGCATACAATGGGGGACAGAACAGTCTCTTCAATAAATGGTGCTGGGAAAACTGGATATCCACATGCAAAAGAATGGACCTCTATTTCATACCATATACAAAAGTCAACTCAAAATGGTTAAAAGACCTAAATCCACAAGAATCCTAGGAAAAAACATGTTGTCATGCTGAATGTCCCTTGATCTTTGTCCTCTTACCCGGCCAGGCATGCACACCCCATACCTGCAACCAAGGAGGTAAGAACTCAGTGAGAGATGAGCCACCCTGTGGGTCAGGCTGCTCTGTCCTACTTCACACCAGGCTTTGCTATAAGTGCACAAGCCCAGCTCAAGTGTCCCTGTGAATATCCTGCTCTAAAACAGAAGGCTGCCATCCCAGCCTCCACACCCTGGCATGAATAATGTCATTAAAACTGCGGTTTGCAGCAAACCCTGTTGACCACCTAATCTTCTTCCCCCTTGGGTAAGCATATATATATATATATATATATATATTTTTTTTTTTTAATTGTTCTTTAGGTAAAATTCACATAACATAAAACCAACCATTTTAAAGTGAACCATTAAAAGGGCTTTAGTGCATTCGCGATGTGGTACAACTACCATCTCTAGTTCCTGAATATTTTCATCACCCCCAAAGGAAACCTCATACCCATTAAGCAGTTACTTCCTCCCCAGCCCTTGACCACCGTGCAACTGCTTCTATCTGTATACATTTTCCTGTTCAGAAAGTTTCACATAAATGGTGCCTCATTTTACATACAAAAGTTAAATCAAAAACCTAAACATAAGAATAAAAGCTGCCTGACATTTTAAGGTACTCAAGAGTTTTACGCAGGCTTAGGAAAAAGGACACTTTTTGGAGAAAGAATCTTACTCTTTTACCCTACGTAGAGTCCCATGGCATCATAGCTCCCACAACCTCAAAATTCTGGCTTTGAGCAATCCTCTTGGCTTAGCCTCCTGAGTAGCTGGGACTACAGGCACCTACCCCAATGCCCACTAGTTTTTCTATTTTTAATAGAGACAGGATCTTGCTCTTGCTCAGGCTGGTCTCTGAGCTCCTGAGCTCAAGGGATCCACTTGCCTTGGCCTCCCAAGTGCTGGGATTATAGACATGAGCCATGCACCCAGCCAAAGTTGAGGCTGCTTAAGTGAAGGTAAGCCTTAAAAAGGCTTGAAAATGAGAGATGTAGGGAACCTGGTCTCCTTTGGAACACAGGTGAATAGATTTAACTGTACAGAGAAGGCAACACACGTTTCTATCTGAGATGGTGGGAATGACACGAGAATGAGTTGTCTGAATAGAATGATTCTAAGAGGCTCTATTGTCTCAATGAATAAAAAACAATGCTGGGTGGTGCCTGTGGCTCAAGGAGTAGGGCACCAGCCCCATACACCAGAGGTGGTGGGTTCAAACCCAGCTCTGGCCCAAAACTGCAAAAAACAAACAAACAATGCCTTCCATTAGAGGCATTTTTGGCCAGGCCTGGAGGCATGCGTGTAATCCTAGCACTTTGAGAGGCCAAGGCCAGTGGATTGTTTGAGCTCAAGAGTTAAGAGACCAGCCTGAGCAAGAGTGGGACCTTCATTTCTATCAAAAACAGAAAAACTTGGCTCAGCACCCACAGCTTAGTAGTTAGGGCGCCAGTTACATACATGGGGGCTGGTGGGTTTGCATAACAATGACAAGTGCAACAACAACAAAAAAATGGCTGGGCATTATGCCAGGCATCTGTGGTCCCAGCTACTTGGGAGGCTGAGGCAAGAGAATCACTTAAGCCCAGGAGTTGGAGGTTGCTGTGAGCTGTGACCGCACAGCACTCTACTGAGGTTAACATGAGACTCCATCTCAAAAAAAAAAAAAAAAAAAGAAAAACTGAGGCAAGAGATCACTTGAACACAGGAGTTTGAGATTGCTGCGAGCCACAGCACTCTACGCAGGGCAACAGCTTGGGACTCTGTCTCAAAAACAGTGGTTACGGCGTTGGCCATGTACACCAATCAAGGGTGGTGGGTTCAAACTCACGCCAGGCCAGCTAAAGGACAATGACAACTGCAGCAAACAGCCAGGAGTTGTGGCTGGTGCCTATAGTTCCAACTACTTGGGAGGCTGAGGTAAGAGAATCGCTTAAGCCCAAGAGTTTGAGGTTGCTGTGAGCTGTGATGTAACAGAACTCTACAGAGGGCGACATAGTAAGACTCTGTCTCCAAAAAAAAAAAAAAAAGTTTTGCTGAGGTTGGTGGCAGGCACCTGTAGTCCCAGTTACTCAGAGTATCTTCTGAGACTATAGCTGAGGTAGGAGGATCGCTTGAACTGAGGAGTCTGAGGTTGCAGTGAACTAGGCTGAGGCCATGGCACTCTAGCCTGGGTGACAGAATCATAGATGAGAAGATTGAGACTGAAGCAAGAGAAGAGATGTTCAAAGTTACAGAAGGAGTCATCTGCAGCGGCTCCTGCCAAAGCCTACTTAAACTGGCACAAAGAGGATTTTGACCTGAAACCCCAGGAATCCTTTAAGCTTTGACACCCCTACACCCAAAGAAAGGGAAGAGGAATTTAACCATAGATGTGAGAAATGAAGTAAAGTTGCAGAACTGTTACTCACCTCCCCAATGCCAGGGACTACTCTGGCCTCTAAATGGCACAGGTGCGGAAGGCTCTGATAAAAGGGTTTCTCATTCTGGCTGAGGTCTGTGATTGGCCCTTGAGACCTAAGCCTATCACCAAGAACTTCCTATATCCACTGTGATTACTGATAGGTGGAGATTATTTCCTCACCTGAGCTTCACGTTCTCCTACACCAGTGGTTCTCAATCTTGCCTGCATGTTAAACTCACCTGTCTGTGGCATCGTCTCACTGTATGGATGCCCAGAGATTCTGGTTCATTGATCAGATGCTCCCAGGCGTCCTCAAACTTTTTAATCGGGGGGCCAGTTCACTATCCCTCAGACTGTTGGAGCCGGACTATAGTTTAAAAAAAAAACAAAAAACTATGGGCTCGATACCTATGGCTCAAGTGGCTAAGGTGCCAGCCACATACACCTGAGCTGGCGGGTTCGAATCCACCCGGGGCCCACCAAACAACAATGACGGCTGCAACCAAAAAATAGCCGGGCGTTGTGGCGGGTGCCTGTAGTCCCAGCTACTTGGGAGGCAGAGGCAGGAGAATCTCTTGAACCGAGGAGTTGGAGGTTGCTGTGAGCTGTGATGCCACAGCACTCTAACCAGGGCGACAGCTTGAGGCTCTGTCTCAAAACAAACAACAAACAAAAAAACTCTGAACAAATTCCTATGCACACTGCACATATCTTATTTTGAAGTAAAAAAACAAAAAGGGAACAAATACAATCACACCGCCTTATGTGGTCCACGGGTGGCAATTTGAGGACCCCTGTCTGTTCAGACTCGGGGATTCTTTAAAGAGTCCAGATAACTATAATTTCAGCAGAGTTTGAGAACCATTGCTTAGAAGCTGTAGCTATGATAGGCTTCCTTCTGTCATACAAGATATATTAAAAATCCAGCCAGGTGGCTCGGTGCCTGTGGCTCAAGCGGCTAAGGTGCCAGCCACATACACCTGAACTGGCGAGTTCGAATCCACCCCGGACCCACCAAAAAACAATGATGGCTGCAACCAAAAAATAGCCGGGCGTTGTGGTAGGTGCCTGTAGTCCCAGCTACTTGGGAGGCAGAGGCAGGAGAATCCCTCGAGCCCAGGTGTTGGAGGTCGCCATGAGCTGTGATGCCACGGCAGTCTATCCTGAGCAACAGCTTGAGGCTCTGTCTCAAAAAAAAAAAAAAAAAAAATCCAGCCAGGTATGATGACTCACACCTATAGTCCTAGCACTCTGGGAGGCTGAGGCAGGAGCATTGCTTGAACTCAGGAATTGGAGACCAGCCTGAGGAAGAATGAAACCCTGTCTCTACTAAAAATAGGAAAATTAGCTAGGTGTTGTGGTGGGCGCCTATAGTCCCATAGTCCCAGCTACTTGGGAGGCTGAGGCAGGAGGATTGCTTGAGCCCAGAATTTTGAGGTTGCTGTAAGCTATGACACTACAGCACTCAACCAAGGGTGACAGAGTGAGTCTCTGTATAAAAAAAAAGAAAGAAAGAAAGAAAGAAAAGAAAAGGGTACACCCCCCCCCCAAATCTGAAATAACTGAATAGCTCACCCTTACTGATTTTTTTTTTTTTTTGAGATATTGTCTCACTATGTTGTCCTGGGTAGAGTGCCCTGGCATCATCATAGCTCACAGCAACTCTAACACTTCAGCTCAAGTGATCCTCTTGCCTCAGTTTTTCTATTTGTACTGGTGGAGGGGGAGTCTCAATCTTGCTCAGGCTGGTCTCGAACTCTTGAGCTCAAGCAATCCACCTGCCTTGGCCTCACAGAGTGCTGGGATTACAGGTGGGAACCACTGTGCCTGGCCACTGATTTTTTATTTTTATGTCAGACATTCCACCTGGAAGACCAGGGTTATATTTAACATCCATTAAAAGTGTGATAGCTTCAAATATTGTTCCAAATCACTTAGGACATACACATAACCGTGTTAAACACCCACACCCACCTCTGTTAAAATCCACCAGTGTCGGTGGCAGGAGGCAGGCCTGGTGTGATGTGGGTACAGATGAAGAAGTCCATGAAGGCTGTCAGGGTTGCAACAGGAGGTTCGCTGAAGTCACGCAGGACCAGTGGGGAGAGGCAAGGTTGGGTGAAGCGGGGACCCCAAGGGCACCCTGACCATCTCCAGCCTCAGAGGGAGGTGCTCTCCACTCCGCATCTGCACCTGAGGGAGGAGCCTGGAGGGGAAGGGGGAGCAGAGCTGTGGCCTTAGCCTGTGGCTCACCCTGACACCACATGTCTGGGCTGTAAGGGACGCTGACCCACTCTCCACCTAGCAGTCATCATGCCTGCGGACACCATCACAACTTCCTGTGGCTCTCCAGGGAGGGTCAGGAGCTATGAGGAGGCCAAAGGCGTTCTTTGACTTCCTGCAGGGGCAGCTGTGAGTTGACTTTCAACACTGTGCGGTTTCCAGACAGCAGCACAAGCAGTGACAGTGACAGGAGCAGCGTTTCCTGTGGTTTTCTGACCGACATGTGGCAGCAGCAGCTCTCACATTGTCCTGATGGCAGTTACCTGATAGTTCTGCAGCTTTCCAGCAGTTTTATAAGAACACGATTCTGGATAGGCGTGCCTGTGATCCCAGCACTTGTTGAGGCTGAGGCAGGAGGATCCCTTTAGGCCAAGAGTTCAAGACCAGCCTGAGCAACAGAGCAAGACAGCAACAGAGTGATTGACACCTGCCTCAAAAACAAACAAACAAAAATTCCCCATGACATTCATAGAGTGGTTTCTGTTTTCTTAACTCACACACCTGTCTCTCAAGGTTTCCTAGTAACAGCTCTGTGGTGGGCAGCTGGAGGGTCTCAGGGGAAGGGGGCCATGGGCCCCCCTCTTCTTTCCCCTCTCAGAATGCCCTTTCCCAAGGGTCATGCAATCTCATCCCCACCTATTTCCTAGCCCCCTGAGGTCTGGGTCTCTAAATGCCCCCTCTGCCACACCCTTCAGAAGGGACCATTCGTCACTCCTAGAGTAGACAACACAGATGACTTAGTGCAGAACCGAATGGGAGGAGCTGGGCCACATGACCACGTTCAGCTGGACTCCTGCCTGCTCCAGGTACACTGCTGAGGGAGCAGGATGTCACCTCCAGGGGTTGTAGATCATCCCATCAGGTTTCTTTGAGGATTTATTGATGTATTTCCCCTTCCACTCCCAGCCAATTGGCTCTGAGTACCTATGAATTGGGGATGGGGATCTGGCCCCATGAATGAAGAGAAGCCCAAGTGGTCACCTGGGAATGTGCATCAGAGTCATTTCAGAGGCTGCAGCATCTCAGGAAGTCTGCTGCCCCCCCCATCTTTTTTCAGCCCTTTCCTCTTGGCCTCTTTCCAGCTGCAGGTAACCTGGTCTAGACATCTGAAGAAAGGCTGAGGGTCAGAAACAGGAATGACCACTCTGCTTCCTGCTCCCACATGCTCAACACAACACTCACCACTCAATACAGAACACCCCACCTCAGGAAACCAAAATATACCCGGGGTCACTCCCCATGCATCCAGTAGTTCTCCAGCGAACACCAGCAGGGTGTCACCAATTCTCTCCTGACACTGTCTACCTGGACTGAGAGCCAGATGCATGGGCTGAGGGCTCAGTCCCAAAGGACTTCCTCAACTTTGGACATCAGTTGTAGGCAGGAGGTTATAAGTTGTTACTGTACTTCTGACTGTCTGGCTGTAAACCTGGCTTCCCACACCCCCTCCTTGACTGTGACTGATCTCCTAGCATGGCTCATAGAACTACGGGAAACACTTTTGTCAGTCTGTCGTGTTAACAAAGGATGCGATAAAGGATACAGATAAACAACCAGGAAAAGTTGTGTAGGGCTGGGCACAGGAGCAGAGGCAGGGGATGTCCATGCCCTCCCCTGGCACATCCTGCTTCAGGTACCTCCATGAGCCCAGGTGTCCAAAAGCTCTCGGCCCCTGTTGTTTGGGGTGGTTATGCAGGCTTCATGCTCTAGGTTGGTTGATGGAATCTCCTGTCCTTGGTGATCAAATTGACCTTCAGCCCCTCTCTCTCCCTGGAGGTAGGGGTGGGGCTGTGGGTAATCTAATCACTGGGCTGGTTCTCCTGGCAACCAGGCCCCATCTCCCCACCCTGAGGCTACCAGGAGCCCACCCAGTTACCTTCTTAAAATAAAGAATAAAAGGACCCTCCTATGACCTAGGAAATCCTGGGGATTTTGGAGCTTGGTGTCAGGAACCAGGGACAGAGGACAAAATATCACTTTGCCCCTAGAGGATATATCCATGAGTGAAGAGGTAAACAAACACATGGAGGACCTGATAGTCGACAATTAGTGGCTGGGCTAGGTGGCTTGGAAGCCGAAATGGGAGGATCCCTTGAACTCATGAGTTCCAGACCAGCCTGAGCAAAAGCAAGACCCCCTCTTTACTAAAAATAGAAAAACTAGATGGGTATTATAGCGGGCGCCTATAGTCCTAGCTACCTGGGAGGCTGAGGCAGGAGAATCTTTTGAGCCCAGGAGTTTGAGGTTGCTGTGAGCAAGGCTGATGCACTTCAGCCAGGGCAACAGAGTGAGACTCTCGTCTCAAAAGAAAACATTCAGTGCCCAACCAGGGGGCAAGCACACCCTTTGTCCTCTCATGGGTGTCCATCAGTAGTAGCAGGCAACAGAAGTAGCTTCATTTCACTCAAACGCCATGGTTTAGGGCTGCTCTCGAGTTGCTGTTGGCCCAGCCCTGCACCTCCACAAGCTGACTCCTGGCTGAGGAGCTCGCTGGAAAGCAGCCAGCGTAGGCAAAGCCTCACTTGCCCACCTATGGAGCCACAAGACCCGGCTTATGTAATTTCCACAGCTCTGGACATTCTGGAGAAATGTGGTTTGTGATCAGTTCACCCAGGGCTCTGTTCTGCCCACATAGTTCCTCTCTTCCATATCCAACCACCTTTGCAGCCCTTGCCTGCCCCACCCAAACTCACTTATCCCAATAGAAGTTTGTTTAAATCTTTGTCATCCCTGGTCACCCATGAGTTGTGTGACCTTGGGGGATGTTACATTTCAGTCTTAATTTGCTCACAACAAAAGTTGTTAAGAATAGCAAAAGATATTTACTTAATCACATGCATTTGTATATTAAAAAACAAAATCTATGTAATTCAAAAAGTTAGGGTGGTGCCCGTAGCTCAGTGGGTAGGGCACCGGCCACATACTCTGAAGCTGGTGGGTTTGAGCCCGGCACAGGCCAGCTAAACAACAGTGACAATTGCAACAAAAAAATAGCAGGGCGTTGTGGCGGGCACCTGTAGTCCCAGCTATTTGGGAGGCTGAGGCCAGAGAATCACTTAAGCCCAAGAGTTAGAGGGTGCTGGAGCTGTGATGCCACGGCACTTTACGGGAGGGCAACATAGTGAGACTCTGTCTAAAAAAAAAAGTTAAATCAATTCTTAAGTTTTTAGAATTGAGTGGTAGGAAATTTCTTCTTATTATTATTATTTTGAGACAGACTGTCACTTTGTTGCCCTAGGTAGAGAGCCATGGTGTCATAGCTCATAGCAACCTCAAACTCTTGAGCTCAAGTAATTCTCTTGCCTCAGCCTCCTGAGTAGCTGGGACTACAGGCGCCCACCACAATGCCTGGCAATTTTTAGAGACGGTGTCTGACTTTTGCTCAGGCTGGTCTCGAATCCGTGAGCTCAGGCAATCCACTCACCTCGGCCTCCCTGAGTGCTAGGATTACAGGCATGAGCCACTGCGCCCAGCCAGGAAATTTATTATTAAACCTTACACGTTGGACTAAGGAAATTTATAAATGTAAATATTTATGTTACAATGTAAAATAGCTTGCAATTATTGTACGGTGTCCAAACTAAGGTGAAAAAAGAATAACATCTAAAAATAAAACAGAAGCAGAATGAAGGACATAGTTAGTCTCTGGAAAAGACTAATCGCGTTTGATACCCTTCCAAAAAGATCTAGTAAAAAGCAAGAAGGCGGGCGGCGCCTGTGGCTCAAGGAGTAGGGCATTGGTCCCATATGCTGGAGGTGGTGGGTTCAAACCTAGCCCCGGCCAAAAACCACACACACACACACAAAAAAAAAAAAAGCAAGAAGGCACATGTAGATGAAATGAAAAAGTGAACACTTTCTGGAGATCACATCAGATCCCTTAGTTAATCGTTCAGTACCACAGCAGTGCTTCTGTTAAATAAAAAAAAAAAAATTCAGTGGCGCTTCTCAAAGCAAGTAAGAAGACTTTATTCAAGATGGTCAGACAGGCAGATAAAGGTGCCAGGGTGAGAGGATCTTGCAGTGGAGAAGGATGTAGGGGTCAAGTCCCAGCGCAGCATAGACAGTGGGCATGTCTAGCTAAGGAGCGGGGTGGGGGTCAGTGCATGAAAAATATGAAGACACATTATGGAAAAGGGAGACTCCTGCTGAAGACAGGCCAGGTGAGCAGACATCACCTCAGATGGTGGAGGATGAGAAGCCTGATTAGGTTGTGAGGGTCGGGGTTTCTTCCTAAAATTGGATTTCACAAGGAAGTTCGAGATGGGCATAGCAGAAGCCTCAGGGGCTTGACAAAAGCTTGCCAAACGGAGAATTTCTGCCACCCCTTCAGATGCCAATCACAAGTCCCAGATTGGTACCTCAACTTCTGACCAGCTGCCTATACATTGGAGGTTTCTAGAACAGCTCACAGAACTCAGAAATACATTACTTACACTCACCCACTTGTCACAAAGGCTATTTAAAAGGATACAGATGGACAGCCAGAGGAAGGGATAGAAAGGGTGAAGTTCAGAAGCGCCCCTGGGTTGGGTGCACATCCTCCTGCCTGTGGATGTGTTCTTCCCCAAGGAGGAAGCTCTTCTAAGCCCTGTTCTTTTGTATATTTATTTTGTTTTATTTTATTTTTATTAATTAATTAACTTATTTATTTATTTTGAGACAGAGTCTCAAGCTACCACCCTGGGTAGAGTGCTGTTGCATCATAGCTCACAGCAACCTCCAACTCTTGGGCTCAAGAGATCCTCTTGTCTCAGTTTTTTTTTTTTTTTTCCTATTGTTAGTAGAGACGTGGTCTTGCTTTTGCTCAGGCTGGTCTCGAACTCCTGAGCTCAAGCAGTCCACCTGTCTCAGCCTCCCAGAGTGCTAGGATTACAGGTGTGAGCCACCGAGTCCGGCCTATTTATTTTTGAGAGATAGTCTCACTTTGTTGTTGCTTAGGCTAAAGTTCAGTGGTGTTATCATGGCTCACAGCAACCTTAAACTTCTGGGCTCAAGCAATGCTCCGGCCTCAGCCTCCCAAGTAGCTTCCTCCACAGGTTCCTGGCATAATTAGCCTGGCTAAATTTCCCTCTGGGCTTTTTAGGGTGGCTTCCTTTTGAAGGCTGGGTTGATTAGATTACACAGTTGGAGGTTGGAGCTGTGATGCCACTCAATCTTCAGCCCCTCTCCCTGCTCCAGGTCACGTAGGGGCTGGGGTTGAAAGTTCTCTTTTTATTTTAATTTTATTTATTTTGAGACACAGTCTCACTTTGTTGCCCCAGGCTTGAGTTCTATGGCATCATAGCTTATGGCAACCTTAAACTCCCAGGTTCAGGTGATTCTCTTGCCTTGGCCTCCAAGTAACTGGGATTTCAGATGCTTGCCACAATGCCTGGCTAATTTTTCTAATTTTGGTAGAGACAGAGTCTTACTCTTGCACAGGCTGGTCTTGAACTCCAAGCTCAAGCAATCTTTCTGCCTTCACCTCTCAAAGTGCTGGGATTATAGGTTTGAGTCACTGTGTCTGGTTGGAAAGTTCTTTGTCTAATCCCAGGTCGTGGATGTCCTTGGCACCAGTCTCTCCATGGCAACCACCTGGGATTGTCTCAGGGCTGTCTCCAAATCACTTCATTAACATAAACTCAGGTGTGGTTGAAAGGGCCTGTTATGAATAACAAAAGACACCTCTTTCACCTGCATTTCTTCAGAATTGCTCTGGAATGTTCCAGGAACTAAAGAATAAAGGCTAAATATTAACTAAGTTACAAGACTTTTGGGCTGTGAGCCAGGTATCTTGCACAAAACAGAAAATGTGCTATTTCACATTCTAACAGAGTGTTTTTCACCTTTCTTTTTTAATCTCACGGTACACTTGAACCTATAGTTAAACTTCCTCGGCACACTTAAATTATGTTGATTTAAAAAAAAAAAAAAAAGAGTAAAACAGGGTGGTGCCTGTGGCTCAAGGAGTAGGGCACCGGTCCCATATGCCAGAGGTGGCGGGTTCAAACCTAGCCCTGGCCAAAAACCAAAAAAAAAAAAAAAAAAAAAAGAGTAAAACAAAAAATATATTGTGCCTTGAAGTCTATGATTTAATTTTAAAAAATGATCTTTACAATTTTTCGCAGCACATCAGTTGAAAATTTCTGTTCTAACACGATACCATACCTGACTCAAGTGGTCTTGAAATGGACTTGCACATTTAAGTCACCTGAGGGAGGTTTTTTTTTTTTAAATTGTTGGGGATTCATTGAGGGTACAAAGAACCAGGTTACAGTGATTGCCCGTGTCGGATAAAGACCCTCCCAAATAGTGTTCCTCCTGATACGAGAACAATTAATGACTTAGCACACGGTGGGGGGTGGAGGATGGGGAAAGCAGAGAAATAGAACACCTGAGGGAGTTTTAAAGGTCTTCATTATCCAGTGCCCACCCCAGCCCAGTCACAAAAGAATCCTGGAGGCCCAGGAATGTGAGTCTCAGCTCAGGAGAACCACCAGTTGTTAATCACAGCTGGGGGGGGGAGGGCAGTCGGGGTGGGAGGCCAGTGCTGTGGATGGAAAGGCCACACCCACCAGGGTCTCCATGGCCAATCACAAAGGTTGGGTCAGTACAAGAACCCCCTTACCGATTGTTGAATTTTCTTTGCGCAGAATATCCCAAGGCTGGAGGTGAGTCCTAATGTGAGGAGCTAAGTATCTGTTCTTGCCTCTGATTCTGCCTTTCTACATGAACAGCAGCTGTTTGGCTGAGTTTCTACCATACACCTTTCAAAGCCTTAGTGGTTGCTGTGGGACTTCTAGAAGGGTTTTATGAGGTTTTTGTGTTGTGCTTTCCCTTTACAAGTGCAGATTTGGAGAGGAGAGTTGGCAGTGATTATAGCTTTTTTGAGACGGTCTCACTGGCACCCTGAGTTGAATGCCATGGCGTCATAGTTCCCAACAATTTCAAACTCTTGGGCTTAAATAATCAACTTACCTCAGTTTCTCTATTTTTAGTAGAGATAGGGTCTCGCTCTTGCTCAGACTGGTCTCAAATGCCTGAGTTCAAGAAATCTACCTGCTTTGGCCTCTGGAGTTCTAAGATTGCCAATGTGAGCCACTGCACCTGGCTTCCAATGTTTTTAAGTACCTCCCCCCCCCCCCCCGCCCCGAGTTAACTCCTGGGGTAGAGTGCTGTGGCATCATAGTTCACAATACCCTCCAACTCCTGGGTTCTAGCAGTTCTCTTGCCTCAGTCTCCTGAATAGCTAGGACTACAGGCGCCAGCCACAATGCCTAATTTTTCTAAATTGAATAAAAACAGAGTCTCACTCTTACTCAGGCCAAGTCTCAGACTTCTGAACTCAAGTCTGAGACTGAACTCAACTTGGCCTCAGAGTGTTGGGATTACACGCATGAGCCACTGTGCCTGGCCAGCTTTTAAGATTTTTAAGAGCTGGGAGCAGTGGCTCATGCCTATAATTCCAGCACTCTTTGAGGAGGGCCAGGCAGATCCCTTATGCTCAGGAGTTAGGAGACCAGCCTAAACAAGAGAGAGGCTGCCTTTACTAAATATAGAAAAGTTAGGCACTGTGGCAGGTGCTTGTAGTCCCAGCTGTTCGGGAGGTGGAGGCGAGAGAATTGCAGGAATCCAGGAATTTGAGGTTGTGAGTCGTGACCCCCAGGGCACTCTAGTCTGGGAGATAGAGGCTTCGTCTCCAAACAAAAAGTTTGAGATAGAACTTAAAAGTTATAAAAGTCATCCATTTGAAGCGTTTATTAAAACTTGGTAGATTGATGGAGTTGTGCAACTGTCACTACAAACTAAGTCACTTCTATTACCAGAAAAGATCCCTCACCCTGTCTCCCATGTGTTAGCACTACAATTCCATACAAGGCACTGCTTTCTCTGAGCCTCAATCTTTTTTTTTTTTTTGAGACAGAGTCTCACTTTTGCCCTCAGTAGAGTGCCAGCTCACAGCAACCTCGAACACTAGGCCTTAAGTGATTGTCTTGCCTCAGCCTCCCAAGTAGCTGGGACTACAGGTGCCTGCCACAATGCCTGGCTATTTATTTTTTTAGAGCTAGAGTCTTGCTCAGGCTACCATCAAACTCGTGAGCCTCCCAAGTGCTTACAGGGTGAGCCACCGCACACAGTCCTCAATTTTTTTGTCTATCAGGCATCCTCAAACTGCGGTCCACGGGCCACATGAAGCGGTGTGAATTGTATTTGTTCCCGTTTTGTTTTTTACTTCAAAATAAGATATGTGCAGTGTGCATAGGAATTTGTTCATAGCTTTTTTTTTTTTTTAAACTATAGTCCGGCCTTCTAACGGTCTGAGGGACAGTGAATTGGCCCCCTGTTTAAAAAGCTTGAGGACGCCTGGTCTATATAATCTGGGATGATGTGAGCTCCAAAAGGATGGTGTTGGCTTATGGTCATGAGTTGTTTTTTGAGACATTCTCTGTTGCCCTGGCTAAATAGCCATGGCCTGAGTCTAGCTCACAGCAACCTCAGACTCCTGGGTTCAGGTGGTCCTCATGCCTCAGCCTTCTGAGTAACAGTACAAGCAATGCCAAGCCTGGCTGTTTTTTTTTATTTTTTTATTTTTAGTAGAGATGGGGTCTCATGCTTCTTCAGGCTCCTTAGGTAAAGCAATCCCCCTACCTTGTTGGGATTATAGGTAGGGGCACCATGCCTGGCCGATCCCTGTCTTAATGTTTTCTGTTCTTTTAGGTTCTGTCTGGTCTTCTATCCTTACGGTTTACACCTAAAGTTCTGTAACAATTCAGTTTTCCCTGCCGTTGGTGTGCTTAAGGAACGTCATCCTTCCCTTCACCTGGTGGGTGTTGAAGCTGGAATCCACGTCCTTCCCTGACTCTGTTAGGTTTCTGGAAATAGCTTCTAGGAGTCTCCAAGCCATAACCTCCTTATTTCTCAAACCACTCAACTTTGGCATTGAATCTTTCGACTTTCCTGAAATTGCTTTTCTCTGATCCTAATTGAAAAACACAACCGGCATGTTCCTCCTCTCTTCCTTGGTTCGCTATTCTCCCTCCTAAGGTGTTTCCTCAAAGTTACTAGTCAACACTGAAAAAACAGTAACAGCAAAAGATCCTCCATGACGCAAACTCAAACAGTCGTTGGAGCTTCTAGTACATCTCTGTAGGAGGTGGTGGTTTTGCTGAATTTGACTCACCACTGTATGGCTTCACTATTTTTGCTGGTTTAGTTCTTATTTTGTTCCTACTTAGTGTGAGCATTTTTACATAGCACATTTCATGATTAGCCTGTGCTAATCCATTGTGATTGGAAACAGTTTGCAAAATCAGTCCTCTAATGGGATTTATTTTCCCCCATGTATTTACAAAAACGGTCCCATTCCATCTTAGGAATCATCTTTTTGCCCGTTAAAGCACCTGAGGATGCAAGGATTTTTTTTTTTTTTTTTTGAGACAGAGTCTCACTTTATCACCCTCAGTATAGTGCCATGGACTCACAGCTCACAGCAACCTCAAACTCTTAGGCTCCAGTCATCCTCTGGCCCCAGCCTCCTGAGTAGCTGGGACTATAGGCTTGCCAATAGGCTTGTCTCTGTTTTTTAGAGACAGCTCAGTCTTAGGCTGGTCTTGTCTCCAGGGAGAACCTCCCAGCTTGGCCTCCCCAAGTGCTAGGATTATAGGCAACAGCCACTGCACATGGCCAATGTAAGTATGTTTTAAAGAAATCAGATTGTTTGGCTGAGGCAATGTTCGGTGTTTGAGAGAACAGGTGCTTGAATCAAACTTAATAGTACTCTTGCCTTCTAGACCTTAGTCGACCTGTGCTTCTACTCAATGTGGAAAAATTAACTAGACATTGTTGGTGGGTCCCTATAGTCCCAGCTATTCGGGAGACTGAGGCAAGAGAATTGCTTGAAGCCAGTAGTTTGAGGGTGTTGTGAACTACAACACTGCAACACTCTACCCTGTGTGATCTCGGGCCTTTCCCTACACTTGTGGTCCTCGAGCTTCAGCATTTAATCATAATCATCACCTAGAAGGTTAAGTGAACTACAACGCTGCAACACTCTACCCTGTGTGATCTCAGACCTTTCCCTACACCTGTGGTCCTCGAGCTTCAGCATTTAATCATAATCATCACCTAGAAGGTTAAGACAGATTTCTGTGCCCATCTGTTGGTGCTTAGAACACACCAGCCCCAAATAGAACTGCAAAGGGCCAGAATGTCTTAAGAGGCCTTGATTCCAAAAGGATTTGGGTCTCATAGTCTGGTGGGGCTGAGAGCGATGTGCTTGTGGTCTTCACAGGCTTGTGTCCTCTCACTGATGTTAGTGGGGACGGCCTCTAGGAAAACTGAAGAACCAGGTGCTGATGCTAAATGTTTTTAATTGACAAAAACTATCTCAACAGGGCACGAAGTGGTGTTGGTGTACAATAAATAGAATGATTGGATCAAGGTAACATGGTTATTGCTTCATGTACCTACTTTCTTGCAGTGAAAACTTTTGAAATTGTAGCATTTTTTTTTTTTTTTTTTTTGAGATAGACTCGAGCTGTTGCCCTGGGTAGAATGCCATGGTGTGATAGCTCACAGCAACCTGCAACTCTAGAGTGCAAGTGATCCCTTGCCTCAGTTCTTTTTTTAGTAAAGATGGGGGTCTCTCTCTTTGCTCAGGCTGGTCTCAAACCTGTGAGCTCAAGCTATCTACCTGCTTGGCTTCCCAGAGTGCTAAGATTACAGGTGTGAGCCACTGAGCCCAGCCTACTTGTAGCTTTTTTTTTTTTTTTTTTTTGGTTGAGACAGAGTTCTCACTATGTTGCTCTCAGTGCTGTGGTGTCACAGCTCACAGCAACCTCAAACTCCTGGACTCAAGCAATTCTCTCACCTCAGCCTCTCGAGTAGCTGGGATTATAGGCGCCTGCCACAACACCTGGCTGTTTTTTTGTTTTAGCAGGCACTGGGCTGGGTTCAAACCCACCAACTCTGGTGCATGTGGCTGCCACCCTACCCACAGAGCTACGGGGAGAACCCCTTTATAGAATACATCAAGTAACAATTTGAAAGTACACAACACACTAAGTAGCAATTTGTAAGTATACCATATACTAAATAGCAGTTAAGTATATAATATACTAAGTAGCAATTTGTTAGTATGGAATACACTAGCAATTTGAGTACAATACACTATTTTTTTTTTTTTTTTTTTTTTTTTTTTTTTTTGAGACAGTCTCACTCTGTTGACCTGGGTAGAGTGCCCTGGCATCATCATAGTTCACAGCAACCTCTTGGGCTCAAGCAATCATCTTGCCTCAGATGCCCAGCTAATTTTTTTCTGTTTTTAGTAGAGGTCTCACTGCTGCTCAGGTTAGTCTTGAACTTCTGAGCTCAAGCCATCCACCCACTTCAGACTCTAAAAATGCTAGGATTAGAGGAGTCACTGTGTCCAGCTACGATACACTGTTAAGTATAATCACTTTGCTGGCAACAGATTTCCAAAGCTTACTCCTATCTGGATTTTGTGTTCTTGACCAACATTTCGCCAATCCTCCACCCCTCATCTCCAGCTCTGGTAACCACCATTCTATTTCTTGTTGCTATGACTTTGGGTTCACATGTGAGGGTCCACATGTAAGTGAGATTATGCAATATATTTTTGTTCCTGGTTTATTTCCCTTAATATAAACTTCTCTAATATCCACATTGTCTCAAATAAGATTTCCTTTTTTATATGGTTGAGTAATATTCCACTGTGTGTATATGCTACATTTTCTTTTGTTGGACACTTAAGTTGGTTGCATATCTTGGTTACTGTGAATAGTGTTGCTCTTAATATTTGTCTCAAAAACAAAGCAAAACAAATCAGTCTGTTGAATGAGGCTAGAGTGCCATGGCCTCATAGCTCACAACAACATCAAACTACTTAACTCATCCTCCTGCCTTAGCCTCTCAAGTAGCTAGGATTATAGGCATGGGCTGTGATCCCTAGCTCGTTTTTCTATTTTTAGTAGAGAAGGGGTCCCACTCTTGCTCAGGCTGCTCTTGAACTCCCGAGCTCAAGCAATCCTGCCTCAGCCTTGAGCAATTCTGGGATTACACGTGTGAGCCACTGAGCCTGGCCAGAGATGATCATACAGTTTTTGTCCTTGATTCTGTTATCACACTGACTTTTTTTTGTATGTTGAACCATCCTTTTGTCTGATGGGTAGATCCCACTTCGTGATTAACTTTAGTGTGCTGTTGAATTTGGCTTGCCAGTATTTTAAGGTTTTTTTTTTTTTTTTGGTACCTATGTCTGCTTCTGGCTATGGCCTTTTGTAGTGTCTGTCCTTGCCTGACTTTGGTATCAGGTAGTGCTGGCCTTCTAAAATGATTGGCTATACGCTGTCCCTTTTAATTTGGGGGGACGAATTTGAGAGGGATCTTAGTTCTATTTTTTATTTTATTTACTTTTCTGAGGTAGTCTCACTCTGTTACCCTGGGTAGAGTGCTGTCGCATCATAGCTCACAGCAACTTCAAACTCGTGGGTTTGATAATCCTCTTGCCCCAGCTTCCAGAGTAGCTGGGACTATAGGCGCCTGCCACAGTGCCTACCTAATTTTTCTATTTTTAGTAGAGATGGGGTCTTGCTCTTGTTCAGGCCGGTCTTTTTGAGCTCCAGCAATCTACTTGCCTCGGCCTTTCAGAGTGCTGGGATTCCAGGTGTCAGACACTGCTTGGCCTGATCTGATCTTAGTTTTTAAAAAATGTTCAGTAGAAATCAGCATTAAAGCTCTCGAGTCCTGGGCTTTTTGGCTCTGTTCACATTTTCTAGTTACTATTTTTTTATTTTTTGAGACAGTCTCACTATGTCGCTCTCTGTAGAGTATTGTGGCATCACAGCTCACAGCGATCTCAAACTCTTGGGCTTAAGCCATTCTCTTGCCTCAGCCTCCCGAATAGCTGGGACTACAGGCACCTGGGACAACACCCAGCTATTTTCTTGTTGCATTTGTCATTGTTTAGGTGGCCTGGACTGGGCTGGAACCCGCCAGCCTTGGTGCATGTGGCTGGTGCCGTAACCATTGTGCTATGGGCACTGAGCCAATATATTTTCTAGTTCTTAATTCAGTCCATATGACTTAGTACCAATGGGGCAATGAGAACAGGTCTGTTTGTTCTTGGCACATACATGGAATAAACTGTTTCATTTAAGGATGTGAGTTCATTATTTCTCTCCTCTGCCCAGTTCTTCTGTCTAAGCCTTGGGGGCACTATGATGTCTGCAGGCAGAGTTTAGCCTGAAGACTGGAGCCAGTGAATGAGGGTAAATTGAGGTTCAAATCTCTATTAAATGATCATCCCCTACAAGGTGAACTAAGAATAACCCTGTGGTCTGAGGTGGAAGAGGCCAACGGCAAGGAATTGGCAGAAGTTCTCATTGACAGGTCCCCCCATATACTGGATAGAGGATTGTGGTGAACATCTCAGAAAAGATGAATCTCACAGATTTGTCGAAGATGGCAAAGGGTCAGATCCCAGGTGAGTGGAACCCAGCATGTCAGTCAATTGTAAGAAGGAAGAGTCCTTAGGGTTTTTTTTTTTTTTTTTGAGACATCAGGAATGTTATTGCAACTCCTAATATTCTGTCCTCTGAATACCTTCTAGGTACCTATGTGGGCAGGTGGTGAGGACCAGCCTGATCTGTGGACTGCGTGTTGCTATTTCTCACCTGCAGCTGAGGGGCTACCATCGATTCACAATTGGCCCCTTTTAACATATTTCTAGTTTCTGTATCAGTTATGTTATTGTCAATCTTTTCTATAGAACTATTGCCTATTTGTCAAAATCTACTAGGTCCTAACCGTCTGACAGTCTCTTCATGTTCTATTTGTCCTGCTTCATGTCTTTTTTTTTTTTTTTTTTTTTTTTTGTAGAGACAGAGTCTCACTCCATGGCCCTCGGTAGAGTGCCATGGCATCACACAGCTCACAGCAACCTCCAACTCCTGGGCCCAAGTGATTGTCTTGCCTCAGCCTCCCGGGTAGCTGGGACCACAGGCGCCCGCCACAACGCCCAGCCATTTTTTGGTTGCAGTTCAGCCGGGGCCGGGTCTGAACCCGCCACCCTCTGTACATGGGGCCGGCGCCCATGTCTCTTATTAAATTTTTGTTTTGTTTTGTTTTGGAGATGGTCTCTGTTACCAGGGCTGGAGAGCTATGGTCAGCCTAGTTCACAGCAACTCCTGGTTCAAGTGATTCTCCTGTCCCAGCCCCCTGAGTATCTGGGCACCCACCACCATGTCCAGCTAATTTTTCTATTTTTAGTAGAGATGGGGTCTTGCTTTTGCTCACGCTGGTCTCAAACTCCTGAGCTCAAGTGATCCTCCCACCTTGGCCTCCCAGAGTGCTAGGATTATAGGTATGAGCCACCATACCCAGTCATGAGTTCAACTCTCGTACATCAAAAACTGATCATGAAATATGCCCTTCTCTCTGTATGTTAACCCTTCCTGGATTTTTTTTTTTTTTTTTTTTACCAGTTCATAGCAATATTGACTAGTAAATGTGAATGATAACCCACAAGGCTGGCTTTGTCTCAGGTGCAAGTGTGTCTGTTCTGAATTGTGTGTGAATTCCTTCATAATGCTAAAGGAATGGACCACGTGACCTGCAATAGTGGCCAATTTCAGTACTTACCACTACAATTCTAATGCAGTGGGGGCTTAAGTGTTGGGATGCAGTGATCTGAATGTGTGTCCCCCAAATTCAGGTGTTGAAACTTAATCACCAATGCGACAGTATTGTGAGGTAGACCCTTCAGGGTTGGAGCCTTTGTATGATCACCTACCTTATAAAAGAGGTGGAAGTGAACATACTTCTGCCTGTCTGTGATGCTGAGGACACAGCAACAGGTGCCATCTTGGAAGCAGAGAACAGCCCTCACCAGACACCAAATCTGGTGCTTTGATCTTAGACCTTCCAGTTTACAGAACAGTGAGAAAGTTCTTTTCCTTTAAAACCCACCCAATCTCTTTTTTTTCCCACCCAATCTCATTGTTCTAGCAACAGAAACAGACTGAGACCCCAAAGCTGACCTTAAGATGCTGAACCCTCTTGGATGTCCTCCTGGTGTGTATTCTTGGAATACTGCTCTAATAAGCCTCACTTTTCTTCTTTTCAGAGTATACGTGGATGTCCAGAACATTTAAAAAATACCTGGAAGAGAAAGAAAAATTAGAAAAAAGAGAAATGGGTTTGTAGAAAAATCATCAGATGTTGGAGTGCGATAAGTGACAGGCAAACCTTTTGACTTCCCCAGCCCCTCAAGTTATAACTTTCTCTCTAGACCACTTTCTTCTGTTGTGTATAGTATCCAGTTACATCACGGACAACATGGTTCTGTTTTGTGTGGGAATTTGAGATCCATAGACAAGACCGAGGCAATTATTTCACAGAATAAAGTAGTGATAACTGGGTTTGGGAATGACTAATTTGAGCTGACCCTGTGCACAGTCTGGGTCTAGAGTAGGGTTTTTCTTTTTTCTTTTTTTTTTTTTTTAAGGACATCTTAGTGTGTTGCCTATGCTAGAGTACAATGGCATAAACCTAGTTCACAGTAGCCTCAAACTCCTGGGTGCAAGCCATCCTCCTGCTTCAGCCTCCCGAGTAGCTAGGACTACAGGTGTCCACCACAATGTCTGGCTAGTTTTTCTATTTTTAGTAGAGATTGGGGTGGGGGGGTCTTACTCTTGGGTCAGGCTGGTTTGGAACTCCTGAGCTCAAGCAGTCCACCCGCCTCAGTGTCCCAGAGTGCTGGGATTACAGATATGAGCCCAGAGTAGTGCTTTTCAACTTAACCACTGTTAGCATTTTGGGCTGGCCTCTACCCACTACCTGCTCATAAGACCCATCTAATTGTGATCATTGGAGATGTCTCCAGACACTGTTGAATGTACCCTGAAGCAAAAATCACCCACAGAGAATCACTTGTTTGACTAATTCCCTTTCAAATTATTGTGGTGGTAGTTTAATCAAGTGACTTCACCATCAAATATTGGTACCCTCTGTCAGAACAGGCTGGGCATGGTGGCATGAGCCTGTAGTCCCAGCTACTCTGGGATGCTAAGGTGGGAAGATCACTTGAGCCCATGAGTTGTATGCCATGACCATGCCTATCAGTAACTACTGTACTCCAGCCTGGGCAACATAGCAGGATCTCAAAAAACAAAACAAAAAAAAAAACCTTTGAAAATATGGTAGAACAGGGCTTGAAAAACCATGACCCAAGAGTGAAACCTGGATCACGCCCATTCTTGTATTGGAACACAGCCATGCTCCTTTGTCCATGCCAGTGATTTTTTTTTTTTTTTTTTTTTTTTTTTTGGCAGTTTTTGGCCAGGGATAGGTTTGAACTCGCCACCTCTGGCATATGGGGCCAGTGCCCTACCCCTTTGAGCCACAGGCGCCGCCTTTTTTTTTTTTTTTTTTTTTTTTTTGAGACCTCCTCAAGCTGTCACCCGTGGTAGAGTGCTATGGTGTCACAGCTCATAGCAACCCCAAACTCTTAGCTTAAGCGCTTCTCTTGCTTCAGCCTCCTAAGTAGCTGGGACTACAGGCGCTTGCCACAATGCCCGGCTATCTATGCCAGTGATTTTTTTTTTTTTTTTTTTTTTTTAACCAGTATGCTGAGGCACACTGGTCCACGAGACGATCTTAGCTGTGCTGGGAAATTTTTTAAGATTATTATTTTTGAAAGATGTTCAAAGCACAGTAAGTATATTCCTTTTTTAACTTTTTTTGATGAATGTAATTTCAGTGTGCTGAGGAAGTTTAACCATACATTCGAGAGTGCCGTGAGATAAAGGTTGAAAAACATTTTTTCTATGCTTTCTGTGGCTGCTTTCAGAATGTGGTGATAGTTTGGTAATAGGGACTCTGGTCCACAGATCCTCAGATATTTATTTGGCCTTTTGCAAAACTTTGCCCCTATCTCATAATGGCGCTTATGTTATATCCCAACAGTAGACAGAAACAAAAGCAGACCCAGGAAAGTTATTTTTTGTTTTTTTTTAGGTGGGGTTTCCCAGCTTGGTCTTAGAACTTCTGGCCTCAAAAATCTTGCCTCAGCCTCCTAAGTAGCTGGGATGATGGGTATGAGCCATCATGCCCAGCTCAGCCTGTTAAATTCGGATTTGGTTAGTGAAGTGTTTAGGCAGTAAGACTACAAATGGGGAGTCTGGCATATTCCCTGGTTCAAGTTGTCAGAACAGAACGCCACTGGGTTCTGATAGCTTGAAGATGCTGTGAGGGTTAATCTGTTCTGAGGCTGCCTCCTTGTCCTCCAGATACCTGATTTCTTACCCTATCCTTGTAAGGATGTCAAAGTCCCACCCTTACAGCCTCATTTAATTTTTTTCGGGGGGGGGGGGAGGAAGGAGGTAGTCTTACTGTTACCCTGGTTATAGTGCCATGGTGTCAAAGCTCACAGTAACCTCAAATTCTTGGGCAATCTTCCTGCCTCAGTCTCCCAAGTAGCTGGTACTATAGGCACCTGCCACAATGCCCATTTTTAGTAGACATGGGGTCTTGCTCTTGTTCAGGCTAGTCTTAAACTCCTGAGCACTGAGCAATCCACCTGCTTCCACCTCCCAGATTGCTAGGATTATAGGCATGAGCTACCATGCCTGGCCTAATCTTATTTATTTTTTATTTATTTTTTCTGAGCAGTCTCAAGCTGTCACCCTGAGTAGAGTGCCATGGCGTTACAGCTCACAGCAACCTCAAACTCTTGGGCTTAAGCGATTTTCTTGCCTCAGCTTCCCAAGTATCTGGGACTATGGGCTCCCGCCATAAGAGCTATTTTTTGGTTGCAGTTGTTATTGTTTGGCAGGCCCAAGCTGGATTCAAACCTGCCAGCTCTGGTGTATGTGGCTGGCACCCTAGCTATTGAGCTACAGGTGCTGAGCCTAATCTTAATTTCTTAAAGCTCCAGTCACATAGTCAATTAGGGGTTAGGGCTTAAACATAACATTTTTCTTTCTTTTTTTTTTTTTTTTTTTTTTTTTTCAGTTTTTGGCCAGGGCTGGGTTTGAACCCACCACCTCCGGTGTATGGGGCTGGCACCCTACTCCTTTGAGCCACAGGTGCCTCCCTTAAACATAACATTTTTAAAGGACACAATTCAGTTCATAGTACCTGATTGATAGGTTGTCTTTCTCTATAAATAACTGGCATGTTTTCTTTCTTTTTTCTTTTTTTCTTTTCTTTCATCTTCCTTCCTTTCTTTCCTTCTCTCTCTTCCTCCCTCTTCTTCTTTCACAGAGATTCACTGTGTCACCCTCAGTAGAGTGCTGTGGCATCACAGCTCACAGCAACCTCAAACTCTTGGGCTTAAGCAATTCTTGCCTCAGCCTCCCAAGTAGCTGGGACTACAGGCACCCACCACAACACCCAGGTATTTTGTTGTAGTCATTGTCTGGCATTTCTGGGCTGAGTTCGAACCTGCCAGCCCTGGTGTATGTGGCTGGCAACCTGGCCACTGTGCCAAGCCCAAAATATTAAAAATTTTAACAAGACACTTAAATATATTCTAACTCATTAGTCACCTTTGTAAAATTTTCTAATGTGTTGTAAATAAAAGTACATTCAGCTACAGTTTTCCATTTCCCCTATATATGGTGACTTTCAGGACACTCTGCAATTATATATTTTTAATGGAATGACCATACAACCCCGTGGGGTATTTTTTTTTTTTTTTGGGGGGGGGGGAACATGTGTGTGCCTAGAAATACACCCAAATCGGTTACTTAAGCAAATTTGTGCATCACGATTCATCAGCACCTTTTACAGTGCCCAGAAGGTAGAAACAACCCATGTCCATGAGTGGAAAATGAATAATCAAAGTCTGATCTGTTTCTTACAGTGGGATGTTATCCATGCACAGAAAGCAACAAAGTGCTGAATGACCCTACAACAGGCATGAAGGTTAAACCTTACGCATTAGTCACAAGAGACCATATTTTTGGATTTCTTTTACTTGAAATATCCCAGATTCAGAGACAAAATGCAGATGAGTGGGTGCTGGAAGTTGGGGGAAGGTGGACATGGTAGTGATTGCTTAATGGTGTGGGGCATCTGTCTGGGGGTTACAGTGCATCATGAACACAATGCTACTGAATTATACACTTCAAAGCAGCTAAAATGGCAAAGCTTTATGTGGTTTTACTAAAGTAAAAATAGACTTGTGCTACTCAGGATGCTGAAGTGGGAGGATTGCTTGAGTCTAGAATTTGAATCCAGCCTGGGCAACATAGCAAGACCCTGTCTTTAACAAAACTATGTTTGAAGCTTTACCTACAAAGATATCTGATTTAGGAAATATAAATAACTCTGTGCATTAAGCTTACATCTGTATTTTACAGGCAGTGCCCAGGGGCGAGGAAAAATGGCAGAGTTAGAAGAGACAGACACAGAAGACGATTTGGATGTGGAAAATCCAGGTGAGTTAATACTGGGTCTGACGCTCTTCAGTGTGATGTCTTAGAGCTTGCAAGGCAAATCATCTTTGTGTGTTTTCCTTATTTCTTGTATTTTGCAAAGTATTTTTCAGATAAGTAGAATGACTGTCTTGACTGTATTGCATATCACTACAGGTAAAAAGGAGGAATGTGGAAATATAATGGAGATACTTCCTTTGCTCCAGAAAAATAAACTTCGACTGGTAGGCGGTGACGATTTCCTTGACAGTGTCATTCAGAGGAGCCGGAAGTTCATACCTTTCTTGCAGCCGAGAATTCTCCCACAACCCATTGCGCATACAGTGGTGCTGCACGGGCCTGCAGGTGTCGGGAAAAGTGCCCTGGCGAAGCAGCTGATCCTGGACTGGGTAGAGAACAACCTCAATCAGATGTTCAACTACGTCTTCTACTTGAAGTGCAAGGAGCTCAATCACGTGGGTGCGTGCAGCTTTGCAGAGCTGATCTTCAAGGACTGGCCCCAGTGTCTGGGTTGTGCGGCAGAAGTCTTTGCCCAGGCACAGAAGATCCTGTTCATCATCGATGGTTTTGAAGAGCTGAGAGTCCCCGCGGGGGCCCTGATCCATGATATCTGTGGCAACTGGCAGAGGGAGAAGCCAGTGCCCGTCCTCCTGGGCAGTCTGCTGAAGAGGAAGATGCTGCCCAAGGCCAGCCTGCTGGTCACCACGCGGCCCGAGGCCCTGCGGGAGCTCCGGCTCCTGGTGGAGCAGCCGCTCTTCATAGAGATGGAGGGGTTCCTGGAGCCAGACAGGAGAGCGTATTTCCTGAGACAATTCGGCGACCAGGACCGGGCCCTGCGCGCTCTGGACTTGATGAGGGGCAACGCGGCCCTGTTCCGCCTGGGCTCGGCCCCCGCCGTGTGCCACATCTTCTGTGCTTGTCTGAAGCTTCAGATGGAGAAGGGGGAGGACCCTGCCCCCACCTGCCTGACCACCACGTCGCTGTTCCTGCGTTTCCTCTGTGACCAGTTCACCCTGGCACCTGGCAGCTGCCCCAGCGAAAACCTGCGAGGGTCGCTGAGGGCTCTGTGTCTCCTGGCTGCCCAGGGCGTGTGGACACAGACGTCGGTGTTTGACGAGGAAGACCTTGGGAAGCTCGAGATGGAGGAGGAGGACCTCTGTCCTTTCCTGGACAAAGGTGTCCTCCAGAGGGACTGTGATGGCTGCTATTCCTTGATCCACCTCAGCGTCCAGCAGTTTCTTGCTGCCATGTATTACATTCTGGACAGTGAGGAGCAGGAAGAGGCGGAGTGCCACAGGGGGGACATCGGGGATGTGCAGAAGCTGTTCTCCAAGGAGGAGCGAGTGAGGAACCCCAGCCTGACCCAGGTGGGGTACTTCTTATTTGGCCTCTCAAATGAGAAGAGGGTTCAGGAGCTGGAGTCGACTTTTGGCTGCCGGATGTCCCAGCAGATCAAGGAGGAATTACTGAAATACAGAGCAAAGGTTGGTGAGAACAAGCCCTTCTCTAGGACGGACATGAAGGAACTTTTGTATTGCCTCTACGAGTCTCAGGACGAGGGGCTGGTGAGGGGCGCGATGGCCCCCTTCACTGAAGTTTCTCTCCACTGGATGAATACATTTGAAGTGATGTACTCTTCCTTCTGTCTCAAGCATTGTCAGAACCTGAAGAAACTCTCCCTGCAGATAGCAAGGGGGATATTTCTGGAGAATGACCCTGTGTCGCGTGAGCAGGCTCAACTTGAGAGGTCAGAGTTCAGTCTTAAGCTGCTAGTTCTGTCTTCAGCCTCATCCCATGCTCTGCTGGTCCCCTTGACTTCCTTTCTGCTTAACATTCAAGATATGAGGCAGTGTTGTAATCAGGACTGGGGTCTTTTTTGTTTTACCTTTTTAGTTTAAAAATGTTTTTAACTTTGTAACCCTTCATTAAAAGACAGGATCTGGCTCTTGAGTGCAGTGGTGGGATCAACTGCCAGCCTTGAACTGTCCTGGGCTCAAGTAATCCTCCTTCCTCAGCCTCTCAAGCCTGTGGGTCTACAGGCACACATCATGCCTGGCTCACTTTTATTGTGGAGATAGTCTCACTGTGTTGCCCAGGCTGGTCTTCAACTCCTGGCCTCCATTGATGCTCCTGCCTTGGCCTTCCAAAGTGTTTGGGTTATAGGAGTTAACTACGACATCCAGCCTAAGTTTTTTTTTTTTTTTTTTTTTTTTTTTTTACTTTTTTTTTTTGAATTTCTTTTTTCTTTCTTTTTTTTTTATTAAATCATAGCTGTGTACATTAATGCAATCGTGGGGCACCATGCACTGGTTTTATATACAATTTGAAATATTTTCATCAAACTGGTTAACATAGCCTTCCTGGCATTTTCTTAGTTATTGTGTTAAGACATTTATATTCTACGCTTAGTAAGTTTCACGTGTACCCTTGTAAGATGCACCATAGGTGTGATCCCACCAATTACCCTCCCTAGGACATGAATTTCTGACATGAAATTTTACCAAAGTATTTTTACTTTTTATTTTTTTAAAACAGTTTCTGTTGCCCTGGGTAGAGTGCCATGGCATCATACCTTATAGCAACCTCAACTCCTGGGCTTAAGCAATCCTCCAAGTAGCTGGGACTACAGGTGTGCACCTGTAGTTATTTTTTCAGTTTTTAGTAGAGATGGTCTCTCACTTGGCCAGGCTGATCTTGAACTACTGAGCTTAAGCAGTCTACCTACTTTGGCTAAGTTTTATTTTTTTATTTTATTTTTATTTGACCAAAATCCTATGTTTTGGAATCAAGCTAATAAATCACCCCACATTTTTTTTTTTTTAAATTTTTCTTTTATTGAGACAGAGTCTCACTTTGTGGCCCTCGGTAGAGTGCTGCGGCATCATAGCTCACAGCAACCTCCAACTCTTGGGCTTAACTTTCTTCTCAACCTTCCTAATGCTACGACCCTTTAATACAGTTCCTGTGGGTTGCAATCCACAGGTTGAGAACTGCTGGCTTAAGCAATTCTCTTGCCTCAGCCTCCCAAGTAGCTGGAACTATACAGGAAGAGCCAGCTTCTTAGCAAGTTTAAGTATGTGGTAGTGAAAACATTGTACTTAAGACTACTTAGATGTCCTTTTAATCCAGCACAAGTTCAAGGGATAACTTTCTCCAAACCAATATGACATAGGCAGATTCAAACATTGAAAACATGCTATTCACTTAGATTTATGATAAATGTCAAACTAAATAGTTCTTTGGTAGGGTTTTGGTCGTACAAAGTCCTAGTGATCCACAGAACACCATATATATTTTGTAATACACGGTCTTTTATTTATTTATTTATTTTTTTGAGACAATTTCACTTTGTCACCCTCTAGAGTGCTGTGGCCTCACAGCTCACAACAACCTCAAACTCTTGGGCTCAAGCCATTCTCTTGCCCCAACCTTCCAAGTAGCTAGGACTACAGGTGCCTGACACAATGCCAGCTAATTTTAAAGACAGGATCTTGCTCTGGCTCAGGTTGATCTCAAGTTCTAGGATTACAGGCATGAGCCACTGCGCCTGGCCACAATAAAAGTTCTTATTTGATTTTTCCCAGTTGGTCTCAGTGTGATCATCACTCTCTCTGTGTCTGGATGGACTTTTGCTCTGTGGTCAGCTCAAACAAGAATCTGAGCTCTCTGGACATGATGCAAAGCTTCCTGAGTGACTCCTCTGTGAGGATTCTTTGTGATCATATAACCCGGGTCTCCTGTCATCTGCAGAAAGTGGTGTAAGTAGAAGTTGATCTTGCATGGGACACTCCCCCCCCCCCCCCAACCCCAACCCCCAACTCCCCAAGCCTGACCAGGCTTCTTGGCATTTTTAACATGGGAGCCATATTTGAATGCCTGGCCAGGCCAACACTGGGTTCTCAGAATGCAAAGAAATGAAAGGAGTCCTATTTTAAACTAGTCTAGTGGGAAAATTCTATCAAGTCATTTTCAGGAGATTTTACCGAGAGATTAAAAGTTTGCGTTTGCTGTGGGGCGTATTTGAATTTCAGCCAGTAGGAAATGGAGGCATATGTCGGGGGGCTACCTGGAAGGGAAATATTTCAGCACTTTGTCAAATAGGCGAATAAGAGCATATTGGTAAGGCAATGGTGAACTCATGACCAGTGTTATGGGAATGGCATTGAGAAATGAGTGAAGCAGATGCAAACCCAGATGTGGCCTGGAAGCATCCTTTTAGTCATGTTTTCTCTTTATTTTACATTAAGGCTTTATTTTTAATTGTCACTTGTGGGGTATACAATGTCATAGGATATGTGTATGTCTGTGGAATGATTACATATATCCATTGCCTGACAATTATTTCTTTGTGCTGAGAGCATGTAAAATTTACTCTTAGCAATTTTGAAATACATGAGACAGTCTCTATCACCCCAGGGTAGAGTGTTATGATGTCATAGCTCACAGCAACCTCAAACTCCTGGGTGCAAGTAATCCTCCTGCCTCAGTCTCCCAAGTAGCTAAGACTATAGGTGCCCACCACAATGACTTATTTTTGGTATGGATGGGGTCTTACTCTTGCTCAGGCTGGTCTCGAGTCCTGAGCTCAGGTGATCCTCCTGCCTTGGCCTCTCAGTTGCTAGGATTATAGGCATGAGCCAGCATGCCTGGCCTGGTTGCCATATGGTACAACAAGTTACTAGAGTTTATTCCTCCTGTGTAACTTTGTGTACTTTGTTTTTATTTTATTTTTATTAAATCATAGCTGTGTACATTAATGCAGTCATGGGGTACAATGTGCTGGTTTTATATACAATTTGAAATATTTTCATCGAACATATTAACATCGAACAGGTTAACATAGCCTTCATGGCATTTTCTTATTGTGTTAAGACATTTATAGTCTACATTAGTAAATTTCACATGTACCCTTGTAAGATGCACCGTAGGTGTGGTCCCATTGATTGATCATCCTCCCTCCACCCAGCCTCCCCCCTCCCCTCAACTTTGTGTACTTTGAACAACACCTCCACTTTCCCTATCTGCCTCTCCCTTCTGCTTCTGGTAACCACTATTCTGTTATCAAAGGCTGGGGGGTAATAAAATGTTGAAAAGGAAGGGTACAAAGTTTTAGTTAGGAGTACGTTTCTTTTTTTTTTTTTTTTTTTTTTTGAGACAGTCTCATTATGTTACCCTCAGTAGAGTGCTGTGGCATCACAGCTCACAGCAACCTCAAACTCTTGGGCTCAAGCAATTCTCTTGCCCCAGCCTTCCAAGTAGTCGGGACTACAGGTGCCCGCCACATGCAAGGCTATTTTTTGTTTTTGTTTTTGTAGTTGTCATTGTTTAGCAGGCTCGGGCCGCCTTTGAACCCTCCAGCCCTGGTGTATGTGGCTGGCACCCTAACCACTGAGCAGGCACCAAGCAGATTGTACACCTGGAGATTGTATTCAACATGAGGTCAGATGAGTTCATGAACTCATCCTAGAAACACTACGGTCACCTTGAAGGAAGCTATATACTCACCCCAGTGCCTGGTCAATCCTTCAAAGCAATTTTGGAACTCTTTGTTGGAATGCCCATAAGAGCTATCATGTTGTGTCTGACAATTAAGTTTGCAAACTCATCCTAGAAAGTGTTTTAACTTGCTCAGAATCAAAATAGGTAGGATGTAGCAGGACAAACACTTTATCCTAGGCTGACTCCTGTTTATACTATTTTTTTTTATGTTCATAGCCTTCCTGGCATTTCTTACTGTGTTAAGACATTTATATTCTACACTTACTAAGTTTCACATGTACCCTTGTAAGATGCACCGTAGGTTTAATCCCACCAATCACCCTCCCTCCACCCACCCATGCTCCCTCTCCCCCTTCCCCATATTCCTAGGTTATAACTGGGTTATAGCTTTCATATGAAAGCCGTAAATTAGTTTTGTAGTAGGGCTGAGTACATTGGATACTTTTTCTTCCATTCTTGAGATACTTAGAAGAATGTGTTCCAGCTCCATCCATGTAAACATGAAAGAGGTAAAGTCTCCATGTTTCTTTAAGGCTGCGTAACATTCCATGGTGTACATATACCACAATTTATTAATCCATTCGTGAATCGATGTGCACTTGGGCTTTTTCCATGACTTAGCAATTATGAATTGGGCTGCAATAAACATTCTGGTACAAATATCTTTGTTATAATGTGATTTTTTGGTCTTCTGGGTATATACCTAGTACAGGAATTACAGGATTGAATGGCAGGTCTATTTTTAGATCTCTAAGTCTTTTCCAAACATCTTTCCAAAAGGAATGTATTAATTTGCATTCCCACCAGCAGTGTAGAAGTGTTCCCTTTTCTCCACATCCACGCCAACATCTCTGGTCTTGGGATTTTGTGATATGGGCTAATCTTACTGGAGTTAGATGATACCTCAAAGTAGTTTTGATTTGCGTTTCTCTGATTAAGGATGATGACCATTTTTTCATATGTCTGTAGGCCATGCACCTGTCTTCTTCAGAGAAGTTTCTCTTCAAGTCCCTTGTCCAGCCTGCGATGGGATCACTTGTTCTTTTCTTGCTTATACATTTGAGTTCTCTGTGGATTCTGGTTATTAAAACTTCATCGGAGACATAACCTGCAAATATCTTCTCCCATTCTGAGGGCTGTTTGCTTGCTTTACTTACTGTGTTCTTGGCTGTGCAGAAGCTTTTTAGTTTGATCAGGTCCCAGTAGTGTATTTTTAAAGCTGCTTCAATTGCCTGGGGGGTCCTCCTCATGAAATACTCGCCCAGACCAATTTCTTCAAGAGTTTTCCCTGCACACTTCTCTAGTATTTTTATAGTTTCATGTCTTAAGTTTAAATCTTTTATCCAGTGAGAGTCTATCTTAGTTAATGGTGAAAGGTGTGGGTCCAGTTTCAGTCTTCTACAAGTTGCCAGCCAGTTCACCCAGCACCATTTGTTAGATAGGGAATCTTTTCCCCACTGAATGTTTCTAATTGGCTTGTCAAAGATCAAATAATGGTAAAGCTGGGTTCATCTCTTGGTTCTCTATTCTGTTCCAGACATCTACCTCTCTGTTTTTGTGCCAGTACCATGCTGTTTTGATCACTATCAATTTATAGTATAGTCTGAGGTTGGTAGCGTGCTTCTTCCTGCTTTGTTTTATTTCTGAGTAATGTCTTGGCTATTCGAGGTTTTTTCTGATTCCATATAAAATGAAGTATTTTTTCAAGATCTTCAAAGTATGACAGTGGACCTTTAATAGGGATTGAATTAAAATTGTACATTGCTTTGGGTAGTATGGACATTTTAACAATGTTGATTCTTCCCAGCTATGAGCATGGTATGTTTTTCCATTTGTTAACATTTTCAGCTATTTCTTTTCTTGGAGTTTCATAGTTCTCTTTAGAGATCTTTCACGTCCTTTGTTAGATAAATTCCCAAATATTTCATCTTCTTTGGCACTACTGTGAATGGGATAGAGTCCGTAACTATTTTTTCAGCTTGACTATGGTTGGTATATATAAAGGTTACCGATTTATGAATGTTGATTTTGTAACCTAAGACGCTGCTGTATTCCTTGATCACTTCTAAGAGTTTTGTATTAGAATCCCTGATGTTTTCCAGATATACAGTCATATCATCTGTGAAGAGTGAAAGTTTGATCTCTGACCCTAATCTGGATACCCTTGATCGCCTTTTCTTCCCGAATTGTGATGGCTAAAACTTCCATTACAATGTTAAAGAGCAGTGGAGACAATGGGCAGCCTTGCCTGGTTCCTGATCTGAGTGGAAATGATTTCAATTTAACTCCATTCAATATGATATTGGCTGTGGGTTTGCTGTAGATGGCCTCTATCAGTTTAAGCTATGTCCCTTCTATACCAATTTTCTAAGTGTTCTGATTATGAAAGGATGCTGGATATTATGAAAAGCTTTTTCTGTATCAATTCAGAGAAGCATATGGTCTTTGTTTAATTTATGTGCTGAATTATATTTATAGATTTATGTATATTGAACCAGCCTTGAGACCCTGGGATAAAACCCATTTGATCATGATGTATAATTTGTTTGATGTGTTGCTGGAGTCTGTTTGTTAGGATCTTGTTGAATAGTTTTGCATCTATATTCATTAGTGATTGGTCTATAATTTTCTTTTCTTGTTGGATCTTTTCCTGGTTTGGGGATCAGGGTGATGTTTGCTTCATAGAAGTGTTGGGTAGTCTTCCTTTTTCTACATTTTGGAACAGGTTGAGTAATATAGGTACTAGTTCCTCTTTAAAGGTTTGGCAGAATTCTGATGTGAAGCCATCTGGTCCCGGGCTTTTCTTTTAAGGGAGATTTCCTTAAATTTTCATATTTTTGAGAATAAAGTTTCTTGTAATATTCATTAATGATTTTTTGAATTTCTGAGGAGTATATTTGTCTTTGTGACTTCTGATTGATGAAATTAGAGATTTTACTCTTTTTTTTCCTTGTTAGGTTAGCCAAAGGTTTACCTATGTTATTGATCTTTTCAAAAAACCAACTTTTGGATTTATTGATCTGTTGTATAATTCTTTTGTTTTCAATTTCATTTAATTCTGCTCTAATTTTGGTTATTTCTTCTACTGGGTTTGGGGTTGGAATGTTCTTTCTTTTCCAGTTGCTTAACATGTCCCATTAGGTTAACTTCCTCTCTTTTCCTTCTCTTGAGGAAGGCTTGCAGTGCTATAAATTTCCCACTGAGGACTGCCTTTGCAGTATCCCAGAGGTTCTGATAATTTGTGTCTTCATTGTCGTTTTGTTCCAAAATTTGGCAGTTTCCTTCTTAATCTCGTCTATGACCCAGCTATCATTTAGCATAAAGTTATTTAACTTCCATGTTTTTGTATGAGTATGCAGATTCCTGTTGTTACTGAATTCAACTTTTATTCCATGGTGGTCCGCGAAGGTGCAAGGAAAAATTTCTAAGGTTTAAATTTACTGAGGTTAAACTTGTGGCCTAAGATGTGATTTTTGGAGTATGTTCTGTGGGCTGATGAGAAGTATGTGTATTCAGTTTTGTTGGGATGAAATGTTCTGTAGATGTCTGCTAAATCCAAATGTTGGATGGTTAGGTTTAAATCTAAAATGTCTTTGCTCAGCTTCTTATTGGAGGATCTATCCAACAATGCCAAAGGAGTGTTGAAATCTCTGCCTATTATGGAGCTGGAGGAAATCAAGTTGCTCATGTCTGTTAGAGTTTCTCTTATAAATTGAGGCACCTTCTGGTTGGGTGTATAAATATTAATTGAAATCTCATCATATGAAGTATTACCCTTAACAAATATGAAGTGACCATTCTTATCCTTCCATACTTTTGTTGGTTTAAAGCCTATTGTGTCTGCAACTAGAATTGCAGCACCTGCTTTTTTCTGATTACCATTTGCCTGAAATATGGATGACTATCCTTTCATCCTGAGTCTATATTTATCTTTTAATGTAAGATGTGACTCTTGTATGCAGCAAATATCTGGCCTGAGTTTTTGTATCCAGTCAGTTAACCTGTGCCTCTTTAGAGGACAGTTTAAGCCATTCACATTAATGGAGAATATTCTAAGTCTGGTAAAATTTTGGGTATCCAGTGTTTCGAAAGTCCAGTGGACATTTTTAATCTTTTCGTCACTGTGGAAGTTGGAGTTTGATCAAAAGTTTGAGTTTACTTTTGTGGTAGAGGATTGAGCTGGTCATTAGGGAGGATAGGTCTGAGAATATCCTGAAGAGCTGGTTTGGTTATGGCAAATTCTTCTACATGTGAATGTCATTAAAGTATTTTTTTTTTTTTTTTTTTTTTTTTTTTGCAGTTTTGTTTGGCTGGGGCTGGGTTTGAACTCACCACCTCCAGCATATGGGGCCAGTGCCCTACCCCGTTGAGCCACAGGCACCGCCCGTCATTAAAGTATTTAATTTCTTCATCATCAATGAAACTCAGTTTAGCTGGCTACAGGATCTGGGGTTGAAAGTTATTTTGTTTTAGGAGATTAAAAGTCGATGACCACCCTCTTCTGGCTTGAAAAGTTTCAGCAGAGAGATCTACAGTCATTCTAATATTCTTCCCTTTGTACATAATGAATTTTTTACGTCTGGCTGCTTTCAGAATTTTCTCCTTCATATTAACTTTATTGAAGTTAATTATGATGTGTGTTTACACTCTTAACAAAATTGTTGTGCATTATAATCAGTGAGAACTCAGAACAGTCCCCGTACCTATTTAACCCTGATGAGATGTTTGAATCTGATGGCAACTTTAGGTCTGCACAAGGAAAGATAGTGACATGGAGACCTGGTGTTGAAAGTGACCATTACTTTGCCCAAGGTGACAAGGTCAGAGGCACATAGTAGGTGGTGGTGATGTGATCCCCTGCTGCAGAATGCATCATCCTAAGCAGAGCAGCTTCAAACAATACACATTTCACACCAGTTTCTATAGGTCACGAAACTGGATGTGTTCTCCTGGGAACTCTTACTGGATTGCAGAAAAGATACAGGCTGGTCCCACTGGTAAAGCGCAACTGGGCCTGTCGTGTTGGACAGCAAGGACAATCCTTTCTGGCTGTCAGGCCATGGGTGGTGCCCAGTTCTTCTGTGAGGCACCTCTGATGAAAAGTTCAGAATGGGGCGGCGCCTGTGGCTCAGTGAGTAGGGCACCGGCCCCATATGCCGAGGGTGGCGGGTTCAAACCCAGCCCCGGCCAAACTGCAACAAAAAATAGCCGGGCATTGTGGCGGGCGCCTGTAGTCCCAGCTGCTTGGGAGGCTGAGGCAAGAGAATCCCGTAAGCCCAAGAGTTAGAGGTTGCTGTGAGCCGTGTGACGCCATGGCACTCTACCCCAGGGCAGTATAGTGAGACTCTGTCTCTACAAAAAAAAAAAAAAAAAAAGTTCAGAATGTGGCATCTTCTAAGCTAGATTTGGGGGGTGGAGGAATCCAGTAAGATGGTGCTATCATTATGCAATGTGGCCCCTGATCACATACATCCCATTACTTTGCCCCGTTTGGTTGGAAGGAGGTCATAGGTCCCACCTACATCCAAGGACAGGAGATCATACCACATGAAACCCAAGCAGATGGGGATCCCTGAGGGACCATTTTAGAGTCTACTGAGTCAGGGTGGTGCCTGTGGCTCAAGGAGTAGGGCGCCGGTCCCATATGCCAGAGGTGGCGGGTTCAAACCCAGCCCCGGCCAAAAACCACAAAAAAAAAAAAAAAAAAAAAAAGAATAGAGTCTCCTGAGTAGGAAAGGGCTGGGTCTGGTGGCTCACACCTGTAATCCCAGCAGTCTGGGAGGCTGAGGTGGGAGGATCCTTTGAGCTCAGGAGTTGAACAGCCTGAGCAAGAGCAAGATGCCATCTCGACAAAAAATAGAAAAACTAGCTTGTCATGGCATCAGGTGACAGTAGTCCCAGCTACTCAGGAGGCTGAGGCAAGAGGATCTCTTGAGTCCCACAGTTGAGGTTGCTCTGAGCTAGGATGCCACAGCACTCTACCCAGAGTGATAGTGAGACTAAGAAAATTCCAGAAAGGCACAGGCAGGGGCTGATAGAAACTAGAAAGTGTAATAAAGACCTAAAACTAGAGCCAGACAATTCTTTTGCCCAATAAAGCCTTGCAGTCTTCCTAGACTCCTTAAATTGTGCTGTGAAATGTTCAAGGAGACATAAAGAGACTAAACACAACTTAGCCACGTTGGTCTTTTGTTCCTCTTTACTGACTCAGTCAAGCTGGAAACATCATCTTTGTGGTTTTGCTCTCTTCAGTGCAGATAAGTGGAATTCTCTTGTCACCCTATCTTGCTAGCAGTGGGAGTCTAAACTGTCCAGCAGGACATTTTGTCATGAGATGTCCCCACGTGTTCATGAACGTGCTTGCTTTTGAAGCAGGGCCAATGACATGTTGCCTTTTTTCCCTGACTGAAGGAACAGCACTTGGTTTGAAATGAAATATGGCTTGTTACTACCGCCCGTTGGTAAAAGATTGAGACAACTGAAGTCTGAACTTGATTTCTAGGTCTGAAATGTAACATAGCCTTGTGTCGACCTATGCCTCTAAATAATGAGAATTAAACACACAGGATGGAATCTCTTCTGTTTCTTCCTAGGATTAGAAATGTCACCCCTGATAGCGCTTACCGGGATTTCTGTCTGGCTTTTGTTGGTAAGAAAACTTTGACACACCTGACCCTGGAGGGCCATGTCCAATGGGATGATATGCTGCTGCTGCTGCTGGGCGAGATCCTCAGACATGTGAAATGCAGCCTGCAGTATCTGAGGTAGGAGCTGGTCACTGCTGGCTTGGGGGTGCAAAGGGACCCACGTGGAGCAGCTGCTCTGCCTGGGTGCTGAGCAAGACAGAACATGTTTCTCATGTAGATCTGAATGGTGTGTCAGCCTCTTTTTTTTTTTTTTTTTTTTACAGTTTTTGGCTGGGGCCAGGTTTGAACCCACCACTTCCGGTATATGGGGGCAGTGCCCTACTCCTTTGAGCCACAGGCGCCGCCTGTGTCAGCCTCTTCTCTTTCCCCTGTTAGCTAGTCTCCTGCATTGAGTAACTATCCCTGGATGCCAAATCAAACCCAGAATTTCATGCCATCTTCTGCTTAGGGATAAGGATATTCTAGGCTGCATGTTACCTGCCTGCTGGGATTCATGCCTCAGTGATGCTGTGGGAAAGTTGTGTCCTGGTAGTTCACTGGTGTGAGCAATCCCTTCCTCCTGACGTGAGTGGCTCTGCAAATGAGTGCTGAGTATCCCACCACCAGTGGTTGTTAGGCTGCCTTTTTCCCTCAACTTACTTGAGTAACATCTCAGGTACTGGCTTGTGGGACAGGAATTCTTAGAATTCCACATTGGAATTTTACAGAATCAAAGTCTATTGGAAATAAGGCTAGATGTTGATCAGGTGTCCATAGGGGATGCTTGAGGAAGGAAAAGAGATTGGCCTGAATTAACAGCGATCCAAGCTGGGCCCATGGTGAGATAAACTAAGGACAATCAGTCTTCAGGGGAGTGAAGCGAAGCATAACCTGATGGTGTCTCTGTTCTCCCAGAAGAATGACTTGTTCTTGGGTCTCCTACAGGTTGGGATTTCATTCTGTGACCACAGAACGATGGGCCAATCTCACCTTGGCCCTCAAAGTCAACCAGTCACTGACGTGCCTGGACCTCTCAGACAATGAGCTCCTGGACGAGGGTGCCAAGTTGCTGCACACGAGTCTGAAAGGCCCAAAGTGCCTGCTGCAAAGGCTGTCGTAAGTCTCTCCTTCAGTTCCTCTGTTTCAGGTCTAGGGCCACAGAAGAGGAATGGCTGCGCCTGACTTGCTGAGCCCCTGGTGTGGGACTCTTCACTGGCATAAACACCTGCTGTGCTTAAATTTGGACCCAGGTAGACAGCTGGTGAGGGTCGTCTCATTCCTGTTCGCTCATGACGGTTCGCCAGTATATGACAGAAAGGGCAGGGAGTTAATAGGAAGGGCTGTGTATGTAGCTAAGGATTTGGGCATTTGGAGATAGCCAAGGAGGCTAGCATTTTAGAAGTGTGTTTGCTACTTTACTGTTTCATATTTTTGCAGGTTGGAGAACTGTCACCTTACAGAAGCCTGCTGTAAGCAACTTGCTTCTGTTTTGGTGGTCAGTCAGCAGCTGACTTACCTGTGCTTGGCCAAGAATGACCTCGGGGATGGTGGAGTGAAATTTCTGTGTGAGGGCTTGGGGTACCCTGAATGCAAACTACAGACCCTGGTGTAAGTCCTTGCTTATGTCTGTGTGCTCATATGAATGCAAGCAGAGTAGATAGGAAGGTGTTTAATAATTACTTTAAAATGTAACTGGAAAGAACCTGGAACAGGAAGAAACAAGGAGAGAGATGTTAATCTTTGCTTATTCTCAGATGCTCTTCCTACCCTGGAGATTTGGGATTGTGTGATTGGTCAGTTTTATGTGTGTTCTTAAAATTCGTATGACATCATGCTTTCTGCAATTGGAGATAGTTACAAGGTAGGGTCAGTAAAAAAATTTTTTTTCTGTAAAGGGCCACTTAGTATTTCAGGCTTTGTGGGCCATATAGCCTCTGGCTGCTATTGCATCAACTTAAAATGGAATGACTATGGCTGTGTTCCCTCCATTAAAAAAAAAAAAAGGCGATGGGCTAGATTTGATGCATGGATTGCACTTTGCTGACAATTTTCAGATGGGAATCAGCCCAGCATAAATGTAACATCACAGGTCTCCAGCTCTGTGCAATCTCTTGAGTATTGTCCTATTTTTGCTCAGAAATTCTACCCAGTGGGGCCGGGCTCAGTGGCTCATGCTTATATCCCTAGCACTGTGGGAGGCTGAGGCAGGTGGATTGCCTGAGCTCACAGGTTCAAGACCAGCCTGAGCCAGAGTGAGACTTTGTCTCTCAAAATAGCTGGGTGTTGTGGTGAGGGCCTGTAGTCCCAGATACTCAGGAGGCTGAGGCTAGAGAATCACTAGAGCCCAAGAGTTTGAGATTGCTGTACCAAGGGCAACAAAGTGAGTCTCTGTCTCTTAAATTCTACCCAGTGTTCATTTCCCCTGGGGTTCTTGGCCGCCTTTAAGCTTGCTGGTTTCACACTACAGCTTATGGGTGGTCCTGGAAACTCCCAATGACTTAGTCTAGCATACATCTTAATGTCCCAATTACTTAAGACTTGAGTATCTACCTTCTTGTGGCAGATAAAGAAAAGGAAAAATATATATCTACCTAAACAGTTTTCACTAGAACAACATAACGCTTTAAAATGTCAGTAAGTAGACAGCCCTATATTGTAAAGTTAGTTCATTTAGGCATGAACAAAAACATCACATGCTTATCAAACCCTACAAATCAGACTATACTAAATTTTACAAGCATTATTTTTTAGAATCCTTACAACCTTTGTAATAAATACCTTTATTTTGTTTCACTAGTATGAGAGCTGGATCTCATTCACTTAGCTTGCTCACATCTAGGAGTTGTAAATTCTCATTACTTTAAAAAATGTAAAGTATGTTTGACTAAGCCTCCATCATGTAGACTGTGGACTTAATTTTAGGCTTTAATTCCCTCCCCAAAACTCACATGTTCATGGATGACTTTAGGATTTCACACAATACGTGTTTTTTGGCTTAGTTTCCGTCTATCTGCTCTTTGTAGTGACCTTCTGCTATTTGCCGTGCTTGGGGCATGGGGCCATTGGTGAAGATCATCTACCTGCTTTAAGCATGTTACGTAGCCTCCCTTAGCTACAGTTAGGCCTCCTAACCAGGAGGACTTGTAGAAGTCCCAGCTTATAGGAGAATCTACAGTGTATAAATTAGCACCACAACCACTGAGTTATCAGAAATGGTCAGCTTTGATTAAAGTTGGATGCACTTTGATTAAAGTTGGATGCACTCTGTCCTTGGCTACATTCACCTTAATCATTACACAGTGGATGCATGTATTGAATCATCACACTGTACCTCATATATGTGCAATTATCAAGTACTGTTTAAAAACAATAAAACTAAGGGAAAGTAGACTCTTGATCTGTACAGAAAATAAGGGAAGCCTCAGTCTGTCCCAGGTTTGTCTCATGTCGCCCTGGGTAGAGTGCCATGGTGTCACAGCTCACAGCAACCTCAAACTCTTGGGCTTAAGTGATTCTCTTGCCTCAGCCTCCCAAGTAGCTGGAACTACAGGAGCCCACTACAATGCCCAACTATTTTTTAGTTGTAGATGTCATTGTTGTTTGGCAGGCCCAGGCTGGATTCAAACCTGCCAGCTCTGGTGTATGTGGCTGGTGCCCTAGCCACTGAGCTACAGGCACTGAGCCAGGGCTTAAGCTATTGATCTGCAAAAGCCTGTGATCCTAGAAGACCCTGTATCTCAAAAGATGTTTTTCTCCATAATAAAAGGTGGTTGGCAAAGGTTGGTTTAATTCTCTACCGTCTAGGCAGAGTGGTAGAGGATGGGTAATATAATCGTAAGTCTTTTGGATGCTTTTATATATGTGGGTCATTATGAAAGTTTTTGAGATACACAGAAATCAAGAAATGTAAAATCCACGTGGGTGCAGACAAATGAAGCCCTCCTTGTAACATGAATAAGCCAAGCAAGTTGAAACTTACAGGGATGAATCGGAAAGGATGCTGTCAACTGTTTTCAGGAAGTGAAATAATGGACCCTAACAGCCTGTCTCAAAACTCTTGTAGCCACCTATGTGTGTACTCGCCCGTGTGGAGGTGTGTGTGGTTCATGGTAGAAGGTGTGTGTGTGTTGGAGGAAACTACTTTATGGGATGTGAGTTTCAGAGGGATAAGACTCTCTCATCCAATCATCCTGCAGGTTACGGCAATGCAATATTTCCAGACTTGGCTGCAGGCATCTCTCAAAGTTATTCCAGGGACACTCCAGCCTAACAAGCTTGGACCTGGGTCTCAATTGCATAACTACTGGATTGTGGTTTCTCTGTAAGGCCTTGAAGAATCCATTTTGTAATCTAAAATATCTAGGGTGAGTCCTTTTGCTTTTTAAATGGAAATCTTTTAATTTCTACATTTTAAAATGTCTCAAGTGGTGGTAATATCACTTCCAGTCCAATTTTAAGAGAAAATCTCTCCAGAAATTGAATATAGGTAGCTATATTCATATAGGTGTCTCTAAAGGCTGGAAAGCTAGGGTATAGGTGGGATCATCTCCAATGAAGAAGGCAATTTCAGGAACATGAAGCTTTTGTTGGTACCCAATGATCAGGAAGCAGTGGGCCTGCCCCAGCTCAGGCTCCGGAGAGGCCATGCCTAGCGAATGCCATGATTCCATAAATAGGATAGTGAGCTCTGCCTCACTTCTCTTCCAAGACCATCAAGTGCATCTCATAGGTGCAACTAGAACTCAAAGGGAAAGACAGTCTGGATAATATAATTACATCCTTAGCTTTGCTTCAAAAATGAAGGGAAAAACCCCAGAGCATAAGGTGCTTTTATTTCCTTCTGGTTTTTGTGGGGAACTCTTCAAAATTCTTGGTGGTCAGACTTCCTCCAGGCAGATTACTTCTGGGGATGTATAAGGGGACTATACATGACCTATGTGTCTCTACCCTAACCACTGCCTTCTGCTGGTTAAGCATCTCTCCATCTGAAAGGATCTCTGGAAAAGGATGAGGAATGGAATGGAAGTAATTATACCAGGTCATGCGTTACTGAGTATGATTAACTCAGTCCTCAAGTAATGTCTACAAAAACACCCTAATCCTATTGATTCTGAGACCTCTTGTCCTCATTACCTTCATTTCACATTCAGACCATCTTGAGGTCCCTGGAGCCTGCCCACCTGCCTTTCCACTGCTAAGACTTCCATTAGAGTCTGTGATTTTCATGTGAGTTGTTGCATTATCTGTGAATTTCTGCCATAGATTTTTCTTTTTCTTTTTTTTTCTTAAATCAGTCTCATTATGGTGCCCTTGGTAGAGTCCACAGTGTCGCAGCTCACAACAACCTCAAACTCCTGGGCTTAAGTGATTTTCTTGCCTCAGCCCCCCAAGTAGCTGGGACTACAGGTGCCTGCCACAACGCCTGGCTATTTTTTTTCGTTGTGTCTGTCATTGTTGTTTTAGGGCCAGGTTTGAACTCACCAGCCTCAGTGTATGTGGCTGGCACCCTACCCACTGAGCTATGGGTGCCAGCCCCCATTATCTTTTTAAGTTGCAAAACAGACAATGGAACACTTATTTCCAAAGACTCAAGCATTCCCTGTAGCCTACAGGGTCTTATGAAAGCCTTTTCTTGTGAGCCAACATTTTTTTTTTGTTTTGTTTTTTTTTTGGAGACAGTCTCACCTCATTCTGGGCACAGTGTCATGGCGTCGCAGTAGCTCACAGCAATCTCAAACTCTTGGGGTCAAACAATTCTCTTGCTTCAGTCTCCTGAGCAGCTGGGACTATAGGCACCTGCCACAACACTTCGTTAGTTTTTCTAACTTTAATAGAGATAGGGTGTCACTCTTGCTCAGGCTGGTCTTGAACTCCTGAGCTAAAAAGATCTTCCTGACTTGGCCTCCCAGAGTGCTAGGATTATAAGTGTGAGCCACCATGCCCAGCTCAGCCAAACTCTTTGAACTTTCCCCCTAGCTCACCATTTCAGCTATAAGAGTCCTTCCCCCAATAGTGGTTCACTATCTGCCTTTTTTCCTTACATGGCACTTTCCCCATGAGGACCTCCCCAATACCATAATTAAAATCTACCTGGCCCTTCTCCTTTTGACTTCACTGTCCTATTTACTTCAATACCACCATCCACTGTCTAACATATAACATGTTCTGATGTCTACTATCACTAAAGAAAGCTCTGAGAATAGGATTTGATTTTTTTTCTCATTACTAGATCCCCCCAACAAGTAAAGATTAATCTGGCAATACAGTGCTTGCTTGACAAATGAGTGGGATCCTGTGTTCTTTCTCAACAGGCTCTGGGGCTGCTCCCTCACGCCTTTCTCTTGTCAGGATCTTTCATCAGCTCTTCTTAGCAACCAGAAGCTGGAGAGCCTGGACCTAGGCCAGAATAACTTGGGACAGAGTGGAGTCACTCTGCTCTTTGAGGCTTTAAAACAAAAGAATGGACCCTTGAAGACACTCAGGTATCGCCCTTTCTTTTAATATGGTGAACTGCCCCTACAGAGGATAGTTTTATTTGGGGAGTGGGTGCATGGCCTTATGGGAACCAACTTACGGCATCTTTCAATAGCATACTCCTAGTTTAGGGGATTTTTTTTTTTTTTTATTAGACACTTCTCTAAGTTTTTCTCCCTGAATTGAATATTATCTAGCATTCCCCAGAACATGCAAAATTAGACCTATTCATAGGTTAGACCATCCTATAGTATAGACTGGAAGCATGTGTGCCCTGTGTACAGGCACAAACGTACCATCTGATCCAAAAGAATAAATAGTTCCTGTTGTGAGAACCTCTAGCACTGCCCTGGGTCTCACCTTTTCAGAACCCACTCATGTAGATGTTTCCTTAATTGTGTGAAACATCTACATTGCTTTGTTTTCTATTAAATCACAACTGTGTACATTAATGCATTTATGGGGTACAGTGTGCTGATTTTATATACAATTTGGAATGCTTACATCAAACTGGTTAACACAGCCTTCGCCTCACTTACTGTGTTAAGATATTTATACTCTACTCTTCATAGATTTGACAGTCAGAAGTTGCCGTGAGCTAGGCTGAGACCACAGCACTCTAGCCTGGGCAACAGACCATCCCAATTAAAAAAATAAGTCCCTCTGATTCTATTTTTTTTAATTGGGATGGTCTGTTGCCCAGTCTAGAGTGCCATGGCCTCAGCCTAGCTTACAGCAACTTCTGACTCCTGGGCTCAAGCCTCCAGAAGTAGCTGGGACTACTGGTGCTGCCATCGTGCCCGGCTAGTTTTTCTATTTTCAGTAGAGACAGGGTCTCAAACTTGTTCTCAGACTGGTCTGGAACTCTCAAGATTAAGTAACCCTCCTGTCTCAGCCTCCTAGAATGCTAGGATTATAGGCGTGAGCCATTGTGCCTGCCATCTTTTTGTTAATCAGGCCCAGGCAAGGTTCTATCCCAATACCCCTGGTGTCCAAGGCTGGCACACTAACCACTGAGCTATGGTGCCCAGCTCATCTTTATTTTTATTTATTTATTTATTTTTTTTGAGATAGTCTCACTATGTCACCCTTTGGTAGAGCACCCTGGTGTCACAGCTCATAGCAACCTCAAACTCTTGGGCTTATGTGATTCTCTTGCCTCAGCCTCCCAAGTAGCTGGGACTACAGGCACCCACCACAACGCCTGGCTATTTCTTGTTGTTGTTGTTGCAGTTGTCATTGTTTAGCAGGCCCTGGCTGGGTTTGAACCTGTCAGCCTCAGTGCATGTGGCTGGTGCCCTAACCACTGAGCTATGGGTGCCGAGTCTCATTTTATCTTAATTTAAATTATCTTTAGTTTCTTCTTTTAACCAAGAACTTAAGTATCACTTCCAGAAATATATACCTAAATTTAATGTTCTAGGTGATGAATGTGTATACTTTCTTTATACGTGTGTGTGTGTGTGTGTATATATATATATATATATATATACACAATCTAGCGGTGGGGTCGCGGGGTCTTACTATTTTATCCCTGCTGGCCTTGAACTCCTGGGCTCAAGTGATTCTCTCACCTCAACCTCCCACATAGCTGGGATTCAGGCAGTCATCACCATGCATGGTGAGCCTATACTTTCTCTTTTTTCTTTTCTTTGAGACAGAGCCCCAAGCTGTTGCCCTGGGTAGAGTGCTGTGGCCTCACAGCTCACAGCAACCTCCAACTCCTGGGCTCAAGCGGTTCTCCTGCCTCCACCTCCTCAAGCAGCTGGGACTACAGGCACCCGCCAAAATGCCCAGCTAATTTTTGGTTGCAGCCGTCATTGTTGTTTGGCGGCCCAGGCTGGATTCAAACCCACCAGCTCAGGTGCATGTGGCTGGTGCCTCAGCCGCTCGAGCCACAGGCGCCGAGCCGTGAGCCTATACTTTCAGTAAAGGACCAGGAAGTATAAAACTTGGCTGCTTTGCCTCTATAGAGCAAAGTCAGCCTTATAAAAAATAAGGAGAGTGGCTATGTTTACTTTTATTTTATTTTTTTTTTTTGTGTGGTTTTTGGCCGGGGCTGGGTTTGAACCCACCACCTCCGGCATATGGGACCGGCGCCCTACTCCTTGAGCCACAGGTGCCGTCCGAGTGGCTATGTTTAGATCAAGCTTTATTTACAAAAACGGGTTGTTGGCCAGATTTGGCCTGCAGGCTGAAGTTTGCTCACCCATGCCTTGTTTATATACCATCTGCTTCCACTGTTTTGGTTCTGGATAGAATTAGGGTAGTGACTTGGCAGTGGGAGGTGTTCTGTTGATTCTTTAGTGCCCCCCAAAATTCATAAATAAATTCATACACGTATTTGCTAAAGGAATATAATATGCAGGCCAGATAATGTGGCTGTAATCCTAGTACCTTGGCTGGCCAAGGAGGGAAAATCACTTGAGTCCAGGAATTCAAGACCAGCCTGAGCAATATAGTGAGACCCTATCTTTACCCAATAAAATGTTCCTGCTTTGAATGTCCTGAAACAAATTTTGGGCAGTTTAGAATGAATTTCTTGGCGCTTTGGAAACACTTATGCTCTGATTCTCCAGGTTGAAGGCATATGAGTCTAATTTGAAAATCCAAGTGTTGTTGGAGTATATAAAAGAAAACAATCCCCAACTGACAATTGACTGCGATGCTGCCAGGACGACTAGATCATCATCTTGTTATTACCTCTCCTGAGCCCCCTGCAACTGCACCTCTCCTGAGCAACTGTTTCCTATATGATACCTTAATGCTGGTTTTTCTTGTTTAGAGGGGATTCTGCACAAGTCACATAACCATTTCAAGGCACAGTGTGTTTGATTTCTCACAAGGATAATAAAGAATTAAAGCAGTTTTGAAGTGGCACTTATTAACATGCCCAAGAGCAAACACGAACTTTACTTTCTGCTGTCTAGCAAAAAGCATTAAGAAATGCATGGATTATTCCCTAAGGTATTTTTTTCTGTGACCATCTTTCTCCCCCCTCACCCCATGTGTCTCCCTATCTCTGTGGGTCTCTTTCTGTGCCCGTCTGTGTATCTGCCCCTACCTGCTTCGGTCAATTGCCGTGGAAAACACACGCTTTCCTTTGCTGTATCCAACATATTACTGGTCATTCATAGAAGATGCATGAAGGCCATTTTAGTATTTTAAAAATTACAAAGTTCAGTGTCCCCATTGTTTTATCACCAGCTCCCTGGTGATAGCTTCCTTGATGTAGGGAAGTTGGTCCTAGGTACAAAAATAATGGGGTCTAGTTAGTGATTTGGGTTGAATTGTTGAAATGACAGTTCTTAGCTCATGAATGGAGGTCTAGCGCCTGAACTCAAGCATGCAGTGATTGCATAAAGGACTTAGTTTACCTTAATTACAAGGTAATTCTCAAATACTTGATCACTGGTATATATTTTATACCCAAGCTTACATTTGGCCTTTGGATAACAATATTTAGGTGCATGGGGTCAGGCAGTGATCTATGATTCCTATGAATACAAAAATGGAGAAATAGGGTGTGACTTGGGGGGAAGTGGTCAAGTTACTGGCAGGGGGGTGGGGTGGGGAATCAATTCAGGGTTCTCCTTGGTTACCAGTGGGTAACTTGAAGTTGGGAAGTTGTGATTGATAATGTCTGGTTCAGAGTGCTATAAATTTTAACAAGTTTGCACAGAGTGTTTTTCTAAAATCTTAGATTTAATCTTATTTATAAGACAGGAATTAGAGGATTCATCGGCTTGATAGGGTGCAACTTCTAAAAGACCAAGAATTGAGACCAGTGTTGATTGTAAAGCCTGTGATGTGTCTCTTAGCTCACTTCTTGCAAAAATTTAAAGGTCTTTAGAATCTGAGAATGGTGTAGTTTAGGACCTTGTGATTTTACCACCCATGGGACATATGCTGTTAGCACCGGGGGCATCCCTGGCACCTGGTGGGAAGAGATGGGTGCTGCTCAGCCCCTAATAGTACCCCAACCCAAAACTTCCATGGCACTGAATTTTTTTTTTTTTTTTTTTTTTGGAGACAGTCTCACTTTGTCACTCCCTGTAGAGCTATGATGATGCCATGGCACTCTATCCAGGGTGACAGAGTGAGACTCAAAGTTCCCTTCTCTGACAGGCTCACTAGAGAGGGTGGCATGGAGAGCTGGCCCCAGGGAGCACCTGGATTTGATTCTTGCCAGGAATATTCCCCAGCCTTCCTCTTTCTGTTCAGCCTAACTCCCTGGCTCTAAGTAAGGGTTCTGTGACCATGTGTCTGGGTCCAGCAGAAGCAGGACAGCTCATCACAGGTGAGGCGGGGGTCGCCTTCACACTAGTGCAGAGAGCTCTGGTGCAGAGTGTGCATTGCAGTGCAGCAGGTGCAGGTCCAGGCGCTTCTCACGGGTGGGTCTGGATGAGCCGGGAGGTGCTGCTGTTTCTGTGGTGGTGGAGCCTTCTGGTCAGAGCTCAGTGACTCCTGGGCCATGTTTGTCAGGAAGAGGGTGGGATCTGTTATTTCCAGCAAATTCACTGCCCCAGTGTCCCAACCCCTCTCAGTACTTGCTTAGGGGTGGACTCTGACATCTAGGCTGGTCTCCTGGGCCTGTCCTTACTGGTTCTCAGGTAGGGGTGACTGCTGTACCACCCCCCACCCCACCACTGTGGGAGGAACTTGGTAATGTCCAGGGTTCTTTTTGGTGTTACAACTGTGCAGGTGTCTAGAGGCTGGGGTTCAGGGCTGCTGCTCAGCACCCTACATGCACAGAGCAGCCCCACCTGCACTCATTGGCCCCCAAAAGCAACAGCAGCAACAGGGGAGAAAGGCTAGCTCATCTAGGAAGTAATGGCCACCTTATAGACCCTTCAATGTGGGGGCAAATCCAGGTGGATTACAAATCCAGGGCTATTCTCCAAATTCAGCTTAGGGTAGGACATGCCTATCTTCAGAGAAATGAGTTTCTTTCAATGAGAAGAGAGAAAACTGCTGGAAAGATACTTGGTGTCCACCTCCTCATCTTCCATGCCCACTTGTCCTGAGCTCATCTGCCCGACACATGGGGCATCCCAATCCCCTGCCTACCCCAGGCCTCTCTGCACTTGCTACCCTCCTGATGCAGTTTTGGGGTTGCAGCATTTCACATTGTGCCCTTCTCTGCTGTTATCCTGCTGTTAATTGATCATCAAATCTCACACAACTTCCTCCCCAACACACTTCCCTCCTCTAACAGTCTTTATATTCTGCTAAGCCAGTAGTTCTCAACTGGGGACTAACAAGTTGTTCCTATGGGGCATTTGGCTATGTCCACAGATTTTTTTTTTGGGGGGGACAGGGTTTTCCTCTTGCTTGGTCTGGTCTCAAACTCCTGGCCTCCCCCGATCCTCCCACCTTGGCCTCCCAGAGCGCTAGGAAATTGATGCCTTGGAGCTGCAGGAGATTAGCCTGAGTTTGAATCCACAGATGGAGGTGGTCTACACTGCACAGCCAGCACCACGCTTAGAGGAGTCTGGGAACCGGATGGTATGTGGCCCTTGGAAAGCCAGTCAGGGAGGAAGTGGTCAAAGTGTCAAATAACAAGTACAGAGAAGCCAAGATAAGACCTGAAGAAGGGCCTGCTGTGTGTTCCAGGAAATGCATCAGTGCTGGTCATAAAAAGCTTTAGAGGCAGGTGGGGGTGGGGGCAGACAAAGCAGTTTCCATCTGGTTAGGGAATGATGTTTCCCAGAAGATCTTCACACAAGGCAGAATTCATCACCTCATATCCATGATCAAAACACTTCATGAAGGTTAAGTGAAAATGTGCGTTTATGGATGTAGCTTGCATAGCCCAGACTGATGATACAACTTTCAATTCCCTTTATTACTGGAAATAACAGCAAAGGCCACACAGTGATTAGCCTCTGAGGAGCAGGTGCTAGTTTCCTGCTCCTTTTACCTCATTAAATCATGTTATGTTTTGGAAGCTGAAATTATTCTCTGATACTTAACAGAAAACTCAGAGGAGGAATTTGACTTACACGAGATGCAGCATTATGGGAGGAGGTGGGGACCCATATGATGAGTGTTTTGGTGGGTGACAAGTAGAAAAGCTCAAGGGGAAAGGACAGAAGTCTCAAATTCCCTGCTGTGCAGCAGCCCCTTCTGTGTTAACTTATTCAACATGTATTTCCCAAGAATTCCTTTAGTAGTGCGAACTGTGAACATAGTCACTAAACATGTTGATTTAATTTACTTAAATGCAGATCAGAGACAGGAAAATGGGTGTGGAAATGGTATCAGGGTGTAGGTGCTGTCACAGAGAAATATCAGCTGCACTGGGAGCCTAAAAGTAAAGTCAGAAGATTTAGGAAAATTTCTGGGAGAAGGTACCTATTCAGAGACCCAAAGAACAAGACAAGGTATGGATAAGGAAGAAAACTGGGAGCCAGGTATGGTGGCCCCTGCTTGTAATCCTAGTTCTCTGGGAGGCTGAGGCTGATGGATTGCCTGAGGTTAGGAGTTCAGAGACCAGCCTGAGCAAGAGCAAAACGCTGTCTCTACTATAAATAGGAAAAATAGCCGGGTGTTGTGGTGGGCACCTGTAGTCCCAGCTACTCAGGAGGTTGAGGCAAGAGGATCACTTGACCCCAAGAGTTTGAGGTTTCTGTGAGCTGTGATAATGCCATAGCACTCTACCCAGGTGACAGAGTAAAACTCTGTCCCCCCAAAAAGAAAAAGATAGAAAGAAAACTGAGGGAGGGTATTTGGTCAGACCTCATGTAATGTGTAGAATGCAAGGGTACATGTCAAAACTATTAAGAGTAAATGTCTTCATAGAACAAATAAGTGAGGTGAAGGCTATGTTAACCAGTTTGATGTAAGCATTCCAAATTGTATATGAAATCAGCACATTGTATCCCATAAATGCATTAATATACACAGTTATGATTTAACAAAAAATATAAAAAATAGACAAAACTGAATTCAGTGGTGCCGAGGGATGGAGGGAGATGGAGCGTGGCTACGATCGAGCCAGGACGCACTTGTGTAGCCTGACTCCTTGTTCACAGCCTGCTTCTCCATTGTCTAATTGTTGCCACAATTCCTCCTGAACCACTTGATGCATCCCTATTCTATATTTTTTAAATTATTTTGAATGACATGTGGCAGAGAAAGGAAAGAAAAAATAAAGACCAAAGCAGGAAGGAAATACTCCCATGGTCATGCTGTTTAAAAAAAAAAAAAGGAACAGGATAGCTATATTTTCAGAAAAGTGGTTAAAAGTATTGTTTCCAGTAACTGGGCACAAAAATATTTAGAACCTAGAAATAAGGCAATGGGATTTGTCTACAGAAGAAATTTGGCATCTCTAGCCCACCTCCTGCTGCTCCTGGGATGCTTTGCGGAACTCTACGAAGTTGTCCCTCATTTCCTGCAATGACTCCCTCCTCCTGGGGCCAACGTAGAGTTCACATGGCCCAAGGTCAAGGATCAGTTCTCAGCTCCACCTATGCCCTCTGAGTCTCCTGGTCATTCCTCCAGGTTGTGTTCCTCCACCTTCTCCTGCGTTCCCAACGTGAAGCTCTGTCGGCTTTCTTTTGAGTCCTCTTCCTGCTGAGCCAGTCTTCAGCCAGGAGACACACTAGAGCCACAAGGACCAGGAAGCCCAGGCCAATCCGAAGGAGATTCTGGGCAGTGTAGTCCCAAAGGGCAAGGCCTGGGGTCAGAAGAACAAGGACGCCAGCTCACTCCATAATCTCCCCTCTCCTCCTGGCTCTGTCCCAGAACCGATGGCCCCGCAGGTGTTTACTTACCTTTATGGAATCCTGTCTCTGTGGTTGAAAGGTCGGGGTCCCCAGAGTCTGCTGATGATAAGGAAAGTAAAGAAGGGAGGAAAAGAAGATGGTGTGGACCTCTCTGTCCTAGCCTTCCTTGCTGTGGGTGATACATCTCATGACATTCTATAGACTGTGTTATGGTTCATTACTTCACTTCCAAGAAACACAGTAGACAGCATCCTTTCTGATTCACCTGTGCAAGTTTCAACTTAGCTTATCCGTATTGCTGGGAGGGCTTCATTTGCTTCCTTCCATGTGGATTTTATGTTTCTTTTTTATTTATTTATTTATTTATTATTAAACCATAGCTGTGCACATTAATGCAATCATGGGGTACAATGTGCTAGTTCCACACACAATTGGAAATATTTTTGTCAAACTGGTTAACATAGCCTTCATGGCATTTTCTTAGTTATTGTGTTAAGATATTCATACTCTACACCTAGAAAATTTCACATGTACCCTTGTAAGATGCGCCATAGGTGTGATCACATCAATTAGCCTCTCTCCACCCATCCTCCCCCCTCCTCTCTCCCCTCTCTTTCCCCTTTCCCCTTCTTCTGACTTCAACCAGAGTTACTGATTCTTTTTTTTTTTTTTTTAAGACAAACTTTATTTAAGAACAAAGGGCATATTCTTCTTAGTAAAGTATCTCCAGATTGGAAGAAAAAATAACCAATGTACTCAACACTATTATGAAACCCATATATGATCACCCACACTTTCATGCAAATGATAAAACACAATCATAGCCCAGAAAGAAGGAGAGAAGAGGGGGAGGGGAGGGGAGGGAGTAAGTGGGTGGAGGGAGAAAGGGTAATCAGTGAGACCTCACCTATTGTGCATATTGCAAGGGTACATGTCAAATATATTAAGAGTAGAGTATAAATGTCTAAACACAACAAATAAGTGCGGTGAAGGCTATGTTAACCAGTTTGATGTAAACATTCCAAATTGTTTATAAAATCAGCATTGTACCCCATAAATGCAGTAATGTACACAGTTATGATCTAATAAAAAAAATGCCATACATTATATAAGAAAAAAGAAAAACAAAGGGAGAGTTTAGAGCACTTCCAAAGAGAGCTGGAAGTGGGTCCCTCTCATGACGGGAGGAGAGTGAGAGAGACTGATTTTACATTTCTTGATTTTTGTGTATCTCAAAAGGTTTATAATGACTCATATAAAGTGGAATAGTCCAAAGACGGACAACCTGATGAAGAAGTCAGCCCTAGAACTAATGAGTGCCTTCCCATCAGTCACACTTTCTGTTTATTTCAGCCTAATTTTCTTTTCTTTTTTTTTTGAGACAGAGTCTCACTATGTTGCCCTCAGTAGAGTGCAGTGGCGTCACAGCTCACAGTAACCTCAAACTCCTGGGCTTAAGTGATTCTCTTGCCTCAGTCTCCCAAGTAGCTGAGACTACAGGCGCCCAGCACAACACCCAGCTATTTTATGGTTGCACTCTGGCTGTGGTCAGGTTCAAACCCGCCACCCTCCATATATGGGGCCTGTGCCCTACTCACTGAGCCACAGGCGCCGCCCAACATGATAAGTATTTGATACTGACTGAACAAAAGAAGACAGAGTAGACATTTGCTTTATAAACTCAGACGGTTTTTTTTTTTTTTTGAAACAGAGTCTCATTATATTGCCCTCAGTAGAGTATCACAGCTCACAACAACCTCAAACTCTTGGGCTTAAGCAATTCTTTTGCCTCAGCCTCCCAAGTAGCTGGCACTACAGGTGCCCACCACAACGCCCAGCTATTTTATGTTGCAGTTGTCATTGTTGTTTAGCTGGCCACGCTGGGTTTGAACCTGCCAGCCTGCGTGTATGTGGCTGGTGCCATAACCATTGTGCAACAGGCTCTAAGCCATCAGCCTAATTTTCCTCACTAAATAGGCATTATTTCTTTCTTCTCACACCTCATCAAATTCAAAGTTTTATCTTCAAGGTCCTAAATGCACTACCCCAACCCTGACCCATTCCCAGCATGATCTCTGGCACATCATTTTCAATCCAACTGGCCTCATTGCTATTCTTTTATCACCCTGGTCATCTTCTTGCCTTGGGGTGTAGGCAGTGTCCATCCTCCCTCTGGAAACTTCCTCCTCAAAATAGCTACTAGACTAGTTCTCCTACTTTCAGTGTATTTGCTGAGATGCAGCCTCCCCGGGAGGCCAATCTGGACAACCCTATTTAACATTGCTACCTAGGTCAGTGAGGTATCTTACATTTGTAAGTCTAGCACTCTGGGAGGCTAAGGTGGAAGGATTCCCAGAGCTCAGGAGTTTGAGACCAGCCTGAGTAAGAGTGAGACTCCATCTCTATTCAAAGTAGAAAAATTGGCTCGGCACCTGTAGCTCAGTGGTTAAGGTGATGACCACATACACCAGGGCTGGTGGATTCAAACCCAGCCTGGGTCTGCTAAACAACAATGACAACTACAACAATAAAATAGCTGGGTGTTGCGGTGGGTGTCTGTAGTCCCAGCTACTTGGGAGGCTAAGGCAAGAGAATCACTTAAGCCCAAGAGTTTGAGGTTGCTGTGAGCTGTGATGTCAGGGCACTGTACCAAGGGCGACATAGTGAGACTCTGTCTCAAAAAAAAAAAAAAAAAAAAAGAAAGAAAAGAAAATAAACAAATAAAAGTAGAAAAATTAGCCAGATGTGGTGGTGGGTGCCTGTAGTCCCAGCTACTTGGGAGGCTGAGGGAGGAGGATCACTTGAACCCAGGAGTTTGATGTTGTGAGCTGATTCCATGTACTATTCCCAGGGTGACAGAGTGAGACACTCTCTCTCTCTCTCACTCTCTCTATATATATGTTGCTACCTGCCCTACCAATCACTTTAACCCTGTTCTACTTTGCCTTTTTCCACATCATCATTTCCTCCTCTTGTGCTGTATAATTTGGTTATTTATCTTAACCTTGACTCATGGGTGTTGTTGTGGATGTCTGTAGTCCCAGCTACTTGGGAGGCTAAGGCAAGAGAATCGCTTAAGTCCAAGTTATTTATCTTAACCTTGACTCCTTCTGCTAGAATTGAAGTGTCACAAAGACATGGATACTTCTTTGGTTAACTCTCACAGTCATGGTTCATGGCACACGCTATGTGCTCAACAGGAATTTTAAGTGAATGCCACGTTTTTAATGTCACTGGGAGGCTCTAATCCCTCCCCCGAACTTAGAAGAGGTTACTCACCAGAAGAGGTGGGGTCTATGGGTACAAAGCTGGTGTTCTCAACATCTCCTGGAAATGGAGATAAAGAAAAAAAAAGTAAGGGCTCGGCGCTCATAGTACAGTGGTTATGGTGCCAGCCACATATCCCAAGGCTGAAGGGTTCGAACCCAGCCCCGGCCAGCTAAACAACAGTGACAGCTGCAACAAAAAATAGCCGGGCATTGTGGCAGGCGCCTGTAGTCCCAGCTGCTTGGGAGGCTGAGGCAAGAGAATCGCTTAAGCCTAGGAGTTTGAGGTTGCTGTGAGCTGTGATGCCACGGCACTCTACCAAGGGTGACATAGTGAGACTGTCTCAAAAAAAAAAAAAAAACAGAAAAAAAAGTAAGGCTTTGGGGTTTCTTCTGGCATCCCTACCTATTCTCTATCTATACCCTCTTCCTCTTGAGTAATCCACTGGGCATCCAGGGTATGGGCGTCTCTTTGACACCTTCCCCATCACTGTCTGGGGTTCCCATAGGGCTCCCAGGAGGACATGGGGGTGAGCTGAGGGTTTCCTCACCTGTGACGAGGAGCTCCAGTGGTTCACTGGGAAAAGACCACACATGGTTGTTATAAGAGCCAAAACACCTGTACGTCCCTCTGTGGGCTGTGGTCACAGGACCCACGGGGAACTTTGCCTGGAGTTTCCCATATCTGTGTTGTATGTGGCTGGATCTTCCCTCCTTGAGCAGGAAGAACATGCTTGTTCCAGTCTCTAGATGGCAATAGAAGGTCACATGCTCTCCTGAGATCGCTGCAGGTCCGGGATGAACCGAGAGGGTGGGTGTATCGAACATTCCTGTGAGAGGAGGTGATAAAGATCAATATTATCCTGCCTCCCACACCTGCCATTTCTCTTGTCCTCAAGACCAGATGTCACTTTCCAGATCCCAGTTCCTTTTCCTATTTAAAAATCTATTTCCTTGGTTTGTGCTGGTCATGAACACACCCTCCCTGATCTCTGCTGTAAGACTCCTGGCTCCCAGGAGTACTTTGGGAATTTTTCTACACCAATGTTTTAGTACCATCACCTGGGAGCTTGATAGAAATGTAAATTCTTGGGCTCTCTTCCTCCACCCAGAGCCACACCATCAAATACTCAGGGATAGGGCTCAGCGCTCGTAGCACAGTGGCGCTGGCCACATATACTGAGGCTAGGGGATTTGAATCTGGCCCAGGGCAAGCTAATCAACAATGACAACTACAACAACAACAAAAAAAATAGCCAGGCATTGTGGTGGGTGCCTGTAGTCCCAGCTACTTGGGAGGTTGAGGCAAGAGAATCGCTTAAGCCCAAGAGTTTGAGGTTGCTGTGAGCTGTGATGCTACAGTACTCTACAGAGGGTGACATAGTGAGACTCTGTCTCAAAACAAACAAACAACCCCCCCAAACCCCTCAGGTATAGGGTGGCCATCGATATTTAAAAATATATATACTTTTTGGGGGGTGGTGCCCGTAGCTCAGTGGGTTAGGGTGCAGACCACATACACCGAGGCTGGCAGGTTCAAACCCAGCCTGGACCAGCTAAAACAACAATGACAATTGCAGCAACAACAACAACAAAATAGCCGGGCGTTGTGGTAGGTGCCTGTAGTCCCAGCTACTTGGTAGGCTGAGGCAAGAGAATCGCTTAAGCCTAAAAAGTTTGAGGTTGCTGTGAGTAATGTCACAGCACTCTACCAAGGGCAATATAGTGAGACTCTGTCTCAAAAAAAAAAAAAAAAAATATATATATATATGTACTTTTTATTGTGGTCAAATACAACATAAAGTCTGCCATCTTAACTATTTTTGAGGAAAAAATTTAGTGCTATGAAGTACATTCATATTGTACAACCATTAGCATCCATCTCTAGAAGTTCTCTTTGTAAAATTTTATATTTTTTGTCATTTGATATTATTTTTATAGAGACAGGATCTTGCTGTGTTGCCCAAGCTGGAGTGCAGTGGTGTGATCACAGCTCACTGAAGCCTCAGAATCTCAGGCTCAAGCCATTCTTCTGTGTCAGCCTCACAAGTATCTGGGACCACAGTTGCCTCACCATCACACCTAGCTCTCCAGAAACTTTTCATCCTCAACAATGAAACTCTGTCCCTCTTAAACAACAACTCCCCATTTGCTCCTCTCTTTAGTCCCTGGAAACCACCATTCTAATTTCTGTCTTTATGAATTTGACAACTCCTGGACCCTCATATCAGTAGAATCATAGAGTAGTTTCTTTATTGTGACTGGCTTATTTCACTCAGCATAATGTCCTCAAGGTTCACCCATATTGTAGCACATGTCAGAATTTCACACTTTTCCCCAGTAGGTGTCTTCTATACTTTGTTTATTCATTCATTCATCAGTGGACACTGGGTTGTTTCTACCTCTTGGCTATTGTGAGTAATGCTGCCATGAGCAAGCGTGTGCAAGAGGCTGATGCTGTCTCCAGCCCACCAGGTGATTGTAATGCTGGCTTAGGTTTGAGAACCAATTCCCTCAGCTGACAAAAGCTGTCTGGCCTAAGGTTCTCTTCCCCCTTAGGAGTGATTCTCATCTGGTACAAGGGCTTGGACCCAGACCCTCATTTTAAGAACACTCTGAGGGACACCCCAGCTCCAGAGTTGTCTGTTTTCCTGGCTGAGGTCTGTGTTGAAACTAATCACAGTTCTATATCTGTGTCTGCCCAGCTTTGCTCCCCTCATCCAGCACAGGTGTTGTTATGGAGGACACTCCTCAGTGACACCCCTGCATACAAATATCCATCTCAGAGTCTGTATCTTGGAGAACTTGAGCTAAGACAAACCTGTTCCTCGGACATAGAGACAACTCTCTGAAGATGACTCTTGTAGGAAGTGATTGGGCTTGAGTGTCTCCTCCCGCCCTGTCACTGGGTGCAGCAGTGTCTGAGTGGGGCATGGAAGGGCTCAGGATTAATAAAGGATCATCCTTCCCATGATTTGGGCTGAGGAGATTACTCAGCAACTAAAGAGGTTGGGACATTACCTGTTACCACCAGGTTTAGGAGGTTACTGGACTCCGACCACAGCTCCCCACTCCGATAGAAGCAGTGGTATTGCCCTGCAGTGAGTGAGGTCATGGCAGGGATGAGGAATTTGACTTTGTTCCCCAGTCCAGGTGGTTTCGGTCTTTTAGAGGCAGAAAGGCTCCCTTCAAAATGCAGTTGGTACTCATCAGCTGCATGCATTCCCTGGCACCAGATGGCCACTTGCTTTCCCTCTGGAACCATGAAACTGGGTCTGGCCCAGATAATGGGTCTGGAGAGAGTCTCTGGAAGGGAATTAGATGCTGGAGTTCCAGGTGAACCCCCCTTCCCATCCTAATTTCCCCAGTTGCTGGCCTCCCAGCAAGCTGCGGAGCCCCTGCCCTTCTCCCCAGGTGTTCCCAGGTGGGTGGATCCTGAGTCTGACCCCAGCAGAGTGACTCTGGGGCTTTGGAGGAAAGACTCACCCTTCTGGGTCCCGGTCCTCTGGCTCAGACACAGCACTGGAAGACAGGACTTATGAGACATGTTGCCCCCACAACCCAGATTCCATCTCCCTTACAATCAAGAGCTCACCAAGGCAGAGCAGAGAAGTGAGTGGGGGACACATAGCACAGGTTCTGCTGGGCTAACGCTGAGTGCTGGGTTGGACTGAGCCCACCTGGCCAGGGAAGTGCACAGGATGTGGTGGAGAGGCCCAAGGCCAATTGCCATGGGACTTTCACATTGACTTTTTTTTTCACAAGAAGCTTCACAGCTCTCCTTCCACCTCTGACCATGGGCCTAAGGAAAGGTCAGAGTCTTTCTGGTCTCTATGGTCTCTATGGTGCATCTGACTGTACCTGTGGTCTAACCAGCTCCTCTGATAATTATCTATTTAGCCTGAAACTCATTTCTTGGTCAACTTTTAAATTCTGCAGTGTGAAAACCATGCCCAGGCCATGGGCTAGTGTCTAGAGTGAAAATCCCAAGAATCGCAAAAATAGGGGCCTTCCCAGGTGTGGTGTCCACCTGTAGTCCCAGCTACTCGGGCAGCTGAGGCTGGGGGATTACTTGAGCCCAGGAGTTTAAGGCTATAAGTGGTGCTATGATTGTGTCTGTAAATAGGCAGTGTATTCTAGCCTGGGTGAGGCTACTGAGACTCTGTCTCTAAAAACATAAAAAAAAAAATAGGGTTTTTAACTTTGACTCCTCTGTGTATAGCATGCCTGTGCTCAGATAAGTTAGTTTCATCCGAATGGAATAAGACTATATCCTTCAAAGATTTGCTAGAATGTTTCAATAAAATGCTATTTTTAAAATCAAAAATACATTTCATTTCCTTTTTTTATTAAATCATAGCTGTGTACATTAATGTAATCACGGGGTACAATATGCTGGTTTTATATACAATTTGAAATATTTTCATCGAACTGTTTAACATAGTCTTCATGGCATTTTCTTAGTTATTGTGTTCAGACATTTATATTCTGCAAGGGTACAGGTGAAACTTACATTTCATTTCTTATATAAGCACATTCCTTCAATCCATTATAAGGTAGAAGTTAAATATTAAAACTTAAATATTTTAGTATATTTTAACTCAAAGCGTGTCCATTGCTCTTTTTTTCAAAGGATCTGAACAATTTTCCAATATAAAATATCTTACCGATTTGTATTCTGCCTCACATACTCTCTGAGAAAAGCTTCATTCCCCAGTCTTTTTGTTATTGTTGTTGAAAATTTTACATTTCCTTTTTTATTTCCATACAGTAAACTGTGTTTATTAGATGTTTGGTTCTAGGAGTTTTGATAAATACACGGTTATCCAGGCACAGTGGCTCAAACCTGTAACTGTAGCACTCTAGGATGCTGAGGCAGGAGGATCCCTTGAACTCAGGAGTTCGAGACCACCCTAAACAAGAGCAAGACCTTGTCTCTACTAAAAATGGAAAAATTAGCTGTGTGTGTGTGTGGGGGTGGGGGGGTACCTGTACTCCCAGCTATTCGGGAGGCTAAGGCAGGAGGACTGTTTGAGCCCAGGAGTTTGAGATTGCTATGAGCTAGGCTGAAGTCATGTCACTCTAGCCTGGGCAACAGAGCGAGACTCTGTGTCAAAAAAAAAAAGAAAAAATACCCACATAGTCATGGAACTGACACCTTAATTAAAATATAGAACAATTCCACCAAAGCATGGAAAGTTTTGTCCAGAGATTTTGGTTCAATGATAGGCACAGGATGGGTTCTCACTGTACACATTTAGTGTTTTCTTTGTGTGAAAGGCTATCAGATGAAGGTGGTGTAAGAAACAAAAATATTGAATGGAAAATTCCAAAACTAAACAGTCCATACTTTTTACTTGTGTACCATTCTGAGTAGCCTGATGAAAGTCCACCTCTGTCCCTCCCAGAACGTAAGCCATCCCTTTGTCCTGGTATCCACACTGTATACCCTTCCCATGCCTTAGTCACTTGGTAGCCATCTGGGTTATCATATTGAGTGTCCCAGTATCACCGTGCTTATATTCAAGTAATCTTTATTTTACTTAATAATGGTACCAAAGTGCAAAAGTAGCAATGCTGGAAATTTGGACATGTCAAAGAAAAAGTCTCCAAGTGCTTTCTTTAAGTGAAAAGCTCTCAACTTTTGTAAGGAAAGAAAAAAATGATACTTCGAGTTTTCTAAGATCTATAGTAAGAATAAATCTTCTGTGTGTAAAATTACAAGAACGGAAAAAGAAACTCTTACACAAGATACACATAGGTATAGTGTATAGTACTATATGTGGTTCCGACGTGCGGGCTTGGAATGTGTCCCTGAGGATATGGGGCCTAAGATATCACCTAAGACTGATTCTATCTCCTATGGGGAAATGAACACGCTAACTCAAAACAGTGAGCAAAGCTGGAGAGACCTCCTGCAGGTGCAAGGGGACGGACTGAGCAGAAAGGTAGATTTTCTGTATATTCCTAAAAGATAAATGAAAACAACAATGGAAAAATAAAAGCACAATGTTAGAGAAGAGTCTGTCTCTTTCTTCACAACCTACAGTGCCAAGCCGCTACATGGGCCATGTGAGAAGAAAGAGGCAGGGGAGGTTTCTGCACTCCCCCTCTGGGTTCTAAAACAGTGAACCACACACAGCCATTGTCCCTCCTCCTCACAGAAGGGTCTCGGAAGGAGGAGCCAATGGAGAACATGTGGCATAATATGTACATAGTAATGGTAACACATAAAAACTGTAGGCCAAAAAGAGGCAGCTCACCTAAACCAAGAAGTAAGAAACTGTTCCTTTGAAGAGGAGAGGTCTACACTGAAATTATTAAAAAACAGAGAAATGTACCTGGTGACAGAAGACTCAGGGAAAGTAGACTAGCAGGTGTTTAATTTGAGTCTGAAGAGTGAGCGTCTTGCATATATAACATTGTGAGTTACTGAGTGTGAATAACTTCAAGCAGGACCAGATGACACAGCTAGTTGGGTGGTAGAGATTGGCAAGGATGGAGCAAAATAGAGAATTGTGAGCTAAGCAGAGAAGTTTATTTTCTCTCCAGTAAGCAATGGGGGCCACAGAAATTTGTCAGCAGATGAGAGCCATGTTCAGATTCCTATTGTGCTGAGCAAGATTGGCCCTGAAGATAAAGATGTGTGTTTTCAGATTCCAGCTACTGTCACCTTGGAGCTAGTGAGCTGGGTTTGGGAAAGGAAGGCCTCAAAGTCTTTCTGTGTGTGCTCCTGGGTCAGGAGATAATTCTTGATCTAGGTTTAGCAAGTTTCATGTACACAATGGTGTCTGTTGAGGGTTTCTTGGGCCTCTGGGAATGGGAATAATTTTTTTCTGGAAAATATAATGATCCAACTCTATGTATGTCATTGCTTCTGGGTCTTCTCCATCAGAGTCCTGGAAAGAGGGAAATGTTGAGTTAAAGTGAATACACATTTTCTTGGGTTTGGTTGGAAATATGACATCATTGAAATGGCTGGGCATAAGAGAACCTACCTCCCTATTCACCACTCTGTTCACTTCAGGCTCTCCGTCCATCACGGCAGCATCTGAAGGGAATAGAAGTCATCAGCACCCCTCAGTGGGAACTCCTGAGCCCTCATATGATAGTATGAGCACACAGAGAAATGCTCTGGGTGGCTGAGACTACTCAGTTGCCAGAAAGGAGAGTTATATATTCTCCCTCTGTAAGTCCAGGGACCCTTTTCATTAACAATCCAGGTTCCATCACTGTGGATTCTCTCTTCTCCTTTCTCCCTTTTGTAGAATCTTCTCTTAGATACCAGTGGCTACAGTGGATGTGAGGACACAGTGAAGAATTATTAGACAATGGTCTTCCAGCTGGGGAGGGAGGCAGGGGCCCTGTTGTTCCCTCCAGAGAGCCCTACCTCCGTGGCTTCTGCTTTGGGACAGGTGTCATCCCATGAATGAAGAACATGCGCCAGCAGATGCCCACCTCGGCTCCCCACACTGCCCAGATGTCTTCTTCCTGGGACTTACTCTTCTGAGCAGAGCACCAGTGATGAACACAAGTCTGGCAATGAATGAGGAAGAGGAGGAGGATAGCAAGGAGATGATGACCACCGAGGACCTCATCAGAGCTTGCAGGTGCTGCAGAATACCTGCAGGAAGGTGTGGATCCCATAAGAAGCAAATCATAGCACTTCCCCTTTATGGATTGTGTCCCACTTACTGATTGCCAGGTGAATACATGCATTATCATTTTAGGACAAGTCCCCAGATGGCCAGTAGCCCACCCTTTCCCCTGTTTCTTGACTGTAGTTCTCAGAACATCCATAGAAAGTGCTGAGCTGCAGCTACTGTCATTTGGAAGTTTGACCCCTCCAAATCTCATGTTGAAATTTGATCCCTAGTTAACATAGCTTTCCTGGCATTTTCTTAGTTATTTTGCTAAGACCTTTACATTCCACATTTACTGAGATATGTTAACTAGTGTGATGAAAATATGTCAAACGGTCTATGAACCAAGTGTATGGTGCCCCATGATCATACTAATGTACACAGCTATGATTTAATAAAAAAAAAAAAAGAAATTTGATCCCTGATGTCAAAGTTCAGCCCCAGTGGAAGGTTTGGGTCATGGGGTAAGTCTTTCATGGATAGATTAATGCTGTTATTGGCAGGAGGGTGAATGAGTTCTCCCTGCATTAGTTTCCATGACAGCTGGATATTAAAAAGAGCTTCGTACCTCCCCACTCTCTCTTGTTTCCTCTCTTACCATATGATCTCTGCACGAATCAGCTGCCCTCCACCACCCACCACAAGTGGAAGCAGCCTAGGGTTTTCATCAGAAGCAGTTAAAGTTTCTAACCCTAGCTGTTCCTTTACAGGCACACAAATGGACTACGGCCACAAGCTCCTCTTTTCCTGTCCTTCCTAGATGGGGTGTCCTACATTGCTTTAACTCAGCAGGTTCATGTAGCTCTGGGGTATAAAACCCAGTGTGGGCTGCTCCCTGGGTACCCTCAGCTGTGGGGCAAATGGGGTGATTCCATCTGCCACGGCAGCTTTCTTGAGCCTCTGGGGGCTGGCCTGTCATGAAGTTTGCCTTTTTGATCCCTTGATGCTTATTTATTGGCACTAAACTGCTGTATATAACTTGCATGTGAAAACCGGAGATTTAAGATCCCCACTGAACCTTGTTTTGGCCCCAAACCCCTTCTGCTATTGTAGAGTCTGAGAATCCAAGAGGGAAACCAACCAGCACAAGATCACTGAGCCAGCTCTAAAGTCCAAGCAGAGAGAAGAGGGATCTTTACTCACCAGTGTTGGAACTTGGTTCCAGCGGTGACGGGCTGCTTCTTGAAGAGTTTTCTAGAACACAGGACAGGAGAGAGGTGAGGAGCTGAGGCTGCCTGTTGCCTCTCCTGTTAAAATGCCTTTGAGATTGGTCTATGACCAGCATGTGTCATCTAAGTGTTGAGGCTGTCTGTTAGCTGAGCCCTAATTAAGCCCCATCTCCCTTCCTCCTGGGTGTCTTCTGATCCCTTTCTCCACCTGCCTGGATACATAGACCTTCATCCCCCTGCTCCATGCAGGCCTTTGTGCAAGATATGGGGGAGGGTTTGGAGCTTCCCTGTCTAGACACCATCCTGCACCCTGATACTACCTCTAATACTCTGTATTTTTATTCTTCTCACCATATTTTTCATTTCATCATCAGCAAGATGTTCCCCAGATATGGCTTTAGGAATTGGTGTGAAACACAAGACATGGAACAGGCATGGGGCTCCTCACCTGTGGCACCAAGGTGCAGGGGGTCATGCAGGGCTGACCACTTATACAGAGAGTTCCTGAAAGAGCCATAGCATCTATAGACCCTTCCATGGGTCATAGAGCCTAGAGGGAAATTGGCCCAGAATGCACCATTGTGGCTTTGCACTGCAGGGAGCCAGCAGTCACTGGCCTCCCCCTCTCTGGACAGATGGTACATGTGAAATGGGAACTTGGAGCTGCAGGACAAGCTCACATTCCCTCCCAACTTCACCATGTGGCCCACTGGGCTGAGACGGAAGGTTTCTTGTATAGACCTAGGAGAAAAAAGGAGGCAGTTTACTTGTAAGAGAGGCTCTTCCTTATTATACTGTCCTTCCTTCCTGAATGGAGAATGTACTGTCCCTGCTTTTGTGACTTAATGAGCTCAGAGGTGCTCCCTCTCCCCCGTTCTCATTCATATTCATTCTCCCTCTGCCTTCTGTCCCTTGCTTTCTGACCCTCGAGGTCTCTGACCTCACTCCCTCACCACCAGTATGTTTTCCCTTTTTGTACTTTTTACTCTCTCTGCCTCTCCTTGGTTTGCTTGATTTAATCTGTCAGATCTTTTCTTCCATTTTGTGTCTTTCACTTTCTATCCTGCTTTTATCTCTGTTTGTTTGTCCATCTATCTATTTCTATCTATCATCTATCTCTGTCTTCATATCTTTCTCTACTTCCTTGTATCCTTAGTTCTCTTTCAGAATTTCTGCCAACCACTGCCACATCCCTGTTCTTCTGTGTCCTTGTGCCCCTCAGGTCTCTGGGAAGGAGACATGAGAAATTTAGGGATTTTCTCTGCCTCCTCTGCACATGCCTATCATTCTCTCCATTTCTTTGTCTCCTCTTTCTTTCTATGTGTCTCTTAATCTCCCAGTTCTCTTCCTCTGGCTCATTCTCTCTCTCTCTCTCTGTGTGCATCTCTGCTTTTCTATAGCTCTACTTTCTCTCTGACTGGGTCCCTCTGCAGGCTTTTGTTCTTAGTAACCCTTTAATGTCTGGGGTTGCTTTGGAATATTAGCTTCAGGTGTTTGCTCCTCCACTTGGTACCATGATGTCTTGGGACAAACTATAACTCAACCACATGGAAGGAAGAGGTGTCAGAATAGACACAGCCAAACTCAGGTGAGATATGTGGTGTGTCTTTGGGTTCTCATGGTAGAATACAGAGTGTGGAGGAAAAACAGAGATCCATCTTCTAAACTGTTGCAGGTCTCTGAACAAAGACATGATGGAGTAACACCTGCTTCGTGATATGTACAGATCTGTCTGCCTCCCTTCACTCTCCACCTTATTTCTATCACCCTGCTCTTTGCCTACACCTGTCCTTGATGTTATGACAAGTGACTTGTACTTGCGTCTCCTCTTTCTTTGCCTCTGTTGTTGATATGATTTTCACCAAGTCTGTCTCTCTTCACAAAAATCCCACATTCATCATCCTCATGACCATCTGGGTCCTCCAAGTCCTAGAACCTCTAGTCAACATCCCAAGGAAGATGAGGGGTAGTCTGGACACTCTAACCTGTGATCACAATGTCCAGGGCATCACTGGGAGCTGACCACTCATAGGAAGAGTGACTGGCAGAACCATAGACCTGTAGGTCCCTGCATGAGCAGGTGTCACAAGACCCACAGAGAAGTTGGCCTGGGAGCTCCCACCATGGAGCTTGCCAACAAGGCGCAATGTGTCTTCAGTCTTCTGCTCTATGTGCAGAATCAGAATGAAGCTCTCAGACATGATTTCTGAGCAGCACTGCAGGGTCGCATCCCCTCCTGAGCTCACCAGGGGACTTGGGTGGGCCCAAAGGGAAGGTTTTCTGTAGATTCCTAAGAACAGAGGTTGTGAGTTTAGAAGGAGTCACCCTTCCTCACCCCATTCCATGAGACCTGGAAGGAGTGAGGGTGCCTCCCTGTGTCCCTCTCTCTCCTTTCTCTTTGTGTCTCTTGCCTTCTCCTGTTTCTGTGTCTCCCTCTGTGTAGTTCTCTGTTTGTCTCTAGGAGCACCAGACTCCCTTCCCACTGTGCTCCTCCTTGGCCCTTTGGCTGCTGTATCTGTTTCCTACCAATCTCCCACTTTCTGTGGGTGAAAAGGAGGGACCACTACAGCCTGCATTTCCAGGCTCGTACCAGCCTGGCTTCAGCACCCCTGGACAAACTGGACTTGCTGGCAAGAGGTAAGAACTAATCAAAGATGCAGGTAATTCAGAACTCCTCATGTTCACCCAACCTGTTCCTGGTGGGGATTGAGGGGCATCTCCTGCCACATTTTTGCCTTCTGAGTGGTGCCAATTTCCCTGGGGCCACCCTGAGTCTGGGTCTAGGAGCCCTGCCCCTCCCTTTGTGGCCCCACCCTTCCCAAGATCCTCCACTCATCCCTGTGAGGCCCCACCCTCTCCTCGTGAGCCACCCCACCTTGGGCAGCCCTGCCCCTCCTGTCACCACCCTGTCTCAGTTCACCTGATCAACATCTTAATTTGTCCTTGATACTTTTACCAATTTCCTGTTGCTGCTGTAATGATCATAAACACATTTACTATTCTGGAGGTCAGAAGTCTGAAATAATCTCACTGGTATAAATACAGGTGTCTGCAGGGCTGGGCTCATCCTGGACACTGTGGACACTGTTCTCTGACATTTTCAGCCTCTGAAAGTCCCTGTTTTTCCTTGACTTCTGGCCCTTCCTCCACCTCCAAAGCCAGCGTGGCTGGTGGGGTGTGTCCTGCAGGCTGCTCTGACCCCCACTTCACTGCTCCTTCTTTACCCCATGTGGATCCTGTGGCCACACTGAGACCACCTGTATAACCCACAGTAGTTGCCCCACCCCAATGTCAATTGACTAATGTCTTTAGTTGCATCTTCAGCCTTCTTTGTCCTGGATATGCAGCATAACGTATTCCCAAATTCAGATATTTTGATTAGCACCTCATTGTGCTTTCTTTATCTTTATCACTGCTGCTTCACTGCCCGGTTCCCTGTATCCAATCCCCTTTTACCCAAAGTACACGGAGAAGTTCCTGCTTTTCCTATTGTGCCCTGACTAATAAACACTCCCACCAGAAGCTCTGGGATTCAGGATGTGGAAACAATGAAAACCATCCTGGCCGGGCAGGGGCCCTCTGATCTGTGACCATGATTGCCAGGGGGGTCACTGAGTGCTGACCATCTAGAGGGGGAGAGAGGGTAAAAAAGCATGACATCTGTAGGTGCCCGCATGTGGTGGCGTCACAGGGCCCATGAAGAACCTGTTCCAGAATAGTTTGACCTGGAGCTCAGAGACATGGGCCCCATCTTCCTTATACAGCTGGAAGACATGAAAAGCAAAATGTGAGTGACACTGAAGAGTCACGTATCTTCCCTGAGGCACCACAGGGCTTGGCCAGGCAGTCAGGGAGGACTTGTCATGACCACTTGGAGGACTGGGAGGCACAGACATAGAGAGGAAGATGAGGAGTCTTCCCTTCCCACCGTGCTCAGGGGTCCCCCACCCTCAATGTGTCCCTGAGGCTCCTTTTCAATCCCAGGATGCCCAGGGCTACATGAAAGACCCACCACTCCACAGACAGGGTGTATCAGTATATCTGCCCACAACGAAAGTACCTACTGAGTATTTTGAGCAAGTATGGAATAAGGGACTCTTAACTAGATTTTAACAATGAAAAATCAGTTTCATGAACAAACTTGAAGGAGACATGGAATGTACGGCAAGATCTATGTAAATGAAACAGCATCAGTAAGCACTGTGAGCCACATTAAATAGCTGAGCCTCCATCAGAATATTTGGAATCTCAGTGGCCATGGCACATGGTTCCCCCTCTTTCCTTTAGAAGGACGGTAGCCACATCTGCAGCTCCTGCCATCCTGGAGGCATCAGAGAATATGAATTACCCCCTGTCTCCTTCTCAGAGGGGTGGGCTGTCCTCAGCACTACTTCCTTTTGTTCCTCTACTGGTGATGCCATTTCCTCCCCAGGTACCCCAGCTTGAGTGCCATGGTTTCCTGCAGGTGCCCAGAGAGCTTAGTTCAACCAAGAGGAAGAATGGCTGGGAGGGTCTCTGGGGAAGAAAGGGGCCCATTCCTCACAGAAGATTTGCCCATATGTCTTTCCACGGTCACACCACCTGTCGCATCTCCTGTGCAGCCTGTCCTCCTGTTATATATGAAAATTCCCTTATATGGGATGGATGGCACCCAAGGTTTGGGGAAGGACTTACCCACGTGTTTCCAGATCCCCTGGACCAAGAAGAACCCTGGAAAGAAAGATCATGGTGGATGAGCCATCTCCACACCAACTTGTCTTCCTGCCCCACCTGGCCCATGCTGGGCTGAACACAGACTTAGCCCTCAAAGACCACTCACCTCCAGTGAAGCAGGGCTCCCTGGTGTGGAATACCCAGCCTCCAGGTCAATATTTATGCCTTTGGGATCCCATCCCTCCATTCCCTTCCAGGACTCACCAAGACACCCTAGGCAGGTGAATGTGGGCGACATGATGCTTGTTCTGGTGATGGCCAGTGGCAGTGCACAGGATGTTGGGAGGGGCCTGGCTCCTGCAGTCCACAAGTTGACCATAGCACGGAAAGGTGGCAGATGTATGCTTTTTTGTGCATGAGGCCAGTGTGGATGTCGGGCCAATGGAGGGGAATGTGGCTTCCTGGAAATTGCTCAGATTAGAATTGTTGCTTCACATTATTGGCTGTGGCCAGACTTGAAATACAATCCCTCCTACTCAGACTGATCAAATTGTGCATTCACATTAAAGGTTTTGACGTATTTTTGTTATTTTTATTTTAGATGCAACATATCTAATAGGTATTATTAACCTATAGATATGCAATATACCTAATAGGTATTAGCAACATTATAAGAGCAATTGTAACAAATACGTCGTAGTATACCTGTCTATGCTGAGATTTCTAGATTGAACAAGAACAAATTAAAATTATTTAAATTACCAGTAGTAGGACTGTGCAGTTATTTATAATCATAGAATTCCACTTTATTAGCAAAAACACAACATGTAAATTCTGCAACTTGCAGTTTCATTAGAATTTGTCTTGTGACCTAGGAGTTCAAAATCGGTCTCTTTCTCTCTGTTTTTCTTTCATTTTAAATTATACATAAGTGTCCATTAACACAATGCTGTAGAAAATCAACTTTACAACAGCCAAATATGAATATTAGAAACAAAATAATGGAGTATTTCTAGATAACAGACTGATAACATTCTCCACCTTGAACACCAGAACACTGAAATACATGACTGAATCTACCCCTGTAATCTGTCCTTATTCTGTTACTTGACCCTTAACTTTATGAAATTTCTAGAAACTTTTAAATTATGTATTGTAATAGAGTTTTATAACAAAAGTATTTATTTGTAAAACCAATAATTTTCATAAATTTTGTATGTGTGTATGTGTTTATATAAGCACACACCTGAGCACTATAGTATATTTTTATTTCATATAAATATATATGAACTATATATATACTATAGTATATTTTTATTTCATATAAATTTTAAAAATATAGACTTTGCATCTTTCTTTCTCATACTTATAATTCTATAACACATATTACGTATATCTGGAATTTCATAGCTCTATTTCATTCTTTGAATTGTAGCATAATAGTCCTTACATCTCTATATCCACATGCACTTACGCATTATCTTATATTTAATTTTTAATTTACACATAATAATTGCAGATATTTATGGATGCCTGGTGATATTTGGATACATACAATGTTTAGGGTCATGAGGTCAGGGTAATTAGCACATCTATTATCTCATTTATCATTTCTTTACGTTTATTCTTATTATGAACACTTGTGTTGTTTCTAGGTTTTCCCTTTTATGTCTTAAGCCTTTGTAATCACTCTTATATGTAATTCCTTGCATCACATATATGCCAGATTAATCAGATATACATACCTGGAAGTGAAGTTATTGGTTTTGGAGGCAAGTTGATGTTGAGCTTAAACAGAGGGTACAAAACATTTCCAACATGACCAAATGTGGCCAGGAGAACAATGTTTATCAATCCTGCTGTTTCTTGTAAGGACAAACTTTTCGTTTCATTGATTTTTTTCTCTGCTATTTGTCATTTATACATATTTGTCCAAGTATATGTATTTTTGCTTATTGTGTTATACTCTGCCTTGAATTTTGAAGTAAAAAAATTTTTTGAGACAGAGTCTCACTATGTCACCCTCCATAGAGCACTGTGTTATCACAGCTCACAGCAACCTCTAACTCTTGGCTTAAGCTATTCTCTTGCATCAGCCTCTTGAGTAGCTGGGACTACAGCTGCCTGTCACAATGTCTGGCTGGTTTTTGGTTGCAGTTGTCATTGTTTAACTGGCCTGGGCCGGGCTCGAACCTGCCAGCCTTGGGTATGTGGCCGGCACCCTACTCACTGAGCTATGGGCACTAAGCCTGAAGTAAATTTTATTATATCATTTCTTAAAGTGAAAGTTGGATCATTACTTAGATCTTCCTTCTTTTCTAACATAAAGAGTTGAGTCTTTTTTTTTTTTTTAGACAGAGTCTTAGTCTGCTGTCTTGGGTAGAGTGCCATGGCATAATAGCTCACAGCAACCTCAAATTCCTGGACTTAAGCAATCCTCTTGCCTCAGGCTCCCGAGTAGCTGGAACTACAGGTACCTGCCACAACCCCTGGCTAATTTTTTTCTACTTTTAGTAGAGACAGGGTCTCGCTCTTGCTCAGGCTAGTCTCGAACTCCTGAGTTTAAGCAATCCACCTGCTTTGGCCTCTCAGAGTGGTGGGATTACAGGTGTAAACCACTGTGCCCAGCCAAAGTGGAGTATTAATGTCGCTTAAAACACTATTTTTTCTGCAACAAAAGTCATTTGATAAAGTGTATTTTTATTTTTCTTTCTTTTTTTTTTTATTGTTGGGGATTCATTGAGGGTACAATAAGCCAGGTTACACTGATTGCAATTGTTAGGTAAAGTCCCTCTTGCAATCATGTCTTGCCCCCATAAAGTGTAACACACACCAAGGCCCCACCCACCTCCCTCCTTCCCTCTTTCTGTTCCCCCCCCATAACCATAATTGTCATTAATTGTCCTCATATCAAAATTGAGTACATAGGATTCATGCTTCTCCATTCTTGTGATGCTTTATTAAGAATAATGTCTTCCACTTCCATCCAGGTTAATTCGAAGGATGTAAAGTCTCCATTTTTTTTAATGGCTGAATAGTATTCCATGGTATACATATACCACAGCTTGTTAATCCATTCCTGGGTTGGTGGGCATTTAGGCTGTTTCCACATTTTGGCGATTGTAAATTGAGCTGCAATAAACAGTCTAGTACAAGTGTCCTTATGATAAAAGGATTTCTTTCCTTCTGGGTAGATGCCCAGTAATGGGATTGCAGGATCGAATGGGAGATCCAGCTTGAGTGCTTTGAGGTTTCTCCATACTTCCTTCCAGAAAGGTTGTACTAGTTTGCAGTCCCACCAGCAGTGTAAAAGTGTTCCCTTCTCTCCACATCCACGCCAGCATCTGCAGTTTTGAGATTTTGTGATATGGGCCATTCTCACTGGGGTTAGATGATATCTCAGGGTTGTTTTGATTTGCATTTCTCTAATATATAGAGATGATGAACATTTTTTCATGTGTTTGTTAGCCATTCGTCTGTCGTCTTTAGAGAAAGTTCTATTCATGTCATGTTTGGGAAATTTTCTTTTATAATATTCTCTAGTATGGCTTCCATTCCTCTGGGGCATTCTTCTTCCTCTTCTGGAATTCCTATAACTCATATGTTGGAACGCTTCATAAAGTCCCATAATTCTGACAGTGAACGTTCTGCTTTCTCTCTCTTCTTTTCTGCTTCTTTTACTATCTGAGTTATCTCAGAAACTTTGTCTTCTACCTCTGAAATTCTTTCTTCTGCATGGTCTAACCTGTTGCTGATACTTTCCATTGCATCTTTAAGTTCCCTGATTGACTGTTTCATTTCCTTCAGCTCTGCTATATCCTTTTTATATTCTTCATATCGTTCATCTCTGATTTGATTCTGTTTTTGAATTTCCTTTTGGTTATTTTCCACTTTATTAGCAGTTTCCTTCATTGTTTCCATCATTTTTTTCATTGTTTTCAACATGTGTATTCTAAATTCCCTGTCATTCCTAACATTTCTGTATAGGTGGAATCCTCTGCAGTAGCTACCTCATGGTCCTTTGGCGGGGTTGTTCTGGACTGGTTCTTCATGTTGCCTGGAGTTTTCTGCTGATTCTTCCTCATGAGTGATTTCTTTTATCTGTTTCCTTGCCCTAATTTTCCTTTCACTTCCTCTTGCTCTTTAAGTTCTTGTGCCTGTGGACTAAGGGTTACAGGACCAGAAGGGTGAGAAGGTTGAAGAGCAAAAAAGGGATGAAAGAAAGAAGGACTGAGTGATAAGAAAAAAAAAAAGAAAAATAGAGAAAGGAGAGGGGGTGGGTAAGAGGAGTATTGATGAAAAGAAGAGAGGCACAGAAAGTGGGAGACAGAGCAATATAGGTGTACAGTAGGGTACTTTGATACAACCTTAAAAAAAAAAGCCACCTTCTGGGGGTGCCCAGTTGCGTGGTTCCCTTGAGGTCAGCAGCTCTTTGCTAACCTGATCAGACACAGTACCCCACCTCCACCAAGTAGAGAGGAAAGACAAAAATGCTATAAATCAACCAAAACAAGCAAACAGAAAACTTTATGGGATAAAATTGGCTGGAAAATCCAAATAATAGTGGTAGAAACACTAACAAAAATGAAGTTCTAATTAGTGAAATAGGCAGCAGTGGGAAATTATAATTAAACTAGAAAAATTGAGAAAGAAAAAGGATCTGTATGGAAAAGGTTGAACTTAAAAAACAAAACAACAATCCACAACATCAAAATAAACAAAAAAAACAACCAAACCAAAAAAAAAAAAACACAACCATAAACAAAGCAGTATGTATATGTTATTGAATATTGTCTGGGCAACACGTGGTCTTCTGGGGTATGAGATGTTAATCACAGTTCTGATACGACTGGAGGCTGCTAGTTTCTCAAACCCCAGCAGGTAGACACCCTAAGTTTCTCTTCAGCCCACTTAAAAGGCACTTTGAACTTGTTTACTTGCTGAGCAGAAGCTTTCCCAGGGAAGAGCTTGTCGCTGGAATCACTGCTGAAGTGGCTATCCACTTACCCTGTGTGCCAAAACTGGTCTCCCTCTGCCCCCGAGGGTTAGGGCTGCAAGGCAGCTCAGACCCCGCCCTTAGGCTACTTGGTCACTGGGTTACTAGGTCCCACCCAATTCCAGCTCTGTGACCCTGAGGGCGGAGCTTGCCGGGGCAGATCGCTCACAATGGCTGCCTGTGACCCAGAGCCAAACACTATTAGCTCTGTCTGGCTCCTCGGCTCAGACTGAGGCCCTAGACAAAGGCCAAAGTTCTCCGCACTCCCACTCAGGCTCTCCCCAAGGCAGTTCAGCTGAGTGCCAAGTCCAAAGACACCAAAACAGTTCACAGGTAAGACCTTTCTGGTTTGCAGTCTTGCTGCTACTGAACTTACCATTGCGGGCGGGTTTAGACGGATTGAACACACGCGACCACTTGCTGGTTTTCCACTGTTTTAGTCCTCCTCTTGGGGTCCAGAAGTCTCTCGCTGAGTCCCTGTTTCCTCTCAGGGGTGATGATAGGCAGATCCCACCAGCCAGAGATGCCCGGATTCCTATCTCCCCAGACTCACGGTGCCCAGATGCAAGGAAGCTGTTACTTGGCTGCCATCTTGCTCCGCCTCGTATTTTTATTTTTAATTGATAAAAAATATTTTCTATTGTTTTGGAAATGGTTTTCTTCAATTCATTGATTGTTCAGGTGTTTGTGTATTATTTCACATCATTTAATGACTTACCAGGTATCTCCATGTCATACATTTCCAATTTAATTCAACTGTTTTCAGAAATAATATTATATATGAGTCAATATTTAAAAGTTGATCTTGGTGAAAGTTCCATGAGTAATAGACAAGGTTGTGGATTAGGAAGTTTTAGGATGAATGTTTTCTAAATGTCAATTAGGTAAAAAGCAATTAAAATATTTTTTAAGTGTTTTATAATGTTAATGATTTTCTATGTATTTCTTGTTGAAGTTAGGTGAGTATTTGTATCTGTGGCTATAATTTTGGATGTGACTGATTATGCTTTCAATTCTGCCTTTCTTATAATGTGTTCCAAATTTAGATGTATGTATTTTTAGAATGAGTATGACTTATTAATGATGCACTTCTTTGTCATTATAAAGAACTCCTTTTTATATGTCCATATTTCCTACTTTTAGTGTCTTTATGGTAAAATCTTCCATTCTTTTAGTGTTAAAATTATTATTCAGAGGTACTTTTTATACTATTAAATTTACCTGTTTTGTGTATACAATGGACTATTAGTATATTTAGAATTATGCATCATCACCACAATCTACCATCATTCCATTACATTTTACTTACCTGTGGACTCATCTTTGAGGGCAGATCACCTAAATAGCATATAGTTGGGTGTTAATGTAAAACGTTTCATAATTTCATATTTACCACTCCTGGCACTGTTAATTTTTTGAAATTCAGGTTCTTAACTAGTTATCATTCCTCTTTTGCTTCAATAACTTAACATTTGTTGTAGAATAAAGCTTCTAACAACAAATTCTTTCAATGCTCAGTTGACTGGGAAATTTAAAATTTTGCTTTTATTGTAGAAACATCTTTTTTTTCCCCTCAGGTTGTAGGATTTTAGTTTGAAACATTTTATTTTAGATAAAAATGTTGGTCTAGGAGGGGTGGAGAAGGATGGCAGACCAGAAGGATCATTCAGCTGAGCTCTCCTAGAACAACTGGGGAAAAAGAGAGAACCCAGGTTTACCTGGCATGGGGACCTTACCTGGAGTCATAGCTCAGGGAGGACAGAGAGGAGGTGGTGAGCTGGATACAGCATATGACCAGAGTGGTGGAAATATGATGAATTAGGCAAGTGATCATCACATGCTGGGACTGGCTGCCCTCCCCTCTGCCAGAGGTCCTGGATGGGAGGAAGCTTTTCTGGAGTTTTCTGTTGTTGGGGGAAGCTGTGCATTAAGTGGAAAGCTTAGAAGAGTGGGAGGACTCCAATAGTATACAGCAAGAATATTTGAAATGCTGGTTGGAATGGATTTGCCATAGGTTTGGTGGCTGGCGAGGCACCACCAAACCTATGGACAACTGAGAAGGTCTTGGTGGCCAGGGGGCTGTCATTATGGGAAGGTCATGAGAAGGTCTTGCTTAGCAGAGCCTAAAGCAAACAAACATCTAAAATCTGCTGCTGGGATCGGAACTCTACTCTTGGGACAGGCTGAGGAACTCCTGCATCCCATAGGAACTGCAGTCAGGGGGCACTGTGAGACATGTCCCTGAAAGATTCTTGTGAGCTTTAAGATCCCAACCCATCAGGGTCCAAATGCTGAGGAAACAATCAGGCCATCACTGAAGGCAAATAAGTTTATAGTAAGGACCATGGAGGCTGCTGGCTTTGCTTTCTGTCTCCTAAAAAAGCCACATTGCCACCTGGTGTCCTGGTGACACATTGCAACATACTGTCATCATGAGCAAGAACATCTGTTTGAAGTAAAGGAGGCAGTAAGAAGGAAAGAGGACAAGGAGGTGAATAAGAAGAAAGCACACATGAGGAGGAACCAACAGAAAAATTCAGGCAACATGACAAATCAAAACAGAAGAACTCCCTAAGGATGAGGCAGCTACTGCAGAATACTCCACCTATAAAGAATTAATGGACTTGACAGAAAGGGTTTAAATTCTGGATGATAAAGACAGTAAAAGGAATGGATGAGAAAATGGAAAGACAGAACCAAAAGTCAGATGAGAGATGTGTAGAATATAGAAAAGATATAGTAGACCTGAAGGAAATGAAGGAGACAATCAGGGAATGTAAAAATGCAGTAGAAAGTATCAAACATAGATTAGACCATGGAGAAGAAAGAACCCCAGAGCTAGAGGATAAAGTTTTTGAGTTAACCCAAGTAGTTAAAGAAGCAGAAAAGAAGACAGACAAAACAGAACATGTGCTTAGAGAACTATGAGATTCCATGGAGCATTCAAATATACAATTCCTGAAGGGGAAGAAGATTGTCCCAAAGGTATAGAAGCCCTACTGGAGACTATCATAAATGAAAACTTCCCAAGTTTTACTAAATACCCCAACACACTCCTTTCAGATGGATAATGAAGCCCAGGTCATGAAGCCCTCTACAAGACACATTGTAATGAAACTGTCCAAAGTCCAGATGAAAGAAAATATTCTGTAAGCAGCCAGGAGTAAACACCAAGTGACCTACAGAGGAAGAGCCATTAGGATGACAGCAGACTTTTCAACTGAAACCTTTTAAGCCAGAAGAGCATGGTCATTCACCTTCAACATTCTTAAAAAAAATAATTTTCAGCCCAAAATTCTGTATCCTGCTGAACTAAGCTTCAAAATTAATGGAGAAATCAAATCTTTTGCAGATATACAAGCACTGAGGAAATGTGCCACAACAAAACCAGCTGTACTAAAAATACTTGGATCTATTATCAATACTGACCACCACAATGGACCATGAGCAAAGTAAACACCCAGAAGCTAAAGGTCAAAACTTAGCTTTCACAATGGTGCAAAGGATAAAACTACACAATGCATTTCACAAAATAAGATGAATAGAACTCCACCACACCTATCGATTCTCTCAATAAATGTCAATGGACTGAATTCACCACTGAAGAAGCTCATTGGGTAAAAGAGCACAAGTCATACATATGCTGTCTCCAGGAGACAAACCTAGCCTTGAAGGACAAATAAAGACTCAGGGTTAAGGGATGGACAACAGTATTTCAAGCAAATGGAAATCAGAAGAAAGGAGAGGTTGCAGTCTTATTTTCAGATACAAGCAGCTATAGTTAAGAAAGAGAAAGATGGACACTTTATACTCATCAAAGGAACAATACAACAAAAATACATTTCAATTTTAAATATATATGCACCTAACTTGAATGCTCCCAGATTTATGAAACTGATCTTGATGGGTCTGAGCAATATGATATCCCATAACACCATAATAGTTAGTGATTTTAACACCTCTGACAGAACTGGACAGAATCCACTAAATAGAAACTAAACAAAGATACAAAGGACTTAAATGTGACCCTAGAACAAATGGGATTAATAGACATATACAGAACCCATCCCAAATGGATATGCCTATCCCAAAGCTAAGGTATATACATTTTTCTCATCCAGTCATAGTACATATGCCAAACTCAACCACATCCCAGGATACAAATCAAACTTCAGAAAAATTAAAAGAATAGAAATTATACCTTGTATCTGCTCAGACCACGGGGCAATAAAGGTGGAACTAAACTCCAACAAAAATGTTCATCCCTACACAAAGACTTGGAAATTAAACAACCTTATGCTGAATGATAGTTGGGTTCAGGAAGAGATAAAAGAGGAAATTATTAAATTCCTCAAACATAACAACAGTGAAGACACAAGTTACCAAAATCTGTGGGATACAACAAAAGTAGTCTTAAGAGGGAAATTTATAGCATTATTTGAAAAGTAATGAAAGAGAGAACATCAACAAACTAATGAACCATCTTGTGGAATTGGAAAAAGAAGAGCAATCTAATTCTAAACCCAGCAGAAGAGAAGAAATGAGCAAAATTAAATCAGAGATGAATGAAATTGAAAACAAAAGAGTCATTCAGAAAATTAATGAAGTGCAGCACCTGTGGCTCAAAGGGGTAGGGCACTGCCCCCATATCCTGGAGGTGGTGGGTTCAAACCCAGCCCAGGCCAAAAACTGCAAAAATAAATAAATAAATAAATAAGAAAAAAAGAAAGAAAGAAAGAGAAAGAAAATTAGTAGGGGTGCCAGTGCTCATTGGTTATGGCACCAGCTGCAGGACTGGTGGGTCCAAACCTGGCCCAAGCCTGCTAAATAAAAAAGAAAAAAAAAGAAAGGGTTGAATGCTGGGCACAAGCCCCACAACCCCCTTAAAAAAAAGAAAAGAAAAGAAAAGAAAATTAATGAAATGAAAAGGTGGTTTTTTTGAAAAAATTAATAAAATTCATAAAATTTTGGCCAGATTAACTAGAAACAGAAAAGTAAAATCTCTATTAACCTCAATCAGAAATGAGAAAGGGGAAATGACAATAAAAGCCACAGAGATACAAATGATCATCTCTGAGTACTATAAGAAACTCTATGCTCAGAAATTTGACAAAGTGGAGGAAATGGATCAATACCAGGTATCACACTCTCTTCTTAAATTTAACCAAGAAGAAACAGATTTATTAAACAGACTGATTTCAAGAACTGAGATTAAAGAAACAATAAAAATATCTCCCAACAAAAAGTGCCCTGGTCCACAGCTCGGCACCTGTGGCTCAAGTGGTTAAGGTGCCAGACACATACACCTGAGCTGGTAGGTTCGAATGGGCCCACCAAACAACAATGATGACCCAAAAAATAGTTGGGCATTGTGACAGGTGCCTGTAGTCCCAGCTACTTGGGAGGCGGAGTCAGGAGTATTGCTTGAGCCCAGGAGTTGGAGGTTGCTGTGAGCTGTGATGTTATGGCACTCTACCCAGGGTGACAGCTTGAGGCTCTGTCTCAAACAAAAAAAAAAGAAAAAGAAAAAAAAAAAAGTGCCCTGGTACAGATGGCTTCACACCACAATTCTATCAAACCTTCAAAGAAGAGCTTATACCCATACTGCAGAAATTATTTCAAAAAATTGAGAAGGAAGGAATCTTCCCCCACATGTTCTATGAAGCAAACATCACCTTGATGCCAAAACCAGAAAAAGACCCAACCAAAATGGAGACTTTCAGACCAATTTCACTAATGAATACAGATGCAAAAATTCTCAATAAAATCCTAGTCAATAGATTACAGCCACACATTAGAAAAATCATTCATCATGATCAAGTAGGTTTCATCCCAGGGATGTAAGGCTGGTTTAACATACACAAGTCCATAAATGTAATTAACCATATCAACAGAAGCAAAAAAGAAGACCATATGATCCTCTCAATAGATGCAGGAGAAGCATTTGATAAAATTTGACATCCTTTTCTGATTAGAAAAGTTAAGAATATAGGCATAGGTGGCACATTTCTAAATCTGATTGAAGCCATCTATGACAAAGCCACAGCTAATATAATGAATAGAGTAAAACTGAAAACTTTTCCACTTAGAATTGGAACCAGACAAGGTTGTCCTCTATCACTACTACTATTCAACATAGTGCTGGGACTTCTAGCCAATATGATGAGGCAAGAGAAGTCAATAAAGGGCATACAAATGGGGGCAGAGGAGGTCTTTGCCAATGATATGATTTTATCCTTAGAGAACCCTGAAGACTCAACCACAAGACTCCTGGAAGTGATCAAAATATACAGCAGTGTCTCAGGATATAAAATCAAGGCCCACATATCACTAGCCTTTGTATATGCCAATAACAGCCAAAATGAGAAGCTAATCAAGGACACAATTCTCTTTACAGTAGCTTCAAAAAATGAAATACCTAGGAATATACCTAACAAAGGAGGTGAAGGACCTCTACAAAGAAAATTATGAAACTCTGAGAAAAAAATAGCAGAAGATATTAACAAATCAAAGAACATACCATTCTCATGGCTGGGAAGAATAAACATTGCAAAAAAGTCTATACTACCCAAAGCAATCTACAGATTCAATGCAATCCCCATTAAAATACCAACATCATGCCTTCAAGATTTGTAAAAAATAATTCTTCATTTTGTATGAACTAGAAGAAACGCCATTTAGCCAAGGCAATTCTTAGTAATATAAATAAAGCTGGGTGTATCACTCTACCAGACTTTTGGCTTTACTATATGGCCATAGTGATCAAAACAGCAGGGCATTGGCACAAAAATAGAGACATTGACATTTGAAACCAAATAGAAAACCATGATATGAAACTAAAATCTTACAGCCATCTGATCTTTGATAAACCAAACAAGAACATACACTGGGGAAAAGAATCCCTGTTCAATAGATTGCTGGGAGAGCTGGATAACCACATGGAAAAAACTGACAATGGACCTGCACCTCTCACTACTTACAAAAAGTGATTCAAGATGGATAAAAGATCTAAATCTAAGGCATGAAACAATAAAAATCCTCAAAGGCAGTGTGGGGAAACACTTGAAAATATTAGCCTGGGGAAATCTACCCATAACACTTTATCTAACAAATGCAATTTTATCAAGAAGACTTCTGTGGCAATTGCAACAACAACAAAAATAAACAAATGGGATTAATTCAACTGAAAAACTTCTTCTAAGGAAACAACAACCAAAGCAAATAAACAACCTTCAGAATGGGAAAAGATATTTGCATATTATAAGTCAGACAAATGCTTGATAACTAGGATCAATGGAGAACTCAAATTAATCAACAAAAAAGACACAACAATCCCATATATCACTGGGCAAGAGACATGAATAGAACAAGAAGACAGATGAATGGCTAACAAACATGAAAAAATGTTCATCATCCCTCATCATCAGAGAAATGCAAATCAAAACTACCCTGAGATATCATCTAACCCCAGAGAGAATGGTCCACATCACAAAATCTCAAAACTGCATATGCTGGCATGGATGTGGAGAGAAGGGAACACTTTTACACTGCTGGTGTGACCGCAAACTAATACAACCTTTTTGGAAGGCAGTATGGAAAATCCTCAAAGAACTCAAGCTAGACCTCCCATTTGATCCTTCAATCCTATTACTAGGCATCTACCCAGAAGAAAAAAATCCTTCTATCATAAGGACATTTGCACTACACTGTTTATCACAGCTTAATTTACAATCACTAAAATATGGAAACAGCCTAAATGCCCACCAACCCAGGAATGGATTAATAAGCTGTGGTATATGTATACCATGGAATACTATTCAGTCACTAAAAAAGATGGAGACTTTACATCTTTTCTATTAACTTGGATAAGATGGAACACATTATTCTTAGTAAGCATCACAATAATGGAGAAACAAGAATCCAATGTACTCTATTCTAATATAGAAGGTAGTAGATGAGGTAATACAAGGTGGGGGTAGGGGAATGAGCAAGTGGGGAGAAGAGAGGTGGGAGGGGGAATGGGGAGTCATGGTGCATGGCACACCTCTTGGGGGTGGGACTTGATTATAAGAGGGACTTTAACAAATGCAATTAGTGTAATCTAATTCTTTTTTATTTTTTTGAGTCAGAGTCTCCCTTTGTCACCCTTGGTAGAGTGCCGTGGTGTCACAGCTCACAGCAATTTCAAACTCTTGGGCTTAAGCAATTATCTTGTCTCAGCCTCCCAAATAGCTGAGGCTACAAGTGCCTGCCACAACACCCAGCTTTTTAGAGATGAGGTCTTGCTCTGACTTAGGCTGGTCTCAAACCCGTGAGCTCAGGCAATCCACCCACCTCAGCCTCTCCAAATGCTAGGATTACAGGCATGAGCCACCAACCCTGGCCCAGTGTGACCTAATTCTTTGTACTGTCAATGAATCCCAAACAATAAAAAAAAATGTAGGTCCACTGTCTTTTCACTTCCATAGTTTCCAGTTCAAAGTGTGCTGTCATTTTTATATTTCTTCCTTTTTATATGATGTAAGTTCACATTTATAGATACAGGAAGTTAGGACTTCAACATACCTTTCTGGTGAGAACAAATCTACCCCTAATACTCATCCTTGGTTATCTCCAGCTATGGAGCCTCCATCAGTACACTTGGGAATTATCTAAGAGGCCCTGCCTCAAATCCTCATATCATTAAAGACTAGGATGGTGTAGTACTTTTCCTTTCCTGCTGAGGAACCAATAAAAAAGGGGGGAAATATTAGCTTGAGAGAGAATATGTTTATTTTGTTTACTAGCGTAAGTTTCCCAAGTGGGAAGATTTTCTAACCCATCATCACCTGTAAGAACAGGATGTGTACATTTCTCATGTGTATTATTTGGAGGGATGGTGTTAGAGATCACACATTATACTCCCTTGTTTTTACTGAGCTTGTCAATTCAGGCAATGAAAAGACACCATGGTTTGCTCTATTTATACCTGTATTTATATCTGTATCACATGTTGTCTATCTACATCATCTTTGTCTACTACCTATTACATCAGAAGAAAACCACCCAAAATTCACAAAGTATCTGCCCCACATTACTCATGACATCCACTTTTAAGTGGCCGCTCCAATGTTCTTTCAGTCCCTGAAGCACCCAACCACTCCATTTTACATACCCTTATTTCTTGTCATTCCCAGAATATTGCACAGTATGTTATCATTGCCCCATTGATTTCAGCACTACTCAAGCCCCTTACTATGAGAATTGGTCATGGGCTATTCTGTTTAAAGAAGTCATATATTCTGAGTTTATAGAGCTTGGCACTATGAACTAAGTAAAACTTCTACTCAGTACATTTATCAATCTTGGTTAGGAGTTTTTGCTTCCACTTCCTGGTGGAGTGTGTTCCATGTAATGAAGCTACCAGGTGGCTTGCTTTTCCCCTCAAAGGATGACATCTCATCCAGACCTCTCTGATGTTGGTGGATCAAATGTTTAGCTACATTGGTCACAAAGTGGCAATATGAGATTTGCTCACCAGGAACTGAGGTCCATGCATACTCTCCATTCTTGCACTGTGGCTACTCCATTCATGAGCCCATCCTGCTGACACCAGAACTGAGTGAACTGCTATATTAATCATATAATCCAATTATGCCTTGGAGCCCATCTCTGCTCTGGCCTGTTCATACTTGATACTCAGGGATCAGCTTATGGTGTGGAGTATAAGTTTCTCTTGTCCTCCTCCAGTGTTAGTCTTGGGCAGTATCTATATACTTGGGTCTTGAGGATGAGGCTCTCTCATTGCTTCTGTTCCCCCCACCCCATGGCAGTAAAACTCTACCTAGTAGATTTCATTGTTTGGGGACAGATGTTTCCTTTCCCTCCCCTGAAATGTGCACATCTCCAAGGGTATTTCTCTAGAATCATGGACCCAGGGTTCTTTCCTCCACTCACCCTAAGGATATAGTGCCTTCTTCCAGTTATAGTGGGTCATTACCTGGGATCTGAGTCTGAGAGGTTTTGCTGACCTATGCCCCCTTATAAAAAATTACAGCTTTTTCTCCACATGAGAGAAGGTCCTAGGTGAGGATGGAGGTATAGTTTCAAGACATACAGAGTAGATGCTAATTATGTCCGTGCCACAAATATGGGGTGTCTACTATGTTTCCCTAATTAATAAACATTTTCTACTTTTGAACTTTATGTAATGACATAACCACGTACATATTCTTTTTATAATCTTCCATTTACTCACCATCATGTTTGAAAATTGAACAATGTCGGGCAGTGCCTGTGGCTCAAGGAATAGGGCGCCGGTCCTATATGCCGGAGGTGGTGGGTTCAAACCCAGCCCCGGCCAAAAAAAAAAAAAAGAAAATTGAACAATGTCATGGTTTGTTATTTTCATTTATGCTCTTCACTACATTATAATTAATACTCCCTCAGGTATATTTACTGCATTGCCTTTGTTTTTTTGGAAGATGGATTTTGTACTTTATAGTTTTGACTAATGGGAACAGTGCCCATCGGGTGTGTGAGGGCACTTTGGTGTACAATGGCACACTTTCTCTGGGGCATGTGCTTAAGTCCCATAGCTGTGTTTCTCCTCTATTTAACCAGATAATTCCAATCTTCTTTCATAATTGATCAAAGCAATTTGCTCTCCTACTAGTAATGTACTAAACTTCTACATGTTTCATCTCGCCAAAATTGATGTTGCTATTTATTTCTTTTCCCTTCATTGTGCTATGATTTTGGCATCACATTTTATTAACAGTGCACCATAACTAAGAGACAGAAATTATCATAAATTTTAAATAAAAAGAAACATAGCTGTACATTGGGACTCTCACCAAGATGTGCTGCCTCTGGCTCATACTCACTTATAAATGACAATCTGCCTACAACTTCTCAACTCTGCATCTAATGACCTCACTGTGGCTCCTTGAAATTAGCCATGAAGGGACAATTTACATCAAAGTAATCAGCAAATGCTATAAGTCAGAGATTTTTTTTCAATTATTTTTCCCCACAGATCTGGTTTAGCAGCACATCACAAAGCTGACTCTTCAAGCACCAGAGTACAGATCCAAACTGATGATATTTCTGGACAAAGTACACAGTTAGCATTTGATGAGGAGTGAAGGGGAAGTCAAGTCCAGACAAGGAGCTGGGTCATCAATTTGGATCTATCTTTTGAAGCTTGGAATCTGATATTTGCCAATTTATTCAGTTATTTAATCCAAATATATATTGAGAATTGAAAAGATAATCAATTGTACCTATCAGGAAAGGGGTTGTTAGAAAAAAAAATGCTACATAAAAAGGATCAGAGCATGATGTGCAAAGAAAAGTGAACTAAAACCTGCCCTGGAGGATATGTCCTTCTGTCATAGGGGAGAGGACAAGGTAAGGGGCAGGCAAGGAAAGTCAGCAAAGGGAGGGAGGGAAACACCATGGTCTGCTGGTGGCAGAGTCCTCTGAAGACACCCAGACCTTCCACTGAACCTGATCAGGTCTCCTCCTCTCAACATTCACAGCAAAAATTTCTCTAATTTCTTCCAGAACCTCCTGGGAGTATCAGATTTATTTCCAAGGCTCTCCCACACTGGATGGTGCATTGCTCACTCTGGAGCTACCTCCTGGCGCCAGCTTGGTGGCTTCTCTGGCTGTACTGAGCTTGAAACAGCAGAATCCCGAGAACCACCAGGATCAAGCCAGTCATGCCCATGCAGATGAGATTCTCCATGGTGTGATCCTGAGGGTTTGGGGCCGGGGATTGTGTACAAGAGATCAGAGAGCTCAGGGAAGACCAAAGTCCCCGGAATCCCTGGATCTTTCCCCAGGACACCATATTCCCCTAATAGGGGCCTGACCCTCTGTGCCCAGCCTCATAACTGACAGTGTCTCCTCACTCATCAGTCTTGGGGTCTAATTTGTCCTATGAGGGGCTGGTGGTCTCAGCTGATCCTGAACATCAGATAAAGGGGGACAGGATGAGGATACCTGAGCTATCATTGTCTTACGTCATCCACTTGTCATGATATAATTTTGTAGGTCCTTAATGAATCCCTTCTCTTCTGCATCAGAGCTCTCTCTAGTCTGATGGTTGGAATCCCCCAGTCACCACATGTCATTTGTGTTCATTTTCCTTTTCTGTGTCATGTGGAACACATGTGGCTGTGCCCCAAGAGGCAGCAACTATTTCCTCTTCAAAATAGGAGTAGTTGAGCCCTAAACTTGTTGGTTTTGAGACACAGGGCCATATAAGTTAATTCATCTGGTAATGAAAGTCTTCATTTATCAGTAGCTGAGGATCCAGGCTCCATGGTTGGTCTCAGAGACTCCTGAAAGTCAGGAGCACAAAGGTATGTATGCCTGCGGTTGCCTCCCCTTCATCCCTCCTCAGCCAGGTCACCCAGGGGGGTCTCATCATCCATTTAAGCGCTTGTCAAGTAATTCCTCCAAAAGTTAGAAACACCTACAATGGGAAACGAAAGAGGAGGCGGAGCAAGATGGCAGCCGAGTAACAGCTTCCTTGCATCTGGGCACCGTGAGTCTGGGGAGATAGGACTCCAGGCATCTCTGGCTGGTGGGAACTGCCTATCATCACTCCTATGAGGATACAGGGAGTCAGTGAGAGACTTCTGGACCCCAAGAGGAGGACTAAAACCGTGGAAAACCGGCAAGTGGTCGTGTGTGTTCAATCCGTCTAAACCCGCCCACAACTGTAAGTTCAGTAGCAGCGAGACTGCAAACCAGAAAGGCCTTACCTGTGAACTGTTTTGATGTCCTTGGACTTGGCACTGAGTTGAACTGCCTTGGGGAAGGCCTGAGCGGGAGTGCGGAGAACTTTGGCCGTTGTCTAGGGCCCCAGTCTGAGCCGCTGAGCCAGACGGAGCTAATAGTGTTTGGCGGTGGGTCACACGGATCCATTGTCAGTGATCTGCCCTGGCAAGCTCCGCCCTCAGGGTCACAGAGCTAGAAACGGGTGGGAGCTGGTAACCCAGCAACCAAGTAGCCTAAGGGTGGGGTCTGAGCCGCCTTGCAGCCCTAACCCTCAGGGGCAGAGTGAGACCGGTTTTGGCACACTGAGTAAGTGGATAGCCACTTCAGCAGTGATTCCAGCGAGAAAGCTGGGAAAGCTTCTGCTCAGCAAGTTTACAAGTTCAAAGTGCCTTTTAAGTAGGCTGAAGAGAGATTTAGGGTGTCTACCTGCTGGGGTTTGAGAAATCAGCAGCCTCCAGTCGTATCAGAACTGTGACTAACATCTCATACCCCAGAAGACCACGTGTTGCCCAGACAATATTCAATAACATATACAAACTGCTTTGTTTTTGGTTGTGTATTTTTTTCTTTTTTTTTTTTGTTTGGTTGTTTTTTTTGTTTGTTTATTTTGACGTTGCTGATGTTCTTTTGTTTTTTTAATTTCAATCTTTTCCACACAGATCCCTTTTTCTTTCTCAATTTTCCTAGTTTAATTATAATTTCCCATTGCTGCCTTTTTTAATAACTTCAACTTCATTTTTGCTAGTGTTTCTACCGATAAAATTTGGTTTTTCACCCAATTTTATCCCCGTAAAGTTTTCTGTTTGCTTGTTTTGGTTTGATTTATAGCATTTTTGTCTTTCCTCTCTACTTGGTGGAGATGGGGTACTGTGTCTGATCAGGTTAGCAAAGAGCTGCTGACCTCAAGGGAACCACGCAACTGGGCACCCCCAGAAGGTGGGGTTTTTTAAGGTTGTGTCAAAGTACCCTACTGTACACCTATATTGCCCTGTCTCCCTCTTTCTGTGCCTCTCTTCTTTTTGTCAATATTCCTTATACCCACCCCCTCTCCTTTCTCTATCTTTCTTTTTTTCTTATCACTCGGTCCTCCTTTCTTTCATCCCCCTTTTGTTTGCTCTTCAACCTTCTCACCCTTCTGGTCCTGTAACCCTTAGTCCACAGGCACAAGAACTTAAAGAGCAAGAGGAAGTGAAAGGAAAATTAGGGCAAGGAAACAGATAAAAGAAATCACTCATGAGGAAGAATCAGCAGAAAACTCCAGGCAACATGAAGAACCAGTCTAGAACAACCCCACCAAGGGACCATGAGGTAGCTACTGCAGATGATTCCACCAGTATAGAAATGTTAGGAATGACAGAAAGGGAATTTAGAATACACATGTTGAAAACAATGAAAGAAATGATGGAAACAATGAAGGAAATTGCTAATAAAGTGGAAAATAACCAAAAGGAAATCTAAAAACAGAATCAAATAAGAGATGAACGATATGAAGAATATAAAAAGGATATAGCAGAGCTGAAGGAAATGAAACAGTCAATTAGGGAACTTAAAGATGCAATGGAAAGTATCAGTAAGAGGTTGGACCATGCAGAAGAAAGAATTTCAGAGGTAGAAGACAAAGTTCTTGAGATAACTCAGACAGTAAAAGAGGCAGAAAAGAAGAGAGAGAAAGCAGAACGTTCACTGTCAGTATTATGGGACTTTATGAAGCATTCCAACATACGAGTTATAGGAATTCCAGAAGGGGAAGAAGAATGCCCCAGAGGAATGGAAGCCATACTAGAGAATATTATAAAAGAAAATTTCCCAAACATCACCAAAGATTCTGACACACTGCTTTCAGAGGGATATCGGACCCCGGGTCGCCTCAACTCTAACCGAGCTTCTCCAAGACACATTGTGATGAACCTGTCCAAAGTCAAGACAAAAGAAAATATTCTGCAAGCTGCCGGGAGTAAGCGCCAGTTGACCTACAGGGGCAAATCCATCAGAGTGACCACAGACTTCTCTAATGAAACTTTCCAAGCAAGAAGACAATGGTCATCTACCTTTAATCTACTTAAACAGAACAATTTCCAGCCCAGAATTCTGTACCCTGCTAAGCTAAGCTTCAAAATTGATGGAGAAATCAAATCATTTACGGATATACAAACATTGAGGAAATTCGCCACAACAAGACCAGCTCTACAGGAAATACTTCAATCTGTTCTGCACACTGAACAACACAATGGATCAGCAGCAAAGTAAGAACTCAGAAATCAAAGGACAGAACCTAACCTCCACACTGATGCAAAAGATAAAACTAAGCAATGGACTCTCACCAAATAAGACGAATAGAATACTACCACACTTATCAATTATCTCAATAAATGTTAATGGCTTGAATTCCCCACTGAAGAGACATAGATTGGCTGACTGGATTAAAAAACACAAGCCATCCATTTGCTGTCTGCAAGAAACACACCTGGCTTCAAAAGACAAATTAAAGCTCCGAGTCAAGGGTTGGAAGACAATTTTTCAGGCAAATGGAATTCAGAAGAAAAGAGGAGTTGCAATCTTATTTTCAGATACATGTGGATTTAAAGCAACTAAAGTCAAAAAAGACAAAGATGGTCACTTTATATTGGTCAAGGGAAAACTACAACAAGAAGACATTTCAATTCTAAATATCTATGCACCCAATTTAAATGCTCCCAGATTCTTGAAACAGACCTTACTCAGTCTGAGCAATATGATATCTGATAATACCATCATAACAGGGGACTTTAACACACCTCTTACCGAGCTGGACAGATCCTCTTAACAGAAATTAAACAAAGATGTAAGAGATTTAAATGAGACCCTAGAACAACTATGCTTGATAGACGTATATAGAACACTCCACCCCAAAGATAAAGAATATACATTCTTCTCATCATCCCATGGAACATTCTCCAAAATAGATCATATCCTGGGACACAAAACAAATATCAACAGAATCAAAAGAATTGAAATTTTACCTTGTATCTTTTCAGACCATAAGGCACTAAAGATGGAACTCAACTCTAACAAAAATGCTCAACCCCACCCAAAGGCATGGAAATTAAACAATCTTCTGTTGAATAACAGATGGGTGCAGGAAGAAATAAAACAGGAAATCATTAACTTCCTTGAGCATAACAACAATGAAGACACAAGCTACCAAAACCTGTGGGATACTGCAAAAGCAGTTTTGAGAGGAAAATTCATCGCTTTAGATGCCTACATTCGAAAAACAGAAAGAGAGCACATCAACAATCTCACAAGAGATCTTATGGAATTGGAAAAAGAAGAACAATCTAAGCCTAAACCCAGTAGAAGAAAATAAATATCCAAAATCAAATCAGAGATCAATGAAATTGAAAACAAAAGAATCATTCAGAAAATTAATGAAACAAGGAGTTGGTTTTTTGAAAAAATAATAAAATAGATAAACCATTGGCCAGACTATCTAGAAATAGAAAAGTAAAATCTCTAATAACCTCAATCAGAAACAATAAAGGGGAAATAACAACTGATCCCACAGAGATACAAGAGATCATCTCTGAATACTACCAGAAACTCTATGCCCAGAAATTTGACAATGTGAAGGAAATGGATCAATATTTGGAATCACACCCTCTCCCTAGACTTAGCCAGGAAGAAATAGACCTCCTGAACAGACCAATTTCAAGCACTGAGATCAAAGAAATAATAAAAAAGCTTCCAACTAAAAAAATGCCCTGGTCCAGATGGCTTCACTCCAGAATTCTATCAAACCTTCAAGGAAGAGCTTATTCCTGTACTTCAGAAATTATTCCAAAAAACTGAGGAAGAAGGAATCTTCCCCAACACATTCTATGAAGCAAACATCACCCTGATACCAAAACCAGGAAAAGACCCAAGCAAAAAGGAGAATTTCAGACCAATCTCACTCATGAATATAGATGGAAAAATTCTCAACAAAATCCTAGCCAATAGATTACAGCTTATCATCAAAAAAGTCATTGATCATGATCAAGTAGGCTTCATCCCAGGGATGCAAGGCTGGTTTAACATACGCAAGTCCATAAACGTTATCCACCATATTAACAGAGGCAAAAATAAAGATCATATGATCCTCTCAATAGATGCAGAAAAAGCATTTGATAAAATCCAGCATCCTTTTCTAATGAGAACACTGAAGAGTACAGGCATAGGTGGCACATTTCTAAAACTGATTGAAGCTATCTATGACAAACCCACAGCCAATATTTTACTGAATGGAGTAAAACTGAAAGCTTTTCCTCTTAGAACTGGAACCAGACAACGTTGTCCTCTGTCACCTTTACTATTCAACATAGTGCTGGAAGTTCTAGTCAATACAATTAGGAAGACAAGGAAATAAAGGGAATCCAAATGGGAGCAGAGGAGGTCAAACTCTCCCTCTTTGCTGACGACATGATCTTATACTTAGAGAACCCCAAAGACTCAACCACAAGACTCCTAGAAGTCATCAAAAAATACAGTAATGTTTCAGGATATAAAATCAATGTCCACAAGTCAGTAGCCTTTGTATACACCAATAACAGTCAAGATGAGAAGCTAATTAAGGACACAACTCCCTTCACCATAGTTTCAAAGAAAATGAAATACCTAGGAATATACCTAATGAAGGAGGTGAAGGACCTCTATAAAGAAAACTATGAAATCCTCAGAAAGGAAATAGCAGAGGATATTAACAAATGGAAGAACATATCATGCTCATGGATGGGAAGAATTAACATTATTAAAATGTCTATATTTCCCAAAGCAATCTACCTATTCAATGCCATTCCTATCAAAGTACCTACATCGTACTTTCAAAATTTGGAAAAAATGATTCTGCGTTTTGTATGGAACCGGAAAAAACCCCGTATAGCTAAGGCAGTTCTTAGTAACAAAAATGAAGCTGGGGGCATCAGCATACCAGATTTTAGTCTGTACTACAAAGCCATAGTGGTCAAGACAGCATGGTACTGGCACAAAAACAGAGACATAGACACTTGGAATCAAATTGAACACCAAGAAATGAAACTAACATCTTACAACTACCTAATCTTTGATAAACCAAACAAGAACTTACCTTGGGGGAAAGACTCCCTATTCAATAAATGGTGTTGGGAGAACTGGATGTCTACATGTAAAAGACTGAAACTGGACCCACACCTTTCCCCACTCACAAAAATTGATTCAAGATGGATAAAGGACTTAAATTTAAGGCATGAAACAATAAAAATCCTCAAAGAAAGCATAGGAAAAACACTGGAAGATATTGGCCTGGGGGAAGACTTCATGAAGAAGACTGCCATGGCAATTGCAACAACAACAAAAATAAACAAATGGGACTTCATTAAACTGAAAAGCTTGTGTACAGCTAAGGACACAATAACCAAAGCAAAGAGACAACCTACACAATGGGAAAGGATATTTGCATATTTTCAATCAGACAAAAGTTTGATAACCAGGATCTATAGAGAACTCAAATTAATCCACATGAAAAAAGCCAACAATCCCTTATATCAATGGGCAAGAGACATGAATAGAACTTTCTCTAAAGACCACAGACGAATGGCTAACAAACACATGAAAAAATGTTCATCATCTCTATATATTAGAGAAATGCAAATCAAAACAACCCTGAGATATCATCTAACCCCAGTGAGGATGGCCCACATCACAAAATCTCAAAACTGCAGATGCTGGCGTGGATGTGGAGAGAAGGGAACACTTTTACACTGCTGGTGGGACTGCAAACTAGTACAACCTTTCTGGAAGGAAGTCTGGAGAAACCTCAAAGCACTCAACCTAGACTTCCCATTCGATCCTGCAATCCCATTACTGGGCATCTACCCAGAAGGAAAAAAATCCTTTTATCATAAGGACACTTGTACTAGACTGTTTATTGCAGTTCAATTTACAATCGCCAAAATGTGGAAACAGCCTAAATGCCCACCAACCCAGGAATGGATTAACAAGCTGTGGTATATGTATACCATGGAATACTATTCAGCCATTAAAAAAAATGGAGACTTTACATTCTTCGTATTAACCTGGATGGAAGTGGAAGACATTATTCTTAGTAAAGCATCACAAGAATGGAGAAGCATGAATCCTATGTACTCAATCTTGATATGAGGACAATTAATGACAATTATGGTTATGGGGGGGGGAAGCAGAAAGAGGGATGGAGGGAGGAGGGTGGGGCCTTAGTGTGTGTCACATTTTATGGGGGCAAGACATGATTGCAAGAGGGACTTTACCTAACAATTGCAATCAGTGTAACTGGCTTATTTTACCCTCAATGAATCCCCAACAATAAAAAAAAAAAAAAAAAGAAACACCTACAATGGGATGCATATGTGTGTGTATTTGTAATGTATGGATATTTTTTTGCATATATATAAACACACATATGCACTTGTGTACATATTAATATAAACACACACATGCAGATATGTTTTCCAAATGGCGCTGTTAAGTCAGTGGATCATTACGTATGTTTCTGAATGCCCAGAGTGTGGATGCAGGAAAGTGGGGCCAGAACGCTCCTGTAGGCACATATCAGTAAACAGAGCTAGTAAGACAGATGGGAGTGCAAGCAGCAGACTATATATACTGTGAGTTGAGTGTTTGTGTCCCTTCCAAATCCATATTTAAACTTAACCCCAGTGCAACAGCATTAGCAGGTAGGGCCTTAGGAGGTGACTGTGCCATACTCTGTGCCCTCATGAAGGGATTAGGACTCCTATAAAAGGTCTGGAGGGAAGCAGCCAGGCTATCTTCCTGCCTTTCTGTCCCTTTAGCCATGTGAGGACAGGGGATTCATCCCCTGCAGAGGACACAGCATTTAAGATGCTACCCCAGAAGCAGAGACCAGGCCCTCTCCAGACACTGAACCTGCTGATGTCTTAATCATAGACGTCCTTGCTTCTAGAAATGGGAGAAATAAGTTTCTATTATTTATCAGTCACCTCAGCTTCAAGTATTTCACCATAGCTGCAGGCACAGAATAAAACCGTGTGTACATACCCATATCCAGGTAAAATGTATCACACAGGTAACACTGTAGGCTGTGGATGTAGATGTGTGTGCATAGAGAGAGACGTAGACAGACACAGAGACAGAGGGAGGCAGGGCCACCCTTGAAAGTGTCCTAGTAAAAGTCCCTCATGGAGATGATTTAAGCTGGTCCCTGAGGGAGGAGCAGGACCCAGGGAGGAGCCAGGTGAAGACCTGTCTCTCCTCATGAACCTCCCGCTCTCACTGTTCCCTCCCTCTCCATGTCTCTGCCCTGTTGTCTCACACACTCTGTCTTTGCCCTGAATCCCAGGCTCCCCTCACCCCATCATCCCTTAGAAGCTCAGCTGGGGACCTGTCTCAGGCTCTGAGCCACTCATGAGCATGGACAGGCCCTTCTCCCTGAGACCAGGAGCACCAGCATCTTACTGGATTTTGACCATTCCTGGGGGCTATTCCTGTGATAGCCATAGCATCTGAACGTCCACCTTTGGCTGGGGGTCACAGGGTTCACAGGGAATAGGGCCTGGGACTGCCCAGGGGGGTGTCTACATGAACACAAATGCTGGGAGAGCTCATGTTCTCTTTTCTGAGTCAGAATGAACATGTCAAATTTAGCTGTGAGGCACACTGGAGGGTCGTGTTCCCTGCTGAGGTCCCGACAGGGCTTGGCAGGGCTGAGAGGGTGGGCTTGTTGTAGCCTGCTAGGAGAGAAGGAGGCAGTAATGTTAAATGGGCTCCCATTTCTCACATCACTCCCAGGGCTGGGCTGTGGGAGGGCGATACCCCTGAAAGCAGACACCCTTCCTGAGGGCAGAGCCTGGGGCTGGGACCCCTGAGTGTCCTCTCACCTGTCAGCACGTGCTCCATGGTGTCACTGAGTTCTGACAAGCCCACAGAATTCTAATAATGGCAGTGATATTGACCTCCACTGTCCTCTGTCATGAATAAGAGGGGAAACACAACTTTGTTTCCAGGCTGCAGTGTGCTGTCTGTCCCACGGTGCTGAGCTTCCCTCTCTCATCAGATGATACACTCTCGGGCATCCTGGGTCCCCTGACACCACACGGTCACATGGATCCCCTAAGTTATCACAGCATCTCATTCAGCCTACATGGCGGGTTTAGGGAGGGTCTATGGAAGGAAATCAGAGGCTGGGTCCCAAGACATCCCTACCCCTCAGATCCCAGCTCTCATCCCAGAACCCTCCTGAAGTCCTCCTCAGTCAGCCCAGAGCTGATGTTCCTCATTTCCAGCTGTCTGGGGTGTCCCCTTGTCCTTAGTGAGGAGGAGGAACCTGGGATAGCTGGGGACAGACTTGCCTGCCTGCACGTGGGTCCTGGGGCCCAGAATCAGCCCTGGAAGAGAGTTTCCTGTGAGAGATCTGTCCCTGAAGGCTGAGCATGTCCCCTCTTCCCCAGGAGCCTCCTGAGCTTCTGGGATCTCCTGCTAGAGCAGGGTCTTGCTGTGGAGTAGGTCTAGACTAGGGTCTCCCCTCCCGACCAGGGTCTCCCTTTCTCTGCTCACATCTCACTGAGGCAGAACAGGGCTGTGAGGGTGGGGGTCATGGTGTCTCCTCCCACTTGTCTCAGCTGTGCAGATGAAGGAGCTCACAGTGCTTGAAGGACAGACAGACACACCAGGGTGTGTCCCCTCAGAGCCTTGGTTCTTCCTGTTATGGAGTTGTCACATCACCAGCCTAGAACTTCCCTCCCCAGGAAACTTTTATTTCTCCTGGGTTAGGGTTGAGGTAGGCTTCTATTTCTATGGAGACATTTTAGGTATAAGTAGGGTCTCCCTTCACATCAGCCACCATCTGCCTCATCTGTCTTCATGTCACTGAGGGTCAGGACCCAGTAATAAAGAGACTCAGTGCCTCCTGTGTTGGCCCCTCTCAAGAGCGGGTGAAGAGCCCTCCACCCTCAGAGCTTCCATGGGGTCTCCTCCCTCCTTCAGCTTATCCTTCAGCCTAGTGTTGTGGGGTTCTCATCAAGCCAGTTGTCTCACCAGCCTTGGAGATGCTTCAGTGAAGGGGCAGATTCATGCCCTTGGCTGACTCAGATCAGCAGAAACATGTGAACATCTGATGGTGCATCTTACATGGAGCTGCTTTGTGGCCATGAGCACAAAGGGGACATGTAGAAAATAAGGGAAGAAAAATGATTCATTGGTTTTCATTCTACCAAACAGTCCCCTCTGTGGACTTCTCAATTCTTTTTAGCAGCAACTTCCACCCCTATCTTCCTGGATACAGCCCTTGCTAATTTCTGTCTCCTCAGTGCCCTTGTTTCTTTTCTTAGCACTCTCCTCATCAGGAGGTCTTGCTTTCAAGCTTTAGGGACAGTTAATGGGTTAGCATTACGATTTGGGGGGAAAAGCTGAACTCCATTTAAATATCAACTGTCACTGTTATGTGACCCTGAGCATTAGCAACCCTCCCCTGGGTACCCACAAGCCCAGATACACACATATGTGAGGACTCAAGGTCCAGCCACAATGTAATCAGAACTCATGTTCTCTAAAGAAAGAGGATGGGTGAATCCTTGTTCAAAGATACTCTTGCCAATTATACTTAACATAGTACTGGGAATCCTAGGGAGAACAATTAGGCAAGAAAAAGATATTAAAAAAGCATTGAAATTGGAGAAGCAAAAGTGATATTATCTCTGTTTGCTAGCAACGTGATTTTATATACATAAACTCTAATGACTCAACCAAAACAACTGATAGAACTGATAAACAAATTTAGTAAATTTGCAGGATAAAAAATTAACATAGAAAAACCAGTAGCATTTCTATACACCAACAATGAAGTGTCCGAAAAGAAATCAAGACAAAAAGTCCCTTTAAAATAACTATAAGAAAATATGTGGAAGAAAATTTAACCAAGAAGCTTAAAAATCTTCATGCTGAAAACTATAAAATATTAAAGAATGAAATTAATGAATACAGAAATAAATGGAAAGATGTCCCATGTTCATGAATTAGAAGAATTAATATTGTAAAAATGTCTATACTTGCTAAAGCAATTTATGTATTCAATGAAATCCTTATCAAAATTCCAATGACATTTTTCACTGAAGTAGAAAAAACAAATCCTAAGATTTGAATGGAACTACAAAAGACTCTCAAAAGCCAAAGTAACCTTCAGCAAAAAAAAAAAAACAAAGCTGGAGGCATCAACCAACCTGTTTTCAAAATGTCCTCCAAAGGAATAGCAATCAATACAGTGTGGAAACAGACAACAGTCAACAGAGCAAGAAAAGGAGTGAAGAAATAAACCCAAATATTTAAGGTCAATTGATTTTAACATTTCCAGGCAATGGGTAAAGGGCAGTCCCTTGAATAAATGGTGCTAGGAAAATAGCATATCCACATGCAGAAGCAAGAAATTGGATTCTTATCTCATCCCATGTACAAGTTAGCTCCAAATAGATAGGAAAGAAGCCCTGCAGCATTGGCCTGGGCAAAGACTTTTTAGATATGACCTTGAAAACACAAGTAACTAAAGCAAAAGTAGACAAATGGAATTGCATTAAACTATAAAGCTTCTGCCATAACAAAAGCACAACAGAGCAAAGAGACAACTTATGGACTATGAGAAGTGGTTTGCAAATCATATATTTTGGATCATACCCAAAATATATAAGGAACTCAAACAAGTCAACAGTGAGAACAAATAACCTCTCTGAAAAAAGGGTGAAGGAATAGAATAGACATTTTTCCAAAGATGGCATATAAATGTTTAACAGGTATATGAAAAAATACTCAAACAAAAAGCTTTGTCTGCATTTATTATGCTTTAAAAATTTTATTCTGTCTCTCTTGGGCAGCGCCTGTGGCTCAGTCAGTAGGGCGCTGGCCCCATATACCGAGGGTGGCGAGTTCAAACCCGGCCCCTGCCAAACTGCAACCAAAAAATAGCCGGGTGTTGTGGCAGGCGCCTGTAGTCCCAGCTACTCGGGAGGCTGAGGCAAGAGAATCACTTAAGCCCAGGAGTTGGAGGTTGCTGTGAGCTGGGTGAGGCCACGGCACTCTACCGAGGGCCATAAAGTGAGACTCTGTCTCTACAAAAAAAAAAAAAAAAATATTCTCTCTCTCTCTTTTTTTAATTTTTTGAGACAAAGTCTCACTGTGTTGCCCTGGGTAGAGTGCTGTGGTGTCATTATAGCTCACAGCAACCTCAAATTCTTGAGCTCAAAGGATCCTCTTGCTTCAGCCTCCCTCGTAGCTGGGACTACAGGTACCCACCATGAAGCCCAGCTAATTTTCTTATTTTTAGTAGAGATGGGGTCTCACTCTTGCTCCGGCTGGTTTCAGACTCCTGAGCTGAAGGAATCCACCTGCCTCAGCCTCCCAAAGCAAAACACTTAATCTCTTAATATATTGAATTATACTGATTTACTAAAAGTTAAGCTACCTTTGCTTTCCATAAACAATAATAAAAAATGTTAGAAGCACAGTGTGTTCACAATGTCATGATGTAGTGTCCATTTTGTATAAGAATGAATCTTATTTGTCAATATTTGTTTAGAGATTGACATTTACATTCATGAGAGAGATCTTGCTATGATTTTCCCATTTTATAATTTCCTTGTCAGATTTTGATATCACCTTTTTCTTTGCCTAATAAAATGTGTTTGGGTATAATTCTTTTTTTCTATTATCATGGAAAAGTTGTATAAGTTTGGGGTATAGGCTTGTGTGTGTGTTTCACAAGTGTGTAAGTGTTTAGAAAGTCCACAACCAAGCTTTCTGAACAAGAGTTTACATTATAGGGACATTTTTGTTTACAGAGTCTCTCTCTCTACATATACATATACATACACACACACACACACACACACACACGCATATACCACGTATATAAAGATGGACAATATATGCACATATAAATACTATATATATAAAAATTCAGATTTTGTATGTATTCTTATGTCTATTAAGTAGACTACAGCTTAGAATATTTTGTCCATTTCATTTGCATTTTCTAGTATATTGGCTCACAATGTTTTGTTATTAATTTCGAAAATGCTGTAGGGTCTATAGTGCTGTCCCATGTCCCTTTTCCATATAGAAATGGGTGTCTGCTCTCTTTTTCTTGCTCACTATGGCTAGGATTTATCAATGTGACTAATGTTTAAAAGAATAAACTTCTTTAACTTTATTGTTTTTCATTAAAATTGTTTTTATATTGATTTGAGTCCTTAGCATATATCACAGGCTGGTCTCAAACTACCAGGCTCAAGGATCCTCCTGTGTCAGCCTTTTGAATAGCTGGGATTACTGACATCAGCTACAGACTGGATCCTCAATTTTTAATTTGTCCTCATTAGTAGTTCTTTATATCTTCTTTTGGAGTAATTTGTTATTCTTTTTCTAAATTCTTCTTTTTTTTTTCAGACAGAGTCTCACTTTGTCACCCTCTGTAGAGTGCTGTGGCATCATAGCTTACAGCAACCTCCAACTCTTGGGCTCAAGTGATTCTTTTGCCTCAGCCTCCCAAGTAGCTGGGACAACAGGCACCTGCCACAATGCCTGGCTATTTTTAGAGATGGGATCTCACTCTTGCTCAGGCTGGTCTCAAACCTGTGAGCTCAGGGTAATCCATCCATCTCAGCCTCCCAGAGGAGGATTATAGGCATGAGCCTACCGTGCCCAGCCTTTTTCTAAATTCTTGATATGCTATTCAAGGTCATTAATTTTTTAGATTTTTTTCTTCTGTAATTTATTCACTCATGGCTCTCAGCTTTCCAATTTCCTATTTTAACGTGCAGTATTTATATTATCAGTTAAAACATTTACATCTATTTTGATTTCTCATTTAATGCATTGATTATGGAGAAGTTTTTATTTGCAAAATATACATGTGGATATTATTTATCTTTGATGCAGAATCAGCCGACTACCAAAACATCCCTCAACCTCCTGGTGGTCTTTGTTAGAGGTCCAGGCTGGGGCTCACTAGTTTCTGTCCACTGGGACAGTCCTGGGCCTTCCCAGTCCCTGAGTCTTCCTCCATGCAGTGTGGGGTCTGGATCCCTCCTGGGCTAGTGGATGGCCAGAGCAGCGTACACAGTGGGCTTCGCAGGAGCGTCTCCTTCTTGGGACAAAGGAGGTTCAGGTGTCTCCTGTCTGAGGGTCAACCTGCGCACCTGGGCATAGGTCACATCCTGGAGGTCATCACATGCAGCAGCCTGCAGTGGGGGGAGAGTAAAAGGGAAGGTGTGTGGTTGGGATAGGAGGACACCTGGGGGCCTGGGGAGGAAAGTCCCACCTGCCTGTCTCCTTTTGCGTGTCTGTCCTGCATGACCAAGAATTGCCTGGACAGTGTGGAAGAAGGGGTGGCCTCTCCCTACTCATGTCTGGAGTGGTTCACGTGGGTATATGTCCCTCTCTGGGGGTCTTTGTCATGTGGACTCTACTGGAGTGATAGTGACAGGGTCTCCTGGATGCCACTTGACCTCCCTTAGTTAAGTTTCTACACTGTTCTGAGAGAGAGTAATTATGTCACTTTCCTGAAGCACTCTCTAGGGACTTCCTAGACCTTGGAGAGCCTGGCCGCTCCCTTCCTGCAATTCTGACCTCTAATCTGCACACTCTGACTCTGCTCATTTGGCTCCAGCTGCAGGACCATCTTCCGGCCAAGTTTCCTTTGCTGCAGGTGCTGGTGCACTGGGTGTCCCTATTGTCCTCTCGTTCCAGGCTCCTTCTCAGGGGATGCCTGATCAGACATCCCTCCCCTCCTAGCCCAGACAGGTCCCACTCCCCATGCACTCTGCCCTTTTCTCTCTTTACTTCCCTAACGGCCCTTTGCACTCAGGATGCCATGCATGTATCTGTCCATTGTCTTCTGCCCCAGGTAAGTTCAGGGAGGGTGGGGCAGCTGTGTTCCTTGCCATGTCTGCACTTCCTCCCCTCCCCCCAAACACCCAACCCTATCAAGACTGAGCTCTCCCTAAACACTGTTGGGTGAAGGAATGAAGGGGAGCCACAGACTTGGGTGCTTTGGTGATTTATGCAGCCTCCCAGGCCTGGGGGAGCTCTCTGACACCCAGACATCAGACAGAGAATGGGGAGCTGCAAAGGAGGGACCCAAAAATGATAGGAAACCAGGGGTAGTGAGGTCATGGCAGGCAGCAGTGAGGGGTCCACTGTGGGACAATGCTGAGAACTGAGGGAGGACAGGAGAGTGTCCTCCAGATTAAATATGGTAACAGGAGGCCTCTGGTGACTTGGACGGAAACAGAAATCTCACCTGACTGTCCAACTCCACCCTGTCCCCAGGCTGAGTGTCCTTCACAGCAGCATCTGTTGGGGGCAGAACAGGAGTTCCTCGCCAGAGATCTCCCAGTCTCACTGTTTCCTGCCCTATTCTGAGATGGGGCCATGGGATTCAGGAAGAGGCTGTGATATCCCCTGAGGCCCCCAGTGGGGGGTTTAGTCCATCTCCGCCTGAGCCCAGACCCTCCCCAGCCTGACCCTCTCTCATTCCTGCTGAACCTTTGGGCCTCACATCCCCCCAGGGCCCCCTTCCTCTCACAGAGATTTTCTTCCTGGAGGTCAGCAGATGGACTGGACCTGGGGGAGGACATGGAGTGTGAGGGGCAGTGAGGGGCCATGGTCAGGTGCAGTCTGGGGTTTTTGAGGGCAGGATTACCTCTGCTGCAGGTCTCTACCCTTGGACTCTGGTTCCACAGTACTCACAGGACATGGACAATCAGCCTCTCTCTGGGCTGTGAGGAGACAGACAGAGTCTCAGCCTCACAGGCTTAGAAGCCCCTGCCCTGCACACAAGTTTGAGGAGACAAGGGTATTTGGGGAGCTGTGTCTGTACTTTCCAGATGGTCCCAGTGTGGAAACGCTGAAACAGCTTTTCTATGCTGACCCTCCCCATCTGTTTGGGCTCCCTGTGGCTGATGCCTGAGCCCACCCTTGCCACCCCCAGATCTCCTGTTCCCTACTCACCCAACAATTTGTGTTTGCCCTGATGCCAGTGTCGGAGGAGAAAGAGGGCAAGGAAGAGCAGCAGGATGAAGGCCACTGACACCCCAATCAGAACCTCCAGGAAGCTGCCCAGACCTTGGGTGTGAATGACTTCAGGAGTGAGGAATGCCATCATTAATTGAGCACTTACTATATGCAGGAGTGTGCCTTAACACAGCACCTACCCTGTGTAGGTGCCTGTGGGGCTTTGCATCATCACCTCCAGCCCTCACCGGTCCTGCAATATAGGACACCCCCACTTCACAGAAGTGGAAACTGAGACCCAGAGAGGTGACTCCTTGCCCCAGGGTACCCAGCCAGAGTTCACAGAGGTGAGAAGTGACTCTGGAGGCTGACTTACAGTGATGTTTCCTGCCTACCCCAGAGCTGAACCTAAGCTGAAGGGACAGAGCCTACATGCCCCACACCACAGCCCTGCTCCGCACCCTGCACAGCATCACCATGGTAGTGGTTGGGACAGGCCACTGCAGGACCTGGTCCTTGAGACTTCTCTGGGGGCCTCCTCTCCCAGGATGTCACAGGAGGAGCCAGACCTGGAGGGAGCTTTGTTCTGTGGGCCAGGCCTCCCCCCTTCACACTTGGAGAAACTGAGGCCCAGCTGGGAAGGGCTTGTCCATGTCTCTGTCCCCAAGAGGAGCCTGAACCCATGGCACAACTCAACCCTGCCTCCTATGGGCCCCCCATCCTCCAACTCAGAGCCCCTCACTCGCCACTCTGTGGTCTGACCCCATGGGATGAGGTGTGATCCTTGGGTCTCCTAGGTCAGAATGGGGAGCTGTGGGGTGGGGCTGTCTGCTTCCCACTGCAGCTAGTCCACTCCCTCCCCAAGCCTGAGCCCTACCTCTCCTCTGCCTGAACCCTTATTCCTCACCGGACAGCATTAACACTCTTGGGAGCCTGAGGTTCCCCTACTTTTCTGCCTGACTTTCAGGCCCCTGGACACAGCCCACCCTTGTGCATTTGAGGGGAGGGAGGTCCTGAGAGACTCAGAACTGCCCTGTGGGAGGCCTTGCTCCCTGTGAGACAAGATACTGCAGTGACCTACCAGTTGCCAAGGTGGGCCCTGTGGTGGGGGGCTGGGCTTCACAGAGGGTCCTGAGAATAAGGACAAGAGGAGGGTGGGGGCTGGGGCTCCCTGGGATGGGGAGGACTGTGCTGCTTCTGAGTCTAGATGCCACTGAGACTTACTAGCTGTTGAGGTTGGCTCTGTGGGTGAGGAGCTAGGCTGTGCAGAGGATCCTGGGAATGACACAGGGAGAGGGGGAGGAGTGTCGGTACCCATGGAGCCTCCACCTTCACCCAAACTCTCTCCTCCAATTCTGCCCTGTGGCCTCCTTAAGACCCTTCCTGCACCCTCCTGTTGTCTTCCAGATGCAGGTGATGGGGGAGGGAGTGGGGTCCCTGTTGGCCTCCTCCCCTCTGAGGGTGAGACCCTCTGTTGACCCTCCCCTAGACACCCTCACCCCATCCTAGCCCAGAACTTTCCTGGGGCAGGGCCCTGAGCTAACCCTTTGATCTCAGAGAGGGCAGGGTCAGGGGTCTTCACCTGAGACCACGAGCTCCAGGGGGTCACTGAGTTCCGACCCCACCTGGGGGTTGTTCCTGTAATATCCATAGCATCTGAATATCCACCTGTGCCCAGGGGTCACAGGACCCACAGGGAACAGGGCCTGGGACTGCCCATTGGAGGGAAGCTGTGAGTCCAGGGTCCAGGAGAACTTTGGTTCTCCTTCGTTGATTAAAGTAAAGCCGCCGAATACCACCTGTGACCCACACTGGAGGGTCACGTTCCCCCCTGAGGTCACCACAGGGCTCGGCAGGGCTGAGAGAGTAGGTTTGCTGTAGAGTCCTAGGAGAGAAGGAGGCAGCCTCTCTCACCTCTCACATCACCCCTGGGCTGGGCTATGAGTGGGAGACACCCCTGAGAGCAGACTCCCTTTCTGAGTGCAGAGCTTGGGGCTGGGACTCCCAGGTGTCCTCTCACCTGTCACTACCAGCTCCAGCTTGTCACTAGGGTCTGACCATCCAGCAGGGCTGTAATAGTAACAGTAATATCCCATTGCATAGTGCTCTGTCATATATTGGATGTTGAACTTGGCCTTGTTCCCAGGCTCCAGTGGTTTCTGACTGTCCCAGAAGCTTCCCTGTGTATTCAGTCGGTATTCCAGGGCATCCAGTGTTCCCTGACACCAGATGGTCACAGGGCTTCTCCGGGTTATCACAGAGTCTGGTTCAGCCCAGATGATGGGTTTGGGGAGGGTTCCTGTTAGGAAATCAGAGCTGGGTCCCAAGACACCTCCCACCCCTCAGATCTCAGCCTAGGACCCTCCAGATGTACTCCTCAGTCAGCCCAGGGCTGCTGTTCCCCATCCTCAGCTGCCCAGGGGTGTCTCCTTGTCCCCAGTGAGGAGGAGGGACCTGGGAGAGCTGGGGACAGGCTTACCTGCCTGCCCGAAAGTCCTGGGGTTCAGATTCAGCCCTGGAAGAGAGTTCTGTGTGAGAGATTTATCCCCTGAAGGCTGAGCATATCCTCTCCCTCCCAGGAGCCTCCTGAGCCCCTGGGGTCTCCTGATAGACCAGGGCCTGGCTGTGGGGTGGGTCCTTCCCTCCCATCCTAGCCCTCCCTCCCTGCCCAGACCAGGGTTTCCTCTGCCCCTCCTCACATCTCACCTAGGCAGAGCAGGACTGCAAGGGTGGGGGTCATGGCTGTGCACTCAGATGGAGGAGACCAGGGTGCCCTCAGGACTGACACAGAGGGTGTGGCCACTCAGAGACTGGAGGCTTCCTGTCATGGGACTGTCACATGAGCAGCCCCACAGGAAGGGGAGCTGCCCTCTCCAGGAGTCTGGTTTTCATTTCCCAAGGAGCAGGGCTAGGTTCAGGCTATAAGGTCTCTGGGGACATTTAAGACAGAAATAGGGTCTCTCCTGATCCCTGGCTATTGTCTTCTGGTCTTAACTCCTTCCTGCCCAAGCACCAACACAAAATAATTGAGTTGCACAGTGTTCCTTATCATGGAAATATCTCACTGACCAAATAAAGTGAAACTCTGAGTTTGCAGAGCTTAGATCATCATATCACAGATTTCCAATGTGGTAGGTTCCTATTGCTCCTCTGACAAATTACTTCAAGCTTAGAGGCTTAAGATGACACAGATTCATTATCTAACAGTTCTGGAGGTTAGAGGTCCAAAATGCATTTCCCTGGGTTGTCACTACATTGTCATCAGGGCTGTGTCCCTTCTGGAGGCTCCAGGGAGGGTCCTTTCTCTTACTTTCTCCAGTGTCTACAGGCTGTCTGCTCCCCTGACTTCCCACCCCTCCGTCCTCAGAGCCAGCAACCATGATCCCAACATCCGCTTGCATCTTTTCTTCTCCGACTCTCTCCCCCTTGCCTCCCTCTTCCATTTATAAGACTCCCTGTGATTACATCAGGTCCAACTGGGTAATCTGAGATGATTTTCTTGCCCCAGGTTCTTAACTTAGTCACATCTACAAAGTTCCTTTTGCCAAAGAAGGTACCATAGTCATAGATTCTGAGGATCACGATGTGGACATCTTTGGGAAGTCATCATTCTGCTACCACATGTCTTTACACAGTCCATTGGACAAATCTGTTTGATGACGGGGAACAGCTGAGCTTGCACAGTTGGATGTTTGGCTGGTCAGTCCACACTCATTTCATGACAGGCAGCTCACATCACAGAGTAACCTGCCTGCTCCACCCAAGAGTTCAGTCTCTACTGCAGCCGCATAGCAGACTAGGAGCTGCATCAAATGAGAACCGCCTCTGCAGAAATGGCACGGTGTGACTTCAGAATCTTAAATGTCTCTGTATCTAATTTATCTATGGCTTCCCGCCAAAGGCTCTGTGTAGGAGCCTTATTTGTTTCAGATCCTGCAAACACCATTGTACCTGTTGGTAACAAGGCTCAGGGTGTCTGCTGACTGGACCTGTTGCCAAGACTTCTTTCATTCTGGGCCCTATTCAAACCCCAGCCTTGCAAGGTACTTAATAATTGGGTTGAGGTAACACATCCAGGGAGTTACATGCTGTCTCCAAATTTGAAGAGGCCCATAGGCCTTTCAGTTTTCTCTTATGAGGAAGAGTTCAGGTGAAGAGGAGTGACCTGTCTTCACCTTGAATGAACTACCTCAGCATGCCTCAGGCAACTGGACTCCTAGAAATTTTACTAAGACAGCAAAAGCCTGAATATGGAGGATGATTTATTCTGGAACACATAGTCTCACAAACTGTCTCCAGTATTTGCTACCTCCTGTTGAACAGGCCCAGTCAGTGCATCATTGATGTGAAGGGCCTCCCCGCTGTGCAATCAAGGTCCCTGCACACCAGTGGACAGAGGGCTGCAGAGTTAGCACAGACCTGAAGGGGGCCAGTGGAGATGTGTTGCTGATTCTGAGCCTTTACAAATAGACACGTAGAAGACACATTTTTCCCAATCAGCAGCTGCACACAAATGCCAGGGGACATGTGGATTTTCTCTGGTAATGAAGCCTCAGGAGGAAGTTAATTCTTCTTGGCTGGAATTGAAACGTCCATCTGATTTAGAAGAATCCACTTCCATTCTCCAACATCTGTCTTTTTTCTACACATGTCAAGAAGGGGAATGGAATAAGCACGTGGAAGTCCTGATGGAGTTACTTTCTCCACAGTGTGGAATTACTGTGGTTTCACTATTCAGCTGGGGGGAGGCTTTCCCAGTGCCTTCCACCACCATATTTCTTATTCCATGAGTTGAAAGCAGCACCAGTTTCTGAGGATGTCTTTATGCCTTGAGCATCCAGAACTAATGAAACAACTGCAGGTGAGTTCAGAGACCCAAGACTTGGATCACGTGATCTCCATAAGTCTCCACATGGACTGCCAACTTCAGGGGCCCCAGAGGTTCTGTCTCCATGAATGATAGTATATTTCATTAGATATTAAGGTCAACAATGAATGTTTTAGTAAAAAAAAAAAACAGGACAAAACGTATTACTATGTTAGAAATAGAGAAGATTAGTATCTAGGACTTTCAAGGAAGTGGCTATTCTAACATCTGAAACTAATTTTATGATGTTTCCAACACATTCAATGTATGTCTGGGTCTAAGTAAATAATTCTTTCCATTGGGGAAGGATGTGCACTCCATAATTTGTCATATGAGTTTTGTAGACAAACGGAAGAAATTAAGCAAATAAAATATCTCATTAAATTACAAGCCGTATCTCACCAGCTTAGAGGCTTAAGATGACAGCTTTACATGCTGGAGCACCCCTCACACTGTGCTCCAGCATGTAAAAAACAACATGTGAACACTTACATAAGAAAGAAACATTTTTACTAATAAATGGTGATTAATCTAATAACTGATTATCAATGTTTAATTTAAGAATACTTATTAATTAATAGTAAATTAATAGTACATCAGCAATGAGATTTCTTTAAGGAAACAAAATTAGTAGCAAAATAATTCATTATTAAGTAATTTGTCACCAATGCTTAATTTAAAATACTCATTAATGAATAATAAATAGACAACATACCTGTGAGGAGACTAACAAGGGGGATACGTTTCTAGTGGTAAAATTATAACATCTTCCTTATATTGTCATTGATGCTTAGTTTAAAAATAATTGTTTTTTTTGTTTGTTTTTTTGTTTTTTTTTGAGACAGAGCCTCAAGTTGTTGCCCTGGGTAGAGTGCCGTGGCATCACAGCTCACAGCAACCTCCAACTCCTGGGCTCAAGCGATTCTCCTGCCTCTATCTCCCAAGTAGCTGGGACTACAGGTGCCCGCCACAACGCCTGGCTATTTTTTGGTCGCAGCCGTTATTGTTGTTTGGCAGGCCCGGGCTGGATTCGAACCTGCCAGCTCAGGTGTATGTGGCTGGCACCTTAGCCACTTGAGCCACAGGCGCCGAGCCTAAAAATAATTGTTAGTATGTGACAAATTAAGAACATACCAGTGAAAAAACTAGTTAGAAAAAGTTATGACAGTGAAATTGAGGGCTTATTCTAAATGTACCAAATGATGACAATAAGTGTGTGACTCACTGTCCTTCTGCATGGAGTTCGTTGGAACTGGGTGGCGAGTTTCAGAGGCAGGATGACTTTCCTGCCTGCCCACTCCATGGAGGGTGGAGAGTCAAGAGCGCCGAGGTCCTTGACTAAGAGGATGCTGTGGGTGGATGGGCACACATCACCCGGTCAGTTTCTCAACATTGAAACTCACAGGAAGCAAAACAGCTATTTCCTAACACACCAGTTTCTGCAGTGGTCTCAGATGAGGTGCCTGGCTTCTCCTTTTCAGAAGGCCGTTTCTGCCCGTCATAAGCCCGAGTTCTGTGTTGCAGACATTTCCCAAATGCGTCATCCAGGAAAGACAGCTCCATGCTGGCTCTACGGCTGAGGGTCAGAGCGTGATGGCTTCTGTCCACGGTGCTGCCTCTGTCCCCACTTCAGTGGTCTGTGTTCATCTCCATGTCCTCCAAGTTCACAGAACACTGTTTTGAATAATCCTGTTTAAAGTAGGAGTATGAATGGAGACCTTCAGGGTGCCTTTCCTCACAGCTGTTGGTCAGAGCTAGTGCTGATTTGTGGAGATGCCTGAGGGCAGATGGAGAAGGGGCTCTGCAGAGGAAGAAACCATGAGAGAAGCCAAGGGAAGAGGTTGGTTTGTCCAGTGACACTTCCTGATTGTGTGCTTAGATGCAGGTTATGCACTTGTGGGTGGCACAGCCCTCAGGGGACACTGTCCTCATGTGTTTCTTACTGGTGATTCTCACTTTGATAGCTTAGACTTGGCATCCACCAGGTTTCTCCATAGGAAAGTTGTCATTTATCCTTTGTAATTAATATTAATTTGGGGGAAATACTTTAACACAATGTGGATAACATGTTCCTCATTCAATTGTCACTTATGAATATTATCAAATGCTGAAGGTTATGATGTAGCAAAAGCTTTCTCTTCTCACAAATACATGGACTTATATAAAATAACATTGTTGGGGGGGGTCAAAGTGTATGGCACACCTCTTGGTGTGGACTTGTCCATGTCACCTGCGCAGTGACCTCAGTGATGTACCTAATTTCAGGAATTCCTTTCCTTCATCCTGTCCCTATCACACTCCCCTGGTCTTGATATCTAAACAAACTATTTCCCCTCATGTCCTTGTCATAGGTCTTACATTTAGAATAACCCACCTTAAGACAAGGGCTGGAGAATGCCATGAGCTATTTCTTTTTCAATAACTTTATCCCTTTTCTAAGCTCAACATCCCTCACCTTAACCATCTAGAACTTCTTGGATTTTTCCTGTTTATTCACCCCTCCCTTTGCCATTCAGTAAATCTCACCCCTCCTCGTTGAAGAAACATTTAAGCACATCAACCTGTTTGGCATCCCAGGACATGAAGAAAGAAAGTTAAGGAAAGCAGATGTACTCACTGCCCTTATGAATGAAATAATCACATAAATGAGTGATTCGCATAATGTAATGATCACATAAATGAGCCTCAATTTGGAAGTGGAATTCATTAGTCTCACGAAAGAAAGGAGGACAGGGTAAGATAAAGAAATGACATAGCTTGTGGGATTTGGGATTGAGGATGGTGAAGGGAAACTAAGGTGTAGATTGAATCTGAATAAGGATTGGCTTTATCTGAATGAAGCAAGGGCACGCGTGGGGAAAGAGAGAGGCACTGCAGAGTGTCACAGGCAAAGGCCTTCAGGTGGGTGGATTGTAGCATGTGAGAAAAGATAAAAATACCACAAGAGTTTTAACTCTAAGTGATTCTGAGTGTCTTTTACACTAGAATCAAGCTTTTATTTAGACACTAAAAACAGGACATTCTTGAAATAAATGATGGATTTCCATTTTAGATTTGGCACATGAGTATCCTGGAATTCACATGAACTTAAGTTTCATTTTCAATCGCACACCACATGACATTGAAAAAGATGATTCTCTGCACTGACCCCAACTTGCTTCTCCTGGGTGAGGTTCTTCCTCTTTTTTTTAAGGTTAGGGTTTCATTGAGGATACACAGAACCAGGTTACCCTGATTGTTTTGTTAGATAAGGGGAGGGGGGTAGAGGGAAGGGGATTGGTGGGATTACACCAGCGGTGCATCTTACAAGGGTATATGTGAAACTTGGTAAACGGTCTGTGAAGCTAGTGAATGATGCCCCATGATCATATCAATGTGCACAGCTATGATTTAATAAAAAAAAAAAAGGACCCTCTTACTACTGTGTCCTGCCCCCAAAAGGTGTTCTTATGCACAGCTTTTCATTTTAGGCAGGGAACAGTGCTCTTGTCTTTGAATTGATCGGTTCTCTTGAACTTGGCCCATTGTCTATGCATGGGGTTATCCACCCTCTCAGTGGACGTCCAAGGACTCTTGTTATGCCATCTCCAATCTCAATTTTTGTCCATCTCTCCTTTGTTTCACCCTATAAATGTTCACATTACTCTTTACTCTTTTCTTTTCTGTCACCCTCAGTAAAGTGCCCTGGCATCATAGCTCACAGTAACCTCAAACTCTTGGACACGAGTGATCCTTTTGCCTTAGCCTCAAAAGTAGCTAGGACTATAAGTGCCTGGCACAATGTCCAGCTATTTTTAGAGACAGGGTCTCGTTCCTACTCAGGCTTGTCTAGAACTCCTGAGCTCAGGCAATCCACCTGCGTCGGCTGCCCAGAGTGCTGAGATTTACAGGCGTGAGCCACTAGGCCTGGCCTTACCCTTTACTCTTGACATCAGTTTTGTATAATCTGAGTCTTCACTGCTGCTAAAGCCTGTGAGGGCTTACTTTTTTTTTTTTTTTTTTAAATTTACTGGAAAATTCTTACTAATTTCCAAGCCCCATCTGAGGCGCTACTTCCTCTAAGAAGTCTCTTCTGCATCCCAGCAGTGAGGTCTCTCTAGGCTCTGGAAGCACACCACGCTGGCTCAGCCATATCACAGCAGGTTCAGCTTAATGGACAAAAATATCAAAACAGCAGGAAGTTTTCAGAATTCCTGTGGTGCTTCTCCCCTCGCAGAATGCTACAAATAGATACTGGTGCATTTCTTTCAGCAATGCTTATTGCAGCCTTTTCACCCACATGGTGTCCAGGGGTAATGTCCCCTGTGACAGTGCCCTGCTGTTATTCTCCTGAAGTTGTGCCAAGACCTCTGTATGGTTTCTTCAATGTTTACTGAGATGCTTAAAACATACAGAAAGAGCATTAAACAAAATTAACTATTAATAGTAATAAAAATCAAACATAGATGTAACCAAATGCCAGTCAAAAGTGAAATGGCTATCACTCCAGAAACTTCTTGCATTCCATTTTTAATCCATCAGTGGAATTATAAGTTTTTTTTAATTAATTTATTTTTATTAAACCATAGCTGTGTACATTAGTATGATCGTGGGGCACCATACACTTGGTTCATAGATCGTTTGACACATTTTCATCACATTAGTTAACATAGCTTTTGTAGCATTTTCTTAATTATTTTGCTAAGACCTTTACATTCCACATTTACTAAGATCACATATACCCTTGTAAGATGCACCGCAGGGAATTATAAGTTTTAAAGTTAGGCATCTTATTTCTTTACTTACAGTGTGTTTGCCTTTGTGCACCTTCCTAAATAATGCGTATAGCCTCTTTTGAACAGTGCAGTAATATCACAGACATTCTTTTGCCTTTTACTTTCCATTATATTTGGAGGAATAATCTGTATTTTTCTTTCTAGATTATTCATTTTTACTACTATATACCATTACATCATATCATTGTATCACAGAAATATTCATCCATCAGTTAATTATTTTTTCTGTTTACAATATTTGGCTAATGGGAACAGTGTGCCTCTTAAATTTCCTTTTCAGCCATAAGACATGATGAACTAATACCTCCTCTAACAACTTGGATGGAACTGGAGACCATTCTCCTACGTGAATTATCTCAAGAATGGAAAAAAGAAACACTAGCTGTGTTCACTGTTAAATTGGAACTAATAGATGAACACTCATGTGCACATATGGAAGTAAACCTCACTGGAAATCAAGCCCACGGGAGTATGGAGAGGAGGAGGGGGAGATCACACCTACTGGGTACTGTGCACACTATCCAGGTGACGGGCACATTTACAACCATGAATCGGGCTGTACAAAAGCAGTTCATGTAGACGAAACATTTGTACCTGCATAAAAGTCTGAAAATAAATTTTATGTAAGTATTAGAAGATTATACACACACGCAAATGCACAACCACACACACGCACATACACAGACACATGAGTACTCCAAGTTAAGCTATTATGTATTAATTAGTAGCTGTCCTCTGCAAGAGGAGGAATGCATGTTTCTTAACAATATATAATTTAACAAATACTTAAAAATAGCTCTAGCTCTTCTAAATTATTCTTTCTTTTTTTGGAGACAGAGTTTCACTATGTCCACCTCGGTAGAATGCTGTGGTGTCACAGCTCACAGCAACCTCAAACTCTTGGGCTCAAGCGATTCTCTTGCCTCAGCCTCCCTAGTAGGTGGGAGTACAGCCACCTGCCACAACACCTGGCTATTTTTGTTTTGTTTTGTTTTGTTTAGCAGGCCCTGGGCCAGATTTGAACTGACCAGCCCCGGTGCATGTGGCTGACACCCTAACCACTGAGCTCCAGGTGCCGAGCTTAAATTATTCTTTTATTGCCATGCATGTGTAAGAACAATTTATGTACTTCAGGATTATAAGTCCCTCCCTCCCGAATAAAATGATAAAGAAACATTTAAAATCATTAAGGGTACCATAAAAATACGTTATTAAAAGTAACTCCTGGCTTGGCACCTGTAGCTCAGTGGTTAGGGTGCTGACCACATGCACCGGGGCTGGCAGGTTCGATCCCAGCCCGGGCCTGCTAAACAAACAAACAAAAAAATAGCTGGGTCTTGTGGCAATGTCTGTAGTCCCAGCTACTTGGGAGGCTGAGGCAAGAGAATGTCTTGAGCCCAAGAGTTTGAGGTTGCTGTGAGCTGTGACGCCAGGGCAATCTACCCAGGGCAACATAGTGAGACTCTGTCTCAAAAAATATAAAAAGTAACTCCTGGTAATATTAAATATTCAAAACATGTAATATAATAGAAAAATAACTTAATAGAAAACATTGATATTTGGTTTTTTATTCGAAGCTATTGGCAAGGAAGACAGCACTGGTGTTTCCTTCATCTACTCACGTATCTTTGGAACACACAGAGCAAAAACTGATATCTATCTTAAGTATGCATTGAACATAAATTGTTAAATATTTACCAGCCAAGGAAAGAATTCTCCTTCAATCTTCCCACACTGCTACTTTACACATTATATTCCCTTGATATAGTGTAATTGTTTAATGGTTAAAACTGAAAGCTATTTTCCTTAAAGACTCTAAACACTACATGAAATAAACGAAACCATCAATTGTACATTTTTGAAGTTATGAGGTATGACGAAGAGATCATGAAATTATAATATAGGAAATATATAGTTGTGATTCATCTTTCATATGGAAGTGTGAGTGATTATAAATTGGTTTCATAGTAGTGCTGAGTACACTGGATATCTTTTTCCATTCCTGAGATAATTTACTAAGAAGAATATTTTCCAGCTCCATCCATGGAAACATATGAGAGGTAAAGTCTCCATCTTTTTTTAATGCTGCATAGTATTCCTTGGTATATATATATATATATATATACCACAACTTACTAATCCATTCATGGGTCGATGGAAACTTCATGATCTATGTGAATATGACTTAATAAAAAAAAGTTTTAAAAAAAGAAATATGTAGGATGTCAGAGCAGAAAAAGAAACATACATTGTCAACATAAGGAATGAAAAAAGGGATTCCATTATATCTCCCTAAATAATAGACATTCTTTCTTTTGAACTTTATGTAACAGTATAACCATGTACACATTCTTTTTATAGCCTTCCATTTACTTACCACCATGTTTGAAAATTGAATGCCATGGCTGGTCATTTTCATTTATACACTTCACTACCTTTTTGTTTTGCTTTGTTTTGTTTTTTGCACTACCTTATAATTAATACTCTCTCAGGTATATTGACCACATTGCCTTTATTTTTATTTTTTTGACAGATGGAGTTTTGTATTTCATAGTTTTGGCTAATGGGAACAGTTCCCATCAGGTCGGTGAGGGAACCCCGGCATATATGGACATACTTTCTCTGAGGTATGTGTTTAAGGCCCGTAGCTGTGTTTCTCCTCTATTTAACCAGATAATTCCAATCTTCTCTCATAATTGATCAAACCAATTTGCACTCCTACTAGTAATGTACTAAACTTCTACATGCTTCATCTCCTCACCAAAATTGATGTTGCTATTTATTTCTTTTCCCTCCATTGTGCTCTGATTTTAGTATTACAGTTTATTGACACTGCACCACAACAAGGAGGCAGAAGTTATCATAAACTTTGAATAAAAGGAAACCTAGGTGTGCACCGGGACTCTCACTGAGATGGGCTGCCTCTGGCTCATACTCACTTATATATGACAATCTGCCTACAACTTCCAAACTTTACATTGGCCAGGAAGGGACCATTTACATCAAAGTAATCAGCAAATGCTATATATCAGGGATTTTTTTCAATGATTTCCCACCCCCCCACCAGAGAGCTGGTTTAGCGCATACCACAAAGCTGGCCCTTCAAGCATTGGGGTGCAGATTCCAAGTGATGATATTTCAGGACAGAGTACACAGCTAGCATTAGATGAAAGTGAAGGGAATGGTCAAGTCCAGATGGGGTGGTAGGGCATCAATTTGGACCAATCTTATGAAGCTTGGTATCTGATTTGTGTTTATTTATTTGGTTATTTAATCTAAATTTATATTCAGAGCAGAAGAGATAGACAATCAATTGAACCTATCAGGGAAGGGTTTGTTAGAAATAAAGAAAAATGTGTTAGATAACAATGGAGCAGAGCATGAGGGGCAAACCTACTCTGGAGGATGTGCTCTCATGTCACAGCAGAAGGGAGGAGGGACGCTCAAGGGAAGTCAGTGAAGGGAGGGAGGGAAACACCACAGTCTGGTGGGGGCAGACGCACAGACCTTGTGTGTCTCCTCCCCCTGATGTTCTAAGCAGAGAATTTTCCAATTTCTGCCCCAGACATTCTCCAGAACCTCCTGGGACCTTCAGGTTTTTTTCTAAGTCTCTCCCAATCTGGATGCTACACTGCTGTCTCTGGAGTTACCCCTTGGTGGCATCTTGAGACCTTCTCTGGCTGTGCCATTCCTGAAACAGCAGAATTCCAAGGGCCACCAGGATCAAGCCAGCCATGCCCATGTGAATGACATTCTCCACGGTGTGATCCTGGGGGTGTGGGACTGGGGGTTGAGGACAAGAGGTCAGACCAAAGTCACCAGGGTCCTAGGATGTTCCCCCAGGACACCATCCTTCCTTGACAGGGCGTGACCCTCTGTGCCCAGCCCCTAACTGACAGTGTCTCTTGACTCACCTGTTTCAGGGTCTGACTTGTTCTGTGAGAGGCTGGTGGTCTCAGCTGCTCCTGAGCATCAGATAAAGTGGCGTGGGATGAGGAAACCTGAGCTGACACCATCTGGGTTATAGTTTCTTATATCACTCACTTCCCATGACATAACTTTGTAGATCCTTAATGAACCCTTTCTCTGCTGCGTCGGAGCCTCCTCTGGTCCCATTGCTGGAACCTCCCAATCCTCACCTGTGAATGCAGGTAAGTGGGCCAAAAACACACCTAGGTGCATACCAGTGAGCACGTCTAGTGAGATGGATGGAAGTTTAAGCAGCAGACTGTATATACTATGGGTTGAGTGTGTCCTTTGCAAATCTATATTTAAACTTAATACCAGTGCAACAGCATTAGCAGTTGGGGCCTTAGGAGGTGACTGTGTCCTGCCTATAAAAGGGATGAGGGCCCCTATAAAAGGGCTGGAGGGAAGCGGCCAGGCTGCCTTCCTGCCTTTCTGTCCCTTCAGCTATGAGGACACAGAATTAGTCCCCTGTGGAGGATACAGAATTCAAGGTGCCACCCTGGAAGTAGTGACCAGGTCCTCACCAGACAATGAAACCGCTGGTGTTTTAATCTTGGATGTCCTCACCTCTAGAACTGGGAGAAGTAAGTTCCTATTGTTTATCAGTGATCCTGGCTTCACATATTTTGCTATAGCCTCAAGCACAGAATAAGACTGTGTGTACAGACACACATCCATGCTAAATGTATCACACAGATAATGCTGTATGTCTGCAGATGTAGACGTGTGCGCATATATAAAGAGGGAGACAGACACAGAGACACAGAGAGACCAACAGGAGGGAAGGAAGCAGGTCCACCCCAAACACTATCATAGCGAACATCCCTTGTGGAGATGGTGTTTAAGCTGGTCCCTGAGGGAGGAGCAGAGCCCAGAGAGGAGCCAGGTGAAGACTTCTCTCTCCTGCTCTCACTGTCCCTTTCCTTTCTGTGTCTCTGTCCTGAGTCCCAGACTCCTCACCCCACCCCATCGTCCCCTCAGGGATCAGCTGGGGACCTGTCTCAGGCCCTGAGCCACCCATGAGCAAGGATGGGCCCTTCTTACCTGTGACTGGAAACTCCAGGGGATCACTTGATTCTGACCACACCTGGGGACTGTTCCCATGAAATCCATAGCATCTGAATGTCCATCTGTGCCCGGGGGTAATGGGGACCCCAGAGAACAGGGCCTCGAACTGCCCATGCTGGTGTTCATGTGACTCAAAATGCCAGGAGACCTTGTGTTTTTCTTCCTGAGTCAGAATAAACATGTCAAATTTTTTCCATGAACTACAATGGAGGGTCACCTTCTGAGGTCTTGACAGGGCTCGGCAGGGCTGAGAGGGTGGGTTTATCATAGAGTCCTAGGAGAAAAAAAGGCAGCTGTGATAAATGGGGCTCATACCTCCAACATCACTCCCAGGACTGGGATGTGAGAGGGAGATACCTCTGAGAGTAGACCCCATTCCTTAGGGCAGAGCCTGGGGAAGGGACCCCCGGTGTGTCCTCTCACCTGTCACGACTAGCTCCAGGGGGTTACTGGGCTCTGACCAGCCAGTAGGGCTCTGATAGAAACAGTGATACCGCCCTGCATAGTGCTCTGTCACGAAGGAGAGGGGAAACATGACCTTGTTTCCAGGCTACAGTGGGCTCTGTCTGACCCAGAAAACTGAGCTTCCTTCTTCCACCAGATCATACTGCCTGGCATCCAGAGTTCCCAGACACCAGATGGTCACAGATCTCCCCCAGGGGATCACATTGTCTGGCTCAGCCCATAGGGTGGGTTTGGGGAGGGTCCCTGGAAGGAAATCAGAGACTTGATCCCAAGTCATCCCCACCCCTCAGACCCAGGACCCTCCTGATGTCTCCCTCAGTCAGCTCAGAGCTGCTGTTCCTTGTCCCCAGCTTCCTAGGTGTGTCCCGTTGTCCCTAGTGAGGAGGAGGGATATGGGACATCTGGGGACAGACTCACCTTCCTGCACAAAGGTCCTGGAGCCCGGACTCAGTCCTGGAAGAGAGTTCCCTGTGAGATATTGTGCCCTGAGGGCTGAGCATATCCCCTTCTCCCCTGGGGCATCCTGAGCCCTTGGGGTCTCCTGATAGAACAGGGCCTGGCTGTGGGGTTGGTGGGTCCTTCCCAGACCAGGGTCTTTCCTGGTCATCCTCACATCTCACCGAGGTAGAGCAGTGCTGTGAGGGTGGGGATCATAATGTCTCCTCCCACTGGTCCCAGTTGTGCAGATGGAGGAGACCACAGTGCCCTCAGGACAGACACACAGTGTGGCTATTTGGATACTGGAGCCTTCTTGATATAGGGCTGTCCATCAGCACCTCCACAGGAAGGAGAACTTCCCCCATCCCAAGGAGCCTGGTTTTCATTTCCCCAGGGTGGAGGCTGTGGTGAGCACCAGGCTCTCTTCTGCAAACAGAAATGTGGTCTTCTTGACACCAAGCCACTATCTGTCTCATCTGTCCTTTTCAAGACCCAGCAACAAAGAGACCCAGTATGTCCTGTGTTGGCCGTTCCCAGGAGAGGGTGAGAAAGGCCCCTCTTCCTCTCAGAGCCTCCCTGTCATCCTTTCCCTCCTTCAGCCAGTCTTTTAGCACAGCATGGTGGGGTCCTCACCAAGGCCAGTTATCCCTCCTGCCCTGGAGATGCTTCACAGAAAGGGCAGGTCTGTGTGTCAGACCAGCAGAGACCCGTGAACATGTGACAGTGAAGCTCAAAGTGAGCTGCTGTGTGGCCAGGAGCACAAAGGGGACACAGAGGAAATAAGGGAAGGACACATGCCTCTACTTGTCCTGGAGTGTGGACACATGCCTCTACTTGTCCTGGAGTGTTTCTTTCTACCAAACAGTCCCCTATGTGGAACTTTCCAATTCTTTGTAGCAGCAGCCTCTGCCCTCATCTTCCTGGATAAAGTCTTTGACTCATTTCTGTCTCCTCGTTGCCCTTGTTTCCTTTCTTAGAACTCACCTCCTAATCCTATGGTCCTTCCTTCTAGCTTTAGGTGCAGTAAGTGGGTTAGCCCAACAATTTAGAGGGAAATGCTGATCTCCATTTAAATATCTATCAACTGTCACTGTCATGGGCCCTTGAGCATCATTATCCCTCCCTCAGGTATACACATGCCCAGATGCACACATATGTGAGGACTCAGCGTCCAGCCACAATGTGATCAGAATCTGTCTCTCTAAAGGAAGAGGATGGGTGAATCTTTTTCATAGAGATATACTTTTGCCAATTCTATTAACATAGTACTGGGAGTCCTTGTCAGGGCAATTAGGCAGGAAAAAAATAGGTTAAAAAAGCATTCAGGAAGATTCACAACCAGTAGAAGTTGGAGATGGAATCCTAGTCCACTTTCCAATGTCACTCCCTTCTTAAAATTGATATCTAGAAGATGGCAGCCGAGTAACAGCTTCCTTGCATCTGGACACCGTGAGTCTGAGGAGATAGGACTCCAGGCATCTCTGGCTGCTGGGATCTGCCTATCATCACCCCTGAGAGGATACAGGGAGTCAGCGAGAGACTTCTGGACACCAACAGGAGGACTAAAACAGTGGAAAACCGGCAAGTGGTTGTGTGTGTTCAATCTCTCTAAACCCGCCCGCAACTTCCACAGGCACGAGAACTTAAAGAGCAAGAGGAAGTGAAAGGAAAATTAGGGTAAGGAAACAGATAAAAGAAATCACTCATGAGGAAGAATCAGCAGAAAACTCCAGGTAACATGAAGAACCAGTCCAGAACAACCCTGCCAAGGGACCATGAGGTAGCTACTGCAGAGGATTCCACCTATACAGAAATGTTAGGAATGACAGAAAGGGAATTTAGAATACACATGTTGAAAACAATGAAAGAAATGATGGAAACAATGAAGGAAACTGCTAATAAAGTGGAAAATAACCAAAAGGAAATCCAGAAACAGAATCAAATAAGAGATGAACGATATGAAGAATATAAAAAGGACATAGCAGAGCTGAAGGAACTGAAACAGTCAATCAGGCAACTTAAAGATGCAATGGAAAGTATCAGCAACAGGTTAGACCATGCAGAAGAAAGAATTTCAGAGGTAGAAGACAAAGTTTTAACTCAGATATAAAAGAGGCAGAAAAGAAGAGAGAGAAAGCAGAACGTTCACTGTCAGAATTATGGGACTTTATGAAGCGTTCCAACATACAAGTTATAGGAATTCCAGAAGGGGAAGAAGAATGCCCCAGAGGAATGGAAGCCATACTAGAGAATATTATAAAAGAAAATTTCCCAAATATCACCAAAGATTCTGACACACTGCTTTCAGAGGGATATCGGACCCCAAGTCACCTCAACTCTAACCAAGCTTCTCCAAGACACATTGTGATGAACCTGTCCAAAGTCAAGACAAAAGAAAAGATTCTGCAAGCTGCCAGGAGTAAGCGCCAGTTGACCTACAGGGGCAAATCCATCAGAGTGACCGCAGACTTCTCTAATGAAACTTTCCAAGCAAGAAGACAATGGTCATCTACCTTTAATCTACTTAAACAGAACAATTTTCAGCCCAGAATTCTGTACCCTGCTAAGCTAAGCTTCAAAATTGACGGAGAAATCAAATCATTTACGGATATACAAACATTGAGGAAATTCGCCACAACAAGACCAGCTCTACAGGAAATACTTCAACCTGTTCTGCACACTGACCACCACAATGGATCAGCAGCAAAGTAAGAACTCAGAAATTAAAGGACAGAACCTAACCTCCACACTGATGCAAAAGATAAAACTAAGCAATGGATTCTCACAAAATAAGATGAAAAGAATACTACCACACTTATCAATTATCTCAATAAATGTTAATGGCTTGAATTCCCCACTGAAGAGACATAGATTGGTTGACTGGATTAAAAAACACAAGCCATCCATTTGCTGTCTGCAAGAAACACACCTGGCTTCAAAAGACAAAGTAAAGCTCTGAGTCAAGGGTTGGAAGACAATTTTTCAGGCAAATGGAATTCAGAAGAAAAGAGGAGTTGCAATCTTATTTTCAGATACATGTGGATTTAAAGCAACTAAAGTCAAAAAAGACAAAGATGGTCACTTTATATTGGTCAAGGGAAAAATTCAACAAGAAGACATTTCAATTCTAAATATTTATGCACCCAATTTAAATGCTCCCAGATTCTTGAAACAGACCTTACTCAGTCTGAGCAATATGATATCTGATAATACCATAATAACAGGGGACCTTAACACTCCTCTTACAGACCTGGACAGATCCTCTAAACAGAAATTAAACAAGGATATAAGAGACTTAAATGAGACCCTAGAACAACTGTGCTTGATAGACGCATATAGAACTCTCCATCCCAAAAATAAAGAATATACATTCTTCTCATCACTCCATGGAACATTCTCCAAAATTGATCATATCCTGGGACACAAAACAAATATCAACAGAATCAAAAGAATTGAAATTTTACCTTGTATCTTCTCAGACCATAAGGCACTAAAGGTGGAACTCAACTCTAACAAAAATGCTCGACCCCACCCAAAGGCATGGAAATTAAACAATCTTCTGTTGAATAACAGATGGGTGCAGGAAGAAATAAAACAGGAAATCATTAACTTCCTTGAGCATAACAACAATGAAGACACAAGCTACCAAAACCTGTGGGATACTGCAAAAGCAGTTTTGAGAGGAAAATTCATTGCTTTAGATGAATTCGAAAAACAGAAAGAGAGCACATCAACAATCTCACAAGAGATCTTATGGAATTGGAAAAAGAAGAACAAAAATATCCAAAATCAAATCAGAGATCAATGAAATTGAAAACAAAAGAATCATTCAGAAAATTAATGACACAAGGAGTCGGTTTTTTGAAAAAATAAATAAAATAGATAAACCATTGGCGAGACTAACGAGGAACAGAAAAGTAAAATCTCTAGTAACCTCAATCAGAAATGATAAAGGGGAAATAACAACTGATCCCACAGAGACACAAGAGATCATCTCTGAATACTACCAGAAACTCTATGCCCAGAAATTTGACAATGTGAAAGAAATGGATCAATATTTGGAATCACACCCTCTCCCTAGGCTCAGCCAGGAAGAAATAGAGCTCCTGAACAGACCAATTTCAAGCACTGAGATCAAAGAAACAATAAAAAATCTTCCAACCAAAAAATGCCCTGGTCCAGATGGCTTCACACCAGAATTCTATCAAACCTTCAAGGAAGAGCGTATTCCTGTACTGCAGAAATTACTCCAAAAAATTGAGGAAGAAGGAATCTTCCCCAACACATTCTATGAAGCAAACATCACCCTGATACCAAAACCAGGAAAAGACCCAAACAAAAAGGAGAATTTCAGACCAGTCTCACTCATGAACATAGACACAAAAATTCTCAACAAAATCCTAGCCAATAGATTACAGCTTATCATCAAAAAAGTCATTCATCATGATCAAGTAGGCTTCATCCCAGGGATGCAAGGCTGGTTTAACATACACAAGTCTATAAACGTTATCCACCATATTAACAGAGGCAAAAATAAAGATCACATGATCCTCTCAATAGATGCAGAAAAAGCATTTGATAAAATCCAGCATCCTTTTCTAATGAGAACACTGAAGAGTATAGGCATAGGTGGCACATTTCTAAAACTGATTGAAGCTACCTATGACAAACCCACAGCCAATATTTTACTGAATGGAGTAAAACTGAAAGCTTTTCCTCTTAGAACTGGAACCAGACAAGGTTGTCCTCTGTCACCGTTAGTATTCAACGTAGTGCTGGAAGTTCTAGCCAATACAATTAGGCAAGACAAGGAAATAAAGGGAATCCAAATGGGAGCAGAGGAGGTCAAACTCTCCCTCTTTGCTGACGACATGATCTTATACTTAGAGAACCCCAAAGACTCAACCACAAGACTCCTAGAAGTCATCAAAAAATACAGTAATGTTTCAGGATATAAAATCAATGTCCACAAGTCAGTAGCCTTTGTGTACACCAATGACAGTCAAGATGAGAAGCTAATTAAGGACACAACTCCCTTCACCATAGTTTCAAAGAAAATGAAATACCTAGGAATATACGTAACGAAGGAGGTGAAGGACCTCTATAAAGAAAATTATGAAATCCTCAGAAAGGAAATAGCAGAGGGTATTAATAAATGGAAGAACATACCATGCTCATGGATGGGAAGAATCAACATTGTTAAAATGTCTATACTTCCCAAAGCAATCTACCTATTCAATGCCATTCCTATCAAAATACCAACATCGTACTTTCAAGATTTGGAAAAAATGATTCTGTGTTTTGTATGGAACCGGAAAAAACCCCGTATAGCTAAGGCAGTTCTCTGTAACAAAAATAAAGCTGGGGGCATCAGCATACCAGATTTTAGTCTGTACTACAAAGCCATAGTGCTCAAGACAGCATGGTACTGGCACAAAAACAGAGACATAGACACTTGGAATCGAATTGAAAACCAAGAAATGAAACTAACATTTTACAACCACCTAATCTTTGATAAACCAAACAAGAACCTACCTTGGGGGAAAGACTCCCTATTCAATAAATGGTGTTGGGAGAACTGGATGTCTACATGTAAAACACTGAAACTGGACCCACACCTTTCCCCACTCACAAAAATTGATTCAAGATGGATAAAGGACTTAAATTTAAGGCATGAAACAATAAAAATCCTCCAAGAAAGCATAGGAAAAACACTGGAAGATATTGGCCTGGGGAAAGAGTTCATGAAGAAGACTGCCATGGCAATTGCAACAACAACAAAAATAAACAAATGGGACTTCATTAAACTGAAATGCTTCTGTACAGCTAAGGAGACAATAACCAAAGCAAAGGGACAACCTACACAATGGGAAAGGATATTTGCATATTTTCAATCAGACAAAAGCTTGATAACTAGGATCTATGGAGAACTCAAATTAATCCACATGAAAAAAGCCAACAATCCCATATATCAATGGGCAAGAGACAGGAATAGAACTTTCTCTAAAGATGACAGACGAATGGCTAACAAACACATGAAAAAATGTTCATCATCTCTATATATTAGAGAAATGCAAATCAAAACAACCCTGAGATATCATCTAACCCCAGTGAGAATGGCTTACATCACAAAATCTCAAAACTGCAGATGCTGGCGTGGATGTGGAGAGAAGGGAACACTTTTACACTGCTGGTGGGACTGCAAACTAGTACAACCTTTCTGGAAGGAAGTATGGAGAAACCTCAAAGCACCCAAGCTAGACCTCCCATTTGATCCTGCAATCCCATTACTGGGCATCTACCCAGAAGGAAAAAAATCCTTTTATCATAAGGACACTTGTACTAGACTGTTTATTGCAGCTCAATTTACAATCGCCAAAATGTGGAAACAGCCTAAATGCCCACGAACCCAGGAATGGATTAACAAGCTGTGGTATATGTATACCATGGAATACTATTCAGCCATTAAAAAAAATGGAGACTTTACATCCTTCGTATTAACCTGGATGGAAGTGGAAGACATTATTCTTAGTGAAGCATCACAAGAATGGAGAAGCATGAATCCTATGTACTCAATTTTGATATGAGGACAATTAATGACAATTATGGTTATGGGGGGGAAGCAGAAAGAGGGAAGGCGGGAGGGGCGTGGGGCCTTGGTGTGTGTCACACTTTATGGGGGCAAGACATGATTGCAAGAGGGACTTTACCTAACAATTGCAATCAGTGTAACCTGGCTTATTGTACCCTCAATTAATCCCCAACAATAAAAAAAAAATAATAATAATAATAAAAGCATCCAAATTGGAGAAGCAGAAGTGATATTGTCTCTGCTTGCTAGCAACATGATTTTCTATACAGAAACTCTAATGACTCAAGCAAAACAACTGTTAGAACTAACCAACATAGTAAAGTTGCAGGATACAAAATTAACATAGAAAAAATCAGTAGCATTTCTATACACCAACAAGGAAGTTTCCAAAAAGAAATCATGACAAAAATTACCTTTTATTTTTTTATTTTCTTTTCAGAAGCAAACAGCTTATTATTCTTCCCATTTTTTTTTTTTTTACTAAATCATAGCTGTGTACATTACTGCAATCATGGGGTACAATGTGCTGGTCTTACATACCATTTGAAATATTTTCTTTTTTTTTTAATTTTTTTTTTTTTTTTTGTAGAGACAGAGTCTCACTTTACTGCCCTTGGTAGAGTGCCATGACGTCACATGGCTCACAGCAACCTCCAAGCTTTTGGGCTTACACGATTCTCTTGCCTCAGCCTCCCGAGCAGCTGGGACTACAGGTGCCCACCACAACGCCCGGCTATTTTTTGGTTGCATTTTGGCCGAGGCTGGGTTTGAACCCGCTACCCTTGGTATATGGGGCCGGCACCCTACTCACAGAGCCACAGGCGACCATTTGAAATATTTTCATCACACTGGTTAACATCGCCTTCACTGCATTTTCTTATACATGGGAGAAAATGTAACCAAGAAGTTTAAAGATCTCCATGCTGAAATCTATAAAACATTGATGAATGAAGTTAAAGAATATAGAAATAAATGGAAAGATGTCCCTGGTTCATGAATTGGAAGAATGAACATTGTAAAAATGTCTATACTTGCTAAAGCAATTTATGTACTCAATACAATCCTTATCAAAATTCTAAAGACATTTTTCACTGAAGTAGAAAAGAAGTCCTAAGATTTGAATGAAACTACGGAAGACCCTCAATAGCCAAAGTAACCTTGAGCAAAAAAACAAAGCTGTAGGCATCAACAACCTGTTCTCAAAATTCCCTGCAAAGAAATAGCAATCAAGACAGCATGGAACTGATACAAAAAACAGGCAACAGTCAACAGAGTAGGAAAAGGAGGAAAGAAATAAACCCAAATATTTAAGGTCAATTGATTTTAACATTTCCACACAATGAGAAATTTTTTAGATATGATTCTTAAAACACAAGTGACTAAAGCAAAAATGGACAAGTGGAATGGCATAAAACTAAAAGGTTTCTGCACAAAAAGGGAAACAACAGAATGAAAAGACAATCTATAGACAAGGAGAAAATATTTGGAAATCATTTATCTGAGAAGGGGATTATGTTCTAAATGTATAAGGGACTCAAACAAATCAACAAGAAGAGAACAAATAACCTCTCTGAAAAAATGGGCAAAGGAACTGAATAGACATTTCTCCAAAGAAGGCATACAAATGGTCAACAGGTCTATGAACAAATACACAGACAAAAAGCTTTGTCTCTGTCTATTGAGATGTTTTTAAAATTTATTTATTTACTTATTTATTTTTATTGTTGGGGAATCAAAGAGCCAGGTTACACTGCTTGCATTTGCTGAGTGAAGTCCCTCTGATAATAGTGTCCTGTCTCCAAGAGGTGTGTCACACACAATGGCCCCACACCCCCCTCCCTCCTTCTCTGTCTCCACTCCCCTGTTCCCTCTCCCCTCACTATGTACTAGCATCAATTGTCCTGATATCAGAATTGAGTACATTGGATTCTTGCTTCTCCATTCTTGTGATGCTTTACTAAGAATAATGTGTTTCAATTCCATCCAAATTAATACAGAAGATGTAAAGTCACTATCCTTTTTAAAATTTAATTAATTAATTAATTAATTTTTGAGACAGAGTCTTACTTTGTCATCCTCAGTAGAGTGCCATGGCATCATAGCTCACAGCAACCTCAAACTCCTAGGCTCAAGCAATTCTCTTGCATTAGCCTCCCAAGTAACTGTGACTACAGGTGCCCACCACAACGCCCAGCTGTTTTTACAGATGAAGTCTGGCTGTGGCTCAGGCTGGTCTCAAACAAATGAACTCAGGCAATCCACCCGCCTTGGCCTTCCAAGTGCTAGGATTACAGGTTAAGTCACTGAGCCCTGCCACCATCCTTTTTAGTGGCTGAGTAGTATTCGATGGTATACATATACCATGGTTTATTAATCCATTCCTGGAGCATTTAGGTTGTTTCCACAATTTGACAATTGTAAATTAAGCTGCAATAAACAGTCTAGGGTAAATGTCCTTATAATAGAATAATTTTTTTTCTTTTTTGTAGATGTGCAGTAATGGGATTGCAGGATCAAATGGGGGGGTCTAGTTTGAGTTCTTTGAGGATTCTCCATACTTCCTTCCAAAAGGATTTTATTAGCTTGCAGTCCCACCAGCAGTGCAAAAGTGTTCCTTTCTCTCATAACCACGACAGCATCTGCAGCTTTGAGTCTTTGTGATGTGGGCCATTCTCACTGGGGTTAGGTGATATCTCAGGGTGATTTTAATTTGCATTTCTCTGATAATTAAAAATAATGAGCATTTTTTCATATGCTTGTTAGCCATTCATCTGTCTTCTTTTTTTTTTTTAAGTAGATTAAAGGTAGATGACCATTGCCTTCTTGCTTGGAAAGTTTCATTAGAGAAGTCTGCAGTCACTCTGATGGATTTGCCCCTGTAGGTCAACTGGCGCTTACTCCTGGCAGCTTGCAGAATCTTTTCTTTTGTCTTGACTTTGGACAGGTTCATCACAATGTGTCTTGGAGAAGCTCGGTTAGAGTTGAGGTGACCTGGGGTCCGATAGCCCTCTGAAAGCATTGTGTCAGAATCTTTGGTGATATTTGGGAAATTTTCTTTTATAATATTCTCTAGTATGGCTTCCATTCCTCTGGGGCATTCTTCTTCCCCTTCTGGAATTCCTATAACTCGTATGTTGGAGTGCTTCATAAAGTCCCATAATTCTGACAGGGAACGTTCTGCTTTCTCTCTCTTCTTTTCTGCCTCTTTTACTATCTGAGTTACCTCAAAAACTTTGTCTTCTACTGAAATTCTTTCTTCTACATGGTCTAACTTGTTGCTGATACTTTCCATTGCATCTTTAAGTTCCCTAATTGACTGTTTCAGTTCCTTCAGCTCTGCTATATCCTTTTTATATTCTTCATATCATTCATCTCTTATTTGATTCTGTTCTTGAATTTCCTTTTGGTTATTTTCCACTTTATTAGCAGTTTCCTTCATTGTTCCCATCATTTCTTTCATTGTTTTCAACATGTGTATTCTAAATTCCCTTTCTGTCATTCCTAACATTTCTGTACAGGTGGAATCCTCTGCAGTAGCTACCTCATGGTCCCTTGGCAGGGTTGTTCTGGACTGGTTCTTCATGTTGCCTGGAGTTTTCTGCTGATTCTTCCTCATGAGTGATTTCTTTTATCTGTTTCCTTGCCCTAATTTTCCTTTCACTTCCTCTTGCTCTTTAAGTTCTCGTGCCTGTGGAAGTTGCGGGCGGGTTTAGACGGATTGAACACATGCGACCACTTGCCGGTTTTCCACTGTTTTAGTCCTCCTCTTGGGGTCCAGAAGTCTCTCGCTGACTCCCTGTATCCTCTCAGGGGTGATTATAGGCAGATCCCAGCAGCCAGAGATGCCTGGAGTCCTATATCCCCAGACTCACGGTGCCCAGATGCAAGGAAACTGTTACTCGGCTGCCATCTTGCTCCTCATCTGTCTTCTTTAGAGAAGGTTCTATACATCTCCCTTGCCCACTGATATAAGGGATTGTTGGCTCTTTTTTTTTGTTGCTTAATTTGAGTTCTCTGTAGATTCTAGTTATCAAGCTTTTGTCTGATTCATAATATGCAAATATCTTTTCCCCTTCTGAAGGTTGTCTACTTGCTTTGATTGTTGTCAGCTTAGTTGTACAGAAGATTTTCAGTTTAATTAAGTCCTATTTACTTATTTTTGTTGACGTTGCAATTGCCATTGGAATCTTCTTCATAAAGCCTTTCCCCAGGCCAATGCCTTCAATTGTTTTCCCCACATTTTCTTTGAGGATTTTTGTTGATTCATGCCTTAGATTTATATATTTTATCCATCTTGAATCAATTTTAATGAGTGGAGAAAGGTGTGGATCCACTGTCAGTCTTTTATGCATGGTTACCCAGTTCTCCCAGCACCACTTTTTGAATAGAGATTTTTTCCCCCAGCGAGTTTGGTTTGGTTTATCAAAGATCAGGTGGTAAGATATTAGTTGCATCACATGGTTTTCTATTCAATTCCAGATGTCTATGTCTCTATTTTTGTGTCAATACCATGCTGTTTTGACCACTATGGCCTTGTAGTACATACAGCCTAAAATTGGTAGGCTAATGCCCTGGCCTTGTTTTTATTAAGCTAGGAATTGCCTTAGCTATACAAGGTTTTTTTCTGGTGCCATATAAAATGAAGCATTATTTTTTCCAAATCTTGAAAGCATTATGTTGGTATTTTAATGGGGATAGCATTGAATCTGTAGATTGCTTTTGGAAGTACAGACATTTTAACAATGTTGATTCTTCCCAGGCGTGAGCATGGTATGTTCTTCCATTTGTTAGTATCTTATGCTATTTCTTTTCTTAGGGTTTCATGGTTTTCTTTATAGAGGTCCTTCACTTCTTTTGTTAGGTCTATTCCTAGGTATTTCATTTTTTTGAAGCTACTGTGAAGGGAATCCTACCCTTGATTAGCTTTTGAACTTGGCTGTTTTCCCCCAGTTATCTTTTCCACTGTTCAATTCTGATACCGCAGCATGAAAACAGACGCAGACAGTACATGAAAGAATGAGCATGTCCATGTTCCAATAACTTCATTTACAAAACAGATGATGGGCTGAATTTTGCACATAGACCAACTCCTGAACTTGACAAACATACTTGAACAAATTAAATAATCTGATACAATAATGAAAGGGATGTTCACATTTGACATAAAACACATTAGTTTATATATAACATTTATTGGTAGACTTCATATAACATATTTAGGAGGTTAACTTTTGGCTTAGTTTATAAATCTGAGCATTATTATTTAGTTATAAGAACTTGGCTGTTATTGTATATAAAGGCTACTTATTTGTGGACATTGATTTTATATCCTGAGACATTACTGTATTTTTTGATGACTTCCAGGAGTCTTGTGGTTGAGTCTTTGGGGTTCTCTAAGTATAAAATTATATCATCATCAAAGAGGGAGAGTTTAACTTCTTCTGCACCCATTTGGATGCCCTTTATTACCTTCTTTTGCCTGATTGTATTGGCTAGAACTACCAGTGCTATGTTGAGTAGTAGTGATAGAGGACAACTCTCAGTGGAAAAGCTTTCAGTTTTACTTCATTCAGTATAGTATTAGCTGTGGGTTTGTCACAGATGGCCTCAATCAGTTTGTGTAATGTGCTACCTATGCCTATGTTCTTCAGAGTTCTAATTAGAAAAGGATGTTGAATTTTATTGAATGCTTTTCCTTTATCTAATGAGAGGATCATGTGGTCTTTGTTTTTGCTTCTGTTGATGTGGTAAATTACATGGACTTGCATATGTTAAACCAGCTTTGCATCCCTGGGATGAAACCTACTTGATCATGATGTATAACTTTTTTAATGACAAACTGTAATCTACTGGCTAGAATTTTATTGAGAATTTTTGTATCTATATTCATTAGTGAATTTGGTCTGTAGTTCTCCTAATTTTTAGTTTGGTCTTTTCCTGGTTTTGGTATCAGGTTGATGTTTGCTTCATAGAACGTGTTAAGGAAGATTCCTTTCTTCTCAATTTTTTTGGAATAGTTTATGTAGTATGGGATTAAGCTCTTCTTTGAAGGTTTGATAGAATTCTGGTGTGAAGCCATCTGGGCCAGGGCATTTTTTGTTGGAAGATTTGTTATCGTTTCTTTGAACTCAGTGCTTGAAATCAGTCTGTTCAGGAGATCTATTTCTTCTTGATTAAGTCTAGAAAGAGGGTGTATTTCCAAGTATTTATCCATTTCCTCCACATTGTCACATTTCTGAGCATAGAGTTTTGCAGTATTCAGAGATAATCTCTTGTATCTCTGTGTAATCTGTTGTTATCTTTTCTGATTGAGGTTACTAGAGATTTTACTTTTCTGTTTCTAGTTAGTCTGGCCAAAGGTTTTTCTATTTTATTTCCCTTTTCAGAAAACCAACTTTTTCTTTCATTAATTTTCTAAATTTTTTTTTTTGTTTTCAATTTCATTAATCTGATTTACTTTGGATATTTCTTTTCTTCTTCTGTGTTTAGAGTTAGATCATTCTTCTTTTTTGAATTCCACAAGATGGTTTGTGAGTGTGCTGATGCACTCTTCTGTCTTTATTTCTTTTTTAAAAAATTAAGTCATATACATATAGATCACAAATACATTTATGCATATGAGGGGTACAATGTGTTGATTTTTTAATACAATTTGGAGTGCTTACATCAAACTAATTAATATAGCTTTTGCTCATTTACTTGATTATTATGTTAAGACATTTATGTTCTGTACTTGATAGATTTGACTTGTATCCTTGCAATATGCTCCATAGGTGTGATCCCACTGTTTACCCTCCCTCTATCAAACATCCCCCTTCCTTCCCTTTGCACTCCATTTTTCTCCTTCATCCTGGGCTATAGTTGTGTTCTATAGCCTTTTGTAAGAAAGTGTGAGTAAATATAAATTGGTTTCATAGAAGTACTCAGTACATTGGATAATTTTTCCTCCATTCTTGAGATGCTTTATTTAGGAAAATATGTTCCAGGTCCCTCCATGTAAACATAAAAGAGGTAAAGTCTCCATATTTTTTAAGGCTACATAGCATTTTATGGTATACATATACCACAATTTATTAATCCATTCATGGGTTGATGGGCACTTGGGCTTCTTGCATGACTTGGCTATTACAAATTGAGCTGCAATGAATAATCTGGTACAAATATCTTTTTTGCAAAGTGATTTTTGGTCTTTTGGATATGCTCCTAGTAGAGGAATTGCAGGATCCAATGGCAGGTTTATTTTTAGATCCCTGAGTGTTCTCCAAACTTCTTTCCAAAAGGAACATATTAGCTTGCATTCCCACCAGCAGTGCAGAAGTGTTCCCTTTTCTCTGTATCCACGCCAATATCTGTAGTTTTGGGGTTTTGTTATGTGGGCTAATCTTACTGGAATTAGATACTATCTCAAAGTGGTTTTGATTTGCATTTCTCTGATGATTAAAGGTGATAAGTGTTTTTTCATATGCCTGTAGACAATACACCTGTCTTCTTCAGAGAAGCTTCTGTTCAAGTCTGTTGCCGATAGTGAATTGGGATCACTTGTTCTTTTCTTATTAATAAGTTTGAATTCTCTGTGGATTCTGGTTATCAGACTTTTGTCAGAAATGTAACCTGCAAATATCCTCTCCCATTCTGAGGGCAGTCTACTTGCTTTTACTTACTGTGTTCTTGGCAGTGCAGAAGCTTTTTAGTTTGATCAGATACTAGTAATGTATTTTGGTATTGCTTCAGTTGCCCTGGGGGTCGTCCTCATAAAATATTCTTCCAGAAATTTCTTCAAGTGTTTCCCCTGTACTCTCTGCAAGAATCTTTATAGTTTCATGTCTTAAGTTTAAGTCTTTTATCCAGTGAGAGTCAATTTTTGTTTGAGGTAAAAGGTGTTGGTTTCAATTTCAGTCTACAAGTAGCCAGCCAATTCACCCAGCACTATTTGTTAAATAGGGAGTCTTTCCCCCATCTATATTTTTGATAGGCTTATCAAAAATTAAATGATGATGAGTGTCTGAGTAAATCTCTTGGTTCTCAATTCTGTACCATACATCTACTTCTCTATTTTTGTGCCAGTACCATGCTGTTTTGATCACTATAGATTTATAGTATAGTCTGAAGCCTGGTGGCATGATTCTACCTGATTTATTTTTATACCTGAGTAATGTCTTAGCTATTCAAGGTGTTTTCTGTTTCCATATAAAATGAAGTACTAGTTTCCAGATCTTTAAAATATGCAGAGGTGCTTTAATGGGGATTCCATTAAATCTGTAGATTGCTTTGGGTAGTATGGACATTTTAACAATTTGATTCTTCCCAGCCATGAGCATGGTATGTTTTTCCATTTGTTGACATCTTCAGCTATTTCTTTTCTTAGAGTTTCATAGTTCTCTTTATAGAGATCTTTCACATCCTTTGTTAGGTACACTCCCAGATATATCATTTTCTTTGTCACTACTCTAAAGGGAATAGAGTCCTTGACTGTTTTTTCAGCTTGACTATTGTTGGTATATATAAATGTTGCTGATTTGTGAGTATTGATTTTGTAGCCTGAGACGCTATTGTATTCCTTTATCACTTCTAAGAGTTTTGTAATTGAGTCCCTGGGGTTTTCCAGGTATAAAATCATATCATCTGCAAAGAGGGAAAGTTTGATCTCCTCTGACCCTATATGCATACCCTTGCTTACCTTCTCTTGCCTGATTGTGATGGCTATGACTTCCATTACAATGTTAAAAAGCAGTGGAGACAATGGGCAACCTTGTCTGGTTCCTGATCTGAGTGGAAATGTTTTCAATTTTACTCCATTCATTATTATATTGGCTGTGGGTTTGCTGTAGATGGCCTCTATCAGTTTAAGAAATGTTCCCTCTATACCTATTTTCTTAAGTGTTCTGATCATGAAAGGATGCTGGATATTATCAAAAGCTTTTTCTACATCTATTGAGAGAATCATATGGTTTTTGTTTTTTAATTTGTTTATGTGATGAATTACATTCATCAATTTACATATATTGAACCAGCCTTGAGAGTCTGGGATAAAACCCACTTGGTCATGGTATATAATTTGTTTGCTGTGTTGCTGGATTCTGTTTGCTAGGATCTTATTGAATATTTTTGAATCAATATTCATTAGAGATATTGGTGTATAATTTTCCTTTCTTTTGGATCTTTTCCTGGTTTGGGGATCAGGATGATGTTTGCTTCATAGAATGTGTTGGGCAGTATTTCTTCTTTTTCTATGTTTTGGAAAAGATTAAGTAATATAGGTACTAGGTTCCACTTTACAGGTTTGGTAGACTTCTGATGTGAAGCCATCTGGTTCCGGAATTTTCTTTTTGGGAAGATTTTGTATAGTTGATGCTATTTCAGAACTTGATACAGGCCTGTTCAACATTTCCACTTCTTCCTGGCTAAGTCTAGGAAGGTAGCATGATTCCAAGTATTGCTCAATTTTCTTCAGATTGTCATATTTCTGAAAATAGAGTTTTTTTTTTTTTTTTTTTTGTAGAGACAGAGTCTCACTTTATGGCCCTCGGTAGAGTGCCGTGGCATCACACAGCTCACAGCAACCTCCAACTCCTGGGCTTAAGCGATTCTCTTGCCTCAGCCTCCCGAGTAGCTGGGACTACAGGCGCCTGCCACAACGCCCAGCTATTTTTTGGCCGGGGCTGGGTTTGAACCCACCACCCTTGGTATATGGGGCCAGCGCCTTACCGATTGAGCCACAGGCGCTACCTGAATAGAGTTTTTTTGTAATATTCATTAAGTTTTTTGAATTTCTGCAGTCTGTGGTTATCTCATCTCTGTCATTTATGATTGATGAAATTAGAGATTTTACTCTTTTATTTCTGGTTAGGTTAGCCAAAAGTTTATCTATTTTGTTGACCTTTTCAAAAAACCAACTTTATGATTCATTGATCTGTTGTATACTGCTTTTGCTTTCAATTTCATTTAATTCTGCTCTAATTTTGGTTATTTCTTTTCTTCTACTGGGTTTGGGGTTGGAATGTTCTTCCTTTTCCAGTTGCTTGAGATGTTCCATTAAGTTATTGATTCCCTCTCTTTCTGTTCTCTTGAGAAAGGCTTGCAATGGTATAAATTTCCCTTTTAGGACTGCCTTTGCAGTATCCCACAGGTTCTGGTAGTTCTTGTCTTCATTATCACTTTGTTCCAAAAATTTGATTATTTCTTTCTCAATCTCATCTATGACCTGTCATATCTCATTCCTGACACCACTTGCCAGGGGCCAAGACTGGCCAAGTCTCGGGCCCAGCTTAACTAGGTTCCAGATGTGGAACGCTAAGTTACCTTGCTCAGGTCTGTTAGGTGCATGAGGGCTATCTATTTTAGGTGGAGAGAGAGAGTGAGTGAGAGAGAGAATCTTAGAGATTGTAAAGCGGTCTTCTTAGAAAGATAGATCTTAGATTTTAGCAGAGCTTGGTAATCTTCAGCAGAGAGACACCGTGCTGGCATTCTGCAGGCGGAAGAGGAGACAGAGTTAGAGTAAGCAAGTGCATGATAGAATGCTCACGCTTCTGACTGCCTTCTCCTCCAGCCTAATATAAGGCTGATCTCGTGCCTCTCAATGTCACAGGTGTAGAGACTGCCAATTCACCACTGCTCTCATCTCATGCGCTCTCATTCTTGTTAGGAGAGCTAAATCCCTCTCTTCATGCCCTTTTCACTAAGGTGTTCCATTGAGCTCTATAGGTATTTCTTATAACTCTCACTCCTCTAGCCATAGTCTATATGGGCTGCTACAATCATTTAGTATAAGATTATTTAGTTTCCATGTCTTTGTGTGAATTTGCAGATTCCTGTTGCTACTGAGTTCAACTTTTATTCCATGATAGTCTGAGAAGATACAAGGAATAATTTGTATTTTTTAAAAATTTGCTGAGGTTAGCCTTGTGACCTAACATGTGATCAATTTTGGAGGATGTTCCATGTGCTGATGAGAAGAATGTGTATTCAGTTTTGTTAGGATGAAATGTTCTATAGATGTCTGTTAAATCCAATTGTTGAATGGTTAAGTTTAAGTCTAAAATTTCTTTGCTTAGTTTCATATTGGAGGATCTATCCAACACAGCCAAAGGGGTGTTAAAATCTCCAGCTATTATAGTGCTTGAGGAAATCAAGTTGCTTATGTCAGTTAGAGTCTCTCTGATAAATTGAAGGGGATTCTGGTTGGGTGCATAAATATTAATAATTGAAATCTCATCATGTTGAATGTTACCCTTACCAAATATGAAGTGACCATGACTATCCTTATCTTCCCTTACATTTCTTGCTTTAAAGCCTATTGTATCTGCGAATAAAATTGCAACACCTACTTTTTTCTGATTTCCTTTTGCCTGAATTACAGATGACCATTCCTTCACCCTGAGTCTATATTTATCTTTTAAGATAAGATGAGATTCTTGTATTGAGAAGATATCTGGCCTGAGTTTTTGTATCCAGTCAGCCAACCTGTGCCTCTTTAGAGGGCAATTTAAGCCATTCATATTAATTGAGAGTAGTTATAAACCTGGTAATATTTTGGGTGTTGAATTTTTTGAAAGTCCAGGGAACATTTTTAATCTTTTCATGACTGTGGAAGTTGAGATTTGATCAAAAATTTCTGAGTGAGTTGACTTTGGTAGTAAAGCATTGTGCTGGTCATTGTGGAGGATGGGTCTGAGAATATATTAGAGAGCTGGTTTAGTTATGGCAAATTTCTTCAGGAAGTGAAGTGAATTAAATTATTTAATTTCTCCATCATAAATGAAGCTCAGTTCAGCTGGATACAGATCCTGCATTGAAAATTGTTTTGTTTTAGGAGGTTGAAGCTAGATGACCATCCTCTTCTGGCTTGAAAAGTTTCAGCAGAGAGATCTGCAGTCATTCTAATATTCTTCCCCTTGTGGGTTATGGTTTTCATACATCTGGCTGCTTCCAGTATTTTCTTCTTCCTATTAACTTTGGCGAAGTTAATTATAATATGAGAGATGTTTTAAGTTGAGTCATCCTGGGGTTCTGAAACTGTCTGCTATCTGAATTTCAGAATCTCTTGTGATGTTTGGGAAGTTTTCCTAGATTATCTCTTGGAGTAGAGCATCTGGGCCTTTCAAAGCAACCTCATCACCTTTAGGAATTCCTATAAGGTGAATATTAGTTTTCTTGGAATTATCCCCGAGCTCTCTGAGCTGACGATCCGTTTTTGCTCTCCACTTGTCTTCCTCTTTGAGCATTTGGGAGCATTCAAAACTTTGTCTCAATGTCAGAAATCCTTTCTTCTGCCTGCTCCATTCTGTTACTGAGGGATTCTACTGTATTTCTCATATCTTGGAAGGCTGCAACTTCTTTTCTCAATGTGTCAAAATCTTTGGTGATTTTGTCTTTGAATTCATTGAATTCTTGAGACAACTTTTGGATTATTCCTAGAATTTCTAATTCCAACTTTACTTCCATTCTGTTAATCTTATTTGCCATTCAAACTGTAAACTTGATTTCTGACATCTCAGCCATTTGTTTACGTATGGGATCCTCCAGTGTGGCTGCTTTGCTGTTCCTTGGGGGATTTGATCTGCTGATTATTCATATTGCCAGAGTTTTTCCACTGATTCTGCCCCATGATTGTTTTTCACCATTTTGCTAGATGAACAGGTAAGGTGAAATTGGATTGGGTGCTTCTGGGGTTGTGGTTAACCAACCCTTTGCCAAAGAGCTATAGCTTTGCAAAGGACCTGTACATTACTACAGCCTGAGACTCTGGAGAACTGCTTAGTATGGTGGAGCTAGGTCACTCTGTGTTGTATTCAGCTGATCTCTGTCCAATCCTAGTGAATCAATAACTCTGGGTTGAAGCCTCAGCTGTGGAGAAATACAAGCAACTAAGACATCCTGCCCCCCCACAGGCATCAACTGGAAGAGGAAAATCAAACCTTCCCACTACAACAGAACCAGGGTACTACCTTGGAGGGTCCTTGGGTAATTTCTCCAGTTCAAGAGTTCCAGACAAATGGTCCCAGTCAGCACCCACTCTCTAGTGGGAAAGTTTTAAAGGTCTTCCCCACATAGATAGCGGAGGTTTACTGGCAGCTCAAGTGTGGTTCACTGTGTTGCTCCATGGAGTCTAAAAGGCCCATCCAGTAGAAGGTTGGACAAGGGGGATGATGCCTCTTTTCCCACCTGAAACTCCTTCACCACCAGTTTCTGGTAATCTCAGTCTCTGGTAACCCCACTGCCAGTCTCTGGTAACCCAGTCTCTGTGGCCCAGTTCTGTCAAATAAGCAAATGTGCCAGGGTTTTGTGCCTGGCAGAGTCAAAGCAAATTGAATGCCTCCTTTGCCTGGCCACCACCCTCTGCCACCAGCTGGCAGGGAGAGGTGAAGCCTGCCTGCCTCAGTTACTCAATGGCAACTGGGGAGTATTCCACCTGAGCTCAATCTAAACCTAAGAATATCAAGACGGCAAATGTATTTCTCCCTCAGCCACTGCACCTTTGCCCCTGCTACTCTGTTGGTAATCTTCAGCAGAGAGACACCTCTGGTATCCCTATAGGGAGAGGCCTGGTGCTCTCTGGAAGTCCACAGAATTGGGGAGGTGACTCTCCAAAATTAGATCCTAGTGGGATTGCTCTATTTATGCTGATGCTGGGTGGGAGGTGTCTCCACTTGGGTTCCCACACCTCAGCAGCTCCCAAGTCTCCACTCATCATGCAGAGACCCAAGCCTCTGCTTCCTGCTGAGTTGCACTTTCTCAGAGCCAGGCCAGACAACTTCCCCTCTGTGCCTATCTGCACTGGTACTGGATTCACAGGTACAGCATAGCTGCACTGCTGCCATCCATGCAATGCCCAGTCCTAGCCAAGAAATGCAGACATTCTGGTCTCTGCCAGGGTTGGACTTCTAGACCACTAGGCCTGGGGGTAAAAGTGGACTGGAAGTTCAAGGTGGCAGGAAAAGTATTTGTTCAAACTTCCTGCCAGACAAGAGAATTCCCAGACTCACAGTGGGACTCTCTGGAGAAGGAGTCCCAGCTTCCAGCAAGTCACTCCATTAGGGTGAGAGAAGAGATCCTCAGTTCACCATTCACTAGTAGAGATTTCACAGCAAGCAAGCAACTTTCTTCAGTGAAGGGACAGACATATGTCCTCTTTGGGATGAGTTCTGTACCTGAAATCTGTTTCCTTGTAGTCGCAGCTTGCCTCAGCAGAGAAAATATGCAATTATCTATCTCTTCTCTCAGTTCAGCTGCCACTGTTCAGCTTTGTTGGGTTCTTTCTGGCTGTTATCTCTCCCTCTTGTTTGGAGCTTCTGTTGAAAGCTGGCTCCAGTGAGCCATCACCCCCCACTCCTCCTTATTCTTGTTGAATGTAAAAATTGGAGGTAGGGAAAATAGCCAACCCAAGGATTTAGCAAAATGCAAGACACATTGAAACAAAACAAACAAATACACAAACAAAAAAACAACCAGACACACAAGCACACAGATGCACAAGCAGACAATCAGAAACAAATAAACAAAGAAAATCCAAGAAAGAGGGAAAATAACCTCAAATAGCCTAATGCAAGCACTCTCAGCAACCATAAGAAGGGAAGAAGAGGGAAAAAGTAGTATTAAGAGTAATTATTTAAAAAAATTTAACAATAACTTCTACAAGAAAGAAAAGGAAAAGATGCAAAGGAGCAAATAGAATAAGCAAAAAAAGGTACCACCAACAAAAATATTATTCATATATATATATGAATATATGTACATACATACATGTACATATATATATACTTTCTGGACACCAGGTGGCACCATGAGTAGTTCCCAGGCTTATACCTGATTCCCAGCTCACACTGTTCTTGGTGGTTGCCTGGCTACCTGCTTGGCGCTTCGACCCTGACAAACTGTTGATTCCACCAATCTCAAGGAATCTTCAAGGACAGGTTTTGTGAATTCTCCCTGCAACAGTTCCCATGAAGTGCAGGGCCTGCTTTGGGTGCAGGATGGCTGCTTGCAGGTGAGACTCAAATTGGGGCACCTGGCCCACGGGGAAAGGTGCCTGTGGCAGTCACCATTTCCCAGATTTCAAAATATGTCTGCTTCTTAACTGCGATCTTTCCTGTCTGAGTGTCTGTCCTGCCGCCTAGCCCCCATGGTGCTGCTCCAGACAGCACCCCTATTTGACCACCAAATTCCACTCAGGAGTCCACACTTCACCAATCTTTCCACACAACACCCTAGTTTCCCCATGAACTGGGAATTGTAATCCTCTGAGTGGGAGGGGGACTGGTTGCCAATGCCACCACCACCACTGCCTGACACTTCAGCAGGGGCACAGAAATTTTCCTGCTAGTCTCTGTAGCTCTGGATTACACTCCAAGTCTAGCAATCCACCACTTCGCTACACACCCTGAACTGCCTGTCCACACCAATATTCCACATGGGGAATGATGTAGCCCACTCACTGTCACCTGTTGTTCCGGGAGAGATGAGCTAAATGTGTATCCCATCCACCATCATGCTCCCTCTTCTTTTTTTCAAATGTAGGTATTTAGCACAATACATTTTCCTCTCAGGACTACTTTTGCTCTATCTCCAAGGTTTGAGTAACTTGTGTCTTCATTGTTCTTATGTTTGAGGAATTTAACAATGCCCTCTTTTATGTCTTCTTGAATCCAACTTGAATGCTTTATCATTCAGTATAAAGTTGTTTAATTTCTAAAACTTTGTGTGGGATGAACGTTTTTGTTGAAGTTGAGCCTCAGTCTTATAGCCTTGTGATCTGAGAAGAGATATGGTGCAATTTCTGTTCCTTTAATTTTGCTGAGGTTTGATTTGTATCCTAGGATGATCTATTTTGGTATATGTGTCATGAGCTGATGAGAAAAATGTATATTCTTTTGCTTTGGGATGGTGTGTGCTGTATATGTCTATTAATCCCATTTGTTCTAAGGTCATGTTTAAGTCTTTTGTATCCTTATTTAGTTTCTGTTTAGAGGATCTGTCCAGTTCTGTCATAGGGGTGTTAAAGTCTCTGACTATTATGGTGTAACAGGATATCACATTGCTCAGACCCCTCAAGTTCTGTTTTATAAGTCTGGGAGCATTTAAGTTAGGTGCATGAATATTTAAAATTGAAATGTCTTCTTGTTGTATTGTTCCTTTGACCAGTATGAAGTGTCCATCTTTGTCTTTCTTAACTATAGTTGCTTTGAATCCACTTGTATCTGAAAATAAGATGGCAACTCCTCCTTTCTTCTGATTTCCATTTCCTTGAAATACCATTGTTCATCCCTTAAGCCTGAGTCTTGTTTTGTCCTTCAGGGCTAGGTGTGTCTCATGGAGACAGCATATGGATGACTTGTGCTTTTTTATCCAATCAGCCAGCCTGAGCCTCTTCAGTGGTGAATTCAGTCCATTGACATTTATTGAGAGAATTGTGTTGGAGTTCAATTCCTTTTATTTTGTGAAATCCATTGTGTAGTTTTATCCTTGGCACCATTGTGGAAGCTAAGTTATGACATTTAGCTTCTGGGTGTTTACTTTGCTGGTGGTCCATTGTGGTGTTCAGTGTTGAGAATAGATCCAAGTATTTTTTGTAGAGCTGGTCTTGTTGTGGCAAATTTCCTCAGTGCTTGTATATCTGCAAAATATTTGATTTCTCCATCCACTTTGAAGCTGAGATTAGCAGGACACAGGATTTGGGGCTGAAAATTATTTTGTTCAAGGATGTTGAAGGTGGATGACAATGCTCTTCTGGCTTGGAAGGTTTCAGTTGAAAAGTCTGCTGTCAGCCTAATGGTTCTGCCCTTGTAGGTCAATTGGTGCTTACTCCTAACTGGTTGTAGAATTTTCTCCTTCATCTTGACTTTGGAAAGGTTCATTACAATGTGTCTGTTGGAGTTGAGATGACTGGGGGTTCAATATGAAAGGAGTGTGTCAGGATCTTTAGTAAAACTTGGGAAGTTTTAATTTATAATAGTCGCCAGTAGGGCTTCCATACCTTTGGGACAATCTTCTTCCTCTTCAGGGATTCCTATTATCTATCTGTATGTTTGGTCACTTTGTGGAGTCTTGTAGTTCTCTAAGCACCTGCTCTGTTTTCTCTCTCTTCCTTTCTGACTCTGTGTTACATGTGTTAATTCTGTGTTACATGTGTTACATGTGTTAACTCAAAGACTTTATTCTCTAACTCTGATGTTCTTTCTTCTCCATGGGCTAATCTATTTTGATACTTTCTACTGAATCTTTACATTTCCCAATTGTCTCCTTAGTTTCCTTAAGCTCATCTGTGTTCTTTCTATATTCTACATATCTCTCATCTAACATTTGATTCCTTCTTTCTACTTTCTCATCCATTCCCTTTATTGTCTTAATCATCCATATTTTAAATTCCCTTCTGTCAGTTCCATTAATTCTTTATAGGATGAGTCATCTGTAAAGGCTGCCTCATGGTCCCTTGGAGGAGTTGCTCTATTTTGGTTTTTCATGGCACATGAATTTTTCTTTTGGTTCCTCCTCATGTGTGCATTCTTCTTGTTCACCTCTTTGGGCACCTTTTTCCTTCTCATTTCCTCCTTTGCTTGAAATTACCTTGTCTCAGAGTTTGTGTGATGAAGAGATCTCTTTGTGTGAGGCCAAACATGAGTAGGAAGGTAAGGAGCAGGCAGGGAGAACAGGGGGACAAGAAATAAAGAGTAAAAGAAATGAAAAAGAAGAAAACTAAAAAACAGGAAGGGAGAATAACAGAAGAAAAAAACTTTGGAGAACAGGAGAGAAGGATATCAGGAAGAGAGGCTGAGAGTGACAGAAGAAATGGTATTGATTAGCACAGTGCTGAGGGTTTTGAGTGGGCTGGACTGGGAGGTTTACTCAAAATCAGGTGGTCCTTTCCAGCCTGAGCAGAGCCAGACTCTTTCTCTGCCAAAACTAGGAAGGGAAGGAAAAGAGCAAAAACCACTAAGGAAAAATTAAGTAAGAATGAAAACAAAATAGAAAAATTCTGCAGTGTGGTCTTGCCAATACTACCTTCCTAGGGCCAGAGGTAGAAATGTCTGTCAACCCCCTTGAGCCAGACCACTGCTGCAGCCTATTTATCAGACCACAGGTGTGTCTCCCCAGCTCTGAGCAAAATTAAAAAAAAGAATAATAATAAGATAAGAATAGATAAAGGAAATTAAAAATGGGGTGCTATCTAATAGGGAGAGAGAGGGAAGTGGAGTAAAGAAAGAAAGGAGAAAGACAAGAAAAAGGGCAGAGCTATCTTAGCTGTTGCAGAGGTGATTAATGTGGGAGAGATGAGAAAGGTAGAAGAGTCTCTGTTCGAAGGCAGCATGTACAGAAGTGGAATAGGGAGACAGAATAAATGAGTCTAAAATACTGTAACCAAAAAATATAGGAGCCCTTGCTTAGAAGTTAAGAAAAGGACCAACCATACAAATAAGCAAGAAAAAAAAACACATCCATACAAAAATAACAAAAAGCTCTAATAAGCAAAAATAAGCAATCTCAGGAACAAAAAAAAAACAAGGTTAACTTTTTTTCTTGCAGTTTTTGCCTAGGGCCGGGTTTGAACCTGCCATCTCTGGTATATTTGGAGAACGCTCAGGGATCTAAAAATTGACCTGCTGTTGGATCCTGCAATTCCTCTATAGAAGTATATCCAAAAAACAAAAATCACTTTGCAAAAAAGATATTTGCACCAGATTATTCATTTCAGCTCAATTTGTAATAGCTAAGTCATGGAAGAAGCCCAAGTGCCCATCGACCCATGAATGGATTAATAAATTATGGTATATATAGACCATGGAATACTATGCAGCCTTAAAAAAAGATGGAGCCTTTACCTCTTGCAGGTTTACATGGATGGACCTGGAACATATTCTCCTGAGTAAAGTATCTCAAGAATGGACGAAAAGTATTCAATGTACTGAGTACTTCTATGAAACCAACTTATTTACTCATACTTTCTTACGAAAGATAGAACACAGCTATAGCCCAGGATGAAGGAGATAAATGGAGTGGGAAGGGAGGGGAGGGAGGAGGTTGGATAGAGGGAGGGTAAATGGTGGGACCACACCTATGGAGCATATTGCAAGGGAACAAGTCAAATCTGTCGAGTATAGAACATAAACGTCTTAACACAATAATCAAGTAAATGAGGCAAAAGCTATGTTGATTGGTTTGATGTAAGCTCGTCAGATTGTATAAAAAAATCAACACATTGTACCCCACATATGCATAAATGTATTCATGATCTATGTGTATATGACTTAATTAAAAAAAGGAAAAAGAAAGAAAAATAATACTAACAACAAGAAAAATTAAAAAATTTAAAAACCCAATTATATATACACATATATACATAAAAGCATATATATGTAGCGGGAGGGTCTGACTTTAGTAGGAATATATTTGTGTTACAATATATAGCTCGGACATCAGGTGGCACTGTAGCTTTAGGGGATGGGCAACACAGCTGATAACTTTTCTCTAGATCCTAGGCACAGGCCTGATCACCAACTTAATGTCCACGGTGATCGTCTGATTATTTCCTCAGAATTCAGATTCTGCCCGGTTGGGAACTCAGATTTCTCCAGACTCCTTCACAGGCAGGGCTTACCATGTCCAGGACAATAGTTCCTGAGGGGTGCAGGAGTACCTGAGCCTGTCACGCTGGAGGTTGGATCCCAGCAGACAGAACTAAGATGTTTAAGTCCCTGTAGGTGGCCTGCCTTCACGACCTTGTCATGACCTTTCCATAATGGCTGACTGGTTGCTGCCAGGACCTTTCCAGAATGGCCGTCTCTACCACTGCCAAACCGGTGGCAAATCCTCTACAATGAGCCCTCTAATCTGTCTGCTATGGACTGTTTGGGTTCACCCACTTTTCCAGGCTATGCATTCAATGCATTTTCCCCAAGAACTGAAAACTGCAACAAGGCTTCCTGGCTACTTGGACCTTTGGAGCTTCCGCAGTGGCTGGGCAAGACTTGCCTAGTGTTTCAGAATTCCGCCTGGTGCTCTGGTTCACGCACAGCAGCCAGCACCCTGCCGCCTCACAGCGCACCCCTAGCTGCAGGTCCAGGCAAAATTTCCTCGCCAAACATAGCCCAAAAAACTCATACTTCTCAGTTGATCTAGGAGATCTCAGCCTAAGTGTCTTCCTGATTTACCATCTTGCTCTGCCCTGATGTGTTTTAAAATTTATTCTTGAGGCAGTGCCTGTGGCTCAGTGGGTAGGGTGCCGGCCCCATATACCAAGGGTGGCAGGTTTGAACCTCCCCGACCAAACTGCAACAAAAAAATAGCCAGGTGTTGTGGCGGGCTCCTGTAGTCCCAGCCAAATGGGAAGCTGAAGCAAGAGAAATCGCCTAAGCCCAGGAGTTTGAGGTTGCTGTGAGCTGTGATGCCATAGCACCAAGCGCAATAAAGTGAGACTTTGTCTCTAAAAAAAAATAATAAATAAAATAATAATAAATTAATTTTGTTTGTTTATCAGGCCCAGGAGAGACTCAAAACACTATAAAAAATACTAGAAGAGAGTACAGGGAATACTAGAAGACAGCACTTGAAGATATTGCCTGGAAAATATTTTTATGAGGAAGACCTCCCCATCCTCCCCGAAATTGCAGCAATACCAAAAATAAATAACTTGGATTTGATCAAGCTAAAAAGCTTCTGTAGGCTGGGCACTGTGGCTCACACTATAATCCTAGCACTCTGGGAGGCCAAGGTGGGTGGAGTTCAGGAGTTCGAGACCAGCCTGAACCAGAGTGAGATTCCCATCTCTAAAATAGCCCAGTGTTGTGGCAGGCACCTGAAGTTCCAGCTACTGAGGAGGTGAAGGTGAGAGAATCATTTGAGCCCAAGAGTTTGAGGTTGCTGTGAGCTATGACAGTACAGCACTCTAACAAGTGCAACAAAGTGAGATTCTGTCTCAAAAGAAAAAAAAAAAAGCTTCTGTACAGCTAAGGGTACTACAACTAAAGCAAACAAACAGCCTTTGGAATGGAAGAAGATTTTTGCATGTTATGATTCCGATAAAGATCTGATAACTATAATCTGCAGAGAACTCAAATTAATCAATAAGAAAAGATTAAACAGCCCCATTTCTTTGTGGGCAAGAGATTTAAACAAAAACTTCTCTGAAGATGACAGATGAATGGCCAACAAACACATGAAAAAAATGCTTGTGATTTTTAATCATCAGAGAAATGCAAATCAAAACCACTTTGAGATACCACCTAACTCAAGTAAGATTAGCCCACATCACAAAGTCCCCAAACTGCAGATGCTGGCATGGATGCTGAGAGAAGGGAGCACTTCTACACTGTTGGTGGGACTGCAAACTAATACAACCTTTATGGAAAGAAGTATGGAGAATCCTCAAAGAACTAAAAATTGACCTTCCATTTGATCCTGCAATCCCATTACTAGATATCTACCTAGAAGAACAAAAATGATTTTGTCATGAAGACATTTGTACCAGAATGTTTATTGCATCCCAATTTGTAATTGCCAAGTCAGGCAAGCAACTCAAATGCCCATCAACCCATGAATGGGTTAACAAATTATGGTATATGTACACCATAGAATGCTATTCGGTCATAAAAGGATTGAGACTTTACATCTTTTATGTTTACTTGGATGGAATTGGAGCACGTTCTTCCTAGTACAACACCTCAAAATGGAAAAAAAATGGTATATGAGGTACTCAATACTATTATGCAACCAATATATAAACACTTAAACACTCATACAAATGATAAAACACAAATACAGTCTAGGAGGGGGGAAGGGATAGGACAGAAAGGGGAAGGGTGGAGATTGGAGGGAGGAGGGAGGACATTTGGTGGGATCTCACCTAATGTGCACAATACAAAAGTGTATTTCAAAATAACTAAGAGTAAATTTTAAATGTCTTACCACACAAAATAAGTGAGGTGATGGATTTGTTAATCTATTTGATTTAAACATTCCACATTATAAATCAAATCATCACATTGTACCCCATAAATGTATATAGTTATGACTTTAATTAAAAATTACATTAAAAACATTAAAAAAAGATAAAAATTATTCTCTTAATATATTGAGTTATAGATTGATTAAAAATTAAGCTACCCGGGAGAGGTGGAGCAAGATGGCAGCCGAGTAACAGTTTCCTTGCATCTGGGCACCGTGAGTCTGGGGAGATAGGACTCCAGGCATCTCTGGCTGGTGGGATCTGCCTATCATCACCCCTGAGAGGATACAGGGAGTCAGCGAGAGACTTCTGGACCCCAAGAGAAGGACTAAAACAGTGGAAAACTGGCAAGTGGTTGCGTGTGTTCAATCCATCTTAACCCGCCCGCAACTTCCACAGGCACGAGAACTTAAAGAGCAAGAGGAAGTGAAAGGAAAATTAGGGCAAGGAAACAGATAAAAGAAATCAACCATGAGGAAGAATCAGCAGAAAACTCCAGGCAACATGAAGGACCAGTCCAGAACAACCCCGCCAAGGGACCATGAGGTAGCTACTGCAGAGGATTCCACCTATACAGAAATGTTAGGAATGACAGAAAGGGAATTTAGAATACACATGTTGAAAACAATGAAAGAAATGATGGAAACAATGAAGGAAACTGCTAATAAAGTGGAAAATAACCAAAAGGAAATCCAAAAACAGAATCAAATCAGAGATGAACGATATGAAGAATATAAAAAGGATATAGCAGAGCTGAAGGAAATGTCAATTTCAAACAGTCAATCAGGGAACTTAAAGATGCAATGGAAAGTATCAGCAACAGGTTAGACCATGCAGAAGAAAGAATTTCAGAGGTAGAAGACAAAGTTTTTGAGATAACTCAGATAGTAAAAGAGGCAGAAAAGAAGAGAGAGAAAGCAGAACGTTCACTGTCAGAATTATGGGACTTTATGAAGCATTCCAACATACGAGTTATAGGAATTCCAGAAGGGGAAGAAGAATGCCCCTGAGGAATGGAAGCCGTACTAGAGAATATTATAAAAGAAAATTTCCCAAATATCACCAAAGATTCTGACACACTGCTTTCAGAGGGCTATCAGACCCCAGGTCGCCTCAACTCTAACCGAGCTTCTCCAAGACACATTGTGATGAACCTGTCCAAAGTCAAGACAAAAGAAACGATTCTGCAAGCTGCCAGGAGTAAGCACCAGTTGACCTACAGGGGCAAATCCATCAGAGTGACCGCAGACTTCTCTAATGAAACTTTCCAAGCAAGAAGACAATGGTCATCTACCTTTAATCTACTTAAACAGAACAATTTCCAGCCCAGAATTCTGTATCCTGCTAAGCTAAGCTTCAAAATTGATGGAGAAATCAAATCATTTACGGATATACAAACATCGAGGAAATTCGCCACAACAAGACCAGCTCTACAGGAAATACTTCAACCTGTTCTGCACAATGACCACCACAATGGATCAGCAGCAAAGTAAGAACTCAGAAATTAAAGGACAGAACCTAACCTCCACACTGATGCAAAAGATAAAACTAAGCAATGGACTCTCACAAAATAAGACGAATAGAATACTACCACACTTATCAATTATCTCAATAAATGTTAATGGCTTGAATTCCCCACTGAAGAGACATAGATTGGTTGACTGGATTAAAAAACACAAGCCATCCATTTGCTGTCTGCAAGAAACACACCTGGCTTCAAAAGACAAATTAAAGCTCCGAGTCAAGGGTTGGAAGACAATTTTTCAGGCAAATGGAATTCAGAAGAAAAGAGGAGTTGCAATCTTATTTTCAGATACATGTGGATTTAAAGCAACTAAAGTCAAAAAAGACAAAGATGGTCACTTTATATTGGTCAAGGGAAAAATACAACAAGAAGACATTTCAATTCTAAATATCTATGCACCCAATTTAAATGCTCCCAGATTCTTGAAACAGACCTTACTCAGTCTGAGCAATATGATATCTGATAATACCATCATAACAGGGGACCTTAACACTCCTCTTACAGAGCTGGACAGATCCTCTAAACAGAAATTAAACAAGGATATAAGAGACTTAAATGAGACCCTAGAACAACTGTGCTTGATAGACGCATATAGAACACTCCATCCCAAAGATAAAGAATATACATTCTTCTCATCACCCCATGGAACATTCTCCAAAATTGATCATATCCTGGGACACAAAACAAATATCAACAGAATCAAAAGAATTGAAATTTTACCTTGTATCTTCTCAGACCATAAGGCACTAAAGGTGGAACTCAACTCTAACAAAAATGCTCGACCCCACCCAAAGGCATGGAAATTAAACAATCTTCTGTTGAATAACAGATGGGTGCAGGAAGAAATAAAACAGGAAATCATTAACTTCCTTGAGCATAACAACAATGAAGACACAAGCTACCAAAACCTGTGAGATACTGCAAAAGCAGTTTTGAGAGGAAAATTCATCGCTTTAGATGACTACATTCGAAAAACAGAAAGAGAGCACATCAACAATCTCACAAGAGATCTTATGGAATTGGAAAAAGAAGAACAATCTAAGCCTAAACTCAGTAGAAGAAAAGAAATATCCAAAATCAAATCAGAGGGCCGCGCCTGTGGCTCAAGGAGTAGGGGTCGGTCCCATATGCCGGAGGTGGTGGGTTCAAACCCAGCCCCGGCCAAAAAAAAAAAAAATTAATTAAAAAATAATAAATAAACATACGGAAAAAAAAAAAATCAAATGGGAGATCAATGAAATTGAAAACAAAAGAATCATTCAGAAAATTAATGAAACAAGAAGTTGGTTTTTTGAAAAAATAAATAAAATAGATAAACCATTGGCCAGACTAACGAGAAATAGAAAAGTAAAATCTCTAGTAACCTCAATCAGAAATGATAAAGGGGAAATAATAACTGATCCCACAGAGATACAAGAGATCATCTCTGAATACTACCAGAAACTCTATGCCCAGAAATTTGACAATGTGAAAGAAATGGATCAATATTTGGAATCACACCCTCTCCCTAGACTCAGCCAGGAAGAAATAGAGCTCCTGAACAGACCAATTTCAAGCACTGAGATCAAAGAAACAATAAAAAATCTTCCAACCAAAAAATGCCCTGGTCCAGATGGCTTCACTCCAGAATTCTATCAAACCTTCAAGGAAGAGCGTATTCCTGTACTGCAGAAATTACTCCAAAAAATTGAGGAAGAAGGAATCTTCCCCAACACATTCTATGAAGCAAACATCACCCTGATACCAAAACCAGGAAAAGACCCAAACAAAAAGGAGAATTTCAGACCAGTCTCACTCATGAACATAGACGCAAAAATTCTCAACAAAATCCTAGCCAATAGATTACAGCTTATCATCAAAAAAGTCATTCATCATGATCAAGTAGGCTTCATCCCAGGGATGCAAGGCTGGTTTAACATACGCAAGTCTATAAACGTTATCCACCATGTTAACACAGGCAAAAATAAAGATCACATGATCCTCTCAATAGATGCAGAAAAAGCATTTGATAAAATCCAGCATCCTTTTCTAATGAGAACACTGAAGAGTATAGGCACAGGTGGCACATTTCTAAAACTGATTGAAGCTATCTATGACAAATCCACAGCCAATATTTTACTGAATGGAGTAAAACTGAAAGCTTTTCCTCTTAGAACTGGAACCAGACAAGGTTGTCCTCTGTCACCTTTACTATTCAACGTAGTGCTGGAAGTTCTAGCCAATACAATGAGGCAAAACAAGGAAATAAAGGGAATCCAAATGGGAGCAGAGGAGGTCAAACTCTCCCTCTTTGCTGACAACATGATCTTATACTTAGAGAATCCCAAAGACTCAACTACAAGACTCCTAGAAGTCATCAAAAAATATGGTAATGTTTCAGGATATAAAATCAATGTCCACAAGTCAGTAGCCTTTGTGTACACCAATAACAGTCAAGATGAGAAGCTAATTAAGGACACAACTCCCTTCACCATAGTCTCAAAGAAAATGAAATACCTAGGAATATACCTAATGAAGGAGGTGAAGGACCTCTATGAAGAAAACTATGAACTCCTCAGAAAGGAAATAGCAGAGGATATTAACAAATGGAAGAACATACCATGCTCATGGATGGGAAGAATCAACATTGTTAAAATGTCTATACTTCCCAAAGCAATCTACCTATTCAATGCCATTCCTATCAAAATACCAACATCGTACTTTCAAGATTTGGAAAAAATGATTCTGCATTTTGTATGGAACCGGAAAAAACCCCGTATAGCTAAGGCAGTTCCCTGTAACAAAAATAAAGCTGGGGGCATCAGCATACCAGATTTTAGTCTGTACTACAAAGCCATAGTGCTCAAGACAGCATGATACTGGCACAAAAACAGAGACATAGACACTTGGAATCGAATTGAAAACCAAGAAATGAAACTAACATTTTACAACCACCTAATCTTTGATAAACCAAACAAGAACATACCTTGGGGGAAAGACTCCCTATTCAATAAATGGTGTTGGGAGAACTGGATTTCTACGTGTAAAAGACTGAAACTGGACCCACAACTTTCCTCACTCACAAAAATTGATTCAAGATGGATAAAGGACTTAAACTTAAGGCATGAAACAATAAAAATCCTCCAAGAAAGCATAGGAAAAACACTGGAAGATATTGGCCTGGGGAAAGACTTCATGAAGAAGACTGCCATGGCAATTGCAATAAAAACGAAAATAAACAAATGGGACTTCATTAAACTGAAAAGCTTCTGTACAGCTAAGGAGACAATAACCAAAGCAAAGAGACAACCTGCACAATGGGAAAGGATATTTGCATATTTTCAATCAGACAAAAGCTTGATAACTAGGATCTATAGAGAACTCAAATTAATCCACATGAAAAAAGCCAACAATCCCTTATATCAATGGGCAAGAGACATGAATAGAACTTTCTCTAAAGACGACAGACGAATGGCTAACAAACACATGAAAAAATGTTCATCATCTCTATATATTAGAGAAATGCAAATCAAAACATCCCTGAGATATCATCTAATCCCAGTGAGAATGGCCCACATCACAAAATCTCAAAACTGCAGATGCTGGCGTGGATGTGGAGAGAAGGGAACACTTTTACACTGCTGGTGGAACTGCAAACTAGTACAACCTTTCTGGAAGGAAGTATGGAGAAACCTCAAAGCACTCAAGCTAGACCTCCCATTTGATCCTGCAATCCCATTACTGGGCATCTACCCTGAAGGAAAGAAATCCTTTTATCATAAGGACACTTGTACTAGACTGTTTATTGCAGCTCAATTTACAATCGCCAAAATGTGGAAACAGCCTAAATGCCCACCAACCCAGGAATGGATTAACAAGCTGTGGTATATGTATACCATGGAATACTATTCAGCCATTAAAAAAATGGAGACTTTACACCCTTTGTATTAACCTGGATGGACGTGGAAGACATTATTCTTAGTAAAGCATCACAAGAATGGAGAAGCATGAATCCTATGTACTCAATTTTGATATGAGGACAATTAATGACAATTATGGTTATGGGGGGGAAACAGAAAGAGGGAAGGAGGGAGGTGGGTGGGGCCTTGGTGTGTGTCACACTTTATGGGGGCAAGACATGATTGCAAGAGGGACTTTACCTAACAATTGCAATCAGTGTAACCTGGCTAATTGTACCCTCAATGAATCCCCAAAAATAAAAAAAAAAAAAAATTAAGCTACCCTTACCTTCCATAAATAACAAAGACATATCAAAAACAGGTGGGTGCGGTGGCTCACGCCTATAATCCTAGCACTCTGGGAGGCCAAGGTGGGAGGATCCCTTGAGCTCTGGAGTTTGAGACCAGCCTGAACAAGATTGAGACCCTGTATGTACTAAAAATGGAAAAACTAGTCAGGCTTTGTTGGGGTGCCTATAGTCCCAGCTACTTGGAAGGCGGAGGCAGGAGAATTGCTTGAGCCCAAGAGTTTGAGGTTGTTATGAGCTGTGATGCCATTGCACTCTATGAAGGGTGACCTGGTGAGACTCTGTCTTAATAAATAAATAAATTTCTTTGGCTTTATTGAATTTAAATTTCTTTTTCGTTAATTGGGGCCTTGCTATATATTCCAGGCTGGTCTCAACTCCTATGCTCCTGAGTCAGCCTCCCGAGTAGCTGGGATTACTAATATGAGCCACCTCCCCATTTCTTTGTACTCGTTAGTAGCTCCTTTTGCCACTTATTATTATTCCTGTAGCAACACTTTCTTCTGGAGTAATTTGTAATTTTGTTTTTAATTTCTTGAAACAATAGCCAAAGTATTAACTTTTAGATATTATCTTTTCTAATATATTCATTTATGATTCTTACTTTTTTGTTTGTTTGTTTGTTTTTGTTTTTTGATACAGAGTCTCACTATTTCGCCCTTGGTAGAGTGCTGTGGCATCACAGCTCACAGTAACATCAAACTCTTGGGTTTAAGCGATTCTCTTGCCTCAGCCTCCCAAGTAGCTGGGATTATAGGCACCCACCACAACACCCAGCTATATTTTGTTGTTGTTGCAGTTGTTTTAGCTGGCCCGGGCCAGGTTTGAACCTGCTACCTTCAGTGTATGTGGCTGGCACTGTACCCACTGTGCTACAGGCACCAAACCAATTCTTAGTTTTTGAATTTCATAGTTTAATGTGAAATATTATCAGTTGAACATTCATTTGTATTTTGATTTCCTCATTTAACACATTGATTATTGAGACATTTTTATTTCCAAAATGTAGATATGAGGTTTATTTATCTCTGATGCATAATCAGGTGACTCCCAAAGGATCTCTGGACCTCTTAGTAGTCTTTGTTAGGGGTCCAGGCTGGGGTTCATTAGTTTGTGTCCACTGGGGCAGCCCCTGGGCCTTCCTGGTCTTTGAGTCTCCGCCTGTGCAGTGTGGGGTCTGGGGCCCTCCAAGGCTAGTGGACGGCCAGAGCAGAATACACTCTGTGCTCCTCAGGAGTGTCTCCTTCCTGGGACAAAGGAATTTCAGGTGTCTCCTGCCTGAGGGTCAAGCTGTGCAGCTGGGTGTAGCTCACATCCTGGGGGTGAGAGGGAAGGTGTGTGGTTGGGGTTGGGGGAGGTCTGGGGACCTGGACAGGAAAGACCCCCACCTCCCTGTCCACCTGCCTGTCCCCTTCCACCTGTCTGTCCTGCGTGTCCAGGAATTCTCTGGACAGCAGAGAAGGACAGGAGTTCTCTCCCTACCTGACTGTGGAGTGGTTTACTTAGGCCTGCATCACTCCCTGGGGGTCCATGTCATGTGGGCTCTGCTGGAGAGACAGTGTTGGGGGCTTCTTGATGCCACTCAACACTGCTGAGTTAAGTTTCCACCTTGTTCCCAGAGTAATCAACTATGTCACTTTCCTGACAGATTCTCTGGGGACTTCCTAGGGTCTCAGAGAGCCTGGCCGCTTCCTTCCTGCAGTCTGACCTCTTGTCCACACACCCTGACCCTGATCATTTGGCTCCAGCCACAGGCCCATCTTCCTGCCATGTTTCCTCTGCCGCAGGTCGTGTACTAGGTGTCCCCGTGGTCCTCTCCTTCCAGGCTCCTTCTCAGAGGACACTTGATCAGACAGCCCTCCCCTCTTAACCCAGACATGGGTTAACCCTCCCCATGGATTCTGCCTTTTTCTCCCTTGATTTCCCTAACGGCCCTTGGCTCTCAGGACACTGTGCATGTACCTGCCCGTTGTTGCCTGCCAGGTGAGTGCAGGAAGGGTGGGGCAGCTGTGCTCCTTGCTGTGGCTGCAGCCCTCCCCAACCCCCAACCCCCACCAGCCTGATCAAGTCTGAGCTCCCTATGGACACCTTGGGATGAATTAATGAAGAGGAGCTGGGGACTCAGGTGCTTCAGTAACTCATGCAGCCTCTGAGGCTGGGGCTACTCTCTGACACCCAGACATCAGACAGGACAGGGAGCTGGAAAGAAGGGGACCCAAGGTGATAGGAAACCAGGGGGCAGTGAGGGCACAGCAGGCAGGGGGTGGGGTCCACTGTGGGACAATGCTGAGCTGAGGGAAGAGAGGACAGGTGAGTGTTTTGTGGATTAAATGTGATGACAGGAGGCCTTTGGAGCCCTGGACAGGGACAGCGCTCTCACCTGACTCTCCAGCTCCACCCCATCTTCCTTGTGAGTGTCCTTCATGGCAGCATCTGCTGGGGAAGAGTGAGGGATTTGTCCTCAGGGACCTCAGTCCTACCATCCTCTGCCCTATTCTGAGATGGGGCCATGGGATTCAGGGAGCAGCTGTGATGTCCTCCATGGTCCCCAGTGGGGAGTTCAGTACATCTCCCCTTGAGCCCAGAACCTTCCGAGCTTGCTCCTCCCACATTGCTACTGAATCTTCAGAGCTCCTGCCTTCCCTCCCTCCCCAAGGGTCCCTTTCCTCTCACAGAGGCTTTCTTCCTGGACATGAGCAACCGGACTGGACCTGGGGGAGGACACATAGTGTGAGGGGCAGTGAGGAGGCCCCCGGTGAGGGGCAGTGGGTGGGTGCAGTCTGGGGTCTTCAGGCAGAATTACCTCTGCTGCAGGCCTGGGGGATCAGCTTCTCTCTGGCCTGGGAGGGGATGGACAGAGTCTCAGCCCTAAGGTTTAGAAGCCCCCGCACTGAACAGGAGTTTGAGGGGATGGGGGGACCTGGGACTGCACAGATGCTGCACACACTGCAGGAATCTAGTCAGCTCTGCAAATGCTTAAACCTGGGCATGTGAGTGAAGTTTGTGCATTCCAGAGCATCCTGGTGTGGGAACACTGGAATGTCTTTTCTATGCTGACCCTCCCCATCTGTTTGGACCCCTGTGGCTCGTGCCAGAGCCCATCCTTGCCACCCCAGGTCCCTTGTTGCCTACTCACCCAACAATCTGTGTTTGCCTGATACAAGTATAGGAGGAGGAAGAGAGAGGAAGAGTGGCCAGGTGAAGGCCTGACACCCCGATGAGAACCTCCAGGAACCTTCTCGGGCTCTGGGTACAAGTGACTTCAGGAGTAAGGAATGGTGGCATTACCTGAGCACCTACTGTGTGCAGGTGTGTGCAGGGGCTTTGCATCATCACCTCCAGCCCTCACCCACAGAGCAACATGGGGATCGCCCCTCCATTTCAGAGGAGGAAACTGAGGCCCAGAGAGGTGAGTCCCTGCCCAGGGTGCCCAGCCAGGAGGTGGCAGAGCTGGAAAATGACCCGGAGGCTGACTTGCAGCTCCGTTCCCTCCTCTGCAACTGACTCCAAGCTGAAGGGCAGAGCCTGCATACCCTGCATCATAACTCTGCTCCCTGCCCTGCACAAGGCCAATATGATGGCAGCAGGTAGGACAGGCCACTGCAGGGCCTCTTCCTGGGGCCTCCTCTCCCAGGAGGTTACAGCAGAAGCCAGACCTGGGGGAGCTTTGTCCTCTGAGCCAAGCCTCTCCCCTTCACACCTGAAGAAATGGAGTTCTACCTGGAAAGAGGTTGTTGTTTCCAGAGGAGCCTGAATCAATGGCACAACTCAGGCCTGCCTTCCCTGGGCCTGCAACCTCCAACTCAGAGCCCACCACTTGCCACTCTGGAGCCTGACCTTGTGGGGTAAGGGGTCATCCTTTGGCCTCCTGGGTCAAGATGGGGAGCTCAGGGTCTGGGGCTGTCTGTTCCCTACTGCAGCCAGCCCCTCCCCAAGGCTGGGCCCTACCTTTCTCTTGCCTGGACCTCATCCTTTACAGCTTTAGCACCCTTGGGAACCTGGAGTCCCCCACATTTCTACCTGATTCCCAGCCCCCTGGACACAGCTGACCCTTGGGCATTTGAGAGGAGGGAGATCCTGAGAGTATCAGAACTGCTCTGGGAAGGCCTTGCTCCCCGTCAGACAAGATACTGCAGTGACCTACCAGGTGCTGAGGTGGGTCCCGTAGGTCAGGAGCTCAGGTGCACAGAGGGTACTGGGAATAAAGATAATAACTGGGAGAGGGGCTGGGGCTCCCTTGAGGTGGAGGCTGTGCTCCTTCTGAGGTGAGATACCCCTGGGACTCACCAGATATAGAGGTCTGATCTGTGGGTGGGGGGCTCGGCTGCACAGAGGATCCTTAGAATTAACAAAGGGAGGGTGTCAGGGAAGCTGCTACCCCTGGAGCCCCCACCATCACTCAGACTTTCCCCCTACATCTGTCTGGTGGCCTCCTCAAGACCCTCCCTGCACCTACCTGTTGTCTTCCCAATGCAGGTGATGGGGGATGGAGAGACCTGGGAGGCCCCTGTTGGGCTCCTCCCCTCTGAGGGGTAGAGCCCCCTGCTTGACCCTCCCCCAGAGTCTCTCACCCCTTCCCACTCCAGGGCTTTCCTGGGGCAGAGGCCTGAGCTGACCCTATGAGTTCGGAGAGGGCAGGGTCAGGGGTCCTCACCGGAGACCACGAGCTCCAAGGGGTTGCTCGGCAGTGACAACAGGTAGAGGGAGCGTCTGCGAGAGCCATAGCACCTGTAGGTCCCTCCATGGGCTGAGGTCACAGGACTAATGGAGAATTCAGCCTGGTACTGTCCAGCTCCGAGCTTTGATCTAAGGCGCAGTGGGGGATCGCTTGACCCCTCCTTGGCCAGAATAAAAGTGACTGTCAGGCTGTGTGACTGGCACACAAAGGTCACATTCTCTCCTGAGGCCACTATGGGGCCTGGCTGTACCGAGATGAAGATTCTGTGAAAGAGTTGTCCTACAGAAAAGAAGGAGAGGTGAGGGCAGCCCCCACCTTGTTCTGAGCTGACACCTCCCAGGGCCTCTCTCTGAACACCTTCAATGTCCCTGTCTCCGTGTGTCTGAGTCTCCTCCCCAACTACCTCTGTGTCTCTGTCCCTCTCCCTCCCTTAGACCCCCACCTCCTCCCAGCCATCTCTCCCTGCTCCTTCCCCCCGCCAGGGACTGTGCAGAGTCTGGGTCCCTGACTGAACCCACTGGGCTCTTCACCTGAGATCAGGATGTCCAGGGGGTCACTGGGGGCTGACCACTCAGAGGAGAGGTTGTATCCACCGTAGCATCTGTACTGACCCCCGTGGGAGCCCCTCATAGGGCCCAGGGGGAAGTCGGCCTGAGAGAGCCCAGGCTGGGGCTGCCAGCCAGGGCTCTGGGTGAGGACATGTCCCTCATCCTGGGTCAGTGCGAATCTGTTGTAGCCAACATCAGAGCGACACTGGAGGGTCAGATTCTGTCCAGGCGCCAGGATAGGGCCCTGCGGGGCGAGGAGGGAGGGCTTCCTAGACACACCTAGGGGGAAGGACAGGCTGTGAGCTGTAGGTGCTGGTTCCTGCCAACTTCTCAGTGTCCTGTGCTGGCCCTGCAGGTCTCACTGTGTCTCACTCTCAGGGTCTCTAGCTCCAGAGCCCTTGTTCCCTCATCCCCCTCCCTGTGAGCTCCCAAGAAGCAAGGCTCACAGTGGCAGTTTTGGAGTCTCAAAAAATGAACAAGGTAGGACGAAACCTCCTCACCTGAGACCAGGAGCTCCAGGGGGTCACTGGGTTCTGACCGCAGCTGGGGTTTGTTCCTGTGATAACCATAGCATCTGAACGTCCACCTGTTCCCGGGGGTCACGGGGCCCACAGGGAACAGGGCCTCAAACTCCCCGTAGAAGTGTTGCTGTGAGTCCCGGGTCCAGGACAGGTTTTCTTCTCCTTCCTTAGTCAGAATGAACTTGTCAAATTTTGGCCATGATGCACACTTGAGGGTTACCGAACCTCCTGAGGTCACCACAGGACTTGGCAGAGCTGAGAGGGTGGGTTTACCATAGAATCCTGGGAGAGAAGGAGGCAGCTGTGTTAAATGGGGCTGACACCTCCCACATCAGCCTAGGCCTGGGCTATGAGAGGGAGACACCCATAAGAGCAGACCCCTTCCTGAGGGCAGATTCTAGGCCTGGAACCCCTGAGTGTCCTGTGACCTGTCACCACCAGCTCTAGGGTGTCACTGGGCTCTGACCACCCAGCAGAGCTATAGTAGTGATAGCGAAACTGCCCTGCATGGTGCTCGGTTATGGATGAGATGTTGAACTTGGCCTTGTTCTCATACTCCAGTGGTTTCTTTCTGTCCCAGGGCTCTAAGAATCCCTCTTTATCCAGCTGGTACTCCTGGGCACCCAGGATCCCCTCACACCAGATGGTCACAGGGCTTCCCCAGCTTATCATAGAGTTTGGCTCAGCCCAGAGGGTCAGTTTGGGCAGGGTTCCTGGATGGAAATCAGAGGCTGGATCCCAAGAGACCCCCCTTCCCCACCTCAGATCCCAGCTCTCAGCCCAGGACCCTCCATATGTTCCTCTCAATCAGCCTAGAGATGGTGTCCCCCATCCCCAGATGTCCACGGTGTCCCCTTCTCCCTATTTGGGACCTGGGGCCAATGGGGAAAGACTCACCTGCCTGCACATAGATCCTGGGGCCCAGACTCAGTCCTGGAAAAGAGTTCCCTGTGAGTTACTTGTCCCCTGAGGGGGGGCACAGCCCTTCCACTCCAGGAGCCTCCTGAGCCCCTGAGGTCTCCTGGTAAAGCAGTGCCTGCCTGTGAGGTGGCATCCCTCCCAGACCAGGCTCTCCTCTACCCTTCCTCACATCTCACCAAGGCAGAGCAGGGCTGTGAGGATGAGGGTCAGGGCGTTTCCTCCTACTACCCCCATCTAGATAGGTGGAGGAGACCAGAGTGCCTGCAGGATAGACAGACACACAGGGTATGGACAGGGTGAAGCTTGAGCTTCCCTCTTATGGGTTGTCACAACAGCAGTCCCACAGGAAGAGGAACTGCCCCTTTTACCAGAAGCCTGTTTCTCATTTCCCCAGGCTCTCAGCAGACATTTCACGTTGTCTTCCTGATCTTAACCCCACCCTACCCAAGCATGAAAACATATTTATTGAGTTGTGCAATGTGCCTGCCCATGAAAAAGCATTACTGACCAAATTTAAGGAAACCTTGAGTTTGTGGAGTTCAGAATATCATAAAGCTGATATTCAGTGTGTGTGCTCCTTATTGCTACTCTGTCCAATATTACAAGTTTAGAGTCTTAATATTACACAGGTTCATTATCTAACAGTTCTGGATGTCAGAGGTCCAAAATGCATCTCCTTAGACTATTGTCTGTTGTCATCCAGTCTGTGTCCCTTCTGGAGACTCCAGGGAGAATCTCTTGTCTTACATTCTCTCAAGCATCTACAGGCTTCCTGCATTCCTTGATTCCCACCCCTCCATCCTCAAAGCCAGCAAGCACATTATTCTAACGTCTGCTTGTGTCTTCTCTTCTCTGACTCTTGTCCTCTTGCCTCCCTTTTTCATTTATAAGGCCCTCATATAATTACATTGGGTCCACTTTGATGTTCAAGGATCATTTCCCTGCACCAAGATTCTGAAGTTAATCACAACTGCAGAATTCCTTTTGCCACATAAGGTACCATATCCATGGGTTCTGAGGATCAGGACATGGACATCTTTGGGAGGTCATAATTCTTCCTGCTAAATCTTGTATAAAACATTATTATTTTAGGATGAGGAGCAGCTGGGCTTGCACAAGTGATATTTGATTGATCAGTCCACACCGAGTTCATATGGGCAGCTCATATCACAGGGTAACCTGCCTATTCAAGGGCAAGCAAGGGTTCAGTCTCTATGGCAGCCTAGTAGCAATGTCACTAATGGAGAACCCTTCTCTGCAAAAATGGTATTGTTTGGCCTCAGAATCTTAAAAGTCTGTGTTGTCAATTCATATACAGTTTCCTGTCAATAGTTCTGTGTAAGAACCTCATCTGCTTCAGACACCAACCATTGTACCTGCTGGTAACAGGTTTCAGGCTGTCTGCTGCCTACACTTCTTGCAAAGACCTCTTTCATTCTAGGACCCACTCAAAGCCATGCCTTTATTCCTACCACTCTGGGAGTCTGAGCTGGGAGAAGGCCCTGAGGAATGCATCTCTACTAAAAATACAAAATGTAGCCAGGCATCATTGCAGGCACCTATAGTCTTAGGTACTCAGGAGACTGGGACAGGCAGATCCCTTGTATCTAGGAGTTTGAGGTTGCTGTTAGCTATAATGATGCCACTGTAGTCTAGCCTGGGTGACAGAATGAGATTCTGTTGAAGAAAAACAAAAACAAAAACAAAATATATGGTCAACTCATGATCATCTCAATAGATGCTTTTAAAACATTTGATACAATTTATGATAATATCATTTTATGATAAAACCCTCAAATGAGGAACAAGAGGAATGGACCTCAACACAATAAAGGCCATACATATGACAAACTCACAGCTAGGGTAATGCTCTATGGTGAAAACTGAAAGCGTTTCTCTATTATCAGTAGCAAGACAAAGATGTCGAAAGAGGTGGTGAGAGGGCATAAGTTCTAACTGTAAGAGCAGTGAAGAGAAAAACACATGATGCATCCAAATCTGATAGAAGGAAGTGTCTGTAGACATGACCCTTGATTAGGGACAAAGAGGGGCTATGGGGAAGTAGAAGAAAATTTGGCCTTTAAACGAGGAAGTTAAAAAAGGGCCCTGCAGCAAACAATGAGTTTCAGGAATCTTGTGGTTTGGTTGATCAAGTACGTCCTGTTTTCCACAAAGTGCAGTTTCTAGCTTGTGACATGAAGTACAACAATGGTCACAGTTTCAGCACAGAGCACAGAGAAGATATCATACATATCACAAGACTACCAGTCACCACCAAACAAACACCTGGAAATAACAGGTATTATTGTTAACACACAAGGGAAATGGGGTGCATGCAGTAGCTAAGGTAACCTGTGACCAATAAGAAATAGGCAAGAGAGAACATGTGGGCGGGCGGTAGGGAAGAGAAATCCATAACTGAAAGAGGTGATTTCAAGACATCTTCTTGCATCTGGGCACCATGAGTTTGGGGAGATAAGACTCCAGGCATCTCTGGCTGGTGGGATCTGCCTATAATCCTCCCTTTGAGGATACAGGGAGTCAGCAAGAGACTTCTGGACCCCAAGAGGAGAACAAAAACAGTGGAAAACTGGCAAGTGGTTGCATGTGTTCGATCAGTCTAATCCCGCCGACAGCTGTAAGTGCAGTAGCAGTGAGACTGCAAACCGGAAAGGCCTTACCTGTGAACTGTTTTGGTATTTTTGGACTTGGCACTCAGTTGAACTGCCTTGGGGAGAGCTTGAGCAGGAGTGTGGAGAACTTTGGGGGTTGTCTAGGGCCCCAGACTGAGCCGCTGAGCCAGACAGACAGAGCTAATAGTGTTTGGCTGTGGGCTGCAGGGAGCCATTGTGAGAGAACTGCCCCAACAAGGACCGACCTCAGGGTTGCAGAGCAAGGACAAGGCGGGAGCTAGTAACCTATTAACTGAGCAGCCTAAAGGTGGGGACTGAGGCGCCTTACAGCCCTAACCCTCAGGGGAAGAGTGACACCGGTTTCGGCACACTGGGTAAGTGGATGGCCACTTCAGCAGTGATTCCAGCGACAAGCACTTTCCTGGGAAAGCTTCTGCTTAGCAGGTTTAGAAGCTTAAAGTGCCTTTTAAGAGGGCTGAAGAGAGACTTAGGGTGTCTACCCTGTGGGGTTTGAGAAATCAGCAGAGGCCTCCAGTCGTATCAGTATTGTGATTAACATCTCATACCCCAGAAGACCACCTGTTGCCCAGACAATATTCAACAAGATATATATACTGCTTTGTTTTTGATTGTTTTTTTTTGTTTTTTGTTTATTTTGGTGTTGCTGTTGTTGTTTTGTTTTTCATTTCAACCTTTTCCATACAGATTTTTTCTTTTCTTTCTCCAGTTTTCTAGTTCAAATACAATTTCCCATTACTGCCTTTTTCAATAACTAGAACTTCATTTTTGCTAGTGTTTCTACCCCTATTATTAGGTTTTTCACCCAATTTTATCCCGTAAAGTTTTCTGTTTGCTTGTTTTGGTTTGATTTATAGCATTTTTGTCTTTCCTCTCAACTTGGTGGAGGTGGAGTACTGTGTCTCATTAGGATAGCAAAAAGTTGCTGACCTCAAAGGAACCACCCAACTGCGGCACCCCCAGAGGTTGGGACTTTTTAAGATTGTGTCAAAATACCCTACTGTACACCTATATTGCTCTATCTCCCTCTTTCTGTGCTTCTCTTCTTTTTGTCAATATTCCTTTTACCCATCCCCTCTCCTTTCTCTATTTTCTTTTCATTCTTTCCTTCTTTCTTTCATCCCTTCTTTCTTTTCAACCTTCTCACCCTTCTGGTCCTATACCAAAAGCACTCATCGAAACCTTAGTCCACAGGCACGGGAACTTAAAGAGCAAGAGGAACTGAAAGGAAAATTAGGGCAAGGAAACAGATAAAAGAAACCACTCATGAGGAAGAATCAGCAGAAATTCCAGGAAACATGAAGAACCAGTCCAGAGCAACCCCTTCAAGGGACCATGAGGTAGCTACTGCAGAGGATTCCACCAATAAAGAAATGTTAGGAATGACAGAAAGGAAATTTAGAATACACATGATGAAAACAATGAAGGAAATGATGGAAACAGTGAAGGAAACTACTAATAAAGTGGAAAATAACCAAAAGGAAATCCAAAAACAGAATCAAATAAGAGATGAATGATATGAAGAATATAGAAAGAATATAGCAGAGCTGAAGGAACTGAAACAGTCAATTAGGGAACTTAAAGATGCAATGGAAAGTATTAGCAACAGGTTAGACCATGCAGAAGAAATAATTTCAGAGGTAGAAGACAAATTTCTTGAGATAACTCAGATAGTAAGAGGCGAGAGAAAGCAGAATGTTCACTGTCAGAATTATAGGACCTTATAAAGCGTTCCAACATATGAGTTATAAGAATCCCAGAAGGGGAAGAAGAATGCCCCAGAGGAATGGAAGCCATACTAGAGAATATTATAAAAGAAAATTTCCCAAATATCACCAAAGATTCTGACACACTGCTTTCAGAGGGATATCGGACCCCAGGTCGCCTCAACTCTAACCGAGCTTCTCCAAGACACATTGTGATGAACCAGTCCAAACTCAAGACAAAAGAAAAGATTCTGCAGGCTGCCAGGAGTAAGCGCCAGTTGACCTACAGGGGCAAATCTATCAGAGTGACTGCAGACTTCTCTAATGAAACTTTCCAAGCAAGAAGACAATGGTCATCTACCTTTAATCTGCTTAAACAGAACAATTTCCAGAATTTTGTACCCTGCTAAGCTAAGCTTTAAAATTTACAGAGAAATCAAATCATTTATGGATATACAAACATTGAGGAAATTTGCCACAAACAGACCAGCTCTACAGGAAAAACTTCAACCTGTTCTACACACTGACCATCACAATGGATTAGCAGCAAAGTAAGAACTCAGAAATTAAAGGACAGAACCTAACCTCCACAATGATGCAAAAGATAAAACTAAGCAATGGACTCTCACAAAATAAGATGAATAGAATACTACCACACTTATCAATTATCTCAATAAATGTTAATGGCTTGAATTTCCCCACTGTAGAGACATAGATTGGCTGACTGGATTAAAAAACACAAGCCATCCATTTGCTGTCTGCAAGAAACACACCTGGCTTCAAAAGACAAATTAAAGCTCCGAGTCAAGGGTTGGAAGACAATTTTTGAGGCAAATGGAATTCAGAAGAAAAGAGGAGTTGTGATCTTATTTTCAGATACATGTGGATTTAAATCAACTAAAGTCAAAAAAGATAAAAATGGTCACTTTATATTGGTCAAGGGAAAAATACAACAAGAAGACGTTTCAATTCTAAATATTTATGCACCCAATTTAAATGTTCCCAGATTCTTGAAACAGACCTTACTCAGTCTGAGCAATATGATATCGGATAATACCATAATAACAGGAGACTTAAAGACTCCTCTTACAGAGCTGGACAGATGCTCTAAACAGAAATTACACAAAGATAAAGAGATTTAAATGAGACCCTAGAAAAACTGTGCTTGACAGATGCATATAGAACACTCCATCCCAAAAATAAGAATACACATTCTTCTCATCAGCCTATGGAACATTCTCCAAAATTGATCATACCCTGGGACACAAAACAAACCTCAACAGAATCAAAAGAATTGAAATTTTACCTTGTATCTTCTCAGACCATAAAGCACTAAGGGTGGAACTCAACTCTAACAAAAACGTTCGACCCCACACAAAGACATGAAAATTAAACAATCTTCTGTTGAATAACAGATTGGTGCAGGAAGAAATAAAACAGGAAATCATTAACTTCCTTGAGAATAACAACAATGAAGACACAAGGTACCAAAACCTGTGGGATACTGCAAAAGCAGTTTTGAGAGGATAATTTATCACTTTAGATGCCTACATTCGAAAAACAGAAAGAGAGAGCATCATCAAACTCACAAGCCATCTTATGGAGTTGGAAAAAGAGGAACAATCTAAGCCTAAAGTTAGTAGAAGAAAAGAAATCTCCAAAATCAAATCAGAGATCCATGAAATTGAAAACAAAAGAATCATTCAGAAAATTAATGAAACAAGGAGTTGGTTTTTTGAAAAAAATAAAAAAATAGATAAACCATTGGCCAGACTAACGAGAAACAGAAAAGTAAAATCTCTAGTAACCTCAATCAGAAATGATAAAGGGGAAATAACTGATCCCACAGAGATACAAGAGATCATCTCTGAATACTACCAGAAACTCTATGCCCAGAAATTTGACAATGGGAAGGAAATGGATCAATATTGGGAATCACACCCTCTCCCTAGACTCAGCCAGGAAGAAATAGAGCTCCTGAACAGACCAATATCAAGCACTGTGATTAAAGAAACAATAAAAAATCTTCCAATCAAAAAATGCCCTGGTCCAGATGGCTTCACAGCAGAATTCTATCAAACCTTCAAGGAAGAGCTTATTCCTATACCGCAGAAATTATTCCAAAAAATTGAGGAAGAAGGAATCTTCCCCAACACATTCTATGAAGCAAACATCACCCTGATACTAAAACCAAGAAAAGACGCAAACAAAAAGGAGAATTTCAGACCAATCTCACTCATAAATATAGATGCAAAAATTCTCAACAAAATCCTAGCCAATAGATTACAGCTTATCATCAAAAAAGTCATTCATCATGATCAAGTAGGTTTCATCCCAAGGATGCAAGTCTGTTTTAACATATGCAAATCCATAAACGTTAAACATCATATAACGAGGCAAAAATAAAGATCATGTGATCCTCTCAATAGATGCAGAAAAAGCATTTGATAAAATCCAGCATCCTTTCCTAATTAGAACACTGAAGAGTATAGGCACAGGTGGCACATTTCTAAAACTGATTGACGCTTTCTATGACAAACCCACAGTTAATATTTTACTGAATGGAGTAAAACTGAAAGCTTTTCCTCTTAAAACTGGAACCAGACAAGGTTGTCCTCTGTCATCTTTACTATTCAACATAGAGCTGGAAGTTCTAGCCAATACAATTAGGCAAGACAAGGAAATAAAGGGAATCCAAATGGGAGCAGAGGAGGTCAAACTCTCCCTCTTTGCTGATGACGTGATCTTATTCTTAGAGAATCCCAAAGACTCAACCACTAGACTCCTAGAAGTCATCAAAAAATACAGTAATGTATTAGGATATAAAATCAATGTCCACAAGTCAGTAGCCTTTGTATATGCCAATAACAGTGAAGACGAGAAGCTAATTAAGGACACAACTCCCTTCACCATAGTTTCAAAAAAAATGAAATACCTAGGAATATACCTAATGAAGGAGGTGAAGGACCTCTATAAAGAAAATTATGAAATCCTCAGAAAGGAAATAGCAGAGGATATTAACAAATGGAAGAACACACCATGCTCATGGATGGGCAGAATCAACATTGTTAAAATGTCTATACTTCCCAAAGCAATCTACCTATTCCATGCCATTCCTATCAAAATACCAACATCATACTTTCAAGATTTGGAAAAAATGATCCTGCATTTTCTGTGGAACCAGAAAAACCCCGTTTAGCCAAGGCAGTTCTTAATAATAAAAAGAAAGCTGCGGGCATCAGCATACCAGATTTTAGTCTGTACTACAAAGCTATAGTGGTTAAGACAGCATGGGACTGGTACAATAATAGAGACATAGACACTTGGAATCGAATAGAAAACCAAGAAATGAAACTAACATCTTACAACCACCTAATCTTTGATAAACCAAACAATAACATACCTTGGGGAAAAGACTCCCTATTCAATAAATGGTGTTGGGAGAACTGGATATCCATATGTAAAAGACTGAAACTGGACCCAAACCTTTCCCCACTCACAAAAATTGATTCAAGATGGATAAAAAACTTAAATTTAAGGCATGAAACAATAAAAATCCTCAAAGAAAGGACAGGAAAAACGCTGGAAGATATTGGCCTGGGGAAAGACTTCATGAAGAGGACTGCCATGGCAATTGTAACAACAAAAATAAACAAATGGGACTTCATTAAACTGAAAAGCTTCTGTACAGCTAAGGAGACAATAACCAAAGCAAAGAGACAACCTACACAATGGGAAAGGATATTTGCATATTTTCAATCAGACAAAAGCTTGATAACTAGGATCTATAGAGAACTCAAATTAATCCACATGAAAAAAGCCAACAATACCATATATCAATGGGCAAGAGACGTGAATAGAATTTTCTCTAAAGAAGACAGATGAATGGCTAACAAACATATGAAAAAATGTTCATCATCCCTATCTATTAGAGAAATGCAAATCAAAACAACCCTGAGATACCATGTAACCCCAGTGAGAATGGCCCACATCACAAAATCTTGAAACTGCAGATGCTGGTGTGGATGTGGAGAGAAGGGAACACTTTTGCACTGCTGGTGGGACTGCAAACTAGTACAACCTTTCTGGAAGGCAGTATGGAGGAACCTCAAAGCAATCAAGCTAGACCTCCCATTTGATCCTGCAATCCCATTACTGGGCATCTACCCAGAAGGAAAAAAATCCTTTTATCATAAGGACTCTTGTACTAGACTGTTTATTGCAGCTCAATTTACAATCGCCAAAATGTGGAAACAGCCTAAATGCCCACCAACCCAGGAATGGAGAACAAGCTGTGGTATATGTATACCATGGAATACTATTCAGCTATTTAAAAAAATGGAGACTTTACATCCTTCATATTAACCTGGATGGAAGTGGAAGACATTATTCTTAGTGAAGCATTGCAAGAATGGAGACACATGAATCCTATGTACTCAATTTTGATATGAGGACAATTAATGACAATTAAGGTCATGAGGGGGAAGAAAAAGCAGAGAGAGGGAAGAACAGAGAGGGGTGGGGCCTTCGTGTGTGCCACACATTCTGGGGGTAAGATGATTGCAAGAGAAACTTTACCTAACAAATGCAATCAGTATAACCTGGCTTATTGTACCCTCAATGTATCCCCAACAATAAAAAAAAGAAAGAAAGAAAAAAAAAAACCTCACTTTCAACACCTTGGATAAGAAGACATGTTAGTTACATTCTATAATGAATGTAAAAATTTAATTAAATTCTAATAAAAATTGTAGTAGAATTACTCACCTTTTAATCATAAATTTTTATATCTTAAATTTATACATGTAAGTAATGTGTATCAAGTTTCATAAAAAGAGCAATAATAGGCAAGAGTATAAAGAAAACAAGAGTAGAAGTGATGTCACCACAGGCTCAGGGCAGGCCCCACCTTACTCTCAGGTGTGCTCTGAGCAGAGGCCACCAGGTGAGCATGTGGGGTGGGCTGTGCCCAGTGGCACCCACAGCCTGGAGAGCCCCCTCTCTGATGTGCACTCCACCTTCACCACTTTCATATCCCACTGGGGCCTGAGCAGCCTCCTGTCCTGTCCTGAGAGGACCCAGGGACCCACCCCTCATGTGTGGGTGAGGGGCTCCATCCTAGAGATCTTGAAAATGAGAAATAAGAGTTCTTCAGGGGGTGTCCCTCTATCCTGTCTCCAAGTTGCCACCCTGTCCTCCTCCTCTCCTCGAGATCTTCCTGTCTCAAATTATGCCTGGATGCCATCTGCTGCTGACACGACCCATCGTCCTTCTCACCACACCTCTTACCAGATAGGGCAGGGGCTTGGGCATCAGGTCGAGCTGTGAGGGTGTGGATTTAGTAAACAGGCAGATGTCCTGTGAGGCACGAGAGATTCAGCAAAAAGTAAACCTTTGCTGTATCAGAATGTTCGGACTTCCTCTTACAAAGCAGAGATTTCAGATCTGATGGATAAAAAGCACATGCACCTGCCTGAGTTTCCTGCAGCTTTTTAATCCTGACAAGGAGGTGCAAGACAGGCCAGAGAGGACTGGAGATGGGAGCACATGTAGGGTGAACTACATCCCACACACCACAGGGAGGTCAGAAAAAGTTTGAAGGTTCCCCTCTCCCTGGCAGCTCCCACCCTTCAGAGGAGAACCCAGGGCAAGAGTGGACAAGGCTTTTTCAGAAGGATAAAAGGCACAGATACTCCAAGATATTATGGAGGAGAGTTTCCCAAACAGTGCAAGAAATACAGAAATTTAGATAGTAGACAGTTTCAGAACCCCAAGACTCAATCCAAATAAAGCATCTCCTAGACACATTGTAATGAACTATGCCAAAGTTAACATGAAGGAGAAAATTCTGAAAGCAGCCAGATGTAAAAAAAAAAAAAAAAAAAAAGTATAACCTACAAGGGGGAAGAATATTAGAATGACTTCAGATCTCTCAGCTGAAACCTTTCAAGCAAGAAGAGGATGGTCACTGACTTTCAATCTCCTGAAACAAAACAACTTTCAGGGCAGGATCCTGTATCCAGCTAAACTGAGTTTCATTTGTGATAGATAAATCAAATATTTTACCAACTACACATGTTGAAGAAATTTTCCATAACTATACCAGCTTTCCAGGATATTCTCAGATCCATCCTCCATAATGATCAGCACAATGGTCTACCACCAAAATAAACTCACCCAGAAAGCTTTGAATAAAATGTAACTTCCACAATGGTGAAAGGATTAAAAATAGCCACTGGACATTTTAAAAAACATGATACCCAAAACACTATCATGCTTTATCAATTCTCTTGATTAATGTGATGGCTTAAATTATCTACCAAAGAGGCACATGTTGGCAGACTATACAAAAACTCAGGACAGATATCTGTTGAATACCAGAGTCTCATCTTACCTTAAAGGATAAAAAAAGACTCAGGGTGAAGGGATGGACACCTATAATACAGACAAATGGAAATCAGAAAAAAACCAAGGGTTGCAATTTTATTTGCAGGTACAATTGTTTTTAAAACAACAAAGTTAAGGAAAGATAAGGATGGATACTTCATATTTGTCAAGGAAACACTCAACATGAAGAGATTTCCATAATTAACATTTATATGCCTTACCAGAATGCTCCTCAATTTGTAATGCAAACCCTAACAGATATGAACAATGTGATATCTTTCTGCACTATAATAGTTGCAAATTTTAATACCCCTTTGGCAGTTTTGGATAGATCCTCCAAGAAGAAAACTAAACAAAGAAATAATGGACTTAAACTCGATCCTAGAACAAATGGACTTAACAGACATCTATAAAACATTTCATCCTAATAAAACTGAATACACATTCTTCTCATCAACCTATGGATCATCCTCCAAAATTGATCATATCTTAGGACACAAGTCTAACCTCAGCAAGTTTAAAAGAATAGAAATTTTTCTGAGTTTGGGGGGCAGTTTGGAGTGCTGATTTTGCCTGAAATTGTGGCTTGGGGTGTGCTCTGAGTCAATGGGGTTCTGGTTGCTGTATGGGAACTGGAGCAGTGGGGTGGAGATCAGACATTCTAGGCAAGTCTTGTGCAGGCCCCTGGTGGGATCCTTGAGTGGCTGCTGCTGCCAGGAGCTATGGAGATACTGGATGTGAGGAAGCTTTTTTGCAGCTTTCAGTTCTCAGGGGAAGTATGTGGCATGGATTGCCTGCAGTATATAGCAGCCAGATTTGAGGGCTGGCTGGAGTGGATTTGCCACCAGTTTGGCAGTGGTAGAGGTAGAGACGGCCAGTCTGGGAAGGTCCTGGTAGCAAGGGATCAGTCATTACAGCAAGGTCATGAGAAGGTCATGTGGTGGGGCCCCCTATAGGAACATAGCCACTTTAGTTCTATCTTCTAGGATCGGTCCCCTAGTTGTGATAGGCTTAGGGACTCCAGCACTCCACAAGAACTATTGCCTGGGGGCACAGTGAGACCAGCCACTGAAGGTTTCAGGAGACATCTGAGTTCCCAACCCAGCAGAACCTGATTGCTGAGGAAATAATCAGGTGATCATTGTGGATATTTAATTTGGGGAACTGATATATGCCTGAGTTCTAGAGAGAGGGCATCAGCTGGGTTGTCCATCCCTTAAAATTATAGTGCCACCTGATGTTCCGGCAATACATTGCAACACAAATTTTTTCCTACTAAAATCGGACCATATATATATGGTGTATATATATATATATATATACACACACACACACACATATGTATGTATATATACTTTTATGTATATAAGTCTATATATAATTAATTTTCTTATTTTGTTTGTCTTTTTCTTATTAGTATTTTCTTTTTTGTTTTGTTTTGTTTTTTCATTTGTTACTGAGGTTGCTTATATTTGATTATTTAAAGATTTACGATATTTTGTATTGATGTGTTTTGTTTCTTGCTTATTTGCATGGTTGGTTCTTAACTTCTATTTTTACTTTCATCAAGAACAAGCACTCCTGTATTTTTTCATTATGGTATTTTAGCCTCATTTATTCTATCTCCGTATTTCACTCCAGTGCATTCATTATGTCTTTGGACAGAGACTCTTCTACCTTTCTCATTTCTCCCACCACAATCGCCTCTGCAATAGCTAAGCTATCCCCTCCATTTTTCTTCTCTCACTTTTTTCTTTATTCCACTTCACCCTCTCTCTCTATTAGATACAACAGTATTTTCAAACATAACAACAATGAAGACACAAGTTACCAAAACCTCGGGAATACAACAAAAGCACTCCTGAGAGGAAAATTTATTGGGCTAGAGGCCTTCAAAAAACAGAAAGTGAGTGAATCAGCACACTCACAAACCATCTTATGGAATTGGGAAAAGAACACTCTAACTCTAAACACCGCAGAAGAAAAGAAATGGGCAAAATTAAATTAGAGATTAATAAAATTGAAAACAAAAAAATCATTTAGAAAATTAATGAAACAAAAAGTCATTTTTTTTGAGAAAGTAAATGAAATAGGTAAACCTTTGGCCAGACTAACTAGAAATAGAAAAGTAAAATCTCTAGTAACCTCAATCAGAAATTTGACAATGTGAAGGAAATGGATCAATATTTGGAATTACACCATCTCCCTAGACTTATTGAAGAAGAAATAGATTTCCTGAAAGATCAATTTCAAGCACTGAGATCAAAGAAACAATAAAAAATATCTCCCAGCAAAAAAATACCCTGGTCCAGATGGCTTCACACCAGAATTCTATCAAACCTTCAAAGAAGAGCTTAAGAGTGCAGAAATTATTTCAAAAAATTGAGGAGGAAGGAATCGTTCCCAGCACATTCTACGAAGCCTGGTACCAAAACCTGAAAAAGATCCAACTAAAAAGGAGAACGTCAAAACAATTTCACTAATGAATATAGATGCAAAATAATCAACAAAATCCTACCCAATAGACTACAGATTCTCATCAAAAAAGTCATAAATCCCCCCTCCTCTTCCCTCCTTGAGATGCTTTACTAAGAATAATATGTTCCAGCTCCACCCATGTAAACATAAAAGATGTAAAGTCTCCATCTTTTTTTAAGGCTGCATATAATTCCATGGTAGGAAGGAGTGTAAATGGTGGGACCATTCCTATGGTACATATTGCAAGGGTACATGTCAAATCTATTAAGTATAGAGTATAAATCCCTTAACACAATAATTAAGTAAATGAAGTAAAGCCTACATTAATTAGTTTGATGTAAGCATTCCAAACTGTATATAAAATTAGCACATTTTACCCCATGAAGGCATTAATGTATACATGATCTATGTGTTTATGACTTAATAAAAAAAAAAAGTCATATATCATGATCAAGTAGGTTTCATCCCAGGGATGCAAGGCTGGTTTAACATATGCAAGTCCACAAACATTATCCATCATATCAAAAGAAGCAAAAACAAAGACCATATGATCCTCTCAATAGATGCAGAAAAAGCATTTGATAAAATCCAGCATCCTTTTCTAATTAACACTGAAGAATATAGGCATTGGCAGCACATTTCTTAAGCTGACTGAAGCCATCTACAACAAACCCACAGGTAATATTTTACTGAATGGAGTAAAACTGAAATCTTTTCCACTTAGAACTGGAACCAGACAAGGTTGTCCTCTGTTGCCATTACTCTCCAACATAGTGCTAGAAGATCTAACCAATACAATCAGGCAAAGAAAGAAATAAAGGGTATCCAAATGGGAACAGAGGAGGTCAAACTCTCCCTCTTTGCTGATGATATGATCTAATACCTAGAGAACCCCAAGGACTCAATCCCAAGACTCCTGGAAGCGATCAAAAACTACAGTAATGTGGAGGTGAAGGCAAGATGGCTGATTGAAGCCAGCTTTCCACAGAGGATCCCGTCAAGAAAGAGAGTTAAAGGACAGAAATTTATCAAGTAACCTGGCAGATTAGAGCTGCGCCAAGACAGAAGGTTGAAGAATGCACATCTACCCTGCTGAGGTGAGCTGCAACCCCAAGGACACAACAAAAGGTACAAAATCCATCTCCAAGTGGACAGAAGTCCCCTCCCCCATGAGAATGGCTTGGAGTACTCCATAAACAAATGAGCAGAGTTCAAAAGTCCTCCCATTATATCCCATGGGAGAGACCCTCTAAAATTGGACCTACTTCCCCTACTAGGGTACCATGGTGCTCTCCTGCCAAGCATAGAACTACATAAAACTGTATATATTCTCTACCTGCAATTCTGAGCTCCCAAAACTCCCTTCACTCCCCTCCTCTCTCACTCTGAGGTCTGGAAGCCTGTCCCCTAGGAGTCCAGATTCTTGGGTATTTTCTCAAGAGGTGCGGACAGGGCATGAACTGCTGCTGGTCAGTGCTGATTCTGCAGCATGGGAGTGAGGAGAGGATGGTCGGCTGAGAGGGAACCACGCAGGAGTGGCAGTGCCCCAAGGCAAAGAGCAGTAGACGTTTTTGGCAACAATAGGGTTCACACCTGGATATTCCGGAGTCACATGCCTTGTCTCTCTGGGTAACCAGAGGAGGCCGGGCATCTTCACCAGTGGAAGCCACTGGCAGAAAAGATCTGGGACAGAAACACAGGCCCTGTGAGTAAAAGGTTTGCCTGAGGTGGTACCGGCCTGGGTGAAGTGCAGGACTAGAAAACACATGCGCACATCCAGCAGATTCCCAGGGCAGGGCTGACTCAGAGGACCACTTTACTGAGCCTGGGATGTACCAGCCCTCCAGGGATAATTAGCCCAGAAAAAGGAGGGCAGGCAGAGGCTGGAACTGACAGCTAACCATGTGCCACTGGAATACAAATGGCAGTGAGACTGGGCATTGGCACAGACAGGGCCTGAGGCACAGGTTCTGTGAACTCTAACAGCCTCTCTTCCACAAGGGAAGATAGCCAGGACAGAAACAAATTCTGCAAAGTTGTTCTGTTCTCTCAGAAACATCAATCAGGGGTGGGGCTGGAACAGAGTGAACAGTTCCAGCCTCCATTAAGCACTTGAGGTTGTCAGGCCTCACCTCCCCTTGCCAGATAGTGGCAGAGAGCAGCGGCCTGGCTGAAGAGACAAAGATCTCCCTGTGATTCAGGCAGGTGCAAACCCCTAGAGTATCTGCTCATTGGAGGCATCTGGGTTATAGCCCTGCGAGGTTATCGGTGACTGGGTGTGACAGAGGTGCAAAGTGGGGAAGGAGGCATCAACCTCCCCAGACTAATCTATTTGCTGAGTGGGTCCTCCTGACCTCACGGAGCACCAGAACAAGTCATATTTGAGTTGTCAGCACCCTGCGGTTGCCAGAGACCTTTTAAACTCTCCCACCTGAGACAGGTGCTGACTGAGACAATTGATTTGGACGTCTTGAACTGGGCCAAGGGCCTGAGGACTATCCAAGTGGTAACCTGGGTGTGTGGTTGTAGGAAGATTTGATTTTCCTTTTCCAATTGTTGCCTGTCGGGGGTGGGGTGACTTAATTGCTGGTATTTCTCCACAGCTGAGACTTCAACCCATAGTAACTGATTCACTAGGGTCAGACGGAAACCAGCTGAAAACAAGACAGAGGCACTTAGCCCCACCACACCAAGCAGGTCCCAAGTTTCTCAAGCTGTAGCACTGTACAGGTCATTGGCAAAGCTCCAAGGGAAAAGATACACACACCAGTCTCAGCTTTTTGGCAAAGGGCTGGTTAATCACTACTCCTGGAGCCCCAAACCCAACTGTTCTTTATCCACTCATCTACACAAATGGTGTAAAATGATCATGTGGCAGAATCAGCGGGGAAACTCTGGTAACATGAAAAACCAGAGTAGATAAACTCCCACAAACAACGATATGGCAGACATAACTGAAGATCCCATTCATAAACAGATGGCTGAGATGTCACAAATCAAATTTAAAATTTGGATTGCAAACAAGATTAATAGAATGAAGGAAAAGTTAGAATTAGAAATACAAGGAGCAAATCAAAAGTTCTCTCAAGAATTCAACAAATTTAAAGACAAAGTCACCAAAGATTTTGAAACATTGAAGCAAGAATTTGCAGCCCTCAAAGATCTGAAAAAAAAAAAAAATCGGACAAACAAACAAACAAAAACCCCCAGCAGAATCCCTCAGTAACAGAGTGGAGGAAGCAGAAGAAAGTATTCCGACATTGAAGACAAAGCTTTTGAATGCTGCCAAACTCTCAAAGAGGAAGAGAAATGGAGAGCAAAAAGGATCATTCTCTCAGCAAGCTCTGGGAAATTCAAAGAAGGCTAATATCCACCTCATAGGAATCCCTGAAAGCGATGAAGTGGCTTTACAAGGCACAGAGGCTCTTCTCTATGAAATTATGAAGAATTTTCCAGACATGCCAAAAGATTCTGAAATTCAGATAGCAGACAGTTTCAGAACCCCAGCATGACTCAACCTGAATAAGACATCCCCCAGGGACATCATAATTAACTTTACTAAAGTTAATATGAGGAGAAAATTCTGAAAGCAGCTAGACGTAAGAAAACCACAACCTACAAAGGGAAGAATATTAGAATGACTGCAGATCTCTCTGCTGAAACCTTTCAAGCCAGAAGAGGGTGGTCATTGACTTTTAATTTCCTAAAACAAAATAACTTTCAACCTAGGATCCTGTATCCACCTAAACTGAGTTTTATTTAAGATGGAGAAATTAAATACTTTAATGACATTCACATGTTGAAGAAATTTGCCATAACTAAACCAGCTCTTCAGGATATTCTCAGACCTCTTCTCCATAATGACCAGCCCAATCCTCTACCACAAAAATAAACTCACTCAGAAACTTTTGATCAAACTCCAACTTCCACAGTGGTGAAAAGATTAAAAATGTTCACTGGACTATGATCATATTAATGTATACAGCTATGATTTAATAAAAAAAAATAAATAAAATAAAATACTCTGACATATTAAAAAAAAAAAAACTAGATACCCAAAATTTTATCAGACTTATCAATATTCTCCATTATTGGGAAAGGCTTAAACTGTCCTCTAAAGAGGGACAGCTTGGCTGACTGGATACAAAAGCTCAGGCCAGATACCTGCCGCATAGAAGAATCTCATCTTACATTAAAAGATTAATATAGACTCAGGGTGAAAGGATGGTCGTCCATATTTCAGGCAAATGGTAATCAGAAAAAAGCAGGGTTTGTGATTCTATTTTCAGATACAATAGGCTTTAAACCAACAAAAGTTGGATAAGGAAGGATAAGAATGGTCACTTCATATTTGTTAAGGGTAATACTCAATATGATGAGATTTCAATTATTAGTATTTATGCACCAAACCAGAATGCTCCTCAATTTATAAGAGAAACTCTAACAGACATGAGCAACTTGATTTCCTCCAGCTCCATAATAATCGGAGATTTCAACACTCCTTTGTCAGTGTTGGATAGATCCTCCAATAAGAAGCTGAGCAAAGAAATTTTAGATTTAAACCTAACCATCCAACATTTGGATTTAGCAGACATCTACAGAACATTTCATCCCAACAAAACTGAATACACATACTTCTCATCAGCCCACAGAACATACTCCAAAATCAATCACATCTTAGGTCACAAGTCTAACCTCAGTAAAATTAAAGGAATAAAAATTATTCCTTGCATCTTCTCAGACCACCATGGATTAAAAGTTGAACTCAGTGACAACAGGAATCTCCATACTCATACAAAAACATGGAAGTTAAATAACCTTATGCTGAATGATAGCTGGGTCATAAATGAGATTAAGAAGGAAATTGCCAAATTTTTGGAACAAAACAACAATGAAGACATGAATCATCAGAACCTCTGGGATACTGCAAAGGCAGTCCTAAGAGGCAAATTTATAGTACTGCAAGCCTTCCCCAACAGAACGGAAAGAGAGGAAGTTAATAACTTAATGGGACATCTCAAGCAACTGGAAATGGAATAACATTCCAACCCCAAACCCAGTAGAAGAAAATAAATAACCAAAATTAGAGCAGAATTAAATGAAATTGAAAACAAAAGAAATATACAACCGATCAATAAATCAAAAAGTTGGTTTTTTGAAAAGGTCAATAAAATAGAAAAACCTTTGGCTAACCTAACCAGGAAAAACAGAGTAAAATCTTTAATCTCATCAATCAGAAATGACAAAGACAACATAACAACAGACTCCTCAGAAATTAAAAAAATCCTTAATGAATATTACAAGAAACTTTATTCTCAGAAATATAAAAATCTGAAGGAAATTGACCAATACTTGGAAGCACATCACCTTCCAAGACTTAGCCAGAATCAAGTGGAAATGTTGAACAGGCCTATATCAAGTTCTGAAATAGCATCAACCATACAAAATCTCCCTAAAAAGAAAAGCCCAGGTCCAGATGGCTTCATGTCAGAATTCTACCAAACCTTTAAAGAGGAACTAGTACCTATATTACTCAACCTGTTCCAAAGTATAGAAAAAGAAGGAAGACTACCCAACACATTCTATGAAGCAAACATCACCCTGATCCACAAACCAGGAAAAGACCCAACAAGAAAAGAAAATTATATACCAATATCACTAATTAATATAGATGTAAAAATATTCAACAAGATCCTACCAAACAGAATCCAGCAACACATCAAACAAATTATACATCATGACCAAGTCAGTTTTATCGCCGTCTCAAAGCTGGTTCAATATACGTAAATCCATAAATATAATTCAGCACATAAACAAATTAAAAAACAAAGACCATATGATTCTCTCAATTGATGCAGAAAAAGCTTTTGATAATATCCAGCATCCCTTCATGATCAGAACACTTCAGAAAATTGGTATAGAAGGGACATTTTTTAAACTGACAGAGGCCATCTACAGCAAACCCACAGCCAATGTCGTATTGAATGGAATTAAATTGAAATCCTTTCCACTCAGATCAGGAACCAGACAAGGCTGCCCATTGTCTCCACTGCTCTTTCACATTGTAATGGAAGTTTTAGCCATTGCAATTAGAGAAGAAAAGGCGATCAAGGGTATCCATATAGGGTCAGAAGAGATCAAACTTTCACTCTTTGCAGATGATATGATTGTATATCTGGGAAACACCAGGGATTCTACTACAAAACTCTTAGAAGTGATCAAGGAATACAGCAGTGTCTCAGGTTACAAAATCAACATTCATAAATCAGTAGCCTTTATATATGCCAACAATAGTCAAGCTGATAAATGGAACTCTATTCCATTCACAGTAGTGCCAAAGAAGATGAAATATTTGGGAGTTTATCTAACAAAGGACGTGAAATATCTCTATAAAGAGAACTATGAAACACTAAGAAAAGAAATAGCTGAAAATGCTAACAAATGGAAAAACATACCATGCTCATGGCTGGGAAGAATCAACATTGTTAAAATGTCCATACTACCTAAAGCAATATACAATTTTAATGTAATCCCTAGTAAAGCACCCCTGGCATACTTTAAAGATCAGGAAAAAATACTACTTCATTTTATATGGAATCATAAATAACCTTGAGTAGCCAAGGCATTACTCAGAAATAAAAAGAAATCAGGAGGAATCATGCTACCAGACTTCAGACTACACTATAAATCTCCGGTGATAAAAACAGCATGGTATTGTCACAAAAATAGAGAAGTGGATATATGGAAAAGAATAGAGAACCAAGAGATGAATCCAGACACTTATCATTATTTGATCTTTGATAAGCCTATCAAAAGCATTATTTGGGGATGGTGTCTGTGGCTCAAGGAGTAGGGCGCCAGTCCCATATGCCAGAGGTGGTGGGTTCAAGGAGTAGGGCGCCAGCCCCAGCCAAAAAAAAACAAAAACCTAGGCCTCAAAAGCATTAGTTGGGAGAAACACTTCCTATTTAACAAATGGTGCTGGATGAACTGGTAACCTGTAGAAGACTGAAACTGGATCCTCACCTTTTAACACTAACAAAAATTGATTCTCACTGGATAAACGATTTAAATTTAAGACATGAAACTATAAAAATACTAGAAGAGAGTGCAGGGAAAACACTTGAAGAAATTGGCCTGTGAGAATATTTTATGAGGAGGACACCCTGGCAATTGAACCAACACCAAAAATATATTACTGGGATCTGATCAAACTAAAAAGCTTCTGCACAGCCAAGAACACAATAAATAAAGCAAACTGACAGCCTTTGGAATGGGAGAAGATATTTGCAGGTTATTTTTCTGACAAAGGTCTGATAACTAGAATCCACAGAGAATTAAAACTAATCAATGAGAAAAGAACAAATAACCCCATTTCTATGTGGGCAAGAGACTTGAACAGAAGCTTCTCTGAAGAATGCAGGTGCATGCCCTACAAATACATGAAAAAATGCTCATCATCTTTAATCTTTATAAAAATGCAATTAAAACCACTTTGTGATATCATCTAACTCCAGTAAGATTAGCCCACATCACAAAATCCCAAAACTACAGATGTTGGCGTGAATGTGGAGAAATGGGAAAACTTCTATATTGCTGGTGGGAATGCAAGCTAATGTCTCCTTTTTGGAAAGAAGTTTGGAGAATACTCAAGGAACTAAAAGTAGACCTGCCATTCGATCTTGCAATTCCTCTACTAGGTATCTACCCAGATGATCAAAAACCATTTTACAACAAAGACATTTGCAGGCATAAAAAGATGGAGACTTTACATCTTTTATGTTTACCTGGATGGAGATGGAACATATTCTTCTTAGTAAAGTATCTCAAGAATGGAAGAAAAAGTATTCAATGTATTCAATACTGTTATAAAACCAATATACAATCACCTACACATTCATATAAATGATAAAACACAACTATAGTCCATAAAGAAGGAAGGAATAAGAGGGATAGAGGAGGGGAGTGTGAGGGCAGGAAGAGGGAGGCATTTGGTGGGACCTTACCTAATGTGCACAATGCAAAGATACGTGTCAAACTATTAAGAGTAGAGTATAAATGTCTTAACACAACAAATAAGTGATGAAGGTTATACTAACCAGTTTGATGTAAGCATTCCAAATTGTATATAAAATCTGCACATTGTACCCCATAATTGCATTAATGTACACAATTATGATTTCATAAAAAGAAAAAAAGAAAAACCCCACTTTATAGATGAGGAAACTAAGGTTTTGAAATTATGTGGCCAGACTTACCAGATCTCATATTAAATCTTTCTGTGTCCTACTTTTTCAATAAAAGAAAAAAAAAGAAGTTCCTGCTCCCAAGGGGAGGTGGAGCCAATGCAGACTCCACCCCTCCTGGACCCCCCCCCCACCCACTCAACTCCTACTCTAAGCACCTGCCCTGCATCCTTCCTGCTCCTGATTCCCCATTGAGGGGAGATGGCTCCTGGGGTCCTACTCAGGAAGAGTGCAGACCAGGGTCCTTCCTCCATCAGCTGTGGTCCCTTCTTCCTGCCCAGACATGGAATACTTCCCTCCCCTCGCACCCCCACAGAGTCATGGCTACTTTATCTTCAGAAGTGGCCCCAGAAGCCACTTGGACCCCACCATAAATGTCCACCCTGCTCCCTGGTCCTCCAGGGAATAGATCCTTCCCCCCAATATTTGGAATAGCATTAAGATGATTCTAGGAGATTGTGGATGGGGTAATCGTGTTTCCATCCTATATGGACTCAAAACTTGGTGTTGAGGGACTGGCCACCTGGAGGTTCTGATTCTGATGTGCAGAGGTCAGCAGGTGGATGGGTGGGAGCCTCTGTCTAGTTTCAATTGTCATTTTCTTCTGAATTTCACCCACATCTTGTCTCACCCTCCCTGACCTTCCCCCTAACTGAGACTTCAGGGGAGGGTCCCCAGGAATAGGAGGTCCACTCTATTTCCTCTTTTCATGGCTGGACCCTCCCATGGGGCCCACCCCCTTCAACCTTTCATTTCTCACTGTCCCAGAGCTCAAGATAGTAATGGAAGTCTTAGTCATTGCATCAGGCATTTTACTCCACAGTGAACTAGTGAACTTCCATTGAGCTGACCCTTTGAGCTTGAGAGGGAAGAGCCAGGGGTTCTCCTCTGAGACCATGAGCTCCTGGGGGTCACTGGACAGTGACAACAGGTATGGGGAGGGACTGTGTGAGCCATAGCACCTGTAAGTCCCCCTGTGGGCTGAGGTCATGGGACTCCTAGATCATTCAGCCTGGAACTGCCCAGCTCTGGACTTTGATCTGACATGTAGGGGGAGGTAGGCTGCCCACTCCTTGATCAGAAGGAAAGTGTCTATCTGGCTCTGTGACTACCATAGCAGGGTCACATTTTCTCCTGAGGCCACTCTAGAACCCATTTGTACTGATATGGAGGGTCTACTGGGGAGCTGTCCTAGAGAGAGGAAGGAGGGTGGGGGTGGCTCCCACTTTATTCTCAGCTGACACCTTCCCAGGGCACTTCTCTGATGACCCTCTGCTGGAGTTCCACCCTAGGGGCGAGGTTGTTTAGACCTGTGGCTCTCACTGTGGTCAACTGAAGAAATATAAGGTTAGAAATGATGAGAAGGAAAGAGACAAGATGCACAGAATAGAATTTTCAAAGGTGAGAGCACAGAGGACCACTGCCCATTTGTGGGGTTCTGACAGTGGTCCTGAGTGTCAGTTCCACTCAGCTTTTATTGAAGGCTATTTGCTCATTAGCCCAGAGGGTAAGTTGAGGAAGGGAACAAAGATATCAGCAGTTTCTCTGAGTAAGCATATCAGCTTCTATCATTTCTATAATCACTAACTTTAAGGGTCTGAGCAGTCTTGAGAAATTCCGAACCTGAGCCTTGTGTGGGGGCAGCCTCCTACTTGTGGGCACACACACAGATTCCTAGGGGAGTGGTAATACCCACTAGTTTACTGTGGAGTAAAATGCCACTGATGTCAATCTCCTCTGAAGAATTGGTGGGAAAGAGGAATTTTCCTCTCATCACCACCACAGAGGATCTTCCTCTGTGATAAGGGATGTAAGCCCTGCTACCCATATTTCAGGGCTCAAGGTGTCCCCATGATCTCTGCCTCAGCCAAATACAATTCTCCACAATGGGTATTCGATTTGACTATTAACTGGACAGGATGTGGCCTAGTTAATGTTTGTTGCTAGCCCTTGCATACACCTTCCTCTGTGGCCATTATTCCTTCAGAGTGCTTACAGACTCAGCAGGGGTGTTAGTAAGCTGTATCTCTATAGGTCAGGCTTCTAGGAAAAACAAGAAACTTACTCAGATAAGAAACTTAGCAATGGCTGGTTTAAAGGTAAACTAGGTGACTTTCCTTTATTCTGCCTTACTTAGCTTAGTCCCCCTTTTCTAGGGGTGTTTTCCTAAGCCAAGAATGGGTTCTTCAGTCCCCATTCTGCCTGCATCCTCAGTGTCCCTGTCTCTGAGTTTCTGAGTCTCCCCCTCTCCACGCATCCCTGTGTCTCCCTGTCCCTCTCCCTCCCTAAGATCCCCACCCCGCCTCCCAGCCATCACCCCCTGACCCCTTCTCCCTGTCAAGACCTATGCAGAATCTTGGTCCCTGACTAAACCCCTGGGCTCCTCACCTGAGATCAAGATGTCCAGAGAGTCACTGGGGGCTGACCACTTGGAGGAGTGGCTGTATCCACCATAGCATCGGTACTGTCCCTCATGGGAACCCCTCACAGGGCCCAGGGGCAAATCAGCCTAAGAGAGCCCAGCCTGAGGCTGCCAGCCAGGGAGCTGGGTGAGGATCTATCCCTCAATCTGGAATAGAGTGAATCTGTCATAGCCAACATCAAAGTGACACTGGAGCATCAGGCTCTGTTCAGGGGCTAGGATAGGGTCCTGTGTGGTGAGGAGGGAGGGCTTCTTAGACACACCTGGGGTGGGGGTGGGGGGTGGAGGACAGGTGGTGGACTGCAGGAGCTGGTTCCTGCCAACTCCTCAGTGTCATGTTCTGACTCTGCAGGTTTCACTGTCTCTCACTCTCAGGCTCCCAGAGCCCTTGTTCCCTCACCCCACCCTCCCAACTTGGGCTTCCTGGAAGCAAGGCTCACAATGTGACATTTTGGGGATCTCAAATAATGGTAAGATGAAACCTCCTCACCTGAGACCAGGAACTCCAGGGGATAACTGGGATCAGATCACACCTGGGAGCTGTTCCTGTGATAGTCATAGCATTTGAATGTCTACCTGTGGCCAGGGGTCACAAGGCCCACAGGGAAAAGGGCCTGGGACTGCAGATAAAAGGGAAGCTGTGAGTCCAGTGTCCAGAAGAGTTTTTTTCTCCTTCCCTTATCAGAGTGAACTTGTCAAATATCAGCCATGATTCCAGCCATGAGTTATATTAGAGGGTCACATTCCCTCCTGAGGCCACCACAGGGCGTGGCAGGGCTGAGAGGATGGGTTCTGTAGAATCCTAGGTAGAAGGAGGCAGCCATGTGAAATGGGGCTTACATCTCCCACATCACCCCCAGGGCTGAGCTGTGAGAGGAAGACACCCCTGAGAGCAGACCCCTTTCTTGAGGGAAGAGCCTTGGGCTAGGACTCCTAAGTGTCCTGTCACCTGTCACCATCAGCTTCAGGGGGTCATTGGGATCTGACCAGTCAGCAGCACTGTAATATTGACATTGATGTTGCCCTGCATAGTGCTTTGTCATAAATGGAATGTTGAACTTGGCCTTGTTCCCAGGTTCCAGTTGTTTTTGTCTGCCCAGAAGCTTTGCTTTATATACATATCATACTCCTGGGTATACAGGGTCCTCTGACATCAGACGGTCACAAGGCTTCCCCAGGTTATCACAGAGTCTGGTTCAGCCTGGAGGGTAGGTCTGGAGAGGGTTCCTGGAAAGAAATAAGAGGCTGGGTCCCAAGATACCTCCCTCTCCGATCCCCCCTCTCACCCTAAGACCCTCCAGATGTTCCCCTCAGTCAGCCCAGAGCTACTGTTTCCCATCCTCAGCTGTCCAGGGATCTCCCCTTGTCTTCAGTCAGGAGGAGGGGGCTGTGGGAATTGGGGACAGACTCACCTGCCTGTACATGGGTCCTGGGGGCCCAGACTCAGCCCTGGAAGAGAGATCCTTGTGAGAGATTTGTTGCCTGAAGACTGAACATGTCTCCACCTTCCTGGGATCCTCCAGAACCCTTAGGGTCTCCTGATAGAGCAGGGTCTGGCTGTGGAGTGAGTCCCTCTCAGACCAGGGTCTCCCCTGCCCCTCCTCACGTCTCAGTGAGGCAGAGCAGGGCTGTGAGGATGGGGGTCATGGTGCACAGATGGAGGAGACCACGATGCCTTCAGGACAGACAGATTCGGAGTTTGGGTTCTTCCCATCATGGGTTGTCCCATCAACAGCCCCATGGAAAGAGGAACTTTCTAAGAGCCTGTTTCTGGTTTTCCCAGGGCTAGGGTGTGCACCAGGTACCTGGAGACATTTCAGACAGAAATGGGCTTTCCTTTGATCTTTGGCCACTGTTACCCTAGTCTTAACTCCTTCACACCCAAACATCAACTCATTTATGGAGTTTTGCCATGTTCCTGGCCATGGAAATATATCCCTGACCAAATAAAGAGAAACCCTGAGTTTCAGAGCTCAGATTATCATAAAGGAGGTACCCTTTGAACATCCCCTCTTCTAGCTATTTGAAAAATACAATGAATTATTGTGAACTATAGTCACCCTACTTTGCTTTATAACACTAGGATTTATTCCTTCTGCCTGGCTGTAATTTTATACCCCGCACCAACCTTTAGCTGTCCTCCCATCACCCTCTTTCCTTCCTCAACTGTCATAACCACAAATCTGCCCTTGACTTCTAGGATATAAACCTTTTAGATTTTGCATGTGAGGGGGAGGTCATGTGAGTAGCTTATCTCATTTGCATAAGTCCTCCAGGCTCCTTCATGTTGCCATGAATGACAATATTTCATTCTTTTTATGACTGAATAGTATTCGACTGTGTATACTGCTTTCATTTACTTAGGTGGATTCCATAAAAAGGCTGTCATGAATAATTCTGCATTAAACACAAAAAGCAGTTAGTTATCCCTTCAACATACTGATTTCCTATCCTTTGGGTATATATACTCAGTAATGGGATCGCTGGATTATATGATACTTCTATGTTTACCTGTACAGGAAACTTTACATTGTTTTGTGCAAAGGCCATACTGACTTACATTCCCACCAACAGCACATGAGAGTTCTTTTTTTTTTTCCACTTTTTTTTTGTCTTTTCAGTAACAGTCATTCTAACTGCAGTTAGGTGATATTTCATTGTCTTTTTTTTTATTTCATTGTTGTCTTGATTTGCACTTCTGTGGTAATTAGTGATGTTGAGAATTTCTTTATAAACTTGTTGGCCACTTGCATGTTTTCATTTGAGAAATTTTTATTCTGATCATTTGCCAATTATTTACATTGGAGGGTTGCTGTTGAGTTATTTGAGTTCTTTGTATATTCTGGATATTAATCTCTTACATGAAAAGTTTGTGAATATTTTCTCTGCTTATGTATGTTGTCTTTTCACTCTGTTGCTTGTTTCCCTTGCTGTACAGAGCTTCTTAGTTTAATATACTTCCATGTGTCTGTTTTGCTTTTGTTGCTGTGCTTTTGAGGTCTTCTCCATAAAATCTTCTCCTTGACTTGTACCAAGAAAAGTTTCTGCTAGGCTTTCTTCAAGTGTTTTTACAGTTTTGGACCTCACATTTAATCCTTTAACCCATTTTGAGTTGACATTTTGTATATGGTGACAAATAGGGGTCTAGTTTTATTAATCAGCATATAAATGTCTACTTACCCTCCCCCCCTGCCATTTATTGAAGAAACTGTCCTCCCCCAATGTATGTTCTTCAAACCTTTGTAAAAAAAAAATCAGCGGGCTATGAATTTTTGGATTTATTTCTTAGTTCTCAATTTTTCTGAAGTCATTTATAAGTTCTTATATATTTTTGTGGATTCTTGAGTTTTTCTAAATACGAGCAGTTCTTGGATTATGGATATCCTCAGTTACTGCCTTCAGTACTCACAAATGAGCTCCCAAGATTCCTCATGAGGATAATTTATAATTATACAATTAAATTAATAATTCAGGAACTAGTTTCTTCCTTGCATGTAAACAAGTCTGCATGGCACAAGGAGCTCACTGGCACAGCATCTTTATGCTGGTGGCTAGTATTCTTGTTTATACAGTTGCTTGATCACTGCATTACATTCATCGTAAGAGAGAATACAACATTCTCTATGACCAAGCCAAGAGTTCTTCCATTTTATATTTCTCTCTGCCTACCCTGGTGCAGAGAAGAAAAAATATTACCCTACCAAGATGTCAATATTCCATCTTCTACTACATATCTGGACCCCATGTACATCTTGAGCTTTCCTGCCTCCTGCTAAATGATGGATTCAACTCTGGATGTTATCAACATGCCTGGACTTGTATCTAGACACTCTTCCTATTTCCCCTATTAGCACCCAGCCTCAGGAGAGAGGCTTTTGTAGATGCTGTCCACAGCACTGACCTACAGGTCGCCAGGCAGCTCTGGTTTCAGCGCCATGGCCAGAGCCAGAGAGGCAACCCCTATTTCTTCTCATCATTTTCTGGTCTCTTAGTTGATAGGTTTGCATAAGCTAAGCTCCCATTTTAGGACTCTTAAATAGAGTCTCCTTGAAGAAGTTTAATGAACATTATTATTTATTTCATACGGTTAGGATAAATTGGAAAAAGGAAAGAGGATGTTGGTGATTAATTCAAACTCCTCTCACACTCCATGGATTCTGAATAGGAATAGAATTCAGAAGCTCAGGATGTTTGCCTCAAAAAATAAACACACAGGACAAACATGGCCCATGGTGTCATCTAGAGCTGATTCTCCCCCATTTATCTTAGGAACTATCTTCTCAGTTCAAGTTCAAAATACCAGCTTTTTGTGTATTGGCCAAAAGAAAAAATATTACCCTATCAAGATGGCAACATTCCAGCAGGATTGGAATCACGCCAGACTGCTTTCAAAACCTGGATCTGGACCAGGTGCTGTGGCTCAGACCTGTAATCATAGCACTCTGTAAGGCTGAGTCAGGTGGATTACCTGAGCTCAGGAGTTCGAGATCAGCCTGAGGAAGAGTGAGATTCCATCCCTACTAAAAGTGGAAAAAAGGCTTGGCATCCATAGCTCAGTGGTTAGGGTGCTGGCCATGTACACCAGGGCTGTTAGGTGCAAATCCAGCCTGGGCCTGCTAAACAAAGAACAACAACAATAATAGCTGGGTGTTGTGGAGAGAGCCAATAGTCCCAGCTACTAGGGAGGCTTAGGGAAGATAATTGCTTGAGCCCAAAAGTCTGAGGTTGCTGTGAGCTATTGTTGTGCCCAAGTCACGGGATCCCCCACATAAATCACCCAGAGACCAAGTCAGATGCAAAAGCAAGAGGTTGTTTATTTAGAAGCTGGAGCCTGGGCTCCCTGGTCCTGGCACAGCAGGAGGACAGAGAAGCCCTGATCTCAAAAAGGAGGGAGGTTTTTAAGGGTACAGAAAGAAAAAAATGGGAGGGGGTGAGGTGAGCCACTGGAGTGAGTTGATAGTGGGGGTCTAGGGGACTGAGCACTTGTCCTTGGCTGTCTGGGAGAGTGTTGTTATCACTCGGAGCAGATGTTGTGCAAGGGCACAGATCATGGGGCAAGGATGGGGGGCAGGGGAGGCAGCAGGTTGCCTAATGCCTTTGGTATGCAGCTGCAAAATGAAGACTGAGGGACAAGATGAAGTTAGTTTTAACAAAATGGAGTTAACTTGGTCCTTACATTCCCCCCATTCTTGTGCCTAGAGGATCCAATCATGGGTCTTCAGTGCGTTTTACGAGCCTTAGCTCTATGCCATTGCTGGTGCATTCAGTGCTGAGGTGGGTATACTGTGCCGTAAGACCATTAATTGAACAGTATTAATTCTAGCTTGGATGAAAGCCAGTAATTTATTAATTATGCAGGGGCTGAAAGTTAATAGTAGTAATAGGATTGGGCCTGCTATGGTTGAAATTAAAGTTGTGAGCCAGGGTGACTTGCTGAACAAAGATTCATACCAGCTCTGAGACTGTTCCTGCTTGAGCTTTCTTTTGCAGAAACCTTCTCTCACTAACTCCATGGATTGTTTGATTACTTTTGAGTGGTCAGTATAAAAACAGCATTCTTCTCCTAGGGCTATGTATAATCCACCTTGTTGAAGGAACAGTAAGTCTAGTCCCTGCCTATTTTGGAGTGCTACTTTAGAGAGGGAAGTTAGGGACTCTTGAAGGTGGGAAATGGAGTTTTCTATTCTTTCTATGTCTAAGTCTATTGCAGCGTGCAGACCTCTGTAGTTCTTGTCTTGTAGGACTAAGGAGGAGATTCCTGTGCCTGCCCTTGCTATGAGCATGGCTAGAGTTATTGCTGTGACTGGTTCTCTCTTGGTTCTTGTAAGTGTGCCTGCAGCTGATTCATATTCCTGATATAAGTCTTTTTCTGAGTGATAGATCAGCTGGGGGATGAGCTGCACTAAGACACAAAAGCCCTGGCTTCCCCATGTAGACATGGGGTGAGCCCTGTTGAGCAAGCCCACCAGGAATTGTTAGTGGGAATTATATAACCAGTCCTATTCCAGGTGAGAATTTGATTACATAGATGTTGGTATTGGAGGGATGTCTGACCTATACAGGTTCCTTGTCCTATAGTGGACTGTAGGGAGACTCGGGGCTTAGACTGTTGCCAATGGCAGTCGCTAGCCTGGGAGCTGATCTTAGGTTTGCTTATTAGGGCAATTCCCTCATAGTATGGGGGTCTTGCTTCTATACATAACCAACAGGACTTAGTAAGATCTGGTCTGGAAGTATTTAAGACTTGGTATGTAGCAATGACCAATTTCCAAAGTGAATCGGGATCTGTGATAGGCACAGGTGTGGGGTTTAGAATCAAACTGGGTACTGAATGCTTGGTCCGGGGAGTCAGGGGAGTCACGGACCTTAGGGGTGACTACAGGGGGAGGCTTAAGCACTATATTAGGGCCCACTGCAGCAGGCTTATTATTATTTTTTTTTCTTTTTTATTGTTGGGGATTCATTGAGGGTACAATAAGCCAGGTTACACTGATTGCAATTGTTAGGTAAAGTCCCTCTTGCAATCATGTCTTGCCCCCATAAAGTGTAACACACACCAACGCCCCACCCACTTCCCTCCTTCCCTTCTTCCCTCCTTCTTCCCCCCCCATAACCATAATTGTCATTAATTGTCCTCATATCAAAATTGAGTACATAGGATTCATGCTTCTCCATTCTTGTGATGCTTTACTAAGAATAATGTCTTCCACGTCCATCCAGGTTAATACAAAGGATGTAAAGTCTCCATTTTTTTTAATGGCTGAATAGTATTACATGGTATACATATACCACAGCTTGTTAATCCATTCCTGGGTTGGTGGGCATTTAGGCTGTTTCCACATTTTGGCGATTGTAAATTGAGCTGCAATAAACAGTCTAGTACAAGTGTCCTTATGATAAAAGGATTTCTTTCCTTCTGGGTAGATGCCCAGTAATGGGATTGCAGGATCAAATGGGAGGTCTAGCTTGGGTGCTTTGAGGTTTCTCCATACTTCCTTCCAGAAAGGTTGTACTAGTTTGCAGTCCCACCAGCAGTGTAAAAGTGTTCCCTTCTCTCCACATCCACGCCAGCATCTGCAGTTTTGAGATTTTGTGATGTAAGCCATTCTCACTGGGGTTAGATGATATCTCAGGGTTGTTTTGATTTGCATTTCTCTAATATATAGAGATGATGAACATTTTTTCATGTGTTTGTTAGCCATTCGTCTGTCGTCTTTAGAGAAAGTTCTATTCATGTCTCTTGCCCATTGATATAAGGGATTGTTGCCTTTTTTCATGTGGATTAATTTGAGTTCTCCATAGATCCTAGTTATCAAGCTTTTGTCTGATTGAAAATATGCAAATATCCTTTCCCATTGTGTAGGTTGTGTCTTTGCTTTGGTTATTGTCTCCTTAGCTGTACAGAAGCATTTCAGTTTAGTGAAGTCCCATTTGTTTATTTTTGTTGTTGCTGCAATTGCCATGGCAGTCTTCTTCATGAAGTCTTTCCCCAGGCCAATATCTTCCAGTGTTTTGCCTATGTTTTCTTTGAGGATTTTTATTGTTTCATGCCTTAAGTTTAAGTCCTTTATCCATCTTGAATCAATTTTTGTGAGTGGGGAAAGGTGTGGGTCCAGTTTCAGTCTTTTACATGTAGACATCCAGTTCTCCCAACACCATTTATTGAATAGGGAGTCTTTCCCCGAAGGTATGTTCTTGTTTGGTTTATCAAAGATTAGGTGGTTGTAAAATGTTAGTTTCATTTCTTGGTTTTCAATTCGATTCCAAGTGTCTATGTCTCTGTTTTTGTGCCAGTATCATGCTGTCTTGAGCACTATGGCTTTGTAGTACAGACTAAAATCTGGTATGCTGATGCCCCCAGCTTTATTTTTGTTACAGAGAACTGCCTTGGCTATACGGGTTTTTTTCCGGTTCCATACAAAACGCAGAATCATTTTTTCCAAATCTTGAAAGTACGATGTAGGTACTTTGATAGGAATGGCATTGAATAGGTAGATTACTTTGGGAAGTATAGACATTTTAACAATGTTGATTCTTCCCATCCATGAGCATGGTATGTTCTTCCATTTGTTAATATCCTCTGCTATTTCCTTTCTGAGGATTTCATAGTTTTCTTTATAGAGATCCTTCACCTCCTTCGTTAGGTATATTCCTAGGTATTTCATTTTCTTTGAGACTATGGTGAAGGGAGTTGTGTCCTTAATTAGCTTCTCATCTTGACCGTTATTGGTGTACACAAAGGCTACTGACTTGTGGACATTGATTTTATATCCTGAAACATTACTGTATTTTTTGATGACTTCTAGGAGTCTTGTGGTTGAGTCTTTGGGGTTCTCTAAGTATAAGATCATGTCGTCAGCAAAGAGGGAGAGTTTGACCTCCTCTGCTCCCATTTGGATTCCCTTTATTTCCTTGTCTTGCCTCATTGTATTGGCTAGAACTTCCAGCACTACGTTGAATAGTAAAGGTGACAGAGGACAACCTTGTCTGGTTCCAGTTCTAAGAGGAAAAGCTTTCAGTTATACTCCATTCAGTAAAATATTGGCTGTAGGTTTGTCATAGATAGCTTCAATCAGTTTTAGAAATGTGCCACCTATGCCTATACTCTTCAGTGTTCTCATTAGAAAAGGATGCTGGATTTTATCAAATGCTTTTTCTGCATCTATTGAGAGGATCATGTGATCTTTATTTTTGCCTCTATTAATATGGTGGATAACGTTTATAGACATGCATATGTTAAACCAGCCTTGCATCCCTGGGATGAAGCCTACTTGATCATGATGAATGACTTTTTTGATGATAAGCTGTAATCTATTGGCTAGGATTTTGTTGAGAATTTTTCCATCTATATTCATGAGTGAGATTGGTCTGAAATTCTCCTTTTTGTTTGGGTCTTTTCCTGGTTTTGGTATCAGGGTGATGTTTGCTTCATAGAATGTGTTGGGGAAGATTCCTTCTTCCTCAGTTTTTTGGAATAATTTCTGCAGTACAGGAATAAGGTCTTCCTTGAAGGTTTGATAGAATTCTGGAGTGAAGCCATCTGGACCAGGGCATTTTTTGGTTGGAAGATTTTTTATTGTTTCTTTGATCTCAGTGCTTGAAATTGGTCTGTTCAGGAGCTCTATTTCTTCCTGGCTGAGTCTAGGGAGAGGGTGTGATATTGATCCATTTCTTTCACATTGTCAAATTTCTGGGCATAGAGTTTCTGGTAGTATTCAGAGATGATCTCTTGTATCTCTGTGGGATCAGTTGTTATTTCCCCTTTATCATTTCTGATTGAGGTTACTAGAGATTTTACTTTTCTATTCCTCGTTAGTCTGGCCAATGGTTTATCTATTTTATTTATTTTTTCAAAAAACCAACTCCTTGTTTCATTAATTTTCTGAATGATTCTTTTGTTTTCAATTTCATTGATCTCTGATTTGATTTTGGATATTTCTTTTCTTCTACTGAGTTTAGGCTTAGATTGTTCTTCTTTTTCCAATTCCATAAGATCTCTTGTGAGATTGTTGATGTGCTCTCTTTCTGTTTTTCGAATGTAGGCATCTAAAGCGATGAATTTTCCTCTCAAAACTGCTTTTGCAGTATCCCACAGGTTTTGGTAGCTTGTGTCTTCATTGTTGTTATGCTCAAGGAAGTTAATGATTTCTTGTTTTATTTCTTCCTTCACCCATCTGTTATTCAACAGAAGATTGTTTAGTTTCCATGCCTTTGGGTGGAGTCGAGCATTTTTGTTAGAGTTGAGTTCCACCTTTAGTGCCTTATGGTCTGAGAAGATACAAGGTAAAATTTCAATGCTTTTGACTCTGTTGATATTTGTTTTGTGTCCCAGGATATGATCAATTTTGGAGAATGTTCCATGGGGTGATGAGAAGAATGTATATTCTTTATGTTTGGGATGGAGTGTTCTATATGTCTCTATCAAGCACAGTTGTTCTAGGGTCTCATTTAAATCTCTTATATCCTTGTTTAATTTCTGTTTAGAGGATCTGTGCAGCTCTGTAAGAGGAGTGTTAAGGTCCCCTCTGATGGTATTATCAGATATCATATTGCTCAGACTGAGTAAGGTCTGTTTCAAGAATCTGGGAGCATTTAAATTGGGTGCATAAATATTTAGAATTGAAATGTCTTCTTGTTGTATTTTTCCCTTGACCAATATAAAGTGACCATCTTTGTCTTTTTTGACTTTAGTTTCTTTAAATCCACATGTATCTGAAAATAAGATTGCAACTCTTCTTTTCTTCTGAATTCCATTTGCCTGAAAAACTATCTTCCAACCCTTGACTCGGAGCTTTAATTTGTCTTTTGAAGCCAGGTGTGTTTCTTGCAGACAGCAAATGGATGGCTTGTGTTTTTTAATCCAGTCAGCCAATCTATGTCTCTTCAGTGGGGAATTCAAGCCATTAACATTTATTGAGATAATTGATAAGTGTGGTAGTATTCTATTCATCTTATTTTGTGAGAGTCCATTGCTTAGTTTTATCTTTTGCATCGGTATGGAGGTTTGGGTCTGTCCTTTAATTTCTGAGTTCTTACTTTGATGCTGATCCATTGTGGTGGTCAGTGTGCCGAACAGGTTGAAGTATTTCCTGTAGAGCTGGTCTTGTTGTGGCGAATTTCCTCAATGTTTGTATATCCGTAAATGTTTTGATTTCTCTGTCAATTTTGAAGCTTAGCTTAGCAGGTTACAGGATTCTAGGCTGAAAATTGTTCTGTTTAAGTAGATTAAAGGTAGATGACCATTGTCTTCTTGCTTGAAAAGTTTCATTAGAGAAGTCTGCGGTCAATCTGATGGATTTGCCCCTGTAGGTCAACTGGCGCTTACTCCTGGCAGCCTGCAGAATCTTTTCTTTTGTCTGGACTTTGGACTGGTTCATCACAATGTGTCTTGGAGAAGCTCGGTTAGAGTTGAGGCGACCTGGGTTCCGATATCCCTCTGAAAGCAGTGTGTCAGAATCTTTGGTGATATTTGGGAAATTTTCTTTTATAATATTCTCTAGTATGGCTTCCATTCCTCTGGGGCATTCTTCTTCCCCTTCTGGAATTCCTATAACTCGTATGTTAGAACGCTTCATAAAGTCCCATAATTCTGACAGTGAACGTTCTGCTTTCTCTCTCTTCTTTTCTGCCTCTTTTACTATCTGAGTTATCTCAAAAACTTTGTCTTCTACCTCTGAAATTCTTTCTTCTGCATGGTCTAACCTGTTCCTGATACTTTCCATTGCATCTTTAAGTTCCCTGATTGACTGTTTCATTTCCTTCAGCTCTGCTATATCCTTTTTATATTCTTCATATCGTTCATCTCTGATTTGATTCTGTTTTTGGATTTCCTTTTGGTTATTTTCCACTTTATTAGCAGTTTCCTTCATTGTTTCCATCATTTCTTTCATTGTTTTCAACATGTGTATTCTAAACACCCTTTCTGTCATTCCTAACATTTCTGTATAGGTGGAATCCTCTGCAGTAGCTACCTCATGGTCCCTTGGCGGGGTTGTTCTGGACTGGCTCTTCATGTTGCCTGGAGTTTTCTGCTGATTCTTCCTCATGAGTGATTTCTTTTATCTGTTTCGTTGCCCTAATTTTCCTTTGACTTCCTCTTGCTCTTTAAGTTCTTGTGCCTGTGGGCTAAGGGTTACAGGACCAGAAGGGTGAGAAGGTTGAATAACAAAAAAAGGATGAAAGAAAGGAGGACCGAGTGATAAGGAAAAAAAAAAAGAAAAATAGAGAAAGGAGAGTGGGTGGGTAAAAGGAATATTGACAAAAAGAAGAGAGGCACAGAAAGAGGGAGACAGAGCAATATAGGTGTACAGTAGGGTACTTTGATGCAACCTTAAAAAAATCCCACCTTCTGGGGGTGCCCAGTTGGGTGGTTCCCTTGAGGTCAGCAGCTCTTTGCTAACCTGATCAGACACAGTAACCCACCTCCACCAAGTAGAGAGGAAAGACAAAAATGCTATAAATCAAACCAATACAAGCATACAGAAAACTTTACGGGATAAAATTGGCTGGAAAAACCAAATAATAGCGGTAGAAACACTAACAAAAATGAAGTTCTAATTAGTGAAATAGGTAGCAATGGGAAATTATAATTAAACTAGAAAAATTGAGAAAGGAAAAGGATCTGTATGGAAAAGGTTGAACTTAAAAAACAAAACAACAATCCACAACATCAAAATAAACAAAAAAAACAGCCAAACCAAAAAAAAAAAAAAAACACAACCAAAAACAAAGCAGTATGTATATGTTATTGATATTGTCTGGGCAACACGTGGTCTTCTGGGGTATGAGATGTTAATCACAGTTCTGATACAACTGGAGGCTGCTAGTTTCTCAAACCCCAGCAGGTAGACACCCTAAATCTCTCTTCAGCCCACTTAAAAGGCACTTTGAACTTGTTCACTTACTGAGCAGAAGCTTTCTCAGGGAAGTGCTTGTCGCTGGAATCACTGCTGAAGTGGCTATCCACTTACCCTGTGTGTCAAAACTGGTCTCCCTCTGCCCCCGAGGGTTAGGGCTGCAAGGCGGCTCAGACCCCACCCTTGGGCTACTTGGTCGCTGGGTTACCAGCTCCCACCCAATTCCAGCTCTGCGACCCTGAGGGCGGAGCTTGCCGGGGCAGATCACTCACAATGTCTGCCTGTGACCCAGAGCCAAACACTATTAGCTCCGTCTGGCTCAGCGGCTCAGACTGGGGCCCTAGACAAAGGCCAAAGTTCTCCACACTCCCGCTCAGGCTCTCCCCAAGGCAGTTCAGCTGAGTGCCAAGTCCAAAGACACCAAAACAGTTCACAGGTAAGGCCTTTCTGGTTTGCAGTCTCGCTGCTACTGAACTTACAGTTGCAGGCGGGTTTAGACGGATTGAACACACGCGACCACTTGCCGGTTTTCCACTGTTTTAGTCCTCCTCTTGGGGTCCAGAAGTCTCTCGCTGACTCCCTGTATCTTCTCAGGGGTGATGATAGGCAGATCCCACCAGGTAGAGATGCCTGGAGTCCTATATCCCCAGACTCACGGTGCCCAGATGCAAGGAAGCTGTTACTCGGCTGCCATCCGCACTGGAATCTAGAACTCTCTGACTGGCCACTCCATGGCTGCGGTGACCGGCTCGGCTGAGCAGCAGGCTTATTATTAACAGGGGTGCATAAGATTTTGAGTTGGAAAACATTACCCAGGTCTGCGCCGTGCGCGTTGTACAGTCTTGCACCCCACCATTTGCTGAGTTCCCAATCTAGCATTCGCTTTCCTTTCTCTGTAAAGATGATACTGACAGTGTCAGGTTTGGGGCCTCCTGCACAGGAGTGCCCTCTCCAAACACCCTTCCTCTTTACTTGGATCAAGTCTCTTTGTCTCAGGGGGTTCCACCATAATTGCCCAGTGGAAACGCAGTTCCATGAGTACAGAAATATGAACTTGCTCCGCCACACTTATAAGGAAGGTGACTGGGGCAGACATAAGAGTACTTGATTAGAGTATTTCTGGACCAATATGACTGCCACCCTGAGAGGCAGGGTCTAATCCCTACCAGATTATGTAGGTTGACTAAGAGCTCCGGGAACCAAGTACCCTTAGGGTGAATCCAGAGGTCTGGTGGAGCACCGTCCCTGTGCTAGCATCAGTGACTAGCCATGTTATCTTAACGGGGTGATGAGGGTTAGTGGTAAGGGGTATAATCAGCAAGGCAGAGTAAGTCAGTAAGTGGTACACATACGGTGGCATCAGGGATCTTGGCATTTCTGCAGTTTGAGCTTCAGTGGGTTATCAGGATCCCATCAGAGTTTCCACTGGGGGGTGGAGTCTTCTTTGATGGCAAATGGGTTGGCTAGGCGAACGTGCATGTGATGTATCCAGGAGGTGATGCCATCAACCTTGAGTGTGGTGGGAGTAACAAGTATCACGGTGCATGGGCCCTTCCACCAGGGCTCCAGTGTTTCTTGTCGGTGACGTTTCACGTACACTCAGTCTCCAGGCAGGAAAGCGTGTGGTTCAGGGACAAGTCCTGAGCTGTAGAGGGCTATAAGTTTCTCCCGATCAGCTCGTTGTGCCTTTTGATAGAAATGTAAAGTTACTGCGTAATCTTTCCAAGCTTTAAGATCTGGGCCCTTTGAAGTGAGGGCATTGTAATGCAACTTAGGGACTATAGGGGGTTGCCTTTCAAAGAGAATTTCATAGGGAGTTTTTCCTATAAGGTAGGGTGAGTTTTGCACTCTGTACAGGGCAAAGGGGAGGAGAGACACCCAGTCACCACGTCTCCATGATTAATTTAGTCAGGGTTTGTTTTAGAGTGCAGTTCATCCGCTCTACCTGCCCTGAACTTTGGGGTTGATAGGCACAACGCAATTTCCAATTAGTCCCCAAGATTTCCGCTAGACTCTGCACTAACTAAGAAGTAAAGGCTGGGCCATTATCTGATCCTATCTGATTAGGAATTCCAAACCTAGGCGTTATATTTTCCAGTATTTTCTTTGCTACTACCTGCGCAGTTTCATTTCTGATCAGAAATGCTTCTACCCATCCTGAGAATGTATCTACAAAAACAAGGAGATATTTGTATCTATATTTACCTGGCTTAACTTCAGTAAAGTCCACTTCCCAGTATGTACCTGGCTCCATCCCATGCTCTCTGGACTCCGGATCGTGGGAGCTAGATACACTGTTAGTCACAATACATACTTTGCATGAAGCTACGACTTCGTTGATTTCAGTATTCTGGTTTTGTATTTTGATTTTGGCGTGGCTCAGTAAGTCTTTCATTTTGCGTGACCCTAGGTGAGTGGATGAATGGATTTTATGGAGGATTTCCTGTCCTAGTTTTGCTGGCACAAGTGCTTTGCCATCACAGGTGACGTACCACCCGTTGTACTTCTCAGGGGAATGGGCTTGTGGGATCTGTTTTATCCATTTTAGGTCCTCCAGAGTATACTCCGGGGATTGTGGAAGTGTTGGGGGTCCAGAGTCTGGCAATGTAGTAATAGGAAGCTCTTGGATAGCTGAAGTGGCTATAGTCCTGGCGACCTGGTCGGCCTGCCAGTTGCCTCTGGCTACAGGGGAGTCACTCCGCTGATGGCCAGGGCAATGAATGATGGCTAGTTTCTGGGGAAGCCATAAGGCTTTTAAGAGGTTGAGTACTTCATTTTTATTTCTGATAGTCTTTCCCTCTGCCGTAAGGAGTCCTCTCTCCTGGTAAATTGCCCCGTGTATGTGGGCAGTGGCAAAGGCATATTGGCTATCGGTATAGATGTTAAGTCTTAGTCCTTTCCCCAGGGTCATGGCTCGTGTTAGAGCTATGAGCTCAGACTTTTGAGCTGACGTCCCAGCTGGGAGGGGCTCTGCCCATACAGTCTCAGTTTCAGACACCACTGCCACTCCCATGTACCTGCATCCATCTTGTATGAAGCTGCTCCCATCTGCGTACCAGGTGGTCTCCAAGTCAGGGAGGGGCTGGTCTGTAAGGTGCTGGCGTACGCTGTGAACCTGGGCTAGGATGTCAACACAGTCATGGAGGGGGGCGTTTAGGTCCAGATTCAGTAGCAGGGTTGCCAGATTGAGAGAGGTCTTTGGTAGGAACTGGATTCATGGGGGGGTTAGCAGAAGACCCTGGTAGTGGGCGAGTCGGGCATTGCTAATCCACTGATCTGGTGGCTGTTGAGGACTCCCTCAATGGCATGAGGGGTCGTGATCAACAGTTCTTGTCCTAAAGTTAATTTATCTGCATCTTTAACTAGCAATGCAGTAGTTGCAATGATGCATAGGCATGGGAGCCAGCCTGCCGCTACAAGGTCTAGTTTCTTTGACAGGTAGGAGACCGGCTGGGTCCAGGGACCAAGCAATTGAGCAAGCACCCCTTTTGCTATGCCTTTGTTCTCATCTACATACAGATGAAAGGGCTTGGTAATATCTGGGAGTCCTAGGGCCTGGGCTAAGAGCAAGGCTCATTTCAGGGCCTGGAAGGCTCTTTCTTGTTCTGCGCTGCACTGGAAAGGCAGGCTGTCCCTGGTGGCTTTATAAAGGGGCTTTGCTATCTCCGCAAACCCCAGAATCCACAGATGGCAGAACCCGGCTGACCCAAGGAACTCCTGCACTCTTCTCTGTGTGGTCGGTGGGGGGTGGGGGGCGGATTTTCAGTACTGTTTCTTTTCTTGCCTGGGACAGCCAGCCACTGCTGCCCATCTTTAAGGATGTACCCCAGATAACTCACAGTTTATTGACAAATCTGAGCCTTCTTGGCAGAGGCCCGGTACCCCAGAACTCCTAGTGCAGTCAGCAAGTCCTGGGTGCCTTGGTGGCATTCTGCTTCTATCCTGGCTGTGATCAGAATGTCATCTACATACTGTAAAAGAGTCAGGTGAGGATGCTGCTGCCGGTACTCATTCAGGTCCTCATGTAGGGCTTCATTGAAGATGGTGGGGGAGTTCTTAAACCCTTGCAGCAGCCAGGTCCAGGTAAGTTGACCATGGATCCCTTGCTCTTCATTGTTCCATTCAAAGGCGAACATTGACTGGCTCTGGGGGATAGGGGAAGGCTGAAGAAGGCATCTTTTAAGTCGAGAACGGTGTACCATACTCAATCATGGGTAAGAGCACTTAATAGTGTATAAGGGTTTGGGATGGTGGGGTGGATGTCTAGTACCCACTTATTGACCTCTCTTAGGTCCTGGACTGGTCTATAGTCATTAGTCAGTGGCTTTTTTACAGGCAACAGGGGAGTGTTTCATGCAGATTGACAGGGCACTAGTATCCTGCTCTTAAAAAGTCTCTGGATGTGAGGCGTGATGCCCCGCCGGGCCTCTTGAGACATGGGATACTGCCGTACTTGTATGGGTTCAGCCATTGGCTTGAGCTCTACGATGACTGGTGGTCGGTGGGCAGCTAGCCCCACTCCTCCAGTCTCAGCTCAGGCAAGTGGGTAGGTTTTCAGCCATACAGTGACATCTGTCGGATCATGGCCCTCAGGCTGCTGCTGGTGTAGTCTGTACTCATCTTCAAGTTATAGGGTGAGTATTTGTATAGGACTCCCATATTAGTCTGTGATAAGGGGTTTTTTGCCTTTGAAAATGATATGAGCCCCTACCTTAGTTAGGAGGTCTCGCCCAAGAAGAGGGTAGGGGCAGTCTGGGATAACCATGAACACGTGGGATGCCCGGCCCATGCCTAAGTCCACGGTTCTTCGGGTAGTCCATGCATATTGTTTGATGCCCGTGGCCCCCTGGACCCATGATCTCCTGGCATCCATAGGGCCGTGGTCTTGTGTCAGAACTGAATGCTGCGCTCCGGTATTTACCAGGAAATTAATTGGGGTCCCCTCCACTCTGAGAGTTACCCGGAGCTCTGGGAGGGGAGGCAAGCTCTGACCCCCCTACCCTTTGAGCCCACTCAGTTCTAAGACTGGCACTGAGGGGGGACATGAAGGTCTGGGAGGTGGTTTCTGGGGGCACTCCCAGGCCCATGTTCCTTACAATAGGCACACTGGTCTTTCTGGAGGTGGAGCCTTTCCCTACCTGGGGAGCCCTTCTTACCTCCTGCCACCAGTTGGCACAGCCGCCTGTTTCTTTTGTCTCAGATTGCCACCATGGAGGTCAGGAGGATCCTGGCAAATTCCTGGGTCTGTCTTTTAGTCGCCTTTGTTTGCTTTTCTTCAGGGGTCTCACGGTTGTTGTAGACTCTTTTAGCAACTTCTAGGAGATCCTGCAAAGACTTCTCGCCCAGTCTATCTATTCTGTGCAGCTTGTGCTTAATGTCTGGAGCTGACTGATTAACAAAGAACATGACAACTGCTGCTCTATTCTCCTCAGCTTCAGGGTTTAGGGGTGTGTGCATGTGGAATGCCTCCATAATTCTTTCTAAGAAAGCTGCTGGGGATTCTGTCTTTTCCTGCTGTACATTACCTACCTTGGCCAAATTAGTTGGCTTTCTAGTCGCTTTACGGAGACCCCTCATTAGAGTCTGGCGGTAGACTTGGAGTCTTACCTGACCTGTTCCCATATTAAAGTCTCAATTGGGGCGAGTAAGAGAAAAAGTGGCATCCATGAGAGCCTGGTTGGTGGTGGGGCTTCCATCTGCATCCTCGACAGCCTTCCTGGCCTCAGCCAAGATGCGGTTCCATTCCTCAGTGGTGAAAAGAACCTGTAACAGTTGGTGACAATCGTCCGAGGTAGTCTGGTGGGTAAAAACAATTGAGTCTAAGAAGTCAATCAAGGCAGTAGGTTTTTCGGAGAACTTAGGGTTCTGCATTTTCCAGTTATAGAGATCACTTGTGGTGAAGGACCAATAGTGGTACAGCTGATTTGGGGAATTCGCTCCATCAGGGGAGCCCACCGCAGGGAGAGACAACACTGTGGAGTCTGCCATCAGATCGCGCAGAGCTGTATGGCGGGTGTGATGTGGGCTCTGGTGGCTACCCTCTGGACCTGGGACTGGAGTGGCCTCGCTGCCTGGCAGACTCTGAGGAACAGGTGCTTCCCAAGGTGAGGGTTGATAGGGAGGGGGGAAGAGCACTTTGGACCAGTTCCTCCTTGGAGGACTGGGGGAGCGGCAGTGGGTTCAGGGGACTTCTTTTTCTCCTTCAAGGCTAGGAGTTTAGCTACTTCCTTGCCTGACAGAGGAAGGAGGGGTTTTAAGCATGATGGCGGGTTCTCCATGAGGTCCTGCCAAGCAGTCATATATGGGATTTGGTCCAGGTGCCCGGTCCCAGATGGATAGACTGTATCTTTGACCTGAAAGATAATGGGGAGATGAAAAGTGCCCTCTGGTGGTCATCCGATGTGATACACCGGCAATTCATTCCTGCAAAAAACCACAAGTCTACCTCTGGACACATTAAAGCCGTACCCTTGGGCTTTGTCTTTGAAGTCCTTGAAATGAGTCAAAGTTAGGGAGAGGGGGGTCATCTGCGTCTGTCCCATGTCGTCCTCCAAATATAATAAAATACAGACAAAACAAATAACACCCAAGATTCCTCCAGAAGACAGAAGCCTGCCCTTGCGGGTTTTTAGGCAAAACTGAAAATGAGACGACGATGTAACCCCATCTGGTGGTTTCGACCCACCTTGTCTCTCAAGCAGAAAGATCACCTCTCCATGGTCTTCTTGACCAGGGACTGGGAAATCCATGTCCCAGCCCCCCATCCACGGAGTGTCCCCTCTTCTACTCTGTCAGGGATTCCACGTCCCAGCTACAGATTCAACAAACAGAACCAACACGGAACAGGACAAGACAAATGCGAGCACACAGACACTCACCTCCAGAGCAGGTACTCTGTGATTTTGGGGGATTCTCCTGGACGAGCCCCCAAATGTTGTGCCCAAATCATGGGATCCCCCACATAAATCACCGGGAGACCAAGTCCAATGCAAAAGCAAGAGGTTGTTTATTTAGAAGCTTGAGCCTGGGCTCCCTGGTTCTGGCACAGCAGGAGGGCAGAGAAGCCCTGATCTCAAAAAGGAGGGAGGTTTTTAAGAATACAGAAAGAAAAAAATGGGAGGGGGTGAGGTGAGCTGCTGGGGCGAATTGATGGGGCGGGGTTAGGGGACTAAGCACTTGTCCTTGGCTGTCTGATAGAGTGTTGCTATTGCTTGGAGCAGACGTTGTCCAAGGGCATGGATCATGGGGCAAGGACAGGGGGTGGGAGAGAGAGCAGGTTGCCTAATGCCTTTGGTATGCAGCTGCAAAATGAAGACTGGGGGAGAAGATGAAGTTAGTTTTAACAAAATGGAGTTAACTTGGTCCTTACACTATGACAACAGAGCACTCTACAGAGGGTGAAAAAGTGAGACTCTCTCTCAAAAAGAAAAAAAAATAAAAGATAAAAATAAAAATAGAAAAAACTACCCAGAATTGTGGTGGGCACCTATAGTTATAGCTATTTGGGAGGAGGCAAGAGAATCTCTTCAGCCCAGGAGTTTGAGTTTGCTGTGAGCTACAACATGGCATTATAGCCTGGAGCAACAGAGTGAGACTCTGTCACAAACAAACAAACAAACCTGAATCTGCCTCTTGCTATCTCCTATTCTTTTTTTTTTTTTTTTTTTATTGTTGGGGATTCATTGAGGGTACAATAAGCCAGTTACACTGATTACAATTGTTAGGTAAAGTCCCTCTTGCAATCATGTCTTGCCCCCATAAAGTGTGACACACACTAAGGCCCCACCCCCCTCCCTCCATCCCTCTTTCTGCTTCCCCCCCCCATAACCTTAATTGTCATTAATTGTCCTCATATCAAGATTGAGTACATAGGATTCATGCTTCTCCATTCTTGTGATGCTTTACTAAGAATAATGTCTTCCACTTCCATCCAGGTTAATACGAAGGATGTAAAGTCTCCATTTTTTTTAATGGCTGAATAGTATTCCATGGTATACATATACCACAGCTTGTTAATCCATTCCTGGGTTGGTGGGCATTTAGGCTGTTTCCACATTTTGGCGATTGTAAATTGAGCTGCAATAAACAGTCTAGTACAAGTATCCTTATGATAAAAGGATTTTTTTCCTTCTGGGTAGATGCCCAGTAATGGGATTGCAGGATCGAATGGGAGGTCTAGGTTGAGTGCTTTGAGGTTTCTCCATACTTCCTTCCAGAAGGGTTGTACTAGTTTGCAGTCCCACCAGCAGTGTAAAAGTGTTCCCTTCTCTCCACATCCACGCCAGCATCTGCAGTTTTGAGATTTTGTGATGTGGGCCATTCTCACTGGGGTTAGATGATATCTCAGGGATGTTTTGATTTGCATTTCTCTAATATATAGAGATGATGAACATTTTTTCATGTGTTTGTTAGCCATTCGTCTGTCATCTTTAGAGAAAGTTCTATTCCTGTCTCTTGCCCATTGATATATGGGATTGTTGGCTTTTTTCATGTGGATTAATTTGAGTTCTCTATAGATCCTAGTTATCAAGCTTTTGTCTGATTGAAAATATGCAAATATCCTTTCCCATTGTGTAGGTTGTCTCTTTGCTTTGGTTATTGTCTCCTTAGCTGTACAGAAGCTTTTCAGTTTAATGAAGTCCCATTTGTTTATTTTTGTTGTTGTTGCAATTGCCATGGCAGTCTTCTTCATGAAGTCTTCCCCCAGGCCAATATCTTCCAGTGTTTTTCCAATGCTTTCTTTGAGCATTTTTATTGTTTCATGCCTTAAATTTAAGTCCTTTATCCATCTTGAGTCAATTTTTGTGAGTGGGGAAAGGTGTGGGTCCAGTTTCAGTCTTTTACATGTAGACATCCAGTTCTCCCAACACCATTTATTGAATAGGGAGTCTTTCCCCCAAGGTAAGTTCTTGTTTGGTTTATCAAAGATTAGGTGGTTGTAAGATGTTAGTTTCATTTCTTGGTGTTCAATTCGATTCCAAGTGTCTATGTCTCTGTTTTTGTGCCAGTACCATGCTGTCTTGAGCACTATGGCTTTGTAGTACAGACTAAAATCTGGTATGCTGATGCTCCCAGCTTTATTTTTGTTACTAAGCACTGCCTTAGCTATGCGGGGTTTTTTCCGGTTCCATACAAAATGCAGAATCATTTTTTCCAAATCTTGAAAGTACAATGTAGGTACTTTGATAGGAATGGCATTGAATAGGTAGATTGCTTTGGGAAGTATAGACATTTTAACAATGTTGATTCTTCCCATCCATGAGCATGGTATGTTCTTCCATTTGTTAATATCCTCTGCTATTTCCTTTCTGAGGAGTTCATAGTTTTCTTCATAGAGGTCCTTCACCTCCTTCGTTAGGTATATTCCTAGGTATTTCATTTTCTTTGAGACTATGGTGAAGGGAGTTGTGTCCTTAATTAGCTTCTCATCTTGACTGTTATTGGTGTACACAAAGACTACTGACTTGTGGACATTGATTTTATATCCTGAAACATTACTGTATTTTTTGATGACTTCTAGGAGTCTTGTGGTTGAGTCTTTGGGGTTCTCTAAGTATAAGATCATGTCGTCAGCAAAGAGGGAGAGTTTGACCTCCTCTGCTCCCATTTGGATTCCCTTTATTTCCTTGTCTTGCCTAATTGTATTGGCTAGAATTTCCAGCACTATGTTGAATAGTAAAGGTGACAGAGGACAACCTTGTCTGGTTCCAGTACTAAGAGGAAAAGCTTTCAGTTTTACTCCATTCAGTAAAATATTGGCTGTGGGTTTGTCATAGATAGCTTCAATCAGTTTTAGAAATGTGCCACCTGTGCCTATACTCTTCAGTGTTCTCATTAGGAAAGGATGCTGGATTTTATCAAATGCTTTTTCTGCATCTATTGAGAGGATCATGTGATCTTTATTTTTGCCTCTGTTAATACGGTGGATAACGTTTATGGACTTGCGTATGTTAAACCAGCCTTGCATCCCTGGGATGAAGCCTACTTGATCATGATGAATGACTTTTTTGATGATAAGCTGTAATCTATTGGCTAGGATTTTGTTGAGAATTTTTCCATCTATATTCATGAGTGAGATTGGTCTGAAATTCTCCTTTTTGTTTGGGTCTTTTCCTGGTTTTGGTATCAGGGTGATGTTTGCTTCATAGAATGTGTTGGGGAAGATTCCTTCTTCCTCAGTTTTTTGGAATAATTTCTGCAGTACAGGAATAAGCTCTTCCTTGAAGGTTTGATAGAATTCTGGAGTGAAGCCATCTGGACCAGGGCATTTTTTGGTTGGAAGCTTTTTTATTGTTTCTTTGATCTCAGTGCTTGAAATTGGTCTGTTCGGGAGCTCTATTTCTTCCTGACTAAGTCTAGGAAGAGGGTGTGATTCTAAGTATTGATCCATTTCCTTCACATTGTCAAATTTCTGGGCATAGAGTTTCTGGTAGTATTCAGAGATGATCTCTTGTATCTCTGTGGGATCAGTTGTTATTTCCCCTTTATCGTTTCTAATTGAGGTTACTAGAGATTTTACTTTTCTATTTCTAGTTAGTCTGGCCAATGGTTTATCTATTTTATTTATTTTTTCAAAAAACCAACTCCTTGTTTCATTAATTTTTTGAATGATTCTTTTGTTTTCAATTTCATTGATCTCTTATTTGATTTTGTATATTTCTTTTCTTCTACTGAGTTTAGGCTTAGATTGTTCTTCTTTTTCCAATTCCATAAGAGCTCTTGTGAGATTGTTGATGTGTTCTCTTTCTGTTTTTCGAATGTAGGCATCTAAAGCAATGAATTTTCCTCTCAAAACTGCTTTTGCAGTATCCCACAGGTTTTGGTAGCTTGTGTCTTCATTGTTGTTATGCTCAAGGAAGTTAATGATTTCCTGTTTTATTTCTTCCTGCACCCATCTGTTATTCAACAGAAGATTGTTTAATTTCCATGCCTTTGGGTGGGGTCGAGCATTTTGTTAGAGTTGAGTTCCACCTTTAGTGCCTTATGGTCTGAAAAGATACGAGGTAAAATTTCAATTCTTTTGACTCTGTTGATATTTGTTTTGTGTCCCAGGATATGATCAATTTTGGAGAATGTTCCATGGGGTGATGAGAAGAATGTATATTCTTTGTCTTTGGGGTGGAGTGTTCTATATGCGTCTATCAAGCATAGTTGTTCTAGGGTCTCATTTAAATCTCTTATATCTTTGTTTAATTTCTATTTAGAGGATCTGTCCAGCTCTGTAAGAGGTGTGTTAAAGTCCCCTGTTATGATGGTATTATCAGATATCATATTGCTCAGACTTAGTAAGGTCTGCTTCAAGAATCTGGGAGCATTTAAATTGGGTGCATAAATATTTAGAATTGAAATGTCTTCTTGTTGTAGTTTTCCCTTGACCAATATAAAGTGACCATCTTTGTCTTTTTTGACTTTAGTTGCTTTAAATCCACATGTATCTGAAAATAAGATTGCAACTCCTCTTTTCTTCTGAATTCCATTTGCCTGAAAAATTGTCTTCCAACCCTTGACTCGGAGCTTTAATTTGTCTTTTGAAGCCAGGTGTGTTTCTTGCAGACAGCAAATGGATGGCTTGTGTTTTTTAATCCAGTCAGCCAATCTATGTCTCTTCAGTGGGGAATTCAAGCCATTAACATTTATTGAGATAATTGATAAGTGTGGTAGTATTCTATTCGTCTTATTTGGTGAGAGTCCATTGCTTAGTTTTATCTTTTGCATCAGTGTGGAGGTTAGGTTCTGTCCTTTGATTTCTGAGTTCTTACTTTGCTGCTGATCCATTGTGGTGGTCAGTGTGCAGAACAGGTTGAAGTATTTCCTGTAGAGCTGGTCTTGTTGTGGCGAATTTCCTCAATGTTTGTATATCCGTAAATGATTTGATTTCTCCGTCAATTTTAAGCTTAACTTAGCAGGGTACAGAATTCTGGGCTGAAAATTGTTCTGTTTAAGTAGATTAAAGGTAGATGACCATTGTCTTCTTGCTTGGAAAGTTTCATTAGAGAAGTCTGCGGTCACTCTGATGGATTTGCCCCTGTAGGTCAACTGGCGCTTACTCCTGGCAGCTTGCAGAATCTTTTCTTTTGTCTTGACTTTGGACAGCTTCATCACAATGTGTCTTGGAGAAGCTCGGTTAGAGTTGAGGCGACCTGGGGTCCGATATCCCTCTAAAAGCAGTGTGTCAGAATCTTTGGTGATGTTTGGGAAATTTTCTTTTATAATATTCTCTAGTATGGCTTCCATTCCTCTGGGGCATTCTTCTTCCCCTTCTGGAATTCCTATAACTCGTATGTTGGAACGCTTCATAAAGTCACATAATTCTGACAGTGAACGTTCTGCTTTCTCTCTCTTCTTTTCTGCCTCTTTTACTATCTGAGTTATCTCAAAAACTTTGTCTTCTACCTCTGAAATTCTTTCTTCTGCATGGTCTAACCTGTTGCTGATACTTTCCATTGCATCTTTAAGTTCCCTGATTGACTGTTTCATTTCCTTCAGCTCTGCTATATCCTTTTTATATTCTTCATATCGTTCATCTGATTTGATTCTGTTTTTGGATTTCCTTTTGGTTATTTTCCACTTTATTAGCAGTTTCCTTCATTGTTTCCATCATTTCTTTCATTGTTTTCAACATGTGTATTCTAAATTCCCTTTCTGTCATTCCTAACATTTCTGTACAGGTGGAATCCTCTGCAGTAGCTACCTCATGGTCCCTTTGCAGGGTTGTTCTGGACTGGTTCTTCATGTTGCCTGGAGTTTTCTGCTGATTCTTCCTCATGAGTGATTTCTTTCATCTGTTTCCTTGCCCTAATTTTCCTTTCACTTCCTCTTGCTCTTTAAGTTCTTGTGCCTGTGGACTAAGGGTTACAGGACCAGAAGGGTGAGAAGGTTGAGGAGCAAAAAGGGATGAAAGAAAGGAGGACCAAGTGATAAGAAAAAAAAGAAAGATAGAGAAAGGAGAGGGGGTGGGTATAAGGAATATTGACAAAAAGAAGAGAGGTACAGAAAGAGGGAGACAGGGCAATATAGGTGTACAGTAGGGTACTTTGACACAACCTTAAAAAACCCCACCTTCTGGGGGTGCCCAGTTGGGTGGTTCCCTTGAGTTCAGCAGCTCTTTGCTAACCTGATCAGACACAGTACCCCACCTCCACCAAGTAGAGAGGAAAGACAAAAATGCTATAAATCAAACCAAAACAAGCAAACAGAAAACTTTACGGGGATACAATTGGGTGAAAAACCAAATGATAGGGGTAGAAACACTAGCAAAAATGAAGTTGTAGTTATTAAAAAAGGCAGCAATGGGAAATTATAATTGAACTAGAAAAATTGAGAAAGAAAAAGGGATCTGTATGGAAAAGATTGAAATTAAAAAACAAAAGAACATCAACAACGTCAAAATAAGCAAACAAAAAAAAAAAACAACCAAACAAAAAAAGAGAAAAAAATACACAACCAAAAACAAAGCAGTTTGTATATGTTATTGAATATTGTCTGGGCAACACGTGGTCTTCTGGGGTATGAGATGTTAGTCACAGTTCTGATACGACTGGAGGCTGCTGATTTCTCAAACCCCAGCTGGTAGACTCCCTAAATCTCTCTTCAGCCCACTTAAAAGGCACTTTGAACTTGTAAACTTGCTAAGCAGAAGCTTTCCCAGCTTTCTCGCTGGAATCACTGCTGAAGTGGCTATCCACTTACCCAGTGTGCCAAAACTGGTCTCACTCTGCCCCTGAGGGTTAGGGCTGCAAGGCGGCTCAGACCCCACCCTTAGGCTACTTGGTTGCTGGGTTACAAGCTCCCACCCGTTTCTAGCTCTGCGACCCTGAGGGTGGAGCTTGCCGGGGCAGATCACTGGCAATGGTTCCGTGTGACCCACCACTATTAGCTCCGTCTGGCTCAGCGGCTCAGACTGGGGCCCTAGACAATGGCCAAAGTTCTCCGCACTCCCGCTCAGGCCTTCCCCAGGGCAGTTCAACTCAGTGCCAAGTCCAAGGACATCAAAACAGTTCACGGGTAAGGCCTTTCTGGTTTGCAGTCTCGCTGCTACTGAACTTACAGTTGTGGGCGGGTTTAGACGGATTGAACACTCATGACCACTTGCCAGTTTTCCACTGTTTTAGTCCTCCTCTTGGGATCCAGAAGTCTCTCACTGACTCCCTGTATCCTCATAGGAGTGACACTAGGCAGTTCCCACCAGCCAGAGATGCCTGGAGTCCTATCTCCCCAGATTCACGGTGCCCAGATGCAAGGAAGCTGTTACTCGGCTGCCATCTTGCTCCGCCTCCGCTATCTCCTATTCTTAAGGAAATCCCTGCACCTCTCTGAGGCTAGCTTGCCTTTTGTAGAAAATGGATATCATGATGTCTACTTCATAAGGGTGTTTGGAGAACTGATAATCTCCAAATACAAAGATGACTATATTCTTTTGCTCATAGAAAGCAAGAGATTTAGCTAAAAGAGAAGGTTTTACAATGAGGCAATCTAGTATTTTATTATAGTTCTGCTTCTACTAACTATTTGGCTTAGGGAGAGTTATTCACACAACCATCTCTTGTCATCTTTGATGTGATGACGCTATTATGTGCTTCACAGGATTATGTGAGGGACTGCATTGTTAATACATGTGATGCATAAAACGAAATTATAACATGTTTTAGGGTTAATTACATAATGCAGGATAATATTACTATTATTATTATTGTCACTGTGTGTGCAGACAGTGTTAAACATTTTTCAGTAATAATAGGATTGCATTTGAAAATCCTTAGACATCTGACATATTCTTTTATTTACTTTTCAAAGTTCTAGCCTCCTGATTTCAGGGTTAGGGAATCTATATCAGCATTGAATAATAAATGCATTTATTCATATATTTATTCAAAAAACATCTCCTGGGACTCGGTATGTGACATCCTATACAACAAAACCCCTTGATGTAGAAACAAGCTGGACTCAAGTTCACTACCCTTGACAGGTTTTGACACAGAAAATCACAGCATAATGGTAGGACTATGCTACAAGAAGTTTAGGTGCTACAGAAACAAAAACAAGGCACCAATTTTCCCCTAAGGAGTGAGGGAAAGATTCTTCTTTGAAAAAATGCAGAATGCTACAGGTGTGCACCTGTTTGGGTTACATAATATTCTTTTGAGCATTTTAAGTCAAAGTTATAAGTGTGCCCTTCTCCCCCAAAGTGTGCATTATACCAGTTAGGTGTAAATTCACCCAACCCCTCATCCACCCTCCCACTTACTTGATTTCCACTGAGTTTTACTTCTGAATGTACACATGAGTGTTGATTAACTTGTTCTAATTTAGTATTGAGTACATGTGGTGTTTGATTTTCCATTTTTGTAATACTTCACTTAGAAGAATGGTCTCTGGTTCTATCTAGATTGTTACAAAAAATACTAGATTATCATTTTTTTATGGCTGAATAGTACACCATGTTATACACATAGCACATTTCATTCATCCACTCATGTATTGATGAGCACTAGGTTTGTTTCCATGTCTCTGTGATTGTAAATTGTGTGGCTATAAACATTGGAGTGCAAGTGTCTTTTTTATAAAATATGTTTTTTTCCATTCAATAAATACCTGGCAATGGGACTGCTGGATCAAGTATTAGGTCTACTTATAGTTCTTTGTGATATCTCCCTAATACTTTCCATTGAGGTTGTACTAGTTTGCAGTCCTACCAACAGTGTACCAGGCTTCCTTTTTCTCCATTTTCAAGCCAGTACTTGTTTTGAGACTTGTTAATAAGTGTCATTCTCACTGGAGTGAGGTGATATCTCATTGTGAGTTTGATTTGCATTTCTATAATGATTAGAGATGTTGAAGATTTTTTAAATGTGTTTGTTTAGCCATGAGACTATCTTCATTTGAAAAGTTTCTACCCATGTCTTTTGCACTTTTTAAGGGGATTGTTTGATCCTTTCCTGCTGAGTTGCATGAGTTCTTTGTACATTCTGGTTATTAACCCATTATGGGATGTATAACATGCATATATTTTCATCCATTCTGTAGGTTGCCCATTTACTTTATTGATTGTGGTCTTAGCTGTGAGTTTTGCAGAAACTTTTTAATTTGGTTAGGTCCCTTTTGTTTATTTTTGGTTTTGCTGTGATCGTTTTTGGAATCTTCTTCATAAATTCTTTGCCTAGCCCCATATCCATAAGAGTTTTTTCTCAATTTACAACTGCCAAAATGTGGAAACAAGCTAAATGCCCACTAAACCAAGAATGGATTAACAAGCTGTGGTATATGTATATCATGGAACACTTGGTAAACATGTAAAGATGGAGACTTTACATCTTTTGTATTAACCTGGATGGAGTTGAAACACATTCTTCTTAGTAAAGCGTCACAAGAATGGAGAAGCAAGAATCCAATGTACTCTATTCTAATATGAAGGCACTAAATGAGCTAATACCAGGGGGAGTAGGTGAAAGAGCAAGGGGGGAGAGGGGAGGAGGCAGGGGGATAGGGGTCACGGTGTGTGGCACACCTCTTGGGGGGTGGGACACAATTATAAGAGGGACTTTATCTAACAAATGCAATCAGTGTAACCTAATTCTTTGTACCCTCAATGAATCCCAAACAACAACAACAAAAAGAATGGAGAAGCAAGAATCCACTGTACTCAATTCTAATATGAAGGCAGTAGATGATCTAATACAAGGAGGAGGGAGCAGATAGAGGGGAGATGGGAGGAGGATGGGGTCGCAGTGTATGTCACACCTGTTGGGGTCAGAACAGATTCTGATAACTCATGTCCCCATTATCATTTAGTTTGTAGAATCTTTTGATTCCCATTATTGTCTCCTCATTGACCTAAATCATTCAGCAATAGGTTGTTTCATTTTCATGACTTTATGGAGGGCTGAGTGTTTTTGTTGGAATTGATTTCTAATTTTATTCCACTGTGGTCCTAGGAGATACATGGTATAATTTCTACGTTATTAAATTTGTTGAGAGATGTCTTGTGGCCTAGAATGTGATGTATCTTAGAGATTGTTCCATGAGCTGATGAGAAGAATGCATATTCAGTAGTTTGGGGGCAGAATGTTCTGCAAATATCCATTAGACCCATTTGTTCTAGTTCTGTTTAAGTCCCTTGCTTATTTGCTTATTTTCTGTTCAGAAGCTCTGTCCTATTATTGAAGTCTCCAGAGATCACAGTGCTATGTTGGTGTTTATCATTTTGTTTACAATGAGTAAAACTTGTTTCATGAATATGGGTGTTCCTGTGTGAGGTAAACACATTTAGGATCATTGTCTTGTGAATGGTTTCCTTCACCCTTATATAGTAACTATCTTTGTCTTTTTTTACTTCCATTGATTTGAAGTCTATGTTATCTGATATGAGAATGGCTACATGAGTTTACTTTTGGTTTCCATTTGCATGGAATATTGTTTTCCATCCTTTCATGTTGAGTCTAAATAAGTCCTTGTGGGTTAGATGTTTCCTGGAGACAGCAGATACTCTGCTTGTATTTTTTTTTTTTTTATCCATTCAGTCACCATATGTCCCTTCAATGGGCAGTTCAAGGCATTCACATTTGTTGAAAGTAACATGATGTCTAGTGGATTTCTGTTTATCTTGTTGGATAGACAGACCTATAGGCAGAAAGCCTATAAATAAGGCTTTAAATGGTTCCATTTTGTGAAGGCAAGTTTGAAGTCTTTTGTGAGTTAGAAAGGAAAAAAGCCTGGATAGAACTCTATAAGTGGCTAAAAGCCTGGTCATGTAGAAGTGATTAAAGGCCTGACTTCATGGGGGCAGACCTACAGACAGGTACCTGTATACCTTAGGAATTTCCAGACTACTCCCTAAAGATGAATGACTGCCTCCAGATGGTCTGTTAAAGGTCAAGCATTCAAGCAGCTTATTCTCCCAGAACCTTGTTTTGTGGTTTTGTTTTTGATTACTTAGCATAAGAATAACTTTAGATAATGCTAGTGAAGTGGTTATTGGTTAATCCATAGACCCATTGGCGCCAGGTAGTGAGAAGCCTGGGGCTAAGGTTTGAGTTATATGTTTATTGATTGTGTGTTCATGTAGTATTACCTATATAAACTTGGGTGGAAGAAATAAAGTTGCTGCATGCCATGAGAGAGCTACAGCCTTCCTTATTTGCCATACAATTTCATTGCAGGTCTTAATCTCTGCGGCACTACACCATGCAACTTTCGCACAACATACACCCTTATTGCTTTGTTTACCTCTTGAGCCATGGTGGTTTCTCAGGTATGAATTTTAGCTTTTAGATGGTTTTACACTGGTAGGTGGGTGTCAATTATGCTGGTCAGTGTATAATGGAGGCCTGAGTGCTTCCTGCACAGCAGGTGTGGTCTTCCCAAATTCTGTTAGCAACTGCTTGGCTGAGAAAGTCTTTGTTTCTCCCTTATGTAAGGAGCTTAGTTTTGCAGGGTACAAAATTCTAGGCTTGCCATTATTCTCCTTTAGAAGACTAAGGATTGGTCCCCAATCCCTTCTGGCTTGTAAGGTTTCAGTTAAGAAGTCTGCAGTTAGTCTGATAAGTTTCTCATTGTAAGTTAGGTGCTATTTTTGCCTTACTGTATAAGAGTTTCTGTTTTATGTTTACTTTGGCTAGTCTAGTGATTATGTGTCATGCTGACTGCCTCTGTGATGAGTCTTCCAGGAGTCCTGTGAGCTTCTTGTACCTGGATATCTAGATTTCTAGAAGGCCAAGGAAATTTTCTTCACTTATTCCTCAAATAAATTATCCAACCCTTGTGGTATATCTTCTTCTTTGGCCTCAGGGATGCCTATGATGCTTATGTTTTACTTCTTTATATAGACCCACATTTCTTGTAGATTTTGTTAATTTAAATTATTTCTTTGTTCTTTGTCTTTGACTGACTTTCTTAGCACTGAGACCTTATCCTCAAGTTCTGAGATTCTTTCCTCTGCCTAATCAAGACTATTCTTAAAACTTTTGTAATTTCTTGAGTGAATTATCATTACCAGAAGTTCTATTTGTTTTTTCTTTAATATTTTGAGTTCACTGGAGAGTTTAAAAAAAAAAATTTCCTGTACTGTCTTTGTGTCTTCTTTGTGTTGGGTTTCTATTTTCTCTTGCATTTCATTGAGCTTTCTTACAATCCATGTTCAAAATTCTTCCTCTATAATTTTAGTTGTTTCATTTTAGGCTGGTATCCACTAATAAGGAGTTACTCTCTTTCGAGGGTGACCTCTGACTTTGATTTTTCATATTTTCAGAGTTTTTATTTTAAATGGTTCCTTCTCCTCTGCCCTCTCAATCAACAGCTGAGAGTGTTGGGCTGGCTTATGTATCTGTCTCAAAGACCCTGAAGATTAGGGCCTGCCCTTTTCAGGGAGAAGTGTGCTGGTTCTGAGTTGCTCTTGGGATGCTCTAGCAGGTTTGATGAACCTCTCAAGTTACCTCTGACCTATTGTCTTTTCCTCCTTTCACCAGTGGGTGGTGAGTTAATGTCTGAGATGGTGGGTGGAATCTGTGAATTTGAATCCTCTTCTCCCTGTTTTCTTGAGTTGGAAGACACTATATTTAGCAATGGGGTTGTTTCCCCTGTCTTTGAATGCAGTTTGTGTGGAAGAGCCAGCTACCAAGGAGTTGTTTCCTGCCCATGGCAAGCTCTGGTCTCCTCCCTGCCATGGGGCATGTGATGCCACAAGTTTTAGTGGAATCTTGTACCCTCAAGGGAGTTGCTTGATTTCTAATCACCCTGAGGAGGGGTGGTGTAGGGCAGATCAAAACTGAGTTGCTAGAACCTGGGAGGATTTTATTGAGCCTCAGCAGTACTCAAAATTTACTTGTCCATCCACAAGGGGGAGCCACTGATACAGAGTTCAGGACAATCTCTCCAGACCCTGAACCTGGAGAGCCCCTCTGGAGTGGCACCTGCTGTATGCCCTGCCCTGTTCTGAATAGCTCTCATGTATTCTGTCTTTCAGTCCTCACTTCCATCTGTGAGGTAGGTGCTGTTGTCATCTCCATTGAGCAGATGAGGAAACTGAGTCATCAAGGCAGTCCCTGTATCAAAGTCCACAGAGGGTGTAAGTACAGTGACTAATGCTCTGAGCTGTGTGTGAGTTTTTCCCCAGGAGCTCAAGGATACCTGAGGAGGAGTCCCACAGTGGGTGTAAACCCCTGGTTGAGGGTAGGATTTCCAATAACCAAAAGGATTTTGTGAGAGTCCCAAAAATATTTGGAGGAAGAAGAGAGAAATCCAGAAAGGAGGGAGAGATGTGGAGAGAGGCAGAAGAGAAGGAGATAGGCCATCTTTGTGGGAGGAGCCCAGAAACACATGGCAGCCAGTCTGCACACTTACAGGACAGCTGAGCTCTGCATGTGTGTGCAGTTCTCTCTGTGAAGAGTCCAGGTTCCTTCCTCCTTTCAACCCAGTTGTCTCCCAACTTAAGCTTGGACCATCTGTAGTCCCACCCCCACTCCACATCCCAGTTCCATTAGGAAAAGTTCATGGGAGTCTAATTTAGATTTTGTGAAGAAAAGCAGTATCTTGGTGGCAACTGGAAAAGCAGAGGGAGTAGGCAAGAGTAATTGCTTCCAACTCTGGTCAGAGTGCAATGGGCTGTGGCTTTCTCCCTGTGGATGGCAGAGGAGATTCCTAAGGTCCTGCTGGGGGATTGTGGCAAGAACCCAGGTGTTAATGTTAAGCTGACTTGGCTTTGAGTCCCAGCTTCACCAACTCTTGTCTGTGATCCCAGGGAAGTCACTTTTCTTCTCTCGGCTTTAGGTTCCTCATCTGTAAAATGGAGATATAATAATACCAACTTCTTATAAATTTCTTGTAAGGTTTAAATGAGATAAAGTACTGTAGGCACCTAGCTATCACAATTAAAGGATGTGATAGCTTCTCCAAAGGATGTGCTGACTTCCCCTCTCTCCTCCTCCCCTCTTCTCCCTTCTTGTCTCTCTCTCTCCCCCTACTCCCTGGATTTCTCTTCTCTTCCTCCAGACTTACGTAGGGCTCTCACAAAGTCCTTTTGGTTATTGGAAATTCTATTCCCCCAGCCCCTCTTCATGTACCCTGAAGGACTCCTCCTCATGTACCCTGAAGGACATCCCATAGCCTCATGCATTAGTCACTGCACAGTTACAGCCTCTGACTCTCTGTGGACATTGATATAGGACCTGCCTTGATGATTCAGTTACCTCATCTACTCAATGGAGATAATACTACATAATATAACCTACCTCATAGATAGCTATGAGGAATAAAAGAGATAGTGAGAATTGTTCTAAACAGGGTGTGGCATATAGCAGGTGCTCTATAGATGTTGCCTTCCTCCACTGCGATCTGGCTGCCTTCTGCCCAGAGAGCCCCCTTGGATAGGTTCTCACTCAGTGGTCTCCAGGCTGTTACTAAATCTAGTGGACTCCTTTAAAAAAAAAATTTTTTTTTTTTTAAATCATACTTGGCCTGCTTTTGGGGCATCCTCCCCAGGCTCTGACACAAACCTCTCTCTTCCTCCTTCTCTTTCCCTGGTTGCTGCCAGAACCTTGTCCAGAGTTCTTTCTCTCTTATCTCTCCATTGTTGCTATTCTCACATGATTTATCCCAGACCTCTGACCTTCCTGCACTTCATTCCAGAACTGGCTACGTAATTGATGGGGTCCAGTGCAAATGACAATGTTGTACCCCATGTTCAAAATGATGAAGAATTTCAATGGTGACAGCTGAGCATTGCAAAGCATGTGGGGTTCTTCTGAACATGAAGCCATCAGCAACCCACAATGCTTATCTCGCTTTGACCCTCATCATCCCCCCCAGGGCCTGAACATAGGTCACTGCAGATGCAATTCAGGTGATGCATTTACATTACAGAGATTATCCAGTGTGCTGGTCAGTTTTATGTGTCCATTTGACTCACCTTTAGTCCCCACTGCTTTCATTAAACACCAGTCTTTGTGCTGCTGTGGAGGCATTTTTGCTGATGTGGTTAATACCTGTAATCTGTTGGCTCTAAGTGAAAATGATGACCCCTGACAACTTGTGTGGTTTCCACTGAGAACCCTTAAGAGAAAAGGGAAGGTTCCCCCAAGGAAGAAGAAATTCTGCCTCCAGAAGCGTAGGCCCCTGCTTCAGTTTCCAACTGGCCCCACAGATTCTAGGCTTGACAGCCTCTTTATTTTGTAACATGTATTAACAATCTATATGTGTATACAGCATGGACATATACTGAATTGAAAGAGGCCAAATATTCCAGGCTGCCCTATGTATGATTGCATGTATATGAAATGCCCCAAACAGGTAAAGCTGTAGAATAAAAAAACTCAGAGTAATGGTTTCCAGGGGCTGGAGAGTGGGGAAAATGGAAGGACTACATTATAAGCTTTTCTTCTGGAGTGATGAAAAAATTTTGGAAACAGAATTGATAACTGCACAATGATATGAATGCACCAGATGTTACCAAACTGTACATTTGAGATGTTCAATTTTATGTAATGTGAATTTTACGTAATGTGAATTGTACGTAATGTGAATTTTACATCAGTAAAAATACTTAATAAAAATCAGTAATTTAGATAGATTATTTTTCTAGATTACTGAGTTTTTGGTGACTGCTTGCCACCCCTTTAAATTGTGCTGTGGAAGATGAGTCCAAGCCTGCTCCAGTCCCTCCCCCACATGGATCCCAGGGAACTTTCTCATACCTGGATCTGACTTTGTTGTTTCCCTGTAGGTGCCCCATGCCTCCAGAACAATGTCTTAAGTTCCCAGTGACTTTCAAGCTGGCCTCTCCAGGTAAACCCAGCGCCACCGGGTGTCTGAGTGCCCTCTGGCCCTCCCAGCTTCCCCACCTAGCTCCAATGTCCTTCCTCCTCTCCTGGGCTCAATAAACTCCCATTCTTCCCTCAATACCCAATACAAGGACACTTCCTTGTTATCACTTAAATTGACTCTGTTCTCTCTCCCCACAATCCAGCCCTAGCTAGAGGTAGAACCTCCACCTCCCTTTCCCAGACCCAGCCCCCACCTTGACCCCCAACTCCCTTTCCCTAGCCTAGCACCCACCTGGGCCTCCACCTCCCTCCCATTGAGCCTACCCATCAGGCCCTGCCTTGCAATGGCCCAGGAAGAACCTTCCTGTCACCCAAATCTAACTCTCTTTTGTCTCCAACAAACACAGGTCCTGAGAGTAAATATGACCTTTCTACGGAGTACTATGAAGAGTGGCTTCAGGTAGGGACATCCGTCCAGGAAACTTCTCAAAGCAGGGCCCAGTTGCCTCTTTCAGACCACCTCTATCCAATGGCTGGGCTCACTCTCCGACCTTGTCTCTCTCTCTCTCTCTCTCTCTCCCCCTCTCTCTCCTTTCCTCCCACTACCCCAACAGCTGCAATCTGGAAGAAATTACTCTTCCAAACAACCGGACTTCCCCATTTTCAGGAAATTCCAAGCTGGGCAAGGGGAGGGGCCTGGCTGGGGGCGGCCCTGTCCATCCCCCACCCCTCTGTCGGCTCCAGTCCGGCCTCCTCCACCCACACTCAGCCCAGTGGGGCCTGGGGTGTTTCCACCGCAGCTTTCTAGGGCTTTAAATCCCAGCGGCAAACTTCTGGGGAATAAGGAGGGTTGGAAGGGGCCTGTGCCTTCTCTACTTGGGGACTGAGCTGGACCTGGTGGTGATTCGGAAGCTGCTTGGGCTCTTACCATGGCCCCCGAGAGGGGCTGATACTGTAGTTCCCGGTGCAGGTAAAGAAGGGACCCTAAGTCAAGGCCTACCGGGACTGAAGCTTAAGGGTCTCAGGACTGAGGGAGGGGGCTGGGGACTTGGGACTCCTGAGTCTGGAGGAGGGGGCTGGGGACCCGACTAGTGGAACTGAAGGAGGGGTTGGGAGTCTGGACCCCTTGGTCTGAAGGAGTAGGGGCTAGTGGGCCCCCTCGGTCTGAGGGAGGAGAGGCTAGGGGGACCCTTGGGTTTGAGGGAGGGGGGCTGCGGGGACCCCTGGGTCTGACAGGGCCTAAGAGAGCTAGGAGCTCAGACTCCAGGGACCTGAGAGGCAAAGAGGCGGCCTGAGGAGGTGGCACTGCAGGCCCAGATGCCTGGGTCCTAATCCCCTCCGGGTTCCGCATGGCATTTCTTTGCCAGGTGAGGTCCCGCCCCAAGGAAGAAGGAAGAAGGCACGGGCAGGGGACCAGGAGGCGGAGGAGGCCTCTAAGCTGGGGACGGAGGGGGTCCCAGTGGAAGCCCGAGTCGAGGCAGTGGACCTGGCCGGCTCAGGAAGGACCGCGAGGTAAGGGGCAGTGGAGGGAAGGTCCTGTCGTAGGGGGATCAACTGAAGGGCAAGAAGTCGGCGGCCGCCTGATTCCCGGCCGCAGCCACGTGGCCTCAGGAAGCGCGCGATGCAGCCCGAACTGGTCGTGGGGAGACTGGGAGAGGGGTGGGAGGGTACGGTGGTCGCCCAGTCCTGGGTCCCTGGGCCCCGCCTCGGCCCCACCCACCCCCCTGCCTGTCGCTTGGGTCTGAGAACCAGTCGGGCGGGATCCGGAGCGGGTTGTTATTTCCGTCCTGGCGGGGCTGGCTCTGAGAGAGGACAGAGGCAAACCAGCTGTACCCCTACATCCCTGCAGCTGGAGCGGTGGCCCTGCGGGGGCAGGAAAAAGAGGGTGGGTGGAGGCGGACAGGGCGTCCCGGGGTCCCATCCTTGTGCCGGGATTTCTGGCTGCTTCGCGTTGATCACAAACAACAGCCCCTCTGTACCGTGAGCCTGGGCCCGTGAGGAACTTTTTCCAGGCATGACACCACTACATCAAGCTCCACAACCCGACTAGAGGGACAGCCTTCTATTTAAGAGGACACTCAGCCCCAGAGAAGTGAACAGACTTACCCAAGGTCACAAAGTTATTCAGGAGAAGAGGTGGCATTTGAAAATGAGCTCTACCTCTTTGTTCTTGTGTAGAATGAAAAAGAGAAAAGGGGTGGAGGGAGAGCCACCGTGTAGGGAAGCCCCTGGCCTTTATATCAAATCAAATACTATTTTTCCCCCATGGGGCTGCACACCCACCCTCTCCTACGGAGGGCTCTGAGCAATATAATATCATTCTTAGACTCCGGAGTTTGTTTGGATTCCAAATCCAGCCCCCAGCCTTTGCTGTTCTGTGACCCAGAGCAAGTTACTTAGCCCTCTCTGTGTCTCGGTCATCACATATCTGTAAAACGACATTATAATCATAATTTCCCCCCTCATTGGGTTGTTCTGAAGATTAAATGGATTCGTTCATCCTTGTGAAGCACTTATGCCAGTGCCTGACCCAGAATAAGTGTTTCAGAAATAAAATGTCAGCATCATGAGTATACTATTTGGTGTGTTGTAACAGACAAGAATTCTGACTCCTGTTTTTCAGAGGAATAAACTGAGGCTTAGGTTGAGAAAGATAGCTTGGGCTGGGCATGGTGGCTCATGTCTGTAATCCTAGCACCCTGGGAGGTGGAGGTGGGAGGATCCCTTGAGATGGGGAGTTCAAGACCAGCCTGAGCAAGAGTAAGACCCTGTCTCTATTAAAAATAGAAAAATTAACTGGGCATGGTGATGCACCCCTGTAGTTCCAGCTACTCAGGAGGCTGAGGCAAGAGGATCACTACAGCCCAAAAGTTTGAGGTTGCTTTGAGCTGTGACACCATGGCACTCTAGCCTGGCAACAGAGATTGATTCCGTCTCAAAAGAGAGAGAGAGAGAAGGATAGCTTGAGGTCCCACAAAAAGGAAATGGCAAAATTGTCAGGAACTGGGACCCTAATATGTTGCCAAGTGCTGGCAAAGGATGGTGACTTTTAGGGCGGTGGAAGGGTGGAACAAGGGACCCAGCTGGGAGCTGGGCTTTGAGAAATAGTAGCTGACAGCTGTCAGGGAGGGGTGTGATCAAGAGGTAGCAGACAGTACTAGGCTCTAGAGTCCCATGAAAATGGCTTTGTGATCTTGGGCAAGTCCCATACTCTCCCTGAGCATTTGCTTCCTTCTCTAGGCCATGGTTTGAACGCTCCCAGGTGAGACTCCACCGAGCATTTATTTATTGAATATTGACTATGTGTCAGTTACATGGGCCTTATTTCGCCAATCCTTGCAGAAGGGCTATGAAGCATGATATTAGTATGATTTCATTTCCAGATGAGGATACAAGGTCATAAAGGTTAAGTAACTTACCCAAAGCCACACACCAATCAGGTACCACCCAGATCCAAATGTGAGCAGTTGGGTTTCTGGATTCAACTCCTTTTACCTCTCACTCACTGCAGAACAAATGCTGAGACAATAGGCTCTGCCAGCACCTAGAAAGAATTTTTATTTTAAACTGTGGATTCAGATTCTTTAAGGAGCTGAGTTCAACATTTTAAAATAAAACAGATCAGAATAGAAAACGTCATAGTGTCTATTCTAAGAAGTCTTGTTTCATAACATTTTTGTTGCCATTAAGGGAAAAGAGGGAGGGAGTGAGTAGTGATCATGTGCTAGGTTACGATAAAATAGATATTTATTTATCTAAGTTGAGGTCAGAGATATTTGATATGCACTGTAGAGGTGGTAAACCAAGACTGGTTTCCTCAGAGAAATAAATATAAAGAGAGTGGGGAGGGGGCAGGTGGAGGGAAATCTTCAGAATACAGCCATCAACAATTATTTTAAATCCTTTTGGCTTTAATTTTTCAACAACATTGTTATCAGTACTTCCCAGGGTGCCTGTTACTATAAAACCAATGCTGGCTGATTTTTCTTCCTCATAGTGTTTTATCAAATCTAATTTTTGTTTCACATTATTGTTTAGGGACACATTTCTTCCCCCGGTATAAGCACTACCAATTGGTTTGGACTACACATATTACAAATATAGTTTTCTTTGCTTGAGTTTTATTATGTGCCCTGCAAGGAAGTTAGTGTTATTTTATCTATTTTACAGAGAGATAGACAGGGAGATAAAGTAATTTATCCTAATTCATATGGCTGCCAAAGGGTGGGGCTCTGATTGAAATAGAAAGAATTTTTTATTATAATAACAGTGACTGTTAAAACAAAAGTACAAGGTCATCGAAGTCCCTCCCAGAAGTTCCTCAGAAAACAGCCAAGTTCCAGGATATGGACAGTGGGTGGCTCCATTTCTGTTTACCGTTGGATTGGGGTTAGCCATGAGCACAAGAGCTCTTCGTTTACAGTTCACAAGCTGCCAGCTTTAAGTTTATGCCAATCTTGTGATTTTTTTTTTTTTAACTCAGGGGAATTTGTTTTATTATTATGTTACAAAATATGAGACATCATATTATTAGGCCATGGTCTTTCAAAATCAGGTACAGTTGCTCCTTAGTAGTTATGGGGGCTGGGGTGGTGTGGGGATGAGAGTGATTGGTTTCAGCAATCCCATGGATACCAAAATCCAAGGATGTTTAAGTCTCATATATAAAATGGACTAGTATTTGCATATAACCTATGCACAGCCTCCTATATACTTTGAATAACCTCTAGAATACTTATATTAGCAAATACAATTATGTAAGTAGAAGTTATAATGCTTTGATTTGTTTTTCTAAATTTTTCCCCCAACACTTTCTTTTTTTTTTTTTACAGAGTCTCATTTTGTTGCCCTCAGTAGAGTGCTTTGGTGTCATAGCTCACAGCAACCTCAAACTCTTGGGTTCAAGCAACCCCCCTGACTCAGTCTCTTGAGTAGCTGGGACTACACGTCGTGCCCACCACAATAACTGGCTATATATTTTTTTTATAACTAAGGTTTTACTTTGCTCAGGCTGGTCTCAAATTCCTAAGCTCTAGCAGTCTACCCACCTTGGCCTCATAGAGTGCTAGGATTTCCCCCCCATTTTTTTTTTCAAACAGTTTCACTCGTTGCCCTCTGTAGAGTGCCGTAGCGTCACAGCACATAGCAACCTCCAGCTCTTGGGTTTAGGCGATTCTCTTGCCTCAGCCTCCCAGTAGCTGGGACTACAGGCGCCCGCCACAACGTCGGCTATTTTTTGTTGCAGTTTGGCCGGGGTTGGGTTTGAACCCGCCACCCTTAGTATATGGGGCCGGCGCCCTACTCACTGAGCCACAGGTGCTGCCCTTCCCCTTTTGATTCCGGTTGTTTGAATCTGCTTATTCAGATTGTAACTTGTAATTCAAGTTATAGAATGCGGTTGCCAATAACAGATCCCTAGGGCCACCGTAAGAATTAGTATCTTCAGGCAGGTTTGCATTATGACTTTTGTGCACTCTGGGCAGAGCCTTCGTGGGCCTCTTCTGCCATGAATGGTGGTCCTGAGCTCTAGGCATTGTGCCTGCTTTGCCTAATGTCAGCCTTGTGTTCAGGAGAGGGGCCTGGGGTTTCCCTTTTTGACAAGCCGAAGTTTTCTATCAGTCAGTTTGGGAAGTGCTTGCAAGGGTTTGTGAAGTAGTTTTGTTGTTATTTGATCTATAGGAAGGCTCTAATACTAGGTTTTAAGAGGATCGGCATAGCGCGGTGACCATGTGCCTTTTGGAGTTAGGCAAACCTAGATCTGAATCTGAGATTTTAGTCCAGCAGCTGTGTGCATTGGACCTCTCAGAGCTTCATTTTCTCCACCTGTAAAATGGGGACAATACCACCATCATCTTGTTCTTATCAACAGCATCCTTTGAGATAACCGCATGGCTGGCTGGGCCCTGGGCTGGGGACGCAGAATCGGGAACTCCCGGGGTGGAGGAAGCGCTGACTCCCCTATGCCCCTCACAGATGCCGGTGCTGAAGCAGCTGGGCCCCACGCAGCCCAAGAAGCGGCCAGATCGAGGCGCCCTGTCCATCTCGGCGCCACTAGGCGACTTTCGACACACGTTGCACGTGGGGCGCGGGGGCGACGCCTTCGGGGATACCTCCTTCCTGAGCCTCCATGGCGGCGGGCCGCCCCCCGAGCCCCGGGCGTCACCTGCAGGCGCCCCTCGCACAGCAGCGCCGCCCGCCGTCCCGCAGCCCACAGCGCCCGTCCTCAGCGCACCGGCGCCCGCTGACCCTCTGTTGTCCTTCCATCTGGATTTGGGCCCCTCCATGCTAGATGCGGTACTAGGCGTCATGGACGCAGCGCGTCCAGTGGCTGCAGCCGCCAAGCCCGATGTGGCCCCCCACTCCGGGACGCGGCACCCCAGGGCCCGCTGCTGCCCCAACGCGGACCTCGAGTTGGACGACGTCATCGGCCTTTAAGCGCCCCGAATCCTTGCACCCTCCTCTCCCCGCATCCCAGTTCTGTATACATAAATGGCTAAGATTTGTACCCGGGGCACTGACTGCACACTTCGCACTGGGGGGCTGGGTAACGGGGAGGGTAATATTAAGTCCCGACTCCTTAGAGACGCAGATGTGTCACCTGAAGTTAGGTCCAGGTTGGATGATTGCCTTAGAGTGGGTTGCGTCTCCTTTAAGAGAGTCTACAGGCGTGGCCATCTGTTGCTCCACCCAGAGAGCGAGCTCAAGACTTGGCCGCTGCCTTGGGCTCTTTCACTCTTACTGAGCACCGTAGGCCTGCTGCTAGGCGTGGTACTCCCTGCCGCATCACCTCCAACGGGGCGAGGCAGAGCCGGCTGAGGGCTGTGGCCCGGCGAGCTTCAGCCTCCTGGTCCTTCGCATCTTAGGAGGACATCGCCTTTTACTACTGGAAGAACGGCAGAAGGAAGTGGCTGGGAACACTTTCAGATCCTCAAGGGTGGTGACCCCCTTGGGGTATTCGCGTCTTGTACCCCAAAAGTGTGTCGGCCGGAGGGAGGGAGGGAAGAGACCCCATCCCAAGTCTGGACTACTAAATTCAGTCTGCGCGCCTAAGTGTCCAGGCTCTTTAAGGCTTCCGGAGGGTCAGGGCCACAGATGTAAATTACTTGGCCTGGAGGCGGGGTCCTATTAAGATCCCCCACAGGGGAGGAAGCACCCTAGGACATCTTTTGGTATAGGGGAGGGGCCAGACTTCCTCGCAGTTCGGGCGACAAGGACGGCCGCACAGGGGATGGAGATGCGGCGTTGATTCCTGGCACCGTAGGAGGGCGCTGCCGGGAGGTCCGGGGCGGAGGTGTCAGGCCCTCCACCTGAGTCAGGCAGGACAGTCCTCTCGAGTACCGGAGGGTGGGGGCTCAGGAGCGCGGGTCGCTGACCACAACGTCGGGTTAAGACGTTGTCCCGGCAAGGCTGCCCTCGACGCAGGTGGCCTCATCTGCGCAGCCACGGCGGCGACTATAGAGCCAGAGCTGCCACTGGAAGCCTCAGCCCTGGAGCCCACGTCCCCTCCGACCTGCTGTTGCTTCCGCGAGGGCCACAGCCACTTTTGCACCCACTGCCGCCAACCCTCCGGGCGCAAGCGCCGTTTAGCCGCGGGTAGCAGGCTCAGGCCAGGGTCAAACAGCCGCAGCAGGCACCCGCGCCTCGACCCCGCCTTCTCGATGGGCCAATAAGGCCGCTTCTTGGACGTCTACGAGTCGCCTTTCAATGCCTTCAGCTACAAGCTGCCCACCCAGCCACAGCACCACGCGCAGCCGCACCTCACTCCCACCTGCCTTCAGCTCAGGTTTGGCAACCGAGCACCAGCCTGCATGCGTTGAATGGAGGAGCACGGAGTCAAAGGCATGAGAGGGCCTGGGCTGCTCCTGAGAATGGAGCAGAAAAAGCTGGTCTGGCTAAGCCGCAAGGGGGCCGGGCTAGCTGCCAGTTTGGTAACACCAGCCCCTAAGAGGGCACTTCACAAGAGAAAGGACGAGACACTAAAGCCAACAGTGGCTGTCAACACCACGAAGCTGCTGGGCAGGCAGCAGCGGGGTGGGGTTCTGGACCTGAGCAGAGCACGAAGGGCCATTCGGGCCAGTGCTGTGTACTCTGCCCACACCTGCCTCCTACACTGCGTGGTCCCCGTGGCGGTCAACTCTGGGCTATAGGCTTAAGTTGCCAAAGTGCAGGAACACCTGGTGCTCACAGTCCCTGCACTTGATGCTGGGCCCGCTGTGGCTGTTAAGCCCTAGAAAGACCACAGTGCACTTGGGCCTGAGACCAGCCCTCTTGGTCCCAAGGCTTCAAGGATCCCCCAGCTGAGGTTCCAGGATCTGGTACTCCTGGGCCACCAAGTGCTTTGTCCCTAGCACCAGGAAACATGGCAAAAGTGCTCTTCTTGGAGGGTCAGAGGCTGAAGGCCAAGGGGTTGCGTGTGCTACAGCTACCACCCCCTGCCAACCCCAACCCCGGCAGTGCCTCCTGGAGTCCTCCTCCCTAAGGCTGGGTACAGCCTGAGTCTGGAAGTGGGGAACCAGCCCTTGGGGGGAGAGTAGAGGGTGCTCCTACTAGCCCCTGCCTGAGACATCCTGCAGTAACATTCCCAGAGTTCCAATGAGACAAACTGGATCCAAACACCCTCAGGACCAACCACAGTCCAAGCAGGAGCAAGCTCATGCTCTCTCTCTCTCTCTTTAATTTTGGTTTCTCTCAAGCTTCCAAATGGTGCTCAGTGCTCCAAAGAAAGAATGAAGGAAGGGGGGGAGGAGAAGAGGGCGGAGGGAGGCAGAGGAAAAACATCTGGAAAAAAAGCAGCCCGACAGTCCAGCTGTTTGCAAACTCAGCACATCCTCCAGTTACATGGCAGAAGAGGGAGGGAGGGCCAAAAAGAAAAGGGGGAGGAAAAAGAAAAATAACTGAAATAAACACACACAAAAAGAAAAGAGAAGAACATGAAGTGAGCTGGTGATCCATGAAGGTGGAGAGGGAGGGTGACCGTTTTACCTGTGTTGAACCGAGGGAGGAACAGGAAGCAGGAAGAGGAGGGACGGAAAGGGTAAAAAAAAAAATCAGAAGAAACATTGGGGGTGCAGGGAAGAGGGGACACGGAGACAACTTAATACAACTTGAGACGAGGCGGCCCGGCCGGCGAGGTCCCGCGCTGACCTCCGGAGTCCTCAGTGCGCTGTGGCGGTGGTGGTGGATCTGGTGGTGGTGGTGCTTGCTGGCATTGGCATTTCTGGGGTGGAGGGCGGAGGGTGAGGCACAGTCTCTAGGCAGCTCCCCTCACCCCAACACACTGAGGCCCCAGAGGGCTGGACAAGAGTCTGTGATGAGGCAGATGAGGCAGCAGGCGGTGGGCTGGTTGCTGGGTGCCCCCGCTGCAGGCGGGCACGGCTGGACGGCCTGTCTTCTTTCCACTGGCCCCCCTGGCATGGGATGGGCCAGGGCGCCGGGTTGGGTACCGGAGTACAAGCTCGAAAGAGAGAGAGAAAAAACACTGAGACAGCATTAGTGGAGGTGAAAGGTGACAGACAGGCCTACAGACCATGCCCCCAGCACCCCCCACTGTCCCACCCCCTCCTTCCCCAATCCCATCCCTTTGAGGCAAAAAATAAAAATGTAGAAAAAAATCTCTGTACAGACTCCCCGGTCGGAAAACAGGGGCAGGGATAGTGGCCCTTCCTGGAGCCTGATCCCACAAAATAATTTACAACCCAAGTCCACGGCTCAAAAAATCCGCAAAGGCGGTGTTGGGGGGCTACAGCCCCTACCCCCCACCCCCATCCTCGCTGGGTGCTCAGAAGGCTGACAGCTGCGCCAGGCTGAGGCGGCAGTCGATGCTGGAGTTGTCCGGGCCCATGTAGGCCAGGCCCAGGGGCTCTAGGAAGGCCCGGCAGGCGGCCTCGCCCTCGAAGGCCAGCTCGGCCTGCAGGTAGGAGACAGGCAGCGCAGGGCGGAAGCTACGGAGACAAGAGGAGAACATGATGAGGTGGGCAGTGGGCAAGGGAGGGCCCCACGAACATGGGGTGAGGCCCCCCCATTCGGGTACCCACAGGTTTCCTCAGCATGGTATCTGCTGGCTCCTCCACCCCCTCCCATCCTTCCAACCTCACAGGCTTGGGGGGGCCCGGGGTGGGGTTGGTGGCCCCAGACCCCAGCTGTGCCCCCCCTCACCCTCACTTACCTGTGCAGGGGGCCAGGAAGGACAGGGGACAGGAGGGGAAGGGCCCAGCAGGCTTCTCTGCTGGCTGAGGGGTAGGGGCCAGATGGAGGGAGCACCACATGGTATAGGACAGGACAACAGGGCTGCCAGTGCCACCCAGGAACCCCACCCCTTGCCGCTTCCCCTGCCCTTGGTCAGAGGCCCTCTGGGAGCCTAGGCGAGGTGGAGCTTAGGCAAGGTGTACTGGTCAGCACTCATCACTATACTCTGAAAGCAGCAATGTCTGGCTGCTATCAAAAAGAGACACTACTGGTTAAACACTTGACACGTGCCAAGGACACAGTTGTCGCCAGGGCCTCCTCCATTAACTCACTGGATGAACCCCTCTCTACAGGTCGAGCTGCCTGGCCCTTTACACACACTAGGGAAAATGTGTGGAACCAGCAAGTAGAACTAAGCACTAGAAGCCAGCACTGCTCCAAAGTCATAGCCCTGGGATTGTCTGCTTTCTCCATGTCCCAGACCTCCTAGCCTGCAGCCTCTGCAAGGACACAGCTTTAGGCCCTGAGAAAGGATGCCTGCCGTGGACTGGTAGTGCCAGCCTCTTAGGTGGGAAGGCACTGAGAGACCAAGGCCAGTGACAAACCAGGACTCTACCCATGAGGGACATTCATGGCCATGTCACCAGCCAAAGGCTGATTCACCCAACCATATACCACGTGCAGCACTGAAGTCCCAACATCTGCCCACTGCAGGGCCCATGAAGCCACAGGGGGACTGGGTAGCCTGGCTGCCTCCTTCTACCAGGCCCTGAACATGTACTGCCCCCTGTCCTCTTCTGCTCCTGGGGGCCTACCCTGCCTCATCCTCTGCCTAAAGTTGGCTTGACCACAACTAGATCCCAGAGTTCCTTAATCTGCAGGCTGATGGCCCAGCTCCAGTTCCACATCATCCTGTGATTACTACTGCCACAGGAAGGTCAGCTGGCCTGGCACTTGAAGTCCCTCAGACCTGCCAACTGACCTCTTTGAGGTCTCTTAACCTCAGCAAAACTGATGCTTAAGGCCAGATGGCCTGTGGGGGCTGTGTGCTGCAAGATGTTCAGTGGCAGCTCAGGCTCCTATCCACTCAACTCTAGTAGCATCCCCTTGCCCTGACAACCAAAACACCTCCAGACATTCCCTGGGTCAACTCAATCCCTGAACTGGGCACCACGTGTCTAACCGAGTCGAGCAACCCCCTGGTGCCCCTGGTGAGCTACACACAATGTCTGGCAAACAATGTCACTGAGCAGGCCAGGCTGCCAGAGAGCCTTTCAGCACTACCCTCAGGGTAGCCACCCACCTCTGTGTCCCCTAAACATTCCTGGGCACTCTCAAAGGAGCTGCATGGGAATGACCTGAGTAAAAGCTGTCTGGTCTACCTCTATAGAGCTGAGCATAATGAGACCTGTGAAAGGTGGACAAAGACCTCAGAGCGGGAGCTCAGAGCCCAGAGACAGACTAGGATCTGGGCAGGTGTGAGCAAGAGGTAGAGAAGTGCAGAACGGGGTGGAGATGGGAACCCAGGAAGAGAGATAAGAATGGAGGGAGGAGGAACGATGGGAACCTGGGAGCAGAGATAAGAATGGAGAGAGGAGGAGGAGGAAAACATAGAGGGACCCAGAATGCAGAGAGAGAGAGAGAGGCTGTGAGAAGCAAAGAGGGGCCAAGTTGGGGAGGGCTGAGTGGAGAAAGATGTGTGAGAGAAGGTCAGGACTAGGGAGAGAGGACTTGAGGATGGTGAGTGTGTCCAAGGGGCACTGTGAGGCAGAAGGGCCAAAAGTGCAGAGGTCAGAGGGGAGCTCAGCGCCACATACGTTTTGATCATTGCCTTGAGGGCAGCCTTGCGCTCCCGGTCTGCAAACTTGTCCACGAGGTAGCCGGACATGCAGGGTGCATGACAGTAGAGCCGGAAGAAGCGGTGGTAGTTGCCCAGTGCCCAGGCCGCCCTTAGTGCCAAGGCATGGGCCACACAGGGGTCTGCCTTCAGTTCCCGAGTGAGGTACGCCAGTTCTGTGGTGATGTCTAGGGCCCAAGACAAAGGAGGTTAGGTCAACAGGGCTCAAACCCGAACATCAAGGCCGCCACCTGGGGAATGGACCTCACCTCCCGAGTTCTTAGTGAAGATGAAGTAAAGGATCCGGTAGGCAGTGAACTCGCCCACATTGCCAGGCAAATTTTCAGCATACAGCGATTTGAGCTGCGTCTGGCACTGGTTAAACTCTTCATGGTCTCCCTAGAAGGTAGGGCAGGGGCAGGAAGGCAAAGTGAGGTCACAGAAAGCAGAACGGCCACAGGGGAGGAAGATGGGGAGGCCTACAGCGGTCTACCTACCTTCTCCAAGGCAATGCGGGCATGGGTCTCATACACCTCCACTGTGAACTCTGTGCGGACACCTTGCACCTGGGGCAGCAGGGAGAGAATACGAGTCACAGGGAGCTGGGGCAGGACTGGCTAGACCAAGGTCCTCCTGGAGTACACCTCACCGTCAGGTCCTGCCGGATGGACTTCATCTGCTCACACGCGAAGGCATAGTCCTGCTTCTCTTTCCAGTGGGACTTGACCATGCACAGTGACTTTTTCAAAACCTGGGAAGTGAATTGAAGTAAGGGTCAGAGTACAACAAAGGAGGGGAGAGCGAGATCACGGTAAAACCCATGACATTTCCACTAATTTGTTGTTTTAAAAATAAGTTTCCCCAAAGCTATGTATATGGTGACTACCAAATCAACAAACACAACCTGAAGGCCCAGTGCCCGTAGCTCAGTGAGTAGGGCACCTATCACATACACTGAGGCTGATGAGTTCCAACCTAGCCCAAGGCCTGCTAAACAATAATGACAACTGCAATCAAAAAATAGCGGGGTACTGTGGTGGGCGCCTGTAGTCCCAACTACTCGGGAGGCTGAGGCAAAAGAATCACTTCAGCCCAGGAGTTTGAGATTGCTGTGAGCTGTAACGCCATAGCACTCTACTGAGGGAGACATAGTGAGACTCTTGTCTCAAAACAAACAAACAAAACAACCTGAAGCACACATGAGCATAAATACCCAACACCTGTCCCCTGTGTAAGTACACGGCTATCACTAGAGTGACACAGTCACTACAGTTACTTCAGAACTCAGCTGAAATGCTGAGGTACATCCACCCCGCTGCTCCTCACAGCCTAGTAGGAAAAGGTAGCATTACTCTCCCCATCTCCTAAGCAGGGAACGATGGTTCAGAGGCCAAGTGACTCTCACAAGGTCATACACCCTCAACTGCAGGGCACCAGACACAAACAAAGCCACCTTGGTTCACCTCTTGGAATGTCAACCAACCTTGCTATCTCTGGCCAGGCACGTGAAGGGCCTTTGTGGTGGCATCTTCCCAGAGTCAGAACCATACCTCCAAACCATACCTCTATGCCAAACCATACCTCCCTCTGTGGCCTCTGTCACCCTCCCTGGCTTAGCTCCACAGGCCTCACAGAGCAGACCTGCATGTCCAAGCACTTACTGCCACAGGGCGCACAGTGGATGGGTCAGGGGCGCAGGTGAGACGTAGGTAGTGCTTGGTGATATCTGGGCAGGTGCCCACAATCTGCAGCTCCTGCCAGTCAGGGTCAGCCCCGCTGCTCTCCAGACTGCCCATCTGCAGCACCAGGGGCTCGAGGCGCAGGCGGCGGGAGTGTCCATGCTGGAAACGGGCTGCCCGCTTTTGCTTCTTCAGTTCACGCTCGGGGTCCTCACACTCCAAGGCTGCCATCTTCTTGCGGCTGCGTTTGGTGGGAGCTAGATCATGCCTAGGAAGGGAGCAGGGGCAGTGAAGGGAGCATCTCAGCAACGAACTGTCTTCCAGTCCAGACCTCCTCACCCCACAGGCCCACAACCCTCTGCCCTGGCCTATGTCTCAATCCACCCCCCCACCCTCCCAAGTCTCACCTCTTCCCACGCTGCGCCCTGCCTCGGCCCCGATCCATGTGGGCTCCTCGACCACCCCGGCCCTTGGGGGGCGGGTTCCTGCGGCCCACAGGGTGACACTCATTCCCTGAGTAGGAACTGTCAGAGTCCGAGTGGGAGTCACTGTGTGAAGCAGCAGCAAAGGTCAGCCCTGAAGTAAGCCCCAGCCCCGACCACCCTCCGCCCAGAGCCCTGGCACCTTCTGCGGAAGTGGCGAGTCGGGGACCTGGAGGAGGAGCGGGAACGGGAATCTGTGCTGGAAGAAGAGCTGTTGTCCTTCATGAAGACATTGCGGTTGCCAAACTTGGTGAAGCTGCTGCCCCGGGCTCGGCCAGCACCCCCAGCCCCTGGTGTCCCTCGCTGTGACTGGGCACCCCCACCCCTTGTCGCTGAGCCTGCCGCCCTAGGAGGATGAAGGCTGCTAGGGGCCTCCCACCGCTTCTTCTTTGGGCTTTCAGCCACAGGCTCCCGGGTTAGCCTGAAGATACAGCAGGATAGGGCATCACCAACCCAGCCTGACACTGGCAGGATGCATACCCCGCTCCCTCCACCTCACCTACCAACCCACCCCAGGGACATACCACCTCAGGAAAGAAAGGCACTTACCCCAGGTAACTCAGCTAATATGGCGCAGAAATGGGATGCAAACCCCAGGTTTTCTGTGTCCAGAGGGTGCTCTTAACCACAAGCAATGCACACCTCCCCTGCATCCAAGGTTCTCGCCTCCCCCTACAGCCCTCCCCACAGCCAGGACTTCACCCCCCTCCAAATACAGCTTTCTGGTTCATTTCTCTTGGGAGTGCCTGGCACCTAGCAGCCTGGTCCCTCCTCAGCACCAGGCCTAGGCTTACCCTGGTAGAGGCTCCCGGCTCCAGTCGATGGTATAGGCAGAGCCGTCCTGTAGCCGGGCTTGCAGCACCTCCTTGAGCAACTTCTCTGTCCGGTCCTTGTCCTCCTCCGACTCACAGGCAGTGAAGCAGCGCTCCACATACTCCTTCATGTCCTGGGGCCAGTCGTCAGGCTTCCCAGACAGGTTTCCCCGGGCAGAAGGGCCGCTGTAGGGAGAGTAGATGCTGGGGACTCAGCTGGGAAGGGCCCCAAGCCCTTGCAAACACCATGACCACTATCACGCTTTGCACTGATCCACAGCCCAGATATAGCAAGGTGTTCCCTTTCTGTCTCATGAACTCCTGGGAAAAGATCCTTTCCCCCTTTCCAGAGCAGCACACTGAGACTCAGGAAGGGCAGCATGCAGTGAGATCAGACCACAGACCCTGAGTGCAGAACGTGGGGACCAGCACAGGTGGAGGGGCACTGTCACCTGTGGTTCTGGGCTTTCTCAGGGTTGGGCTGGGGGCCAAAGCCACTATGCTGGCCTTCTGCATTGGAGCTGAAGCTCTGGTTGGTGACAGCAAACGGTCGCTTCTGGATATTGAACTTGAGACCTCCAGTCCCAGGGGCTGCTGTGAGGACAGCAAAAGCTGGAGTTAAGCCCTTCCCTGGGCACATCTAGGGGTTCCCCAGAAACAGAATGAACGATTTAGAGGCAACAGGGATTCTGGCATGGAAGTCCTTCTAAAAAAGGACTCCAAGGCAAGGCACAATGGCTCACACCTGTAATTCCAGCACTCTTGGAGGCCAAGGTGGAAGGATCATTTGAACTCAGGAGTTCAAGACCAGCCTAAGAGTGCCCCCCCCCTACTAAAAATAGAAAAATTAGTTGGGTGTGGTGGCAGATGCCTGTAGTCCCAGCCACTCAAGGAGGAGGAGGATCACTTGAGCCCAGAAGTTTGAGGCTGTTACGAGCTAGGCTGATGCCATGGTACTCTACTCAAGGTGACAAAGTAAGACTGTCTTAAAATAAGTAACTAAATAAAGGACTCTAGCATGCAAGTGCCAGTTCCAGAGTGGACCCATCCCCAACCTTATGACCATCATAATACTCAGACACAAGACAAACGCACCCTGAGCCTCCCACCTCACAGCTCTGTGAGGACCTGACCCCTCAGGCCTCCACATAGCTTTGTCAACTTACGCTTCATGCGGTTCCACAGCTGTTGGCCCTTCTTGGGCTTGACAGGCTCAGTGTAGGTGTGCGGCCCATAGGCCTGGCCTGTGGTGGGCCCCGCCTGGCTGTGCTGTGTGGCTGGGGCTGTGCCGGGCTGAGGGCCGCTGCTCAAAGCATGAGCCCCATGCTGGGGGTTTGCAGGCTGAGGGGGCTGGGCTGCTGGCAGCTGCTGGGGGGGTGCCTGGTAGGACATGTTTTCATCCAGGCCAGGAACTGGGGGCTATAGAAGGAAGCAGGCACTGGGTGTCGGTGGCCAGAGTCCTGAACTGGCTGTCATGGCAGTCAGCACACCATCACCACCTTTTTGTGACAACAACAGTCAGTGCTCAATTCTGTAAGCCTCCCATGTGTTCCACTGTCGATACTCAGTGACTCTGAGGTGTGTCCTTTAAACATGGACCCTTTTCACACCCAGGCTCCGAGGGGCGAAAAAACTTTTCTGGGGCCCCAGTTGTGAATAGCAGCTGGCAGCACTTCCACACTAGCGTAGCCAACACAGAACAGCACCCCACCCCAGCAGCTACTGACCAAGACTATCAGGACACATGTGATTATGCTCTCTCTGGTCCTTTGCAAAGCAGTCACGTGACTCACAGGTCATGTAGGGGTAGGCTGGGATTCAAACCAGATCTGTCTAGCCCCTGGCCACTAACCCCACCAGTTCTCCAAGCTGCATTTTAGCTGCAAAGCCAGCCTGTGTGTGTGCATGCTGGGAGCACAAAAACGCCCCACCCTCTCCTGGTACCCGCCTTCTCACTTTCAGACATGCAGTTAGTCAGAGCTGCTTCAGAAATGCAGACAGGTCCTGACTGCACTTGGAGGGCTCACTCCCAGGTCTAGGCTCCTACCTGGTTCAGAGTCCCTTGGTGCTGGGGTGCTGATGGCTGCTGGGGCGTGGTGGTGCTGTAGGAGCCGGCCATCCCGTACTGGGAAGGGGAGCCATAGCTCTGGTACATGCTCTGCAGAGGCCAGGAGGGAGCATCAGCACCAGGCCCACTCCTTCTCTCCTCCCATCCACACATGCCTCTACACTTACCCTCACACCTTACCTTTGCTGCACAAATGCGCCAAATCCTCTCATGTATTCAGAAAAGGAAAACTTCCATCCACCCACATCCCACTGAACACTAGCTCTCACAAGAATCTACTCCACAAATACTTTTGAAAGTCAACTCTGCTAAGCACTATGATGCAACAAGAAACAAAAGGCGCAAGCCCCTACTCTGATATAGTCTGCACTCAAAGTACAGGCCTAGTTGCAGACATGTACAGATAACGTGTCCAGCAGTTAAGTGCAATGAAACAAAAAAAGGCAAACCAAGGAACAGAGGAACATGCTGAGGGGCAAGAATGCTACTTTAAATAGCAATCTACCAGGGAGAGGCTATGAGAAGGCATTATCTGAGCACAGACCTCTACCAAGTGGGGACAGGAAAAAGTCACACAAGGCAAAGCAAGAGAGTACTAGACAACCACCAACGTGGGCTCTAAAGCAATGGTGGGTTGAGCACGAGGAGAGGAGCCAAAACCAGGTACGTAGGTCCTGGTGGGCTACAGGAGGGACCTTGGAATTTATCTCATGGGCAAAGAGCTACAGAGGGTTTTTGATCAGCTCTCAGTGACATCCCCAATCCATCAACTACCCTGAGGCCCATCCTGTCCTCCACAGCCCTGTCCCACCACCAAACCCCTCCCCTGGCACCCACCATGGGGTAGTAGTAACTGTAGGGATAGGCGTAGTTGTACTGCTGGTACCACTGGTAGTACTGCTGCTGCTGTAAGGCTGAGGCTTCCGCCTGGGACACGTACTGTGGAAACAGAGGCCCAGCCACTGTCAGTGTGGACATTAGGCGTCCACAAGTCCCCCAGCCCCCAACGGGCAGGCCTCTATACAGGTTAACTGCGAGGGACGGAACTGGGTCCACGTCTCTGCAAAGAGAGCCACTAATCTCTACCATTAGACCCAGGTACGTTAGGGACAAAACGGAGTTTTCCCTTTTCAGGACCACATCATGCCATGGGTTTCTCTTGCTTTCTTTATCAGATTTAGGTCCCCTAAAACATCTCTTTGTTACCCCACCCTAGTGATACGAGGGCACATGGAGTTGTGCCTCTCCCACAGCACTCCCAGATGCAGGGGACCCAGGCTTTGTGGCCCTCTCACTTGTGCACTGGTCACAGGCCCATTATTGCTGGCCTTGGCAGAACTACTGGCAGCTCCTGCTTTGCTGATGCTGGCCAGGGCTTGGCGGGCCTTCTCCCATTCTGGGTTCTCGTGCATTGGGGTCTCCATGCCATTCTCTCTGCCTGCCCCAGCCACCATGCTGTACTGAGAGGACCTGCAAAGAGGAGACATCAAGTCAAGTTTGTTCTTCCCACTGCATACAGGTGGGCAAGATGGCTAGAGACAAATAACAGACCTTAAATCTCAGCTCTCACTTCTACTACCCATCTGAGCCTAAGTTTTCTAACCTGTGCTCTACTTATAACCAAGCTCTGCTTCAGAGGCTTCTGTGAGTGAGAAATGTGATTACCTACTTAAAATATTTATCCCAATGCCTGGCAAACAGTTTTTTAAATCACACAAATAAACCAACACCCACAGGACCTAACAGAGGACTTGGCATAAGTCCTACTAGGCATAAATCTTTTATGAATCAAAGAATTCTGACACCACCCCAGTCAGTAGGTTATTACACTGTTTTGGAAAAAATATGGAATTAGCGGAAAGACAAATGACTGGGTACTGAGTGTTGGCGGGTGCCTCTTAGTTACAGCTGCCTGAATGGGTCACCATAATTCTGCAAAGCAAGCGCCATACTGAGAATGAAAACTCAAGAGAGCCTAAGACTTGCTCCTTTCCACATTACCAAATGTGTCCCTCCTTCTTGGCCACACCCCCAGCCATAGGGACTGTTGCATTACTAAAACTGTGTGAGGTCCCACCCCAGAGGACAACACTAAGTCTCGCTTTTTCTTTCCCTCCCTGGCTGTCCTGTCCCTCTAGCCCCACTAACCAATCCGTGGCACGCTGATCACCCACGTTGGCCGCCATCTGGACCTTGGGGTGTAAGGGGTGGACCTCGGGAGCCAGACTGCTTTTTCACTGTCTAGAGAAAAAGAACGAGTTAGGAAGGCTCAAGAAGGAGCTAAACACACGTCATGAGAGCAGTGGAGAGCAGTGGCACATGGACTCATGAGAAGCCAGGTAGAAAAGGGAAGTTGGAAACACAAGGAGCCACTGAGGTAAAGAATCTGAAGAGAATTCTGAGTATGCACTAAAAAGGCTAGAGTATGAGGGAAAGCCCTTGGTCACTCTATAGTGCTGCAATTAGAAAAGGAAGGATTTGAAAACAGAAGTCTGAAGGGACTTTCCAAAGAGAAAGAGAAGGATCTGAAATCCACATGAGTAAAGGGAGGGTGTGTGGAGAATCCTAAGAAAGGCATGGAGAAGATGGGGAAGATGCCCCAAGGAGAAGGGTCTGAAAGCCACATGAGTAAAGGGAAGGTGGGGTGGGGAAGCCTCAATCAAGAGGAAAAGGATCTAAAAACAATTCCAGAAAGAATATGGGCTGTGAAAGGAGAAGAGGGTGCTTTAATTGGCAAAGTTGGGGAGACCACTTAAAGCTGAGATGCATGGAAAAATTTCTGAGAATTCTGTAAGGAGAGAAGCCTTTTAAGGGAGCACTGAGAAGATAAAGGAGAGGCTGAGCCTGGGAGAACAATAAAGAATGGAGAAAAGTTTCTGAGAGGAAAAGGAGATTTCTGGATGTAACCCCTAGAAGCCAGGGGAAGTTGAACATGCCCAAGGGAACCCTGATGAGAACAAATGGGTTCTTAGAAAGCATTTAAAGACTGATTTCAAAAAGATTTCCAGAGGGGCCAGGAGCATGGGCTTACGCTAGTAGTCCCAGCACTCTGAGAGGCTGAGGCAAGTGAATTCCTTGAGCTCAGGAGTTCCAGACCAGCCTGAGCAAGAGCCAGACCCCAACTTTACTAAATATAGAAAAACAAGCCGAGCACTGTGGTAGGTGTCTATAGTCTCAGCTACCGTGGAGGCTGGCTTGAACTAGGAGTTGAGGCTTCTGTGAACTATGATAACACCACTATATTCTACCCACGGTAAAAGCAAAAGAGTGCGACTATCTCAAAGAAAAAAAAAAACTAATAACAATAAAAAAGGTCCCCAAAGGACAGAGAACAGACCTATTTTGCAAAGCACTGAGAAGAGAAAGGAGAGGCTGAGCCTGGGAGAACACTGAGTTGTTAGTGTTCTAGGATCACTAGAAGCAAGAGTTGCCTGGAAGAGAGCAGAGATGATTCACTTGGTTGAAGGTCTGGAGATAAAGTTTTGTGGATGCTTAAGTAGACCCAAAACATCTACAGAAAAGTAGTAATGGGGTGGAGATGACTGGAAGAAAAGTGCAGGGGTGTCTTGGGGTCAAGGACTGACAGGCCTCAACTCCGGAGGGGACAACTGAAAAGCAGGGGTGGGCTTACAAGTGAATCCCGCTGAGAGAACTCAAAAGCCTTCCAAAAAGTTGCCAGAAGCAGCAAAGGCCTTAATGAAAACACAGAATGTGGGTGGAAACAGAATCGCCAGGGGGGACAGGGTGAGGGAATCCTGGGGCAGGAAAATAAAGCGAGGGTGTTGGAGAGAGGCTCCCGAGAGGATCTGAATAGCAGAGACAGGAACTAGAAGCAAGGCGTAGGATCCGGGCAGCACCTGGCCGTCCCGCGGGCTGAGGAAAAGGGAAAGGAGGACGCCGCCGGGATCCCCACGACTGCCCCTGGAGCCACCGTCCAGGACGCTTGTCACCGGGGCAACACCGTCAGCCCCGTAGAACTGGTCAGTCAATGGGGAGGTCGGGGTGGTGCGAAGCACTCGGGACGCTGGGAATTCGGAAAGACGGAAGCAGGAAACTGAAGACGACGGCGCACGCGCACTAGTGTCCGATAGCGAGCCCCCACCCTACCCCAACCCCCAACTGGCGCGCAGGCGCAGTGACGGAAGGCCCCGGCCCCGCCACACCCTGCCGACGCTCGCGCGCGGAGCCCGTTGGTACGACGGCCGAGAAGACCTTGGGGCTCGCGGGACGCAAGTCGAAAAGAAGATGCTACCTCCGCCCGCCGCTCCCGTACCAACCACAGCCCTTAGCTACCAGGACACGTTAAGCAGCGACGCAAAGCGAAAACCACACGGCCACAACACTGCTCGGCCACCCGGCTGGTTCCTGTCTTCCTTTGGTTTCGACGTCCTGATCTCGGCGTTCTGACGTCACGCTGAGGCCTCACCCCGCCTCCCTCGGGCTCTGCCCAGCCAATGGAGGCCTCCAGTTTGACTTGAGGCCCGCCCTTCAGCCTACGTGTTACGCATAACGTTTTACGGCAAGCCGGAAGTCTAAGTGGGGACGGTGGCCCCGAGGGGACAAGCACGGCAGGGTGGATTCGCCTGCTTCCTTTCGACGCTGACTTGTTTTGACTGAGTCAGTGGTAGTCATTATTAATCTTAAATTGTAAACTAGGGAAATGAGAATTGTGAATCTATCTGTAGCACAGTGATATGGAAGCCCAGGGGAGAGAGGATGATGAACTCAAAGAAAGAGGGTGGCGAACACCCTCCACCCGGAAGTGGGAGCATCCCTAGTAAACAAACCCGGGAGAAGGCCGCACCCGGCGAACGGCAAGGGGAGTTCTGCGGAGAGACCCGGAGCGAGCGTGGGGTGCGGAGGGCAGAGGAGGGGGCAGCGTCTAGCGAGGTGGTGGAGTGGAAGCGGGCGCTGTGTCTTGGAGGGAAGAGGTGGGTGTCTGTAAAAGTGGGCACCCATTGGGTCCTGAAAGGCTATTGACATCAGGCTGAGGTATCGGACTACGGCTGTCAACCGGCATTTCTTTGAACTTGTCGCTAGTAACTTTTTGTTTTCATCTAGGACTCTGGTAAAATCATCCAGTCCAGTTAAGGGACTGGTCACTGTAGTTACTGTAGGTGACAGAACAGTGTTGAAGAGATAATTTTCTTCCCATTTTCTACTAGTATGATGAACTCGCGTGGAAACTACATGTCATTTTGGTAAATGCGCATCATTTTCTTAGTGCTATCATAGTAGATCTTTTTCCATCCTTTTATTTGTTTAAAAATATTAAATTTTTTGTTCTGGAACATTTTAGATTTGCCAAGAAAAGTGGCAAAAACAATACACAGTACACAGTTACACCTGCAATCCCAGCACCCTGGGAGGCCGAGGTGGGAGGATCTGGAGCTCAGGAGTAGATCAGTCTGAGCAAGAGCGAGACCCGTCTCTACTGAAAATGGAAAAATTATCCAGGCATCGTAGCGGGCGTCTCCCAACTACTGGGGAGGCTGAGGCAGGAGGATGGCCTGAGCCCAAGAGTTTGAGGTTGCTGTGAGCTGTGACGCCTCGGCACTTTACCAAGGGCAACAAAGTGAGACTCTGTCTCAAAATAAAATTAAAAACAAAAAAGAGGCTTTTTTTTTTTATTTTTAGAGTTTTAAGTTCACAGCAAAAATTAGGGAAGTACAGAGTTCCTATATAGCCTGTCCCCACAGCCTTCCCACTATCAACCAGGGTGGTGCATTTGATGAGAACTGATGGACTTATATGGACACATCATTATTGCCGGAGCCTCTTGAGTTAACATTAGGGCTCACTCTTAGTGTTGTAGGTTCCATAGGTTTTGACAAATGCATAATGACATGCATTCAGCACAATAATTTTATACATAGTAGTTCCATTGCCCTAAAAATCCTTAGTGCTCTACCTGTTCTTTTTTCCCTGTCCCTAACACCTGGCAGCCACTGATCTTTTTACTGTCTCCATAGTCTTGCTTTTTAGAACATCATGTAGTTGGAATCATACAATAAGTAGGCTTTTCAGATTGGCTTCTGTTACTTGGTGTTAATAATATGCATTTAAGTTTCCTTTATGTATTTTCATGGCTTGATAGCTCATTTATTTACTTTTAGCACTGAAAAATATTCTATTGTCTGGATGTCCCACAGCTTATTTATCTGTTCACTGATCGCCATGGACTAAATGTTTGTATCCTCCTCAAAATTCATGAAACCTGATTTCCTATGCAATGGTATTAGGAAGGGGAGACCTTGGGGATGGGGGTTAGGTTATGAGAATGAGATAAGTGCTCTTATAGAAGATACCTCAGAGAGGGTTAGGGTTAGTGTTTTTATAGAAGCAGAAATGAGATTAGTGCTCTTATAGAAGACACCTCAGAGAGCTGCCTTGCATTTTCTGCCTTATGAGGACACTGCTGGAAGAAACTGTTCATGAACCAGGAAGTGAGCCCTCAACAGACACCCTCTATCCATGTGCTTACATGGTGGGAAGGGATAAATGAGCTTCCTGGGCCTTTTTTTTTTTTTTTTTTTTGGAGGCAGTTTCACTCTGTTGCCCTAAGGTTAAGTGCTGTAGCATCATAGCTCACAGCAACATCAAAATCTTGGGTTCAAGCAATCCTCTTGCCTCAGCCTCCTGAGTACCTGGGACTACTGGTGCCCCACCCCAACACCCAACTAGTTTTTCTGTTTTTAATAGAGATGGGGTCTCTTGCTCAGGCTGGTCTCAAGCGATCCACCCATCTCAGCTTCCCAGGGTGCTTAGGATGATAGGCGTAAGCCACCACACCTGGCCCTGGGCCTCTTTTATGAGGGCACTGGTCCCCTTCAAGAGGGCTCTACCCTCATGACCTCATCACTTTTCAAAGGCTTCACTTCTAAATACCATCACATTAGGGGTTAGGATTTCTGCATATAAATTTTGAGGGCATCATATGCATATAGTCTATGACACCTTGCTTTGGGGTCATGTCCTCACCCATTTGAACTGATAAACTTTGCCAAACATTCAAGGGAGGGACCTCTGTGGATTGCCAGAGTTCTGTCTGCGACAGCTCTCTTCCTCTCCACTACTCTGTCCTTTGGTCTTAGCTTATTTGGCATCCCCAGAGTCTCCCTTTGTCTCCTGAGCTCAGAGGGTCCTTCTTCCCTGTCCCCATACCTTGAAAACTCAACCATTGGAAACTGGCAATGTTAGAGCTCACTTCAGTGTTTTCCATCTCTCAGGGAGCACTTAGTCGAGTCTTGAATACCATTGTTTTATGTATTTGGTCTGTTTTTTATTTGTGTGTGTGTGTGTGTGTTTGGGATTTTTTGAATGTTTTAGCAAGGAGAACAAATTTAGTTCCTGGTCAGAAGTTTAAGTCCCTATAGAAACATTTTTAAAGTAAAAAACAGATTTTCCTTTTACAAAGGTTAACCAAAATGTCTTCATCCTTTTTCTTTCTTCTGCTGCTTCTCTTTTTGGTTAAAGCTTCCTGATCTTTAAAGCACCACCAGTCTGGTGGGTGTGGGCAGTTAAGCAACATGGATCTCCTGGTTCTTTGCAGATGCCTCTGCCTCTGTACATGGACTCACTAGAGGGCAGTGTGTGGAAGTGAGGAAGCCAGAACAGCAGCAAGCCCAGCCCCAGGCACAGACAGCTCATGGGGCTGTAAGAAAGTGAGTCAATGCTTGTGGCCTTGCAGCCCTCCCTGGAAATTGTAGTCAATGTCTTTTCCACAGGCCCAGGCCCAGACATCATAGCCTCTGAGCATGTGTTGCAGTGTACAAGACAGAAATGATTGATGAGCATGGAGCAAGGTCAGGCCTGTGACTCAACAAACCTTGAGCCAAGCCCCTTTGGGCCAAATGCATTTTGGGACTCCAGGTTTTTCAGAATTTCAAAAGGCAATATGATCTCTACTCCACATGACATATAACACCCTCAATGCTCAGCACAGCACTTTGAAGTAACCCCGTTAATATTTCTGCAGGAAAATACATGAACATTCACACCAAGCTGGGAAAATAAAGGCCATAAGTAATCTCAGACTAAGCCAGGTCAGGTTTTCCTGCCCAATAAGTTAGGGGAAGGCTTAGTGTGTTCTTCAGAGCTCTTTGAAGTTTGGAATTTGGGGTTTATAATATCCATTTGATAAATGGGGCAACTGAGGTCTAACAGATCAAGTGACTTTACCACACCCATTGTGGCATGAGAAACAGGACCAGGATGGGGGCCCAGGGCTGTCCAAGTGCAAAGGTGTTTTCTTAACTGTGTGTGTTTGCAAACACCTCTGTGTTTGCTGCCATGCCTTGTCTTACCCAGCTGCAGTATCTCCTCTGCCAGTTCTTCCCTAAATTCCCAGATTCAGCCAAAAGCTGGTATCTTCTAGAGAGCCCAGCTGTGTGATTTATATGGCTTCTCTTCTCTTGGACTTTTCTTTTTGGGGTTGTTTGTTTGTTGTGAGACAGAGTCTCACTATATCGCCCTATGTAGAGTGCTGTAGTATCACAGCTCACAGCAACCTCAGACTCTTGGGCTTAAGTGATTCTCTTGCCTTAGCCTCCCGAGTAGCTGGGAACAGGAGCCCACCACAACATCCAGCTATTTTTTTATTGTAATTGTCATTGTTTGGCAGGCCCAGGCTGACTCCAAACCCACCAGCCCCAGTGTATGTGGCTGGTGCCCTACCCACTGAGCTACAGGCGCTGAGCCATCTTGTACTTTTATTTTGATGGGGTGTAGCTGACCAAAGTAATACTGTCGCAATAAACAGCTGTAAATTTAAGTCATTAGATGCCTGTGGTTCTCCTTCTATAAATTGATTCCCCAAAGCAGGATGGTCAGGTTGATGATGATGCATACAGTTGTGATTTGATCATAGATTATTTTTTTCAAGGGCTGATTGGTGGCACTTCCCAGTCTCAGGAAAACTGTGCTTGTGTGCTTATTCCTCCACATCCTTGCCAGCATGGAATATCATAGCTCTTTAATTTTATGATAGGCAGGGGGAAAAAAAGTTTCTGGTTGTCACAAATTGCATTTCCTAATTTTTAGAATTACACTGTCTTTTGCATCTGTGTTGGGAATTCCATATCATTGAATGTCCCTCTCTGTTGCTTGTTTATTTATTTATTTATTGAAACAGAGTCTCGGGTGGTGCCTGTGGCTCAAAGGAGTAGGGGGCCGGCCCCATATACTAGAGGTAGCAGGTTCAAACCCGGCCCCAGCCAAAAACTGCAAAGAAAAGAAAAGAAACAGAATCTCACTCTCTTGTCCTGGGTAGAGTGCTATGGTGTCATAGCTCACAGGAACCTAAACTCTTGGGCTCAAGTGATCCTCCTGCCATAGCCTCTCAAGTAGCTAGAACTGTAGGCACCTGTCTGGCTATTTTTTTTTTTCTATTTTTAGTAGAGATGGGGGTCTCACTTTTGCCCAGGCTGGTCTTAAACTCCTAAGCTCAGGCAATCCGTCCACCTCGGCCTCTCAGTGTGCTAGGATTATAGACATGAGCCACTGTGCCTGGCCTGTTGCTTATTTTTGAATTGAGTTGTCTTTTTCTTAGTTTATGGAAGCTTTTGTAGATTGTATTTAGGTGTTAAGATAAATGTATTTATTTGCCATATTTGTTAACACAGAAACACATACACATTGTTGCCCAGACAATGAATTTGCCATTGGACTTCATTTTTTCATTTCACAATGTGTCAAGTTACTTTTCCTTTCTGGCTTGATGATCTCTTCTTAAAGTCATCCCTTACCTTCTCTTCTACCCTAATGTATAACACACAAGTGTTCTAATTTCTCTTGAAATACTTCTGAACCTGTAATTGTACAGATTTAAAATTTTCACCCATCTTGTCTGTGGAAGATTTTGGCCAGATGGTGAACCAATATGCCAGCACTGCTGCTAAGCCAATAGTCCTTTTCACATTGACTTGAAATCTGTCTTCTGTCATATATATACACATACAGTATTTTTTCTCTCTCTCTCAGATCTATTTCTGGGCCATCTATTCTGTGCCAGAGATGTCTGTGTCTTCCTGTGTTAGAACACATATATTACTTTTAGAATCAGGGAAAAAAAAATTTTTTTTTAAGAATTTCTTTGGAACCCCCACTGAGTCTGGACAGGAGCAGAATTGCTAGAAGGCCAGAGGCCTAGTGAGAGAGGCCCAAGGTGAAGGGACCTCCCAGCCCCAACCAGGAGGTGGTTTGGGGGAGGAGAGGAATAAGGAGGATGCAGCTGCTTGTAAAATAAAGTCTTCCCTTTTATTGTAAATCAACCCTTTTCCAAGTTAGTGCCACAAGTTGAGATCAGGGGCCTGGAGCCCACTGGGGCATGGCAGGAGCAACAGGGGCGACTCATGTCCCTTGCCCCAAGCTCAGACCCTCCACGGATGGGACTGGCAGCCAGAGATAAGGGCTGTGGGGCTATCTGTCTGCCCCCTACCCTGCCAGCCCTGGTCCCTGGTCTGCCTGCTTAGCTACTCCCATGGCTATGGATAGACGGGGCCAGGGCAGAGAGGCAGTCTTGCACAAGGTGTCCATGGCCAGTGTTAGTGATCAGAGCCCAGTCAGGCTGAGTTAGTGGGGTCTCCTCCGGCAGCCAGAGAAGGAACTGCAGAGAGATGCAGAGACAGGGCACTGATGCAGGCTGGAGGGCCACCAGGGTGTGGCACGCCTAGCAGGCAGCTCACAACTGACGCTCTGATGCCTGGAGCACCTTGGGGTGTGGTGAGGAGGACAGAAGCTGGGCTGTGGGTGCTGGGGTGTTTCTCTGGAGCTCACCGGAGAGGGGAGGCAGGCTCCAGGGTGGGCGGGAGGAGAGGCTCAGATAGACGACTGCCACTGCACAAAGCGCTTGGATTCCTGCCAGGAGGAATCCAGTGAGAGGAGGGGATATAATGGGGTTCTGGCATTGTCCCCAGCTCTTCCTCCCTCAGACCCGGGAGTCCAGGCTCCCAGCTCTTCCTCCCTCAGACATAGGGACCCAGGCCTCCTAGTCCCTCCTCCCTCAGACACAGGTCAGGGCGCCTAGCCCTTCCTTCCTCGGACCCAGGGATCCTGACCCCCAAACCCTCCTCCCTCAGACTCAGGGGTCCTGACCCCATCCCCTCCTCCCTCAGACCCAGGGCTCCTGGTCCCCAGCCACTCTCCCTCAGACCCAGGGGTCCAGTACCTGAGGGTTGAAAGGGTCATCATCATCTGTGTCGTCATAGTCGTCACTGGGGTGCGATGAGGGGTGTGGCAGAGGGGCAGGATGGGGGACCCATCAGGAGGCTGCACCCCCCAACAGTGGTCCCCAGTTGCTGCCCTCCTCTCCCCTCCCTCCGGGCCCTGCCATTTCTCCCCTCCTGACCTGGGCGGGAAGAGGGCCCAGGCACGGGGCAGGCTGCAGAGGGCTGTGGCCAGGGCCCCTGCAGACAGCAAGGAAAAGAGCAGCAGGAAGAGCAGGCCCTCCAGGGCATCTTCGCACAGGCCACGCAGGGCTGTGCCATAGTCCTGGGGATGGAGGGTGTTGTTGGGCAGTGTCCCCACCCAGCACACACACTCTGACTCTGCACAACAGGAGTTAGACTGTTCACCTGGCTGTGCAGTATTGAGCAAGCCACCCAATCTTTCTGTGCCTCTGTTGCCTCCCTATTCTGAGCATGGGATGAGGTTATTGGTGTGACACTCCTAGTCACCATGTCAGCTATGCTCTGGTCTAGTGCAGGGTTTCCTACCTTGGGCGTTATTGACGTTTTGAGCCTGATCATTCCCTGCAGTGAGGGGCAGTCCTGGGTGCTGCAGGGTGTATTGAGTGGCATCCCTGTGCTCTATCTGCCAGGTGCCAGGAGCCAGGAGCACCACTTCCCACAGTCCTGACAACCAACGATGTATTCGCCCATTGCTAATGTCCCTGAGGATAGGTTGCTGACTCAGAAGGATGCACTGAGAAGACCCCCCTGGCTGAGAGTGATACTGGGCACACAGTACTCTGCCCCTGATACAAGGCGAGTGCTGAGTATATCAGCATAGCTGCCCTGCTGAATGCGGGGGTAACTGAGAGCCTGCTGTGCACTAGTCCCCAAAATGGAAGACTTCAGTAACTAGGACTGAAAATGGTCATTTCAGAGGACGATGCACTGATGAGACGGAAGGACCTGGGGGCAGTGAAGGGCAGAGGTGTGGGGCAGGTGGCCCTGCTGCGGGGATGTGGCCAGCAAGGAGCAGCCAGGCCCTGGGCTGGTGCGGGGGTGTGAGGAGGAGTCTGGGAGGGGCTGAAGCCAGGGACAGGCACATACAGGGCTGACCACGCAGGCCTTGTAGGTCAGGGCAAGGAGCTGGGATTTTAATCCGTGTGCTGGGGGAATCACTGGAGGGTTTTAAGCAAAAGAACTTGACCGGATTATGTCCTAAAAGGCTCACCTGGTTGTTGGCTGGTGCATGGAGGACAGATGGGGAGGGCATGAGGGGACAGGGAAGAGGTTCCTGGGGTCATCGGGTGGACAGTGAGGACCACAGGCACCAGGGCAGCAGTGTTAGCTATCTGGACAGTGGTTGGAGTCCAGATAGATTTCAGAAGAAGGGCCATATACAACTTGCAGTTGAGATGGCTGTGGGAGGGCAGGCCTGGGAGCAGAAGGGTGTCCCTGAGTTTCTGTATGGAGCACCCCGGAGAGATGTGGGTACCTGTTACTGAGGGATGTCTGAGGGAGGGGCCACCAGCTCCATGGGGAATTCTGTTTGGAAAGTATCAGGCACATACAAAATTCCCTTCATCCCACCACAGCTCTGCAAGGCAGAAGAAACTAAGCTCCGTGACACTGTTGCTTTTTGCAGTAGGGGAAGAAGTCCAGAGAGGGACAGCCAATTGCCCAGAGTTACACAGCCTGGGAGGGGTAGAGGTGAAATGGGAGTTGACTCTCAGAGGTTCCAGTGCCTGCCCTTCTTCCTCTACATTCCTGAAGTCCATTGTCCCTGACTTTATTGTGGGGACTCTTAGATCTAGATAGGGGAAATGGAAGCCCAGGGTTACATGGAGCATTACCCAGTGGAAGGTAGAGACTGAGCTGCCCCCCCCAGCCACACACACACACACACAAAAGAGTCTGGGGGCCTGTATTGCAGCCCCATCTCTGCCCAGGGCCCCTGGTGACCCTCTTACAAAACAGCAGAGTGACCCTGGAGCCCTGACCTTCCTCAGCTGGCATACTCAGCAGCTCTGAATGTGGATTCCAGCCTGCCCCTACCCACTTTGGTTTCAGAAGCCTGGAGGGCAACAGAGCCATAGTAGAGATCTGAGCAGGAGCAGGAAATGTTCAGACCCAAGCTCTGGTGCAGATGGATCTGTCTGGGTTAGGGATGCCAGATAAAATGCAAGACTCCTCCGAGTCTAGGTAAACTGGGACATAAGACAGCCAAAGCATAACTGTTTAGTATAAGTATCTCGACATTGCACAGAATATACTTATAGTTAAGGGTTATTTGCTGTTTGCTGAGTATGACAACCCTGTCTTAGGGTGCCTGGGTGGCAAACTGGAAGATGGGACGGCACCCTCCTCCAGTGGATGGGGAGGCCTGGGCCACAGCAGGGGGTAAATGGATGAGGACATTTCAGAGGCAGAAGGGACACAACTGGCAACTGCCTGGCTGTGGGCAGAAGGCCCCGTCCCCTTGGTGTGCATGGGCTGGGCTGGGTGTGTGATCTTGGGAGAGGGTTGCTTGACTCTCTGCACCTCATCTCAAGTCTGTTAAATGGGATAATAATGGTAGTTCCTTCTTCATAGCGTTCTTATGAGGAGTCAGTGAATTACCACCTGTAAAACACAACAGAGCTGGACGTGGTAAAGCCTGTATGTCCCTCATGCCAAGTGTTATGATAGGAAGACTGACCAGGGGAAGGCACGATCAGGTCTGTGTTTTAAAACAAGTCTCACTGTTTCGAAGGGGAATTTTCTTTTCAACCCTCACAACCAACCTTTCTTCCTTATAGTACAGGTAGGAAAAGCAAGACTCAGTGACGCCCACCTGCTAGTGGCCACCTGGCCTGCAGTGTAGCCCAAAGTGGAGTGAGTCTGCAGGACACCAGACATTTGCTCTTGGTGCCCTGCCTGTTTGTTGTGTGGATAGCACACGCAAGGACTGCACAGGCACTGTCCTTGTAATCCCAGTTTTATAAAGTTCAGAGAAGTTATGCGACTTGGACTAGAGGTAGGGCTGGGAGCCAGGCAGTCTTGCTTCAGAACTCTTAAGTTTCCCAGCCTCTAGGAGGAAGGGAGGGAGGAGGAGAGGGGACCACGACTCACAGGGTGGGAGGAGCAGATGGGGAAGTAGGAGTGGAGGGGTGATGCAGTGGGGGCAGAGGAAGGGAGGAAAGAAGGAATATAGATAATACCTACATGACAGAGGCGTAGATAGATGATAGGTAGATCGATATTCTCAGAGGTAATGGAAAGGGTCCAAGGGCAAGACGGAGGTTGCTCTTTGGGTCGAGGCAGAGACTCCTTTGAGGGGTAGGAATTGGGGAGAGGGACAGGGTTTACCTTGTGCAGGCTGCGACAGTGAAGCAGCGCCACCAACTGGTGGAGATTTCCTTCTGTCACATTCAGCGTCTCCTCCAAGGACAACAGAGACTTCTGTGGTGGGTGGGAAGGTAGTTATCCCACCAACTCTTCAGGCCCCGCCAAGGCCTGGGCTCCGCCTCTGCAGTCCCCGCCTGCCCACTCTGGCAGACCTGCCCAGCTCTCAAGTCTCCGCCCACACCACGGGCCCCGCCCACTCTGTCAGACCCGACCAGTGCTTCAGTTCCCGCCCACATTCCCACCAACCTTTTATATTTTGTTAGGTCCCATACCGCACCGGTCTCGTCCCCGCCCCACCCTCCTCTCCCACAGACCTGAAACTGCCCTCCTATCCCTTTCGGGGAGCTTATCCCACCGACCTGCGCTGAAGGGAACTGTGGAACAGCTTCTCGCTCTAGGCCCTGCAGCTGGGAGTGGATGTTGGCCAGAGCTCTCTGGGACAGAGTCAGCCTCTGCAGAAGACAGAGGGAGGGAGGGGGACCCAGTAGCCGACGCCCCCAGCCCGCTCTCCTCTTCTCTCCCCGGACTCAGAACTCTGGGCCCCTGGCACCTTCATCCTCCCCAGAACCCAGAAGTCGAGGCCCCAGCCCCGCCCCCCTCCCCTGAGAGTCCGGGTTCCTGGTCCCCTCAACACCCATTACCCTTGCCCACAGCCCTAACCTGTTGAAAGGGGTTGGACACGGCCTGGTTGCAGAGAAAATAATAGCTCAGGATGTCTGAAGTGGGAGGGAGAGCGGGGAGGGGGCCGTGAGCCTGGGATCCCAGGGCCCTCCCCAGCTCAGGAGCTCTCCCTTGAGCCCCCAAGACCTGCCATTTGGGGACCATTACCCCACCAGCCCCTCATCCCTGCCACTCCAGCCGCAGCCTGAGCACGCGCAGGTCTCCACACTCTCCCTGGGAATCCCTAACTTACAGTGCTCCTCCATTTTCTCTCATCCCTGAAGCCCAGCCCACCACCTATCCTGCCCCTCCCTCCTGCTGGCTCCAGCAGCTTTATCTGGCCATCTGTCCCACCTTTCAGGAGACGTGCTGAGAGATCCCTTCTAGAGGGCTGTGTACCCCCATCCCCTACAGCACTGGACACAGAGGGAGCCCCAGGAAACTAGGGCCTGCATCCACCAGCCAGGTCCGCCCACCAAAATCACCTGAGCTGAGTCCTGTCTCCTCCTGGGTCAGGTTCAGAACATAGGTGTCCGGATTGGAGCAGAAGTCACTGAGGCCCTGAGTCAGGCAGCAGGAAAGGGGCTCAGACCTGAAACTGCCCCAATTCCACATGCCCACAGCACCCAGAGCCTGGCTCCCCAGCCCACCTTCTATGCTAGACCCATGGGTCCAGATCACCAGCCCTCCTCCCTCCTCAGGCCCAGGAGTCCCAGATCCTCTTTCCTGCTCAGACTCAGGAGTCCAGGTCTCCCCCAGACTAATAATGTCCCCAAATTCCTTCCTCTCAGGACTTGAACACTGGAGTCCACCCCACCCCAGGATCTAAGATCTCCAGTATCCTCCAGTCTCAGGGCCTGGATCCCCAGCACTCACCACCGCTGTAGCTGCCTCCAGACCCATGGAACCCCAGCTTAGGACGAGAACCAGGAGACTCATCACCGTCATCCTGTTGTGGATGGAGGAGGTTGGGCTCAGGGTTCTTAATCTGTACCTCACCTCAGCCCCCACACCCTAACCCCCATCCCAGCCCACCACCACCCCCCTACCCAGGGCCTGGAGGATCAGAATTAGGCACAGAGAAGTTGGAGGTAGGGTAGGTGGGCATTTGCTGACATCAGCCTGAACATCTGGCCCCTGCCCAGAGGGATGAGGGCCAGGGGGAGGTGAGAAGAACTCTGGGTAGACAGGTCTGCAGCCTGAATCCCAGCTCCTCTCTGCCCTGCCCTGTGCTGGGACTCCGGGCGACCACAGGGCCCTGCATGCCTCCAGGTGCATCCACAGCCTGGCCAGCCTTCAGATAACCTCAGGGCTGATATCACCCTCTGGACTTTTCTCGAGGTGGGGTGGGGTCAGCACTGGCAGTAGGCAAATAGGAGGGGCTCCTAGGGGGCCAAGTAGGCCTCCACTCCCAGACCTGACCTGCTGCAGGCATGCTCCTCTACTGCCAAGTCTCAAGGGGGCCTGGATGGGGTGGCATGACCTCACCTCGGGGAGACATGGGCGCAGGCACAGCCCCCTCCTCCAGGGCAGAGAGGATACATGGGCTCTTCTAGTGAGATAGGCAAGCCCGATTTGAATCCCAACTCTAGCAAATCCTAGCTGTGTGGTCCTGGGAAAGTGGCCCAACCTCTCTGAGCTTCAGTTTCCCCCTCTGTTAAGCAGGGAGGGTGGGCCTGAGGGCTCCATGGAGTGTCTGGCACTTAGTGAGCTGGTAAATAAGAATATGGATCCTGTGGCTCTGCCATGCCACTTAGGGGCCATCAGCCTTGGACTTGGCGCCTCTTCCTGCGTCCATCACCTGCCAGATGAGAACCTAATGGCACCTCCCCCATGGGGTTGTTGTGGCAACTGGAGGAGTCAGTGTGCACAGCCCTCTATAGACCTCAGCAATCATGCTCTTCTTTATTGCAAGTATGATTATTATTTTTCCCATGACTTCAGCATGTGTCACATTACAAGCACTGCCTGTTTGGGGGTCTTCCCCATCCCTTTCTGTTTGTCCAGCCCTTAGCACAGGGCCTGGCCTAGTCCAGGAAGGACCGTGGCCCTTGTGGAAGAGAGTCTGGAGGTTGAATGAGATCTTGCCTGCCAGAGAAGCTCTGGGCAAAAGCCTAGCAAGGGGCCCCCAGAACTGCCTGGACTCACACAATCACCAGCCACTTGCTCTGTTTCGCCAGGCCCAGGAGGGTGAAGAGGCAGACCAGGAGCTCCAGGAGCAGCAGGAGGACATAGGCCAGCCACCTGGGAGGGGACAAGGTGGGGATGATGCAGCAAACCCAGCCTCAGGTGTCCAGGCCAAGCAGCACCCTGTGTTCATCCCCAATTCTGCCTGTTTAGTTCCCTGGGCCATAGCCTGGCTCACATGTGATATGGGTGTGTCAGGAGATAGGACATTGGAGCAGTTTAGAATACAGGTTCCGAGCACCTGAAACTGTACCCTGGCAGACCACACACAGGTCTGTGAGCGTGGACATGTGACTTGGCCTCTCTGAGTCCCCGCCCCTCACCCCCTAGGTGCACACCTGCACAGGGGTCTCACCTGTACCACCCAAGGTGTCTGGAGGCAGAGCCTGCGTGGGTCTCAACCCCAGCTCCTCCACTCAACCGGTTAGGTAACTCTGCCCCAGAAACTGTAACCTTCCATACCTCAGTTTCCCCACCTGTAACATGGGGAGCGTGACAGCACTGACTTTGAATGGTTGCTGTGAGTTGAACAAATACAGGTAAAGGGCTTAGGAGAGTGCCAGGCACATGGACACACTCTAATATTTGCCTGAGCATTAATAAGGGAGTGTAGATGTACTTCAATAACTAATTATTAAGTAATAATGGTTCACTGCGATTGATGAGGAGAATGCAGGGGAGGCCACAGCACCGTGCCTTGCACGTAGTAAGTGCTCACTGAACGGAACCTTTTCTCTGCAGTCCCCCTGCAGCCATGGACTCACTCCTGACCCTGGCCCCCAACTGCTTCCCCCAGGGCAGGTGTCCTAGCTGCCTGTGAACAGCTGCAGCAAGACTGTATGAAGTGGCAGGCACTTTAGAGTTGGTGCACCTAAAAGATATTTCCTGGTATTTGCTCCCCCGAAGGGAGCTGAGGCCAAGCTCATGGACTCCCTCAAATGCAGGCTTGTCTGCTTCTGCTGTCACTCAGTGTGACCTCATTTTGGGTGTTTCAGCTCTGGCTCTGACTCCGGGACAAAGTCTCCCTATCTCGGCCCAGGGTTCCAGAGTGAATGAAGTAATTACTAATGGACAAAGCGATGAGGGCACTGTCATGTTTGCCACAGGGAAGGCTGTGGCCCAGGCAGCTGCCGAGCCCTTCCTCTTCTTCAGGTGCCACCTTCTCAGTCTGGCCCTCCCCGACCCCCTCACAAATCATGTGCTCTGTCCCCACTCTCCTCCCTCTCCTGTTTAATATTTTCTGAAGCTCTCATGGCCACCCCCTTGTAGAGGATGTGTTTGACTCCTTCCACTAAGGGCACAGCCACAGGAACAGGGATTGCTGCCTCTTGTGCATGGCTCTGCCCCCTATTCCTGCCACATCCACCCTCTACTATGCTCATTGTGTGCTGGTTGCTGTTCTAAGCACTTAATGGACACTGACTCATCTGATCCTCAACATCCAGTCAGGGAAGCCCTACCACAGCTCCCATTTTAGAGATGGGCAAACAGAGGCACAGGGATAGACAGTCACCTGCTGAAGGTCTGAATGTTAGGAAGTGGAAGTCTGGTTTTAGAGCCTAGGTTCCTAATGGTGTACATACATGGCTTTTCTAACCAGGTGCTAAATAAGTATTTGCTGAATGAATACATGTGTCACACAGACGGACAAGTGAATGAGAGGGTTGCCAGGAGTGCCTGGGTCCAAGAGTGACTTGCTGAGCATGCGAGTCAAAAAATGAATGAGTGCATGAATGGTCAGGTGGGCCATTTAGAGGCAAGTGGGCAAATGGGTCAGTACATGGGTATGCAATCCGTGGCTCCACAGCAGTGTTTGTCAATGTCGTTATCACAGCCAAAACTGGAGCTGGATCACTCTCTCCTGTGCATTGTAGGATGCAAGTGGTGTCTGTGGGCTCCATTCATTAGGTGCCAGTAACATCACCTATTTCCCCATGTGACAACCAAAGATGTCCCCAGACATTGCCAATTATCCCTCTGGGGACCTAGTCTGAGAACAACTGCCACACATGGTTGGAAGGTAGCTTCTCACCTGTACTCCTCCACGAAGGACACCTCTTCGGCCACCTGCAGGGGGCTCAGAGGCACGCCTTGCCAGAAGGCCAGCCCCTGCAGCTGCTGGGCCACAGCCTCTGCCTGCCTCCGGGCTGCACGAGCAGCTGCCACCAGCTCTGTGCGCTGCTCAAGCACCTCCTCCAACGTGGTCAGCTCTGTCCTCACCGCCTCACCCAGCCTCTCCACTGTCTCCAGCACCTGGGGACAGAGCAGAGTTTGAGGTCTGGGATGACTTCTAGGGGGAACCCACAGTTGACGGACAGGGGCTTGAGGGTGAAGTTGGGGTACGCAGTAATGGGTGTCTGGGACCTGGGTCTGGAGACTGAGAGAAGGGATTTGGGAGGGGCCCTGTGGTCCAGTTAGCAGAGTTATGTGCCCTCTCTCAGGAGCTCTGGGTGGTGGGAGGCTTGATCTTGGCATAGAGTCCAGCCCAGGACTGGTATCAAGTCAGGAGTCTTAGATCTAAAGTTTGCATCTGCCTTCTAGACTCTGGGGTCTCTAGCTGGGGTCCCATGATCCAAGGTCTGCAACTGGACACGAAATCTAAGATCTGTGGACAGGCCACATCTCAGCCTGAAGATCCAGAATCCTGGAGCTGGGCCTTGAGTCTGGGTCCTGGGTCTCAGGGCTGAGATCCCCAACCTCTCTTTTGGGCCAATGGTCCTGGATTTGGTCACAGGGCAGGGGCTGGGGTCCCTAGATTTGTTCTCTATCTGGCTTGGGCTGCCAGTTAAAGTCTGGGCCTGGGCCTGAGTGTAAGTCTGGGTTTGGGGTTTGGGCCTTAAGTTCCATATCTAGTTCAAGGGACCCAATTTGCAACCAATGTCAGGGGTTGAGCATGCAGCCTGAGGTCTGCAGGTTTGAGTATGAAGTTCTGAGTCTGGCGTCTTAAGTTTTAGGCCTGGGCTCAGGCTTGGATCCCTTTGTCCCTGGGTGTAGGGCTCCAAGGTCACTGTAAGGGGAACCAATTCAGGTGTGGGTCTGAGGTCCATTGGCCACTGGCCTCCTCACCAGGTGATCAATGGCACTAAGTGTGTGGTTGGCATGCAGCAGGGCTGAGCTGAGCTGGGACACCCCATCACTGGTCTCGCTGTTACCGTAGAAACCGATGCCAATGCTGGCGCTGAGAAAAGGAGGAGGGAGGGGAAATCTCAGTGGGTCCTGGGACCCTGGGGGCCATCTTCCCCCCCAGTCCTGTCCCATCCCCTCTGCCCCACCTCCTTATTCACCCATCCCATCTGCAGCCCTTATGCCATTGGTCCAGCCTGCCGTGGGAAAAGAGCGACTTCAGCCCCCATCCATCAGTTGCCAAGGCAACGGGAAGGCCTCACTCCCCCAGCTAGGGACGTCATTGTGATGCTAATGGTGGGTGGAGTGGCAGAGGGGAGGGAGCCCCAGATTTAATTCGCATGTTCCAAGAGCAGAACTCCAGCCATGCCCAGCCCAGGATGGGAGGTCATCCTCTGCCTGCCCCAGACTTATTCCCTGCATCCTTTGCCAAGCCTCCATTATTGCCACTTGTCCTAGGAATCCTTAGAGCCCTCAGCATGCTCCCTTCAGGGCCCAGGCATTTGTACCCCACCTCCAGAGTTTCCTAAGAGTGCAAGCACCCCTAGCTGCTACCATCTCCTGGGGGTCACTAAGACTAGAGTTTTCAGCCCTCTCCCACCCATCCCAGGACCCAAGTGTCTGGCCAGCTGGGAGGGGATCAAGGGAATGTGCAAGGGAGGGCTGGAGGATGGGCCAGAAGCTACCCCCACCAACCCCTGCTCTGCCCCCGCCCTGCCAACACACAAAGCTCCATTGTGGGGCCTGAATGTGGACCACGATTCCCCTCCCTGCACCGCGTCCCCCAGTGGAGGAGGCGGGAGCTGGACGCCCTCACAGTTCCCAGCCCCCGTAGCCTCCACCCCCAGCCCTGGGATCCGATGCCCAGTGCCCCGCATAATTTTCCAGAGTCTTACAAAGCTCCTCTTGTTCCCAGAGTGTGGGGGCTGGAACCGTGTCTTTCCCCCACTGGGCCTTTGTCCACCTCCCTTGTCCAACCCCCACTTTAAGGGCCTGATGAGGAAGCATCTTGGCTATAGGGTACCCAGCCCTCTCAGGACACACCCTGGACACAAACACTGCTCCCTGCAGTGAGCCCAGGCCTGGGGTGATGGGCTCAGGTGTCTGTAGGAGACAACTACACTATTCGAATCCCTCCAACTGGCAGCTGTGGGTCCCCCACACAGGTCCTTCCCCTTGCCAGCTATAGGTTCAGAGCAGTTCTCTGGCCTTCTGGAGTCCTCAGTCCCCTAATCTGTGGAATAGGACAGTTGTTCATGACCTGGTGGGTGCTACCCTGCCAGGAAAGGGACTGTGCTCAGAACTGGCTCTTGGAAAATGGAGTGTTTACATTAGAAACCCCCCTGAGCTCCCACTAACATGGGACCTGAAGCCACACAGCCTTGAAAAAGTTGCCCTCCAGCTTCTCCTGGAGCCCTCCTCTTTACTCTGTGCACAAAACCCCGAATGGAGCGGCACTCCTGGGAGAAGAAGTTAGACCAGCTCAGGCTTGGGCATGGAATGGGAATAGGGGCCCTCAGATTGTGAGTGCCTGTCTGCTGTCTGCCTCCCTGGTTGGAGCGCAGCCACGTGAGGAACTCTTCATCTGGCTCAGTATCTGGCAATAAGGAGTTGCTCCGTGAATGATAAACGACATGGCTAGTTAGAACTTACTGAGGACAACTGCCATGCACACACTGTGTTATCTCCCATTTAGAATGACCATAACTAGGAGGTGGGTGGTGCCCTAACACCCATTGTGCAGGTATGAAAACTGAGGCCTAGAGAGATTCTATCACTCCTTTAGGTTGCATAGCTATTCTGTAGGATAGCCACCAAAACCAAAACCAAATCTTATCCCCTAAGCTTTCCTGTTAGGCTGGCTGTCCTTGGGAAAGTGACTTCCTGCTGAAGTCTCAGTTCCTTCATCTAATAAATGGGAACAATTCTCCCAGCTGTGAGGCAGTAGTGGGATAAAATAATGTTGAGTGTCCTTCCCAACTGCTTCTCCCACGTGTCAGGACACCTCCAGGAAGGCTGATAGATAGCCTGGGGAGCCCCGTCCTAACTGCCCACCCACCCTGGGGCCCCATTACCAGCCGATGAGAAGGGCAGCAATGCAACTCCAAGTGACACAGCCTCCCCCAGGCGGGGGGCTCTTGGCCCCTGGGGGTTCTGGGGGGCGGCAGCAGCAGAAGCGGATGAGGTAGACAGCGATGAAAATGAGGCTAAGGCCCAAGCCCAGGCCTGCCAAGGCCGCCACCAGCAACAGGGCCTGAGGGAAGGGGCGACATTAAGTCTCAGTGGGGACTGGTGTGTTCAAGACTCAGAGCTTCATTCTTGTGTGTGTAGCTGGGGGTTCTGGGTCCAGGATGTCACAGTAGGCATGAAAAGCACCCCTGGCCAAGTGTGAAGGAAGGGGTCACCAGCCCTTCCCACGGTGGCAGTTGGGCTTTGGGATTTAGAGATAGGTCGCTGCAGGAGTTTCCAACTGAGGGGTCTCTGAGCCTTGGGTTCCAGTTCTGCTCTGCCCACTCTATGGCTGTGTGACCTTCAGCAGGGGCCTTCCCCACTCCGAGCCTCAGTTTTCTCTTCACTGCTATCAGCAGTCTGAATGGAACATCTTCCCAAAACCTGCTGAGGCTCCCCCGGTAGAGTATGGGCTTGGGGGTGGGTGAGGGTGCCTGTTCCCAGAGCTCCATGCCAGCCTGGGGGTGGGGGATGTGCCTCCTCCCCTCTCTTCTCTGCTAGTCCTCCCAACTCCCTGCACACTCTCTCCCCTGCCACTGAGCTCCACACCCCACTGTAGCATGAGCCTGGCACCCAGGGATGGGTGGGGGACTCTTTGATAGCCTGCGTGTGTGCGTGCAAACACACACACACACTCAGGTGAAGACAGAATGGGATGGTGGGTGGGAGGAGCATGGAGGGAGAAGGACACAGCCAAGGAAGGAGAAATAAAGACAGAGAGGTGCAGAGATGAGACAGAAAAAAACAGATCAACAGGGATCAAACCAGAGATGGAGAGAACAGAGAGAGGAAAAGAAAAAGATCAAAGGAGAGTGATGCAGAAAAGAAGTGAGGCAGGTGAGAGAGACTGAAAAGGACAGCCAGAGCCTGTGAGGACCGAGGCATGCAGAGAAACCACATCTGGAGTCGGAAAGCCTTGCAGAATAAGGGGGTGCCCATGTGGCAAAGGCCCAGAGCAGGGCAGGGGTGTGTCTTTAGCCACACAGCAGGTGGGGACATCAGGATGAGAACCACATCTCCGGACATGCCAAGGCAGTTTCCCCTAAACCACAGCGTTTCTGCCTTTTGCTTGCAGTAGATTGTGTCACTCGTTTATGCAGGTTTTGCATTTCTGACGTGAGACTGGATATTTTACCTTTGACTGAATTTGCTATGAGTTGAAAATACACCTGAGCGTGTGTGAGTGTGAGAGGAAAGAGCACATCTGTTGGCATTTGTATATTCTGGGCACAGTTCCTTGAGTGTCTGTGAGTGGTGTCTGGGTGCATGTGTGAGACACTGTGTGTGAGTGTAAGTGTATGAGGGACTGGGTGAGAATGTGTGTGAGCACATCACAACGTGATATGTGTACATGTGAGTTGTGGATATATGTGTAGGTGAGTACGTATTAGTGAGTGTTAGTCAAGACGTGTGCATGCATGAGAGTGTACAAGTGTGAGCATGTGTGTGAGTGCATATGTGTGTTGAGTGAGTCATTATAAGCATGCACGTGTGGATAGCATGGATAGCGTGTGAGTGTGGACAGGTGACTTTGTGAGTATCTGTTGAGGGTGACTCAGTATAAGTGTGCACATGAGGATGCGGGCATGTATAATGTGTGAGTGTATGTGAGTATGTGTGTGTTGAGTGTGAGTCAGTATATGTGTGCATGTGTGTGAACATGTGTGTGTGTGGTATGCACAGGTGAGAGTATGTGTGGGTGTGTTCTCAGTATGAGCACGCAAGTATGAGTGTGCAAGCATGTATGTGTGTGTGAGTGTGCATACAGGAATAAGTGTGTACGTGTGAGTGTATGAGTGTGCATATGAGTCAGTGCATGTGTGTCCCTGCAGGTCCCCATCCTAGGGTTCCTGGTGCTGTCTCCAGCTGTGCCCTTGGTGGCTGTCTTCGTGGATGGGAATTTCCTGCTCGGGTGTGCTACTGTGGGAGACCTGCGCTGGAGCGGACCTCTCAGCGTCTGGGGAGATCTCGGTGACCCTGAGCAGGTGTGAGTCCCCACCAAGACCAGAGTCGGTGGGGCAGCGTTGAAGTTGTGATTGTGTAACCGCAAGGCCGTGGGCGAGGGGACGGCGGTCCCGGTTTGGCGGTGAGAGGGGGAGGCGTGGAGTAGGCGGGGAGGAGCTGCTCACGGCTGTGCCAGCCATGACCCAAATAGCTCAGAACGCAGCACACATCCCCCTCCCCGCTTTTCTGGGACCCCCCCACACTCCTTCTAAGCTGTCCAATCCCGGATCCCAGTACCCGCCAGCCACCCAGGACAGATCAGAGCGGCTCAGACCCTCCCCGCGCAGGGCCCAGGACCCCTCCTGGGGCGCGTCAGGACGCCCAGCGCCCCAACCCACTCCCAGGCTCGGCCAAGCCTTTCTTCTCATTAATCTCAAAGTCAAGGACTCGAATTAAACTGGGTCAGGGGACAGTTCTCTCGCCCCTTGGAGCTGCCCCAAGCTGGGCCCCTTCCCCAGGGGCCCTGGCTTCTGTGAGGTTCCCACACTGGCCCCACCCTCCGGGACCCATGTGTATAGTTCAGGCGGCTCCCCCAACCCAGCGTCCCTTTGCCTCCAACCCTCCAACTCCCGACCACCCTTCTGTCCTGGGACTGGATATTCTAGATGCTTCCTCTTCCAGCACGACCTCGACTTCCCAGCCCTGGCTGGCCTTACCTCCACTCCTCCTTCCCCATTTCAGGATCTCAATCCCATCCAAGAACCCCGAGTTTTCCCTCTCCACCATTATCAGGTCCTGTACCTCCCGGGCCCCACCTTAACTGGGACACGTTTACCAGCTCATATTCCATGGGGGGCGGATATCTTTTAGGACAGGGAGAACCGACCTACCCTCCCGATGACCCTGGAGACTGGCTTCCTGGGGCAGACCTCAGGGACTCGAGAATCCATGGGATCCAGTCTCCTATTCTGGAACTCAGGGGTTCATGGCCATTCCTTATTTAAAGAGCTGGGGCTCCGGACTCCCGGCGCCCATACCAGGAGAACCTCCAGGTGTGGGTGCCCTAGGCTCCTCCTCCCTCAGATACCCCAAAGTCCGGGCCCGGCCCCCCGCCCTGGAGAACACAAGAATCTGAGATCCAGTCCCTTCCTTCCTGGGGAGCCCGAAGCTCTGGCCCCCAGCCTCGCCCCCGCCCCTCGGGATCCGGCGCCCTTTCCCACCTGCTGGTATTCCTGCTCTTGGGGCGCGAAACCGCTAGGCACCGGGCGGAGCTGGAAGTCGGCGCGGGGCAGCTGGTGGAGGAGATGTACCCAAGCCGAAGGCCGGTAGCCCGGGGGCACCCCCATGGCCCCCGGGGAGGGGCAGCGGGGCGGACGCCGGGGCTGCGGGAGCCTCCGGAGTCGAGCGGGGCGCGGGCGGAGCGGGGTCTGGCGGGGCTCAGGGGAGCGGCAGAGGGGGGAGGGAGGGGGTGGGGGGCGGAGATTGGGGGGAGGCGCGGGCCGGGCGGGGACGGTGCTGCCCCTGGTGGCCGCAGTGGGGACTACGGGCGCCCGCACCGGCTCCTGGCACTCCGCCGCCCCCCGACCCCCTCTAGTCCCGGGCTCCTACCTGCTGCCCGTGGGAAGTACGGTGCTGCGGCGTCGGGGGCCTCGAGAGAGCTGAGCTGTACAGCGACTTGAAAATAGCCCTCTTGGGCGTGTATGGCCCCTCATGCTGTTATATCACCCTAAAACATAATGATGTAATGATCCCCGTGTCTTTATGAGGAACCTAATGTCCTTGTAAAGGTCGCTTGTATTTGCACAGCATTTTACAAAGGACAGCCAGTTAGTTCCATGGATAAAAATTCTTCACTTCTGTGTGTAAAAGTGCTCTCACCTGTAAGACATGCCTCCATTTGGGTAAAATCCTCCTCCCAGTTCCCCCCCCCCCATAGCCTATATAAGGACATGGTGTCGACAGACAAACCCTCCTGTATGTATAGAAAAACTCCAGAATGTATTAAATGATAGTATACCCGTGTAAAGACCCCTCACATCTGCACAAGGACCCCTTCCACCTGTATAAGGACCTCGATTACCTACACAGGGACCCCTCCCATCTTTGTAGGGATGTCTGTCATGTGTTTGGACTCTCCTCCAAACTGATGAAGTATTACTTTGGTGTGTATAAAGGCCCTGTCCCTTGGGGCATTCCCCATTACAGGTGTGTCTCCAGCAGTCACCTATGTGAAACTCACTCACTGATGCCACACTAATAGATGTGGCATAGAGACTCGAAGAGGGGACTTGCCCCCCCCACCCCATGTCATTACCCAGGCCATTACTGTTGGAGCTCAAGTAAGGTACTCAGGAATGCAGCCGGGGGAGCCCTCTCCTGCTGCAGGTCAGGGCTAGACGGTACCACCTGACGTCCTCGCACCTCCCTTAGGGGTACTGAAATGAAAAACAGAAAGAACATTTTGCCCCAGATTGGTAATAAAGGACTAGGGAAAAAATTAATGATGGTGGTGATGATGGTGATTGATGATGCTAGTGGTGATAGTGGGGAGAATGAGGAGGGAGGTGACGATATTGATGACAGCACTGATGATGATGATGGAGACAAGGGAAGCCAGCTGCTCCTGTGACACCATCACACACACTCGCACTCACGTTGTCACTACCCCAGATCTTGTTCTCCTGCTGCCTCCAGTTCTGGAGTCACATTCTTGATACCCCCAAAATGGTCTGCATGAGGCTTGGGGATGAGGATCCTAAGATGAGCAGCCGAGAGTATACTAAGGGATACCCATCTTTGTGTCTTTCTTTCCTTAGCTGCAGAATGAAGGGGAAGGGGTGAGATTAGTCTGTCCTAAAAGTTCTAGTTTGTAAGGTATCCGGCATCATATCCAAAGCGTTTGTGGAGTCAGCAGGGCTCGCTAATGGGGAGAAGAATTCTGATACCATGATGTGCACCATTGGACATATGTATATCAGAATGGGACACTGACATGCTCGTGGTGACTCTGCAACTCAGAAGCCCTCAGTGGCTCCCCATTGCCTAATCAAGTCGAACCCTCTCAGTCATTCATTTGTGTTCACCCCCTCTTGGCCCTGCATCAGCCTTGTCCACATGGGTCATAGTCAAGAGTGGTGGGCTTCCACCTTGTAAGGACACAGCCCATGGTGAGAAACACATTTTACATTGTGATCACACACACACACAGTAAAAAGTTTCTGACCACTTGTTTGAAGCCCTTGCATATTTTCTATTCTCTGTTAAATTCTATTATATCAATTAAAATCAGGTAACAACTTTCTAAATTGTTTCATGACTGGCTAATGGGCCATGACCTGCAATCTGAGAAACACTAATCTCAAATTCCAGAGAACAATCTGGGCTGGTGTTAGAGAAGGAGTAACTATTGCTAAATTGCCTCAGCTCCCCTGGGAGTGCAATGCTTTGTTTCTGCTCCCCTACCCTCAGCATGCATGCATGTATAAACACACACACACACACACCCCTTCCCTTCAGTCCCCTGATCAAAATCATTTGAATTGATTGAATCTCCTTTTTCTCTATTCTTCACTCTGGCTCTCTTGTTTCAGTCTGTCTCTCTCACACTCGTTTTTTTCTCTCTGTGTTCGTTCTGACTCTTTCTCTTGTCTCCGTCTCTGTGTCTCTCTTGCATGTAGTTTGGGTCCCAGCAGGCAAGCCTCTTTAGAGAAATGCTTTGGCTCACATTAGCCAAGGTCCCCATCCTACAGCCTGGGATATCTGCAGCGCTGTCTGATAGAAATCTTTTGACCTGACCTTTTCCTGCCATTGTTCCCTGGGTAGGTTTCTCCTGGATTATTCTCAGGTAGTCTCAGATATTTCTGTGGTCCTTGGTCAAATGTCATTCCAACCCCATCCCAGGCTCCACAGGTGCTAATTTAGGGCTCAGGATACATGAGAACGCCCTAGTAAAGGTGGCTCAGAGCCCATGGCTGTTGCTGTTTAGTTTCAGCCCATGCTTGCCATGTGGGAAGAGGGCCTAGCGTTGCCAGATGTTCTCTATTTCTAAGAGAAGGCAGAAATCTGGATATTTTTAAAAGCAAATCCCTTAGCTTTTAAATGTTAAAACTAATTCAAATTTAAAAAAAATGCTGTGTGGGCCAAATAAAACCTGCCCGTGGGTTGGAGCTGGCTAGCTTTTCGACTCTGCTCTAGCCAGACACAGAGCAGCACAGGCATGAACAGGGCAAGCGGAGGAAGAGTCCATGAAGGAGCAGCCAGAGAGGTGGGAGGGAAGCAGGGAGAGGCAGCGCTGCCGCCACCTCCAGGAAGGCCTCCTGAACAGCCTCTCCTGAGAGAAGAGGCTAATGGACTCACCACGTGTTTCCTGTGGCTTAGACTCTGGGAGAATCACCGGTCTAGCAATGTGGTTGTCAGGATTCCAGGAGAGATTGCCATGTGCTTGGTACCATATCTAGCATGTAGTGGGTTCTTGGTAAATAGAATGACCTATGGTATGCTGTCAGCTATGTCTCACTGGCCCATTTGTTCCCCATGCATTTATTGAGTGCCTATTGTGTTCTAGGACACGAGTAAAAAAGGCACAGTCTTCTGTTGATGCCACTGACATTCCTCATGCAGGGAAGACAAAAGATAAGCAACTGAACAGGCAAGTAGAGTCCAGGAAAGAGGAAACAATATGCAGGACATGAGTGGGGATGGGAGAGATCTACTCCCAGAAGATGCTCAGGAAATGTGTCTCTTTCCACTGGAGTGACATGAAAGCAGAGACCCAATTGAAGGAAGCTCTTTAGTTTATGATGGACATGACAAAGTACTTGGACTTTGCAGACAAGCCAGCTTGTTTAAATCCTGGCTTTGCTACTTACTAGCTGGGTGACTTTAGAAGCCCTCTGCACCCCAGTTTCTGCACCTATGATATGAAAATAGTAACTTCAACTACTTCCACGAGGTTGCCACGAAGACTGCATGAATACACAGAAGTGTTCATATGTCAAGGGGTCACCATGCACCAGCTAGTTATTATGGCTGTTGTTGATGTGTTTGTTTTTTCACTATTACAGTAATTAATATATGCCCCAAATTGGGGGGGTGGGGTGGAGTAAAGTAAGTGAATTCAGGGAGGGCATAAATACAGGAAGCTACTCAGACTTTGGATGTCCAATTATCTTGATCCTTTCGTCCTTCCTTCCCAACTTCCCCTCCCTCCCTCTCTTCCTTTCTTCTTCCCTGTTCCCCCTTTTTCTGTCTGTTAAATGCTTATTGAGAGCGTGATATCTGTCAGGCTTTATGTCAGTCAAGTAAACCCTGGGACCCACTCCTAAGTATTAACAAACAAGAAACCCTGCGTTTGTTCATTCCTCCATTCATCCACTCTCATCCCACGAGTATTTATTGGAAACCTACTATGCACCAGGCACCGTCCTTGGCCCTGGGAATTCAGCAGTGAGCTAAACAGATGAAAGCCTCTGTTCTTATGGAGTTGGGCAGAGACAGACAACACATTATTGGTAAATGAACAATGATGTCGTTATAATCATTTTATTATGTGGGCTGATGTAATAGTTAATTTTATGTATCAATTTGAGGGCCCAAGACATGCCAAGATTACTGGTAACAGGAAGTTTCTGGGCATGCCTGTGAGAGAGTAGGACTTGAATCAGTGGTGGTCCACTGATTCAGAGGTGCTGCAATCTCTGGCGGTGCAGAGAGGAAACTGTCCTCACCAGTGTGGATGGCACCATCCACACTGTTGAGGGCCCAGACAGAACAAAAAGGCAGAGCAATGGCAGATTCATTCTTTCTTCCAGAGCCAGAACACCCATCTTCTCCTGCCCTGGGGCATCAAAGGTCTTGGTTCTCCAGACTGGGGCTGACTGACCCCTCCAGCTTTCCTCGTCCTCCAGATTGCAGATGGCACAGCATGGGACTTCTTAGTCTCTGTAATTACATGAGACAATTCTTATAATAAATCTCCTAGGGTGTGTCTTTATATATTATATTGGGTCTTTTTCTTTGGCGAACCCTGACTAATACAGCCAGGCTCAACCACAGTGAGATGCCAACATGCCCATAAGCAGGCCAAAAATACAAAGATGGAAAGGATGAAATGCTAGCGCATTCAGATGTTATGGGTGCAGGCATAAACAGTAAATAGTAGCAGTCAATTAGATTTGTAAATCTACACCTGCACCAACCCTATGATCCAACAATTCTACCTTTAGATATTTACTCAAGGGAGACAAAGATCAAAGCCATGCTGGGAATTGTGCAAGATGGTTCAAGCAGCTTTATTCATAATAGTGCCATGCTGGCGTCAAGGACTTTGAGATGGCTTGACGTGTAAGAGGAAGTGTTTTCGCTGGGGCATTCTCCATTGGCTCCACTAAATCCACTATCCATGGTTGTCCACCCAGACCTGGGATGCTGCCCTGTAAGGGATGCTCACTCTGCAATGGGGGAACTCCAGTAGGGGTTGCAGGGGCAGAGAGTCTCACAGTTCCCTCCTCAGGGGTTGCTTGGGGTCAGCCCTGCCATCTGAACATGGCCCTCCTCTTGTCACTCTGTCCAGGAGACACAGTCTCCTCTTGCCCCTTCAGCTCCAGGGATGGTTATGGCTCTCAAGTCTAGCAGCGCCCCCTCCAGCTGGAGAACGAGCCTCTGCATTTTCTCTACACCCTGGAGAGATAAATAATAAAACAAGCCAAGTAAAGTATTAATGGTAGAATCTAGGCAGCGTGTGTACGGGAATTCACTGTAAGATTCTTTCAACTCTTCTGTATGTTTGAAAATTTTTCATAATAAGTCGTTGGAGAAAATCTCAGCCTGAAACAAGCTTCTCACCCACAGGCTTGTCAGTCTCTTTTAGCTACAAAAGAAGACTTTGGTCACCTGGTAAAAAGTGTGTGGGAAGAGAGCTTTTATTTTAGGAATCACCTGGGTTGGTATGCAGGTGGCAGGGTGTATTCGTCATTTTTGGCTCTCTGCATGTGAACCCTGTTCTTATTTGGAAAGAAGTTCCTGTCAGTCTGAACCTCAGTAAAAAGTCTGGTTTTGCCTCTCTCTATGGAGGGAAAGGTACTCTGTCTGTCCCACCATTTGAGGTAGAAAGTGGGCACAGGTCCCAGGGCCTCCCTTCCCCGTAGTCCCACATGCAACTTCTACCCTCAGGGGGCTTAAGGCAAAGATGCAGGGAGCTCTGCTCAGTGCCTTTCTAACTGGCTGCCCCAAAGGGCTGAATCTGAGTCTTTGTCTTTTGCCTCCCTGCCCTCAGTTCCTGCCTATTCCCACAGCTTGATATTCTAGTTTTTTCTTAGAGTCCATGAGCTATCCAATATCTTTTTGTTAATGCTTAAAGTATTTATTTATTTACTTGTAATTTTCGGCACCATTACTGGAAAGAGAAGAATATACATACAGGGGCCAGGCATAGTGGCTCACACCTGTAATCCTAGCACTCTGGGAGGCCAAGGTGGGGTGAATTGTTTGAGTTCAGGAGTTCAAGACCAGCCAGACCCCTATCCTACTAAAAAAAAAAAAAAATAGAAAAATTCTAGCTGGGCATGCTGGTGGGTGCCTGTAGTCCCAACAACTCAGGAGGCTGAGGCAGGAGGATCGCTGGAGTCCAGGAGTTTGAGGTTGCTGTGAGCTAGGCTAAGGCCATGACACTCTAGCCTGAGTGACAGAACAAGACTCTGTCTTAAAAAAAAAAAAAAAAAGAAAGAGAAAAGAATATACATATAGGAATAGATTTATTGGGTCATAAGGACTAATTTTCGATTTTATGTAACAGCATCAAAGTGTTTCAAAACGCAGTTTTACCAATTGTTTTTCCAGCTCTATTGAGGTAAAACTGACACATAAAAATTGTGAATATTTAAGGCATAAAATGGGATGCTTTGATACACACATACATTGTGAAATGGTTACCACAAAGAAGCTAATTAACACATTCATCACCTCACATAGTTACTATTTGTGTGTGCGTGTGTGTGTGTGTGTGTGTGGTGAGAACCCTTAAGATCTACTCTCTTAGTAATTTTCAAGTGTATGATACATTATTTAACCTTGTTGTACAATGGACCTCTTGAACTTGTTCTTCCTTTCTGAAATTTTGTACCCTAGACCAAAATCTCCTCAGCTCCCTCCCTGACCCCAAGCCCCTGGTCACCACCTTTTGCTTCAGTGAGTCTGACTTTTTTACATTCCACAGAGAAGTGAGATCATGCAGCTCATGTCTTTCTGTGGCTCAATTTACATTTACAATGCAAATTTATGATGTTCTGCAGGTTTGTCCATGTTGTAAATGTCAAGATCCCCTTCCTTGTTAAGGCTGAATAGTATTCCACTGTGTCTACATATCACATTTGCTACTTAGGCTGATCCGTATCTTGGCCATTGTGGACCTCTTGGCTATCTCTTTGACATACTGACTTTATTTCCTTTAGCTATATACCCATATGCCAGAGCATATGATAGTTCTATTTTAATTTTTTTCACTAAATATTTATGCTCTTATAAATAATGTGTAAGAGCTATTGTAGATTTTTGAGACTTTCGTTTCACCAATATTTTATATTATTGGGCCTTTTAATTTTGCTAGTCTAGTGACTTGTGGGCATAAATGGTATCTCATTCTTGTCTCAATTATGGTTTCCTTGCTTAGTCTTGGGATTAGACCCCTTTTCATATGTTGATGTGCCATTCATGTTGTCTTTTCTCTTATTGCCTTCATATCCTTTTCATGTTTGTTGATTGGATCCCTTGACATTACTTTGTTATTGATTTGTGACAATTTCAAGTGAAGGCACAACCTAGGGAATGCAATTATTTCTGATGTTTGAAAGGCTCCAAAATACTCTCTCCCTAAAACAGTGTTTCTCAGAGTGTTCCCCAAGCAATAGCACCACTGGCACCTGCAAAGTCACTGGAGATGCAATTTCTCAGGCCCCACTTTAGACCCCCCTGAGTCACCCCCAGATGGTTCTGATGCACACTAAAAGTTTAGAACCACTGACTTGAAGGAAGAAATTCACAGAATTCAGCCTGGCAGATGTGGTGGGCTAAATAACACCTCGCATCCACCTACCCAAAGAAGTTCATGTCCTAATGCCTGGAATTTGGGAATACATTGCCTTGCATAGCAAAAACAGCTTTGCGATGTGACTGAGCTCTCTTTGCCTGGCTTATTTCACTTGACATAATATTCTTCCAGTTCCTACAAATTGTTCACAAGAGTTCCCCTTGTTTCTTTTTTAAGGATGAGTAGTATTCTATTGTCTAAATAGTATAAACCACATTTTAAAAATTCAGTCCTCTTTAATGGGGACTTTGGGCGGGGTGCAGTGGCTCATGCCTGTGGTCCTAGCACTCTGGGAGGGAGTTCAAGATCAACCTGAGCAAGAGGGAGACCCCATCTCTACTAAAAATGGAAATATCAGCCTGGTGTGGTAAGTGCCTGTAGTCCCAGCTACTTGGAAAGCTGAGGCAAGAGGTTTGCTTGAGCTCAGGAGTTTGAGGTTGCTGTGAGCTATGATGCCGCATTCTACCCAGGGTAACAGAGTAAGATTCTGTCTCAAAAAAAGGGGGGAGGGAGGCACTTTGGTTGTCTCCATATCTTGATTATTGTGAATGATATTGCAATTTCTGATGCAGGAGTGCAATTTCTCTATGATACACAGATTCCATTTCCTTTGGGGATATAGTGGTATGCAGGACTGTTGGGTTGTGGTGGTGGTGGAGTTTAACTAGGCCAAAGGTGATGTGTTATAACTGGATTTCAGACAACTTACATCAGCCATGAAAATGATGGTAATTATATTAGTCAAATTGATGACAGAGTCCTGGTGACATTTCCTGTTTCACATCTCATCCTCTCATTCCCTTGAGACCTCAGTCTCAAGGGACAGTTCAGTAGCTCTGGAGTGCACAGAACCCCTGCCATAATGTCCTGTTTCATCAGAGGCCAGTTCAAGCACCCTGCATGTGCCCTAAGTCAGTGAGGGCAAACCTGTGTCTTGTAATCCTCAATGCCAAGCCCTCGCCCAACGTATTAAAGTGCTCAGTGGACATCTGTGTCCCATTTCTCCCTCCCGCTGGCTGTGCCCAGGGGTATCTGGACAGATTGCCTCTCCCCAACAAAAATTATGCTCCCGGGCAGTCCTGGTCCAGCTGATTCACCTTTGTTTCTGATGCTAAACACAGGATGCAGAAGACTGGGGAAGAAAATGAAGGGAAGGCATAACAGATGTGAAGGGTCACAGGAAGACCACAGCAGAAGATAGTGGGACAGTGTCATAACTCATGCATTCCTCAGATTTCCTCAAAGCGATCTTGTCCTCCAGAAGGTGGAAAGACAAATGAACTCTTGCACATCTAGGCAACAGAAAAAATAATTAACAGTAAAAAGAAATGAGCTAGCAAGTTACAGAAAGGTAGGGAGGAATCTTAAATGCATGTAACAAAGTGATGGAAGTCAATTTGAAAAGGCTGAAAACGGTATGATTCCTTCTCCGTGACAATCTGGAAAGACAAAACTATGGAGGTAGTAAAAAGGTCAGTGGTTGCCAGGAGCTGGGGGGCAAGAAGGATGAATAGATGGAGCACAGAACATTTTTTTTATCTTTTTTTTTTTTTTTGTAGAGACAGAGTCTCACTTTATGGCCCTCGGTAGAGTGCCATGGCCTCACACAGCTCACAGCAACCTCCAACTCCCGGGCTTAAGTGATTCTCTTGCCTCAGCCTCCCGAGTAGCTGGGACTACAGGCGCCTGCCACAACGCCTGGCTATTTTTTGATTGCAGTTTGGCCAGGGCCGGGTTTGAACCCACCTCCCTTGGTATATGGGGCGGGCGCCTTACCGACTGAGCCACAGGCGCCGCCCGGAGCACAGAAAATTTTTAGGGCAGTGGCTCAACTCTGTGTGATACCGCAATGGCTGACACGTGTCCCTGCACGTTGGCCCAGACCCACAGAATGAATGCACTATGCTGGGAGAACCCTGATGCCAGCTGTGGACTCTGGGTGGCAACAATGTGTCTGTCAGGTTCAGGGACTGTAACAAATGGCCTGACTCAGGGGCAGGGTGGTGCCAATCTGGGTGGCTTTGCCTGCAGGGAGTAAATGGAAAGTCTCTGCACCTTCCTTAATTTTGCTGTGAGCCCAAAACTACTATGAAAAATAAAGGTATTTTAAAAAATAATTTCTCCACCTGTGCACTTGTGATATTTGGGGCTGGATGATTCTCTGTCCTTTCCTCTGTGACCCAGCAGCAGCCCTGGCCCCCACCCACTACCATGCCAGGTGTTTGCCCCTATCCTGAGAGTTGTGACAATTGAAAATGTGTCCAGACATTGCCTAATGTCTCTGTCTGGGACCCTTCTATTATCACCATTGATGCCTTGACTACGTGATAATTGCCCGTCAGATTCCAGGGACTCAACTCTAATCACCCAGCTGGTTCTGGGAGCTCCCAGCACAATTACGCAGCTGGTCCCTGAGACTGTGCCATGGTTTCCTGGCAGATGCAGTGACTCTATGTAATGATATGCCCGTTTCTAGGACCCCAACATAGTTATCTGGCCATTTATAGAAGTCCAATAGTAATTATTCTGGCAATTTTTTTTGGCTGGGCTGAGTTTGAACCCACCACCTCTGGTATACGGGGCTGGCACCCTACTCCTTTGAGCCATAGGCACCGCCCTTGTTTTGTTTAAGTAGAACGCCATTAGGGCCTTCAACATTTCAGCCCTTCTTCTGCGTACCAGGGATGTAGATGGAACTTTGATCTTATCCTGAAAGAACTTACAGGGCATTGAGAAGAGAGGAGTGAAATTAAGACATTTTGTCACTCGAGGAAATAACAGAGCCAACACAGAACCTCGGTAGGAGCACAGAGGAAGACCACCAGGACGTCCACGTACAGCTGTGTAGGTGGTGCACTTTACAACTATGATGTCACTGTACCTGAGTGTGAGGAACCTTGTCAGTCTTCCAGGGCAGGTTTCCGGGGCTCATTCAGATGCAGATCTACAGCAGGTTGGAGGAATCCTGACTCCTAGAAAGAAGGCAGCAGGAATTGCTGAGGATATGTGAAGGCTAATGAGGTGATACACCACCAGCCTGCTCTGCTCTCAAGTGGAAGTTCAGGAAAAAGGGTCCCTGGATGGTGTGTTCTATTGGGGCCATTCATGTTACTTCCCATCTCACTCAGGGTAAATGCAGTGACTCACAGGGCCCCACAAGGCCTCCACCTCTCCCTCTCTGAATTGGCTTGCTGGCCCTTCCCTATCCCCACCCCTCCATCCACACCAGCCACACTGTTCTCCCTGGGTATTCTCTAGGTTCCCAGGACTGCTCTGCTCACTTGCTCATTTTTCCAAATAATTTTCCCCCTTCCACTTACTTCAGACATGGTTTACTGTCTCTCTGTGCAATAATATCAGCTCCCCGAGGGCAAAGATATTTGTATTTTTTTATGTTCACCGATCTCAAGTCTCCAACAGTGACTGGCACAAACTAAAGGATCAACAAAAATTCTTACTAGAGGAGCAAAGGAACGTGTCCAATAGGAAAAAAAAAAAAAAATTAGAAGCACAAGGGAATTTCTCCACTGTGGCCACAAGAGGGAGCCCAAGAAAAGTGTCAAATGTTCTTGTCCTCCCCCCTCCACCCCACTCCCCAGGTGCGTGGTGGGGGGTGGGGGAGAGGGTATCTCTGCTCCTCCAGCTGGGACCACCAGGAACAGCAGGTCTTGACCCCACGCTGTCCACCCTCTCCCACTCCGGGATCCTCTACGTCCTGCTCTGTAGCATGGAGGTGAAAGTGCCTGAAATGGGTTGCTGCAAGAATTACGGGAAACAATACATGTGCTTGAACGTCCTTTAAAAAGGTCCTTGCATTTGTCCAAATTATTCAAATTGCATACATTAAATGAAGGATTTGGGGTTATACAAATTATACCACAATAAAACTATTAAAAAAAGAAATGATCAATAAAAATTGTATTGAACAGCAACAACAAAGCCATAAGGCTAGCACAAGAAACCTCAGGAAGAGTGATCCAGATTCCAATATATCAACAAAGTAAAAAATATTAGTTGGGGGGGGATAGTGCCTCATACCTATAGTCCCAGCTACTTAGAAGGCTAAGGCAGGAGGATCACCTGACCCCAGAAGTTTGAGGCTGGCCTGGACAACACAGCAAGACCCTGCTATGTGCAGTGTTTGGGCAAAGTGAGAGCTTTATAGCCATTGTTTCTCCCTATAGAGAGAGGAAAAAATTCTACTGTCTGTAGAATGGACTTAGCAGTGCTCAATCTCTCTAATCTTTTTTTTTTTTTTTGAGACAGAGTCTCAACCTGTTGCCTTGGGTAGAGTGCCATGGTGTCACAGCTCACAGCAACCTCAAACTCTTGGGCTTAAGCAATTCTCTTGCCCAAGTAGCTGGGACCACAGGTGCCCGCCACAATGCCCGAATATTTTTTGTTGTTGTTGTTGCAGTTGTCATTATTGTTTTAGCTGGCCTGGCTGGGTTCAAACCCACCATCCTTGGTGTATGTGGCTGGCACCCTACCCACTGAGCTATGGGTACCGCCCAATCTCTCCAATCTTGAAAGAGTCTTTCTTTTTAGAAGCCTCCAGTAGGAGTGCCCAGGAGGGTTGAGGGCAGGGACTGAGGGGCACTTGCAGCAAAGTGAGCCTGGAGAGCTAAGTAGAGCTTCATAGGTCTCAGAGTCTGGGTTTTCTGCTAAGTGCCCTCTGAAGTTACTGGGGAGATTTCAACAGTAACAAGACATGGTCTGATTTACATTTGGCCAGGCATGGTGGCTCACCCCTGTAATCCTAGCACTCTGGGAGACCGAAGCAGGTGAATTGCTTGAGCTCAGGGAAACCAGCCTGAGCAAGAGCAAGACACTGCCTCTACTAGAAAAAGAAAAACTAGCCAGGAGTTGTGGCCAGTGCCTGTAGTCCCAGCGACTTGTGCCAGTTATAAGTCCTACAGAGCTTATAACTGGCACAGCCAGCATTTAGATCACTTGAGCCCAAGAGTTTGAGGTTGCTGTGAGCTATGATGACACCACAGCACTCTACCCATAGCGACAGAGTGAGACTCTGTTGCCAAGAAGCCGAGTGAGGAGAGGCTGATTAGGGGATGTTTCTAGGCTAGTGGAGAGAGGGTGGTACCTCTGGTAAGTAGTTCTGGGTGAGGACACATTCTGAAGGTAGAAAAAGGGGAAAGGGTGAAGGAAGAGGGAGAATCAAGGTGAGTTCTGGGTTTATGTCTTGTACTGTTGGGTAGATGGGGAAGAAAAAACGGTAGAGGAATAATTTTAATTTGCTCCTTCTTAGTCTTCCCAGTGTTTCTTTGGGTGAATATAAGTAACTGTGAATACGGATCCCAACTGCCCCAGCTCCCTGCACAGTGCAGACCCTCTCCTGACCTTGTTTCATTAATGCCTGACACACCCTCTGGCATCTCCCAGCACCAGTGCCCAGGTTAGTGTCAAAGGCATTTCTCTGTTGTCTTCTTGGGGGTGACCAGGAGTCTGACTTGTCTATGACAGTGGAAACATAGTATATAATTGCCTTGTTCCTCTCACCTAGGGAGTGTTTATTTTATTTTATTTTCCCTCTGTTTTCTAAACATGTCTAAACATGTCATGATACTACACCTTGGAGAGCATCTCACACACTTATTAAGGCATTTCCTTGTATTTTCTTCGTTCTCACTAGTTCACCACATTCCACCACCTCCACCTATTCCTTCATCTTCCTCCTCCTCACTTCTCTCTGTTTTTACTTTTTTTCTTCCTCTAGCTCCACAAGTTGCATGTTCAGTGATAATTTCTCAGCTTCATATTTTCTTTTTTTTGGTTTTTGGCTGGGGCTAGGTTTGAACCCGCCACCTCTGGACCAGCGCCCTACTCCTTGAGCCACAGGCGCCACCCTCAGCTTCATATTTTCTAAAACAAAAGGCCATATAAATTTCTTTATTACATCCAAAAAGATGTGAACCACTGTCTCTGTTCATTTCTAAATATTTTATAACTTCTCTGTGTTTTTTTTTAAAACTATAAGTCTTAAGTTATGCTGAAATTTTCTTTTCTTTTTTTCATTTTTTAGTTTTAAAATATATGCTTTTCGGTCAGGCGAGGTGGCAGTAATCTCAGCACTCTGGGAGGCCAACGTGGGTGGATTGCCTGAGCAATCACGAGTTGGAGACTAGCCTGAACTAGAGCGAGATCCCATCTCTAAAACTAGCTGGGTGTTGTGGCGGGCGCCTGTAGTCCCAGCTACTTGTGAGGCTGAGGCAAGAGAATCGCTTGAGCCCAAGAGTTTGAGATTGCTGTGAGCTATGATGTCATAGCACTCTACTAAAGGTGACAAGTGAGACTCTGTCTCAAAATAAGTAAATAAATGCTTTTCAATCTTTCAAGTTTTGGTTTCTTACCTAATTTTTATAGCCACAGATTATGATTTGTATTATATTAAATCTTTGGAATACTTTGAGACTTCTTTTTTTTTTTTTCTTGCAGTTTTTTGCAGAGGCTGGGTTTGAACCTGCCACCTCAGGCATACGGGGCCAGCGCCCTACCCCTTTGAGCCACAGGCACTGCCCATACTTTGAGACTTCTGATGGATTAATAAGTGGTAAAGTTTTATAGATGTTTCTTATGCTCTTTTTTTTTTTTTAAGAAGGTAGATGCTCAGTGGGTGCTGTTTTGCACATATAAACATAGAAAGGGCAGCAACAATAGAATCCTATTAACAATCCATCTCGCAACTATCAGACTCAGTCTGATTACTTTTAACACGTCAACTCTTTGAATAATCACAACAGCTCTAAGAGTTAGATGCTATTACTTTTCTTTTTAAAGTTACAGAAGAATAAAGAGGAACAGGGAGGTTAACAAACTTAGCCTAAAGTCACAGAGCTTATAACTGGCACAACCAGTATTTAAATCTGGAAATCTGGCTTCTGGAATTGTATTCAATAACATTCTTACAGCTTTCCTTATATTTTGTATATTATCTATTTATTCACCATTTTTTCAAAAATTTGTACTGAACAACTACTATATGCCAGGCACTGCTCTAGGTGCAAAAGTGCTATAAGACACACTGCAGACCACAAACATCTATGGCTTCATAGGGTACATTCTAGTAGGGAGACAGATAGTAAGACATACTGGTAAGTAAAATGTATGCAAGATTAATGAGATATGCTGAAGAGAGAAAAAAGGCAGTGAAGGGTGGTATAAAATCTGGAGGTAGGCCAGGCAAGGTGGCTCATGCCTGTGATCATGGCACTGTGAGAGGCTGTGAAGTGGGAGGATCCCTTGAGGCCAGGAGTTCTAGACCAGCCTGAGCAAGAGTGAGATCCCATTTCTACACACAGAAAATAGAAAAATTAGCTGAGCATCGTAGTTACAGCTACTTGAGAGGCTCAGGCTGAAGGATGGCTTGAACCCAGGAGTTTGAGGTTGCTGTGAGTTATGATGATGCCACTGCACTCTAGCCTGAGTGACAGAATGAAACCCCATTTCCAAAAAAAAAAAAAGTATATGGAAAAAAGGAAAAGAATGAAAGAAAAGTCAGGAGGGTAGCAACTTAAGATAGAGTGGTCCAAAAGGTTTAAATGAGAAAGGAATACTACCCAGTTTTCCCCAAAATAAGACATCCTCCGAAAATAAGACCTACTTATAGGAAAGATAGGACGTCCCCTGAAAATAAGACCTAGCGCATCTTTGGGAGCACACCTTAAAATAAGACACTCTTGTTTTCGGGGAAACAGGGTAGAATCAAGACTGAAAGAGGAGAAGAGGTGAGCTGTGTACTCTCTGGGAGAAGAATGTTCCAGGCAGAGAATTTTCATGTATCTATTTTTATCTTTGCTGATTCTTTGCTGGAATTCTCCATCCTGCTCGCGCTTAGCTCTTTGGATTTCTCCTTCACGGTTTTTACTTTCAGAATTAGCAAAATGACCATTTAAAACTAACCCCAAATGACACCTTCCCTTCTCTTTGCTTTCTTCCTCTTTTGCATCTTAGAACCACTTCTGTCTTGGAAGTGCGCCAAGGCCCACAGACAGATGTTCTTTATTTATTTCATCTTTTTTTTTTTTTTTTTTTTTGACAGTGAGAAGTTTTATTTAAACAACCTAGTCAGATATTTCTGGGAACCAAACTTTCATCAGCATTTCTTTTGAACCTACTTCTCGGTCATAAATTCATGCCATTTATTTAAACCCCTGCTGTCATCATTCCTGTTTAAGTGACTCATTTCTTTCCTGGAAGGCGAAAACTTCATAACTGGTATACCTATACTCAGGTTTTTGTCTTCTTTGATAAAGATAATGCTACAGCAGTAATAGGTAAGGACATCGAGTCCACATAGGTTGAAATCCAGCTCCACAGCTTACTTGATGCATGACACTAATCACATTAATGAACCCTTTGAGCCTTGGTGTTCTCATCTGTAAAATGGGCCTAGTGACAGAAACACCTTCACAAAGTTGTGGGAATTAAGTAAATGATCCCTATGGCAGACTCAGAGCAATATCTCTCTCAGCATCCAGTAACTCAGCACCCGGTAAGTTATCAGAAAATGGTAGCCATCATTTTTATTGCCTCCTGCAATTCAACTCCTGGAAGTGGTCATGCAGATATATTTGAGACAAAAACATGATTATGCCACGCTTACACTTCAAACCTTTCCTACTTTCTTAAAGATGAAATATCACATCTTTTTTTGGCCATTTAGATAGTCCTATTCAAGCCTTGTACACTCTCTTTCTCATTAGTTTTCCATTTGGAGTTGACTCAAATTAGAACAGGCAAAATTATTTCGTCACTTGGGGCTTCCCCAAAGCTGTCTCCTCCACCTGTGTCACCCTCCCGACCCTCATCTCTGTGTTTGTCCTCCTGTGGGGTTTCACTCTGACGATGGCTGAGCAGTCCTCGCGCTCCTACTTAAACTCTGTGCGGCCTTCCCAGAGGTCTCCTCTCAAGTTCCCTTTCCCCTGGTGGTAATGGGATTTACTTCTCTTCAGAGCCTTCACTGTGTTGCAGCTGTAGCTCTTAGCACATCCAACTCTGTGGCTTCCTGTATGTGGCATAGGGTTGTCACTGCTGCCCCACCAGGGACTATATTCCCAGTCCTTCCTGCACCCAGCTATGGGCTCCTAATTCTCACCAGGGGAACGTGAATAGCAGTGGTATGTGCCCCTCCAGAATTTTTATAAAAAAAATGAATGCCCTATTTTCATTCTTTCTTTCTCCTTCCTCTTGCTGGTACCAGAGCGCCAAGGCCCTCTGGGGCTTTGGACCTGTGGCTGGAAGGATCCTGGAGGCCTGAGACATCCCAGGGAGGAACTTCACCTGGCACACCCATATGGAAGTGCTACGTGAGTGAGAAATAAACATTCCATGGTGGCCAGTTGTTGGTTTTTGAAGCTGCTTTGCTTAAAAAAAAAAATCTAACTATATACAGTTTATGTAATGTTTTGGAATAGTTTGGTGTCTATCTTCTTTATATACTCGTGTATCTCAAATATTTGGCACAGGCCCGAGCTTTTGAAGGTTGACTGTGTCTCTATTATTAAGGCTTGCTGGCATGATGACTTGTTTAAGGTTCCATATTCTATTTGAGTCCAAAATTCACTCAAAAATTATCCCCATCAGCTCAGCCCTTCCTCATCCAACATCCATTCTCCCTGTGGACATCTATTAAGTCCATCCAGGACGACAGAACGATTATGTTCCAGGTGGGGCATCACAATATTGCTCATGTCCGACCTCCAAGCTAGGGCTCAGCATCACTCAGCATGTGCCACAACCCTCGCAGCATCTGGATTGGCGCTTAGGTTGGAGACAGCACTCAGGGCACGGGTGTGGATGATAATACCAAAAGGGGACAGCTGGACAGTTTGCTCCTTTACCCCAACCTAGGGAAGTAGTCCAAGCCTTGTGGATGACATTTTTATGAAATACTTGGTAAGGAAACCACAAGATAGTTGGGACAGAGACTCCGACATCCCATTCTGCACAGTTGGGGCCAGGCAGGCAGCGCAGTGCCCACCGCATTTGCTTTCTGGACTGACTTTCCCTTGCTGAGTCTTGACATGGAAAGAGGGGAGCTCTGGGCTGGGAGGCTGAGGTGCTGGAAGGATGAGTCTCTACCTAGACCCCAGTCCTGCTGGATCAATGGAGTGGGAACTCAGGGATTCAAGGGCGAGCAGAGATAAGGACAGGAAAGCATGATCTCCCAAGGGGGAACCAAAAACTTACAGATTTAATCAAGTGAAGATTTTGAATGAAGTACGGAGCATTTTAAAACTGATTTTCTCTTCTAAGGCTGAGTCTGGACCATGCAACCTGAACACAGGAGGGGAAATCTTTCCCCTAAACTGTGAAGGTCTGTCGTCCTGGATCAACTTAATAGATGTCCACAGGGAGAAAGGGTATTGGATGAGGAAGGGCTGAGCTAATGGGGATAATTTTGGAGTCAAATTTCCAAGGTTTTGGAACTCATGAAAATCAAGATTCTAATTCGTTTTTAGAGAACTTCTCTAGTCTCAGGGTCCCACCAGAGGAGTTCTATGACCTGATCTTCTGAGGCTCCTGGGAGTCTCCTGGGTCTGTTGCTCTGAGTGCTGTGGCATCACAACCCATAACAATTTCAAACTCCTAGGTTCACACAATCCCCCTGCCTTAAACTTTTGAGTAGCTGGGACTCTGATCCACCACAACACCTGGCTAGTTTTTTTTATTCTTGGTAGAGAGCGGTCTCATCCTTGTTCATTCTGGTCTTGAACTTCTGAGCTCAAGTGATCCTCCAGCCTCAGCCTGCCAGATGCTAGAATTACAGGTGTGAGCCACCTTTCCCAGCAAAAATCTTGAACATAAGGATAAAGACCTTGAGGTTAGGAGTCTGAGACCAGCCTAAGCGAGAGCAAGACCTCGTCTCTACCAAAAAATAGAAATATTAGCCAGGCACAGTGGTGGGTGCCTGTAGTTCCAGCTACTTGGGAGGCCGAGGCAGGAGGATTGCTTGAACACAGGAGTTTGAAGTTGCAGTGAGCTGTGGTAATATCACTGCACTCTAACCCAGGGAACAGAGTGAGATCCTGACTTAGAAAAAAAAAAAAAGGAAAGGATAAAGACTTTATTGGAGTCTAGGACAAGTTACCCACCATATCCATGACAGCAAACAATTTAGGACTTTGCCACGGTCACTGTGGCAGCCCAAAACGCAGCTGGTGATTTGGGGTTGGTTGCATACCCTGAGGTCATCCAGCCTCAGGTTCTGTTATTCCTATTCAAAGAAAGGGGGAAATTTATGGGCCATGTGTAGCCCTTCCTTGTTCAAAGCCCAGAAGTAAGGGAACCGGGAGAGGTGAAGGTGACCATCCTTGCACACAATGGTTTGTGATTTGTGGCAACTACCTTCATGTGAGGTAAGATTTGTGTTGGTTTCTGGAGGGAATGTGGAATGTCTCCCTTTGATGTCACTTAGAATTTCAATTTGATGAATTTCTTCTAAGTATAGAGGAGTCAATCATCTCAGTTGCCCAGATGGAACAACAATTGGGAATGTTACTGTAACAAGTTCCTCTGGTATACGGAGTCAGGTACAGCAATGTGTGATCTGTGTGATCTTCAGATCACTTTCCACATGAGGCAGAGATGTCTGGCTGCTCCCAGGAAGAAAAAAGAAAATGTAATTCCCCTTTCACAGGGCCAGTCGAGCTCCTGGGAAGTGCTACCCACCAGGGACTTTTTTTTCAAGTTCCTTTGTATCTATATTTGATCATAATAACTATTTATAGCCAAAAAATTTAAGCAGAAATTGTATGTGTCACTTCAGTAAATGTTGAAAGGGGTCATAAATTTACTGCTCTCTTTCTCTGGTGGTTGGAAGTAGAGGACATCATTGCCAGAGAGGATGGAGGGAGCCACATGATGAGGAAGGTGGTGTTCTAGAATTGTCCTAGAGAGCAAATTCAAACTCTGCCCGGAAGACCCATATTGTTTGTTTGGGATGACTGAGAAATAAACCCCCTTTGTATTAACCACTGGAGTTTTAAGGTTTTCTTATTATAGAGGTTAGTGTCACCTAACTCTCAACATCATAATAGTTAAATAATTTGTGTGTTAACTGTTTGATTTTGTCTCACTTTGTAGACTGGGGGACAGAATCATGTTGAGGGCAGGGGCTGATCTGTTTCATTCACTCCTGAATCCTAAACACCAAGCACCTAACAGACAACTGATAAATCTGGGCTAATTGGCTTCTGAAGGGAAGCCACAAATTCATATTTATGAAAATTTATAGGAAAAGTGACTTTTCCAAGGTTACTGAGGCTGTGGGAGAGGGAATCAGAGGTGCACAGCCCTCTACACCTCTCTCAACATCTTGGAAACCAGATTTCCACTTCCCACTTACCAGAGCAGCCAAAACTCCAGAACACTGACAATGGTGATGAGGATGTGGAGCAACGGGAACTCTCGTTCATTGCTGGTGGGATTGCAGAACCGTTGCAAGACAGGGTGTCAGTTTCTTATAAAACTAAACACAGTTTTAGCGTATGGTCCAGCATACACTAAAACTGTGTTTAGCATATTAATTCTATGCATATTAATATGCCATGGAATTTACCCAAAGATTTGAAGCTTATGTCCACATAAAAACCTGTACACAGAAATTTATAGCAACTTTATTCATAACTGCCCCCACTTGGAAACAACAAGGGTGTCCACCAGTAAGTGAATGGATAAACTGTGATCCATGCAGACAGCAGAGTATTTATCAGTGCTAAAAAGAAATGAACGATCAAGTCATGAAAAGACACGGAGGAACCTTCCATGCATATTAAATGAAAGAAGCCAGCCTTTCAGCTTCCCACTGTGTGACCTTCTGGGAAAGTTGAATTATGAAGTAAAAAGATCAATGGCTGCCCAGAGTTTGGAGGAGGGAGGGCAGTGAGGTTGCCCTGCATGAGACTATAACGGTGGACACATGTCATTGCGTATTTGTCAAAACCCATCCAATGTCTGATACCAAGCACGAGCCCTAATGTAAATGGTGGACTCTTGAGTTACAGTGATGTGTCAATGCAGGTTCATTGACTGTAACAACTGTGTGTTTCCTGTGTGTGTGTCTGGGGGGGTGGGGGGTTGTTGATAATAGAGAGGCCATGCTTCTGTGGGAAATCTGTGCATCTTCTGCTCAATTTCACTGTGAGCCTAAAAGAGCCAGAAAAAATAAACTTTATTCCAAAAAAATGCCAGTTACCCATCAGAGCTTGGTGTTTGGCTCACGGACACTATGTTTTAGTGTCAGGTAGGTAAGCAGGGCTTCGTGAAGCAGTTGAGACATTTGTTATCTTGTGAAACACCTGTTGCTTGGCATGAGGTTTGTGGTGAGAAGAACTAAATTCAAGGAAAGAAGTTATTTCCTTTTTTGTGAGTCGATTGCTAAGGAAACCACAACAGGCTTTGGGCTGAGTTTCTGGCTATCACTCTCTGCAAACTGCTTGTGGTGTTGGGCATCATGGATTCCACTGTTTGCTGTCAGCCTTGGAGAAAGAAAGTGCGGTTGGTCCTCACCTGGTCTTTCTCAGAGAACTATGGCTTGTATGCAGAGTAAATCTTTCCTAAGATTCAAGGCTCAGGTGAGAGGGAGGGTCTAGGAACCAGGTGATTCCAAATGGAGCCTAGACAAGGATGAAAGAACCACATTTACATAGCACCTGTCTTCCCTGCCACAAGCTTGGATGTATAGCCTGGAGGATTCTGAGTGAGGTGAGGGCTTCTTACCTGACTTTTTCTCCAAAACTATGTCTGTTCAAGACACCTGGGCACAGAAGGGTGAATCTGGCATTCAAATGCTCTTAGCCTATTCTCCTGTTTCAGTGCAAAAATCATGCACTGAGCTGGTTTAACAGCAATGATCAGGTGTTTGGAGATTCTCTGGGAATGGCACTGGGGCTAATGCCTAAGAAGACATGTGGACGTGTTTCCAGGGACTTTTCCCAAACCCACCACATTTACAAGCATAATAGGCTTGTGTGCGTCTGGTGCTGGGAGCTCCCATGGACTCTGAGCTTTCTACATAAAGGGCAGAGTCTCAGCCCTGGACAGTCAGGTTCTAATGGCCTGCAGGGATATTTTCAAGTTCTCCATCACATCCATGACAAAGACACGACTTGGTGACAATTATCACGTGAAAGTTGCCAAAATAAAATGGAGTCATTTGATTTAAAAAACAACTCAGGGAAGGTACCTCACACCTATAATCCTAGCACTCTGGGAGGCTGAGGCAGGTGGGTTGCTTGAACTCAGGAGTTGGAGACCAGCCTGAGCAAAAGTGAGACCTTGTCTCTACTAAAAATAGAAAAACTAATGGGCACCTGTAGTTCCAGCTACTCTAGAAGCTAACACAAGAAGTATTACTTAAGCCCAGGAGTTTGAGGTTGCTATGAGCTATAACACCATGGCACTCTACCCACGGTGACAGAGTGAGACTCTCTTTCAGCAAACAAACAAGTAGACATGGATAGAAGGGATATGGGAGGGCCATGAAGGTGACACAGTAAAGCGACTCCCAATGCTGGGAACCACTTGAGATCCAAGTGGGTCCTTGGCTCCATGAAAGAAAACATTCCAGAGCCAGCCAAGGGGAAGGCCCCTGTACACAATGCCTGATAACAGGAACTATCACAAAAGACAGCAAAAAGCACTAGCTGGCACAAAGGCCTTGCAACTCACACACAAAAGTACTTCTGCAAGGACACCTGCCTAGCAACTGCCTGTCCAGCCTCAGCCTGCTGCCACCCTGGTTATCAATCCTCGCAGGTAAAGATAATTATATCAAAACAATTACATAACCTTTCTCATTTTTAAAGAACTTGTGTCTGTCTTTATCTTCTTGAACATGTACGTATTTTATGTACTTCCATTGCAATGTCCATCCTCAAATAAATATTGTTTTCTTTTAGAGAGCTTCTCTCTGTCTGTTCCTTAGGTTGACAAGTATTGCCATCAGTCAAAAGCCCTACTGGGGTTGGTAGTTTCAGGCTGTAGGGGCAACAAAGCTCCCCAGTCCCAGGTTCTACCCTCATGTATACAGGAAAGGGGGTGTTCAGTTGGGGCCTTCTGTCCTCGAGTCCAAAACTAAGGGGCAGTGAACAGGGACAATAGGTCCCAACATTCATCACGGTTTCCCCCTTCACCCCAGACAGTGCATGAAAGCCCTTCCCACATCAGCCAAGCCTTGGGTTGGCTTCTGGAGGTTTTGTTTTCTTTCCAGTTGTCTTAGAAGTTCAAGTTGGCAAGATCTTTCTTCTTTCCAAGATAGAGGAGCCAGTCACCCTACAAACCTTAACTCGGGATACAAGCTGTGGGGAGTAGGCAAGAACAAATCCCTGCTTATACATATATTTCCATGACTATTTTTTCGGCAGAGCAAATGTATTATGAGGTAAAAATGACTAATTGTTTAGCAAAAAAACAAAAAAAAAAATTGGTGTTTATCCTTTCACAGTGTCAAGCAACCCCTTGGAAATGCTTGTACTCTTGTGCTTATTTTGTATTCAGTTCTTGCTAATAAAATTTGAGTGAAATTGATTATATGACACATCTTGGCTGGCAGATTTGCTTTCCATTGTAGCTGGAACTTGTTGCAAATTTAGTGGGTTTGGATAATGTGCATTTATTATTTTAGGGCTCTGAAAGCAGAAGTCCAAAATGAGTTTCCCCGGACTGAAATCAACATGATAGATGGGATGTGTTTCTTTTGGAGGCTTTAGGGGGAGAAATTCCTCTTACAGCTTCTAGAGTCTTAGAGAAATGCTAGAATGTTTGAAGGAGAAACAAAAATTGGGGGAGAAAAATATGAAAGACATTTAATAGGATTAATATTTTGAACTCATCAAAATAGCATGTACATAATAAATATATACACCTGCTATTTCTCAATGAAAATAAATTTGTTAAATGATAAAAATGAAATTATTCATATGTGTACATGTATTTTCTTTTGATTACTGAGTGTTGGGAAGTTGTCATATCTTTCTGAGGATATTTATGTGGCTTCAGGATGATGACTAAGAATTCATCAGATGCACAGACTGGAGCAAATCACAATTTTCAGATCAAGACGGTTTCAACATGGGTCTTTTAGATATATTTGTTAAGGTATTTGGTTGTTTATTATAGTGAACACTAATGGACTTTAAAAAATAGATTTATATTATTTCAGATCATACAAATACTGCTAGAACCAGTTCACAAAAGATACATTTTAAAATTATAACACTCTGTAGGAATTCATGTCTATTGATATCTCATGTTTGACCTTATATTTACATAAAATTTTAAACTCATTTAGTTTCAGAAAAGAGTTACAAATTTATGCATGGAATCAAAGAGTCAAAATATATCACACCATGAATTCGTGATTTTACATTCTTTTATCACTTCATCAACTCAGAGAAAAGCACAAAGCTACACTATTTAAAATAGGTGACATTTCCCAGGTTTGTAAATCATTTTTTTTTATTTTTTAGAACAAGGATTAATAACTAATTTTTTTTTGTCAGAAAAGTGGGTGGTTAGTTTTAACCTCTCCTTTTTTAGAACCAGAGGTTTCCTTGTAGAAAATGTTTGAATTATTACTTTTCCCCTTTCTTTGAATGCTCAAGTTCTCAATTCAGTCTGTTCCTTGGCTTATGAACTATTGCTTTAAAAAAAAAATTTTTTTTTGAGACAAGAGTCTCACTCAGGCACTCTGCAACCTCCACCTCCTGGGCTCAAGCAATCCTCTCACCTCAGCCTCCCAAGTAGCTGGGACTACAGGTACCTGCCGCAACGCCCAACTAGTTTTTCTATTTTTAGTAGAGAGGGGTCTAGCTCTTGCTCAGGCTGCAATCAGATTTCTGAGCTCAGGAGATCCACCCACCTAGGCCTCCCAGAGTTCTGGATTACAGGTGTGAGCCACTGTGCCCAGCCATGAATTATTCTTATTATACCAAAGTTAAATTACTTTTTTGAAGTTAGGTATATAAGTAAAAAAATCATTGGTTTTAAAATAGTTTAAAACTGGCCAGGCGAGGTGGCTTATGCCTGTAATCCTAGCACGCTGGGAGGCCAAGGCCCATGGATTGCTTGAGCTCATGAGTTTGAAACTAGCCTGAGCAAAAGTGAGACTCTTATCGTTGTGGTTAAATATATTGTGATTGTTCACACAATAGATCACTGTAGGGCAATGAGAATGGAGGGTCTATAGCTTCAGGCATTATTATGGGTAGCTTATTCACAGCAGAAATGATTAAGGTCAGCAACAAGTGAATGGCCTATTTAGGGAGGTGAAAGAAAATAGCTGCCAGCCTAGACTTCTAGAACAACAGAAATCTCTCAGAATTGGAGGTGAAATAGAGACATTTTAGGCAATGAAAAACTGTATCCATCACCCATAAATGAGTACTAAAAGAATAAAACATGTAACCAAAAGAAAAACAATCCCTGTGGGGGAAAAAAAGAAATATAGGAAGAAATGAAAAACATTAGGGAAAAGGGTTGGCATCATAGCTCATAGCAACCTCAGATTCTTGGGCTCAAGTGATCCTTTTGCCTCAGCCTCCCAAGTAGCTGGGACTACAGGCGTCCACCACAATACCTGGCTAATTTTAGAGACAGGGTCTCCCTCTTGCTCAGAGTGGTCTCGAACTTCTGAGCTCAAGCAGTCCACCCACCTCCCAGAGTGTTAGGATTACAGGCATGAACCATCACACCTGGCCCAAAGATAGGAATTTTCAATGATAATTTTATCATTAATGAATTAATAAAACATTAACATGGGCTCACTATATATTTGATGAGATTCTAAAAATACTTGTGAAAATTATACTTTGCAATAAAGTTAAAAATGACAGGGTTCATGTATATGTACACAGAAATAGAAGTACATGAGATAATACTATATTTATAAAATTTCAAGGGAAATTTGAACACAAGTTTTTGGCCATTGGTTACTTCAGATGAGGGAGAAGGGTAAACAGGATGGGGTACACTATAGAAACAGACATGGCTTATCAATTCTCTAATTTTCTGGGAGGATGTTGATTTCATAGCTTTAAAAAAAATGAAGTCTTTTCCATTTTCTTTAAATTGGGTTTTGGAAATTTATAGTGGTATGCTGGTAAAGGTTTAACGATCAACTCTCTCAAAGACAGTACCTGATGTGTAGCATTTGCCAGTTCCTCTGGTGTAAATACTGACACCATAGCTTTGATGTGCGTTTTGTGTTTGGCAAAACCAAGTTGTGCTGACTCTGAAAAGGAGGATTAGGGCAGGAATATGATTCTTGCCAGATGCTAATTAGGGGGTGAGATTCATCTAATATTGCCTCGTGTTTTCTATGATCGAAATTTCAGGAATCTGTATTTCTTCCTTAGCTCCAACCTGGAGGAAAATCAGAGACTTATATAGGGTGAGAAGAAACTGTTTATTTCTCTGTGTATGCCTGCAGCTCAACACTAACTGAATTGTGATGCCCACCACATCCTGTGCATTTTTCAGTTTTTCTCAGCTCCTGCCTCCAGTGTAGCAGAGATATGTTCATGTTCCCCACATTCATCACTTGCTATGTCTTGGTAAACCCTGTCCTGAACATCTGGCCTCTTTCTGTGTAGGCTGGAGTGGGAGCCCATGGAAAGCTGAGTTCATGAACCACTGGAGCCCAGGACAAGCTGATCTCAGAGACAACGCAAAGTTACTGGAAGGCTGAGATTCATATGAAGATGGATTATTGGTCATGAGGTCTTCTTTCCAGTGTTTAAGGCTTTGTAGTACAGCCTAAGATGTGGTATGGTGATGCCCCTGGCTTTACTTTTATTACTAAGAACTGCCTTAGCTATATGGATTTTTTTCTGGTTCCATACAAAATGCAGAATCATTTTTTCCAAATCTTGAAAGTACGATGTTGGTATTTTAATAGGAATGGCATTGAATAGGTAGATTGCTTTGGGAAGTATAGACATTTTAATAATGTTGATTCTTCCAATCCATGAGCATGGTACGATCTTCCATTTGTTAATATCCTCTGCGATTTCCTTTCTGAGGATTTCATAATTTTCTTTATAGAGGTCCTTCACTTTCTTTGTTAGGTATATTCCTAGGTATTTCATTTTCTTTGAAACTATGGTGAAGGGAGTTGTGTCCTTAATTAGCTTCTCATCTTGACTGTTATCGGCGTATACAAAGGTTACTGACTTGTGGACATTGATTTTATAACCTGAAACATTACTGTATTTTTTGATGACTTCTAGGAGTCTTGTGGTTGAGTCTTTAGGATTCTCTAAGTGTAAGATCATGTCTTCAGCAAAGAGGGAGAGTTTGACCTCCTCTGCTCCCATTTGGATTCCCTTTATTTCCTTGTCTTGAACAGGCATACATTTTTAATTAAATGAGATGAATAAGGCTTAGAGATCTGCTGTACATCATACTAGCTCCAGTCAACAGTAATGTATTGTCAAGAGGACAGACCTCATGTCAAGTGCTTTATACACACACACACATACACACATATATATGTATATATGTACACATATATACACACATACATGCACACATACAGAGGGTGCCAAAAACTGTATATACATTTTAAGAAAGGAAAAAATATATTAAAATTGTAATAATATATACCAACAATGTTTGTTACCTTGTGCATCTTGTATCTCTTGTAATTGCAGAAACTAAACGTAACTTGAGTTTTAACATTTTAATACATTTTTTCCTTCCTTAAATTGTGTACACATTTTTTTGGCACCGTGTGTGTGTGTGTGTATGTATGTGTTTTTTAGCAACATGAATTTTCTTTCCATCTTTTCCCAGTATCCCAGTAGCATATGCAAAATCCTAAAGTAACTGAATGTCCTTAGGACTTAGCCCTAGGGTTTGGGCCAGATGGACACCTGGATGGATGCTGGAATAAAAGGAAGAAGCAGGAAGGGCAACATTTTTGTCTGCTGTGGAGCTGAAGAGGACAGCACCACCCTCTCTCATGGGTCCTATTGTGTACTGCTTCTGAGGACCACAGAGCTGCTCTCCCCAGCAGTAATACCAGCAGACATTGATGGTGGTCTGCATAGCAGCCATTGTTCACTTCTTTCTTACTAATAGAAACCTAGTTCTGTTTGAGTAGCTGTGTTCTGGGCATCTCGGGGAGCAGGTGGGGAAGAAATGAAGTTTGGGTTAAAGCAATTTTAGCAATCCCATTTATAATGATTGATTCAGAGCTAAGTACATGGCCAAGTATTGCCAATGACACTTAAAGCAGAACACACCCAGATTCTGAGAGGCAGAATTCTCTTTTAGTAACAGAGCATTTTATAAGGAGGCCTTTCCCTTCCTTTACTCCTGAGCCTCACTGGCAAGTCTATCATGCTGATGTGATACCTGGAGCTTCAGGAGCCATCTTATAGCCATGAAGCAATAGGACAGAGCATAGCAGCCAAAACACTGAGCAAATTACAGTGGCAGAACATAAGAACCAAGCTCCTTAGAAAGTCCCTGAGTTGCTAGACCAACAAACAAAAATGTTACTTGGAGTGTTGCACAAGTGCTGAGTAATGATTCTCTTAATAGATCAGATACATGCAAAATTTTTGCAAATTAAATATCAATTGAACGTCAAGTGGAAAAACAACAGCTGCATAAATAAAATAAAAAGAGATGCAACATGAAATATCATTAAAAGAGGAGTTTGCATCAGAATAGTCCAAATATTTTTTTAAAAAATCACAGCATGGCCACTGAATTGCTGATTAGTCCTCCTAAGTACATAATCACCATCATGATCTCTGGTTTGGACCTTGTGGGCAGACTGGGGCACTCAAGTAAAAATCCTGGTCCTCAGAGAGCTCTGCGTGCTTCAGCCCTGAATCTTTCTGTCACTACCCAGAATATATAATGCTATCTCAAAGAGTCCAGTTTTTAAGTATCCCTGGCCTGGCTCAGGGAAAGGGGAATGTACACAGAATTTGAGTCTAGAATGCCCAAAGGTCTTCATGTCTTGCTGTTTCCAGGGGATTCCACTGCAAAGTCCTGCCTAGGTCATCTGCATTAGTTCATGTCTCTGCACCCCACCCTTGCTTCCTGGGAGAATGCTTAGGGTTCAGCCAGAGAAGCAACCCTAGGGTTGGATGATAGCAGGGATGCACCCACTCATGTCAAGATCTTCTGGCGTTTGGGTTAAGACTGAAACTGGACCCACACCTTTCCCCACTCACAAAAATTGACTCAAGATGGATAAAGGACTTAAATTTAAGGCATGAAACAATAAAAATCCTCAAAGCACTCAAGCTAGACCTCCCATTTGATCCTGCATCCCATTACTGGGCATCTACCCAGAAGGAAAAAAATCCTTTTATCATAAGGACAACAGTCAACAGTACTAGACTGTTTATTGCAGCTAAATTTACAATCACCAAAATGTGGAAACAGCCTAAATGCCCACCAACCCAGGAATGGATTAACAAGTATTCCATGGCATATGTACACCATGGAATACTATTCAGCTATTAAAAAAAATGGAGACTTTACATCTTTCGTATTAACCTGGATGAAAGTGGAAGACATTATTCTTAGTAAAGCATCACAAGAATGGAGAAGCATGAATCCTATGTACTTAATTTTGATATGAGGACAATTAATGACAATTAAGGTCATGGGGGGGTAGGGGGAAGGGAAGAGCAGAGAGAGAAAGAAGGAGGGAGGGGTGGGGAAAAGAAGAGCAGAGAGAGGGAAGGAGTGGGGTGGGGCCTTGGTGTGTGCCACACCTTCTAGGGGCAAGACAGGATTGCAAGAGGGACTTTACCTAACGAATGCAATCAGTGTAACCTGGCTGATTGTACCCTCAATTAATTCCCAACAATAATAAATAAATAAATAAATAAATAAATAAATAAATAAATAAATAATGTATGCCTGTTTACCTATAACTTCCCAGATTCTGGTAACCACCATTGTAGACTTTTATGTTATGAGTCTGATGACTTTAGATACCTCATGTAGTACCTCATGCAGTACTTGTTTATCTGTGTCTGGGATTACCAGATTTAGCATAATGTCCTCAATGTTCATCCTTGTTGTCACACATGATAGAATTTCCTTCTTTGTTTAAGGCTAAATAATATTCCATTTTCTGTGTATGCGGGTGTATCTCACAATTTCTTTGTCCATTCATCTGTTAATGGACACTTCGTTTGATTCCATACCTTGACTACTGTGAATAGTGCTGCAATAAACATGGGAGTGCAGAGATCTTTTTGATATACTGAGTTCCCCTCCTTTTATATAGACTTAGCAGTGGGATTGCAGGGGCGCGGGGGTAGTTCTGTTTTCAGTTTTGTGCTGAATGCCTCCCTAGCTCCATTCTCTGTAATGACTTCACTAAGTTACATTCTTGCCAACAGTATACAAGGGTTCACCTCTCTCCACATCCTCACCAGCATTCGTTTTTGCCTGTCTCTTTGTTCAAAGCCATTTTAACTGGGGTGAGATGATATCTCATTGTGGTTTTCATTTGCGTGACTCTGATGACTAATAATGTTGAGAATTTTTTTCATGTATCCGTTGATCATTTGTATGTTTTCTTTTGGGAAATTATTATTTGATTTCCCCCCCCATTGAGCTCCTTATATATTCTACTTATTAACCCCTTGTCACATGGGTGGTTGCAAAGATTTTCTTCCATTCTGTGAGTTGTCTCTTTACTTTGTCAATTGTTTCCTTTGCTGTGCGGAAGCTTTTTAGCTTGATGTGATTCCATTTGTCCAACTTTGCTTTGGAGGTGTTACTAAAGAAGTCTTTGCCAGGTATTTCTTTGACATACCAATTATGTTTTCTTTAGATATACACTCAGAAGTGGGATTGTTGGGTCATATGGTAGTTGTATTTTTAAGTTTGTTAAACTTAAAACTCCATATTGCTTTCCACATGGGCTGTGCCAATTTACATTCCCAGTAACAGTGTACAAGAGATCCAATTTCTTCATGTCTTCACCAACACTTGTCTTTTGAAAAATAATACCTAAGGTAGAATCTTTTTAAAGTGTTAACTATCTTGTTGGGATTTTAGTAAAGATCATAATATTAAAAACTTGCAGAAGGATTTTTTTGGCTCCCATTTTAAATACAAGGAAATGTGGGCTTCAAGTGCTATAATAATTACCCAAGAACTGAGGGTCATGAATTTGTGAAGTTGGGATGACGCTCAAGTCAGCCATTGCACATAGCCTTTATTCTGCCTTGGCCCATAGGATTAGAACAAAGTTAACACATCAGGCAATGAGTCCCCCCAGCATATGGATAAGTAACATCTTTCTGAAGCCAAGGCCCTTCCTCTTATCTCATTAGTGGGAAGAACCAGAGGAAAAGCTCTTCCCCTTTGTGTGAGGCAGTTGATGTAGAAACCTCATGACTGAGAGGCTCCCGGCCAACACATCTGCCCCTTGTGTCTGTCACAGAGTTCTCCTTCCATCCCCGGCTCCAGCCAGGTCAGACGTTGGGGGGGCCTGCGCCATGACTTTCCACCCGACTACCCTGCTGGGCCTAGGTGAGTTCTGAAGGAGGGGAGAGGGCTTGAGGGACAGAGGAGGCAGGAGGCACGGAGAAGTTCCCAGCTCAGGCTTGAGCCCAGCTCAGAAGATTCCGGGGCCCTAGAGAAGGAAAGCGCCCCCACACCCAGGCTGCCCCTTGGGTCTCCCCTGGGCCGAAATGTCACCACAGAAGACTTAGTCCTGAAACAGGCTCTTGGGAATGAGAATGAGTTCAGCTTTAAGAAGGGCTGAAGGAGCGGAGGACCTATTTTGAACAGGAGTCTCGGGCATTAATCTTGAAACTATTTTGGAGCAGGAGGGATTATACTCAGATATTAATGTTGAGGAGAGATGATTTGCTAATTATGGGATGCTGAATGCCTCCCTAGCTCCATCAAGCCCCCTCTTGGTGGTATCCCTGTAGGGGAGGCAGGAGGTGGGTATCATTTTCACTGGGGCTTCTCTTCCAGTGCTCTGCCTGGGCCAGGCGATCCACACACAGGAGGGTGAGTCACTTCGTCCTGATCCCCCTGTACCCCCAGGGAGGCTCTAGATGGGAGCCATGTTGATCCTGGGAGGGCCTGGAAGGATTCCCTTATATGTACCCCAAATGGCAAACAACCCAAATGTGTAGCCCTTACCCAGTTCTCTCTCCTATTCTCTACCTGTCTTCTTTTGTTTTTCGTACTTTTTAAAATATTACTTTCTTACAGTGTTTAATAACCCATGTTTGAGTTCTTCATTGCCGTGCACATATATACCACTAATATTATAGTTACGCGTATGTTTTGTGTTCTACATATATTAGTCCCATTGACACGAATATGTTTAAAACTGCATAGGAAACCTAGAGTTTTATCCAAACATTATTTTGGACAGACTTGTTATTTAAATGTTACTTTAAATGGACAGATAATTGTGTCTGTGTATGGGGTGCAATGTCATGTTTTCATATATTTTTACATTGTGAGATAATTAAATAAGGCTAATGCTTACTTTTTATTTTTTCTTGTGGTGAGAATATTTAAAATCTACTTTATTTATTTATTTTTAAATCTACTTTTTTAGCAACTTGGAGATGTACAATGAATTATTATTAACAATGGTCATTCTGCTGTGTGATAGATCTCAAAAACTCATTCCTCCTATTTAACTGCAACTCTGTATCCTTTGACCAATATCTTTTCATGGCCCCACACGCCCAGCTTCTGATAATAAGCCTTCTACTCTTTCCTTCTGTGGGTTCAACTTTTTAGATTCTACAGAAAAGTGAGATTATGTGGTATTTATCTTTCTGTGCCTGGCTTATCTCAGCACAATGTTCATTTAATCTATGTTGTTGCAAACAGTGGACTTTTCTTTCTTTTTAAGGCTGAATAGTATCCCATTGTGTATATGTACCAAATTTTCTTTATCCATTCAATCGTATCTTGGCTCTTGTGAACGAGGCCACAATGAACATGGAAGAGCAGATACCTCTTTGATACACTGCCATCTCTTAAACACACTGATTTCCACAAAGACAAGTCAAATCCACTGGGACCAAAGCTGAGGCCATGTGTCTCTACAGAAATCCAGACCTCACTCAGCAGCTCCTTGGCAGGGACTGACATCACACAGGCAGAATCTGAGAATTTACCCTCATCCCATTTTCTTCATTCCCTGTGTGCAATTTAACACCCAGTCCTGTTGATTTCCTTCTAAATTTTTCTTGCCTTTCCCTCTTTATATATTTCTCCAGATACCCCTCCAAGTGAGGGTCTGCCCCAGCCTGTTGCCCACTCCTTTCTTGGTACCAGGGAGATTGTCATTTGCATCACAAAAGCACAGATATGATAATAAGCCTTCTACTCTCTTTGCAACAATTTGTAAAATTTCTTTGAACATTTTAATTTAATATTTTAAGTCAAAGTATTATTGTTTTTCAAAGCCCTTCCTCTATTTATCTTCAGATAGAATCGAACCCATATGTTTCCCTTTGATTTGAACATGAGCATGCTCCAGCCACATCCTGCCCGCATGCCACCTGGCTCACTGGTCTCTAGATACCTCAACTTTCTTTCATTTTCTCAAACACAACTTATTCTGCTCAATTCTGGGCCTACTCACACACTGATTTTTAAAAATGACCTAATTCATTTTTCAAATGGAAATAAAAATTGTGTATATTTAATTTTATTTATTATTATTTTTTTTGAGGCAGAGTGTCACTGTGTTGCCTTAGGTAGAGTCCATATCATTATAGCTCACAGCTACCTCAAGTTCTTGGGCTCGAGCCATCCTCTTGCATCAGCCTCCCAAGTAGCTAGGGCCATAGGCACCCATCACAATGTCTAGCTAGTTCTTCTATTTTTAACAGAGATGGCGTTGTGCTTTTCCTCATATTGGTCTTGAACTGAGCTCAGGAAATCCACCTGCCTTGGCCTCCCAGAGTGCTAGGATTACAGGCATGAGCCACTGTGCCCAGCCCAAGAGAGCAGATTTTAAATGTTTTCACCACAAGCAAATAAATCCATGAGGTAACTCGTATGTTAATTAGCTTGATTGAGCTATACAAAAATGTATACCCATATTGAAACATCATACTGTATACCATAAATATATATAATTTTTGTTTGTCAATTAAAAAGAAAACAATGAGTAGATGAATTGAACCCCTGCCAGCTCTCTGCCTTTATTAGGGATTTTGCTAACTTTGACATTACCCTCCTGTTTCAGGGCTACAAACCCACCCTTCCTCTTCTATCTCCAGCCCAGTTGAGACAAATTTGGTTTTCCAGAGACTTAATGACGGGAAAATGGAAATCAGGCTGAGGGAAAGCAGATAGTATAGCAGGAAACCCAGAGATGATTGCTCAACAGAAGATTTGCATTAGAACTGGGAACTGTCATCAGCTGGGCATCTGCTGTGAGCAGACCAGTGCTGGGTGCCTCCCCTACCCTCTCCAGACTCTCACAAGAGCTTTGCAAACCCCCCACTTCCTACTACTTACACAGTCACACTTGGGGACCAGCCAGCTGCCCTGCAGGCCCCAGCTTAAGTGATCTCCAGAATCCTTACCTCCCTGTCTCTCACAAACATGACCTGGTCATGTCACCCTCATTCTGTTCCCTTCCCTTGCCACCAGCAGACCCCCCTGGGCCCCAGGCTGCTTTGACACTTCCCAGGTGACGCTAAGCAGGGCCCATGATCTGATCATGTCTCCAGGTCCTTATGTGAACTCCAGTGCATGTGGCATGGGCAGGAGAGGCAGAAGTGTCCTGAATCATGGCTGCACAGCTCTGCAAATTTGCTAAAAACATTGGATTGTGAACCTAAGATGAATAGTGTGGTGTGATTATTTCCTCCAACTGGACCCCAAAACCCCGCTCTGCTTGCCTCTTAGGGAGCTTGCCCAGAATCTCAGCTGAGCCAAGCCCTGTAATCTCCCAGGGACAGCCCGTGACCATCATATGCCGAGGCCCTGTGTGGGCTGAGATATTTCGCCTGGAGAAGGACGGTACAGCCTCTGCATTTGACGATGTTAATGTTATGTCCCAACCTGGTGAATCTGAGACAGAGGCCAGATTCCCCATCAACTCAGCCAGTGAAGACGCTACTGGGAGTTATTGCTGCCTCTATCACAAGAAGCAATCCCGCTGGTCCAAGCGCAGTGAAATCCTGAAACTGGAGGTGACAGGTGAGGACACCACCAGCCCCCACTGCAGTCTCTGCTCTGCCCTCAGGTTTGTCTCCAGGTCCCTGGACCTGTCTCAGCTACTGCCCTCTGTTCATAGACTCCCTGCCCTCCTCTGACCTCCCGTCCTCCCCTTCCTGCCCTTCTGCACACACATCCCTTCTGTCCCCACATCTGCTTAGGTTCCTGGAGCACTGGTGTCATCTGGACACCATAGATGGCCTGGACACTCAGCCCCAGTATTAGTTGGGCACAGAGCTGGCACTGCTAGGCTGGGTGGGAAGTGGGTCCCAGGGATTGGGTGGGGACAGATGCTCTTCTAAAGAACCAGTGTCTTTTAACTCAAGATGATCCCCTTTGCTATTCCTTTCCACTGAGCCAAAACCTGTGGCGGCTCCAGGTCATGTGTCCCCTTCTGATACGGTGCACCTCCCACTGGGCAGTCACATGGTCCAGGATGGTCCCTGACCAAAACCGGATGGTATTTTGGGGAATCTTTTTTTTTTTTTTTGAGACAGAGTCTCAAGCTGTTGCCCTGGGTAGAGTGCCATGGTGTCATAGCAACCTCCAACTCTTGGGCTTAAGCAATTCTCTTGCCTCAGCCTCCCAAGTAGCTGGGACTAAGGCACCTGCCCGGCTATTTCTTTCTTTCTTTTTTTTGGTTGTAATTATCATCATTGTTGTTTGGTGGGCCCGGGCTGGATTAAAACCCACCAGCTACAGTGTATGTGGCTGGCGTCCTAGCTCTTGAGCTACAGGCGCCGAGCCTGGGGAATCTTTACCTTGAAATCAATTGTGCCCCTGTGTGTGTTCAGTGTGTCAGAGATGTCTTGGACTCAGGGTCCAGGGAGGAGGATCATACCCACCTCCATGTCCTCAAAGGAGCTGCTATATACTGGTTTCATGAGGTCAAACAGAGAATGGTATGGCTGGGGGAGCAGAAGGTGTGACCAGCCCCCAGCAGAGTGACTGGGTGGGGGTGTGCTCTCCCAAGAATTTTGTCCCACTGCCCTGTTTTCTCCGTAATCTCTGGACATTGTCTGGGATTGGAAAGGGCCAGACATAGTCTTTTTTTTTTTTTCAGAGACAGAGTCTCACTTTGTTGCCCTCAGTAGAGTACTGTGGTGTCACAGCTCACAGCAGCCTCCAGCTCTTGGGCATAGGCAATTCTCTTGCCTCAGCCTGCCGAGTAGCTGGGACTACAGGCACCTGCCACAACGCCTGGGTATTTTTTTGTTGCAGTCTGGCCAGGGCCAGATTTGAACCTGCCATCCTCAGTATATGGGGCTGGCACCCTACTCACTGAGCCACAGGTGCCACCGGTTTTTTTTTTTTTTTTTTTGGGACAGAGCCTCAAGCTGTCACCCAGGGTAGAGTGCCATGGCATCACAGCTCACAGCAAACTCCAACTCCAGGGCTCAAGCAATTCTCCTTCCTTTGCCTCCCAAGTAGCTGGGACCCCAGGTGCCTGCCACAAGGCCCGACTATTTTTTGGTTGCAGCCATCATTGTTATTTGGTGGGCTCAGGCTGCCAGCTCAGGCGTATGTGGCTGGTGCCTTAGCCACTTGAGCCACAAGCGCAGAGCCCAGACATATTCTTTTTGAAAAAAGTTTCAGAATATTAAGGGCATACAAATATTTTTGTATACGGATAGCCTCTGCAATTCTTGAGTCACAGTTATAAGTGTGCCCATCACCCAAACAGTGTTCATTGTACTCGTTAAGTAGGTTTTCGCCCCACGACTCCTCACTCCCCCGCTTGATTTCCAATGTTTACTTCCCTCTGTGCACATGTGTACCCATTGGTGAGTTCCAATTTAATAGTGAGTACATGTGTTTGTTTTTCCATTCTTTAGATCAGGCATCCTCAAACTGTGACCGGCGGGCCACATGAAGTGGTGTGATTGTGTTTGTTCCCGTTTTTTTTTTACTTCAAAATAAGATATGTGCAGAGTGCAAAGGAATTTGTTCATAGTTGTTTTTTTTTAAAAAACTATAGTCCGGCCCTCCAACGGTCTGAGGGACAGTGAATTGGCCCCCTGTTTAAAAAGTTTGAGGACATCTGCTTTAGATGTTTCACTTAGGATAATGGTCTCCAGTGCCTTCCAAATTATTGAAAAGACATTAATTCATCCTTTTCTGTGGCTCAGTGCTATACAATGGAATGCACGTTCCACATTTTGTTGATCCACTCATGAATTGATGGACACTTGAGCTGATTCCACATCTTTGCACTTGAGAATTGTGCTGCTATAAACATACAAATGTAGGTGACTTTTTGATAAAATGATTTCTTTTCCTTTGGATAGGTATCCAGTGGTGGGATTGCTGGGCAGAATGATAAGTCTACTTGTGGTTCTTTGAGGAATCCCCATACTGTTTTCCATAGAGGTTGTACTAATTTTCAGTTCCACTAGCAGTGTACAAATTAGTATTTTCAGGAAAGAGCCAACTGCAGTGCTGTTCTTTGGAGCCTGCAATCAGCTCTAGCCCCTGGGGAGAAACACTTGAATGTCCCACGGAGTAGGGGAGCCTGAAGCTCCCAGGGGTTTGCTTGTTTTCCAGCACAGCAGAGGTGCGTGGAGGAGCCAGGATGGTTGTGGCTAGGTCAGGCAAACCTGCCTTCAGTGTTGGCAGAGGTAGGTCCTAGATCTGTCTCAAGGAAAATAGGTTGGCTCATGAGGCACTGAGGAAGGACACTGGGAAGAGGGCTGCAGACAAACCAGAAAGTCGTCTTCTCTCACGCACAAGGGGCTGTCTGTAACTCACCAACCGGCCATCAGGAGTGGGTTTCACTCCTCTCCCCTGTGCCCTGAGCCTTTCTCTACTGTCTGGTTGCAAATGGGCACCCAAACTTGCTGAACTCACCAGCAATGGCACTTGGGTTGGGATTTCCCTGCTCCGGGTCCCACCCCTGTCTGAAAGTGTATCTTTCCTATGTGGGGATGAGAGCGCCACCTGTCAGCTCTGCCATGTGGGCTCCCTTGCTGCCTGGGTTTCTCAGATCTCCCCTCTGTGCCTCAAAGCCACCGGATGGGATCGTGGGGGTACCAGATCTAGCCTGCCTGTCTGACCCACCAGTAGGTGTCTTCAGGAAGTGCACTCCTTGGTGACTGCAGACTCTCAAGGGGAAATGTGTGGGCCCAATGCTCTGTGGGAGCCTCAGACTGCAGGACACACATGCAAAGAGGTGACAGCCAATTGGAGGGTCTCATCTCAATTGTCTGTTGCAGCTGCAGGGGGCCAGATGCAGCAGGGGAGAAAGAGTCTGAAAGGAGGAGATAGCACTCCAGCGCTGCAGTGCTTCTCCCTGGAAAGAAGCCCACATGGGATGCCTGTCCAAGCTCTAGGATCACACAAATTCTCAGGAGCTGTGAGAAATGCAAGGCCAGAGTTCCCTGGGGCAGTCAAAGGGAGGCTGTGAGCTGAGGAGCAGGGTGGCTCTGCCATCTCGGCTCTGGGCTGTGGCCATGGGAGTGACCCTGCAGGAGCTGGAAGCCCAATGCTTTATGTTCATGAAGGTGCCAGCTCAGCGGCTGCAGCAGACTTTAGGCTCTTGAGGGTGGAAAAGCTCCCAAGAGACTCAGCAGACCCCTGGCTCCCAGAGGTGTGAGGGAAGGAGAAATGAAAGCCAGTCATAGCCCTGTCACTAGGCTCCGAGCTTTTCTGGGGCTGAGTTCTGCCAATATACTTTTCATTCCTGTCCTGCTGCGTAGTTTCTCCCCATGAAATCTCTGGCAGGCTCTGGCCCATACCCCTAAGCAACACCTGAGCTGTGCCCACTCCCTTCTCCTTTATCTTAACCCTTCCTTCTCACCAGGACCATCTGGAAACCTGCATCTCTAGTCAGCCACATTTGCCTTCAAATTGTGGCACATGTGACACTGGGCAAGTGCAGACTGCGATGTTGTAGGATAGCAGGTAGTGTGGCGGGTCTTAGACAGTAGACAAGGCATTCAAGGAAGGATGCTCTGGGAAGGGTGAAGTTTTCTTTTCTTAAAAGTTATTGAAGATGCCACCTTCAGAGCAGGGGAGGGGAGGGAGCTGTTCCCCGACAAGAGGAAGATGAATGTTCATGGAAGTGGCAGGTGCCTGCTGGCCACAGGGCTTCGGGTGGCACAAGCACCTGGAACTTGATTTCCTCCCCACAGAAGGGCAGTTCTATCCCCACCAAAGGGCTGTGGTGAGGAACAAATGAAATCAGAGATAGGGAATTTGCACTCTGGTGGGGACCCAGAAAGAAGGTCGTGAGGTGGAAGTTCTTCTTTCTCTTCCTAGTGGTGGTCGGTGTCTGCAAACGTCCACAGAGGGCAGGGAGGAGCAATGGCCCACACAGCTTTCTGAGCAAAGATGGCGCCTTATATTGGCACTGTCCAGTAAGGATGTCATTTGCCATGTGGGGCCTCTGAACCCTTGAGACTGAGCTAGTGCAGCTTCATTTCATTTAGCTTTGATTAAATTCAGATGTCAGGGGTCACGTGTGGCTAGCACTTCAGACAGTGCAGATGTAGGAGATTCTACTGGACAATTCCTGTCTAGAAGCAGTGGGCCAGGTCCTGGGCCAGGAAGGGCAGTCCCCATGGTGGGCGCCAGAAGGACTGTATGCCTTCTCTGTACAGCTCTGGCCTCTAACCCATCTCTTCTGGATCCCTCTTTCTCTGGAGCCACACAGAAGCCTTGGAACAATAATAACGATGGCAGTAAGTGATGGGGACATAAGAGCAAGAGTTTGGCATGTGCCTCTTGGGGAAGGGGGAGAAGACTGGGCTTTGGGCTTGGTCTGACTCCAGCCCTAATGATGGCTAATGTGTCCCTGTACACAGGGGACATGGCTCTCAGACTCCTGCTGTGTAGGATGGGGCTAAGGATTCCTGTGTTGCAGACTGTTATGCATCTGAGAGATTTTATATATTAGCATGTGTACAGCAGGCACACAGCATATGCGTGGTATGTAGTAGGTGCTCAATAGCCATTTGAGCGATGGTGTTAAAAAGCCGTTTTCATCTTCCCTAGACAAACCTACTCCCAGTGGCCTAGAGAGAAAGGATCTCTACGTTCTCATCGGGGTCTCCGCAGTGTTCCTCTCTTGTCTCTTCCTCCTGGCCCTCCTCCTCCATCACCAGCATCAGAAAAAACAGGGTAAGTCTCAGGGGAGGGTGGAGTGACTTGTGGAGGCTGACTGTGCAGTACCTTCTTCCTTAATTTGGACCCCGCCTGTCCTCAGGGTCCCCCAGCATCAAGGACACAGAGCAGAAGCTACAGCAGAGGTGAGGCGCTTGGAAATGACCCTCAGCCCACACCCTGTGCTCCGTCCCCCAACATCCCCTAATGCTCATTTGCTTTTCCCCTCAGGTTCAACCAGGCTGTTGATATTCCTGAGAGGAAAGCAGGTAAGGGGAGAGGAGGGACAAGTCAGGGGAGGGGAGGCAGAGCTCAGTGCCAGTCAGGAGGCAGTAGGTGGAGGAGAATGTTTGGGAACTTTCTAGAAGGTTCTAGATTGGGTGCAGAATAACACACGTCTGAAGTTGTCAGGTTTCTGGCAGATTTGCCTTCTGACATCCACCTCAGACATCTGACTATGTGTCTTCTCCCCTCCAGATGTGGCCACTGCTGATGGACTTCCTGAGAAGGACGGAGAGGAGGGCATCCCGGTAAGTCTTTGTACTAGTTATTGATTGCTGGGTAACAAAATGCCCCTAATTTAGCAGCTTAACAAGATTGTTCCCTTTCTGGGGTCAGGAGTTCAGGAGTGGCTTAGGAGGGTAGTTCTGGCCCACAGTCTCTCCCGAGGTTGCTGTCAAGGGTTCAGTTAGGGCTGCATCTACCTGGATGCTTCTCTGGGCTGCAGGATCTGCTTACCAATGGCTCATTCTGTGGTGCTGGCAGGAGTCCTGGGGACTCTCCACAGCCACTGGTTTCCCCCCAAGGAGGGATCCAAGAGAGGGAAGGGCAGGAGCCATATCGCTGTTGCACAGCCTCACCTTGGAAGTCACGTGCTTTCACTTTCATCTTATTCTGTTGCTCAAATAGACAATCCTAATACCACCATCATGTGATTTCAGGAGGGGGATGCTGGGGCTCTGGGAGGTGGCTGCTATAATCCTTCCCCTCTCTCCAGATCATTCACTTTGGGTCTCTTTCCTCTAGACCCCTGTTGCAGGGGACCTCCAGGAGGTGACGTATGCCCAGCTAGATCACTGGGCCCTCACACGGAGGCCAGCCCAAGCTGCGCCCCAACAGGTCCTGGAGCCTGTGGCTGAGTTCAGCACATATGCAGCCGTTTCCAGAAACTAACCTCATGCCCACCTGACCCGTGCAACTAATGACACAAAAAGTCACTCTTGGAAAGCCAACGCAGCCATTTGGAGGGCTCCCCGTTACATTCATTCTGGTCTGGAAAGCTGGCCAGTCAGCTCTCCTAGAGATAAGAGCTGGAGCCTGGAGGTCTCGAATCAACATCCAGAAAATTTATTATCCAAGTGGTTTCTTCCAAAATTGACCAGATAACCTGGAGAGAATGCATTGTGGCTGTTTCCAGAGCCCCGGCTCCAGTCACTTGGTTATTTCCAGAGCCTCAGCTCCAGTCACCTGGTTGTTTCCAGAGACTCAGCTCCTGTCACCTAGCTGTTTCCCAAGGCCTAACTCCAGCCACTCAGCTGATTTCATGAACAGTGTTGTGGTCTCCTAGCTGGTCCTAGATGGCTTCTGCAAACCTCCAACTGCCCCCAGAGACTCCAGTGGAATTAGGTGTTCAACTGACCCTACTGACCTTCCTAGAATTTAATTGTTGACCTTAAGGCTGGACTATACGTTTGCAACTGAGAGCTCAGCCTGGTTTCTCTGGGTCCTGCTTTACATTGTGCATCAGTAAGTGGTTTTAAAGCCCTAACATCTGTCAGCCCTGTGCTGGGCCCTGGGGTGCACAGTCACTTGGACCACATCTCTGTCTTCACAGTTACTCAAAGCTGAGTAGAGGAAACAAGAGCTACAAAGGAGATGTCAGCTTTTTTTTACTTTTTTGTGTTTAATTGACCAAGATCGTATATATCCAGGCTGTACAATGTGATAATTTGCTATACACATTCATTTGCAATGATTGCCACGATCAAGTTCATTAACACATCCATCATCACCCACATGAGATCTTCTGAACTTGTTCATCTCAGGACTTGGAGCTGGTGTCAGTGTTTCCTGATGGAATGTGTATGTCAGGGATGCCTGAGGCAGGGGCTGAGAGGAGGCCTGGCTGGGGGCAGGCAGAGAGATGACCACTCCTTCCCATAGCTCCACATACATGCATATATGGGAGGACGCACTCACAGGCACACACATACATACATGCACACTAAGGCAAATGCACACGTGCATGCACACAGGCAAACACACATGCATACACACATATGGACAAACACATTCATACAGGCAAGCATACACGCAGGCATATACGCACAGGCAAACACACACATGCATACACACAGGCCAACACGCAGGTATACACATAGGCACACACACATGCATACACACACACACACACACACATGTCCCAGGGGAACCCTGAATCCATCCAGTGTTGAACGTGAAGCATCTGTGTCTTCCTGCTTCAATCAGACTTGACCGTCCCAGATTAAAACGGAAAATTACCCCGCGCACCACTAGGGGGCGAGAGCGTCTCATTTGTGTTAATTTGTGTTGGGAAAGTAAACCCGCCCTCCCCTCTCCCGCGCCCCCCGCCAAACTCTCAAGAGAACAGAAAAAACAAGTCTGGTGAGGAGACTCAAATGGGCACCTCTCCTGGAGAGACCCCACCTGGGCAGAACTGCACATGTAAAAAAAAATATATACAAATATGTTATTTGTCAATTAAACAAATATCACTCCCCAAACCAAATAAACAGAAACGAAACCTCGATGCCTATTACAAGGCATGTATTTTTTAAATATATATTTTATTTATTATATTATACAAACAAATATTTAAAAAACAGTCAACAGAAACTTGGCCATCTCTTTACTATGGGACGCTATTTTTCTATTTTGTTCTCTTCAAACATTAACACGTCCCGTTCTTGTACAAACCCTGTGAGGACCCCTGCTCTACAGCATGTCTCATTCTTTCCCATCATCTTTCCTGTAGGAAGGAGGGACTGAGACGACGTGAAGTAGCTTGTCCCAGGTGGGCCAGGTCTCGGGGTGGGGGCACGTTCTGTCCCTGGAAGGTCGAGCTTGCTGCGCTGGGAGGTGTCAGCTCAGACAGGGAGGGTGCTCAGCCCACTTAAATTCAACTTCGTATTTGTACCCGAGTTTCATTTTCCCCAGGGACCTGCTTCCTAACCACACACGCTCTATTTTTGCTTTCTTCCGTTACATCAAGACTGAATTTCTCTGTTTTTCACAGAGGGCACCTTCTGTCTCTCTGCATCTCTCTCTCTGTCCCTCTGGTTGTTTTTCAGCTACAATCTCAGTGTATTTTCCTGCACAATCTTGTTTGTTTGACACTGACACCGAGGTGGACAGGTGGGTAAATGGACTCCTTCGCAAAAGGGGAGAGCCTGGTCTTGGTAGAGAGAGGATTTGCGACCTTTCTACCATCCAGATCACAGGAAGGCTGACTGGATCCCCGTGTCTGCTCCAGCAGGAGGAAGTCCAGTAAGTCCAGGCAGCAGGACTGCAGTGGAAAGAGGGATAGATACAGTTTAGGGGAATTCCACAAAACAGCCCCATATTGTTCTTCCTTGGGGGATTGGTGGGAAGAGGAGGGGGCTTATGGACAGGGTAAAAAAGCAGAGGAAGGGACTCTTCTTCCCTTGTTGACCCTCCACCTGCCCGATGCAGTGCTGGACTTGGCGACCAGCGCGGGGACAGTCCTGAGTGGACGGTCCCTCCTGGTCCACGGCCCCCATGCGCCACCTGGAGGAGGAACCTCGCGTAGCAGCCCTGAGGGTGCTGAGGCCAGGCAGAGAGGGAGGGTCTGCGGTGCTTAGGATCCCTCCCACCCCACTTCCCTCCCTCCCTCCCTTTTTTTCTTTCTCTCTTTCTTTTTTGAAGCTTTTGGATGTGTTTGTATTTCATTCAATAAGTTTTCAGCTGCAGAATTTCTGTTTGGATATCTATCCTCCGTAAATTTCTCAGGTACATCCTGAATTGATTTCTGATTTCTTTGTATAGGTTTTCAGATTTCTCTTGCATCTCATGGGTTTCTTGAGAATCAGTATTTTAATTTCTTTATCTGGTATTACAAGAAATTCTTTTTGATGGAGACCAGCTGCTGGGCAATTGTTGTGGCCCTTTGGTAGTAGTACGTTTCCTTGATTTTTTAATATTTCCCATGTCCTTTTGTTGATACATGCACATCTGATCTATCAGTCACTTGTTTGAGTTTTTGATATTGCTTTCAAAGAGGAGAGCTCCACTCCACCAGGGATGTAATATGTTGCTGATAGATCTTACATGTCTGCAGTAGTGTGATCTTCGCATGATTTCTTAGGCAGAAGGCAGGGTCAGTGGTATCTGTAATTTCCTGGGGGCACATTTATTAGTTGATGCTGTGCTGAAGTTTTGCTGGAGAGTTGGATCTCAGCCACGCCAGTGTTTGGGCACCCTGGTGGTGGCAGCAGTGGGCTGAATGTGCCTGATTTTAGGCAGCAGTGTGTGCCATGAGGGAACCAATTCTTGGGCCTTCTGGTGGCTTGCTCAGAAGCTAGTAATTGGAGCTGAGATTCTGGTTTGTGGAAGGCTTCACAGGCCCTGAGGATCTGGTGTGATGTGGAAGGTTGCAGTAGCAGTGATGGAGCCACCCACTAACACACAAGTGGCTCCGTGTTGGTGTTGCTGGTAGCTGCAATGGATTGGAGAGGCCAGTGCCCAGTCCCATGGTTGCCTGGAACAGGGCAATGAATATTGTCTGAAGTGTGCATAAAAGAGCTTGTCCTTTCCTGTCCCTTCCTGGCCAGGTGGCAGCTCCTCAGCTGGGCAGGACCACAGTTGCTTCAGCCCTAGGGTGGAGGCACTTTTTGGCTTCACACTGCCCAAATGGCACTTGGGTCTGTAATCAGAGAGGGTAGGGCCCTTCTCAGGTAGCTATAACTGGCAGGAAACTGGGGAATGCAGTTCATTGGAGACCTGGTCCCATAGCAGCCAGTGGCAGTATGGTGGGCACCTCCTACCTCTTCACAACCAGGTGGGGGCTGCAGGCACATCAGTGCAGACTCAAGCTGGAGGGTGAGGCACAGCACCGGAGACTTGCTGCTTGCAGCGTGGGTGAAAAACTGTGGAAAATGCTGTCTGTGCATGTCTGGGTCTTAGCAGCAGCCCACAGTGCAGTGGTAGGGACTTTCCCAGGGGTTCAGAGAGGGCCTGGGCTCCACTACCCCTCCTTGGTTTATGTGAGTTATGTGGCATGCCTGCAGTTTTCTGGTATCTGGATTTTCTCAGAATGGTTTGGCTACCAGCTCTAGCTTGAGTTTCTGCTTGAGTTTCCTTTCTGGAGCAACATCAGGTGCAACACCAGGCAGCTCCCTATGTTAGGCCCCAGATCTTGGTGGGTTGAGGGTTTCTTCTGGCCAAGATCATATGAGCTTGTGTCACAGGATGTAGACCCAGGCGCTTCTCCCTTACTGTTTCCCTGTGTTCAGAAGCTTCCCCCAGCTCTTAACCAGTCCCTAGCCAGGAAAGTTTCCCTAAACCCTCTCCTTACCCAGATTTAGTGTTTTCCGTCACTTCCCTGGTGAATCTTAGCATAATCTCCTAGATGATCTGCTGGGAATGTAAGAATCTCTTTCCTGTTCTGGTTCCTCTCCATGGAATAGGCACATACCACTAGTGTCTGTTTTGCCATCTCGATCCGCTCTGTAGCCTCAATTTTTAGAGGAATCTGTGTGCTGTTTTCCATAATGGCTGTACCATTTTACCTTCCCACCAACAACACACAAGGGCTTCAGCTTCTCCACATATTTACTGATGTGCTGTTTTCCGTTCTTGTGATAGTGGCCATTCAAATGGATGTGAGGTGAGATCTCGTGGTTTAGATTTGGAAAATAAACTTTTGGAGGACTTGGGGGAACTTTCAGCATTTCTAGAGGACCAGAGACTCAGACTTGGAAGAGGGTCTCCAGGAGGGACAGTAATTAGATTATAACACAGAATTGCTCCTGGGAAGTGTCAATACTGTCCCCATCACTGGCTGAGATACCGACATGCTCTCTATGAATACGGGGTGGGCACCTCTGACAATAAAATTTGCATCCCTGGGGTTTGGCCCTGTGTATTTAAACTAGATTCTACCACTGCCGCATTTGAGAAATTTAGATATGCATAAACCATTCTGCATGGTGTTCAATTCTCCATGCCATTTATCTTCAAATTGATATCTCACATGGGTGGATTCTAATTGGCAGAGTCTAAATCACATGTCTGCACCTTTTCTGCAAGGAAGGAGAGAAAGTGGGATTCTACCTTCACATTGAAATGTGTGGACTCAGAAGATGTGGACTTCCCTAGACACATCAAGGTGTTAAAGATATTGGATAGATAGGCTGGGAGTCATGGCTCACACCTGTAATATCAGAATTCCAGAAGGCCAAGGCAGGTGGGTTGTGTGAGCTCAGGAGTTTGAGACCAGCCTGAACAAGAGTGAGGCTTTGTCTCTACTAAAAATAGAAAAGGTAGCTGGTTGTTGTGGTAGGCACTTGTAGTCTCAGCTACTTGGGAGGCTGAGACAAGAGGATCACTTGAGCCCAAGACTTTGAGGTTGCTATGAGCTGTGATACTATGGCAGTCTACCCAGGACCACAGAGTGAGATTCTGTCTCAAAAACAAAACAAAAAAAGAAAGGAAGGAAGGAAGGAAGAAAAGGAGGAAGGAAGGAAGGAAGGAAGGAAGGAGGGAGGGAAGGAGGGAGAGAAGGAAGGAAGGAAGGAAGGAAGGAAAGGAGGAAGGAAAAATAAAGAAAAAGAAATTCAGTAGACAAAAGTCCTGATAAGGAGGGCAGTGTCTGTGGCTCAGTGGGTAGGGCGCCAGGCCCATATACCGAGGGTAGCATGTTCGAACCCAGCCCCGGCCAAACTGCAATCAAAAAATAGCCAGGCGCTGCGGCGGGCACCTGTAGTCCCAGCTACTGGGAGGCTGAGACAAGAGAATCGCCTAAGCCCAGGAGTTGGAGGTTGCTGTGAGCTGTGTGATGCCACGGCACTCTACCGAGGGCAACAAAGTGAGACGCAGTCTTTACAGAAAAAAAAAAAAGTGCTGATAAGGAGTAATCAGTGCTCATCACAGTTCCTTGGGTAAAAGTGATCCTGACTTAGAGACTCTGCTTTTCCTAACTTTCCTCCCCTCTTAGACACCTTGCTTTCTCCATTCTCCATTTCTTATGCTTTTGGCAGCATTTCCAGTTCTTTCTAACTGCTCTTTGACTCTTCCCTTGAAGAATGTTCTACAGGACCCCTACTCACATGTCCCCACGAAACTTAATATCCATTCTGACCTCTCTCCGAATCTACAGAAGCTTTTGGGTATGTCACCCTGGGAATAGACTTACCACCCTGAGGTCATCTAGAGTTGACTTCTGAGAGTAATTTTTGTCTCTTCACTCTTCTTCTTTCCCCCACGAGCAATCATCACGTTTGCTCCTCCTGTACTTGGAATCTCTTTCCAACCCATTTCCTTCTCTCTTCTTCAATGTCCCAGCCCTGAATGAGGCCTGATCCCCTCTCCCCTGGACCACTGGCATCAGCACCACTCTAAGACCCATGTTTACTCTGTTGTTCAAATAGCTTTTTCTGATAAGCAAACTGGGCATCTTTTCTGATCAGAACTCTTCCAGAGCTTCCTAATACCCAATGGGTGAAAACAATTTGCCCTAGGATCTAGTTATTTATTCACCAGGTATTCAACATTTAATGGATTGTGTGTCTGGCTGATTGTTTGAGCTTCTTTCACTACATCACATTTTTTAATCTAAGCACAATGACTTGCTTTCTCCCCCCTGAATACTGGGAAGTCTCTTATACTTCTGCAGTGTTCAGCCCTCCCGTGGTAAAATGATACAATTCTTTGTTTAACATATAAGGCTCACCGGATCACTCCAGAAATAAAGGAAAATTTTCTTTCTCAATTTTTCCTCTCATTTGCAATGACCTGATGCTTCCTGAATACAACAAAATTCTCCCTCATCCCAGGATGTGGAAGCTGGATGTCTTCCAGCTTCTTCTCCATCTTTCACTAGGTCAATTATTTCCCCTGAAGATATCTTCTGAGGAGTTTCCATGTCCAAGAGTCTCGCCTTCACTTCTCAGGAAGAAACTGTTGCCTCTTTGGTTTTCTAGAAGCACCTAAGCACTTCATTGTGATTTTTGTGTGTGTGTCAGAGTCTGTCAAAGTGTTTCTGGAAAATCTCAAGGTGTTATAAAAAAAAACCCAACACCCCAAACTGAGATAGATCTAAGAGACCAAAGAATGACTCAGACAAGTCCAGGTTGAACAGTTAGATGAGTTTATTCAAGGCCATTTACATGGGACGCTCACCCCTGGGCAGCCCAGGAATTCTCTGGAAAGTAAGATCCACGGTGCCTTCCCACGGTGCTGCCTCAAACCCCTTCCAGTGAGTGATGCTCTTTCATTGTGTTGTTCCACATTCATGTTGAAATAAATTAAGCATGCACAGTGTCATCACCATGTGCCTTCTTACAACCCATTGTTGTGTTAATAATACTGTAACTCTCCACTAGGTGGGGATTTTGGTATTACAATTAGCTGAAGAGTATTCCAGGGCAGCTAAAACAGTTGCAGGGCAGTCAGGGCTGGTATAAGTTGGTTGCCTCAAGAAAGTGCTGAGACACATCTCTTGTGCCTTATAGTTATCTTTGGTATATGCCTGATCTGTTTTGTAACAACTTTGTTGAGCATGCCTAGATAGCATGGTGTTGCCTTTTGTGTGATGTGGAATTTTGTATTTTTTCCTCATAAGGCAGGGGCTGAGTCTAACTGATTCCTGTCACCAGTTTTCCTGCCCAGGACATAGCACACGGGGGTCCCCAGAGATGTTTACTGGATTAATATATATGAAAAAATAAACCTCTGCCTTGCTCCAGGCTGATAAGAAGTCTGTAAATATGGGATGGGGAATTTGGAACTTCAGAAAGCAAACCAGAGAAGGTATCAGTTGTCTAACCACCTTCACTGTGGTCCTAACACTGATTCATGACTGAGCAATGATTTTTAGTGTCCGTTTTGGTGCACGTTGATAACGATTAGACTAGTATGACTGTCTAATCACACATGACTGAGTGAGTGCTCACGACAGATTGAAATTCAATTTACACATCAGATGTGTTAACTGTGCAGTTCTCTAGCAAAACCCTATGGAGAAAATACTGACTTTATTCTTATTTTGGAGAGGTCAAAAGAGAGTCATGTGGGTAACTTTTCCTGGGTCACATAATGAACAGAAGCAGAGCTATGATGAAAAATCCTGGGTTCCCCTGGTCTGGTGCCTTCTCTCTTAGCTAACCTACTTGCTTTCTATGAGAGGGAGAATAATCTCAGCTCATCAGTCCTCCAAACACCCTTATGGAGCATTACTATTGCCTTCTTATAGAAAAGCAAAGTGAGCCTCAGATGTAGAGATAGTAAGAGGCAGTTCAGGTTTTGAAACCAGTTTGGTGTAACTCAAAGTCTAGTGTTTTTGGTTGATATCCAACAGATACTTTAAACCTGACCTGGGAAGAGATGATCCAAGGTATGTTGGAAAGAACTAACTCTAGACGATGCCCCAGACCATCCTGGTGATCATCCTGCTGAGTGAAAGACCAAAGTCCTCATTTTTGAATTCTGTTCCTACTCAGGATCCATACAACATGAAGCGAGTCTAAATTAACATTATCAAGAGGCATCCCCTTGCTTCATTCCAATATACCCTAATGGTCTGACTGCATGTTGTCTATTAGAATTATTAAGGTGACTCTTTTAGGAGTCCCAAAGATGGGGCTCAGCAAACTTACTAAGATGCCAGAAAACAGAGGAAGCGGTTGCCTCACTGGCTCTGACCATGGTGCTGAAACCAGGGGTGGCTGGCAACAGCTCAGTAAGTGCTTTGGACAGCAACCCCCAGAGCCACTTTCCTGCCCCTGGGTCATGATCGTGGAAATAAGAAGGGTGTCTAGATATAGGGCTAGGCATGCTGGGGGCATTCAGAGTAGAAACCAGAATTTAGCAGGAGACAGGGAAGCTGAAAATGTAGACAACTTCCAATGGGACATGAATAGTGTCATCAGGATAAGGCAATAGTTCTGCTACTCTGCATCAGGTTAGGAGGACAGGTAGCATAAACAGAAGCACTCTGAATTTGAGTGATACAGAATGTTGTACTCTTGGTGATACAGCATGTTGTATTTTCTCAATGCACTATGCGTATATGTGAACACCGAAATAAGATTGCACTGGTAACATACTCCACTGGGCGCAGTGGTTTATGCCTGTAATCTTAGCACTCGAGGAGGCTGAGGCAGGTGGATTGCTTGAGCTCAGCAGTTTGAGACCAGCCTGAGCAAGAGGGAGACCCTGTCTCTATTCAACATAGAAAACCTATCCAGGCATTGTTGAAGCTAAGCCAAGAGGATTACTAAAGACCATGAGCTGTGATGCCACAGCACTCTACTCAGGGTGACAAAGTGAGACTCTGCCTCAAAAAAAAAAAAAAAAGATTGCACTGGTAACATACTGACCCTCCTGCTTCCTGCTTTTTTATTTCAAAATATTAAGGGAGTACAAATGTTTTAGGTTACATGGGTCATTTTTGTGATGCTTGCATCCTGGCTATAGGTGTGCCCATCACCCAAATAGTATTCACAGTACCTGTTAGACTGGCTTATTACCCTCCTCCGACCAGTTGCTTTTAGCTGTGTTTTACTTCTCTCTGTCATGCTATCTGCTTTATGAATATTAAATAAATAACTTATTATTGTAATAAAGTTCTTATAACATAAAACTAACCATTCAACATTTAAAAGGGTACAAGTCAGTGGCATGTAGTGCAGTCACAATTTTGTGCAACCATCACCTTTATCTACTTCTAAGAAGACGTCTTCTTACCTGAAAAGGAAACCTCACATTTATTTTATTAATCAGGTCTCTCCCCCAAAAAGAATGAATAAGATTTGTGTGTGCACACGTGTATGTGTGTGGGGGGAGAGAGCGAGAGAGTGAGAGAGAGATTTATTTTATTTTAAGTAACTAGTTTATGCATCTATGAAGACTGGGAAATTCAAGATTTCGGAGGAAGCCAGCAACCTGGATAACCAGAAAAGAGCTGATGTTGCAGTTTGTATCTGAAGGCAGTCTGCCGCCAGATCACTGATGGTAATAGTGAGTTGTGTTACTCTCATTTCAATGCTTTAATTCCTGGAATTAATTACTTAAATTCCATGAATTCTAGCTATGGGAGAAAGATCATAGCTTCATAGAATTCTTCCATGAATTCTAGCTATGGGATGCTGTTGCCAATGCATGCAGCCTTCAGGAGAATCTTGCCCCACCTCTGCAAATTATAGCTATCTAAATCTTCCAAATTTGATTCCATCATTCTACCAAGCAGGGACGTGAAGGGTAAGGCCTGTGAATTCATGAGCATGGGCCCCTTGCTGCACTCCATTTTCTGTTAAGTGTGTTTCTTGGTGAGAAGTAATGCCATGTGGAATGCTATGATGGTGGGTGAAGCTTTCAGTAAGTCTCGGATGATCGTTTTCATTGAAATTCACCCACTTCAAGGATGAGGCTCTGGGTTTGATTTACAGTAATCTCAGGCCAATAGCTATACATGAGAAGAGTTTTTTTTTTTTTTTTTTCTGGCCGGGCATGGTGGCTCATGTCTGTAATCTCAGCCCTCTGGGAGGCCCAGCTCGGTGGATCGCTTGAGCTCAGGAGTTCAAGACTAGCCTGAGCAAGAGTGAGACCTTGTCTTTAAAAATAGCTGGGCATTGTGTCAGGCACCTGTATTCCAAGCTACTTGGGAGACTGAGGCAAGAGGATCACTTGAGCCCGGGAGTTTGAGGTTGCTGTGATTTATGACACCATGGCAGCAAAGTGAGACTCTATCTCAAAAAAAAAAAAGTTTTTTTCAAGGCAGACATAAAAACCTCAGGTCATTCATGAGACAGTTGAACTGAGAACTCAAAACCTTTCTTTGCTTTCCTCCACTTTTTTCAGTCTCAGCTAGTCCCCCTATACTCACTAGTTTAGAGAAAAAGTGCTTAAATGTAGGCTTGCCCCTCATAAGTGTCTGATTGAAAGAATACAGTGTAATATTTTGGATATCCCTCTTGCCACATCATGCTATAAACTACCCTTACTCTCTTTACTACTGGATCTAGAGTCATTCCTCTCTTTATAGCCAATAATATTAGAGAGCCAGTTCTGGAAACCTCAGAACCAATTCAGAGGTGTGATGTTAATTATAGTTACTATAAAAAGTAGAAATGCTGGAAAAATAATTTAGTATAAGAGGAGAGCTTCCTTTATACACCATAGGTTTGTCAATTATTGAATTCAGAACTGGCTGGGCGAGGTGGCTCATGCATGAAATCCTAGCACTCGGGAAAGCCAAAGCAGGTGGATTGCTTGAGCTTGAGGAAGAGTGAGACTCCATCTCTACTAAAAATAGAAAAGGTAGCTGGGCATTGTTAAGGGCACCTGTAGTCCCATCTACTCAGGAGGCTGAGGCAGGAGGATCACTTGAGCCCAGGAGTTTGAGGTTGCTCTGAGCTATGATGATGCCACAGCACTCTACCTAGGGTAATAGAGCAAGGCTCTGTTTTAAAAAAAAGAATTCAGGAGTGAGAGTGCTGTGGGGGTGGGGGGTGGAAGGCAAATTAAAACAGACAGACACTTACACCAACAATATAGAGAAAGGACCTTTAATTGCTGCGAGAACTCAGGTGCCTCAAGGTGTGAAATGCTGAGTTCCGGGAACAGTTTTTTTTTTTCATTTATACCCCCCTTTTTTTTTCCAGTTCAATATCAGCTACATAGTTATGGCTACAGATGTTAGAAACCAGGGCATTGCTATTAGTTACTCAGTCTTCTTTTCTTTTTTTTTTCAAGGTTATTTCAGCTGAGTGTAAAGTTTGTTCTTATCTTTAGAGGAGGAGATCTTCTGCTGCTGCCTGCTGCTTTCTCAGGGTCACTAAGAAGTGTAAGATTTGTTTCTCCTTTCTCAAGACTTCCTAAGTTTCACCTAAACAATAGAAATATTTTATCAGTTTTTGATATTTTATGACATATAATACACACACATATATTTATGATGTACAACTTCGTTATACATATATGTAGTAAAATAATCACTACATATGCCTGTATATTTATATATATCCATAACTTTATATATTAATAATTTTGTGTAGTGTGGAAATAGTAAGGATCTATTGTCTTGGCAAATTTCAGATAATCAATATAGCGTTGTCGGGTGGCGCCTGTGGCTCAGTCGGTAAGGCACAGGCCCCATATACCAAGGGTGGCGGGTTCAAACGCGGCCCTGGCCAAACTGCAACCAAAAAATAGCCGGGCGTTGTGGCGGGCGCCTATAGTCCCAGCTACTCAGGAGGCTGAGGCAAGAGAATCGCTTAAGCCCAGGAGTTGGAGGTTGCTGTGAGCTGTGTGAGGCCACAGCACTCTACCGAGGGCCATAAAGTGAGACTCTGTCTCTAAAAAAAAAAAAAAAAAAAAAAAAATAGCGTGTCACCAACAGTCACCAAGGCATACATTCGGTCTCTAGAATGCATTCATCTTGGAAAACTAAATATTTATATGCCTTGCCCAATATTTCTTCATTTCCCCCATGCCCAGCCCCTGGTAATCACCATTCTCCTCTCAGCTTCTGTGAGTCTGATTATTTTAGAATCCACACCTACGTGAGACCGTATTTGTCTACTTCACGGTTTGGCTCATTTCACTTAGCATAATGTCATTTGAGTCCAACTGTATTCCTGCAAATGATAGAATTCCTTCTTTCCAAAGGGTGAGTGACATTTCATTGTTTGTGTATACCACATTCACTCTATCCATTACCCATGATGGACATTTATGTTGTCTCTATATCTTGGCTATTGTGAATAAAGGTGCAATGAAATAAGAGTACAGATATTTTTTTAAGAAGTCAATTTCAGTGTTTGGATAACTATCCAGAAGTAGAAGTGATCTGTCATTTACTTCAAGTTTTAATGTTTTCAGGAACCTCCAAACTGTTTTCCATAATGTGCGCTGATCTGCATTTCAATCAACAGTGTTCCAGGGTTCCTTTTTCTCTACACTCTCTTCCTAGTACTTGACATCTTGTGCTTTTTGTGAAACTGTTGGCCGTTTGTATGTCTTCTGTGAAAAAATATCTATTTGGGTCTTTTTTTATGTTTTGAGACACAATCTCACTCTGTTATCCTGGGTGGAGTGCTGTGGCATCATCACGGCTCACAGCAACCTTTAACTCCCGGGCTCCAGTGATCCTCCTGCTTGAGCCTCCTGAGTAGCTGGGACTACATGTGTGGCTCATAACACCTGCTAATTTTTCTATTTTTGGTAGAAACAGAGTCTCAATCTTAGTCAGAACTCCTGAGTGCAAGGGATCTTCCCACCTCGCCCTCTCAGAGTGGTAGGATTACAGATGTGAGCTACCTCACCTGGACTATTTGAATACTTCACCCATTTAAACACTGGTTTATTTAATTTAATATATTATTATTATTAGCTACTGAGTTGTACAAGTTACTTACTGAATACTGACTCCTTATCAGATACATGGTTTGTAAGTATTTTCTCCCATTTCCCAGGTTACATAAAGAGTAGAAACACACCAAATGTTCATAAACATATGAACGGATAAACAAAAGATGGCTGAGACATACAATAGAATACTTGTGTTTATTCATCCAGTTCTCTGAGAAATTCACCTGCGATACACATGACATTTACACATGAACTTGGAGACAATTGAGATTTCTGCATTGTTGAGTTTTACACTTGTGAGAATGGTATGCCTCCACATTTAGTCCCCAGATTCTTTAATAAAATGACATTATATTCTCTATACAGTTCTTCAGTATTTTTTTCCTTGGTATAATTGGAGGTATTATTTTTAGTCTTGTTGCAAGATTGCATGGAATTTAAAAACTTTTATTTTAAAGGATTTGGGGGTACACATGGTTTTATTACATAGATAATTTGCACAGTAGAGAAGTCTAGGCTTTCCGTCCACCTGTCACTTGAGTCATGTACAGTGTACATGTACCAAGTAACTTTTCATCTCCCTCCAATCCTCCCATTTCTCTACTGAGTGAGCCCGTTGCAATAAATGTAGCCTGTCATACTTACGGATTTTTTTCGTCATCCTCCTATGCCCTTAATATCCTTTTCCTCTCACCCTTTATTTTCCTTATTTCTGTGTGCATAAATAAGGAAAATGTCAGGAGTTACTTCATTGCATCAAACATCCCTTCATGGGTCTCGCGCTTTGTACCACAGCTTTAGGGGCCTGTGTAACTTTGATCTTATTATAGGTCTGAAAGAAAAGAGTTGTTTGGTTGGCTCCTGAGAAAAATCCGATTTGTCTCTCAGGGCAGCTGTCTCAGGGGTGGGCGTTACTGTTTGCTGAAACAATCAGCATTCCTACTGCCAGATGGGAGTGGAGAGAACGTGTCCACTGACAGAGGAGATTCGTCAGAATTTAGGAACTCAATGTCCCCAGCTTTATCGAGGCCTCCCCACACGTCTCTAGTCCAGCTTTCTAGATTTCACGTCTTCCCAATCAGTCTTCTCATGGAACAGTTGACACCCTGTGAGATGGAAATTCAATTTGCATTGACACTCAGCCACTTAAAAGATGAGATTCTGGGTTTGATTTACAGCGATCTCTGGCCTGTGGCTTTCAAAGCGGAGTCCCTTTCAGGGCAGACAAAGAGCCCCACATATGTATGTGGCACTTGAACTTGGAATTTGAATTTCTGAGCTTGTCCTACTATTTCCATACTCCATCCAGTGACAAACCAGCCACACTCCACGTACTCATTAATTTGACAAAAATGTTATATTATAAGCCTGGTACCTGGGTCTTACCTCTTCTAAGTGTTTGATTTGGAATACCCAGTGGTGACACTCTGTGGTGTCCTCTTGCTACATCACACCGGTGCTGTCAGCGCTCTCTTTACTACTGGAGATGATCAATAGTGTGTGTAAATCAAGGTGGAGAGCCGATTCCAGAAACCTCAGAACCAATTCAGAAAACGTATTCTTGAGATTCTATGCCTTTAAAATAATTCCTAGGGGATGCAATATCCTAAACAACATATTAACAAGTTGAATTAAAAATTAATGTTTTATTAATGTTTTCATATACTTTGGTCAAAATTAAATCCAATTTATGTGAGAATTAGTCACTATTTTCTTTTCTTTTTTTTTCCTTTTCCTTTCCCTCACCCCCTCCCTCCTTCTCTGTCTGTCTGCTCTCCCCTTCTCCCACGCCCCACCATGTCATTGATTGTCATTAATTGTCCTCATATCAAAGTTGAATACATAGGATTCATGCTTCTCCATTCCTGGGATGCTTCACTAAGAATAACGTGTTCCACCTCCATCCAGGTTAATACAAATGCTGCAAAATCTCCATTTTTTTTAAAAGGCTGAATAGTATTCCATGGTGTACATATACCACAGGAAAAAAAAATAATTCTTCGGACTGAAGTATGTATTTGTAAGTTTCCCCAGAGAAGCAGAAGCAACAGGAGAGATCTATCTATCATCTATCATCTATCCTTCTATCTATATATCCATCCATCCATGAGTTGGTATATGTGACTGTAGTGGTTTGTTGAGTCCAAAATCTTCAGGCCAGGGAGGCAGGTGCAGAGTCATGGGAGAGATCTAGCTCCAGGCCAAAGGCAGGGTTCCTTCTAGTTCAGGAGAGATCATCAGCTCCTTTATTATCATGATGCACTTACTATCTTACCACGTATTCCACATTTCACTTGTTATTTGTTGTTTCCTAATGTTCATCTTTTTGATTATTATGTTGACTCAATACAGGTAATTTCCTTGGAAGTCTTTCTGTTTGCTTTTTGTTGTGTTTTTAGACATGATTGAGTTGGGTACATATCAGACACTTAACATGCACGTGTGGAAACAGTGAATGAGAGTTTCTCCAATTCTTCCACGTTTATTTCTAACACAGAGGAAATTTGTTCCTGCTTGGTTCTTTTCCTCTCTCTTTCAGGCTTCTTTTCTGCTAAGTTCTCAAAATGGAAAAATCATAATTTTTTTTTTTTGAGACAAAGTCTCACTAGTCTCACCCTTGATAGAGTGCCCTGGAGTCACAGCTCACAGCAACCTCAAACTCTCGGGTTTAAGTGATGCTCTTAACTCAGCCTCCCAAGTAGCTGGGACTGCAGGCCGCAATTCTTGCTATTTTTTGGTTGTAGTTGTCATTGTTGTTTAGCAGGCCTGGGCTGGGTTCGAACCTGCCAGCCCTAGTATCTGTGGCTGGTGCCCTAACCACTGAACCAAGCCAAAAAATAATAATTTTTGATAGGTAAACCTCCAAGTTTGGCATGAAAGATAGTAAGCCCAGTAGAGGGATTACAGGATTGAATGGCAGATCTATTTTTATATCTCTAAGTGTTCTCCATATCTCTTTCCAAAAGGAATGTATTAATTTGCATTCCCACCAGAAGACCAAAAATCACATCATAACAAAGATATTTGTATCAGAATATTTATTGCAGCCCTATTCATAATTGCTAAGTCATGGAAAAAGCCCAAGTGCCCATCGATCCACGAATGGATTAATAAATTGTGGTATATGTACACCATGGAATATTATGTAGCCTTAAAGAAAGGTAGAGACTTTACCTCTTTCATGTTTACATGGATGGAGCTGGAACATATTCTTCTTAGTATAAGTGTCTCAAGAATGGAACAAAAAGTATCCAATGTACTCACCCCCACTATGAAACTAATTTAGTGTTTTCACATGAAAGCTATAACCCAGTTACAACCTAAGAATAGGGAGAAGGGGGAAAGGGAGGGGAGGGGGGTGGAGGGAGGTGGAGGGAGGGGGATTAATGGGATTACACCTGCGGTGCATCTTACAAGAGTATATGTGAATCTTAATAAATGTGGAATATAAAGGTCTTAGCGAAATAACTAAGAAAATGCCAGGAAAGCTATGTTAACTAGGTGATGAAAATGTGTCAAACGGTCTATGAACCAAGTGTATGGTGCCCCATGATCATACTAATATACACAGCTATGATTTAATAAAAAAATAAAATAAAATAAAATACAAAGAAAGATAGTAAGCCATATTTTCAATTTGCTTCTCTCTTTTCCTAAACGTCAGGGTTCTAATCTAACAGGCCATTTATACCTGGTTCCTCCGGGTGCCTAAAATATGCTTTTTTCTGCTTCTTTCTCTTTTCTAATTCTATCTTTATCTCTTTGTCTGTATCTTGCTATTTCTTTTTCTCTCTGTTTCTGTCTCTACCTCTCTGTCTCTTGCCCTCATTATCTTTATCTCAATTCATCACAACTAATAGCTTCTGGTATTGTTCAGTAATTTGAACATTTCACAAGGGTTTTCTGAGATGATTTCAGCTCCCCATGAAAATGCTGTCATTGTACTTACACATAAAAATGATTGCTACTTCCCAGCAAGGAAATGATCTCATGGTGTCAGAAACCTTCATATAAAGTCTCCATTTTTGCACAGGTGCTCCGACCATGTCCATGTCAGCTACAGCCCCCCAAATAAATGCTATTTGGTGCATGAGCTTAATTTTTTTTTTAACTTTCTGCAACCATTTATTTACATATATGTTAAAAACAGTTCATGACACAAAGTATCTTAAAAAGCAAATGTGGGAATTGAATTTCCTTATGACTCCAGGGCTCTAGTTAAAGTATTTTTTTCTGTTGTTGTTATTTCTTTTTTATTCTATTGCTAGACTCTTGTGAGTTAGAAAAGTGACTTTAGCAACTCTATGAAAATCAGCAATTTCTTGAGAGTGTTGGTAAAAGAGGTAGTCAGTGATTCACAAGGAACTGGCTTCTGCTCAGCTTTCCTCGCTCCCTGAGGTAAGCAAGGAGGTGCTGTCATCTCCTCCATGCGACCTTTATCCCATATTTGTTCTCGGGGGTATGGCTAACCAGAACAGGCCCAGGCTCTGGGCTGCTGGGAGTATTAGTGTGATGGGAGCAGTTTGGAAGGCTGTTTTCCTTCTGATCTTGAGGAACGGATTCTTCCTTCACAAAAGATGACTCTGGGGTCTGGTTGCCAGGTGGAATGAACATACAAGGTTAACTCTAAAGTGCATGCACCGACACTTCTCCAGAGCTTTGGGGACTGAGCATTGGAACTAAGGGTCTTCTGGAACTTTCCTTTTCTTGTTGATTAGGGCACTCCTTGATAAGGGGGATCTCCAATGTCTGAAATGGAAAAAGACTGGAGACTCTCAAAAGTTAGATGTGGAAATTTGGAGGTGCCAGGTTTTCGACTTGAACGTCTTGCCTGGTCTGGGTGATGACGTTTCTGGTAGGCTAGGAACCAGCTTTCTGCTGTTGTATCAAACTCAGGCGCTAAGAAGTGATGGCGCTCTGTTCATGGAAGCCTCAGGGCTTGTTAGGCACCTGTGGAGTGTGAGCGATGGGAATCCATAGCGATGTTTGGGGCCCTCCAGTGGTTGTTCTTGGTCTAACAGCAGCTGGGCTTTCTGGGAACGTTCGGGGCATTTTTTTTTTTTTTTTTCTGGGAGGCATCAATAGGTGAATGAAGAGCAGTTGGCCTCCTAGCGGTGGCCCATGCCTGTAATCCCAGCGCTCTGGGAGGCCGAGGCGGGTGGATTACCCGAGTTAATGGGTTCGAGACCAGCCTGAGCAAGACCAAGACACCTGTCTCTAAAAATAGCTGGGCCTTGTAGCAGGTGCCTGTAGGCCCAGCTTCTAGGGAGGCTGAGGCAAGAGAATCACTTGAGCCCAAGAGTATGAGGTTGCTGTGAGCTATGACGCCACAACACTCTACCTACAGGTGACAAAGTGAGACTCTGCCTCAAAAAAAAAAAAAAAAAGGAGCAATTACCATATCTACATGTTGTTTGGCTTCAGGCTGGGGAATAGGCTCCAATGTTAACTAATGCCCACTGAGCAGTGCCCGGGCTGCTGCTCCTGTCAGCATGCAATGTGTTCACATAGTGAACTTTATTTTTAGACAGAGATTCATGTTCTTAGAGAAATAAATGTTTGTCATAAAAATATGAAAAGTAGCTGGGTGTTGTGGCGGGCGCCTGTAGTCCCAGCTACTCAGGAGGCTGAGGCAAGAGAATCGCTTCAGCTCAGGAGTTGGAGGTTGCTGTGAGCTGTGTGATGCCATGGCACTCTACTGAGGGCCATAAAGTGAGACTCTGTCTCTAAAAAAAAAAAAAAATATGAAAAGTATATATAATTTTCTTTCCCTATCAGGGTCAAAATTAAACCTAAAAGAAAAAAAAGTGAAGCAGGGATATATCTGAGAGCTTCCGAGACATAGAATTATCCCAAACGTCCTGTCTCAGGCCACCTGACTTCTCTTCTTTACCTTCTCTGTCTTAACCACCTGTGAAAATTTTCATTCCTCAGCCTGGGATGCTCAGAAGCATCTGGAGGAGTTGACTATATTTTCCAGCATAAAAATGCCTGTGTACATTGCTTTGGCAGGGAAACATGGCATGACATAGGTGAAATCACACATAGCTCTCCTTAAAGATGGTAAGAAATTAAAATATTCTATGATTGGGGTGGCACCTGTGGCTCAAAGGAGTAGGGCACCAGCCCCATATGCTGGAGGTGACAGGTTCAAACCCAGCCCCGGCCATAAACTGCAAAAAAAAAAAAATATATTCTATGATTGTAGAGGTAAAAATATTAAAATTGAAATTTGGGCATTGGAGGTTGGTCAGTGATGGGTTGAAATCAAGCCTTTATTAGGGGCTGTGTTAAACAAAAACATACAGTGTAAAAATTTTCCACAGCACCCCCCTATATTTAGAGTAAGGGCTGGTCATCTTCCTGTTTGGTGAGCAAGCTGTGAACAGTGCTAACTGTGAAACTTGGCTATGGCAACCACATCCTGTTCATTTTCGAAATTTGGTGGATCCCTATATCTTGTTCAACAGAAGTAGCACCATGTTCTTCAAAGTCCTCCCGCTCCTATGTCTAGGTAAGTCCTGAAAGGAAAGGAAGAAAAGGATGAGGATGGAAAATGCTGTCCTCAAGACCGGACCTCTCCACAACCCAGGGCTGAAGGTGGGAGCCCTGGGGGAGGCCAAGTTTATCTGTCCTCGGAGCCCAGGCTGAGCCACCAAGTCCAATATCCGCAACAAGGCCCAGTTATGGGGAGGGCAGGATTCATGTGTGGACAGGTCTTCTCTGATGTGCTTTTCCCTCCAGGATTCTGCTTGGGCCACGGGAGCTTCAAACGCATGGGTGAGTCCTACCCCAGGCCTAGCACACTGTGCTGGCCGAGCACCAAGAGATCTCCCAGACAGGACAGGTGGACATGGGGTTGGGCTGATGCAGAAGGGCTTTGCAGTAATTCTCCTGGGAGCACAGAAAAGGGTTCTCTGGAGACCATAGGCCTTCATTTTGCTCTAAAGACCCTCCATATGAACCCCTCTGGGCTCAGCCTATCTCCAGGAGGAGGCTGTGATGTTCAGAATCTGTGGAGGCACTGAAGTAATCCCTGTAAGGAGGGGAGAACTTGGAGAAAAGGACTTAGTGCTGTGTCTAGCTAAGTTCTAGAAGGAAAGGAAGGAAAGACTGCATGGAGCCCTCCAAGCCCCAGGAAGAGTACAGATTCTCTCATCCATCCCTGAGGCTGAGCTAAACAGTTTCCTGCTGCCAGGCCCTAAAGAGGGACTGGTCAGCAAGCAGAGACCTCATGGACCTAGGAGCACATTTTCTGGGTAGGAGAACCACTGAAATGAGTTTCACACTTTGCCTATGTTGCTTAAATCCAGTAATTTCCCCTTCCTTCCATGTATATACTATGACTGTAATCGAAATATTTGAGAGAGCCTTTGTTGAACATTTTATCAACACTCTAAATTGTGGTCCTGGGGAGACCTGCTGTGTCTATAGTGGGGTCTGCTGTACCTCTGGCCCACCACCAGGTATCCCCGGGCCCACCAGAGGACTCCAGTTTGGGGGAAAAGCTTGGAAGAATGTAAAGAAGGACAATGAGGGGAAGGGAGGCCCCATATTTTCCTCGCTAAGATTTGTCTTTTTGTCTCCCAGGTGGCCGAGACCCTTCTCGGCCCTCCCTGTCCGCCCAACCGAGCCATTTTGTCCCCCTGGGAGGACATGTGACCCTTCGCTGTCATTCCAATCCTCCGTTTGCCACATTCAAACTAATCCGAAGAGTTAGGAGTCACAGGTCTGAGTTCCAGGGAGCCCTTTCTGGCAAAAGCTTCACCATTAAGCCCGTGACCTCAGCACACGCAGGGACATACACATGTTCCGGATCTTACATCTGGAGCCCCACTGTGTGGTCTGTCCCTAGCAACACCCTGGAGATCATGGTCACAGGTAGGAGAAGCCCATCCCAGTCCATGTTCACCCTATGTCCATATGGCCCTTCTCAGAGTCTGCACCCAGTGAGTCATTGTAGGAATCCTCATCAAGTCCTAAATGCAGATAAAGAAGCCATTTAGACAAATTAGGAGGGTATGTCATGCAAGAAATTGGGCGCCCAGGTGAAGAAGGAACGAGACAGGGAAGAAGGATGAGAATCTAACTAGGGATTAGGAAGAGCAGGATGTTGGTACCAGGCACAGAAGGGAGGACCCAGGGAGGAGTGATGCTACCTGCCTTCCCTGACCCCAGCACCGGCGCTCCTACCTGGGAGATTGTCATTCTGTCTCAAGGGAGCCAGAGCCATGGGGAAGATGTAGCCATCTCAGGAGAGGCTTCTAGCAGCTTGGCTGGGGCATGAACTAGGACCTTTCCTCCCAACTTCCCTCCCCAATCTCCTTTGCTCTCATGGATATGCAGAAGGTCTCAAGGAAAGCTGGGGAACACATTCTGCAGGGTCATCACCAGCCCACCCCACAGAGCAGGGAGGGAACAGGGCACAAGGTAGGTCTCCCAGCCAAAGAGCCTGGAAAGGACAGGGGCTATTATCCAGGTGAGAGAGAGGGCAAAAAGCAGGTTGAGGTGAGGCAGGCTAAAAAGACATGATCCCAATGATGAGGAATTATGCCCAGAGAAAAAACAAGCTCACAGTCAGGAAGAGACACAGACAGGCTTTGGTGATGATGGGCAGGGGCTGGGTGGGGGAGAGAATTTCAGTCTGGCATGCTCGGGGAAAGGGCAGAGGAAGGGTGACACACTTAATCTCACAGCCTCTTTGCTTGCAGGTGTGTTCGTAAAGCCCTCCATCTCAGCACACCCAAGCTCCTTAGTGCATGCACCTGGGCGTGTGACCCTGCGCTGCCACTCAGAACTGGTCTTTGATAAGTTTATCCTACACAAGAAGGGGAGTGCAAGGCATCCCCACCTTGAGAAGGAAGTCCGTTCCAATCTCCCCCACGCCCAGGCTGATTTCCCCATGGACATTGTGACGCCTGCCCATGCAGGGACCTACACGTGCTATGGCTCTTTCAGTGACTCCCCCTATGTGTGGTCAGCTCCCAGTGACACGCTGGATCTTGTGATCACAGGTGAATGTGTGGCCAGACCAGGTCCTGGTCTTTGGATGCCCTGTAAGCTTCAGGGGGTGGGTGTGGTTGCTAATGGCAACGTTAGTACAGGGAGAAACAAAGAGGCATAAAGAGAAACCAGCACCCCCTGTAGACAGGGGTAGGGGTGGGGAACCAGGGAAAGACGACCAACGCAGAATGTTGTGTAATTACAGAAACAACAAATTAGTCAGTAATGGAGATGGTGAAAGAGATAGTGAGAAAGACACATGAACCCAGAAATGGGGCTGGCTTCCCACAGCTCAGGCACTGAGGGACATTTAGATTTGGTTTCCCACACTGAAACCTTGCACCCCATTCTTCTGCCAGGAGACACAGCAATGCACCAGCAACACCCCACCCCACCCCCAGCCTGGCTTCTGGGGGATCTGAGTAGAGAAGGGACCCCCAGGAGCTGCTCAGCAATACAACTTGACCTGTTCTCCCACCCCAAAAGGGAGCAGGGGGCACTTCCAACTTCCACAAGTAGTAGGCACATCTTGAGGTGCATGGATGGATAATTTGGCTCCTTCAGTGTCAGCCTGTGATGACCTTCCAGATTCTGTTTGCTGATGGCAACGTTAGTACAGGGAGAAATTATTGAACTTTGATTATTGAACTTTGCCACATGTAAAGTTGGGAAACAATGAGCCCCACATCCTTCTAGTTCCAGGTCAAGGAACCTTAGGCCAGCAGCAGGTTTTCTGAGGATATCCAAAGAAGATAGTTATTTTCATACTCCAGGAGGGCCTCATGCTAGATAAGGGTTTAAGGAGCAGAAAAAAGGCACAAAGATATGGTCAAGATATAGTCAGAAAGCTAATGAAAGCCAGAGGCATGGCAAAGACACACATGCATGATAGGTCAGACTAAAGGGTGGTTGAGAGATGCACCAGCAGGCCTGGAGTTTGCTCCCAAGGCGAGAATGGGGAGAGAGAGGTCTTTGTGAACTAGGGATCATGTGATATGGCTTGCATTGCAAAATCAAACTCTCTTTTTCTCCTAGGAAAGTATGAAAAGCCTTCTCTCTCCACCCAGGTGGGGCCCGTGGTGAGGATGGGAGAGAACGTGACCTTGTCCTGCAGCTCCAAGATCCAATTTGATGTGTACCATCTGTTCAGGGATAGGGAGGCCTGTGACCACATTGTTGGTGGAGGGCTGAGCCATGATGGAACATTCCAGGTCCCCTTTCCTCTGGGCCCTGTGACCCCTTCCCATAGAGGAACCTATAGATGCTATGGCTCATTGAATAACTCTTTCTACAAGTGGTCATCCCCAAGTGACCCCCTGCACCTTTCTGTCGCAGGTAAGGAGCCCATACATGCACACCTGGGGTCTGCTGCATCACAGAGCTGTGTCTGATGGGTACCCTCCTGGAGACATGGGGACCTTAGGGATTTTGGACAAAATGAAGCCATGGGAAATGCAGAGAGGAACAGAGAGGCTGAGTAGGACAGGGGCTGTAAGCATAGGGTGGTAGACAAACCCCTTTCTGCTCCTAAAAAGAGGCTACCTCAGGGTCCTGTGTATCTAGGTGAATGAAGACAAGGGTCAGGACAATCACAGGGGGAGGTGACACACATGTGCTTTGGGAGATAAGAGGTTGCATCAACCACTCAGCTTTATCCCAAAGGCCACCCCCAACTTCTGTCCCCTACAGAGATGCTCCTGTTGAGGAGTACAGATATTTATCATTCCAAGAGGAGACGATGTCTCTTAATCATGGGCACCTTTTGTCACCAGGCATCTCCTAGAATTCTCTACACCTTCACATCTCACAGGGAGGGAGTGTGGGACGGATCCCAGGACCCCACCCAGTGAATAAGTGGATGACAGTGTGGGGTGGACAGGGGACTGACTTTCCCCTGACCTTCTAGACAATGATCCTGCCTCACTGGTGCAAAGAAAGACCCTTCTCACCCCTTCTCTGTTCTTTTGTTAGAAACCCCTAAGAGTACTTGCCCATCTCCCACAGAATCACCCTCCAGATCTGGTGAGTAAATGAGGCCTTTAGCCTCGAGTTTGAATCTCTGGGGAGAGAGAAGGCTTGTGTCTGTATCATGGCTTTGCCATCTCCCAGCCCTAGGACCTCCGGCTGGTGAACTCCCATGTCTAGTCCACATATTCTCCATGGGTATTTGAGACTATGGTCAGCCTGGGAATCAGTGGTGGCATTTAGCCTCGTGCTCTGGAACTGAGGCTTCATCCAAAACAGAGGAAGAGGGTCAGGTCCCCCTTTGAGAGGTGATTCTATCATCCTTGTACCATGGTGTGTGAAAAAGGGAATGTTGGGAAGTTGGAAGGATTTAGGAAAACACTTTAAATATTTTTGGTCCACCTTTTAATGTTCTGTGATTTAAACACTCAACAGTTTAGAAGCAAAAGTGTCCCATGTTCATGGGACTCTCATCCCATTTGATGACATAGTCCTTAAAATGGAAAGGCTGAAGTCAGACTCTTGGGTATAAGAGATGGCTCTGCTAGTTCTAGTCACTAATGTCACAGGGAGGAAAAACAAATCATAATGAATAAACTAATGAATTGATTTAAAATTCATTAAGGTAGTCATGCCATAGAGAAAGCTTCAGTGGATAAGTTAAGGTGAGTGGTAGGTCAGACCCTACCAAGGAGGTGACGAGGAGTAGGTGTCGAGAAGATTGATGGAGGGATAATAGCAGCACATAAAACTGTGAGTGCCCCGAACCCAGTGTGGAGGTGGCTGGGTGTGTTCACAGCACCCATGTGGCTGACATGTTGTGAACAAGGTGGAGCTGCCACAAGTAGACAGGAGACAACTCATTTACCAGAAGGGTTCTAAGCAATCGTAAGGAGTCTGAATTGCCCATCCCACTTTCTCTTTTCCCCAAATCCCTCACCACCCCCATTTTAATCTATTACCAGGAGGGAATATTAATATTCTGTGTGGCAAGTTCAAGTCTCAGCAACCAGTGCTAGAAGCATCCTTACCTCTCAGAAAGTGTAGTTGTGCCTGATTGAGGAGGACCAGGCAGAAATAGTGACCAGCTGTGGAGGATACAGAGTTTTCTTTTGTTTTCATGAAGAAACAAACTGCCTTGTCTCCAGGAAGCAGGGTGGTTGGGGGTCACCACTGAAGCCTGGGTTCAGACCCCTGAATGTCTCTTCCTGCCTCACTGATTTGGAAAACTGCCTTCCCTGCTCTTCGAATTTTTTGCACATGCTGGAAACTGGAGAAAGCAGTTGTTCGGTTTTAGGAATGTTGGGATAACAGCTCAACAGGAAGTGCACAGTGAGTCCATGGAACAGGCAGCCGGTGAACGGGAGCTTTTGTTGTTTGCTTATTGACAGAAGCACATCTCCCTCAAGGACAGTCCAGCCCACTGGGTGTTCTCATTAGACTCTCAGGAGTCGTCATCTCCATTGTCATTTTCCTCTCTGCTATTCTGGGTTACTGGTGTTTCATCAAAAATTGTAAGTCTAAAGCAGGGGAGGGTGGTATCCCATGAGCAGAGTGGGGGCTGTTGGGGGCACAAAGCTGCATGTTCACTTCCTGTAGGTTGTTCTGTGCTTCTGTTGAGGTTCTTGTTGGAGGATGCCCTATCCCTTCCCTCAGCTGACCAGCCATCCCTTTCCCTCCCCTTCCTCCTCCCTAGCTCTGGGACCTGCACAAGGGGATGACCCAGAAGAGAGGCAGTAGAATAGGAGTGGTCACAGGACTTGGGGCAGCCAAGGTCAGCCTGGAGTCATTGCTGGGGCAGTTTCCTGAATTTAGTGCAGGAGGCAGGCTGAGAAAGCCCAAGTGCAGTCTGCCTCATTCTGGCTGTGTGTCCCCATGTTCCCCACAGACACCACCGTCACTGATATGGACCCCATGGGGGTCCACTTCCCAGACAGAGAGGTGAGTTCTTTCCCCCAAACCCTCACTGCAGTTTCACTCTCTCTACCTGACCAGTGACCCTGCCTTCACTTATTAAACATCACCCTCTTCTTCTCATCCTTCTCCTCTAGGACGTCACAGCAGAAGAAACACAGGAGGTTATATACACTCAGTTAAAATTCCAGACCATCTCACCTAGAAGACTCACTCCCAGTTCCCAGTGTCCCAGGTACCTCTCAGATGAGACCAGCACCTACATGGAACTCACCATCCACCACATGGTCCAGGCCGAGGGAGGCCAGACATGACTCCCACCCCAAGCACTCAGAAGGTTACCAAGTAAGGACTGGTTCCGTCCCCTGGGAGACTTCTTCCTCGGACACTCATCTTCCTTCTCAAACCATGTCAACATCTCCAAGGTGATGACACCAGAGTCTGAATACTTGCTGATGGTCTTAAAATCCCAGAGGTCTCCATGGACACCCAGCCATCTCAGGAGAGGACCTGTCCTCACCCACAGGTTCTGCACATCTCACTTCTGTCCATCTGGGGTTTCCTGAAACTCTACAGAAGGGACTCTGGAGAGCGTGATATAGTTTAGTCTTCAAATTACTCTATCAAAATTTGCAGAAAGTAGCCCCAAACTATTTGTGGCTATTTAAATTAAAACTGAGTCTCTGATTCTTTCTTTGGGTCCTGGCCCTGGAATGGGGCTTGTGACACATTTGACTCACTTCTGAGGCACAGCTCCCATCCCTGCTGTGGGTCACATCATGCTGCCCCATGATCCAGGAATGCCCAGCCAGCATTCCCTCTGGGGTTCAGTCTGGGGTGTGAGGGATTCAGACCACGACATGGTGCACCCAAGCACCACCTTGCCATGAGGACACACAGAGTGTTTTCTGTCTAAGGAGCAGCCAGCCGAACTCCACCGAGTTGCATGCAGAGAACTGTGATGTGACCCAGCTACTATCAGCTCCAAGGCTTGTCACGGTGAGCAGGAGCTCTTCACACACTAAGGAAGAAGCATTTGTCCACAGGGCAGCCATTGATTGGACCTCTCTGTCCCATGTGTCCTCTGATCACTGATGTGGGACTCTTTGATGACTTTCACTCAGTGCCCAGGGAATGTCTACTCCTCCCCAGACCCTGTGTTTCCCCGGAACCACAGCTGTCCGAGCTTTGGTGAGTTCTTGCAGCTCTTCTGCTTGACCCCTTCACAGGCACCTGGACAAGCACAGAATTAGTTCCTAGGGAACTGGGGAGCAGTGTGAAAGCCCCCCCTGCCTGGGAGTTGCCTAAGGATGCACGGCCCACTGCTGCTTAAAGAGACAATAGAAAGAAAATGGCCCAAATACGAAGTGCAACCGAGGTCTCCTACTCAGGCAGAACACTGCTTTTCTACACGGGTCATTACAAAAGTTTTGAGATACACAAAAATGAAGAAATGTAAAATCCTTCCTGTGCAAGATAGAAAAACAAAAGAAATGTAAAATCCTCTCGGACGGAAACAAATGAAGTCCTCCCAGCGACACGGATCAGCTGAGCAAGTTGAAACTTGCACAGGTGAATCAGAAAGGATGCTGTTGACTATATTTCTTGGAAATGAAATAATGGCCCATAACACAACCTGTCCCAAAACTTTTGTAGTGACCCACATACAATAACAGTCCAGGCTCCAAGGCAGAGTCAGAATCAGCCTCACCCCTGAGCTGCCCAGGACCGAGGCACAGTGAACAGAAGTCACTACAACTAGTACTTAGGGCAGTTATTAGGAGCGTTATGTCTATAAGATTAAAAAAAACCTTTAAAATGGTAAATGTAGAGTTGAGCACGCTGAGAAGAGTGTATGTAATTTTTTGTTTTTGTTTTTGATAATTTCTTTTTTTATCAAAAAAAGTGCTGTGGCATTACAGCTCACAGCAACCTCCAACTCTTGGGTTTGAGCAATTCTTTTGCCTCAGCCTCCCAAGTAGCTGGGACTACAGGCACCTACCACAAAGCCTGGCTATTTTTCTGTTGCAGTTGTCGTCGTTGTTTAGCTGGCCCAGGCTAACCCACCAGCCTTGCTGTATGTGGCTGGTGCCGTAACCACTGTGCTGCAGGTGCCAAACCGATAATGGTTTTTTCATATTTTTTTCTTCCTCAGTCTTTGCCTTAGCAAAATATTTGAACATCCAAACTGTTGTTTCTCAGCAGGAAAAACAGGTTCCTACCCAAAAAGACGTGGAAACTCAACCCAAGTGTGGGTAAACACATGAATAGATTAAATGAACTGGGGCCTGAGTGGGGACCTCAGCTTAGCCTAGCTCACAGCACGCCCTACAGCCCTGCTTATGGGATGGACCCCTCCACGGCCATGAGTGAAGCAAAATGGAGTGGACGCAACTCTGGGACTTCAGATTTTTAAATTATTAATGGCAGATTTGGGAATATTTTTTACTTTATTTTTTTAAGTTTCAGATTAATGTGAGGGTACATACAATTAGGTTGCATGGTTTGCATTTATAAGGTAAAGTCTGAATTGTAGTTGACCCCTTCCCCCAGGAGGAGTGCCATATACCTCTACATTGTGCCCAGTAGGTAGGAACTTACTGAACCCCTTTTCCTCCCTTCTTGAATTTAATTGGGTTTTTATCTTGTGTTGTCCTGTAATTGTTCATCTACTAATTTCAAATTAGTATTAAGTATATTGGATACTTGCTTTTCCGCTCTTGAGATAAAGAGTGACTAAAGAGATTGTTCTCTGAATCCATCCATGTAAATACAAAAGAGGCAAAGTCTCTATCTTTTTTATGGCTGAAAAGTATTCCATTAGGCATCCACCCAGAAGAAAAAAAAATTATTTTATCATAAGGACACTTGCATCAAATGTTTACACCAGCTCAATTCACAATCGAAAAGATGTGGAAACTCAACCCAAGTGTGGGTAAACACATGAATGGATTAATAAACTGGGAACATTTTGTAATGGTAGTGTATGCTCAAATATCTTCTCTAAGGTGTTTTATTTTTAGAAATTACAGTACCCCTTACATGGGCCACAGCTGTTCCTTTTCTGACGTGCTCACAGGAAATCTACAGTGAACTCTCCACAAACACTATTGTATCTACAACAAAGTGTGAAGCCACATAAAAGTGCACTTGCTATTTACTGGTTGTGTGTGGGATTGAGTTGGTATATGTGTGTTTTCTTTCTTTTCTTTTTTTTTTTTACATTTCAATTTTTTTCTTTAAAAGGAGTGAGTTGTGTACAGGGGGGTTACATGCTTTATAGACAAGAAAAAAACTGTGCTAGAACCAACTTATTCATCATCATTTTTCTCCTCCTCCTCCTCTTCTGCATCTTCCTCATCTTCCTCCTCTTCCTTCTTTTTTTCCTTCCCTTTTTCAGCCTTGCCAACTCCCTTTTTGCTGCATCAGGCTCTCCTTGAGCTTGGTATGCAGCAATACTCTTTTCATGGCTCAGCACCTGTAGCTCAAGTGGCTAAGGTGCCAGCCCCATACACCAGAGCTGGCAGGTTCAAATCCAGCCCGGGCCTGGACGGGCTGGACAACAATGACAATTACAACAAAAAAATAACTGGGTGTTGTGGCGGGCACCTGTAGTCCCAGCTACTTGGGAGGCTGAGGCAAGAGAATCACATAAGAGTTTGAGGTTTGAGGTTGCTGTGAGCTGTGACACCAGGGCACTCTACCCAGGGTGACAGTTTGAGGCTCTGTCTCGATAAAAAAAGAAAAAAATCCTTTTCGTATTTTTCTTTCAGCTTTGCAGGCTTTCTTTCATAAGGCTGCTTGTCATCCACAGCAGTGTAATTCCACATCTCTCCCCTCTTCTTTGCAACATCACCAATGGACAGGCAAGGATGTTCTCCTTTGGTTTTTGGGCAATACTCAGAACAGAACAAGAAAAAGGCCGAAGGAGGCCTCTTGGGTGCATTGGGATCCTTGAGCTTTTTTGTTTCCCCTTTAGGAAACATTTCATTTCTCTCTCATAACGGGCCTTGTCCGCCTTTGCCATATCTTCAAATTTCCCTTTCTCTTTAACAGACATGGTCTTCCACCTCTCTGAGCACTTCTTAGAAGACTCTGAGAAGTTGACTGAAGCATCTGGGTGCTTCTTCCTGTGCTCCTCCTGACAAGTTTGCAGAAAGAATGCCTATGGTGACTCTCAGCTTCTTAGCATCTCCTTTGCCCACGTTTAGTTATTTTTACTAAGCAGGGCACAGAGTCGCCCACTGCCCTTCCCGCTCTCACCTGCCCAGCGCCGTCTCTGTGGGGCCCAGCGTCCTCCCACGTGCATCTCCTCTGCCCAGCGCCGTCTCTGTGGGGCTCAGCGTCCTCCCACGTGCATCTCCCCCGCCCAGCGCCGTCTCTGTGGGGCCCAGCGTCCTGCCACGTGCATCTCCCCTGCCCAGCGCCGTCTCTGTGGGGCCCAGCGTCCTCCCACGTGCATCTCCCCCGCCCAGCGCCGTCTCTGTGGGGCCCAGCGTCCTGCCACGTGCATCTCCCCTGCCCAGCGCCGTCTCTGTGGGGCCCAGCGTCCTGCCACGTGCATCTCCCCAGCCCAGCGCCGTCTCTGTGGGGCCCAGCGTCCTGCCACGTGCATCTCCCCTGCCCAGCGCCGTCTCTGGGGGGCCCAGCGTCCTGCCACGTGCATCTCCCCTGCCCAGCGCCGTCTCTGTGGGGCTCAGTCCTGCCATGTGCATATTTTCTGTATATAGTTGGGTTCAACTGCATCATACAAAAGAAATGCCACTTTAATAATTTCGTTCCAAGGGTTCTCTGCACTCATTTAAATATGGAGAACATCACTTCTTAATGTCTCTTTTGAAAATAACCTTTTAGTAGGCCCTTAACCTTGTCAACAAAAATATTTTCAACAAAGGTCCCTAAGAGAGTTCTAGAATCTAAATTCCTGCAAGAAATATAGCCTTTCAGCTCTGGTGGATCCTCACCAAACCTATTTTAAAACCTTGACCATTTTTATAGACTATGAGAAATAGTGAGACTTGGGGGCCAGGACAGGACCCTGAGGAGTTGGCAGGGCCCAGGCCCTGAGCCTAAGGCCTGTCCTTCCCCCTACGTGTGTCTAGGAAGCCCTCCCTCCTGTCCCTGCAGGGCCCTGTCCTGGCCCCTGGACAGAGCCTGATCTTCCAGTGTTGCTCTGATGTTGGGTACAACAAATTTGCTCTGTCCCAGGAGTGGGTGCATGTCCTTAACCAGCGCCCTGGCCTTTTCCCTTCCCACTGTGGGTTCCAGTGTGAATGAAGGGCCTGGGGGTAGACCCCCAAACACCCTCCTTTCTGACCCCCGGGGCATCTGGGATGTAGCTCACACTACACCTGCTTCTGTTTCCAGCCCTTTCTGGTCCTGTCCTGCTCCCCCCAGTAACAGAGACTTGCCAGTGTTAAAAAACTGCAGGAGATGTGGGCAGGTGCATGTCATTTTTATCCATCAGATCTGAACTCTCTGCTTATAAGAGGAAGCCAGAATATTATGAAACAGCAAAGATTTACCGAACTCCACTGGTCAGGCTCTCTCGTCTCACACGACATTTGCCTGTTTACTGAATCCACACCCCACATAGCTCTGTCTGACTCCCAGCTCCCTGCCCCATCTGGGAGGCTATATGGTGAGGAGAAGGACAGACCAGGTTAGCAGGGTGTGGCGTCCAGGCCTGATTTGAGACAGGAAGATCTAGGGCAGGGGAGAAGGAAGACAGGCTGGCAATTTGGAGAAAGGACAGATGGATGCCCCCTGAAGAACTCTTATTTCTCATTTCCAAGAGCCCCTGGGATGGAGCCCCTCACCCACACATGGGGGATCCCTGAGTCCTCTCAGGACAGGACAGGAGGCTGCTCAGACCTTGGTGGGATCTGACAGTGGTGAGGATGGTCCCTTCACCTGATATTCCTTCAGATGCCTGGGGCTCCCCAGGCTGTGAGTGCCACTGGGCAGCCCTCCTGGTGCTTACCTGGTAGCCTCTGTGCTCAGGCACACCTGAGAGTAAGGAGGGGCTTGCACCTGCTCACTGAGCCAGTGGGGGGGTCCTGTGTGTGAGTCATTTCTACTCCGCATCTTCTCTGATCATTTGTCTAACGTTGCTCTCTCTTTTTCTGAAAATTTTAAAGCAATAATTCAATAAATAAATTTATAATTTTAATTTATATAATATGGTTTTATGATTTCAAAATAGGTAATTCCATTCCCACTTTCACTGGGACTTGATTTAATTTATACATTAGTTTTAGAAAATAATTTCCTATTAATGTCAAATCTTCCTATCTTAACATTTAAAATGGAGGTTTATTAGTGAAAATAAGAGTATTTTGAAACTTTATTTATAAGATTGTGCACATTCCTTCTAATATAAAGAATTATTTAACTACTTTCATCATTTATAAGAGACATCTTTGGTTCCTTTATATTTTCAAAGGAACAGTAATGTATAAATAAGAAAGCTATTGATTTGCTATATTCATTTTATTTCACATTAACTTACTACAGAATTTGTTTTTCAATTATTCTCTTCTAATTTACTGATAGAATTTATATAAGCCAAAGAAAATAGAAATTTCTCTTCATTATTTCTAAATTGCATGCCAGTATTTCTCACTTCAAATAGTAAGTACACATATTTATGTAAGATTACATAAATTACACATGTATATACATGTGTATACATCTCCAAGAATATACACACAAGTTCATCCATATACTCAATTTTTTTAATTAATTAATTGTTGGAGATTCATTGAGGGTACAAAGAACCAGGTTACACTGATTGCATTTGTTGAGTAAAGTCCCCTTATAATTGTGTCTTGCCCCCAAAAGGTGTGTCACACACGTGAACCCCTCACCTCTCTCTTCCTTCCTCTCTCTGCTCTCCCCTTCCCCCAACCACCGTGTACTAGGTCATTAATTGCCCTCATATCAGAATTGAGTACATAGGACTCTTGCTTACGTCACAGCTTCTTAATCCATTCCTGGGTGGTGGGCATTTAAGCTGTTTCCACATTTTGGCGATTGTAAATTGAGCTGCGATAAACAGTCTAGTGCAAGTGTCCTTATGGTAAAAGGATTTTTTTCCTTCTGGGTAGATGCCCAGTAATGGGATTGCAGGATCAAATGGGAGATCTAGCTTGAGTTCTTTGAGGGTTCTCCATACTTCCTTCCGGAAAGGTTGTACTAGTTTGCAGTGCCACCAGCAGCGTAAAAGTGTTCCCTTCTCTCCACGTCCACGCCAGCATCTGCAGTTTTGAGATTTTGTGATGTGGGCCATTCTCTCTGGGGTTAGATGATATCTCAGGGTGGTTTTGATTTGCATTTCTCTAATCCACTGGTTCTCAACCTTCCTAATGCCACGATGTATTTTCTTTTTTTTTTTACTTTATTTATTTATTTATTTTATTAAATCATAGCTGTGTACATCAATATGATCATGGGGCACCATACACTTGGTTAATAGACCATTTGACACATTTTCATCACATTAGTTGACATAGCCCTCCTGGCATTTTCTTAGTTACTTTGCTAAGACATTTACATTCCACATTTACCAAGCCTCAAATATACCCTTGTAAGATGCACCACAGGTGTAATCCTTTCAATCCCCCTCCCTCTATCCACTCCCCTCCCCCCTATTCTTAGGTTGTAACTGGGTTATAGTTTTCATGTGAAGGTCCTAAATTAGTTTCATAGTGGGGGTGAGTACATTGGATACTTTTTCTTCCATTCTCGAGACATTTTAGTGAGAAGAATATGTTCCAGCTCCATCCATGTAAACATGAAAGAGGTAAAGTCTCCATCCTTCTTCAAGGCTGCATAGTGTTCCATGGTGTACATATACCACAGTTTATTAATCCATTCGTGGAGTGATGGGCACTTGGGTTTTTTCCATGACTTAGCAATTATGAACAGGGCTGCAATAAAGATTCTGGTACAAATATCTTTGTTATGATGTGATTTTTGGTCTTCTGGGTATATGCCCAGCAGAGGAATTACAGGATTGAATGGCAGATCTATTTTTAGATCTCTAAGTACTTTCATTGTTACAAAGGGGTTGCGACCTACAGGTTGAGAACCACTGCTAAGAATTAGGGATGATGAGCACTTTTTCATACGTTTGTTAGCCGTTTGTCTGTCTTCTTTAGAGAAGATACTATTCATCTCTCTTGCCCATTGATATATGGTATTATTGGCTTTTTTCATGTGGATTAATATGAGTTCTCTGTAGATCCTAGTTATCAAGCTTTTGTCTGATTCAAAATATACAAATATTCTTTCCCATTGTATAGGTTGTCTATTTGCTTTGGTTGTTGTCTCCTTAGCTGTACAGAAGCTTTTCCGTTTAATTAAGTCCTATTTCTTTACTTGTGTTGTTGTTGCAATTGCCACAGAAGTCTTCTTCATAAAATCTTTCCCTAGGCCGATATCATCAAGTGTTTTTCCTATGCTTTCTTTGAGGATTTTTATCATTTCATGCCTTAAATTTAGGTATTTTATCCATCTTGAATCAATTTTTGTGAGTGAAGAAAAGTGTGGGTCCAGTTTCAGTCTTTTACATGTGGATATCCAGTTCTCCCAGCACCATTTATTGAATAGGGAGTCTTTCCCTCAAGGTATGATCTTGTTTGGTTTATCGAAGATTAGGTGGCTGTAAGATGTTAGTTTCATTTCGCGATTTTCTATTCGATTTCAAATGTCTATGTCTCTATTTTTGTGCCATGCTGTTTGTGCTCTTGCTGCAGCCTCCCAAAACGCCATGCTGTTTTGACCATTATGGCCTTGTAGTACAGCCTAAAGTCTGGTATGCTGATGCCCCCGGGTTTGTTTTAATTACTAAGAACTGCCTTAATTATGTGGGTTTTTTTCTGATTCCATACAAAACAAAAAAATATTTTTTCCAAGTCTTGAATGTATGATGTTGGTATTTTAATAGGGATGGCATTGAATCTGTAGATTGCTTTAGGAAGTATAGACATTAAAAAATATTGATTCTTCCCAACCATGAGCATGGTATGTTCTTCCATTTGTTAATACCCTCTTCTATTTCTTTTCTTAGGGTTTCACATTTTCTTTATAGAGGTCCTTCACATCTTTTATTAAGTATATTCCTAGGCATTTCATTTTCTTTGGAGCTATAATGAAGGGGGTTGTGTCCTTAATTAGCCTCTCATCTTGGCTGTTATTGGCGTATACAAAGACCAATTACTTGTGGACATTGATTTTATATCTTGAGACATTACTGTATTTTATTTATTTATTTAATTTTTTTTTGAGACAGTCTGACTATGTCACCCTTGGTAGAGTGCCATGGCATCACAGCTCACAACAACCTCAAACTACGGGCTTAAGCAGTTCTCTTGCTGCAGCCTCCCAAGTAGCTGGGACTACAGGCTTCTGCCACAATGCCTGGCTATATTTTTGTTGCAGTTGTCATTGTTGTTTAGCAGGCTTGGGCCAGGTTGGCCCAACCTTGGGGTATGTGGCTGGTGCCCTAACCACTGAGCTATGGGCATCGAGCCATTACTGTATTTTTTGATGACTTCCAGGAGTCTTGTAGTTGAGTCTTTGGGGTTCTCTGAGTATAAGATTATATTGTCAGCAAAGGGGGAGAGTTTCACCTCCTCTGCTCCCATTTGGATGCCCTTTATTTCATTCTTTTGCCTAATTGTATGGGCTAGAACTTCCAGCACTATGTTGAATAGTAGTGGTGACAGAGGACAATCTTGTCTGTTTCCAGTTCTAAGTGGAAAAGCTTTCAGTTTTACTCTATTCAGTAAAATGTTAGCTGTGGGTTTGTCATAGAGAGCTTCAATCAGTTTAAGAAATGTGCCACCAATGCCTATATCACTGGCCCAAGGAATAGCAACAAGATGAGTGTGGATAATATATATAGATACTATTCCAAACTCATTCCTCCAAGATTCCTATTCTCAGTACTTGCAGTCATTTTCTCTTTCACAGATAGTCTGTGTGTGGCCCTCATGGCCTGGACCAGCGGCTCCATGGTCCTCGTCCTGCACAGGCACAAGCAGAGAGTCCAGCACATCCGCAGCAGCAGCCCCTCCCCCAGAACTGCTCATGAAACTAGAGCCACACACACCATCCTCGTCCTGGTCGGCATGTTTGTCTCCTTTCATGCTCTAGCTGGTATTTTATCCTACAGGGTGACCCAGATGCAGAGCCCAGGCCACTGGCTGAGGGGCATCTCCTTCCTGGCGTCTTCAGGCTTCCCGACACTCAGCCCCTTTGTGTTCATTGTCAGTGATGCCCGAGTCTCACGGTTCTGCTTTGCCTGCTGGACAAGAAAGACAATGGTCTCTGGTCTGTAAATTCCCTCCAGAATTTTGCATCATTTATTTAACTACTTCTCTCCTCCAGTATTTGTATGCTCATATTGGCCAGTTGAGGTGCAGGATCCTTGGGATTCAGTATTGAATAAAACTGATAATAATCATGGCCCCATATTGCTCATTAAACTGTCAAAAATGAACATGGTGTGAACAATTATGCAAATGCCTGGTGTTTTCTCCACCGTTAAAAGTAGAATTATCATGTGATCCAGCAATGTCACTTCTGGGTATATATCCAAAGAAACCAAACAGGGACTTGAACAGCTATTCACACACCTGTATTCCAGGCAGTGTTTTTCACAATAACCAAAATGTATAAACATCCCATATGTCCCCTAAAGGATGCCTGGATATACAAATTGTGGTATGGATGTATAATAAAATGCTATTCAACATTATTTTTTCTTTTTGAGACAGAGTATTACTTTGTTGCCCTTGGTAGATTGCTGTGAGATCATAGCTCACAGCAACCTCAAACTCTTGGGTTCTAGAAATTGTCTTGCCTCAGCCTCCCAAGTAGCTGGGACTACAGGCACCCACCAAAATGCCTGGCTGTTTTCTTGCTCTTCTTCCTCAGGTTGGTCTCAAACTCATGAGCTCAAGCAAACCACCTGCCTGGGTCTCCTAAGTATTTAGCCTTTAAATGGATGAAATTATGATTGACACCTGATACCCATGGATGAAACTTGATGTTACCCTAACTGAAAGAAACCTGTCATAAAATGACCAAAACGATATGACTCTCCTTCTATGGACGTATCTCCAACGGTCAAACCCATAGAAGAGGAAGGAGAATATTGGTTACCAGGGGATGACGGGAGGGGGAGTTGTTGTTTAATGGGTATAGAGTTTCAGTTGAGGAAGAGGAAAAGATTTGGACATGGCTGGGGGTGATGGCCACACACCAGCGTGAGTCTATCTCACACTACTGAGGTGGACACTTCAAACTAGAACCGGCACAGCACACAGCTGATTTCCTGAACAGGGTTGCAGTCTCCCGTCTGGTCCCAGATGGCTCCTGTGAATCTCTAAGTACCACAGAGACTCTGTTGCAATGATCTGCTCAGATGACCCTACTGACCTTCCTAGACTTCAGTTGCTGACCTTGAGGCTGGGCTACGTGGGGGCAGCTGGGAGCCGAGCCAGTTCTCTGAGTCCCGATTTACCTAGCGCTTCAAGAAATAGTTGTAAACACCTCACATCTGGCGGCCCCGACTGGGTCTGGGGGTGCACAGGTCCCCCAGACCCTGTCTCTGTCTTCACAGTTGTTTAAAGCTGAGTGGGGCAAGCAGGCCTACAAAGGAGGTGTCGGGGTTTTCTTTTCTTCTTATTGTCCATGAAGGGCTTATTCGACAATCATTGACTATATTCAAGGTATGCGTGATGATGACTTCACATACACATACAGTACATTGTGCGATGGTTGTGGCAATAAAATTCATTAGCACATCTACCCCACGCACACTCTCAATTAGATCTAAATGTCTTCATCTTAGGACTTAGAGCGGGTGTCAGCGTTTCCGATGGAGTGTGTGTGTCTGGGATGCACGAGGGAGGGGCCGGGGACAGGTGCAGATGGGAGAAGGCAGAGAGCGGACCCCACCTGCCCACAGCTACACACACCTGCATGGGAGCACGCACTCACATGCACAGACACACACACACACACACACACACACACACACACACACACGCGCACGTGCTCTCATACACCACAGAAGAGCCTGAGACCCCTGTGGGCCGGGATGTGTCTGTTGTTTCTGCTTCACTTGAATAGTCAGAGGTGCTCTCCCCACTCAGACTAAAACCAAAACTTACCCTGCAGGACATGAGAAGGTGAGAATACCCCATTTCCCTTAATTAGTGTGGGTGTCTTCAAAAAATAATCATAATAACAAGCCTGCCATGGGCAGATCTCTGGAGGGACCCTGCCTGGACAGAACTGCTAATGGAGACGCACAGCTAAACATCTCAGTGTGACACGCAATGTAGACAATAATTGGTTGTCAAATTTTAAAAAGAATAAAAATAAAAGAACCAACCAGAAAGAGGCAGCTTTTTAAAAAATGTTATTATATATTAGAAAAAATATTTTTTAGGAAGATTTCAACTAAACTCAGCCAGTTTATGCTGTGGGACAATTTCTATTTAGTTCTATTCACACATTTACACCTCCCATCCTCGTGTAAACCCTCCACAGAATATGTTATTTTTTTCTATTTTTCTTTAAGTAGTAAGGAACTGAGACTTGGACCTTGTCCAAGTTTGGGCAGGTCTCAGGGGCGGGGGCTGTAGGCCCAAATGAGGCTCCCATCTTCCTGTTCTGAACACAGACGGGCTGCAGCTCACACTTCTGGGAGGTTTTCTTCCTGGCCCAAAAAGGGTGGGTTGCTGGCCATCCTGCCTTATTTCAATTTGTACCAAAATCTAATTTTCCATTTGTACTCAAGTTGATTTCCCCAGGGACCTGCTTCCTTACCCTACATTATTCATCTTTGCTTCCTTCTGTTACATCATGACTGAATTGATGTTTTTCATTTAGGGTACATTCATTCATATTCTCTCTCTCTCTCTGGAATTTATACAGAAGACCTTGTGCTTCCCTGTACCGCTCCTTGTAATACAGCTATTTTATATGGACATAACCAAATGGGAAAGGCTGGAGTTTCCTGCAGGGTCCCAGAGCTACTGCACCATGGTCCCACCTGCCCACCCTGGGGTCCCAGCCCCACACACGCTTCTTCCACACCTTCCTCCAGCTCTGCCACTTTTCAGCTGTCCATCTCTGCAGGGCCCCTCTCAGCATTCTTGCAGGCACAGATGTCAGTACCTGTGGACTTCACTTGGGGTGGCCAAGAACATCCCCGCACAGCCCCTCAGGATACACTGAGAGCTCCGCTCACTTCTCCCAGTAGACTTGGCTGTCGCTGTGTCCCCTACTGGGTCCACCTTGCTGCAGGATGAGGGTGACTTGTTCCTCTGCCCTCCTCCAGAGAGTGTGTGTTTATAGGATACCTTCAATCCTTAACAGGTTGGCTTCCAGGGGACACCAGGTCTCCAAACAAAAGCTGCAAGTCTGTGCAACCTCTGTCAAGTGCCTGGGTCCCCTCTTACCACCCTGCGTCCTGAATCCAGACCCTAAGTGAATCCAAGGCATTTTCACATTTCCCATTCCCCCAACATAAAGATGATTACATAAGTTCTTGGCACTTTCAGCCCACTGCTGTGCCTGGCTCCCCTTTTGTTTTTCTACTCAACCAACCACTGCATAAACTTCTTACAGAATCTAAGCCAGATGCCACTGCTTATTGCACCTCCAAAGCTCAACACTTCTCTGAGGAAATCAAATACTAGCTATAACTTGTCCCTTTCCTTGCTCATGACAGAGAAGGGACTGGCCTTGGCATCCTCACTCAGAGCCGCGGTGGACACCAAACCCCACTGGCTACTGGAGTCAACAGCACTGTCCAGCAGCCCGGGGCTTCTCCTGCCCACATGCAGACAAGCCGTCTACACTCCAGGAGAGATGGTGAAAACCCGGCTGTGGACTCTCCCCTCGCAGGGCGTGTCCCTCATCTGCTGGAGCCCTTCTCAGCCCCCCTCACTCAGGTTCTCTGCCAGCCGCCTCACCCACTGTGAGCTCCTTTCTCTTTCCCCTCCCCTTCACCCCAACTTCCTGCAGTAGCCTCAGCCTGGTCACCTTGCTTTCTATCTCTAGTTATGACCAAGACTGTGTGGGTCTCACAGTCCCACTTCCGATGCCTGGAGTAGACTCCATGAGACTCACAGTCCTGTCCAGACCATGACGGTTCCTGATGGGTCTCACTTCAGGGACCTCACAGGCTGCCACCAGAAAGGTCATGTTGTCATTTCCCTTCACAGTGTGACACAGTCAGGCCCTGGGGATAAGTTCACCCCATAGGCTGCACTCTATGCCCTAACCAGTGCTGCCCCCTTCTGGCCAAGGGCAAGACACCTGGCGTGGACAAGACAGACGCTCTGCCTTCATAGCTCCTCACCACGTTGGGGTGCTCTGGAAACAGCGAGGCCATCTGAGTCCTGCTGGACACACAGGTGAAAAGGATGAAGGAGGAAAGGAGAGGGAGAGGGGAGGGGGATGGGTTGATAGAGGGAGGGTTAGTAGGGGGACCCCACCTATGGAGCACAATGCAAGTACAAGTTGGATCTATCAGGTGTAGAACACAAATGTCTTAATACGAAAGCTATGTTGATTAGTAGGATGTAAACACTCCAATTTGTACAAATAATCAGCACATCGAATCCAATAATGGCTAAAATGCACTTATGATCTATGTACAAATGGCTTAATAAAAAAACAATTAAAAAAAAAAAAAAGAAAAGAAGGGCTGTGTCTCAGCCTCCACTCCCCAGGACTTGGCTGTTACGATGTACAGGCTCACACCTCTGCTGACAGTCCTGGCTTCTGGGCAGTCATATGAGGATTGAGATGCTGAGGCCACCCCTCCCCAGACACGTCCACTGCCTCTGACTCCACTGCCCCTCGCAGACCCTGACCCACATGCTCCTCTCAGGTTACCTCCCCCTGTCGGATCACCAAGCTCTGTCACCAAGAACAGAGGGAACATGGATTAAACAAGGCTGCACATTGGATCAGGACATGCAGTTATGGTTGACACCCAACCTGTGCCCTGTCCTACCCCAAACTTGCCAATGGCCCAAAGTGTCCCTCATGCATGACCTCCCACACTGAAGTCCTAATCAAATGATTCACTGGGCACACAAGCACTTCCGCAGCCCATCACCCGTGGTAGCCTAACAAATTTAGCAAACTTTTAAAATACAAACATAGGCTTGTGTGGTTTGTTATTGAAAATGTTGTCTAATTGGACAATGGTGATGGCTACACAAGTCTGACTTAAAAGTTACTAAATAGTACATTTGACTGGGCACAGTGGCTCATGTCTATAATCCTACCAGTCTGGAAGGCCGAGGTGGGTGAATTGCCTGAGCTCATCAGTTTGAGACCAGCCTGAGCCAGAGCAAGATCTCGTCTCTAATAAAATAGCTGGGTGTTGTGGCAGGTGCCTGTCATCCCAGCTACTTGGGAGGCTGAGGCAAGAGAATTGCTAAGCCTAAGAGTTTGAGGTTGCTGTGAGCTGTGACACCAGGGCACTCTCCAGAGGGCACTCCCTGTATCAAAAACAAAAACAAAAAAATAGTACACTCAAACTGGGTGACATTTATGATGTATAAGCTTCAGTAAAACCATTGCAAGATACTACCAGGCAGACATGAGAGAAAGACAAACCTCAGCTCAGCCAAGTCACTTACCCACGATAGGTCTCCAGTTTCTTATCTGTAAGTTGATGTTACTAAAGTTGTCTGAGTACTGAATCAGTAAACACAGACAATTATACCCATCAACATTTCTATAATTAAAAAGCCGCCCCTCCCCATTCTTCTCTTACTTGGATAAACCCGAGTCAAAAGGCAAATAAATGATAAACATAAAATTTTTTAAAAGGTGGCAAATTCCAAGACAAACGTTCTATGACATTTTCCTGATGTTCTATAAACTGACTTACGATTCTCTGTAATGTTTGTTTATCCCTCTGTTTTTATAGAAGGGAGGGAGGCACTCTCCAGGGGAAAATTGAGATATAAAAATAGTGGCTGGGTGCAATCTTACACTCTGGAAGGCCAACATAGGAGGATCCTTGGAGGCCAGGAGTTCAAGACCAGACTGAGCAACATAGGAAGATCCCATGTCTACAAAAAGTTAAAAATATACTTGCGGGTGGTGGTGGGCACCTATAAATTACAGCTACTTGGGAGGCTGAGGCAGGAGGGTTGCTTGAGCCCAGGAATCCAGGAATCCCAGGCTTCAGTGAGCTGTGATGATGCCATGGCATTCTAGCCCGGACAACAGAGTCAAGCTCTGTCTCAAAATCAGACAAGCAAAATTCCCCCCTAATTCTCTGCATAAAGCTGTTTTCTGATAAACATGGAGTGGTTTCTATTTTCTTAATTCGTGCATCTGTCTCCCAAAGTATCCTAGTATTGAGTTCCATGGTGGGTAGCTAGACGGTCTCAGGGATTGGGGGGCCATGGGCTCCTCTTCATCCCTCTCTGAATGCCCTCTCCCCAAGGGTCATGCAACACCATCCCCACCTATTTCCTAGCACTGTGGTTTCTGGTCCCTAAATGCCCTCTCTGCCATACCTCACAGTAGGGGTTTGTCACTCCCAGAGTGATATGCCACAGATGACTTAGTGCGGAGGAGGACTGGAGGAGCCGGGCCATGTGACCACATTCAGATGGACTCCTACCTGCCTCAGGTGCTCTATGGAGGCAGCAGGATGTCACCTCCCTGGGTTTCAAGTCATCCCATCAGGTTTCTTCAAGGATTTATTGGGCTATTCCCCCTGCTGCACTCAGTCAATTGGCTCTGAGTTTCTCCTGTCCTTTATGAGCTGGGGATGGGGCCTGGCCCAGTGAATGAAAGGGAAGCCCATGTAGTCACCTGGGAACGTGCACCAGAGTCATTTCAGATGGCTGAGGCCATCTCCCCTGTTGCCCCCCTGCTCCACACTTTGGTTCTATCCTTGCCTTTCTTCATCCCTTTCCTCTCAGCCTCCTTCCAGCTGAGGATAACCTGGTCTGCACATTCAAAGAATGGCTCAGGGGCAGGGGCAGGATCGACCACACTACTTCTTGCTTGCACAGTCTCAACGCAACACTCGACACTCAATACAGAACACCCCACCTTGGGTGTACCTGGGGTCACTCCCCAGGCACCCAGCAGTTCTCCAGCAAACACCAGCAGGGTGTCCCCTATTCCTTCCTGACACTGTCTACCTGGACTGAGAGTCACATCCACAGGTTGAGGGTTCAATCCCACCAGACTGCCCCCACCTTGGACACCAGTTGTAGGTAGGAGGTTATCCGTTGTTACTGTACTTCTGACCAACTGGCTATAACCCTGAATTCCCACACCTCCTCCTTGGCTGTCACTGATGTCCTGGCATGGCTCACAGATGCAGGGAAACACATTTGCCAGTTCTTCGTGTTGACAAAGGATGAGATAAAGCATACAGACGAACAAAGGTCCTAATGCTGTAATTGGGTAAATGAGGTGAAAGCTATGTTGATTAGTATGATGTAAGCACTCCAATTTGTACAAATAATCAACACATTGAAAATGGCATAAATGTATTTATGATCTATGTACAAAAGACTTAATAAAAAAAAAAAGAAAAAAGAAAAGTTGTGTAGGGCTGGGCACAGGAGCAGAGGCAGGGAGCATCCATGCCCTCCCCAGGCACATTCCCCTTCAGGAACCTTCACGAGCCCAGGTGTCCCAAAGCTCTCTGACCCTGTTCTTTGTGGTGGTTTTGTAGGCTTCATTCCCTAGGCCTACTGATAGGATCTTCTGCCCTTGGTGATCAACTTGCCCTTCAGAACCTCTCACTCCCTGGAAGTAGGAGGGGGGCTGGGGCTGGGGTTGAAAGTCCAGACCCTCTAATCACAGGGCTGGCTCCTCTGGCAACAAGGCCCCACCTCCACATTCTGAGGCTATCAGGAGCCCACCCAGAGTCATCTCATTAGAATTCAGGGGATTTTGGAGCTCTGTGTCAGGAACCAGGGACAGAGGATAAGAAGTCACTTTGCCCCTAGAGGATGTGTCCCTGAGTGAAGAGGTAAACAAACACGCAGATGACCTGACAGTTAAGGTAGTCCTCAGCCAGCAGGCAAGCACACCCATTGTTCTCTCATGGATGCCCATCAGTGGGCACTCATGCTTTCTGCCACAGAGGCAGCTTCACTTCACCCAAATGCCACCATTTAGGGCTGCTCTTGAGCTGCTCTCAGCCCAGTCCTGCACCTCCATGAGCTGACTCCTGGCTGGAGAGCTCAATGAGGAGCGAGCTGTGTAGATAAAGAGCCACTTGCCTGTTTATGGAGCCACAAGGCCCGGCTTCGGTAGGTTTCCACAGCTCTGGGCATTCTGCAGAAATGTGGTTTGTGATCAGTTTACCCAGGGCTTGGTTCTGGCCACATAGTTCTCTTCTTCCATATCCAACCACCTTTGCAGGCTCTGCCCAGACCACTCAAACTCACTTATCCCAAGAAAGGCTGTTTACGTCTTCATCATCCCAGGCCACCCATGAGTTATACGACTTTGGGGATGTTACTTAATGCTTCAGTCTCTATTTGCTCACATAACAAAAGTAGGAAAGAATCGCAGAAGCTATATTCCTAATCTCATGCATTTGTATATTAAAAATATGTTCTAAAGTATCTCAAGAATGGAAGAAAAAGTACCCAATGTACTCAGCCCTACTATGAAACTAATTTAGGGTTTTCACATGAAAGCTATAACCCAGTTACAACCTAAGAATAGGGGGAAGGGGGAAAGGGAGGGGAGGGAGGGGGGAGGTGGGTAGAGGGAAGGGGATTGGTGGGATTACATCAGCGGTGCATCTTACAAGGGTATATGTGAAACTTGGTAAATGTGGAATGTAAGTGTCTTGGGACAGTAACTGAGAGAATGCCAGGAAGGCTATGTTAACCAGTGTGATGAAAGTCTGTCAAACGGTCTGTGAAGCTAGTGAATGATGCCCCATGATCATAACAATGTACGCAGTTATGATTTAATAAAAAATAAAATAAAATATTAGACAATATTAGAATATAACTAAAAAATAACTAAAAAATAAATAAATAAAAATATGATCTAGACCTAGCATTCTGGGAGGCTATGGAGGGCTATCCCTTAAACTAGGAGTTCAAGACCAGCCTGAGCAAGAGTGAACCCCATCTCTACCAAACATGAATATTAGTGCTATAAGGTGGTAAATGCCTGTAGTCCCAGCCACTCAGGAGGCTGAGGCAGCAGGACCACTTGAGCCCAGGAGCTGTGATGCCATGGCTTGCTATTGAGGGCAACAAAGTAAGACTCTGGCTCAAAAAAAAATTCTATATAATTTACAGGTAAAGGAAGAAATAATAAGGGGGGGTTAAAGAACTTTTAGAATTAAGCTTGTATGGTGCCCCATGATGACATTAATGTACACAGCTATGATTTAATAAAAAAATAAAAATAAAAAAATAAAAGAATGGAGCAGTGGTGAAAGTATTATTGAAATTTGCATATGGAAATTTCAACAATAATTTACTAATTTATAATAATATAAACATAATCATTTTTAAATGTATAGTAGGGCTGAGTACATTGGATACTTTTTCTTCCATTCTTGAGATACTTTACTAAGAAGAATATGTTCCAGCTCCATCCACATAAACACAATAACAGAAAATGCCAGGAAGGCTATGTTAAAAAAAAATAATAATACGGGCGGCGCCTGTGGCTCAGTGAGTAGGGCGCCGGCCCCATATGCCGAGGGTGGTGGGTTCAAACCCAGCCCCGGCCAAACTGCAACAAAAAAATAGCCGGGCGTTGTGGCGGGCGCCTGTAGTCCCAGCTGCTCGGGAGGCTGAGGCAAGAGAATCGCGTAAGCCCAAGAGTTAGAGGTTGCTGTGAGCCGTGTGACGCCACGGCACTCTACCGAGGGCGGTACAGTGAGACTCTGTCTCTACAAAAAAAAAAAAAAATAATAATAATAATAATTTTTAAATGTAACATTTTATCAGAATGTGAAATAATAGCTTCAAATTATTGTACTGTGTCCAAACTGAGAAAGTGAAAAAGTAACATCTAAAAAATAGGAAGTAAAAGGAAGTGTTCAGTAAAAATGGGAGCAGAGATTCGTGAAACACAACACAGAGGGGATGCAGAGCAGAACAAAGGACCAGGGGTACACTTCCTAAAAGACTGACAGAAAAGAGAGAAGACACGTGCAAATGAAGTAAAAAAAGTGAACGCTGTCTTTCTAGAGATTGTGTCAGATCCCTCAGGGGTCAGTCCCACAGCAGTGTTCCTGTCAAAGTAAAAAAAATGCAGTGGCCCTTGTTAAAGCAGGCAAGGAAGACTTTTTTCAGGACAGTCAGACAGTCAAGTAAACGCACCAGGGCGATAGGGTCTTGCAGTGGTGAGGGACACCGGGGCCAGGTCCTAATGCAGCACGGGCAGGTGGATACCTGTAGCCAAGGGGCAGGGCAGGGGTGAGAGGATGAAAAATCTGAGGACACGTTATGGAAAAGGAGACTCCTGCTGAAGACGGGCCAGGTGAGCCGACGTCAGCAGAGCCTGGTTAGGTGGTGGGAGTGGGGGCTTCTTCCTAAAATTGGATTTCACAAGGAAGTACAACATGGGTGTAGGAGAAACCTGGGGAAATGACAGAAGTTTGGCAAGCAGAAAATTTCTGCCACCACCTCCCTGCAACCCCTTCGGATGTCAATCACAGGTCCCACATTGTGACCTCTACCTCTGACTAGCTGCCTACAAACTGGAAGTTTCTAGAACAGCTCACAGAACTCAGAAACACATTACTTACACTCACCCACTTGGCACAAAGGATATTTTAAAGGATATAAATGGACTGCCAGAGGAAGGGAAAGGGAGGATGAGGTTTGTTAGTGCCCCCGTGGGGTTGGGTGCACCACCCTCCCCGCAGGGGCTGTGCTCTGCAACAAGCAGGAAGCTCCTCCAAGGCCTGTCCGGTTGGATTTTTAGGGCATAGCCTTCCTCAGGGAGGCTATGTTGATTAGATTAACAGTTGGCGGTTGGTGGACAACTCACCCTTCAGCCTCTCTCCCTGCCCCAGGCCAGGTGGGGCTGGGGGTGAAAGTTCCGAATGTCTAATCCCAGGTTGGTGTCCTTGGCAGCAGCCTCCTGGACTGCCTGGAGCCTGCTGTGGTTATCTCAGGGCTGTCCCCAAATCACCTCATTAACATAAACTCTGATATGGTGGAAAGGGCCTGGTTAAGAATAAGAAAGGACACCTCTTTCACCTTTACCTCTTTTTTTTTTTTTGACACAAAGTTTCACTCTGTCACCCCGGGTAGAATGCTATGGCCTCAGCCTAGCTCACTGAAACCTCAACCACTGGGTTCAAATGATACACCTGCCTCAGCCTTTGGAGTAGCTGGAACTACAAGCACCTGTCTCCATGCCCACCTAAATTTTCTATTTTTTTTTATTTCAGATTAATATAAAGGTAAGTATCATTAGGTTACATGGTTTGCATTTGTGAGGTAAAGTCCAAGTTGTAGTTGAGCCCTTCACCGGGAGATGAGCCATATACCCTCCTCATATTATCTCTGTTGGGTAAGAGCTTACCAATCCCCTCCTTCCTCCACTGGCCCTCCTTCCCCTCCCTTCTCTTTTGAATTTAACTGTGTTTTTCACTCTTCTGGGCATGTAATTGTTCATCTACAGGTTTCTGATAAATATTGAGTACATTGGATACTTGTTTTTACATTCTTGTGATCCTTACTTGAGGAGGATGTTTTCCAGATCCACCTGGTAAATAGAAAAAATGTGAAGTCTCCATCTTTCTTTAGGCTGAATAGTATTCCACGGTGTACATATACCATAGCTACTTTTCCATTCGTGAGTTGATGGGCACTTGGGTTGTTTCCACATCTTGGCGACTGTGAATTGAACTGTGATAATCTAGTGTAGATATCCCTATGTTGAAATGATTTATGGTAGAAGCCTAGTAATGGAATTGTGGGATCAAAGACAAGGTCTCTTTGAGGATTCTTCATACTTCTTTCCAAAAGGGCTGTATTAGTTTGCAGTGCCTAAGTGTTCCTGTCTCACTCTTGCTTAGGCTGGTCTTGAACTCCTGAGCTCAAGGCATTCTTCTGTCTCAGCCTCCCAGAGTGCAAGGATTACAGGCAGGCTAGAGCCACCTGGCTGGCTGAGATCCACCCATTGTCAACCACAGTGTGGGCAGTCAGGGAGGAGGCCCGTCCAGTGGGAGGAAAGGCCCCCCTCCAGGGGCCCAAGGGCCAATCACATAGCTTGGGCCAATATAAGAAACCCCTTGCTGTCCCTTGGATTTCCTTTGCACAGAATATCCCCAGGCTGGAAGTGACCCTTAACCTGAGGAGATAAGTACTGGTTCTTGCTGCTACGTCCTTCTCCTCTTTAGGTGAGCAGTAGCCCTTTGGCTGGGTTTCTACCATAGACGTTTCAAAGCCTCGTTGGTTGGTGTGGGCCTTATGTGAAGGCCTTATATGTACACCGTGGAATACTATTCAGCCTAAAGAAAGATGGAGACTTCACATAAGGGGGGCTTTGGGGGGCTTTGGGGGTTCTTGAGCTGTGCTTTCCCTTTGCAGTTGCAGATTTGGTGAGAAGAGCAGGCAGTGATTCTTTGTACAGCTTCTTTTTCTTCCAATGTTGTTTTTAAGGGTTTTATCCAGCCGGAGGTGGTGGCTCAGCCCTGTAATTCCAGCACTCTGGGAGGTGGAGGCAGGAGGATCCATTGAGCTTAGGAGTTCAAGACCACCCTGAACAAGTGTGAGACCCCATCTCTACTTAAAATAGACAAATAAGCCAGGAATTGTGGTTGGCAACTGTAGTCCCAGTTATTGGGGAGGTTGAGGCAGGAGGATCACTTGAGCCCAGGAGTTTGAGGTTGCTGTGAGTTTGAGGTTGAGAATGCCAGGGCATTCTAGCCAGGGTGACTATGAGTGACAGAGTCACTATGTCTCAAAAAGAAAAAAAAAAATTAGCTTTTTAAAGGCTTAACTTTTTTTTTTTTTTTTTTTTTTTGTAGAGACAGAGTCTCACTTTATGGCCCTCGGTAGAGTGCCGTGGCCTCACACAGCTCACAGCAACCTCCAACTCCTGGGCTTAAGCTATTCTCTTGCCTCAGCCTCCCAAGTAGCTGGGACTACAGGCGCCCGCCACAACGCCCGGCTATTTTTTTTTTGGTTGCAGTTTGGCCGGGGCCGGGTTTGAACCCGCCACCCTCAGCATATGGGGCTGGCGCCCTACCGACTGAGCCACAGGTGCCGCCCTTAAAGGCATAACTTAGAAGGCATAAAATCTTCCCATTTTAAGTGTCCATTAATTTTTGGTAGATTCATGGAGTTGTGCAACTATTACCACAAACTAATTTTAGGACACTTCCATCACCAAAAAAGAACCCTCACCTCGCCTTCAGTGTGCTTGCGTTATCACTGCAGTTGTGTACAGGGCTCTGCTTTCTCTAAGCCTTTTTGTCTATATAATTTGGGATGATGTGAGCTGTTCATTCCAAAAAGATTCAGGTGTTGCAGTTACAGAGGCCAGTATCTGTGGCTGCAGAGCTTCTGGAAGACTGAAAAGATGGCTGCCACAACTAAGCGTGTGGTGTCCTGAACAACTCTCTCTGTAGTTTTAGGCTGGGCCATGTTGCTGCCTCTTGGTAGATGTCTTCACTTTTCTTTTGGCATGATGAGAAGCTCTCAGCCTCATTCTGGCTCACTTCCCAAGTCTATCAGTGCTGGTCATTAAACCTTCCACCAACACTTCTTTCTTTCTTTTTTTTTTTCTTTTGTAAGTGCGTATCTTTTACCGAAGGTGATGGTACACGGAAAAAAAACTATGCAAAATTTGAGTTGTTCCTCCCTAGAGAATATGGTATGTGTAATAATTTTGACAATTACACGGGTGTCTCATTTGAGAAGATTCTTCTATTTCATTTGCCTCAGAGGTTGTTTAAACAATGTGAAATAGTTGCGTATTTTTGAAACATGGTGTAAAAGATAACAATAAAAGACTAGTAAGTAAGCATGTGGCTGTATCACGGGATACGAGATGCCTCTTAGCACTGATGGCAAATGAAGTTCCCCTAGTCTCCCCCATGAGAGGTAACACGGCAGTGTTTTAGTAAATGCTTTCAGTGCAGATACATATTATCTCTCTTTATTCAGAATGGATATTCGTACACTGATTTTTATCTCATTTTTGTTTATTATTATTAAACAAAATGTCTGCCGCTTTGCAAGAAAACCTGCAACATTTAGATTTCACATGGCTCGTTCCTCTTTTCTCTGCTGTGTGTTGGAACAGATCATTTCTTACCATTAAGGACAAGCTGCTTTTGGCCACCACCTATCTTGTCTCCTGTCACCCATTTAGAGTTGACCTGTAGAGGTTTCTTTAGTCCCAATTGTACAATTAACACACGTGGTGGCATTTTGACCCAAACATTTTGAGTGTGCAAAAAATCAAAAAGTCACCAAGAAGATCCACTCTCCCAGTGAAACGGCCTGTGGGGTGGGGGTTCTTGGAGACCAGGCAGGGCTGGAGGCAGGCAAGGAGTTGGGATCAGCCTCTAGACCTTGAAGTGCAGCAGCTGTGCGTTGTTTTTGAGGCTGAGGATCAAGCGGAGAATATGAGATAGGCAAACGTTGGCTTAAACTTTCTTCTTTCTTTGATTGTCCTTGGACATCTGCCTATCTCCTGTCAAGAATGTTTGGCAGCTGTTAGCTCAGAACAACACAGTTCTGCTGCGCCAGCCGCTATCCCAGTCTTCTATACTTTAAGCCAACTAGTCTCTAGTATATGCCTGGCCTGGTACACAACTATGCTAATGCTTTAAGCTAACTAGCTTTCCATCAAGCATGGAAAGCACAGTGGGGGAGAGACTGTGTGTTTATTTTCCTCATGTGCTAATTGGCTTTAATTGTTGGCCAATTGGATTTCAAGTTCAGAAAAGAGTGGATTACACAAAGATGAGTGTTAACTTCAGACACTTTTGGGCTCTAATGGAGTAGACTTTATACAGGTTCACATGTCTCCTGGCTGTGGGGGACCAAAGGTGGACTCTGGGGCCATAAAGCTGCTTTCTTAAAATTTATACTTTTCCTCATAAGGCAAACATGAATATCTGGGACGGCTTGCCAGAATTTAGGGTGCAAACATATTTAGCAAATGTCACTTCCTTTAAGTCCCAAGTTTTTATTCTAATAGTCTTATTTTTGTCTTTAATAAATTACCATTCTGAGAAGAGAAACTGCTGAGTTAAAAACAAGTTTAAAATGGACATTTTCCTACCTAATCTGTGAGACTGATATGTCATGATAATAAAATGTAGATTTATTCCACCTGTATTCCTAACACCATCCTCATGGGTATTCATTCGTGGCAGAACAGAAGCATCAAAACTGGTCCCCTGAATCTTTGAGCTTTCCAAGGAAAGTACAAAGTCATAATAGTCAGCTGTGCAATAATATTTATTTCTTTTCATTTTCTTCTTTTCTTTCTTTCTTCCATTTTCTTAATTGAGATACAGTCTCATTCTGTCACCTTGGGTAGAGGGCCCTGGGGTAGGCCTACCTTACAGCAACCTTCAAGTCTTGGGCTCAAATGATCTTCCTGCCTCAGCTTCCCAAGTAGTTGGGAATACAGGTGCCCACCACACCACTTGGCTAGCTTTTCTATTTTTAGTAGAGATGAGTACACCTCTTGGTTGGGCTGGACTTGAACTCCTGAGCTCAGGTAATCCATCTGCCTTGGCCTCCCGGATGGCTAGAATTATAGGCATGAGCCACCATGCCCAGCACCAACTAGTTGCTATTTCAAACTAAGACCTTCTTATCTCCCTATATCTGAACTCATAAAAGGAGTAGAGAAGTGGTTACCAGGGGAATTGGCCATGGGTGAGGAGTGGAGAGATATTGGGCAAAGGAAACACACTTTAGTTGTGTAAATAAATTATGTTCTGGAGACCTCAGGCACTGTGTGGTGTTAATAGTTATAATGCACACTTAATTTCCTGGGACTAGTTTGAGTGTTATCATCACAAAAAAGGGCAACGATTGGGGGTGATGGATATGCTAATTAGCATGATTGTGGTAATCATTTTGCAATGCATGTGTGTCTCATACCTTCAGAGTGAACACTTGGCCAAATAAGAGTAATTAGTCTTCCCCCCAAGGGTAGAGCTCTCTCCCTCTAATCCCTTTGGAGATAGGCTGTATCACATTCACTTTCTGCTTGTCTTCAAGGCTATCTCTAGATACCCTGTCCTTCTCATTTTTTCCCTCCCCTCTTGACTCGGCCTCCCACTGTGCTAGGATTACAGGTGTCATCCACCGTGTCCAGCCTATTTCTCTCTTTTTGAGGCAGTGTTTCACTCTGTTGCCCAGGCCTGAGGGAAGTGGCATCTCCAAAGCCCTTTGTAGCCTGGAACTCCTTGCCCCAAGCAATCCTCCCACCTCCCAAAGTGCTGAGATTGACTTATTATTGTCTAGTTGCTCGAGCTGAGGCATCAGAAGGGCTGCACTACTCTCCACTCTGGGCATCCTTAAAGATGTGTGCAGACCCTTATGTGTAGAAGAATCAGAAATTCCCCTCCAGCTTCCTTCTCACCTAGAACCTCCCTTAGGGTGGTATGCACCATCCCTTGAGTGGTCCAAAGAGCTGAACACCTCCCAGCCATGTAGGTTTGGGCATTGTTCACTTTCCTGTTTCACCTCGCAGCTCTAGCATGGCTTACCTTGTGTGTGAGCTCCCATGAGATCCTCGCTGGTTTTCTTTGAACACTGTGAGGACCCAGTTGTCCCTTTGTGAGCAACTCTGGACAGAATCACATACGGACTTTCTGCCTGTCTTAATGTTCTATTTTATGTGCTTTTCTGTGCAGTCTTCCCACCCCCATGGTCTATGCCTTAAGTTCTGTTACACTTCACTTTCCCCTGCACTGGTTGCTTCTTGAGGACTTTCATCCCTGCCTTCTCCTTGTGGACACTTAACGCTGGAACCCACCTCCTCACTTGCCCAGTTCAGATTCCAGAAGTCGCTTCTAGGAGTTTCCAAGCCATGGCCTCTTCTGCATTTCTCAGGCCACTCAACTCTGGGTTTGAATCTTTCAAATTTCCTGAAATTGCTTTTTCTCTGATCCTAACTGAAAAACACAACCAACATGGTCCTCGTCTCTCTGCCCTGGTCCACCTATCCTCCCTCCTGAATTGTTGTTTCCCCACGAAGTCATAAGACAACACTGAAAAAAGATAATAACAATAGAAGACTCTCCATGACATGAACTCCAACACGATCGTTGGAGTGTGGGGCGTATACACTTGTAGTACTTCTCTATAGAAGGTGGTGGTTTCCCCTCAATTGACCCACCACTGTGTGGCTTCACTTTTGAGGTGATTTGGTTCTGATTTTCTTCCTACTTGGCATTTCGGTGTAAGTACTTTTACATAACATATTTCATAATCAGCCTGTGCTAATCCATTATGTTTGGAATCATTTTGCAAAGTCAGTCCTCTTACCAGATGCACGGTTTGCAAATATGTATTGAAACAGTCATGTTCTGTCTTATGAATCATCCCTTGGCCTGTTAAGCCACGTAGGATGTAAAGATGTTTTAAGAAATGTAATTGGCTGAGGCAGAGTGTTTAGAATTTGAGAGGACAGTGGCTTGAATCAAACTCGCTTGATTGTAGACTTGGCTTCAATGTTAGCAGCTGTGTGATCTTGGGCCTTATTTCTCTACACCCAGGGTCCTGAGTTAGCATTTCATCATAATCACTTACTCTCCCCAAATATGACTGCAAAAGACCTGAATGTCTTCCAAGAATCCTTGATTCCAAAAGAAGGATTTGAGTGTCACAGTTCCGGGGGCTGAGAGACAGTGACGTGCTTGTGGTCTTCACAGGCTCACATTCCTCTCACCAATGCCAGTGGTGACACAGCAGCGAGGCAGACTAAAGAGCAAGTGCTAATGCTAAGTGGTTTTAATTGACAAAAACTGCGTATCTCTATAGGGAACAATGTGGTGTGTGTACAAAGCACAGAATAATCAGATCAGGGTAACATAGCCATTGGTTCACATGTCTACTTTTTTGCAGGGAAAACTTTTGAAATTTATTTGTAGCTATTTGTAAGTATACAACACACTAATTAGACATTTGTAAGTATGCAGCACTTGAAAGTAGTAATTTGTAAGTATGTGCAGCATGCTAAAGTAGCAACTTGTAGCTATAAAACACAATGAATAGCAATTTGTAAGTAGATAATACAGTATTAAGTATAATCATCTTACAATGCAATCGATTTCCTAAGCATTTTCCTATCTGACTGGATTTTGTGTTCTTGACCAACATTTCTCCAGTCCTCCACCCCCCATCTCCAGCCCTGGTAACCACCATTCTACTCCCTGTTGCTGTGAATTTGGCTCCATATATGAGTGAGATTCCACATACAGTGAGATCATGCAGTATATTGTTTTTGTTCTTGGCTTATTTCCCTTAATATAATGTTCTCCAGACTTATCCATGTTGTCTCACGTGACAGAATTTCCTTCTTTATTTTTTGGTATGACTGAATGATATTCCACTGTGGAATATCATCGATGGGCATTTAAATTGATTGCATGCCTTGACTGTGAATGGTGTTATTCTTAATCACCATGATTTCATCCTCTTTGGATTATATATATAATACACACACACAGAAGTACACCCAGCAGTGCTATTGCTAGATCATGTGGTAGTTCTCCTCTTAACTTTTTGCAGAACTATCTCACCATTTTCCACAATGGCTGTACTAGTTTACATCTCACCAACAGTGTCCACAGTTTCTCTGATTCACTTCCTTTCCAACTCTCATAATATGTTATCCTTTTAGTGACAACCATCCCAACAGGTGCGAGGTGATATTTCACTATGGTTTTGATTTGCATTTCTCTGATGATTACAGATGTTGAGCAATTTTTCATACACCTGTTGGCCATTTACGTCTTTCAAGAAATGTCCACTCAAATCTTTGTCTATCTAAAAAAACTCATTTGTTTCTTTTGTGTTGTGTGAATCCCTTATGTATTTTAGATACGAGCTCCTTACCAGATGCATGGTTTGCGAGTATTTTCTCCCATCTTGTAGGTTTCTTGACTCTGTGTTCCTTTGAACACAATTGTTTAGTTTGTTGTGCCATTTGTTTGTTTTCTGCTTTGTTGGAAATCTAAAAAAATCTCTGCTAAGACCACTGTCAAGGAGCTTCTTTAAGTTTACTTCCAGGGTTTTTGAAGTTTAGGTCTTTAAACCATTTGGGGTTGGTTTCTGTATGTGGTCCAATTTTATTCTTTTGCATGTAAATATCCAGTTTTCCCAGCACTGGTTATTGATAAGACCCTTCCACCATGGTGTCTTGATGCTCTTGTTCACAATTAGCTGGCTGTCAATTCATAGGTTTATCTCTGGTTGTTGTATTCTGTATTTACTACTACAGCTTTGTAGCAGATTCTGAGATGGAGTAGTCCGATGCCTTCCAGCTTTATTTTACCCTGGATTACTTTGGCTGTTTGGGGTCCTCTGTGGTAACATGTAAATTCTGGGTTATTGTTTTTCTAGTTCTGTGCAGACTGTCATTATGTTTTGTCAGGGATCGCATTGAATCTGCAGATCACTTTGGATAGTATGGATGTTTGAACAAAATTCTTCCAGTCTATGAATACAGTATCTTTCCGTTTGTGTCTTCAATTTCTTTCAGCAACATTTTATAGATTTCTTTCAGAAGAAATGTGTCCGACCATTTTTCTTTTCTGTCACACATTGGAAGACCAAGAGTTGTCTGGGGCTACACATTAAACACACAAACAGTAATGAAATCTGATAAGCATGAAAAAAGGGTCCATGCATACATTTCATGATATCTGACACCACAGTTAAGAAAATAGTCCTCAAATAATGTGGCCCAAAGGCTGCTGGTTGGACATGCCTGGCTCTAGATCATTTAACTCTTTGAAATTTATTGTTAAGTTTTTTTATTTAGGATGCTGTTGTAAATAGGATTGTTCTCTTATTTTGGGATAGTTCATTAAGTGAATAGAAAACCTACTTGTATGTTTTTATGTCCTGCAACATTACTGAAGTCACTTATTCTAGCAGGTTTTTGGTGAACTCCTTTGTGTTTTCTATATGTAAGATCATCAGGGGTCTCTGAGGGTCTCGAAACCCTCAAGCTGTTCAGTAAACCTGGTCTGGTCACTCAGAAGAACTTAGCACATGGGGGCGGCGCCTGTGGCTCAGTGAGTAGGGCGCCGGCCCCATATGCCGAGGGTGGTGGGTTCAAACCCAGCCCTGGCCAAACTGCAACAACTACAACAAAAAAAAATAGCCGGGCGTTGCGGCGGGCGCCTGTAGTCCCAGCTGCTCGGGAGGCTGAGGCAAGAGAATCATGTAAGCCCAAGAGCTGGAGGTTACTGTGAGCCGTGTGACGCCACAGCACTCTACCGGGGGCAGTAAACTGAGACTCTGTCTCTACAAAAAAAAAAGAACTTAGAATGTGGTCCTGCTAAGTTAAAGTGGCCTAGGAGGAGTGGAAAATGAAATGGCCAGGCTCCAAGGCAGAAGAAAGGAATACTTTTTGTTTTTATTTAAACAAAGCATGGAGAAGCATAGACTTTTCCAGAGAGATGGGAAAAGGGTCTCCGTCAGGAGTGAGAGACCCTGACCCCCAAACAATACACTGGTGCTAAGTACTTCATCCTAGATCCCCTACAATTACCTGCGGCAGTTTTTCACTGGTTCCCCAAGGTCCTTGGGTATTCTTCCTTATTTCTTATTGGTCACGGGTTACCTTAGCTACTGCATGTGCCCCAGTTCCCCTGACGTGTTAACATTAACAATACCTGTTATTTCCAGGTAATTGTTTGGTGGTGACTGATAGTCTTGTGATATGTGTGGCACCTTCTGTGTGCTCCATTCTGTAACTGTGACCATTATTGCAACCTGGAAACTGCACTTTGTGGAGAACAGGACGTACGTGATCAACCAAGTCACAAGGTCCCTGAAACTCAATGTTTGCTGCACGGCCCTTTTTAACTTCTTTAGCTAAAGGCCAGACTTTTCTCCTACTTCCCTATAGCCCCTCTTTGTTTGTGATCAAGGGTCATGTCTACAAAAAGACACTTCTTTCTATCAGATTTGGATGCCTTATATATGCTTTCTCTTCCCTGCTCTGACAGTTAGAACTTACGCCCTCTCACCACCTCTCTTGACATCTTTGTCTTACTACTGATAGTAGAGAAACGGTTTCAGTTTTCACCATAGAGCATTACCCTAGCTGACTTGTCATATGTATGGCCTTTATTGTGTTGAGGTCCATTCCTCTTGTTCCTCATTTGAGGGTTTTATCATAAAATGGTATTATTATATATTTTGTCAAATGTTATTAAAGCATCTACTGAGATGATCATAAGATGACCATGTATTTTGTTTTTGTTTTTTTTTAAACAGAGTCTCACTCTGTCACTCAGGCTAGACTTAAAGTGGCATCAGCATAGATGACAGCAAGGGATCCTCCTGCCCCAACCTCCTGAGTACCTAGGACTGTAGCTGCCTGCATTGATGCATGGCTACATTTTATATTTTTAGTAGAGACACATTCCTCAGGGGATTCTCCCAGCTCAGACTCCCAGAATGGTAGGAATACAGGCATGGCTTTGATTAGGGCCCACAGTGAAAGAAGCCTTTGCAACAAGTGCAGGCAGCAGACAGCCTGAAACCTGTTACCAGCAGGTGCAAAGCTTGGTGTCTGTAGCAGATGAGGTTCCTTCACAGAACGTTTGGCAGTAAACTGTAGATGAATTGGCAACACAGACATTTAAGACTCTGAAGCTGGATGGTGCCATTTCTGTAGAGAACACTTCTCCATTAGTGACACTGCTACTAGGCTGCAGTAGAGTCTGAACCCTTGGTTGGTCTCGAACAGGCAGGTTACCCTGTGACATGAGCTGTCCATCATGAACTGGGTGTGGACTGACCAACCAAATAGCCCACTGTGCAGGCCCAGCTGCTCCCATCCTCAAATGATAGTGCTTTATATGAGATTTGGCAGGCTGAATGATGACTTCACAAACATGTCCACGTCCTGATCTTCAGAACCCATGGACATGGTACCATGATTAACTTCAGGATCATGCGGTAGGGAAACGATCCTGGAACATCCAGTTAGGCTCAATGTAATCACACGAGGACCTTATAAATGAAAGAAGGAGGCAGGAGGGTGAGAGTCAGAGAAGAGAAGACACAAGCGGACGTTAGAATAATGGGCTTGCTGGCTTTGAGGATGGAGGGGTGGGAATCAAGCAATGCAGGAAGCCTGTAGATGCTTGAGATGATGTAAGAGAACGACAGACAATAGTCCAAGGAGATGCATTTTGGACCTCTGACATCCAGAACTGTTAGATAATTACCCTGTGTAATTTCAAGCCTCTAAACTTGTACTATTGCTCAGAGTAGCAAAAGAGAGCCCCCACACTGAGTATCAGCTTTATGATATTCTGAGCTCCATAAACTCCGGGTTTCCTTAAATTTGGTCAGTAATGTATTTCCATGGTCACATATGTTGCACAACTCAGTAAATATGTGTTGATGCTTGGGCAGGGTGGAGTTGAGACCAGGAAGACAATGACCAATGATCAGAGGAGACCCCATTTCTGTGTGAAATGTCTGCAGAGAGCCTGATGTACACCCCAGTCTTCAGGCAATCAGCACCAGGCTTCTGAAAGAAAGGACAGTTCCTCTTCCTGAGGGACGGATGTTGTAACAACCCATGATGGGGAGGCCCAAACCTTCACCATGCCCACACCCTGTGTGTCTGTCTGTCCTGCAGGCACCCTGGTCTCTTCCATCTACATAGCCTGGGCCAGTGGGAGGAGACGCCATGACTCCCATCCTCACAGCCCTGCTCTGCCTTGGTGAGATGTGAGGAGGGGCGGGGAGGCCCTGGTCTGGGAGGGATGCCACCTCACAGCCAGGCAGTGCTCTACAGGAGATCCCAGGGACTCGGGAAGCTCCTGGGGATCAGGGGATGTGCTCAGCCTTCCGGGGACAAATCTCTGACAGGGAATTCTCTTCCAGGGTTGAGTCTGGCCTCCAGTACCTGTGTACAAGCAAGTGAGTCTGCCCCACCTGCCCTAGGTCCCAAATGGGAAGAAGGGGACACCTGTGGGCAGCTGGGGATGGGAGACACCATCTCTGGGCTGACTGGGAGGGACATCTGAAGGGTCCTGATCTGAGATCTGGGATCTTAGAGGTGACAAGGTCTTGGGACCCAGCCTCTGATTTCCTTCCAGGGCCCCTCCCCAAACTCACCCTCTGGGCTGAGCCAGAATCTATGCTAACTCAGGGTTGCCCAGTGGCCATCTAGTGTGAGGGAACTCAGGGTGCCCAGGAGTACTAACTGGATAAAGAAGGACACTTAGAACCTTGAGACAGACAGAAACCATTGGAGCCTAGGTACAAGGCAAGTTCAACATCCCATCCATGACAAAGCACCATGATATCATTGTCATTACTATAGCTCTGCTGGGTAGGTTAGTGAGCCCCCTGAAGCTCGTGGTGACAGGTGTGAGGACACTTGAGGGTCCCAGCCCCAGGCTCTGCCCTCAGTAAAGCAATCTGTTCATTTTTTGAGACTCCAACAATTTCACTGGGAGCCTTGCTTCTAGCAAGCCCCAGGTGGGAGGGTGGGGTGAGGAAGCCAGGGCTCTAGAGCCAGAGACCCTGAAAGCGAGAGGCAGTGACACCTGCAGGGCTAGCACAGGACACTGAAGAGGTGGCAGGAACCAGCACCTGTAGCTCACGGCCTGTCCTTCCCCCCAGGTGTGTCTAGGAAGCCCTCCCTCCTCGCCCTGCAGGGCACTATCCTGACCTTTGGACAGAGCCTGACCCTCCAGTGTCGCTCTGATGTCAGCTACGACAGATTTACTCTGTCCCAGGAGGGGGGACTTGTCCTCACCCAGAGCCCTGTTTGGCAGCCCCAGCCTGGGCTCTCTCAGGCCAACTTCTCCCTGGGCCCTGTGAGGGGCTCCCACGGGGGTCAGTACAGATGCTATGGCGGATACAACCTCTCCTCGGAGTGGTCAGCCCCCAGTGACCCCCTGGACATCCTGATCTCAGGTGAGGAGCCCAGCGTGTTCAGTCAGGGACTCAGACTCTGCACAGTCCTTGTGGGGTGGGGAGAGAGGAGAGGGTGATGGCTGAGGGGAGTTGGGGGACCCAGGGAGGGAGAGGGACAGAGACACGGAGGTAGATGGGGAGGAGACTCAAACACATGGAGACGGACATTGAAGGTGTTCAGAGAGAGGCCCAGGGAGCTATCACCTCAGAAAAAGGTAGGGGGCCTCCCTCACCCCTCCTTCCACTCTCTCTAGGACAGCTCTTTTACAGCCCCTTCATCTCGGTGCAGCCGGGCCCCACGGTGGCCTCAGGAGAAAATGTGACCTTTGTGTGCCAGTCACAGAGCCCGACAGCCACTTTCTTTCTGGCCAAGCACGGGGCAGTCAATCCCCCACTGCGCCTCACATCAAAGCCCGGAGATGGACAGTACCAGGCTGAATTCTCCATGGGTCCTGTGACCTCAGCCCATGGAGGGACTTACAGATGCTATGGCTCTGGCCCACGCTCCCTCTACCTATTGTCACTGCCCAGTCGCTCCCAGGAGCTCATGGTCTTAGGTGAGCACCCCTGACCCTGCCCTCTCTGAGCTCAAAGGGTCAGCTCAGAGTCTTGCCCCAGGAAAGCCATGGGGTGGGATGGAGTGAGAGGCTCTGGGCGAGGGTCGACCAGGGGGCTCACCCCTCAGAGGGAGGAGGCCAAGAGGGTCTTCCAGGTGTCCCACCCCCTCCCCTGTCACCTGCATTGGGGAGACAACAGGCAGGTGCAGGGAGGGTCTTCAGGCCACAGGGCAGATACAGGGGGAGAGTTTGAGTGAGGGTGGGAGCTCCAGGGGTAGCAGCACCCCCGACACCCTCCCTGTGTTAATTCCAAGGACCTAGTGTGCAGCCTAGCACCCCACTCATGGATCCGACTTCAACAGCTGGTGAGTCCCAGGGTTATCTTGGCTCAGAAAGAGCAGGTTCTCCCCTGCAACAGGGGAGCCCCAGCCCCTCACCCTGTTATTGTCCTTCCCAGGATTTTCCATGCACCCCAGCCTCCCATTCACAGAGGCGACCTCAACAGCTGGTGAGTATCAGGGATATCTCAGCTCACTAGGAATGCAGCACCACCCCCCACCCCAGGGGAACCCCAGCCCCTCACCCTGTTATTGTACTCATTCTCAGGACCCTCTCTGTACCCTAGACCCCCACCCACATATGTGACCTCAACAGCTGGTGAGTCCCAGGGTTATCTTGGCTCAGAAAGAGCAGGTTCTCCCCTCCAACAGGGGAGCCCCAGCCCCTCACTCTGTTATTGTCCTTCCCAGGATCCTCCATGCACCCCAGCGTCCCATCCACAGAGGCGACCTCAACAGCTGGTGAGTATCAGGGATATCTCAGCTCACTAGGAATGCAGCACCACCCCCCACCCCAGGGGAGCCCCACCATCTACCCTGTTATTGTCCTTATTCCCAGGACACTCTGCATCCCAGCCCTCCACCCACAGATCTGACCTCAATAGTTAGTGGGTCCCAGGGGTATCTTGGCTCAGAAGGAGCACAGTCCTGCCACCCTATGGGAATCCCAGCCACTCCCCCTATTATTGTCCCTATTCCCAGGACTGTCCATGCACCCTAGACCCCCACCCACAGATCTGACCTCAACAGCTGGTGAGTCCCAGGGGTATCTCGATTCATAAGGAGAAGAGTCTCTCCTCCAACAGGGGAGACCCAGCCCCTCACCCTGTTGTTGCTCTTATTCCCAGGACCCTTGGCACACCCTGGCCCCCCACCCACAGATCTGACCTCAACAGCTGGTTGGTCCTTGGGGGTATCTTGGCTCAGAAAGAGCACAGTTTCCCCTCCCCCAGAGCAGCCTCAGCCTCTCACCTTGTTATTGTCCTTATTCCTTCACCCTCTGTACACCCCAGCCCTCCACCCCCAGGGCCCACCTCAGCACCTGGTGGGTCACTGCAGTATCTTGTTTCACAGGGAGCAAGGCCTCCCCCAGGGAAGTTCTAAATCTCTCAGGATCTCCCTCCTCTCAAATGTTCAAGGGTGGGCTGTGTACAGGAGGGGGCTGGGAGTCAGGCAGAAATTTGGGGGGATCCTAGGCTCCCAAGAGTGCTAAGGCTGTCTGGTGAGGACGGAGGGTCTAGGCAGGGGAGAAGTGGGGCCAAGCCTGAGGGAGGGGCCAGCTGTAGTGGGGAGTAGACAGTCCTAGCCCCTCAGCTCCCTGTACTGACCCATGAGGTCGAAGGATAACCCCTTACCCCATGGGGTCAGGCTCCAGAGTGGCAAATGAAGGGTTCTAAGTTGGAGGCTGTAGGCCCACGGAAGGCAGGGCTGAGTTAAGCCATCAGTTCAGGTTCCTCTGGGAACAGAGACATGGATAATCCCTTCCCAGCTGGGCCTCAGTTTCTCCAGGTGTGAAAAGGACAGGCCTGCCCCAAGGAAAAGCTCCTTCCAGGTCTGGCTCCTGCTGTGACTTCCTGAGAGAGGAGGCCCCAGAGAAGCCTCCAGGATCAGGCCAGATAGTGACCTCTCCCATCTGTCACATTGGCCCGGTGCAGGGCAGGGAGCAGGGCTGTGGTGTGGGGCATGCAGCTCCACATGTCTCTTCAGCTCAGGGTCAGCTCTTGGGCAGGAAACTGGGCTGCAAGTCAGCCTCTAGCATCATTTCCCAGCTCTGCCACCTCCTGGCTGGGTGCTCTGAGGCAGGAAAGTCACCTCTCTGGGCCTCAGTTTCGTCCGCTGTGAAATATGGGGGTCCCATGTGGCACAATGTGTGAGGGCTAGAGGTGATGATGCAAATCCCCTGCATGCACCTGCACACGGTAGGTGCTCAGTTAATGACACCATTCTTTACTCCTGAAGTCACTCCTGCCCAAGGCCTGGGAAGGTTCTTGGAGGTTCTGATTGGGGTGTCAGCGGCCTTCATCTTGTTGCTCTTCCTCGCTGTCTTCCTCCTATGCTGGTTTCAGGGAAAAAGAGGTCATTGGGTGAGTAGGAAAGGGGGACCTGGGGTGGCAGGGTGGGCTGAGGCACAAGCCACAGAGAGGCCAAACAGATGGGTCAGGGTAGAAAAGCTGCTCCAGTGTTTCCACACTAGGACGCTCTGGAAAGTGCGGATGCAGCACACATCTGTGGAGCTGATCAGGGTCCTGTAGTATGTGCAGCATCTGTACAGGGGCGTCCCCAGGTTCCTGTCCCCTTGAACTCCTGTGCAGGGCCGGGCTTCTAACTTTATGAGGCTGAGACTCTGTCTGTTGCTTCCTAGTCCAGAGATAGGCTGATCCCCAATGACCCACAGGTACTGTGGACCTGGACCCCCAGGACAGAGGCCTGCAAAAGAGGTAATTCTGCCTGAAGACCCCAGACTACACCTGCCCACAGCCCCCTTACTGCTCCTCACACTCTGTGTCCTCCCTCAGGTCCAGTCCAGCTGCTGATGTTCAAGAAGAAAACCACTGTGAAAGGAAGGGGACCTTTGTGGGGAGATGGGGATACTTAGGGGGGAGATGGGAACCCTGGGGGGGGAAAGGAGCCATGAAGGTTCAGTATAAGGGGGGAGGAGAAAGTGGCAAGGGTTTGGAGCTCAGGAGGAGGTGGTCTGACCCCCCCCACTGGGGACCACAGGGAACATCATAGGTGTTCCCTGAATCCCATGGCCCCATCTCAGGACAGGGCAGGGGACAGTGGGCTGAGAGGTCCCAGGGGATAAACCCCTCATTCTGCCTCAGCAGATCCTTTCATGAAAGACTTGCAGCCTGAAGACAGGATGGAGTTGGAGAGTCAGGTGAGACCCCTGTCCCTGTCCAGGGCTCCAAAGGCATCCTGTTATCACATTTAATACTGAGGCCACTCCCTGTCCTCCCTTCTATCAGCTTAGCACGGTCCTATGGTGGACCCCTTCCTCCGCCTGCTGTGACCTCACTGCCCCCTGGTTTTCTGTACCCTCAGGGCCCCTCCTTTCCAGATCCCCACCTTCTGTCTGATGTCTGGGTGTCAGAGAGCACCTCCAGGCCTCAGAGACTACATGAATCACTGAAACACCTGAGTCCCCCACTCCCCTTCATCCCTTTATCCTGCAGTGTCCATGGGGAGCTCCCCCTTGATTGGGCTGGGGGGGGGGGCTGCAGCCACAGCAGGAAGCACAGCTGCCCCACCCTCCCTGCACTCACGTGTCAGGAGACAATGAGCAGTTACATGCATGGCATCCTGAGTGCAAAATGCCATGATGGAAATAAAGGGAGAAAAGGGCAGAGTGTGTGGGGAGGGAGACCTGTCTGGGCTAGGAGGGGAGGGCTGTCTGATCAGGCATCCCCTGAGAAGGAGCGTGGAAGGAGAGGACACCCAGTGCCCGAGCACCTGCGGCAGAGGAAACTTGGCAGGAGGATGGGCCTGCAGCTGGAGCCAAATAAGCAGGGGAAGGGTGTGTGGACAAGAGGTCAGACTGCAGGAAGGAAGCAGCCAGGCCCTCCCAGGTCTTAGGAAGTCCCTGGAGAGTCTGTCAGGAAAGTGACATAATCGGTCACTCTGGAAACAGTGTGTAAACTTCACTAAGAGGTGTCAAGTGGCATCAAGAAGACCCTGTCACTGTCTCTCCAGCAGATCCCACATGACATGGACCCCCAGGGAGTGATGCAGTCCTAAGTGAACCACTCTACAGTCAGGTAGAGAGAGGCCTCCCCTCCTTTCCCACTGTCCAGGGCATTCCTGACATGTAGGACAGACAGGTGGAAGGTAATAGGCAGGTGGGTCTTTCCTTCCCAGGCCTCTAGGCCTCCCCCCACCCAACAACCCACCTTCCCTCTCACTCACCCCTGCTGCAGGCTGCTGCATCTGACAACCCCCGGATGTGACCTACACCCAGGTGCACAGCTTGAACCTCAGGCAAGAGACACCTGAACCTCCTCTGTCCCAGGAAGGAGACGCTCCTGCAGAGCCCAGCCTCTACACTGCTCAGGCTGTCAACTAGCCCAGGAGGGACTCAGACCCCACATGCTACATGGAGGGAGACTCAGGGACCAGGAAGGCCCAGGGACTGCCCTGGTGGACACTAACAAGAGAACCCCAGCCTGGACCCCTAACAAGACCAACAGGATGGAGCTGAAAGACATCCTTCTTAGTAAAGTACTCAAGAATGAAAAATAAAAGTATCCAATGTACTCAATATTATTATAAAGCCAATATAAAAACACTCTCTTACAAATGATAAGATAAAAATATAGTCTAACAAGGGGGAGAGGAGGGAGGGAAAGGGGGAAGGTGTTTGATGGGAGGAGGGATGGCATTTGACAGGATCTCAATTAATGTGCACAATGCAAGGGCATATTTCTAAACAAGTAAGAGTAAACTGTAAATGTCTTACCACGAAAAATAAGTAAGTGAGGTGATTATAATAATCAGTTTTGTTTAAGCATCTCATATTGTATATCAAATCATCACATTGTACCCCATACATGCATACAGTTATGATTTAATAAAAAATTTTTTTTAAATAAAAATAAAAAATTAGTGTTCTTCAGAATAAAAAAATTACCACCAGGTGGTGCAGTGATCTTTTGGGATTCACCTATTCTGCATCAGATATAAATAATACCCATGTCTGCATTTTGGAAATAAAAACTTCTCAATAATTAATGTGTTAAATGAGAAAATCAAAATACAAGTGATTGAACTATGAAATCGAAAAACTAAGAATCATGAATGAATAGATTAGGAAAAACATCTAAAAAACAATGGCTTTGGTTATTATTTCAAGAAATTAGAAAGAAAGTTACGAATTTTCCAGAAGAAAGTATTAGGAAGGGAATAATAACAAGAGGCATGCAGAGCTACTACTGAGTGCCCGGAAACAGGGAGGTGGCTCATATTAGTAATTCCAGCTACTCAGGAGTCTGACCCAGGAGGACCAGTTGAATATAGGAGTTGACACCAGCCTGGGTTACATAGCAAGCTCCCAATTTCAAAAAACAATTTTAATGGAAAATTCAATAAAGCCAAATAAATTTATTTATTTTTTGAGATAGTCTCAGTAGGTTGCTCTGGGTACAGTGCCATGGCATCATCATCGCTTACAGAAATCTCAAACTCCTGGGTTCAAACAATCCTCCCGCCTCAAAAATTAAATGCAACAAATTCAAAAATAGACAAATGGGGGAGGGCACTGGTACTTTTTGAGACAGATGTCGGCCACAGGAGAGAACGTGACCCTGCTGTGTCATCCATGGAGCCTGATGGACACTTTCCTTCTGATCAAGGAGGGAGCAGCCAATTCACCCTGCATCTTAGATCAAAGTCCAGAGCTAGGCAGGTCCTGGCTGAATTCTCCATGAGTCCTGTGACCGCAGTCCATGGGGAGCCTCGAGTGCTATGGCTTACACAGCCCCTCCCCCTACCTGTTCTTACTGCCCAGTGCCCCCCTGTAATTCATGGTCTCAGGTGAGGACCCCCAACCCTGTGGTCTCTGAACTCAGAGGGCCCTGCCCCCAGAGGAGCTCTGGGACAATTAGGAATGAGGAAATGAAGGGGGTGGTCCCAGGCAAGAGTTGGGGCATGAGAGAAGGAAACAGAGGGGACCCATCGCCCTTGGGCACCCTCCCTTGAAGTCTCAGTCAGGGTGAAGGGCAGGGAAGGTAGGATGAGATGTGTGTGAACCTCAAAGGAAAGCGACAAGACAGAGGCCCCACCTACCCACCTGCTGATGTCTTTATCTCAGAATCAGATCGTCTGGGTGTCCCAGCCCCTCACCACCAGGTCCTGATGCCATGAGTGATGAAAACCATTATCCTGATCCCAGAGACACTTCCAGACACATCTGAGTCCTATTATATATACATATATATGCATATATTTACATATATATATTTATATATACACATTTGAGACAGAGGTTTGCTTTGTCGCCCTCAGTGGAGTGCCGTGGCATCATAGTTCACTCAAGCTCTTGGGCTCAAGAGGTCCTCTTGCCTCAGCCTCCCGAGTAGCTGGGACTACAGGCACCCAATACAATGCCTAGCTATTTTTAGAGATGGGGGTCTGGCTCTAGTTCAGGCTGGTCCCAAACCTGTGAGCTCAGGCAATCCACATGCCTCAGGCTCCCAGAGTGCTAGGATTACAGGTGTGAGCCACTATGCCCAGCCCTCCTATTCCCAATATTGAGGAGAGGAGTCTGCTCCCCAAAGTAGCAGGGAGGATGGTGGACATTTACTGTGGGGTCCATGTGGCTTCTGAAGCTCTGAGGATGGAGCAGCCCTGACCTCTGTGTGGGTCAGAGGGGAGGAAGGTGTCCAAGTTCTAGGCAGGAAGGAGGGGCCCGAGTTGAAAGGGAGAAGGACCAAGTCTGCCTTCTCCCTGAGTAGGACCCCAGGAGTCATCTCCACTCAGTAGGGAGACAGGAGCAGGGAAGGCACAGGGCAGGCGCTTAGTCTGGAAGTCAGGTGGGAGGGGTCCAGGAGGGGCAGAGTCTGTATTGGCTCCGCCTCCCCTTGGGAGCAGGAACTTCTGAGAAAGTCTTGGCCCTTCCTGCCCTGGGTTCCTGTCTGAATGAGGGGGAGCTGCCTAGGGGTGACCTCAGAAAACCCTCCTTTCTGACTCCCGAGGGCATCTGGGATGTAGCTCACCCTATACCTGCTCCCGTCTCCAGCCCTCTCTGGGCCTGACCTGCTTCTCCCATAACTGACACTTGTCAGGGTTAAAAAGCTGGGGGAAACATGGACAGGTGCATAAGGTTTTTATCCTTCAGATCTGAAATTTCTGCTTTGTAAGAGGAAGCCAAAATATTATGAAACAGCAAAGATTTACAGAACTCCACTGGTCAGGATCTCTCATGCCTCACATGGCATCTGCCTGTTTACTGAATCCACACCCCTCACAGCCCTGCCTGACTCCCAGGCCCCTGCCCTGTCCGGGAGGATGTGTGGTGAGGAGGACGAGCATAGACCAGGTCAGCAGAGTGGGGTGTCTAGGCCTGATTGGAGACAGGAAGTTCTGGGGCAGAGGAGGAGGACAGGCTGGTGACTTAGGGAGAGGACAGGCGGACCCTCCCGAACAGCTCTTATTTCTCATTTCCAAGAGCCTCTAGGATGGAGTCCCTCACCCACACCTGCGGGGTCCCTGAGTCCTCTCAGGACAGGACAGGAGGGATCTGACAGTGGTGAGGAGTCTCCAGATACACCAGATAGTCCTTCAGACAGGGGGTCCCCAGGCTGTGGATGTCACTAGGGATGCCCCGCCCTGTGCTCACCTGGTGGCCTCTGTGCTCAGGGCACACCTGAGAGTAAGGAGGGGCCTGCACCTGCTCACTGAGCCGTTTCTGCTCCTCATCTTCTCTGACATTTGTCTAATGTTGCTCTCTCTTTTTCTGAAACTTTTAAAGCAAAAATTCAATAAATAAGTTTATAATTTTAATTTATGTGATAAGGATTTATGATTTCAAAATAAATAATTCTAATCCCATTTTTACTGGGACTTGATTTAATTTATTCATTTGCTTTGCAAAATAATTTCTTATTAATGTCAAGTATTCCTGTCTTAACATTTAAAATGGACGTTTATTAGTGAATTTAAGAAATATTCTTGAAATTTTATTCATAAGATTGTGTACATTCATTCAAATGTAAAGAATTATTCAACTACTTTAAAGATTTATAAGAGAGATTTGGTTCCTTTATATTTTCAAAGAAGAGTTATATATAGATAAGAAAACTATTGATTTGGCTATATTCATTTATTTCACATTAACTTATGCAAATTAATTTTATTATTGATCTTCTCTAATTTACTGATAAAATTTCTATAAACCAAAAGAAAATAGAAATTTATCTTCATTATTTTTAAGTGGCATGCCAATATTTCTCACTTCAACTAATAATGAGTACACATATTTATGTAAGATTATATAACTTACATGTGAATATACATGTGCATGTATCTCCAAGTGTATACACTCCTGTTCACCCATATGTTTTTGATGTGGTCTGTTTCTACATGATTGTTATTGATCTTCCCACCTAGATTAATTTTTTTTTTTTTGAGACAGAGTCTCAGCAGGTCACTCTTGGTAGGGTGCCATGGTATCATAGCTCACAGCAACCTCCACCTCTTGGGCTTAAGCGATTCTCTTGCCTCAGCCTCCCAAGTAGCTGGGACTACAGGTGCCTGCCGCAGTTGTCATTGTTTGGCAGGCTGGGGCTGGGTTTAAACCTGCCATCTCCAGTGTATGTGGCCGGCGCCCTAGCCACTGAGCTATAGGGGCTGAGCCAGATTAATTTTTATTAAAGCTTATTATTTGATAAGCCTGCGATACCTTACCTGTTGGGGATGATGCTCTGGTAATGGGAGGCTGTGTGTACCCGCAGTGTGGTGAAGTCTTTCCCTTTGGATGTGCACTCAGCTCTGTGGTTGTGGATCACAAGACAGTTCTACATTTAGCATTTTGAAATGTGTCCACCCTGCTGTCCACGGTGACTGTCCTCAGGTACACTCCCACAAACACTGTACGAGTGCTTCCCTGCCAACATCAGCCCTTTTCTTTTCTTTTTGGTAATAGCCATACTACAGCTGCCCACCACAACACCCGGCTATTTTTTTGTTGCAGTTACCATTGTTGTTTAGCAGGCCAGGGCCGGGCTCGAACCCGCCAGCCTCAGTGTATGTGGTTGATGCCGTAACCTCTGTGCTATGGGGGCCAAGCCTGATGATAGCAATTGTAACTGGAGAATGATCCTTTTCTACTTTATTACCTTTCTTTCATCAATTTAGGGATCTTGGATTGAAGCATGGTGCTGAAAGCCACAGGCTTGCACTGAAGAGCAAACAAAATGTCTCTTGATGTGTTATAATGAACAGTGTGGGGTGGGCACTGTGCTCTCCTCACCGCATGCCCTTCACCTGCCTAATCACTTTAACCTTTATTCAATCAGAGATGGAGGTACTACCTGGATGAGAAAATGGGCACCATCACAGAACGTACCACTGAATATTTTAAAGCGCCTGATGAGTTTCTGTTCCTACTATATTCAAAGACTCTGAATTGTAAAGGGAGACAGCAATAAGACGAGGGCGCTACTTTAGAGTGGGACTCAACCCCATCAGACAAGAGACTCAGGGTCACACAGAGCTGAGGTCCAGATGTAACAACACTCAGTGTCCCCTGTCTCTTCTTGGATGACACAGAGGACAAAATCAGAGAAAGGCAGATGGGTGCAGGTGGTGCTCGTCTGGGGTTCAGGTTTTTCCTGACTCCATTTCCAGATGGAAACTTCCCAGACTCTTGACCTTGGAGAAGAGACCCAGTCTCAGTTAGACTTGGTGCCATCATTTTTTTTTTTTTGTAGAGACAGAGTCTCACTGTACCGCCCTCGGTAGAGTGCCGTGGGGTCACACGGCTCACAGCAACCTCCAGCTCTTGGGCTTACGCGATTCTCTTGCCTCAGCCTCCCGAGCAGCTGGGACTACAGGCACCCGCCACAACGCCCGGCTATTTTTTTGTTGCAGTTTGGCCGAGGCTAGGTTTGAACCCACCACCCTCGGCATATGGGGCCGGCGCCCTACTCACTGAGCCACAGGCGCCGCCCGGTGCCATTATCTTTAAAGTGACGATGCTATTTGTTATTTTTCTTTTCAGAATATAAAAGTATAAGTTTATTTTATATTAGAAAAAGGGAAGAGAGTTGGGGGAAGAGTAAGGGAGAGAAAAGAGAGCAGAGAGCAGGGAGTTAGAGAAGGGAAGATGGGTGGGGGAGAGAAATGGAGCCAGAGAATGGCATGGCATCCCCAGGAAAGGACAAAATCATATCAGCCCTGAGCTCCAGTGTGACCTCAGTGTGAAAATGCTATTTGGATCAGCTTTCCTCTAGTTAAAAAAAAAAAATCTTTTTCTCACTAATGATTCACGCTTATTGATCATATTTGCCTTAATGGTCTCTTTAAGGCAATCTGGGCTTTTTAAAATTATGTGCCTCAAAATACATCCAGCCTCTATAATTGCACAATTCTAAATTTGCTTCTGTACCTTCACATACTGTATTTATGACACTAGAACTTTTCCCTCATTCTCAGATTCTGAGTTAGTTTCCTATGACTCTGGTCACAAAGATTCACAAACTAGGTGGCTTAAAACAATATACATTCTCTTGCAGTGCTGGAGGCAGCACCACGACCTCACTGCCCTTCCCTACCCTGGTGAGCTCTGGGGACAGAGGAGGGATACAGTCCCCGCCCCACTCCCAGGTGATGGAGAGAGCCCAGGTCATTTTTCCAGCCAAGCAAAATGAGCGATCAGGTTCATTGATCAAAGTTCTTCCCACTGGGAGGATTTCACATCATCACTGTCCTTCAGAGATGTCCCCAAAAGGGGCCAAGATGCCTTAGCTGTCCACCGTGGGTGGTGCCTGCACATCACACAGAACCATCCGATAATCAGCCGCGAGCCTTAGCTTCCTCTGTCAGCTGATGACAGGGAAACCCCCACAGTAACCCTCACACCACAGGTTGAAGACACACCATGGGGATTCAGATAGCTGTTGGGTCTAGTTGCAGGATAAGTTTGAGAATCCACCTAATCCACAAGGAGACAGACATAAGCTTTTTAAGGTCTACTAACCACGTGACCTTCATAAGGCCTTACTGGGACTGGAGGTCACAGTGATGAATTGTGTCTCCTGGAATCAGAGTCAGTTCAGAATCAGTGGGCAGCAGTACCCAATATGTCTGATAATCTCCATTCCCGAATGCACAGTTACCCTGATAAAATGTCATAGGTCATTTAGGGAAGATTGAAAAAACATTAGTGTAAATTCTTGGCAGTGTAGCACCAGCTGTGTCCTCAAGAGGACCTGGGCCTTCCCATTCATGGGAAGGGATTCTGCATCTATAAAGTGGCTAAAGTCTAGGAATTATTTGAGGGACAGCGGTTTTCTGTTTTTATAATGCAGGATAGATTTTTTTCTCACATCACCTAGAAATTTTCTGCTTACCCAGATCAGTGAGAATTCAGTGATCTTATCTGTCTGTTTGCCTTGGTGGAACACCACACTCAGCTAGCCAACACCAGAGGTCTGCAGGAGTCAGGCCATGACAGCGTTCACAGCCACCTTGCCTTGGGTGGTTGAGTTCTGCCACTTGACCCTGACGCTCTGGGATTGAATTAGCCCCATGGCCTTCAGGTTTCCTAGTTGAGTGTTTGCAGTTTCCACTGTAAGGTTCTCACCCACGGGGAAGAGCAACAGTGATCTCTGTAGCAATACCTGGGCACCATCATAAATTTATCCTGTCAATATTGTTAAAAGGTAAGTATAGATCTTCCAGTGTGGCTGAGTAGATCTTAATCAATAAATCCTCTATAACATTGCGATCTCCCTAAGTCTTCAAATCTTTTCCTCTAGAGTAAACCAAAGCAGGCCTGGCTTTTTCCTTGTATTTACTGTGGACCAGCTTTTACTCCACGGTTCTGTCAATCAACCAGACACACTGCAGAACCATTTCTACCCCCAGAGATGCTCCTTTCACTGCAGAGTTTCAGCTTAGTGGCCCCAAATCATACTTTTAGCCTGACTCAACTTTGTGTTCCTTCCACCATTAACCCACACCAGTAATATTCATTCTCACACTTGATCCTGAAATTTCTGGGTGGATAACATAGAAAAGTAAGTGGTTACTTTGGAGCCTAGCACATGCCCTCAGGTTACCCTTATATCTCAAACTCATGAGCTCAAGCAATCCACCCGCCTGGGCCTCCCGACTATTTAGCCTTTAAATGGATGAAATTATGATTGACATCTGATACCCATGGATGAAACTTGATGTTACCCTAACTGAAAGAAACCTGTCATAAAATGACCAAAACTATATGACTCTCCTTCTATGGACGTATCTCCAACGGTCAAACCCATAGAAGAGGGAGTAGAATATTGGTTACCAGGGGATGACTGGAAGGAAAATGGGGAGTTGTTGTTTAATGGGTATAGAGTTTCAGTTGAGGAAGAGGAAAAAGATTTGGACATGGCTGGGGGTGATGGCCACACACCAGCGTGAGTCTATCTCACACTACTGAGGTGGACACTTCAAACTAGAACCGGCACAGCACACAGCTGATTTCCTGAACAGGGTTGCAGTTTCCCGTCTGGTCCCAGATGGCTCCTGTGAATCTCCAAGTACCACAGAGACTCTGTTGCAATGATCTGCTCAGATGACCCTACTGACCTTCCTAGACTTCAGTTGCTGACCTTGAGGCTGGGCTATGTAGGGGCAGCTGGGAGCCGAGCCAGTTCTCTGAGTCCCGATTTACATTGCGCTTCAAGAAATAGTTGTAAACACCTCACATCTGGTGGCCCCGACTGGGTCTGGGGGTGCACAGGTCCCCCAGACCCTGTCTCTGTCTTCACAGTTGTTTAAAGCTGAGTGGGGCAAGCAGGCCTACAAAGGAGGTGTCGGGGTTTTCTTTTCTTCTTATTGTCCATGAAGGGCTTATTCGACAATCATTGACTATATTCAAGGTATGCGTGATGATGACTTCACATACACATACAGTACATTGTGCGATGGTTGTGGCAATAAAATTCATTAGCACATCTACCCCACGCACACTCTCAATTAGATCTAAATGTCTTCATCTTAGGACTTAGAGCGGGTGTCAGCGTTTCCGATGGAGTGTGTGTGTCTGGGATGCACGAGGGAGGGGCCGGGGACAGGTGCAGATGGGAGAAGGCAGAGAGCGGACCCCACCTGCCCACAGCTACACACACCTGCATGGGAGCACGCGCTCACATGCACAGACACACACACACACACACACACACACACACACACACGCGCACGTGCTCTCATACACCACAGAAGAGCCTGAGACCCCTGTGGGCCGGGATGTGTCTGTTGTTTCTGCTTCACTTGAATAGTCAGAGGTGCTCTCCCCACTCAGACTAAAACCAAAACTTACCCTGCAGGACATGAGAAGGTGAGAATACCCCATTTCCCTTAATTAGTGTGGGTGTCTTCAAAAAATAATCATAATAACAAGCCTGCCATGGGCAGATCTCTGGAGGGACCCTGCCTGGACAGAACTGCTAATGGAGACGCACAGCTAAACATCTCAGTGTGACACGCAATGTAGACAATAATTGGTTGTCAAATTTTAAAAAGAATAAAAATAAAATAAAGGAACCAACCAGAAAGAGGCAGCTTTTTAAAAAATGTTATTATATATTAGAAAAAATACTTTTTAGGAAGACTTCAACAGAAACTCTACCAGTTTATACTCTGGGACAATTTCTTTTTTTTCTTTTTTGTAGAGGCAGTGTCTCACTTTATTGCCCTCGGTAGAGTGCTGTGGCGTCACACAGCTCACAGCAACCTCCAACTCCTGGGCTTAGGCGATTCTCCTGCCTCAGCCTCCCGAGTAGCTAGGACTACAGGCGTCCACCACAACACCCGGCTATTTTTTTGTTGCAGTTTGGCAGAGGCTGGGCTTGAATCCACCACCCTCGGTATATGGGGCCGGCACCTTAGCGACTGAGCCACAGGCACCGCCCTCCAGGACAATTTCTATTTAGTTCTATTCACACATTTATACCTGCCATCCTGATATAAACCCTTCACAGAATATGTTATTTTTTCCTATTTTTCTTCAAGAAACTAGGAACTGAGACCTGAATTAACTTGTACAAGTTCGGCCAGGTCTCAGGGGTGGGGGCTTTAGGCCTGGATGGGACCCTCATCCCCCTATTCTGAACATGGACTGGCTGCAGCTCACAGTTCTGGGAGGTTTCTGTCCTGGCCCAAAGAGGGTGGGTTCCTGGTCATCTTGCCTTATTTCAATTTGTACTGACATTTAATTTTCCATTTGTACTCAAGGTCGATTTCCCCAGGGACCTGCTTCCTTACCCCATATTATTCATCTGTGCTTCCTCTGTTACATTATGACTGAATTGATGTTTTTCACTTAGGATACATTCCCATGCTACCTGGACATAATCCAAGCAGGGAAGGCTGGAGTTCCCTGCAGGGTCCCAGAGCTACTGCACCATGGTCCCACCTCCCCACCCTGGGGTCCCAGCCCCACACACGCTTCTTCTACACCTTCCTCCAGCTCTGTCATTTTTCAACTGTCCATCTCTGCAGCACCCTTCTCAGCGTTCTTGCAGGCACAGAGGTCAGTACCTGTGGCCTTCACTTGGGATGCCCCCTCAGGATACACTGAGAGCTCCAGCCATTAGACGTGGCTGTCACTGTGTCCCCTACTGTGTCCATCTTGCTGCACAATGAGGGTGACTTTCTCCTCTGCCCGCCTTCAGAGAGTGTGTATTTACAGGATACCCTCCATCCCCTTAACAGGTTGGCTTCCAGGAGAAACCAGGTCTCCAAACAAAAGCTCCAAGTCCGTGCAATCTCTGTCAAGTGCCTGTGTCACCTCTTAACAACCTGTGTCCTGAACCTGGACCCAAAATGAATCCAAGGCATTTTCATTTTTCCTGTTCCCCGAACAAAAAGACGATTATGTCACTTCTTGGCACTTTCAGCCCACTGCTGTGCCTGGCTCCCTATTTTTTTCCTACTCATCAACCACTTTATAAACTTCTTATAGACTCTAACCCAGGCCAGGGCCATTGGCTCACTCCTGTAATCCCAGCACTTGGGAGGCTGAGGTGGGTGGATTGCCTGAGCTCATGAGTTTGAAACCAGCCTGAGCAAGGGCAAGTCCCCCATCTCTAAAAAACAGATGAGTGTTGTGGTGGGCTCCTGAAGTTCTAGGTAGCTGGACAAGAGAATTGCTTAAGTCCAAGAGTTTGAGGGTGTGGTGAGCTGTGATTGCCACAGTACTCTATGGAGGGCAACAAAGTGAGACTCTGTCTCCAAAAAAGAAAGGGAACCTAACCCAGATGCCGCTGTTTATTGCACCTCTGAACCTCAACACTTCTTTGAGAAAATCAAGCATCAGTCCCTCCTGGCCCGTATTCTGGGCCATCCCAACTATAACTTGTACCTTTTCCTGCTCATGACAGAGAAGGGACTGGCCTTGGCATCCTCACTTAGAGCCGCGGTGGACACCAAACCCCACTGGCTACTGGAGTCAACAGCACTGTCCAGCAGCCTGGGGCTTCTCCTGCCCACATGCAGATAAGCCGTCTACACTCCAGGAGAGATGGTGAAAACCCGGCTGTAGACTCTCCCCTCGCAGGGCGTGTCCCTCATCTGCTGGAGCCCTTCTCAGCCCCCCTCACTCAGGACTCCGATACTTGCCTCACCCACTGTGACCTCCTTTCTTTTTCCCCTCCCCTTCACCCCAACTTCCTGCAGTAGCCTCAGCCCAGTCACCTCGCTCTCTATCTCCAGTGATGACCAAGACTGTGTGGGTCTCACAGTCCCACTTCCGATGCCTGGAGTGGACTCCATGAGACTCACAGTCCTGTCCAGACTATGACGGGTTCCTGATGGATCTCACTTCAGGGACCTCACAGGCTGCTACCAGACAGCTCATGCTGTCACTTTCCTTCACAGTGTGACACAGTCAGGCCCTGGGGTTAAGTTCGCCCCACAGGCTGACCTCCACACCCTAACCAGTGCTGCCCCCTTCTGGCCAAGGGCAAGACACCCGGCATGGAGAGGATAGTGGCTCTGCCTTCATAGCTCCTCACGACACTGGGGTGCTCTGGAAACAGCAAGGCCATCTGGACTCCTGCTGGACACACAGGTGAAAACAAGGGCTATGTCTCAGCCTCCATGAAGTACTCCTCAGACTCGGCTGTTACAATGTACAGGCTCACACCTCTGCTGACAGTCCTGGCTTCTGGGCAGTCATGTGAGGATTGAGATGCTGAGGCCACCCTTCCCCAGACACGTCCACTGCCTCTGACTCCACTGCCCCTCGCTGCTCCTCCAGACCCTGACCCACATGCTCCTCTCAGATTACCTCCCCCTGTTGGATCACCAAGCTCTGTCACCAGGAACAGAGGGAACATGGATTAAACAAGGCTACACATTGGATCAGGACATGCAGCTATGGTTGACACCCAACCTATGCCCTGTCCTACCCCAAACTTGCCAATGGCCCAAAGTGTCCCTCATTCGTGACCTCACACACTGAAGTCCTGATCAAGTGATTCAGTGGGCACACCAGCACTTCTCGAGCCCATCACCGACAGTGGCCCAACAAATTTAGCAAACTTTTAAAATACAAACACGGGCGTGTGTGGTTTTGGTGGTGTTAAAGTGTTGTCTAATTGGACAGTGGCGATGGTTACACAACTCTGACTTAAAAGTTATTCAATAACTTTACCTAACAAATGCAATCAATATAACCTTATTCTTTGTAATCTCAGTGAATCCCCAACAATAGAAAAAGTTATTAAATAGTACACTTAAAATGAGTGAAATTTAGGATGTGTAAGTTTCAGTAAAACCATTGCAAAGATACTACCAGGCAGACATGAAAGAAAGACCAACCTGAAACTGACCAAAGTCAGCCCAGCTAAGTCACTTACCCACGATAGGTCTCCTGTTTCTCATCTCTGAGTTGATATTACTAAAGTTGTCTGAGCATTGAATCAGTAAACACAGACAATTATACCCATCAACTTCCCAATAATTAAAAAGGCTTTTTTATTTCTCTGATGATTAAAGACGATAAGCATTTTTTCATGTGTTTGTATATCATGAGCCTTCTTCAGAGAAGTTTCTGTTCAAGTCTCTTGCCCATATAGAAATGGGCTTATTTGTTCTTTTCTTATTGAATAGTTTGAGTCCTCTGTGGATTCTAGTTATCAGACCTTTGTTGGCAGCATAACCTGTAAAAATCTTCTCCCATTTGGAAGGCTGTCTGTTTCCTTTACTTACTGTGCTCTTGGCTATGCAGAAGCTTTTTAGTTTGATTAGATTTATCACTTACACATTCTTTACAAATGGTAAAACATAACTATAGTCCAGAGAGAAGGAAGGCAGAGGAGGGAACGGGAGGAGGGGAGAGGCCGGGATGAGGGAGGGTATTTGGTGGGACCTCACCTAATGTGCATAATGCAATAGTACATTTCAAAACTATTAAGAATAGAGTATAAATATCTTACAGAACAAATAAGTAAGCAAGGAGATTGTTATGTTAATCAGCTTGATGTAAGCATGCCCCATTGTATATCAAATCAGCACATTGTACCCTATAAATGCATTAATGTACCCAGTTATGATTTAATAAAAGAAAAAAAATAAAAAGGCCTTTATTTCCCAGTACTTCACTTAGTTGGATAAACCTGGGTTGAGAGGGCAAATAAATGATAAATATAATTTTTTTAAAGGGTGGCAAATTCCAAGACAAATGCTGTGTAACAGCAGTTCTCAACCCATGGGTCGCGACCCCTTTTTAACAATGAAAATACATCATGGCATTAGGAAGGTTGAGAACCACTACTCTATAACATTTTCCTAACTTTCTATAAACTGAGTTATGATTCTCTGCAATGTTTGTGTATCCCTCTATTTTAATAGAAGGGAGGGAGGCACTCTCAAGGGAAAATTGGGATATAAAAATGGTGGCTGGGTGCAATCCTGCACTCTGGAAGGCCTCCTACCTCTGGTAGGTGGATCCCTTAAGGCCGGGAGTTGAAGACCAGACTGAGCAACACAGAAAGTTCCCATGTCTACAAAAAAAGACAAATATTACTTGTGAATAGTGGTGGGCACCTATAAATTACAGCTACTTTGGAGGCTGAGGCAGGAGGGTTACTTGAGCCCAGAAATCCCAGGCTTCAGTGAGCTGTGATGATGCCACAGCACTCTAGCCCAGACAACAGTCAAGCTCTGTCTAAAAATCAAACAAACAAAAATCTCCCTAATTCTCTGTACAAAGCTGCTTTCTGATAAACATAGAGTGGTTTCTGTTTTCTTAATTCATGGACCTGTCTCTCAAAGTGTCCTAGTATTGAGCTCCATAGTGGGTAGCTAGAGGGTCTCAGGAATCGGGGGACCATGAACTCCTCTTCTTCCCCCTGTCAGGATGCCCGATCCCCAAGGATCATGCAATCACCATCCCACCTATTTCCCAGCACTGTGGGTTCTGGTTCCTAAATGCCCCCTCTGCCACACCCCTCAGCAGGGACCAGTTGTCACTCCCAGCGTACATGCCACAGATGACTTAGTGTGGAGGTGGACGGGAGGAGCTGGGCCATGTGACCACATTCAGATGGACTCCTGCCTGCTCCAGGTGCTCTGTGGAGGCAGCAGGATGTCACTTCCCTGGGTTGCAGATCATCCCATTAGAATTCTTCATGATTTATTGAGCTATTTCCCTTGCCCCACCCAATCGGCTCTGAGTTACTCCTATAATTTATGAGCTGGGGATGGAGACCTGGCCCCATGAATGAAAGGTAAGCCCATATGTCACCTGGGAATGTGCACCAGAGTCATTTCAGAGGCTGAGGCCATCTCGGAAAGTTCCCTACTATACCCCTGCTCCCCACTTCGTTTCTATCCTTACCTTTCTTCACCCCTTTCCTCTCAGCCTCCTTCCAGCTGGACATCCAAAGAATGGCTGGACATCCAAAGAATGGCTCAGGGTCAGAGGCAGGATCGACCACAGTATTTCCTGCTCCCTTACTCTCAACACAATACTCGACACTTGGGTGTACCTGGGGTCACTCCCCAGGCACCCAGCAGTTCTCCAGCAAACACCAATAGGGTGTCCTCAATTCCTTCTTGATACTGTCTACCTGGACTGAGAGTCACATTCATGGGCTGAGGTCTCAATCCCACCAGACATCCCCCGACCTTGGAAACCAGTTGTAGGTAGGAGGTTGTAAGTTGTTACTGTACTTCTGACCGGATGGCTATAATCCTGGATTCCCACACCCCTCCTTGTGATTGATATTGTAGGATGGCTCATAGAATGCAGGGAAACACATTTGCCAGTTCTTTATGTTGACAAAGGATGAGATAAAGGATACAGATGAACACCCAAATGGAAAAGTTGTGTAGGGCTAGGCATGGGAGCAGAGGCAGGGGGCGAACATGCCCTCCCCTGGCACGTCCCCCTTCAGGAACCTTCACAAGCCCAGGTGTCCAAAAGCTCCCTGACCCTGTCCTTTGCAGGCTTCATGCCCTAGGCCTGCTGATAGGATCCTCTGCTCTTGTGATCAACTTGCCCTTCAGCCCCTCTCACTCCCTGGAGGTAGGGGTGGGACTGGGGCTGGGGTTGAACGTCTCAACCGGCTAATCACAGGGTTTGTTGCCCTGGCAACCAGGCCCCACCTTCACATCCTGAGGCTACCAGGAACCCACCCAGTGTCATCCCATTTGAATAAAAGGTCAAAGGACACTCCTATCTCAGAGGAAATTCGGGGATTTTGGAGCTCTATGTCAGAAACCAGGGACAGAAGATAAAAAGTCACTTTGCCCCTAGAGGATGTGTCCCTGAGTGAAGAGGTAAACAAACACGCAGATGACCTGACAGTTGAGTTAGCCCTCAGCCAGCAGGCGAGCACACCCATGGTCCTCTCATGGATGCCCATCAGTGGGCACTCATGCTTTCTGCCACAGAGGCAGCTTCCCTTCACCCAAATGCCACCATTTAGGGCTGCTCTTGAGCTGCTCTCGGCCCAGTCCTGCACCTCCATGAGCTGACTCCTGGCTGGAGAGCTCAATGAGGAGCGAGCTGTGTAGATAAAGAGCCACTTGCCTGTTTATGGAGCCACAGGGCCCGGCTTAGGTAGGTTTCCACAGTTCTGGGCATTCCGCAGAAATGTGGTTTGTGATCAGTTTACCCAGGGCTTGATTCTGGCCACATAGTTCTCTTCTTCCATATCCAACCACCTTTGCAGGCTCTGCCCAGACCACTCAAACTCACTTATCCCAAGAAAGGCTGTTTACGTCTTCATCATCCCAGGCCACCCATGAGTTATACGACTTTGGGGATGTTACTTAATGAGTGCTTCAGTTTCTATTTGCTCACATAACAAAAGTAGGAAAGAATCGCAGAAGCTATATTCTTAATCTCATGCATTTGTATGTTTAGAATGCGTTCTAGACCTAGCATTCTGGGAGGCCACGGAGGGAGGATCCCTTAAACTAGGAGTTCAAGACCAGCCTGAGCAAGAGTGAACCCCATCTCTACCAAACATATGAAAATTAGCACTACAGGGTGGTAAATGCCTGTAGTCCCAGCCACTCAGGAGGCTGATGTAAGAGGACCACCTGAGCCCAGGAGGTTAAAGTTGCTGTGAGCTGTGATACTCTACCTAGGGCAACAAAGTAAGACTCTGTCTCAAAAAGAAAAAAATCTTCTATATAATTTATAAGTAAAAGAAAAAACAAGGAGGACTAAAGAACTTTTCAGAACTTAGCAGTGGTGAAATTATTATTGAAATTTGTATATGGCAATTTCAATGACAATTTAATACTTTATAATAATATAAATGTAATAATTTTTCAATGTAAAGTTTTATCAGAATGTAACACAATAGCTTCAAATTGTTGTACTGTATCCAAACTGAGAAAGTGAAAAAATAACATCCACAAACTAGAAAAAATTGCCAGGTGCAGTGGCTCAGCCTGTAATCCTAGCACTCTGGGAGGCCGAGCTGGGTGGATTGCTTCAGCTCAGGATTTCAAGACCAGTCTGAGCAAAAAGCGAGACCCCGGCTTTACTAAAAATAGAAAAATTGAGGCAAGGGGATCGCTTGAGCCCAAGAGATTGAGGTTGCTGTGAACTACGATGTCACTGTACTCTACCTGGAGTGACAGCTTGAAACTGTCTCAAAAAAAAAGAAAGAAATAAAATAAAAGGAATTGTTCAGTAAAAATGAGAGTAGAGGGCTTGGTGCCCATGGCTCAAGCAGCTAAGGCGCCAGCCACATACACCTGAGCTGGCAGGTTCGAATCCAGCCTTGGCCCGCCAAACAACAATGACGGCTACAACCAAAAATAGCCGGGCCTTGTGGCAGGCGCCTGTAGTCCCAACTACTTGGGAGGCGGAGGCAGGAGAATCACTTGAGCCCAAGAGTTGGAGGTTGCTGTGAGCTGTGATGTCACAGCACTCTACCCAGGGCGACAGCTTGAGGCTCAAAAAAAAAAAAAAAAATGGGAGCAGAGATTCATGAAACACAACACAGAGGGGATGCAGAGCAGAACAAAGGACCAGGTGTACACTTCCTAAAAGACTGACAAAAAAGAGAAAAGACACGTGTAAATGAAGTAAAAAAGTGAATGCTGTCTTTCTGGAGATCATGTCAGATCCCTCAGGGGTCAGTCCCACAGCAGTGCTCCTGTCAAAGTGAAAAAATACAGTGGCCCTTGTTAAAGCAGGTAAGGAAGACTTTTTTCAGGACAGTCAGACAGGCAAGTAAACGCACCAAGGTGATAGGGTCTTGCAGTGGCGAGGGACACTGGGGTCAAGTCCCAATGCAGCACGGGCAGGTGGGTACCTGTAGCCAAGGGGCAGGGTGGGGGTCACAGAATGAAAAGAATGAGGACAAAGGCCAAGCACTGTGGCTCATGCCTATAATCCCAGCACTTGGGAGGTCAAGGTGGGTGGATTGCTAAGTTCACAGGTTCAAGACCAGCCTGAGCCAGAGTGAGACCCTGTCTCTAAAACTAGCTGGGTGAGTGCCCATAGTCCCAGCTACTTGGGAGGCTGAGGCAAGAGGATCACTTGAACTCAAGAGTCTGAGGTTGCTGTGAGCTAAGATGTCACCACACTCTACCAAGAGTGACCAAGTGAGACTCTGTCTCAAAAAAAAAAAAAAAGAAAGAAAGAAAGAAAAATCTGAGGACACGTTATGGAAAAGGAGACTCCTGCTGAAGACGGGCCAGGTGAGCCGACGTCAGCAGAGCCTGGTTAGGTGGTGGGAGTGGGGATTTCTTCCTAAAATTGGATTTCACAAGGAAGTACAACATGGGTGTAGGAGAAACCTGGGGAAATGACAGAAGTTTGGCAAGCAGAAAATTTCTGCCACCACCTCCCTGCAACCCCTTCGGATGTCAATCACAGGTCCCACATTGTGACCTCTACCTCTGACCAGCTGCCTACAAACTGGAAGTTTCTAGAACAGCTCGCAGAACTCAGAAACACATTACTTACACTCACCCACTTGTCACAAAGGATATTTTAAAGGATATAAATGGACTGCCAGAGGAAGGGAAAGGGAGGATGAGGTTTGTTAGTGCCCCCGTGGGGTTGGGTGCACCACCCTCCCCGCAGGGGCTGTGCTCTGCACCAAGCAGGAAGCTCCTCCAAGTCCTGTCCGGTTGGATTTTTAGGGCATAGCCTTCCTCAGGGAGGCTATGTTGATTAGATTAACAGTTGGAGGTTGGTGGACAACTCACCCTTCAGCCTCTCTCCCTGCCCCAGGCCAGGTGGGGCTGGGGGTGAAAGTTCCAAATGTCTAATCCCAGGTTGGTTTCCTGGACTGCCTGGAGCCTGCTGTGGTTATCTCAGGGCTGTCCCCAAATCGCCTCATTAACATAAACTGTGGTGTAGTAGAAAAGGCCTGGTTAGAAATAACAAAGGACACGTCTTTCACATTACCTCTTTTTTTCCTTTTTTTTTTTTTTTCTTCTGAGGCAAAAAACTATAGGCACCTGCCACCATGCCCATCTAAGATTTCTATACATTTTTTATTTCAGATTAATATAAGAGTATGTATCATTAGGTTACATTATTTGCTTTTGTGAGGTAAAGTCCAAGTTGTAGTTGAGCCCTTCACCCAGAAGCCCTTCACAGGAGTGTGCCGTACACCCTCCTGTTGTCCTTGTTAGGTGACATCTTACCAAATCCCCTCCTTCCTCCCCTCTCCCTTCTCCACTTCCTCCTCTTCTTGAATTTAATTGTGCTTTTCTCTCATGTGGGTGTTTAATTGTTCATCTACAGGTTTCCAATAAGTATTGAGTACATTGGATACTTGTTTTTACATTCTTGTGATCCTTACTTGAGGAGGATGTTTTCCAGATCCACCTGGTAAATAGGAAAAATGTAAAGTCTCCATCTTTCTTTAAGCTGAATAGTATTCCATTGTGTACATATACCATAGTTATTTTTCCATTCATGAATTGATGGGCACTTTGGTTGTTTCCACATCTTGACAATTGTTTTTTGTTGTTGTTGTTTGTTTGTTTTTTGAGACAGTCTTATTATGTCAACCTCGGTAGAGTGCCATGGTGTCACAGCTCACAGCAACCTTAAGCTCTTTGGCTTAAGAGATTCTCTTCCAATCTCAAGACCAGAGATGTTGGCGTGGATGCGGAGAAAAGGGAACACTTCTGCACTGCTGGTGGGAATGCAAATTAATACATTCCTTTTGGAAAGATATATGGAGAACACTCAGAGATCTAAAAATAGATCTGCCATTCAATCCTGTAATTCCTCTGCTGGGCATATACCCAGAAGACCAAAAATCACAACATAACAAAGATATTTGTACCAGAATGTTTATTGCAGCCCAATTCATAATAGCTAAGTCATGGAAAAAGCCCAAGTGCCCATCGATCCACGAATGGATTAATAAATTGTGGTATATGTATACCATGGAATACTATGCAGCCTTAAAGAAAGATGGAGACTTTACCTCTTTCATGTTTACATGGATGGAGCTGGAACATATTCTTCTTAGTAAAGTATCTCAAGAATGGAAGAAAAAGTACCCAATGTACTCAGCCCTACTATGAAACTAATTTGGGGCTCTCACATGAAAGCTATAACCCAGTTACAACTTAACAATAGGGGGAAGTGGGTAGAGGGAGGGGGATCGGTGGGATCACACCTGTGGTACATCTTACAGGGGTATTTGCGAAACTTGGTAAATGTAGAATGTAAAGGTTTTGGCACAGTAACTGAGATAATGCCGGAAAGGCTATGTTAACCACTGTGATGAAAATGTGTCAAGTGGTCTATGAAGCGAGTGTATGATGCCCCATGATCATATCAATGTATACAGTTATGATTTAATAACAAAAAAAGAAAAAAGAAAAAAAAAAAGAGATTCTCTTCCCTCAGCCTCCCAAGTAGCTGGGACTACAGGCATCTGCCACAACTCCAGGCTATTTTTTTGTTGTAGTTGTCATAGTTGTTTAGCAGGTCTGGGCAAGTTTGAACCCACCAGCTTCGGTGTGTGTGGCTGGCACCCTGGCCACTGAGCTTTCATCCCATTGTGGGATGAAAGAGAAGGTCTACTTTTAGCTCTTTGAGGATTCTCCATACTTCTTTCCAAAAGGGCTGTATTAGTTTGCAGTGCCTAAGTGTTCCTGTCTCACTCTTGCTTAGGCTGGTCTTGAACTCCTGAGCTCAAGGCATTCTTCTGTCTCAGCCTCTCAGAGTGCAAGGATTACAGGCAGGCTAGAGCCACCTGGCTGGCTGAGATCCACCCATTGTCAACCACAGTGTGGGCAGTCAGGGAGGAGGCCCGTCCAGTGGGAGGAAAGGCCCCCCTCCAGGGGCCCAAGGGCCAATCACATAGCTTGGGCCAATATAAGAAACCCCTTGCTGTCCCTTGGATTTCCTTTGCACAGAATATCCCCAGGCTGGAAGTGACCCTTAACCTGAGGAGATAAGTACTGGTTCTTGCTGCTACGTCCTTCTCCTCTTTAGGTGAGCAGTAGCCCTTTGGCTGGGTTTCTATCATAGACGTTTCAAAGCCTCGTTGGTTGGTGTGGGACTTCGAGGGGGACTTTCGGGGTTCTTGAGCTGTGCTCTGCATTTACAGTTGCAGATTTGGTGAGGAGAGCTGTTAGTGATTCTATATACAGCTTCTTAGTCTTCCAATGTTGTTTTTAAGAGTTTTATTAAGGCCGGATGTGGTGGCTCACCCTATAATCCTAGCACTCTGAGAGGTGGAGGCAGGAGGATCCATTGAGCTCAGGAGTTCAAGACCACCCTGAACAAGTGTGAGACCCCATCTCTACTAAAAATAGAAAAATAAGCCAGTTGTAGTTGGCAACTGTAGTCCCAGTTACTGGGGAGGTTGAGGCAGGAGGATCACTTGAGCTCAGAAGTTTGAGGTTGCTGTGAGGTATGCTGCCAGGGCACTCAACCCAGGGTGACAGAGTGACTGTGTATCAAAAAGAAAAAAAAATTAGTTTTATTAAGGTATAATCTTTTTTCCGTTGGAGACAGAGTCTCACTATGTTGCCCTTGGTAGAATGCTGTGGTGTCACAGCTCACAGCAACCTCCAACTCTTGGGCTTGAGTGATTCTCTTGCTTCAGGCTCCCAAGTAGCTGGGACTATAGGCGCCCAGCACAACACCCAGCTATTTTTTGTTGTTGTTGTTGTTGTTGTTGCAGTTGTTTTAGCTGGTCCGGGCTGGGTTCAAATTTGCCTCTTGGTGTATGTGGCTGGCACCATAACTACTGTGCTATGGGCACCAAGCCTATTAAGGTATGATTTAAAAGGTATAAAATCTACCCATTTTAGGTGTCCATTGACTTTTGGTAGATTTACAGAGTTGTGCAACTGTTACCACAAACTGATTTTGGGACACTTCCATCACCAAAAAAGCTCCCTCATCTCGTCTTTCATGCGCCTGCATTATCACTGCAGTTGTGTACAGGGCTCTGCTTTCTCTAAGCCTCAGTCTTTTTATCTATATAACTTGGGGTAAAGTGAGCTCTTGATTCCAAAAGGATTCAGGTGTTCTAGTCCCATAGGCCAAAAGACAGTGACATGGTTATGGTGTTATAGGTTTTCATTTTTTGCTTTTCCAAAATATCTGTGGCTATAGAGCTTCTGGAACACTAAAAGGCCAACTGCCACAGCTAAGCATGTGGTGGCCTAAACAACTCCATGGTTTTAGGCTATGCATGTTGCTTCTTCTTGGTAGATCCCTTCACTTTTATTTCGGTGTGATGAGAACCTCTCTGCCTTGTTTTGGCTCACTTCCCAAGTTTATCAGTGCTGGTCATCAATCTTTTGACCAACATTTATTTCCTGTCTTTTTCTTTCTCTTCCTTTTTCCTCTTCTTTTCTTTCATTTTTTATTGAGATACAGTCTCACTCTCACCCTGGGTAGAGTGCGTTGGGGTCAGTCTACCTTATAGCAACCTCAGACTCCTGGGTTCAAATGATCTTCCTGCCTCAGCTCTCAAGTAATTGGGAATACAGGTGCCTGAGACCGCTCCTGGCTAGTTTTTCTATTTTTAGTAGAGATGAATTTTCCTCTTGCTCAGGTTGGTCTCCAACTCTTGACCTCAGGTAATCCACCTCTTTGGCCTTCCAGATGGCTAGGATTACAGGCATGAGCCACCATGCCCAGCATCCACTAGTAGCTATTTCAAATTAAGACTTTCTTATCTCCCTATATCTGAACTCATAAAAAGAGTAGAGAAGTGGTTAGCAGGAGAGTTGACTATATGTGAGCAGTGGAGAGATATTGGGCAAAGGATACACACTTTCAGTTGTACAAGGTAATTACGTTCTGGAGACCTCAGGCATTGTATGGTGTTAATAGTTATAACGCACACTTAATTTCCTGGGACTAGTTTGAGTGTTATCACAAAAAAGGGCAACGATTGGGGGTGATGGATATACTAATTAGCATGATTGTGGTAATCATTTTGCAATGCATGTGTGTCTCATACCTTCAGAGTGAACACTTGGCCAAATAAGAGTAATTAGTCTTCCCCCCAAGGGTAGAGCTCTCTCCCTCTAATCCCTCTGGAGATTGTATCACATTCACTTTCTGCTTGTCTTCAAGGCTATCTCTAGTCCTGCTTTTATTTGCCTGTGAAGATACCCCAGTCCTTCTCATTTTTTCCCTCCCCTCTTGACTCGGCCTCCCACAGTGCTAGGACACAGGTGTCATCCACCGTGTCCAGCCTATTTCTCTCTTTTTGAGGCAGTGTTTCACTCTGTTGCCCAGGCCTGAGGGAAGTGGCATCTCCAAAGCCCTTTGTAGCCTGGAACTCCTTGCCCCAAGCAATCCTCCCACATCCCAAAGTGCTGAAATTGACTTCTTATTGTCCAGTTGCTCGAGCTGAGGCATCAGAAGGGCTGCACTACTCTCCACTCTGGGCATCCTCAAAGATGTGTGCAGACCATTATGTGTAGAACAACCAGAAATTCCCCTCCAGCTTCCTTCTCACCTAGAACCTCCCTTAGGGTGGTATGCACCATCCCTTGAGTGGTCCAAAGAGCTGAACACCTCCCAGCCATGTAGGTTTGGGCATTGTTCACTTTCCTGTTTCACCTCGCAGCTCTAGCATGGCTTACCTTGTGTGTGAGCTCCCATGAGATCCTCGCTGGTTTTCTTTGAACACTGTGAGGACCCAGTTGTCCCTTTGTGAGCAACTCTGGACAGAATCACATACGGACTTTCTGCCTGTCTTAATGTTCTATTTTATGTGCTTTTCTGTGCAGTCTTCCCACCCCCATGGTCTATGCCTTAAGTTCTGTTACACTTCACTTTCCCCTGCACTGGTTGCTTCTTGAGGACTTTCATCCCTGCCTTCTCCTTGTGGACACTTAACGCTGGAACCCACCTCCTCACTTGCCCAGTTCAGATTCCAGAAGTCGCTTCTAGGAGTTTCCAAGCCATGGCCTCTTCTGCATTTCTCAGGCCACTCAACTCTGGGTTTGAATCTTTCAAATTTCCTGAAATTGCTTTTTCTCCGATCCTAACTGAAAAACACAACCAACATGGTCCTCGTCTCTCTGCCCTGGTCCACCTATCCTCCCTCCTGAATTGTTGTTTCCCCACGAAGTCATAAGACAACACTGAAAAAAGATAATAGCAACAGAAGACTCTCCATGACATGAACTCCAACACGATCGTTGGAGTGTGGGGCGTATACACTTGCAGTACTTCTCTATAGAAGGTGGTGGTTTCCCCTCAATTGACCCACCACTGTGTGGCTTCACTTTTGAGGTGATTTGGTTCTGATTTTCTTCCTACTTGGCATTTCAGTGTAAGTACTTTTACATAACATATTTCATAATCAGCCTGTGCTAATCCATTATGTTTGGAATCATTTTGCAAAGTCAGTCCTCTTACCAGATGCACGGTTTGCAAATATGTATTGAAACAGTCATGTTCTGTCTTATGAATCATCCGTTGGCCTGTTAAGACACGTAGGATGTAAAGATATTTTAAGAAATGTAATTGGCTGAGGCAGAGTGTTTAGAATTTGAGAGGACAGTGGCTTGAATCAAACTCGCTTGATTGTAGACTTGGCTTCAATGTTAGCAGCTGTGTGATCTTGGGCCTTAGTTCCCTACGCCCAGGGTCCTGAGTTAGCCTTTCATCATAATCACTTACTCTCCCCAAATATGGCTGCAAAAGACCTGAATGTCTTCCAAGAATCCTTGATTCCAAAAGAAGGATTTGAGTGTCACAGTCCTGGGGGCTGAGAGACAGTGACGTGCTTGTGGTCTTCACAGGCTCACATTCCTCTCACCAATGCCAGTGGTGACACAGCAGCGAGGCAGACTAAAGAGCAAGTGCTAATGCTAAGTGGTTTTAATTGACAAAAACTGCGTATCTCTATAGGGAACGATGTGGTGTGTGTACAAAGCACAGAATAATCAGATCAGAGTAACATAGCCATTGGTTCACATGTCTACTTTTTTGCAGGGAAAACTTTTGAAATGTATTTGTAGCTATTTGTAAGTATACAACACACTAATTAGAAATTTGTAAGTATGCAGCACTTGAAAGTAGTAATTTGTAAGTATGTGCAGCATGCTAAAGTAGCAACTTGTAGGTATTAAACACAATAAGTATCAATTTGTAAGTAGATAATACAGTATTAAGTATAATCACCTTACAATGCAATCATTTCCTAAGCATTTTCCTATCTAACTGGATTTTGTGTTCTTGACCAACATTTCTCCAGTCCTCCACCCCCCATCTCCAGCCCTGGTAACCACCATTCCACTCCCTGTTGCTCTGAATTTGGCTCCATATATGAGTGAGATTCCACATACAGTGAGATCATGCAGTATATTGTTTTTGTTCTTGGCTTATTTCCCTTAATATAACATTCTCCAGACTTATCTATGTTGTCTCAAATGACAGAATTTCCTTCTTCTTCTTTTTTTTTGTATAGCTGAATGATATTCCACTGTGCATATAGAATATATTTTCTTTACCATCCTTTTGTTGATGGACACTTGAGTGGATTGCACATCTTGACTACTGTGAATAGTGTTGTTTTTTATTTTATATTATTTTTCTTTATTAAATGATAACTGTGTACATTAATGCATGTATAGGGTACAATATACTAATTTGATATACGATGTGGAATGCTTACATCAAACTGATTAACATAACCATCAGCTCACTTACTTATTTGTTGTGATCAGACATTCGTGCTCTATTCTTAATAGTTTTAAAATGTACCATTGCATCATGCACTTCAGGTGAGGTCCCACCAAATACCCTCCCTCTTTCTGGCCTTCCTCCTCCCTTCCCCTTTCCCTCCTCTTCCCTTTTTTTTTCTGGACTATAGTTATGTTTTACCCTTCATATGAATGTGTAGGTGATTCTATATTGATTTCATAGTAGTATTGAATCATTGGATACTTTTTCTTCCATTCTTGAGATACTTTACTAAGAAGAATATGTTACAGGTCCATTCAGGTAAACATAAAAGATGCGAAGTCTCCATCTTTTTATGGCTGCATAATATTCCATGGTGTACATATACCACAATTTGTTAATCCATTCACAAATCGATGGGCAGTGGGCTGCTTCCATGATTTGGCAATTATGAATTGGGCTGCAATAAACATTCTGGTGCAAATGTCTTTGTTGTAAAATGATTTTTTATCATCTGGGTATATACCTAATAGAGGAATTGCAGTATCAAATGGTAGGTCTACTTCAGTTCCTTGAGTGTTCTCCAAACTTCTTTCCAAAAAGGCTGTTTTAGCTTGTATTCCCATCAGCAGTGTAGAAGTGTTCCCTTCTCTTTGCATCCACACCAACGTCTGTAGTTTCAGGATTTTGTGATGTGGGCTCATCTTACTGATGTTAGATGACATATCAAAGTGATTTAGATTTACATTTCTCTGATGATTAAAGACAATGGGCATTTTTTTCTGTGTGTTTGTAGGCTATCAGCCTGTCTTCAGAGAAGCTTCTGTTCAAGTCTCTTGCCCTCCTTGTGGAGATGGGGTTATTTGTTCTTTTCTTATTGATTAGTTTGAATTCTCTGTGGATTCTATTTATCAGACATTTGTCAGAAGCATAACCTGCAAATATCTTCTCCCACTCTGAAGGTTGCCTGTTTGCTTTATTTACTGTGCTCTTGGCTGTGCAGAAGCTTTTTAGGTTGATCAGATCCCAGTAATGTATTTTTGGCATTGCTTCAATTGCCAGGGGGGGTCCTCCTCAGAAAATATTTTCCCAGGCCAATTTCTTCAAGCATCTTCCCTGCACTCTCTCCTAGTATTTTTGTAATTTCATGTCTTAAGTTTAAATCTTTTATCTAGTGAGAATTAATTTTTGTTAATGGTGAAAAGTGAGGGTCCAATTTCAGTCTTCTACAGGTCGTCAGCCAGTTCACCCAGCACCATTTGTTAAATAGGGAGTCTTTCTCTGAATGGTTGCTTTCGATAGGCTTATCAAAGATCAAATAACCATAAATGGCTGGGTTCATCTCTTGGTTCTCTATTCTGTTCCATAAATCAACCTCTGTATTTTTGTGTCAGTATCATGCTTTTTTTTTTTACAAAAAACCCCACAGTTTATTTAGCTTTTAGTTCTTCCAAAATTAAAATTATCAGGTCCTACTGCTAAAGAGAAACAAACAAACAAACATAAATCCAAGATCCCTCCACCCTCTTCTTCGTCACAGAACACGAAAGGAACTGCAGTGGGACAGGTGGGTGCAGAGAATCAGAAGGGGAGGATGGCCAGATAAACTCTCCCAAATACTTAAAAGCTATTCAACAGAAACTGTGGTAAATACAAGACAATGCAAGACAAGTAAAAATAAGAAGCAGCAGGGATGAGAGGCTGTAGATATGGCCTCCCTTCCTCTTCTCTTTCCTCATCAGGGTATTCCAGGCCCAAGGCATGACTTGTCCCCTTCCAGATTTAATTGTTGACACCTTTGAACCTTTCTCAAGATTTCACTAGAAGCACTATATGAGGCACATCATTCTTCCTTAGATATATCAGAAGAAAAAGAAGACAATGGTAATTTTGCCTTATTATGATGTACCATGAGTGAATTTATAAGGAAAAATAACTGAACCACGGTGTGTCACTGCTTCTTATGTTTTCCAAGGCGGCAGAAATACCTCAGAATCTGTGTGAGTCAAGAAAACAGGAAAACTCAGACGAAGGCACCAGCCCAAACTGCCTCACTAGCTCAACTGCTTCACTATAGATTTATAGTACAGCTTGAAGTCTGGTAATGTGATACCTCCTGACTTTTTTAAATTTCTGAGTAATGTATTGGATATTTGAGATTTTTCTGATTCCATATAAAATGAAGCACTATTTTTTCAAGCCTTTTAAAATCTGACAATGGTGCTTTAATAGGGATTGCATTAAATCTGTAGATTGCTTTGGGTAGTATAAATATTTTAACAATGTTGATTCTTCCCAGACATGAGCATGGTATGTTTCTCTATTTGTTAACATCTTCAGCTATTTCTTTTCTCAGAATTTCATAATTCTTTTTATAGAGATCTTTCATATCCTTTTATTAGGTAAATCCCCAGATAGTTCATCTTCTTTGGCACTACTGAAAAGGAATAGAGTCCTTGAATATTTTTTCAGCTTGACTGTTGTTGGTATATATAAAGGCTACCGATTTATAAGGATTGATTTTGTATCCTGAGACACTGCTGTATTCCTTGATCACTTCTAAGAGTTTTATAGTTGAGTCCCTGGGGTTATTCAGGTATAGGATCATATTATCCATGAAGAGGGAGAGTTTGATGTCCTCTGACCCCATTTGGATACCTTGATTCCTTCTCTTGCCTGATTGCAATGGCTAAGACTTCCATTACTATGTTGAATAGCAGTGGAGACAATGGGCATCTTCGCCTAGTTCCAGATCTGGGTGAAAATGTTTTCAATTTTACTCCATTCAGTGTGATATTGGCTGTGGGTTTGCTGTAGATGGCCTCTATCAGTTTAAGAAATGACACATCTAAGCCTGTTTTCTTAAGCGTTCTGATCATGAAAGGATTATGAATATTATCAAAAGTTTTTCTGCATCAATTGAGAGAATTTTATGTTCTTTGTTTTTTATTTTATTTATGTGATGTATTCTATCTATAGATTTATGTATGTTGAACCAACTTTATAACCCTGGCATAAAACCAACTTGATCATGGTGTGTAATTTTTTTGACATGTTGTTGAATTATGTTTGCTAGGATCTTATCGAGTATTTTTGCATTGATATTTATTAATGCTATTGGTCTATAGTTTTCTTTCTTTGTTGGATCCTTTCCTGGTTTGGGTATCATGGTGATATTTGCTGTGTAGAATGTGTTGGGAAGTATTCCTTCTTTTTCTATGTTTTTTTTTTTTTGTAGAGACAGAGTCTCACTTTATGGCCCTCGGTAGAGTGCCGTGGCATCACACAGCTCACAGCAACCTCCAACTCCTGGGCTTAAGCGATTCTCTTGCCTCAGCCTCCCGAGTAGCTGGGACTACAGGCTTTTTCTATGTTTTTGAAAAGTTATGTAATACAGATACTAATCCCTTTGTAAAGTTTGGTAGAATTCTGATGTAAAGCCATCTGGTCTCGGACTTTTTTTGGAGGGGGAAGATTTCATATAGTTGATGCTATTTCAGGGCTTGATATAGATCTATTCAAAATTTCTAATTCTTTCTGGCTGAGTCCAGGAAGGGGGCATGCTTCCAAGTATTAGTTCATTTCCTTCAGATTTTCATATTTCTGAGAATAGAGTTTTTTGTAGTAATCATTGAGGATTTTTTATATTAAATCATAGCTGTGTACATTAATGCGATCATGGGGCACCATACACTGGTTTTATATACCATTTGACATATTTTCATCACACTGGTTAACATAGCCTTCCTGGCATTTTCTTAGTTATTGTGTTAAGACATTTATAGTCTACATTTAGTAAGTTTCACATGTACCCTTGTAAGATGCACCATAGGTGTGCCCCCTCCCTCCCCTCCCTCTCCCCCTTCCCCATCATTGAGGATTTTTTGAATTTCTGAGGTGTCTGTTGTTATTTCTCCTCTATCATTTCTGACTGATATTAGAGATTTTACTTTTCTGTTTCTGGTTAAGTTAAAAGGTTTATCAATTTTGTTAATCTTTTCAAGAATCATTTCTGAATGATTCTTTTGTTTTCAATTTAATTCTGCCCTAATTTTGATTATTTCTTTTCTTCTGCTGGGGAGAAGACCCATTAATTTGTTGACTTCCTCTCTTTCTGTTTCCTTGATGAAGGCTTCCACTGCTATAAATTTCCCTCTTAGAACTGCCTTTGCAATATCCCATTAATTTTGATAATTTGTGTTTTCTTTTTTTTTTGTTCCAAAAATTTGGTGATTTCCTTCTTAGTCTCGTCTTTGACCCAGCTACCATTTAGCATAAGGTTATTTTGTTTCCATGACTTTGTTTGAGTATGAAGATTCCTGTTGCTGTTGAGTTCAACTTTTATTCTGTGATGGTCCAAGAAGATACAAGGAATAATTTCTATTATTTAAAATTGCTAAATAACAACAGACTCCTCAGAAATCCAAAAAATCCTTAATGAATATTACAAGAAACTTTACTCTCAGAAATATGAAAACCTGAAGGAAATGGACAGACACTTGGAAGCTCGTCACCTTCCAAGACTTAACCAGAATCAAGTGGAAATGTTGAACAGGCCCATTTCAAGTTCGGAAATAACATCAACCATACAAAACCTCCCCAAAAAGAAAAGCCCGGGACCAGATGGTTTCACATCAGAATTCTACCAAACCTTTAAAGAGGAAATAATACCTATATTACTCAAACTCTTCCAAAATGTAGAAAAAGAAGGAAGACTCCCCAACACCTTCTATGAAGCAAACATCACCCTGATCCCCAAACCAGGAAAAGACCCAACAAAAAAAGAAAATTATAGACCAATATCACTAATGAATATAGACGCAAAAATATTCAACAAGATCTTAACAAACAGAATCCAGCAACATATCAAACAAATCATACATCATGATCAAGTTGGCTTTATCCCAGGGTCTCAAGGCTGGTTCAATATACGTAAATCTATAAATGTAATTCAGCACATAAACAAAGTAAAAAACAAAGACCATATGATCCTCTCAATCGATGCAGAAAAAGCTTTTGATAACATCCAACATCCCTTCATGATCAGAACACTTAAGAAAATTGGTATAGAAGGGACATTTCTTAAACTGATAGAGGCCATATACAGCAAACCGACAGCCAATATCATATTGAACGGAGTTAAATTGGAAACATTTCCACTTAGATCTGGAACCAGACAAGGCTGCCCATTGTCTCCATTGCTTTTTAACATTGTAATGGAAGTTTTAGCCACCGCAATTAGGGAAGAAAAGGCGATCAAGGGCATCCACATAGGGTCAGAAGAGATCAAACTTTCGCTCTTTGCAGATGATATGATTGTATATCTGGAAAACACCAGGGACTCTACTACAAAACTCTTAGAAGTGATCAAGGAATACAGCAACGTCTCAGGTTACAAAATCAACATTCATAAATCAGTAGCCTTTATATATACCAACAATAGTCAAGTTGAAAAAAAAATTAAGGACTCTATCCCATTCACAGTAATGCCAAAGAAGATGAAATATTTGGGAGTTTATCTAACAAAGGATGTGAAAGATCTATATAAAGAGAACTATGAAACTCTAAGAAAAGAGATAGCCGAGAATTTTAATAAATGGAAAAACATACCATGCTCATGGCTGGGAAGAATCAACATTGTTAAAATGTCCATACTACCCAAAGCAATATATACCTTCAACGCAATCCCTATTAAAGTTCCACTGTCATACTTTAAAGATCTTGAAAAAACAATACTTCGTTTTATATGGAATCAGAAAAAACCTCGAATAGCCAAGACATTACTCAAAAACAAAGCAGGAGGAATTACGCTACCAGACCTCAGACTATACTACAAATCGATAGTGATCAAAACAGCATGGTATTGGCACAAAAACAGAGAAGTAGATGTCTGGAACAGAATAGAGAACCAAGTTGTAGCTGTGGTGCATCTTACAGGGGTATTTGCGAAACTTGGTAAATGTAGAATGTAAATGTTTTGGCACAGTAACTGAGATAACGCCAGAAAGGCTATGTTAACCACTATGATAAAAATGTGTCAAATGGTTTATGAAGCGAGTGTATGATGCCCCATGATCATATCAATGTATACAGTTATGATTTAATAAAAAAAAAAAGAATAGAGAACCAAGAGATGAACCCAGCTACTTACCATTATTTAATCTTTGACAAGCCAATTAAAAACATTCAGTGGGGAAAAGATTCCCTATTTAACAAATGGTGCTGGGTGAACTGGCTGGCAACCTGTAGAAGACTGAAACTCGATCCACACCTTTCACCACTAACCAAGATAGACTCTTACTGGATTAAAGACCTAAACTTAAGACATGAAACTATAAAAATACTAGAAGAGAGTGTAGGGAAAACCCTTGAAGAAATTGGGTTGGGTGATTTTTTTATGAGAAGGACCCCCCGGGCGATTGAAGCAGCTTCAAAAATACACTTTTGGGACTTGATCAAACTAAAAAGTTTCTGCACAGCCAAGAACACAATAAGTAAAGCAAGCAAACAGCCCACAGAATGGGAGAAGATATTTGCTGGTTATGTCTCTGACAAAGGTTTAATAACCAGAATCCACAGAGAACTCAAATGCATTAGCAAGAAAAGAACAAGGGATCCCATCATAGGCTGGGCAAGAGAATTGAAAAGAAACTTCTCCGAAGAAGAAAGGCGAGCGGCCTTCAGACATATGAAAAAATGCTCATCATCTTTAATCATCAGAGAAATGCAAATCAAAACTACTCTGAGATATCATCTAACTCCAGTGAGACTAGCCTATATCACAAAATCTCAAGACCAGAAATGTTGGCGTGGATGTGGAGAAAAGGGAACACTTTTGCACTGCTGGTGGGAATGCAAACTAATACATTCCTTTTGGAAAGATATATGGAGAACACTTAGAGATCTAAAAATAGATCTCCCATTCAATCGTGTAATTCCTCTGCTGGGCATATACCCAGAAGACCAAAAACCACATCATAACAAAGATATTTGTACCAAAATCTTTATTTCAGCCCTATTCATAATTGCTAAGTCATGGAAGAAACCCAAGTGCCCATCGATCCACGAATGGATTAATAAATTGTGGTATATGTACACCATGGAATACTATGCAGACTTAAAGAAAGATGGAGACCTCACCTCCTTCATGTTTACATGGATGGAGCTGGAACATATTCTTCTCAGTAAAGTGTCTCAAGCATGGAAGAAAAAATATCCAATGTATTCACCCCTACTATGAAACTAACTTAGGACCTTTACATGAAGCTATAACCAAGTTTCAACCTAAGAACAGGGGGAAGGGGGAAAGCGTGGGGAGGGAGGCGGGATGTGGGTAGAGGGAGGGGGATTGAAAGGATCACACATGTGGTGCATCTTACAAAGGTACATGTGAGCCTTGGCAAATGTGGAATGTAAATGTCTTGACAAAGTAACTAGGATGATGCCAGGAGGGCTATGTCAACTAATGAGATGAAAATGTGTCAAATATTCTATGAAACAAGTGTATGATGCCCCATGATCATATTGATGTACACAGCTATGATTTAATAAAAAAAATAAAAATAAAAATAAATAAACAAAAAAAAATAAAATTGCTGACGTTAGACTTGTGTTCTAACATTTGGTTTGGAGGATGTTTCATGGGCTGATGAGAAGAATGTATATTTAGTTTTATTAGGATGAAATTTTCTGTAGATGTCTGTTAAGTCCATTTGTTGTAGTGTCAAGTTTAGTCCATTATTTATTTATTTGTTTTTGTTAGTCCATTATTTATTTATTATTTATTAGTTTCTTCTTGGAGGATCTTTTGAAAACTGCCAAAGAGGTGTTAAAATCTCCAACTACTTTTTTTTTTTTTTTTTTTTTGGTTTTTGGCCAGGGCTAGGTTTGAATCCGCCACCTCTGGCATACGGGACCGGAGCCCTACTCCTTGAGCCACAGGCGCCACCCAAAATCTCCAACTACTATAGTGCAGGAAGGTATCACATTGTTCATATCTGTTAGGGTTTGCTTTATAAATTAAGGAGCATTCTGGTTGGGCATAAATGTTAATCATCAAAATCTATTCATGTTGAGTGTTTTCCTTGACAAATATGTAGTGACCAGTTTTATCTTTCCTTATCTTTGTTGGTTTAAAGCCTATTGTATCTGCAAATAAATTTGCAACCTCTGCTTTTTTCTGATTTCCATTTATCTGCATTATAGATGTCCATCCCTTCACCGTGAGTCTATTTTTATCCTTTAAGGTAAGATGAGATATCTGGTCTGAGTTTATGAATTCAGTCAGCCAACCTGTGCCTCGTTAGCAGACAATTTAAGCCATTCATATTAATTGAGAGAATTGATAAGCATAGTAGTGTTTTGGGTGTCATGTTTTTCAAATGTCCAGTGGATGTTTTTAATTCTTTCTCCACTGTGGAAGTTAGGTTTTGTTCAAAAATTTCTAGATGAGTTTACTTTGGTGGTAGACCATTGTGCCGATCATTATGGAGGATGGGTTTGAGAATATCATGGAGAGCTGGTTTAGTTTGGCAAATTTCTTCAACATGTGTAAGTCAGTAAAGTATTTGATTTCTCCATCACAAATGAAACTCAGTTTAGCTGGATACAGGATCCTGGGCTGAAAGGTGTTTTGTTTTAGGAGATTGAAAGTCAATGACCATCTTCTTCTGGCTTGAAAGTTTTTGGCTGAGATATCTGCAGTCATTCCAATATTTCTTTCTTTATAGGTAATGCTTTTTTTTACTTCTGGCTGCTTGCAAAATTTTCTCCTTTGTATTAACTTTGTCAAATTAATTACAATGTGTCTAGGAGATGATTTATTTGGATTCAGTCTTTCTGGGGTTCTGAAACGGTCTAGTACCTGAATTTCTGTATCTCTTGCAATGCTTGGGAAATTCTCCTCCATAATATCTTGGAGTAGAGCGTCTGTGCCTTTTGGACTATCCTTTTCTCCATCAGGAATTCCTATAAGATGAATGTTTTGTCTTTTGGAGGAATCCCAGAACTCTCTTGGGGAATGCTCAGTTTTTGCTCCCCATATGTCCACGTTTTTGAGTACTTGAGAGTGTTCAAAAGCTTTGTCTTCAATTTCAGAGATCCTTTCTTGTGCCTGCTCAACTCTATTACTGAGGGATTCTACTGTATTTCAGAGCTCCTCAAATAACTTTTTCATTTCCTTGAGCTCTACCATCTCCTTTCTCATTATGTCCATATCCTTGGTGATTTTGGCTTTGAATTCATTAATTTTGAGACAATGTTTGCACAACTCTTTGGATTTCTATTTCTTTTCTTTTTTTTTTTTTGATGAGTTTTTTTTTATTGTTAAATCATAGCTGTGTACATTTGTGCAATCAAGGGGTACAATGTACTGGTTTCATATACAATCTGAAATATTCTCATCAAACTGTACTCAATGTAGCCTTCATGGCATTTTCTTAGTTATTGTATGTTATCTTTTCCTACATTCTATTCATTTTATTTGCCATCTATATTCCAAATTCTATTTCTGACATTTCAGCCATTTGTTTATGAATGGCATCTTCTGATGTATCTTCTTTGTCATTTCTTGGGGGAGTTGATCTACTCTGATTATTCGTGTTGCCAGAGTCCTTCCTCTGGTTCTGCCCCATGATTATTTTACACAGTTTGGATATTAAAACTGGTAGGGTGAGATTTGATTGAGGGTTCCAGGAATTGTAGTTATCCAGCCCTTTACCAAAGAGCTGGAACTGGTGATTGTGGCTTTTCCCCTACAACTTTACAAAAGTCCGTTTCATACTTGCATCCAGACACCCTGAGGACCTGATTGGTGTGATAGGGCTAGCTGGCTTTGTCCTGTAGTCAGCCAGCCTCTATCCAATCCTACTGAGAGGTGGAATTAGGCTGAAATCTCTCCCCAGCTGGGGGGAGGTACAAGCAACTGAGATACCCTGCCCCCCATGAGACAACAGGGGGAGAATAATCAGTCCCTCCCACTTCAATACAACCACGGCTCAACCTTGAAGAGTCCTCAGGTGGACAGCCCAGGTCGAGAGTTCCAATCCAATTGTCCCAGGCAGTACAATCACTGCTCAACTGCTCAAATGGTGTCCAGCAACCTGACTGCAGGGATCCAAAGGCAGCTCCACCCCAGAAACCCAAGAGGGTGGAGTGTGGCTCCCTCTGGTGTTCAATGGGATCGGGAAGGCCTGCCCAGACAAAGAGTCAGTCCAGGGGGTCAGCACATTCTTCCCCACCTTATGCTGCAGTCTTGCCCTGCAAATGGTCACCCCCTCGGGCTGTGGCCTGGCTCCCTTCAGTGAGCAAAGACACCAGGGATATGCGTCTGCCAGAGTCAAAAGGGAGTCAGTGCCTCCTCCTACACCACACTCTGCAACTGGTGCAACCTTGTGGAGCAGAAGCCCGGCTCCCTCTACTGCTCAAGAGCATCTGGGGAATCCTCCCCCAGAGTCAGTCCTGGGGTGTGACCAGCGCCTTCTGTAGCATGTGGAAATACACCACAGTGTGTATTTCTCACAGAATCTGCATCTCTGTGCCAGCCATGCTCCACCACCAGCACCCCCAGAGGTTGAGGCCTGGCTCCCTCCAGTGGTCAAAGGAAACGGGAAGTGTTTCTCCCAAATCTAACCTGGGCTGTGGGTGATGCAGGTGCATTTCTCCCTTTCCTGCCCGTCTCTTTCTCCCTGTGACCCTCAACTTCCACTCAAGTCACTGTTTCAACACAGTTATGCAGCAGCCTATGTCATGCCCAAACCTCTAGAGGAATTGCCAAACACTCTAGGCTCTGCAGGGGACAGGCTTTAGAACCTCCAGGTGAGGTGGGGCAGGTGGACTCAGAGTTCAGAATTGTGGGGAAAATATTTGTTTAATTTTATGCTGGGCAGGAGAATGCCTAGGCTTATAGGTGGGACCTCTTTGGATAAGGAATCCCCGTGTTTAGCAGCTCTCTCCCATGGAACAAAATAATAAGTCTTCTGAATATTGCTCACTTGTAGACAGCACACAGTGAGCCACTTTCTTGGGGGAGGGAGGCCTCTCATCCCTTTGGCAAAGGTTTTTTTTGCCTATAGTTTGTTTCCGTGGAGTGACAGCTTGCCTCAGCAGGGATGATGTGCACTCATCAATCTTCTTTCTTAGCTCAGCTCCCAACCTTCAGCTTAATTGAGTTCATTCTGTCCATTATCTCTTCCTCTAGATGGGAGCCTCTGTCAAAACCTGGCCCAGTCAGCCATCTTACCTCCTCCCCACCAAATAGTAGTGTTCTTAATCATCGTGATTTCATCTTCTTTGCATATATATATATATATAGCAGTGCTATTGCTAGATCATGTAGTAGTTCTCCTCTTAACTTTTTGAAGAACTAGCACACCATTTTCCATAATGGCTGTACTAGCTTACATTTCATCAACAGTGTCCAAACTTTCTCTGATTCACATCCTTTTCAGCTTTCATAATTGGCCATCCTTTTAGTAACAACCATCCCAACAGGTGTGAGGTGATATTTTACCTTGGTTTTGATTTGAATTTCTCTGATGATTACTGATGTTTAGTAATTTTTCATATACCAATTGGCCACTTATATCCTTCAAGAAATGTTCATTGAAGTCTTCACCCATTAAAAAAAAATCTCATTTGTTTTATTTTGTGTTTTGTGAATTCCTTATGTATTTCAGATACAAACTCCTTACCAGATGCATGGTTTGTATATATTTTCTCCTATCTTATAAGTCTCTTTCTCTGTTTTCCTTTGAACACAATTGTTTAGTTTGATGTGCCATTTGTCCATTTCGCTTTGTTGGAAATCTAAAAAATCATTGCTAAGACCAATGTCAAGGAGCTTCTTTAAGTTTACTTTCAGGAGTTTAGGTCCTTAATCCATTTAGGGTTGTTATTTGAGTGTGGTCCAATTTTATTCTTTTGCATGTAAATATTCAATTTTCCTGACATGATTTATTGATGAGACCCTTCCCCCATGGTGTCTTGATGCTCTTGTTCACAATTAGTTGGCTGTCAATTCATAGGTTTATTTCTGGATGCTGTATTCTGTTGCATTAGTCTGTGTCTGTTTTCATGCCAGTACCTTACTATTTTAATTACTATAGCCTTGTAGCATATTTTGAGTAGTATGATACCTTCCAGCTTTATTTTACCCTGGATTACTATGGCTGTTTGGGGTCATCTGTGGTAACATATAAATTCTGGGATTTTTTTTCATAATTCTCGGAAGACTGCCATTATTTTTTGTTAGAGAGTGTATTAAATCTGCAGATCACTTTAAGTAGTATAGATGTTCAAACAAAATTCTTCCAATCTATGAATACGGAATCGTTCCATATGTATCTTCAATTTCTTTCAGCAATGTTTTATAGGTTTCTTTCAGAAGAAATGTATCCAACCATTTTTCTTTTCTACTACACATTGGAAGAATAAGAGTTGTCTGGGGCTAATAAATTAAATATGCAAATAGTAATGAAATCTGATAAGCATGAGACAAAGCTCTGTGCACACATTTCATAATATCTGACACCACAGATTAGCAAAAACAGTCCTCAAATAATCCACATGCAGCCCACGGGCTGCCAGTTGGACATGCCTGGCTCTAGATCATTTAACTCTTTGAATTTTAGTCCTATTTTTTGTTTAATTTATGATGCTGTTGTAAATGAGATTGTTCTCTCCGTTTTGGAATAGTTCATTAAGTGATTTTTTTAATAAACCTTTTTTTATAACATTTATTTATTTATTTAGAGACAGAGTCTCACTTGGCCACCCTCGGTAGAGTGCTATGGCATCATAGCTCACAGCAACCTCTAGCTCTTAGACTTAGACAATTCTCTTGCCTCAGCCTCCCAAGTAGTTGGGACTACAGGTGTCCACCACAATGCCCTGCTATTTTTTTGTTGCAGTTTGGCCAGGGCCAGGTTTGAACCTGCTACCCTTGGTATATAGGGCTGACGCACTACTGACTGAGCCACAGGTGTCACCCTAGTTCATTAAGTGAATAGAAAACCTACTTGTATGTTTTCACATCCTGCAACTCTACTGAAGTCACTTATTCTAGTAGGTTTTTGGTGAAGTCTTTGTGTTTTCTATATATAAGATCATCACGGGTATCTGAGGGTCTCCAAGACCCTTGAGCTTTTCAGTAGACCTGGTCTGGTCACTCAGAAGAACTTAGCAAATCCTGCTAAGTTGAAGTGGTACAGGAGGAGTGGAGGATGAAATGGCCAAGCTCCAATGCAGAAGAAAGGAATACAGTTTATTTAAAGCAAAGCATGGATGCTTTACTAAGAAGAACATGTTCCAGCTCCACCCATTTAAACATAAAAGAGGTAAAGTCTCCATCTTTCTTTAATGCTGCACAGTGTTTCATGGTGTACATATACCACAATTTATTAATCCATTCATGGGTTGATGGGAACTTGGGCTTCTTCCATGACTTGGCAATTATGAATTGAGCTCCAATAAACAATCTGGTGCAAAGATCTTTGTTGGAAAGTGAATTTTGGTCTTTTGGATATACACTTAGTGGAGGAATTGCAGGATCAAGAATGGAAGATAAAGTATCCGATGTACTCAGTATTTTTATGAAAACAATTTATAATTACTCACACTTTTTAATGCAAGATAGATCACAACTATAGCCCAGAATGAAGGAGAGAAGGGGAGGGGAGAGGTTTGATAGAGGGAGGGTAAACAGTGGGACCACACCTATGGAGCATATTGCAAGGGTATAAGTCAAATCTATTAATCATAGAACATAAATGTCTTAACATAATAATTAAGTAAATGAAGTGAAAGCTATATTAATTAGTTTGATGTAAGCACTCCAAATTATATAAAATATCAACACATTGTACCGCACAAATGCATAAATGAATTCATGGTCTATGTATATGACTTAACAAAAGGAAAAAAAATAAAGCAAAGCATGGAGAAGCATAGACTTTTCCAGAGAGATGGGAAAAGGGTCTCCGTCAGGAGTGAGAGGAGACCCTGACCCCCAAACAATACACTGGTGCTAAGTACTTCATCCTAGATCCCCTACAATTACCTGCAGCAGTTTTTCACTGGTTCCCCAAGGTCCTTGGGTATTCTTCCTTATTTCTTATTGGTCACAGGTTACCTTAGCTACTGCATGTGCCCCAGTTCCCCTGGCGTGTTAACAATAACAATACCTGTTATTTCCAGGTAATTGTTTGGTGGTGACTGATAGTCTTGTGATACGTGTGACACGTTCTGTGTGCTCCATTCTGTAACCATTATTGCAACCTAGAAACTACTTTGTGGAGAACAGGATGTACTTGATCAACCAAGTCACAAGGTCCCTGAAACTCATTGTTTGTTACAGGGCCCCTTTATAACTTCTTTAGCTAAAGGCCAGACTTTTCTCCTACTTCCCTTGTAATCAAGGGTCATGTCTACAAAAAGACACTTCTTTCTATCAGATTTGGATGCTTCATGTTTTTTTTTTCTCTTCACTGCTCTGACAATTAGAACTTATGCCCTCTCACCACCTCTATTTGACATCTTTCATCTTTGTCTTGCTACTGACAGTAGAGAAAAGTTTTGAGTTTTTCACCATAAAGCATTACCCTAGCTGTGGCTTTTTTATGTCCATTGTGTTGAGGTCCATTCCTGTTATTCCTCATTTGGGGGGTTTATCATAAAATGATATGATCATACATTTTGTTGAATATTTTTAAAGCATCTACTGAGATGATCATAAGATGACTAAATATTTTGTTTTTGTTTTTTTGCAAACCGAGTCTCACTCTGTCACTCAGGCTAGACTAAAGTGGCATTATCACAGCAAACAGCAACCTCAAACTCCTGGGTACAAGGGATCCTCCTGCCCCAACCTCCTGAGTACCTAGGACTGTAGCTGCCTGCATTGATGCATGGTTACATTTTATATTTTTAGTAGAGACACATTCCTCAGGGGATTCTCCCAGCTCAGACTCCCAGAATGGTAGGAATACAGGCATGGCTTTGATTAGGGCCTGCAGTGAAAGAAGCCTTTGCAACAAGTTTAGACAGCAGACAGCCTGAAACCTGTTACCAGCAGGTGCAAAGCTTGGTGTCTGTAGCAGATGAGGTTCCTTCACAGAACGTTTGGCAGTAAACTGTAGATGAATTGGCAACATAGACATTTAAGACTCTGAAGCTGGATGGTGCCATTTCTGTAGAGAACGCTTCTCCATTAGTGACACTGCTACTAGGCTGCAGTAGAGTCTGAACCCTTGGTTGGTCTCGAACAGGCAGGTTACCCTGTGACATGAGCTGTCCATCATGAACTGGGTGTGGACTGACCAACCAAATAGCCCACTGTGCAGGCCCAGCTGCTCCCATCCTCAAATGATAGTGCTTTATATGAGATTTGGCAGGCCGAACGATGACTTCACAAACATGTCCACGTCCTGATCTTCAGAATCCATAGACATGGTACCATGATTAACTTCAGGATCATGTGGTAGGGAAATGATCCTGGAACATCCAGTTGGGCTCAATGTAATCACACGAGGACCTTATAAATGAAAGAAGGTCCAGAGGGTAAGAGTCAGAGAAGAGAAGACAAAAGCGGACGTTAGAATAATGGGCTTGCTGGCTTTGAGGATGGAGGGGTGGGAATCAAGAAATGCAGGAAGCCTGTAGATGCTTGAGAGAATGTAAGACAAGGGATTCTCCCTGGAGCCTCCAGAAGGGACACAGTCCTGATAACAACAGACAATAGTCTAAGGAGATACATTTTGGACTTCTGACATCCAGAACCTTTAGATAATGACCCTGTGTAATTTTAAGCCTCTAAACTTGTACTATTGCTCAGAGTAGCAAAAGAGAGCCCCCACACTGAATATCAGCTTTATGATAATCTGAGCTCCACAAACTCAGGTTTTCCCTAAATTTGATCAGTAATGTATTTACATGGTCAGGTACATTGCACAACTCAATAAACATGTGCCGATGCTTGGGCAGGGTGGAGTTGAGACCAGGAAGACAATGACGAATGATCAGAGGAGACTCCATTTCTGTGTGAAATGTCTGCAGAGAGCCTGAATCAGAACCAAGCTTCTGGAAAGATGGACAATTCCTCTTCCTGAGGGACTGCTGTTGTGACAACCCATGATGGGGAGGCCCACGTTTCACCATGCCCACACCCTGTGTGTCTGTCTGTCCTGCAGGCACCCTGGTCTCTTCCATCTACATAGCCTGGGCCAGTGGGATATGCCATGACCCCCATCCTCACAGCCCTGTTCTGCCTTGGTGAGATGTGAGGAGGGGCTGGGAGGCCCTGGTCTGGGAGGGATGCCACCTCACATCCAGGCACTACTCCATCAGGAGACCCCAGGGGCTTAGGAGGATCCTGCAGAGCAGGGGATGTGCTCAGCCTTCAAGGGACAAAACTCTGACAGGGAATTCTCTTCCAGGATTGAGTCTGGCCTCCAGGACTTACGTACAAGCAAGTGAGTCTGCCCCCACCTGCCCTAGGTCCCAAATGGGGAGAAGGGGACTCCCATGGGCAGCTGGGGATGGGAGACACCATCTCTGGGCTGATTGGGAGGGACATCTGAAGAGTCCTGGGATGAGAGCTGGGATCTTAGAGATGGGAAGGTCTTGGGACCCAGCCTCTGATTTCCTTCCAGAGCCCCTCCCCAAACCCACTCTCTGGGCTGAGAAAGAATCTATGATAACCCAGGGATACCCAGTGTGAGGGGACCCTGGGTCCCCAAGAGTGTCAACTGGATAAAGAGGGACACTTAAAATCCTGGGACAGATAGAAACCACTGGAGCCTAGGTATAAGGCCAAGTTCAACATCCCATCCATGACAGACCACCATGCAGGCTGATACCACTGTCACTACTATAACTGTGCTGTGTGGCCACAGGTGGTGACAGGTGCAAGGACACTTGGGGGTCCCAGCCCCAAGTTTTGCCCTCAGGAAAGCCATCTGCTCTGAGGGGTGTCTCCCTCTCCGCCCAGCTCTGGGGGTGATATGGGAGGTCTGAGCCCCATTTCTCATGCTTGCTTCCTTCTCCTAGATTTTTATGGTAAACCAACCCTGTCAGCCCTGCCAAGCCGTGTGGTGACCTCAGGAGGTTCCGTGACCCTCAAGTGTGCATCATGGCCAAAATTTGACAAGTTCATTCTGACTAACGAAGGACAACAAAACCTGTCCTGGACACTGGACTCAAGGCAACCCTTCTTTGGGCAGTTTGAAGCCCTGTTCTCTGTGGGTCCCGTGACCCCCAGCTATAAATGGATGTTCAGATGCTACGGGTATCACAGGGACAACCCCCAGGTGTGGTCAGAACCCAGTGACCCTGTGGAGCTTTTTATATCAGGTAAGGAGATTTTGTCCTATGCTGTTCATTTTTGAGACTCCAAAAATTTCACTGGGAGCCTTGCTTCCAGTGAGCCTCAGGTGGGAGGGTGGGGTGAGGAAGCAAGGGCTCTGGAGCCAGAGACCCTGAAAGCGAGAGGCAGTGACACCTGCAGGGCTAGCACAGGACACTGAAGAGGTGGCAGGAACCAGCACCTGCAGCTCATGGCCTGTCCTTCCCCCCAGGTATGTCTAGGAAGCCCTCCCTCCTTGCCCTGCAGGGCCCTGTCCTGGCCCCTGGACAGAGCCTGACCCTCCAGTGTTGCTCTGATGTTGGCTACGACAGATTCACTCTGTCCCAGGACAAGGGACAGGTCCTCACTGAGCTCTCTGGCTGGCAGCCCCAGGCTGGGCTCTCTCAGGCAGACTTCTCCCTGGGCCTTGTGAGGGGCTCCCATGGGGGTCAGTACAGATGCTTCGGCAGATACAACCATTCCTCAGAGTGGTCAGCCCCCAGTGACCCCCTGGACATCCTGATCTCAGGTGAGGAACCCAGTGGGACTCAGACTCTGCACAGTTCTTGTTGGGGGGGGGAGGAGAAGAGAGTGATGGCTGGGAGGAGGTGGGGGTCTCAGGTAGAGAGAGGGACAGAGACCCAGAGGTAGGTGGGGAGGAGGGACTCAGAGACACTGAGACAGGAACACCGAAGGAGAGGCCCAGGGAAGTGTCACCTCAGAAAAAGGTAGGAGGCTGCCCTCACCTCTCCTTCCACTCTCTCTAGGACAGCTCTTTTACAGCCCCTTCCTCTTGGTGCAGCCGGGCTCTACAGTGTCCTCAGGAAAGGATGTGACCTTTGTGTGCCAGTCATTGAGCCCAACAGCCACTTTCTTTCTGGCCAAGGATGGGGCAGTTGATCCCCCCCTGCACCTCAGATCAAAGCTCAGAGCTGGGCAGTACCAGGCTGAATTCTCCATAAGTCCTGTGACCTCAGCCCATGGAGGTACCTACAGGTGCTATGGCTCTCGCAGAAGCTCCGTCTACCTGTTGTCACAGCCCAGTTATCCCCAGGAGCTCATGGTCTTAGGTGAGCACCCCTGACCCTGCCCTCTGAGAGGAGAGCCCTGGGGGAGGGTCAGCCAGGGTGCTCACCCCTCAGAGTCAAGGAAGCCGACAGGGGCCTCTTAGGTGCCCTAACCCCTCCCCCATCACCTGCATTGGGAAGACAACAGGTAGGTGCAGGGAGGGTCTTGAGAAGGCCGCAGCACAGATGTAGGGGGAGAGTTTGAGTGACAGTAGGAGCTCCAGGGGTAGCAGCACCCCTCACACCCTCCCTGTGTTAATTCCAAGAACCTGCTGTGGAGCCTAGCACCCCACCCACAGATCTGACTTCAACAGCTAGTGAGTCCCAGGGGTATTTTGGCTCAGTAGGAGCACAGCCCCCCACTCCAGGGGAGCCCCAGCCCCTCACCTTATTATTGTTCTCGTTCTCAGCACCCTCTGGACACCCCAACCCGCCACCCACAGAGCAGACCTCAATAACTGGTGAGTCCCAGGGTTATCTGAGCTCAGAAGGAGCACAGTTTCCATTCCCCCAGGGGGAACTCCAGACCCTCACCCTGTTATTTTCCTTATTCTCAGAACTCTCTGTGCACCCCAGACCTCCACCCACAGATCTAACCTCAACAGCTGGTGAGTCCTAGGGGTATCTTGGCTCAGAAACAACACAGATGCCCCCCCACTTCACGGGAACCCCAACCCATCACCCTGTTCTTGACTTTATTTCCAGCACCCTCTGGGCAACCCAGCCAACACCCCACAGAGCTGACCTCGGCTCAGGGGTCTTAGGGGTATCTTAGCTCAGTAGGAGCACAGCCCCCTCACCCAGGACAGCCCCAGCCCCTCACCCTGTTATTGTCCTCATTCCTGGCACCCTCTCTGCCCCCCAGTCTCCCACCCACAGAGCTGACCTCAACAATTGGTGAGTCCCAGAGCTATTTCAGCTCAGTAGGAGGAGCACAGCCCCCAACCAGGACGGCCCCAGCCATTCACCATGTTAGTCTCTTTATTTCCAGGAGCATCTGTTTAGCCCAGCCTTCTACCAACAGAGCGGACCTCAAGGGCTAGTGAGTTCCAGGGGTATCTCAGCTCAGAAGGAGCATAGATTACACTCCTCCACGGGAGCCCTGGCCCCTCACCCGGTTACTGTTCTTATCCTCAGGACCCTCCATACACCTGAGCCCCAACTCCACAGAGCCAATCTCAACAGCTGGTGAGTTCCAGGTTTATCTTGACTCAGAAAGAGCACATCCCCCCCACCACAGGGGAGCCCCAGCCCCTCACCCTGTTACTGTCTTTACTCCCAGCACCCTCTGGGCACCCCAGCCCCCAACCCACAGACTGGACCTCAACAGCTGGTGAGTCCAGAGATATCTTGGCTCAGTAGGAGCATAGCCCCATACCCAGGACAGCCCCAGCACCTCACCCTGTTATTATCTTTACTCCCAGAACCTTCTGGGCACCCCAGCCCCCAACCTACAGAGTTGACCTCAGCAGGTGGTAAGTCCCAGGAGTATCATGGTTCAGAAGGAGCATAGCCCCACCACCCAGGACAGCTCCAGCCCATCACCCTGCTATTGTCCTCATTCCCAGAACCCTCTCTGCACCCCAGCACCCCTCCCACAGAGCTGACCTCAATGGCTGGTGAAGGGGCACAGCCCCCCACCAACCAGGAGAGCAGCAGCAACTCACCCTGTTATTGTCTTTATTTCCAGGACCCTTCATGCACCCCAGTCCCCCACCCACAGAGACGACCTCAGCTGGTGAGTCCCAGGGGTATCTCGGCTCAGAAGGAGCACAACCCCTTCCACCCTAAGGGAACCCTGGCTCCTCATCCTGTTACAGTCCTGATTCCCAGGACCCTCCATGCACCCCAGTCCCCCACCCACAGATCAGACCTCAGCAGCTTGTGAGTCCCAGGTTTATCTTGGCTCAGAAGGAGAACAGCCCGCCATCTCAGGGCAGTCCCAACCCCTCACCCTGATATTGTCCTTATTCCCAGGAGCCTTGGTGCACCCCAGCCCCCAACCCACAGATTCTACCTCAACAGCTGGTGAGTCCCAGGGGTATCTTGGCTCAGAAGGAGCACAGCTCCCCACCCCAGTGGAACCCCAGCCCCTAACCCTGTTATTCTCCTTCCCAGGACCCTCCATGCAGCCCAGCCTCCAACCCACAGAGTCGAGTTCAACAACTGGTGAGTCCCAGGGGTATCTTGGCTCAGAAGGAGCACAGCCCCCTACCCCAGCAGAGCACCACCTTGTTATTGCCTTTATTTCCAGGAACCTCCCTGCTCCCCAGTCCCCCACCCACAGATCTGACCTCAACAGTTGGTGAGTCTCAGGATCACCCCTCACCCCACAGGGTCAGTCCCCAGAGTGGTGAACGAGGGGCTCTGAGCTGGGAGGTTGTAGGCCCAGGATAGGCAGCACTGAATTGTGCCATCGGTTCAGGCTCCTCTGGGGCAGGGACATGGACAACTCCTTCCCACTTGGACTCCAGGTGTGAAGGGAAGAGGCCTGAGGACAAAGCTCCTTCCAGGTCTGGCTCCTGCTGTGACTTCCTGGGAGAGGAGGTCCCAGAGAAGCCTCCAGGAGTAGACTGGGCAATGGCCTTTCCCACCTGCCGCTGTCACCTAGGCCCTGTGCAGGGCGGGGAGCAGGGCTGTGGTGTGGGGCATGCAGCTCCACACATCCCTTTAGCTCAGGGTCAGCTCCTGTGGAGGAAACAGGGCTGGAAGTCAGCCTCAGGGTCACTTCCCAGCTCTGCCACCTCCTGGCTGAGTGCTCAGGGGCAGGAAAGTCACCTCTCTGAGCCTCAGTTTCATACTCTGTGAAATAGGGGGCTCCCATGTTGCACAACGGGTGAGGGCTAAGGTGATGATGCACACAGTAGGTGCTCAGTTAATGACACCATTCTTCACTCCTGAAGTCACTGTTGCCCAAGGCCTGGGAAGGTTCTTGGAGGTTCTGATTGGGGTGTCAGCGGCCTTCATCCTGCTGCTCTTCCTCACTCTCTTCCTCCTATGCTGGTGTCAGGGAAACACAGGTCGTTGGGTGAGTAGGAAAGGGGGACCTGGGGTGGCAGCGTGGGCTTAGGCACAGCCACAGAGAGGCCAAATAGATGGGGAGGGTCTGGGTAGAAAAGCTGCTCCAGTGTTTCCACACTAGGACACTCTGGAAAGTGTGGACGTAGCTCACATGCCTGTATTTAACCACCTGTGGAGCTGATCAGGGTCCTGCAGTGTGTACAGCATCTGTGCAGGGGCGTCCCCAGGTTCTCTGTCCCCCTGAACTCCTGTGCAGGGCAGGGACTTCTAACCCTGTAGGGCTGAGACTCTCTGTACCTTCCTAGACCAGAGAGAGGCTGATCCCCCATGACTTGTGGGAACTGTGGACTTGGAGCCCAAGGACAGAGGCCTGCAGCAGAGGTAATTCTGCCTGAAGACCCCAGACTACACCTGCCCACAGCCCCCTCACTGCTCCTCAAACTCTGTGTCCTCCCCCAGGTCCAGTCCAGCTGCTGATGTTAAGGAAGAAAAATTCTGTGAGAGGAAGGGGATGCTTAGGGGGAAGATGGGGACCCTGGGGGGAAAGAGGAGCCATGAAGGTTCAGTAGCAAAGGGGGAGAAGGTGGGGAGAGTTTGGGGCTCAAGGGGAGGTGGTCTGAATGCCCCAATAGGGACCATGGGGGACATCATAGAAGCTCCCTGAATCCCATGGCCCCATCTCAGAGTAGTGCAGGGGACAAACCCTTCATTCTGCCCCAGCAGATGCTGCCATGAAGGACACTCAGCCTGAAAACAGGATGGAGTTGGAGAGTCAGGTGAGATCCCTGTCCCTTTCCAGGGCTCCAAAGGCCTCCTGTTATCACATTTAATCCAGAAGATACTCCACTGTCCTCCCTTCCATCAGCTTAGCACTGTCCCATGGTGGACCTCTCCCCCCGCCTGCTGTGACCTCACTGCCCCCTGGTTTCCTGTAATATTGGGGTCCCTCCTTTCCAGATCCCCATCCTCTGCCTGATGTCTGGGTGTCAGAGAGCACCTCCAGGCCTCAGAGACTACATGAATCACTGAAGTACCTGAGTCCCCTACTCCCCTTCATCCCTTCATCCTGCAGTGTCCATGGGGAGCTCCCCCTTGATTGGGCTGGGGGGGGGGCTGCAGCCACAGCAGGAAGCACAGCTGCCCCACCCTCCCTGCACTCACGTGTCAGGAGACAATGAGCAGGTACATGCATGGCATCCTGAGTGCAAAATGCCATGATGGAAATAAAGGGAGAAAAGGCAGAGTGCGTGGGGAGGGAGACCTGTCTGGGCTAGGAGGGGAGGGATGTCTGATCAGGCATCCCCTGAGAAGGAGCCTGGAAGGAGAGGACACCCAGTGCCCGAGCACCTGCAGCAGACGAAACTTGGCAGGAGGATGGGCCTGCAGCTGGAGCCAAAGGAGCAGGGGAAGGGTGTGTGGACAAGAGGTCAGACTGCAGGAAGGAAGTGGCCAGGCTCTCCCAGGTCCTAGGAAGTTCCCAGAGTGTCTGTCAGGAAAGTGACATAGTCGGTCACTCTAGAATCAGTGTAGAAACTTACTTAACAGACTTCGAGTGGCATCCAGGAGACCCCATCACTCTCTCCAGCAGAGCCCATATGACAAAGACCCCCAGAGAGTGATGTAGCCTATCTTAACCACTCCACAGTCAGGTAGGAAGAGGCCTCCCATCCTTCCCCACTGTCTAGCACATTCCTGGACATGTGGGACAGACAGATGCAAGGGGACAGGCAGGTGGATCTTTCCTTCCCAGGCCTCCCTGCCTCCCCGCCTCCCAATCACACACCTTCCCTCTCACTCACCCCCCACTGCTGACTGCTGCACGTGACGACCCCCATGACATGACCTACACCCAGGTGCACAGCTTGACCCTCAAATAAGAGACACTGGAACCTCCTTTGTCCCAGGAAGGAGACATTCCTGCAGAACCCAGCCTGTATACTGCTCAGGCTGTCCAGTAGCCTAGGATGGACTCCGACCCCACATGCTACATGGAGGGAGACTCAGGGACCAGGAAGGCCCAGGGGCTGCCCCAGTGGACACTAACAAGAGAACCCCAGCCTGGACCCCTAACAAGACCAACAGGATGGAGCTGAAAGACATCCTTTTAGTAAAGTATCTCAAGAATGAAAAAAAGTATCCAATGTACTCAATATTATTATGAAGCCAAATATAAAAACTTTCTTACAAATGATAAGATACAAATATAGTCTAACAAGGGGGAGGGGGGAAGAAGGGAGGGAAAAGGGAACATGTTTAGTGGGGGGAGGGATGGCATTTGACAGGGTCTCGACTAATGTGCACAATGCAAGGGCATATTTCTAAACAACTAAGAGTAAACCGTAAATATCTTACCACAAAAAAAAAGTAAGTGAGATGAGGGTTATGTTAATCAGTTTGATTATCAAACTGTATTGTATATCAAATTATCACATTGTACCCCATAAATGTATACAGTTATGATTTAATTTAAAAATGTAAAAGAAAATAAAAATAAAAATTAGCTTTCTTCAAAAAAATAAAGACCAGCAGGTAGTCCAAGGATCTTTTGGGATTCACCTGATTCTGCATCAGAGATAAATAACACCCATGTCTGCATTTTGGAAATAAAAACTTCTCAATAATTAATGAGTTAAATGAGAAAATCAAAATACAAGTGATATGCTTAACTGATATTACTCATTGAACTATGAAATTGAAAAACTGAGAATCATGAATGGATTAGAAAAAAAAAATCTAAAAATTGATGACATTGGCTATCATTTTAAGAAATTATAAAGAAAATTACAAATTATCCAGAAGAAGGTGTTAGGAAAGGAATAATAATAAGAGGCATGAGGAGATACTACTGAGTACCAGGAAGTGGAGAGGTGGTTCATATTAGTAATTCCAGCTACTCAGGAGGCTGATCCAGAAGGACCAGTTGAGCATAGGAATTGAGACCAGCCTGGGACATATAGCAAGCCCCTGATTTAATTAAAAAAACAATTTTAATGAAAAATTCAATGAGGCCAAATAAATTTATTTATTTATTGAGACAGTCTCACTGAGTTGCTCTGGGAAAGTGCCATAGCATAATCATAGTTTACATCAATCTCAAACCCTTGGGCTCAAGCAATCCTCCTGCCTCAGCCTCCTGAGTAGCTGGGACTACAGGTGTCTCCCACAATGCCTGGCTAGGTTTTCTATTTTTAGTAGAGACAGGGTCTTCCTATTGCTCAGGCTGTTCTTAAACTCCTGAGCTCAAGGGATCCTCCACCCTTGGCCTCCCAGAGTACTAGGATTACAAGCATGAAGTACTGCACCCACCTGCTTTTGATGTATTTTTTGTTATTTATGAAAGGTAAGGGTAGCTTGAGTTTTAATCAATCAGTATAACTCAATATATTGAGAGAATAAATTTTAAGAACATTTCAATAGATGCAAACAAAGCTTTCGGTCTGTGTATTTGTTCATATACCTGTTGACCATTTGTATGCTTTCTTTGGAGAAATGTCTATTCAGTTCCTTTGTCTACTTTTTCGTGGAGGTTATTTGTTCTCTTGCTGTTGACTTCTTTGAGTTTCTTATATAGTTAGGACATGATCCCCTTCTCAGATATATGGTTTCCAAATATTTTCTCTTGCCCCTAGATTGTCTTTTCATTCTATTGTTTCCCTTTGTGTCCAGAAACCTGTTAGGTTTATGCCATTCCACTTGTCCATTTTTGCTTTAGTCACTTGTATTTTCAGGGTCATATCTAAAACATCTTTGCCCAGGCCAATGCTTCAGGGCTTCTTTCCTATCTATTTTGAGTTGAGTTTTATATGTGAGATAAATTCAGAATCAGATATCTTGCTTCTGAAAGTGGATATGCAATTTGGCTAGCACGATTTATTCAAGGGACTGCCCTTTCCCCATTGCCTGGAAATGTTAAAATCAATTGACCTTAAATATTTGGGTTTATTTCTTTGCTTTCTTTTTTTTTTTTAGAACATGTTTTATTTCTTTGCTTTCTTTTCTGCTCAGGCTGTTTTCATACCAATTCCATGCTGTCTTGATTGCTATTCCTTTGCAGGAGATTTATGTTAAAATGAGAAAATACATATTATTTATATTTTCGTAAGTAAACTAGAAGTTTCACTTGGTTAAAAAAGAAAAGAAAACAGGTTGGTTGATGCGTCCAGCTTTGTTCTTTTTGCTTGAAGTTACTTTGGCTATTGAGATTCTTTTGTAGTTCCATTCAATTCTTAGGACTTGTTTTCTACTTCAGAAAAATGTCATTGGAATTTTTTTTATTTTTTTATTAAGTCATATATATATAGATCGTGAATACATTTATGTCTTTGTGGGATTCAACGTGTTGATTATTTGTAAAAATTGGAGTGCTTACATCCTACAAATTAACATAGCTTTCACCTCATTTACTTAATCACAGTGTTAAGACATTAGTGTTCAATACTTGATAGATTTGACTTATACCCTTGCAATGTGCTCCATAGGTGTGGTCCCACCATTAACCCTCCCTCTATCAAACCACTCCACTCTCTTCCCTTCCCTCTCCCTTTCCCTCCTTCATCCTGGGATATAGTTGTGATTCATCTCTCATATGAAAGTGTGAGTGATTATAAATTGGTTTTATAGTAGTACTAAGTACATTGGATTATTTTTTCCATTCCTGAGATACTTTACTAAAAAGAATATTTTCCAGCTCCATCCATGTAAACATAAAAGAGGTAAAGTCTCCATCTTTTTTTAATGCTGCATAGTATTCCATGGTATACATGTACCATAATTTATTAATCCATTCATGGGTCTATGGGCACTTGAGTTTCTTCCAAGGCTTGGCAATTATGAGTTGAGCTGCAATGAACAATCTGGTGCAAAAATCTTTGTTGCCAATTGAGTTGGTCTTTTGGATGTACACGTAGTAGAGGAATTGCAGGATCAAATGGCAGGTCTATATTGAGATCCTTGAGTGTTCTCCAAACTTCTTTCTAAAAGGAACGTACTAGCTTGCATTCCCACCAGCAGTGCAGAAATGTTCCCTTTTCTTCACATCCATGCCAACATCTGAAGTTTTGGGATTTTGTGATGTGCGCTACTCTTACTGGAGTTAGATGATATCTCAAAGTGGTTTTGGTTTGCATTTCACTGACGATTAAAGATGATGAGCATTTTTTCATGTGTCTGTAGGCAATGTGCCTGTCTTCTTCAGAGAAGCTTCTGTTCATGTCTCTTGCCACAATGAAATGGGATCACTTGTTGTTTTCTTATTAATAAGTTTGAGTTCTCTGTGAATTCTGGTTATCAGACCTTTTTTTGGAAATATAACCTGCAAAAATCCTCTCCTATTCTGAGGGCTGTCTGCTTGCTTTACTTACTGTGTTCTTGGCAGTGCAGAAGCTTTTTAGTTTGATCAGATCCCAGTAATGTGTTCTTAATGTTGCTTCAATTGCCTGGGGGTCCTCCTCATGAATACAGCAGCGTCTCAGGATACAAAATCAATACTCACAGGTCTGTAGCATTTATACATACCAACAATAGTCAAGGTGAAAAAACAATCAAGGACTCTATTCCCTTTTGCAATAGTGCCAAAGAAGATGAAATATCTGGGATTGTACCTAACAAAGGACATGAAAGATCTCTAAAAGAGAACTATGAAACTCTGAGAAAAGAAATAGTTGAAGATGTTAACAAATGGAAAAATATACCATGCTCATGGCTGGGAAGAATCAACATTTTTAAAATGTCTATACTTCTTAAAGCAATCTACAGATTTAATGCAATCCCTATTAAAGTACCTCTGTCATACTTTAAAGATCTGGAAAAATTAGTACTTTGTTTTATATGGAACCAGAAAAAACTCAAATAGCCAAGACATTAGTCAGAAATAAAAACAAATCAGATGGTATCACGCTTCCAGACTTCAGACTATACCATAAATCCATAGTGATCAAAACAGCATAGTACTGGCACAAAAATAGAGAGGTAGATGTACGGAACAGAATAGAGAACCAAGAGTTGAACCCAGACACTTAACATCATTTGATCTTTGAGCAGCCTATCAAAAATATATATTAGGGGAAAGATTCCCAACTTAACAAATGGTGCTGGGTGAATCGGGTAGCGACTTGTGGAAGACTGAAACTAGACCCTCACCTTTCTCCTCTAACAAAAATTGACTCTCACCAGTTAAAGGCCTTAAAGTTAAGACACAAAACTATAAAAATTCTTGGAGAGAGTGTAGGGGGAACACTTGAAAAAAATTGGCCTGGGAGAATTACTTTCCTCTAGTTTTAAAAAACCTTTTTCTCTCTAATGATTCACCGTTAATGAACTTATTTGCCTTAATGGTCTCTTTAAGGCAATATGGGGCTTTTTAAAATTATGTGCCTCAAAATACATCCAGCATCTACAATTGCACAATTCTAAATTTGCTGCCGCACCTTCTCAGACTGTATTTATGACACTAGCACCCTGCCCTCACTGCCAGAATCTGAGTTAGTTTCCTATGACTCTGGTCTCAAAGATTCACAAACTAGGTGACTTAAAACAATATACCTTTATTCCCTTGAGATTTCTGGAGGCAGCACCATGACCTCACTGCCTTTCCCTACCCTGGTGAGCTCTGGGGACAGAGGAGGGATGCATTCCCCTTCCCACTCCCAGGTGATGGTCCCTTGGGAGACCCCAGGTCATTTTTCCAGTCAAGCAAAATGAGTAATCAGATGCATTGATCAAAGTTCTTCCCACTGGAAGGATTTCACATCACCACTGTCCTTCAGAGATGTCCCAGAAAGGGACCTCCATGCCAAAGATATCCACCGTGGGCGGTGCCTGCACATCACAGAGACCGTCCGCTAATCAGCCTCAAGCCTTGTCTTCCTCTGTCAGCTGATCACAGGCAAACCATGGGTGGGAGACACACCATGGGAATTCTTATAGTTATCAGGTCAATTCCAATGATACATTTCAGAACCAGGGATATAGTTGCAGGATTGTTTTTGGAATCCACTGAATCTACAAAGAGACAGGCTTAAGCCCAAACTCCACTAATCACCGTACCAACTATGACTGAGGGTCACAGTGATGATTTTTATTTCCTGGAATTAGAGTCAGTTTGGAGTCAGTGTGCAGCAGTACCCAATGTGTCTTATGATTTCCATTCCCCTAATGCACAGTGCATTTGGGCAAACTAAAAAAAAATCAATCATGTAAGTTTTTGGAAGTGTGCTGGGAGCAATGTCCTCAAGGGGACCTGGCCTTCCCTTTCGCTCAAAAGGGTCTGAGTCTATAAACTAGCTTAAGTCTAGGAATCGTTTGAGGGACAGTGGTTTTCTATCTTTATAATTCAGGATAAATTTTTTTCTCACCAGACCTAGAAATTTTCTGCTTAGACAGATCAGGAAGAATTCAGTGCATTTCCTGTCTGTGTGTTACACTCAGCCAGCCAACACCAGAGATCTGCATGAGTCAGGCCATGCTGAGGACTGCTTTGACCCTGCTGTCCATCACAGTGTCCACAACCACCTCGCCTTTGGTGAATAAGTTCTGCCACTTGACCCTGACACTCTGGTGTTGAATTAGCCCCATGGCATTCAGATTTCCCAGTTGACTGTACAATTTCCACTGTAGGTTCTGACCTATAGGGAAGAACAATCTCAGAGCTCTCAGGAATGGCTGGGTGCCCTCAAAAATTATCCTCATAGTATTGTTAAGAGGTAAATATAGGTCTTCTGGAGTGGCTGAATGGATCTTAATCAATCAATCCTCTATAACTTTACAATCTCTCTAACTCTTTGAATCTTTTCCTCTAGACTAAACTAAGGCAGGCCTGGCTTTTTCATATTTTTTTTTTTTGCTGTGGCCCAACTTTTACTCTAGGATTCTGTCAATCAATCAGACACACTGCAGAACCATTTTTTTTTTTTTTTTGAGACAGAGTCTCACTTTGTCACCCTTGGTAGAGTGTCATGGCACCATAGCTCACAGCAACCTCAAACTCATGGGCTCAAGTGATTCTCCTGCCTCAGCTTCCCAGTAGCTTCTCCCACCCTCTCCCCTCCTCTCCACCCTCCTCCCCTCTCATTTTCTCCCTTCCTTCGCCTTCTCTCCTCTCCCTCTCTCCTATCTCTTTCTCTCTCTCCACCCACTTCTTTCATTCTCTCTCTGTCTCTTGAGCTTTGTTCCCTCAGCCGATCACAACTAATAGCTGCTAATAGCTGTCAGTACTTTGAACTCTTAACAAGCGTTTTTCTGACATCATCCCAAATCCCCATGCAAGCATTGTCACTGTGCTCACAAATGAAATGATAATCACTTCTCGGTGAGGAGATGACCTCATGTGCTCCAAACCTTTATCTCGGGCTCAAGATGCCCCTTTCACACAGGTGCTCAGACCGTGACCATGGCAGCCCCTGTGCTAGCACCAAATGGCATTTGGTAAGTGGACCTTCCTTTTTGATAGAGGACCATATCTTTAGAGAAATGAAATATTTGGCATATGAAAAATGTAATACATACATACCATTTTTTTTCCTCCTAGGGTCAACACTGACCACTAAAAGAAACGTAAAGCAGAAGTACTTTGTGAGGGTTCTGAGACATAGAACAGTCTCTCCAAACAAATATGCCAACCTCACACTCTTCACTGTCCTGCTCCTAGGAGGGTTAATAGCATGTTTAGCTCTTGATTTCTGCTTACACACCCATTGTCTAAGGGAAACTTCTAGTTAGGACATTTAAAATTTTTTCTTTTCTTTTTCTTTTCTTTTTTTTTTTTTTTTTTGAGACAGAGTCTTACTTTGTTGCCCTTGGTAGAGTGCAGTGGCATCACAGCTCACAGCAACCTCCAGCTCTTGGGCTTAGGAGATTCTCTTGCTCAGCCTTCTGAGTAGCTAGGACTACAGGTGCCCACCACAAAACCCAGCTAGACATTTAAAAATTTTTCAAGTGGTGTCAGGTTGTGCCTTCTCTAAAGAGACAATGACAGATGTCTCTGAACGCCTGAAGTGAGGACTGCAGAATTATACACCTCCATCTAATTCCTCCTGGTTTCTGGGGAGTAGGATGCAATTATTGCCCCAGTAATTTTATTCTATAGAAAATGTCTGGCATGGGTTTGAAGAGGATAAACAATACCTCAATACCTAACAGACAGAGAAAAAGATTTTCTATTTCCAAAAAGAGACTGAGAGATCTCAAGGCTTATAGAGCAGGAATGATCATGGACTGTAAATGTGTTAAGATCTAAGTGCAGCTCTGACACTTAACCAGATTTCAAAGTGCCTTAATAGTCCCCAAACCTTTGCTCCTTCTCTGGATCCATTGGGTTCCAAAGCTCAACTCCATCCTTAAGCAGTGGAAACATGGTGTATTCTGACTGCTGAGATGCCAGCCACAAGAGCTGTGGGGAGGGGGTTCTCTTGTTACTTTCCCAGTAAGAAGTACATCATTTAAAGATCATTTTGATAAAGATGAGAAACTCTTTTCCTGAAAGACACTAGCTCTTCAAGGGACTATGGGACCTATAAGTTCATCTTCCATGGGATTCACAGAAATTTTCTTTTCTCCATTATTTACTATAATTGTGTCACTCTCACCTGTGCTCAATTGATTTAATTTCTTATAATTTAAATTCATTTGTATTATTCCTCCAGGATTTCATATACTATTCACTCTTTCTCCTATTTGACATTGTTGATCAATATCTACTGTCTGTTAATTCACTAATATTTTTCTACCATTGCTATAAAATGTTTTCTTTCCAAGAAAACTTTGGACATGTTTGTGTGGATATATTTCATGAAGTATGTATTTCTTTCTTATTCTCCCATGTTTTCACCCATTCTCTATAACTGGGGTCAAACAATGTTAGGGTCAATATTGATTATTGTGTATTCTCCCAGAAATAGTTTTGATTTTCTAAATTGTCTATGCCTCGTAATTAATTTTACTTTACCAAAATATTCATATTTCTGAGATTTTAATGCTAGTTAAATAACATTATAATTTAACAAGTTGCTAATTATTAAATTGATAAAATACTATTACACAAATATAGACAGTTCTTGTTTTCATGAATTCTAAATTAAATTCTATAGCCAGGTGAGTTGCCTCATGCCTGTAATTCCAGCATTCTGGAAGGCCAAGGCAGGTGGATTGCTTTAGCTCAAGAGTTTGAGACCAGCCTGAGCAAGTGCAAGACCTCGTCTCTGAAAAATAGCTGGACATTGTGGCAGGCACCTGTAGTCCCAGCTACTTCCAAGGCAAAAGGATCACTTGAGCCCAAGAGTTTGAAGTTGCTGTGAGCTATGATGCCACAACACTCTACCAGGGGCAAGAAAGTGAGACTCTGTCTAAAAAAAAAAAAATAAATTCTATAAGAACCCTACATTTTAGGTATTATAAATGTTTTCATTAAATTGTCTCTACAAAAACAGTATCTTGTTCCATTATCGTACTGTAGGATTCTTTTCTCTTCCTACCTTAAATAATGTCAAACTTAGAAACTACAATTAATTCATTTTATTTTTGACTAGACATGAAAATGCAAAGCTCAATAAAAAGAATCATTATGCAATGTGAAGCTATAACCCTGGATTAAACATTTAGCAATGAAATACGTATTTCTATGGTATACCTCTTTTAAAATTTAATTTGCATTTGCCTGATAATACCACAGAAAAACATATACTTGTGGGATTTTTCCCTAAGAAGTACTTGTTTACACGATTTTTCCTGCTTTACAAATGAATACTTTCTTATTTGACTATTTAGAATAGACACTTGAAATATTAAAAACGGCCTCATGGTTTCTATTTTCTCTAGGAACAATTGTATACTCTTATCCTGAGTTTCTTATTTTGTGTCTTTAATCTTAGTTTTACTACTTAAATGACAATATTTTAAAATTATTGCATAGTTCCGTGTTCTCATTGATTACCACATATTTGCCTCAATTCATGTTCTTAAAAACATGAGTTTAAATTATTTTAAATATGAGTCCTACTTGCTTAATCTATGAGATATTAATCTGCATGTTTATATGCCTCTATATGCACATGTTGAGTTGTCTAAAGGACATCCACCAGAAATTGGCTTTATTTTTTCAATTTAGTGTCAAAATATTTTAATGCCATGTACTTCAAAAATCTTCATTTCAAGTCATTTTCAAAGAAATTTTTACTCACACAGTAAGTCCTGATATTTTTCATACTTATAATTCTATAAGCATTGTATTTTAAAGTTAGTAGATCTCACAAATTTTTAAGCTCTGTATCTATTTATTTGCTTATGTAGTCATCACATACTTCACATTATTTTCTAGACAGTTTTATGTCCTTGGTCTGCTGTAACTAAGTTGTATTTGAAATTTTAACAGTATTTGGTAAATTTATTTCCCCAATGATATCAGTTTCATTTCCCAGTCCTGTCTTGTGTTTTACCAAAACAACATATTTAAGAATTTGGGGATTTCATTATACATGTTTTGTTGGCCAAATTATTTAAGGTATTGAGTGATAATATCTAGGATGGAGTTTTTCCCAGGTCTTTTTTCATATCCTTCATTTTCTTGCAGTATTTCTTGCACCTTGAATTGACTGGATAGTTGATTTGTACAATGACACAGCTTTACCCAATTTTTACCATAACTTTGAATATAACACTGTTTCTAGAAAGAAAATTCTGTAAATAATTGTTTGACCCAGTATTCATATGTTTTCAAAAATCATAAACATTAACAAAATTCATTTTATTCTGCCTACCATTTTATCTAACAGTTTGCTACTGGATCATTTCCAAAGACTACAAAGATGCCTTTAGGATTGCCAGATATTCATCCATGCTTCTACTTTTCTTTGCCTTTTTGATTGTGTTTACTAGAGATACATAGAATTTTGAAAAATGGGGAGTTGATAAATTTCACCTAAACAATAGATGCATTTTATTTGGCTGCTTTGTGCACTTTTTGAATGTATATATGTAAAGTGTACTATTTAATAATTTCTAATATATACTTGAATGTATATCTATACTAAAACACAATTAAAGCAAAGCAACACTCATATACTTTGTCCCTCTACTTACCAGCTAAACAAAGCTAATTTCACATGATGTTTTGAGTCTTCCTTTTTCTCATTTTCCCTGGTAACTCTTAAGTCCTGGAGAAGCAATGTTCCACAGAATGCCCTCCTCACACCCACAGCTGCCCAAAGCTTCCCTGTGAGACTCACAGGGATTTCCTCAGTATCTCTCTGATTGAGGTTGCACAAGTTCAGGTCATTGTGGCATTATAATAATAATTTTGCAAGAAATAACTGAGTCCTGACAGGTTCTTGACATTTGTATTCACTTTGAATAATGGGTTTTGTGAATGAAGATATTTTCTGGATGCAAGGAAAATAACATAGTTGTCCTTTTTAGTCTCTAGATTCCTCTGATTCAAATAAAAACAAATTCTAATATCTCCTCTCAATGGATGGATTTGTTTATGTTAACTCAAACTGGGGCATCATCTTTCTCCTTCAGACTGGTGCTGGAATCCTTGGAAATTCTTCACTGCTCTGCTTTTATAACTTCACTATTATTACTGCAAAGATCCTGAAACCCAGAGACCTGATCCTCCACCAGCTGGTCTTAGCTAACAGCTTGGTTCTCTTGTCCAAAGGGGTCCCTCAGACAATGGCAGCTTTTGGTCTGAAATCTTTCCTGGATGAGGCTGGATGTAAACTTGTCTTCTATTTATACAGAGTGGCCAGAGGGGTTTCCCTAAGCACCACCTGCCTCCTCAGTGGCTTTCAGGCCATTAAGCTTCATCCAAGTATCTCTAGGTGGCTGCACCTTCAAATTAGATTCCCAAAGTGCATTGTTTTCTGCTGTTTTCTCTGCTGGATCTTACAACTAGTGGTAAATATCCTTATTGCAACGTATATAACTGGCCCGACAAATCACAATAACCTGAGTATGATAAAACTGTACAGATACTGCTCCTCACCCTATCCAGGGAGGTTGGTATTCTTGGTAATGGCAATAGTTTATGCCTTCACAGATGGTATATGTTTGGCCCTCATGGCCTGGACCAGCGGCTCCATGGTCCTCGTCCTGCACAGGCACAAGCAGAGAGTCCAGCACATCCGCAGCAGCAGCCCCTCCCCCAGAACTGCTCATGAAACTAGAGCCACACACACCATCCTCGTCCTGGTCGGCATGTTTGTCTCCTTTCATGCTCTAGCTGGTATTTTATCCTACAGGGTGACCCAGATGCAGAGCCCAGGCCACTGGCTGAGGGGCATCTCCTTCCTGGCGTCTTCAGGCTTCCCGACACTCAGCCCCTTTGTGTTCATTGTCAGTGATGCCCGAGTCTCACGGTTCTGCTTTGCCTGCTGGAAAGAATGATCATTTCTCCAAATACAGCATCTGGGCTGTAAGACCCCTCCAGAATGTTGCATCATTTACTTAACCACCCCCATATTCATATGCTCACATATGAGAGATAATGTACATGATCTTTGGAATTCTGTTTTGAATAAAAGGGGTAATCACTGTGACCTCCTATTACTTATTAAAGTGTCAAAAATGAACATGGTGTAGATTGCTACCCATGTATATGATGGCTTCCCCCGCCCCCAAATTAAACTTAGAATTGCCATAGATCCAGGAATTTCACTTCTGGTTATATATCTAAGAGAAATCAATGCAAGTTGAACAGATAATAAAAAAGTTTTAAGCACTCTATAAATGAACTAAATTAAAAACACAACATTTCAAAATATAGGATTCAGTAAAGCAGTAACAATGGGAATTTTTATGGTGGCAAATGCCCACAATAGAAAAAAAATGAAAGAACTACAGGGCGGCGCCTGTGGCTCAGCCGGTAAGGCGCCGGCCCCATATGCCAAGGGTGGCGGGTTTGAACCCGGCCCTGGCCAAACTGCAACCAAAAAACAGCCGGGCGTTGTGGCGGGCGCCTGTAGTCCCAGCTGCTCGGGAGGCTGAGGCAAGAGAATCGCTTAAGCCCAGGAGTTGGAGGTTGCTGTGAGCTGTGTGAAGCCACGGCACTCTACCGAGGGCCATAAAGTGAGACTCTGTCTCTACAAAAAAAAAAAAAAAAAAAAAAAAAATGAAAGAACTACAAAACAACAAATTAGGAAAAGAATAACCAGCTACACTCAAACCCAGCTAAAGGAAGCAAATGTGTATCAGAGCAGAAATAATTCAGAAAACGGAAAATTAGTAGAAGAAAGTCAACATAATACAATTTGGTGTTGTGAAAAGATAGATAAAATCAATAAACCCTAGGCTGGACCAAGAAAAAGAGAGAGAAATGTCATCTAGATAAATGGAACAGAATAGGCAACCTAGAAATAAGTTGATGAATCTATATCCTCTTGTCTTTTTACAAAGGCACAAAAAACATACATTGAAGAAAAGACAGTCTCTTCAACAAATGGTGCTGCAGATAAATTAAACTAGACCCTCTCTCTCACTATATAAAAACATCAACTCAAAATGTATTAAAGACTTAAATTTAAGACATAAAACTATAAAACCAGTAGAAGAAAGCATAGGGAAAATTTCCTTGACACAGATACAGGCAATGATTTTATGGAAAAGAATGCAAAATCAAGGGAAACCAAAGCAAAAATAGACAGGTGTGATTATATTAAATTAAGAAAGTTTCTGCACTGCAAACAAAAAAGCAAACAACAGAGTGAGCAGATAAACTAGAGATTGGAGAAAATATTTTCAAACTGTATATCTGGCAAGAGGTTAATATCCCGAACATACAAAGAACTCAAACAACTCAGCAGAAAAACGCAAATAATATAATTTTAAAAATGGGCAGAAAGACCTGATAGAGATTCCTAAAAAGCAGGGATTTTCAATTGATGTGCCATGAGAGGGTCTTAGGTGTGCAAAGAAAATTTTTAAAAATCATTTATGAAATTATTTTCAAAAGAAGTTCAAAGCACAGTAACTATATTAATTTGTTTTACTTTTTTATTATCAACATAATTTAAGTGTGCCATGGAAGTTTAACTATAGTTTCAAGTGTTCCATGAGATTAAAAAGAAAAAATGGTTGAAAAAGACTACTCAGAGGAGACATGTTAATGGCCAGCAAGTACATAAAGGAAAGCTCAATATCAGCAGTTGTCAGCAAGGAGGATGCTTACTCAGCTGGGAACCTGAGGTGTGAGGAAGCTGCACTCTGCACACCAGAGGATTCTTGTCCTCCAGAAATGTGGAAAACACCTTTCTCCTGGCCAGAAAGTGCCCTTTGTACTCCTAGGAGAGAGTGTGACCCTGCATTGTTCCCCAGAGAGCAATTATAATAATTTCCATTAAAGAAGGGGTCAGAAGCTCATCCTCAGCAACTTCATTTGCAGGATATGTACTGCCTGAGCCTCTCAGGACAAATTTACTCTGAGTTCTGGGGCCCCAGATCATGGAGGACCACATGTACTGTGTCTCACACAGCACTGCCTTCTACCTGTTTTCACAACTCAGTGACCCTTTGGAGCTCACAGTCTAGGTGAGGCCTCCCCAGTACCCTCTGCATTAAGAGTCCAAACTCTCAGCTCACAACCTGAACCAGGACAGCAGTAGACTGGAGTGGGAAGGAAGGAGCACCATGGGCAGACAGCACTGGGTGATCCCACCCATGGTGGGGTAGTTGGAAAAGACAGAGGAGTGCTGCCCTTTCCATGGTTTCCCCACCCAGGGCACAGGCAACATTGGGTAAGAAGAAAGAGGAGATTGGAGAGTGTAGGATGCCTGAAGCTGACCCTTGAGGAACAGAGATTAAACTGAAGCAGGCAGTAAGAAGCACTCACATCCACCTGCTGTCCCTGTACCAAGCAGCATGAGGTCTGCAGCCCCCCACCCACATGGACACATTTCACATCTGGTGAGTAACAGGGGCCTCTTAGCCTAGCCTAGAACTGAACTTCTCAGGTTGTCCTGCTTTACTTGAAATCTTTACAAAAGGGATTTTTTTCCAGAAGGGCTAGGGAGGCAGGTGGGGATGAAGGGAGGGGCCTCACATCCCAAGCAGCATGCATCATTTGTGCTGGTTGCATGGTCAGTGTGGGAGGAAACATGTGAAGGGGGAGAGCTCAGCTGATGTGGGAACAGAAGGGCAGACACCATGCTTCTGTCCGTCATGCTGATTTCCAGGGCTTGCAAAGAAAGAGACATCCTAAGAAACAGCAGAATCAGGACCACAGCTGGAAAAGTAGGCAAAAGGAACCTCTCATTCTGGGGAACAGGGTGGCTGGGAATTCACCGAGTGTCCTCATTTGAAGTTGAGTTGGCTCAGTAGCTCTTGGAATGGAGACCCATGGCAAACTCTGTACATTTGGTATTTTCTTCTCCCATATATCAAAGGCAGAATTCCACTCTTATTTTGGACAAGTCAGTCAGATATGAACTTCTGTGCCAGTAATTTCCTGGGTGAGAAAGTGTCAGAATGTACCTTTCATAGGACTTCAGTTCACTCTGGACATGTTTTGCCTCCATTAGTAACTATTGTCCTTGTGTGGAGCAAAGACCAAAGGTGGGGGTTTTCTGACTAGATTTCCATGAATTCCAGGCTATTGATCTGGGTGGAGGCAGCCACAGTGCTGTGGATTTGAATGTTATACCCCCTTGGGTTTAAACCCCCCTCAAATACTTTCTTTAGAAAAGCATATCACGGGGGGCAGAGACAAGATGACTGACTGAAGCCAGCTTTCCACAGAGGCTTTCGTCCAGAAGGAGAGTTGAAGGACAGAAATTTACCAAGCAACCTGGTGGATTAGAGCTGCGCCAAGAAAGAAGGTTGAAGAATGCACAACAACCCTGCTGAGGCAAGCTGTAACTCCAAGGATACAAACAAAAGGTACAAAATCCATCGCCAAGTGGATGAGAGTCCCCACCCCCAGAGAAAGACTCAGAGCACCCCATAAACAAACGAACAGAGTTCAAAAGTCTTCCCATTATATCCCACAGGAGACACCCTCTAAAAACTGGACCTACTTCCCCTACTAACGTACTATGGCACTCTCCTGCCAGGCATAAAACTGTATATATTTTCTACCTACATTCTGAACTCCCAGCATTCCCCTACACTTTTACACTGAGGTCTGAAAGCCTGTCCCCCAGGAGTCTAGATTCTTGGGTATTTTCTTGAAAGGTGTGGACAGGGCATGAACTGCTGCTGGTCAGTGCTGATTCTGTGGCACAGGAGTGAGGAGAAGATGGTCAGCTAGAGGGAACCACACAGGAGCAGTGGTACCCTGAGGCACAGAGAAGCAGGCGCTTTGGCAACAATAGGACTCACCCCTGGATATTCTGGAGTCACACCCCCTGTCTCTCTGGGCAACCGGGGAGGCCGGGGATCTTCTCAGATGGCAACCACCGGCAGAACAGATCTGGGATGGAAACGCAGGCCCCGTGAGTAAAGGGTTTGCCTGAGGCAATACTGGCCTGGGTGGAGCACAGGGACTAGAATATGCACGCACAGAGCCAGCAGATTCCCAGGGCGGGGATGACCCAGAGGACTGCTTTACTGAGCCTAAGATGCACCCAGCCCTCAGGGGATCATCAGCCTAGATAAAAGAGGGCAGGCAGAGGCTGGAACTGAGAGGTAACCGTGCTGCAAATACAAACTACAGCTGAGACCGGGCAGAAGCAAAGACAGGGCCTGAGGCACAGGTTCTGTGAACTCAAAACAGCTTCTCTTCTGCAGGGGAATTTAGCCGGGACAGAAACAAATTCCGCAAAGTTGTTCTGTTCTGTCAGTAACATCAATCAGGGGCAGGGCTGGAACTGAGTGAACAGCCCCAGCCTCCATTAAGCACCCAAGGTTGTCAGGCCTCACCTCCCCCTACTGGATAGTGGCAGAGAGCAGTGGCCTAGCTGAGGAGACATAGATCTCCTTGTAATTCAGGCAGGTGCAGATCCCTGGAGTATCTGCTCATTGGAGGCAACTGGGTCACAGCCCTGTGGGGTTATCAGTGACTGGGTGTGACAGAGGTGCAAGGTGAGGAAGGAGGCATCAACCTTCCCAGACTAATCTATTTGCTGGGTGGGTCCTCCCGACCTCGCGGAGCACTGGAGCAAGTCATATTTGAGTTGTCAGCAGACCCCTGCAATCTAGTTCCCAGAGACCTTTTAAAGTCTCCCACCTGAGACAGGTGCTGACTGAGACAATTAATTTGGACCTCTGGAACTGGGCCAATCACCAGAGGACTATCCAAGTGGTACCCTGGGTGTGTGGTTGTAGGAAGGTTTGATTTTCCTTTTCCAATTGTTGCCTGTGGGGGATGGGGTGACTTAATTGCTGGTATTTCTCCACAGCTGAGACTTCAATCCAGAGTAACTGATTCACTAGGGTTGGACACAGACCAGCTGAAAACAAGACAGAGCCACTTAGCCCCACCACACCAAGCAGGTCCCCAGTTTCTCAGGCCATAACACTGTCTGGTTCCTTGGCAAAGATCCAGGGGAAAAGGTACAGACACCAGTTCAAGCTTTTGGGCAAAGGGCTGGTTAATTACTACTCCTGGAGCCCAAACCCAACTTTTCTTTATCCACTAATCTAGTCAAATGGTGTAAAAAAATTATGGGACAGAAACAGAGGAAAAACTCTGGTAACATGAGTTGATCAACCCCCCTTAAGGAAAGATATGGCAGACATAACTGAAGATCCCATTCATAAACAGATGGCCAAGACATCAGAATTTGAACTCAGAATTTGGATTGCAAATAAGATTAATAGAATGGAGGGAAAGTGGGAATTATAAATCCAAGGAGCAATTCAAAAGTTATCTCAAGAATTCAGTGAATTTAAAGACAAAACCACCAAAGATTTTGACACATTGAAGCAAGAATTTGCAGCCCTCAAAGATCTGAAAAATACAGTAGAATCCCTCAGTAACAGAGTGGAGCAAGCGGAAGAAAGGATTTCTGACATTGAACACAAAGCTTTTGAACTCTCCCAAACTCTCAATGAGGAAGAGAAATGGAAAGCAAAAATGGATCATTCTCTCAGAGAGCTCTGGGATAATTCGAAGAAGGCTAATATCTAACTCATTAGAATCCCTGAAAGCGATGAAGTGGATTCGCAAGGCTCAGAGGCCCTTCTCCATGAAATTATGAAAGAGAATTTTCCAGACATGCCAAGAGATTCTGAAATTCAGATAGCAGACAGTTTCAGAACCCCAGCACAACTCAACCTGAATAAGACATTCCCCAGACACATCATAATTAACTTCACTAAAGTTAATATGAAGGAAAAAATTCTGAAAGCAGTCAGATGTAAGAAATCCATAACCTACAAAGGGAGGAATATTAGAACGACTGCAGATCTTTCTGCTGAAACATTTCAAGCCAGAAGAGGGTGGACATCAAGTTTTAATCTCCTAAAACAAAATAACTTTCAACCCAGGATCCCTATATCCAGCTAAGCTGAGTTTCATTTATGATGGAGAAATTAAATACTTCAATGACATTCACATGTCAAAGAAATTTGCCATAACTAAACCAGCTCTTCAGGATATTCTCAGACTTATCCTCCATAATGACCAGCACAATCCTCTACTACAAAAGTAAACTCACTCATAAACTTTTGATCAAACTCCAACTTCCACAGTGGTGAAAGGATTAAAAATGTCCACTGGACTTTCAAAGAACTTGATTCCCAAAATTTTACCAGGCTTATCAATATTCTCCATTAATGTGAATGGCTTAACCTGTCCTCTAAAGAGGCACAGGTTGGCTGACTGGATAAAAAAACTCAGGCTAGATATCTGCTGCATACAAGAATCTCATCTTACCTTAAAAGATAAATATAGACTCAGGGTGAAAGAATGGTCGTCCATATTTCAGGCAAAAGGTAATCAGAAAAAAGCAGGTGTTGCAAGTTTATTTGCAGATACAATAGGCTTTAAACCAGGGGTCCTCAAACTACAGCCCACAGGCCACAAGGGGCCTGCTGAGGGCATTTATCCAGCCCACTGGATATTTTTGCCACAGCTGCCTGTCCTGCTTAGCAGCCAACTTGTCCCGGGCCACAGTGCGCAAGTGTGGAACGTGCACCAATTCTCCGACTCTGCTCCTTCTCTCTGTCTCTCCCTGCCCCTCCTTCTCTCTGTCTCTCCCCACCGGGTGTTATTGCCATCCTGCTTAGCAGCCCACTCATCTCAGCCCACAGTGCGCATGAATGGAATGTGCCCCACACTCTTCAACTCCCCTCCTACTCTCTTACTCCTCTCCTTCTCTCTGTCTCTCGACTCCTCCTCTCAGTCTCTGGTGTAATTGGAGAAGTCAAAAGGTTGCCTGTGCAGAGCCTGCTGCTGCCTAAGGATCAAGGTAAGAACAAGTTAGGATTTTTTTTTTTTTTTGAAGTTAGGAGGTCTATTTTTTTTTTTAATTTTGCAGTTAGTAGGGCCCTTTTTTTTGCAGTTAAGGGGGGACTTTTTTTATGAAGTTACAAGAGCCTTTTTTTTAAGTTGCTTAGTTGGTTGGGGGTGGTTTCTAAGTGGGTTGCATCACAGCAATAACACAAATAGTCAGCACTCAGTGCTAATGCAAATTGTCAGTGCTCAGAGGTAATGTAAATGGTCAGAGTTCAGAGGTAATGCAAATAGTGCTCAGTGGTAATGCAAATTTTTAGCACTCAGTGTTAATGCAAATTGTCAGCAATCAGTGTTATCACAAATGGTCAGCAGTCAGTGTTAATGCAAATGGTCAGTGATCAGTGTTATCACATGGGGGCCCCCAACTAGCAATCTGTCTAGGGCCCCATGGGAACTTAATCCAGCTGTGCAGACAGCCGAGGAATAGGAAATCCAATTTAATTGACATTAAGTGCATTTATATTCTGATTGCTCTTCAGTTGTATGACGTTGTATGTTGTGTGCTGTGCAAGCCTTGGTTCACACTGTTGCGATCTCTGAGCAGTGCAAGTTCAGCCATATTCTTGTATGGCTGAACTCGCATTAGATTCAGAAGAAAAAAGGCATACGTGCCTTCTTTTTTCCTGCAGTGAAATCTGATCTCATGGGTCTTCTCACCCACACGATCAGATTCCTGTGTGAGTTCACAGATTGCAGTGTGGTTTGCACAGGGTAGTGTGAACTGGAAAGGTGGTGGAGGAACCAGCTCTGTAATTATGCCTGTTCCCGCACCATACCAGTGTGAGCCTGATGTAAAAGCAGAATTCCACCATATGGGCACTGGTGATCCTGAAATGATGTGAACTGGAAAGCCTGCATTGATGGACACTGATCAGACTGCATTAACGGGCACTGATCAGACTGCATTGGTGGGCAGTGTAGTCTATATGTCTCTGTGTGGGCAAAGTTATTGCTGGCATATTGTTTTTGGAGCACTGAATATATATATATTGGTATTTTACTAATAGGAATTTGGAATCCCTAGGAAACAATGATATCAAGAAAGAGAAAAATTGACTTGGAGCATAGAATATTCAAGGAACAGTGGACTTATGATTACTTTTTCCATGCAGTACAAGGAAAGAGCTGTGTGTTTGATATGCCACAATATAGTGTCTGTGTTCAAAGAATACAATTTGCATTGACCCTATCAAACTCAACATAAAGATAAATGTGATTGTTTGGTCAGAGAAATGAGAAAAGATAAAATATTAAAACTGAAATATACATTGACAACTCAGCAAAATACTTTTGTGAAGCAGAAGCAGCTAAAAACTTCATCACTGTGAGCAAGTTTTCAAGTTGCCAAGCTAATAGTGTGCACTGGCAGACCATTCATGGAGGGAGAATTTGTTAAAGAATGCCTTCATTCTGTTGCCAAAGAGATGTGTCCAGAGAAGGCTGATTTATTTAGTACAGTGAGTCTTTCAGGACCTACAATTACATGAAGGATTGAAGAAATGGGAGACAATTTGCATCAGCATTTGTAAAACTCCACAAAAAAACTTTCCTATTTTTCCTTGGCATGCAACAAAAGTAATGATGTTCATGATTCTGCACAACTTCTAATTTTTATTCATGGGATGAATGACTGTTTTGAAGTCACAGAACAGCTTGCTGCACTGCAAAGCATCAATGGAACAACTACAGGAGAGGATATTTATGAGAAGGTTTGCAAATTGTGGATAGTTTGAAGCCGAACTGGGCAAAACTAGCCAGTGTGACAACTGATGGTGCTCCTAGCATGGTGGGTTCTAAGAAAGGAGTAATTACTCACATTAACCAAGAGATGGACAAACATAACCATTCTCATCCAATAGCCATACACTGCCTCATCCTCCAACAAGCGCTGTGTAGTAAATCACTGAAGTGGGACTCTGTTATGAAAACTGCGGTATCTTGTGCTAACTTCATTAGAGGTAATGCACTAAACCACAGACAATTTCAGGAATTTCTGTCTGAGCTAAATGTTACCTGTGAAGATGTTCCATACCACACGGAAGTCTGTTGGCTGAGTTGAGGGAGAGTTTTGAAACATTTCTATGACTTACTTCCACAGATTACAGCTTTTCTGCTTTCAAAAAACAAAGAAGTACCAGAGCTCAATGATGCAGAATGGAAATGGCATCTTGCCTTTCTGACAGCTGTAACAGAGCTACTCAACAGTTTCAATGTGCAACTTCAGGGAAAGGGGAAGCTCATCTGTGATATGTAATCACATGTGAAAGCATTTGAGGTAAAATTAGGCCTCCTCATCAAACAAGTGAAGGAGGAAAATTTCTGCCATCTCCCCACAACTCAAAATCTGTTATCAGAAAATCCATTGGTTGCATGCCCAAATAAAACATATCTGGATTCACTGGAAAAGTTGCAAAAGGAGTTCCAATTTAGATTTAAAGAGCTTCATCTCCATGAACAGGACATACAGCTTTTCTGTAACCCATTTTCTATTGACATTGAAAATGTGGATAGGATTTACCAAATGGAACTGGCTGAACTGCAGAATTGTGACTCTCTGAAAGATGCATTCAAGTCAAGCAACCTTCCTGATTTCTATGCATCTCTCCCCTCTGAGACACATCCTAATCTCAGGAACCATGCACTCAAAAAATGGCAAACATCTTTGGTAGCACTTATGTCTGTGAACAGACTTTTTCCAGAATGAAACATCTGAAATCTCCAACCAGATCTAGACTAACAGTTGCACACTTGCATCACTTGTCATAACTAGCAGTGACAAATATGGAACCGGACATTGACCATCTCATTAGCCAGAAGCAGGCCCATAGTTCCCATTCAAATACTGGTAAGTTTGTAGATTTAACTTTACTTGTTCTTCAAAATAAGATATGTGCAGCGTGCATAGGAATTTGTTCATAGTTTTTTTTTTTCTTAAACTATAGTCCGGCCCTCCAACGGTCTGAGGGACAGTGAACTGGCCCCCTGTTTAAAAAGTTTGAGGACCCCTGCTTAAACCAACAAAAGTAAGGAAGGATAAGAATGGCCACTTCATATTTCTTAAGGGTAATACTCAATATGATGAGATTTCAATTATTAATATTTATGCACTCAACCAGAATACATCTCAATTTATAAGAGAAACTCTAACAGACATGAGCAATTTGCTTTCCTCCAGTTCCATAATAGTTGGAGATTTCTTTTTCTTTTTTTTTTTATTGTTGGGGATTCATTGAGGGTACAATAAGCCAGGTTACACTGATTGCAATTGTTAGGTAAAGTCCCTCTTGCAATCATGTCTTGCCCCCATAAAGTGTGACACACACTAAGGCCCCACCCACCTCCCTTCTTCCCTCTTTCTATTTCTCCCCCATAACCATAATTGTCATTAATTGTCCTCATATCAAAATTGAGTACATAGGATTCATGCTTCTCCATTCTTGTGATGCTTTACTAAGAATAATGTCTTCCGCGTCCATCCAGGTTAATACGAAGGATGTAAAGTCTCCATTTTTTTTAATGGCTGAATAGTATTCCATGGTATACATATACCACAGCTTGTTAATCCATTCCTGGGTTGGTGGGCATTTAGGCTGTTTCCACATTTTGGCGATTGTAAATTCAGCTGCAATAAACAGTCTAGTACAAGTGTCCTTATGATAAAAGGATTTCTTTCCTTCTGGGTAGATGCCCAGTAATGGGATTGCAGGATCAAATGGGAGGTCTAGCTTGAGTGCTTTGAGGTTTCTCCATACTTCCTTCCAGAAAGGTTGTACTAGTTTGCAGTCCCACCAGCAGTGTAAAAGTGTTCCCTTCTCTCCACATCCATGCCAGCATCTGCAGTTTTGAGATTTTGTGATGTGGGCCATTCTCACTGGGGTTAGATGATATCTCAGGGTTGTTTTGATTTACATTTCTCTAATATATAGCGATGATGAACATTTTTTCATGTGTTTGTTAGCCATTCGTCTGTCGCCTTTAGAGAAAGTTCTATTCATGTCTCTTGCCCATTGATATATGGGATTGTTGGCTTTTTTTACGTGGATTAATTTGAGTTCTCTATAGATCCTAGTTATCAAGCTTTTGTCTGATTGAAAATATGCAAATATCCTTTCCCATTGTGTGGGTTGTCTCTTTGCTTTGGTTATTGTCTCCTTAGCTGTACAGAAGCTTTTCAGTTTAATGAAGTCCCATTTGTTTATTTTTGTTGTTGTTGCAATTGCCGTGGCAGTCTTCTTCATCAAGTCTTTCCCCAGGCCAATATTTTCCAGTGTTTTTCCTATGCTTTCTTGGAGGATTTTTATTGTTTCATGCCTTAAATTTAAGTCCTTTATCCATCTCGAGTCAATTTTTGTGAGTGGGGAAAGGTGTGGGTCCAGTTTCAGTCTTTTACATATAGACATCCAGTTCTCCCAACACCATTTATTGAATAGGGAGTCTTTCCCCCGAAGTACTTTCTTGTTTGGTTCATCAAAGATTAGGTGGTTGTAAAACGTTAGTTTCATTTCTTGGTTTTCAATTCGATTCCAAGTGTCTATGTCTCTGTTTTTGTGCCAGTACCATGCTGTCTTGACCACTATGGCTTTGTAGTACAGACTAAAATCTGGTATGCTGATGCCCCCAGCTTTATTTTTGTTACAGAGAACTGCCTTAGCTATACGGGGTTTTTTCCGGTTCCATACAAAATGCAGAATCATTTTTTCCAAATCTTGAAAGTACGAAGTTGGTATTTTGATAGGAATGGCAATGAATAGGTAGATTGCTTTGGGAAGTATAGACATTTTAACAATGTTGATTCTTCCCATCCATGAGCATGGTATGTTCTTCCATTTGTTAATATCCTCTGCTATTTCCTTTCTGAGGAGTTCATGATTTTCTTTATAGAGGTCCTTCACGTCCTTCGTTAGGTATACTCCTAGGTATTTCATTTTCTTTGAAACTATGGTGAAGGGAGTTGTGTCCTTAATTAGCTTCTCATCTTGACTGTTATTGGTGTACACAAAGGCTACTGACCTGTGGACATTGATTTTATATCCTGAAACATTACTGTATTTTTTGATGACTTCTAGGAGTCTTGTGGTTGAGTATTTGGGGTTCTCTAAGTATAAGATCATGTCGTCAGCAAAGAGGGAGAGTTTGACCTCCTCTGCTCCCATTTGGATTCCCTTTATTTCCTGTCTTGCCTAATTGTATTGGCTAGAACTTCCAGCACTACGTTGAATAGTAAAGGTGACAGAGGACAACCTTGTCTGGTTCCAGTTCTAAGAGGAAAAGCTTTCAGTTTTACTCCATTCAGTAAAATATTGGCTGTGGGTTTGTCATAGATAGCTTCAATCAGTTTTAGAAATGTGCCACCTATGCCTATACTCTTCAGTGTTCTCATTAGAAAAGGATGCTGGATTTTATCAAATGCTTTTTCTGCATCTATTGAGAGGATCATGTGATCTTTATTTTTGCCTCTGTTAATATGGTGGATAACGTTTATAGACTTGCATATGTTAAACCAGCCTTGCATCCCTGGGATGAAGCCTACTTGATCATGATGAATGACCTTTTTGATGATAAGCTGTAATCTATTGGCTAGGATTTTGTTGAGAATTTTTGCGTCTATATTCATGAGTGAGATTGGTCTGAAATTCTCCTTTTTGTTTGGGTCTTTTCCTGGTTTTGGTATCAGGGTGATGTTTGCTTCATAGAATGTGTTGGGGAAGATTCCTTCTTCCTCAGTTTTTTGGAATATAATCTGCAGTACAGGTATAAGCTCTTCCTTGAAGGTTTGATAGAATTCTGGAGTGAAGCCATCTGGATCAGGGCATTTTTTAGTTGGAAGCTTTTTTATTGTTTCTTTGATCTCAGTGCTTGAAATTGGTCTGTTCAGGAGCTCTATTTCTTCCTGGCTAAGTCTAGGGAGAGGGTGTGATTCCAAATATTAATCCATTTCCTTCACATTGTCAAATTTCTGGGCATAGAGTTTCTGGTAGTATTCAGAGATGATCTCTTGTATCTCTGTGGGATCAGTTGTTATTTCCCCTTTATCGTTTCTGATTGAGGTTACTAGAGATTTTACTTTTCTATTTCTAGTTAGTCTGGCCAATGGTTTATCTATTTTATTTAGTTTTTCAAAAAACCAACTCCTTGTTTCATTAATTTTCTGAATGATTCTTTTGTTTTCAATTTCATTGATCTCTGATTTGATTTTGGATATTTCTTTTCTTCTACTGAATTTAGGCTCAGATTGTTCTTCTTTTTCCAATTCCATAACATCTCTTGTGAGATTGTTGATGTGCTCTCTTTCTGCTTTTCGAATGTAGGCATCTAAAGCGATGAATTTTCCTCTCAAAACTGCTTTTGCAGTATCCCACAGGTTTTGGTAGCTTGTGTCTTCATTGTTGTTATGCTCAAGGAAGTTAATGATTTCCTGTTTTATTTCTTCCTGCACCCATCTGTTATTCAACAGAAGATTGTTTAGTTTCCATGCCTTTGGGTGGGGTCGAGCATTTTTGTTAGAGTTGAGTTCCACCTTTAGTGCCTTATGGTCTGAGAAGATACAAAGTAAAATTTCAATTCTTTTGATTCTGTTGATATTTGTTTTGTGTCCCAGGATATGATCAATTTTGGAGAATGTTCCATGGGGTGATGAGAAGAATGTATATTCTTTATCTTTGGGATGGAGTGTTCTATATGCGTCTATCAAGCACAGTTGTTCTAGGGTCTCATTTAAATCTCTTATATCCTTGTTTAATTTCTATGTAGAGGATCTGTCCAGCTCTGTAAGAGGAGTGTTAAGGTCCCCTGTTATTATGGTATTATCAGATATCATATTGCTCAGACTGAGTAAGGTCTGTTTCAAGAATCTGGGAGCATTTAAATTGGGTGCATAGATATTTAGAATTGAAATGTCTTCTTGTTGTATTTTTCCCTTGACCAATATAAAGTGACCATCTTTGTCTTTTTTGACTTTAGTTGCTTTAAATCCACATGTATCTGAAAATAAGATCGCAACTCCTCTTTTCTTCTGAATTCCATTTGCCTGAAAAATTGTCTTCCAACCCTTGACTCAGAGCTTTAATTTGTCTTTTGAAGCCAGGTGTGTTTCTTGCAGACAGCAAATGGATGGCTTGTGTTTTTTAATCCAGTCAACCAATCTATGTCTCTTCAGTGGGGAATTCAAGCCATTAACATTTATTGAGATAATTGATAAGTGTGGTAGTATTCTATTCGTCTTATTTGGTGAGAGTCCATTGCTTAGTTTTATCTTTTGCATCAGTGTGGAGGTTAGGTTCTGACCTTTAATTTCTGAGTTCTTACTTTGCTGCTGATCCATTGTGGTGGTCAGTGTGCAGAACAGGTTGAAGTATTTCCTGTAGAGCTGGTCTTGTTGTGGCGAATTTCCTCAATGTTTGTATATCTGTAAATGATTTGATTTCTCCATCAATTTTTAAGCTTAGCTTAGCAGGATGCAGAATTCTTGGCTGGAAATTGTTCTGTTTAAGTAGATTAAAGGTAGATGACCATTGTCTTCTTGCTTGGAAAGTTTCATTAGAGAAGTCTGAGGTCATTCTGATGAATTTGCCCCTGTAGGTCAACTGGCACTTACTCCTGGCAGCTTGCAGAATCTTTTCTTTTGTCTTGACTTTGGACAGGTTCATCACAATGTGTCTTGGAGAAGCTCAGTTAGAGTTGAGGCGACCTGGGGTCCGATAGCCCTCTGAAAGCAGAGTGTCAGAATCTTTGGTGATATTTGGGAAATTTTCTTTTATAATATTCTCTAGTATGGCTTCCATTCCTCTGGGCATTCTTCTTCCTCTTCTGGAATTCCTATAACTTGTATATTGGAACACTTCATAAAGTCCCATATTTATGACAGTGAACGTTCTGCTTTCTCTCTCTTCTTTTCTGCCTCTTTTACTATCTGAGTTATCTCGAAAACTTTGTCTTCTACCTCTGAAATTCTTTCTTCTGCATGGTCTAACCTGTTGCTAATACTTTCCATTGCATCTTTAAGTTCCCTGATTGACTGTTTCATTTCCTTCAGCTCTGCTCTATCCTTTTTATATTCTTCATATCGTTCATCTCTTATTTGATTCTGTTTTTGAATTTCCTTTTGGTTAATTTCCACTTTATTAGCAGTTTCCTTCATTGTTTCCATCATTTCTTTCATTGTTTTCAACATGTGTATTCTAAATTCCCTTTCTGTCATTCCTAACATTTCTGTATAGGTGGAATCCTCTGCAGTAGCTACCTCATGGTCCCTTGGCGGGGTTTTTCTGGACTGGTTCTTCATGTTGCCTGGAGTTTTCTGCTGATTCTTCCTAATGAGTGATTTCTTTTATCTGTTTCCTTGCCCTAATTTTCCTTTCACTTCCTCTTGCTCTTTAAGTTCTCGTGCCTATGGAAGTTGCAGGCGGTTTTAGACGGATTGAACACACGCGACCACTTGCCAGTTTTCCACTGTTTTAGTCCTCCTCTTGGGGTCCAGAAGTCTCTCGCTGACTCCTTGTATCCTCTCAGGGGTGATGATAGGCAGATCCCCCCAGCCAGAGAAGCCTGGAGTCTTATCTCCCCCGACTCACGGTGCCCAGATGCAAGGAAGCTGTTACTTGGCTGCCATCTTGCTCCTGACTCTCCATAGTTGGAGATTTCAACACTCCTTTGGCAGGGTTGGATAGATCCTCCAATAAGAAGATGAGCAAAGAAATTTTAGATTTAAACCTAACCATCCAACATTTGGATTTAGCACACATCTACAGAACACTTCATCCCAACAAAACTGAATACACATACTTCTCATCAGCCCATGGAACATACTCCAAAATCAATCACATCTTAGGTCACAATTCTAACCTCAGTCAATTTAAAGGAATAGAAATTATTCCTTGCATCTTCTCGGACCACCATGGAATAAAAGTTGAACTCAGTAACAGGAATCTGCATACTCATACAAAAACATGGAAGTTAAATAAACTTATGCTGAATGAAAGCTGGGTCATAGATGAGATTAAGAAGGAAATTGCCAAATTTTTGGAACAAAATGACAATGAAGACACGAATTATCAGAACCTTTGGGACACTGCAAAGGCAGTCCTAAGAGGAAAATTTATAGCACTACAAACCTTCCTCAAGAGAATGGAAAGAGAGGAAGTTAACAACTTAATGGGATATCTCAAGCAACTGGAAAAGGAAGAACATTCCAATCCCAAACCCAGTATAAGAAAATAAATAACCAAAATTAGAGCAGAATTAAATGAAATTGAAAACAAAAGAATTATACAACAGATCAATAAATCAAAAAGTTGATTTTTTGGAAAGGTCAATAAAATAGATAAACCTTTGGCTAACCTAACCAGAAAGAAAGAGTAAAATCTCTAATTTCATCAATCAGAAATGACAAATATGAAATAACAACAGACTCCTCAGAAAATCAAAAAATCCTTAATGAATATTACAAGAAACTTTATTCTTAAAAATATGAAAATCTGAAGGAAATTGACCAATACTTAGAAGCACGAGACCTTCCAAGACTTAGCCAGAATGAAGTGGAAATGTTGAACAGGCCTATATCAAGTTCTGAAATAGCATCAACCATACAATATCTCCCTAAAAAGAAAATCCCAGGACCAGATGGCTTCACGTCAGAATTCTACCAAACTTTTAAAGAGGAACTAGTAGCTATATTACTCAACCTGTTCCAAAATATAGAAAAAGAAGTAATACTACCGAACATGTTCTATGAAGCAAACATCACCCTGATCCCCAAATCAGGAAAAGACCCAACAAGAAAAGAAAATTATAGACCAACATCACTAATGAATATTGATGCAAAAATATTCAACAAGATCCTAACAAACAGAATCCAGCAACACATCAAACAAATTATACATCATGACCAAGTCGGTTTTATCCCAGGGTCCCAAGGCTGGTTCACTATACGTAAATCTATAAATATAATTCAGCACATAAACAAACTAAAAAACAAAGACCATATGATTCTCTCAATTGATGCAGAAAAAGCTTTTGATAATATCCAGCATCCCTTCATGATCAGAACACTTAAGAAAATTGATATAGAAGGGACAATTCTTTAACTGATAGAGGCCATTTACAGCAAACCCAGGCCAATATCGTATTGAATGGAGTTAAATTGAAATAATTTCCACTCAGATCAGGAGCCAGGCAAGGTTGCCCATTGTCTCCACTGCTCTTTAACATTGTAATGGAAGTTTTAGCCATCACAATTAGGGAAGAAAAGGCGATCAAGGGTTCCATATAGGGTCAGAAGACATCAAACTTTCACTCTTCGCAGATGATATGATTGTATATCTGGAAAACACTGGGGATTCTACTACAAAACTCTTAGAAGTGATGAAGGAATACAGCAGTGTGTCAGGTTACAAAATCAACATTCATAAATCAGTAGCCTTTATATATACCAACAATAGTCAAGTTGAAAAAACAGTCAACTCTGTTACTGAGGGATTGTATTGTATTTTGGAACTCCTCAACTAACTTTTTCATTTCCTTGAGCTCTGCTATCTCTTTTCTCATTATGTCCATATCTTTGGTGACTTGGGCTTTGAATTAATTAATTTCTTGAGACAACCTTAGAACCACTCTTCAGAATTCAATTTCTATCTTTTCTTACATTCTATTTATCTTATTTGCCCTCCATATTCTGAATTCAATTTATTTTTATTTTTATTTTTATTAAATCATAGCTGTGTACATTAGTATGATCATGGGGCACCATACACTTGGCTCATAGATCGTTTGACACATTTTCATCACACTAGTTAACATAGCTTTCGTAGCATTTTCTTAGTTATTTTGCTAAGACCTTTACATTCCACATTTACTAGGATTCACATATACCCTTGTAAGATGCTGACATTGCTGCCATTTGTCTATGTATGGCATCTTCAGTTGTATCTCCTTTGTCATTTTGCAGGGGGGAGGTGGTTGATCTACTCTGGTTATTCATGTTGACAGAATTCTTCTGTTGCATCCACACCATGTCTATTTCCCACCATTTGGTTATTAGAACTGGTAGGGTGAGATTGAATTGGGGTTCCCAGGTAGTAGAGATAGCCCCTTATCAAAGCACTAGGCTTTCCAATTGTGGCTTATCTCCTACAACCTTACAAAGGCCCCTTTCAGAGTTTCGGCCAGAGACTCTGAGGACCTACTTGGTGAGATAGCACAAGCTATCTCTGTTTTGATATCAATCAATCTCTACCCTATCCTAAGAAACCACAGTATTATGTTTAAATCTCGACTGTGAAGAGATACAGACAGCTGTGTTGCCCAGCCCCCACCCTTCAGTTCTTTTCTGCTACAAAACTTCAAAGGTCAACCTCAGAATATCCCTGAGTGCACAGCCCAGATATGGGTTCCGACCAAATTGCCTCAGGCAGTGCAAACCCTGCCCAACAAAGGGGGATTCAAGGGTCTCCAACTGCAAAATTGGAGCCAGGGATCCATACTCCTGCCCACCAGACTCAGTCCACATTGTTGTCCACTTCTCTTCTCACAGGCCCAGCTGGGGCCAGGGGCCACACCCATGCCCACCAGTCTCAGTCCACACCCAGCTAGCCTCTGCTTGTCAGACCAGTTGGAGGCAGGGAACTATGCCCCTGCCTGCCAGTCTCAGTCCACTGCCTGGCAAGCCTCTGTTCACAGGCTCTGTTAAAGTCAGGGCACCACACTCTGCCCGCAGGTCTCAGTCCTCACCTGATCAGCCTCTGCTCACCAGCCCTGCTGGATTTAGGGGACCATGCCCTAGCCCTCAGGTCTTGGTTCACACCCAGTAAACCACTGCTTGAGGGTTCTGTTGGAATCAGGGGACAATGCCCTTGCTATCAAGTCATAGTCCATGCTTATCAACCCTCTGCTCACAGTCCCACCAGGGGCTGAGGACCAGTCCTGTCTGCTGAACTCAGTCCACATGGGGCAACCACTCTCCTTCTTGGGTGCTGTCAGAGGCAGGGTTCTGCACCCTATCCCGCCAGACACAGCCCAAAGTGAGGGTCAACACCATCACTGGCCAGGCATAGTCATAATCAGGGGACTGCTCTTCCTCCCACCAAGTGTCCCTTTCTTCCCACACCCTCTTTCTTCCCTGTTAGTCACAGATTCTGTCCTGATGATTGGTGGTCCACACTATGCCCAGATCTTGCAGGACAAGACCAAACACTCTGTGTTCTGCAGAGGGCAGAACTTCAGACCACCATGCAAGGGGGAAAGGGTGGACTGAGAGTTTGGACTTGTGGAGGGAAATATCTGTTCAATTTTATGCCTAGAGAAGGAGACCTGGAGTTTAGCAGATCTCTTCAGTGAGGTAAAATGCAAGGTCTTTTGTTCCTTGCTTGTTCACAGATAGCCTACGGCAGGCCTCCTGCTTGGGGGAAGGGTCTCCCATCTTCTAATTGATAGGCTTTGTATCTGTAACTTGTTTTCTTGAATGCTCTTCCTTGGAGTTACAGCCTGCTGAATTTCTTTCTTTGCTCATTTCCCCTTCTTTGATTTCATAGAGTCTGATTCCATCCAGTCAGCCATCTTCCCAGAATTCCTCAAAAGGTGATTTTTTGTACTTTGCCTTCTTGATTGTATTTATTAAAGACATATTGAATTTAAAATATGGCAGATTCCAGCACTGTCATCTTATTTCTAAAAATTGCATGTGCTGCTAATTACAACCACTGCAATGGTGAAAAGAGTGTTATTTAATACTGAAAAATAACAAAAAATGGTACAAGAAGTACCATTGAATATATCATAGTTAGTTGCATTAGTGATTCAGGGAGGGAGTTGATAAATTTCACCTAATCAATTTTATTTTTTATTTTTTATTTCTGTTTTGTGCATTTAAAAATGTATATATTTAAGGTGTGCTATTTGATAATTATATAAATATTTAAAAATATATAGTAAAATAATTACCACAATTAGAAGAAAACCCACCAATGCTATTTCCCTCCAGTCAAAGAAAGCTACTTTCACATAATGTTCTGAGTCTTTCTTATTCTCATTTTCCCCCTTAACTGCATGTTCTGGAAGATGGGTCAGCTGTCAAGAGAATATCCTCCTCACACACACAGCTGCCCAGGGCTCCACTGTGGGGACACACAGGGATTCACTTAGTCTCTCTTTGATTGAGGTTGCATAAGTTAAGTTTCACTCCTTGCGGTATTACGGCTAATAATTCTACAATAAAAAATAGCTTTGCACTTACACAAAACCTGTTCTGAATGTTCGTGCTCACTTAAAATAATGGGTTTTCTGAGAAAAAGCATTTTCTGGATGTCACAAGAATGACGTGTCTTATTCATTATCTAGATTGCTCTCATTAGTCTCCTCTCAATGGATGGGTGGGTTTCTGTTAACTCAAACTGGGGCATCGCCTTTCTCCTTCAGACTGGTACTGGAATCCTTGGAAATTCTTCACTCCTTTGCTTTTATAATTTCACTATTATTACTGCAAAGATCCTGAAACCCAGAGACCTAATCCTCAACCAGCTTGTCTTAGCTAACAGCTTGGTTCTCTTGTCTAAATGGGTCCCTCAGCCAATGGCAGCTTTTGAACTGAAATCTTTCCTGGATGAGACTGAATGTAAACTTCTTCTATTTACATAGAGTGACCAGAGGGGTTTCCCTGAACAACACCTGCTTCCTCAGTGGCTTTCAGGCCATTAAGCTTTCTCCAAGTATCTCTAGATGGCTGGACCTTCAAATTAGAACCCAAAAGTACATAGTTTTCCACTTTTTGCTCTGCTGGGTCTTGCACCTTATGGTAAGTATTCAAATCGCAAAATATGTAACTGGCCCAACAAATAGCAAAAACCTGAGTATGGAAAAACTATAGATACTGCTCCTCACCCTATCCAGGGAACTCGGTCGGTCAAGGTAGTGGCAGTCATTTGTGCTTTCGTGGATGGTGTCTTTATGGCCCTCATGTCCTGGACCAGCAGCTCCATGGTCCTTGTCCTGCACAGACACAAGCAGAGAGTCCAGCACATCCACAGCAGCAGCCCCTCCCCCAGAACTGCTCATGAAACTAGAGCCACACACACCATCCTCATCCTGGTCGGCATGTTTGTCTCCTTTCATGCTCTAGCTGGTATTTTATCCTACAGGGTGACCCAGATGCAGAGCCCAGGCCACTGGCTGAGGGGCATCTCCTTCCTGGTGGCTTCAGGCTTCCCGACCCTCAGCCCCTTTGTGTTCATTGCCAGTGATGCCCGAGTCTCACGGTTCTGCTTTGCTTGCTGGACAAGAAAGACAAATGCTCTCTGTGCCATAAATTTCCCCCAGAGCACTGCCTCATTTATTTAACCACTTCCCTGTTTATTTGTAGGCCCATATATAGCCACTTAATAGGAATGGATTTTGGGATTCAGTCTTGAATAAAAATAATAATAATCCTGACCTCTTATGGTTTATTTAAGAAACAAAAAATTTAACATAGCATAACCCAATGTTTGACAATCCTCAAAAAAATTAAACAGAATTACCATGTGATTCAGCTATCTCACTTCTGGTTATATATACAAAAGCAATCAAAGAAGGGACTTGAACAGCTATTCATACACCCCTGTTTATAAAGGCTTTACTCATAATTACCAAAAAATACAAACAAACCGAAGGTATATTGATGGTTGAATGGGTATACAAACAGCGGTAGAGACAGATGGTAGATTACCTCTAAGTCTTAAAAGGGAGGGAAATTGTGACTGACGCATGCTACCCATGGATTAAACTTGAAATGCTAAGTGAAATAAACCAGTCACGAAGCACAAATATTATTTGATTCTATTTACAAGAGGTATCTCGAATGGTCAACCCTGTATAAATAAGTAGAATATTGGTTACCAGAGTCTGCAGAAAGAAAAAATGGAAGGTTGTTTAATGGGGACAGTTTCATTTGAGGAAGATGACCCGGGGGTGGGGGGGCTGCACACCAATGAAAATGTACTTCACACTACCGAACTGCACACTTCAAAACAGTCCCAGCCACAGTCACCCAGCTGATTTTCTGAACAGTGTTGCAGTCTCCCAGTTGGTCCCAGATGTCTCCTGTGAATTCTCATCTGCTCGAGAGACTCCATTATATTATTTGCTCAGCTGACCCTACTGACCAGAGTTCAGTTGCTGACCTTGAGACTGGACTATGTACGGGCAGCTGAGAGCTGAGCCCAGTTCTCTGGGTCCTGATTTACTTTTTCCATCAATAGACAGTCGTAAACATCTAACATCTGGCAGCCCAGGCTGCATCCTGTGGTGCACAGGTCACTCAGACACTCTCTGCCTTCACAGTTGTTCAAAGCTGGGTGGGGAAAACAACATCTACAAAGGAGATGTCAGGATTTTCCTTTTTATTTTGTTAAAAAAAATAATTATATATTCAAGGCACACAATATGATTATTTGATCTATTCATACAGTACACTGTGCAATAATTAGCACAAGTTCATGAGCACATCCATCACCAGCAGGCTGCACATCAGAGCCCCTGAACTTGTTCATCTTAGGACTCAGAGCTGTGTCAGTGTTTGTGACAGAACGTGTGTGTCAGGGATGCATAAAGGAGGGGCTGAAGAGAGACATGGCTAGGAGAGGGCAGATAGCTGAGCCCACCAGCCCACAGCTACACACATGTGCATGGAGCATGGACACACACAGACATACACTCACACATGCACAAACACCCACTTATACTCAATACACACACGCACACACACTGACATGCACGCACAGACTCACACAGGACAGGGGAGTCCCCGAGTTTGCCGTGGGCTTGGATCTGTCGTGTCCTCATTTTATAGGGTCAAAACTCTTTACTCCCCAGGTTATCACTAAAATTACTCTATGGGCCACTAGGGGACGGGAGCGTCTCATTCGGCCTGGCCAGTGTGCCTAGACTTATCTCAATCCCATTCCCAATATTGAGGGGAACGGTCTGTTCCCTGAAGGATCAGGGAGCAGGGTGGACATTAACGGTGGGGTCCATATGGCTTCTGGGGTTCTGAGGATGGAGCAGCTGTGACCTCTGTAGGGGTCAGAGGGGGGAGGTGTCCAAGGTCCAGGCAGGAAGGAGGGACCAGAACTGATGGAGAGTGACTGGGTCTGCCCCCTCCCTGAGCAAGACCCCCAGAAGCCACCTACCCTCAATGGGGAGTCAGGAGCAGGGAGGGGACAGGGCAGGTGCTTAGTCTGGGAGTCGGGTGGGAGGGGCCAGAAGTGGCAAAGTCTGCATTGGTTCTGCCTCCTCTTGGGAGCAGGAACTTCTAAGAAAGCCTTGTCCCCTCCTGCCCTGGGTTCCCATCTGAATGAAGGGGAGGTACCTAGGGTGACCTCAAAACACCCTCCTTTCTGACCCCCTGGGGCACCTGGGATGTGCTCCTGTCTCCAGCCCTCTGTGGGCCTGTCCTTGCTCCTCTTGTAACTGAGACTCGTCAGGGTTAGAAAGCTGCAGGAGACGTGGGCAGGTGCATGAGGTTTATATGAGAAGCCAGAATATTATGAAACGGTAAAGATTTACAGAGCTCTGCTGGTCAGGATCTCTCCTGCCTCACACGACATCTGCTGGTTTACCGAATCCACACTTCGCACAGCTCTGCCTGACTCCCGGGCCGCTGCTCTGTCTAGGAGGATGTGTGGTGAGGAGGAGAAGGATGGGCTGGTCAGCAGAGTATGGCGTCCAGGCCTGATAGGAAACAGGATAATCTTGGGCAGGGGAGAAGGAGAACAGGCTGGCGACTTGGAGTGAGGATAGATGGATGCCCCCTGAACAGCTCTTATTTCTCATTTCTAAGAGCCCCTCATCCACAAGCCGGGGGTTCCCTGAGTCCTCTCAGAACAGGACAGGGGGCTGCTCAGGCCTTGGTGGGATCTGACAGAGGTGAGGGTGGAGCCCACACTAGACACTCTGTCAGAGGGGAGCTCCCCGGGCTGTGGGTGCCACCGAGCATAGACCCCTATGGTGGCCTCTGTGCTCAGGGCACACCTGAGATTAAGGAGGGGCCTCACCTGCTCACTGAGCCAGTGGAGGGGAAGTCACCACACAGCACATCCTGTGTGTGAGTCATTTCTATTCCACATCTTCTCTGCTCACTTTTCAAATGATGCTCTCTACTGTTCTAAAATAAAAGAATAGATACATAAATTTATAATTCTAATTTAACTGATATGGATTTATGATTTAAAAATAGGTGAATTCTTTTATTATTTTCATTAGGACTTAATTTAATTAATACATTTGCTTTTTCAGATAATTTTATCTTATTACCAACTCTTTCTATCCTGCACATTTAATATGGAGGAGTATTAATAAACTTAAGAAGAGTTTTCAAAGTTTTATTCACAGGAATTGTGGACATTCATTTCAATTTAAATAATAATTCAATTATTTTAAAAATTTATAAGAGGTCGGGCAGTGCCTGTGGCTAAGTGAATAGGGTGCCAGCCCCATATACTGAGGGTGGCAGGTTCAAACCTATCCCTGGCCAAACTGCAACAAAAACATAGCTGGGCATTGTGGCAGGTGCCTGTTGTCACAACTACTCGGGAGGCTGAAGCAAGAGAATCACCTAAGCCCAAGAACTGGAGGTTGCTGTGAGCTGTGATGCAATAGCACTCTACTGAGGGTGATATAGTGAGACTCTGTCTCTCTAAAAAGCAAGAAGTACACATGAAAAAGTTACTGGTTTCACTATATTTATTTAATTTCACTATAGAATTCTTCTCCATTGGCCTTTTAATTGATCACCAACTTACTTATAAAATGCATATAAACTACAAGAAAATAGACATTTATTTCTAAATTGCATGCCAATTTTACACTTTGTGTATTAGTATGTAACTGCATATTAAATAAATATTGAAAGTTTTAACTATATACATATTTATATACAATTATATAAATTACATATGAATATACGTGTGCACATGTCTCCAAGTATATACACTCATGTTCATCCATATTCTCAGTTTTTTTTTTTTTTGAGACAGAGTCTCACTATGTCACCCTCTATAGAGTTCTCTGGAGTCACAGCTCACAGTGACCTCATACTCTTGGGCTTAAGCGATTCACTTGCCTCAGCCTCCCAAGTAGCTAGGACTACAAGTGTCCACCACACTGCCTGGCTATTTTTTGATTGTAGTTGTTAGTGTTGTTTGGCAGGCCCAGGCTGGATTTGAACCCCCCTGCTCTGGTATGTGTGGCTGGCACCCTAGCACCTGAACTACAGGTGCTGAGCCATATTCTCAATGTTTTTGATGTGGTTTGTTTTTACATTAATTCTTTATAAAACCAGAAATATTATTGATTAATTCCTAGATTAATTCTTTATAAAACCAGAAATGTTGCTGATGAGCCTGCAACATCACCACCACTTCAAAAATATGTGTTTATATATGTGTGAGCATGTATGAATTGCATTCTGGCTTTTTCTAACTATGTAACAAAACAATTAGAAAGAGATTAAGTAATGATGAGACCCCGGTTGTGCTGGCTGAGGCTAAAATGGGGTAAAGGGGAGGCAGCCCCAGGTATTCACCTTTTTGTGCTCTCAACATTCAGGAACCCCTGAGGATCAAACCCTCATTCACGGAACTTGGGTCCTCAGTAGTTGATAACTGGCAATGTACATTTTGGGGGAAATTACGTGGTGTGGTCCGTGTTCCAGACAGAAGAAAAAATATACAAGTGCCCAATTATTTTGGTATTGTTGGCTCATTCTTCTTGCTTTAGCATCTGGAAAATCTAAAGCAAAGTTTGAATTCAAAGAACACAAAGAGGCTGAAATACTTCAGGGAGGAGACTAGAGGAACTGCTACAACCAAGAATGGGTTGATTAAGAATCTCCATAAAAGTCACATTGTGAGACATGAAGGGACACAGAATTCAGAGCCCAGGGGGGAGGCTGGGTTTGGGGCTCTTCATCCCGTCCCCCTCCTCTCCGTTTTGATTCTCAGGAGCAGTTGACATCATTACCCCCTCATAGAACAAGTCAGACCCTAGGACTGGTGAGTGAGGAGATGCTCTTGATCATGGGCTGGGCACAGAATGTCAGGCCCTGTCCAGGGCAGGATGGTGTCCTGGGGGAACTTCCAGGGACCCTGGTGACTTTGATCTCTCCTGAGCTCTCTGACCTCTTGTCCACAATCCCCAGCCCCACACCCCCAGGATCACACCATGGAGAATCTCATCCACATGGACATGGCTGGCTTGATCCTGGTGGCCCTCAGAATTCTGCTGTTTCAGGGGTTGCATGGCCAGAGAAGCCCCCAAGATGTCACCAGGAGATAACTCTAGAGAAAGAGATGCACCATCCAGAGTGGGAGAGTCATGGAAGTAACTCTTATGCTCCCCGAAGGTTTTGGGAGAAAATCTAGAGTATGTGCTTTCAGGACTGTCTGCTGGTCATTTCCAGAGTGGGGGAATCAATGTTCAAGTGCAGAGACGCCATGTGGAGTGAGTCTGAATAGGGCATTAAACTGACATACTTTTCCTCTCCACCATTATTGACTTCCCTTGCTGGCTCTTCCCCTCTTTCCACTCCAGGCATGAAGCTGTGTCCCACATGTCATGGCAGCTCTGGGTCCACACCTCTGCACAGCTGCACGCACTGGTCCACTGTCCCAAGTTCATTCTCTTCCTTTAGTCTGATGTTAAATCATTCTGCTGTGTTACGAAATCCCCTAACCCACTCTTACATTTCTGTAAGCTCTATTATAATCCTTATGTTGTCTAGCTTTTTAGTGACTTTATTAATTTCTTGAACATTTTGGCTTCTTTTTGTTGGTTAACATTCACTTTAATTCCATTCATCTTACTTGCCATCCATATTCTGAATTCTATTTCTGTCATTTCTGCACAGGAATGTGGGTGGAATCCACTAATGTTGCTCCACTGTATCTTCTTGGGGGTGTTGAACTCTTTTGTTTTTTCACTTAGGCGGGAACCATTCACTGGCTTCTTCTCATCTGGCTTACCTACCCTCAGCTCTGGGTTAATAGGCTTACAGGGCACCTGCTCTCCTTTGCCAGGGACTCTCTTGAATGAGGCCCAGGACTGATAGTTGTTCATGGCTAGGAGCTCCTCAGTGAAATGTTGGACCTTGGGATGGTTCTTCTGGCCCAGCAGTACTGATGGGGATGCATTGGTGAGGTCTTGGGGGCTAGGCACAGTTCTGAAGTCTTGGGATTAGAGTTGCAGTCCAAGCAGGGGCTCTGGGACTTCAGGATCAGAGCGAACTCAGACACAGAAAGAGTTTCAGATCTGCCTCTTGGGATTTCAGGGCCAGAGCTGCCCACAACAGGGGCTGTTCTACTAGTGGGACTGCTGATGCCCAGTCACACAGTCTCAATGGCTCTGGGTCTGCATAGGTGGACCAGGGCTGCTGGCTGGCCAGGGTTCTACCCCTACACCTCAGACCCAGTGAGGCAGTCATCCCAGGATTCCTAAGTGGTGCCTGTGACATCTGAGGCTCTTCTTCTATTCGGCTCCCACACTGGGAGGAGGTGTGATCAATACAATATTTTGTTGTATGTATTTTACTTCAATAAAGAGAAATGCAAGGAAAGAGAATTGGTTCCCTATAGATTCCCTGTACATTAAGAAATTGTACTATGATGCAGAAATTTTTTTTAAATTTATTTTTTTTAAATCATAGCTGTGTACATTAGTATGATCATGGGGCACCATACACTTGGTTCATAGATCGTTTGACACATTTTCATCACACTAGTTAACACAGCTTTCGTAGCATTTTCTTAGTTATTTTGCTAAGACCTTTACATTCCACATTTATTTTATTAAATCATAACTGAGTACATTAATGCAATTATGGGGTACAATTTGCTAATTTTATATACAATTTGAAATACTTTCATCAAACTGATTAACATAGCCTTACCACATTTTCCTAGTTATTGTGTTAAGACATTTATATTCTACACTTAGTACATTTAACATGTACCCTTGTAAATGATATCTTCCAGCACCATAATAGTCAGGATCTTAACACCCCTTTTGCAGTGTTGGATAGATCCTCCAAGAAGAAACTAAGCAAATAAATTCTGGACTTAAACTTCACCATACAACAATTGAATTTAAGAGACATTTACAGAACATTTCATCCTAACAAAATTGAATACACATTCTTCTCATCAGCTCGTGAAACATCCTCCGAAATTGATCACATGTTATGTCACAAGGCTAACATTAGCAAATTTAAAAGAACAGAAATTATTCCTATTCTTGTATTTTCTCAGATCATTACAGAATAAAAGTTGAGCTCACCAATAACACAAATCTGCATACTCATGCAAAGACATGGAAACTAAATAACCTTATGCTGAAAGATAGCTGGGTCAAAGAGGAGATTAAGAAGGAAATTGCCAAGTTTTTGAAACAGAATGATAATGACTATACAAATTATCAGAACCTCTGGGATACTGCAAAGGCAGTTCTACTAGAGAAATTTGTAGCCCTGCAAGCCTTTCTTAAGAGAACTGAAAGAGAGGAAGTCAACAACTTAATGGTACATCTCAGGCAACTGGAAAAGGAAGAACATTCCAACCCCAAACCCAGCAGAAGAAAATAAATAACTAAAACTAGAGCTAAATTAGATGAAATTGAAAACAAAAGAATTATTCAAAAGATCAATGAATCAAAAAGTTGGTTTTTTTTTTTTAAGTTTAAAAAAATAGATAAACCCTTGGCTAGTCTAACCAGAAATAGAAAATTAAAATCCCTAATTTCATCAATCAGAAATGACAAAGGTGAAATAACAACAGACACCTCAGAAATTTAAAAAATTCTTAATGAATACTACAAAAAACTCTATTCTCAGAAATACGAAAATCTGAAAGAAATTGACTAATACTTGAAAGCACACCACCTTCCTAGGCTTACCCAGAAAGAATTAGAAATATTGAACAGACCTTTATCAAGTCCTGAAATAACATCAACTATACAAAGTCTCCCAAAAAAGAAGAGTCCAGGACCAGACAGCTTCACATCGGAATTCTACCAAACCTTTAAAGGGAAATTAGTATCTATATTAAATAACATTTTCCAAAGCATAGAAAAAGAATAAATACTTCCAAATACATTCTATGAAGCAAATATCATCATGATCCTCAAATCAGGAAAAGTACTTTTATCTAAAATAGGACACCCACCAGGCCAGAGATGCCCTGAGTGCCACAGTGATTTGGCATCAACCCACTGATGAAATTTTGCCTCAATTTTGCCTTCAGTTTGGCTCAGTGTGGACTCCAGGTGGGAACATGAGCACTCCTGCATCCTTTTCTGTGGGCTGCATTTCCTCCCATTCACCATCCCAGACATGATATGTGGCTCTTTAACCATACGTCTTAACCTAGTCACTGAAGCTACAACAGGTTGTCCCCTTCATGTGAAGACACTGCTGATACTTACAGCAACCATGACAAATGAGGTCATTATCATTTTCCTACAAAAGGAAGTAGGAAGGAGGATGCTCTCCATTCAAAGTCGACCAAGAGTGAATGTTACCTCACATCTCACACTGGGGCCTGTGGTTTCTTCTGGTGGCTACTCTTTCCCAAAGCATGAAAACAGAACTCACAGTCAGGTGAAGGGCTACAAGTGGGATGGAAAGAGATAGTGAGAAGCTGAAATGACTCAGGGGGTTTACAGAAGAGAGATAAAGAGAAGGTGCCGCTCCTTACAGAAACAAGGAAGTGAGAGGGAGGAGGTGCTCAGGAGAAACAAAGCCACGCAGTCAGGTGAGGAGGGAGGTTGTGCTTCCTTTACCTGTCAGTTAACACTCTTATAATCATGTCCCCAGCCTCCTTCTCCTCCTTGGATCATCTGTTCTGTGACGGTGCCCCTGGCCTCTCCAGTGAACCAAGACAGAAAGGGGAGCAGCCTTCAGGTCCTCAGGCTCTTCTACTCCACACATGTGAACAAATCTAACATCTCTGCCCCTGAGCCCTCTTCACCCAGTTCCCTTGGTCCATCTCCACTGTCTAGCTTCAGCTCGGGGCTAAAGATGTCTTGTCACATCAGGCTCCTCTCCTGGTCCCTTCCTCCAGGCCCTCACTCCCTACTGAAGCTCATTGTTCTCATTGGCCCCAAGCTTCTCTGTCACCGACCCTGCCCTGGTAAAAATCCCTCCCCAGATCTCCATATGCCTCCAGTCAAAGCACAAACATTTCTGTTGCTGATGATCAGAACTGAGCTGGATTCTCCAGCCCCAGAAAACACAGCTCCTCCCTACAAAGCAAACTCATCATGAGTAACCACTGCCTCTCCCTAGAAACACACACCCTGAGATATCAAACATATTTGTACCTTCTCACAGTCCCATCCTGGAGACAGCTTGAACCTAGAAAATGCCTTTTCTTTTTTTCCTTCATATTAACTTTAGTGAAGCTAATTATGATATGCCTGGGGGATGTCTTATTCGGATTGAGTCATGCTGGGGTTCTGAAGCTGTCTGCTATCTGTATTTCAGAATCTCTAGGCATGTCTGGAAAGTTCTCTTTCATAATTTCATGTAGAAGGGCCTCTGTGCCCAGCGTGACCACTTCATTGGTTTCAGGAATTCCAATGATTTGGATATTGACCTTCTTCGAATTATCCCAGAGCTCTCTGAGAGAATGATCTGTTTTTGCTCTCCATTATGTACTCACCCCTACTATGAAACTAATTTAGGGCTCTCACATGAAAGCTATAACCCAGTTACAACCTAAGAACAGGGGGAAGGGGGGAAGGGGGAAAGGGAGGGGAGGGACGGGGTATGTGGGTAGAGGGAAGGGGACCAGTGGGATCACACCTGCAATGCATCTTACAAGGATATGTGTGAAACTTAGTAAATGTAGAATGTAAGTGTCTTAGCCCAATAACTATATCAACCAGTGTGATGAAAATGTGTCAAACGGTCTATGAAGCTAGTGTGTGATGCCCCACGATCATATCAATGTACACAGCTATGATTTAATAAAAAAAAAAAAGAAAATGCCTTTTCTAACCCTGAACTATAATGATGGCAGAGAAATCTTCATTTATCTAAACTGTTAATACATTTCTGACATAGAGATTTTTGTAATGATTACACAAGAAATCCACATAACCCACATGGAATACTGACCAGTGCATCATCTAGAAGTCAGATTTCCGTTACACTTTTACCAATATTTATTATCAATTCAGCCTTTCTACTATCTGTTCCGTACATTAAGGGCATCTTAAAGCAGCAATCTGCTCATATGTTCAATTGCTTAATGCTTACCCATTGCCTTCATATTAAAATCCAACAACACTTGCAGGGTACAGAAGACCATAAGTGACCAGCCCCCTGCATTCCCTGAATAACTCTCATTGCTGGGAAAAGCCCAGGCTCTGCCTGTCCCATATTGCCCACTCCTCACCTCTCTAGGAGTGCCAAGCACACAGGCCTGTCTCTCCTTCTCCAGATGGTCCCCACACTCAGTGACTCAGGTTGCTTGCTGTTCACCTGCTATCAAGTCTCACTATTCCCCGTGTTTCTCTTTCTCTGCAGTTTGACAAAACCGTGACTGAGTTATCTATCCTCTGAAAAATTGCAATGGCAGCCTTCAGGGCTCTGAGCTTCACAAGTCCAGGGAAACATTCTTCACCAATCATGTTAGTCTAGGTTCTTCAGAGAAGGAGAATTATAAAATACACACGCATTCACACAAGCACATACACACAGAGAGAGATTTTACAGGGTGTGGCTTGCGAGGTTTTGAAAGCAGGAAAATCTCAAGATCTGCTGGTGGTCAATTGAAGACCAAGGAGGTAATGGTGAAAGTTTCAATTCAAGTTCAAGGTTGAAGCCTGGAGAAGACCAATGTCCCACCTGAACCAGTAGTGGGAACACTGTTCACTCAACCTTTCTCTGTCTGTTATTTCTACTCAATCCACCCATGACTAGATGATGATCACTTACATTGGGTAGGGAAACCCACTGCCCTCAGTTAACCGACTCAAATCCCAATGAGAAACCCCCACAGATGCACCAGACTAATGTCTGGGCACTCTGTGAATCAGCCACATTAACATAAAATGAACCATTACACCAATGAAGCTTCATGGTCTTTTCTACTTTTACCACATGGCAATTGTTCAATACACTGAACTTTCTAGCTGATGGAAAGAAGAAAGAAATTTTGCATTCATGGGAGCTCAGGAAAGGGAGTTACTTGGCCCAGCTCACACAGACTGTGTAAAATGTAGAGTCAAACTGTGACTGAAATTGGGCGGCTTCTTTCCTCTCTCCTGCAGCCTCATGTTCTGGGACTCCCCAGTGACCCCAGTCACTCCCTGGATGAGTCTGGCCTGAGATAGAGAAGGCTGGTCAGGAAGAGCCTGAGACATAAAGGGAGACTCAGATGTGCTGTTACAGGTCCCCAGAGCCTGCTGTGTCCTCAGGGAGAGTGCACATCTGTCTATTTCTCTAGATAGGAACTGGATCATACAATTGGGGACATGATGATCCGAGATGTGCAGGACAGGCTGGCAGCCTGAAGACTCAAGAAAGAGCTGCGGTTCCAGGTGAAAGGCCATCTGCTGCCAGAATTTCTCAAGAGATTTCACCAGGTCTTTTTTTTCTCACAATTCACCTGTCATCTTATAATACATATTTATATTCTATTGTCATACAATGTCCATCTATGTTGAGTACAATACTGACTCAGTACAAGCATGTTCTGTGGAAGCCATTCTCCCTCTTTCTAGGCTACATCTCACACCCCAAGACTCACAGGGGATGCACCACAGACACCTAACCTGTGCCCATGGAAACCATAAGTGAGGTTTCTCCACCTCTTCCAAGTTCATTTCTAACAGTGGAGCAATTGATTTCTACTTGATTCTTCTCTGTTCACAGCTGCCTTTTGTGCAAAGTTCTCAGAATTTCAAACCCTATAATAATTAGGAGGCAAAAACTTAAGGTTGGCAAGGAACACAACTAATCTTATTCTCTACCCCTTTTTATTTATTGAGACAGAGTCACACTTTGTCACCCTTGGTAGAGTGCCAGCCCAGGCATTATAGGCATTACAGCTCACAGCAATCTCAAACTCTTGGTCTTAAGCAATTCTCTTGCCTCAGCCTCCCAAGTAGCTGGGGCTACAGGCACCCGCCACAATGCTGGGCTATTTATTTTGTTGCAGTTGTCATTGTCGTTTAGTAGGACGAGGGACAGGTTTGAACCCACTAGCTTCTGTGTATATGGCTGGCGCCCTACCCACTGAGCTAAAGGCACCGCCTATTCTCTACTTCTTTGTCTCACTTCTTGGACCTCAGCTCCCTTGTCTGACACATCATTTCCACCTAGTCTTCTCCAGGTATGTCAGATATGTTTTTCTGGCTTGTTTCTCTGTCTTCTCTCCTGTCCTCTCCCCCCCGGTACCCTCCTCTTCCTCTTTCTCTCTCCTATTTTATTCCCTCGCCCTATTTTCTCTCTCTCTCCCCTGCTCCTTCATTCTCTTTTTGTCTTTCTCTGTCTTTTTCTGTCTCTGTCTCTTGAACTTTGTTCCCTCAGCTGATCACAGCTAATAGCTACTAATAGCTGTCAGTACTCTGAACTCTTAACAAGTGTTTTTCTGAGATCATCCCAAATCCCCATGCAAGCATTGTCACTGTGCTCACAAATGAAATGATAATAACTTCTCAGTGAGGAGATGACCTCATGTGTTCCAAACCTTTATCTCAGGCTCAAGATGCCCCTTTCACACAGGTGCTCAGACCGTGACCATGGCAGCCCTTGTGCTAGCAACAAATGGCATTTGGTAAGTGGACCTCCTTTTTTTTTTTTTTTTTTTTTTTACAGAGAACCATGTCATTAGAGAAATTAAATGTTTGGCATATGAAAAATGTGGTATGTACATACAACTCTTTTTTCCTCCTAGGGTCAACACTGACCATTAAAAGAAATGTGAAGCAGAAGTACATTGTGAAGTTTCTGGAGACATAGGACAGTCTCTCCAAACAAATATGCCAACCTCACACTCTTCACTGTCCTGCTCCTAGGAGGGTTAATAGCATGTTTAGCTCTTGACTCCTGTTCACACACCCCTTGTCTAATGGAATGCTAGTTAAGACATTTAAATGTTTTTCAAGTGGTATCATGTACTGCTTTCTCTGACAATGACAGATGCCTCTGAACGCCTGCAGTGAGGAGTACAAAATTGTACACCTCCATCTCCTTCCTCATGGTTACTGGGGAGCAGGATGCAATTATTGCACCAGTAATTTTGGTCCATAGAAAATGTCTGGCATAAGTTTGAAGAAGATAAACAATACCTCAATTCCTAACAGAGAGAATTTCTATTCCTAATAGAAAAGATTTTCTATTTCCAAAAAGGGACTGAGAGAGCTAAAGTCTTATAGAGCAGGAATGATCAGGAACTGTCGATGTGTGAAGGTCTGAGTGCAGCTTATGATTTAAATTCATTTCGATAATTCCTCTAGGATTTCATATACCACTCTTTCTCTTATTTGAAATTATTGATCAATCTCTACTATTAATTTACTAATTTTTCCCTACCATTGCTATAAAACATAAACTTTGGACATGTTTTTGTGGATATATTGCATGAAGTATGTATTCTTTTCTCACTCTCCCACTTTTTCGCCCATTCTGTATAACTGGGGTCAAACAATGTCAGGGTCAATATTGACTATTATCTATTTTCCCAGAAATGGTTTTGATTTTCTAAATCATCTGTGTCTCATAATTAATTTTACTTTACCAAGATGCTCATATTTCTGAGATTTTAATGATAGCTCAATAAAGTTGTAATTTAATAACTTGCTAATTATTAAATGGGTAAAATACTATTATACAAATATAGACAGTTCTTGTTTTCACGAATTCTAATTTAAATTCCATAAAACCCCACATTTTAGGGTATTATACATGTTTTCATCAAATTAAGTATCTCCATGACTTGGCAATTATGAATTGGGCTGCAATAAACATTCTGGCACAAATGTCTTTGATGTAAAATGATTTTTTTTTCTTTTTTGTAGTTTTTGGCCAGGGCTGGGTTTGAACCCGCCACCTTCGGCATATGGGCCCGGCGTCCTACTCCTTTGAGCCACAGGCGCCGCCCGTAAAATGATTTTTGATCATCTTGATATATCCCTAGTAGAGAAACTGCAGAATCAGACAGTAGGTCCACTTTTAGTTCCTTGAGTATTCTTTAAACTTCTTTCCAAAAAGGTCATATTAGCTTACATTCCCACCAGCAGTGTAGAAGTGCAGTGGTACATTTCAAAACTAACAAGAGTAGAGTTTAAATGTCTTGCCATAACAAATAAGTAAGTGCCATGATGGTTATGTTAATCAATTTGATGTAAGCATTCCACATTGTATATCAGATCAGCACATTGTACCCCATAAATGTGGCCAGTTATTAACTTAAAAAGAGTTTAAAAAGAATATAAAAAAATTAAGTATCTCAAAAACTGTATCTTGTTAGCACATCAGATTATATAAAAATAGGTTTCTTTTCTCATCCTACCTTAAAAAATGCCAAACTTAGAAACTATAGTTAATTCACTTTATTTTTGATTAGACATGAAAAGGCAAAGCTCAAATAAGACGAATCATTATACAATATGAAACTATAACCCTGGATTAAACTCTTAGGAAAGAAATAAATGTTTCCATGAAAAATTTACCTCCTTTAAAATTTAAATTGCATTTGTCTGATAATACCACAGAAAAACATATACTTGTGGGATTTTTCCCAAAGAAATGATTGTTTACATGATTTTCCTGCTTTCCAAATGTATTCTTTCTTATTGGACTATTTAGAATGAACACTTAAAATATTAGAAACAGCCTCATTGTTTCATTTTTCTCTATAGAATATATTCTATATTCTTATTCTGAAATTCTTATTTTGTGTCTTTAATCTTTTTTTAGTTTTACCATAAATGACAATATTTTAAAATTATCTGTGGTTCCATGTTTTCGTTGATTCCCAAATATTTGCCTCAATTCTTATTTTCACAAACATGGGTTTAAAATATTTTAAATATTTGGTCAGAATTAAAAAAAATAAAAATAATTAAAAATATGTATTTTAAATATTTGGTGTGTGCCACACCTTCTGGGGGCAAGACATGATTGCAAGAGGGACTTTACCTAACAAATGCAATCAGTTTAACCTGGCTTATTGTACCCTCAATGAATCCCCAACAATAAAAAATATATATATTTTAAATATAAGTCTTACTTGCTTAATCTACAAGATATTCATCTGTACATCTACATGTTGATTTGTCTAAAGGACATCCATGAGAAATTCAGTTTATTTTTTCAACTTAGGTGAAAATACTTTAATGCCATGTATTTTAAAATCTTCATTTCAAGTCATTTTCAAAGAAATTTGTACTCACACAGTAAGTCCTGATATTTTTTTGTGCTTATAGTTTTCGTGCTATTTTAAAGTTAGTAGACCCCACAAATTTTTAATATCTGTAACGCTCTATTTACCTACGTAGCCATCACACACTTCACATTATCTTCCAGACAGTTGTATATGCTTCCTTTACTGTAACTAAGTTGTATTTGTAACTTTAAAAGTATTTAGGAAACTGATTTATCCTATTATAATCAGTTCCATTTCTCAGTCTAGTCTTGTATTTTACCAAAACAGTATATTTAGGAATTTGGAGATTTCATTATAAATACATTGTTCATGTGCCCATATTTTGTTGGTCAAATGATTAACGGTATTAAGGAATAACATACAGCATAGAGGTTGGTTTCTCTCATTTTTTCCAGGTCTTCTTTTATGTCCTTCATTTTCTTGCAATATTTCTTGCCCCTTGACTTGACTGTATAGTTGATTTTTACAATGACACAGCTTTACTTAAGCATTTTTTACCACAATTTCAAACATAACATTGTCTCTAGAAAGAAAAATCTGTAAATAATTGTTTGACCCAGCATTCATGTGATTTCTTTTTTTAATGGTTGCGGTTCGTTGAGGATATAAAGAATTGGGTCACACCACTTGTATTTATTAGGTAAAGTCCCTCTTATAGTTGTGTCCTACCCACAAGAGGTGTGCTATGTCCCATAACCCCCATCCCCCTCCCTCTTCCATTCTCCCTACTCCTTTGTTCCCATGCCCCCTCCTTGAATTGATTTGTGTTTTTCTCTTATGAGGACATGTATTAGATCGTCTATTGACTTCATATTGGAATTGAATACATGGGATTCTTGCTTCTCAATTCTTGTGATACCTTACTAAGAAGAATGTGTTCCAGTTCTACCCAGGTTAATACAAAAGATGGAAAGTCTCCACCTTTTTTAATGGCTGAAATGTATTCCATGGTAGACGTATACCACAGCTTCTTAATCCATTCCTGGGTTGTGATCATAAATATTAACAAAATAAATTTTATTCTCCCTAGGATTTTACCTAGCAGTTTGCTACTGGATCATTTCCAAAGACTACAAAGATGCCTTTGTGATTACTGGAATATTCATCCATGATTGTCCTTTGCTTTGCCTTCTTCATTGTGTTTACTAGAGACATATAGAATTTTAAAAATTGGAAATTTTCAGTGCTTCAGTCTTATTTCCAAAAACATTCATGTGCTGCTAATTATAACCACTGCAATAGTGAAAAGAGTTCTCTTTAATACTGAAAAGTAATCAAAAATAATACGAGAGATAATGCCTCCTTAATGTACCACAGTTTTGACCAATTTGTGAATTTAGGAGTGGGTGTTGGTAAGTTTTACCTAAACAATAGACACATTTTACTTGGCTGCTTTTTGAATTTTGTGAAATGTATATATTTAATAATTTTATATTATATTACTATATATTATATTAGTATATATTAGTACATATTAGCACTTGATAATTTTTATAATATGCTTAAATATATATGCATAGTAAAAATGCAATTAAAATAAAACACACTCATACTGTGTCCTGCTACTTATTAATTAAACAAAGCTAATTTCCCATGATATTCTGAATCTTTCTTTTTCTCATCTTCCCCCATAACTCTAAGTCCTGGAGAATCAGTTGTCAACAGAATGTCCTCCTGATGCCCACAGCTGCCCAGGGCTCCCCTGCGAGACGCACAGGCTGTGCTCAGTCTCACTCTGAGGCTGCACAGGTTCAGTCATGGCAGTGCCACAAATAATAATTCTGCCAGAAACAGCTGAGTCCTGACAGGTTCTTGATGTTTGTATTCACTTGGAATAATTGTTTTCATGAGAAAAGACATTTTCTGGATGCAACGAGAACAACACAACTGTTGCTTTCAGTCTCTAGATCCCCCTCATTCAAATAAAAACATGCTCCGCCATCTCCTCTCAATGGAAGGATTAGTTTCTGTTAACTCAAACTGGGGCATCACCTTTCTCCTTCAGACTGGTGCTGGAATCCTTGGAAATTCTTCACTCCTTTGCTTTTATAACTTTACCATTATTACTTCAAAGATCCTGAAACCCAGAGACCTGATCCTCCACCAGCTAGTCTTAGCTAACAGCTTGGTTCTCTTGTCCAAAGGGGTCCCTCAGACAATGGCAGCTTTTGGACTGAAATCTTTCCTGGATGAGGCTGGATGTAAACTTGTCTTCTATTTACACAGAGTGGCCAGAGGAGTTTCCCTGAGCACCACCTGCCTCCTCAGTAGCTTTCAGGCCATTAAGCTTTGTCCAAGTATCTCTAGGTGGCTGGACCTTCAAATTAGATCCCCAACGTGCATGGTTTTCTGCTGTTTCCTCTGCTGGATCTTGCACCTGGTGGTAAATATCCATCTTACAAAGCATGTAACTGGCCCAACAAATAGCAAAAACCTGAGTATGGAAAAATTGTACAGATACTGCTCCTCACCCTATCCAGGGAGGTTGGTCTTCTCAGTAACTGCAGTCGTTTTTGGCTTCACAGACGGTATGTGTGTGGCCCTCATGGCCTGGACCAGTGGCTCCATGGTCCTCGTCCTGCACAGGCACAAGCAGAGAGTCCAGCACATCCGCAGCAGCAGCCCCTCCCCCAGAACTGCTCCTGAAACTAGAGCCACACACACCATCCTCGTCCTGGTCGGCATGTTTGTCTCCTTTCATGCTCTAGCTGGTATTTTATCCTACAGGGTGACCCAGATGCAGAGCCCAGGCCACTGGCTGAGGGGCATCTCCTTCCTGGCGTCTTCAGGCTTCCCGACACTCAGCCCCTTTGTGTTCATTGTCAGTGATGCCCGAGTCTCACGGTTCTGCTTTGCCTGCTGGAAAGGAAGACCATTTCTCCAAGTACAGCATCTATGCTGTAAGTTCCCTCCAGAATGTTGAACCATTTACTTAACCACCCTCCTAGTCATATGCTCACACATGCCAGATAAGGTACATGATCTGTGCAATTCTGTTTTGAATAAACGGGACAATAACTGTGACCTCTTATTGCTTATTAAAGAGTCAAAAATGAACATGTTGTAAATTATTGCCCAAATGTACGGTGGTTCGCTAAAAATTAAACATAGAGTTGCCATATGATCCAGAAATTTCACATTGGAGTATATATCCCAGAAAATCAAACAGGTTGAACAGATAAAAACAGAATTAAAACCAATCTCTAAATGAACTAAAATAAAAACACAATGTTTCAAACTATAGGATAATGGTAAATGTCTGCATTAGGAAAAAAGAAAGAACTATGAAACAACAAATTAGAAAAAGAATGACCTTCAAACCTAGCTGAAGGAAGCAAATGTGAATCAGAGCAGAAATAAATCAGACAATGGAAAACCAATAGAAAAAAATGAACAAATTGAGTTGGTATTTTGAAAAGATAAATAAAATCGATAAACCCTTAGCTGGATTAACTAAGAAAAAGAGAGAGAAACATCACCTAGATAAAGGGAACACTAGAGAACCTAAAAGTAAGTTGATGAATCTGTATCCTCTTGCCTTTTTACAAAGGCACCAAAAACATACATTGAAGAAAAGACAATCTCTTCAGTAAATGGTGCTGCAGATAAATTAAACTAGACCCTCTCTCTCATTATATGTAAACATCAAATTGAAATGTATTAAAGATTTAAATTTAAGATCTAAAACTATAGAAGAAAACATAAGAGAAACTTTCCTTGACATAGATCTGGGCAATTCTTTTATGGAAAAGAATGCAAAATCAAGGGAAACAAAAGAAAAATAAACAAGTGTGTTTATATTAAATTAAGAAAGCCTCTGCACCACAAGCAAAAAAGCAAACAACAGAATCAACAGATAACCTAGAGATGGAAAAAAATATTTTCAAACTGTATATCTGGCAAGAGGTTAATATCCAGAATGTATAAAGAACCCAAACAACTCAGCAGAAAAAAGCAAATAATATAATTTTTAAAATGGGCAAAAAGACCTGAATAGAGATTCCTAACAAGTAGTGATTTTCAATTTATGTGCCACGAGAGGGTCTTAATTGTGCAAAGATAATTTTTAAAAATCATTGATGAAATTATTTTCAAAATAAGTTCAAAGCACAGTAACTATATTAATTTGTTTTACTTTTTATTATCAACATAATTTAAATGTGCCATGGAAGTTTAACGATAGGTTCAAGTGTGCCATGAGATTATTATTTTTTTGTGTGTGCCATGAGATTATTAAAAAAAAAAAAAGAAAGAAAGAAAGAAAAAGACTACTCAGAGGAGACATGTTAATGGCCGGTGAGTACCTAAAGGAAATTTCAATATCAGCAGTTGTCAGAGAGGAGGATGCTTACCAAGCTGGGAACCTGTGGTGTGAGGAAGCTGCACCTTGCACACCAGAGGCTTCTTGTCCTCCAGAAATGTAGAAAACACCTTTTTCTTGGCCAGAAAGTGCCCTTTGTACTCCCAGGAGAGAGTGTGACCCTGCAGTGTTTCCCAGAGAGTACTTATAATAATTTCCATTAAAGAAGGGGTCAGAAGCTCACCCCCAGCAACTTCATTTGCAGGATATGGAGCCTGAGATCAGTCCATTTGGCTGAGTGCTGGGGCCCAGCCTATGGGACAGCACATGTTCTGTGGCTCAAACAGCACCACCACCTGTTGTCACAACCCAGTCACCCTCTGGAGCTCAGTCTAGGTGAGGTCTCCCCAACACCATGTGCATTGAGGGTCCAGACTCTCAACTCACAGCCTGAACCAGGAAAACAGTTTCGGAGTTTTCACTGGGTAAGAAGGAGATCAGAGAGTGTGGGATGCCTGAGGCTGACCCCTGAGTAAAAGAGATGGAGCTGAAGAAGGCAGCAAGGGGCAAGCACATCCACCTGACATCCCTGTTCCAAGCAGCAAGAGGAGTTTGCAGCCCCCCACCCATAGAGACACACTTCACAACTGCTGAGTAACAGGGGCCTTTTAGCCTAGAGGAGTCACAGTCTACCTGGTCCTGGGGTGGCCTTCTCAGATTGTCTGGCTTTGCTTGAAATCTTTACAAAAGGGATTGTTTCCAGAGGAGCTGGGAATGAAGAAAGAGAGAAGGGCAGACACCACCCCCACCTCTGTCCACGGTTCTGATTTCCAAAGGCTTGCCATTACTTGACAACCATTTCTTGGTTCTCATTTCTACGACCCATCTATTCTTCAGCACAAGGTTATTTAGTTTCCATATTTTTGTATGAGTATGCAGATTCCTGTTGTTATTGAGTTTAACTTTTATTCCATAGTGGTCTAGAAGATGCAAGGAATAATTTCTATTTTTTTAAATATGCTGAGGTTAGACTTGTGACCTAGGAAGTGATCAATTTTGGAGTATGTTCCATGGGCTGATGAGAAGAATGTGTATTCAGTTTTGTTGGGATGAAATGTTCTGTAGATGTCTGTTAAATCCAGATGTTGAATGGTTAAGTTTAAATCTACAATTTCTTTGCTTAGCTTCTTTTTGGAGGATCTATCCAGCACTGCCAAAAGGGTGTTAAAATCTCCAACTACTATGGAACTGGAGGAAATCCAGTTGCTCATGTCTGTTAGAGTTTCTCTTATAAATTGAGGCGCATTCTGGTTGGGTGCATAAATATTAATAATTGAAATCTCATCATATTGAGTATTACCTTTAACAAATATGAAGTGTCCATCCTTATCCTTAATTATTTTGCTTGGTTTAAAGCCTATTCTATCTGCGAATATGATTGCCACGCCTGGTTTCTCTGCTTTCCATTTGTCTGGAATATAGATGACCATCCCTTCACCTTGAGTCTATGTTTGTCTTTTAAGGTAAGATGAGATTCTTGTATGTAGCAGATATCTGGCCTGAGTTTTTTTATCCAGTCAGCCAACCTGTGCCTCTTTAGAGGACAATTTAAACCATTCACATTAATTGAGAATATTGATAAGCCTTTTGAATGTCTGGTGGACATTTTTAATCCTTTTGTGAGTGTGGAAGTTGGAATTTGATCAAAAGTTTCTGGGTGAGTTTACTTTCATGGTGGAGGATTATGCTGGTCTTTATGGAGGATAGGTCTGAGAATATCCTGGAGAGCAGGTTTAGTTATGGCAAATTTCTTCAACATGTGAATGTCATTAAAGTACTTGATTTCTCCATCATAAATGAAACTCAGTTTAGCTGGGTACAGGATCCTGGGTTGAAAGTTATTTTGTTTTAGGAGGTTAAAAGTCAATCACCATCCTCTTCTAGCTTGAAAGGTTTCAGCAGAAAGATCTACAGTTATTCTAATACTCTTCCCCTTGTAGGTTATGGTTTTCTTACATCTGGCTGCTTTCAGAATTTTCTCCTTCATATTAACTTTAGTGAAATTGATTATGATGTGTCTGGGGGATGTCTTATTCAGGTTGAGTTGTGCTGGAGTTCTGAAAATGTCTGCTGTCTGAATTTCAGAATCTCTTGGCATGTCTGGAAAGTTCACTTTCATAATCTCATGAAGAAGAGACTCTGTGCCTTGTGAATCTACTTTGTCATTTTCGGGGATCCCTCTAAGGTGAATATTTGTTTTCTTCGAATTATCCAAGAGCTCTCCGAGAGAATGATCTGGTTTAGCCCTTCATTTCTCTTCCTATTTGCAAGTTTGGGAGCATTTGAAAGCTTTGTCTTCAATGTCAGAAATCCTTTCTTCTGCTTGCTCCATTCTGTTACTGAGGGATTCTACTGTGTTTCTCAGATCTTTGAGGGCTGCAACTTCTTGTCTCAATGTGTCAAAATCTTTGGTCATTTGGTCTTTGAATTCGTTGAATTCTTGAGACATCTTTTGGATTGCTGCTTGGAATTCTAATTTGATCTTATTTGCTATCCAGATTCTGAATTCGGTTTCTGACATCTCAGCCATTTGTTTATGCATGGGATCTTGTACTGTGTCTGCCTTGTTGCTCCTTGGGGGAGTTGATCTACTCTGATTATTCATATTGCCAGAGTTCTTCCATTGATTCAACCTCATGATTGTTTTTCACCATTTCCTCTGGCCGTCCTCAGAGTTGGGGTGGTGTCTCTCTGAGATTACACCCCAGCGGAATTACTCTATTATTGCTGGATATTTGTAGGCAGTGACCCTGTGTAGCTCCTCTGAGACTGCCCCAGCCACAGAGTTCTAGCTATAGGAGAAGCTCTGGATTGTGGCACACCCAGATCTAGCAACCGGGCGGGGAATGGTGCACACGGTTCTGGGAGTGTCTGGCACCTGGTGACTTTGGCACAGAGAGCCCACGATTCCAGCAGTCTTCTCTGGCCAGGAGGAGGGCTCCATGCATAGGCAGGGAGGGCTCCGGAGGGAGGGCATAGGTCACGCAGCTACCAGAGTCTCTGGCTAGATGGGTGGGCTGGTGCAGAGGCAGGGAGGGAGGTCGCAGGTTGTGTGGCTCCCAGAGTCCCTGGATGGGGCGGGTGCGGGTCACTGGCTCTAGCAGGAGGAGTCCCCTGGCCATGGTGGGCACAGTTCGCTGGCTCATGCGGGCGCTGGGTAACGCGGGTGCCAGCAGAGTCCCTGGCAGTGGGGTGCAGAGGGGGTCAGGGGGGACTCCACCCGGCCCCCGGAGTCTGGTGCTAGGGGAGCACTTGGTCTGGCAGACAGGGAGGAGAGGCACTGCTGAAGAACCTCTTCCCTCAGTCTCAGCAGAGGTTAGGCTTCTGGTTCATTGGGTAAGCGGGGAAGGGTGTACTGGAAGTTCAGAATGCCAGAGAAGACTTTAGATCAGTCCTTCTGCCTAGTGAGAGAGTGTTCAGAGTCACAGCAGGGTCCCTCTGAGGAAGTAGTCCCCACTTCCCACAGCACTCACCTATGGGGTGAAACAAGAGGTCCACAGTTGACCATTTGTCTGTAGAAAACCCGCAGGAGCAAATGAAGAGAAAAAAGAAAGGAAACAGAAGAACAAAAGGACAACAGCTTTCTTGGGGGAGGGAATGGACCCTTTTCCTTTCAGATGAATTTTGTACCTGAAGCTTGGTTTCTTGAAGTCACAGCTTGCCTCAGCAGAGGTGACCTGTGGTTATCATTTCTCTCTCAGCTGGGCTCCCAGTCTTCAGCTTAATTGGGCTGTTTTTGGACATTATCTTCCCTTTTGGAGAGGAGCCTCTTTTGGAAGCTGCTTGCAGTCAGCCATCTTTCCCGGTCAACCTGGTGAACTGATTTTATAGATTTGTGTATGTTGAACCAACCTTGCATCTCTGGGATGAAGCCTACTTGGTTGTGATGAATAATGTTTTGATGTGCAGCTCGATTTGGTTTGCTAAAATTTTATTGAGAATTTTTGCATCTGAATTCATACGAGGTATTGGTCTGTAGTTTTCTCTTTTTGTGTGTCTTTTCCTTGCTTTGGTATCAAGACAATATTTCCTCTGTAGAGTGCATTGAGGAGGGTCCCTTCTTTCTCAGTGTTAAAGAATAATTTCTGCAATACAGGTGCAAGTTCTCCTTTGCAGGTTTGGAAGAATTCAGGTGTGAACTCATCTGGTCTGGGACTTTTCGTTGGAAGATTTTTATATTGTTGCTTCAATTCTGGTGCTTATTATTGATCTATTTAGAATTTCTATTTACTACTTCTGATTGAGTCTTGGGAGGTGGTGTGAATCCAAAAATTTGCTCCTTTCCTTCACATTTACATCTTTAAGAACATAGAGATTTTTATACTATTTAATGATGATGTTTTGTATTCCTGTGCTATCACTTACTTTTTTTTAATCTGCTGGGTTTGTGATAGGTTTGCTATTCCTTTTACACTTCCTTGAGATGATTCATTAGGTTGATGTTTTGTGATCTTTCTGTCTTTTGGATGTAGGCATTTAAGACTGAATTTTTCTCTTGGGGCTGCTTTTGCAGTATCCCACAGATTTGATCACTTACACCCTCAATATCATTTAGTTCAAAGCATATTTTGATTTCCATCTTTATCTCCTCCTTGGTCCATGTATCGAAGGGAAAAAGTCATTTTATCATAAAGACACTTGCATTCAAATGTTTATAGCAGCACAATTTACAATTGCAAACATGCGGAAGCAACTCAAGTGCCCACCAATACGTGAATGGATTAGTAAAATGTAGTATATGTACCACAGTAGTATATGTGGAATACTACTCATGCATAAAAAATGGTGACCTAGTATCTTGTATAATAATCTTGTTGGCCATTGGAGACCATTCTCCTAAATGAAGTATCACAAAAATGGAAAATCAAATGCCACATGTACTCGATAGTAAATTGGAACTAGTTGATGAACGCTTATGTGCCATATGGAATTCGAATGCAATGGAATTCAAGTAGGGCAGAGGAAGAGGAGGAGATGGTTAGATTCACACCTAATGGGTACATCACACTCTTTCTGGGTGAATGGTACACTTATAACTTTGGCTTAAAATATGCGACAGCAAACTGTGTAAGCAAAATATGTATGCCCCCATAATGTTCAAAAATTAAAAGAAAATTATGAGATTCCACTTCATACCCATTAGGAAGGCTATTATCAAAAGGTAAAAAGATAGTAAAAGTTGCTGAGAGTGTGGATAAAGGGGAACAATTGTATATTTTTGGTGGGAATGCATTATAGTCTAGTGCTCCATTTATATTCCTAGAAAACAGTATGGAAGTTTCTTAAAAAATTAAAAATAGAAATCAATGACCAAAGGGTTCGCCTTCTGGACATATAGTCAAAGGAAATAAACTAGTCATCTTGTAAAAAAAAATAAATAAAATTAAATTTCTGAGATAAATTAAATCAGGGGCTTGAACAAATATTCATAGATCCATATTTGCAAAGGCATTATTCAAAATAACCAAAGAAATGAAAAAATTCAAATATTAAATTGATCCAGCTTCCCTGCCACATGGTTTCCACTCTTCCCAACTCAGTATCTGCATAGGGTCATACCCAACAAAGAAAGGTCCAATGCAAGCTTCACATGACAGTTCTGTGGTACATCTGTTTCACATACTCATTGGGGAGGTGCCTCAGTGGCTGACAATGGGCCTGGTCAGTAAACAGAGACATTCCTGGGCCTGCCTATAAACACCCAACATGGGGAGCCACAGCTTCCAGCCCAAGCCCATAGCCCTGCACTCTTCCTGCCTGTGAGGTCCCTGGAGTTCTTCTTTTGGCCCACACAGAGGTGAAAAGCTCCACCTTAGTAACCCCTGCATGGTCCCAGAAACTACTGGACACTCAGTTTTTTTGTCTGTGGTCTTTCTTATGCTTTCCTACTTCAGAAAATTTTCTGGAGTTTTCTTGTTTTAATTTACTGTTGGGAATTCATTGAGGTACAAGAAACCTGGTTACATTGATTGCATTTGTTAGGTAAAGTCCCTCTTACAATGGTGTCTTGCCCCCAAAAGCTGGGGCATGCACCAATGCCCCACCCCTCTCCCTCCTTCCCTCTCTCTGCCCTTCCTTTCCCCACCCCTCCCTCCTTCTTTCTCTCTCTGGTCTCCCCTTCCCCCACCCCCAGCATGACATTAACTGTCATTAATTGTCCTCATATCAAAATTGAGTACATACTTCTCCATTCTTGTTATGCTTTACAAAGAATAATGGGTTCCACTTCCATCCAGGTTAATACAAAGGCTGTAAAGTCTCCATTTTTTAAATTGCTGAATAATATTCCCTAGTGTACATATACCACAGCTTGGTACTCCATTCCTGGGTTGGTGGGCATTTAGGCTGTTTCCACATTTTGGCGATTGTAAATTGGCAAAAATGCAATAAATAGGCTAGTGCAAGTGTCCTTATGATAAAAGGACGTTTTACCATCTGGGTAGATGCCCAGTAATGGAATTGCAGGATCAAAAGGAAGATCTAGCTTGAGTTCCTTGAGGGTTCCCCATACTTCATTCCAAAAAGTTTATATTAGTTTACAGTCCCACCAGCAGTGTAAAAGTGTTCCCTTCTCTCCACATCCATGCCAGCATCTGCAGTTTTGAGATTTTGTAATGTGGGCCATTCTCGCTGGGGTTAGATGGTATCTCAGGGTGGTTTTGATTTGCATTTCTCTAATAATTAGGGATGATGAACATTTTTTCATATGTTTGTGAGCCTTTCATCTGTCTTCTTTTTTTTTTTATTGTTGGAGATTCATTGAGGGTACAATAAGCCAGGTTACACTGATTGCAACTCTTTGGTAAAGTCCCTCTTGCAATCATGTCTTTCCCCCATAAAGTGTGACACACACACGGCCCCACCCCCCTCCCTCCTTCCCTCTCTCTGTTTCCCCCCATAACCATAATTGTCATTAATTGTCCTCATATCAAAATTGAGTACATAGGATTCATGCTTCTCCATTCTTGTGATGCTTTACTAAGAATAATGTCTTCCACTTCCATCCAGGTTAATACGAAGGATGTAAAGTCTCCATTTTTTTTAATGGCTGAATAGTATTCCATGGTATACATATACCACAGCTTGTTAATCCATTCCTGGGTTGGTGGGCATTTAGGCTGTTTCCACATTTTGGCGATTGTAAATTGAGCTGAAATAAACAGTCTAGTACAAGTGTCCTTATGATTAAAGGATTTCTTTCCTTCTGGGTAGATGCCCAGTAATGGGATTGCAGGATCAAATGGGAGGTCTAGCTTGAGTGCTTTGAGGTTTCTCCATACTTCCTTCCAGAAAGGTTGTACTAGTTTGCAGTCCCACCAGCAGTGTAAAAGTGTTCCCTTCTCTCCACATCCACGCCAGCACCTGCAGTTTTGAGATTTTGTGATGTGGGCCATTCTCACTGGGGTTAGATGATATCTCAGGGTTGTTTTGATTTGCATTTCTCTAATATATAGAGATGATGAACATTTTTTCATGTGTTTGTTAGCCATTCGTCTGTCGTCTTTAGAGAAAGTTCTATTCATGTCTCTTGCCCATTGATATAAGGGATTGTTGGCTTTTTTCATGTGGATTAATTTGAGTTCTCTATAGATCCTGGTTATCAAGCTTTTGTCTGATTGAAAATATGCAAATATCCTTTCCCATTGTGTAGGTTGTCTCTTTGCTTTGGTTATTGTCTCCTTAGCTGTACAGAAGCTTTTCAGTTTAATGAAGTCCCATTTGTCATCTGTCTTCTTTAGAGAAGGTTCTATTCATGTCTCTTGCCCATTGAAATATGGGTTTGTTGGCTTTTTTCATGTGGATTAATTTGAGTTCTCTATAGATCCTAGTTATCAAGCTTTTGTCTGATTCAAAATATGCAAATATCCTTTACCATTGTTGAGGTTGTTGATTTCCTTTGGTTGTTGTCTCCTTAGTTGTACAGAAGCTTTTCAGTTTAATGAAGTCCCATTTGTTTATTTTTGTTGTTGCAATTGTCATGGAAGTCTTTTTCATGAAGTCTTTCGCTAGGCCAATATCTTCCAGTGTTTTTCTTATGCTTTCTTTGAGGCTTTTTATTGTTTCATGCCTTAAATTTAAGTTCTTTACCCATCTTGAATCAATTTTTGTGAGTTGTGAAAGATGTGGGTCCAGTTTCAGTCTTTTACATGTGGATATCCAGTTCTCCCAACACCATTTATTGAATAGATAGTCTTTCCTCCAAGGCATGTTCTTGTTTGTTTTATCAAAGATTAGGTGGTTGTAAGATGTTAGTTTCATTTCCTGGTTTTCTATTCAGTTCCAAATGTCTATGTCTCCATTTTTGTGCCAGTACCATGCTGTCTTGACTACTATGGCTTTGTAGTACAGCCTAAACTCTGGTATGGTTATGCCCCCAGCTTTATTTTTATCACTAAGAACTGCCTTAGCTATACAGTTTTTTTTTTTCTGATTCCATACAAAATGCAGAATCATTTTTTCCAAATCTTGAAAGTACAATGTTGGTATCTTAATAGGGATGGCATTGAATAGGTAGATTGCTTAGGAAAGTATAGACATTTTAACAATGTTGAGTCTTCCCATCCATGAGCATGGTATGTTCTTCCATTTGTTAATATCCTCTGCTATTTCCTTTCTGAGGGTTTCATAATTTTCTTTATAGAGGTCCTTCACCTCCTTCGTTAGGTATATTCCTAGGTATTTCATTTTCTTTGAAGCTATGGTGAAGGGAATTGTGTCCTTAATTAGCCTTTCATCCTGGTGTATACAAAGGCAACTGACTTGTGGACATTGATTTTATAACCTGAAACATTACTGTATTTTTTGATGATTTCTAGGAGTCTTGCGGTTGAGTCTTTGGGGTTCTCTAAGTATAAGATCATATTGTCAGCAAAGAGGGAGAGTTTGACCTCCTCTGCTCCCATTTGGATTCCCTTTATTTCCTTGTCTTGCCTATTTGTATTGACTAGAAATTCCAGCACTATGTTCAATAGTAATGGTGACAGAGGACAACCTTGTCTGGTTCCAGTTCTAAGAGGAAAAGCTTTCAGTTTTACTCCATTCAGTAAAATATTAGCTGTGGGTTTGTCATAGATAGCTTCAGTTTCAGAAATGTGCCACCTATGCCTATAGTCTTCACTGTTCTAAGAGTTCTAAGGATTTTATCGAATGCTTTTCTTGTATCTATTGAGAGCATCATAAGGTCTTAGTTATGCTTTTATTAATATGTTGGTTAACGTTTATGGACTTGCATATGTTAAACCAGCCTTGCATCCCTGGGATGAAACCTACTTGATCATGATGTATGACTTTTTTAATGATAAGTTGTAATCTATTGGCTAGGGTTTTGTTGAGAATTTTTTCATCTGTATTCATTAGTGAAATTGGTCTGAAATTCTCCTTTTTAGTTTGATCTTCTCCTGGTTTTGGTATCAGGGTGATGTTTGCTTTGTAGAATGTGTTGGGAAAGATTCCTTCCTCCTCAATTTTTTGGAATAATATCTGCAGTACGGGAATAAGCTTTTCCTTGAAGTTTTGATAGAATCCTCATGTGCAGCCATCCAGATGAGGGCAGTTTTTTTGTTGGAAGCTTTTTTATTGTTTCTTTAATCTCAATGCTTTAAATTGGTCTGTTCAGGAGCTCTTTTTCTTCCTGGCTAACTCTAGGGAGAGGGTGTGATTCCAAACATTGATCCATGTCCTTCACATTGTCAAATTTCTGGGCATAGAATTTGTGGTAGTATTCAGAGATGATCTCTTGTACCTATGTGGCATCAGTTGCAACTTTCCCTTTATCATTTCTGATTTAGGTTACTAGAGATTTTACTTTTCTATTTCTAGTTAGTCTGGACAAAGGTTTATCTATTTCATTTATTTTTTCAAAAAAACAACTCCTTGCTTCACTGATTTTCTGAATGATTCTTTTGTTTTCAATTTCATTCATCTCTGATTTAATTTTGGATATTTCTTTTCTTCTGCTGGGTTTAGGCTGAGATTGTTCTTCCTTTCCAATTCCATAAAATGGCTTGTGAATTCGATGCACTCTCTTTCCATTTTTCAAATGTAGGCATCTAAAGTGATAAATTTTCCTCTCAAAACTGCTTTTGCAGTATTGCACAGGTTTTGGTAGCTTGTGTCTTCATTGTTGTTATGCTCAAGGAAGTTACTTATTTTATTTCTTCCTGCACCCAACTGTCATTCAACAGAAGGTTGTTTAATTTTTATGCCTTTGTGTGGGGTTGAAGGTTTTTGTTGGAGGCGACTTCCACCTTTAGTGCCTTGTGGTCTGAATAGATACAGGGTAAAATTTCAATTCTTTTGATTCTGTTGAGGTTTGTTTTGTGTCCTAGAATATGATCAATTTTGGAGAATGTTCCATAGGGGGATGAGAAGAATGTATATTCTTTATCTCTGGGATGGAATTCTATATGTGTCTATCAAGCACAGTTGTTCGAGGGTCTCATTTAAGTCCCTTCAGTCTTTGTATAATTTCTGTTTAGAGGATCTGTCCAGCTCTGTAAGAGGAATGTGAAAGTCCCCTGTTATTATGACATTATAGGGTATCATATTGTTCAGACTGAGTAAGGTCTGTTTCAAGAATCTGGGAGCATTTAAATTGGGTGCATAAATATTTAGAATTGAAACGTCTTCTTGTTGTATTTTTCTCTTGACCAATATAAAGTGACCATCTTTGTCTTTTTTGACTTCAATTGCTTTAAATCCATATGTATCTGAAAATAAGATTGCAACCCCTCTTTTCTTCTGAATTCCATTTGCCTGAAAAATTGTCTTCCAACCCTGAACTCAGAGTTTTAATTTGTCTTTTGAAGCTAGGTATGTTTCCTAAAGACAGCAAATGGATAGCTTGTATTTTTTAACCCAGTCAGCCAATCAATGCCTCTTTAGTGGGGAATTCAAGCCATTAACATTTATTAAGAAAATTGATAAGTGCGGTAGTGTTCTATTCATCTTATTTTGTGAGAGTCTATTGCTTAGTTTTATCTTTTGCATCAGTGTGGAAATTAGATTCTGTCCTTCAATTTCTGAGTTTTTACTTTGCTGTCGATCCATTGTGATGGTCAGTGTATAGAACAGGTTGAAGTATTTCCTGTAGAGCTGGTTTTGTTGTGGCAAATTTCCTCAATGTTTGTATATCTGTAAATGATTTGATTTCTCTATCAATTTTAAAGCTTAGCTTAGTAGGAGATAGAATTCTGGGCTGGAAATTGTTCTGCTTAAGTAGATTAAAGGTAGATGACCATTGTCTTCTTGCTCGGAAAGTTTCATTAGAGAAGTCTGGAGTCACTCTAATGGATTTGCCCCTGTCCGTCCACTGGTGCTTAGTCATGGAAGCTTGCAGAATCTTTTATTTTGTCTTGACTTTGGACAGGTTCATCACAATGTGTCTTGGAGAAGCTTGGTTTGAATTGAGGTGACCTGGGGTCTGATATCCCTCTGAAATGAATGTGTCAGAATCTTTGTGATATTTGGGAAATTTTCTTTTATAATATTCTCTAGCATGGCTTCCATTCCCCTGGGGCATTCTTCTTCCCCTTCTGATATACCTATAACTCATATGTTTGAATACTTCATAAAGTCCCATAATTCTGTCAGTGAATATTCTGCTTTCTCTCTCTTCTTTTCTGCCTCTTTAACTATCTGAGTTATCTCAAAAGGTAGTTGTCCTCTACCTCTGAGATTCTTTCTTCTGCATGGTCAAATCTGTTGTTGATACTTTCTATTGCATCTTTAAGGTCCCTAATTGACAGCTTCTGTTTCTTCAGCTCTGCTCTATCCTTTCTATGTCCTTCATATCATTCATCTCTTATTTGATTCTGTTTTTGAATTTCCTTTTCATTATTTTCCATTTTATCAGCAATTTCATTCATTGTTTCCATCATTTCCTTCATTATTTTCATCATTTGTATTCTAAATTCCCTTTCTGTCATTTCTAACATTTCTTTATAGGTTTAATTCTTTGCAGTAGCTACCTCACAATTTCTTGTGGGGGGTTGCTCTGGAATGGCTTTTCATGTTGCCAGGATTTTTCTGCTGATTCTTCCTCATGACTGGTTTCTTTTATCTGTTTCCTTGCCCTAATGTCCTCTCACTTTCTCTTGCTCTTTAAGTTGCTGTGCCTGTGGACTAGGGTTTAAATGAGTCCTTTTGGTACAGGACCAGAAGGATGAGAAGATTGAAGAGCAAGAAGGGAAAAAGAAAAGAAAAGAAAAACGAGAAAGGAGAGGGATGGGTAAGGGAATATTGACAAAAAGAAGAGAGGCACAGAAAGAGGGAAACAGGAGAAATATAGGTGTATGTATAGTATGGTACTTTGAGCCAACCTTAAAAACCCCCAACCTCGGGGGGAGCTGGGTTGGTTGGTTCCCTTGAGGTCAGCAGCTCTTTGCTAACCTGTTCAGACACAGTACCCCACCTCCACCAAGTAGAGAGGAAAGAAAAAAATGATATAAATCAAACCAAAACAAGCAAACCGAAAACTTTACGGGATAAAATTGGGGGAAAAACCAAATAATAGCGGTAGAAACACTAACAAAAAATGAAATTCTAATTGTTAAAAAAGGCAACAATGAAAAATTACATGTAAACTAGAAAAGTGAAGAAATAAAAGGAAAAAAGAAAGAAAAGTCTATAGGGATAATGTTGAAATTAAAAACAAGAATCAAAAAACAAAGCAAAACAAAACCAAAACAAAGCAGTATATGTATCTTGCTGAATATTGTCTGGGCAAAAGGTGATCTTCTGGGGTATGAGATGTTAATCACAATGCTGATACAGCTGTATGAGTTGGAGAGTGGAGGCCTCTGCTGATTTCTAAAAGCCCGCAGGATGGAGAGCCCAAATCTCTCCTCAGGCCACTTAAAAGACACTTTAAACTGATAACCTTGGACAAGCAGAAGCTTTCTCAGGAAAGCACTTGTCGCTGGGATCACTCCTGAAGTGGATCCTGGCTATCCACTTACCCAGTGTGCCAAAACTGGTCTCACTCTATGCCCCTGAAGGCTAAGGCTCTAAGGCGTCTCAGTCCCCAGCGTTAGGCTGCTCAGTCACTAGATTACTCACTCCCCCTCCATCCTTGCTCTGCAACCCCGAGGACAGAGCTTGCCAAGTCAGTTCTCCCACAATGGCTCCACACAGCCAATAGCTGAACACTATTAGCTCTGTCTGGCTCAGTGGCTCAGTCTGGGAACCTAGACAATGCTTAAAGTCCTCCACACTCCTGCCCATGTTCTCCCAAGGTAGTTCAACTGAGTGCCAACTCCAAAGAAAAAAAAAAACAGCTCACAGGTAAGGCCTTTCCAGTTTGCAATCTCACTGCTACTGTACTTACAGCTGCTGGTGGGATTAGACCAAACAAACTCATCCAAACACTTGCCAGTTCTCCACTGCTTTTGTCCTCCTCATGGGGTCCAGAAGTCTCTTGCTGACTCCCTGTGTCCCCAAAGGTATGTTTCTGGGCAGATTCCACCGACCAGAGATGCCTGGCGTCTTCTCTCCCCAGATTCACCATGCCCAGTTGCAAGGAAGCTAATAATCGGCTGCCATCTTGATCCTCCTAAGTTGAACAGCAGCTCGGGTTGGTCATGCTGTCAGGTGCCAGCTGTTGTTGTCACTGACCTTCACCATCAAAGCTGTACCTGAGGCTGTGGCCACCATGTTCCTGTGTTTGGAGTTTTGTATTATATATATATATCCTTAGTTTATTTATTTATTTACTTATTATTTATTTTTAAATTATAAACACATAGATCATGTATACATTAATGCATGTATGGGGTACAATGTGCTGATTTCATATAGAATTAGGAGTGTTTACATCACACTGGTTAATATGAACCTCATCTTCTTTACTTAATTATTGTGTTAAGACATTTATACTCTATACTTAATAAATCCAAAAAGTACCCTTGCATTATGCACCATAGGTGTGATCCTACCATAAACCCTACCAACTGAACTCCCCCTCCCTTCCCATCTCCCCCTCCCTCCTTCATCCTGGGCCATAGTTGTGATCTATTCTTCATATGAAAGTGTGAGTGATTGTAGATTGTATTCATAATAGTACTGAGTACAAAAAATCTCGAATAGCCAAGACATTATTCAGAAATAAAAACAAATCAGGAAGAATCATGCTACCAGACTTCAAACTATACTATAAATCTATAGTGATCAAAACAGCATGGTATTGGCACAAAAATAGAGAGGTAAATGTATGTAACACAATAGAAAACCAAGAGACGAACTCAGAAATTTTTCATTTAACTTTTTCTGTATGAGGCCAGGGCTACAAGTTTCAGAAATCTGCTAAGCCCCATTACTCAATGTTAAGAACAGAGTGGGTGTGTCGATCCTCCCCCTTGACCATGGAGCCAGATGCCAGGATCCTCTTCAGCCCCAACCTATCATGTCTTAAACTGGTCTGTAAATAACTATGAATGGGCCCCTTCCATCTTCCAGTCACCACTGACCCCCATAAGGTGTGGGGTTTATAGCAACATGCTACAAAGACCAAGGCTTGGAGATGAGACATTAATGCCCAAAGTCACTCATGATACTGTTCATGACTGAAATAAATATCAATTCTCCACCCAACACCTTCAATCAGATATTCAAATAAGCAATTGTTCCCAAAAAGCCTTGGACACAGATTGAGATGCAGAGGGAGGCACAAGGGAAGAGTGGACCTTAAGTACATAGGAGACTAAGACTCTTGTCCACAGGGAGGTGGAGCTTGAAGCTATTGTGAAATGAAACAGGAAGTAGAAGAACAGGACTACTGGCTACAAAGAAAATCCACCTTCCAGGGGAAAGAAAGGGGTGTATTTTCTTCTCTTATTCTGTGTGTGCCCTTTGTGCTCCTGGCCACACTGTGAGCTGCACTGTCACATGTTCATGGGTCTCTGCTGGTCTGAGTCAGCTGAGGACATGAATCTGCCCCTTCGCTGAAGCATCTCCAGTGCAGGTGGGATGACTGATCATGGTGAGGACTCCACCACATTGTGCAGAAGGATGGGCTGGAGGAGGGAGGAGACCCACAGAGGCTCTGAGCCAGAAGAGGCCCTGCTCACGTTCACCTATGAGGGACTGATACAGAAGCTACAAGGTCCATTTGCTGCTGTGTCCTGGCCGTCAGTGAGTTGAGGACACATGAGGCAGATGGTGGCTGTGGGTCAGGGAGACCCTCTTTCTGTGTAAGTGTCGGCAGAGAGCCTGGTGCTCACCCCAGCCCTCACCCTGCGGAAATGAGAACCAGGCTCCTGGGAAGGGTGCAGTTCCCCTTCCTGTGGGGGTTCAGATGTGACAGCACCATGTCAGAAAGGCCCCAAAGTACAACTAGCCACATCCTGTGTGTCTGTGTGTCCTGAAGGCACCATGGTCTCCTCCATCTGCACAGCTGGGACAAGTGGTGGGAGACTCCATGACCCCCACCCTCATAACCCTGCTCTGCTTGGTGAGATGTGGGGACAGACAGAGGAGACCCTGATCTGGGAGGGAGAGACCCACCCACAGCCAGGCCCTGCTCTATCAGGAGACCCCAGGGACTCAGGAGGCTCCTTGGGGGTGTGAAGACAGGATATGCTCAGCCTTCAGGTGACAAATCTCTCACTGAGATCTGTTCCAGGGATGAGTCTGGGCCCCAGGACCCACGTACAGGCAGGTGAGTCTGTCCCCAGCTGTCCCAAGTCACTTCTCCTCAGTGGGGACAAGAAGACACCCCTGGGCAGCTGAGAATGGGGAACAGGAGCCCTGAGCTGATTGGGGGGAACATCTGGAGAGTCGGGCTCAGAACTGGGATCAGTGGGGTGGAAGGTGACTGGGGACCCAGCTTCTGATTTCCTAACAGGAACCCTCCCCAGACCCACCATCTGGGCTGAACCAGACTCTGTGATAACCAGGGGAAGCCCTGTGACTATCTGGTGTCAGGGGACATTGGATGCCCAGGAATACCAACTGGAAAAACAGGGAAGCTTCTGGGACAGAAATAAACCACTGGAGCCTGGGAACAAGGCCAAGTTCAATATCCAGTATATGACAGAGCACTATGCAATGGGATATCGCTGTTACTATCACAGCCCTGCTGGATGGTCAGACCATAGTGATACCCTGGAGCTCATGGTGACAGGTAAGAGGACACCTGGGGCTCCCAGCTTCAAGCTTTGCCCTCAGGAATGGGGTCTGCTCTCAGGGGTGTCTCCCTCTCATAGTCCAACCGGAGGTTGATGTGGGAGGTGTGATCCCCATTTAACACTACTGCCTCCTCCTGTCCTAGGAGTCTACAGCAAACCCACCCTCTCATCCCTGCAGAGCCCTGTGGTGACCTCAGGGGGAAATAGGACCCTCCAGTGTGGGTCACAGGTGGGATTTGCCAGGTTTACTTTGACCAAGGAAGAAGAACAAAAGCTGTCCTGGACACTGGACTCACAGCCTCCAATGGCAAGTTCCAGGCCCTGTTTTCTGTGGGCCCTGTGATCCCTGGGCACAGATGGATGTTCAGATGCTGTGGCTATTACAGGAACAACCCCCAGGTGTAGTCAGAACCCAGTGACCCCCTGGAGCTCCTGGTCTCAGGTGAGGAGGTTTCATAACATGCTATTCATGTTTTGAAACCCAAAATATGTCACAGTGAGCCTTGCTTTCAGGAACCCCAAGATGGTAGTGTAGGGTGAGGAATCAAGGGCTCTGGAGCAAGAGACCCCAAGAGAGAGACAGTGAGACCTGCAGGGACAGGACAGGACACTGAGGAGTTGGCAGGGGCCAGACCCTGCAGCTCGTGGCCTGTCCTTCCCCCCCAGGTGTGTCTAGGAAGCCCTCCCTCATCACCCTGTAGGGCCATGTCATGGCCCCTGGAGAGAACCTGACCCTCCAGTGTTGCTCTGATGTCAGCTATGACAGATTTGCCCTGTCCCGGGATGAGGGACATGTCCTCACCCAGCTCCCTGGATGGCAGCCCCAGGCTGGACTCTCTCAGGCCAACTCTCCCCTGGGCCCTGTGAGGGGCTCCCATGGGGGTCAGTACAGATGCTATGGTGGATACAACCTCTCCTCTGAGTGGTCAGCCCCCAGTGACCCCCTGGACATCCTGATCTCAGGTGAGGAGCCCAGTGGGTTGTCAGGGACCCAGACACTGCACAGTCCTTGTGGGGGGAGGAGAAAGGGACAGGGGTGATGGTTGGGAGGAGGTGGGGGTCTCAGGGAGGGGGAGGGAGAGAGACACAGAGGTAAGTGGGGAGAAGAAGACTCAGACACGGAGATAGGGACACTGAAGGTGTTCAGAGAAAGGCCCAGGGATGTGTCACCTCAGACAAAGTTAGGGGGCCGCCCGCACCCCTCCTTCCACTTTCTCTAGGACAGCTCTTTTACAGACCCTTCATCTCCGTGCAGCCGGGCCCCACAGTGGCCTCAGGAGAGGATGTCACCTTTGTGTGCCAGTCATGGAGCCCAACAGACACTTTCTTTCTGGCCAAGGAGGGAGCAAGAAATTGCCCCCTGCATCTCAGATCAAAGTCTAGATCTGGGCAGTTCCTGGCTGAATTTTCCTTGAGTTCTGTGAGCCCACACAGCCCTTCTCCTTACCTGTTGTCACTGCCCAGTGAACCCGTGGAACTCGTGGTCTCAGGTGAGGACACCTGCCCCTGCCCTCTCTGAGATCAAAGGATCAGCTCAGGGCCCTGCCCCAGGAGAGCTCTGGGACATTGAGGAATGAGGGGGTGAAGGGGGTAGGTCACAGGGGAGGGTCCAGCCGAGATAGGAGGAATCAGAGGAGACCTCTCATCCCTGGGCACTTTCCCCTAAAGTCTCAGTCAGGGTGCAGGGCATGAAAAGTGGGATGAGATGTGGGTGAACCTCAGAGCAAAGAGACAAGACTGAGGGTAGAAGTCAGAGGCCCCCACTCACCTACCTGCTGATGTCTTTATCTCAGAATCAGAACCTCTAAGTGTCCTAGTCCCTCAACACCGGGTCCTGACCCCATGAGAGATGGAAGCTGTTATCCTGATCCCACGGAAACTTCCAGACTCATTTCAATCCTATTCCCAATACTTAGGTCGGGGTCTGCCTCCCAAAGGGAGCAGGGTGGACTTTAGCAAGGGGCCCATGTGGCTTCTGGGGCTCTGAGGATGGAGCAGCTGTGACCCTCTGTGGGCATCAGAAGGGAGGGAGGTGTATGAGGTCCAGACAGAGAGGAGGGGTCAGACCTGAAGGGAGGAGGAATTAGGTGTGTCCCCTCCCTGAACAGGACCCCAGGAGCCATCTCCACTCAATAGGAAGCCAGGAGCAGGGAGGGCACAGGGCAGGTGTTTAGTCTGGGAGTCGGGTGGGAGGGGCCAGAAGTGGCAAAGTCTGTATTGGTTCTGCCGCCTCTTGGGAGCAGGAACTTCTAAGAAAGCCTTGTCCCCTCCTGCCCTGGGTTCCCATCTGAATGAAGGGGAGGTACCTAGGGTGACCTCAAAACACCCTCCTTTCTGACCCCCTGGGGCACCTGGGATGTGCTCCTGTCTCCAGCCCTCTGTGGGCCTGTCCTGCTCCTCTTGTAACTGAGACTCGTCAGGGTTAGAAAGCTGCAGGAGATGTGGGCATGTGCATGAGGTTTATATGAGAAGCCAGAATATTATGAAACGGTAAAGATTTACAGAGCTCTGCTGGTCAGGATCTCTCCTGCCTCACACGACATCTGCTGGTTTACCGAATCCACACTTCGCACAGCTCTGCCTGACTCCCGGGCCCCTGCTCTGTCTAGGAGGATGTGTGGTGAGGAGGAGGAGGATGGGCTGGGTCAGCAGAGTATGGCGTCCAGGCCTGATAGGAAACAGGATAATCTTGGGCAGGGAAGAAGGAGAACAGGCTGGCGACTTGGAGTGAGGATAGATGGATGCCCCCTGAACAGCTCTTATTTCTCATTTCTAAGAGCCCCTCATCCACAAGCCGGGGGTTCCCTGAGTCCTCTCAGAACAGGACAGGGGGCTGCTCAGGCCTTGGTGGGATCTGACAGAGGTGAGGGTGGAGCCCACACTAGACACTCTGTCGGAGGGGAGCTCCCCGGGCTGTGGGTGCCACCGAGCACAGACCCCTATGGTGGTCTCTGTGCTCAGGGCACACCTGAGATTAAGGAGGGGCCTCACCTGCTCACTGAGCCAGTGGAGGGGAAGTCACCACACAGCACATCCTGTGTGTGAGTCATTTCTATTCCACATCTTCTCTGCTCACTTTTCAAATGATGCTCTCTACTGTTCTAAAATAAAAGAATAGATACATAAATTTATAATTTTAATTTAACTGATATGGATTTATGATTTAAAAATAGGTGAATTCTTTTATTATTTTCATTAGGACTTAATTTAATTAATACATTTGCTTTTTCAGATAATTTTATCTTATTATCAATTCTTTCTATCCTGCACATTTAATATGGAGGAGTATTAATAAACTTAAGAAGAGTTTTCAAAGTTTTATTCACAGGAATTGTGGACATTCATTTCAATTTAAATAATAATTCAATTATTTTAAAAATTTATAAGAGGTCGGGCAGTGCCTGTGGCTAAGTGAATAGGGTGCCAGCCCCATATACTGAGGGTGGCAGGTTCAAACCTATCCCTGGCCAAACTGCAACAAAAACATAGCTGGGCATTGTGGCAGGCGCCTGTAGTCACAACTACTCGGGAGGCTGAAGCAAGAGAATCACCTAAGCCCAAGAGCTGGAGGTTGCTGTGAGCTGTGATGCAATAGCACTCTACTGAGGGTGATATAGTGAGACTCTGTCTCTCTAAAAAGCAAGAAGTACACATGAAAAAGTTACTGGTTTCACTATATTTATTTAATTTCACTATAGAATTCTTCTCCATTGGCCTTTTAATTGATCTCTAACTTACTTATAAAATGCATGTAAACTACAAGAAAATAGACATTTATTTCTAAATTGCATGCCAATTTTACACTTTGTGTTTTAGTATGTAACTGCATATTAAATAAATATTGAAAGTTTTAACTATATACATATTTATATACAATTATATAAATTACATATAAATATACGTGTGCACATGTCTCCAAGTATATACACTCATGTTCATCCATATTCTCAGTTTTTTTTTTTTTTGAGACAGAGTCTCACTATGTCACCCTCTATAGAGTTCTGTGGAGTCACAGCTCACAGTGACCTCATACTCTTGGGCTTAAGCGATTCACTTGCCTCAGCCTCCCAAGTAGCTAGGACTACAGGTGTCCACCACACTGCCTGGCTATTTTTTGATTGTAGTTGTCAGTGTTGTTTGGCAGGCCCAGGCTGGGTTTGAACCCCCCAGCTCTGGTATGTGTGGCTGGCACCCTAGCACCTGAGCTACAGGTGCTGAGCCATATTCTCAATGTTTTTGATGTGGTTTGTTTTTACATTAATTCTTTATAAAACCAGAAATATTATTGATTAATTCCTAGATTAATTCTTTATAAAACCAGAAATGTTGCTGATGAGCCTGCAACATCACCACCACTTCAAAAATATGTATTTATATATGTGTGAGCATGTATGAATTGCATTCTGGCTTTTTCTAACTATATAACAAAACAATTAGAAACAGATTAAGGAATGATGAGACCCCGGTTGTGTTAGCTGAGGCTAAAATGGGGTAAAGGGGAGGCAGCCCCAGGTATTCACCTCTTTGTGCTCCCAACATTCAGGAACCCCTGAGGATCAAACCCTCATTCACGGAACTTGGGTCCTCAGTAGTTGATAACTGGCAATGTACATTTTGGGGGAAATTACATGGTGTAGTCCGTGTTCCAGACAGGAGAAAAAATATACAAGTGCCCAATTATTTTGGTATTGTTGGCTCATTCTTCTTGCTTTAGCATCTGGAAAATCTAAAGCAAAGTTTGAATTCAAAGAACACAAAGAGGCTGAAATACTTCAGGGAGGAGACTAGAGGAACTGCTACAGCCAAGAATGGGCTGATTAAGAATCTCCATAAAAGTCACATTGTGAGACATGAAGGGACACAGAATTCAGAGCCCAGGGGGGAGGCTGGGTTTGGGGATCTTCATCCCGTCCCCCTCCTCTCCGTTTTGATTCTCAGGAGCAGTTGACATCATTACCCCCTCATAGAACAAGTCAGACCCTAGGACTGGTGAGTGAGGAGATGCTCTTGATCATGGGCTGGGCACAGAATGTCAGGCCCTGTCCAGGGCAGGATGGTGTCCTGGGGGAACTTCCAGGGACCCTGGTGACTTTGATCTCTCCTGAGCTCTCTGACCTCTTGTCCACAATCCCCAGCACCACACCCCCAATCACACCATGGAGAATCTCATCCACATGGACATGGCTGGCTTGATCCTGGTGGCCTTCGGAATTTTGCTGTTTCAGGGGTTGCATGGCCAGAGAAGCCCCCAAGATGTCACCAGGAGATAACTCTAGAGAGAGCGACACACCATCCAGAGTGGGAGAGTCATGGAAGCAACTCTGATGCTCCCCGGAGGTTTTGGGAGAAAAATCTAGAGTATGTGCTTTCAGGACTGTCTGCTGGTCATTTCCAGAGTGGGGGAATCAATGTTCAAGTGCAGAGACGCCATGTGGAGTGAGTCTGAATAGGGCATTAAACTGACATACTTTTCCTCTCCACCATTATTGACTTCCCTTGCTGGCTCTTCCCCTCTTTCCACTCCAGGCATGAAGCTGTGTCCCACATGTCATGGCAGCTCTGGGTCCACACCTCTGCACAGCTGCACGCACTGGTCCACTGTCCCAAATTCATTCTCTTCCTTTAGTCTGATGTTAAATCATTCTGCTGTGTTATGAAATCCCCTAACCCACTCTTACATTTCTGTAAGCTCTATTATAATCCTTATGTTGTCTAGCTTTTTAGTGACTTTATTAATTTCTTGAACATTTTGGCTTCTTTTTGTTGGTTAACATTCACTTTAATTCCATTCATCTTACTTGCCATCCATATTCTGAATTCTATTTCTGTCATTTCTGCACAGGAATGTGGGTGGAATCCACTAAGGTTGCTCCACTGTATCTTCTTGGGGGTGTTGAACTCTTTTGTTTTTTCACTTAGGCGGAACCATTCACTGGCTTCCTCTCATCTGGCTTCCCTACCCTCAGCTCTGGGTTAATAGGCTTACAGGGCACCTGCTCTCCTTTGCCAGGGACTGCTTGAATGAGGCCCAGGACTGACAGTTGTTCATGGCTAGGAGCTCCTCAGTGAAATCTTGGACCTTGGGATGGTTCTTCTGACCTAGCAGTACTGATGGGGATGCATTGGTGAGGTCTTGGGGGCTGGCACAGTTCTGAAGTCTTGGGATTAGAGTTGCAGTCCAAGCAGGGGCCCTGGGACATTAGGGTCAGAGCGAACTCAGACATAGAAAGAGTTTCAGGAGGCGGAGCAAGATGGCAGCCGAGTAACAGCTTCCTTACTTCTGGGCACCGTGAGTCTGGGGATATAGGACTCCAGGCATCTCTGGCTGGTGGGATCTGCCTATCATCACCCCTGAGAGGATACATGGAGTCAGCGAGAGACTTCTGGACCCCAAGAGGAGGACTAAAACAGTGGAAAACCGGCAAGTGGTTGCGTGTGTTCAATCCGTCTAAACCCGCCCGCAACTGTAAGTTCAGTAGCAGCGAGACTGCAAACCAGAAAGGCCTTACCTGTGAACTGTTTTGGTGTCTTTGGACTTGGCACTCAGCTGAACTGCCTTGGGGAGAGCCTGAGCGGGAGTGCGGAGAACTTTGGCCTTTGTCTAGGGCCCCAGTCTGAGCCGCTGAGCCAGACGGAGCTAATAGTGTTTGGCTCTGGGTCACAGGCAGACATTGTGAGCGATCTGCCCCGGCAAGCTCCGCCCTCAGGGTCGCAGAGCTGGAATTGGGTGGGAGCTGGTAACCCAGCGACCAAGTAGCCTAAGGGCGGGGTCTGAGCCGCCTTGCAGCCCTAACCCTTGGGGGCAGAGGGAGACCAGTTTTTACACACAGGGTAAATGGATAGCCACTTCAGCAGTGATTCCAGCGACAAGCACTTCCCTGAGAAAGCTTCTGCTCAGTAAGTGAACAAGTTCAAAGTGCCTTTTAAGTGGGCTGAAGAGAGATTTAGGGTGTGTACCTGCTGGGGTTTGAGAAACTAGCAGCCTCCAGTCGTATCAGAACTGTGATTAACATCTCATACCCCAGAAGACCACGTGTTGCCCAGACAATATTCAATAACATATACATACTGCTTTGTTTTTGGTTGTGTTTTTTTTGTTTTTTGTTTTTTTGGTTTGGTTGTTTTTTTTGTTCATTTTGATGTTGTGGATTATTGTTTTGTTTTTTAAGTTCAACCTTTTCCATACAGATCCTTTTTCTTTCTCAATTTTTCTAGTTTAATTATAATTTCCCATTGATGCCTATTTCAATTAGTAGAACTTCATTTTTGTCAGTGTTTCTACCGCTATTATTTGGTTTTTCCAGCCAATTTTATCCCGTAAACTTTTCTGTTTGCTTGTTTTGGTTTGATTTATAGCATTTTTGTGTTTCCTCTCTACTTGGTGGAGGTGGGGTACTGTGTCTGATCAGGTTAGCAAAGAGCTGCTGACCTCGAGGGAACCACCCAACTGGGCACCCCCAGAAGGTGGTTTTTTTTTTAAGGTTGTATCAAAGTACCCTACTGTACACCTATATTGCTCTGTCTCCCTCTTTCTGTGCCTCTCTTCTTTTTGTCAATATCCCTTTTACCCACCACCTCTCCTTTCTCTATTTTTCTCTTTTTTTTTTTTCTTATGACTCGGTCCTCCTTTCTTTCATTCCCTTTTTTGCTCTTAAACCTTCTCACCCTTCTGGTCCTATAACCCTTAGTCCACAGGCACGAGAACTTAAAGAGCAAGAGGAAGTGAAAGGAAAATTAGGGCAAGGAAACAGATAAAAAAATCACCCATGAGGAAGAATCAGCAGAAAACTCCAGGCAACATGAAGGACCAGTCCAGAAAAACCCCGCCAAGGGACCATGAGGTAGCTACTGCAGAGGATTCCACCTATACAGAAATGTTAGGAATGACAGAAAGGGAATTTAGAATACACATGTTGAAAACAATGAAAGAAATGATGGAAACAATGAAGGAAACTGCTAATAAAGTGGAAAATAACCAAAAGGAAATCCAAAAACAGAATCAAATCAGAGATGAACGATATGAAGAATATAAAAAGGATATAGCAGAGCTGAAGGAAATGAAACAGTCAATCAGGGAACTTAAAGATGTAATGGAAAGTATCAGCAACAGGTTAGACCATGCAGAAGAAAGAATTTCAGAGGTAGAAGACAAAGTTTTCGAGATAACTCAGATAGTAAAAGAGGCAGAAAAGAAGAGAGAGAAAGCAGAACGTTCACTGTCAGAATTATGGGACTTTATGAAGCGTTCCAACATACGAGTTATAGGAATTCCAGAAGGGGAAGAAGAATGCCCCAGAGGAATGGAAGCCATACTAGAGAATATTATAAAAGAAAATTTCCCAAATATCACCAAAGATTCTGACACACTGCTTTCAGACGGCTATCGGACCCCAGGTCGCCTCAACTCTAACCGAGCTTCTCCAAGACACATTGTGATTAACCTGTCCAAAGTCAAGACAAAAGAAAAGATTCTGCAAGCTGCCAGGAGTAAGTGCCAGTTGACCTACAGGGGCAAATCCATCAGAATGACCGCAGACTTCTCTAATGAAACTTTCCAAGCAAGAAGACAATGGTCATCTACCTTTAATCTACTCAAACAGAACAATTTTCAGCCCAGAATTCTGTACCCTGCTAAGCTAAGCTTCAAAATTGACAGAGAAATCAAATCATTTATGGATATACAAACATTGAGGAAATTCGCCACAACAAGACCAGCTCTACAGGAAATATTTCAACCTGTTCTGCACACTGACCACCACAATGGGGATCAGCAGCAAAGTAAGAACTCAGAAATTAAAGGACAGAACCTAACCTCCACACTGATGCAAAAGATAAAACTAAGCAATGGACTCTCACAAAATAAGACGAATAGAATACTACCACACTTATCAATTATCTCAATAAATGTTAATGGCTTGAATTCCCCACTGAAGAGACATAGATTGGTTGACTGGACTAAAAAACACAAACCATCCATTTGCTGTCTGCAAGAAACACACCTGGCTTCAAAAGACAAATTAAAGCTCTGAGTCAAGGGTTGGAAGACAATTTTTCAGGCAAATGGAATTCAGAAGAAAAGAGGAGTTGCAATCTTATTTTCAGATACATGTGGATTTAAAGCAACTAAAGTCAAAAAAGACAAAGATGGTCACTTTATATTGGTCAAGGGAAAAATACAACAAGAAGACATTTCAATTTTAAATATCTATGCACCCAATTTAAATGCTCCCAGATTCTTGAAACAGACCTTACTCAGTCTGAGCAATATGATATCTGATAATACCATAATAACAGGGGACCTTAACACACCTCTTACAGAGCTGGACAGATCCTCTAAACAGAAATTAAACAAGGATATAAGAGACTTAAATGAGACCCTGGAACAACTATGCTTGATAGACGCATATAGAACACTCCATCCCAAAGATAAAGAATATACATTCTTCTCATCATCCCATGGAACATTCTCCAACACTGATCATATCCTGGGACACAAAACAAATATCAACAGAATCAAAAGAATTGAAATTTTACCTTGTATCTTCTCAGAACATAAGGCATTAAAGGTGGAACTCAACTCCAACAGAAATGCTCGACCCCACCCAAAGGGATGGAAATTAAACAATCTTCTGTTGAATAACAGATGGGTGAAGGAAGAAATAAAACAGGAAATCATTAACTTCCTTGAGCATAACAACAATGAAGACACAAGCTACCAAAACCTGTGGGATACTGCAAAAGCAGTTTTGAGAGGAAAATTCATCGCTTTAGATGCCTACATTCGAAAAACAGAAAGAGAGCACATCAACAATCTCACAAGAGATCTTATGGAATTAGAAAAAGAAGAACAATCTAAGCCTAAACTCAGTAGAAGAAAAGAAATACCCAAAATCAAATCAGAGATCAATGAAATTGAAAACAAAAGAATCATTCAGAAAATTAATGAAACGAGGAGTTGGTTTTTTGAAAAACTAAATAAAATAGATAAATCATTGGCCAGACTAACTAGAAATAGAAAAGTAAAATCTCTAGTAACCTCAATCAGAAACGATAAAGGGGAAATAACAACTGATCCCACAGAGATACAAGAGATCATCTCTGAATACTACCTGAAACTCTATGCCCAGAAATTTGACAATGTGAAGGAAATGGATAAATATTTGGAATCACACCCTCTCCCTAGACTTAGCCAGGAAGAAATAGACCTCCTGAACAGACCAATTTCAAGCACTGAGATCAAAGAACAATAAAGAAGCTTCCAACTAAAAAATGCCCTGGTCAAGATGGCTTCAATCCAGAATTCTATCAAACCTTCAAGGAAGAGCTTATACCTGTACTGCAGATTATATTCCAAAAAACTGAGGAAGAAGGAATCTTCCCCAACACATTCTATGAAGCAAACATCACCCTGATACCAAAACCAGGAAAAGACCCAAACAAAAAGGAGAATTTCAGACCAATCTCACTCATGAATATAGACACAAAAATTCTCAACAAAATCCTAGCCAATAGATTACAGCTTAGCGTCAAAAAAGTCATTCATCATGATCAAGTAGGCTTCATCTCAGGGATGCAAGGCTGGTTTAACATACGCAAGTCCATAAACCTTATCCACCATGTTAACAGAGGAAAAAATGAAGATCACATGATCCTCTCAGTAGATGCAGAAAAAGCATTTGATAAAATCCAGCATCCTTTTCTAATTAGAACTCTGAACAGTATAGGCATAGGTGGCACATTTCTAAAACTGATTGAAGCTATCTATGACAAATCCACAGCCAATATTTTACTGAATGGAGTAAAACTCAAAGCTTTTCCTCTTAGAACTAGAACCACACAAGGTTGTCCTCTGTCACCTTTACTATTCAACATAGTGCTGGAAGTTCTAGCCAATACAATTAGGCAAGACAAGGAAATAAAGGGAATCCAAATGGGAGCAGAGGAGGTCAAACTCTCCCTCTTTGCTGACGACATGATCTTATACTTAGAGAACCCCAAAGACTCAACCACAAGACTCCTAGAAGTCATCAAAAAATACAGTAATGTTTCAGGATATAAAATCAATGTCCACGGGTCAGTAGCCTTTGTATACACCAATAACAGTCAAGATGAGAAGCTAATTAAGGACACAACTCCCTTCACCATAGTTTCAAAGAAAATGAAATACCTAGGAATATACCTAACGAAGGAGGTGAAGGACCTCTATAAAGAAAACTATGAACTCCTCGGAAAGGAAATAGCAGAGGATATTAACAAATGGAAGAACATACCATGCTCATGGATGGGAAGAATCAACATTGTTAAAATGTCTATACTTCCCAAAGCAATCTACCTATTCAATGCCATTCCTATCAAAGTACCTACATCGTACTTTCAAGATTTGGAAAAAATGATTCTGCGTTTTGTATGGAACTGGAAAAAAACCCGTATAGCTAAGGCAGTTCTTAGTAACAAAAATAAAGCTGGGGGCATCAGCATACCAGATTTTAGTCTGTACTACAAAGCCATAGTGCTCAAGACAGCATGGTACTGGCACAAAAACAGAGACATAGACACTTGGAATCGAATTGAACACCAAGAAATGAAACTAACATCTTACAACCACCTAATCTTTGATAAACCAAACAAGAACATACCTTGGGGGAAAGACTCCCTATTCAATAAATGGTGTTGGGAGAACTGGATGTCTACATGTAAAAGACTGAAACTGGACCCACACCTTTCCCCACTCACAAAAATTGATTCAAGATGGATAAAGGACTTAAATTTAAGGCATGAAACAATAAAAATCCTCCAAGAAAGCATAGGAAAAACACTGGAAGATATTGGCCTGGGGGAAGACTTCATGAAGAAGACTGCCATGGCAATTGCAACAATAACAAAAATAAACAAATGGGACTTCATTAAACTGAAAAGCTTCTGTACAGCTAAGGAGACAATAACCAAAGCAAAGAGACAACCCACACAATGGGAAAGGATATTTGCATATTTTCAATCAGAAAAAAGCTTGATAACCAGGATCTATAGAGAACTCAAATTAATCCACATGTAAAAAGCCAACAATCCCTTATATCAATGGGCAAGAGACATGAATAGAAATTTCTCTAAAGACGACAGACGAATGGCTAACAAACACATGAAAAAATGTTCATCATCTCTATATATTAGAGAAATGCAAATCAAAACATCCCTGAGATATCATCTAACCCCAGTGAGAATGGCCCACATCACAAAATCTCAAAACTGCAGATGCTGGAGTGGATGTGGAGAGAAGGGAACACTTTTACACTACTGGTGGGACTGCAAACTAGTACAACCTTTCTGGAAGGAAGTATGGAGAAACCTCAAAGCACTCAAGCTAGACCTCCCATTTGATCCTGCAATCCCATTACTGGGCATCTACCCAGAAGGAAAAAAATCCTTTTATCATAAGGACACTTGTACTAGACTGTTTATTGCAGCTCAATTTACAATCGCCAAAATGTGGAAACAGCCTAAATGCCCACCAACCCAGGAATGGATTAACAAGCTGTGGTATATGTATACCATGGAATACTATTCAGCCATTAAAAAAAATGGAGACTTTACATCCTTCGTATTAACCTGGATGGACGTGGAAGACATTATTCTTAGTAAAGCATCACAAGAATGGAGAAGCATGAATCCTATGTACTCAATCTTGATATGAGGACAATTAATGACAATTAAGGTTATGGGGGGGGAAGCAGAAAGAGGGAAGGAGGGAGGGGGTGGGGCCTTAGTGTGTGTCACACTTTATGGGGGCAAGACATGATTGCAAGAGGGACTTTACCTAACAATTGTAATCAGTGTAACTGGCTTATTGTACCCTCAATGAATCCCCAACAATAAAAATAAATAAATAAATAAATAAAAGAAGGAAATTGCCAAGTTTTTGAAACAGAATGATAATGACTATACAAATTATCAGAACCTCTGGGATACCACAAAGGCAGTTCTAATAGAGAAATTTGTAGCACTGCACGCCTTCCTTAAGAGAACCGAAAGAGAGGAAGTCAACAACTGGTACATCTCAGGCAACTGGAAAAGGAAGAACATTCCAACCCCAAACCCAGCAGAAGAAAAGAAATAACTAAAATTAGAGCTGAATTAGATGAAATTGAAAACAAAAGAATTATTCAAAAGATCAATGAATCAAAGTTGGGTTTCTTTCGAAAAGTTTTAAAAAATAGATAAACCCTTGGCTAGTCTAACCAGAAAAAGAAAATTAAAATCCCTAATTTCATCAATCAGAAATGACAAAGGTGAAATAACAACAGACACATGTGTCAAATGGTCTATGAAGCGAGTGTATGATGCCCCATGATCATATCAATGTATACAGTTATGATTTAATAAAAAAAAAAGAAATTTAAAAAATTCGTAATGAATACTACAAAAAACTCTATTCTCAGAAATATGAAAATCTGAAAGAAATTGACTAATACTTGAAAGCACACCACCTTCCTAGGCTTACCCAGAAAGAATTAGAAATATTGAACAGACCTTTATCAAGTCCTGAAATAATATCAACTATACAAAGTCTCCCAAAAAAGAAGAGTCCAGGACCAGACGGCTTCACATCGGAATTCTACCAAACCTTTAAAGAGAAATTAGTATCTATATTAAATAACCTTTTCCAAAGCATAGAAAAAGAATAAATACTTCCAAATACATTCTATGAAGCAAATATCATCATGATCCTCAAATCAGGAAAAGTACTTTTATCTAAAATAGGACACCCACCAGGCCAGAGATGCCCTGAGTGCCACAGTGATTTGGCATCAACCCACTGATGAAATGTTGCCTCAATTTTGCCTTCAGTTTGGCTCAGTGTGGACTCTAGGTGGGAACATGAGCACTCCTGCATCCTTTTCTGTGGGCTGCATTTCCTCCCATTCACCATCCCAGACATGACATGTGGCTCTTTAACCATACGTCTTAACCTAGTCACTGAAGCTACAACAGGTTGTACCATTCATGTGAAGACACTGCTGATACTTACAGCAACCATGACAAATGAGGTCATTATCATTTTCCTACAAAAGGAAGTAGGAAGGAGGATGCTCTCCGTTCAAAGTCGACCAAGAGTGAATGTTACCTCACATCTCACACTGGGGCCTGTGGTTTCTTCTGGTGGCTACTCTTTCCCAAAGCATGAAAACAGAACCCACAGTCAGGTGAAGAGCTACAAGTGGCGGGGAAAGAGATAGTGAGAAGTTGAAATGACTCAGGGGGTTTACAGAAGAGAGATAAAGAGAAGGTGCCGCTCCTTACAGAAACAAGGAAGTGAGAGGGAGGAGGTGCTCAAGAGAAACAAAGCCAGGCAGTCAGGTGAGGAGGGAGGTTGTGCTTCCTCTACCTGTCAGTTAACACTCTTATAATCATGTCCCCAGCCTCCTTCTCCTCCTTGGGTCATCTGTTCTGTGATGGTGCCCCTGGCCTCTTCAGTGAACCAAGATAGAGAGGGGAGCAGCCTTCAGGTCCTCAGGCTCTTCTGCTCCACACATGTGAACAAATGTAAGAGCTCTGCCCCTGACCCCTCCTAACCCAGTTCCCTTGGTCCATCTCCACTGTCTAGCTTCAGCTGGGGGCTGAAGATGTCTTGTCACATCAGGCTGCTCTCCTGGTCCCTTCCTCCAGGCCCTCACTCCCTACTGAAGTTCATTGTCCTCATTGGCCCCAACCTTCTCTGTCACTGACCCTGCCCTAGTAAAAATCCCTCCCCAGATCTCCATCTGCCTCTAGTCAAAGCACAAACATTTCTGCCTGACATTTTAATGTTGCTGATGATCAGAACTGAGCTGGATTCTCCAGCCCCAGAAAACACAGTTCCTCCCTACAAAGCAAACTCATCTTGAGTAACCACTGCCTCTTCCTAGAAACACACACCCTGAGATATCAAACATATTTGTGCCTTCTCACAGTCCCATCCTGGAGACAGCTTGAACCTAGAAAATGCCTTTTCTAACCCTGAACTATAATGAAGGCAGAGAAATCTTCCTGCCTCATTTATCTAAACTGTTAATACATTTTTGACATAGAGATTTTTGTGATGATTACACAAGAAATCCACATAACCCACATGGAATACTGACCAGTGCATCATCTAGAAGTCAGATTTCCGTTACACTTTTACCAATATTTATTATCAATTCAGCCTTTCTACTGTCTGTTCCGTACATTAAGGGCATCTTAAAGCAGCAATCTGCTCATATGTTCAATTGATTAATGCTTACCCATTGCCTTCATATTAAAATCCAACAACACTTGCAGGGTACAGAAGACCATAAGTGACCAGCCCCCTGCATTCCCTGAATAACTCTCATTGCTGGGAAAAGCCCAGGCTCTGCCTGTCCCATATTGCCCACTCCTCACCTCTTTAGGAGTGCCAAGCACACAGGCCTGTCTCTCTTTCTCCAGATGGTCCCCACACTCAATTACTCAGGTTGCTTGCTGTTCACCTGCTATCAAGTCTCACTATTCCCCATGTTTCTCTTTCTCTGCAGTTTGACAAAACCATGACTGAATTATCTATCCTCTGAAAAATTGAAATGGCAGCCTTCAGGGCTCTGAGCTTCACAAGTCCAGGGAAACAGTCTTCACCAACCATGTTAGTCTACGTTCTTCAGAGAAGGAGAACTTATAAAATACACATGCATTCACACAAGCACATGCACACCCAGAGAGATTTTATAGGGTATGGCTTGTGAGGTTTTGAAAGCAGGAAAATCTCAAGATCTGCTGGTGGTCAATTGAAGACCAAGGAGGTAATGGTGAAAGTTGCAATTCAAGTTCAAGGTTGAAGCCTGGAGAAGACCAATGTCCCACCTGAACCAGTAGTGGGAACACTGTTCACTCAACCTTTCTCTGTCTGTTATTTCTACTCAATCCACCCATGACTAGATGATGATCACTTACATTGGGTAGGGAAACCCACTGCCCTCAGTTCACCGACTCAAATCCCAATGAGAAACCCCCACAGATGCACCAGACTAATGTCCGGGCACTCTGTGAATCAGCCACATTAACATAAAATCAACCATTACACCAATGAAGCTTCATGGTCTTTTGTACTTTTACCACATGGCAATTGTTCAATACACTGAACTTTCTAGCTGATGGAAAGAAGAAAGAAATTTTGCATTCATGGGAGCTCAGGAAAGGGAGTTACTTGGCCCAGCTCACACAGACTGTGTAAAATGTAGAGTCAAACTGTGACTGAAATTAGGCGGCTTCTTTCCTCTCTCCTGCAGCCTCATGTTCTGGGACTCCCCAGTGACCCCAGTCACTCCCTGGATGAGTCTGGCCTGAGGTAGAGAAGGCTGGTCAGGAAGAGCCTGAGACATAAAGGGAGACTCAGATGTGCTGTTACAGGTCCCCAGAGCCTGCTGTGTCCTCAGGGAGAGTGCACATCTGTCTATTTCTCTAGATAGGAACTGGATCATACAATTGGGGACATGAAGATCCGAGATGTGCAGGACAGGCTGGCAGCCTGAAGACTCAAGAAAGAGCTGCGGTTCCAGGTGAAAGGCCATCTGCTGCCAGAATTTCTCAAGAGATTTCACCAGGTCTTTTTTTTCTCACAATTCACCCGTCATCTTATAATACATATTTATATTCTGTTGTCATACAATGTCCATCTATGTTGAGTACAATACTGACTCAGTACAAGCATGTTCTGTGGAAGTCATTCTCCCTCTTTCTAGGCTACATCTCACACCCCAAGACTCACAGGGGTTGCACCACAGACACTTAACCTGTGCCCATGGAAACCATAAGTGAGGTTTCTCCACCTCTTCCAAGTTCATTTCTAACAGTGGAGCAATTGATTTCTACTTGATTCTTCTCTGTTCACAGCTGCCTTTTGTGCAAAGTTCTCAGAATTTCAAACCCTATAATAATTAGGAGGCAAAAACTTAAGGTTGGCAAGGAACACAACTAATCTTATTCTCTACCCCTTTTTATTTGTTGAGACAGAGTCACACTTTGTCACCCTTGGTAGAGTGCCAGCCCAGGCATTACAGGCATTACAGCTCACAGCAATCTCAAACTCTTGGTCTTAAGCAATTCTCTTGCCTCAGCCTCCCAAGTAGCTGGGGCTACAGGCACCCGCCACAATGCTGGGCTATTTATTTTGTTGCAGTTGTCATTGTTGTTTAGTAGGACGAGGGACAGGTTTGAACCCACTAGCTTCTGTGTATATGGCTGGCGCCCTACCCACTGAGCTAAAGGCACCGCCTATTCTCTACTTCTTTGTCTCACTTCTTGGACCTCAGCTCCCTTGTCTGACACATCATTTCCACCTAGTCTTCTCCAGGTATGTCAGATATGTTTTTCTGGCTTGTTTCTCTGTCTTCTCTCCTGTCCTCTCCCCCTGGTACCCTCCTCTTCCTCTTTCTCTCTCCTATTTTATTCCCTCTCCCTGTTTTCTCTCTCTCTCCCCTGCTCCTTCATTCTCATTTTGTCTTTCTCTGTCTTTTTCTGTCTCTGTCTCTTGAACTTTGTTCCCTCAGCTGATCACAGCTAATAGCTACTAATAGCTGTCAGTACTCTGAACTCTTAACAAGTGTTTTTCTGAGATCATCCCAAATCCCCATGCAAGCATTGTCACTGTGCTCACAAATGAAATGATAATAACTTCTCAGTGAGGAGATGACCTCATGTGTTCCAAACCTTTATCTCAGGCTCAAGATGCCCCTTTCACACAGGTGCTCAGACCGTGACCAGGGCAGCCGCTGTGCTAGCACCAAATGGCATTTGGTAAGTGGACCTCCTTTTTTTTTTTTTTTTTTACAGAGAACCATGTCATTAGAGAAATTAAATGTTTGGCATATGAAAAATGTGGTATGTACATACAACTCTTTTTTCCTCCTAGGGTCAACACTGACCATTAAAAGAAATGTGAAGCAGAAGTACATTGTGAAGGTTCTGGAGACATAGGACAGTCTCTCCAAACAAATATGCCAACCTCACACTCTTCACTGTCCTGCTCCTAGGAGGGTTAATAGCATGTTTAGCTCTTGACTCCTGTTCACACACCCCTTGTCTAATGGAATGCTAGTTAAGACATTTAAATGTTTTTCAAGTGGTATCATGTACTGCTTTCTCTGACAATGACAGATGCCTCTGAACGCCTGCAGTGAGGAGTACAAAATTGTACACCTCCATCTCCTTCCTCATGGTTACTGGGGAGCAGGATGCAATTATTGCACCAGTAATTTTGGTCCATAGAAAATTTCTGGCATAAGTTTGAAGAAGATAAACAATACCTCAATTCCTAACAGAGAGAATTTCTATTCCTAATAGAAAAGATTTTCTATTTCCAAAAAGGGACTGAGAGAGCTAAAGTCTTATAGAGCAGGAATGATCAGGTCTGAGTGTGAAGGTCTGAGTGCCGCTTATGATTTAAATTCATTTCTATAATTCCTCTAGGATTTCATATACCACTCTTTCTCTTATTTGAAATTATTGATCAATCTCTACTATTAATTTACTAATTTTTCCCTACCATTGCTATAAAACATAAACTTTGGACATGTTTGTGTGGATATATTGCATGAAGTATGTATTCTTTTCTCACTCTCCCACTTTTTCGCCCATTCTGTATACCTGGGGCAAACAATGTCAGGGTCAATATTGACTATTATCTATCTTCCCAGAAATGGTTTTGATTTTCTAAATCATCTGTGTCTCATAATTAATTTTACTTTACCAAGATGCTCATATTTCTGAGATTTTAATGATAGCTCAATAAAGTTGTAATTTACTAACTTGCTAATTATTAAACCGGTAAAATACTATTATACAAATATAGACAGTTCTTGTTTTCATGAATTCTAATTTAAATTCCATAAAACCCCACATTTTAGGGTATTATACATGTTTTCATCAAATTAAGTGTCTCCATGACTTGGCAATTATGAATTGGGCTGCAATAAACATTCTGGCGCAAATGTCTTTGATGTAAAATGATTTTTTTTTTCTTTTTTGTAGTTTTTGGCCAGGGCTGGGTTTGAACCCGCCACCTTCGGTATATGGGCCCGGCGTCCTACTCCTTTGAGCCACAGGCGCCGCCCGTAAAATGATTTTTGATCATCTTGATATATCCCTAGTAGAGAAACTGCAGAATCAGACAGTAGGTCCACTTTTAGTTCCTTGAGTATTCTTTAAACTTCTTTCCAAAAAGGTCATATTAGCTTACATTCCCACCAGCAGTGTAGAAGTGCAGTGGTACATTTCAAAACTAACAAGAGTAGAGTTTAAATGTCTTGCCACAACAAATAAGTAAGTGCCATGATGGTTATGTTAATCAATTTGATGTAGGCATTCCACATTGTATATCAGATCAGCACATTGTACCCCATAAATGTGGCCAGTTATTAACTTAAAAAGAGTTTAAAAAGAATATAAAAAAATTAAGTATCTCAAAAACTGTATCTTGTTACTTCATCACATTATATAAAAATAGGTTTCTTTTCTCATCCTACCTTAAATAATGCCAAACTTAGAAACTATAGTTAATTCACTTTATTTTTGATTAGACATGAAAAGGCAAAGCTCAAATAAGACGAATCATTATACAATATGAAACTATAACCCTGGATTAAACTCTTAGGAAAGAAATAAATGTTTCCATGAAAAATTTACCTCCTTTAAAATTTAAATTGCATTTGTCTGATAATACCACAGAAAAACATATACTTGTGGGATTTTTCCCAAAGAAATGATTGTTTACATGATTTTCCTGCTTTCCAAATGTATTCTTTCTTATTGGACTATTTAGAATGAACACTTAAAATATTAGAAACAGCCTCATTGTTTCATTTTTCTCTATAGAATATATTCTATATTCTTATTCTGAGATTCTTATTTTGTGTTTTTAATCTTTTTTTAGTTTTACCATAAATGACAATATTTTAAAATTATCTGTGGTTCCATGTTTTCGTTGATTCCCAAATATTTGCCTCAATTCTTATTTTCACAAACATGGGTTTAAAATATTTTAAATATTTGGTGAGAATTAAAAAAAAATAAAAATAATTAAAAATATATATTTTAAAAATTTGGTGTGTGCCACACCTTCTGGGGGCAAGACATGATTGCAAGAGGGACTTTACCTAACAAATGCAATCAGTGTAACCTGGCTTATTGTACCCTCAATGAATCCCCAACAATAAAAAATATATATATTTTAAATATAAGTCTTACTTGCTTAATCTACAAGATATTCATCTGTACATCTACATGTTGATTTGTCTAAAGGACATCCATGAGAAATTCAGTTTATTTTTTCAACTTAGGTGAAAATACTTTAATGCCATGTATTTTAAAATCTTCATTTCAAGGCATTTTCAAAGAAATTTGTACTCACACAGTGAGCACAAATTTTTTTGTGCTTATAGTTTTCGTGCTATTTTAAAGTTAGTGGACCCCACAAATTTTTAATATCTGTAATGCTCTATTTACCTACGTAGCCATCACACACTTCACATTATCTTCCAGATAGTTCTATATGCTTCCTTTACTGTAACTAAGTTGTATTTGTAACTTTAAAAGTATTTAGGAAACTGATTTATCCTATTATAATCAGTTCCATTTCTCAGTCTAGTCTTGTATTTTACCAAAACAGTATATTTAGGAATTTGGAGATTTCATTATAAATACAGTGTTCATGTGCCCATATTTTGTCGGTCAAATGATTAACGGTATTAAGGAATAACATACAGCATAGAGGTTGGTTTCTCTCATTTTTTCCAGGTCTTCTTTTATGTCCTTCATTTTCTTGCAATATTTCTTGCCCCTTGACTTGACTGTATAGTTGATTTTTACAATGACACAGCTTTACTTAAGCATTTTTTACCACAATTTCAAACATAACACTGTCTCTAGAAAGAAAAATCTGTAAATAATTGTTTGACCCAGCATTCATGTGATTTCTTTTTTTAATGGTTGCGGTTCGTTGAGGGTATAAAGAATTGGGTCACACTGCTTGTATTTATTAGGTAAAGTCCCTCTTATAGTTGTGTCCTGCCCACAAGAGGTGTGCTATGTCCCATAACCCCCATCCCCCTCCCTCTTCCATTCTCCCTACTCCTTTGTTCCCATGCCCCCTCCTTGAATTGATTTGTGTTTTTCTCTTATGAGGACATGTATTAGATCATCTATTGACTTCATATTAGAATTGAATACATGGGATTCTTGCTTCTCAATTCTTGTCATACCTTACTAAGAAGAATGTGTTCCAGTTCTACCCAGGTTAATACAAAAGATGGAAAGTCTCCACCTTTTTTAATGGCTGAAAGGTATTCCATGGTAGACGTATACCACAGCTTGTTAATCCATTCCTGGGTTGTGATCATAAATATTAACAAAATAAATTTTATTCTCCCTAGGATTTTACCTAGCAGTTTACTACTGGATCATTTCCAAAGACTACAAAGGTGCCTTTGTGATTACTGGAATATACATCCATGATTGTCCTTTGCTTTGCCTTCTTCATTGTGTTTACTAGAGACATATAGAATTTTAAAAATTGGAAATTTTCAGTGCTTCAGTCTTATTTCCAAAAACATTCATGTGCTGCTAATTATAACCACTGCAATAGTGAAAAGGGTTCTCTTTAATACTGAAAAGTAATCAAAAATAATACGAGAGATAATGCCTCCTTAATATACCACAGTTTTGACCAATTTGTGAATTTAGGAGTGGGTGTTGGTAAGTTTCACCTAAACAATAGACACATTTTACTTGGCTGCTTTTTGAATTTTGTTAAATGTATATATTTAATAATTTTATATTATATTACTATATATTATATTAGTATATATTAGTACATATTAGCACTTGATAATTTTTATATATGCTTAAATATATATGCATAGTAAAAATGCAATTAAAATAAAACACACTCATACTGTGTCCTGCTACTTATTAATTAAACAAAGCTAATTTCCCATGATATTCTGAATCTTTCTTTTTCTCATCTTCCCCCATAACTCTAAGTCCTGGAGAATCAGTTGTCAACGGAATGTCCTCCTGACGCCCACAGCTGCCCAGGGCTCCCCTGCGAGACGCACAGGCTGTGCTCAGTCTCACTCTGAGGCTGCATAGGTTCAGTCATGGCAGTGCCACAAATAATAATTCTGCCAGAAACAGCTGAGTCCTGACAGGTTCTTGATGTTTGTATTCACTTGGAATAATTGTTTTCATAAGAAAAGACATTTTCTGGATGCAACGAGAACAACACAACTGTTGCTTTCAGTCTCTAGATCCCCCTCATTCAAATAAAAACATGCTCCGCCATCTCCTCTCAATGGAAGGATTAGTTTCTGTTAACTCAAACTGGGGCATCACCTTTCTCCTTCAGACTGGTGCTGGAATCCTTGGAAATTCTTCACTCCTTTGCTTTTATAACTTTACCATTATTACTTCAAAGATCCTGAAACCCAGAGACCTGATCCTCCACCAGCTGGTCTTAGCTAACAGCTTGGTTCTCTTATCCAAAGGGGTCCCTCAGACAATGGCAGCTTTTGGATTGAAATCTTTCCTGGATGAGGCTGGATGTAAACTTGTCTTCTATTTACACAGAGTGGCCAGAGGAGTTTCCCTGAGCACCACCTGCCTCCTCAGTAGCTTTCAGGCCATTAAGCTTCATCCAAGTATCTCTAGGTGGCTGGACCTTCAAATTAGATCCCCAACGTGCATGGTTTTCTGCTGTTTCCTCTGCTGGATCTTGCACCTGGTGCTAAATATCCATATTGCAAAGCATGTAACTGGCCCAACAAATAGCAAAAACCTGAGTATTGAAAAATTGTACAGATACTGCTCCTCACCCTATCCAGGGAGGTTGGTCTTCTCAGTAACTGCAGTAGTTTATGCCTTCACAGATGGTATATGTTTGGCCCTCATGGCCTGGACCTCCATGGTCCTCGTCCTGCACAGGCACAAGAAGAGAGTCCAGCACATCCGCAGCAGCAGCCCCTCCCCCAGAACTGCTCCTGAAACTAGAGCCACACACACCATCCTCGTCCTGGTCGGCATGTTTGTCTCCTTTCATGCTCTAGCTGGTATTTTATCCTACAGGGTGACCCAGATGCAGAGCCCAGGCCACTGGCTGAGGGGCATCTCCTTCCTGGTGTCTTCAGGCTTCCCGACACTCAGCCCCTTTGTGTTCATTGTCAGTGACGCCAGAGTCTCACGGTTCTGCTTTGCCTGCTGGACAAGAAAGACCATTTCTCCAAGTACAGCATCTATGCTGTAAGTTCCCTCCAGAATGTTGAACCATTTACTTAACCACCCTCCTAGTCATATGCTCACACATGCCAGATAAGGTACATGATTTTTGCAATTCTGTTTTGAATAAATGGGACAATAACTGTGACCTCCTATTGCTTATTAAAAAGTCAAAAATGAACATGGTATAAATTATTGCCCAAATATATGGTGGTTCGCCAAAAAATTAAACATAGAGTTGCCATATGATCCAGAAATTTCACATTGGAGTATATATCCCAGAAAATCAAACAGATTGAACAGATAAAAACAGAATTAAAACAAATCACTAAATGAACTAAAATAAAAACACAATGTTTCAAACTATAGGATTCAGCAAAAGCAGTAACAAGGGGAAATGTTTTGTGGTAAATGTCTGCATTAGGAAAAAAGAAAGAACGATGAAACAACAAATTAGAAAAAGAATGACCTTCAAACCTAGCTGAAGGAAGCAAATGTGAATCAGAGCAGAAATAAATCAGACAATGGAAAACCAATAGAAAAAAGTGAACAAACTGAGTTGGCATTTTGAAAAGATAAATAAAATCGATAAACCCGGAGGCCGAGTAACAGCTTCCTTGCATCTGGGCACCGTGAGTCTGGGGAGATAGGACTCCAAGCATCTCTGGCTGGTGGGAACTGCCTATCATCACTCCTAGGAGGATACAGGGAGTCAGCGAGAGACTTCTGGACCCCAAGAGGAGGACTAAAACAGTGGAAAACCGGCAAGTGGTCGCGTGTGTTCAATCCGTCTAAACCCGCCCACAACTGTAAGTTCACTAGCAGCGAGACTGCAAACCAGAAAGGCCTTACCTGTGAACTGTTTTGATGTCCTTGGACTTGGCACTGAGTTGAACTGCCTTGGGGAAGGCCTGAGCGGGAGTGCGGAGAACTTTGGCCATTGTCTAGGGCCCCAGTCTGAGCCGCTGAGCCAGACGGAGCTAATAGTGTTTGACGGTGGGTCACACGGATCCATTGTCAGTGATCTGCCCCGGCAAGCTCCGCCCTCAGGGTCGCAGAGCTAGAAACGGGTGGGAGCTGGTAACCCAGCAACCAAGTAGCCTAAGGGTGGGGTCTGAGCCGCCTTGCAGCCCTAACCCTCAGGGGCAGAGTGAGACTGGTTTTGGCACACAGGGTAAGTGGATAGCCACTTCAGCAGTGATTCCAGCGAGAAAGCTGGGAAAGCTTCTGCTCAGCAAGTTTACAAGTTCAAAGTGCCTTTTAAGTAGGCTGAAGAGAGATTTAGGGTGTCTACCTGCTGGGGTTTGAGAAATCAGCAGCCTCCAGTTGTATCAGAACTGTGACTAACATCTCATACCCCAGAAGACCACGTGTTGCCCAGACAATATTCAATAACATATACAAACTGCTTTGGTTTTGGTTGTGTATTTTTTTCTTTTTTTTTTGTTTGGTTGGTTTTTTTGTTTGTTTATTTTGACGTTGCAGATGTTCTTTTGTTTTTTTAATTTCAATCTTTTCCATACAGATCCCTTTTTCTTTCTCAATTTTCCTAGTTTAATTATAATATCCCATTGCTGCCTTTTTTAATAACTACAACTTCACTTTTGCTAGTGTTTCTACCGATATCATTTGGTTTTTCACCCAATTTTATCCCCGTAAAGTTTTCTGTTTGCTTGTTTTGGTTTGATTTATAGCACTTTTGTCTTTCCTCTCTACTTGGTGGAGGTGGGGTACTGTGTCTGATCAGGTTAGCAAACAGCTGCTGACCTCAAGGGAACCACGCAACTGGGCACCCCCAGAAGGTGGGGTTTTTTAAGGTTGTGTCAAAGTACCCTACTGTACACCTATATTGCCCTGTCTCCCTCTTTCTGTGCCTCTCTTCTTTTTGTCAATATTCCTTATATCCACCCCCTCTCCTTTCTCTATCTTTCTTTTTTTCTTATCACTCGGTCCTCCTTTCTTTCATCCCCTTTTTTTGCTCTTCAACCTTCTCACCATTCTGGTCCTGTAACCCTTAGTCCACAGGCACAAGAACTTAAAGAGCAAGAGGAAGTGAAAGGAAATTAGGGCAAGGAAACACATAAAAGAAATCACTCATGAGGAAGAATCAGCAGAAAACTCCAGGCAACATGAAGAACCAGTCTAGAACAACCCCACCAAGGGACCATGAGGTAGCTACTGCAGATGATTCCACCAGTATAGAAATGTTAGGAATGACAGAAATGGAATTTAGAATACACATGTTGAAAACAATGAAAGAAATGATGGAAACAATGAAGGAAATTGCTAATAAAGTGGAAAATAACCAAAAGGAAATCCAAAAACAGAATCAAATAAGAGATGAACGATATGAAGAATATAAAAAGGATATAGCAGACCTGAAGGAACTGAAACAGTCAATTAGGGAACTTAAAGATGCAATGGAAAGTATAAGCAACAGGTTAGACCATGCAGAAGAAAGAATTTCAGAGGCAGAAGACAAAGTTCTTGAGATAACTCAGACAGTAAAAGACGCAGAAAAGAACAGAGAGAAAGCAGAACGTTCTCTGTCAGAATTATGGGACTTTATGAAGCGTTCCAACATACGAGTTATAGGAATTCCAGAAGGGGAAGAAGAATGCCCCAGAGGAATGGAAGCCATATTAGAGAATATTATAAAAGAAAATTTCCCAAACATCACCAAAGATTCTGACACACTGCTTTCAGAGGGATATCGGACCCCGGGTCGCCTCAACTCTAACGAGCTTCTTCAAGACACATTGTGATGAACCTGTCCAAAGTCAAGACAAAAGAAAAGATTCTGCAAGCTGCCAGGAGTAAGCGCCAGTTGACCTACAGGGGCAAATCCATCAGGGTGACCGCAGACTTCTCTAATGAAACTTTCCAAGCAAGAAGACAATGGTCATCTACCTTTAATCTACTTAAACAGAACAATTTTCAGCCCAGAATTCTGTACCCTGCTAAGCTAAGCTTAAAAATTGACGGAGAAATCAAATCATTTACGGATATACAAACATTGAGGAAATTCGCCACAACAAGACCAGCTCTACAGGAAATACTGCAACCAGTTCTGCACACTGACAACCACAATGGATCAGAAGGAAAGTAAGAACTCAGAAATCAAAGGACAGAACCTAACCTCCACACTGATGCAAAAGATAAAACTAAGCAATGGACTCTCACAAAATAAGACGAATAGAATACTACCACACTTATCAATTATCTCCATAAATGTTAATGGCTTGAATTCCCCACTGAAGAGACATAGATTGGTTGACTGGACTAAAAAACACAAGCCACCCATTTGCTGTCTGCAAGAAACACACCTGGCTTCAAAAGACAAAGTAAAACTCCGAGTCAAGGGTTGGAAGACAATTTTTCAGGCAAATGGAATTCAGAAGAAAAGAGGAGTTGCAATCTCATTTTCAGATACATGTGGATTTAAAGCAACTAAAGTCAAAAAAGACAAAGATGGTCACTTTATATTGGTCAAGGGAAAAATACAACAAGAAGACATTTCAATTCTAAATATTTATGCACCCAATTTAAATGCTCCCAGATTCTTGAAGCAGAACTTACTCAGTCTGAGCAATATGATATCTGATAATACCATCATAACAGGGACATTAACACACCTCTTACAGAGCTGGACAGATCCTCTAAACAGAAATTAAACAAAGATGTAAGAGATTTAAATGAGACCCTAGAACAACTATGCTTGATAGACGCATATAGAACACTCCACCCCAAAGATAAAGAATATACATTCTTCTCATCACCCCATGGAACATTCTCCAAAATTGATCATATCCTGGGACACAAAACAAATATCAACAGAATCAAAAGAATTGAAATTTTACCTTGTATCTTTTCAGACCATAAGGCACTAAAGGTGGAACTCAACTCTAACAAAAACACTCAACCCCACCCAAAGGCATGGAAATTAAACAATCTTCTGTTGAATAGCAGATGGGTGCAGGAAGAAATAAAACAGGAAATCATTAACTTACTTGAGCATAACAACAATGAAGACACAAGCTACCAAAACCTGTGGGATACTGCAAAAGCAGTTTTGAGAGGAAAATTCATCGCTTTAGATGCCGACATTCGAAAAACAGAAAGAGAGCATATCAACAGTCTCACAAGAGATCTTATGGAATTGGAAAAAGAAGAACAATCTAAGCCTAAACTCAGTAGAAGAAAAGAAATATCCAAAATCAAATCAGAGATCAATGAAATTGAAAACAAAAGAATCATTCAGAAAATTAATGAAACAAGGAGTTGGTTTTTTGAAAAAATAAATAAAATAGATAAACCTTTGGCCAGACTAACTAGAAATAGAAAAGTAAAATCTCTAATAACCTCAATCAGAAACGATAAAGGGGAAATAACAACTGATCCCACAGAGATACAAGAGATCACCTCTGAATACTACCAGAAACTCTATGCAAAGAAAGTTGACAATGTGAAGGAAATGGATCAATATTTGGAATCACACCCTCTCCCTAGACTTAGCCAGGAAGAAATAGACCTCCTGAACAGACCAATTTCAAGCACTGAGATCAAAGAAACAATAAAAAAGCTTCCAACAAAAAATGCCCTGGTCCAGATGGCTTCACTCCAGAATTCTATCAAACCTTCAAGGAAGAGCTTATTCCTGCACTGCAGAAATTATTCCCAAAAACTGAGGAGGAAGGAATCTTCCCCAACACATTCTGTGAAGCAAACATCACCCTGATACCAAAACCAGGAAAAGACCCAAACAAAAAGAGAATTTCAGACCAATCTCACTCATGAATATAGACGCAAAAATTCTCAACAAAATCCTAGCCAATAGATTACAGCTCATCATCAAAAAAGTCATTCATCATGATCAAGTAGGCTTCATCCCAGGGATGCAAGGCTGGTTTAACACACGCAAGTCCATAAACGTTATCCACCATATTAACAGAGGCAAAAATAAAGATCACATGATCCTCTCAATAGATGCAGAAAAAGCATTTGATAAAATCCAGCATCCTTTTCTAATTAGAATACTGAAGAGTATAGGCATAGGTGGCACATTTCTAAAACTGATTGAAGCTATCTATGACAAACCCACAGCCAATATTTTACTGAATGGAGTAAAAGTGAAAGCTTTTCCTCTTAGAACTGGAACCAGACAAGGTTGTCCTCTGTCACCTTTACTATTCAACATAGTGCTGGAAGTTCTAGCCAATACAATTAGGCAAGACAAGGAAATAAAGGGAATCCAAATGGGAGCAGAGGAGGTCAAACTCTCCCTCTTTGCTGATGACATGATCTTCTACTTAGAGAACCCCAAAGACTCAACCACAAGACTCCTAGAAGTCATCAAAAAATACAGTAATGTTTCAGGATATAAAATCAATGTCCACAAGTCAATAGCCTTTGTATACACCAATAACAGTCAAGATGAGAAGCTAATTAAGGACACAACTCCCTTCACCATAGTTTCAAAGAAAATGAAATACCTAGGAATATACCTAACGAAGGAGGTGAAGAACCTCTATAAAGAAAACTATGAACTCCTCAGAAAGGAAATAGCAGAGGATATTAACAAATGGAAGAACATACCATGCTCATGGATGGGAAGAATCAACATTGTTAAAATGTCTATACTTCCCAAAGCAATCTACCTATTCAATACCGTTCCTATCAAAATACCTACATCGTACTTTCAAGATTTGGAAAAAATGATTCTGCGTTTTGTATGGAACCGGAAAAAAACCCGTATAGCTAAGGCAGTTCTTAGTAACAAAAATAAAGCTGGGGGCATCAGCATACCAGATTTTAGTCTGTACTACAAAGCCATAGTGCTCAAGACAGCATGGTACTGGCACAAAAACAGAGACGTAGACACTTGGAATCGAATTGAACACCAAGAAATGAAACTAACATCTTACAACCACCTAATCTTTGATAAACCAAACAAGAACATACCTTGGGGGAAAGACTCCCTATTCAATAAATGGTGTTGGGAGAACTGGATGTCTACATGTAAAAGACTGAAACTGGACCCACACCTTTCCCCACTCACAAAAATTGATTCAAGATGGATAAAGGACTTAAATTTAAGGCATGAAACAATAAAAATCCTCCAAGAAAGCATAGGAAAAACACTGGAAGATATTGGCCTGGGGGAAGACTTCATGAATAAGACTGCCATGGCAATTGCAACAACAACAAAAATAAACAAATGGGACTTCATTAAACTGAAAAGCTTCTGTACAGGTAAGGAGACAATAACCAAAGCAAAGAGACAACCTACACAATGGGAAAGGATATTTGCATATTTTCAATCAGACAAAAGCTTGATAACCAGGATCTATAGAGAACTCAAAGTAATCCACATGAAAAAAGCCAACAATCCCTTATATCAATGGGCAAGAGACATGAATAGAACTTTCTCTAAAGACAACAGACGACTGGCTAACAAACACATGAAAAAATGTTCATCATCTCTATATATTAGAGAAATGCAAATCAAAACAACCCTGAAATATCATCTAACCCCAGTGAGAATGGCCCACATCACAAAATCTCAAAACTGCAGATGCTGGAGTGGATGTGGAGAGAAGGGAACACTTTTACACTGCTGGTGGGACTGCAAACTAGTACAACCTTTCTGGAAGGAAGTATGGAGAAACCTCAAAGCACTCAACCTAGACCTCCCATTCGATCCTGCAATCCCATTACTGGGCATCTACCCAGAAGGAAAAAAATCCTTTTATCATAAGGACACTTGTACTAGACTGTTTATTGCAGCTCAATTTACCATTGCCAAAATGTGGAAACAGCCTAAATGCCCACCAACCCAGGAATGGATTAACAAGCTGTGGTATATGTATACCATGGAATACTATTCAGCCATTAAAAAAAAATGGAGACTTTACATCCTTCGTATTAACCTGGGTGGAAGTGGAAGACATTATTCTTAGTAAAGCATCACAAGAATGGAGAAGCATGAATCCTATGTACTCAATCTTGATATGAGGACATTAATGACAATTAAGGTTATGGGGGGGAAGCAGAAAGAGGGATGGAGGGAGGAGGGTGGGGCCTTAGTGAGTGTCACACTTTATGGGGGCAAGACATGATTGCAAGAGGGACCTTACCTAACAATTGCAATCAGTGTAACTGGCTTATGGTACCCTCAATGAATCCCCAACAATAAAAAAAAAAAAATCGATAAACCCTTTGCTGGATTAACTAAGAAAAGAGAGAGAAACATCATCCAGATAAAGGGAACAATAGAGAACCTAAAAGTAAGTTGATGAATATGAATCTGTATCTTCTTGACTTTTTACAAAGGCACCAAAAACATACATTGAAGAAAAGACAATCTCTTCAGTAAATGGTGCTGCAGATAAATTAAACTAGACCCTCTGTCTCATTATATGTAAACATCAAATTGAAATGTATTAAAGACTTAAATTTAAGATCTAAAACTATAGAAGAAAACATAAGGGAAACTTTCCTTGACATAGATCTGGGCAATTCTTTTATGGAAAAGAATGCAAAATCAAGGGAAACAAAAGAAAAATAAACAAGTGTGATTATATTAAATTAAGAAAGCCTCTGCACCACAAGCAAAAAAGCAAACAACAGAATCAACAGATAACCTAGAGATGGAAAAAAATATTTTCAAACTGTATATCTGGCAAGAGGTTAATATCCAGAATGTATAAAGAACCCAAACAACTCAGCAGAAAAAAGCAAATAATATAATTTTTAAAATGGGCAAAAAGACCTGAATAGAGATTCCTAACAAGTAGTGATTTTCAATTTATGTGCCACGAGAGGGTCTTAATTGTGCAAAGAAAATTTTTAAAAATCATTGATGAAATTATTTTCAAAATAAGTTCAAAGCACAGTAACTATATTAATTTGTTTTACTTTTTATTATCAACATAATTTAAATGTGCCATGGAAGTTTAACTATAGGTTCAAGTGTGCCATGAGATTATTAAAAAAAGAAAAAAAAAAAGGTTGAAAAAGACTGCTCAGAGGAGACATGTTAATGGCCAGTGAGTACCTAAAGGAAAGTTCAATATCAGCAGTTATCAGAGAGGAGTATGCTTAATCAGCTGGGAACCTGGGGTGTGAGGAAGATGCACCCTGCACACCAGAGTCTTCTTGTCCTCCAGAAATGTAGAAAACACCTTTTTCTTGGCCAGAAAGTGCCCTTTATACTCCCAGGAGAGAGTGTGACCCTGCAGTGTTTCCCAGAGAGTACTTATAATAATTTCCATTAAAGAAGGGGTCAGAAGCTCACCACAGCAACTTCATTTGCAGGATATGGAGCCTGAGATCAGTCCATTTGGCTGAGTGCTGGGGCCCAGCCTATGGGCAGCACATGTTCTATGGCTCAAACAGCACCACCACCTGTTGTCACAACCCAGTCACCCTGTGGAACTCAGTCTAGGTGAGGTCTCCCCAACACCATGTGCATTGAGGGTCCAGACTCTCAACTCACAGCCTGAACCAGGAAAACAGTTTCGGAGTTTTCACTGGGTAAGAAGGAGATCAGAGAGTGTGGGATGCCTGAGGCTGACCCCTGAGTAAAAGAGATGGAGCTGAAGAAGGCAGCAAGGGGCAAGCACATCCACCTGACATCCCTGTCCCAAGCAGCAAGGGGAGTTTGCAGCCCCCCACCCATAGAGACACACTTCACAACTGCTGAGTAACAGGGGCCTTTTAGCCTAGAGGAGTCACAGTCTACCTGGTCCTGGGGTGACCTTCTCAGATTGTCTGGCTTTGCTTGAAATCTTTACAAAAGGGATTGTTTCCAGAGGAGCTGGGAATGAAGAAAGAGAGAAGGGCAGACACCACCCTCACCTCTGTCCACGGTGCTGATTTCTAAAGGCTTGCCATTTCTTGAGAACTATTTCTTGAGAACCATTTCTTGGTTCTCATTTCTACGACCCATCTATCCTTCAGCACAAGGTTATTTAATTTCCATGTTTTTGTATGAGTATGCGGATTCCTGTTGTTATTGAGTTTAACTTTTATTCCATAGTGGTCTAGAAGATGCAAGGAATAATTTCTATTTTTTTAAATATGCTGAGGTTAGACTTGTGACTTAGGATGCGATCGATTTTGGAGTATGTTCCATGGGCTGATGAGAAGAATGTGTATTCAGTTTTGTTGGGATGAAATGTTCTGTAGATGTCTGTTAAATCCCGATGTTGAATGGTTAAGTTTAAATCTACAATTTCTTTGCTTAGCTTCTTTTTGGAGGATCTATCCAGCACTGCTAAAGAGGTGTTAAAATCTCTGACTACTATGGAACTGAAGGAAATCAAGTTGCTCATGTCTGTTAGAGTTTCTCTTATAAATTGGGTGCATAAATATTAAAAATTGAAATCTCATCATATTGAGTATTACCTTTACCAAATATGAAGTGTCCATCCTTATCCTTAATTATTTTGGTTGGTTTAAAGCCTATTGTATCTGCAAATATGATTGCCAAGCCTGCTTTTTTCTGCTTTCCATTTGCCTGGAATATAGATGACCATCCCTTCACCTTGAGTCTATGTTTGTCTTTTAAGTTAAGATGAGATTCTTGTATGTAGCAGATATCTGGCCTGAGTTTTTGTATCCAGTCAGCCAACCTGTGCCTGTTTAGAGGACAATTTAAACCATTCACATTAATTGAGAATATTGATAAGCCTTTTGAATGTCCAGTGGACATTTTTAATCCTTTTGCGAGTGTGGAAGTTGGAATTTGATCAAAAGTTTCTGGGTGAGTTTACTTTCATGGTGGAGGATTATGCTGGTCTTTATGGAGGATAGGTCTGAGAATATCCTGGAGAGCAGGTTTAGTTATTGCAAATTTCTTCAACATGTGAATGTCATTAAAGTATTTGATTTCTCCATCATAAATGAAACTCAGTTTAGCTGGATACAGGATCCTGGGTTGAAAGTTATTTTGTTTTAGGAGGTTAAAAGTCGATCACCATCCTCTTCTAGCTTGAGCAGAAAGATCTACAATTATTCTAATACTCTTCCCCTTGTAGGTTATGGTTTTCTTACATCTGGCTGCTTTCAGAATTTTCTCCTTCATATTAACTTTAGTGAAATTGATTATGATGTGTCTGGGGGATGTCATATTCAGGTTGAGTTGTGCTGGAGTTCTGAAACTGTCTGCTGTCTGAATTTCAGAATCTCTTGGCATGTCTGGAAAGTTCACTTTCAAAATCTCATGAAGAAGAGACTCTGTGCCTTGTGAATCTACTTCGTCATTTTCGGGGATCCCTCTAAGGTGAATATTTGTTTTCTTCGAATTATCCAAGAGCTCTCTGAGAGAATGATCTGGTTTAGCCCTTCATTTCTCTTCCTCTTTGCAAGTTTGGGAGTGTTCAAAAGCTTTGTCTTCAATGTCAGAAATCCTTTCTTCTGCTTGCTCCATTCTGTTACTGAGGGATTCTACAGTGTTTCTCAGATCTTTGAGGGCTGCAACTTCTTGTCTCAATGTGTCAAAATCTTTGCTCATTTGGTCTTTAAATTTGTTGAATTCTTGAGACATCTTTTGGATTGCTGCTTGGAATTCTAATTTGATCTTATTTGCTATCCAGATTCTGAATTCGGTTTCTGACATCTCAGCCATTTGTTTATGCATGGGATCTTGTACTGTGTCTGCCTTGTTGTTCCTTGGGGGAGTTGATCTACTCTGATGATTCATATTGCCAGAGTTTTTCCGTTCATTCCACCTCATGATTGTTTTTCACCATTTCCTCTGGCCGTCCTCAGAGTTAGGGTGGTGTCTCTCTGAGATTACACCCCAGCGGGATTACTCTATTATTGCTGGATCTTTGTAGGGGGTGACCCTGTGTAGCTCCTCTGAGACTGCCCCAGCCACAGAGTTCTAGCTATAGGAGCAGCTCTAGATTGTGGCACACCCGGAGCCAGCAACCGGGCGGGGAATGTGCACACGGTTCTGGGAGTGTCTGGCACCTGGTGACTTTGGCACAGAGAGCACAAGATTCCAGCAGTCTTCTCTGGCCAGGAGGAGGGCTCCATGCATAGGCAGGGAGGGCTCTGGAGGGAGGGCATAGGTCACGCGGCTACCAGAGTCTCTGGCTAGATGGGCGGGCTGGTGCAGAGGCAGGGAGGGAGGTCACGGGTTGTGTGGCTCCCAGAGTCCCTGGATGGGGCGGGTGCGGGTCACTGGCTCTAGTGGGAGGATTCCCCTGGCCATGGTGGGCACAGGTCACTGGCTCATGTGGGCGCTGGGTCACGCGGGCGCCAGCAGCGTCCCTGCCAGTGGTGTGCAGAGGGGGTCAGGGGGTACTCCACCCGGCCCCTGGAGTCTGTTGCTAGGGGAGCACTTGGTCTGGCAGACAGGGAGGAGAGGCACTGCTGAAGAACCTCCTCCCTCAGTCTCAGCAGAGGTTAGGCTTCTGGTTCATTGGGTAAGTGGGGAAGGGTGTACTGGAAGTTCAGAATGCCAGGGAAGACTTTAGATCAGTCTTTCTGCCTAGTGAGAGAGTGTTCAGAGTCACAGCAGGGTCCCTCTGAGGAAGTAGTCCCCACTTCCCACAGCACTCACACATGGGGTGAGACAAGAGGTCCACAGTTGACCATTTGTCTGTAGAAAACCCGCAGGAGCAAATGAAGAGAAAAAAGAAAGGAAACAGAAGAACAAAAAGACAACAGCTTTCTTGGGGGAGGGGACGGACCCTTTTCCTTTCAGATGAATTTTGTACCTGAAGCTTGGTTTCTTGAAGTCACAGCTTGCCTCAGCAGAGGTGACCTGTGGTTATCATTTCTCTCTCAGCTGGGCTCCCAGTCTTCAGCTTAATTGGGCTGTTTTTGGACATTATCTTCCCTTTTGGAGAGGAGCCTCTTTTGGAAGCTGCTTGCAGTCAGCCATCTTCACTGACATCATTTGTGTATGTTGAATCAACCTTGCATCTGTCGGATGAAGCCTACTTTGTTGTGATGAATAATACTTTGATGTGCAGCTCGATTTGGTTTGCTAAAATTTTTTTTTTAATTTTATTTATTAAATCATAACTGTATACAATGATATGATTATGGGGCATCATACACTCACTTCATAAACCATTTGACACATTTTTATCCCAGTGGTTAACATAGCCTTTCCGGCGTTATCTCCGTTACTGTGCCAAAACATTTACATTCTACATTTACCAAGTTTCGCAAATACCCCTATAATATGCACCACAGGTGTGATCCCACCGATTCCCCTCCCTTTACCCACCCCCCCTTTCCCACTTCCCCCTATTGTTAAGTTGTATCTGGGTTATAGCTTTCATGTGAGAGTCCCAAATTAGTTTCATAGTAGGGCTGTGTACATTGGGTATTTTTTCTTCCATTCTTGGGATACTTTACTAAGAAGAATATGTTCCAGCTCCATCCATGTAAACATGAAAGAGGTAAAGTCTCCATCTTTCTTTAAGGCTGCATAGTATTCCATGGTATACATATACCACAATTTATTAATCCATTCGTGGATCGATGGACACTTGGGCTTTTTCCATGACTTAGCTATTATGAATTGGGCTGCAATAAACATTCTGGTACAAATATCTTTGTTATGTTGTGATTTTTGGTCTTCTGGGTATATGCCCAGCAGAGGAATTACAGGATTGAATGGCAGATCTATTTTTAGATCTCTGAGTGTTCTCCATATATCTTTCCAAAAGGAATGTATTAATTTGCATTCCCACCAGAAGTGCTAAAATTTTATTGAGAATTTTTGCATCTGAATTCATAAGAGGTATTGGTCTGTAGTTTTCTCTTTTTGTTGTGTCTTTTCCTTGCTTTGGTATCAAGACAATATTTCCTTTGTAGAGTGCATTGAGGAGGGTCCCTTCCGTCTCAGTGTTAAAGAATAATTTCTGCAATACAGGTGCAAGTTCTCCTTTGCAGGTTTGGAAGAATTCAGGTGTGAACTCATCTGGTCTGGGACTTTTTGTTGGAAGATTTTTATATTGTTGCTTCAATTCTAGTGCTTATTATTGATCTATTTGGAAGTTCTATTTACTACTTCTGATTGAGTCTTGGGAGGTGGTGTGAATCCAAAAATTTGCTCCTTTCCTTCACATTTACATCTTTAAGAACATAGAGATTTTTATACTATTTAATGATGATGTTTTGTATTCCTGTGCTATCACTTACTTTTTTTTAATCTGCTGGGTTTGTGATAGGTTTGCTATTCCTTTTACACTTCCTTGAGATGATTCATTAGATTGATGTTTTGTGATCTTTCTGTCTTTTGGATGTAGGCATTTAAGACTGAATTTTTCTCTCGGGGCTGCTTTTGCAGTATCCCACAGATTTGATCACTTACACCCTCAATATCATTTAGTTCAAAGCATATTTTGATTTCCATCTTTATCTCCAACTTGGCCCACGTATCAAAGGGAAAAAGTCATTTTATCATAAAGACACTTGCATTCAAATGTTTATAGCAGCACAATTTACAATTGCAAACATGCAGAAGCAACTCAAGTGCCCACCAATATGTGAATGGATTAGTAAAATGTAGTATATGTACCACAGTAGTATATGTGGAATACTACTCATCCATAAAAAATGGTGACCTAGTATCTTGTATAATAATCTTGTTGGCATTGGAGACCATTCTCCTAAATGAAGTATCACAAAAATGGAAAATCAAATGCCACATGTACTCGATAGTAAATTGGAACTAGTTGATGAACACTTATGTGCCATATGGAAGCTGAATGCAATGGAATTCAAGTAGGGCAGAGGAAGAGGAGGAGATGGTTAGATTCACACCTAATGGGTACATCACACACTTTCTGGGTGAATGGTACACTTATAACTTTGGCTTAAAATATGCAACAGCAAACTGTGTAAGCAAAATATGTATACCCCCATAATGTTCAAAAATTAAAAAAAAATTATGAGATTCCACTTCATATCCATTAGGAAGGCTATTATCAAAAGGTAAAAAGATAGTAAAAGTTGCTGAGAGTGTGGATAAAGGGGAACAATTGTATACTTTTGGTGGGAATGTATTATAGTCTGGTGCTCCATTTATATTCCTAGAGAACAGTATGGAAGTTTCTTAAAAAATTAAAAATAGGGCAGTGCCTGTGTCTCAGCAGGTAGGGCGCCAGTCCCATATGCCGGAGGTGGCAGGTTCAAACCCAGCCCCGGCCAAATTAAAAAAAAAAAAATTAAAAATAGAAATCAATGACCAAGGAGTTCGTCATCTGGACATATAGTCAAAGGAAATAAACTAGTCATCTTGTAAAAAAAAAATAAATAAAATTAAATTTCTGAGATAAATTAAATCAGGGGCTTGAACAAATATTCATAGATCCATATTTGCAAAGGCATTATTCAAAATAACCAAAGAAATGAAAAAATTCAAATATTAAATTGATCCAGCTTCCCTGCCACATGGTTTCCACTCTCCCCAACTCAATATCCGCATAGGGTCATACCCAACAAAGAAAGGTCCAATGCAAGCTTCACATGACAGTTCTGTGGTGCATCTGTTTCACATACTCATTGGGGAGGTGCCTCAATGGCTGACGATGGGCCTGGTCAGTAAACAGAGACATTCCTGGGCCGGCCTATAAACACCCGACATGGGGAGCCACAGCTTCCAGCCCAAGCCCATAGCCCTGCACTCTTCCTACCTGTGAGGTCCCTGGAGTTCTTCTTTTGGCCCACACAGAGGTGAAAAGCTCCACCTTAGTAACCCCTGCATGGTCCCAGAAACTACTGGACACTCAGTTTTTTTGTCTGTGGTCTTTCTTATGCTTTCCTACTTCAGAAAATTTTCTGGAGTTTTCTTGTTTTAATTTACTGTTGGGAATTCATTGAGGTACAAGAAACCTGGTTACATTGATTGCATTTGTTAGGTAAAGTCCCTCTTACAATGGTGTCTTGCCCCCAAAAGCTGGGGCACACACCAAGGCCCCACCCCTCCCCCTCCTTTTCTGTCTCTGCCCTTCCTTTCCCCACCCCTCCCTCCTTCTTTCTCTCTCTGGTCTCCCCTTCCCCCACCCCCAGCATGTCATTAACTGTCATTAATTGTCCTCATATCAAAATTGAGTACATACTTCTCCATTCTTGTTATGCTTTACAAAGAATAATGGGTTCCACTTCCATCCAGGTTAATACAAAGGCTGTAAAGTCTCCATTTTTTAAGTTGCTGAATAATATTCCATAGTGTACATATACTACAGCTTGGTACTCCATTCCTGGGTTGGTGGGCATTTAGGCTGTTTCCACATTCTGGCGATTGTAAATTGGCAAAAATGCAATCAATAAGCTAGTGCAAGTGTCCTTATGATAAAAGGACGTTTTACCGTCTGGGTAGATGCCCAGTAATGGAATTGCAGGATCAAAAGGAAGATCTAGCTTGAGTTCTTTGAGGGTTCCCCATACTTCATTCCAGAAAGGTTATATTAGTTTACTGTCCCACCAGCAGTGTAAAAGTGTTCCCTTCTCTCCACATCCATGCCAGCATCTGCAGTTTTGAGATTTGTAATGTGGGCCATTCTCGCTGGGGTTAGATGGTATCTCAGGGTGGTTTTGATTTGCATTTCTCCAATAATTAGGGATGATGAACATTTTTTCATATGTTTGTGAGCCTTTCATCTGTCTTCTTTAGAGAAGGTTATGTTCATGTCTCTTGCCCATTGAAATATGGGTTTGTTGGCTTTTTTCATGTGGATTAATTTGAGTTCTCTATAGATGCTAGTTATCAAGCTTTTGTTTGATTCAAAATATGCAAATATCCTTTACCATTGTTTAGGTTGTTGATTTGCTTTGGCTGTTGTCTCCTTAGCTGTACGGAAGCTTTTGAGTTTAATGAAGTCCCATTTGTTTATTTTTGTTGTTGCCATTGTCATGGCAGTCTTCTTCATGAAGTCTTTCCCTAGGCCAGTATCTTCCAGCGTTTTTCTTATGCTTTCTTTGAGGCTTTTTATTGTTTCAGGCCTTAAATTTAAGTCCTTTACCCATCTTGAATCAATTTTTGTGAGTAGAGAAAGATGTGGGTCCAGTTTCAGTCTTTTACATGTGGATATCCAGTTCTCCCAACACCATTTATTGAATAGGGAGTCTTTCCTCCAAGGCATGTTCTTGTTTGTTTTATCAAATATTAGGTGGTTGTAAGATGTTAGTTTCATTTCCTGGTTTTCTATTCAGTTCCAAATGTCTATGTCTGTATTTTTGTGCCAGTACCATGCTGTCTTGACTACTATGGCTTTGTAGTACAGCCTAAACTCTGGTATGGTTATGCCCCCAGCTTCATTTTTATTACTAAGAACTGCCTTAGCTATACAGTTTTTTTTTTCTGATTCCATACAAAATGCAGAATCATTTTTTCCAAATCTTGAAAGTACAATGTTGGTATCTTAATAGGGATGGCATTGAATAGGTAGATTGCTTAGGAAAGTATAGACATTTTAACAATGTTGAGTCTTCCCATCCATGAGCATGGTATGTTCTTCCATTTGTTAATATCCTCTGCTATTTCCTTTCTGAGGGTTTCATAATTTTCTTTATAGAGGTCCTTCACCTCCTTCGTTAGGTATATTCCTGGGTATTTCATTTTCTTTGAAGCTATGGTGAAGGGAATTGTGTCCTTAATTAGCCTTTCATCCTGGTGTATACAAAGGCAACTGACTTGTGGACATTGATTTTATATCCTGAAACATTACTGTATTTTTTGATGACTTCTGGGAGTCTTGTGGTTGAGTCTTTGGGGTTCTCTAAGTATAAGATCATATTGTCAGCAAAGAGGGAGTGTTTGACATCCTCTGCTCCCATTTGGATTCCCTTTATTTCCTTGTCTTGCCTACTTGTATTGACTAGAAATTCCAGCACTATGTTGAATAGTAATGGTGACAGAGGACAACCTTGTCTGGTTCCAGTTCTAAGAGGAAAAGCTTTCAGTTTTACTCCATTCAGTAAAATATTAGCTGTGGGTTTGTCATAGATAGCTTCAATCAGTTTCAGAAATGTGCCACCTATGCCTATAGTCTTCACTGTTCTAAGAGTTCTAAGGATTTTATCAAATGCTTTTCTTGCATCTATCGAGAGGATCATATGGTCTTTGTTATGCTTCTGTTAATATGTTGGATAATGTTTATGGACTTGCATATGTTAAACCAGCCTTGCATCCCTGGGATGAAACCTACTTGATCATGATGTATGACTTTTTTAATGATAAGTTGTAATCTATTGGCTTTTGTTGAGGATTTTTTCATCTGTATTCATTAGTGAAATTGGTCTGAAATTCTCCTTTTTAGTTTGATCTTTTTCTGGTTTTGGTATCAGGGTGATGTTTGCTTTGTAGAATGTGTTGGGAAAGATTCCTTCCTCCTCAATTTTTTGGAATAATATCTGCAGTATGGGAATAAGCTTTTCCTTGAAGTTTTGATAGAATCCTCATGTGCAGCCATCCAGATGAGGGCAGTTTTTTTGTTGGAAGCTTTTTTATTGTTTCTTTAATCTCAATGCTTTAAATTGGTCTGTTCAGGAGCTCTTTTTCTTCCTGGCTAACTCTAGGGAGAGGGTGTGATTCCAAACATTGATCCATGTCCTTCACATTGTCAAATTTCTGGGTATAGAATTTGTGGTAGTATTCAGAGATGATCTCTTGTACCTATGTGGCATCAGTTGCAACTTTCCCTTTATCATTTCTGATTTAGGTTACTAGAGATTTTACTTTTCTATTTCTAGTTAGTCTGGACAAAGGTTTATCTATTTTATTTATTTTTTCAAAAAACCAACTCCTTGTTTCACTGATTTTCTGAATGATTCTTTTGTTTTCAATTTCATTGATCTCTGATTTAATTTTGGATATTTCTTTTCTTCTGTTGGGTTTAGGCTGAGATTGTTCTTCTTTTCCAATTCCATAAAATGGCTTGTGAATTTGTTGATGCACTCTCTTTCCATTTTTCAAATGTAGGCATCTAAAGCGATAAATTTTCCTCTCAAAACTGCTTTTGCAGTATTGCACAGGTTTCAGTAGCTTGTGTCTTCATTGTTGTCATGCTCAAAGAAGTTATTTATTTTATTTCTTCCTGCACCCAACTGTCATTCAACGGAAGGTTGTTTAATTTTTATGCCTTTGTGTGGGGTTGAAGGTTTTTGTTGGAGGTGACTTCCACCTTTAGTGCCTTGTGGTCTGAATAGATACAGGGTAAAATTTCAATTCTTTTGATTCTGTTGAGGTTTGTTTTGTGTCCTAGAATATGATCAATTTTGGAGAATGTTCCATAGGGGGATGAGAAGAATGTATATTTTTTATCTCTGGGATGGAGTTCTATATGTGTCTATCAAGCACAGTTGTTCGAGGGTCTCATTTAAGTCCCTTATATCTTTGTATAATTTCTGTTTAGAGGATCTGTCCATCTCTGTAAGAGGAGTGTGAAAGTCCCCTGTTATTATGATATTATAGGGTATCATATTGCTCAGACTGAGTAAGGTCTGTTTCAAGAATCTGGGAGCATTTAAATTGGGTGCATAAATATTTAGAATTGAAACATCTTCTTGTTGTATTTTTCCCTTGACCAATATAAAGTGACCATCTTTGTCTTTTTTGACTTCAGTTGCTTTAAATCCATATGTATCTGAAAATAAGATTGCAACCCCTCTTTTCTTCTGAATTCCATTTGCCTGAAAAATTGTCTTCCAACCCTAACCTCAGAGTTTTAATTTGTCTTCTGAAGCTAGGTATGTTTCCTAAAGACAGCAAATGGATAGCTTGTGTTTTTTTTTTTAATTTTTTTATTAAATCATAACTGTATACAATGATATGATTATGGGGCATCATACACTCACTTCATAAACCATTTGACACATTTTTATCACAGTGGTTAACATAGCCTTTCCGGTGTTATCTCAGTTACTGTGCCAAAACATTTACATTCTACATTTACCAAGTTTCGCAAATACCCCTGTAATATGCACCACAGGTGTAGCTTGTGTTTTTTAACCCAGTCAGCCAATCAATGCCTCTTTAGTGGGGAATTCAAGCCATTAACATTTATTAAGAAAATTGATAAGTGCGGTAGTGTTTTAGTCATCTTATTTTGTGAGAGTCTATTGCTTAGTTTTATCTTTTGCATCAGGGTGGAAATTAGATTCTCTCCTTCAATTTCTGAGTTTTTACTTTGCTGTCAATCCATTGTGATGGTCAGTGTGTAGAACAGGTTGAAGTATTTCCTGTAGAGCTGGTTTTGTTGTGGCAAATTTCCTCAATGTTTGTATATCCGTAAATGATTTGATTTCTCTATCAATTTTAAAGCTTAGCTTAGTAGGATATAGAATTCTGGGCTGGAAATTGTTCTGCTTAAGTTGATTAAAGGTAGATGACCTTTGTCTTCTTGCTTGGAATGTTTCGTTAGAGAAGTCTGGAGTCACTCTAATGGATTTGCCCCTGTCTGTCCACTGGTGCTTAGTCCTGGAAGCTTGCAGAATCTTTTCTTTTGTCTTGACTTTGGATACGTTCATCACAATGTGTCTTGGAGAAGCTTGGTTTGAATTGAGGTGACCTGGGGTATGATATACCTCTGAAAGGAATGTGTCAGAATCTTTGGTGATATTTGGGAAATTTTCTTTTATAATATTCTCTAGTATGACTACCATTCCCCTGGGGCATTCTTCTTCCCCTTCTGAGATACCTATAACTCATATGTTTGAACACTTCATAAAATCCCATAATTCTGTCAGTGAATATTCTGCTTTCTCTCTCTTCTTTTCTGCATCTTTAACTATCTGAGTTATCTCAAAAGGTAGTTGTCCTCTACCTCTGAGATTCTTTCTTCTGCATGGTCTAATCTGTTGTTGATACTTTCTATTGCATCTTTAAGGTCCCTAATTGACAGCTTCTGTTTCTTCAGCTCTGCTCTATCCTTTCTATGTCCTTCATATCATTCATCTCTTATTTGATTCTGTTTTTGAATTTCCTTTTCATTATTTTCCATTTTATCAGCAATTTCATTCATTGTTTCCATCATTTCCTTCATTATTTTCATCATTTGTATTCTACATTCCCTTTCTGTCATTTCTAACATTTCTTTATAGGTTTAATTCTTTGCAGTAGCTACCTCACAATTTCTTGTGGGGGGTTGCTCTCGCTGGCTTTTCATGTTGCCGGGATTTTTCTGCTAATTCTTCCTTATGACTGGTTTCTTTTACCTGTTTCCTTGCCCTAAGTTCCTTTCACTTCCTCTTGCTCTTTAAGTTGCTGTGCCTGTGGACTAGGGTTTCAATGCACTAGAAGGATGAGAAGATTGAAGAGCAAGAAGGGAAAAAGAAAAGAAAAGAAAAACGAGAAAGGAGAGGGATGGGTAAAAGGGAACATTGACAAAAAGAAGAGAGGCACAGAAAGAGGGAGACAGGAGAAATATAGGTGTATGTACAGTATGGTACTTTGAGCCAACCTTAAAAACCCCCAACCTCTGGGGGCACTGGGTTGGTTGGTTCCCTTGAGGTCAGCAGCTCTTTGCTAACCTGTTCAGACACAGTACCCCACCACCACCAAGTAGAGAGGAAAGAAAAAAATGATATAAATCAAACCAAAACAAGCAAACTGAAAACTTTATGGGATAAAATTGGGGGGAAAACCAAATAATAGCAGTAGAAACACTAGCAAAAAATGAAATTCTAATTGTTAAAAAAGGCAACAAGGAAAAATTACATGTAAACTAGAAAAGTGAAGAAATAAAAGAAAAAAAGAAAAGAAATATCTATACGAAAAATGTTGAAATTAAAAGCAAAAAGCAAAAAACAAAGCAAACCAAAACAAAGCAGTATACGTATCTTGCTGAATATTGTCTGGGCAACAGGTGATCTTCTGGGGTATGAGATGTTAATCACAATGCTGATACGGCTGTATGAGTTAGAGACTGGAGGCCTCTGCTGATTTCTAAAAGCCTGCAGGATGGAGAGCCTAAATCTCTCCTCAGGCCACTTAAAAGGGACTTTAAACTGATAACCTTGGACAAGCAGAAGCTTTCCCAGGAAAGCACTTGTCCCTGGAATCACTCCTGAAGTGGATCCTGGCTATCCACTTACCCAGTGTGCCAAAACAGGTCTCACTCTATGCCCCCGAAGGCTAAGGCTCTAAGGCATCTCAGTCCCCAGTGTTAGGCTGCTCAGTCACTAGATTACTCACTCCCGCTCCATCCTTGCTCTGCAACCCCGAGGACAGAGCTTGCCAAGTCAGTTCTCCCACAATGGCTCCACACAGCCAATAGCTGAACACTATTAGCTCTGTCTGGCTCAGTGGCTCAGTCTGGGAACCTAGACAATGCTTAAAGCCCTCCACACTCTTGCCCAAGTTCTCCCAAGGTAGTTCAACTGAGTGCCAACTCCAAAAAAACAAAAAAAGAAAAACAGCTCACAGGTAAGGCCTTTCCAGTTTGCAATCTCACTGCTACTGTACTTACAGCTGCTGGTGGGATTAGACCAAACAAACTCATCCAAACACTTGCCAGTTCTCCACTGCTTTTGTCCTCCTCATGGGGTCCAGAAGTCTCTTGCTGACTCCCTGTGTCCCCAAAGGTATGTTTCTGGGCAGATTCCACCGGCCAGAGATGTCTGGCGTCTTCTCTCCCCAGATTCACCATGCCCAGTTGCAAGGAAGCTGTTAATCGGCTGCCATCTTGATCCTCCTAAGTTGAACAGCAGCTCGGGTTGGTCACGCCGTCAGGTGCCAGCTGTTGTTGTCACTGACCTTCACCATCAAAGCTGTACCTGAGGCTGTGGCCACCATGTTCCTGTGTTTGGAGTTTTATATATTATATATATATATATATATATATATCCTTAGTTTATTTATTTATTTATTTATTATTAAATTATAAACACATAGATCATGTATACATTAATGCATGTATGGGGTACAATGTGCTGATTTCTTATAGAATTAGGAGTGTTTACATCACACTGGTAAATATAAACCTCATCTTCTTTACTTAATTATTGTGTTAAGACATTTATACTCTATACTTAATAAATCCAAAAAGTACCCTTGCATTATGCACCATAGGTGTGATCCTACCATAAACCCTACCCCCTGAACTCTCCCTCCCTTCCGATCTCCCCCTCCCTCCTTCATCCTGGGCCATAGTTGTGATCTATTTTTCATATGAAAGTGTGAGTGATTGTAGATTGTATTCATAATAGTACTGAGTACAAAAAATCTCGAATAGCCAAGACATTATTCAGAAATAAAAACAAATCAGGAAGAATCATGCTACCAGACTTCAAACTATACTATAAATCTATAGTGATCAAAACAGCATGGTATTGGCACAAAAATAGAGAGGTAAATGTATGAAACACAATAGAAAACCAAGAGACGAACTCAGAAATTTTTCATTTAACTTTTTCTGTATGAGGCCAGGGCTACAAGTTTCAGAAATCTGCTAAGCCCCATTACTCAATGTTAAGAACAGAGTGGGTGTGTCGATCCTCCCCCTTGACCATGGAGCCAGATGCCAGGATCCTCTTCAGCCCCAACCTATCATGTCTTAACCTGGTCTGTAAATAACTATGAATGGGCCCCTTCCATCTTCCAGTCACCACTGACCCCCATAGGTGTTGGGTTTATAGCAACATGCTACAAAGACCAAGGCTTGGAGATGGGACATTAATGCCCAAAGTCACTCATGATACTGTTCATGACTGAAATAAATACCAATTCTCCACCCAACACCTTCAATCAGATATTCAAATAAGCAATTGTTCCCAAAAAGCCTTGGACACAGATTGAGATGCAGAGGGAGGCACAAAGGAACAGTGGACCCTAAGTACATAGGAGAGTAAGACTCTTGTCCACAGGGAGGTGGAGCTTGAAGCTATTGCAAAATGAAACAGGAAGTAGAAGAACAGGACTATTGGCTACAAAGAAAATCCACCTTCCAGGGGAAAGAAAGGGTTGTATTTTCTTCTCTTATTCTGTGTGTGCCCTTTGTGCTCCTGGCCACACTGTGAGCTGCACTGTCACATATTCACAGGTCTCTGCTGGTCTGAGTCAGCTGAGGACATGAATCTGCCCCTTCGCTGAAGCATCTCCAGTGCGGGTGGGATGACTGATCATGGTGAGGACTCCACCACATTGTGCGAAAGGATGGGCTGAATGAGGGAGGAGACCCACAGAGGCTCTGAGCTGGGAGAGGCCCTGCTCACTTTCACCTATGAGGGACTGATACAGAAGCTACGAGGTCCATTTGCTGCTGTGTCCTGACCCTCAGTGAGTTAAGGACACATGAGGCAGATGGTGGCTATGGGTCAGGGAGACCCTCTTTCTGTGTAAGTGTCGGCAGAGAGCCTGGTGCTCACCCCAGCCCTCACCCTGAGGAAATGAGAACCAGGCTCCTGGGAAGGGTGCAGATCCCCTTCCTGTGGGGGTTCAGATGTGACAGCACCATGTCAGAAAGGCCCCAGAGTACAACTAGCCACATCCTGTGTGTCTGTGTGTCCCGAAGGCACCTTGGTCTCCTCCATCTGCACAGCTGGGACAAGTGGTGGGAGACACCATGACCCCCACCCTCATAACCCTGCTCTGCTTTGGTGAGATGTGGGGACAGACAGAGGAGACCCTGATCTGGGAGGGAGAGACCCACCCACAGCCAGGCCCTGCTCTATCAGGAGACCCCAGGGACTCAGGAGGCTCCCTGGGGGTGTGAGGAGAGGATACGCTCAGCCTTCAGGTGACAAATCTCTCACTGAGATCTCTTCCAGGGATGAGTCTTGGCCCCAGGACCCACGTACAGGCAGGCGAGACTGTCCCCAGCTGTCCCAAGTCACTTCTCCTTAGTGGGGACAAGAAGACACCCCTGGGCAGCTGAGAATGGGGAACAGGAGCCCTGATGACTGTGGGGGACATCTGGAGAGTCTTGGGCTCAGAACTGAGATCAGTGGGATGGGAGGTGACTGGGGACCCAGCTTCTGATTTCCTAACATGAACCCGCCCCAGACCCACCATCTGGGCTGAACCAGACTCTGTGACAACCTGGGGAAGCCCTGTGACCATCTGGTGTCAGGGGACATTGGATGCCCAAGAATACCAACTGGAAAAACAGGGAAGCTTCTGGGACAGAAATAAACCACTGGAGCCTGGGAACAAGGCCAAGTTCAATATCCAGTATATGACAGAGCACTATGCAATGGGATATCGCTGTTACTATCGCAGCCCTGCTGGATGGTCAGACCATAGTGACACCCTGGAGCTCATGGTGACAGGTAAGAGGACACCTGGGGCTCCCAGCTTTGCCCTCAAGAATGGGGTCTGCTCTCAGGGGTGTCTTCCTCTCATAGTCCAACCCGCGGATGATGTGGGAGGTGTGATCCCCATTTAACACTGCTGCCTCCTCCTGTCCTAGGAGTTTACATCAAACCCACACTCTCATCCCTGAAGAGCCCTGTGGTGACCTCAGGGGGAAATATGACCCTCCAGTGTGGGTCACAGGTGGGATTTGCCAGGTTTACTTTGACCAAGGAAGAAGAACAAAAGCTGTCCTGGACACTGGACTCACAGCCTCCAATGGCAAGTTCCAGGCGCTGTTTTCTGTGGGCCCCGTGATCCCTGGGCACAGATGGATGTTCAGATGCTATGGCTATTACACGAACAACCCCCAGGTGTGGTCAGAACCCAGTGACCCCCTGGAGCTCCTGGTCTCAGGTGAGGAGGTTTCATAACATGCTATTCATGTTTTGAAACCCAAAATATGTCACAGTGAGCCTTGCTTTCAGGAACCCCAAAATGGTAGTGTAGGGTGAGGGATCAAGGACTCTGGAGCAAGAGACCCCAAGAGAGAGACAGTGAGACCTGCAGGGACAGGACAGGACACTGAGGAGTTGGCAGGGGCCAGACCCTGCAGCTCGTGGCCTGTCCTTCCCCCCCAGGTGTGTCTAGGAAGCCCTCCCTCATCACCCTGTAGGGCAATGTCATGGCCCCTGGAGAGAACCTGACCCTCCAGTGTCGCTCTGATGTCGGCTAGACAGATTTGCCCTGTCCCGGGATGAGGGACATGTCCTCACCCAGCTCCCTGGATGGCAGCCCCAGGCTGGACTCTCTCAGGCCAACTCTCCCCTGGGCCCTGTGAGGGGCTCCCACGGGGGTCAGTAGAGATGCTATGGTGGATACAACCTCTCCTCTGAGTGGTCAGCCTCCAGTGACCCCCTGGACATCCTGATCTCAGGTGAGGAGCCCAGTGGGTTGTCAGGGACCCAGACACTGCACAGTCCTTGTGGGGGGAGGAGAGAGGGGCAGGGGTGATGGCTGGGAGGAGGTGAGGGTCTCAGGGAGGGGGAGGGAGAGAGACACAGAGATAAGTGGGGAGAAGGAGACTCAGACACGGAGATAGGGACACTGAAGATGTTCAGAGAGAGGCCCAGGGAGGTGTCACCTCAAACAAAGTTAGGGGGCCACCCTCACCCCTCCTTCCACTTTCTCTAGGACAGCTCTTTTACAGACCCTTCATCTCCGTGCAGCCGGGCCCCACAGTGGCCTCAGGAGAGGATGTCACCTTTGTGTGCCAGTCATGGAGCCCAACAGACACTTTCTTTCTGGCCAAGGAGGGAGCAGGAAATTGTCCCCTGCATCTCAGATCAAAGTCTAGATCTGGGCAGTTCCTGGCTGAATTCTCCTTGAGTTCTGTGAGCCCACACAGCCCTTCTCCTTACCTGTTGTCACTGCCCAGTGAACCCGTGGAGCTCGTGGTCTCAGGTGAGGACTCCTGCCCCTGCCCTCTCTGAGATCAAAGGATCAGCTCAGGGCCCTGCCCCAGGAGAGCTCTGGGACATTGAGGAATGAGGGGGTGAAGGGGGTAGGTCGCAGGGGAGGGTCCAGCCGAGATAGGAGGAAACAGAGGAGACCTCCCATCCCTGGGCACTTTCCCCTAAAGTCTCAGTCAGGGTGAAGGGCAGGAAACGTGGGATGAGATGTGGGTGAACCTCAGAGCAAAGAGACAAGACTGAGGGTAGAAGTCAGAGGCCCCCACTCACCTACCTGCTGATGTCTTTATCTCAGAATCAGAACCTCTAGGTGTCCTAGTTCCTCAACACCGGGTCCTGACCCCATGAGAGATGGAAGCTGTTATCTTGATCCCACGGAAACTAGCAGACTCATTTCAATCCTATTCCCAATATTGAGGTCGGGGTCTGCTCCCCAAAGGAACAGGGAGCGGGGTGGACTTTAGCAAGGGGCCCATGTGGCTTCTGGGGCTCCGAGGATGGAGCAGCTGTGACCCTCTGTGGGCATCAGAAGGGAGGGAGGTGTATGAGGTCCAGGCAGAGAGGAGGGGTCAGAGATGCAGGGAGGAGGAATTAGGTTTGTCTCCTCCCTGAACAGGACCCCAGGAGCCATCTCCACTCAATAGGAAGCCAGGAGCAGGGAGGGCACAGGGCAGGTGCTTAGTCTGGGAGTCGGGTGGGAGGGGCCAGAAGTGGCAAAGTCTGCATTGGTTCTGCCTCCTCTTGGGAGCAGGAACTTCTAAGAAAGCCTTGTCCTCTCCTGCCCTGGGTTCCCATCTGAATGAAGGGGAGGTACCTAGGGTGACCTCAAAACACCCTCCTTTCTGACCCCCTGGGGCACCTGGGATGTGCTTCTGTCTCCAGCCCTCTGTGGGCCTGTCCTGCTCCTCTTGTAACTGAGACTTGTCAGGGTTAGAAAGCTAATTTGGGACTCTCACATGAAAGCTATAACCCAGCTACAACTTAACAATAGGGGGAAGTGGGAAAGGAGGGGGTGGGTAGAGGGAGGGCAATCGGTGGGATCACAACTGTGGTGCATATTACAGGGGTATTTGCGAAACTTCGTAAACGTAGAATGTAAATGTTTTGGCACAGTAACTGAGATAATGCTGGAAAGGCTATGTTAACCACTGTGATAAAAATGTGTCAAATGGTTTATGAAGTGAGTGTATGATGCCCCATAATCATGTCATTGTATACAGTTATGATTTAATAAAAAAAAAATTAAAGAAAAAGAAAGCTGCAGGAGATGTGGGCAGGTCCATGAGGTTTATATGAGAAGCCAGAATATTATGAAACGGTAAAGATTTACAGAACTCTGCTGGTCAGGATCTCTCCTGCCTCACACGACATCTGCTGGTTTACCGAATCCACACTTCGCACAGCTCTGCCTGACTCCCGGGCCCCTGCTCTGTCTAGGAGGATGTGTGGTGAGGAGGAGGAGGATGGGCTGGGTCGGCAGAGTATGACGTCCAGGCCTGATAGGAAACAGGATAATCTTGGGCAGGGGAGAAGGAGAACAGGCTGGCGACTTGGAGTGAGGACAGATGGATGCCCCCTGAACAGCTCTTATTTCTCATTTCTAAGAGCCCCTCATCCACAACCCAGGGGTTCCCTCAGTCCTCTCAGAACAAGACAGGGGGCTGCTAAGGCCTTGGTGGGATCTGACAGAGGTGAGGGTGAAGCCCACACTGGACACTCTGTCGGAGGGGAGCTCCCCGGGCTGTGGGTGCCACCGAGCACAGACCCCTATGGTGGCCTCTGTGCTCAGGGCACACCTGAGATTAAGGAGGGGCCTCACCTGCTCACTGAGCCAGTGGAGGGGAAGTCACCACACAGCACATCCTGTGTGTGAGTCATTTCTATTCCACATCTTCTCTGCTCACTTTTCAAATGATGCTCTCTACTTTTCTAAAATAAAAGAATAGATACATAAATTTATAATTCTAATTTAACTGATACGGATTTATGATTTAAAAATAGGTGAATTCTTTTATTATTTTCATTAGGACTTAATTTAATTAATACATTTGCTTTTTCAGATAATTTTATCTTATTATCAACTCTTTCTATCCTGCACATTTAATATGGAGGAGTATTAATAAACTTAAGAAGAGTTTTCGAAGTTTTATTCACAGGAATTGTGGACATTCATTTCAATTTAAATAATAATTCAATTATTTTAAAAATTTATAAGAGGTCGGGCAGTGCCTGTGGCTAAGTGAATAGGGTGCCAGCCCCATATACTGAGGGTGGCATGTTCAAACCTATCCCTGGCCAAACTGCAACAAAAACATAGCTGGCCATTGTGGCAGGCGCCTGTAGTCACAATTACTCGGGAGGCTGAAGCAAGAGAATCACCTAAGCCCAAGAGCTGGAGATTGCTGTGAGCTGTGATGCAATAGCACTGTACTGAGGGTGATAAAGTGAGACTCTGTCTGTTTAAAAAACAAGAAGTACACATGAAAAAGTTACTGGTTTCACTATATTTATTTAATTTCACTATAGAATTCTTCTCCATTGGCCTTTTAATTGATCACCAACTTCCTTATAAAATGCATATAAACTACAAGACAACAGACATTTATTTCTAAATTGCATGCCAATTTTACACTTTGTGTATTAGTATGTAACTGCATATTAAATAAATATTGAAAGTTTTAACTATATACATATTTATATACAATTATATAAATTACATATGAATATACATGTGCACATGTCTCCAAGTATATACATTCATGTTCATCCATATTCTCATTTTTTTTCTTTTTGAGACAGAGTCTCACTATGTCACCCTCTATAGAGTTCTGTGGAGTCACAGCTCACAGTGACCTCATACTCTTGGGCTTAAGCGATTCACTTGCCTCAGCCTCCCAAGTAGCTAGGACTGCAGGTGTCCACCACACTGCCTGGCTATTTTTTGATTGTAGTTGTCAGTGTTGTTTGGCAGGCCCAGGCTGGATTTGAACCCCACAGCTCTGGTATATGTGGCTGGCACCCTACCACCTGAGCTACAGGTGCTGAGCCATATTCTCAATGTTTTTGATGTGGTTTGTTTTTACATTAATTCTTTATAAAACCAGAAATATTATTGATTAATTCCTAGATTAATTCTTTATAAAACCAAAAATGTTGCTGATGAGCCTGCAACATCACCACCACTTCAAAAATATGTATTTATATATGTGTGAGCATGTATGGATTGCATTCTGGCTTTTTCTAACTATATAACAAAACAATTAGAAAGAGATTAAGGAATGATGAGACCCCAGTTGTGCTGGCTGAGGCTAAAATGGGGTAAAGGGGAGGCAGCCCCAGGTATTCACCTCTTTGTGCTCCCAACATTCAGGAACCCCTGAGGATCAAACGCTCATTCACGGAACTTGGGTCCTCAGTAGTTGATAACTGGCAATGTACATTTTGGGGGAAATTACGTGGTGTGGTCCGTGTTCCAGATAGAAGAAAAAATATACAAGTGCCCAATTATTTTGGTATTGTTGGCTCATTTTTCTTGCTTTAGCATCTGGAAAATCTAAAGCAAAGTTTGAATTCAAAGAACACAAAGCAGCTAAAATACTTCAGGGAGGAGACTAGAGGAACTGCTACAGCCAAGAATGGGCTGATTAAGAATCTCCATAAAAGTCACATTGTTAGACATGAAGGGACATAGAATTCAGAGCCCAGGGGGGAGGCTGGGTTTGGGGCTCTTCATCCCCTCCCCCTCCTCTCCGTTTTGATTCTCAGGAGCAGTTGACATCATTACCCCCTCATAGAACAAGTCAGAAGCTGGGACTGGTGAGCGAGGAGATGCTATTGATCATGGGCTGGGCACAGAATGTCAGGCCCTGTCCAGGGCAGGATGGTGTCCTGGGGGAACTTCCAGGGACCCTGGTGACTTTGATCTCTCCTGAGCTCTCTGACCTCTTGTCCACAATCCCCAGCCCCACACCCCCAGGATCACACCATGGAGAATCTCATCCACATGGACATGGCGGGCTTGATCCCGGTGGCCCTCAGAATTCTGCTGTTTCAGGGGTTGCATGGCCAGAGAAGCCCCCAAGATGTCACCAGGAGATAACTCTAGAGAAAGAGATGCACCATCCAGAGTGGGAGAGTCATGGAAGTAACTCTTATGCTCCCCAAAGGTTTTGGGAGAAAATCTAGAGTATGTGCTTTCAGGACTGTCTGCTGGTCATTTCCAGAGTGGGGGAATCAATGTTTGATTGCAGAGACGCCATGTGGAGTGAGTCTGAATAGGGCATTAACCTGACATACTTTTCCTCTCCACCATTATTGACTTCCCTTGCTGGCTCTTCCCCTCTTTCCACTCCAGGCATGAAGCTGTGTCCCACATGTCATGGCAGCTCTGGGTCCACACCTCTGCACAGCTGCACGCACTGGTCCACTGTCCCAAGTTCATTCTCTTCCTTTAGTCTGATGTTAAATCATTCTGCTGTGTTATGAAATCCCCTAACCCACTCTTACATTTCTGTAAACTCTATTATAATCCTTATGTTGTCTAGCTTTTTAGTGACTTTATTAATTTCTTGAACATTTTGGCTTCTTTTTGTTGGTTAACATTCACTTTAATTCCATTCATCTTGCTTGCCATCCATATTCTGAATTCTATTTCTGTCATTTCTCCACAGGAAAGTGGGTGAAATCCTCTAATGTTGCTCCACTGTATCTTCTTGGGGGTGTTGAACTCTTTTGTTTTTTCACTTAGGCGGGAACCATTCACTGGCTTCTTCTCATCTGGCTTCCCTACCCACAGCTCTGGGTTAATAGGCTTACAGGGCACCTGCTCTCCTTTGCCAGGGACTCTCTTGAATGAGGCCCAGGACTGATAGTTGTTCATGGCTAGGAGCTCCTCAGTGAAATGTTGGACCTTGGGATGGTTCTTCTGGCCCAGCAGTACTGATGGGGATGCATTGGTGAGGTCTTGGGGGCTAGGCACAGTTCTGAAGTCTTGGGATTAGAGTTGCAGTCCAAGCAGGGGCCCTGGGACTTCAGGATCAGAGCAAACTCAGACATAGAAAGAGTTTCAGATCTGCCTCTTGGGATTTCAGGGCCAGAGCTGCCCACAACAGGGGCTGTTCTACTAGTGGGACTGCTGATGCCCAGTCACACAGTCTCAATGGCTCTGGGTCTGCATAGGTGGACCAGGGCTGCTGGCTGGCCAGGGTTCTACCCCTACACCTCAGACCCAGTGAGGCAGTCATCCCAGGATTCCTAAGTGGTGCCTGTGACATCTGAGGCTCTTCTTCTATTCGGCTCCCACACTGGGAGGAGGTGTGATCAATACAATATTTTGTTGTATGTATTTTACTTCAATAAAGAGAAACGCAAGGAAAGAGAATTGGTTCCCTATAGATTCCCTGTACATTAAGAAATTGTACTATAATGCAGAAATTTTTTTTAAATTTATTTTTATTAAATCATAGCTGTGTACATTAGTATGATCATGGGGCACCATACACTTGGTTCATAGATCGTTTGACACATTTTCATCACACTAGTTAACACAGCTTTCGTAGCATTTTCTTAGTTATTTTGCTAAGACCTTTACATTCCACATTTATTTTATTAAATCATAGCTGAGTACATTAATGCAATTATGGGGTACAATTTGCTAATTTTATATACAATTTGAAATACTTTCATCAAACTGATTAACATAGCCTTACCACATTTTCTTAGTTATTGTGTTAAGACATTTATATTCTACACTTAGTAGATTTAACATGTACCCTTGTAAATGATATCTTCCAGCACCATAATAGGCAGGATCTTAACACCCCTTTTGCAGTGTTGGATAGATCCTCCAAGAAGAAACTAAGCAAATAAATTCTGGACTTAAACTTCACCATACAACAATTGAATTTAAGAGACATTTACAGAACATTTCATCCTAACAAAATTGAATACACATTCTTCTCATCAGCTCATGAAACATCCTCCGAAATTGATCACATCTTATGTCACAAGGCTAACATTAGCAAATTTAAAAGAACAGAAATTATTCCTATTCTTGTATTTTCTCAGATCATTACAGAATAAAAGTTGAGCTCACCAATAACAGAAATCTGCATACACATACAAAGACATGGAAACTAAATAACCTTATGCTGAAAGATAGCTGGGTCAAAGAGGAGATTAAGAAGGAAATTGCCAAGTTTTGAAACAGAATGATAATGACTATACAAATTATCAGAACCTCTGGGATACTGCAAAGGCAGTTCTACTAGAGAAATTTGTAGCACTGCAAGCCTTTCTTAAGAGAACTGAAAGAGAGGAAGTCAACAACTTAATGGTACATCTCAGGCAACTGGAAAAGGAAGAACATTCCAACCCCAAACCCAGCAGAAGAAAAGAAATAACTAAAACTAGAGCTAAATTAGATGAAATTGAAAACAAAAGAATTATTCAAAAGATCAATGAATCAAAAAGTTGGGTTTTTTTTTTTTAAGTTTAAAAAAATAGATAAACCCTTGGCTAGTCTAACCAGAAATAGAAAATTAAAATCCCTAATTTCATCAATCAGAAATGACAAAGGTGAAATAACAACAGACACCTCAGAAATTTAAAAAATTCTTAATGAATACTACAAAAAACTCTATTCTCAGAGGTATGAAAATCTGAAAGAAATTGACTAATACTTGAAAGCACACCACCTTCCTAGGCTTACCCAGAAAGAATTAGAAATATGAACAGACCTTTATCAAGCCCTGAAATAACATCAACTATACGAAGTCTCCCAAAAAAGAAGAGTCCAAGACCAGACGGCTTCACATCGGAATTCTACCAAACCTTTAAAGAGAAATTAGTATCTATATTAAATAACCTTTTCAAAAGCATAGACAAAGAATAAATACTTCCAAATACATTCTATGAAGCACATATCATCATGATCCTCAAATCAGGAAAAGTACTTTTATCTAAAATAGGACACCCACCAGGCCAGAGATGCCCTGAATGCCACAGCGATTTGGCATCAACCCACTGATGAAATGTTGCCTCAATTTTGCCTTCAGTTTGGCTCAGTGTGGACTCCAGGTGGGAACATGAGCACTCCTGCATCCTTTTCTGTGGGCTGCATTTCCTCCCATTCACCATCCCAGACATAATATGTGGCTCTTTAACCATACGTCTTAACCTAGTCACTGAAGCTACAACAGGTTGTTCTGTTCATGTGAAGACACTGCTGATACTTACAGCAACCATGACAAATGAGGTCATTATCATTTTCCTACAAAAGGAAGTAGGAAGGAGGATGCTCTCCATTCAAAGTCGACCAAGAGTGAATGTTACCTCACATCTCACATTGGGGCCTGTGGTTTTTTCTGGTGGCTACTCTTTCCCAAAGCATGAAAACAGAACTCACAGTCAGGTGAAGGGCTACAAGTGGGATGGAAAGAGATAGTGAAGAGCTGAAATGACTCAGGGGGTTTACAGAAGAGAGATAAAGAGAAGGTGCCGCTCCTTACAGAAACAAGGAAGTGAGAGGGAGGAGGGGCTCAGGAGAAACAAAGCCACACAGTCAGGTGAGGAGGGAGGTTGTGCTTCCTCTACCTGTCAGTTAACACTCTTATAATCATGTCCCCAGCCTCCTTCTCCTCCTTGGGTCATCTGTTCTGTGACGGTGCCCCTGGCCTCTCCAGTGAACCAAGATAGAAAGGGGAGCAGCCTTCAGGTCCTCAGGCTCTTCTGCTCCACACATGTGAACAAATCTAACAGCTCTGCCCCTGAGCCGTCTTCACCCAGTTCCCTTGGTCCATCTCCACTGTCTAGCTTCAGCTCGGGGCTGAAGATGTCTTGTCACATCAGGCTCCTCTCCTGGTCCCTTCCTCCAGGCCCTCACTCCCTACTGAAACTCATTGTTCTCATTGGCCCCAACCTTCTCTGTCACTGACCCTGCCCTAGTAAAAATCCCTCCCCAGATCTCCATCTGCCTCCAGTCAAAGCACAAACATTTCTGTTGCTGATGATCAGAACTGAGCTGGATTCTCCAGCCCCAGAAAACACAGCTCATCCCTACAAAGCAAACTCATCATGAGTAACCACTGCCTCTCCCTAGAAACACACACCCTCAGATGTCAAACATATTTGTGCCTTCTCACAGTCCCATCCTGGAGACAGCTTGAACCTAGAAAATGCCTTTTCCTTTTTTCCTTCATATTAACTTTAGTGAAGCTAATTATGATATGCCTGGGGGATGTCTTATTCGGATTGAGTCATGCTGGGGTTCTGAAGCTGTCTGCTATCTGTATTTCAGAATCTCTAGGCATGTCTGGAAAGTTCTCTTTCATAATTTCATGTTGAAGGGCCTCTGTGCCCAGCGTGGCCACGTCATTGGTTTCAGGAATTCCAATGACTTGGATATTGACCTTCTTTGAATTATCCCAGAGCTCTCTGAGAGAATGATCTGTTTTTGCTCTCCATTATGTACTCACCCCTACTATGAAACTAATTTAGGGCTCTCACATGAAAGCTATAACCCAGTTATAACCTAAGAACAGGGGGAAGGGGGAAAGGAAGGGGAGGGACGGGGTATGTGGGTAGAGGGAGGGGGACCAGTGGGATCACACCTGCAATGCATCTTACAAGGATATATGTGGAATTTAGTAAATGTAGAATGTAAGTGTCTTATCCCAATAACTATATCAACCAGTGTGATGAAAATGTGTCAAACGGTCTATGAAGCTAGTGTGTGATGCCCCATGATCATATCAATGTACACAGCTATGATTTAACAAAAAAAAAAAGAAAATGCCTTTTCTAACCCTGAACTATAATGATGGCAGAGAAATCTTCATTTATCCAAACTGTTAATACATTTCTGACATAGAGATTTTTGTAATGATTACACAAGAAATCCACATAACCCACATGGAATACTGACCAGTGCATCATCTAGAAGTCAGATTTCTGTTACACTTTTACCAATATTTATTATTAATTCAGCCTTTCTACTATCTGTTTCATACATTAAGGGCATCTTAAAGCAGCAATCTGCTCATATGTTCAATTGCTTAATGCTTATCTATTGTCTTCATATTAAAATCCAACAACACTTGCAGGGTACAGAAGACCATAAGGGACCAGCCCCCTGCATTCCCTGAATAACTCTCATTGCCGGGAAAAGCCCAGGCTCTGCCTGTACCATATTGCCCACTCCTCACCTCTCTAGGAGTACCAAGCACACAGGCCTGTCTCTCCTTCCCAGATGGTCCCCACACTCAATGACTCAGGTTGCTTGCTGTTCACCTGCTATCAAGTCTCACTATTCCCCGTGTTTCTCTTTCTCTGCAGTTTGACAAAACCATGACTGAATTATCTATCCTCTGAAAAATTGCAATGGCAGCCTTCAGTTCTCTGAGCTTCACAAGTCCAGGGAAACAGTCTTCACCAATCATGTTAGTGTAGGTTCTTCAGAGAAGGAGAATTATAAAATACACACGCATTCACACAAGCACATACACACAGAGAGAGATCTTACAGGGTGTGGCTTGCGAGGTTTTGAAAGCAGGAAAATCTCAAGATCTGCTGGTGGTCAATTGAAGACCAAGGAGGTAATGGTGAAAGTTTCAATTCAAGTTCAAGGTTGAAGCCTGGAGAAGACCAAGGTCCCACCTGAACCAGTAGTGGGAACACTGTTCACTCAACCTTCCTCTGTCCGTTATTTCTACTCAATCCACCCAGATGATCATGGGTGGATTGAGTAGAAATAGATGACTAGATGATGATCACTTACATTGGGTAGGGAAACCCACTGCCCTAAGTCCACCAACTCAAATCCCAATGAGAAACCCCCACAGATGCACCAGACTAATGTCCGGGCACTCTGTGAATCAGCCACATTGACATAAAATCAACCATCAACCAATGAAGCTTCCTGGTCTTTTGTACTTTTACCACATGGCAATTGTTCAATACACTGAACTTTCTAGCTAATGGAAAGAAGAAAGAAACTTTGCATTCATGGGATCTCAGGAAAGGGAGTTACTTGGCCCAGCTCACACAGACTGTGTAAAATGTAGAGTCAAACTGTGACTGAAATTGGGCAGCTTCTCTCCTCCCTCCTGCAACCTCATGTTCTGGGACTCCCCAGTGACTCTAGTCACTCTCCGGATGAGTCTGGCCTGAGGTAGAGAAGGCGGGTCAGGAAGAGCCTGAGACATAAAGGGAGACTCAGATCTGCTCTTATAGGTCCCCAGAACCTGCTGTGTCCTCAGACCCATCCTTCAGGGAGAGTGCACATCTGTCTATTTCTCTAGATAGGAACTGGATCATACAATTGGGGACATGATGATCCAAGATGTGCAGGACAGGGGGGCAGCCTGAAGACTCAAGAAAGAGCTGCAGTTCCAGGTGAAAGGCCATCTGCTGCCAGAATTTCTCAAGAGATGTCACCAGGTCTTTTTTTTTCTCACAATTCAAATGTCGTCTTATAATACATATTTATATTCTGTTGTCATACAATGTCCATCTATGTTGAGTACAATACTGACTCAGTACAAGCATGTTCTGTGGAAGTCATTCTCCCTCTTTCTAGGCTACATCTCACACCCCAAGACTCACAGGGGATGCACCACAGACACTTAACCTGTGCCCATGGAAACCATAAGTGAGGTTTCTCCACCTCTTCCAAGTTCATTCCTAACACTGGAGGAATTGATTTCTACTTGATTCTTCTCTGTTCACAGCTGCCTTTTGTGCAAAGTTCTCAGAGTTTCAAACCCTATAATATTTAGGAGGCAAAAACTTAAAGTTGGCAAGGAACACAACTAATCTTATTCTCTACCCCTTTTTATTTGTTGAGACAGAGTCACACTTTGTCACCCTTGGTAGAGTGCCAGCCCAGGCATTACAGGCATTACAGCTCACAGCAATCTCAAACTCTTGGTCTTAAGCAATTCTCTTGCCTCAGCCTCCCAAGTAGCTGGGGCTACAGGCGCCTGCCACAATGCTGGGCTATTTATTTTGTTGCAGTTGTCATTGTCGTTTAGTAGGACGAGGGACAGGTTTGAACCCACTAGCTTCTGTGTATATGGCGGGCGCCCTACCCACTGAGCTAAAGGCACCGCCTATTCTCTACTTCTTTGTCTCACTTCTTGGACCTCAGCTCCCTTGTCTGACACATCATTTCCACCTAGTCTTCTCCAGGTATGTCAGATATGTTTTTCTGGCTTGTTTCTCTGTCTTCTCTCCTGTCCTCTCCACCCAGTCCCCACCTCTTCCTCTTTCTCTCTCCTATTTTATTCCCTCTCCCTATTTTCTCTCTCTCTCTGCCCTGCTCTTTCATTCTCTTTTTGTCTCTCTCTGTCTTTTTCTGTCTCTGTCTCTTGAACTTTGTTCCCTCAGCTGATCACAACTAATAGCTACTAATAGCTGTCAGTACTCTGAACTCTTAACAAGTGTTTTTCTGAGATCATCCCAAATCCCCATGCAAGCATTGTCACTGTGCTCACAAATGAAATGATAATGACTTCTCAGTGAGGAGATGACCTCATGTGTTCCAAACCTTTATCTCAGGCTCAAGATGCCCCTTTCACACAGGTGCTCAGACCGTGACCATGGCAGCCCTTGTGCTAGCAACAAATGGCATTTGGTAAGTGGACCTCCTTTTTTTTTTTTTTTTTTAACAGAGAACCATGTCATTAGAGAAATTAAATGTTTGGCATATGAAAAATGTGGTATGTACATACAACTCTTTTTTCCTCCTAGGGTCAACACTGACCATTAAAAGAAATGTGAAGCAGAAGTACATTGTGAAGGTTCTGGAGACATAGGACGGTCTCTCCAAACAAATATGCCAACCTCACACTCTTCACTGTCCTGCTCCTAGGAGGGTTAATAGCATGTTTAGCTCTTGACTCCTGTTCACACACCCCTTGTCTAATGGAATGCTAGTTAAGACATTTAAATGTTTTTCAAGTGGTATCATGTACTGCTTTCTCTGACAATGACAGATGCCTCTGAACGCCTGCAGTGAGGAGTACAAAATTGTACACCTCCATCTCCTTCCTCATGGTTACTGGGGAGCAGGATGCAATTATTGCACCAGTAATTTGGGTCCATAGAAAATTTCTGGCATAAGTTTGAAGAAGATAAACAATACCTCAATTCCTAACAGAGAGAATTTCTATTCCTAATAGAAAAGATTTTCTATTTCCAAAAAGGGACTGAGAGAGCTAAAGTCTTATAGAGCAGGAATGATCAGGAACTGTCAATGTGTGAAGGTCTGAGTGTAGCTTATGATTTAAATTCATTTCGATAATTCCTCTAGGATTTCATATACCACTCTTTCTCTTATTTGAAATTATTGATCAATCTCTACTATTAATTTACTAATTTTTCCCTACCATTGCTATAAAACATAAACTTTGGACATGTTTGTGTGGATATATTGCATGAAGTATGTATTCTTTTCTCACTCTCCCACTTTTTCGCCCATTCTGTATAACTGGGGTCAAACAATGTCAGGGTCAATATTGACTATTATCTATCTTCCCAGAAATGGTTTTGATTTTCTAAATCATCTGTGTCTCATAATTAATTTTACTTTACCAAGATGCTCATATTTCTGAGATTTTAATGATAGCTCAATAAAGTTGTAATTTAATAACTTGCTAATTATTAAACGGGTAAAATACTATTATACAAATATAGACAGTTCTTGTTTTCACGAATTCTAATTTAAATTCCATAAAACCCCACATTTTAGGGTATTATACATGTTTTCATCAAATTAAGTGTCTCCATGACTTGGCAATTATGAATTGGGCTGCAATAAACATTCTGGCGCAAATGTCTTTGATGTAAAATGATTTTTTTTTTCTTTTTTGTAGTTTTTGGCCAGGGCTGGGTTTGAACCCGCCACCTTCGGCATATGGGCCCGGCGTCCTACTCCTTTGAGCCACAGGCGCCGCCCGTAAAATGATTTTTGATCATCTTGATATATCCCTAGTAGAGAAACTGCAGAATCAGACAGTAGGTCCACTTTTAGTTCCTTGAGTATTCTTTAAACTTCTTTCCAAAAAGGTCATATTAGCTTACATTCCCACCAGCAGTGTAGAAGTGCAGTGGTACATTTCAAAACTAACAAGAGTAGAGTTTAAATGTCTTGCCACAACAAATAAGTAAGTGCCATGATGGTTATGTTAATCAATTTGATGTAGGCATTCCACATTGTATATCAGATCAGCACATTGTACCCCATAAATGTGGCCAGTTATTAACTTAAAAAGAGTTTTAAAAGAATATAAAAAAATTAAGTATCTCAAAAACTGTATCTTGTTACTTCATCACATTATATAAAAATAGGTTTCTTTTCTCATCCTACCTTAAATAATGCCAAACTTAGAAACTATAGTTAATTCACTTTATTTTTGATTAGACATGAAAAGGCAAAGCTCAAATAAGACGAATCATTATACAATATGAAACTATAACCCTGGATTAAACTCTTAGGAAAGAAATAAATGTTTCCATGAAAAATTTACCTCCTTTAAAATTTAAATTGCATTTGTCTGATAATACCACAGAAAAACATATATTTGTGGGATTTTTCCCAAAGAAATGATTGTTTACATGATTTTCCTGCTTTCCAAATGTATTCTTTCTTATTGGACTATTTAGAATGAACACTTAAAATATTAGAAACAGCCTCATTGTTTCATTTTTCTCTATAGAATACGTTCTATATTCTTATTATGAGATTCTTATTTTGTGTCTTTAATCTTTTTTAAGTTTTACCATAAATGACAATATTTTAAAATTATCTGTGGTTCCATGTTTTCATTGATTCCCAAATATTTGCCTCAATTCTTATTTTCACAAACATGGGTTTAAAATATTTTAAATATTTGGTGAGAATTAAAAAGAAGTAAAAATAATTAAAAATATATATTTTAAATATTTGGTGTGTGCCACACCTTCTGGGGGCAAGACATGATTGCAAGAGGGACTTTACCTAACAAATGCAATCAGTGTAACCTGGCTTATTGTACCCTCAATGAATCCCCAACAATAAAAAATATATATATTTTAAATATAAGTCTTACTTGCTTAATCTAAAAGATATTCATATGTACGTCTACATGTTGATTTGTCTAAAGGACATCCATGAGAAATTGAGTTTATTTTTTCAACTTAGGTGAAAATACTTTAATGCCATGTATTTTAAAATCTTCATTTCAAGTCACTTTCAAAGAAGTTTGTACTCACACAGTAAGTCCTGATATTTTTTCGTGCTTATAGTTTTCGTGCTATTTTAAAGTTAGTAGACCCCAGAAATTTTTAATATCTGTAACGCTCTATTTACCTACGTAGCCATCACACACTTCACATTATCTTCCAGACAGTTGTATATGCTTGCTTTACTGTAACTAAGTTGTATTTGTAACTTTAAAAGTGTTTAGGAAACTGATTTATCCTATTATAATCAGTTCCATTTCTCAGTCTAGTCTTGTATTTTACCAAAACAGTATATTTAGGCATTTGGAGATTTCATTATAAATACATCGTTCATGTGCCCATATTTTGTTGGTCAAATAATTAACGGTATTAAGGAATAACATACAGCATAGAGGTTGGTTTCTCTCATTTTTTCCAGGTCTTCTTTTATGTCCTTCATTTTCTTGCAATATTTCTTGCCCCTTGACTTGACTGTATAGTTGATTTTTACAATGATACAGCTTTACTTAAGCATTTTTTACCACAATTTCAAACATAACACTGTCTCTAGAAAGAAAAATCTGTAAATAATTGTTTGACCCAGCATTCATGTGATTTCTTTTTTTAATGGTTGCAGTTCGTTGAGGGTATAAAGAATTGGGTCACACCGCTTGTATTTATTAGCTAAAGTCCCTCTTATAGTTGTGTCCTGCCCACAAGAGGTGTGCTATGTCCCATAACCCCCATCCCCCTCCCTCTTCCATTCTCCCTACTCCTTTCTTCCCATGCCCCCTCCTTGAATTGATTTGTGTTTTTCTCTTATGAGGACATGTATTAGATCGTCTATTGACTTCATATTGGAATTGAATACATGGGATTCTTGCTTCTCAATTCTTGTCATACCTTACTAAGAAGAATGTGTTCCAGTTCTACCCAGGTTAATACAAAAGATGGAAAGTCTCCACCTTTTTTAATGGCTGAAATGTATTCCATGGTAGACGTATACCACAGCTTGTTAATCCATTCCTGTGTTGGTGATCATAAATATTAACAAAATAAATTTTATTCTCCCTAGGATTTTACCTAGCAGTTTACTACTGGATCATTTCCAAAGACTACAAAGGTGCCTTTGTGATTACTGGAATATACATCCATGATTGTCCTTTGCTTTGCCTTCTTCATTGTGTTTACTAGAGACATATAGAATTTTAAAAATTGGAAATTTTCAGTGCTTCAGTCTTATTTCCAAAAACATTCATGTGCTGCTAATTATAACCACTGCAATAGTGAAAAGGGTTCTCTTTAATACTGAAAAGTAATCAAAAATAATACGAGAGATAATGCCTCCTTAATATACCACGGTTTTGACTAACTTGTGAATTTAGGAGAGGGTGTTGGTAAGTTTCACCTAAACAATAGACACAATTTACTTGGCTGCTTTTTGAATTTTGTTAAATGTATATATTTAATAATTTTATATTATATTACTATATATTATATTAGTATTTATTAGTACATATTAGCACTTGATAATTTTTATATATGCTTAAATATATATGCATAGTAAAAATGCAATTAAAATAAAACACACTCATACTGTGTCCTGCTACTTATTAATTAAACAAAGCTAATTTCCCATGATATTCTGAATCTTGCTTTTTCTCATCTTCCCCCATAACTCTAAGTCCTGGAGAATCAGTTGTCAACAGAATGTCCTCCTGACGCCCACAGCTACCCAGGGCTCCCCTGCGAGACGCACAGGCTATGCTCAGTCTCACTCTGAGGCTGCACAGGTTCAGTCATGGCAGTGCCACAAATAATAATTCTGCCAGAAACAGCTGAGTCCTGACAGGTTCTTGATGTTTGTATTCACTTGGAATAATTGTTTTCATGAGAAAAGACATTTTCTGGATGCAACGAGAACAACACAACTGTTGCTTTCAGTCTCTAGATCCCCCTCATTCAAATAAAAACATGCTCCGCCATCTCCTCTCAATGGAAGGATTAGTTTCTGTTAACTCAAACTGGGGCATCACCTTTCTCCTTCAGACTGGTGCTGGAATCCTTGGAAATTCTTCACTCTTTTGCTTTTATAACTTTACCATTATTACTTCAAAGATCCTGAAACCCAGAGACCTGATCCTCCACCAGCTGGTCTTAGCTAACAGCTTGGTTCTCTTGTCCAAAGGGGTCCCTCAGACAATGGCAGCTTTTGGATTGAAATCTTTCCTGGATGAGGCTGGATGTAAACTTGTCTTCTATTTACACAGAGTGGCCAGAGGAGTTTCCCTGAGCACCACCTGCCTCCTCAGTAGCTTTCAGGCCATTAAGCTTTGTCCAAGTATCTCTAGGTGGCTGGACCTTCAAATTAGATCCCCAACGTGCATGGTTTTCTGCTGTTTCCTCTGCTGGATCTTGCACCTGGTGCTAAATATCCATATTGCAAAGCATGTAACTGGCCCAACAAATAGCAAAAACCTGAGTATGGAAAAATTGTACAGATACTGCTCCTCACCCTATGCAGGGAGGTTGGTCTTCTCAGTAACTGCAGTAGTTTATGCCTTCACAGACGGTATGTGTGTGACCCTCATGGCTTGGACCAGCGGCTCCATGGTCCTCGTCCTGCACAGGCACAAGAAGAGAGTCCAGCACATCCGCAGCAGCAGCCCCTCCCCCAGAACTGCTCCTGAAACTAGAGCCACACACACCATCCTCGTCCTGGTCAGCATGTTTGTCTCCTTTCATGCTCTAGCTGGCATTTTATCCTACAGGGTGACCCAGATGCAGAGCCCAGGCCACTGGCTGAGGGGCATCTCCTTCCTGGCGTCTTCAGGCTTCCCGACACTCAGCCCCTTTGTGTTCATTGTCAGTGATGCCCGAGTCTCATGGTTCTGCTTTGCCTGCTGGAAAGGAAGACCATTTCTCCAAGTACAGCATCTATGCTGTAAGTTCCCTCCAGAATGTTGAACCATTTACTTAACCACCCTCCTAGTAATATGCTCACACATGCCAGATAAGGTACATGATCTGTGCAATTCTGTTTTGAATAAATGGGACAATAACTGTGACCTCTTATTGCTTATTAAAGAGTCAAAAATGAACATGTTCTAAATTATTGCCCAAATGTATGGTGGTTCGCTAAAAATTAAACATAGAGTTGCCATATGATCCAGAAATTTCACATTGGAGTATATATCCCAGAAAAGCAAACAGGTTGAACAGATAAAAACAGAATTAAACAAATCTCTAAATGAACTAAAATAAAAACACAATGTTTCAAACTATAGGATACTGGTAAATGTCTGCATTAGGAAAAAAGAAAGAACTATGAAACAACAAATTAGAAAAAGAATGACCTTCAAACCTAGCTGAAGGAAGCAAATGTGAATCAGAGCAGAAATAAATCAGACAATGGAAAACCAATAGAAAAAAATGAACAAATTGAGTTGGTATTTTGAAAAGATAAATAAAATCGATAAACCCTTAGCTGGATTAACTAAGAAAAAGAGAGAGAAACATCACCTAGATAAAGGGAACACTAGAGAACCTAAAAGTAAGTTGATGAATCTGTATCCTCTTGCCTTTTTACAAAGGCACCAAAAACATACATTGAAGAAAAGACAATCTCTTCAGTAAATGGTGCTGCAGATAAATTAAACTAGACCCTCTCTCTCATTATATGTAAACATCAAATTGAAATGTATTAAAGATTTAAATTTAAGATCTAAAACTATAGAAGAAAACATAAGAGAAACTTTCCTTGACATAGATCTGGACGATTCTTTTATGGAAAAGAATACAAAATCAAGGGAAACAAAAGAAAAATAAACAAGTGTATTTATATTAAATTAAGAAAGCCTCTGCACCACAAGCAAAAAAGCAAACAACAGAATCAACAGATAACCTAGAGACGGAAAAAAATATTTTCAAACTGTATATCTGGCAAGAGGTTAATATCCGGAATGTATAAAGAACCCAGACAACTCAGCAGAAAAAAGCAAATAATATAATTTTTAAAATGTGCAAAAAGACCTGAATAGAGATTCCTAAAAAGTAGTGATTTTCAATTTATGTGCCACGAGAGGGTCTTAATTGTGCAAAGAAAATTTTTAAAAGTCGTTGATGAAATTATTTTCAAAATAAGTTCAAAGCACAGTAACTATATTAATTTGTTTTACTTTTATTATCAACATAATTTAAATGTGCCATGGAAGTTTAACGATAGGTTCAAGTGTGCCATGAGATTATTATTTTTTGTGTGTGCCATGAGATTATTAAAAAAAAAAGAAAGAAAGAAAGAAAAAGACTGCTCAGAGGAGACATGTTAATGGCCGGTGAGTACCTAAAGGAAATTTCAATATCAGCAGTTGTCAGAGAGGAGGATGCTTACTAAGCTGGGAACCTGTGGTGTGAGGAAGCTGCACCTTGCACACCAGAGGCTTCTTGTCCTCCAGAAATGTGGAAAACACCTTTTTCTTGGCCAGAAAGTGCCCTTTGTACTCCCAGGAGAGAGTGTGACCCTGCAGTGTTTCCCAGAGAGTACTTATAATAATTTCCATTAAAGAAGGGGTCAGAAGCTCACCCCCAGCAACTTCATTTGCAGGATATGGAGCCTGAGATCAGTCCATTTGGCTGAGTCCTGGGGCCCAGCCTATGGGACAGCACATGTTCTGTGGCTCAAACAGCACCACCACCTGTTGTCACAACCCAGTCACCCTCTGGAGCTCAGTCTAGGTGAGGTCTCCCCAACACCATGTGCATTGAGGTTCCAGACTCTCAACTCACAGCTTGAACCAGGAAAACAGTTTCGGAGTTTTCACTGGGTAAGAAGGAGATCAGAGAGTGTGGGATGCCTGAGGCTGACCCCTGAGTAAAAGGGATGGAGCTGAAGAAGGCCGCAAGGGGCAAGCACAACCACCTGACATCCCTGTCCCAAGCAGCAAGGGGTAGTTTGCAGCCCCCACCCATAGAGACACACTTCACAACTGCTGAGTAACAGAGGCCTTTTAGCCTAGAGGAGTCACAGTCTACCTGGTCCTGGGGTGACCTTCTCAGATTGTCTGGCTTTGCTTGAAATCTTTTTTTTTTTTTTTTTTTTTTTTCTGTTTCTTTTTTTTTTTTTTTTTTAATTTTTTTATTAAATCATAAGTGTATACAATGATATGATTATGGGGCATCATACACTCACTTCATAAACCATTTGACACATTTTTATCCCAGTGGTTAACATAGCCTTTCCGGCGTTATCTCAGTTACTGTGCCAAAACATTTATATTCTACATTTACCAAGTTTCGCAAATACCCCTGTAATATGCACCACAGGTGTGATCCCACCGATTCCCCTCCCTCTACCCACCCCCCCCTTTCCCACTTCCCCCTATTGTTAAGTTGTAGCTGGGTTATAGCTTTCATGTGAGAGTCCCAAATTAGTTTCATAGTAGGGCTGTGTACATTGGGTATTTTTTCTTCCATTCTTGGGATACTTTACTAAGAAGAATATGTTCCAGCTCCATCCATGTCAACATGAAAGAGGTAAAGTCTCCATCTTTCTTTAAGGCTGCATAGTATTCCATGGTATACATATACCAAAATTTATTAATCCATTCGTGGATCGATGGGCACTTACTCCTGGCAGCTTGCAGATTCTTTTCTTTTGTCTTGACTTTGGACAGGTTCATCACAATGTGTCTTGGAGAAGCTCGGTTAGAGTTGAGGCAACTCGGGGTCCGATATCCCTCTGAAAGCAGTGTGTCAGAATCTTTGGTGATGTTTGGGAAATTTTCTTTTATAATATTCTCTAATATGGCTTCCATTCCTCTGGGGCATTCTTCTTCCCCTTCTGGAATTCCTATAACTCGTATGTTGGAACGCTTCATAAAGTCCCATAATTCTGACAGTGAACGTTCTGCTTTCTCTCTCTTCTTTTCTGCCTCTTTTACTGTCTGAGTTATCTCAAGAACTTCGTCTTCTACCTCTGAAATTCTTTCTTCTGCATGGTCTAACCTGTTGCTGATACTTTCCATTGCATCTTTAAGTTCCCTAATTGACTGTTTCAGTTTTTTCAGGTCTGCTATATCCTTTTTATATTCTTCATATCATTCATCTCTTATTTGATTCTGTTTTTGGATTTCCTTTTGGTTATTTTCCACTTTATTAGCAATTTCCTTCATTGTTTCCATCATTTCTTTCATTGTTTTCAACATGTGTATTCTAAATTCCCTTTCTGTCATTCCTAACATTTCTATACTGGTGGAATCATCTGCAGTAGCTACCTCATGGTCCCTTGGTGGGGTTGTTCTAGACTGGTTCTTCATGTTGCCTGGAGTTTCTTCTGATTCTTCGTCATGAGTGATTTCTTTTATCTGTTTCTTTGCCCTAATTTTCCTTTCGCTTCCTCTTGCTCTTTAAGTTCTTGTGCCTGTGGACTAAGGGTTACAGGACCAGAAGGGTGAGAAGGTTGAAGAGCAAAAAAAAGGGGATGAAAGAAAGGAGGACTGAGTGATAAGAAAAAAAGAAAGATAGAGAAAGGAGAGGGGGTGGGTATAAGGAATATTGACAAAAAGAAGAGAGGCACAGAAAGAGGGAGACAGGGCAATATAGGTGTACAGTAGGGTACTTTGACACAACCTTAAAAAACCCCACCTTCTGGGGGTGCCCAGTTGCGTGGTTCCCTTGAGGTCAGCAGCTCTTTGCTAACCCGGTCAGACACAGTACCCTACCTCCACCAAGTAGAGAGGAAAGACAAAAATGCTATAAATCAAACCAAAAGAAGCAAACAGAAAACTTTACGGGGATAAAATTGGGTGAAAAACCAAATTATATCAGTAGAAACACTAGCAAAAATGAAGTTGAAGTTATTAAAAAAGGCAGCAATGGGAAATTATAATTAAACTAGGAAAATTGAGAAAGAAAAAGGGATCTGTGTGGAAAAGATTGAAATTAAAAAAACAAAAGAACATCAGCAACGTCAAAATAAACAAACAAAAAAATCAACCAAACAAAAAAAAAAAAAAGAAAAAAATACACAACCAAAACCAAAGCAGTTTGTATATGTTATTGAATATTGTCTGGGCAACACGTGGTCTTCTGGGGTATGAGATGTTAGTCACAGTTCTGATACAACTGGAGGCTGCTGATTTCTCAAACCCCAGCAGGTAGACACCCTAAATCTCTCTTCAGCCTACTTAAAAGGCACTTTGAACTTGTAAACTTGCTGAGCAGAAGCTTTCCCAGCTTTCTCGCTGGAATCACTGCTGAAGTGGCTATCCACTTATCCAGTGTGCCAAAACTGGTCTCACTCTGCCCCTGAGGGTTAGGGCTGCAAGGCGGCTCAGACCCCACCCTTAGCCTACTTGGTTACTGGGTTACCAGCTCCCACCCGTTTCTAGCTCTGCGACCCTGAGGGCGGAGCTTGCCGGGGCAGATCACTGACAATGGATCCGTGTGACCCACCGCCAAACACTATTAGCTCTGTCTGGCTCAGCGGCTCAGACTGGGGCCCTAGACAATGGCCAAAGTTCTCCGCACTCCCGCTCAGGCCTTCCCCAAGGCAGTTCAACTCAGTGCCAAGTCCAAGGACATCAAAACAGTTCACAGGTAAGGCCTTTCTTGTTTGCAGTCTCGATGCTACTGAACTTACAGTTGTGGGCGGGTTTAGACGGATTGAACACACACGACCACTTGCCGGCTTTCCACGGTTTTAGTCCTCCTCTTGGGGTCCAGAAGTCTCTCGCTGACTCCCTGTATCCTCATAGGAGTGATGATAGGCAGTTCCCACCAGCCAGAGATGCCTGGAGTCTATCTCCCCAGACTCACGGTGCCCATATGCAAGGAAGCTGTTACTCGGCTGCCATCTTCAAGATGAGATTCTTGTATGTAGCAGATATCTGGCCTGAGTTTTTTTATCCAGTCAGCCAACCTGTGCCTCTTTAGAGGACAATTTAAACCATTCACATTAATTGAGAATATTGATAAGCCTTTTAAATGTCCGGTGGACATTTTTAATCCTTTTGTGAGTGTGGAAGTTGGAATTTGATCAAAAGTTTCTGAGTGAGTTTACTTTCATGGTGGAGGATTATGCTGGTCTTTATGGAGGATAGGTCTGAGAATATCCTGGAGAGCAGGTTTAGTTATGGCAAATTTCTTCAACATGTGAATGTCATTAAAGTATTTGATTTCTCCATCATAAATGAAACTCAGTTTAGCTGGATACAGGATCCTGGGTTGAAAGTTATTTTGTTTTAGGAGGTTAAAAGTCAATCACCATCCTCTTCTAGCTTGAAAGGTTTCAGCAGAAAGATCTACGTTATTCAAATACTCTTCCCCTTGTAGGTTATGGTTTTCTTACATCTGGCTGCTTTCAGAATTTTCTCCTTCATATTAACTTTAGTGAAATTGATTATAATGTGTCTAGGGGATGTCTTATTCAGGTTGAGTTGTGCTGGAGTTCTGAAAATGTCTGCTGTCTGAATTTCAGAATCTCTTGGCATGTCTGGAAAATTCACTTTCATAATCTCATGAAGAAGAGACTCTGTGCCTTGTGAATCTACTTCGTCATTTTCGGGGATCCCTCTAAGGTGAATATTTGTTTTCTTCGAATTATCCAAGAGCTCTCTGAGAGAATGATCTGGTTTAGCCCTTCATTTCTCTTCCTACTTGCAAGTTTGGGAGCGTTTGAAAGCTTTGTCTTCAATGTCAGAAATCCTTTCTTCTGCTTGCTCCATTCTGTTACTGAGGGATTCTACTGTGTTTCTCAGATCTTTGAGGGCTGCAACTTCTTGTCTCAATGTGTCAAAATCTTTGGTCATTTGGTCTTTGAATTCGTTGAATTCTTGAGACATCTTTTGGATTGCTGCTTGGAATTCTAATTTGATCTTATTTGCTATCCAGATTCTGAATTCGGTTTCTGACATCTCAGCCATTTGTTTATGCATGGGATCTTGTACTGTGTCTGCCTTGTTGCTCCTTAGGGGAGTTGATCTACTCTGATTATTCATATTGCCAGAGTTTTTCCGTTGATTCCACCTCATGATTGTTTTTCACCATTTCCTCTGGCCGTCCTCAGAGTTGGGGTGGTGTCTCTCTGAGATTACACCCCAGCAGAATTACTCTATTATTGCTGGATCTTTGTAGGGAGTGACCTGTGTAGGTCCTCTGAGACTGCCCCAGCCACAGAGTTCTAGCTATAGGAGAAGCTCTGGATTGTGGCACACCCGGATCCAGCAACTGGGCGGGGAATGGTGCACACGGTTCTGGGAGTGTCTGGCACCTGGTGACTTTGGCACAGAGAGCCCAAGATTCCAGCAGTCTTCTCTGGCCAGGAGGAGGGCTCCATGCATAGGCAGGGAGGGCTCCGGAGGGAGGGCATAGGTCACACAGCTACCAGAGTCTCTGGCTAGATGGGTGGGCTGGTGCAGAGGCAGGGAGGGCGGTCGCAGGTTGTGTGGCTCCCAGAGTCCCTGGATGGGGCGGGTGCAGGTCACTGGCTCTAGCGGGAGGAGTCCCCTGGCCATGGTGGGCACAGTTCGCTGGGTCATGCGGGCGCTGGGTCATGCGGGCGCCAGCAGAGTCCCTGGCAGTGGGGTGCAGAGGGGGGCGGGGAGACTCCACACGGCCCCCGGAGTCTGTTGCTAGGGGAGCACTTGGTCTGGCAGACAGGGAGGAGAGGCACTGCTGAAGAACCTCTTCCCTCACTCTCAGCAGAGGTTAGGCTTCTGGTTCATTGGGTAAGCGGGGAAGGGTGTACTGGAAGTTCAGAATGCCAGGAAAGACTTTAGATCAGTCTTTCTGCCTAGTGAGAGAGTGTTCAGAGTCACAGCAGTGTCCCTCTGAGGAAGTAGTCCCCACTTCCCACAGCACTCACCCATGGGGTGAGACAAGAGGTCCACAGTTGACCATTTGTCTGTAGAAAACCCGCAGGAGCAAATGAAGAGAAAAAAGAAAGGAAACAGAAGAACAAAAAGACAACAGCTTTCTTGGGGGAGGGGATGGACCCTTTTTCTTTCAGATGAATTTTGTACCTGAAGCTTGGTTTCTTGAAGTCACAGCTTGCCTCAGCAGAGGTGACCTGTGGTTATCATTTCTCCCTCAGCTGGGCTCCCAGTCTTCAGCTTAATTGGGCTGTTTTTGGACATTATCTTCCCTTTTGGAGAGGAGCCTCTTTTGGAAGCTGCTTGCAGTCAGCCATCTTTCCCGGTCCCCCTGGTGAACTGATTTTATAGATTTGTGTATGTTGAACCAACCTTGCATCTCTGGGATGAAGCCTACTTGGTTGTGATGAATAATGTTTTGATGTGCAGCTCGATTTGGTTTGCTAAAATTTTATTGAGAATTTTTGCATCTGAATTCATATGAGGTATTGGTCTGTAGTTTTCTCTTTTTGCTGTGTCTTTTCCTTGCTTTGGTATCAAGACAATATTTCCTTTGTAGAGTGCATTGAGGAGGGTCCCTTCCTTTTCAGTATTAAAGAATAATTTCTGCAATACAGGTACAAGTTCTCCTTTGCAGGTTTGGAAGAATTCAGGTGTGAACTCATCTGGTCTGGGACTTTTTGTTGGAAGATTTTTATATTGTTGCTTCAATTCTGGTGCTTATTATTGATCTATTTAGAAGTTCTATTTACTACTTCTGATTGAGTCTTGGGAGGTGGTGTGAATCCAAAAATTTGCTCCTTTCCTTCAAATTTACATCTTTAAGAACATAGAGATTTTTATACTATTTAATGATGATGTTTTGTATTCCTGTACTATCACTTACTTTTTTTTAATCTGCTGGGTTTGTGATAGGTTTGCTATTCCTTTTACACTTCCTTGAGATGATTCATTAGGTTGATGTTTTGTGATCTTTCTGTCTTTTGGATGTAGGCATTTAAGACTGAATTTTTCTCTTGGGGCTGCTTTTGCAGTATCCCACAGATTTGATCACTTACACCCTCACTATCATTTAGTTCAAAGCACATTTTGATTTCCATCTTTATCTCCTCCTTGGCCCATGTATCAAAGGGAAAAAGTCATTTTATCATAAAGACACTTGCATTCAAATGTTTATAGCAGCACCATTTACAATTGCAAACATGCGGAAGCAACTCAAGTGCCCACCAATATGTGAATGGATTAGTAAAATGTAGTATATGTACCACAGTAGTATATGTGGAATACTACTCATCCATAAAAAATGGTGACCTAGTATCTTGTATAATAATCTTGTTGGCATTGGAGACCATTCTCCTAAATGAAGTATCACAAAAATGGAAAATCAAATGCCACATGTACTCGATAGTAAATTGGAACTAGTTGATGAACACTTATGTGCCATATGGAAGCCGAATGCAATGGAATTCAAGTAGGGGAGAGGAAGAGGAGGAGATGGTTAGATTCACACCTAATGGGTACATCACACACTTTCTGGGTGAATGGTACACTTATAACTTTGGCTTAAAATATGCAACAGCAAACTGTGTAAGCAAAATATCTATGCCCCCATAATGTTCAAAAATTAAAAGAAAATTATGAGATTCCACTTCATACCCATTAGGAAGGCTATTATCAAAAGGTAAAAAGATAGTAAAAGTTGCTGAGAGTGTGGATAAAGGGGAACAATTGTATATTTTTGGTGGGAATGTATTATAGTCTAGTGCTCCATTTATATTCCTAGAAAACAGTATGGAAGTTTCTTAAAAAATTAAAAATAGAAATCAATGACCAAAGGGTTCGCCTTCTGGACATATAGTCAAAGGAAATAAACTAGTCATCTTGTAAAAAAAAATAAATAAAATTAAATTTCTGAGATAAATTAAATCATTGGCTTGAACAAATATTCATAGATCCATATTTGCAAAGGCATTATTCAAAATAACCAAAGAAATGAAAAAATTCAAATATTAAATTGATCCAGCTTCCCTGCCACATGGTTTCCACTCTTCCCAACTCAGTATCTGCATAGGGTCATACCCAACAAAGAAAAGTCCAATGCAAGCTTCACATGACAGTTCTGTGGTACATCTGTTTCACATACTCATTGGGGAGGTGCCTCAGTGACTGACAATGGGCCTGGTCAGAAAACAGAGACATTCCTGGGCCTGCCTATAAACACCCGACATGGGGAGCCACAGCTTCCAGCCCAAGCCCATAGCCCTGCACTCTTCCTGCCTGTGAGGTCCCTGGAGTTCTTCTTTTGGCCCACACAGAGGTGAAAAGCTCCACCTTAGTAACCCCTGCATGGTCCCAGAAACTACTGGACACTCAGTTTTTTTGTCTGTGGTCTTTCTTATGCTTTCCTATTGCAGAAAATTTTCTGGAGTTTTCTTGTTTTAATTTACTGTTGGGAATTCATTGAGGTACAAGAAACCTGGTTACATTGATTGCATTTGTTAGGTAAAGTCCCTCTTACAATGGTGTCTTGCCCCCAAAAGCTGGGGCACACACCAAGGCCCCACCCCTCTCCCTCCTTCCCTCTCTCTGCCCTTCCTTTCCCCACCCCTCCCTCCTTCTTTCTCTCTCTGGTCTCCCCTTCCCCCACCCCCAGCATGACATTAACTGTCATTAATTGTCCTCATATCAAAATTGAGTACATACTTCTCCATTCTTGTTATGCTTTACAAAGAATAATGGGTTCCACTTCCATCCAGGTTAATACAAAGGCTGTAAAGTCTCCATTTTTTAAATTGCTGAATAATATTCCCCAGTGTACATATACCACAGCTTGGTACTCCATTCCTGGGTTGGTGGGCATTTAGGCTGTTTCCACATTTTGGCGATTGTAAATTGGCAAAAATGCAATAAATAGGCTAGTGCAAGTGTCCTTATGATAAAAGGACATTTTACCGTCTGGGTAGATGCCCAGTAATGGAATTGCAGGATCAAAAGGAAGCTCTAGTGTGAGTTCTTTGAGGGTTCCCCATACTTCATTCCAAAAAGGTTATATTAGTTTACAGTCCCACCAGCAGTGTAAAAGTCCCACCAGCAGTGTAAAAGCCCCTGTGGATTCTCTCCACATCCATGCCAGCATCTGCAGTTTTGAGATTTTGTAATGTGGGACATTCTCGCTGGGGTTAGATGGTATCTCAGGGTGGTTTTGATTTGCATTTCTCTAATAATTAGGGATGATGAACATTTTTTCATATATTTGTGAGCCTTTCATCTGTCTTGTTTTTTTTTTTATTGTTGGAGATTCATTGAGGGTACAATAAGCCAGGTTACACTGATTGCAACTCTTAGGTAAAGTCCCTCTTGCAATCATGTCTTGCCCCCATAAAGTGTGACACACACACGGCCCCACCCCCTCCTCCTTCCCTCTTTCTGTTTCCCCCCATAACCATAATTGTCATTAATTGTCCTCATATCAAAATTGAGTACATAGGATTCATGCTTCTCCATTCTTGTGATGCTTTACTAAGAATAATGTCTTCCACTTCCATCCAGGTTAATACGAAGGATGTAAAGTCTCCATTTTTTTTAATGGCTGAATAGTATTCCATGGTATACATATACCACAGCTTGTTAATCCATTCCTGGGTTGGTGGGCATTTAGGCTGTTTCCACATTTTGGCGATTGTAAATTGAGCTGCAATAAGCAGTCTAGTACAAGTGTCCTTATGATAAAATGATTTCTTTCCTTCTGGGTAGATGCCCAGTAATGGGATTGCAGGATCAAATGGGAGGTCTAGCTTGAGTGCTTTGAGGTTTCTCCATACTTCCTTCCAGAAAGGTTGTACTAGTTTGCAGTCCCACCAGCAGTGTAAAAGTGTTCCCTTCTCTCCACATCCACGCCAGCATCTGCAGTTTTCAGATTTTGTGATGTGGGCCATTCTCACTGGGGTTAGATGATATCTCAGGGTTGTTTTGATTTGCATTTCTCTAATATATAGAGATGATGAACATTTTTTCATGTGTTTGTTAGACATTCGTCTGTCGTCTTTAGAGAAAGTTCTATTCATGTCTCTTGCCCATTGATATAAGGGATTGTTGGCTTTTTTCATGTGGATTAATTTGAGTTCTCTATAGATCCTAGTTATCAAGCTTTTGTCTGATTGAAAATATGCAAATATCCTTTCCCATTGTGTAGGTTGTCTCTTTGCTTTGGTTATTGTCTCCTTAGCTGTACAGAAGCTTTTCAGTTTAATGAAGTCCCATTTGTCATCTGTCTTCTTTAGACAAGGTTCTATTCATGTCTCTTGCCCATTGAAATATGGGTTTGTTGGCTTTTTTCATGTGGATTAATTTGAGTTCTCTATAGATCCTAGTTATCAAGCTTTTGTCTGATTCAAAATATGCAAATATCCTTTACCATTGTTTAGGTTGTTTATTTCCTTTGGTTGTTGTCTCCTTAGCTATACAGAAGCTTTTCAGTTTAATGAAGTCCCATTTGTTTATTTTTGTTGTTGTTGTGATTGAAATGGCAATCTTCTTTGTGAAGTCTTTCCCTAGGCCAATATCTTCCAGTGTTTTTCTTATGCTTTCTTTGAGGATTTTTATTGTTTCATGCCTTAAATTTAAGTTCTTTACCCATCTTGAATCAATTTTTGTGAGTAGAGAAAGATGTGGGTCCAGTTTCAGTCTTTTACATGTGGATATCCAGTTCTCCCAACACCATTTATTGAATAGGGAGTCTTTCCTCCAAGGCATGTTCTTGTTTGTTTTATCAAAGATTAGGTGGTTGTAAGATGTTAGTTTCATTTCCTGGTTTTCTATTCAGTTCCAAATGTCTATGTCTCCATTTTTGTGCCAGTACCATGCTGTCTTGACTACTATGGCTTTGTAGTACAGCCTAAACTTTGGTATGGTAATGCCCCCAGCTTTATTTTTATTACTAAGAACTGCCTTAGCTATACAGTTGTTATTTTCTGATTCCATACAAAATGCAGAATCATTTTTTCCAAATCTTGAAAGTACAATGTTGGTATCTTAATAGGGATGGCATTGAATAGACAGATTGCTTAGGAAAGTATAGACATTTTAACAATGTTGAGTCTTCCCATCCATGAGCATGGTATGTTCTTCCATTTGTTAATATCCTCTGCTATTTCCTTTCTGAGGATTTCATAATTTTCTTTATAGAGGTCCTTCACCTCCTTCGTTAGGTATATTCCTAGGTATTTCATTTTCTTTGAAGCTATGGTGAAGGGAATTGTGTCCTTAATTAGCCTTTCATCCTGGTGTATACAAAGGCAACTGACTTGTGGACATTGATTTTATATCCTGAAACATTACTGTATTTTTTGATGACTTCTAGGAGTCTTGTGGTTGAGTCTTTGGGGTTCTCTAAGTATAAGATCATATTGTCAGCAAAGAGGGAGAGTTTGATCTCCTCTGCTCCCATTTGGATTCCCTTTATTTCCTTGTCTTGCCTACTTGTATTGACTAGAAATTCCAGCACTATGTTGAATAGTAATGGTGACAGAGGACAACCTTGTCTGGTTCCAGTTCTAAGAGGAAAAGCTTTCAGTTTTACTCCATTCAGTAAAATATTAGCTGTGGGTTTGTCATAGATAGCTTCAATCAGTTTCAGAAATGTGCCACCTATGCCTATAGTCTTCACTGTTCTAAGAGTTCTAAGGATTTTATCGAATGCTTTTCTTGCATCTATTGAGAGGATCATAAGGTCTTAGTTATGCTTCTATTAATATGTTGGATAACATTTATGGACTTGCATATGTTAAACCAGCCTTGCATCCCTGGGATGAAACCTACTTGATCATGATGTATGACTTTTTTAATGATAAGTTGTAATCTATTGGCTAGGGTTTTGTTGAGAATTTTTTCATCTGTATTCATTAGTGAAATTGGTCTGAAATTCTCCTTTTTAGTTGGATCTTTTCCTGGTTTTGGTATCAGGGTGATGTTTGCTTCATAGACTGTGTTGGGAAAGATTCCTTCCTCCTCAATTTTTTGGAATAATATCTGCAGTACGGGAATAAGCTTTTCCTTGAAGTTTTGATAGAATCCTCATGTGCAGCCATCCAGATGAGGGCAGTTTTTTTGTTGGAAGCTTTTTTATTGTTTCTTTAATCTCAATGCTTTAAATTGGTCTGTTCAGGAGCTCTTTTTCTTCCTGGCTAACTCTAGGGAGAGGGTGTGATTCCAAACATTGATCCATGTCCTTCACATTGTCAAATTTCTGGGCATAGAATTTGTGGTAGTATTCAGAGATGATCTCTTGTACCTATGTGGCATCAGTTGCAACTTTTCCTTTATCATTTCTGATTTAGGTTACTAGAGATTTTACTTTTCTATTTGTAGTTAGTCTGGACAAAGGTTTATCTATTTTATTTATTTTTTCAAAAAAACAACTCCTTGTTTCACTGATTTTCTGAATGATTCTTCTGTTTTCAATTTCATTCATCCCTGATTTAATTTTGGATATTTCTTTTCTTCTGCTGGGTTTAGGCTGAGATTGTTCTTCCTTTCCAATTCCATAAAATGGCTTGTGAATTTGATGCACTCTCTTTCCATTTTTCAAATGTAGGCATCTAAGGCGATAAATTATCCTCTCAAAACTGCTTTTGCAGTATTGCACAGGTTTCGGTAGCTTGTGTCTTCATTGTTGTCATGCTCAAGGAAGTTATTTATTTTATTTCTTCCTGCACCCAACTGTCATTCAACAGAAGGTTGTTTAATTTTTATGCCTTTGTGTGTGGTTGAAGGTTTTTGTTGGAGGCGACTTCCACTTTTAGTGCCTTGTGGTCTGAATAGATACAGGGTAAAATTTCAATTCTTTTGGTTCTGTTGAGTTTGTTTTGTGTCCTAGAATATGATCAATTTTGGAGAATGTTCCATAGGGGGATGAGAAGAATGTATATTTTTTATCTCTGGGATGGAGTTCTATATGTGTCTATCAAGCACAGTTGTTCGAGGGTCTCATTTAAGTCCCTTCAGTCTTTGTATAATTTCTGTTTAGAGTATCTGTCCAGCTCTGTAAGAGGAGTGTGAAAGTCCCCTGTTATTATGACATCATAGGGTATCATATTGTTCAGACTGAGTAAGGTCTGTTTCAAGAATCTGGGAGCATTTAAATTGGGTCCATAAATATTTAGAATTGAAATGTCTTCTTCTTGTATTTTTCCCTTGACCAATATAAAGTGACCATCTTTGTCTTTTTTGACTTCAGTTGCTTTAAATCCATATGTATCTGAAAATAAGATTGCAACCCCTCTTTTCTTCTGAATTCCATTTGCCTGAAAAATTGTCTTCCAACCCTGAACTCAGAGTTTTAATTTGTCTTTTGAAGCTAGGTATGTTTCCTAAAGACAGCAAATGGATAGCTTGTATTTTTTAACTCAGTCAGCCAATCAATGCCTCTTTAGTGGGGAATTCAAGCCATTAACATTTATTAAGAAAATTGATAAGTGCGGTAGTGTTCTATTCATCTTATTTTGTGAGAGTCTATTGCTTAGTTTTATCTTTTGCATCAGTGTGGAAATTAGATTCTCTCCTTCAATTTCTGAGTTTTTACTTTGCTGTCGATCCATTGTGATGGTCAGTGTATAGAACAGGTTGAAGTATTTCCTGTAGAGCTGGTTTTGTTGTGGCAAATTTCCTCAATGTTTGTATATCCGTAAATGATTTGATTTCTCTATCAATTTTAAAGCTTAGCTTAGTAGGATATAGAATTCTGGGCTGGAAATTGTTCTGCTTAAGTTGATTAAAGGTAGATGACCTTTGTCTTCTTGCTTGGAAAGTTTCGTTAGAGAAGTCTGGAGTCACTCTAATGGATTTGCCCCTGTCCGTCCACTGGTGCTTAGTCCTGGAAGCTTGCAGAATCTTTTCTTTTGTCTTGACTTTGGACACGTTCATCACAATGTGTCTTGGAGAAGCTTGGTTTGAATTGAGGTGACCTGGGGTATGATATCCCTCTGAAATGAATGTGTCAGAATCTTTGGTGATATTTGGGAAATTTTCTTTAATAATATTCTCTAGCATGGCTTCCATTCCCCTAGGGCATTCTTCTTCCCCTTCTGATATACCTATAACTCATATGTTTGAACACTTCATAAAGTCCCATAATTCTGTCAGTGAATATTCTGCTTTCTCTCTCTTTTTTTCTGCATCTTTAACTATCTGAGTTATCTCAAAAGGTAGTTGTCCTCTACCTCTGAGATTCTTTCTTCTGCATGGTCTAATCTGTTGTTGATACTTTCTATTGCATCTTTAAGGTCCCTAATTGACAGCTTCTGTTTCTTCAGCTCTGCTCTATCCTTTCTATGTCCTTCATATCATTCATCTCTTATTTGATTCTGTTTTTGAATTTTCTTTTCATTATTTTCCATTTTATCAGCAATTTCATTCATTGTTTCCATCATTTCCTTCATTATTTTCATCATTTGTATTCTAAATTCCCTTTCTGTCATTTCTAACATTTCTTTATGGGTTTAATTCTTTGCAGTAGCTACCTCACAATTTCTTGTGGGGGGTTGCTCTGGACTGGCTTTTCATGTTGCCAGGATTTTTCTGCTAATTCTTCCTCATGACTGGTTTCTTTTATCTGTTTCCTTGCCCTAATTTCCTCTCACTTTCTCTTGCTCTTTAAGTTGCTGTGCCTGTGGACTAGGGTTTCAATGAGTCCTTTTGGTACAGGACCAGAAGGTTGAGAAGATTGAAGAGCAAGAAGGGAAAAAGAAAAGAAAAGAAAAACGAGAAAGGAGAGGGATGGGTAAAAGGGAATATTGACAAAAAGAAGAGAGGCACAGAAAGACGGAAACAGGAGAAATATAGGTGTATGTATAGTATGGTACTTTGAGCCAACCTTAAAAACACCCAACCTCGGGGGGAGCTGGGTTGGTTGGTTCCCTTGAGGTCAGCAGCTCTTTCCTAACCTGTTCAGACACAGTACCCCACCTCCACCAAGTAGAGAGGAAAGAAAAAAATGATATAAATCAAACCAAAACAAGCAAACCGAAAACTTTACAGGATAAAATTGGGGGAAAAACCAAATAATAGCGGTAGAAACACTAACAAAAAATGAAATTCTAATTGTTAAAAAAGGCAACAATGAAAAATTACATGTAAACTAGAAAAGTGAAGAAATAAAAGGAAAAAAGAAAGAAAAATCTATAGGGATAATGTTGAAATTAAAAACAAGAATCAAAAAACAAAGCAAAACAAAACCAAAACAAAGCAGTATATGTATCTTGCTGAATATTGTCTGGGCAAAAGGTGATCTTCTGGGGTATGAGATGTTAATCACAATGCTGATACAGCTGTATGAGTTGGAGAGTGGAGGCCTCTGCTGATTTCTAAAAGCCCGCAGGATGGAGAGCCCAAATCTCTCCTCAGGCCACTTAAAAGGCACTTTAAACTGATAACCTTGGACAAGCAGAAGCTTTCTCAGGAAAGCACTTGTCGCTGGGATCACTCCTGAAGTGGATCCTGGCTATCCACTTACCCAGTGTGCCAAAACTGGTCTCACTCTATGCCCCTGAAGGCTAAGGCTCTAAGGCGTCTCAGTCCCCAGCGTTAGGCTGCTCAGTCACTAGATTACTCACTACCCCTCCATCCTTGCTCTGCAACCCCGAGGGCAGAGCTTGCCAAGTCAGTTCTCCCAGAATGGCTCCACACAGCCAATAGCTGAACACTATTAGCTCTGTCTGGCTCAGTGGCTCAGTCTGGGAACCTAGACAATGCTTAAAGCCCTCCACACTCTTGCCCAAGTTCTCCCAAGGTAGTTCAACTGAGTGCCAACTCCAAAGAAAAAAAAAAAACAGCTCACAGGTAAGGCCTTTCCAGTTTGCAATCTCACTGCTACTGTACTTACAGCTGCTGGTGGGATTAGACCAAACAAACTCATCCAAACACTTGCCAGTTCTCCACTGCTTTTGTCCTCCTCATGGGGTCCAGAAGTCTCTTGCTGACTCCCTGTGTCCCCAAAGGTATGTTTCTGGGCAGATTCCACTGGCCAGAGATGCCTGGCGTCTTCTCTCCCCAGATTCACCATGCCCAGTTGCAAGGAAGCTATTAATCAGCTGCCATCTTGATCCTCCTAAGTTGAACAGCAGCTCGGGTTGGTCATGCTGTCAGGTGCCAGCTGTTGTTGTCACTGACCTTCACCATCAAAGCTGTACCTGAGGCTGTGGCCACCATGTTCCTGTGTTTGGAGTTTTATATTATATATATATATATCCTTAGTTTATTTATTTATTTATTTATTATTTATTTTTAAATTACAAACACATAGATCATGTATACATTAATGCATGTATGGGGTACGATGTGCTGATTTCATATAGAATTAGGAGTGTTTACATCACACTGGTTAATATGAACCTCATCTTCTTTACTTAATTATTGTGTTAAGACATTTATACTCTATACTTAATAAATCCAAAAAGTACCCTTGCATTATGCACCATATGTGTGATCCTACCATAAACCCTACCCCCTGAACTCCCCCTCCCTTCCCGTCTCCCCATCCCTCCTTCATCCTGGGCCATAGTTGTGATCTATTCTTCATATGAAAGTGTGAGTGATTGTAGATTGTATTCATAATAGTACTGAGTACAAAAACCTCGAATAGCCAAGACATTATTCAGAAATAAAAACAAATCAGGAAGAATCATGCTACCAGACTTCAAACTATACTATAAATCTATAGTGATCAAAACAGCATGGTATTGGCACAAAAATAGAGAGGTAAATGTATGGAACACAATAGAAAACCAAGAGACGAACTCAGAAATTTTTCATTTAACTTTTTCTGTATGAGGCCAGGGCTACAAGTTTCAGAAATCTGCTAAGCCCCATTACTCAATGTTAAGAACAGAGTGGGTGTGTCGATCCTCCCCCTTGACCATGGAGCCAGATGCCAGGATCCTCTTCAGCCCCAACCTATCATGTCTTAACCTGGTCTGTAAATAACTATGAATGGGCCCCTTCCATCTTCCAGTCACCACTGACCCCCATAAGGTGTGGGGTTTATAGCAACAGGCTACAAAGACCAAGGCTTGGAGATGTGACATTAATGCCCAAAGTCACTCATGATACTGTTCATGACTGAAATAAATATCAATTCTCCACCCAACACCTTCAATCAGATATTCAAATAAGCAATTGTTCCCAAAAAGCCTTGGACACAGATTGAGATGCAGAGGGAGGCACAAGGGAAGAGTGGACCTTAAGTACATAGGAGACTAAGACTCTTGTCCACAGGGAGGTGGAGCTTGAAGCTATTGCGAAATGAAATAGGAAGTAGAAGAACAGGACTACCGGCTACAAAGAAAATCCACCTTCCAGGGGAAAGAAAGGGGTGTATTTTCGTCTCTTATTCTGTGTGTGCCCTTTCTGCTCCTGGCCACACTGTGAGCTGCACTGTCACATGTTCACGGGTCTCTGCTGGTCTGAGTCAGCTGAGGACATGAATCTGCCCCTTCGCTGAAGCATCTCCAGTGCAGGTGGGATGACTGATCATGGTGAGGACTCCACCACATTGTGTGGAAGGATGGGCTGAAGGAGGGAGGAGACCCACAGAGGCTCTGAGCCGGAAGAGGCCCTGCTCACTTTCACCTATGAGGGACTGATACAGAAGCTACAAGGTCCATTTGCTGCTGTGTCCTGGCCGTCAGTGAGTTGAGGACACATGAGGCAGATGGTGGCTGTGGGTCAGGGAGACCCTCCTTCTGTGTAAGTGTCGGCAGAGAGCCTGGTGCTCACCCCAGCCCTCACCCTGCGGAAATGAGAACCAGGCTCCTGGGAAGAGTGCAGTTCCCCTTCCTGTGGTGGTTCAGATGTGACAGCACCATGTCAGAAAGGCCCCAAAGTACAACTAGCCACATCCTGTGTGTCTGTGTGTCCTGAAGGCACCTTGGTCTCCTCCATCTGCACAGCTGGGACGAGTGGTGGGAGACTCCATGACCCCCACCCTCATAACCCTGCTCTGCTTTGGTGAGATGTGGGGACAGACAGAGGAGACCCTGATCTGGGAGGGAGAGACCCACCCACAGCCAGGCCCTGCTCTATCAGGAGACCCCAGGGACTCAGGAGGCTCCTTGGGGGTGTGAAGGAGGATATGCTCAGCCTTCAGGTGACAAATCTCTCACTGAGATCTGTTCCAGGGATGAGTCTGGGCCCCGGGACCCACGTACATGCAGGTGAGTCTGTCCCCAGCTGTCCCAAGTCACTTCTCCTCAGTGGGGACAAGAAGACACCCCTGGGCAGCTGAGAATGGGGAACAGGAGCCCTGAGCTGATTGGGGGGAACATCTGGAGAGTCGGGCTCAGAACTGGGATCAGTGGGGTGGGAGGTGACTGGGGACCCAGCTTCTGATTTCCTAACAGGAACCCTCCCCAGACCCACCATCTGGGCTGAACCAGACTCTGTGATAACCAGGGGAAGCCCTGTGACTATCTGGTGTCAGGGGACATTCGATGCCCAGGAAAACCAACTGGAAAAACAGGGAAGCTTCTGGGACAGAAATAAACCACTGGAGCCTGGGAACAAGGCCAAGTTCAATATCCAGTATGTGACAGAGCACTATGCAATGGGATATCGCTGTTACTATCACAGCCCTGCTGGATGGTCAGACCATAGTGACACCCTGGAGCTCATGGTGACAGGTAAGAGGACACCTGGGGCTCCCAGCTTCAAGCTTTGCCCTCAGGAATGGGGTCTGCTCTCAGGGGTGTCTCCCTCTCATAGTCCAACCCGAGGATGATGTGGGACGTGTGATCCCCATTTAACACTACTGCCTCCTCCTGTCCTAGGAGTCTACAGCAAACCCACCCTCTCATCCCTGCAGAGCCCTGTGGTGACCTCAGGGGGAAATATGACCCTCCAGTGTGGGTCACAGGTGGGATTTGCCAGGTTTACTTTGACCAAGGAAGAAGAACAAAAGCTGTCCTGGACACTGGACTCACAGCCTCCAATGGCAAGTTCCAGGCCCTGTTTTCTGTGGGCCCTGTGATCCCTGGGCACAGATGGATGTTCAGATGCTCTGGCTATTACAGGAACAACCCCCAGGTGTAGTCAGAACCCAGTGACCCCCTGGAGCTCCTGGTCTCAGGTGAGGAGGTTTCATAACATGCTATTCATGTTTTGAAACCCAAAATATGTCACAGTGAGCCTTGCTTTCAGGAACCCCAAGATGGTAGTGTAGGGTGAGGAATCAAGGGCTCTGGAGCAAGAGACCCCAAGAGAGAGACAGTGAGACCTGCAGGGACAGGACAGGACACTGAGGAGTTGGCAGGGGCCAGACCCTGCAGCTCATGGCCTGTCCTTCCCCCCCAGGTGTGTCTAGGAAGCCCTCCCTCCTCACCCTGCAGGGCCATGTCATGGCCCCTGGACAGAACCTGACCCTCCAGTGTCGCTCTGATGTCAGCTATGACAGATTTGCCCTATCCCGGGATGAGGGACGTGTCCTCACCCAGCTCCCTGGCTGGCAGCCCCAGGCTGGACTCTCTCAGGCCAACTCTCCCCTGGGCCCTGTGAGGGGCTCCCACGGGGGTCAGTACAGATGTTATGGTGGATACAAACTCTCCTCTGAGTGGTCAGCCCCCAGTGACCCCCTGGACATCCTGATCTCAGGTGAGGAGCCCAGTGGGTTGTCAGGGACCCAGACACTGCACAGCCCTTGTGGGGGGAGGAGAAAGGGACAGGGGTGATGGCTGGGAGGAGGTGGGGTCTCAGGGAGGGGTAGGGAGAGAGACACAGAGGTAAGTGGGGAGAAGGAGACTCAGACACGGAGATAGGGACACTGAAGGTGTTCAGAGAAAGGCCCAGGGATGTGTCACCTCAGAAAAAGTTAGGGGGCCACCCTCACCCCTCCTTCCACTTTGTCTAGGACAGCTCTTTTACAGACCCTTCATCTCCGTGCAGCCGGGCCCCACAGTGGCCTCAGGAGAGGATGTCACCTTTGTGTGCCAGTCATGGAGCCCAACAGACACTTTCTTTCTGGCCAAGGAGGGAGCGGGAAATTGCCCCCTGCATCTCAGATCAAAGTCTAGATCTAGGCAGTTCCTGGCTGAATTCTCCTTGAGTTCTGTGAGCCCACACAGCCCTTCTCCTTACCTGTTGTCACTGCCCAGTGAACCCGTGGAGTTCATGGTCTCAGGTGAGGACTCCTGCCCCTGCCCTCTCTGAGATCAAAGGGTCAGCTCAGGGCCCTGCCCCAGGAGAGCTCTGGGACATTGAGGAATGAGGGGGTGAAGGGGGTAGGTCGCAGGGGAGGGTCCAGCCGAGATAGGAGGAAACAGAGGAGAACTCCCATCCCTGGGCACTTTCCCCTAAAGTCTCAGTCAGGGTGCAGGGCAGGAAAAGTGGGATGAGATGTGGGTGAACCTCAGAGCAAAGAGACAAGACTGAGGGTAGAAGTCAGAGGCCCCCACTCACCTACCTGCTGATGTCTTTATCTCAGAATCAGAACCTCTAGGTGTCCTAGTCCCTCAACACCGGGTCCTGACCCCATGAGAGATGGAAGCTGTTATCCTGATCCCACGGAAACTTCCAGACTCATTTCAATCCTATTCCCAATACTGAGGTCGGGGTCTGCCTCCCAAAGGAACAGGAAGTAGGGTGGACTTTAGCAAGGGGCCCATGTGGCTTCTGGGGCTCTGAGGATGGAGCAGCTGTGACCCTCTGTGGGCATCAAAAGGGAGGGAGGTGTATGAGGTCCAGGCAGAGAGGAGGGGTCAGAGCTGAAGGGAGGAGGAATTAGGTGTGTCCCCTCCCTGAACAGGACCCCAGGAGCCATCTCCACTCAATAGGAAGCCAGGAGCAGGGAGGGCACAGGGCAGGTGCTTAGTCTGGGAGTCGGGTGGGAGGGGCCAGAAGTGGCAAAGTCTGCATTGGTTCTGCCTCCTCTTGGGAGCAGGAACTTCTAAGAAAGCCTTGTCCCCTCCTGCCCTGGGTTCCCATCTGAATGAAGGGGAGGTACCTAGGGTGACCTCAAAACACCCTCCTTTCTGACCCCCTGGGGCACCTGGGATGTGCTCCTGTCTCCAGCCCTCTGTGGGCCTGTCCTGCTCCTCTTGTAACTGAGACTCGTCAGGGTTAGAAAGCTGCAGGAGATGTGGGCAGGTGCATGAGGTTTATATGAGAAGCCAGAATATTATGAAAACGGTAAAGATTTACAGAGCTCTGCTGGTCAGGATCTCTCCTGCCTCACACGACATCTGCTGGTTTACCGAATCCACACTTCGCACAGCTCTGCCTGACTCCCAGGCCCCTGCTCTGTCTAGGAGGATGTGTGGTGAGGAGGAGGAGGATGGGCTGGGTCAGCAGAGTATGGCGTCCAGGCCTGATAGGAAACAGGATAATCTTGGGCAGAGAAGAAGGAGAACAGGCTGGCGACTTGGAGTGAGGATAGATGGATGCCCCCTGAACAGCTCTTATTTCTCATTTCTAAGAGCCCCTCATCCACAAGCCGGGGGTTCCCTGAGTCCTCTCAGAACAGGACAGGGGGCTGCTCAGGCCTTGGTGGGATCTGACAGAGGTGAGGGTGGAGCCCACACAAGACACTCGGTCGGAGGGGAGCTCCCCAGGCTGTGGGTGCCACCAAGCACAGACCCCTATGGTGGTCTCTGTGCTCAGGGCACACCTGAGATTAAGGAGGGGCCTCACCTGCTCACTGAGCCAGTGGAGGGGAAGTCACCACACAGCACATCCTGTGTGTGAGTCATTTCTATTCCACATCTTCTCTGCTCACTTTTCAAATGATGCTCTCTACTGTTCTAAAATAAAAGAATAGATACATAAATTTATAATTTTAATTTAACTGATATGGATTTATGATTTAAAAATAGATGAATTCTTTTATTATTTTCATTAGGACTTAATTTAATTAATACATTTGCTTTTTCAGATAATTTTATCTTATTATCAACTCTTTCTATCCTGCGCATTTAATATGGAGGAGTATTAATAAACTTAAGAAGAGTTTTCTAAGTTTTATTCACAGGAATTGTGGACATTCATTTCAATTTAAATAATAATTCAATTATTTTAAAAATTTATAAGGGGTTGGGCAGTGCCTGTGGCTAAGTGAATAGGGTGCCAGCCCCATATACTGAGGGTGGCATGTTCAAACCTATCCCTGGCCAAACTGCAACAAAAACATAGCTGGGCATTGTGGCAGGCGCCTGTAGTCACAACTACTCGGGAGGCTGAAGCAAGAGAATCACCTAAGCCCAAGAGCTGGAGGTTGCTGTGAGCTGTGATGCAATAGCACTCTACTGAGGGTGATATAGTGAGACTCTGTCTCTCTAAAAAGCAAGAAGTACACATGAAAAAGTTACTGGTTTCACTATATTTATTTAATTTCACTATAGAATTCTTCTCCATTGGCCTTTTAATTGATCTCTAACTTACTTATAAAATGCATATAAACTACAAGAAAATAGACATTTATTTCTAAATTGCATGCCAATTTTACACTTTGTGTTTTAGTATGTAACTGCATATTAAATAAATATTGAAAGTTTTAACTATATACATATTTATATACAATTATATAAATTACATATAAATATACGTGTGCACATGTCTCCAAGTATATACACTCATGTTCATCCATATTCTCAGTTTTTTTTTTTTTTTGAGACAGAGTCTCACTATGTCACCCTCTATAGAGTTCTGTGGAGTCACAGCTCACAGTGACCTCATACTCTTGGGCTTAAGCGATTCACTTGCCTCAGCCTCCCAAGTAGCTAGGACTACAGGTGTCCACCACACTGCCTGACTATTTTTTGATTGTAGTTGTCAGTGTTGTTTGGCAGGCCCAGGCCGGGTTTGAACCCCACAGCTCTGGTATGTGTGGCTGGCACCCTAGCACCTGAGCTACAGGTGCTGAGCCATATTCTCAATGTTTTTGATGTGGTTTGTTTTTACATTAATTCTTTATAAAACCAGAAATATTATTGATTAATTCCTAGATTAATTCTTTATAAAACCAGAAATGTTGCTGATGAGCCTGCAACATCACCACCACTTCAAAAATATGTATTTATATATGTGTGAGCATGTATGAATTGCATTCTGGCTTTTTCTAACTATATAACAAAACAATTAGAAAGAGATTAAGGAATGATGAGACCCCGGTTGTGTTAGCTGAGGCTAAAATGGGGTAAAGGGGAGGCAGCCCCAGGTATTCACCTCTTTGTGCTCCCAACATTCAGGAACCCCTGAGGATCAAACCCTCATTCACGGAACTTGGGTCCTCAGTAGTTGATAACTGGCAATGTACATTTTGGGGGAAATTACATGGTGTAGTCCGTGTTCCAGACAGGAGAAAAAATATACAAGCGCCCAATTATTTTAGTATTGTTGGCTCATTTTTCTTGCTTTAGCATCTGGAAAATCTAAAGCAAAGTTTGAATTCAAAGAACACAAAGAGGCTGAAATACTTCAGGGAGGAGACTAGAGGAACTGCTACAACCAAGAATGGGTTGATTAAGAATCTCCATAAAAGTCACATTGTGAGACATGAAGGGACACAGAATTCAGAGCCCAGGGGGGAGGCTGGGTTTGGGGCTCTTCATCCCGTCCCCCTCCTCTCCGTTTTGATTCTCAGGAGCAGTTGACATCATTACCCCCTCATAGAACAAGTCAGACCCTAGGACTGGTGAGTGAGGAGATGCTCTTGATCATGGGCTGGGCACAGAATGTCAGGCCCTGTCCAGGGCAGGATGGTGTCCTGCGGGAACTTCCAGGGACCCTGGTGACTTTGATCTCTCCTGAGCTCTCTGACCTCTTGTCCACAATCCCCAGCACCACACCCCCAATCATACCATGGAGAATCTCATCCACATGGACATGGCTGGCTTGATCCTGGTGGCCCTCGGAATTCTGCTGTTTCAGGGGTTGCATGGCCAGAGAAGCCCCCAAGATGTCACCAGGAGATAACTCTAGAGAGAGCGACACACCATCCAGAGTGGGAGAGTCGTGGAAGTAACTCTGATGCTCCCCGGAGGTTTTGGGAGAAAAATCTAGAGTATGTGCTTTCAGGACTGTCTGCTGGTCATTTCCAGAGTGGGGGAATCAATGTTCAAGTGCAGAGACGCCATGTGGAGTGAGTCTGAATAGGGCATTAAACTGACATACTTTTCCTCTCCACCATTATTGACTTCCCTTGCTGGCTCTTCCCCTCTTTCCACTCCAGGCATGAAGCTGTGTCCCACATGTCATGGCAGCTCTGGGTCCACACCTCTGCACAGCTGCACGCACTGGTCCACTGTCCCAAATTCATTCTCTTCCTTTAGTCTGATGTTAAATCATTCTGCTGTGTTATGAAATCCCCTAACCCACTCTTACATTTCTGTAAGCTCTATTATAATCCTTATGTTGTCTAGCTTTTTAGTGACTTTATTAATTTCTTGAACATTTTGGCTTCTTTTTGTTGGTTAACATTCACTTTAATTCCATTCATCTTACTTGCCATCCATATTCTGAATTCTATTTCTGTCATTTCTGCACAGGAATGTGGGTGGAATCCACTAAGGTTGCTCCACTGTATCTTCTTGGGGGTGTTGAACTCTTTTGTTTTTTCACTTAGGCGGAACCATTCACTGGCTTCTTCTCATCTGGCTTCCCTACCCTCAGCTCTGGGTTAATAGGCTTACAGGGCACCTGCTCTCCTTTGCCAGGGACTGCTTGAATGAGGCCCAGGACTGACAGTTGTTCATGGCTAGGAGCTCCTCAGTGAAATCTTGGACCTTGGGATGGTTCTTCTGACCTAGCAGTACTGATGGGGATGCATTGGTGAGGTCTTGGGGGCTGGCACAGTTCTGAAGTCTTGGGATTAGAGTTGCAGTCCAAGCAGGGCCCTGGGACATTAGGGTCAGAGCGAACTCAGACATAGAAAGAGTTTCAGGAGGCGGAGCAAGATGGCAGCCGAGTAACAGCTTCCTTGCATCTGGGCACCGTGAGTCTGGGGATATAGGACTCCAGGCATCTCTCGCTGGTGGGATCTGCCTATCATCACCCCTGAGAGGATACAGGGAGTCAGCGAGAGACTTCTGGACCCCAAGAGGAGGACTAAAACAGTGGAAAACCGGCAAGTGGTCGCGTGTGTTCAATCCGTCTAAACCCGCCCGCAACTGTAAGTTCAGTAGCAGCAAGACTGCAAACCAGAAAGGCCTTACCTGTGAACTGTTTTGGTGTCTTTGGACTTGGCACTCAGCTGAACTGCCTTGGGGAGAGCCTGAGCGGGAGTGCGGAGAACTTTGGCCTTTGTCTAGGGCCCCAGTCTGAGCCGCTGAGCCAGACGGAGCTAATAGTGTTTGGCTCTGGGTCACAGGCAGACATTGTGAGCGATCTGCCCCGGCAAGCTCCGCCCTCAGGGTCGCAGAGCTGGAATTGGGTGGGAGCTGGTAACCCAGCGACCAAGTAGCCTAAGGGCGGGGTCTGAGCCGCCTTGCAGCCCTAACCCTCCGGGGCAGAGGAAGACCAGTTTTGACACACAGGGTAAATGGATAGCCACTTCAGCAGTGATTCCAGCGACAAGCACTTCCCTGAGAAAGCTTCTGCTCAGTAAGTGAACAAGTTCAAAGTGCCTTTTAAGTGGGCTGAAGAGAGATTTAGGGTGTGTACCTGCTGGGGTTTGAGAAACTAGCAGCCTCCAGTCGTATCAGAACTGTGATTAACATCTCATACCCCAGAAGACCACGTGTTGCCCAGACAAAATTCAATAACATATACATTCTGCTTTGTTTTTGGTTGTGCTTTTTTTGTTTTTTTTTCTTTTTTGGTTTGGTTGTTTTTTTTGTTTATTTTGATGTTGTGGATTATTGTTTTGTTTTTTAAGTTCAACCGTTTCCATACAGATCCTTTTTCTTTCTCAATTTTTCTAGTTTAATTATAATTTCCCATTGATGCCTATTTCAATTATTAGAACTTCATTTTTGTCAGTGTTTCTACCGCTATTATTTGGTTTTTCCAGCCAATTTTATCCCATAAAGTTTTCTGTTTGCTTGTTTTGGTTTGATTTATAGCATTTTTGTGTTTCCTCTCTACTTGGTGGAGGTGGGGTACTGTGTCTGATCAGATTAGCAAAGAGCTGCTGACCTCAAGGGAACCACCCAACTGGGCACCCCCAGAAGGTGGTTTGTTTTTTAAGGTTGTATCAAAGTACCCCACTGTACACCTATATTGCTCTGTCTCCCTCTTTCTGTGCCTCTCTTCGTTTTGTCAATATCCCTTTTACCCACCCCCTCTCCTGTCTCTATTTTTCTCTTTTTTTTTTTTCCTTGCCACTCGGTCCTCCTTTCTTTCATTCCCTTTTTTGCTCTTAAACCTTCTCACCCTTCTGGTCCTATAACCATTAGTCCACAGGCACGAGAACTTAAAGAGCAAGAGGAAGTGAAAGGAAAATTAGGGCAAGGAAACAGATAAAAGAAATCACCCATGAGGAAGAATCAGCAGAAAACTCCAGGCAACATGAAGAACCAGTCCAGAACAACCCCGCCAAGGGACCATGAGGTAGCTACTGCAGAGGATTCCACCTATACAGAAATGTTAGGAATGACAGAAAGGGAATTTAGAATACACATGTTGAAAACAATGAAAGAAATGATGGAAACAATGAAGGAAACTGCTAATAAAGTGGAAAATAACCAAAAGGAAATCCAAAAACAGAATCAAATCAGAGATGAACGATATGAAGAATATAAAAAGGATATAGCAGAGCTGAAGGAAATGAAACAGTCAATCAGGGAACTTAAAGATGCAATGGAAAGTATCAGCAACAGGTTAGACCATGCAGAAGAAAGAATTTCAGAGGTAGAAGACAAAGTTTTCGAGATAACTCAGATAGTAAAAGAGGCAGAAAAGAAGAGAGAGAAAGCAGAACATTCACTGTCAGAATTATGGGACTTTATGAAGCGTTCCAACATATGAGTTATAGGAATTCCAGAAGGGGAAGAAGAATGCCCCAGAGGAATGGAAGCCATACTAGAGAATATTATAAAAGAAAATTTCCCAAATATCACCAAAGATTCTGACACACTGCTTTCAGACGGCTATCGGACCCCAGGTCGCCTCAATGCTAACCGAGCTTCTCCAAGACACATTGTCATGAACCTGTCCAAAGTCAAGACAAAAGAAAAGATTCTGCAAGCTGCCAGGAGTAAGCGCCAGTTGACCTACAGGGGCAAATCCATCAGAGTGACCACAGACTTCTCTAATGAAACTTTCCAAGCAAGAAGACAATGGTCATCTACCTTTAATCTACTTAAACAGAACAATTTCCAGCCCAGAATTCTGTACCCTGCTAAGCTAAGCTTCAAAATTGATGGAGAAATCAAATCATTTACGGATATACAAACATTGAGGAAATTTGCCACAACAAGACCAGCTCTACAGGAAATATTTCAACCTGTTCTGCACACTGACCACCACAATGGGGATCAGTAGCAAAGTAAGAACTCAGAAATTAAAGGACAGAACCTAACCTCCACACTGATGCAAAAGATAAAACTAAGCAATGGACTCTCACAAAATAAGACAAATAGAATACTACCACACTTATCAATTATCTCAATAAATGTTAATGGCTTGAATTCCCCACTGAAGAGACATAGTTTGGTTGACTGGATTAAAAAACACAAGCCATCCATTTGCTGTCTGCAAGAAACACACCTGGCTTCAAAAGACAAATTAAAGCTCTGAGTCAAGGGTTGGAAGACAATTTTTCAGGCAAATGGAATTCAGAAGAAAAGAGGAGTTGCAATCTCATTTTCTTTTTTTTTTTTTTTTTTTGTTTTGTTTTTTTGTAGATACAGAGTCTCACTTTATGGCCCTCGGTAGAGTGCCGTGGCGTCACACAGCTCACAGCAACCTCCAACTCCTGGGCTTAAGCAATTCTCTTGCCTCAGCCTCCCGAGTAGCTGGGACTACAGGCGCCCGCCACAACGCCCGGCTATTTTTTGGTTGCAGTTAAGCCGGGGCCGGGTTTGAACCCGCCACCCTCGGTATATGGGGCTGGCGCCATACTGACTGAGCCACAGGCACCACCCGGGGATCCTCTTTTTTTTTTTTTTTTTTTAATTTGGCCGGGGCTGGGTTTGAACCCGCCACCTCCGGCATATGGGACCGGCGCCCTACCCGCTGAGCCACAGGCGCCGCCCTGCAATCTCATTTTCAGATACATGTGGATTTAAAGCAACTAAAGTCAAAAAAGACAAAGATGGTCACTTTATATTGGTCAAGGGAAAAATACAAAAAGAAGACATTTCAATTCTAAATATCTATGCACCCAATTTAAATGCTCCCACATTCTTGAAACAGACCTTACTCAGTCTCAGCAATATGATATCTGATAATACCATAATAACAGGGGACCTTAACACACCTCTTACAGAGCTGGACAGATCCTCTAAACAGAAATTAAACAAGGATATAAGAGACTAAAATGAGACCCTGGAACAACTGTGCTTGATAGACGCATATAGAACAATCCATCCCAAAGATAAAGAATATACATTCTTCTCATCACCCCATGGAACATTCTCCAACACTGATCATATCCTGGGACACAAAACAAATATCAACAGAATCAAAAGAATTGAAATTTTACCTTGTATCTTCTCAGACCATAAGGCATTAAAGGTGGAACTCAACTCCAACAGAAATGCTCGACCCCACCCAAAGGGATGGAAATTAAACAATCTTCTGTTGAATAACAGATGGGTGAAGGAAGAAATAAAACAGGAAATCATTAACTTCCTTGAGCATAACAACAATGAAGACACAAGCTACCAAAACCTGTGGGATACTGCAAAAGCAGTTTTGAGAGGAAAATTCATCGCTTTAGATGCCTACATTCGAAAAACAGAAAGAGAGCACATCAACAATCTCACAAGAGATCTTATGGAATTGGAAAAAGAAGAACAATCTAAGCCTAAACTCAGTAGAAGAAAAGAAATATCCAAAATCAAATCAGAGATCAACGAAATTGAAAAGAAAAGAATCATTCAGAAAATTAATGAAACAAGGAGTTGGTTTTTTGAAAAAATAAATAAAATAGATAAACCTTTGGCCACACTAACTAGAAATAGAAAAGTAAAATCTCTAGTAACCTCAACCAGAAACGATAAAGGGGAAATAACAACTGATCCCACAGAGATACAAGAGATCATCTCTGAATACTACCAGAAACTCTATGTCCAGAAATTTGACAATGTGAAGGAAATGGATCAATATTTGGAATCACACCCTCTCCCTAGACTTATCCAGGAAGAAATAGAGCTCCTGAACAGACCAATTTCAAGCACTGAGATCAAAGAACAATAAAAAAGCTTCCAACTAAAAAATGCCCTGGTCAAGATGGCTTCAATCCAGAATTCTATCAAACCTTCAAGGAAGAGCTTATACCTGTACTGCAGATTATATTCCAAAAAACTGAGGAAGAAGGAATCTTCCCCAACACATTCTATGAAGCAAACATCACCCTGATACCAAAACCAGGAAAAGACCCAAACAAAAAGGAGAATTTCAGACCAATCTCACTCATGAATATAGACACAAAAATTCTCAACAAAATCCTAGCCAATAGATTACAGCTTAGCATCAAAAAAGTCATTCATCATGATCAAGTAGGCTTCATCCCAGGGATGCAAGGCTGGTTTAACATACGCAAGTCCATAAACCTTATCCACCATGTTAACAGAGGCAAAAATAAAGATCACATGATCCTCTCAATAGATGCAGAAAAAGCATTTGATAAAATCCAGCACCCTTTTCTAATTAGAACACTGAAGAGTATAGGCATAGGTGGCACATTTCTAAAACTGATTGAAGCTATCTATGACAAACCCACAGCCAATATTTTACTGAATGGAGTAAAACTGAAAGCTTTTCGTCTTAGAACTGGAACCAGACAAGGTTGTCCTCTGTCACCTTTACTATTCAACATAGTGCCGGAAGTTCTAGCCAACAATTAGGCAAGACAAGGAAATAAAGAAAATCCAAATGGGAGCAGAGGAGGTCAAACTCTCCGTCTTTGCTGACGACATGATCTTCTACTTAGAGAACCCCAAAGACTCAACCACAAGACTCCTAGAAGTCATCAAAAAATACAGTAATGTTTCAGGATATAAAATCAATGTCCACGGGTCAGTAGCCTTTGTATACACCAATAACAGTCAAGATGAGAAGCTAATTAAGGACACAACTCCCTTCACCATAGTTTCAAAGAAAATGAAATACCTAGGAATATACCTAACGAAGGAGGTGAAGGACCTCTATAAAGAAAACTATGAACTCCTCAGAAAGGAAATAGCAGAGGATATTAACAAATGCAAGAACATACCATGCTCATGGATGGGAAGAATCAACATTGTTAAAATGTCTATACTTCCCAAAGCAATCTACCTATTCAATGCCATTCCTATCAAAGTACCTACATCGTACTTTCAAGATTTGGAAAAAATGATTCTGCGTTTTGTATGGAACCGGAAAAAAACCCGTATAGCTAAGGCAGTTCTCTGTAACAAAAATAAAGCTGGGGGCATCAGCATACCAGATTTTAGTCTGTACTACAAAGTCATAGTGCTCAAGACAGCATGGTACTGGCACAAAAACAGAGACATAGACACTTGGAATCGAATTGAACACCAAGAAATGAAACTAACATCTTACAACCACCTAATCTTTGATAAACCAAACAAGAACATACCTTGGGGGAAAGACTCCCTATTCAATAAATGGTGTTGGGAGAACTGGATGTCTACATGTAAAAGACTGAAACTGGACCCACACCTTTCCCCACTCACAAAAATTGATTCAAGATGGATAAAGGACTTAAATTTAAGGCATGAAACAATAAAAATCCTCAAAGAAAGCATAGGAAAAACACTGGAAGATATTGGCCTGGGGGAAGACTTCATGAAGAAGACTGCCATGGCAATTGCGACAATAACAAAAATAAACAAATGGGACTTCATTAAACTGAAAAGCTTCTGTACAGCTAAGGAGTTAATAACCAAAGCAAAGAGACAACCCACACAATGGGTAAGGATATTTGCATATTTTCAATCAGAAAAAAGCTTGATAACCAGGATCTATAGAGAACTCAAATTAATCCACATGAAAAAAGCCAACAATCCCGTATATCAATGGGCAAGAGACATGAATAGAACTTTCTCTAAAGACGACAGACGAATGGCTAACAAACACATGAAAAAATGTTCATCATCTCTATATATTAGAGAAATGCAAATCAAAACATCCCTGAGATATCATCTAACCCCAGTGAGAATGGCCCACATCACAAAATCTCAAAACTGCAGATGCTGGAGTGGATGTGGAGAGAAGGGAACACTTTTACACTGCTGGTGGGACTGCAAACTAGTACAACCTTTCTGGAAGGAAGTATGGAGAAACCTCAAAGCACTCAAGCTAGACCTCCCATTTGATCCTGCAATCCCATTACTGGGCATCTACCCAGAAGGAAAGAAATCCTTTTATCATAAGGACACTTGTACTAGACTGTTTACTGCAGCTCAATTTACAATCGCCAAAATGTGGAAACAGCCTAAATGCCCACCAACCCAGGAATGGATTAACAAGCTGTGGTATATGTATACCATGGAATACTATTCAGCCATTAAAAAAAATGGAGACTTTACATCCTTCGTATTAACCTGGATGGAAGTGGAAGACATTATTCTTAGTAAAGCATCACAAGAATGGAGAAGCATGAATCCTATGTACTCAATCTTGATATGAGGACAATTAATGACAATTAAGGTTATGGGGGGGGGAAGCAGAAAGAGGGAAGGAGGGAGGGGGGTGGGGCCTTAGTGTGTGTCACACTTTATGGGGGCAAGACATGATTGCAAGAGGGACTTTACCTAACAATTGTAATCAGTGTAACTGGCTTATTGTACCCTCAATGAATCCCCAACAATAAAAATAAATAAATAAATAAATAAATAAATAAAAGAAGGAAATTGCCAAGTTTTTGAAACAGAATGATAATGACTATACAAATTATCAGAACCTCTGGGATACCACAAAGGCAGTTCTAATAGAGAAATTTGTAGCACTGCACGCCTTCCTTAAGAGAACCGAAAGAGAGGAAGTCAACAACTGGTACATCTCAGGCAACTGGAAAAGGAAGAACATTCCATCCCCAAACCCAGCAGAAGAAAAGAAATAACTAAAATTAGAGCTGAATTAGATGAAATTGAAAACAAAAGAATTATTCAAAAGATCAATGAATCAAAGTTGGGTTTCTTTCGAAAAGTTTTAAAAAATAGATAAACCCTTGGCTAGTCTAACCAGAAAAAGAAAATTAAAATCCCTAATTTCATCAATCAGAAATGACAAAGGTGAAATAACAACAGACACATGTGTCAAATGGTCTATGAAGCGAGTGTATGATGCCCCATGATCATATCAATGTATACAGTTATGATTTAATTAAAAAAAAGAAATTTAAAAAATTCGTAATGAATACTACAAAAAACTCTATTCTCAGAAATATGAAAATCTGAAAGAAATTGACTAATACTTGAAAGCACACCACCTTCCTAGGCTTACCCAGAAAGAATTAGAAATATTGAACAGACCTTTATCAAGTCCTGAAATAATATCAACTATACAAAGTCTCCCAAAAAAGAAGAGTCCAGGACCAGACGGCTTCACATCGGAATTCTACCAAACCTTTAAAGAGAAATTAGTATCTATATTAAATAACCTTTTCCAAAGCATAGAAAAAGAATAAATACTTCCAAATACATTCTATGAAGCAAATATCATCATGATCCTCAAATCAGGAAAAGTACTTTTATCTAAAATAGGACACCCACCAGGCCAGAGATGCCCTGAATGCCACAGTGATTTGGCATCAACCCACTGATGAAATGTTGCCTCAATTTTGCCTTCAGTTTGGCTCAGTGTGGACTCCAGGTGGGAACATGAGCACTCCTGCATCCTTTTCTGTGGGCTGCATTTCCTCCCATTCACCATCCCAGACATGACATGTGGCTCTTTAACCATACGTCTTAACCTAGTCACTGAAGCTACAACAGGTTGTCCCATTCATGTGAAGACACTGCTGATACTTACAGCAACCAAGACAAATGAGGTCATTATCATTTTCCTACAAAAGGAAGTAGGAAGGAGGATGCTCTCCGTTCAAAGTCGACCAAGAGTGAATGTTACCTCACATCTCACACTGGGGCCTGTGGTTTCTTCTGGTGGCTACTCTTTCCCAAAGCATGAAAACAGAACCCACAGTCAGGTGAAGAGCTACAAGTGGCGGGGAAAGAGATAGTGAGAAGTTGAAATGACTCAGGGGGTTTACAAAAGAGAGATAAAGAGAAGGTGCCGCTCCTTACAGAAACAAGGAAGTGAGAGGGAGGAGGTGCTCAAGAGAAACAAAGCCACACAGTCAGGTGAGGAGGGAGGTTGTGCTTCCTCTACCTGTCAGTTAACACTCTTATAATCATGTCCCCAGCCTCCTTCTCCTCCTTGGGTCATCTGTTCTGTGATGGTGCCCCTGGCCTCTTCAGTGAACCAAGATAGAGAGGGGAGCAGCCTTCAGGTCCTCAGGCTGTTCTGCTCCACACATGTGAACAAATGTAAGAGCTCTGCCCCTGACCCCTCCTCACCCAGTTCCCTTGGTCCATCTCCACTGTCTAGCTTCAGCTGGGGGCTGAAGATGTCTTGTCACATCAGGCTTCTCTCCTGGTCCCTTCCTCCAGGCTCTCACTCCCTACTAAAGCTCATTGTCCTCATTGGCCTCAACCTTCTCTGTCACTGACTCTGCCCTAGTAAAAATCCCTCCCCAGATCTCCATCTGCCTCCAGTCAAAGCACAAACATTTCTGCCTGACATTTCAATGTTGCTGATGATCAGAACTGAGCTGGATTCTCCAGCCCCAGAAAAAACAGTTCCTCCCTACAAAGCAAACTCATCTTGAGTAACCACTGCCTCTTCCTAGAAACACACACCCTGAGATATCAAACATATTTGTGCCTTCTCACAGTCCCATCCTGGAGACAGCTTGAACCTAGAAAATGCCTTTTCTAACACTGAACTATAATGAAGGCAGAGAAATCTTCCTGCCTCATTTATCTAAACTGTTAATACATTTTTGACATAGAGATTTTTGTAATGATTACACAAGAAATCCACATAACCCACATGGAATACTGACCAGTGCATCATCTAGAAGTCAGATTTCCGTTACACTTTTACCAATATTTATTATCAATTCAGCCTTTCTACTATCTGTTCCGTACATTAAGGGCATCTTAAAGCAGCAATCTGCTCATATGTTCAATTGATTAATGCTTACCCATTGCCTTCATATTAAAATCCAACAACACTTGCAGGGTACAGAAGACCATAAGTGACCAGCCCCCTGCATTCCCTGAATAACTCTCATTGCTGGGAAAAGCCCAGGCTCTGCCTGTCCCATATTGCCCACTCCTCACCTCTTTAGGAGTGCCAAGCACACAGGCCTGTCTCTCTTTCTCCAGATGGTCCCCACACTCAATTACTCAGGTTGCTTGCTGTTCACCTGCTATCAAGTCTCACTATTCCCCATGTTTCTCTTTCTCTGCAGTTTGACAAAACCATGACTGAATTATCTATCCTCTGAAAAATTGCAATGGCAGCCTTCAGGGCTCTGAGCTTCACAAGTCCAGGGAAACAGTCTTCACCAACCATGTTAGTCTACGTTCTTCAGAGAAGGAGAACTTATAAAATACACATGCATTCACACAAGCACATGCACACCCAGAGAGATTTTATAGGGTATGGCTTGTGAGGTTTTGAAAGCAGGAAAATCTCAAGATCTGCTGGTGGTCAATTGAAGACCAAGGAGGTAATGGTGAAAGTTGCAATTCAAGTTCAAGGTTGAAGCCTGGAGAAGACCAATGTCCCACCTGAACCAGTAGTGGGAACACTGTTCACTCAACCTTTCTCTGTCTGTTATTTCTACTCAATCCACCCATGACTAGATGATGATCACTTACATTGGGTAGGGAAACCCACTGCCCTCAGTTCACCGACTCAAATCCCAATGAGAAACCCCCACAGATGCACCAGACTAATGTCCGGGCACTCTGTGAATCAGCCACATTAACATAAAATCAACCATTACACCAATGAAGCTTCATGGTCTTTTGTACTTTTACCACATGGCAATTGTTCAATACACTGAACTTTCTAGCTGATGGAAAGAAGAAAGAAATTTTGCATTCATGGGAGCTCAGGAAAGGGAGTTACTTGGCCCAGCTCACACAGACTGTGTAAAATGTAGAGTCAAACTGTGACTGAAATTGGGCGGCTTCTTTCCTCTCTCCTGCAGCCTCATGTTCTGGGACTCCCCAGTGACCCAAGTCACTCCCTGGATGAGTCTGGCCTGAGGTAGAGAAGGCTGGTCAGGAAGAGCCTGAGACATAAAGGGAGACTCAGATGTGCTGTTACAGGTCCCCAGAGCCTGCTGTGTTCTCAGGGAGAGTGCACATCTGTCTATTTCTCTAGATAGGAACTGGATCATACAATTGGGGACATGATGATCCGAGATGTGCAGGACAGGCTGGCAGCCTGAAGACTCAAGAAAGAGCTGCGGTTCCAGGTGAAAGGCCATCTGCTGCCAGAATTTCTCAAGAGATTTCACCAGGTCTTTTTTTTCTCACAATTCACCCGTCATCTTATAATACATATTTATATTCTGTTGTCATACAATGTCCATCTATGTTGAGTACAATACTGACTCAGTACAAGCATGTTCTGTGGAAGCCATTCTCCCTCTTTCTAGGCTACATCTCACACCCCAAGACTCACAGGGGATGCACCACAGACACCTAACCTGTGCCCATGGAAACCATAAGTGAGGTTTCTCCACCTCTTCCAAGTTCATTTCTAACAGTGGAGCAATTGATTTCTACTTGATTCTTCTCTGTTCACAGCTGCCTTTTGTGCAAAGTTCTCAGAATTTCAAACCCTATAATATTTAGGAGGCAAAAACTTAAAGTTTGCAAGGAACACAACTAATCTTATTCTCTACCCCTTTTTATTTATTGAGACAGAGTCACACTTTGTCACCCTTGGTAGAGTGCCAGCCCAGGCATTATAGGCATTACAGCTCACAGCAATCTCAAACTCTTGGTCTTAAGCAATTCTCTTGCCTCAGCCTCCCAAGTAGCTGGGGCTACAGGCATCCACCACAATGCTGGGCTATTTATTTTGTTGCAGTTGTCATTGTCGTTTAGTAGGACGAGGGACAGGTTTGAAGCCACTAGCTTCTGTGTATATGGCTGGCGCCCTACCCACTGAGCTAAAGGCACCGCCTATTCTCTACTTCTTTGTCTCACTTCTTGGACCTCAGCTCCCTTGTCTGACACATCATTTCCACCTAGTCTTCTCCAGGTATGTCAGATATGTTTTTCTGGCTTGTTTCTCTGTCTTCTCTCCTGTCCTCTCCCCCCGGTACCCTCCTCTTCCTCTTTCTCTCTCCTATTTTATTCCCTCTCCCTATTTTCTCTCTCTCTCCCCTGCTCCTTCATTCTCTTTTTGTCTCTCTCTGTCTTTTTCTGTCTCTGTCTCTTGAACTTTGTTCCCTCAGCTGATCACAGCTAATAGCTACTAATAGCTGTCAGTACTCTGAACTCTTAACAAGTGTTTTTCTGAGATCATCCCAAATCCCCATGCAAGCATTGTCACTGTGCTCACAAATGAAATGATAATAACTTCTCAGTGAGGAGATGACCTCATGTGTTCCAAACCTTTATCTCAGGCTCAAGATGCCCCTTTCACACAGGTGCTCAGACCGTGACCAGGGCAGCCGCTGTGCTAGCACCAAATGGCATTTGGTAAGTGGACCTCCTTTTTTTTTTTTTTTTTTTTTACAGAGAACCATGTCATTAGAGAAATTAAATGTTTGGCATATGAAAAATGTGGTATGTACATACAACTCTTTTTTCCTCCTAGGGTCAACACTGACCATTAAAAGAAATGTGAAGCAGAAGTACATTGTGAAGGTTCTGGAGACATAGGACAGTCTCTCCAAACAAATATGCCAACCTCACACTCTTCACTGTCCTGCTCCTAGGAGGGTTAATAGCATGTTTAGCTCTTGACTCCTGTTCACACACCCCTTGTCTAATGGAATGCTAGTTAAGACATTTAAATGTTTTTCAAGTGGTATCATGTACTGCTTTCTCTGACAATGACAGATGCCTCTGAACGCCTGCAGTGAGGAGTACAAAATTGTACACCTCCATCTCCTTCCTCATGGTTACTGGGGAGCAGGATGCAATTATTGCACCAGTAATTTGGGTCCATAGAAAATGTCTGGCATAAGTTTGAAGAAGATAAACAATACCTCAATTCCTAACAGAGAGAATTTCTATTCCTAATAGAAAAGATTTTCTATTTCCAAAAAGGGACTGAGAGAGCTAAAGTCTTATAGAGCAGGAATGATCAGGAACTGTCAATGTGTGAAGGTCTGAGTGCAGCTTATGATTTAAATTCATTTCCATAATTCCTCTAGGATTTCATATACCACTCTTTCTCTTATTTGAAATTATTGATCAATCTCTACTATTAATTTACTAATTTTTCCCTACCATTGCTATAAAACATAAACTTTGGACATGTTTGTGTGGATATATTGCATAAAGTATGTATTCTTTTCTCACTCTCCCACTTTTTCGCCCATTCTGTATAACTGGGGTCAAACAATGTCAGGGTCAATATTGACTATTATCTATCTTCCCAGAAATGGTTTTGATTTTCTAAATCATCTGTGTCTCATAATTAATTTTACTTTACCAAGATGCTCATATTTCTGAGATTTTAATGATAGCTCAATAAAGTTGTAATTTAATAACTTGCTAATTATTAAACGGGTAAAATACTATTATACAAATATAGACAGTTCTTGTTTTCACGAATTCTAATTTAAATTCCATAAAACCCCACATTTTAGGGTATTATACATGTTTTCATCAAATTAAGTGTCTCCATGACTTGGCAATTATGAATTGGGCTGCAATAAACATTCTGGCGCAAATGTCTTTGATGTAAAATGATTTTTTTTTTCTTTTTTGTAGTTTTTGGCCAAGGCTGGGTTTGAACCCGCCACCTTCGGCATATGGGCCCGGCGTCCTACTCCTTTGAGCCACAGGCGCCGCCCGTAAAATGATTTTTGATCATCTTGATATATCCCTAGTAGAGAAACTGCAGAATCAGACAGTAGGTCCACTTTTAGTTCCTTGAGTATTCTTTAAACTTCTTTCCAAAAAGGTCATATTAGCTTACATTCCCACCAGCAGTGTAGAAGTGCAGTGGTACATTTCAAAACTAACAAGCGTAGAGTTTAAATGTCTTGCCACAACAAATAAGTAAGTGCCATGATGGTTATGTTAATCAATTTGATGTAAGCATTCCACATTGTATATCAGATCAGCACATTGTACCCCATAAATGTGGCCAGTTATTAACTTAAAAAGAGTTTAAAAAGAATATAAAAAAATTAAGTATCTCAAAAACTGTATCTTGTTACTTCATCACATTATATAAAAATAGGTTTCTTTTCTCATCCTACCTTAAATAATGCCAAACTTAGAAACTATAGTTAATTCACTTTATTTTTGATTAGACATGAAAAGGCAAAGCTCAAATAAGACGAATCATTATACAATATGAAACTATAACCCTGGATTAAACTCTTAGGAAAGAAATAAATGTTTCCATGAAAAATTTACCTCCTTTAAAATTTAAATTGCATTTGTCTGATAATACCACAGAAAAACATATACTTGTGGGATTTTTCCCAAAGAAATGATTGTTTACATGATTTTCCTGCTTTCCAAATGTATTCTTTCTTATTGGACTATTTAGAATGAACACTTAAAATATTAGAAACAGCCTCATTGTTTCATTTTTCTCTATAGAATATATTCTATATTCTTATTCTGAGATTCTTATTTTGTGTCTTTAATCTTTTTTTAGTTTTACCATAAATGACAATATTTTAAAATTATCTGTGGTTCCATGTTTTCATTGATTCCCAAATATTTGCCTCAATTCTTACTTTCACAAACATGGGTTTAAAATATTTTAAATATTTGGTGAGAATTAAAAAGAAATAAAAATAATTAAAAATATATATTTTAAATATTTGGTGTGTGCCACACCTTCTGGGGGCAAGATATGATTGCAAGAGGGACTTTACCTAACAAATGCAATCAGTGTAACCTGGCTTATTGTACCCTCAATGAATCCCCAACAATAAAAAATATATATATTTTAAATATAAGTCTTACTTGCTTAATCTACAAGATATTCATCTGTACATCTACATGTTGATTTGTCTAAAGGACATCCATGAGAAATTGAGTTTATTTTTTCAACTTAGGTGAAAATACTTTAATGCCATGTATTTTAAAATCTTCATTTCAAGTCATTTTCAAAGAAATTTGTACTCACACAGTAAGTCCTGATATTTTTTTGTGCTTATAGTTTTCGTGCTATTTTAAAGTTAGTAGACCCCACAAATTTTTAATATCTGTAACGCTCTATTTACCTATGTAGCCATCACACACTTAACATTATCTTCCAGACAGTTCTATATGCTTCCTTTACTGTAACTAAGTTGTATTTGTAACTTTAAAAGTATTTAGGAAACTGATTTATCCTATTATAATCAGTTCCATTTCTCAGTCTAGTCTTGTATTTTACCAAAACAGTATATTTAGGAATTTGGAGATTTCATTATAAATACATTGTTCATGTGCCCATATTTTGTTGGTCAAATGATTAACGGTATTAAGGAATAACATACAGCATAGAGGTTGGTTTCTCTCATTTTTTCCAGGTCTTCTTTTATGTCCTTCATTTTCTTGCAATATTTCTTGCCCCTTGACTTGACTGTATAGTTGATTTTTACAATGACACAGCTTTACTTAAGCATTTTTTACCACAATTTCAAACATAACTATTGTCTCTAGAAAGAAAAATCTGTAAATAATTGTTTGACCCAGCATTCATGTGATTTCTTTTTTTAATGGTTGCGGTTCGTTGAGGGTATAAAGAATTGGGTCACACCGCTTGTATTTATTAGGTAAAGTCCCTCTTATAGTTGTGTCCTGCCCACAAGAGGTGTGCTATGTCCCATAACCCCCATCCCCCTCCCTCTTCCATTCTCCCTACTCCTTTCTTCCCATGCCCCCTCCTTGAATTGATTTGTGTTTTTCTCTTATGAGGACATGTATTAGATCGTCTATGGACTTCATATTAGAATTGAATACATGGGATTCTTGCTTCTCAATTCTTGTCATACCTTACTAAGAAGAATGTGTTCCACTTCTAAACAGGTTAATACAAAAGATGGAAAGTCTCCACCTTTTTTAATGGCTGAAAGGTATTCCATGGTAGACGTATACCACAGCTTCTTAATCCATTCCTGGGTTGTGATCATAAATATTAACAAAATAAATTTTATTCTCCCTAGGATTTTACCTAGCAGTTTGCTACTGGATCATTTCCAAAGACTACAAAGGTGCCTTTGTGATTACTGGAATATACATCCATGATTGTCCTTTGCATTTCCTTCTTCATTGTGTTTACTAGAGACATATAGAATTTTAAAAATTTTCAGTGCTTCAGTCTTATTTCCAAAAACATTCATGTGCTGCTAATTATAACCACTGCAATAGTGAAAAGGGTTCTCTTTAATACTGAAAAGTAATCAAAAATAATACGAGAGATAATGCCTCCTTAATATACCACAGTTTTGACCAATTTGTGAATTTAGGAGTGGGTGTTGGTAAGTTTCACCTAAACAATAGACACATTTTACTTGGCTGCTTTTTGAAATTTGTTAAATGTATATATTTAATAATTTTATATTATATTACTATATATTATATTAGTATATATTAGTACATATTACCACTTGATAATTTTTATATATGCTTAAATATATATGCATAGTAAAAATGCAATTAAAATAAAACACACTCATACTGTGTCCTGCTACTTATTAATTAAACAAAGCTAATTTCCCATGATATTCTGAATCTTTCTTTTTCTCATCTTCCCCCATAACTCTAAGTCCTGGAGAATCAGTTGTCAACAGAATGTCCTCCTGACGCCCACAGCTGCCCAGGGCTCCCCTGCGAGACGCACAGGCTGTGCTCAGTCTCACTCTGAGGCTGCACAGGTTCAGTCATGGCAGTGCCACAAATAATAATTCTGCCAGAAACAGCTGAGTCCTGACAGGTTCTTGATGTTTGTATTCACTTGGAATAATTGTTTTCATGAGAAAAGACATTTTCTGGATGCAACGAGAACAACACAACTGTTGCTTTCAGTCTCTAGATCCCCCTCATTCAAATAAAAACATGCTCCGCCATCTCCTCTCAATGGAAGGATTAGTTTCTGTTAACTCAAACTGGGGCATCACCTTTCTCCTTCAGACTGGTGCTGGTATCCTTGGAAATTCTTCACTCTTTTACTTTTATAACTTTACCATTATTACTTCAAAGATCCTGAAACCCAGAGACCTGATCCTCCACCAGCTAGTCTTAGCTAACAGCTTGGTTCTCTTATCCAAAGGGGTCCCTCAGACAATGGCAGCTTTTGGATTGAAATCTTTCCTGGATGAGGCTGGATGTAAACTTGTCTTCTATTTACACAGAGTGGCCAGAGGAGTTTCCCTGAGCACCACCTGCCTCCTCAGTAGCTTTCAGGCCATTAAGCTTCATCCAAGTATCTCTAGGTGGCTGGACCTTCAAATTAGATCCCCAACGTGCATGGGTTTCTGCTGTTTCCTCTGCTGGATCTTGCACCTGGTGCTAAATATCCATATTGCAAAGCATGTAACTGGCCCAACAAATAGCAAAAACCTGAGTATGGAAAAATTGTACAGATACTGCTCCTCACCCTATCAAGGGAGGTTGGTCTTCTCAGTAACTGCAGTCGTTTTCTCTTTCACGGATAGTCTGTGTGTGGCCCTCATGGCCTGGACCAGCGGCTCCATGGTCCTCGTCCTGCACAGGCACAAGCAGAGAGTCCAGCACATCCGCAGCAGCAGCCCCTCCCCCAGAACTGCTCATGAAACTAGAGCCACACACACCATCCTCGTCCTGGTCGGCATGTTTGTCTCCTTTCATGCTCTAGCTGGTATTTTATCCTACAGGGTGACCCAGATGCAGAGCCCAGGCCACTGGCTGAGGGGCATCTCCTTCCTGGTGTCTTCAGGCTTCCCGACACTCAGCCCCTTTGTGTTCATTGTCAGTGACTCCAGAGTCTCACGGTTCTGCTTTGCCTGCTGGACAAGAAAGACCATTTCTCCAAGTACAGCATCTATGCTGTAAGTTCCCTCCAGAATGTTGAACCATTTACTTAACCACCCTCCTAGTCATATGCTCACACATGCCAGATAAGGTACATGATTTTTGCAATTCTCTTTTGAATAAATGGGACAATAACTGTGACCTCCTATTGCTTATTAAAGAGTCAAAAATGAACATGGTGTAAATTATTACCCAAATATATGGTGGTTTGCCAAAAAATTAAACATAGAGTTGCCATATGATCCAGAAATTTCACATTGGAGTATATATCCCAGAAAATCAAACAGATTGAACAGATAAAAACAGAATTAAAACAAATCACTAAATGAACTAAAATAAAAACACAATGTTTCAAACTATAGGATTCAGCAAAAGCAGTAACAAGGGGAAATGTTTTGTGGTAAATGTCTGCATTAGGAAAAAAGAAAGAACGATGAAACAACAAATTAGAAAAAGAATGACCTTCAAACCTAGCTGAAGGAAGCAAATGTGAATCAGAGCAGAAATAAATCAGACAATGGAAAACCAATAGAAAAAAGTGAACAAATTGAGTTGGTATTTTGAAAAGATAAATAAAATCGATAAACCCGGAGGCGGAGCAAGATGACAGCCGAGTAACAGCTTCCTTGCATCTGGGCACCGTGAGTCTGGGGCGATAGGACTCCAAGCATCTCTGGCTGGTGGGAACTGCCTATCATCACTCCTAGGAGGATACAGGGAGTCAGCGAGAGACTTCTGGACCCCAAGAGGAGGACTAAAACAGTGGAAAACCGGCAAGTGGTCGCGTGTGTTCAATCCGTCTAAACCCGCCCACAACTGTAAGTTCACTAGCAGCGAGACTGCAAACCAGAAAGGCCTTACCTGTGAACTGTTTTGATGTCCTTGGACTTGGCACTGAGTTCAACTGCCTTGGGGAAGGCCTGAGCGGGAGTGCGGAGAACTTTGGCCGTTGTCTAGGGCCCCAGTCTGAGCCGCTGAGCCAGACAGAGCTAATAGTGTTTGGCGGTGGGTCACACGGATCCATTGTCAGTGATCTGCCCCGGCAAGCTCCGCCCTCAGGGTCGCAGAGCTAGAAATGGGTGGGAGCTGGTAACCTAGCAACCAAGTAGCCTAAGGGTGGGGTCCGAGCCGCCTTGCAGCCCTAACCCTCAGGGGCAGAGTGAGACTGGTTTTGGCACACAGGGTAAGTGGATAGCCACTTCAGCAGTGATTCCAGCGAGAAAGCTGGGAAAGCTTCTGCTCAGAAAGTTTACAAGTTCAAAGTGCCTTTTAAGTAGGCTGAAGAGAGATTTAGGGGTTTGAGAAATCAGCAGCCTCCAGTTGTATCAGAACTGTGACTAACATCTCATACCCCAGAAGACCACGTGTTGCCCAGACAATATTCAATAACATATACAAACTGCTTTGGTTTTGGTTGTGTATTTTTTTCTTTTTTTTTGTTTGGTTTTTTTTTTTGTTTGTTTATTTTGACGTTGCTGATGTTCTTTTGTTTTTTTAATTTCAATCTTTTCCATACAGATCCCTTTTTCTTTCTCAATTTTCCTAGTTTAATTATAATATCCCATTGCTGCCTTTTTTAATAACTACAACTTCACTTTTGCTAGTGTTTCTACCGATATCATTTGGTTTTTCACCCAATTTTATCCCCGTAAAGTTTTCTGTTTGCTTGTTTTGGTTTGATTTATAGCATTTTTGTCTTTCCTCTCTACTTGGTGGAGGTGGGGTACTGTGTCTGATCAGGTTAGCAAACAGCTGCTGACCTCAAGGGAACCACGCAACTGGGCACCCCCAGAAGGTGGGGTTTTTTTAAGGTTGTGTCAAAGTACCCTACTGTACACCTATATTGCCCTGTCTCCCTCTTTCTGTGCCTCTCTTCTTTTTGTCAATATTCCTTATACCCACCCCCTCTCCTTTCTCTATCTTTCTTTTTTTCTTATCACTCGGTCCTCCTTTCTTTCATCCCCTTTTTTTGCTCTTCAACCTTCTCACCCTTCTGGTCCTGTAACCCTTAGTCCACAGGCACAAGAACTTAAAGAGCAAGAGGAAGTGAAAGGAAATTAGGGCAAGGAAACACATAAAAGAAATCACTCATGAGGAAGAATCAGCAGAAAACTCCAGGCAACATGAAGAACCAGTCTAGAACAACCCCACCAAGGGACCATGAGGTAGCTACTGCAGATGATTCCACCAGTATAGAAATGTTAGGAATGACAGAAAGGGAATTTAGAATACACATGTTGAAAACAATGAAAGAAATGATGGAAACAATGAAGGAAATTGCTAATAAAGTGGAAAATAACCAAAAGGAAATCCAAAAACAGAATCAAATAAGAGATGAACGATATGAAGAATATAAAAAGGATATAGCAGAGCTGAAGGAACTGAAACAGTCAATTAGGGAACTTAAAGATGTAATGGAAAGTATAAGCAACAGGTTAGACCATGGAGAAGAAAGAATTTCAGAGGCAGAAGACAAAGTTCTTGAGATAACTCAGACAGTAAAAGAGGCAGAAAAGAAGAGAGACAAAGCAGAACGTTCTCTGTCAGAATTATGGGACTTTATGAAGCATTCCAACATACGAGTTATAGGAATTCCAGAAGGGGAAGAAGAATGCCCCAGAGGAATGGAAGCCATACTAGAGAATATTATAAAAGAAAATTTCCCAAACATCACCAAAGATTCTGACACACTGCTTTCAGAGGGATATCGGACCCCGGGTCGCCTCAACTCTAACGAGCTTCTCCAAGACACATTGTGATGAACCTGTCCAAAGTCAAGACAAAAGAAAAGAATCTGCAAGCTGCCAGGAGTAAGCGCCAGTTGACCTACAGGGGCAAATCCATCAGGGTGACCGCAGACTTCTCTAATGAAACTTTCCAAGCAAGAAGACAATGGTCATCTACCTTTAATCTACTTAAACAGAACAATTTTCAGCCCAGAATTCTGTACCCTGCTAAGATAAGCATAAAAATTGACGGAGAAATCAAATCATTTACGGATATACAAACATTGAGGAAATTCGCCACAACAAGACCAGCTCTACAGGAAATACTGCAACCTGTTCTGCACACTGACAACCACAATGGATCAGAAGCAAAGTAAGAACTCAGAAATCAAAGGACAGAACCTAACCTCCACACTGATGCAAAAGATAAAACTAAGAAATGGACTCTCACAAAATAAGTGAATAGAATACTACCACACTTATCAATTATCTCAATAAATGTTAATGGCTGAATTCCCCACTGAAGAGAAATAGATTGGCTGACTGGACTAAAAAACACAAGCCATCCATTTGCTGTCTGCAAGAAACACACCTGGCTTCAAAAGACAAAGTAAAGCTCCGAGTCAAGGGTTGGAAGACAATTTTTCAGGCAAATGGAATTCAGAAGAAAAGAGGAGTTGCAATCTCATTTTCAGATACATGTGGATTTAAAGCAACTAAAGTCAAAAAAGACAAAGATGGTCACTTTATATTGGTCAAGGGAAAAATACAATAAGAAGACATTTCAATTCTAAATATTTATGCACCCAATTTAAATGCTCCCAGATTCTTGAAGCAGACCTTACTCAGTCTGAGCAATATGATATCTGATAATACCATCATAACAGGGACATTAACACACCTCTTACAGAGCTGGACAGATCCTCTAAACAGAAATTAAACAAAGATGTAAGAGATTTAAATGAGACCCTAGAACAACTATGCTTGATAGACGCATATAGAACACTCCACCCCAAAGATAAAGAATATACATTCTCCTCATCACCCCATGGAACATTCTCCAAAATTGATCATATCCTGGGACACAAAACAAATATCAACAGAATCAAAAGAATTGAAATTTTACCTTGTATCTTTTCAGACCATAAGGCACTAAAGGTGGAACTCAACTCTAACAAAAATGCTCAACCCCACCCAACGGCATGGAAATTAAACAATCTTCTGTTGAATAACAGATGGGTGAAGGAAGAAATAAAACAGGAAATCATTCACTTCCTTGAGCATAACAACAATGAAGACACAAGCTACCAAAACCTGTGGGATACTGCAAAAGCAGTTTTGAGAGGAAAATTCATCGCTTTAGATGCCTACATTCGAAAAACAGAAAGAGAGCATATCAACAATCTCACAAGAGATCTTATGGAATTGGAAAAAGAAAAACAATCTAAGCCTAAACTCAGTAGAAGAAAAGAAATATCCAAAATCAAATCAGAGATCAATGAAATTGAAAACAAAAGAATCATTCAGAAAATTAATGAAACAAGGAGTTGGTTTTTTGAAAAAATAAATAAAATAGATAAACCTTTGGCCAGACTAACTAGAAATAGAAAAGTAAAATCTCTAATAACCTCAATCAGAAATGATAAAGGGGAAATAACAACGGATCCCACAGAGATACAAGACATCATCTCTGAATACTACCAGAAACTCTATGCCCAGAAATTTGACAATGTGAAGGAAATGGATCAATATTTGGAATCACACCCTCTCCCTAGACTTAGCCAGGAAGAAATAGACCTCCTGAACAGACCAATTTCAAGCACTGAGATCAAAGAAACAATAAAAAAGCTTCCAACAAAAAATGCCCTGGTCCAGATGGCTTCACTCCAGAATTCTATCAAACCTTCAAGGAAGAGCTTATTCCTGTACTGCAGAAATTATTCCCAAAAACTGAGGAAGAAGGAATCTTCCCCAACACATTCTATGAAGCAAACATCACCCTGATACCAAAACCAGGAAAAGACCCAAACAAAAAGAGAATTTCAGACCAATCTCACTCATGAATATAGACGCAAAAATTCTCAACAAACTCCTAGCCAATAGATTACAGCTCATCATCAAAAAAGTCATTCATCATGATCAAGTAGGCTTCATCCCAGGGATGCAAGGCTGGTTTAACATACGCAAGTCCATAAACGTTATCCACCATATTAACAGAGGCAAAAATAAAGATCACATGATCCTCTCAATAGATGCAGAAAAAGCATTTGATAAAATCCAGCATCCTTTTCTAATTAGAATACTGAAGAGCATAGGCATAGGTGGCACATTTCTAAAACTGATTGAAGCTATCTATGACAAACCCACAGCCAATATTTTACTGAATGGAGTAAAAGTGAAAGCTTTTCCTCTTAGAACTGGAACCAGACAAGGTTGTCCTCTGTCACCTTTACTATTCAACATAGTGCTGGAAGTTCTAGCCAATACAATTAGGCAAGACAAGGAAATAAAGGGAATCCAAATGGGAGCAGAGAAGGTCAAACTCTCCCTCTTTGCTGATGACATGATCTTATACTTAGAGAACCCCAGAGACTCAACCACAAGACTCCTAGAAGTCATCAAAAAATACAGTAATGTTTCAGGATATAAAATCAATGTCCACAAGTCAATAGCCTTTGTATACACCAATAACAGTCAAGATCAGAAGCTAATTAAGGACACAACTCCCTTCACCATAGTTTCAAGGAAAATGAAATACCTAGGAGTATACCTAACGAAGGAGGTGAAGGAACCTCTATAAAGAAAACTATGAACTCCTCAGAAAGGAAATAGCAGAGGATATTAACAAATGGAAGAACATACCATGCTCATGGATGGGAAGAATCAACATTGTTAAAATGTCTATACTTCCCAAAGCAATCTACCTATTCAATACCATTCCTATCAAAATACCTACATCATACTTTCAAGATTTGAAAAAAATGATTCTGCATTTTGTATGGAACCGGAAAAAAACCCGTATAGCTAAGGCAGTTCTTAGTAACAAAAATAAAGCTGGGGGCATCAGCATACCAGATTTTAGTCTGTACTACAAAGCCATAGTGCTCAAGACAGCATGGTACTGGCACAAAAACAGAGACATAGACACTTGGAATCGAATTGAACACCAAGAAATGAAACTAACATCTTACAACCACCTAATCTTTGATAAACCAAACAAGAACATACCTTGGGGGAAAGACTCCCTATTCAATAAATAGTGTTGGGAGAACTGGATGTCTACATGTAAAAGACTGAAACTGGACCCACACCTTTCCCCACTCACAAAAATTGATTCAAGTTGGATAAAGGACTTAAATTTAAGGCATGAAACAATAAAAATCCTCCAAGAAAGCATAGGAAAAACACTGGAAGATATTGGCCTGGGGGAAGACTTCATGAAGAAGACTGCCATGGCAATTGCAACAACAACAAAAATAAACAAATGGGACTTCATTAAACTGAAAACCTTCTGTACAGGTAAGGACACAATAACCAAAGCAAAGAGACAACCTACACAATGGGAAAGGATATTTGCATATTTTCAATCAGACAAAAGCTTGATAACCAGGATCTATAGAGAACTCAAAGTAATCCACATGAAAAAAGCCAACAATCCCTTATATCAATGGGCAAGAGACATGAATAGAACTTTCTCTAAAGACAGCAGACGAATGGCTAACAAACACATGAAAAAATGTTCATCATCTCTATATATTAGAGAAATGCAAATCAAAACATCCCTGAGATATCATCTAACCCCAGTGAGAATGGCCCACATCACAAAATCTCAAAACTGCAGATGCTGGCGTGGATGTGGAGAGAAGGGAACACTTTTACACTGCTGGTGGGACTGCAAACTAGTACAACCTTTCTGGAAGGAAGTATGGAGAAACCTCAAAGCACTCAACCTAGACCTCCCATTCGATCCTGCAATCCCATTACTGGGCATCTACCCAGAAGGAAAAAAATCCTTTTATCATAAGGACACTTGTACTAGACTGTTTATTGCAGCTCAATTTACCATTGCCAAAATGTGGAAACAGCCTAAATGCCCACCAACCCAGGAATGGATTAACAAGCTGTGGTATATGTATACCATGGAATACTATTCAGCCATTAAAAAAAATGGAGACTTTACATCCTTCGTATTAACCTGCGTGGAAGTGGAAGACATTATTCTTAGTAAAGCATCACAAGAATGGAGAAGCATGAATCCTATGTACTCAATCTTGATATGAGGACAATTAATGACAATTAAGGTTATGGCGGGTGAAGCAGAAAGAGGGATGGAGGGAGGAGGCTGGGGCCTTAGTGAGTGTCACACTTTATGGGGGCAAGACATGATTGCAAGAGGGACCTTACCTAACAATTGCAATAAGTGTAACTGGCTTATTGTACCCTCAATGAATCCCCAACAATAAAAAAAAAAATCGATAAACCCTTTGCTGGATTAACTAAGAAAAGAGAGAGAAACATCATCTAGATAAAGGGAACAATAGAGAACCTAAAAGTAAGTTGATGAATATGAATCTGTATCTTCTTGACTTTTTACAAAGGCACCAAAAACATACATTGAAGAAAAGACAATCTCTTCAGTAAATGGTGCTGCAGATAAATTAAACTAGACCCTCTCTCTCATTATATGTAAACATCAAATTGAAATGTATTAAAGACTTAAATTTAAGATCTAAAACTATAGAAGAAAACATAAGGGAAACTTTCCTTGACATAGATCTGGGCAATTCTTTTATGGAAAAGAATGCAAAATCAAGGGAAACAAAAGAAAAATAAACAAGTGTGATTATATTAAATTAAGAAAGCCTCTGCACCACAAGCAAAAAAGCAAACAACAGAATCAACAGATAACCTAGAGATGGAAAAAAATATTTTCAAACTGTATATCTGGCAAGAGGTTAATATCCAGAATGTATAAAGAACACAAACAACTCAGCAGAAAAAAGCAAATAATATAATTTTTAAAATGGGCAAAAAGACCTGAATAGAGATTCCTAACAAGTAGTGATTTTCAATTTATGTGCCACGAGAGGGTCTTAATTGTGCAAAGAAAATTTTTAAAAATCATTGATGAAATTATTTTCAAAATAAGTTCAAAGCACAGTAACTATATTAATTTGTTTTACTTTTTATTATCAACATAATTTAAATGTGCCATGGAAGTTTAACTATAGGTTCAAGTGTGCCATGAGATTATTAAAAAAAGAAAAAAAAAAAGGTTGAAAAAGACTGCTCAGAGGAGACATGTTAATGGCCAGTGAGTACCTAAAGGAAAGTCCAATATCAGCAGTTATCAGAGAGGAGTATGCTTAATCAGCTGGGAACCTGGGGTGTGAGGAAGATGCACCCTGCACACCAGAGTCTTCTTGTCCTCCAGAAATGTAGAAAACACCTTTTTCTTGGCCAGAAAGTGCCCTTTATACTCCCAGGAGAGAGTGTGACCCTGCAGTGTTTCCCAGAGAGTACTTATAATAATTTCCATTAAAGAAGGGGTCAGAAGCTCACCCCCAGCAACTTCATTTGCAGGATATGGAGCCTGAGATCAGTCCATTTGGCTGAGTGCTGGGGCCCAGCCTATGGGACAGCACATGTTCTGTGGCTCAAACAGCACCACCACCTGTTGTCACAACCCAGTCACCCTGTGGAACTCAGTCTAGGTGAGGTCTCCCCAACACCATGTGCATTGAGGGTCCAGACTCTCAACTCACAGCCTGAACCAGGAAAACAGTTTCGGAGTTTTCACTGGGTAAGAAGGAGATCAGAGAGTGTGGGATGCCTGAGGCTGACCCCTGAGTAAAAGAGATGGAGCTGAAGAAGGCAGCAAGGGGCAAGCACATCCACCTGACATCCCTGTCCCAAGCAGCAAGGGGAGTTTGCAGCCCCCCACCCATAGAGACACACTTCACAACTGCTGAGTAACAGGGGCCTTTTAGCCTAGAGGAGTCACAGTCTACCTGGTCCTGGGGTGACCTTCTCAGATTGTCTGGCTTTGCTTGAAATCTTTACAAAAGGGATTGTTTCCAGAGGAGCTGGGAATGAAGAAAGAGAGAAGGGCAGACACCACCCTCACCTCTGTCCACGGTGCTGATTTCCAAAGGCTTGCCATTTCTTTTTTTTTTTTTTTTTTTTTTCTTTTTTTTTTTATTGTTGGGGATTCATTGAGGGTACAATAAGCCAGTTACACTGATTGCAATTGTTAGGTAAAGTCCCTCTTGCAATCATGTCTTGCCCCCATAAAGTGTGACACACACTAAGGCCCCACCCCCCTCCCTCCATCCCTCTTTCTGCACCCCCCCATAACCTTAATTGTCATTAATTGTCCTCATATCAAGATTGAGTACATAGGATTCATGCTTCTCCATTCTTGTGATGCTTTACTAAGAATAATGTCTTCCACTTCCATCCAGGTTAATACGAAGGATGTAAAGTCTCCATTTTTTTTAATGGCTGAATAGTATTCCATGGTATACATATACCACAGCTTGTTAATCTATTCCTGGGTTGGTGGGCATTTAGGCTGTTTCAACATTTTGGCGATTGTAAATTGAGCTGCAATAAACAGTCTAGTACAAGTGTCCTTATGATAAAAGGATTTTTTTCCTTCTGGGTAGATGCCCAGTAATGGGATTGCAGGATCGAATGGGAGGTCTAGGTTGAGTGCTTTGAGGATTCTCCATACTTCCTTCCAGAAAGGTTGTACTAGTTTGCAGTCCCACCAGCAGTGTAAAAGTGTTCCCTTCTCTCCACATCCACGCCAGCATCTGCAGTTTTGAGATTTTGTGATGTGGGCCATTCTCTCTGGGGTTAGATGGTATCTCAGGGATGTTTTGATTTGCATTTCTCTAATATATAGAGATGATGAACATTTTTTCATGTGTTTGTTAGCCATTCGTCTGTCGTCTTTAAAGAAAGTTCTATTCATGTCTCTTGCCCATTGATATAAGGGATTGTTGGCTTTTTTCATGTGGATTAATTTGAGTTCTCTATAGATCCTGGTTATCAAGCTTTTGTCTGATTGAAAATATGCAAATATCCTTTCCCATTGTGTGGGTTGTCTCTTTGCTTTGGTTATCGTCACCTTAGCTGTACAGAAGCTTTTCAGTTTAATGAAGTCCCATTTGTTTATTTTTGTTGTTGTTGCAATTGCCATGGCAGTCTTCTTCATGAAGTCTTCCCCCAGGCCAATATCTTCCAGTGTTTTTCCTATGCTTTCTTTGAGGATTTTTATTGTTTCGTGCCTTAAATTTAAGTCCTTTATCCATCTTGAATCAATTTTTGTGAGTGGGGAAAGGTGTGGGTCCAGTTTCAGTCTTTTACACGCAGACATCCAGTTCTCCCAACACCATTTATTGAATAGGGAGTCTTTCCCCCAAGGTAAGTTCTTGTTTGGTTTATCGAAGATTAGGTGGTTGTAAGATGTTAGTTTCATTTCTTGGTGTTCAATTCGATTCCAAGTGTCTATGTCTCTGTTTTTGTGCCAGTACCATGCTGTCTTGAGCACTATGGCTTTGTAGTACAGACTAAAATCTGGTATGCTGATGCCCCCAGCTTTATTTTTGTTACTAAGAACTGCCTTAGCTATACGGGGTTTTTTCCGGTTCCATACAAAACGCAGAATCATTTTTTCCAAATCTTGAAAGTACGATGTAGGTACTTTGATAGGAATGGCATTGAATAGGTAGATTGCTTTGGGAAGTATAGACATTTTAACAATGTTGATTCTTCCAAGCCATGAGCATGGTATGTTCTTCCATTTGTTAATATCCTCTGCTATTTCCTTTCTGAGGAGTTCATAGTTTTCTTTATAGAGGTCCTTCACCTCCTTCGTTAGGTATATTCCTAGGTATTTCATTTTCTTTGAAACTATGGTGAAGGGAGTTGTGTCCTTAATTAGCTTCTCCTCTTGACTGTTATTGGTGTATACAAAGGCTACTGACTTGTGGACATTGATTTTATATCCTGAAACATTACTGTATTTTTTGATGACTTCTAGGAGTCTTGTGGTTGAGTCTTTGGGGTTCTCTAAGTGTAAGATCATGTCGTCAGCAAAGAGGGAGAGTTTGACCTCCTCTGCTCCCATTTGGATTCCCTTTATTTCCTCGTCTTGCCTAATTGTATTGGCTAGAAATTCCAGCACTACGTTGAATAGTAAAGGTGACAGAGGACAACCTTGTCTGGTTCCAGTTCTAAGAGGAAAAGCTTTCACTTTTACTCCATTCAGTAAAATATTGGCTGTGGGTTTGTCATAGATAGCTTCAATCAGTTTTAGAAATGTGCCACCTATGCCTATACTCTTCAGAGTTCTAATTAGAAAAGGATGCTGGATTTTATCAAATGCTTTTTCTGCATCTATTGAGAGGATCATGTGATCTTTATTTTTGCCTCTGTTAATATGGTGGATAACGTTTATGGACTTGCGTATGTTGAACCAGCCTTGCATCCCTGGGATGAAGCCTGCTTGATGATGATGAATGACTTTTTTGATGATAAGCTGTAATCTATTGGCTAGGATTTTGTTGAGAATTTTTCCATCTATATTCATGAGTGAGATTGGTCTGAAATTCTCCTTTTTGTTTGGGTCTTTTCCTGGTTTTGGTATCAGGGTGATGTTTGCTTCATAGAATGTGTTGGGGAAGATTCCTTCTTCCTCAATTTTTTGGAATAATTTCTGCAGTACAGGAATAAGCTCTTCCTTGAAGGTTTGATAGAATTCTGGAGTGAAGCCATCTGGACCAGGGCATTTTTTAGTTGGAAGCCTTTTTATTGTTTCTTTGATCTCAGTGCTTGAAATTGGTCTGTTCAGGAGGTCTATTTCTTCCTGGCCAAGTCTAGGGAGAGGGTGTGATTCCAAATATTGATCCATTTCCTTCACATTGTCAAATTTCTGGGCATAGAGTTTCTGGTAGTATTCAGAGATGATCTCTTGTATCTCTGTGGGATCAGTTGTTATTTCCCCTTTATCATTTCTGATTGAGGTTACTAGAGATTTTACTTTTCTATTTCTAGTTAGTCTGGCCAATGGTTTATCTATTTTATTTATTTTTTCAAAAAACCAACTCCTTGTTTCATTAATTTTCTGAATGATTCTTTTGTTTTCAATTTCATTGATCTCTGATTAGATTTTGGAGATTTCTTTTCTTCTACCGAGTTTAGGCTTAGATTGTTCTTCTTTTTCCAATTCCATAAGGTCTCTTGTAAGATTCTTGATGTGCTCTCTGTCTGTTTTTCGAATGTAGGCATCTAAAGCGATGAATTTTCCTCTCAAAACTTCTTTTGCAGTATCCCACAGGTTTTGGTAGCTTGTGTCTTCATGTTGTTATGCTTAAGGAAGTTAGTGATTTCCTGTCTGATTTCTTCCTGCACCCATCTGTTATTCAACAGAAGATTGTTTAATTTCCATGCCTTTGGATGGGGTCGAGCATTTTTGTTAGAGTTGAGTTCCACCTTTAGTGCCTTATGGTCTGAAAAGATACAAGGTAAAATTTCAATTCTTTTGATTCTGTTGATATTTGTTTTGTGTCCCAGGATATGATCAATTTTGGAGAATGTTCTATGGGGTGATGAGAAGAATGTATATTCTTTATCTTTGGGGTGGAGTGTTCTATATGCGTCTATCAAGCATAATTGTTCTAGGGTCTCATTTAAATCTCTTATATCTTTGTTTAATTTCTGTTTAGAGGATCTGTCCAGCTCTGTAAGAGGTGTGTTAAAGTCCCCTGTTATGATGGTATTATCAGATATCATATTGCTCAGACTGAGTAAGGTCTGTTTCAAGAATCTGGGAGCATTTAAATTTGGTGCAGAGATATTTAGAATTGAAATGTCTTCTTGTTGTAGTTTTCCCTTGACCAATATAAAGTGACCATCTTTGTCTTTTTTGACTTTAGTTGCTTTAAATCCACATGTATCTGAAAATAAGATTGCAACTCCTCTTTTCTTCTGAATTCCATTTGCCTGAAAAATTGTCTTCCAACCCTTGACTCGGAGCTTTAATTTGTCTTTTGAAGCCAGGTGTGTTTCCTGCCGACAGCAAATGGATGGCTTGTGTTTTTTAATCCAGTCAGCCAATCTATGTCTCTTCAGTGGGGAATTCAAGCCATTAACATTTATGGAGATAATTGATAAGTGTGGTAGTATTCTATTCGTCTTATTTGGTGAGAGTCCATTGCTTAGTTTTATCTTTTGCATCAGTGTGGAGGTTAGGTTCTGTCCTTTGATTTCTGAGTTCTTACTTTGCTGCTGATCCATTGTGGTGGTCAGTGTGCAGAACAGGTTGAAGTATTCCCTGTAGAGCTGGTCTTGTTGTGGTGAATTTCCTCAATGTTTGTATATCCATAAATGATTTGATTTCTCCATCAATTTTGAAGCTGAGCTTAGCAGGGTACAGAATTCTGGGCTGAAAATTGTTCTGTTTAAGTAGATTAAAGGTAGATGACCATTGTCTTCTTGCTTGGAAAGTTTCATTAGAGAAGTCTGAGGTCACTCTGATGGATTTGCCCCTGTAGGTCAACTGGCGCTTACTCCTGGCAGCTTGCAGAATCTTTTCTTTTGTCTTGACTTTGGACAGGTTCATCACAATGTGTCTTGGAGAAGCTCGGTTAGAGTTGAGGCGACCCGGGGTCCGATAGCCCTCTGAAAGCAGTGTGTCAGAATCTTTGGTGATGTTTGGGAAATTTTCTTTTATAATATTCTCTAGTATGGCTTCCATTCCTCTGGGCATTCTTCTTCCCCTTCTGGAATTCCTATAACTCGTATGTTGGAACATTTCATAAAGTCCCATAATTCTGACAGTGAACGTTCTGCTTTCTCTCTCTTCTTTTCTGCCTCTTTTACTATCTGAGTTATCTCAAAAACTTTGTCTTCTACCTCTGAAATTCTTTCTTCTGCATGGTCTAATCTGTTGCTGATACTTTCCATTGCATCTTTAAGTTCCCTGATTGTTTCATTTCCTTCAGCTCTGCTATATCCTTTTTATATTCTTCATATCGTTCATCTCTGATTTGATTCTGTTTTTGGATTTCCTTTTGGTTATTTTCCACTTTATTAGCAGTTTCCTTCATTGTTTCCATCATTTCTTTCATTGTTTTCAACATGTGTATTCTAAATTCCCTTTCTGTCATTCCTAACATTTCTGTATAGGTGGAATCCTCTGCAGTAGCTACCTCATGGTCCCTTGGCGGGGTTGTTCTAGACTGGTTCTTCATGTTGCCTGGAGTTTTCTGCTGATTCTTCCTCATGAGTGATTTCTTTTATCTGTTTCCTTGCCCTAATTTTCCTTTCACTTCCTCTTGCTCTTTAAGTTCTCGTGCCTGTGGACTAAGGGTTACAGGACCAGAAAGGTGAGAAGGTTGAAGAGCAAAAAAGGGATGAAAGAAAGGAGGACCGAGTGATAAGAAAAAAAAGAAAGATAGAGAAAGGAGAGGGGGTAGGGATAAGGAATATTGACAAAAAGAAGAGAGGCACAGAAAGAGGGAGACAGGGCAATATAGGTGTACAGTAGGGTACTTTGACACAACCTTAAAAAACCCCACCTTCTGGGGGTTGGGTGCCCAGTTGGGTGGTTCCCTTGAGGTCAGCAGCTCTTTGCTAACCTGGTCAGACACAGTACCCCACCTCCACCAAGTAGAGAGGAAAGACAAAAATGCTATAAATCAAACCAAAACAAGCAAACAGAAAACTTTACGGGGATAAAATTGGGTGAAAAACCAAATGATATCGGTAGAAACACTAGCAAAAGTGAAGTTGTAGTTATTAAAAAAGGCAGCAATGGGAAATTATAATTAAACTAGAAAAATTGAGAAAGAAAAAGGGATCTGTATGGAAAAGATTGAAATTAAGAAACAAAAGAACATCAACAACGTCAAAATAAACAAACACAAAAACCCAACCAAACAAAAAAAAAAAAAAAGAAAAAAAAATACACAACCAAAAACAAAGCAGTTTGTATATGTTGTTGAATATTGTCTGGGCAACACGTGGTCTTTTGGGGTATGGGATGTTAGTCACAGTTCCAATACGACTGGAGGCTGCTGATTTCTCAAACCCCAGCAGGTAGACACCATAAATCTCTCTTCAGCCCACTTAAAAGGCACTTTGAACTTGTAAACTTGCTGAGCAGAAGCTTTCCCAGCTTTCTCGCTGGAATCGCTGCTGAAGTGGCTATCCACTTACTCAGTGTGCCAAAACCGGTCTCACTCTGCCCCTGAGGGTTAGGGCTGCAAGGCGGCTCAGACCCCACCCTTAGGCTACTTGGTTGCTGGGTTACCAGCTCCCACCCGTTTCTAGCTCTGTGACCCTGAGGGCGGAGCTTGCCGGGGCAGATCACTGACAATGGATCCGTGTGACCCACCACCAAACACTACTAGCTCCGTCTGGCTCAGCGGCTCAGACTGGGGCCCTAGACAACGGCCAAAGTTCTCCGCACTCCCGCTCAGGCCTTCCCCAAGGCAGTTCAACTCAGTGCCAAGTCCAAGGACATCAAAAGAGTTCACAGGTAAGGCCTTTCTGGTTTGCAGTCTCGCTGCTACTGAACTTACAGTTGTGGGCGGGTTTAGACGGGTTGAACACACGCGACCACTTGCCGGTTTTCCACTGTTTTAGTCCTCCTCTTGGGGTCCAGAAGTCTCTCGCTGACTCCCTATATCCTCATAGGAGTGATGATAGGCAGTTCCCACCAGCCAGAGATGCCTGGAGTCCTATCTCCCCAGACTCACGGTGCCCAGATGCAAGGAAGCTGTTACTCGGCTGCCATCTTGCTCCGCCCCCCTGTATGCAATTTTCTTTTTTCTAAACAGATTCAGTTTTTGCTTCAAAGTCTTCCAACCTTTGCCCTTCACAATATGCCTTCAGACACCATCAGGAAATGGAGATTATACAGAGAGTGATGACAGGCCAGGGCAGGCTAGTCAAGATTCATTCTCCAATTCAGCAACCTCAGGCTTGCCATTTCTTGAGAACCATTTCTTGGTTCTCATTTCTACGACCCATCTATCCTTCAGCACAAGGTTATTTAATTTCCATGTTTTTGTATGAGTATGCAGATTCCTGTTGTTATTGAGTTTAACTTTTATTCCATAGTGGTCTAGAAGATGCAAGGAATAATTTCTATTTTTTTAAATATGCTGAGGTTAGACTTGTGACCTAGGATGCGATCGATTTTGGAGTATGTTCCATGGGCTGATGAGAAGAATGTGTATTCAGTTTTGTTGGGATGAAATGTTCTGTAGATGTCTGTTAAATCCAGATGTTGAATGGTTAAGTTTAAATCTACAATTTCTTTGCTTAGCTTCTTTTTGGAGGATCTATCCAGCACTGCTAAAGGGGTGTTAAAATCTCTGACTACTATGGAACTGAAGGAAATCAAGTTGCTCATGTCTGTTAGAGTTTCTCTTATAAATTGGGTGCATAAATATTAAAAATTGAAATCTCATCATATTGAGTATTACCTTTACCAAATATGAAGTGTCCATCCTTATCCTTAATTATTTTGGTTGGTTTAAAGCCTATTGTATCTGCAAATATGATTGCCAAGCCTGCTTTTTTCTGCTTTCCATTTGCCTGGAATATAGATGACCATCCCTTCACCTTGAGTCTATGTTTGTCTTTTAAGTTAAGATGAGATTCTTGTATGTAGCAGATATCTGGTCTGAGTTTTTGTATCCAGTCAGCCAACCTGTGCCTCTTTAGAGGACAATTTAAACCATTCACATTAATTGAGAATATTGATAAGCCTTTTGAATGTCCAGTGGACATTTTTAATCCTTTTGCGAGTGTGGAAGTTGGAATTTGATCAAAAGTTTCTGGGTGAGTTTACTTTCATGGTGGAGGATTATGCTGGTCTTTATGGAGGATAGGTCTGAGAATATCCTGGAGAGCAGGTTTAGTTATTGCAAATTTCTTCAACATGTGAATGTCCTTAAAGTATTTGATTTCTCCATCATAAATGAAACTCAGTTTAGCTGGATACAGGATCCTGGGTTGAAAGTTATTTTGTTTTAGGAGGTTAAAAGTCGATCATCATCCTCTTCTACCTTGAGCAGAAAGATCTACAATTATTCTAATACTCTTCCCCTTGTAGGTTATGGTTTTCTTACATCTGGCTGCTTTCAGAATTTTCTCCTTCATATTAACTTTAGTGAAATTGATTATGATGTGTCTGGGGGATGTCATATTCAGGTTGAGTTGTGCTGGAGTTCTGAAACTGTCTGCTGTCTGAATTTCAGAATCTCTTGGCATGTCTGGAAAGTTCACTTTCAAAATCTCATGAAGAAGAGACTCTGTGCCTTGTGAATCTACTTCGTCATTTTCGGGGATCCCTCTAAGGTGAATATTTGTTTTCTTCGAATTATCCAAGAGCTCTCTGAGAGAATGATCTGGTTTAGCCCTTCATTTCTCTTCCTCTTTGCAAGTTTGGGAGTGTTCGAAAGCTTTGTCTTCAATGTCAGAAATCCTTTCTTCTGCTTGCTCCATTCTGTTACTGAGGGATTCTACAGTGTTTCTCAGATCTTTGAGGGCTACAACTTCTTGTCTCAATGTGTCAAAATCTTTGGTCATTTGGTCTTTAAATTTGTTGAATTCTTGAGACATCTTTTGGATTGCTGCTTGGAATTCTAATTTGATCTTATTTGCTATCCAGATTCTGAATTCGGTTTCTGACATCTCAGCCATTTGTTTATGCATGGGATCTTGTACTGTGTCTGCCTTGTTGTTCCTTGGGGGAGTTGATCTACTCTGATTATTCATATTGCCAGAGTTTTTCCGTTCATTCCACCTCATGATTGTTTTTCACCATTTCCTCTGGCCGTCGTCAGAGTTAGGGTGGTGTCTCTCTGAGATTACACCCCAGCGGAATTACTCTATTATTGCTGGATCTTTGTAAGGGGTGACCCTGTGTAGCTCCTCTGAGACTGCCCCAGCCACAGAGTTCTAGCTACAGGAGCAGCTCTAGATTGTGGCACACCCGGAGCCAGCAACCGGGCGGGGAATGTGCACACGGTTCTGGGAGTGTCTGGCACCTGGTGACTTTGGCACAGAGAGCACAAGATTCCAGCAGTCTTCTCTGGCCAGGAGGAGGGCTCCATGCATATTCAGGGAGGGCTCTAGAGGGAGGGCATAGGTCACGCGGCTACCAGAGTCTCTGGCTAGATGGGCGGGCTGGTGCAGAGGCAGGGAGGGAGGTCACGGGTTGTGTGGCTCCCAGAGTCCCTGGATGGGGCGGGTGCGGGTCACTGGCTCTAGTGGGAGGATTCCCCTGGCCATGGTGGGCACAGGTCACTGGCTCATGTGGGCGCTGGGTCACGCGGGCGCCAGCAGTGTCCCTGCCAGGGGTGTGCAGAGGGGGTCAGGGGGGACTCCACCGGCCCCTGGAGTCTGTTGCTAGGGGAGCACTTGGTCTGGCAGACAGGGAGGAGAGGCACTGCTGAAGAACCTCCTCCCTCAGTCTCAGCAGAGGTTAGGCTTCTGGTTCATTGGGTAAGTGGGGAAGGGTGTACTGGAAGTTCAGAATGGCAGGGAAGACTTTAGATCAGTCTTTCTGCCTAGTGAGAGAGTGTTCAGAGTCACAGCAGGGTCCCTCTGAGGAAGTAGTCCCCACTTCCCACAGCACTCACACATGGGGTGAGACAAGAGGTCCACAGTTGACCATTTGTCTGTAGAAAACCCGCAGGAGCAAATGAAGAGAAAAAAGAAAGGAAACAGAAGAACAAAAGGACAACAGCTTTCTTGGGGGAGGGAATGGACCCTTTTCCTTTCAGATGAATTTTGTACCTGAAGCTTGGTTTCTTGAAGTCACAGCTTGCCTCAGCAGAGGTGACCTGTGGTTATCATTTCTCTCTCAGCTGGGCTCCCAGTCTTCAGCTTAATTGGGCTGTTTTTGGACATTATCTTCCCTTTTGGAGAGGAGCCTCTTTTGGAAGCTGCTTGCAGTCAGCCATCTTCACTGACATCATTTGTGTATGTTGAACCAACCTTGCATCTCTGGGATGAAGCCTACTTTGTTGTGATGAATAATGTTTTGATGTGCAGCTCGATTTGGTTTGCTAAAATTTTATTGAGAATTTTTGCATCTGAATTCATAAGAGGCATTGGTCTGTAGTTTTCTCTTTTTGTTGTGTCTTTTCCTTGCTTTGGTATCAAGACAATATTTCCTTTGTAGAGTGCATTGAGGAGGGTCCCTTCCGTCTCAGTGTTAAAGAAAAATTTCTGCAATACAGGTGCAAGTTCTCCTTTGCAGGTTTGGAAGAATTCAGGTGTGAACTCATCTGGTCTGGGACTTTTTGTTGGAAGATTTTTATATTGTTGCTTCAATTCTAGCGCTTATTATTGATCTATTTGGAAGTTCTATTTACTACTTCTGATTGAGTCTTGGGAGGTGGTGTGAATCCAAAAATTTGCTCCTTTCCTTCACATTTACATCTTTAAGAACATAGAGATTTTTATACTATTTAATGATGATGTTTTGTATTCCTGTGGTATCACTTACTTTTTTTTAATCTGCTGGGTTTGTGATAGGTTTGCTATTCCTTTTACACTTCCTTGAGATGATTCATTAGATTGATGTTTTGTGATCTTTCTGTCTTTTGGATGTAGGCATTTAAGACTGAATTTTTCTCTCGGGGCTGCTTTTGCAGTATCCCACAGATTTGATCACTTACACCCTCAATATCATTTAGTTCAAAGCATATTTTGATTTCCACCTTTATCTCCTCCTTGGCCCACGTATCAAAGGGAAAAAGTCATTTTATCATAAAGACACTTGCATTCAAATGTTTATAGCAGCACAATTTACAATTGCAAACATGCAGAAGCAACTCAAGTGCCCACCAATATGTGAATGGATTAGTAAAATGTAGTATATGTACCACAGTAGTATATGTGGAATACTACTCATCCATAAAAAATGGTGACCTAGTATCTTGTATAATAATCTTGTTGGCATTGGAGACCATTCTCCTAAATGAAGTATCACAAAAATGGAAAATCAAATGCCACATGTACTCGATAGTAAATTGGAACTAGTTGATGAACACTTATGTGCCATATGGAAGCCGAATGCAATGGAATTCAAGTAGGGGAGAGGAAGAGGAGGAGATGGTTAGATTCACACCTAATGGGTACATCACACACTTTCTGGGTGAATGGTACACTTATAACTTTGGCTTAAAATATGCAACAGCAAACTGTGTAAGCAAAATATGTATACCCCCATAATGTTCAAAAATTAAAAAAAAATTATGAGATTCCACTTCATATCCATTAGGAAGGCTATTATCAAAAGGTAAAAAGATAGTAAAAGTTGCTGAGAGTGTGAATAAGGGGGAACAATTGTATACTTTTGGTGGGAATGTATTATAGTCTGGTGCTTCATTTATATTCCTAGAGAACAGTATGGAAGTTTCTTAAAAAATTAAAAATAGGGCAGTGCCTGTGGCTCAGCGGGTAGGGCGCCGGTCCCATATGCCGGAGGTGGCAGGTTCAAACCCAGCCCCGGCCAAATTAAAAAAAAAAAAAAATTAAAAATAGAAATCAATGACCAAGGAGTTCGTCTTCTGGACATATAGTCAAAGGAAATAAACTAGTCATCTTGTAAAAAAAAATAAATAAAATTAAATTTCTGAGATAAATTAAATCAGGGGCTTGAACAAATATTCATAGATCCATATTTGCAAAGGCATTATTCAAAATAACCGAAGAAATGAAAAAATTCAAATATTAAATTGATCCAGCTTCCCTGCCACATGGTTTCCACTCTCCCCAACTCAATATCCGCATAGGGTCATACCCAACAAAGAAAGGTCCAATGCAAGCTTCACATGACAGTTCTGTGGTGCATCTGTTTCACATACTCATTGGGGAGGTGCCTCAATGGCTGACGATGGGCCTGGTCAGTAAACAGAGACATTTCTGGGCCGGCCTATAAACACCCGACATGGGGAGCCACAGCTTCCAGCCCAAGCCCATAGCCCTGCACTCTTCCTACCTGTGAGGTCCCTGGAGTTCTTCTTTTGGCCCACACAGAGGTGAAAAGCTCCACCTTAGTAACTCCTGCATGGTCCCAGAAACTACTGGACACTCAGTTTTTTTGTCTGTGGTCTTTCTTATGCTTTCCTACTTCAGAAAATTTTCTGGAGTTTTCTTGTTTTAATTTACTGTTGGGAATTCATTGAGGTACAAGAAACCTGGTTACATTGATTGCATTTGTTAGGTAAAGTCCCTCTTACAATGGTGTCTTGCCCCCAAAAGCTGGGGCACACAAAAAGGCCCCACCCCTCTCCCTCCTTTTCTCTCTCTGCCCTTCCTTTCCCCAACCCTCCCTCCTTCTTTCTCTCTCTGGTCTCCCCTTCCCCCACCCCCAGCATGTCATTAACTGTCATTAATTGTCCTCATATCAAAATTGAGTACATACTTCTCCATTCTTGTTATGCTTTACAAAGAATAATGGGTTCCACTTCCATCCAGGTTAATACAAAGGCTGTAAAGTCTCCATTTTTTAAGTTGCTGAATAATATTCCATAGTGTACATATACCACAGCTTGGTACTGCATTCCTGGGTTGGTGGGCATTTAGGCTGTTTCCACATTCTGGCGATTGTAAATTGGCAAAAATGCAATCAATAAGCTAGTGCAAGTGTCCTTATGATAAAAGGACGTTTTACCGTCTGGGTAGATGCCCAGTAATGGAATTGCAGGATCAAAAGGAAGATCTAGCTTGAGTTCTTTGAGGGTTCCCCATACTTCATTCCAGAAAGGTTATATTAGTTTACAGTCCCACCAGCAGTGTAAAAGTGTTCCCTTCTCTCCACATCCATGCCAGCATCTGCAGTTTTGAGATTTTGTAATGTGGGCCATTCTCGCTGGGGTTAGATGGTATCTCAGGGTGGTTTTGATTTGCATTTCTCTAATAATTAGCGATGGTGAACATTTTTTCATATGTTTGTGAGCCTTTCATCTGTCTTCTTTAGAGAAGGTTATGTTCATGTCTCTTGCCCATTGAAATATGGGTTTGTTGGCTTTTTTCATGTGGATTAATTTGAGTTCTCTACAGATCCTAGTTATCAAGCTTTTGTCTGATTCAAAATATGCAAATATCCTTTACCATTGTTTAGGTTGTTGATTTGCTTTGGCTGTTGTCTCCTTAGCTGTACAGAAGCTTTTGAGTTTAATGAAGTTCCATTTGTTTATTTTTGTTGTTGCCATTGTCATGGCAGTCTTCTTCATGAAGTCTTTCCCTAGGCCAGTATCTTCCAGCGTTCTTCTTATGCTTTCTTTGAGGCTTTTTATTGTTTCATGCCTTAAATTTAAGTCCTTTACCCATCTTGAATCAATTTTTGTGAGTAGAGAAAGATGTGGGTCCAGTTTCAGTCTTTTACATGTGGATATCCAGTTCTCCCAACACCATTTATTGAATAGGGAGTCTTTCCTCCAAGGCATGTTCTTGTTTGTTTTATCAAATATTAGGTGGTTGTAAGATGTTAGTTTCATTTCCTGGTTTTCTATTCAGTTCCAAATGTCTATGTCTGTATTTTTGTGCCAGTACCATGCTGTCTTGACTACTATGGCTTTGTAGTACAGCCTAAACTCTGGTATGGTTATGCCCCCAGCTTTATTTTTATTACTAAGAACTGCCTTAGCTATACAGTTTTTTTTTTCTGATTCCATACAAAATGCAGAATCATTTTTTCCAAATCTTGAAAGTACAATGTTGGTATCTTAATAGGGATGGCATTGAATAGATAGATTGCTTAGGAAAGTATAGACATTTTAACAATGTTGAGTCTTCCCATCCATGAGCATGGTATGTTCTTCCATTTGTTAATATCCTCTGCTATTTCCTTTCTGAGGATTTCATAATTTTCTTTATAGAGGTCCTTCACCTCCTTCGTTAGGTATATTCCTGGGTATTTCATTTTCTTTGAAGCTATGGTGAAGGGAATTGTGTCCTTAATTAGCCTTTCATCCTGGTGTATACAAAGGCAACTGACTTGTGGACATTGATTTTATATCCTGAAACATTACTGTATTTTTTGATGACTTCTGGGAGTCTTGTGGTTGAGTCTTTGGGGTTCTCTAAGTATAAGATCATATTGTCAGCAAAGAGGGAGTGTTTGACATCCTCTGCTCCCATTTGGATTCCCTTTATTTCCTTGTCTTGCCTACTTGTATTGACTAGAAATTCCAGCACTATGTTGAATAGTAATGGTGACAGAGGACAACCTTGTCTGGTTCCAGTTCTAAGAGGAAAAGCTTTCAGTTTTACTCCATTCAGTAAAATATTAGCTGTGGGTTTGTCATAGATAGCTTCAATCAGTTTCAGAAATGTGCCACCTATGCCTATAGTCTTCACTGTTCTAAGAGATCTAAGGATTTTATCAAATGCTTTTCTTGCATCTATCGAGAGGATCATATGGTCTTTGTTATGCTTCTGTTAATATGTTGGATAATGTTTATGGACTTGCATATGTTAAACCAGCCTTGCATCCCTGGGATGAAACCTACTTGATCATGATGTATGACTTTTTTAATGATAAGTTGTAATCTATTGGCTTTTGTTGAGAATTTTTTCATCTGTATTTATTAGTGAAATTGGTCTGAAATTCTCCTTTTTAGTTTGATCTTTTTCTGGTTTTGGTATCAGGGTGATGTTTGCTTTGTAGAATGTGTTGGGAAAGATTCCTTCCTCCTCAATTTTTTGGAATAATATCTGCAGTATGGGAATAAGCTTTTCCTTGAAGTTTTGATAGAATCCTCATGTGCAGCCATCCAGATGAGGGCAGTTTTTTTGTTGGAAGCTTTTTTATTGTTTCTTTAATCTCAATGCTTTAAATTGATCTGTTCAGGAGCTCTTTTTCTTCCTGGCTAACTCTAGGGAGAGGGTGTGATTCCAAACATTGATCCATGTCCTTCACATTGTCAAATTTCTGGGTATAGAATTTGTGGTAGTATTCAGAGATGATCTCTTGTACCTATGTGGCATCAGTTGCAACTTTCCCTTTATCATTTCTGATTTAGGTTACTAGAGATTTTACTTTTCTATTTCTAGTTAGTCTGGACAAAGGTTTATCTATTTTATTTATTTTTTCAAAAAACCAACTCCTTGTTTCACTGATTTTCTGAATGATTCTTTTGTTTTCAATTTCATTCATCTCTGATTTAATTTTGGATATTTCTTTTCTTCTGTTGGGTTTAGGCTGAGATTGTTCTTCCTTTCCAATTCCATAAAATGGCTTGTGAATTTGTTGATGCACTCTCTTTCCATTTTTCAAATGTAGGCATCGAAAGCAATAAATTTTCCTCTCAAAACTGCTTTTGCAGTATTGCACAGGTTTCGGTAGCTTGTGTCTTCATTGTTGTTATGCTCAAGGAAGTTATTTATTTTATTTCTTCCTGCACCCAACTGTCATTCAACAGAAGGTTGTTTAATTTTTATGCCCTTGTGTGGGGTTGAAGGTTTTTGTTGGAGGTGACTTCCACCTTTAGTGCCTTGTGGTCTGAATAGATACAGGGTAAAATTTCAATTCTTTTGATTCTGTTGAGGTTTGTTTTGTGTCCTAGAATATGATCAATTTTGGAGAATGTTCCATAGGGGGATGAGAAGAATGTATATTTTTTATCTCTGGGATGGAGTTCTATATGTGTCTATCAAGCACAGTTGTTCGAGGGTCTCATTTAAGTCCCTTATATCTTTGTATAATTTCTGTTTAGAGGATCTGTCCATCTCTGTAAGAGCAGTGTGAAAGTCCCCTGTTATTATGATATTATAGGGTATCATATTGCTCAGACTGAGTAAGGTCTGTTTCAAGAATCTGGGAGCATTTAAATTGGGTGCATAAATATTTAGAATTGAAACATCTTCTTGTTGTATTTTTCCCTTGACCAATATAAAGTGACCATCTTTGTCTTTTTTGACTTCAGTTGCTTTAAATCCATATGTATCTGAAAATAAGATTGCAACCCCTCTTTTCTTCTGAATTCCATTTGCCTGAAAAATTGTCTTCCAACCCTAACCTCAGAGTTTTAATTTGTCTTCTAAAGCTAGGTATGTTTCCTAAAGACAGCAAATGGATAGCTTGTGTTTTTTAACCCAGTCAGCCAATCAATGCCTCTTTTTTTTTTAATTTTTTAATTAAATCATAACTGTATACAATGATATGATTATGGGGCATCATACACTCACTTCATAAACCATTTGACACATTTTTATCACAGTGGTTAACATAGCCTTTCCGGCGTTATCTCAGTTACTGTGCCAAAACATTTACATTCTACATTTACCAAGTTTCGCAAATACCCCTGTAAGATGCACCACAGGTGTGATCCCACCGATTCCCCTCCCTCTACCCACCCCCACCTTCCCACTTCCCCCTATTGTTAAGTTGTAGCTGGGTTATAGCTTTCATGTGAGAGTCCCAAATTAGTTTCATAGTAGGGCTGTGTACATTGGGTATTTTTTCTTCCATTCTTGGGATACTTTACTAAGAAGAATATGTTCCAGCTCCATCCATGTAAACATGAAAGAGGTAAAGTCTCCATCTTTCTTTAAGGCTGCATAGTATTCCATGGTATACATATACCACAATTTATTAATCCATTCGTGGATCGATGGGCACTTGGGCTTTTTCCATGACTTAGCTATTATGAATTGGGCTGCAATAAACATTCTGGTACAAATATCTTTGTTATGTTGTGATTTTTGGTCTTCTGGGTATATGCCCAGCAGAGGAATTACAGGATTGAATGGCAGATCTATTTTTAGATCTCTGAGTGTTCTCCATATATCTTTCCAAAAGGAATGTATTAATTTGCATTCCCACCAGCAGTGCAAAAGTGTTCCCTTTTCTCCGCATCCACGCCAACATCTCTGGTCTTGAGATTTTGTGATATAGGCTAGTCTCAATGGAGTCAGATGATATCTCAAAGTAGTTTTGATTTGGATTTCTCTGATGATTAAAGATGATGAGCATTTTTTCATATGTCTGAAGGCCGTGCGCCTGTCTTCTTCAGAGAAGTTTCTCTTCAAATCCCTTGCCCAGCCTGCGATGGGATCCCTTGTTTTTTTCTTGCTGATGCGTTTGAGTTCTCTGTGGATTCTGGTTATTAAACCTTTGTCAGAGTTATACCCTGCAAATATCTTCTCCCATTCTGAGGGCTGTCTGCTTGCTCTGCTTACTGTGTTCTTAGCTGTGCAGAAGCTTTTTAGTTTGATCAAGTCCCAGTAGTGTATTTTTGAAGCTGCTTCAATTGCCCGGGGGGTTCTCCTCATGAAATACTCACCCAGACCAATTTCTTCAAGGGTTTTCCCTGCATTCTCCTCTAGTATTTTTATAGTTTCATGTCTTAGGTTTAAATCTTTAATCCAATGAGAGTCTATCTTAGTTAATGGTGAAAGGTGTGGGTCCAATTTCAGTCTTCTGCAGGTTGCCAGCCAGTTCACCCAGCACCATTTGTTAAATAGGGAATCTTTTCCCCACTGAATGTTTTTAATTGGCTTGTCAAAAATCAAATAGCGGTAAGTAGCTGGATTCATCTCTTGGTTCTCTATTCTATTCCAGATATCTACTTCTCTGTTTTTGTGCCAATACCATGCTGTTTTGATCACTATCGATTTGTAGTAAAGTCTGAGGTCTGGTAGTGTGATTCCTCCTGTTTTGTTTTTATTTCTGAGTAATGTCTTGGCTATTCGAGGTTTTTTCTGATTCCATATAAAACGAAGTAATGTTTTTTCAAGATCTTTAAAATATGACAGTGGAGCTTTAATAGGGAGTGCATTGAAATTATATATTGCTTTGGGTAGTATGGACATTTTGATAATGTTGATTCTTCCTAGCCATGAGCATGGTATGTTTTTCCATTTGTTAACATTTTCAGCTATTCCTTTTCTTAGAGTTTCATAGTTCTCTTTATAGAGATCTTTCACGTCTTTTGTTAGGTAAATTCCCAAATATTTCATCTTCTTTGGCACTACTGTGAATGGGATAGAGTCCTTAACTGCTTTTTCAATTTGACTGTTGTTGGTGTATATAAAGGCTACCGATTTATGAATGTTGATTTTGTAACCTGAGACGCTGCTGTATTCCTTGATCACTTCTAGGAGTTTTGTAGTAGAGTCCCTAGTGTTTTCCAGATACACAATCATATCATCTGCGAAGAGCGAGAGTTTGATCTCTTCTGACCCTATATGGATACCCTTGATCGCCTTTTCTTCCCTAATTGCGGTGGCTAAAACTTCCATTACAATGTTGAAAAGCAGTGGAGACAATGGGCAGCCTTGTCTGGTTCCTGATCTGAGTGGAAATGATTCCAATTTAACTCCATTCAATATGATATTGGCTGTGGGTTTGCTGTAGATAGCCTCTATCCGTTTAAGAAAAGTCCCTTCTAGACCAATTTTCTTGAGTGTTCTGATCATGAAGGGATGCTGGATATTATCAAAAGCTTTTTCTGCATCAATTGAGAGAATCATATGGTCTTTGTTTTTTAATTTGTTTATGTGCTGAATTACATTTATAGATTTACGTATATTGAACCAGCCTTGAGACCCTGGGATAAAACCAACTTGGTCATGATGTATAATTTGTTTGATGTGTTGTTGGATTCTGTTTGTTAGGATCTTGTTGAATATTTTTGCATCTATATTCATTAGTGATATTGGTCTATAATTTTCTTTTCTTGTTGCGTCTTTTCCTGGTTTGGGGATCAGGGTGATATTTGCTTCATAGAACGTGTTGGGTAGTCTTCCTTCTTTTTCTACATTTTGGAACAGGTTGAGTAATATAGGTACTAATTCCTCCTTAAAGGTTTGGTAGAATTCTGACGTGAAACCATCTGGTCCCGGGCTTTTCTTTTTAGGGAGGTTTTGTATAGTTGATGCTATTTCTGAACTTGATATGGGTCTGTTCAACATTTCCACTTGATTCTGGTTAAATCTTGGAAGGTGGCGTGCTTCCAAGTATCGGTCTATTTCCTTCAGATTTTCATATTTCTGAGAATAAAGTTTCTTGTAATATTCATTAAGGATTTTTTGGATTTCTGAGGAGTCTGTGGTTATTTCGTCTTTGTTGTTTCTGATTGATGATATTAGAGATTTTACTCTTTTTTTCCTGATTAGGTTGGCCAGAGGTTTATCTATTTTATTGACCTTTTCAAAAAACCAGCTTTTTGATTTATTGATCTGTTGTATTATTCTTTTGTTTTCAATTTCATTTAATTCTGCTCTAATTTTGGTTATTTCTTTTCTTCTACTGGGTTTGGGGTTGGAATGTTCTTCCTTTTCCAGTTGCGTGAGATGTCCCATTAAGTTGTTAACTTCCTCTCTTTCCGTTCTCTTGAGGAAGGCTTGCAGTGCTATAAATTTCCCTCTAAGAACTGCCTTTGCAGTGTCCCAGAGGTTCTGATAGCTTGTGTCTTCATTGTCATTTTGTTCCAAAAAATTGGTGATTTCTTTCTTAATCTCATCTCTGACCCAGCTATCATTCAGCATAAGGTTATTTAACTTCCATGTTTTTGTATGGGTATGCAGATTCCTGTTGTTACTCAATTCAAGTTTTATTCCATGATGGTCCGAGAAGATGCATGGAATAATTTCTATTCCTTTAAATTTACTGAGGTTAGACTTGTGACCTAAAATGTGATCAATTTTGGAGTAAGTTCCGTGGGCTGATGAGAAGTATGTGTATTCAGTTTTGTTGGGATGAAATGTTCTGTAGATGTCTGCTAAATCTAAATATTGGATGGTTAGGTTTAAATCTAAGATTTCTTTGCTCAGCTTCTTTCTGGAGGATGGATCCAACACTGCCAAGGGAGTGTTGAAATCTCCAACGATTATGGAGCTGGAGGAAATCAAGTTACTCATGTCTGTTAGAGTTTCTCTTATAAATTGAGGTGCATTCTGGTTGGGTGCATAGATATTAATAATTGAGATCTCGTCATATTGAGTATTACCCTTAACAAATATGAAGTGACCATTCTTGTCCTTCCTTACTTTTGATGGTTTAAAGCCTACCGTATCTGCAAATAAAATTGCAACACCTGCTTTTTTCTGATTACCATTTGCCTGAAATATGGATGACCATCCTTTCACCCTGAGTCTGTATTTGTCTTTTAAGTTGAGATGTGACTCTTGTATGCAACAAATATCTGGCTTGAGTTTTTGTATCCAGTCAGCTAACGTATGCCTCTTTAGAGGACAGTTTAAGCCATTCACATTGATGGAGAGTATTGATAAGTCTGGTGGAATTTTGGGTATCGAGTTTTTCAAAGGTCCAGTGGACATTTTTAATCCTTTCGCCAGTGTGGAAGTTGGAGTTTGATCCGAAGTTTCTGAGTGAGTTTACTTTTGTGGTATAGGATTGGGTTGGACATTGTGGAGGATAGGTCTGAGAACATCCTGAAGAGCTGGTTTACTTATGGCAAATTTTTTCAACATATGAATGTCATTGAAGTATTTAATTTCTCCATCATAGATGAAACTCAGTTTAGCTGGATACAAGATCCTGGGTTGAAAGTTTTTTTGCTTTAGGAGATTAAAAGTTGATGACCAGCCTCTTCTTGCTTGAAAAGTTTCAGCAGAGAGATCTGCAGTTATTCTAATATTCTTACCTTTGTACGTTATAGTTTTCTTTCGCCGGGCTGCTTTGAGAATCTTCTCTTTCATGTTAACTTTAGTGAAGCTAATTATGATATGTCTGGGAGATGGCTTATTGGGGTTGAATCGTGCTGGGGTTCTGAAGCTGTCTGCTATCTGAATTTCAGATTCTCTAGGCATGTCTGGAAAATTTTCTTTCATAATTTCATGTAGAAGGGCCTCTGTGTCCTTGGCAGCCACTTCATCATTCTCCGAAATTCCTATAACCCTTATGTTGTTTTTTTTTCGAATTATCTGAGAGCTCTCTGAGTGAGTGATCCGTTTTTGCTCTCCATTTCTCTTCCTCTTTGAGAGATTGGGAGCGTTCGAAGACTTTATCTTCAATGTCAGAAATCCTTTCTTCTGCTTGCTCCATTCTGTTACTGAGGGATTCTACTGTATTTTTCATATCTTTGAGGGCTGTAAGTTCTTGTTTCAGTGTGTCTAAGTCTTTGGTGGTTTTGTCTTTAAATTCGTTAAATTCTTGAGACAATTTTTGAATTTCTCCTCGAATTCCTAATTCCATTTTATTAATCTTGTCTGCAAACCAAATTCTGAATTCGACTTCTGACATCTCAGCCAGTTGTTTATGAATGGGATCTTCAATCACATCTGCCGTATCTTTTCTTGGGGGGGTTGATCTATTCTGGTTATTCATGTTACCAGAGTTTTTCCGCTGATTCCGCCCCATGGTTTACTCCCTTTGGTTTTTCCCCTGGGGTTTTATCGAGGGCCCGTACAGTGTTGTGGCCTGAGAAACTGGGGCCCTGTCTGGTGTGGTGGAGCAAAGTGGTTCTGTCTTGTTTTCAGCTGGTTTCTGTTCGATCCTATTGCAACTTCTACTCTGGCTTGAAGTCTCAGCTGTGTGGAAAAATCAGCAATTAAGTCACCCCGCCTGCCCACCTCTGGCCCCAGTTGGAAAAGGAGAATCAAACCTTCCTACAATCGCACACCCAGGGCACCGCCTGAAGAGTCCTCAGTCTATTAGCCCAGTTCAAAAGGTCCGAATCAACTGTCTCAATCGGCACTTGTCTCAGGTGGAAGGGTTCAAGAGGTCTCTGGGAACTGGATCACAGGGGCCTGGTGACTCCTCTGACACAGCTCACCCCAGTGCAGCGTGGAGTCAGGAGGAGCCACCCAGCAAACAGAGCAGTCTGGGAAGGTTGACGTCTCCTTCCCCACTTTGCCCCTCCGTCGGACCCAGTCACTGGTATCTCTGCAGATGGCTAACCCAGTTGCCTGCAGTGAACAGACACTCCAGGGGTTTGCACCTGCCTGAATCACAAGGAAGTCTGCCAGGCCCCCGCAGACTGCCGCTATCTAGCAGGAGGAGATGGGGCCTGACATCTTTGAGTGTTTGATGCAGGTGATGGGAAGGAGGTGTTCACTCAGGCTTAGCCCCGTCCCTGATGCATGCTGCTAACAGAACAGAACAGAACAGACAACTTTGTGAGGTTCTGTCTCTGTTCCTGTCGTCGCCTACAGGAGAGGGGCTGTTTTGAGTTCAAACGTCTTTGCTGCTGGAGAATTGCGTCTGAACACCTCTCTGGGTTGGCCCCGCCCTGGAGGCTTCCGGGTTTGTGAGCCGTGTCACCGGTGGCCTCCTCTGGTTGCCCAGGGAGACAGGGGGTGTGGCCTCAGAATATCCAGAAGTGAGCGTTCTGCCGTTAAAGAAAAAATGGCTGTTGATCTACCTCCAGGGAACTGCTGCTCTGGTGCGGGCACTCAGGCGACCGTTTTCTCCTCTGTCCCGCGCCCCAGAGTCAGCACTGAGCGGCCGCAGTTTGTGCTGGGTCCACACCCCTTAAGAGATCCCCCAAGAATCAGAACTCTTGGGGGATGGGCCCCCAGACCCCGATTGGGAGTGGGACGGGGGGAAGCTAGAGTTTCATTCAGTTTCACGCAATACTATGGTCCGGGGAGGGCTCCTGCACTGCACCGCAGGGAAGTGCCGCCAAGGCTTGATTTCCCCTCAGCAGAGTGCCCTCTCCTCGCTCACGTGTCCCAGAGTCAGTGCTGACCTGACGCAGCTCAGGCACTGTGCACTCCCCTCGAGAAATCACCCAAGGAGCCGAACTCCTGGGGGATAGGCCCTCAGACCCCGAGTGAGAGTAGGGGTTCTTAGCTCTCAGCGGGGAGGCCAGAGTCTGATTCAGTCTTGGGCCCCGTATGCCTGAGGAGGGTTGCTGCACTGCACCGCAGGGAAGTGCCGCGAGGCGAGACTCCCCCTCAGCCCGGTGCCCTCTCCTCACTCGGCGCGCCTCAGAGTCAATGCTGACCAGTCGCACTCAAGGGGACTGTCCACTCCCCTTGAGAAATCACCCAAGGATCCGAAGTCCTGGGGGACAGGCCTCCAGACCTCAGTGGGCGGGAGGGGAGCGCCGGGGATTCAGGGTTGCCGGCAAAGGATTCCCAAAGTTTTGTTCAGCCCTATGTCCGGCAGGAGAACGCCACGGCACCCCAGTAGGGGAGGTAGGTCCAGTTTTTAGAAGGTCTCTCCCGTGGAGTGTAGTGGGAGGGCCTTTAATTTCTGCCCGCTTGTTCAATTGTGGGGCTCTAGAGCCGGTCTCATGGGGGAGGGGGACTCCCGTCCGCTTGGTGGTGGATTTTGTACCTTTTGTTTGCGTCCTTGTGATCACAACTTGCCTCAGCGGTGTTGATGTGCGTTCTTCAGCCTTCTCTCTTGGTGAGGCTCAAGTCCACCAGGATACTTACTAAATTCCTGTCCCTTAACTCTCCTTCTGGACGGGAGCCTTTGTTGAAAGCTGGCTTCAGTCCGCCATCTTGTCTCCCACCTCAACGCCTCTTTAGTGGGGAATTCGACCCATTAACATTTATTAAGAAAATTGATAAGTGCGGTAGTGTTTTAGTCATCTTATTTTGTGAGAGTCTATTGCTTAGTTTTATCTTTTGCATCAGTGTGGAAATTAGATTCTCTCCTTCAATTTCTGAGTTTTTACTTTGCTGTCGATCCATTGTAATGGTCAGTGTGTAGAACAGGTTGAAGTATTTCCTGTAGAGCTGGTTTTGTTGTGGCAAATTTCCTCAATGTTTGTATATCCGTAAATGATTTGATTTCTCTATCAATTTTAAAGCTTAGCTTAGTAGGATATAGAATTCTGGGCTGGAAATTGTTCTGCTTAAGTAGATTAAAGGTAGATGACCATTGTCTTCTTGCTTGGAAAGTTTCATTAGAGAAGTCTGGAGTCACTCTAATGGATTTGCCCCTGTCCGTCCACTGGTGCTTAGTCCTGGAAGCTTGCAGAATCTTTTATTTTGTCTTGACTTTGGACAGGTTCATCACAATGTGTCTTGGAGAAGCTTGGTTTGAATTGAGGTGACCTGGGGTCTGATATCCCTCTGAAAGGAATGTGTCAGAATCTTTGGTGATATTTGGGAAATTTTCTTTTATAATATTCTCTAGTATGGCTACCATTCCCCTGGAGCATTCTTCTTCCCCTTCTGAGATACCTATAACTCATATGTTTGAACACTTCATAAAATCCCATAATTCTGTCAGTGAATATTCTGCTTTCTCTCTCTTCTTTTCTGCATCTTTAACTATCTGAGTTATCTCAAAAGGTAGTTGTCCTCTACCTCTGAGATTCTTTCTTCTGCATGGTCTAATCTGTTGTTGATACTTTCTATTGCATCTTTAAGGTCCCTAATTGACAGCTTCTGTTTCTTCAGCTCTGCTCTATCCTTTCTATGTCCTTCATATCATTCATCTCTTATTTGATTCTGTTTTTGGATTTCCTTTTCATTATTTTCCATTTTATCAGCAATTTCATTCATTGTTTCCATCATTTCCTTCATTATTTTCATCATTTGTATTCTACATTCCCTTTCTGTCATTTCTAACATTTCTTTATAGGTTTAATTCTTTGCAGTAGCTACCTCACAATTTCTTGTGGGGGGTTGCTCTCGACTGGCTTTTCATGTTGCCAGGATTTTTCTGCTAATTCTTCCTCATGACTGGTTTCTTTTACCTGTTTCCTTGCCCTAAGTTCCTTTCACTTCCTCTTGCTCTTTAAGTTGCTGTGCCTGTGGACTAGGGTTTCAATGGACTAGAAGGATGAGAAGATTGAAGAGCAAGAAGGGAAAAAGAAAAGAAAAGAAAAACGAGAAAGGAGAGGGATGGGTAAAAGGGAACATTGACAAAAAGAAGAGAGGCACAGAAAGAGGGAGACAGGAGAAATATAGGTGTGTGTACAGTATGGTACTTTGAGCCAACCTTAAAAAACCCCAACCTCTGGGGGCACTGGGTTGGTTGGTTCCCTTGAGGTCAGCAGCTCTTTGCTAACCTGTTCAGACACAGTACCCCACCACCACCAAGTAGAGAGGAAAGAAAAAAATGATATAAATCAAACCAAAACAAGCAAACTGAAAACTTTATGGGATAAAATTGGGGGAAAACCAAATAATAGCAGTAGAAACACTAGCAAAAAATGAAATTCTAATTGTTAAAAAAGGCAACAATGAAAAATTACATGTAAACTAGAAAAGTGAAGAAATAAAAGAAAAAAGAAAAGAAAAATCTATACGAAAAATGTTGAAATTAAAAGCAAAAAGCAAAAAACAAAGCAAACCAAAACAAAGCAGTATACGTATCTTCCTGAATATTGTCTGGGCAACAGGTGATCTTCTGGGGTATGAGATATTAATCACAATGCTGATACGGCTGTATGAGTTAGAGACTGGAGGCCTCTGCTGATTTCTAAAAGCCTGCAGGATGGAGAGCCTAAATCTCTCCTCAGGCCACTTAAAAGGCACTTTAAACTGATAACCTTGGACAAGCAGAAGCTTTCCCAGGAAAGCACTTGCCCCTGGAATCACTCCTGAAGTGGATCCTGGCTATCCACTTACCCAGTGTGCCAAAACAGGTCTCACTCTATGCCCCCGAAGGCTAAGGCTCTAAGGTGTCTCAGTCCCCAGTGTTAGGCTGCTCAGTCACTAGATTACTCACTCCCCCTCCATCCTTGCTCTGCAACCCCGAGGACAGAGCTTGCCAAGTCAGTTCTCCCACAATGGCTCCACACAGCCAATAGCTGAACACTATTAGCTCTGTCTGGCTCAGTGGCTCAGTCTGGGAACCTAGACAATGCTTAAAGTCCTCCACACTCTTGCCCAAGTTCTCCCAAGGTAGTTCAACTGAGTGCCAACTCCAAAAAAACAAAAAAAGAAAAACAGCTCACAGGTATGGCCTTTCCAGTTTGCAATCTCACTGCTGCTGTACTTACAGCTGCTGGTGGGATTAGACCAAACAAACTCATCCAAACACTTGCCAGTTCTCCACTGCTTTTGTCCTCCTCATGGGGTCCAGAAGTCTCTTGCTGACTCCCTGTGTCCCCAAAGGTATGTTTCTGGGCAGATTCCACCGGCCAGAGATGCCTGGAGTCTTCTCTCCCCAGATTCACCATGCCCAGTTGCAAGGAAGCTGTTAATCGGCTGCCATCTTGATCCTCCTAAGTTGAACAGCAGCTAGGGTTGGTCACGCCGTCAGGTGCCAGCTGTTGTTGGCACTGACCTTCACCATCAAAGCTGTACCTGAGGCTGTGGCCACCATGTTCCTGTGTTTGGAGTTTTATATATTATATATATATATATATATCCTTAGTTTATTTATTTATTTATTTATTTATTTATTATTAAATTATAAACACATAGATCATGTATACATTAATGCATGTATGGGGTACAATGTGCTGATTTCATATAGAATTAGGAGTGTTTACATCACACTGGTTAATATAAACCTCATCTTCTTTAGTTAATTATTGTGTTAAGACATTTATACTCTATACTTAATAAATCCAAAAAGTACCCTTGCATTATGCACCATATGTGTGATCCTACCATAAACCCTACCCCCTGAACTCTCCCTCCCTTCCCATCTCCCCCTCCCTCCTTCATCCTGGGCCATAGTTGTGATCTATTTTTCATATGAAAGTGTGAGTGATTGTAGATTGTATTCATAATAGTACTGAGTACAAAAAAATCTCGAATAGCCAAGACATTATTCAGAAATAAAAACAAATCAGGAAGAATCATGCTACCAGACTTCAAACTATACTATAAATCTATAGTGATCAAAACAGCATGGTATTGGCACAAAAATAGAGAGGTAAATGTATGGAACACAATAGAAAACCAAGAGACGAACTCAGAAATTTTTCATTTAACTTTTTCTGTATGAGGCCAGGGCTACAAGTTTCAGAAATCTGCTAAGCCCCATTACTCAATGTTAAGAACAGAGTGGGTGTGTCGATCCTCCCCCTTGACCATGGAGCCAGATGCCAGGATCCTCTTCAGCCCCAACCTATCATGTCTTAAACTGGTCTGTAAATAACTATGAATGGGCCCCTTCCATCTTCCAGTCACCACTGACCCCCATAGGTGTTGGGTTTATAGCAACATGCTACAAAGACCAAGGCTTGGAGATGGGACATTAATGCCCAAAGTCACTCATGATACTTTTCATGACTGAAATAAATATCAATTCTCCACCCAACACCTTCAATCAGATATTCAAATAAGCAATTGTTCCCAAAAAGCCTTGGACACAGATTGAGATGCAGAGGGAGGCACAAAGGAACAGTGGACCCTAAGTACATAGGAGACTAAGACTCTTGTCAACAGGGAGGTGGAGCTTGAAGCTATTGCAAAATGAAACAGGAAGTAGAAGAACAGGACTATTGGCTACAAAGAAAATCCACCTTCCAGGGGAAAGAAAGGGTTGTATTTTCTTCTCTTATTCTGTGTGTGCCCTTTGTGCTCCTGGCCACACTGTGAGCTGCACTGTCACATATTCACAGGTCTCTGCTGGTCTGAGTCAGCTGAGGACATGAATCTGCCCCTTCGCTGAAGCATCTCCAGTGCAGGTGGGATGACTGATCATGGTGACGACTCCACCACATTGTGCGGAAGGATGGGCTGAAGGAGGGAGGAGACCCACAGAGGCTCTGAGCTGGGAGAGGCCCTGCTCACTTTCACCTATGAGGGACTGATACAGAAGCTACGAGGTCCATTTGCTGCTGTGTCCTGGCCCTCAGTGAGTTAAGGACACATGAGGCAGATGGTGGCTGTGGGTCAGGGAGACCCTCTTTCTGTGTAAGTGTCGGCAGAGAGCCTGGTGCTCACCCCAGCCCTCACCCTAAGGAAATGAGAACCAGGCTCCTGGGAAGGGTGCAGTTCCCCTTCCTGTGGGGGTTCAGATGTGACAGCACCATGTCAGAAAGGCCCCAAAGTACAACTAGCCACATCCTGTGTGTCTGTGTGTCCTGAAGGCACCTTGGTCTCCTCCATCTGCACAGCTGGGACAAGTGGTGGGAGACTCCATGACCCCCACCCTCATAACCCTGCTCTGCTTTGGTGAGATGTGGGGACAGACAGAGGAGACCCTGATCTGGGAGGGAGAGACCCACCCACAGCCAGGCCCTGCTCTATCAGGAGACCCCAGGGACTCAGGAGGCTCCTTGGGGGTATGGGGAGAGGATACGTTCAGCCTTCAGGTGACAAATCTCTCACTGAGATCTGTTCCAGGGATGAGTCTTGGCCCCAGGACCCACGTATAGGCAGGCGAGACTGTCCCCAGCTGTCCCAAGTCACTTCTCCTTAGTGGGGACAAGAAGACACCCCTGGGCAGCTGAGAATGGGGAACAGGAGCCCTGAGCTGACTGTGGGGGACATCTGGAGAGTCTTGGGCTCAGAACTGAGATCAGTGGAATGGGAGGTGACTGGGGACCCAGCTTCTGATTTCCTAACAGGAACCCGCCCCAGACCCACCATCTGGGCTGAACCAGACTCTGTGATAACCTGGGGAAGCCCTGTGACCATCTGGTGTCAGGGGACATTGGATGCCCAAGAATACCAACTGGAAAAACAGGGAAGCTTCTGGGACAGAAATAAACCACTGGAGCCTGGGAACAAGGCCAAGTTCAATATCCAGTATATGACAGAGCACTATGCAATGGGATATCGCTGTTACTATCGCAGCCCTGCTGGATGGTCAGACCATAGTGACACCCTGGAGCTCATGGTGACAGGTAAGAGGACACCTGGGGCTCCCAGCTTTGCCCTCAGGAATGGGGTCTGCTCTCAGGGGTGTCTCCCTCTCATAGTCCAACCCGAGGATGATGTGGGAGGTGTGATCCCCATTTAACACTGCTGCCTCCTCCTGTCCTAGGAGTTTACAGCAAACCCACCCTCTCATCCCTGAAGAGCCCTGTGGTGACCTCAGGGGGAAATATGACCCTCCAGTGTGGGTCACAGGTGGGATTTGCCAGGTTTACTTTGACCAAGGAAGAAGAACAAAAGCTGTCCTGGACACTGGACTTACAGCCTCCAATGGCAAGTTCCAGGCGCTGATTTCTGTGGGCCCCATGATCCCTGGGCACAGATGGATGTTCAGATGCTAAGGCCTGATAGGAAACAGGATAATCTTGGGCAGGGGAGAAGGAGAAAAGGCTGGTGACTTGGAGTGAGGATAGATGGATGCCCCCTGAACAGCTCTTATTTCTCATTTCTAAGAGCCCCTCATCCACAAGCCGGGGGTTCCCTGAGTCCTCTCAGAACAGGACAGGGGGCTGCTCAGGCCTTGGTGGGATCTGACAGAGGTGAGGGTGGAGCCCACACTAGACACTCTGTCGGAGGGGAGCTCCCCGGGCTGTGGGTGCCACCGAGCACAGACCCCTATGGTGGCCTCTGTGCTCAGGGCACACCTGAGATTAAGGAGGGGCCTCACCTGCTCACTGAGCCAGTGGAGGGGAAGTCACCACACAGCACATCCTGTGTGTGAGTCATTTCTATTCCACATCTTCTCTGCTCACTTTTCAAATGATGCTCTCTACTTTTCTAAAATAAAAGAATAGATACATAAATTTATAATTCTAATTTAACTGATATGGATTTATGATTTAAAAATAGGTGAATTCTTTTATTATTTTCATTAGGACTTAATTTAATTAATACATTTGCTTTTTCAGATAATTTTATCTTATTATCAACTCTTTCTATCCTGCACATTTAATATGGAGGAGTATTAATAAACTTAAGAAGAGTTTTCGAAGTTTTATTCACAGGAATTGTGGACATTCATTTCAATTTAAATAATAATTCAATTATTTTAAAAATTTATAAGAGGTTGGGCAGTGCCTGTGGCTAAGTGAATAGGGTGCCAGCCCCATATACTGAGGGTGGCATGTTCAAACCTATCCCTGGCCAAACTGCAACAAAAACATAGCTGGGCATTGTGGCAGGCGCCTGTAGTCACAATTACTCGGGAGGCTGAAGCAAGAGAATCACCTAAGCCCAAGAGCTGGAGATTGCTGTGAGCTGTGATGCAATAGCACTCTACTGAGGGTGATAAAGTGAGACTCTGTCTGTTTAAAAAACAAGAAGTACACATGAAAAAGTTACTGGTTTCACTATATTCATTTAATTTCACTATAGAATTCTTCTCCATTGGCCTTTTAATTGATCACCAACTTACTTATAAAATGCATATAAACTACAAGACAATAGACATTTATTTCTAAATTGCATGCCAATTTTACACTTTGTGTATTAGTATGTAACTGCATATTAAATAAATATTGAAAGTTTTAACTATATACATATTTATATACAATTATATAAATTACATATGAATATACGTGTGCACATGTCTCCAAGTATATACACTCATGTTCATCCATATTCTCAGTTTTTTTTTTTTTTTGAGACAGAGTCTCACTATGTCACCCTCTATAGAGTTCTGTGGAGTCACAGCTCACAGTGACCTCATACTCTTGGGCTTAAGCGATTCACTTGCCTCAGCCTCCCAAGTAGCTAGGACTGCAGGTGTCCACCACACTGCCTGGCTATTTTTTGATTGTAGTTGTCAGTGTTGTTTGGCAGGCCCAGGCTGGATTTGAAACCCCCAGCTCTGGTATGTGTAGCTGGCACCCTAGCACCTGAGCTACAGGTGCTGAGCCATATTCTCAATGTTTTTGATGTGGTTTGTTTTTACATTAATTCTTTATAAAACCAGAAACATTATTGATTAATTCCTAGATTAATTCTTTATAAAACCAGAAATGTTGCTGATGAGCCTGCAACATCACCACCACTTCAAAAATATGTATTTATATATGTGTGAGCATGTATGGATTGCATTCTGGCTTTTTCTAACTATATAACAAAACAATTAGAAAGAGATTAAGGAATGATGAGACCCCAGTTGTGCTGGCTGAGGCTAAAATGGGGTAAAGGGAGGCAGCCCCAGGTATTCACCTCTTTGTGCTCCCAACATTTAGGAACCCCTGAGGATCAAACCCTCATTCACGGAACTTGGGTCCTCAGTAGTTGATAACTGGCAATGTACATTTTGGGGGAAATTACGTGGTGTGGTCCGTGTTCCAGATAGAAGAAAAAATATACAAGTGCCCAATTATTTTGGTATTGTTGGCTCATTTTTCTTGCTTTAGCATCTGCAAAATCTAAAGCAAAGTTTGAATTCAAAGAACACAAAGCGGCTAAAATACTTCACGGAGGAGACTAGAGGAACTGCTACAGCCAAGAATGGGCTGATTAAGAATCTCCATAAAAGTGACATTGTGAGACATGAAGGGACACAGAATTCAGAGCCCAGGGGGGAGGTTGGGTTTGGGGCTCTTCATCCCCTCCCCCTCCTCTCTGTTTTGATTCTCAGGAGCAGTTGACATCATTACCCCCTCATAGAACAAGTCAGACCCTGGGACTGGTGAGTGAGGAGATGCTATTGATCATGGGCTGGGCACAGAATGTCAGGCCCTGTCCAGGGCAGGATGGTGTCCTGGGGGAACTTCCAGGGACCCTGGTGACTTTGATCTCTCCTGAGCTCTCTGATCTCTTGTCCACAATCCCCAGCCCCACACCCCCAGGATCACACCATGGAGAATCTCATCCACATGGACATGGCTGGCTTGATCCTGGTGGCCCTCAGAATTCTGCTGTTTCAGGGGTTGCATGGCCAGAGAAGCCCCCAAGATGTCACCAGGAGATAACTCTAGAGAAAGAGATGCACCATCCAGAGTGGGAGAGTCATGGAAGTAACTCTGATGCTCCCCAAAGGTTTTGGGAGAAAATCTAGAGTATGTGCTTTCAGGACTGTCTGCTGGTCATTTCCAGAGTGGGGGAATCAATGTTTGATTGCAGAGACGCCATGTGGAGTGAGTCTGAATAGGGCGTTAAACTGACATACTTTTCCTCTCCACCATTATTGACTTCCCTTGCTGGCTCTTCCCCTCTTTTCACTCCAGGCATGAAGCTGTGTCCCACATGTCATGGCAGCTCTGGGTCCATACCTCTGCACAGCTGCACGCACTGGTGCACTGTCCCAAGTTCATTCTCTTCCTTTAGTCTGATGTTAAATCATTCTGCGGTGTTATGAAATCCCCTAACCCACTCTTACATTTTTGTAAACTCTATTATAATCCTTATGTTGTCTAGCTTTTTAGTGACTTTATTAATTGAACATTTTGGCTTCTTTTTGTTGGTTAACATTCACTTTAATTCCATTCATCTTACTTGCCATCCATATTCTGAATTCTATTTCTGTCATTTCTCCACAGGAACGTGGGTGGAATCCTCTAATCTTGCTCCACTGTATCTTCTTGGGGGTGTTGAACTCTTTTGTTTTTTCACTTAGGCGGGAACCATTCACTGGCTTCTTCTCATCTGGCTTCCCTACCCACAGCTCTGGGTTAATAGGCTTACAGGGTACCTGCTCTCCTTTGCCAGGGACTCTCTTGAATGAGGCCCAGGATTGATAGTTGTTCATGGCTAGGAGCTCCTCAGTGAAATGTTGGACCTTGGGATGGTTCTTCTGGCCCAGCAGTACTGATGGGGATGCATTGGTGAGGTCTTGGGGGCTAGGCACAGTTCTGAAGTCTTGGGATAAGAGTTGCAGTCCAAGCAGGGGCCCTGGGACTTCAGGATCAGAGCAAACTCAGACATAGAAAGAGTTTCAGATCTGCCTCTTGGGATTTCAGGGCCAGAGCTGCCCACAACAGGGGCTGTTCTACTAGTGGGACTGCTGATGCCCAGTCACACAGTCTCAATGGCTCTGGGTCTGCATAGGTGGACCAGGGCTGCTGGCTGGCCAGGGTTCTACCCCTACACCTCAGACCCAGTGAGGCAGTCATCCCAGGATTCCTAAGTGGTGCCTGTGACATCTGAGGCTCTTCTTCTATTCAGCTCCCACACTGGGAGGAGGTGTGATCAATACAATATTTTGTTGTATGTATTTTACTTCAATAAAGAGAAATGCAAGGAAAGAGAATTGGTTCCCTATAGATTCCCTGTACATTAAGAAATTGTACTATAATGCAGAATTTTTTTTTAAATTTATTTTTATTAAATCATAGCTGTGTACATTAGTATGATCATGGGGCACCATACACTTGGTTCATAGATCGTTTGACACATTTTCATCACACTAGTTAACACAGCTTTCGTAGCATTTTCTTAGTTATTTTGCTAAGACCTTTACATTCCACATTTATTTTATTAAATCATAGCTGAGTACATTAATGCAATTATGGGGTACAATTTGCTAATTTTATATACAATTTGAAATACTTTCATCAAACTGATTAACATAGCCTTACCACATTTTCTTAGTTATTGTGTTAAGACATTTATATTCTACACTTAGTAGATTTAACATGTACCCTTGTAAATGATATCTTCCAGCACCATAATAGGCAGGATCTTAACACCCCTTTTGCAGTGTTGGATAGATCCTCCAAGAAGAAACTAAGCAAATAAATTCTGGACTTAAACTTCACCATACAACAATTGAATTTAAGAGACATTTACAGAACATTTCATCCTAACAAAATTGAATACACATTCTTCTCATCAGCTCATGAAACATCCTCCGAAATTGATCACATCTTATGTCACAAGGCTAACATTAGCAAATTTAAAAGAACAGAAATTATTCCTATTCTTGTATTTTCTCAGATCATTACAGAATAAAAGTTGAGCTCACCAATAACAGAAATCTGCATACTCATACAAAGACATGGAAACTAAATAACCTTATGCTGAAAGATAGCTGGGTCAAAGAGGAGATTAAGAAGGAAATTGCCAAGTTTTTGAAACAGAATGATAATGACTATACAAATTATCAGAACCTCTGGGATACTGCAAAGGCAGTTCTACTAGAGAAATTTGTAGCCCTGCAAGCCTTTCTTAAGAGAACTGAAAGAGAGGAAGTCAACAACTTAATGGTACATCTCAGGCAACTGGAAAAGGAAGAACATTCCAACCCCAAACCCAGCAGAAGAAAAGAAATAACTAAAACTAGAGCTAAATTAGATGAAATTGAAAACAAAAGAATTATTCAAAAGATCAATGAATCAAAAAGTTGTTTTTTTTTTTTAAGTTTAAAAAAATAGATAAACCCTTGGCTAGTCTAACCAGAAATAGAAAATTAAAATCCCTAATTTCATCAATCAGAAATGACAAAGGTGAAATAACAACAGACACCTCAGAAATTTAAAAAATTCTTAATGAATACTACAAAAAACTCTATTCTCAGAAATACGAAAATCTGAAAGAAATTGACTAATACTTGAAAGCACACCACCTTCCTAGGCTTACCCAGAAAGAATTAGAAATATTGAACAGACCTTTATCAAGCCCTGAAATAACATCAACTATACGAAGTCTCCCAAAAAAGAAGAGTCCAAGACCAGACGGCTTCACATCGGAATTCTACCAAACCTTTAAAGAGAAATTAGTATCTATATTAAATAACCTTTTCAAAAGCATAGACAAAGAATAAATACTTCCAAATACATTCTATGAAGCAAATATCATCATGATCCTCAAATCAGGAAAAGTACTTTTATCTAAAATAGGACACCCAGCAGGCCATAGATGCCCTGAATGCCACAGTGATTTGGCATCAACCCACTGATGAAATGTTGCCTCAATTTTGCCTTCAGTTTGGCTCAGTGTGGACTCCAGGTGGGAACATGAGCACTCCTGCATCCTTTTCTGTGGGCTGCATTTCTTCCCATTCACCATCCCAGACATGACATGTGGCTCTTTAACCATACGTCTTAACCTAGTCACTGAAGCTACAACAGGTTGTTCCGTTCATATGAAGACACTGCTGATACTTACAGCAACCATGACAAATAAGGTCATTATCATTTTCCTACAAAAGGAAGTAGGAAGGAGGATGCTCTCCGTTCAAAGTCGACCAAGAGTGAATGTTACCTCACATCTCACACTGGGGCCTGTGGTTTCTTCTGGTGGCTACTCTTTCCCAAAGCATGAAAACAGAACTCACAGTCAGGTGAAGGGCTACAAGTGGGATGGAAAGAGATAGTGAGAAGCTGAAATGACTCAGGGGGTTTACAAAAGAGAGATAAAGAGAAGGTCCCGCTCCTTACAGAAACAAGGAAGTGAGAGGGAGGAGGGGCTCAGGAGAAACAAAGCCACACAGTCAGGTGAGGAGGGAGGTTGTGCTTCCTCTACCTGTCAGTTAACACTCTTATAATCATGTCCCCAGCCTCCTTCTCCTCCTTGGGTCATCTGTTCTGTGACGGTGCCCCTGGCCTCTCCAGTGAACCAAGATAGAAAGGGGAGCAGCCTTCAGGTCCTCAGGCTCTTCTGCTCCACACATGTGAACAAATCTAACAGCTCTGCCCCTGAGCTGTCTTCACCCAGTTCCCTTGGTCGATCTCCACTGTCTAGCTTCAGCTCGGGGGTGAAGATGTCTTGTCACATCAGGCTCCTCTCCTGGTCCCTTCCTCCAGGCCCTCACTCCCTACTGAAACTCATTGTTCTCATTGACCCCAACCTTCTCTGTCACTGACCCTGCCCTAGTAAAAATCCCTCCCCAGATCTCCATCTGCCTCCAGTCAAAGCACAAACATTTCTGTTGCTGATGGTCAGAACTGAGCTGGATTCTCCAGCCCCAGAAAACACTGCTCCTCCCTACAAAGCAAACTCATGATGAGTAACCACTGCCTCTCCCTAGAAACACACACCCTGAGATATCAAACATATTTGTGCCTTCTCACAGTCCCATCCTGGAGACAGCTTGAACCTAGAAAATGCCTTTTCCTTTTTTCCTTCATATTAACTTTAGTGAAGCTAATTATGATATGCCTGGGGGATGTCTTATTCGGATTGAGTCATGCTGGGGTTCTGAAGCTGTCTGCTATCTGTATTTCAGAATCTCTAGGCATGTCTGGAAAGTTCTCTTTCATAATTTCATGTAGAAGGGCCTCTGTGCCCAGCGTGGCCACTTCATTGGTTTCAGGAATTCCAATGACTTGGATATTGACCTTCTTCGAATTATCCCAGAGCTCTCTGAGAGAATGATCTGTTTTTGCTCTCCATTATGTACTCACCTCTACTATGAAACTAATTTAGGGCTCTCACATGAAAGCTATAACCCAGTTACAACCTAAGAACAGGGGGAAGGGGGGAAGGGGGAAAGGAATGGGAGGGACGGGGTATGTGGGTAGAGGGAGGGGGACCAGTGGGATCACACCTGCAATGCATCTTACAAGGATATATGTGGAACTTAGTAAATGTAGAATGTAAGTGTCTTAGCCCAATAACTATATCAACCAGTGTGATGAAAATGTGTCAAACGGTCTATGAAGCTAGTGTGTGATGCCCCATGATCATATCAATGTACACAGCTATGATTTAACAAAAAAAAAAAGAAAATGCCTTTTCTAACCCTGAACTATAATGATGGCAGAGAAATCTTCATTTATCCAAACTGTTAATACATTTCTGACATAGAGATTTTTGTAATAATTACACAAGAAATCCACATAACCCACATGGAATACTGACCAGTGCATCATCTAGAAGTCAGATTTCTGTTACACTTTTACCAATATTTATTATTAATTCAGCCTTTCTACTATCTGTTTCATACATTAAGGGCATCTTAAAGCAGCAATCTGCTCATATGTTCAATTGCTTAATGCTTACCTATTGTCTTCATATTAAAATCCAACAACACTTGCAGGGTACAGAAGACCATAAGTGACCAGCCCCCTGCATTCCCTGAATAACTCTCATTGCTGGGAAAAGCCCAGGCTCTGCCTGTCCCATATTGCCCACTCCTCACCTCTCTAGGAGTACCAAGCACACAGGCCTGTCTCTCCTTCCCAGATGGTCCCCACACTCAATGACTCAGGTTGCTTGCTGTTCACCTGCTATCAAGTCTCACTATTCCCCGTGTTTCTCTTTCTCTGCAGTCTGACAAAACCATGACTGAATTATCTATCCTCTGAAAAATTGCAATGGCAGCCTTCAGTTCTCTGAGCTTCACAAGTCCAGGGAAACAGTCTTCACCAATCATGTTAGTCTACGTTCTTCAGAGAAGGAGAATTATAAAATACACATGCATTCACACAAGCACATACACACAGAGAGAGATTTTACAGGGTGTGGCTTGCGAGGTTTTGAAAGCAGGAAAATCTCAAGATCTGCTGGTGGTCAATTGAAGACCAAGGAGGTAATGGTGAAAGTTTCAATTCAAGTTCAAGGTTGAAGCCTGGAGAAGACCAAGGTCCCACCTGAACCAGTAGTGGGAACACTGTTCACTCAACCTTCCTCTGTCTGTTATTTCTACTCAATCCACCCAGATGATCATGGGTGGATTGAGTAGAAATAGATGACTAGATGATGATCACTTACATTGGGTAGGGAAACCCACTGCCCTAAGTCCACCAACTCAAATCCCAATGAGAAACCCCCACAGATGCACCAGACTAATGTCCAGGCACTCTGTGAATCAGCCACATTGACATAAAATCAACCATCACACCAATGAAGCTTCCTGATCTTTTGTACTTTTACCACATGGCAATTGTTCAATACACTGAACTTTCTAGCTAATGGAAAGAAGAAAGAAACTTTGCATTCATGGGATCTCAGGAAAGGGAGTTACTTGGCCCAGCTCACACAGACTGTGTAAAATGTAGAGTCAAACTGTGACTGAAATTGGGCAGCTTCTCTCCTCCCTCCTGCAACCTCATGTTCTGGAACTCCCCAGTGACTCCAGTCACTCTCCGGATGAGTCTGGCCTGAGGTAGAGAAGGCGGGTCAGGAAGAGCCTGAGACATAAAGGGAGACTCAGATCTGCTCTTATAGGTCCCCAGAGCCTGCTGTGTCCTCAGACCCATCCTTCAGGGAGAGTGCACATCTGTCTATTTCTCTAGATAGGAACTGGATCATACAATTGGGGACATGATGATCCAAGATGTGCAGGACAGGCTGGCAGCCTGAAGACTCAAGAAAGAGCTGCAGTTCCAGGTGAAAGGCCATCTGCTGCCAGAATTTTTCAAGAGATGTCACCAGGTCTTTTTTTTCTCACAATTCACCTGTCGTCTTATAATACATATTTATATTCTGTTGTCATACAATGTCCATCTATGTTGAGTACAATACTGACTCAGTACAAGCATGTTCTGTGGAAGTCATTCTCCCTCTTTTTAGGCTACATCTCACACCCCAAGACTCACAGGGGATGCACCACAGACACTTAACCTGTGCCCATGGAAACCATAAGTGAGGTTTCTCCACCTCTTCCAAGTTCATTCCTAACACTGGAGGAATTGATTTCTACTTGATTCTTCTCTGTTCACAGCTGCCTTTTGTGCAAAGTTCTTAGAATTTCAAACCCTATAATATTTAGGAGGCAAAAACTTAAAGTTGGCAAGGAACACAACTAATCTTATTCTCTACCCCTTTTTATTTGTTGAGACAGAGTCACACTTTGTCACCCTTGGTAGAGTGCCAGCCCAGGCATTACAGGCATTACAGCTCACAGCAATCTCAAACTCTTGGTCTTAAGCAATTCTCTTGCCTCAGCCTCCCAAGTAGCTGGGGCTACAGGCATCCACCACAATGCTGGGCTATTTATTTTGTTGCAGTTGTCATTGTCGTTTAGTAGAACGAGGGACAGGTTTGAAGCCACTAGCTTCTGTGTATATGGCTGGCGCCCTACCCACTGAGCTAAAGGCACCGCCTATTCTCTACTTCTTTGTCTCACTTCTTGGACCTCAGCTCCCTTGTCTGACACATCATTTCCACCTAGTCTTCTCCAGGTATGTCAGATATGTTTTTCTGGCTTGTTTCTCTGTCTTCTCTCCTGTCCTCTCCACCCAGTCCCCACCTCTTCCTCTTTCTCTCTCCTATTTTATTCCCTCTCCCTATTTTCTCTCTCTCTCTGCCCTGCTCTTTCATTCTCTTTTTGTCTCTCTCTGTCTTTTTCTGTCTCTGTCTCTTGAACTTTGTTCCCTCAGCTGATCACAGCTAATAGCTACTAATAGCTGTCAGTACTCTGAACTCTTAACAAGTGTTTTTCTGAGATCATCCCAAATCCCCATGCAAGCATTGTCACTGTGCTCACAAATGAAATGATAATAACTTCTCAGTGAGGAGATGACCTCATGTGTTCCAAACCTTTATCTCAGGCTCAAGATGCCCCTTTCACACAGGTGCTCAGACCGTGACCATGGCAGCCCTTGTGCTAGCACCAAATGGCATTTGGTAAGTGGACCTCCTTTTTTTTTTTTTTTTTTTTTTACAGAGAACCATGTCATTAGAGAAATTAAATGTTTGGCATATGAAAAATGTGGTATGTACATACAACTCTTTTTTCCTCCTAGGGTCAACACTGACCATTAAAAGAAATGTGAAGCAGAAGTACATTGTGAAGGTTCTGGAGACATAGGACAGTCTCTCCAAACAAATATGCCAACCTCACACTCTTCACTGTCCTGCTCCTAGGAGGGTTAATAGCATGTTTAGCTCTTGACTCCTGTTCACACACCCCTTGTCTAATGGAATGCTAGTTAAGACATTTAAATGTTTTTCAAGTGGTATCATGTGCTGCTTTCTCTGACAATGACAGATGCCTCTGAACGCCTGCAGTGAGGAGTACAAAATTGTACACCTCCATCTCCTTCCTCATGGTTACTGGGGAGCAGGATGCAATTATTGCACCAGTAATTTTGGTCCATAGAAAATGTCTGGCATAAGTTTGAAGAAGATAAACAATACCTCAATTCCTAACAGAGAGAATTTCTATTCCTAATAGAAAAGATTTTCTATTTCCAAAAAGGGACTGAGAGAGCTAAAGTCTTATAGAGCAGGAATGATCAGGAACTGTCAATGTGTGAAGGTCTGAGTGCAGCTTATGATTTAAATTCATTTCGATAATTCCTCTAGGATTTCATATACCACTCTTTCTCTTATTTGAAATTATTGATCAATCTCTACTATTAATTTACTAATTTTTCCCTACCATTGCTATAAAACATAAACTTTGGACATGTTTGTGTGGATATATTGCATGAAGTATGTATTCTTTTCTCACTCTCCCACTTTTTCGCCCATTCTTTATAACTGGGGTCAAACAATGTCAGGGTCAATATTGACTATTATCTATCTTCCCAGAAATGGTTTTGATTTTCTAAATCATCTGTGTCTCATAATTAATTTTACTTTACCAAGATGCTCATATTTCTGAGATTTTAATGATAGCTCAATAAAGTTGTAATTTAATAACTTGCTAATTATTAAACGGGTAAAATACTATTATACAAATATAGATAGTTCTTGTTTTCACGAATTCTAATTTAAATTCCATAAAACCCCACATTTTCGGGTATTATACATGTTTTCATCAAATTAAGTGTCTCCATGACTTGGCAATTATGAATTGGGCTGCAATAAACATTCTGGCGTAAATGTCTTTGATGTAAAATGATTTTTTTTTTCTTTTTTGTAGTTTTTGGCCAAGGCTGGGTTTGAACCCGCCACCTTCGGCATATGGGCCCGGCGTCCTACTCCTTTGAGCCACAGGCGCCGCCCGTAAAATGATTTTTGATCATCTTGATATATCCCTAGTAGAGAAACTGCAGAATCAGACAGTAGGTCCACTTTTAGTTCCTTGAGTATTCTTTAAACTTCTTTCCAAAAAGGTCATATTAGCTTACATTCCCACCAGCAGTGTAGAAGTGCAGTGGTACATTTCAAAACTAACAAGAGTAGAGTTTAAATGTCTTGCCACAACAAATAAGTAAGTGCCATGATGGTTATGTTAATCAATTTGATGTAAGCATTCCACATTGTATATCAGATCAGCACATTGTACCCCATAAATGTGGCCAGTTATTAACTTAAAAAGAGTTTAAAAAGAATATAAAAAAATTAAGTATCTCAAAAACTGTATCTTGTTACTTCATCACATTATATAAAAATAGGTTTCTTTTCTCATCCTACCTTAAATAATGCCAAACTTAGAAACTATAGTTAATTCACTTTATTTTTGATTAGACATGAAAAGGCGAAGCTCAAATAAGACGAATCATTATACATTATGAAACTATAACCCTGGATTAAACTCTTAGGAAAGAAATAAATGTTTCCATGAAAAATTTACCTCCTTTAAAATTTAAATTGCATTTGTCTGATAATACCACAGAAAAACATATACTTGTGGGATTTTTCCCAAAGAAATGATTGTTTACATGATTTTCCTGCTTTCCAAATGTATTCTTTCTTATTGGACTATTTAGAATGAACACTTAAAATATTAGAAACAGCCTCATTGTTTCATTTTTCTCTATAGAATATATTCTATATTCTTATTCTGAGATTCTTATTTTGTGTCTTTAATCTTTTTTTAGTTTTACCATAAATGACAATATTTTAAAATTATCTGTGGTTCCATGTTTTCGTTGATTCCCAAATATTTGCCTCAATTCTTATTTTCACAAACATGGGTTTAAAATATTTTAAATATTTGGTGAGAATTAAAAAAAAAATAAAAATAATTAAAAATATATATTTTAAATATTTGGTGTGTGCCACACCTTCTGGGGGCAAGACATGATTGCAAGAGGGACTTTACCTAACAAATGCAATCAGTGTAACCTGGCTTATTGTACCCTCAATGAATCCCCAACAATAAAAAATATATATATTTTAAATATAAGTCTTACTTGCTTAATCTACAAGATATACATCTGTACATCTACATGTTGATTTGTCTAAAGGACATCCATGAGAAATTGAGTTTATTTTTTCAACTTAGGTGAAAATACTTTAATGCCATGTATTTTAAAATCTTCATTTCAAGTCATTTTCAAAGAAATTTGTACTCACACAGTAAGTCCTGATATTTTTTTGTGCTTATAGTTTTCGTGCTATTTTAAAGTTAGTAGACCCCACAAATTTTTAATATCTGTAACGCTCTATTTACCTATGTAGACATCACACACTTAACATTATCTTCCAGACAGTTCTATATGCTTCCTTTACTGTTACTAAGTTGTATTTGTAACTTTAAAAGTATTTAGGAAACTGATTTATCCTATTATAATCAGTTCCATTTCTCAGTCTAGTCTTGTATTTTACCAAAACAGTATATTTAGGAATTTGGAGATTTCATTATAAATACATTGTTCATGTGCCCATATTTTGTTGGTCAAATGATTAACGGTATTAAGGAATAACATACAGCATAGAGGTTGGTTTCTCTCATTTTTTCCAGGTCTTCTTTTATGTCCTTCATTTTCTTGCAATATTTCTTGCCCCTTGACTTGACTGTATAGTTGATTTTTACAATGACACAGCTTTACTTAAGCATTTTTTACCACAATTTCAAACATAACATTGTCTCTAGAAAGAAAAATCTGTAAATAATTGTTTGACCCAGCATTCATGTGATTTCTTTTTTTAATGGTTGCGGTTCGTTGAGGGTATAAAGAATTGGGTCACACCGCTTGTATTTATTAGGTAAAGTCCCTCTTATAGTTGTGTCCTGCCCACAAGAGGTGTGCTATGTCCCATAACCCCCATCCCCCTCCCTCTTCCATTCTCCCTACTCCTTTCTTCCCATGCCCCCTCCTTGAATTGATTTGTGTTTTTCTCTTATGAGGACATGTATTAGATCGTCTATTGACTTCATATTAGAATTGAATACATGGGATTCTTGCTTCTCAATTCTTGTCATACCTTACTAAGAAGAATGTGTTCCAGTTCTACCCAGGTTAATACAAAAGATGGAAAGTCTCCACCTTTTTTAATGGCTGAAAGGTATTCCATGGTAGACGTATACCACAGCTTGTTAATCCATTCCTGGGTTGTGATCATAAATATTAACAAAATAAATTTTATTCTCCCTAGGATTTTACCTAGCAGTTTGCTACTGGATCATTTCCAAAGACTACAAAGGTGCCTTTGTGATTACTGGAATATACATCCATGATTGTCCTTTGCATTTCCTTCTTCATTGTGTTTACTAGAGACATATAGAATTTTAAAAATTTTCAGTGCTTCAGTCTTATTTCCAAAAACATTCATGTGCTGCTAATTATAACCACTGCAATAGTGAAAAGGGTTCTCTTTAATACTGAAAAGTAATCAAAAATAATACGAGAGATAATGCCTCCTTAATATACCACAGTTTTGGCCAATTTGTGAATTTAGGAGTGGGTGTTGGTAAGTTTCACCTAAACAATAGACACATTTTACTTGGCTGCTTTTTGAATTTTGTGAAATGTATATATTTAATAATTTTATATTATATTACTATATATTATATTAGTATATATTAGTACATATTAGCACTTGATAATTTTTATATATGCTTAAATATATATGCATAGTAAAAATGCAATTAAAATAAAACACACTCATACTGTGTCCTGCTACTTATTAATTAAACAAAGCTAATTTTCCATGATATTCTGAATCTTTCTTTTTCTCATCTTCCCCCATAACTCTAAGTCCTGGAGAATCAGTTGTCAACAGAATGTCCTCCTGACGCCCACAGCTGCCCAGGGCTCCCCTGCGAGACGCACAGGCTGTGCTCAGTCTCACTCTGAGGCTGCACAGGTTCAGTCATGGCAGTGCCACAAATAATAATTCTTCCAGAAACAGCTGAGTCCTGACAGGTTCTTGATGTTTGTATTCACTTGGAATAATTGTTTTCATGAGAAAAGACATTTTCTGGATGCAACGAGAACAACACAACTGTTGCTTTCAGTCTCTAGATCCCCCTCATTCAAATAAAAACATGCTCCGCCATCTCCTCTCAATGGAAGGATTAGTTTCTGTTAACTCAAACTGGGGCATCACCTTTCTCCTTCAGACTGGTGCTGGAATCCTTGGAAATTCTTCACTCTTTTACTTTTATAACTTTACCATTATTACTTCAAAGATCCTGAAACCCAGAGACCTGATCCTCCACCAGCTAGTCTTAGCTAACAGCTTGGTTCTCTTATCCAAAGGGGTCCCTCAGACAATGGCAGCTTTTGGATTGAAATCTTTCCTGGATGAGGCTGGATGTAAACTTGTCTTCTATTTACACAGAGTGGCCAGAGGAGTTTCCCTGAGCACCACCTGCCTCCTCAGTAGCTTTCAGGCCATTAAGCTTCATCCAAGTATCTCTAGGTGGCTGGACCTTCAAATTAGATCCCCAACGTGCATGGTTTTCTGCTGTTTCCTCTGCTGGATCTTGCACCTGGTGCTAAATATCCATATTGCAAAGAATGTAACTGCCCAACAAATAGCAAAAACCTGAGTATGGAAAAATTGTACAGATACTGCTCCTCACCGTATCCAGCGAGGTTGGTCTTCTCAGTAACTGCAGTCGTTTTCTCTTTCACGGATAGTCTGTGTGTGGCCCTCATGGCCTGGACCAGCGGCTCCATGATCCTCGTCCTGCACAGGCACAAGCAGAGAGTCCAGCACATCCGCAGCAGCAGCCCCTCCCCCAGAACTGCTCCTGAAACTAGAGCCACACACACCATCCTCGTCCTGGTCGGCATGTTTGTCTCCTTTCATGCTCTAGCTGGTATTTTATCCTACAGGGTGACCCAGATGCAGAGCCCAGGCCACTGGCTGAGGGGCATCTCCTTCCTGGTGTCTTCAGGCTTCCCGACACTCAGCCCCTTTGTGTTCATTGTCAGTGACGCCAGAGTCTCACGGTTCTGCTTTGCCTGCTGGACAAGAAAGACCATTTCTCCAAGTACAGCATCTATGCTGTAAGTTCCCTCCAGAATGTTGAACCATTTACTTAACCACCCTCCTAGTCATATGCTCACACATGCCAGATAAGGTACATGATTTTTGCAATTCTCTTTTGAATAAATGGGACAATAACTGTGACCTCCTATTGCTTATTAAAGAGTCAAAAATGAACATGGTGTAAATTATTACCCAAATATATGGTGGTTTGCCAAAAAATTAAACATAGAGTTGCCATATGATCCAGAAATTTCACATTGGAGTGTATATCCCAGAAAATCAAACAGATTGAACAGATAAAAACAGAATTAAAACAAATCACTAAATGAACTAAAATAAAAACACAATGTTTCAAACTATAGGATTCAGCAAAAGCAGTAACAAGGGGAAATGTTTTGTGGTAAATGTCTGCATTAGGAAAAAAGAAAGAACGATGAAACAACAAATTAGAAAAAGAATGACCTTCAAACCTAGCTGAAGGAAGCAAATGTGAATCAGAGCAGAAATTAATCAGACAATGGAAAACCAATAGAAAAAAGTGAACAAATTGAGTTGGTATTTTGAAAAGATAAATAAAATCGATAAACCCGGAGGCGGAGCAAGATGACAGCCGAGTAACAGCTTCCTTGCATCTGGGCACCGTGAGTCTGGGGAGATAGGACTCCAAGCATCTCTGGCTGGTGGGAACTGCCTATCATCACTCCTAGGAGGATACAGGGAGTCAGCGAGAGACTTCTGGACCCCAAGAGGAGGACTACAACAGTGGAAAACCGGCAAGTGGTCGCGTGTGTTCAATCCGTCTAAACCCGCCCACAACTGTAAGTTCACTAGCAGCGAGACTGCAAACCAGAAAGGCCTTACCTGTGAACTGTTTTGATGTCCTTGGACTTGGCACTGAGTTGAACTGCCTTGGGGAAGGCCTGAGCGGGAGTGCGGAGAACTTTGGCCGTTGTCTAGGGCCCCAGTCTGAGCCGCTGAGCCAGACGGAGCTAATAGTGTTTGGCGGTGGGTCACATGGATCCATTGTCAGTGATCTGCCCCGGCAAGCTCCGCCCTCAGGGTCGCAGAGCTAGAAACGGGTGGGAGCTGGTAACCCAGCAACCAAGTAGCCTAAGGGTGGGGTCTGAGCCGCCTTGCAGCCCTAACCCTCAGGGGCAGAGTGAGACTGGTTTTGGCACACAGGGTAAGTGGATAGCCACTTCAGTAGTGATTCCAGCGAGAAAGCTGGGAAAGCTTCTGCTCAGAAAGTTTACAAGTTCAAAGTGCCTTTTAAGTAGGCTGAATAGAGATTTAGGGGTTTGAGAAATCAGCAGCCTCCAGTTGTATCAGAACTGTGACTAACATCTCATACCCCATAAGACCACGTGTTGCCCAGACAATATTCAATAACATATACAAACTGCTTTGGTTTTGGTTGTGTATTTTTTTCTTTTTTTTTGTTTGGTTGTTTTTTCTGTTTGTTTATTTTGACGTTGCTGATGTTCTTTTGTTTTTTTAATTTCAATCTTTTCCATACAGATCCCTTTTTCTTTCTCAATTTTCCTAGTTTAATTATAATATCCCATTGCTGCCTTTTTTAATAACTACAACTTCACTTTTGCTAGTGTTTCTACCGATATCATTTGGTTTTTCACCCAATTTTATCCCCGTAAAGTTTTCTGTTTGCTTGTTTTGGTTTGATTTATAGCACTTTTGTCTTTCCTCTCTACTTGGTGGAGGTGGGGTACTGTGTCTGATCAGGTTAGCAAACAGCTGCTGACCTCAAGGGAACCACGCAACTGGGCACCCCCAGAAGGTGGGTTTTTTTTAAGGTTGTGTCAAAGTACCCTACTGTACACCTATATTGCCCTGTCTCCCTCTTTCTGTGCCTCTCTTCTTTTTGTCAATATTCCTTATACCCACCCCTCTCCTTTCTCTATCTTTCTTTTTTTCTTATCACTCGGTCCTCCTTTCTTTCATCCCCTTATTTGCTCTTCAACCTTCTCACACTTCTGGTCCTGTAACCCTTAGTCCACAGGCACAAGAACTTAAAGAGCAAGAGGAAGTGAAAGGAAATTAGGGCAAGGAAACACATAAAAGAAATCACTCATGAGGAAGAATCAGCAGAAAACTCCAGGCAACATGAAGAACCAGTGTAGAACAACCCCACCAAGGGACCATGAGGTAGCTACTGCAGATGATTCCACCAGTATAGAAATGTTAGGAATGACAGAAAGGGAATTTAGAATACACATGTTGAAAACAATGAAAGAAATGATAGAAACAATGAAGGAAATTGCTAATAAAGTGGAAAATAACCAAAAGGAAATCCAAAAACAGAATCAAATAAGAGATGAACGATATGAAGAATATAAAAAGGATATAGCAGACCTGAAGGAACTGAAACAGTCAATTAGGGAACTTAAAGATGCAATGGAAAGTATCAGCAACAGGTTAGACCATGCAGAAGAAAGAATTTCAGAGGCAGAAGACAAAGTTCTTGAGATAACTCAGACAGTAAAAGACGCAGAAAAGAAGAGAGACAAAGCAGAACGTTCTCTGTCAGAATTATGGGACTTTATGAAGCATTCCAACATACGAGTTATAGGAATTCCAGAAGGGGAAGAAGAATGCCCCAGAGGAATGGAAGCCATACTAGAGAATATTATAAAAGAAAATTTCCCAAACATCACCAAAGATTCTGACACACTGCTTTCAGAGGGATATCGGACCCCGGGTCGCCTCAACTCTAACGAGCTTCTCCAAGACACATTGTGATGAACCTGTCCAAAGTCAAGACAAAAGAAAAGATTCTGCAAGCTGCCAGGAGTAAGCGCCAGTTGACCTACAGGGGCAAATCCATCAGGGTGACCGCAGACTTCTCTAATGAAACTTTCCAAGCAAGAAGACAATGGTCATCTACCTTTAATCTACTTAAACAGAACAATTTTCAGCCCAGAATTCTGTACCCTGCTAAGATAAGCATAAAAATTGACGGAGAAATCAAATCATTTACGGATATACAAACATTGAGGAAATTCGCCACAACAAGACCAGCTCTACAGGAAATACTGCAACCTGTTCTGCACACTGACAACCACAATGGATCAGAAGCAAAGTAAGAACTCAGAAATCAATGGACAGAACCTAACCTCCACACTGATGCAAAAGATAAAACTAAGCAATGGACTCTCACCAAATAAGACGAATAGAATACTACCACACTTATCAATTATCTCAATAAATGTTAATGGCTTGAATTCCCCACTGAAGAGAAATAGATTGGCTGACTGGACTAAAAAACACAAGCCATCCATTTGCTGTCTGCAAGAAACACACCTGGCTTCAAAAGACAAAGTAAAGCTCCAAGTCAAGGGTTGGAAGACAATTTTTCAGGCAAATGGAATTCAGAAGAAAAGAGGAGTTGCAATCTCATTTTCAGATACATGTGGATTTAAAGCAACTAAAGTCAAAAAAGACAAAGATGGTCACTTTATATTGGTCAAGGGAAAAATACAACAAGAAGACATTTCAATTCTAAATATTTATGCACCCAATTTAAATGCTCCCAGATTCTTGAAGCAGACCTTACTCAGTCTGAGCAATATGATATCTGATAATACCATCATAACAGGGACATTAACACACCTCTTACAGAGCTGGACAGATCCTCTAAACAGAAATTAAACAAAGATGTAAGAGATTTAAATGAGACCCTAGAACAACTATGCTTGATAGACGCATATAGAACACTCCACCCCAAAGATAAAGAATATACATTCTTCTCATCACCCCATGGAACATTCTCCAAAATTGATCATATCCTGGGACACAAAACAAATATCAACAGAATCAAAATAATTGAAATTTTACCTCGTATCTTTTCAGACCATAAGGCACTAAAGGTGGAACTCAACTCTAACAAAAATGCTCAACCCCACCCAAAGGCATGGAAATTAAACAATCTTCTGTTGAATAACAGATGGGTGAAGGAAGAAATAAAACAGGAAATCATTAACTTCCTTGAGCATAACAACAATGAAGACACAAGCTACCAAAACCTGTGGGATACTGCAAAAGCAGTTTTGAGAGGAAAATTCATCGCTTTAGATGCCTACATTCGAAAAACAGAAAGAGAGCATATCTACAATCTCACAAGAGATCTTATGGAATTGGAAAAAGAAGAACAATCTAAGCCTAAACTCAGTAGAAGAAAAGAAATATCCAAAATCAAATCAGAGATCAATGAAATTGAAAACAAAAGAATCATTCAGAAAATTAATGAAACAAGGAGTTGGTTTTTTGAAAAAATAAATAAAATAGATAAACCTTTGGCCAGACTAACTAGAAATAGAAAAGTAAAATCTCTAATAACCTCAATCAGAAACGATAAAGGGGAAATAACAACTGATCCCACAGAGATACAAGAGATCATCTCTGAATACTACCAGAAACTCTATGCCCAGACATTTGACAATGTGAAGGAAATGGATCAATATTTGGAATCACACCCCCTCCCTAGACTTAGCCAGGAAGAAATAGACCTCCTGAACAGACGAATTTCAAGCACTGAGATCAAAGAAACAATAAAAAAGCTTCCAACAAAAAATGCCCTGGTCCAGATGGCTTCACTCCAGAATTCTATCAAACCTTCAAGGAAGAGCTTATTCCTGTACTGCAGAAATTATTCCCAAAAACTGAGGAAGAAGGAATCTTCCCCAACACATTTTATGAAGCAAACATCACCCTGATACAAAAACCAGGAAAAGACCCAAACAAAAAGAGAATTTCAGACCAATCTCACTCATGAATATAGACGCAAAAATTCTCAACAAAATCCTAGCCAATAGATTACAGCTCCTCATCAAAAAAGTCATTCATCATGATCAAGTAGGCTTCATCCCAGGGATGCAAGGCTGGTTTAACACACGCAAGTCCATAAACGTTATCCACCATATTAACAGAGGCAAAAATAAAGATCACATGATCCTCTCAATAGATGCAGAAAAAGCATTTGATAAAATCCAGCATCCTTTTCTAATTAGAATACTGAAGAGTATAGGCATAGGTGGCACATTTCTAAAACTGATTGAAGCTATCTATGACAAACCCACAGCCAATATTTTACTGAATGGAGTAAAAGTGAAAGCTTTTCCTCTTAGATCTGGAACCAGACAAGGTTGTCCTCTGTCACCTTTACTATTCAACATAGTGCTGGAAGTTCTAGCCAATACAATTAGGCAAGACAAGGAAATAAAGGGAATCCAAATGGGAGCAGAGGAGGTCAAACTCTCCCTCTTTGCTGATGACATGATCTTATACTTAGAGAACCCCAAAGACTCAACCACAAGACTCCTAGAAGTCATCAAAAAATACAGTAATGTTTCAGGATATAAAATCAATGTCCACAAGTCAATAGCCTTTGTATACACCAATAACAGTCATGATGAGAAGCTAATTAAGGACACAACTCCCTTCACCATAGTTTCAAGGAAAATGAAATACCTAGGAGTATACCTAACGAAGGAGGTGAAGAACCTCTATAAAGAAAACTATGAACTCCTCAGAAAGGAAATAGCAGAGGATATTAACAAATGGAAGAACATACCATGCTCATGGATGGGAAGAATCAACATTGTTAAAATGTCTATACTTCCCAAAGCAATCTACCTATTCAATACCATTCCTATCAAAATACCTACATCGTACTTTCAAGATTTGGAAAAAATGATTCTGCATTTTGTATGGAACCAGAGAAAACCCCGTATAGCTAAGGCAGTTCTTAGTAACAAAAATAAAGCTGGGGGCATCAGCATACCAGATTTTAGTCTGTACTACAAAGCCATAGTGCTCAAGACAGCATGGTACTGGCACAAAAACAGAGACATAGACACTTGGAATCGAATTGAACACCAAGAAATGAAACTAACATCTTACAACCACCTAATGTTTGATAAACCAAACAAGAACATACATTGGGGGAAAGACTCCCTATTCAATAAATAGTGTTGGGAGAACTGGATGTCTACATGTAAAAGACTGAAACTGGACCCACACCTTTCCCCACTCACAAAAATTGATTCAAGATGGATAAAGGACTTAAATTTAAGGCATGAAACAATAAAAATCCTCCAAGAAAGCATAGGAAAAACACTGGAAGATATTGGCCTGGGGGAAGACTTCATGAAGAAGACTGCCATGGCAATTGCAACAACAACAAAAATAAACAAATGGGACTTCATTAAACTGAAAAGCTTCTGTACAGCTAAGGAGACAATAACCAAAGCAAAGAGACAACCTACACAATGGGAAAGGATATTTGCATATTTTCAATCAGACAAAAGCTTCATAACCAGGATCTATAGAGAACTCAAAGTAATCCACATGAAAAAAGCCAACAATCCCTTATATCAATGGGCAAGAGACATGAATAGAACTTTCTCTAAAGACAGCAGACGAATGGCTAACAAACACATGAAAAAATGTTCATCATCTCTATATATTAGAGAAATGCAAATCAAAACATCCCTGAGATATCATCTAACCCCAGTGAGAATGGCCCACATCACAAAATCTCAAAACTGCAGATGCTGGCGTGGATGTGGAGAGAAGGGAACACTTTTACACTGCTGGTGGGACTGCAAACTAGTACAACCTTTCTGGAAGGAAGTATGGAGAAACCTCAAAGCACTCAACCTAGACCTCCCATTCGATCCTGCAATCCCATTACTGGGCATCTACCCAGAAGGAAAAAAATCCTTTTACCATAAGGACACTTGTACTAGACTGTTTATTGCAGCTCAATTTACCATTGCCAAAATGTGGAAACAGCCTAAATGCCCACCAACCCAGGAATGGATTAACAAGCTGTGGTATATGTATACCATGGAATACTATTCAGCCATTAAAAAAAATGGAGACTTTACATCCTTCGTATTAACCTGGATGGAAGTGGAAGACATTATTCTTAGTAAAGCATCACAAGAATGGAGAAGCATGAATCCTATGTACTCAATCTTGATATGAGGACAATTAATGACAATTAAGGTTATGGGGGGGGGAAGCAGAAAGAGGGATGGAGGGAGGGGGGTGGGGCCTTAGTGTATGTCACACTTTATGGGGGCAAGACATGATTGCAAGAGGGACTTTACCTAACAATTGCAATCAGTGTAACTGGCTTATTGTACCCTCAATGAATCCCCAACAATAAAAAAAAAAGAGAGAAAAAAAAAAAAATGGAGACTTTACATCCTTCGTATTAACCTGGGTGGAAGTGGAAGACATTATTCTTAGTAAAGCATCACAAGAATGGAGAAGCATGAATCCTATGTGCTCAATCTTGATATGAGGACAATTAATGACAATTAAGGTTATGGGGGGGGGAAGCAGAAAGAGGGATGGAGGGAGGAGGCTGGGGCCTTAGTGAGTGTCACACTTTATGGGGGCAAGACATGATTGCAAGAGGGACCTTACCTAACAATTGCAATCAGTGTAACTGGCTTATTGTACCCTCAATGAATCCCCAACAATAAAAAAAAAATCGATAAACCCTTTGCTGGATTAACTAAGAAAAGAGAGAGAAACATCATCTAGATAAAGGGAACAATAGAGAACCTAAAAGTAAGTTGATGAATATGAATCTGTATCTTCTTGACTTTTTACAAAGGCACCAAAAACATACATTGAAGAAAAGACAATCTCTTCAGTAAATGGTGCTGCAGATAAATTAAACTAGACCCTCTGTCTCATTATATGTAAACATCAAATTGAAATGTATTAAAGACTTAAATTTAAGATCTAAAACTATAGAAGAAAACATAAGGGAAACTTTCCTTGACATAGATCTGGGCAATTCTTTTATGGAAAAGAATGCAAAATCAAGGGAAACAAAAGAAAAATAAACAAGTGTGATTATATTAAATTAAGAAAGCCTCTGCACCACAAGCAAAAAAGCAAACAACAGAATCAACAGATAACCTAGAGATGGAAAAAAATATTTTCAAACTGTATATCTGGCAAGAGGTTAATATCCAGAATGTATAAAGAACACAAATAACTCAGCAGAAAAAAGCAAATAATATAATTTTTAAAATAGGCAAAAAGACCTGAATAGAGATTCCTAACAAGTAGTGATTTTCAATTTATGTGCCACGAGAGGGTTTTAATTGTGTAAAGAAAATTTTTAAAAATTATTGATGAAATTATTTTCAAAATAAGTTCAAAGCACAGTAACTATATTAATTTGTTTTACTTTTTATTATCAACATAATTTAAATGTGCCATGGAAGTTTAACTATAGGTTCAAGTGTGCCATGAGATTATTAAAAAGAGAAAAAAAAAAAGGTTGAAAAAGACTGCTCAGAGGAGACATGTTAATGGCCAGTGAGTACCTAAAGGAAAGTTCAATATCAGCAGTTATCAGAGAGGAGTATGCTGAATCAGCTGGGAACCTGGGGTGTGAGGAAGATGCACCCTGCACACCAGAGTCTTCTTGTCCTCCAGAAATGTAGAAAACACCTTTTTCTTGGCCAGAAAGTGCCCTTTATACTCCCAGGAGAGAGTGTGACCCTGCAGTGTTTCCCAGAGAGTACTTATAATAATTTCCATTAAAGAAGGGGTCAGAAGCTCACCCCCAGCAACTTCATTTGCAGGATATGGAGCCTGAGATCAGTCCATTTGGCTGAGTGCTGGGGCCCAGCCTATGGGACAGCACATGTTCTGTGGCTCAAACAGCACCACCACCTGTTGTCACAACCCAGTCACCCTGTGGAACTCAGTCTAGGTGAGGTCTCCCCAACACCATGTGCATTGAGGGTCCAGACTCTCAACTCACAGCCTGAACCAGGAAAACAGTTTCGGAGTTTTCACTGGGTAAGAAGGAGATCAGAGAGTGTGGGATGCCTGAGGCTGACCCCTGAGTAAAAGAGATGGAGCTGAAGAAGGCAGCAAGGGGCAAGCACATCCACCTGACATCCCTGTCCCAAGCAGCAAGGGGAGTTTGCAGCCCCCCACCCACAGAGACACACTTCACAACTGCTGAGTAACAGGGGCCTTTTAGCCTAGAGGAGTCACAGTCTACCTGGTCCTGGGGTGACCTTCTCAGATTGTCTGGCTTTGCTTGAAATCTTTACAAAAGGGATTGTTTCCAGAGGAGCTGGGAATGAAGAAAGAGAGAAGGGCAGACACCACCCTCACCTCTGTCCACGGTGCTGATTTCCAAAGGCTTGCCATTTCTTGAGAACCATTTCTTGGTTCTCATTTCTACAACCCATCTATCCTTCAGCACAAGGTTATTTAATTTCCATGTTTTTGTATGAGTATGCAGATTCCTGTTGTTATTGAGTTTAACTTTTATTCCATAGCGGTCTAGAAGATGCAAGGAATAATTTCTATTTTTTTAAATATGCTGAGGTTAGACTTGTGACCTAGGATGCGATCGATTTTGGAGTATGTTCCATGGGCTGATGAGAAGAATGTGTATTCAGTTTTGTTGGGATGAAATGTTCTGTAGATGTCTGTTAAATCCAGATGTTGAATGGTTAAGGTTAAATCTACAATTTCTTTGCTTAGCTTCTTTTTGGAGGATCTATCCAGCACTGCTAAAGGGGTGTTAAAATCTCTGACTACTATGGAACTGAAGGAAATCAAGTTGCTCATGTCTGTTAGAGTTTCTCTTATAAATTGGGTGCATAAATATTAAAAATTGAAATCTCATCATATTGAGTATTACCTTTAACAAATATGAAGTGTCCATCCTTATCCTTAATTATTTTGGTTGGTTTAAAGCCTATTGTATCTGTAAATATGATTGCCAAGCCTGCTTTTTTCTGCTTTCCATTTGCCTGGAATATAGATGACCATCCCTTCACCTTGAGTCTATGTTTGTCTTTTAAGTTAAGATGAGATTCTTGTATGTAGCAGATATCTGGCCTGAGTTTTTGTATCCAGTCAGCCAACCTGTGCCTGTTTAGAGGACAATTTAAACCATTCACATTAATTGAGAATATTGATAAGCCTTTTGAATGTCCAGTGGACATTTTTAATCCTTTTGCGAGTGTGGATGTTGGAATTTGATCAAAAGTTTCTGGGTGAGTTTACTTTCATGGTGGAGGATTATGCTGGTCTTTATGGAGGATAGGTCTGAGAATATCCTGGAGAGCAGGTTTAGTTATTGCAAATTTCTTCAACATGTGAATGTCATTAAAGTATTTAATTTCTCCATCATAAATGAAACTCAGTTTAGCTGGATACAGGATCCTGGGTTGAAAGTTATTTTGTTTTAGGAGGTTAAAAGTCGATCACCATCCTCTTCTAGCTTGAGCAGAAAGATCTACAATTATTCTAATACTCTTCCCCTTGTAGGTTATGGTTTTCTTACATCTGGCTGCTTTCAGAATTTTCTCCTTCATATTAACTTTAGTGAAATTGATTATGATGTGTCTGGGGGATGTCATATTCAGGTTGAGTTGTGCTGGAGTTCTGAAAATGTCTGCTGTCTGAATTTCAGAATCTCTTGGCATGTCTGGAAAGTTCACTTTCAAAATCTCATGAAGAAGAGACTCTGTGCCTTGTGAATCTACTTTGTCATTTTCGGGGATCCCTCTAAGGTGAATATTTGTTTTCTTCGAATTATCCAAGAGCTCTCTGAGAGAATGATCTGGTTTAGCCCTTCATTTCTCTTCCTCTTTGCAAGTTTGGGAGTGTTCGAAAGCTTTGTCTTCAATGTCAGAAATCCTTTCTTCTGCTTGCTCCATTCTGTTACTGAGGGATTCTACAGTGTTTCTCAGATCTTTGAGGGCTGCAACTTCTTGTCTCAATGTGTCAAAATCTTTGGTCATTTGGTCTTTAAATTTGTTGAATTCTTGAGACATCTTTTGGATTGCTGCTTGGAATTCTAATTTGATCTTATTTGCTATCCAGATTCTGAATTCGGTTTCTGACATCTCAGCCATTTGTTTATGCATGGGATCTTGTACTGTGTCTGCCTTGTTGTTCCTTGGGGGAGTTGATCTACTCTGAGTGACCCTGTGTAGCTCCTCTGAGACTGCCCCAGCCACAGAGTTCTAGCTATAGGAGCAGCTCTAGATTGTGGCACACCCGGAGCCAGCAACCGGGCGGGGAATGTGCACACAGTTCTGGGAGTGTCTGGCACCTGGTGACTTTGGCACAGAGAGCACAAGATTCCAGCAGTATTCTCTGGCCAGGAGGAGGGCTCCATGCATAGGCAGGGAGGGCTCTGGAGGGAGGGCATAGGTCACGCGGCTACCAGATTCTCTGGCTAGATGGGCGGGCTGGTGCAGAGGCAGGGAGGGAGGTCACGGGTTGTGTGGCTCCCAGAGTCCCTGGATGGGGCGGGTGCGGGTCACTGGCTCTAGTGGGAGGATTCCCCTGGCCATGGTGGGCACAGGTCACTGGCTCATGTGGGCGCTGGGTCACGCGGGCGCCAGCAGTGTCCCTGCCAGGGGTGTGCAGAGGGGGTCAGGGGGGACTCCACCCGGCCCCTGGATTCTGTTGCTAGGGGAGCACTTGGTCTGACAGACAGGGAGGAGAGGCACTGCTGAAGAACCTATTCCCTCATTCTCAGCAGAGGTTAGGCTTCTGGTTCATTTGGTAAGTGGGGAAGGGTGTACTGGAAGTTCAGAATGCCAGGGAAGACTTTAGATCAGTCTTTCTGCCTAGTGAGAGAGTGTTCAGAGTCACAGCAGGGTCCCTCTGAGGAAGTAGTCCCCACTTCCCACAGCACTCACACATGGGGTGAGACAAGAGGTCCACAGTTGACCATTTGTCTGTAGAAAACCCGCAGGAGCAAATGAAGAGAAAAAAGAAAGGAAACAGAAGAACAAAAAGACAACAGCTTTCTTGGGGGACGGGACGGACCCTTTTCCTTTCAGATGAATTTTGTACCTGAAGCTTGGTTTCTGGAAGTCACAGCTTGCCTCAGCAGAGGTGACCTGTGGTTATCATTTCTCTCTCAGCTGGGCTCCCAGTCTTCAGCTTAATTGGGCTGTTTTTGGACATTATCTTCCCTTTTGGAGAGGAGCCTCTTTTGGAAGCTGCTTGCAGTCAGCCATCTTTCCCGGTCCCCCTGGTGAACTGATTTTATAGATTTGTGTATGTTGAACCAACCTTGCATCTCTGGGATGAAGCCTACTTGGTTGTGATGAATAATGTTTTGATGTGCAGCTCGATTTGGTTTGCTAAAATTTTATTGAGAATTTTTGCATCTGAATTCATACGAGGTATTGGTCTGTAGTTTTCTCTTTTTGTTGTGTCTTTTCCTTGCTTTGGTATCAAGACAATATTTCCTTTGTAGAGTGCATTGAGGAGGGTCCCTTCCGTCTCAGTGTTAAAGAAAAATTTCTGCAATACAGGTGCAAGTTCTCCTTTGCAGGTTTGGAAGAATTCAGGTGTGAACTCATCTGGTCTGGGACTTTTTGTTGGAAGATTTTTATATTGTTGCTTCAATTCTAGTGCTTATTATTGATCTATTTGGAAGTTCTATTTACTACTTCTGATTGAGTCTTGGGAGGTGGTGTGAATCCAAAAATTTGCTCCTTTCCTTCACATTTACATCTTTAAGAACATAGAGATTTTTATACTGTTTAATGATGATGTTTTGTATTCCTGTGGTATCACTTACTTTTTTTTAATCTGCTGGGTTTGTGATAGGTTTGCTATTCCTTTTACACTTCCTTGAGATGATTCATTAGGTTGATGTTTTGTCATCTTTCTGTCTTTTGGATGTAGGCATTTAAGACTGAATTTTTCTCTCGGGGCTGCTTTTGCAGTATCCCACAGATTTGATCACTTACACCCTCAATATCATTTAGTTCAAAGCATATTTTGATTTCCATCTTTATCTCCAACTTGGCCCACGTATCAAAGGGAAAATGTCATTTTATCATAAAGACACTTGCATTCAAATGTTTATAGCAGCACCATTTACAATTGCAAACATGCAGAAGCAACTCAAGTGCCCACCAATATGTGAATGGATTAGTAAAATGTAGTATATGTACCACAGTAGTATATGTGGAATACTACTCATCCATAAAAAATGGTGACCTAGTATCTTGTATAATAATCTTGTTGGCATTGGAGACCATTCTCCTAAATGAAGTATCACAAAAATGGAAAATCAAATGCCACATGTACTCGATAGTAAATTGGAACTAGTTGATGAACACTTATGTGCCATATGGAAGCTGAATGCAATGGAATTCAAGTAGGGCAGAGGAAGAGGAGGAGATGGTTAGATTCACACCTAATGGGTACATCACACACTTTCTGGGTGAATGGTACACTTATAACTTTGGCTTAAAATATGCAACAGCAAACTGTGTAAGCAAAATATGTATACCCCCATAATGTTCAAAAATTAAAAAAAAATTATGAGATTCCATTTCATATCCATTAGGAAGGCTATTATCAAAAGGTAAAAAGATAGTAAAAGTTGCTGAGAGTGTGGATAAAGGGGAACAATTGTATACTTTTGGTGGGAATGTATTATAGTCTGGTGCTCCATTTATATTCCTAGAGAACAGTATGGAAGTTTCTTAAAAAATTAAAAATAGGGCAGTGCCTGTGGCTCAGCGGGTAGGGCGCCGGTCCCATATGCCGGAGGTGGCAGGTTCAAACCCAGCCCCGGCCAAATTAAAAAAAAAAAAATTAAAAATAGAAATCAATGACCAAGGAGTTCGTCTTCTGGACATATAGTCAAAGGAAATAAACTAGTCATCTTGTAAAAAAAAATAAATGAAATTAAATTTCTGAGATAAATTAAATCAGGGGCTTGAACAAATATTCATAGATCCATATTTGCAAAGGCATTATTCAAAATAACCAAAGAAATGAAAAAATTCAAATATTAAATTGATCCAGCTTCCCTGCCACATGGTTTCCACTCTCCCCAACTCAATATCCGCATAGGGTCATACCCAACAAAGAAAGGTCCAATGCAAGCTTCACATGACAGTTCTGTGGTGCATCTGTTTCACATACTCATTGGGGAGGTGCCTCAATGGCTGACGATGGGCCTGGTCAGTAAACAGAGACATTCCTGGGCCGGCCTATAAACACCCGACATGGGGAGCCACAGCTTCCAGCCCAAGCCCATAGCCCTGCACTCTTCCTACCTGTGAGGTCCCTGGAGTTCTTCTTTTGGCCCACACAGAGGTGAAAAGCTCCACCTTAGTAACCCCTGCATGGTCCCAGAAACTACTGGACACTCAGTTTTTTTGTCTGTGGTCTTTCTTATGCTTTCCTACTTCAGAAAATTTTCTGGAGTTTTCTTGTTTTAATTTACTGTTGGGAATTCATTGAGGTACAAGAAACCTGGTTACATTGATTGCATTTGTTAGGTAAAGTCCCTCTTACAATGGTGTCTTGCCCCCAAAAGCTGGGGCACACACCAAGGCCCCACCCCTCTCCCTCCTTTTCTCTCTCTGCCCTTCCTTTCCCCACCCCTCCCTCCTTCTTTCTCTCTCTGCTCTCCCCTTCCCCCACCCCCAGCATGACATTAACTGTCATTAATTGTCCTCATATCAAAATTGAGTACATACTTCTCCATTCTTGTTATGCTTTACAAAGAATAATGGGTTCCACTTCCATCCAGGTTAATACAAAGGCTGTAAAGTCTCCATTTTTTAAGTTGCTGAATAATATTCCATAGTGTACATATACCACAGCTTGGTACTCCATTCCTGGGTTGGTGGGCATTTAGGCTGTTTCCACATTTTAGCGATTGTAAATTGGCAAAAATGCAATCAATAAGCTAGTGCAAGTGTCCTTATGATAAAAGGACGTTTTACCGTCTGGGTAGATGCCCAGTAATGGAATTGCAGGATCAAAAGGAAGATCTAGCTTGAGTTCTTCGAGGGTTCCCCATACTTCATTCCAGAAAGGTTATATTAGTTTACAGTCCCACCAGCCGGGTAAAAGTGTTCCCTTCTCTCCACATCCATGCCAGCATCTGCAGTTTTGAGATTTTGTAATGTGGGCCATTCTCGCTGGGGTTAGATGGTATCTCAGGGTGGTTTTGATTTGCATTTCTCTAATAATTAGGGATGATGAACATTTTTTCATATGTTTGTGAGCCTTTCATCTGTCTTCTTTAGAGAAGGTTATGTTCATGTCTCTTGCCCATTGAAATATGGGTTTGTTGGCTTTTTACATGTGGATTAATTTGAGTTCTCTATAGATCCTAGTTATCAAGCTTTTGTCTGATTCAAAATAGGCAAATATCCTTTACCATTGTTTAGGTTGTTGATTTGCTTTGGCTGTTGTCTCCTTAGCTGTACAGAAGCTTTTGAGTTTAATGAAGTCCCATTTGTTTATTTTTGTTGTTGCCATTGTCATGGCAGTCTTCTTCATGAAGTCTTTCCCTAGGCCAGTATCTTCCAGCGTTTTTCTTATGCTTTCTTTGAGGCTTTTTATTGTTTCATGCCTTAAATTTAAGTCCTTTACCCATCTTGAATCAATTTTTGTGAGTAGAGAAAGATGTGGGTCCAGTTTCAGTCTTTTACATGTGGATATCCAGTTCTCCCAACACCATTTATTGAATAGGGAGTCTTTCCTCCAAGGCATGTTCTTGTTTGTTTTATCAAATATTAGGTGGTTGTAAGATGTTAGTTTCATTTCCTGGTTTTCTATTCACTTCCAAATGTCTATGTCTGTATTTTTGTGCCAGTACCATGCTGTCTTGACTACTATGGCTTTGCAGTACAGCCTAAACTCTGGTATGGTTATGCCCCCAGCTTTATATTTATTACTAAGAACTGCCTTAGCTATACAGTTTTCTTTTTCTGATTCCATACAAAATGCAGAATCATTTTTTCCAAATCTTGAAAGTACAATGTTGGTATCTTAATAGGGATGGCATTGAATAGACAGATTGCTTAGGAAAGTATAGACATTTTAACAATGTTGAGTCTTCCCATCCATGAGCATGGTATGTTCTTCCATTTGTTAATATCCTCTGCTATTTCCTTTCTGAGGGTTTCATAATTTTCTTTATAGAGGTCCTTCACCTCCTTCGTTAGGTATATTCCTAGGTATTTCATTTTCTTTGAAGCTATGGTGAAGGGAATTGTGTCCTTAATTAGCCTTTCATCCTGGTGTATACAAAGGCAACTGACTTGTGGACATTGATTTTATATCCTGAAACATTACTGTATTTTTTGATGACTTCTGGGAGTCTTGTGGTTGAGTCTTTGGGGTTCTCTAAGTATAAGATAATATTGTCAGCAAAGAGGGAGTGTTTGACATCCTCTGCTCCCATTTGGATTCCCTTTATTTCCTTGTCTTGCCTACTTGTATTGACTAGAAATTCCAGCACTATGTTGAATAGTAATGGTGACAGAGGACAACCTTGTCTGGTTCCAGTTCTAAGAGGAAAAGCTTTCAGTTTTACTCCATTCAGTAAAATATTAGCTGTGGGTTTGTCATAGATAGCTTCAATCAGTTTCAGAAATGTGCCACCTATGCCTATACTCTTCAGTGTTCTAAGAGTTCTAAGGATTTTATCAAATGCTTTTCTTGCATCTATCGAGAGGATCATATGGTCTTTGTTATGCTTCTGTTAATATGTTGGATAATGTTTATGGACTTGCATATGTTAAACTAGCCTTGCATCCCTGGGATGAAACCTACTTGATCATGATGTATGACTTTTTTAATGATAAGTTGTAATCTATTGGCTTTTGTTGAGAATTTTTTCATCTGTATTCATTAGTGAAATTGGTCTGAAATTCTCCTTTTTAGTTTGATCTTTTTCTGGTTTTGGTATCAGGGTGATGTTTGCTTTGTAGAATGTGTTGGGAAAGATTCCTTCCTCCTCAATTTTTTGGAATAATATCTGCAGTATGGGAATAAGCTTTTCCTTGAAGTTTTGATAGAATCCTCATGTGCAGCCATCCAGATGAGGGCAGTTTTTTTGTTGGAAGCTTTTTTATTGTTTCTTTAATCTCAATGCTTTAAATTGGTCTGTTCAGGAGCTCTTTTTCTTCCTGGCTAACTCTAGGGAGAGGGTGTGATTCCAAACATTGATCCATGTCCTTCACATTGTCAAATTTCTGGGTATAGAATTTGTGGTAGTATTCAGAGATGATCTCTTGTACCTATGTGGCATCAGTTGCAACTTTCCCTTTATCATTTCTGATTAAGGTTACTAGAGATTTTACTTTTCTATTTCTAGTTAGTCTGGACAAAGGTTTATCTATTTTATTTATTTTTTCAAAAAACCAACTCCTTGTTTCACTGATTTTCTGAATGATTCTTTTGTTTTCAATTTCATTGATCTCTGATTTAATTTTGGATATTTCTTTTCTTCTGTTGGGTTTAGGCTGAGATTGTTCTTCCTTTCCAATTCCATAAAATGGCTTGTGAATTTGTTGATGCACTCTCTTTCCATTTTTCAAATGTAGGCATCTAAAGCGATAAATTTTCCTCTCAAAACTGCTTTTGCAGTATTGCACAGGTTTCGGTAGCTTGTGTCTTCATTGTTGTCATGCTCAAGGAAGTTATTTATTTTATTTCTTCCTGCACCCAACTGTCATTCAACGGAAGGTTGTTTAATTTTTATGCCTTTGTGTGGGGTTGAAGGTTTTTGTTGGAGGTGACTTCCACCTTTAGTGCCTTGTGGTCTGAATAGATACAGGGTAAAATTTCAATTCTTTTGATTCTGTTGAGGTTTGTTTTGTGTCCTAGAATATGATCAATTTTGGAGAATGTTCCATAGGGGGATGAGAAGAATGTATATTTTTTATCTCTGGGATGGAGTTCTATATGTGTCTATCAAGCACAGTTGTTCGAGGGTCTCATTTAAGTCCCTTATATCTTTGTATAATTTCTGTTTAGAGGATCTGTCCATCTCTGTAAGAGCAGTGTGAAAGTCCCCTGTTATTATGATATTATAGGGTATCATATTGCTCAGACTGAGTAAGGTCTGTTTCAAGAATCTGGGAGCATTTAAATTGGGTGCATAAATATTTAGAATTGAAACATCTTCTTGTTGTATTTTTCCCTTGACCAATATAAAGTGACCATCTTTGTCTTTTTTGACTTCAGTTGCTTTAAATCCATATGTATCTGAAAATAAGATTGCAACCCCTCTTTTCTTCTGAATTCCATTTGCCTGAAAAATTGTCTTCCAACCCTAACCTCAGAGTTTTAATTTGTCTTCTGAAGCTAGGTATGTTTCCTAAAGACAGCAAATGGATAGCTTGTGTTTTTTAACCCAGTCAGCCAATCAATGCCTCTTTAGTGGGGAATTCAAGCCATTAACATTTATTAAGAAAATTGATAAGTGCGGTAGTGTTTTAGTCATCTTATTTTGTGAGAGTCTATTGCTTAGTTTTATCTTTTGCATCAGTGTGGAAATTAGATTCTCTCCTCAATTTCTGAGTTTTTACTTTGCTGTCGATCCATTGTGATGGTCAGTGTGTAGAACAGGTTGAAGTATTTCCTGTAGAGCTGGTTTTGTTGTGGCAAATTTCCTCAATGTTTGTATATCCGTAAATGATTTGATTTCTCTATCAATTTTAAAGCTTAGCTTAGTAGGATATAGAATTCTGGGCTGGAAATTGTTCTGCTTAAGTAGATTAAAGGTAGATGACCATTGTCTTCTTGCTTGGAAAGTTTCATTAGAGAAGTCTGGAGTCACTCTAATGGATTTGCCCCTGTCCGTCCACTGGTGCTTAGTCCTGGAAGCTTGCAGAATCTTTTATTTTGTCTTGACTTTGGACAGGTTCATCACAATGTGTCTTGGAGAAGCTTGGTTTGAATTGAGGTGACCTGGGGTCTGATATCCCTCTGAAAGGAATGTGTCAGAATCTTTGTGATATTTGGGAAATTTTCTTTTATAATATTCTCTAGTATGGCTACCTTCCCCTGGAGCATTCTTCTTCCCCTTCTGAGATACCTATATCTCATATGTTTGAACACTTCATAAAATCCCATAATTCTGTCAGTGAATATTCTGCTTTCTCTCTCTTCTTTTCTGCATCTTTAACTATCTGAGTTATCTCAAAAGGTAGTTGTCCTCTACCTCTGAGATTCTTTCTTCTGCATGGTCTAATCTGTTGTTGATACTTTCTATTGCATCTTTAAGGTCCCTAATTGACAGCTTCTGTTTCTTCAGCTCTGCTCTATCCTTTCTATGTCCTTCATATCATTCATCTCTTATTTGATTCTGTTTTTGGATTTCCTTTTCATTATTTTCCATTTTATCAGCAATTTCATTCATTGTTTCCATCATTTCCTTCATTATTTTCATCATTTGTATTCTACATTCCCTTTCTGTCATTTCTAACATTTCTTTATAGGTTTAATTCTTTGCAGTAGCTACCTCGCAATTTCTTGTGGGGGGTTGCTCTCGACTGGCTTTTCATGTTGCCAGGATTTTTCTGCTAATTCTTCCTCATGACTGGTTTCTTTTACCTGTTTCCTTGCCCTAAGTTCCTTTCACTTCCTCTTGCTCTTTAAGTTGCTGTGCCTGTGGACTAGGGTTTCAATGGACTAGAAGGATGAGAAGATTGAAGAGCAAGAAGGGAAAAAGAAAAGAAAAGAAAAACGAGAAAGGAGAGGGATGGGTAAAAGGGAACATTGACAAAAAGAAGAGAGGCACAGAAAGAGGGAGACAGGAGAAATATAGGTGTATGTACAGTATGGTACTTTGAGCCAACCTTAAAAACCCCCAACCTCTGGGGGCACTGGGTTGGTTGGTTCCCTTGAGGTCAGCAGCTCTTTGCTAACCTGTTCAGACACAGTACCCCACCACCACCAAGTAGAGAGGAAAGAAAAAAATGATATAAATCAAACCAAAACAAGCAAATTGAAAACTTTATGGGATAAAATTGGGGGGAAAACCAAATAATAGCAGTAGAAACACTAGCAAAAAATGAAATTCTAATTGTTAAAAAAGGCAACAACGAAAAATTACATGTAAACTAGAAAAGTGAAGAAATAAAAGAAAAAAAGAAAAGAAAAATCTATACGAAAAATTTTGAAATTAAAAGCAAAAAGCAAAAAACAAAGCAAACCAAAACAAAGCAGTATACGTATCTTGCTGAATATTGTCTGGGCAACAGGTGATCTTCTGGGGTATGAGATGTTAATCACAATGCTGATACGGCTGTATGAGTTAGAGACTGGAGGCCTCTGCTGATTTCTAAAAGCCTGCAAGATGGAGAGCCTAAATCTCTCCTCAGGCCACTTAAAAGGCACTTTAAACTGATAACCTTGGACAAGCAGAAGCTTTCCCAGGAAAGCACTTGTCCCTGGAATCGCTCTGAAGTGGATCCTGGCTATCCACTTACCCAGTGTGCCAAAACAGGTCTCACTCTATGCCCCCGAAGGCTAAGGCTCTAAGGTGTCTCAGTCCCCAGCGTTAGGCTGCTCAGTCACTAGATTACTCACTACCCCTCCATCCTTGCTCTGCAACCCCGAGGACAGAGCTTGCCAAGTCAGTTCTCCCACAATGGCTCCACACAGCCAATAGCTGAACACTATTAGCTCTGTCTGGCTCAGTGGCTCAGTCTGGGAACCTAGACAATGCTTAAAGTCCTCCACACTCTTGCCCAAGTTCTCCCAAGGTAGTTCAACTGAGTGCCAACTCCAAAAAAACAAAAAAAGAAAAACAGCTCACAGGTATGGCCTTTCCAGTTTGCAATCTCACTGCTGCTGTACTTACAGCTGCTGGTGGGATTAGACCAAACAAACTCATCCAAACACTTGCCAGTTCTCCACTGCTTTTGTCCTCCTCATGGGGTCCAGAAGTCTCTTGCTGACTCCCTGTGTCCCCAAAGGTGTGTTTCTGGGCAGATTCCACCGGCCAGAGATGCCTGGCGTCTTCTCTCCCCAGATTCACCATGCCCAGTTGCAAGGAAGCTGTTAATCGGCTGCCATCTTGATCCTCCTAAGTTGAACAGCAGCTAGGGTTGGTCACGCCGTCAGGTGCCAGCTGTTGTTGTCACTGACCTTCACCATCAAAGCTGTACCGGAGGCTGTGGCCACCATGTTCCTGTGTTTGGAGTTTTATATATTATATATATATATATATATATATATCCTTAGTTTATTTATTTATTTATTATTAAATTATAAACACATAGATCATGCATACATTAATGCATGTATGGGGTACAATGTGCTGATTTCATATAGAATTAGGAGTGTTTACATCACACCGGTTAATATAAACCTCATCTTCTTTACTTAATTATTGTGTTAAGACATTTATACTCTATACTTAATAAATGCAAAAAGTACCCTTGCATTATGCACCATAGGTGTGATCCTACCATAAACCCTACCCCCTGAACTCTCCCTCCCTTCCCATCTCCCCCTCCCTCCTTCATCCTGGGCCATAGTTGTGATCTATTTTTCATATGAAAGTGTGAGTGATTGTAGATTGTATTCATAATAGTACTGAGTACAAAAAATCTCGAATAGCCAAGACATTATTCAGAAATAAAAACAAATCAGGAAGAATCATGCTACCAGACTTCAAACTATACTATAAATCTATAGTGATCAAAACAGCATGGTATTGGCACAAAAATAGAGAGGTAAATGTATGGAACACAATAGAAAACCAAGAGACGAACTCAGAAATTTTTCATTTAACTTTTTCTGTATGAGGCCAGGGCTACAAGTTTCAGAAATCTGCTAAGCCCCATTACTCAATGTTAAGAACAGAGTGGGTGTGTCGATCCTCCCCCTTGACCATGGAGCCAGATGCCAGGATCCTCTTCAGCCCCAACCTATCATGTCTTAACCTGGTCTGTAAATAACTATGAATGGGCCCCTTCCATCTTCCAGTCACCACTGACCCCCATAGGTGTGGGGTTTATAGCAACATGCTGCAAAGACCAAGGCTTGGAGATGGGACATTAATTGCCAAAGTCACTCATGATACTTTTCATGACTGAAATAAATATCAATTCTCCACCCAACACCTTCAATCAGATATTCAAATAAGCAATTGTTCCCAAAAAGCCTTGGACACAGATTGAGATGCAGAGGGAGGCACAAAGGAACAGTGGACCCTAAGTACATAGGAGACTAAGACTCTTGTCCACAGGGAGGTGGAGCTTGAAGCTATTGCAAAATGAAACAGGAAGTAGAAGAACAGGACTGCCGGCTACAAAGAAAATCCACCTTCCAGGGGAAAGAAAGGGTTGTATTTTCTTCTCTTATTCTGTGTGTGCCCTTTGTGCTCCTGGCCACACTGTGAGCTGCACTGTCACATATTCACAGGTCTCTGCTGGTCTGAGTCAGCTGAGGACATGAATCTGCCCCTTCGCTGAAGCATCTCCAGTGCAGGTGGGATGACTGATCATGGTGAGGACTCCACCACATTGTGCGGAAGGATGGGCTGAAGGAGGGAGGAGACCCACAGAGGCTCTGAGCTAGGAGAGGCCCTGCTCACTTTCACCTATGAGGGACTGATACAGAAGCTACGAGGTCCATTTGCTGCTGTGTCCTGGCCCTCAGTGAGTTAAGGACACATGAGGCAGATGGTGGCTATGGGTCAGGGAGACCCTCTTTCTGTGTAAGTGTCGGCAGAGAGCCTGGTGCTCACCCCAGCCCTCACCCTGAGGAAATGAGAACCAGGCTCCTGGGAAGGGTGCAGTTCCCCTTCCTGTGGGGGTTCAGATGTGACAGCACCATGTCAGAAAGGCCCCAGAGTACAACTAGCCACATCCTGTGTGTCTGTGTGTCCTGAAGGCACCTTGGTCTCCTCCATCTGCACAGCTGGGACAAGTGGTGGGAGACTGCATGACCCCCACCCTCATAACCCTGCTCTGCTTTGGTGAGATGTGGGGACAGACAGAGGAGACCCTGATCTGGGAGGGAGAGACCCACCCACAGCCAGGCCCTGCTCTATCAGGAGACCCCAGGGACTCAGGAGGCTCCTTGGGGGTGTGGGGAGAGGATACACTCAGCCTTCAGGTGACAAATCTCTCACTGAGATCTCTTCCAGGGATGAGTCTTGGCCCCAGGACACACGTACAGGCAGGCGAGACTGTCCCCAGCTGTCCCAAGTCACTTCTCCTTAGTGGGGACAAGAAGACACCCCTGGGCAGCTGAGAATGGGGAACAGGAGCCCTGAGCTGACTGTGGGGGACATATGGAGAGTCTTGGGCTCAGAACTGAGATCAGTGGGATGGGAGGTGACTGGGGACCCAGCTTCTGATTTCCTAACAGGAACCCGCCCCAGACCCAGAATCTGGGCTGAACCAGATTCTGTGACAACCTGGGGAAGCCCTGTGACCATCTGGTGTCAGGGGACATTGGATGCCCAAGAATACCAACTGGAAAAACAGGGAAGCTTCTGGGACAGAAATAAACCACTGGAGCCTGGGAACAAGGCCAAGTTCAATATCCAGTATATGACAGAGCACTATGCAATGGGATATCGCTGTTACTATCGCAGCCCTGCTGGATGGTCAGACCATAGTGACACCCTGGAGCTCATGGTGACAGGTAAGAGGACACCTGGGGCTCCCAGCTTTGCCCTCAGGAATGGGGTCTGCTCGCAGGGGTGTCTTCCTCTCATAGTCCAACCCGAGGATGATGTGGGAGGTGTGATCCCCATTTAACACTGCTGCCTCCTCCTGTCCTAGGAGTTTACAGCAAACCCACCCTCTCATCCCTGAAGAGCCCTGTGGTGACCTCAGGGGGAAATATGACCCTCCAGTGTGGGTCACAGGTGGGATTTGCCAGGTTTACTTTGACCAAGGAAGAAGAACAAAAGCTGCCCTGGACACTGGACTCACAGCCTCCAATGGCAAGTTCCAGGCGCTGTTTTCTGTGGGCCCCGTGATCCCTGGGCACAGATGGATGTTCAGATGCTATGGCTATTACACGAACAACCCCCAGGTGTGGTCAGAACCCAGTGACCCCCTGGAGCTCCTGGTCTCAGGTGAGGAGGTTTCATAACATGCTATTCATGTTTTGAAAACCAAAATATGTCACAGTGAGCCTTGCTTTCAGGAACCCCAAGATGGTAGTGTAGGGTGAGGGTTCAAGGACTCTGGAGCCAGAGACCCCAAGAGAGAGACAGTGAGACCTGCAGGGACAGGACAGGACACTGAGGAGTTGGCAGGGGCCAGACCCTGCAGCTCACGGCCTGTCCTTCCCCCCTAGGTGTGTCTAGGAAGCCCTCCCTCCTCACCCTGTAGGGCCATGTCATGGCCCCTGGAGAGAACCTGACCCTCCAGTGTCGCTCTGATGTCGGCTAGACAGATTTGCCCTGTCCCGGGTTGAGGGACGTGTCCTCACACAGCTCCCTGGATGGCAGCCCCAGGCTGGACTCTCTCAGGCCAACTCTCCCCTGGGCCCTGTGAGGGGCTCCCATGAGGGTCAGTAGAGATGCTATGGTGGATACAACCTCTCCTCTGAGTGGTCAGCCTCCAGTGACCCCCTGGACATCCTGATCTCAGGTGAGGAGCCCAGTGGGTTGTCAGGGACCCAGACACTGCACAGTCCTTGTGGGGGGAGGAGAAAGGGGCAGGGGTGATGGCTGGGAGGAGGTGAAGGACTCAGGGAGGGGGAGGGAGAGAGACACAGAGAAAAGTGGGGAGAAGGAGACTCAGACACGGAGATAGGGACACTGAAGATGTTCAGAGAGAGGCCCAGGGAGGTGTCACCTCAGACAAAGTTAGGGGGCCACCCTCACCCCTCCTTCCACTTTCTCTAGGACAGCTCTTTTACAGACCCTTCATCTCCGTGCAGCCGGGCCCCACAGTGGCCTCAGGAGAGGATGTCACCTTTGTGTGCCAGTCATGGAGCCCAACAGACACTTTCTTTCTGGCCAAGGAGGGAGCAGGAAATTGTCCCCTGCATCTAGATCAAAGTCTAGATCTGGGCAGTTCCTGGCTGAATTCTCCTTGAGTTCTGTGAGCCCACACAGCCCTTCTCCTTACCTGTTGTCACTGCCCAGTGAACCCGTGGAGCTCGTGGTCTCAGGTGAGGACTCCTGCCCCTGCCCTCTCTGAGATCAAAGGATCAGCTCAGGGCCCTGCCCCAGGAGAGTTCTGGGACATTGAGGAATGAGGGGGTGAAGGGGGTAGGTCGCAGGGGAGGGTCCAGCCAAGATAGGAGGAAACAGAGGAGACCTCCCATCCCTGGGCACTTTCCCCTAAAGTCTCAGTCAGGGTGAAGGGCAGGAAAAGTGGGATGAGATGTGGGTGAACCTCAGAGCAAAGAGACAAGACTGAGGGTAGAAGTCAGAGGCCCCCACTCACCTACCTGCTGATGTCTTTATCTCAGAATCAGAACCTCTAGGTGTCCTAGTTCCTCAACACCGGGTCCTGACCCCATGAGAGATGGAAGCTGTTATCCTGATCCCACGGAAACTTCCACACTCATTTCAATCCTATTCCCAATATTGAGGTCGGGGTCTGCTCCCCAAAGGAACAGGGAGCGGGGTGGACTTTAGAAAGGGGCCCATGTGGCTTCTGGGGCTCTGAGGATGGAGCAGCTGTGACCCTCTGTGGGCATCAGAAGGGAGGGAGGTGTATGAGGTCCAGGCAGAGAGGAGGGGTCAGAGATGCAGGGAGGAGGAATTAGGTGTGTCTCCTCCCTGAACAGGACCCCAGGAGCCATCTCCACTCAATAGGAAGCCAGGAGCAGGGAGGGCACAGGGCAGGTGCTTAGTCTGGGAGTCAGGTGGGAGGGGCCAGAAGTGGCAAAGTCTGCATTGGTTCTGCCTCCTCTTGGGAGCAGGAACTTCTAAGAAAGACTTGTCCTCTCCTGCCCTGGGTTCCCATCTGAATGAAGGGGAGGTACCTAGGGTGACCTCAAAACACCCTCCTTTCTGACCCCCTGGGGCACCTGGGATGTGCTTCTGTCTCCAGCCCTCTGTGGGCCTGTCCTGCTCCTCTTGTAACTGAGACTTGTCAGGGTTAGAAAGCTAATTTGGGACTCTCACATGAAAGCTATAACCCAGCTACAACTTAACAATAGGGGGAAGTGGGAAAGGGGGGGGTGGGTAGAGGGAGGGGAATCGGTGGGATCACACCTGTGGTGCATATTACAGGGGTATTTGCGAAACTTGGTAAATGTAGAATGTAAATGTTTTGGCACAGTAACTGAGATAACGCCGGAAAGGCTATGTTAACCACTGTGATAAAAATGTGTCAAATGGTTTATGAAGTGAGTGTATGATGCCCCATAATCATATCATTGTATACAGTTATGATTTAATAAAAAAAAAAAAAAGAAAAAGAAAGCTGCAGGAGATGTGGGCAGGTGCATGAGGTTTATATGAGAAGCCAGAATATTATGAAACGGTAAAGATTTACAGAACTCTGCCGGTCAGGATCTCTCCTGCCTCACACGACATCTGCTGGTTTACCGAATCCACACTTCGCACAGCTCTGCCTGACTCCCGGGCCCCTGCTCTGTCTAGGAGGATGTGTGGTGAGGAGGAGGAGGACGGGCTGGGTCGGCAGAGTATGACATCTAGGCCTGATAGGAAACAGGATAATCTTGGGCAGGGGAGAAGGAGAACAGGCTGGCGACTTGGAGTGAGGACAGATGGATGCCCCCTGAACAGCTCTTATTTCTCATTTCTAAGAGCCCCTCATCCACAACCCAGGGGTTCCCTGAGTCCTCTCAGAACAAGACAGGGGGCTGCTCAGGCCTTGGTGGGATCTGACAGAGGTGAGGGTGAAGCCCACACTGGACACTCTGTCGGAGGGGAGCTCCCCGGGCTGTGGGTGCCACCGAGCGCAGACCCCTATGGTGGCCTCTGTGCTCAGGGCACACCTGAGATTAAGGAGGGGCCTCACCTGCTCACTGAGCCAGTGGAGGGGAAGTCACCACACAGCACATCCTGTGTGTGAGTCATTTCTATTCCACATCTTCTCTGCTCACTTTTCAAATGATGCTCTCTACTGTTCTAAAATAAAAGAATAGATACATAAATTTATAATTCTAATTTAACTGATATGGATTTATGATTTAAAAATAGGTGAATTCTTTTATTATTTTCATTAGGACTTAATTTAATTAATACATTTGCTTTTTCAGATAATTTTATCTTATTATCAACTCTTTCTATCCTGCACATTTAATATGGAGGAGTATTAATAAACTTAAGAAGAGTTTTCGAAGTTTTATTCACAGGAATTGTGGACATTCATTTCAATTTAAATAATAATTCAATTATTTTAAAAATTTATAAGAGGTCGGGCAGTGCCTGTGGCTAAGTGAATAGGGTGCCAGCCCCATATACTGAGGGTGGCAGGTTCAAACCTATCCCTGGCCAAACTGCAACAAAAACATAGCTGGGCATTGTGGCAGGCGCCTGTAGTCACAACTACTCAGGAGGCTGAAGCAAGAGAATCACCTAAGCCCAAGAGCTGGAGATTGCTGTGAGCTGTGATGCAATAGCACTCTACTGAGGGTGATAAAGTGAGACTCTGTCTGTTTAAAAAACAAGAAGTACACATGAAAAAGTTACTGGTTTCACTATATTTATTTAATTTCACTATAGAATTCTTCTCCATTGGCCTTTTAATTGATCACCAACTTACTTATAAAATGCATATAAACTACAAGACAATAGACATTTATTTCTAAATTGCATGCCAATTTTACACTTTGTGTATTAGTATGTAACTGCATATTAAATAAATATTGAAAGTTTTAACTATATACATATTTATATACAATTATATAAATTACATATGAATATACATGTGCACATGTCTCCAAGTATATACATTCATGTTCATCCATATTCTCAGTTTTTTTCTTTTTGAGACAGAGTCTCACTATGTCACCCTCTATAGAGTTCTGTGGAGTCACAGCTCACAGTGACCTCATACTCTTGGGCTTAAGCGATTCACTTGCCTCAGCCTCCCAAGTAGCTAGGACTGCAGGTGTCCACCACACTGCCTGGCTATTTTTTGATTGTAGTTGTCAGTGTTGTTTGGCAGGCCCAGGCTGGATTTGAACCCCCCAGCTCTGGTATGTGTAGCTGGCACCCTAGCACCTGAGCTACAGGTGCTGAGCCATATTCTCAATGTTTTTGATGTGGTTTGTTTTTACATTAATTCTTTATAAAACCAGAAATATTATTGATTAATTCCTAGACTGATTCTTTATAAAACCAAAAATGTTGCTGATGAGCCTGCAACATCACCACCACTTCAAAAATATGTATTTATATATGTGTGAGCATGTATGGATTGCATTCTGGCTTTTTCTAACTATATAACAAAACAATTAGAAAGAGATTAAGGAATGATGAGAACCCAGTTGTGCTGGCTGAGGCTAAAATGGGGTAAAGGGGAGGCAGCCCCAGGTATTCACCTCTTTGTGCTCCCAACATTCAGGAACCCCTGAGGATAAAACCCTCATTCACGGAACTTGGGTCCTCAGTAGTTGATAACTGGCAATGTACATTTTGGGGGAAATTACGTGGTGTGGTCCGTGTTCCAGATAGAAGAAAAAATATACAAGTGCCCAATTATTTTGGTATTGTTGGCTCATTTTTCTTGCTTTAGCATCTGGAAAATCTAAAGCAAAGTTTGAATTCAAAGAACACAAAGCAGCTAAAATACTTCAGGGAGGAGACTAGAGGAACTGCTACAGCCAAGAATGGGCTGATTAAGAATCTCCATAAAAGTCACATTGTGAGACATGAAGGGACACAGAATTCAGAGCCCAGGGGGGAGGCTGGGTTTGGGGCTCTTCATCCCCTCCCCCTCCTCTCTGTTTTGATTCTCAGGAGCAGTTGACATCATTACCCCCTCATAGAACAAGTCAGACCCTGGGACTGGTGAGTGAGGAGATGCTATTGATCATGGGCTGGGCACAGAATGTCAGGCCCTGTCCAGGGCAGGATGGTGTCCTGGGGGAACTTCCAGGGACCCTGGTGACTTTGATCTCTCCTGAGCTCTCTGACCTCTTGTCCACAATCCCCAGCACCACACCCCCAATCACACCATGGAGAATCTCATCCACATGGACATGGCTGGCTTGATCCTGGTGGCCCTCAGAATTCTGCTGTTTCAGGGGTTGCATGGCCAGAGAAGCCCCCAAGATGTCACCAGGAGATAACTCTAGAGAGAGCGACACACCATCCAGAGTGGGAGAGTCATGGAAGTAACTCTGATGCTCCCCGAAGGTTTTGGGAGAAAATCTAGAGTATGTGCTTTCAGGACTGTCTGCTGGTCATTTCCAGAGTGGGGGAATCAATGTTTGATTGCAGAGACGCCATGTGGAGTGAGTCTGAATAGGGCGTTAAACTGACATACTTTTCCTCTCCACCATTATTGACTTCCCTTGCTGGCTCTTCCCCTCTTTCCACTCCAGGCATGAAGCTGTGTCCCACATGTCATGGCAGCTCTGGGTCCACACCTCTGCACAGCTGCACGCACTGGTCCACTGTCCCAAGTTCATTCTCTTCCTTTAGTCTGATGTTAAATCATTCTGCTGTGTTATGAAATCCCCTAACCCACTCTTACATTTCTGTAAACTCTATTATAATCCTTATGTTGTCTAGCTTTTTAGTGACTTTATTAATTTCTTGAACATTTTGGCTTCTTTTTGTTGGTTAACATTCACTTTAATTCCATTCATCTTACTTGCCATCCATATTCTGAATTCTATTTCTGTCATTTCTCCACAGGAACGTGGGTGGAATCCTCTAATGTTGCTCCACTGTATCTTCTTGGGGGTGTTGAACTCTTTTGTTTTTTCACTTAGGCGGGAACCATTCACTGGCTTCTTCTCATCTGGCTTCCCTACCCACAGCTCTGGGTTAATAGGCTTACAGGGCACCTGCTCTCCTTTGCCAGGGACTCTCTTGAATGAGGCCCAGGATTGATAGTTGTTCATGGCTAGGAGCTCCTCAGAGAAATGTTGGACCTTGGGATGGTTCTTCTGGCCCAGCAGTACTGATGGGGATGCATTGGTGAGGTCTTGGGGGCTAGGCACAGTTCTGAAGTCTTGGGATTAGAGTTGCAGTCCAAGCAGGGGCCCTGGGACTTCAGGATCAGAGCAAACTCAGACATAGAAAGAGTTTCAGATCTGCCTCTTGGGATTTCAGGGCCAGAGCTGCCCACAACAGGGGCTGTTCTACTAGTGGGACTGCTGATGCCCAGTCACACAGTCTCAATGGCTCTGGGTCTGCATAGGTGGACCAGGGCTGCTGGCTGGCCAGGGTTCTACCCCTACACCTCAGACCCAGTGAGGCAGTCATCCCAGGATTCCTAAGTGGTGCCTGTGACATCTGAGGCTCTTCTTCTATTCGGCTCCCACACTGGGAGGAGGTGTGATCAATACAATATTTTGTTGTATGTATTTTACTTCAATAAAGAGAAATGCAAGGAAAGAGAATTGGTTCCCTATAGATTCCCTGTACATTAAGAAATTGTACTATAATGCAGAAATTTTTTTTAAATTTATTTTTATTAAATCATAGCTGTGTACATTAGTATGATCATGGGGCACCATACACTTGGTTCATAGATCGTTTGACACATTTTCATCACACTAGTTAACACAGCTTTCGTAGCATTTTCTTAGTTATTTTGCTAAGACCTTTACATTCCACATTTATTTTATTAAATCAAGCTGAGTACATTAATGCAATTATGGGGTACAATTTGCTAATTTTATATACAATTTGAAATACTTTCATCAAACTGATTAACATAGCCTTACCACATTTTCTTAGTTATTGTGTTAAGACATTTATATTCTACACTTAGTAGATTTAACATGTACCCTTGTAAATGATATCTTCCAGCACCATAATAGGCAGGATCTTAACACCCCTTTTGCAGTGTTGGATAGATCCTCCAAGAAGAAACTAAGCAAATAAATTCTGGACTTAAACTTCACCATACAACAATTGAATTTAAGAGACATTTACAGAACATTTCATCCTAACAAAATTGAATACACATTCTTCACATCAGCTCATGAAACATCCTCCGAAATTGATCACATCTTATGTCACAAGGCTAACATTAGCAAATTTAAAAGAACAGAAATTATTCCTATTCTTGTATTTTCTCAGATCATTACAGAATAAAAGTTGAGCTCACCAATAACAGAAATCTGCATACTCATACAAAGACATGGAAACTAAATAACCTTATGCTGAAAGATAGCTGGGTCAAAGAGGAGATTAAGAAGGAAATTGCCAAGTTTTTGAAACAGAACGATAATGACTATACAAATTATCAGAACCTCTGGGATACTGCAAAGGCAGTTCTACTAGAGAAATTTGTAGCCCTGCAAGCCTTTCTTAAGAGAACTGAAAGAGAGGAAGTCAACAACTTAATGGTACGTCTCAGGCAACTGGAAAAGGAAGAACATTCCAACCCCAAACCCAGCAGAAGGAAAGAAATAACTAAAACTAGAGCTAAATTAGATGAAATAGAAAACAAAAGAATTATTCAAAAGATCAATGAATCAAAAAGTTGGGTTTTTTTTTTAAGTTTAAAAAAATAGATAAACCCTTGGCTAGTCTAACCAGAAATAGAAAATTAAAATCCCTAATTTCATCAATCAGAAATGACAAAGGTGAAATAACAACAGACACCTCAGAAATTTAAAAAATTCTTAATGAATACTACAAAAAACTCTATTCTCAGAAATATGAAAATCAGAAAGAAATTGACTAATACTTGAAAGCACACCACCTTCCTAGGCTTACCCAGAAAGAATTAGAAATATTGAACAAACCTTTATCAAGCCCTGAAATAACATCAACTATACGAAGTCTCCCAAAAAAGAAGAGTCCAAGACAAGACGGCTTCACATCGGAATTCTACCAAACCTTTAAAGAGAAATTAGTATCTATATTAAATAACCTTTTCAAAAGCATAGACAAAGAATAAATACTTCCAAATACATTCTATGAAGCACATATCATCATGATCCTCAAATCAGGAAAAGTACTTTTATCTAAAATAGGACACCCACCAGGCCAGAGATGCCCTGAGTGCCACAGCGATTTGGCATCAACCCACTGATGAAATGTTGCCTCAATTTTGCCTTCAGTTTGGCTCAGTGTGGACTCCAGGTGGGATCATGAGCACTCCTACATCCTTTTCTGTGGGCTGCATTTCCTCCCATTCACCATCCCAGACATAATATGTGGCTCTTTAACCATACGTCTTAACCTAGTCACTGAAGCTACAACACGTTGTTCTGTTCATGTGAAGAAACTGCTGATACTTACAGCAACCATGACAAATGAGGTCATTATCATTTTCCTACAAAAGGAAGTAGGAAGGAGGATGCTCTCCGTTCAAAGTCGACCAAGAGTGAATGTTACCTCACATCTCACATTGGGGCCTGTGGTTTTTTCTGGTGGCTACTCTTTCCCAAAGCATGAAAACAGAACTCACAGTCAGGTGAAGGGCTACAAGTGGGATGGAAAGAGATAGTGAGAAGCTGAAATGACTCAGGGGGTTTACAAAAGAGAGATAAAGAGAAGGTGCCGCTCCTTACAGAAACAAGGAAGTGAGAGGGAGGAGGGGCTCAGGAGAAACAAAGCCACACAGTCAGGTGAGGAGGGAGGTTGTGCTTCCTCTACCGGTCAGTTAACACTCTTATAATCATGTCCCCAGCCTCCTTCTCCTCCTTGGGTCATCTGTTCTGTGACAGTGCCCCTGGCCTCTCCAGTGAACCAAGATAGAAAGGGGAGCAGCCTTCAGGTCCTCAGGCTCTTCTGCTCCACACGTGTGAACAAATCTAACAGCTCTGCCCCTGAGCCGTCTTCACCCAGTTCCCTTGGTCCATCTCCATTGTCTAGCTTCAGCTCGGGGCTGAAGATGTCTTGTCACATCAGGCTCCTCTCCTGGTCCCTTCCTCCAGGCCCTCACTCCCTACTGAAACTCATTGTTCTCATTGGCCCCAACCTTCTCTGTCACTGACCCTGCCCTAGTAAAAATCCCTCCCCAGATCTCCATCTGCCTCCAGTCAAAGCACAAACATTTCTGTTGCTGATGATCAGAACTGAGCTGGATTCTCCAGCCCCAGAAAACACAGCTCCTCCCTACAAAGCAAACTCATCATGAGTAACCACTGCCTCTCCCTAGAAACACACACCCTGAGATATCAAACATATTTGTGCCTTCTCACAGTCCCATCCTGGAGACAGCTTGAACCTAGAAAATGCCTTTTCCTTTTTTCCTTCATATTAACTTTAGTGAAGCTAATTATGATATGCCTGGGGGATGTCTTATTCGGATTGAGTCATGCTGGGGTTCTGAAGCTGTCTGCTATCTGTATTTCAGAATCTCTAGGCATGTCTGGAAAGTTCTCTTTCATAATTTCATGTAGAAGGGCCTCTGTGCCCAGCGTGGCCACTTCATTGGTTTCAGGAATTCCAATGACTTGGATATTGACCTTCTTTGAATTATCCCAGAGCTCTCTGAGAGAATGATCTGTTTTTGCTCTCCATTATGTACTCACCTCTACAATGAAACTAATTTAGGGCTCTCACATGAAAGCTATAACCCAGTTACAACCTAAGAACAGGGGGAAGGGGGGAAGGGGGAAAGGAAGGGGAGGGACGGGGTATGTGGGTAGAGGGAGGGGGACCTGTGGGATCACACCTGCAATGCATCTTACAAGGATATATGTGGAACTTAGTAAATGTAGAATGTAAGTGTCTTAGCCCAATAACTATATCAACCAGTGTGATGAAAATGTGTCAAACGGTCTATGAAGCTAGTGTGTGATGCCCCATGATCATATCAATGTACACAGCTATGATTTAATAAAAAAAAAAAAAAGAAAATGCCTTTTCTAACCCTGAACTATAATGATGGCAGAGAAATCTTCATTTATCCAAACTGTTAATACATTTCTGACATAGAGATTTTTGTAATAATTACACAAGAAATCCACATAACCCACATGGAATACTGACCAGTGCATCATCTAGAAGTCAGATTTCTGTTACACTTTTACCAATGTTTATTATTAATTCAGCCTTTCTACTATCTGTTTCATACATTAAGGGCATCTTAAAGCAGCAATCTGCTCATATGTTCAATTGCTTAATGCTTACCTATTGTCTTCATATTAAAATCCAACAACACTTGCAGGGTACAGAAGACCATAAGGGACCAGCCCCCTGCATTCCCTGAATAACTCTCATTGCTGTGAAAAGCCCAGGCTCTGCCTGTCCCATATTGCCCAATCCTCACCTCTCTAGGAGTACCAAACACACAGGCCTCTCTCTCCTTCCCATATGGTCCCCACACTCAATGACTCAGGTTGCCTGCTGTTCACCTGCTATCAAGTCTCACTATTCCCTGTGTTTCTCTTTCTCTGCAGTTTGACAAAACCATGACTGAATTATCTATCCTCTGAAAAATTGCAATGGCAGCCTTCAGTTCACTGAGCTTCACAAGTCCAGGGAAACAGTCTTCACCAATCATGTTAGTCTACGTTCTTCAGAGAAGGAGAATTATAAAATACACACGCATTCACACAAGCACATACACACAGAGAGAGATTTTACAGGGTGTGGCTTGCGAGGTTTGGAAAGCAGGAAAATCTCAAGATCTGCTGGGGGTCAATTGAAGACCAAGGAGGTAATGGTGAAAGTTTCAATTCAAGTTCAAGGTTGAAGTCTGGAGAAGACCAAGGCCCCACCTGAACCAGTAGTGGGAACACTGTTCACTCAACCTTCCTCTGTCTGTTATTTCTACTCAATCCACCCAGATGATCATGGGTGGATTGAGTAGAAATAGATGACTAGATGATGATCACTTACATTGGGTAGGGAAACCCACTGCCCTAAGTCCACCAACTCAAATCCCAATGAGAAACCCCCACAGATGCACCAGACTAATGTCCGGGCACTCTGTGAATCAGCCACATTGACATAAAATCAACCATCACACCAATGAAGCTTCCTGGTCTTTTGTACTTTTACCACATGGCAATTGTTCAATACACTGAACTTTCTAGCTAATGGAAAGAAGAAAGAAACTTTGCATTCATGGGATCTCAGGAAAGGGAGTTACTTGGCCCAGCTCACACAGACTGTGTAAAATGTAGAGTCAAACTGTGACTGAAATTGGGCAGCTTCTCTCCTCCCTCCTGCAACCTCATGTTCTGGGACTCCCCAGTGACTCCAGTCACTCTCCGGATGAGTCTGGCCTGAGGTAGAGAAGGCGGGTCAGGAAGAGCCTGAGACATAAAGGGAGACTCAGATCTGCTCTTATAGGTCTCCAGAGCCTGCTGTGTCCTCAGACCCATCCTTCAGGGAGAGTGCACATCTGTCTATTTCTCTAGATAGGAACTGGATCATACAATTGGGGACATGATGATCCAAGATGTGCAGGACAGGCTGGCAGCCTGAAGACTCAAGAAAGAGCTGCAGTTCCAGGTGAAAGGCCATCTGCTGCCAGAATTTCTCAAGAGATGTCACCAGGTCTTTTTTTTTCTCACAATTCACCTGTCGTCTTATAATACATATTTATATTCTGTTGTCATACAATGTCCATCTATGTTGAGTACAATACTGACTCAGTACAAGCATGTTCTGTGGAAGTCATTCTCCCTCTTTCTAGGCTACATCTCACACCCCAAGACTCACAGGGGATGCACCACAGACACTTAACCTGTGCCCATGGAAACCATAAGTGAGGTTTCTCCACCTCTTCCAAGTTCATTCCTAACACTGGAGGAATTGATTTCTACTTGATTCTTCTCTGTTCACAGCTGCCTTTTGTGCAAAGTTCTCAGAATTTCAAACCCTATAATAGTTAGGAGGCAAAAACTTAAAGTTGGCAAGGAACACAACTAATCCTATTCTCTACCCCTTTTTATTTGTTGAGACAGAGTCACACTTTGTCACCCTTGGTAGAGTGCCAGCCCAGGCATTACAGGCATTACAGCTCACAGCAATCTCAAACTCTTGGTCTTAAGCAATTCTCTTGCCTCAGCCTCCCAAGTAGCTGGCGCTACAGGCGCCTGCCACAATGCTGGGCTATTTATTTTGTTGCAGTTGTCATTGTCGTTTAGTAGGACGAGGGACAGGTTTGAACCCACTAGCTTCTGTGTATATGGCTGGCGCCCTACCCACTGAGCTAAAGGCACCGCCTATTCTCTACTTCTTTGTCTCACTTCTTGGACCTCAGCTCCCTTGTCTGACACATCATTTCCACCTAGTCTTCTCCAGGTATGTCAGATATGTTTTTCTGGCTTGTTTCTCTGTCTTCTCTCCTGTCCTCTCCCCCCCGGTACCCTCCTCTTCCTCTTTCTCTCTCCTATTTTATTCCCTCGCCCTATTTTCTCTCTCTCTCCCCTGCTCCTTCATTCTCTTTTTGTCTTTCTCTGTCTTTTTCTGTCTCTGTCTCTTGAACTTTGTTCCCTCAGCTGATCACAGCTAATAGCTACTAATAGCTGTCAGCACTCTGAACTCTTAACAAGTGTTTTTCTGAGATCATCCCAAATCCCCATGCAAGCATTGTCACTGTGCTCACAAATGAAATGATAATGACTTCTCAGTGAGGAGATGACCTCATGTGTTCCAAACCTTTATCTCAGGCTCAAGATGCCCCTTTCACACAGGTGCTCAGACCGTGACCATGGCAGCCCTTGTGCTAGCACCAAATGGCATTTGGTAAGTGGACCTCCTTTTTTTTTTTTTTTTTTACAGAGAACCATGTCATTAGAGAAATTAAATGTTTGGCATATGAAAAATGTGGTATGTACATACAACTCTTTTTTCCTCCTAGGGTCAACACTGACCATTAAAAGAAATGTGAAGCAGAAGTACATTGTGAAGGTTCTGGAGACATAGGACAGTCTCTCCAAACAAATATGCCAACCTCACACTCTTCACTGTCCTGCTCCTAGGAGGGTTAATAGCATGTTTAGCTCTTGACTCCTGTTCACACACCCCTTGTCTAATGGAATGCTAGTTAAGACATTTAAATGTTTTTCAAGTGGTATCATGTACAGCTTTCTCTGACTATGACAGATGCCTCTGAACGCCTGCAGTGAGGAGTACAAAATTGTACACCTCCATCTCCTTCCTCATGGTTACTGGGGAGCAGGATGCAATTATTGCACCAGTAATTTTGGTCCATAGAAAATTTCTGGCATAAGTTTCAAGAAGATAAACAATACCTCAATTCCTAACAGTGAGAGAAAAAGATTTTCTATTTCCATAAAGGGACTGAGAGAGCTAAAGTCTTATAGAGCAGGAATGATCAGGAACTGTCAATGTGTGAAGGTCTGAGTGCAGCTTATGATTTAAATTCATTTCTATAATTCCTCTAGGATTTCATATACCACTCTTTCTCTTATTTGAAACTATTGATCAATCTCTACTATTAATTTACTAATTTTTCCCTACCATTGCTATAAAACATAAACTTTGGACATGTTTGTGTGGATATATTGCATGAAGTATGTATTCTTTTCTCACTCTCCCACTTTTTCGCCCATTCTGTATAACTGGGGTCAAACAATGTCAGGGTCAATATTGACTATTATCTATCTTCCCAGAAATGGTTTTGATTTTCTAAATCATCTGTGTCTCATAATTAATTTTACTTTACCAAGATGCTCATATTTCTGAGATTTTAATGATAGCTCAATAAAGTTGTAATTTAATAACTTGCTAATTATTAAATGGGTAAAATACTATTATACAAATATAGACAGTTCTTGTTTTCACAAATTCTAATTTAAATTCCATAAAACCCCACATTTTCGGGTATTATACATGTTTTCATCAAATTAAGTGTCTCCATGACTTGGCAATTATGAATTGGGCTGCAATAAACATTCTGGCGCAAATGTCTTTGATGTAAAATGATTTTTTTTTTTTTTTTGTAGTTTTTGGCCAGGGCTGGGTTTGAACCCGCCACCTTCGGCATATGGGCCCGGCGTCCTACTCCTTTGAGCCACAGGCGCCGCCCGTAAAATGATTTTTGATCATCTTGATATATCCGTAGTAGAGAAACTGCAGAATCAGACAGTAGGTCCACTTTTAGTTCCTTGAGTATTCTTTAAACTTCTTTCCAAAAAGGTCATATTAGCTTACATTCCCACCAGCAGTGTAGAAGTGCAGTGGTACATTTCAAAACTAACAAGAGTAGAGTTTAAATGTCTTGCCACAACAAATAAGTAAGTGCCATGATGGTTATGTTAATCAATTTGATGTAAGCATTCCACATTGTATATCAGATCAGCACATTGTACCCCATAAATGTGGCCAGTTATTAACTTAAAAAGAGTTTAAAAAGAATATAAAAAAATTAAGTATCTCAAAAACTGTATCTTGTTACTTCATCACATTATATAAAAATAGGTTTCTTTTCTCATCCTACCTTAAAAAATGCCAAACTTAGAAACTATAGTTAATTCACTTTATTTTTGATTAGACATGAAAAGGCAAAGCTCAAATAAGACGAATCATTATACAATATGAAACTATAACCCTGGATTAAACTCTTAGGAAAGAAATAAATGTTTCCATGAAAAATTTACCTCCTTTAAAATTTAAATTGCATTTGTCTGATAATACCACAGAAAAACATATACTTGTGGGATTTTTCCCAAAGAAATGATTGTTTACATGATTTTCCTGCTTTCCAAATGTATTCTTTCTTATTGGACTATTTAGAATGAACACTTAAAATATTAGAAACAGCCTCATTGTTTCATTTTTCTCCATAGAATATATTCTATATTCTTATTATGAGATTCTTATTTTGTGTCTTTAATCTTTTTTTAGTTTTACCATAAATGACAATATTTTAAAATTATCTGTGGTTCCATGTTTTCATTGATTCCCAAATATTTGCCTCAATTCTTATTTTCACAAACATGGGTTTAAAATATTTTAAATATTTGGTGAGAATTAAAAAGAAATAAAAATAATTAAAAATATATATTTTAAATATTTGGTGTGTGCCACACCTTCTGGGGGCAAGACATGATTGCAAGAGGGACTTTACCTAACAAATGCAATCAGTGTAACCTGGCTTATTGTACCCTCAATGAATCGCCAACAATAAAAAATATATATATTTTAAATATAAGTCTTACTTGCTTAATCTACAAGATATTCATCTGTACGTCTACATGTTGATTTGTCTAAAGGACATCCATGAGAAATTGAGTTTATTTTCTCAACTTAGGTGAAAATACTTTAATGCCATGTATTTTAAAATCTTCACTTCAAGTCATTTTCAAAGAAGTTTGTACTCACACAGTAAGTCCTGATATTTTTTCGTGCTTATAGTTTTCGTGCTATTTTAAAGTTAGTAGACCCCAGAAATTTTTAATATCTGTAACGCTCTATTTACCTACGTAGCCATCACACACTTCACATTATCTTCCAGACAGTTGTATATGCTTGCTTTACTGTAACTAAGTTGTATTTGTAACTTTAAAAGTGTTTAGGAAACTGATTTATCCTATTATAATCAGTTTCATTTCTCAGTCTAGTCTTGTATTTTACCAAAACAGTATATTTAGGAATTTGGAGATTTCATTATAATACATCGTTCATGTGCCCATATTTTGTTGGTCAAATAATTAACGGTATTAAGGAATAACATACAGCATAGAGGTTGGTTTCTCTCATTTTTTCCAGGTCTTCTTTTATGTCCTTCATTTTCTTGCAATATTTCTTGCCCCTTGACTTGACTGTATAGTTGATTTTTACAATGACACAGCTTTACTTAAGCATTTTTTACCACAATTTCAAACATAACACTGTCTCTAGAAAGAAAAATCTGTAAATAGTTGTTTGACCCAGCATTCATGTGATTTCTTTTTTTAATGGTTGCGGTTCATTGAGGGTATAAAGAATTGGGTCACATCGCTTGTATTTATTAGGTAAAGTCCCTCTTATAGTTGTGTCCTGCCCACAAGAGGTGTGCTGTGTCCCATAACCCCCATCCCCCTCCCTCTTCCATTCTCCCTACTCCTTTCTTCCCATGCCCCCTCCTTGAATTGATTTGTGTTTTTCTCTTATGAGGACATGTATTAGATCGTCTATTGACTTCATATTGGAATTGAATACATGGGATTCTTGCTTCTCAATTCTTGTCATACCTTACTAAGAAGAATGTGTTCCAGTTCTACCCAGGTTAATACAAAAGATGGAAAGTCTCCACCTTTTTTAATGGCTGAAAGGTATTCCATGGTAGACGTATACCACAGCTTGTTAATCCATTCCTGGGTTGGTGATCATAAATATTAACAAAATAAATTTTATTCTCCCTAGGATTTTACCTAGCAGTTTGCTACTGGATCATTTCCAAAGACTACAAAGGTGCCTTTGTGATTACTGGAATATACATCCATGATTGTCCTTTGCTTTGCCTTCTTCATTGTGTTTACTAGAGACATATAGAATTTTAAAAATTGGAAATTTTCAGTACTTCAGTCTTATTTCCAAAAACATTCATGTGCTGCTAATTATAACCACTGCAATAGTGAAAAGGGTTCTCCTTAATACTGAAAAGTAATCAAAAATAATACGAGAGATAATGCCTCCTTAATATACCACAGTTTTGACTAACTTGTGAATTTAGGAGTGGGTGTTGGTAACTTTCACCTAAACAATAGACACAATTTACTTGGCTGCTTTTTGAATTTTGTTAAATGTATATATTTAATAATTTTATATTATATTACTGTATATTATATTAGTATTTATTAGTACATATTAGCACTTGATCATTTTTATATATGCTTAAATATATATGCATAGTAAAAATGCAATTAAAATAAAACACACTCATACTGTGTCCTGCTACTTATTAATTAAACAAAGCTAATTTCCCATGATATTCTGAATCTTTCTTTTTCTCATCTTCCCCCATAACTCTAAGTCCAGGAGAATCAGTTGTCAACAGAATGTCCTCCTGACGCCCACAGCTGCCCAGGGCTCCCCTGCGAGACGCACAGGCTGTGCTCAGTCTCACTCTGAGGCTGCACAGGTTCAGTCATGGCAGTGCCACAAATAATAATTCTGCCAGAAACAGCTGAGTCCTGACAGGTTCTTGATGTTTGTATTCACTTGGAATAATTGTTTTCATGAGAAAAGACATTTTCTGGATGCAACGAGAACAACACAACTGTTGCTTTCAGTCTCTAGATCCCCCTCATTCAAATAAAAACATGCTCCGCCGTCTCCTCTCAATGGAAGGATTAGTTTCTGTTAACTCAAACTGGGGCATCACCTTTCTCCTTCAGACTGGTGCTGGAATCCTTGGAAATTCTTCACTCTTTTGCTTTTATAACTTTACCATTATTACTTCAAAGATCCTGAAACCCAGAGACCTGATCCTCCACCAGCTGGTCTTAGCTAACAGCTTGGTTCTCTTGTCCAAAGGGGTCCCTCAGACAATGGCAGCTTTTGGACTGAAATCTTTCCTGGATGAGGCTGGATGTAAACTTGTCTTCTATTTACACAGAGTGGCCAGAGGAGTTTCCCTGAGCACCACCTGCCTCCTCAGTAGCTTTCAGACCATTAAGCTTTGTCCAAGTATCTCTAGGTGGCTGGACCTTCAAATTAGATCCCCAACGTGCATGGTTTTCTGCTGTTTCCTCTGCTGGATCTTGCACCTGGTGGTAAATATCCATATTGCAAAGCATGTAACTGGCCCAACAAATAGCAAAAACCTGAGTATGGAAAAATTGTACAGATACTGCTCCTCACCCTATGCAGGGAGGTTGGTCTTCTCAGTAACTGCAGTAGTTTATGCCTTCACAGAGGTATGTGTGTGACCCTCATGGCTTGGACCAGCGGCTCCATGGTCCTCGTCCTGCACAGGCACAAGAAGAGAGTCCAGCACATCCGCAGCAGCAGCCCCTCCCCCAGAACTGCTCATGAAACTAGAGCCACACACACCATCCTCGTCCTGGTCGGCATGTTTGTCTCCTTTCATGCTCTAGCTGGTATTTTATCCTACAGGGTGACCCAGATGCAGAGCCCAGGCCACTGGCTGAGGGGCATCTCCTTCCTGGCATCTTCAGGCTTCCCAACACTCAGCCCCTTTGTGTTCATTGTCAGTGATGCCCGAGTCTCACGGTTCTGCTTTGCCTGCTGGAAAGGAAGACCATTTCTCCAAGTACAGCATCTATGCTGTAAGTTCCCTCCAGAATGTTGAACCATTTACTTAACCACCCTCCTAGTCATATGCTCACACATGCCAGATAAGGTACATGATCTGTGCAATTCTGTTTTGAATAAATGGGACAATAACTGTGACCTCTTATTGTTTATTAAAGAGTCAAAAATGAACATGTTGTAAATTATTGCCCAAATGTACGGTGGTTCGCTAAAAATTAAACATAGAGTTGCCATATGATACAGAAATTTCACATTGGAGTATATATCCCAGAAAAGCAAACAGGTTGAACAGATAAAAACAGAATTAAACAAATCTCTAAATGAACTAAAATAAAAACACAATGTTTCAAACTATAGGATAATGGTAAATGTCTGCATTGGGAAAAAAGAAAGAACTATGAAACAACAAATTAGAAAAAGAATGACCTTCAAACCCAGCTGAAGGAAGCAAATGTGAATCAGAGAAGAAATAAATCAGACAATGGAAAACCAATAGAAAAAAATGAACAAATTGAGTTGGTATTTTGAAAAGATAAATAAAATCGATAAACCCTTAGCTGGATTAACTAAGAAAAAGAGAGAGAAACATCACCTAGATAAAGGGAACACTAGAGAACCTAAAAGTAAGTTGATGAATCTGTATCCTCTTGCCTTTTTACAAAGGCACCAAAAACATACATTGAAGAAAAGACAATCTCTTCAATAAATGGTGCTGCAGATAAATTAAACTAGACCCTCTCTCTCATTATATGTAAACATCAAATTGAAATGTATTAAAGATTTAAATTTAAGATCTAAAACTATAGAAGAAAACATAAGAGAAACTTTCCTTGACATAGATCTGGACGATTCTTTTATGGAAAAGAATGCAAAATCAAGGGAAACAAAAGAAAAATAAACAAGTGTGTTTATATTAAATTAAGAAAGCCTCTGCACCACAAGCAAAAAAGCAAACAACAGAATCAACAGATAACCTAGAGATGGAAAAAAATATTTTCAAACTGTATATCTGGCAAGAGGTTAATATCCAGAATGTATAAAGAACCCAGACAACTCAGCAGAAAAAAGCAAATAATATAATTTTTAAAATGGGCAAAAAGACCTGAATAGAGATTCCTAAAAAGTAGTGATTTTCAATTTATGTGCCACGAGAGGGTCTTAATTGTGCAAAGAAAATTTTTAAAAGTCTTTGATGAAATCATTTTCAAAATAAGTTCAAAGCACAGTAACTATATTAATTTGTTTTACTTTTTATTATCAACATAATTTAAATGTGCCATGGAAGTTTAACGATAGGTTCAAGTGTGCCATGAGATTATTATTTTTTGTGTGTGCCATGAGATTATTAAAAAAAAAAGAAAGAAAGAAAGAAAAAGACTGCTCAGAGGAGACATGTTAATGGCCGGTGAGTACCTAAAGGAAATTTCAATATCAGCAGTTGTCAGAGAGGAGGATGCTTACTAAGCTGGGAACCTGTGGTGTGAGGAAGCTGCACCTTGCACACCAGAGGCTTCTTGTCCTCCAGAAATGTAGAAAACACCTTTTTCTTGGCCAGAAAGTGCCCTTTGTACTCCCAGGAGAGAGTGTGACCCTGCAGTGTTTCCCAGAGAGGACTTATAATAATTTCCATTAAAGAAGGGGTCAGAAGCTCACCCCCAGCAACTTCATTTGCAGGATATGGAGCCTGAGATCAGTCCATTTGGCTGAGTCCTGGGGCCCAGCCTATGGGACAGCACATGTTCTGTGGCTCAAACAGCACCACCACCTGTTGTCACAACCCAGTCACCCTCTGGAGCTCAGTCTAGGTGAGGTCTCCCCAACACCATGTGCATTGAGGGTCCAGACTCTCAACTCACAGCTTGAACCAGGAAAACAGTTTCGGAGTTTTCACTGGGTAAGAAGGAGATCAGAGAGTGTGGGATGCCTGAGGCTGACCCCTGAGTAAAAGGGATGGAGCTGAAGAAGGCAGCAAGGGGCAACCACATCCACCTGACATCCCTGTCCCAAGCAGCAAGGGGGAGTTTGCAGCCCCCCACCCATAGAGACACACTTCACAACTGCTGAGTAACAGCTTTTAGCCTAGAGGAGTCACAGTCTACCTGGTCCTGGGGTGACCTTCTCAGATTTTCTGGCTTTGCTTGAAATCTTTACAAAAGGGATTGTTTCCAGAGGAGCTGGGAATGAAGAAAGAGAGAAGGGCAGACACCACCCCCACCTCTGTCCACGGTGCTGATTTCCAAAGGCTTGCCATTACTTGACAACCATTTCTTGGTTCTCATTTCTACGGCCCATCTATTCTTCAGCACAAGGTTATTTAGTTTCCATGTTTTTGTATGAGTATGCAGATTCCTGTTGTTATTGAGTTTAACTTTTATTCCATAGCGGTCTAGAAGATGCAAGGAATAATTTCTATTTTTTTAAATATGCTGAGGTTAGACTTGTGACCTAGGATGTGATCGATTTTGGAGTATGTTCCATGGGCTGATGAGAAGAATGTGTATTCAGTTTTGTTGGGATGAAATGCTCTGTAGATGTCTGTTAAATCCAGATGTTGAATGGTTAAGTTTAAATCTACAATTTCTTTGCTTAGCTTCTTTTTGGAGGATCTATCCAGCACTGCCAAAGGGGTGTTAAAATCTCAAACTACTATGGAACTGGAGGAAATCAAGTTGCTCATGTCTGTTAGAGTTTCTCTTATAAATTGAGGCGCATTCTGGTTTGGTGCATAAATATTAATAATTGAAATCTCATCATATTGAGTATTACCTTTAACAAATATGAAGTGTCCATCCTTATCCTTAATTATTTTGTTTAGTTTAAAGCCTATTCTATCTGCGAATATGATTGCCACGCCTGGTTAATCTGCTTTCCATTTGCCTGGAATATAGATGACCATCCTTTCACCTTGAGTCTATGTTTGTCTTTTAAAGTAAGATGAGATTCTTTTTTTTTTTTTTATAGTGCATCTGTATCTTTCTTTTTTTTTTTTTATTGTTGGGGATTCATTGAGGGTACAATAAGCCAGGTTACACTGATTGCAATTGTTAGGTAAAGTCCCTCTTGCAATCATGTCTTGCCCCCATTAAGTGTGACACACACTAAGGCCCCACCCTCCTCCCCCCATCCCTCTTTCTGCTTCCACCCCATAACCTTGTCATTAATTGTCCTCATATCAAGATTGAGTACATAGGATTCATGCTTCTCCATTTTTGTGATGCTTTACTAAGAATAATGTCTTCCACGTCCATCCAGGTTAATACGAAGGATGTAAAGTCTCCATTTTTTTTAATGGCTGAATAGTATTCCATGGTATACATATACCACAGCTTGTTAATCCATTCCTGGGTTGGTGGGCATTTAGGCTGTTTCCACATTTTGGCAACGGTAAACTGAGCTGCAATAAACAGTCTAGTACAAGTGTCCTTATGATAAAAGGATTTTTTTCCTTCTGGGTAGATGCCCAGTAATGGGATTGCAGGATCGAATGGGAGGTCTAGGTTGAGTGCTTTGAGGTTTCTCCATACTCCTTCCAGAAAGGTTGTACTAGTTTGCAGTCCCACCAGCAGTGTAAAAGTGTTCCCTTCTCTCCACATCCACGCCAGCATCTGCAGTTTTGAGATTTTGTGATGTAGGCCATTCTCACTGGGGTTAGATGATATCTCAGGGTTGTTTTGATTTGCATTTCTCTAATATATAGAGATGATGAACATTTTTTCATGTGTTTGTTAGCCATTCGTCTGTCGCCTTTAGAGAAAGTTCTATTCATGTCTCTTGCCCATTGATATAAGGGATTGTTGGCTTTTTTCATGTGGATTAATTTGAGTTCTCTATAGATCCTGGTACTCAAGCTTTTGTCTGATTGAAAATATACAAATATCCTTTCCCATTGTGTAGGTTGTCTCTTTGCTTTGGTTATTGTGTCCTTAGCTGTACAGAAGCTTTTCAGTTTAATGAAGTCCCATTTGTTTATTTTTGTTGTTGTTGCAATTGCCATGGCAGTCTTCTTCATGAAGTCTTCCTCCAGGCCAATATCTTCCAGTGTTTTTCCTATGCTTTCTTGGAGGATTTTTATTGTTTCATGCCTTAAGTTTAAGTCCTTTATCCATCTTGAATCAATTTTTGTGAGTGGGGAAAGGTGTGGGTCCAGTTTCAGTCTTTTACATGTAGACATCCAGTTCTCCCAACACCATTTATTGAATAGGGAGTCTTTCCCCCGAGGTACTTTCTTGTTTGGTTCATCAAAGATTAGGTGGTTGTAAAATGTTAGTTTCATTTCTTGGTTTTCAATTCGATTCGAAGTGTCTATGTCTCTGTTTTTGTGCCAGTACCATGCTGTCTTGAGCACTATGACTTTGTAGTACAGACTAAAATCTGGTATGCTGATGCCCCCAGCTTTATTTTTGTTACAGAGAACTGCCTTAGCTATACGGGGTTTTTTCCGGTTCCATACAAAACGCAGAATCATTTTTTCCAAATCTTGAAAGTACGATGTAGGTACTTTGATAGGAATGGCATTGAATAGGTAGATTGCTTTGGGAAGTATAGACATTTTAACAATGTTAATTCTTCCCATCCATGAGCATGGTATGTTCTTCCATTTGTTAATATCCTCTGCTATTTCCTTTCTGAGGATTTCATAGTTTTCTTTATAGAGGTCCTTCACCTCCTTCGTTAGGTATATTCCTAGATATTTCATTTTCTTTGAAACTATGGTGAAGGGAGTTGTGTCCTTAATTAGCTTCTCATCTTGATTGTTATTGGTGTATACAAAGGCTACTGACTTGTGGACATTGATTTTATATCCTGAAACATTACCGTATTTTTTGATGACTTCTAGGAGTCTTGAGGTTGAGTCTTTGGGGTTCTCTAAGTATAAGATCATGTCGTCAGCAAAGAGGGAGAGTTTGAACTCTTCTGCTCCCATTTGGATTCCCTTTATTTCCTTGTCTTGCCTAATTGTATTGGCTAGAACTTCCAGCACTATGTTGAATAGTAATGGTGACAGAGGACAACCTTGTCTGGTTCCAGTTCTAAGAGGAAAAGCTTTCAGTTTTACTCCATTCAGTAAAATATTGGCTGTGGGTTTGTCATAGATAGCTTCAATCAGTTTTAAAAATGTGCCACCTATGCCTATACTCTTCCGTGTTCTAATTAGAAAAGGATGCTGGATTTTATCAAATGCTTTTTCTGCATCTATTGAGAGGATCATATGATCTTTATTTTTGCCTCTGTTAATATGGTGGATAACGTTTATGGACTTGCGTATGTTAAACCAGCCTTGCATCCCTGGGATGAAGCCTACTTGATCATGATGAATGACTTTTTTGATGATAAGCTGTAATCTATTGGCTAGGATTTTGTTGAGAATTTTCCTATCTATATTCATGAGAGAGATTGGTCTGAAATTCTCCTTTTTGTTTGGGTCTTTTCCTGGTTTTGGTATCAGGGTCATGTTTGCTTCATAGAATGTGTTGGGGAAGATTCCTTCTTCCTCAGTTTTTTGGAATAATTTCTGCAGTACAGGAATAAGCTCTTCCTTGAAGGTTTGATAGAATTCTGGATTGAAGCCATCTGGACCAGGGCATTTTTTAGTTGGAAGCTTTTTTATTGTTTCTTTGATCTCAGTGCTTGAAATTGTTCTGTTCAGGAGCTCTATTTCTTCCTGGCTAAGTCTACGGAGAGGGTGTGATTCCAAATATTGATCCATTTCCTTCACATTGTCAAATTTCTGGGCATAGAGTTTCTGGTAGTATTCAGAGATGATCTCTTGTATCTCTGTGGGATCAGTTGTTATTTCCCCTTTATCGTTTCTGATTGAGGTTATTAGAGATTTTACTTTTCTATTTCTAGTTAGTCTGGCCAATGGTTTATCTATTTTATTTAAGTTTTCAAAAAACCAACTCCTTGTTTCATTAATTTTCTGAATGATTCTTTTGTTTTCAATTTCATTGATCTCTGATTTGATTTTGGATATTTCTTTTCTTCTACTGAGCTTAGGCTTAGATTGTTCTTCTTTTTCCAATTCCATAAGATCTCTTGTGAGATTGTTGATGTGCTCTCTTTCTGTTTTTCGAATATAGGCATCTAAAGCGATGAATTTTCCTCTCAAAACTGCTTTTGCCGTATCCCACAGGTTTTGGTAGCTTGTGTCTTCATTGTTGTTATGCTCAAGGAAGTTAATGATTTCCTGTTTTATTTCTTCCTTCACCCATCTGTTATTCAACAGAAGATTGTTTAATTTCCATGCCTTTGGGTGGGGTTGAGCATTTTTGTTAGAGTTGAGTTCCACCTTTAGTGCCTTATGGTCTGAAAAGATACAAGGTAAAATTTCAATTCCTTTGATTCTGTTGATATTTGTTTTGTGTCCCAGGATATGATCAATTTTGGAGAATGTTCCATGGGATGATGAGAAGAATGTATATTCTTTATCTTTGGGGTGGAGTGTTCTATATACGTCTATCAAGCATAGTTGTTCTAGGGTCTCATTTAAATCTCTTACATCTTTGTTTAATTTCTGTTTAGAGGATCTGTCCAGCTCTGTAAGAGGTGTGTTAAAGTCCCCTGTTATGATGGTATTATCAGATATCATATTGCTCAGACTGAGTAAGGTCTGCTTCAAGAATCTGGGAGCATTTAAATTGGGTGCATAGATATTTAGAATTGAAATGTCTTCTTGTTGTAGTTTTCCCTTGACCAATATAAAGTGACCATCTTTGTCTTTTTTTGACTTTAGTTGCTTTAAATCCACATGTATCTGAAAATAAGATTGCAACTCCTCTTTTCTTCTGAATTCCATTTGCCTGAAAAAATGTCTTCCAACCCTTGACTCGGAGCTTTAATTTGTCTTTTGAAGCCAGGTGTGTTTCTTGCAGACAGCAAATGGATGGCCTGTGTTTTTTAATCCAGTCAGTCAATCTATGTCTCTTCAGTGGGGAATTCAAGCCATTAACATTTATTGAGATAATTGATAAGTGTGGTAGTATTCTATTCGTCTTATTTGGTGAGAGTCCATTGCTTAGTTTTATCTTTTGCATCAGTGTGGAGGTTAGGTTCTGTCCTTTGATTTCTGAGTTCTTACTTTGCTGCTGATCCATTGTGGTGGTCAGTGTGCAGAACAGGTTGAAATATTTCCTGTAGAGCTGGTCTTGTTGTGGCAAATTTCCTCAATGTTTGTGTATCCGTAAATGATTTGATTTCTCCGTCAATTTTGAAGCTTACCTTAGCAGGGTACAGAATTCTGGGCTGGAAATTGTTCTGTTTCAGTAGATTGAAGGTAGATGACCATTGTCTTCTTGCTTGGAAAGTTTCATTAGAGAAGTCTGCAGTAACTCTGATGGATTTGCCCCTGTAGGTCAACTGGCGCTTACTCCTGGCAGCTTGCAGAATCTTTTCTTTTGTCTTGACTTTGGACAGGTTCATCACAATGTGTCTTGGAGAAGCTCAGTTAGAGTTGAGGCGACCCGGGGTCCGATAACCCTCTGAAAGCAGTGTGTCAGAATCTTTGGTGATATTTGGGAAATTTTCTTTTATAATATTCTCTAGTATGGCTTCCATTCCTCTGGGGCTTTCTTCTTCCCCTTCTGGAATTCCTATAACTCGTATGTTGGAATGCTTCATAAAGTCCGATAATTCTGACATTGAACGTTCTGCTTTCTCTCTCTTCTTTTCTGCCTCTTTTACTGTCTGAGTTATCTCAAGAACTTTGTCTTCTACCTCTGAAATTCTTTCTTCTGCATGGTCTAACCTGTTGCTGATACTTTCCATTGCATCTTTAAGTTCCCTAATTGACTGTTTCAGTTCCTTCAGCTCTGCTATATCCTTTTTATATTCTTCATATCGTTCATCTCTTATTTGATTCTGTTTTTGGATTTCCTTTTGGTTATTTTCCACTTTATTAGCAATTTCCTTCATTGTTTTCAACATGTGTATTCTAAATTCCCTTTCTGTCATTCCTAACATTTCTATACTGGTGGAATCATCTGCAGTAGCTACCTCATGGTCCCTTGGTGGGGTTGTTCTAGACTCGTTCTTCATGTTGCCTGGAGTTTTCTGCTGATTCTTCCTCATGAGTGATTTCTTTTATCTGTTTCCTTGCCCTAATTTTCCTTTCACTTCCTCTTGCTCTTTAAGTTCTTGTGCCTGTGGACTAAGGCTTACAGGACCAGAAGGGTGAGAAGGTTGAAGAGCAAAAAAAAGGGGATGAAAGAAAGGAGGACTGAGTGATGAGAAAAAAAGAAAGATAGAGAAAGGAGAGGGGGTGTGTATAAGGAATATTGACAAAAAGAAGAGAGGCACAGAAAGAGGGAGACAGGGCAATATAGGTGTACAGTAGGGTACTTTGACACAACCTTAAAAAACCCCACCTTCTGGGGGTGCCCAGTTGCGTGGTTCCCTTGAGGTCAGCAGCTCTTTGCTAACCCGGTCAGACACAGTACCCCACCTCCACCAAGTAGAGAGGAAAGACAAAAATGCTATAAATCAAACCAAAACAAGCAAACAGAAAACTTTACGGGGATAAAATTGGGTGACAAACCAAATTATATCAGTAGGAACACTAGCAAAAATGAAGTTGAAGTTATTTAAAAAGGCAGCAATGGGAAATTATAATTAAACTAGGAAAATTCGAAAGAAAAAGGGATCTGTGTGGAAAAGATTGAAATTAAAAAAAACAAAAGAACATCAGCAACGTCAAAATAAACAAACAAAAAAAACAACCAAACAAAAAAAAAAAAAGAAAAAAATACACAACCAAAAACAAAGCAGTTTGTATATGTTATTGAATATTGTCTGGGCAACACGTGGTCTTCTGGGGTATGAGATATTAGTCACAGTTCTGATACGACTGGAGGCTGCTGATTTCTCAAACCCCAGCAGGTAGACACCCTAAATCTCTCTTCAGCCTACTTAAAAGGCACTTTGAACTTGTAAACTTGCTGAGCAGAAGCTTTCCCAGCTTTCTCGCTGGAATCGCTGCTGAAGTGGCTATCCACTTACCCAGTGTGCCAAAACCGGTCTCACTCTGCCCCTGATGGTTAGGGCTGCAAGGCGGCTCAGACCCCACCCTTAGGCTACTTGGTTGCTGGGTTACCAGCTCCCACCCATTTCTAGCTCTGCGACCCTGAGGACGGAGCTTGCCGGGGCAGATCACTGACAATGGATCCGTGTGACCCACCGCCAAACACTATTAGCTCCGTCTGGCTCAGCGGCTCAGACTGGGGCCCTAGACAACGGCCAAAGTTCTCCGCACTCCCGCTCAGGCCTTCCCCAAGGCAGTTCAACTCAGTGCCAAGTCCAAGGACATCAAAACAGTTCACAGGTAAGGCCTTTCTGGTTTGCAGTCTCGCTGCTACTGAATTTACAGTTGTGGGCGGGTTTAGACGGATTGAACACACACGACCACTTGCCGGTTTTCCACGGTTTTAGTCCTCCTCTTGGGGTCCAGAAGTCTCTCGCTGACTCCCTGTATCCTCATAGGAGTGATGATAGGCAGTTCCCACCAGCCAGAGATGCCTGGAGTCCTATCTCCCCAGACTCACGGTGCCCAGATGCAAGGAAGCTGTTACTCGGCTGCCATCTTCAAGATGAGATTCTTGTATGTAGCAGATATCTGGCCTGAGTTTTCTTATCCAGTCAGCCAACCTGTGCCTCTTTAGAGGACAATTTAAACCATTCACATTAATTGAGAATATTGATAAGCCTTTTGAATGTCCGGTGGACATTTTTAATCCTTTTGTGAGTGTGGAAGTTGGAATTTGATCAAAAGTTTCTGAGTGAGTTTACTTTCATGGTGGAGGATTATGCTGGTCTTTATGGAGGATAGGTCTGAGAATATCCTGGAGAGCACGTTTAGTTATGGCAAATTTCTTCTACATGTGAATATCATTAAAGTATTTGATTTCGCCATCATAAATGAAACTCAGTTTAGCTGGATACAAGATCCTGGGTTGAAAGTTATTTTGTTTTAGGAGGATAAAAGTCAATCACCATCCTCTTCTAGCTTGAAAGGTTTCAGCAGAAAGATCTACAGTTATTCTAATACTCTTCCCCTTGTAGGTTATGGTTTTCTTACATCTGGCTGCTTTCAGAATTTTCTCCTTCATATTAACTTTAGTGAAATTGATTATAATGTGTCTGGGGGATGTCTTATTCAGGTTGAGTTGTGCTGGAGTTCTGAAAATGTCTGCTGTCTGAATTTCAGAATCTCTTGGCATGTCTGGAAAGTTCACTTTCATAATCTCATGAAGAAGAGACTCTGTGCCTTGTGAATCTACTTCGTCATTTTCGGGGATCCTCTAAGGTGAATATTTGTTTTCTTCGAATTATCCAAGAGCTCTCTGAGAGAATGATCTGGTTTAGCCCTTCATTTCTCTTCCTATTTGCAAGTTTGGGAGCGTTTGAAAGCTTTGTCTTCAATGTCAGAAATCCTTTCTTCTGCTTGCTCCATTCTGTTACTGAGGGATTCTCCTGTGTTTCTCAGATTTTGAGGGCTGCAACTTCTTGTCTCAATGTGTCAAAATCTTTGGTCATTTGGTCTTTGAATTCGTTGAATTCTTGAGACATCTTTTGGATTGCTGCTTGGAATTCTAATTTGATCTTATTTGCTATCCAGATTCTGAATTCGGTTTCTGATATCTCAGCCATTTGTTTATGCATGGGATCTTGTACTGTGTCTGACTTGTTGCTCCTTGGGGGAGTTGATCTACTCTGATTATTCATATCGCCAGAGTTTTTCCATTGATTCCACCTCATGATTGTTTTTCACCATTTCCTCTGGCTATCCTCAGAGTTGGGGTGGTGTCTCTCTGAGATTACACCCCAGCAGAATTACTCTATTATTGCTGGATCTTTGTAGGGAGTGACCCTGTGTAGCTCCTCTGAGACTGCCCCAGCCACAGAGTTCTAGCTATAGGAGAAGCTCTGGATTGTGGCACACCCGGATCCAGCAACCGGGCAGAGAATGGTGCACACGGTTCTGGGAGTGTCTGGCACCTGGTGACTTTGGCACAGAGAGCCCAAGATTCCAGCAGTCTTCTCTGGCCAAGAGGAGGGTTCCATGCATAGGCAGGGAGGGCTCCGGAGGGAGGGCATAGGTCACACAGCTACCAGAGTCTCTGGCTAGATGGGTGGGCTGGTGCAGAGGCAGGGTGGGAGGTCGCAGGTTGTGTGGCTCCCAGAGTCCCTGGATGGGGCGGGTGCAGGTCACTGCCTCTAGCGGGAGGAGTCCCCTGGCCATGGTGGGCACAGTTCGCTGGCTCATGCGGGCGCTGGGTCACGCGGGCGCCAGCAGAGTCCCTGGCAGTGGGCTGCAGAGGGGGGCAGGGGGGACTCCACCCGGCCCCCGGAGTCTGGTGCTAGGGGAGCACTTGGTCTGGCAGACAGGGAGGAGAGGCACTGCTGGAGAACCTATTCCCTCAGTCTCAGCAGAGGTTAGGCTTCTGGTTCATTGGGTAAGCGGGGAAGGGTGTACTGGAAGTTCAGAATGCCAGGGAAGACTTTAGATCAGTCTTTCTGCCTAGTTAGAGAGTGTTCAGAGTCACAGCAGGGTCCCTCTGAGGAAGTAGTCCCCACTTCCCACAGCACTCACCCATGGGATGAGACAAGAGGTCCACAGTTGACCATTTGTCTGTAGAAAACCCGCAGGAGCAAATGAAGAGAAAAAAGAAAGGAAACAGAAGAACAAAAAGACAACAGCTTTCTTGGGGGAGGGGATGGACCCTTTCTCTTTCAGATGAATTTTGTACCTGAAGCTTGGTTTCTTGAAGTCACAGCTTGCCTCAGCAGAGGTGACCTGTGCTTATCATTTCTCTCTCAGCTGGGCTCCCTGTCTTCAGCTTAATTGGGCTGTTTTTGGACATTATCTTCCCTTTTGGAGAGGAGCCTCTTTTGGAAGCTGCTTGCAGTCAGCCATCTTTCCCGGTCCCCCTGGTGAACTGATTTTATAGATTTGTGTATGTTGAACCAACCTTGCATCTCTGGGATGAAGCCTACTTGGTTGTGATGAATAATGTTTTGATGTGCAGCTCGATTTGGTTTGCTAAAATTTTATTGAGAATTTTTGCATCTGAATTCATACGAGGTATTGGTCTGTAGTTTTCTCTTTTTGAGGTGTCTTTTCCTTGCTTTGGTATCAAGACAATATATCCTTTGTAGAGTGCATTGAGGAGGGTCCCTTCCTTTTCAGTGTTAAAGAATAATTTCTGCAATACAGGTGCAAGTTCTCCTTTGCAGGTTTGGAAGAATTCAGGTGTGAACTCATCTGGTCTGGGACTTTTTGTTGGAAGATTTTTATATTGTTGCTTCAATTCTGGTGCTTATTATTGATCTATTTAGAAGTTCTATTTACTACTTCTGATTGAGTCTTGGGAGGTGGTGTGAATCCAAAAATTTGCTCCTTTCCTTCACATTTACATCTTTAAGAACATAGAGATTTTTATACTATTTAATGATGATGTTTTGTATTCCTGTGCTATCACTTACTTTTTTTTAATCTGCTGGGTTTGTGATAGGTTTGCTATTCCTTTTACACTTCCTTGAGATGATTCATTAGGTTGATGTTTTGTGATCTTTCTGTCTTTTGGATGTAGGCATTTAAGACTGAATTTTTCTCTTGGGGCTGCTTTTGCAGTATCCCACAGATTTGATCACTTACACCCTCACTATCATTTAGTTCAAAGCACATTTTGATTTCCATCTTTATCTCCTCCTTGGCCCATGTATCGAAGGGAAAAAGTCATTTTATCATAAAGACACTTGCATTCAAATGTTTATAGCAGCACAATTTACAATTGCAAACATGCGGAAGCAACACAAGTACCCACCAATATGTGAATGGATTAGTAAAATGTAGTATATGTACCACAGTAGTATACTGTAGTAGTAGTATATGTGGAATACTACTCATCCATAAAAAATGGTGACCTAGTATCTTGTATAATAATCTTGTTGGCATTGGAGACCATTCTCCTAAATGAAGTACCACAAAAATGGAAAATCAAATGCCACATGTACTCGATAGTAAATTGGAACTAGTTGATGAACACTTATGTGCCATATGGAAGCCGAATGCAATGGAATTCAAGTAGGGGAGAGGAAGAGGAGGAGATGGTTAGATTCACACCTAATGGGTACATCACACACTTTCTGGGTGAATGGTACACTTATAACTTTGGCTTAAAATATGCAACAGCAAACTGTGTAAGCAAAATATCTATGCCCCCATAATGTTCAAAAATTAAAAGAAAATTATGAGATTCCACTTCATACCCATTAGGAAGGCTATTATCAAAAGGTAAAAAGATAGTAAAAGTTGCTGAGAGTGTGGATAAAGGGGAACAATTGGATATTTTTGGTGGGAATGTATTATAGTCTAGTGCTCCATTTATATTCCTAGAAAACAGTATGGAAGTTTCTTAAAAAATTAAAAATAGAAATCAATGACCAAAGGGTTCGCCTTCTGGACATATAGTCAAAGGAAATAAACTAGTCATCTTGTAAAAAAAAATAAATAAAATTAAATTTCTGAGATAAATTAAATCAGGGGCTTGAACAAATATTCATAGATCCATATTTGCAAAGGCATTATTCAAAATAACCAAAGAAATGAAAAAATTCAAATATTAAATTGATCCAGCTTCCCTGCCACATGGTTTCCACTCTTCCCAACTCCGTATCTGCATAGGGTCATACCCAACAAAGAAAGGTCCAATGCAAGCTTCACATGACAGTTCTGTGGTACATCTGTTTCACATACTCATTGGGGAGGTGCCTCAGTGGCTGACAATGGGCCTGGTCAGTAAACAGAGACATTCCTGGGCCTGCCTATAAACACCCGACATGGGGAGCCACAGCTTCCAGCCCAAGCCCATAGCCCTGCACTCTTCCTGCCTGTGAGGTCCCTGGAGTTCTTCTTTTGGCCCACACAGAGGTGAAAAGCTCCACCTTAGTAACCCCTGCATGGTCCCAGAAACTACTGGACACTCAGTTTTTTTGTCTGTGGTCTTCCTTATGCTTTCCTATTGCAGAAAATTTTCTGGAGTTTTCTTTTTTTAATTTACTGTTGGGAATTCATTGAGGTACAAGAAACCTGGTTACATTGATTGCATTTGTTAGGTAAAGTCCCTCTTACAATGGTGTCTTGCCCCCAAAAGCTGGGGCACACACCAAGGCCCCACCCCTCTCCCTCCTTCCCTCTCTCTGCCCTTCCTTTCCCCACCCCTCCCTCCTTCTTTCTCTCTCTGGTCTCCCCTTCCCCCACCCCCAGCATGACATTAACTGTCATTAATTGTCCTCATATCAAAATTGAGTACATACTTCTCCATTCTTGTTATGCTTTACAAAGAATAATGGGTTCCACTTCCATCCAGGTTAATACAAAGGCTGTAAAGTCTCCATTTTTTAAATTGCTGAATAATATTCCCCAGTGTACATATACCACAGCTTGGTACTCCATTCCTGGGTTGGTGGGCATTTAGGCTGTTTCCACATTTTGGCGATTGTAAATTGGCAAAAATGCAATCAATAAGCTAGTGCAAGTGTCCTTATGATAAAAGGACATTTTACCTTCTGGGTAGATGCCCAGTAATGGAATTGCAGGATCAAAAGGAAGATCTAGCTTGAGTTCTTTGAGGGTTCCCCATACTTCATTCCAAAAAGGTTATATTAGTTTACAGTCCCACCAGCAGTGTAAAAGTCCCACCAGCAGTGTAAAAGCCCCTGTGGATTCTCTCCACATCCATGCCAGCATCTGCAGTTTTGAGATTTTGTAATGTGGGCCATTCTCGCTGGGGTTAGATGGTATCTCAGGGTAGTTTTGATTTGCATTTCTCTAATAATTAGGGATGATGAACATTTTTTCATATATTTGTGAGCCTTTCATCTGTCTTCTTTTTTTTTTTTTATTGTTGGAGATTCATTGAGGGTACAATAAGCCAGGTTACACTGATTGCAACTCTTAGGTAAAGTCCCTCTTGCAATCATGTCTTGCCCCCATAAAGTGTGACACACACACGGCCCCACCCCCCTCCCTCCTTCCCTCTTTCTGTTTCCCCCCATAACCATAATTGTCATTAATTGTCCTCATATCAAAATTGAGGATTCATGCTTCTCCATTCTTGTGATGCTTTACTAAGAATAATGTCTTCCACTTCCATCCAGGTTAATACGAAGGATGTAAAGTCTCCATTTTTTTTAATGGCTGAATAGTATTCCATGGTATACATATACCACAGCTTGTTCTCCATTCCTGGGTTGGTGGGCATTTAGGCTGTTTCCACATTTTGGCGATTGTAAATTGAGCTGCAATAAACAGTCTAGTACAAGTGTCCTTATGATAAAAGGATTTCTTTCCTTCTGGGTAGATGCCCAGTAATGGGATTGCAGGATCAAATGGGAGGTCTAGCTTGAGTGTTTTGAGGTTTCTCCATACTTCCTTCCAGAAAGATTGTACTAGTTTGCAGTTCCACCAGCAGTGTAAAAGTGTTCCCTTCTCTCCACATCCACGCCAGCATCTGCAGTTTTGAGATTTTGTGATGTGGGCCATTCTCACTGGGGTTAGATGGTATCTCAGGGTTGTTTTAATTTGCATTTCTCTAATATATAGAGATGATGAACATTTTTTCATGTGTTTGTTAGCCATTCGTCTGTCGTCTTTAGAGAAAGTTCTATTCATGTCTCTTGCCCATTGATATAAGGGATTGTTGGCTTTTTTCATGTGGATTAATTTGAGTTCTCTATAGATCCTGGTTATCAAGCTTTTGTCTGATTGAAAATATGCAAATATCCTTTCCCATTGTGTAGGTTGTCTCTTTGCTTTGGTTATTGTCTCCTTAGCTGTACAGAAGCTTTTCAGTTTAATTAAGTCCCATTTGTCATCTGTCTTCTTTAGAGAAGGTTCTATTCATGTCTCTTGCACATTGAAATATGGGTTTGTTGGCTTTTTTCATGTGGATTAATTTGAGTTCTCTATAGATCCTAGTTATCAAGCTTTTGTCTGATTTAAAATATGCAAATATCCTTTACCATTGTTTAGGTTGTTGATTTCCTTTGGTTGTTGTCTCCTTAGCTGTACAGAAGCTTTTCAGTTTAATGAAGTCCCATTTGTTTACTTTTGTTGTTGCCATTGTCATGGAAGTCTTTTTCATGAAGTCTTTCGCTAGGCCAATATCTTCCAGTGTTTTTCTTATGCTTTCTTTGAGGATTTTTATTGTTTCATGCCTTAAATTTAAGTTCTTTACCCATCTTGAATCAATTTCTGTGAGTAGAGAAAGATGTGGGTCCAGTTTCAGTCTTTTACATGTGGATATCCAGTTCTCCCAACACCATTTATTGAATAGGGAGTCTTTCCTCCAAGGCATGTTCTTGTTTGTTTTATCAAAGATTAGGTAGTTGTAAGATGTTAGTTTCATTTCCTGGTTTTCTATTCAGTTCCAAATGTCTATGTCTGTATTTTTGTGCCAGTACCATACTGTCTTGACTACTATGGCTTTGTAGTACAGCCTAAACTTTGGTATGGTAATGCCCCCAGCTTTATTTTTATTACTAAGAACTGCCTTAGCTACACAGTTTTTTTTTTCCGATTCCATACAAAATGCAGAATCATTTTTTCCAAATCTTGAAAGTACAATGTTGGTATCTTAATAGGGATGGCATTGAATAGGTAGATTGCTTAGGAAAGTATAGACATTTTAACAATGTTGAGTCTTCCCATCCATGAGCATGGTATGTTCTTCCATTTGTTAATATCCTCTGCTATTTCCTTTCTGAGGATTTCATAATTTTCTTTATAGAGGTCCTTCACCGCCTTCGTTAGGTATATTCCTAGGTATTTCATTTTCTTTGAAGCTATGGTGAAGGGAATTGTGTCCTTAATTAGCCTTTCATCCTGGTGTATACAAAGGCAACTGACTTGTGGACATTGATTTTATATCCTGAAACATTACTGTATTTTTTGATGACTTCTAGGAGTCTTGTGGTTGAGTCTTTGGGGTTCTCTAAGTATAAGATCATATTGTCAGCAAAGAGGGAGAGTTTGACCTCCTCTGCTCCCATTTGGATTCCCTTTATTTCCTTGTCTTGCCTACTTGTATTGACTAGAAATTCCAGCACTATGTTGAATAGTAATGGTGACAGAGGACAACCTTGTCTGGTTCCAGTTCTAAGAGGAAAAGCTTTCAGTTTTACTCCATTCAGTAAAATATTAGCTGTGGGTTTGTCATAGATAGCTTCAATCAGTTTCAGAAATGTGACACCTATGCCTATAGTCTTCACTGTTCTAAGAGTTCTAAGGATTTTATCGAATGCTTTTCTTGCATCTATTGAGAGGATCATAAGGTCTTAGTTATGCTTCTATTAATATGTTGGATAACATTTATGGACTTGCATATGTTAAACCAGCCTTGCGTCCCTGGGATGAAACCTACTTGATCATGATGTATGACTTTTTTAATGATAAGTTGTAATCTATTGGCTAGGGTTTTGTTGAGAATTTTTTCATCTGTATTCATTAGTGAAATTGGTCTGAAATTCTCCTTTTTAGTTTGATCTTCTCCTGGTTTTGGTATCAGGGTGATGTTTGCTTTGTAGAATGTGTTGGGAAAGATTCCTTCCTCCTCAATTTTTTGGAATAATATCTGCAGTACGGGAATAAGCTTTTCCTTGAAGTTTTGATAGAATCCTCATGTGCAGCCATCCAGATGAGGGCAGTTTTTTTGTTGGAAGCTTTTTTATTGTTTCTTTAATCTCAATGCTTTAAATTGGTCTGTTCAGGAGCTCTTTTTCTTCCTGGCTAACTCTAGGGAGAGGGTGTGATTCCAAACATTGATCCATGTCCTTCACATTCTCAAATTTCTGGGCATAGAATTTGTGGTAGTATTCAGAGATGATCTCTTGTACCTATGTGGCATCAGTTGCAACTTTCCCTTTATCATTTCTGCTTTAGGTTACTAGAGATTTTACTTTTCTATTTCTAGTTAGTCTGGACAAAGGTTTATCTATTTTATTTATTTTTTTAAAAAAACAACTCCTTGTTTCACTGATTTTCTGAATGATTCTTTTGTTTTCAATTTCATTCATCTCTGATTTAATTTTGGATATTTCTTTTCTTCTGCTGGGTTTAGGCTGAGATTGTTCTTCCTTTCCAATTCCATAAAATGGCTTGTGAATTTGATGCACTCTCTTTCCATTTTTCAAATGTAGGCATCTAAAGCGATAAATTTTCCTCTCAAAACTGCTTTTGCAGTATTGCACAGGTTTCGGTAGCTTGTGTCTTCATTGTTCTTATGCTCAAGGAAGTTATTTATTTTATTTCTTCCTGCACCCAACTGTCATTCAACAGAAGGTTGTTTAATTTTTATGCCTTTGTGTTGGGTTGAAGGTTTTTGTTGGAGGCGACTTCCACTTTTAGTGCCGTGTGGTCTGAATAGATACAGGGTAAAATTTCAATTCTTTTGATTCTGTTGAGGTTTGTTTTGTGTCCTAGAATATGATCAATTTTGGAGAATGTTCCATAGGGGGATGAGAAGAATGTATATTCTTTATCTCTGGGATGGAGTTCTATATGTGTCTATCAAGCACAGTTGTTCGAGGGTCTCATTTAAGTCCCTTCAGTCTTTGTATAATTTCTGTTTAGAGGATCTGTCCAGCTCTGTAAGAGGAGTGTGAAAGTCCCCTGTTATTATGACATTATAGGGTATCATATTGTTCAGACTGAGTAAGGTCTGTTTCAAGAATCTGGGAGCATTTAAATTGGGTGCATAAATATTTAGAATTGAAATGTCTTCTTGTTGTATTTTTCCCTTGACCAATATAAAGTGACCATCTTTGTCTTTTTTGACTTCAGTTGCTTTAAATCCATATGTATCTGAAAATAAGATTGCAACCCCTCTTTTCTGCTGAATTCCATTTGCCTGAAAAATTGTCTTCCAACCCTGAACTCAGAGTTTTAATTTGTCTTTTGAAGCTAGGTATGTTTCCTAAAGACAGCAAATGGATAGCTTGTATTTTTTAACCCAGTCAGCCAATCAATGCCTCTTTAGTGGGGAATTCAAGCCATTAACATTTATTAAGAAAATTGATAAGTGTGGTAGTGTTCTATTCATCTTATTTTGTGAGAGTCTATTGCTTAGTTTTATCTTTTGCATCAGTGTGGAAATTAGATTCTGTCCTTCAATTTCTGAGTTTTTACTTTGCTGTCGATCCATTGTGATGGTCAGTGTATAGAACAGGTTGAAGTATTTCCTGTAGAGCTGGTTTTGTTGTGGCAAATTTCCTCAATGTTTGTATATCCGTAAATGATTTGATTTCTCTATCAATTTTAAAGCTTAGCTTAGTAGGATATAGAATTCTGGGCTGGAAATTGTTCTGCTTAAGTAAATTAAAGGTAGATGACCATTGTCTTCTTGCTTGGAAAGTTTCGTTAGAGAAGTCTGGAGTCACTCTAATGGATTTGCCCCTGTCCGTCCACTGGTGCTTAGTCCTGGAAGCTTGCAGAATCTTTTCTTTTGTCTTGACTTTGGACACGTTCATCACAATGTGTCTTGGAGAAGCTTGGTTTGAATTGAGGTGACCTGGGGTCTGATATCCCTCTGAAAGGAATGTGTCAGAATCTTTGGTGATATTTGGGAAATTTTCTTTAATAATAGTCTCTAGCATGGCTTCCATTCCCCTGGGGCATTCTTCTTCGCCTTCTGATATACCTATAACTCATATGTTTGAACACTTCATAAAGTCCCATAATTCTGTCAGTGAATATTCTGCTTTCTCTCTCTTCTTTTCTGCCTCTTTAACTATCTGAGTTATCTCAAAAGGTAGTTGTCCTCTACCTCTGAGATTCTTTCTTCTGCATGGTCTAATCTGTTGTTGATACTTTCTATTGCATCTTTAAGGTCCCTAATTGACAGCTTCTGTTTCTTCAGCTCTGCTCTATCCTTTCTATGTCCTTCATATCATTCATCTCTTATTTGATTCTGTTTTTGAATTTCCTTTTCATTATTTTCCATTTTATCAGCAATTTCATTCATTGTTTCCATCATTTCCTTCATTATTTTCATCATTTGTATTCTAAATTCCCTTTCTGTCATTTCTAACATTTCTTTATAGGTTTAATTCTTTGCAGTAGCTACCTCACAATTTCTTGTGGGGGGTTGCTCTGGACTGGCTTTTCATGTTGCCAGGATTTTTCTGCTGATTCTTCCTCATGACTGGTTTCTTTTATCTGTTTCCTTGCCCTAATTTCCTTTCACTTTCTCTTGCTCTTTAAGTTGCTGTGCCTGTGGACTAGGGTTTCAATGAGTCCTTTTGGTACAGGACCAGAAGGATGAGAAGATTGAAGAGCAAGAAGGGAAAAAGAAAAGAAAAGAAAAATGAGAAAGGAGAGGGATGGGTAAAAGGGAATATTGACAAAAAGAATAGAGGCACAGAAAGAGGGAAACAGGAGAAATATAGGTGTGTGTGTAGTATGGTACTTTGAGCCAACCTTAAAAACCCCCACCCTCGGGGGGAGCTGGGTTGGTTGGTTCCCTTGAGGTCAGCAGCTCTTTGCTAACCTGTTCAGACACAGTACCCCACCTCCACCAAGTAGAGAGGAAAGAAAAAAATGATTTAAATCAAACCAAAACAAGCAAACCGAAAACTTTATGGGATAAAATTGGGGGAAAAACCAAATAATAGCGGTAGAAACACTAACAAAAAATGAAATTCTAATTGTTAAAAAAGGCAACAATGAAAAATTACATGTAAACTAGAAAAGTGAAGAAATAAAAGGAAAAAAGAAAGAAAAGTCTATAGGGAAAATGTTGAAATTAAAAACAAGAATGAAAAAACAAAGCAAAACAAAACCAAAACAAAGCAGAATATGTATCTTGCTGAATATTGTCTGGGCAAAAGGTGATCTTCTGGGGTATGAGATGTTAATCACAATGCTGATACAGCTATATGAGTTGGAGAGTGGAGGCCTCTGCTGATTTCTAAAAGCCCGCAGGATGGAGAGCCTAAATCTCTCCTCAGGCCACTTAAAAGGCACTTTAAACTGATAACCTTGGACAAGCAGAAGCTTTCCCAGGAAAGCACTTGTTGCTGGGATCACTCCTGAAGTGGATCCTGGCTATCCACTTACCCAGTGTGCCAAAACTGGTCTCACTCTATGCCCCTGAAGGCTAAGGCTCTAAGGCGTCTCAGTCCCCAGCGTTAGGCTGCTCAGTCACTAGATTACTCACTACCCCTCCATCCTTGCTCTGCAACCCCGAGGGCAGAGCTTGCCAAGTCAGTTCTCCCACAATGGCTCCACACAGCCAATAGCTGAACACTATTAGCTCTGTCTGGCTCAGTGGCTCAGTCTGGGAACCTAGACAATGCTTAAAGTCCTCCACACTCTTGCCCATGTTCTCCCAAGGTAGTTCAACTGAGTGCCAACTCCAAAGGAAAAAAAAAAAACAGCTCACAGGTAAGGCCTTTCCAGTTTGCAATATCACTGCTACTGTACTTACAGCTGCTGGTGGGATTAGACCAAACAAACTCATCCAAACACTTGCCAGTTCTCCACTGCTTTTGTCCTCCTCATGGGGTCCAGAAGTCTCTTGCTGACTCCCTGTGTCCCCAAAGGTATGTTTCTGGGCAGATTCCACCGGCCAGAGATGCCTGGCGTCTTCTCTCCCCAGATTCACCATGCCCAGTTGCAAGGAAGCTATTAATCGGCTGCCAACTTGATCCTCCTAAGTTGAACAGCAGCTCGGGTTGGTCATGCTGTCAGGTGCCAGCTGTTGTTGTCACTGACCTTCACCATCAAAGCTGTACCTGAGGCTGTGGCCACCATGATCCTGTGTTTGGAGTTTTGTATTATATATATATATCCTTAGTTTATTTATTTATTTATTTATTATTTATTTTTAAATTATAAACACATAGATCATGTATACATTAATGCATGTATGGGGTACAATGTGCTGATTTCATATAGAATTAGGAGTGTTTACATCACACTGGTTAATATGAACCTCATCTTCTTTACTTAATTATTGTGTTAAGACATTTATACTCTATACTTAATAAATCCAAAAAGTACCCTTGCATTATGCACCATATGTGTGATCCTACCATAAACCCTAACCCCTGAACTCCCCCTCCCTTACCATCTCCCCCTCCCTCCTTCATCCTGGGCCATAGTTGTGATCTATTCTTCATATGAAAGGGTGAGTGATTGTAGATTGTATTCATAATAGTACTGAGTACAAAAACCTCGAATAGCCAAGACATTATTCAGAAATAAAAACAAATCAGGAAGAATCATGCTACCAGACTTCAAACTATACTATAAATCTATAGTGATCAAAACAGCATGGTATTGGCACAAAAATAGAGAGGTAAATGTATGTAACAGAATAGAGAACCAAGAGACGAACTCAGAAATTTTTCATTTAACTTTTTCTGTATGAGGCCAGGGCTACAAGTTTCAGAAATCTGCTAAGCCCCATTACTCAATGTTAAGAACAGAGTGGGTGCGTCGATCCTCCCCCTTGACCATGGAGCCAGATGCCAGGATCCTCTTCAGCCCCAACCTATCATGTCTTAACCTGGTCTGTAAATAACTATGAATGGGCCCCTTCCATCTTCCAGTCACCACTGACCCCCATAAGGTGTGGGGTTTATAGCAACAGACTACAAAGACCAAGGCTTGGAGATGGGACATTAATGCCCAAAGTCACTCATGATACTGTTCATGACTGAAATAATATCAATTCTCCACCCAACACCTTCAATCAGATATTCAAATAAGCAATTGTTCCCAAAAAGCCTTGGACACAGATTGAGATGCAGAGGGAGGCACAAGGGAAGAGTGGACCTTAAGTACATAGAAGACTAAGACTCTTGTCCACAGGGAGGTGGAGCTTGAAGCTATTGCGAAATGAAACAGGAAGTAAAAGAACAGGACTACCGGCTAAAAAGAAAATCCACCTTCCAGGGGAAAGAAAGGGGTGTATTTTCTTCTCTTATTCTGTGTGTGCCCTTTGTGCTCCTGGCCACACTGTGAGCTGCACTGTCACATGTTCATGGGTCTCTGCTGGTCTGAGTCAGCTGAGGACATGAATCTGCCCCTTCGCTGAAGCATCTCCAGTGCAGGTGGGATGACTGATCATGGTGAGGACTCCACCACATTGTGCAGAAGGATGGGCTGAAGGAGGGAGGAGACCCACAGAGGCTCTGAGCCGGAAGAGGCCCTGCTCACTTTCACCTATGAGGGACTGATACAGAAGCTACAAGGTCCATTTGCTGCTGTGTCCTGGCCGTCAGTGAGTTGAGGACACTTGAGGCAGGTGGTGGCTGTGGTTCAGGGAGACCCTCTTTCTGTGTAAGTGTCGGCAGAGAGCCTGGTGCTCACCCCAGCCCTCACCCTGCGGAAATGAGAACAAGGCTCCTGGGAAGAGTGCAGTTCCCCTTCCTGTGGGGGTTCAGATGTGACAGCACCATGTCAGAAAGGCCCCAAAGTACAACTAGCCACATCCTGTGTGTCCGTGTGTCCTGAAGGCACCATGGTCTCCTCCATCTGCACAGCTGGGACAAGTGGTGGGAGACTCCATGACCTCCACCCTCATAACCCTGCTCTGCTTTGGTGAGGTGTGGGGACAGACAGAGGAGACCCTGATCTGGGAGGGAGAGACCCACACACAGCCAGGCCCTGCTCTATCAGGATACCCCAGGGACTCAGGAGGCTCCTTGGGGGTGTGAAGAGAGGATATGCTCAGCCTTCAGGTGACAAATCACTCACTGAGATCTGTTCCAGGGATGAGTCTGGGCCCCAGGACTCACGTACAGCAGGTGAGTCTGTCCCCAGCTGTCCCAAGTCACTTCTCCTCAGTGGGGACAAGAAGACACCCCTGGGCAGCTGAGAATGGGGAACAGGAGCCCTGAGCTGATTGGGGGGAACATCTGGAGAGTCGGGCTCAGAACTGGGATCAGTGGGGTGGGAGGTGACTGGGGACCCAGCTTCTGATTTCCTAACAGGAACCCTCCCCAGAGCCACCATCTGGCCTGAACCAGACTCTGTGATAACCAGGGGAAGCCCTGTGACTATCTGGTGTCAGGGGACATTGGATGCCCAGGAATACCAACTGGAAAAACAGGGAAGCTTCTGGGACAGAAATAAACCACTGGAGCCTGGGAACAAGGCCAAGTTCAATATCCAGTATATGACAGAGCACTATGCAATGGGATATCGCTGTTACTATCACAGCCCTGCTGGATGGTCAGACCATAGTGACACCCTGGAGCTCATGGTGACAGGTAAGAGAACACCTGGGGCTTCCAGCTTCAAGCTTTCCCCTCAGGAATGGGGTCTGCTCTCAGGGGTGTCTCCCTCTCATAGTCCAACCCGAGGATGATGTGGGACGTGTGATCCCCATTTAACACTACTGCCTTCTCCTGTCCTAGGAGTCTACAGCAAACCCACCCTCTCATCCCTGAAGAGCCCTGTGGTGACCTCAGGGGGAAATATGACCCTCCAGTGTGGGTCACAGGTGGGATTTGCCAGGTTTACTTTGACCAAGGAAGAAGAACAAAAGCTGTCCTGGACACTGGACTCACAGCCTCCAATGGCAAGTTCCAGGCCCTGTTTTCTGTGGGCCCTGTGATCCCTGGGCACAGATGGATGTTCAGATGCTATGGCTATTACAGGAACAACCCCCAGGTGTGATCAGAACCCAGTGACCCCCTGGAGCTCCTGGTCTCAGGTGAGGAGGTTTCATAACATGCTATTCATGTTTTGAAACCCAAAATATGTCACAGTGAGCCTTGCTTTCAGGAACCCCAAGATGGTAGTGTAGGGTGAGGAATCAAGGGCTCTGGAGCAAGAGACCCCAAGAGAGAGACAGTGAGACCTGCAGGGACAGGACAGGACACTGAGGAGTTGGCAGGGGCCAGACCCTGCAGCTCACGGCCTGTCCTTCCTCCCTAGGTGTGTCTAGGAAGCCCTCGCTCCTCACCCTGCAGGGCCATGTCATGGCCCCTGGACAGAACCTGACCCTCCAGTGTCGCTCTGATGTCAGCTATGACAGATTTGCCCTGTCCCGGGATGAGGGACGTGTCCTCACCCAGCTCCCTGGCTGGCAGCCCCAGGCTGGACTCTCTCAGGCCAACTCTCCCCTGGGCCCTGTGAGGGGCTCCCATGGGGGTCAGTACAGATGCTATGGTGGATACAACCTCTCCTCTGAGTGGTCAGCCCCCAGTGACCCCCTGGACATCCTGATCGCAGGTGAGGAACCCAGTGCGTTGTCAGGGACCCAGACACTGCACAGTCCTTGTGGGGGGAGGAGAAAAGGACAGGGGTGATGGCTGGGAGGAGGTGGGGGTCTCAGGGAGGGGGAGGGAGAGAGACACAGAGGTAAGAGGGGAGAAGGAGACTCAGACACGGAGATAGGGACACTGAAGGTGTTCAGAGAAAGGCCCAGGGATGTGTCACCTCAGACAAAGTTAGGGGGCCACCCGCACCCCTCCTTCCACTTTCTCTAGGACAGCTCTTTTACAGACCCTTCATCTCCGTGCAGCCGGGCCCCACAGTGTCCTCAGGAGAGGATGTGACCTTTGTGTGCCAGTCATGGAGCCCAACAGACACTTTCTTTCTGGCCAAGGAGGGAGCAGGAAATTGCCCCCTGCATCTCAGATCAAAGTCTAGATCTGGGCAGTTCCTGGCTGAATTCTCCTTGAGTTCTGTGAGCCCACACAGCCCTTCTCCTTACCTGTTGTCACTGCCCAGTGAACCCGTGGAGTTCATGGTCTCAGGTGAGGACTCCTGCCCCTGCCCTCTCTGAGATCAGAGGCTCAGCTCAGGGCCCTGCCCCAGGAGAGCTCTGGGACATTGAGGAATGAGGGGGTCAAAGGGGTAGGTCGCAGGGGAGGGTCCAGCCGAGATAGGAGGAAACAGAGGAGAACTCCCATCCCTGGGCACTTTCCCCTAAAGTCTCAGTCAGGGTGCAGGGCAGGAAAAGTGGGATGAGATGTGGGTGAACCTCAGAGCAAAGTGACAAGACTGAGGGTAGAAGACAGAAGCCCCCACTTACCTACCTGCTGATGTCTTTATCTCAGAATCAGAACCTCTAAGTGTCCTAGTCCCTCAAAACCAGGTCCTGACCCCATGAGACATGGAAGCTGTTATCCTGATCCCACGGAAACTTCCAGACTCATTTCAATCCTATTCCCAATATTGAGGTCGGGGTCTGCCTCCCAAAGGAACAGGGAGCAGGGTGCACTTTAGCAAGGGGCCCATGTGGCTTCTGGGGCTCTGAGGATGGAGCAGCTGTGACCCTCTGTGGGCATCAGAAGGGAGGGAGGTGTATGAGGTCCAGGCAGAGAGGAGGGGTCAGACCTGAAGGGAGGAGGAATTAGGTGTGTCCCCTCCCTGAGCAGGACCCCAGGAGCCATCTCCACTCAATAGGAAGCCAGGAGCAGGGACGGCACAGGGCAGGTGCTTAGTCTGGGAGTCGGGTGGGAGGGGCCAGAAGTGGCAAAGTCTGTATTGGTTCTGCCGCCTCTTGGGAGCAGGAACTTCTAAGAAACCCTTGTCCCCTCCTGCCCTGGGTTCCCATCTGAATGAAGGGGAGGTACCTAGGGTGACCTCAAAACACCCTCCTTTCTGACCCTCTGGGGCACCTGGGATGTGCTCCTGTCTCCAGCCATCTGTGGGCCTGTCCTGCTCCTCTTGTAACTGAGACTCGTCAGGGTTAGAAAGCTGCAGGAGATGTGGGCAGGTGCATGAGGTTTATATGAGAAGCCAGAATATTATGAAACGGTAAAGATTTACAGAGCTCTGCTGGTCAGGATCTCTCCTGCCTCACACGACATCTGCTGGTTTACCGAATCCACACTTCGCACAGCTCTGCCTGACTCCCGGGCCGCTGCTCTGTCTAGGAGGATGTGTGGTGAGGAGGAGGAGGATGGGCTGGGTCAGCAGAGTATGGCGTCCAGGCCTGATAGGAAACAGGATAATCTTGGGCAGGGAAGAAGGAGAACAGGCTGGGGACTTGGAGTGAGGATAGATGGATGCCCCCTGAACAGCTCTTATTTCTCATTTCTAAGAGCCCCTCATCCACAAGCCGGGGGTTCCCTGAGTCCTCTCAGAACAGGACAGGGGCCTGCTCAGGCCTTGGTGGGATCTGACAGAGGTGAGGGTGGAGCCCACACTAGACACTCTGTCGGAGGGGAGCTCCCCGGGCTGTCGGTGCCACCGAGCACAGACCCCTATGGTGGCCTTTGTGCTCAGGGCACACCTGAGATTAAGGAGGGGCCTCACCTGCTCACTGAGCCAGTGGAGGGGAAGTCACCACACAGCACATCCTGTGTGTGAGTCATTTCTATTCCACATCTTCTCTGCTCACTTTTCAAATGATGCTCTCTACTTTTCTAAAATAAAAGAATAGATACATAAATTTATAATTTTAATTTAACTGATATTTATTTATGATTTAAAAATAGGTGAATTCTTTTATTATTTTCATTAGGACTTAATTTAATTAATACATTTGCTTTTTCAGATAATTTTATCTTATTATCAACTCTTTCTATCCTGCACATTTAATATGGAGGAGTATTAATAAACTTAAGAAGAGTTTTCTAAGTTTTATTCACAGGAATTGTGGACATTCATTTCAATTTAAATAATAATTCAATTATTTTAAAAATTTATAAGAGGTCGGGCAGTGCCTGTGGCTAAGTGAATAGGGTGCCAGCCCCATATACTGAGGGTGGCAGGTTCAAACCTATCCCTGGCCAAACTGCAACAAAAACATAGCTGGGCATTGTGGCAGGCGCCTGTAGTCACAACTACTCGGGAGGCTGAAGCAAGAGAATCACCTAAGCCCAAGAGCTGGAGGTTGCTGTGAGCTGTGATGCAATAGCACTCTACTGAGGGTGATATAGTGAGACTCTGTCTCTCTAAAAAGCAAGAAGTACACATGAAAAAGTTACTGGTTTCGCTATATTTATTTAATTTCACTATAGAATTCTTCTCCATTGGCCTTTTAATTGATCTCTAACTTACTTATAAAATGCATATAAACTACAAGAAAATAGACATTTATTTCTAAATTGCATGCCAATTTTACACTTTGTGTATTAGTATGTAACTGCATATTAAATAAATATTGAAAGTTTTAACTATATACATATTTATATACAATTATATAAATTACATATGAATATACGTGTGCACATGTCTCCAAGTATATACACTCATGTTCATCCATATTCTCAGTTTTTTTTTTTTTTGAGACAGAGTCTCACTATGTCACCCTCTATAGAGTTCTGTGGAGTCACAGCTCACAGTGACCTCATACTCTTGGGCTTAAGCGATTCGCTTGCCTCAGCCTCCCAAGTAGCTAGGACTACAGGTGTCCACCACACTGCCTGGCTCTTTTTTGATTGTAGTTGTCAGAGTTGTTTGGCAGGCCCAGGCTGGGTTTGAACCCCCCAGCTCTGGTATGTGTGGCTGGCACCCTAGCACCTGAGCTACAGGTGCTGAGCCATATTCTCAATGTTTTTGATGTGGTTTGTTTTTACATTAATTCTTTATAAAACCAGAAATATTATTGATTAATTCCTAGATTAATTCTTTATAAAACCAGAAATGTTGCTGATGAGCCTGCAACATCACCACCACTTCAAAAATATGTATTTATATATGTGTGAGCATGTATGAATTGCATTCTGGCTTTTTCTAACTATATAACAAAACAATTAGAAAGAGATTAAGGAATGATGAGACCCCGGTTGTGTTAGCTGAGGCTAAAATGGGGTAAAGGGGAGGCAGCCCCAGGTATTCACCTCTTTGTGCTCCCAACATTCAGGAACCCCTGAGGATCAAACCCTCATTCACGGAACTTGGGTCCTCAGTAGTTGATAACTGGCAATGTACATTTTGGGGGAAATTACATGGTGTAGTCCGTGTTCCAGACAGGAGAAAAAATATACAAGTGCCCAATTATTTTGGTATTGTTGGCTCATTTTTCTTGCTTTAGCATCTGGAAAATCTAAAGCAAAGTTTGAATTCAAAGAACACAAAGAGGCTAAAATACTTCAGGGAGGAGACTAGAGGAACTGCTACAGCCAAGAATGGGTTGATTAAGAATCTCCATAAAAGTCACATTGTGAGACATGAAGGGACACAGAATTCAGAGCCCAGGGGGGAGGCTGGGTTTGGGGCTCTTCATCCCCTCCCCCTCCTCTCCGTTTTGATTCTCAGGAGCAGAGCAGTTGACATCATTACCCCCTCATAGAACAAGTCAGACCCTAGGACTGGTGAGTGAGGAGATGCTCTTGATCATGGGCTGGGCACAGAATGTCAGGCCCTGTCCAGGGCAGGATGGTGTCCTGGGGGAACTTCCAGGGACCCTGGTGACTTTGATCTCTCCTGAGCTCTCTGACCTCTTGTCCACATTCCCCAGCACCACACCCCCAATCACACCATGGAGAATCTCATCCACATGGACATGGCTGGCTTGATCCTGGTGGCCTTCGGAATTCTGCTGTTTCAGGGGTTGCATGGCCAGAGAAGCCCCCAAGATGTCACCAGGAGATAACTCTAGAGAGAGCGACACACCATCCAGAGTGGGAGAGTCATGGAAGTAACTCTGATGCTCCCCGGAGGTTTTGGGAGAAAAATCTAGAGTATGTGCTTTCAGGACTGTCTGCTGGTCATTTCCAGAGTGGGGGAATCAATGTTCAAGTGCAGAGACGCCATGTGGAGTGAGTCTGAATAGGGCATTAAACTGACATACTTTTCCTCTCCACCATTATTGACTTCCCTTGCTGGCTCTTCCCCTCTTTCCACTCCAGGCATGAAGCTGTGTCCCACATGTCATGGCAGCTCTGGGTCCACACCTCTGCACAGCTGCAGGCACTGGTCCACTGTCCCAAGTTCATTCTCTTCCTTTAGTCTGATGTTAAATCATTCTGCTGTGTTATGAAATCCCCTAACCCACTCTTACATTTCTGTAAGCTCTATTATAATCCTTATGTTGTCTAGCTTTTTAGTGACTTTATTAATTTCTTGAACATTTTGGCTTCTTTTTGTTGGTTAACATTCACTTTAATTCCATTCATCTTACTTGCCATCCATATTCTGAATTCTATTTCTGTCATTTCTGCACAGGAATGTGGGTGGAATCCACTAAGGTTGCTCCACTGTATCTTCTTGGGGGTGTTGAACTCTTTTGTTTTTTCACTTAGGCGGGAACCATTCACTGGCTTCTTCTCATCTGGCTTCCCTACTCACAGCTCTGGGTTAATAGGCTTACAAGGCACCTTCTCTCCTTTGCCAGGGACTGCTTGAATGAGGCCCAGGACTGACAGTTGTTCATGGCTAGGAGCTCCTCAGTGAAATCTTGGACCTTGGGATGGTTCTTCTGACCTAGCAGTACAGATGGGGATGCATTGGTGAGGTCTTGGGGGCTGGCACAGTTCTGAAGTCTTGGGATTAGAGTTGCAGTCCAAGCAGGGGCCCTGGGACTTTAGGGTCAGAGCGAACTCAGACATAGAAAGAGTTTCAGGAGGCGGAGCAAGATGGCAGCCGAGTAACAGCTTCCTTGCAGCTGGGCACCGTGAGTCTGGGGAGATAGGACTCCAGGCATCTCTGGCTGGTGGGATCTGCCTATCATCACCCCTGAGAGGATACAGGGAGTCAGCGAGAGACTTCTGGACCCCAAGAGGAGGACTAAAACAGTGGAAAACCGGCAAGTGGTCGCGTGTGTTCAATCCGTCTAAACCCGCCCGCAACTGTAAGTTCAGTAGCAGCGAGACTGCAAACCAGAAAGGCCTTACCTGTGAACTGTTTTGGTGTCTTTGGACTTGGCACTCAGCTGAACTGCCTTGGGGAGAGCCTGAGCGGGAGTGCGGAGAACTTTGGCCTTTGTCTAGGGCCCCAGTCTGAGCCACTGAGCCAGATGGAGCTAATAGTGTTTGGCTCTGGGTCACAGGCAGACATTGTGAGCGATCTGCCCCGGCAAGCTCCGCCCTCAGGGTCGCAGAGCTGGAATTGGGTGGGAGCTGGTAACCCAGTGACCAAGTAGCCTAAGGGCGGCGTCTGAGCCACCTTGCAGCCCTAACCCTCAGGGGCAGAGGGAGACCAGTTTTGACACACAGGGTAAGTGGATAGCCACTTCAGCAGTGATTCCAGCGACAAGCACTTCTCTAAGAAAGCTTCTGCTCAGTAAGTGAACAAGTTCAAAGTGCCTTTTAAGTGGGCTGAAGAGAGATTTAGGGTGTCTACCTACTGGGTTTTGAGAAACTAGCAGCCTCCAGTCGTATCAGAACTGTGATTAACATCTCATACCCCAGAAGACCACATGTTGCCCAGACAATATTCAATAACATACACATACTGCTTTGTTTTTGGTTGTGTTTTTCTGTTTTTTTTTTTTTTGTTTAGTTTTTTTTTTGTTTATTTTGATGTTGTGGATTATTGTTTTGTTTTTTAAGTTCAACCTTTTCCATACAGATCCTTTTTCTTTCTCAATTTTTCTAGTTTAATTATAATTTCCCATTGATGCCTATTTCAATTATTAGAACTTCATTTTTGTCAGTGTTTCTACCGCTATTATTTGGTTATTCCAGCCAATTTTATCCCGTAAAGTTTTCTGTTTGCTTGTTTTGGTTTGATTTATAGCATTTTTGTCTTTCCTCTCTACTTGGTGGAGGTGGGGTACTGTGTCTGATCAGGTTAGCAAAGAGCTGCTGACCTCAAGGGAACCACCCAACTGGGCACCCCCAGAAGGTGGGTTTTTTTTTAAGGTTGTATCAAAGTACCCTACTGTACACCTATATTGCTCTGTCTCCCTCTTTCTGTGCCTCTCTTCTTTTTGTCAATATCCCTTTTACCCACCCCCTCTCCTTTCTCTATTTTTCTCTTTTTTTTTTTTTCCTTACCACTCGGTCCTCCTTTCTTTCATTCCCCTTTTTGCTCTTAAACCTTCTCACACTTCTGGTCCTATAACCCTTAGTCCACAGGCAGGAGAACTCAAAGAGCAAGAGAAAGGGAAAGGAAAATTAGGGCAAGGAAACAGATAAAAAAAATCACCCATGAGGAAGAATCAGCAGAAAACTCCAGGCAACATGAAGAACCAGTCCAGAACAACCCCGCCCAGGGACCATGAGGTAGCTACTGCAGAGGATTCCACCTATACAGAAATGTTAGGAATGACAGAAAGGGAATTTAGAATACACATGTTGAAAACAATGAAAGAAATGATGGAAACAATGAAGGAAACTGCTAATAAAGTGGAAAATAACCAAAAGGAAATCCAAAAACAGAATCAAATAAGAGATGAACGATATGAAGAATATAAAAAGGATATAGCAGAGCTGAAGGAAATGAAACAGTCAATCAGGGAACTTAAAGATGCAATGGAAAGTATCAGCAACAGGTTAGACCATGCAGAAGAAAGAATTTCAGAGGTAGAAGACAAAGTTTTTGAGATAACTCAGATAGTAAAAGAGGCAGAAAAGAAGAGAGAGAAAGCAGAACATTCACTGTCAGAATTATGGGACTTTATGAAGCATTCCAACATATGAGTTATAGGAATTCCAGAAGGGGAAGAAGAATGCCCCAGAGGAATGGAAGCCATACTAGAGAATATTTTATAAAAGAAAATTTCCCAAACATCACCAAAGATTCTGACACACTGCTTTCAGAGGGCTATCGGACCCCAGGTCGCCTCAACTCTAACCGAGCTTCTCCAAGACACATTGTGATGAACCTGTCCAAAGTCAAGACAAAAGAAAAGATTCTGCAAGCTGCCAGGAGTAAGCTCCAGTTGACCTACAGGGGCAAATCCATCAGAGTGACCACAGACTTCTCTAATAAAACTTTCCAAGCAAGAAGACAATGGTCATCTACCTTTAATCTACTTAAACAGAAGAATTTCCAGCCCAGAATTCTGTACCCTGCTAAGCTAAGCTTCAAAATTGACAGAGAAATCAAATCATTTATGGATATACAAACATTGAGGAAATTCGCCACAACAAGACCAGCTCTACAGGAAATATTTCAACCTGTTCTACACACTGACCACCACAATGGGGATCAGCAGCAAAGTAAGAACTCAGAAATTAAAGGCCGGAACCTAACCTCCACACTGATGCAAAAGATAAAACTAAGCAATGGACTCTCACCAAATAAGACGAACAGAATAATACCACACTTATCAATTATCTCAATAAATGTTAATGGCTTGAATTCCCCACTGAAGAGACATAGATTGGTTGACCGGATTAAAAAACACAAGCCATCCATTTGCTGTCTGCAAGAAACACACCTGGCTTCAAAAGACAAATTAAAGCTCTGAGTCAAGGGTTGGAAGACAATTTTTCAGGCAAATGGAATTCAGAAGAAAAGAGGAGTTGCAATCTTATTTTCAGATACATGTGGATTTAAAGCAACTGAAGTCAAAAAAGACAAAGATGGTCACTTTATATTGGTCAAGGGAAAAATACAACAAGAAGACATTTCAATTCTAAATATCTATGCACCCAATTTAAATGCTCCCAGATTCTTGAAACAGACCTTACTCAGTCTGAGCAATATGATATCTGATAATACCATAATAACAGGGGACCTTACCACACCTCTTACAGAGCTGGACAGATCCTCTAAACAGAAATTAAACAAGGATATAAGAGACTTAAATGAGACCCTGGAACAACTGTGCTGGATACACGCATATAGAACACTCCATCCCAAAGATAAAGAATATACATTCTTCTCATCATCCCATGGAACATTCTCCAAAACTGATCATATCCTGGGACACAAAACAAATATCAACAGAATCAAAAGAATTGAAATTTTACCTTGTATCTTCTCAGACCATAAGGCATTAAAGGTGGAACTCAACTCCAACAGAAATGCTCGACCCCACCCAAAGGGATGGAAATTAAACAATCTTCTGTTGAATAACAGATGGGTGAAGGAAGAAATAAAACAGGAAATCATTAACTTCCTTGAGCATAACAACAATGAAGACACAAGCTTCCAAAACCTGTGGGATACTGCAAAAGCAGTTTTGAGAGGAAAATTCATCACTTTGGATGCCTACATTCGAAAAACAGAAAGAGAGCACATCAACAATCTCACAAGAGATCTTATGGAATTGGAAAAAGAAGAACAATCTAAGCCTAAACTCAGTAGAAGAAAAGAAATACCCAAAATCAAATCAGAGATCAATGAAATTGAAAACAAAAGAATCATTCAGAAAATTAATGAAACAAGGAGTTGGTTTTTTGAAAAAATAAATAAAATAGATAAACCATTGGCCAGACTAACTAGAAATAGAAAAGTAAAATCTCTAGTAACCTCAATCAGAAACGATAAAGGGGAAATAACAACTGATCCCACAGAGATACAAGAGATCATCTCTGAATACTACCAGAAACTCTATGCCCAGAAATTTGACAATGTGAAGGAAATGGATCAATATTTGGAATCACACCCTCTCCCTAGACTTAGCCAGGAAGAAATAGAGCTCCTGAACAGACCAATTTCAAGCACTGAGATCAAAGAACAATAAAAAAGCTTCCAAATAAAAAATGCCCTGGTCAAGATGGCTTCAATCCAGAATTCTATCAAACCTTCAAGGAAGAGCTTATACCTGTACTGCAGATTATATTCAAAAAAATGAGGAAGAAGGAATCTTCCCCAACACATTCTATGAAGCAAACATCACCCTGATACCAAAACCAGGAAAAGACCCAAACAAAAAGGAGAATTTCAGACCAATCTCACTCATGAATATAGACACAAAAATTCTCAACAAAATCCTAGCCAATAGATTACAGCTTATCATCAAAAAAGTCATTCATCATGATCAAGTAGGCTTCATCACAGGGATGCAAGGCTGGTTTAACATACGCAAGTCCATAAACCTTATCCACCATGTTAACAGAGGCAAAAGTAAAGATCACATGATCCTCTCAATAGATGCAGAAAAAGCATTTGATAAAATCCAGCATCCTTTTCTAATTAGAACACTGAAGAGTATAGGCATAGGTGGCACATTTCTAAAACTGATTGAAGCTATCTATGACAAACCCACAGCCAATATTTTACTGAATGGAATAAAACTCAAAGCTTTTCCTCTTAGAACTGGAACCAGAAAAGGTTGTCCTCTGTCACCTTTACTATTCAATGTAGTGCTGGAAGTTCTAGCCAATACAATTAGGCAAGACAAGGAAATAAAGGGAATCCAAATGGGAGCAGAGGAGATTAAACTCTCCCTCTTTGCTGACGACATGATCTTATACTTAGAGAACCCCAAAGACTCAACCACAAGACTCCTAGAAGTCATCAAAAAATACAGTAATGTTTCAGGATATAAAATCAATGTCCACGGGTCAGTAGCCTTTGTATACACCAATAACAGTCAAGATGAGAAGCTAATTAAGGACACAACTCCCTTCACCATAGTTTCAAAGAAAATGAAATACCTACGAATATACCTAACGAAGGAGGTGAAGGACCTCTATAAAGAAAATTATGAACTCCTCGGAAAGGAAATAGCAGAGGATATTAACAAATGGAAGAACATACCATGCTCATGGATGGGAAGAATCAACATTGTTAAAATGTCTATACTTCCCAAAGCAATCTACCTATTCAATGCCATTCCTATCAAAGTACCTACATTGTACTTTCAAGATTTGGAAAAAATGATTCTGCGTTTTGTATGGAACCGGAAAAAACCCCGTATAGCTAAGGCAGTTCTTAGTAACAAAAATAAAGCTGGGGGCATCAGCATACCAGATTTTAGTCTGTACTACAAAGCCATAGTGGTCAAGACAGCATGGTACTGGCACAAAAACAGAGACATAGACACTTGGAATCGAATTGAACACCAAGAAATGAAACTAACATCTTACAACCACCTAATCTTTGATAAACCAAACAAGAACATACCTTGGGGGAAAGACTCCCTATTCAATAAATGGTGTTGGGAGAACTGGATGTCTACATGTAAAAGACTGAAACTGGACCCACACCTTTCCCCACTCACAAAAATTGATTCAAGATGGATAAAGGACTTAAACTTAAGGCATGAAACAATAAAAATCCTCAAAGAAAGCATAGGAAAAACACTGGAAGATATTGGCCTGGGGGAAGACTTCATGAAGAAGACTGCCATGGCAATTGCAACAATAACAAAAATAAACAAATGGGACTTGATTAAACTGAAAAGCTTCTGTACAGCTAAGGAGACAATAACCAAAGCAAAGAGACAACCCACACAATGGGAAAGGATATTTGCATATTTTCAATCAGAAAAAAGCTTGATAACCAGGATCTATAGAGAACTCAAATTAATCCACATGTAAAAAGCCAACAATCCCTTATATCAATGGGCAAGAGACATGAATAGAAATTTCTCTAAAGACGACAGACGAATGGCTAACAAACACATGAAAAAATGTTCATCATCTCTATATATTAGAGAAATGCAAATCAAAACATCCCTGAGATATCATCTAACCCCAGTGAGAATGGCCCACATCACAAAATCTCTAAACTGCAGATGCTGGCGTGGATGTGGAGAGAAGGGAACACTTTTACACTGCTGGTGGGACTGCAAACTAGTACAACCTTTCTGGAAGGAAGTATGGAGAAACCTCAAAGCACTCAAGCTAGACCTCCCATTTGATCCTGCAATCCCATTACTGGGCATCTACCCAGAGGGAAAGAAATCCTTTTATCATAAGGACACTTGTACTAGACTGTTTATTGCAGCTCAATTTACAATCGCCAAAATGTGGAAACAGCCTAAATGCCCACCAACCCAGGAATGGATTAACAAGCTGTGGTATATGTATACCATGGAATACTATTCAGCCATTTAAAAAAATGGAGACTTTACATCCTTCGTATTAACCTGGATGGAAGTGGAAGACATTATTCTTAGTAAAGCATCACAAGAATGGAGAAGCATGAATCCTATGTACTCAATCTTGATATGAGGACAATTAATGACAATTAAGGTTATGGGGGGGGAAGCAGAAAGAGGGATGGAGGGAGGGGGGTGGGGCCTTAGTGTGTTTCACACTTTATGGGGGCAAGACATGATTGCAAGAGGGACTTTACCTAACAATTGTAATCAGTGTAACTGGCTTATTGTACCCTCAATGAATCCCCAACAATAAAAAAAAAATAAAGAAAGAAAGAAAGAAGAAATTGCCAAGTTTTTGAAACAGAATGATAATGACTATACAAATTATCAGAACCTCTGGGATACCACAAAGGCAGTTCTAATAGAGAAATTTGTAGCACTGCATGCCTTCCTTAAGAGAACCGAAAGAGAGGAAGTCAACAACTGGTACATCTCAGGCAACTGGAAAAGGAAGAACATTCCAACCCCAAACCCAGCAGAAGAAAAGAAATAACTAAAATTAGAGCTGAATTAGATGAAATTGAAAACAAAAGAATTATTCAAAAGATCAATGAATCAAAGTTGGGTTTCTTTTGAAAAGTTTTAAAAAATAGATAAACCCTTGGCTACTCTAACCAGAAATAGAAAATTAAAATCCCTAATTTCATCAATCAGAAATGACAAAGGTGAAATAACAACAGACACATGTGTCAAATGGTCTATGAAGCGAGTGTATGATGCCCCATGATCATATCAATGTATACAGTTATGATTTAATTAAAAAAAAGAAATTTAAAAAATTCTTAATGAATACTACAAAAAACTCTATTCTCAGAAATAGGAAAATCTGAAAGAAATTGACTAATACTTGAAAGCACACCACCTTCCTAGGCTCACCCAGAAAGAATTAGAAATATTGAACAGACCTTTATCAAGTCCTGAAATAATATCAACTATACAAAGTCTTCCAAAAAAGAAGAGTCCAGGACCAGACGGCTTCACATCGGAATTCTACCAAACCTTTAAAGAGAAATTAGTATCTATATTAAATAACCTTTTCCAAAGCATAGAAAAAGAATAAATACTTCCAAATACATTCTATGAAGCAAATATCATCATGATCCTCAAATCAGGAAAAGTACTTTTATCTAAAATAGGACACCCACCAGGCCAGAGATGCCCTGAGTGCCACAGTGATTTGGCATCAACCCACTGATGAAATGTTGCCTCAATTTTGCCTTCAGTTTGGCTCAGTGTGGACTCCAGGTGGGAACATGAGCACTCCTGCATCCTTTTCTGTGGGCTGCATTTCCTCCCATTCACCATCCCAGACATGACATGTGGCTCTTTAACCATACGTCTTAACCTAGTCACTGAAGCTACAACAGGTTGTCCCATTCATGTGAAGACACTGCTGATACTTACAGCAACCATGACAAATGAGGTCATTATCATTTTCCTACAAAAGGAAGTAGGAAGGAGGATGCTCTCCGTTCAAAGTCGACCAAGAGTGAATGTTACCTCACATCTCACACTGGGGCCTGTGGTTTCTTCTGGTGGCTACTCTTTCCCAAAGCATGAAAACAGAACCCACAGTCAGGTGAAGAGCTACAAGTGGCGGGGAAAGAGATAGTGAGAAGTTGAAATGACTCAGGGGGTTTACAGAAGAGAGATAAAGAGAAGGTGCTGCTCCTTACAGAAACAAGGAAGTGAGAGGGAGGAGGTGCTCAAGAGAAACAAAGCCAGGCAGTCAGGTGAGGAGGGAGGTTGTGCTTCCTCTACCTGTCAGTTAACACTCTTATAATCATGTCCCCAGCCTCCTTCTCCTCCTTGGGTCATCTGTTCTGTGATGGTGCCCCTGGCCTCTTCAGTGAACCAAGATAGAGAGGGAGGCAGCCTTCAGGTCCTCAGGCTCTTCTGCTCCACACATGTGAACAAATGTAAGAGCTCTGCCCCTGACCCCTCCTCACCCAGTTCCCTTGGTCCATCTCCACTGTCTAGCTTCAGCTGGGGGCTGAAGATGTCTTGTCACATCAGGCTGCTCTCCTGGTCCCTTCCTCCAGGCCCTCACTCCCTACTGAAGCTCATTGTCCTCATTGGCCCCAACCTTCTCTGTCACTGACCCTGCCCTAGTAAAAATCCCTCCCCAGATCTCCATCTGCCTCCAGTCAAAGCACAAACATTTCTGCCTGACATTTTAATGTTGCTGATGATCAGAACTGAGCTGGATTCTCCAGCCCCAGAAAACACAGTTCCTCCCTACAAAGCAAACTCATCTTGAGTAACCACTGCCTCTTCCTAGAAACACGCACCCTGAGGTATCAAACATATTTGTGCCTTCTCACAGTCCCATCCTGGAGACAGCTTGAACCTAGAAAATGCCTTTTCTAACCCTGAACTATAATGAAGGCAGAGAAATCTTCCTGCCTCATTTATCTAAACTGTTAATACATTTTTGACATAGAGATTTTTGTGATGATTACACAAGAAATCCACATAACCCACATGGAATACTGACCAGTGCATCATCTAGAAGTCAGATTTCCGTTACACTTTTACCAATATTTATTATCAATTCAGCCTTTCTACTATCTGTTCCGTACATTAAGGGCATCTTAAAGTAGCAATCTGCTCATATGTTCAATTGATTAATGCTTACCCATTGCCTTCATATTAAAATCCAACAACACTTGCAGGGTACAGAAGACCATAAGTGACCAGCCCCCTGCATTCCCTGAATAACTCTCATTGCTGGGAAAAGCCCAGGCTCTGCCTGTCCCATATTGCCCACTCCTCACCTCTTTAGGAGTGCCAAGCACACAGGCCTGTCTCTCCTTCTCCAGATGGTCCCCACACTCAATTACTCAGGTTGCTTGCTGTTCACCTGCTATCAAGTCTCACTATTCCCCATGTTTCTCTTTCTCTGCAGTTTGACAAAACCATGACTGAATTATCTATCCTCTGAAAAATTGAAATGGCAGCCTTCAGGGCTCTGAGCTTCACAAGTCCAGGGAAACAGTCTTCACCAACCATGTTAGTCTACGTTCTTCAGAGAAGGAGAACTTATAAAATACACATGCATTCACACAAGCACATGCACACCCAGAGAGATTTTATAGGGTATGGCTTGTGAGGTTTTGAAAGCAGGAAAATCTCAAGATCTGCTGGTGGTCAATTGAAGACCAAGGAGGTAATGGTGAAAGTTTCAATTCAAGTTCAAGGTTGAAGCCTGGAGAAGACCAATGTCCCACCTGAACCAGTAGTGGGAACACTGTTCACTCAACCTTTCTCTGTCTCTTATTTCTACTCAATCCACCCATGACTAGATGATGATCACTTACATTGGGTAGGGAAACCCACTGCCCTCAGTTCACCGACTCAAATCCCAATGAGAAACCCCCACAGATGCACCAGACTAATGTCCGGGCACTCTGTGAATCAGCCACATTAACATAAAATCAACCATTACACCAATGAAGCTTCATGGTCTTTTGTACTTTTACCACATGGCAATTGTTCAATACACTGAACTTTCTAGCTGATGGAAAGAAGAAAGAAATTTTGCATTCATGGGAGCTCAGGAAAGGGAGTTACTTGGCCCAGCTCACACAGACTGTGTAAAATGTAGAGTCAAACTGTGACTGAAATTGGGCGGCTTCTTTCCTCTCTCCTGCAGCCTCATGTTCTGGGACTCCCCAGTGACCCCAGTCACTCCCTGGATGAGTCTGGCCTGAGGTAGAGAAGGCTGGTCAGGAAGAGCCTGAGACATAAAGGGAGACTCAGATCTGCTCTTATAGGTCCCCAGAGCCTGCTGTGTCCTCAGGGAGAGTGCACATCTGTCTATTTCTCTAGCTAGGAACTGGATCATACAATTGGGGACATGATGATCCGAGATGTGCAGGACAGGCTGGCAGCCTGAAGACTCAAGAAAGAGCTGCGGTTCCAGGTGAAAGGCCATCTGCTGCCAGAATTTCTCAAGAGATTTCACCAGGTCTTTTTTTTCTCACAATTCACCCGTCATCTTATAATACATATTTATATTCTGTTGTCATACAATGTCCATCTATGTTGAGTACAATACTGACTCAGTACAAGCATGTTCTGTGGAAGCCATTCTCCCTCTTTCTAGGCTACATCTCACACCCCAAGACTCACAGGGGATGCACCACAGACACTTAACCTGTGCCCATGGAAACCATAAGTGAGGTTTCTCCACCTCTTCCAAGTTCATTTCTAACAGTGGAGCAATTGATTTCTACTTGATTCTTCTCTGTTCACAGCTGCCTTTTGTGCAAAGTTCTCAGAATTTCAAACCCTATAATATTTAGGAGGCAAAAACTTAAAGTAGGCAAGGAACACAACTAATCTTATTCTCTACCCCTTTTTATTTATTGAGACAGAGTCACACTTTGTCACCCTTGGTAGAGTGCCAGCCCAGGCATTACAGGCATTACAGCTCACAGTAATCTCAAACTCTTGGTCTTAAGCAATTCTCTTGCCTCAGCCTCCCAAGTAGCTGGGGCTACAGGCACCCGCCACAATGCTGGGCTATTTATTTTGTTGCAGTTGTCATTGTCGTTTAGTAGGACGAGGGACAGGTTTGAACCCACTAGCTTCTGTGTATATGGCTGGCGCCCTACCCACTGAGCTAAAGGCACCGCCTATTCTCTACTTCTTTGTCTCACTTCTTGGACCTCAGCTCCCTTGTCTGGCACATCATTTCCACCTAGTCTTCTCCAGGTATGTCAGATATGTTTTTCTGGCTTGTTTCTCTGTCTTCTCTCCTGTCCTCTCCCCCCGGTACCCTCCTCTTCCTCTTTCTCTCTCCTATTTTATTCCCTCTCCCTATTTTCTCTCTCTCTCCCCTGCTTCTTCATTCTCTTTTTGTCTTTCTCTGTCTTTTTCGGTCTCTGTCTCTGTCTCTTGAACTTTGTTCCCTCAGCTGATCACAGCTAATAGCTACTAATAGCTGTCAGTACTCTGAACTCTTAACAAGTGTTTTTCTGAGATCATCCCAAATCCCCATGCAAGCATTGTCACTGTGCTCACAAATGAAATGATAATGACTTCTCAGTGAGGAGATGACCTCATGTGTTCCAAACCTTTATCTCAGGCTCAAGATGCCCCTTTCACACAGGTGCTCAGACCGTGACCATGGCAGCCCCTGTGCTAGCACCAAATGGCATTTGGTAAGTGGACCTCCTTTTTTTTTTTTTTTTTTTTTTTACAGAGAACCATGTCATTAGAGAAATTAAATGTTTGGCATATGAAAAATGTGGCATGTACATACAACTCTTTTTTCCTCCTAGGGTCAACACTGACCATTAAAAGAAATGTGAAGCAGAAGTACATTGTGAAGGTTCTGGAGACATAGGACAGTCTCTCCAAACAAATATGCCAACCTCACACTCTTCACTGTCCTGCTCCTAGGAGGGTTAATAGCATGTTTAGCTCTTGACTCCTGTTCACACACCCCTTGTCTAATGGAATGCTAGTTAAGACATTTAAATGTTTTTCAAGTGGTATCATGTACTGCTTTCTCTGACAATGACAGATGCCTCTGAACGCCTGCAGTGAGGAGTACAAAATTGTACACCTCCATCTCCTTCCTCATGGTTACTGGGGAGCAGGATGCAATTATTGCACCAGTAATTTTGGTCCATAGAAAATTTCTGGCATAAGTTTGAAGAAGATAAACAATACCTCAATTCCTAACAGAGAGAGAAAAAGATTTTCTATTTCCAAAAAGGGACTGAGAGAGCTAAAGTCTTATAGAGCAGGAATGATCAGGAACTGTCAATGTGTGAAGGTCTGAGTGCAGCTTATGATTTAAATTCATTTTGATAATTCCTCTAGGATTTCATATACCACTCTTTCTCTTATTTGAAATTATTGATCAATCTCTACTATTAATTTACTAATTTTTCCCTACTATTGCTATAAAACATAAACTTTGGACATGTTTGTGTGGATATATTGCATGAAGTATGTATTCTTTTCTCACTCTCCCACTTTTTCGCCCATTCTGTATAACTGGGGCAAACAATGTCAGGGTCAATATTGACTATTATCTATCTTCCCAGAAATGGTTTTGATTTTCTAAATCATCTGTGTCTCATAATTAATTTTACTTTACCAACATGCTCATATTTCTGAGATTTTAATGATAGCTCAATAACGTTGTAATTTAATAACTTGCTAATTATTAAACGGGTAAAATACTATTATACAAATATAGACAGTTCTTGTTTTCACGAATTCTAATTTAAATTCCATAAAACCCCACATTTTCGGGTATTATACATGTTTTCATCAAATTAAGTGTCTCCATGACTTGGCAATTATGAATTGGGCTGCAATAAACATTCTGGCGCAAATGTCTTTGATGTAAAATGATTTTTTTTTTTTTTTTTGCAGTTTTTTGGCCAGGGCTGGGTTTGAACCCGCCACCTTCGGCATATGGGCCCAGTGCCCTACTCCTTTGAGCCACAGGCACCGCCCGTAAAATGATTTTTGATCATCTTGATATATCCCTAGTAGAGAAACTGCAGAATCAGACAGTAGGTCCACTTTTAGTTCCTTGAGTATTCTTTAAACTTCTTTCCAAAAAGGTCATATTAGCTTACATTCCCACCAGCAGTGTAGAAGTGCAGTGGTACATTTCAAAACTAACAAGCGTAGAGTTTAAATGTCTTGCCACAACAAATAAGTAAGTGCCATGATAGTTATGTAAATCAATTTGATGTAAGCATTCCACATTGTATATCAGATCAGCACATTGTACCCCATAAATGTGGCCAGTTATTATTTAACTTAAAAAGAGTTTAAAAAGAATGTAAAAAAATTAAGTGTCTCAAAAACTGTATCTTGTTTACTTCATCACATTATATAAAAATAGGTTTCTTTTCTCATCCAACCTTAAATAATGCCAAACTTAGAAACTGTAGTTAATTCACTTTATTTTTGATTAGCATGAAAAGGCAAAGCTCAAATAAGACGAATCATTATACAATATGAAACTATAACCCTGGATTAAACTCTTAGGAAAGAAATAAATATTTCCATGAAAAATTTACCCCTTTAAAATTTAAATTGCATTTGTCTGATAATACCACAGAAAAACATATACTTGTGGGATTTTTCCCAAAGAAATGATTGTTTACATGATTTTCCTGCTTTCCAAATGTATTCTTTCTTATTGGACTATTTAGAATGAACACTTAAAATATTAGAAACAGCCTCATTGTTTCATTTTTCTCTATAGAATATATTCTATATTCTTATTCTGAGATTCTTATTTTGTGTCTTTAATCTTTTTTAAGTTTTACCATAAATGACAATATTTTAAAATTATCTGTGGTTCCATGTTTTCATTGATTCCCAAATATTTGCCTCAATTCTTATTTTCACAAACATGGGTTTAAAATATTTTAAATATTTGGTGAGAATTAAAAAGAAATAAAAATAATTTAAAAAATATATTTTAAATATTTGGTGTGTGCCACACCTTCTGGGGGCGAGACATGATTGCAAGAGGGACTTTACCTAACAAATGCAATCAGTGTAACCTGGCTTATTGTACCCTCAATGAATCCCCAACAATAAAAAATATATATATTTTAAATATAAGTCTTACTTGCTTAATCTACAAGATATTCATCTGTACGTCTACATGTTGATTTGTCTAAAGGACATCCATGAGAAATTGAGTTTATTTTTTCAACTTAGGTGAAAATACTTTAATGCCATGTATTTTAAAATCTTCATTTCAAGTCATTTTCAAAGAAATTTGTACTCACACAGTAAGTCCTGATATTTTTCGTGCTTATAGTTCTATAAGCACTCTATTTTAAAGTTAGTAGACCCCAGAAATTTTTAATATCTGTAACGCTCTATTTACCTATGTAGCCATCACACACTTCACATTATCTTCCAGACAGTTGTATATGCTTGCTTTACTGTAACTAAGTTGTATTTGTAACTTTAAAAGTGTTTAGGAAACTGATTTATCCTATTACAATCAGTTCATTTCTCAGTCTAGTCTTGTATTTTACCAAAACAGTATATTTAGGAATTTGGAGATTTCATTATAAATACATTGTTCATGTGCCCATATTTTGTTGGTCAAATGATTAACGGTATTAAGGAATAACATACAGCATAGAGGTTGGTTTCTCTCATTTTTTCCAGGTCTTCTTTTATGTCCTTCATTTTCTTGCAATATTTCTTGCCCCTTGACTTGACTGTATAGTTGATTTTTACAATGATACAGCTTTACTTAAGCATTTTTTACCACAATTTCAAACATAACACTGTCTCTAGAAAGAAAAATCTATAAATAATTGTTTGACCCAGCATTCATGTGATTTCTTTTTTTAATGGTTGCGGTTCGTTGAGGGTATAAAGAATTGGGTCACATCGCTTGTATTTATTAGGTAAAGTCCCTCTTATAGTTGTGTCCTGCCCACAAGAGGTGTGCTATGTCCCATAACCCCCATCCCCCTCCCTCTTCCATTCTCCCTACTCCTTTCTTCCCATGCCCCCTCCTTGAATTGATTTGTGTTTTTCTCTTATGAGGACATGTATTAGATCGTCTATGGACTTCATATTAGAATTGAATACATGGGATTCTTGCTTCTCAATTCTTGTCATACCTTACTAAGAAGAATGTGTTCCAGTTCTACCCAGGTTAATACAAAAGATGGAAAGTCTCCACCTTTTTTAATGGCTGAAAGGTATTCCATGGTAGACGTATACCACAGCTTGTTAATCCATTCCTGGGTTGGTGATCATAAATATTAACAAAATAAATTTTATTCTCCCTAGGATTTTACCTAGCAGTTTGCTACTGGATCATTTCCAAAGACTACAAAGATGCCTTTGTGATTACTGGAATATTCATCCATGATTGTCCTTTGCTTTGCCTTCTTCATTGTGTTTACTAGAGACATATAGAATTTTAAAAATTGGAAATTTTCAGTGCTTCAGTCTTATTTCCAAAAACATTCATGTGCTGCTAATTATAACCACTGCAATAGTGAAAAGAGTTCTCTTTAATACTGAAAAGTAATCAAAAATAATACGAGAGATAATGCCTCCTTAATATACCACAGTTTTGACCAATTTGTGAATTTAGGAGTGGGTGTTGGTAAGTTTCACCTAAAAAATAGACACATTTTACTTGGCTGCTTTTTGAATTTTGTGAAATGTATATATTTAATAATTTTATATTATATTACTATATATTATATTAGTATATATTAGTACATATTAGCACTTGATAATTTTTATAATATGCTTAAATATATATGCATAGTAAAAATGCAATTAAAATAAAACACACTCATACTGTGTCCTGCTACTTATTAATTAAACAAAGCTAATTTCCCATGATATTCTGAATCTTTCTTTTACTCATCTTCCCCCATAACTCTAAGTCCTGCAGAATCAGTTGTCAACAGAATGTCCTCCTGACGCCCACAGCTGCCCAGGGCTCCCCTGCGAGACGCACAGGCTGTGCTCAGTCTCACTCTGAGGCTGCACAGGTTCAGTCATGGCAGTGCCACAAATAATAATTCTGCCAGAAACAGCTGAGTCCTGACAGGTTCTTGATGTTTGTATTCACTTGGAATAATTGTTTTCATGAGAAAAGACATTTTCTGGATGCAACGAGAACAACACAACTGTTGCTTTCAGTCTCTAGATCCCCCTCATTCAAATAAAAACGTGCTCCGCCATCTCCTCTCAATGGAAGGATTAGTTTCTGTTAACTCAAACTGGGGCATCACCTTTCTCCTTCAGACTGGTGCTGGAATCCTTGGAAATTCTTCACTCCTATGCTTTTATAACTTTACTATTATTACTTCAAAGATCCTGAACCCCAGAGACCTGATCCTCCACCAGCTGGTCTTAGCTAACAGCTTGGTTCTCTTGTCAAAAGGGGTCCCTCAGACAATGGCAGCTTTTGGATTGAAATCTTTCCTGGATGAGGCTGGATGTAAACTTGTCTTCTATTTACACAGAGTGGCCAGAGGAGTTTCCCTGAGCACCACCTGCCTCCTCAGTAGCTTTCAGGCCATTAAGCTTTGTCCAAGTATCTCTAGGTGGCTGGACCTTCAAATTAGATCCCCAACGTGCATGGTTTTCTGCTGTTTCCTCTGCTGGATCTTGCACCTGGTGGTAAATATCCATATTACAAAGCATGTAACTGGCCCAACAAATAGCAAAAACCTGAGTATGGAAAAATTGTACAGATACTGCTCCTCACCCTATCCAGGGAGGTTGGTCTTCTCAGTAACTGCAGTAGTTTTTGGCTTCACAGACGGTATGTGTGTGGCCCTCATGGCCTGGACCAGCGGCTCCATGGTCCTCGTCCTGCACAGGCACAAGCAGAGAGTCCAGCACATCCGCAGCAGCAGCCCCTCCCCCAGAACTGCTCATGAAACTAAAGCCACACACACCATCCTCGTCCTGGTCGGCATGTTTGTCTCCTTTCATGCTCTAGCTGGTATTTTATCCTACAGGGTGACCCAGATGCAGAGCCCAGGCCCCTGGCTGAGGGGTATCTCCTTCCTGGCGTCTTCAGGCTTCCCGACACTCAGCCCCTTTGTGTTCATTGTCAGTGACGCCCGAGTCTCACGGTTCTGCTTTGCCTGCTGGAAAGGAAGACCATTTCTCCAAGTACAGCATCTATGCTGTAAGTTCCCTCCAGAATGTTGAACCATTTACTTAACCACCCTCCTAGTCATATGCTCACACATGCCAGATAAGGTACATGATCTGTGCAATTCTGTTTTGAATAAACGGGACAATAACTGTGACCTCTTATTGCTTATTAAAGAGTCAAAAATGAACATGGTGTAAATTATTGCCCAAATGTACGGTGGTTCGCTAAAAATTAAACATAGAGTTGCCATATGATCCAGAAATTTCACATTGGAGTATATATCCCAGAAAATCAAACAGGTTGAACAGATAAAAACAGAATTAAAACAAATCTCTAAATGAACTAAAATAAAAACACAATGTTTCAAACTATAGGATAATGGTAAATGTCTGCATTAGGAAAAAAGAAAGAACTATGAAACAACAAATTAGAAAGAGAATGACCTTCAAACCTAGCTGAAGGAAGCAAATGTGAATCAGAGCAGAAATAAATCAGACAATGGAAAACCAATAGAAAAAAATGAACAAATTGAGTTGGTATTTTGAAAAGATAAATAAAATCGATAAACCCTTAGCTGGATTAACTAAGAAAAAGAGAGAGAAACATCACCTAGATAAAGGGAACACTAGAGAACCTAAAAGTAAGTTGATGAATCTGTATCCTCTTGCCTTTTTACAAAGGCACCAAAAACATACATTGAAGAAAAGACAATCTCTTCAGTAAATGGTGCTGCAGATAAATTAAACTAGACCCTCTCTCTCATTATATGTAAACATCAAATTGAAATGTATTAAAGATTTAAATTTAAGATCTAAAACTATAGAAGAAAACATAAGAGAAACTTTCCTTGACATAGATCTGGGCAATTCTTTTATGGAAAAGAATGCGAAATCAAGGGAAACAAAAGAAAAATAAACAAGTGTGTTTATATTAAATTAAGAAAGCCTCTGCACCACAAGCAAAAAAGCAAACAACAGAATCAACAGATAACCTAGAGATGGAAAAAAATATTTTCAAACTGTATATCTGGCAAGAGGTTAATATCCAGAATGTATAAAGAACCCAAACAACTCAGCAGAAAAAAGCAAATAATATAATTTTTAAAATGGGCAAAAAGACCTGAATAGAGATTCCTAACAAGTAGTGATTTTCAATTTATGTGCCACGAGAGGGTCTAAATTGTGCAAAGAAAATTTTTAAAAATCATTGATGAAATTATTTTCAAAATAAGTTCAAAGCACAGTAACTATATTAATTTGTTTTACTTTTTATTATCAACATAATTTAAATGTGCCATGGAAGTTTAACAATAGGTTCAAGTGTGCCATGAGATTATTATTTTTTGTGTGTGCCATGAGATTATTAAGAAAAAAAGAAAGAAAGAAAAAGACTGCTCAGAGGAGACATGTTAATGGCCAGTGAGTACCTAAAGAAAATTTCAATATCAGCAGTTGTCAGAGAGGAGGATGCTTACTAAGCTGGGAACCTGTGGTGTGAGGAAGCTGCACCTTGCACACCAGAGGCTTCTTGTCCTCCAGAAATGTAGAAAACACCTTTTTCTTGGCCAGAAAGTGCCCTTTGTACTCCCAGGAGAGAGTGTGACCCTGCAGTGTTTCCCAGAGAGTACTTATAATAATTTCCATTAAAGAAGGGGTCAGAAGCTCACTCCCAGCAACTTCATTTGCAGGATATGGAGGCTGAGATCAGTCCATTTGGCTGAGTCCTGGGGCCCAGCCTATGGGACAGCACATGTTCTGTGGCTCAAACAGTACCACCACCTGTTGTCACAACCCAGTCACCCTCTGGAGCTCAGTCTAGGTGAGGTCTCCCCAACACCATGTGCATTGAGGGTCCAGACTCTCAACTCACAGCTTGAACCAGGAAAACAGTTTCGGAGTTTTCACTGGGTAAGAAGGAGATCAGAGAGTGTGGGATGCCTGAGGCTGACCCCTGAGTAAAAGAGATGGAGCTGAAGAAGGCAGCAAGGGGCAACCACATCCACCTGACATCCCTGTCCCAAGCAGCAAGGGGAGTTTGCAGCCCCCCACCCATAGAGACACACTTCACAACTGCTGAGTAACAGGGGCCTTTTAGCCTAGAGGAGTCACAGTCTACCTGGTCCTGGGGTGACCTTCTCAGATTGTCTGGCTTTGCTTGAAACTTTACAAAAGGGATTGTTTCAGAGGAGCTGGGAATGAAGAAAGAGAGAAGGGCAGACACCACCCCCACCTCTGTCCACGGTGCTGATTTCCAAAGGCTTGCCATTACTTGACAACCATTTCTTGGTTCTCATTTCTACGACCCATCTATTCTTCAGCACAAGGTTATTTAGTTTCCATATTTTTGTATGAGTATGCAGATTCCTGTTGTTATTGAGTTTAACTTTTATTCCATAGTGGTCTAGAAGATGCAAGGAATAATTTCTATTTTTTTAAATATGCTGAGGTTAGACTTGTGACCTAGGATGTGATCGATTTTGGAGTATGTTCCATGGGCTGATGAGAAGAATGTGTATTCAGTTTTGTTGGGATGAAATGTTCTGTAGATGTCTGTTAAATCCAGATGTTGAATGGTTAAGTTTAAATCTACAATTTCTTTGCTTAGCTTCTTTTTGGAGGATCTATCCAGCACTGCCAAAGGGGTGTTAAAATCTCCAACTACTATGGAACTGGAGGAAATCAAGTTGCTCATGTCTGTTAGAGTTTCTCTTATAAATTGAGGCGCATTCTGGTTGGGTGCATAAATATTAATAATTGAAATCTCATCATATTGAGTATTACCTTTAACAAATATGAAGTGTCCATCCTTATCCTTAATTATTTTGCTTGGTTTAAAGCCTATTCTATCTGCGAATATGATTGCCACGCCTGGTTTCTCTGCTTTCCATTTGCCTGGAATATAGATGACCATCCCTTCACCTTGAGTCTATATTTGTCTTTTAAGGTAAGATGAGATTCTTGTATGTAGCAGATATCTGGCCTGAGTTTTTTTATCCACTCAGCCAACCTGTGCCTCTTTAGAGGACAATTTAAACCATTCACATTAATTGAGAATATTGATAAGCCTTTTGAATGTCTGGTGGACATTTTTAATCCTTTTGTGAGTGTGGAAGTTGGAATTTGATCAAAAGTTTCTGGGTAAGTTTACTTTCATGGTGGAGGATTATGCTGGTCTTTATGGAGGATAGGTCTGAGAATATCCTGGAGAGCAGGTTTAGTTATGGCAAATTTCTTCAACAAGTGAATGTCATTAAAGTACTTGATTTCTCCATCATAAATGAAACTCAGTTTAGCTGGGTACAGGATCCTGGGTTGAAAGTTATTTTGTTTTAGGAGGTTAAAAGTCAATCACCATCCTCTTCTAGCTTGAAAGGTTTCAGCAGAAAGATGTACAGTTATTCTAATACTCTTCCCCTTGTAGGTTATGGTTTTCTTACATCTGGCTGCTTTCAGAATTTTCTCCTTCATATTAACTTTAGTGAAATTGATTATGATGTGTCTGGGGGATGTCTTATTCAGGTTGAGTTGTGCTGGAGTTCTGAAAATGTCTGCTGTCTGAATTTCAGAATCTCTTGGCATGTCTGGAAAGTTCACTTTCATAATCTCATGAAGAAGAGACTCTGTGCCTTGTGAATCTACTTTGTCATTTTCAGGGATCCCTCTAAGGTGAATATTTGTTTTCTTCGAATTATCCAAGAGCTCTCTGAGAGAATGATCTGGTTTAGCCCTTCATTTCTCTTCCTATTTGCAAGTTTGGGAGCGTTTGAAAGCTTTGTCTTCAATGTCAGAAATCCTTTCTTCTGCTTGCTCCATTCTGTTACTGAGGGATTCTACAGTGTTTCTCAGATCTTTGAGGGCTGCAACTTCTTGTCTCAATGTGTCAAAATCTTTGGTCATTTGGTCTTTGAATTCGTTGAATTCTTGAGACATCTTTTGGATTGCTGCTTGGAATTCTAATTTGATCTTATTTGCTATCCAGATTCTGAATTCGGTTTCTGACATCTCAGCCATTTGTTTATGCATGGGATCTTGTGCTTTGTCTGCCTTGTTGCTCCTTGGGGGAGTTGATCTACTCTGATTATTCATATTGCCAGAGTTTTTCCATTGATTCAACCTCATGATTGTTTTTCACCATTTCCTCTGGCCGTCGTCAGAGTTGGGGTGGTGTCTCTCTGAGATTACACCCCAGCGGAATTACTCTATTATTGCTGGATCTTTGTAGGAAGTGACCCTGTGTAGCTCCTCTGAGACTGCCCCAGCCACAGAGTTCTAGCTATAGGAGAAGCTCTGGATTGTGGCACACCCAGATCCAGCAACTGGGCGGGGAATGGTGCACACAGTTCTGGGAGTGTCTGGCACCTGGTGACTTTGGCACAGAGAGCCCAAGATTCCAGCAGTCTTCTCTGGCCAGGAGGATGGCTCCATGCATAGGCAGGGAGGGCTCCGGAGGGAGGGCATAGGTCACGCAGCTACCAGAGTCTCTGGCTAGATGGGTGGGCTGGTGCAGAGGCAGGGAGGGAGGTCGCAGGTTGTGTGGCTCCCAGAGTCCCTGCATGGGGCGGGTGCGGGTCACTGGCTCTAGCGGGAGGAGTCCCCTGGCCATGGTGGGCACAGTTCGCTGGCTCATGCAGGCGCTGGGTCACGCGGGCGCCAGCAGAGTCCCTGGCAGTGGGGTGCAGAGGGGGGCAGGGGGGACTCCACCCGGCCCCCGGAGTCTGGTGCTAGGGGAGCACTTGGTCTGGCAGACAGGGAGGAGAGGCACTGCTGAAGAACCTATTCCCTCAGTCTCAGCAGAGGTTAGGCTTCTGGTTCATTGGGTAAGCGGGGAAGGGTGTACTGGAAGTTCAGAATGCCAGGGAAGACTTTAGATCAGTCCTTCTGCCTAGTGAGAGAGTGTTCAGAGTCACAGCAGGGTCCCTCTGAGGAAGTAGTCCCCACTTCCCACAGCACTCACCCATGGGGTGAGACAAGAGGTCCACAGTTGACCATTTGTCTGTAGAAAACCCGCAGGAGCAAATGAAGAGAAAAAAGAAAGGAAACAGAAGAACAAAAAGACAACAGCTTTCTTGAGGGAGGGGATGGACCCTTTTTCTTTCAGATGAATTTTGTACCTGAAGCTTGGTTTCTTGAAGTCACAGCTTGCCTCAGCAGAGGTGACCTGTGCTTATCATTTCTCTCTCAGCTGGGCTCCCAGTCTTCAGCTTAATTGGGCTGTTTTTGGACATTATCTTCCCTTTTGGAGAGGAGCCTCTTTTGGAAGCTGCTTGCAGTCAGCCATCTTTCCCGGTCCCCCTGGTGAACTGATTTTATAGATTTGTGTATGTTGAACCAACCTTGCATCTCTGGGATGAAGCCTCCTTGGTTGTGATGAATAATGTTTTGATGTGCAGCTCGATTTGGTTTGCTAAAATTTTATTGAGATTTTTTGCATCTGAATTCATACGAGGTATTGGTCTGTAGTTTTCTCTTTTTGTTGTGTCTTTTCCTTGCTTTGGTATCAAGACAATATTTCCTTTGTAGAGTGCATTGAGGAGGGTAGCTTCCTTTTCAGTGTTAAAGAATAATTTCTGCAATACAGGTGCAAGTTCTCCTTTGCAGGTTTGGAAGAATTCAGGTGTGAACTCATCTGGTCTGGGACTTTTTGTTGGAAGATTTTTATATTGTTGCTTCAATTCTGGTGCTTATTATTGATCTATTTAGAAGTTCTATTTACTACTTCTGATTGAGTCTTGGGAGGTGGTGTGAATCCAAAAATTTGCTCCTTTCCTTCAAATTTACATCTTTAAGAACATAGAGATTTTTATACTATTTAATGATGATGTTTTGTATTCCTGTGCTATCACTTACTTTTTTTTAATCTGCTGGGTTTGTGATAGGTTTGCTATTCCCTTTACACTTCCTTGAGATGATTCATTAGGTTGATGTTTTGTGATCTTTCTGTCTTTTGGATGTAGGCATTTAAGACTGAATTTTTCTCTTGGGGCTGCTTTTGCAGTATCCCACAGATTTGATCACTTACACCCTCACTATCATTTAGTTCAAAGCATATTTTGATTTCCATCTTTATCTCCTCCTTGGCCCATGTATCAAAGGGAAAAAGTCATTTTATCATAAAGACACTTGCATTCAAATGTTTATAGCAGCACCATTTACAATTGCAAACATGCAGAAGCAACTCAAGTGCCCACCAATATGTGAATGGATTAGTAAAATGTAGTATATGTACCACAGTAGTATATGTGGAATACTACTCACCCATAAAAATGGTGACCTAGTATCTGGTATAATAATCTTGTTGGCATTGGAGACCATTCTCCTAAATGAAGTACCACAAAAATGGAAAATCAAATGCCACATGTACTCGATAGTAAATTGGAACTAGTTGATGAACACTTATGTGCCATATGGAAGCCGAATGCAATGGAATTCAAGTAGGGGAGAGGAAGAGGAGGAGATGGTTAGATTCACACCTAATGGGTACATCACACTCTTTCTGGGTGAATGGTACACTTATAACTTTGGCTTAAAATATGCAACAGCAAACTGTGTAAGCAAAATATCTATGCCCCCATAATGTTCAAAAATTAAAAGAAAATTATGAGATTCCACTTCATACCCATTAGGAAGGCTATTATCAAAAGGTAAAAATATAGTAAAAGTTGCTGAGAGTGTGGATAAAGGGGAACAATTGGATATTTTTGGTGGGAATGTATTATAGTCTAGTGCTCCATTTATATTCCTAGAAAACAGTATGGAAGTTTCTTAAAAAATTAAAAATAGAAATCAATGACCAAAGGGTTCGCCTTCTGGACATATAGTCAAAGGAAATAAACTAGTCATCTTGTAAAAAAAAATAAATAAAATTAAATTTCTGAGATAAATTAAATCAGGGGCTTGAACAAATATTCATAGATCCATATTTGCAAAGGCATTATTCAAAATAACCAAAGAAATGAAAAAATTCAAATATTAAATTGATCCAGCTTCCCTGCCACATGGTTTCCACTCTTCCCAACTCAGTATCTGCATAGGGTCATACCCAACAAAGAAAGGTCCAATGCAAGCTTCACATGACAGTTCTGTGGTACATCTGTTTCACATACTCATTGGGGAGGTGCCTCAGTGGCTGACAATGGGCCTGGTCAGTAAACAGAGACATTCCTGGGCCTGCCTATAAACACCCGACATGGGGAGCCACAGCTTCCAGCCCAAGCCCATAGCCCTGCACTCTTCCTACCTGTGAGGTCCCTGGAGTTCTTCTTTTGGCCCACACAGAGGTGAAAAGCTCCTCCTTAGTAACCCCTGCATGGTCCCAGAAACTACTGGACACTCAGTTTTTTTGTCTGTGGTCTTTCTTATGCTTTCCTATTGCAGAAAATTTTCTGGAGTTTTCTTGTTTTAATTTACTGTTGGGAATTCATTGAGGTACAAGAAACCTGGTTACATTGATTGCATTTGTTAGGTAAAGTCCCTCTTACAATGGTGTCTTGCCCCCAAAAGCTGGGGCACACACCAAGGCCCCACCCCTCTTCCTCCTTCCCTCTCTCTGCCCTTCCTTTCCCCACCCCTCCCTCCTTCTTTCTCTCTCTGCTCTCCCCTTCCCCCACCCCCAGCATGACATTAACTGTCATTAATTGTCCTCATATCAAAATTGAGTACATATTCTCCATTCTTGTTATGCTTTACAAAGAATAATGGGTTCCACTTCCATCCAGGTTAATACAAAGGCTGTAAAGTCTCCATTTTTTAAATCGCTGAATAATATTCCCTAGTGTACATATACCATAGCTTGGTACTCCATTCCTGGGTTGGTGGGCATTTAGGCTGTTTCCACATTTTGGCGATTGTAAATTGGCAAAAATGCAATAAATAGGCTAGTGCAAGTGTCCTTATGATAAAAGGACATTTTACCTTCTGGGTAGATGCCCAGTAATGGAATTGCAGGATCAAAAGGAAGATCTAGCTTGAGTTCCTTGAGGGTTCCCCATACTTCATTCCAAAAAGGGTATATTAGTTTACAGTCCCACCAGCAGTGTAAAAGTGTTCCCTTCTCTCCACATCCATGCCAGCATCTGCAGTTTTGAGATTTTGTTTTTTTTTTTTTTTTTTATTGTTGGGGATTCATTGAGGGTACAATAAGCCAGGTTACACTGATTGCAATTGTTAGGTAAAGTCCCTCTTGCAATCATGTCTTGCCCCCATAAAGTGTGACACACACCAAGGCCCCACCCACCTCCCTCCTTCCCTCTGTCTTTTTCCCCCCACATAACCATAATTGTCACTAATTGTCCTCATATCAAAATTTAGTACATAGGATTCATGCTTCTCCATTCTTGTGATGCTTTACTAAGAATAATATCTTCCACGTCCATCCAGGTTAATACGAAGGATGTAAAGTCTCCATTTTTTTAATGGTAATAGTATTCCATGGTATACATATACCACGGCTTCTTAATCCATTCCTGGGTTGGTGGGCATTTAGGCTGTTTCCACATTTTGGCGACTGTAAATTGAGCTGCAATAAACAGTCTAGTACAAGTGTCCTTATGATAAAAGGATTTCTTTCCTTCTGGGTAGATGCCCAGTAATGGGATTGCAGGATCAAATGGGAGGTCTAGCTTGAGTGTTTTGAGGATTCTCCATACTTCCTTCCAGAAAGGTTGTACTAGTTTGCAGTCCCACCAGCAGTGTAAAAGTGTTCCCTTCTCTCCACATCCACGCCAGCATCTGCAGTTTTGAGATTTTGTGATGTGGGCCATTCTCACTGGGGTTAGATGATATCTCAGGGATGTTTTGATTTGCATTTCTCTAATATATAGAGATGATGAACATTTTTTCATGTGTTTGTTAGCCATTCGTCTGTCGTCTTTAGAGAAAGTTCTATTCATGTCTCTTGCCCATTGATATAAGGGATTGTTGGCTTTTTTCATGTGGATTAATTTGAGTTCTCTACAGATCCTAGTTATCAAGCTTTTGTCTGATTGAAAATATGCAAATATCCTTTCCCATTGTGTAGGTTGTCTCTTTGCTTTGGTTATTGTCTCCTTAGCTGTACAGAAGCTTTTCAGTTTAATGAAGTCCCATTTGTTTATTTTTGTTGTTGTTGCAATTGCCATGGCAGTCTTCTTCATGAAGTCTTTCCCCAGGCCAATATCTTCCAATGTTTTTCCTATGCTTTCTTGGAGGGTTTTTATTGTTTCATGCCTTAAGTTTAAGTCCTTTATCCATCTTGAATCAATTTTTGTGAGTGGGGAAAGGTGTGGGTCCAGTTTCAGTCTTTTACATGTAGACATCCAGTTCTCCCAACACCATTTATTGAATAGGGAGTCTTTCCCCCAGGGTATGTTCTTGTTTGGTTTATCAAAGATTAGGTGGTTGTAAGATGTTAGTTTCATTTCTTGGTTTTCCATTCGATTCCACGTGTCTATGTCTCTGTTTTTGTGCCAGTACCATGCTGTCTTGAGCACTATGGCTTTGTAGTACAGACTAAAATCTGGTATGCTGATGCCCCCAGCTTTATTTTTATTACAGAGAACTGCCTTAGCTATACGGGGTTTTTTCCAGTTCCATACAAAACACAGAATCATTTTTTCCAAATCTTGAAAGTATGATGTTGGTATTTTGATAGGAATGGCATTGAATAGGTAGATTGCTTTGGGAAGTATGGACATTTTAACAATGTTGATTCTTCCCATCCATGAGCATGGTATGTTCTTCCATTTGTTAATATCCTCTGCTATTTCCTTTCTGAGGATTTCATAGTTTTCTTTATACAGGTCCTTCACCTCCTTCGTTAGGTATATTCCTAGGTATTTGATTTTCTTTGAGACTATGGTGAAGGGAGTTGTGTCCTTAATTAGCTTCTCATCTTGACTATTATTGGTGTACACAAAGGCTACTGACTTGTGGACATTGATTTTATATCCTGAAACATTACTGTATTTTTTGATGACTTCTAGGAGTCTTGTGGTTGAGTCTTTGGGGTTCTCTAAGTCTAAGATCATGTCGTCAGCAAAGAGGGAGAGTTTGACCTCCTCTGCTCCCATTTGGATTCCCTTTATTTCCTTGTCTTGCCTAATTGTATTGGCTAGAACTTCCAGCACTATGTTGAATAGTAAAGGTGACAGAGGACAACCTTGTCTGGTTCCAGTTCTAAGAGGAAAAGCTTTCAGTTTTACTCCATTCAGTAAAATATTGGCTGTGGGTTTGTCATAGATAGCTTCAATCAGTTTTAGAAATGTGCCACCTATGCCTATACTCTTCAGAGTTCTAATTAGAAAAGGATGCTGGATTTTATCAAATGCTTTTTCTGCATCTATTGAGAGGATCATGTGATCTTTATTTTTGCCTCTGTTAATATGGTGGATAACGTTTATAGACTTGCGTATGTTAAACCAGCCTTGCATCCCTGGGATGAAGCCTACTTGATCATGATGAATGACTTTTTTGATGATAAGCTGTAATCTATTGGCTAGGATTTTGTTGAGAATTTTTGCGTCTATGTTCATGAGTGACATTGGTCTGAAATTCTCCTTTTTGTTTGGGTCTCTTCCTGGTTTTGGTATCAGGGTGATGTTGCTTCATAGAATGTGTTGGGGAAGATTCCTTCTTCCTCAATTTTTTGGAATAATTTCTGCAGTACAGGAATAAGCTCTTCCTTGAAGGTTTGATAGAATTCTGGAGTGAAGCCATCTGGACCAGGGAATTTTTTGGTTGGAAGCTTTTTTATTGTTTCTTTGATCTCAAGGCTTGAAATTGGTCTGTTCAGGAGCTCTATTTCTTCCTGGCTGAGTCTCGGGAGAGGGTGTGATTCCAAATATTGATCCATTTCTTTCACTTTGTCAAATTTCTGGGCATAGAGTTTCTGGTAGTATTCAGAGATGATCTCTTGTATCTCTGTGGGATCAGTTGTTATTTCCCCTTTATCATTTCTGATTGAGGTTACTAGAGATTTTACTTTTCTATTCCTTGTTAGTCTGGCCAATGGTTTATCTATTTTATTTATTTTTTCAAAAAACCAACTCCTTGTTTCATTAATTTTCTGAATGATTCTTTTGTTTTCAATTTCATTGATCTCTGATTTGATTTTGGATATTTCTTTTCTTCTACTGAGTTTAGGCTTAGATTGTTCTTCTTTGTCCAATTCCATAAGATCTCTTGTGAGATTGTTGATGTGCTCTCTTTCAGTTTTTCGAATGTAGGCATCTAAAGCGATGAATTTTCCTCTCAAAACTGCTTTTGCAGTATCCCACAGGTTTTGGTAGCTTGTGTCTTCATTGTTGTTATGCTCAAGGAAGTTAATGATTTCCCGTTTTATTTCTTCCTGCACCCATCTGTTATTCAACAGAAGATTGTTTAATTTCCATGCCTTTGGGTTGGGTCGAGCATTTTTGTTAGAGTTGAGTTCCACCTTTAGTGCCTTATGGTCTGAGAAGATACAAGGTAAAATTTCAATTCTTTTGATTCTGTTGATATTTGTTTTGTGTCCCAGGATATGATCAATTTTGGAGAATGTTCCATGGGGTGATGAGAAGAATGTATATTCTTTATCTTTGGGGTGGAGTGTTCTATATGCGTCTATCAAGCACAGTTGTTCTAGAGTCTCATTTAAGTCTTTTATATCCTTGTTTAATTTCTGTTTAGAGGATCTGTCCAGCTCTGTAAGAGGAGTGTTAAAGTCCCCTGTTATGATGGTATTATCAGATATCATATTGCTCAGACTGAGTAAGGTCTGCTTCAAGAATCTGGGAGCATTTAAATTGGGTGCATAAATATTTAGAATTGAAATGTCTTCTTGTTGTATTTTTCCCTTGACCAATATAAAGTGACCATTTTTGTCTTTTTTGACTTTAGTTGCTTTAAAACCACATGTGTCTGAAAATAAGATTGCAACTCCTCTTTTCTTCTGAATTCCATTTGCCTGAAAAATTGTCTTCCAACCCTTCACTCGGAGCTTTAATTTGTCTTTTGAAGCCAGGTGTGTTTCTTGCAGACAGCAAATGGATGGCTTGTGTTTTTTAATCCAGTCAACCAATCTATGTCCCTTCACTGGGGAATTCAAGCCATTAACATTTATTGAGATAATTGACAAGTGTGGTAGTATTCTATTCATCTTATTTTGTGAGAGTCCATTGCTTAGTTTTATCTTTTGCATCAGTGTGGAGGTTAGGTTCTGTCCTTTAATTTCTGAGTTCTTACTTTGCTGCTGATCCATTGTGGTGGTCAGTGTGCAGAACAGGTTGAAGTATTTCCTGTAGAGCTGGTCTTGTTGTGGCGAATTTCCTCAATGTTTGTATATCCGTAAATGATTTGATTTCTCCGTCAATTTTGAAGCTTAGCTTAGCAGGGTACAGAATTCTGGGCTGAAAATTGTTCTGTTTAAGTAGATTAAAGGTAGATGACCATTGTCTTCTTGCTTGGAAAGTTTCATTAGAGAAGTCTGCGGTCACTCTGATGGATTTGCCCCTGTAGGTCAACTGGCGCTTACTCCTGGCAGCTTGCAGAATCTTTTCTTTTGTCTTGACTTTGGACAGGTTCATCACAATGTGTCTTGGAGAAGCTCGGTTAGAGTTGAGGCGACCTGGGGTCCGATATCCCTCTGAAAGCAGTGTGTCAGAATCTTTGGTGATATTTGGGAAATTTTCTTTTATAATATTCTCTAGTATGGCTTCCATTCCTCTGGGGCATTCTTCTTCCGCTTCTGGAATTCCTATAACTCGTATGTTGGAACGCTTCATAAAGTCCCATAATTCTGACAGTGAACGTTCTGCTTTCTCTCTCTTCTTTTCTGCCTCTTTTACTATCTGAGTTATCTCAAAAACTTTGTCTTCTACCTCTGAAATTCTTTCTTCTGCATGGTCTAACCTGTTGCTGATACTTTCCATTGCATCTTTAAGTTCCCTGATTGACTGTTTCATTTCCTTCAGCTCTGCTATATCCTTTTTATATTCTTCATATCGTTCATCTCTTATTTGATTCTGTTTTTGAATTTCCTTTTGGTTATTTTCCACTTTATTAACAGTTTCCTTCATTGTTTCCATCATTTCCTTCATTGTTTTCAACATGTGTATTCTAAATTCCCTTTCTGTCATTCCTAACATTTCTGTATAGGTGGAATCCTCTGCAGTAGCTACCTCATGGTCCCTTGGCGGGGTAGTTCTGGACTGGTTCTTCATGTTGCCTGGAGTTTTCTGCTGATTCTTCCTCATGGGTGATTTCTTTTATCTGTTTACTTGCCCTAATTTTCCTTTCAATTCCTCTTGCTCTTTAAGTTCTTGTGCCTGTGGACTAAGGGTTACAGGACCAGAAGGGTGAGAAGGTTTAAGAGCAAAAAAGCGATGAAAGAAATGAGGACTGAGTGATAAGAAAAGAAAAAAAATGAAAAAAAAGAAAAATAGAGAAAGGAGAGTGGTTGGGTGAAAGGAATATTGACAAAAAGAAGAGAGGCACAGAAAGAGGAAGACAGAGCAATATAGGTGTACAGTAGGGTACTTCGATACAACCTTAAAAAAAAAAAAACACCTTCTGGGGGTGCCAAGTGGGGTGGTTCCCTTGAGGTCAGCAGCTCTTTGCTAACCTGATCAGACACAGTACCCCACCTCCACCAAGTAGAGAGGAAAGACAAAAATGCTATAAATCAAACCAAAACAAGGAAACAGAAAACTTTACGGGATAAAATTGGCTGGAAAAACCAAATAATAGTGGTAGAAACACTAACAAAAATGAAGTTCTGATTATTGAAATAGGCAGCAATGGGAAATTATAATTAAACTAGAAAAATTGAGAAAGAAAAAGGATCTGTATGGAAAAGGTTGAACTTAAAAAACAAAACAACAATCTAGAACGTCAAAATAAACAAAAAAAACAACCAAACCAAAAAAAAAACCAAACAAACAAACAAACAAAAAAAACACATACGCAACCAAAAACAAAGCAGTATGTATATGGAATTGAATATTGTCTGGGCAACATGTGGTCTTCTGGGGTATGAGATGTTAATCACAGTTCTGATACGACTGGAGGCTGCTAGTTTCTCAAACCCCAGCAGGTAGACACCCTAAATCTCTCTTCAGCCCACTTAAAAGGCACTTTGAACTTGTTCACTTACTGAGCAGAAGCTTTCTCAGGGAAGTGCTTGTTGCTGTAATCACTGCTGAAGTGGCTATCCACTTACCCTGTGTGTCAAAACTGGTCTCCCTCTGCCCCCGAGGGTTAGGGCTGCAAGGCGGCTCAGACCCCGCCCTTAGGCTACTTGGTCGCTGGGTTACCAGCTCCCACCCAAATCCAGCTCTGCGACCCTGAGGGCGGAGCTTGCCAGGGCAGATCGCTCACAATGTCTGCCTGTGACCCAGAGCCAAACTCTATTAGCTCCGTCTGGCTCAGCGGCTCAGACTGGGGCCCTAGACAAAGGCCAAAGTTCTCCGCACTCCCGCTCAGGCTCTCCCCAAGGCAGTTCAGCTGAGTGCCAAGTCCAAAGACACCAAAACGGTTCACAGGTAAGGCCTTTCTGGTTTGCAGTCTCGCTGCTACTGAACTTACAGTTGCGGGCGGGTTTAGGCGGATTGAACACACGCGACCACTTGCCGGTTTTCCACTGTTTTAGTCCTCCTCTTGGGGTCCAGAAGTCTCTCGCTGACTCCCTGTATCCTCTCAGGGGTGATGATAGGCAGATCCCACCAGCCAGAGATGCCTGGAGTCCTATATCCCCAGACTCACGGTGCCCAGATGCAAGGAAGCTGTTACTCGGCTCCCATCTTGCTCCACCCCTCAGTTTTGAGATTTTGTAATGTGGGCCATTCTCGCTGGGGTTAGATGGTATCTCAGGGTGGTTTTGATTTGCATTTCTCTAATAATTAGGGATGATGAACATTTTTTCATATGTTTGTGAGCCTTTCATCTGTCTTCTTTTTTTTTTTATTGTTGGAGATTCATTGAGGGTACAATAAGCCAGGTTACACTGATTGCAACTCTTAGGTAAAGTCCCTCTTGCAATCATGTCTTGCCCCCATAAAGTGTGACACACACACGGCCCCACCCCCCTCCCTCCTTCCCTCTTTCTGTTTCCCCCCATAACCATAATTGTCATTAATTGTCCTCATATCAAAATTGAGTACATAGGATTCATGCTTCTCCATTCTTGTGATGCTTTACTAAGAATAATGTCTTCCACTTCCATCCAGGTTAATACGAAGGATGTAAAGTCTCCATTTTTTTTAATGGCTGAATAGTATTCCATGGTATACATATACCACAGCTTGTTAATCCATTCCTGGGTTGGTGGGCATTTAGGCTGTTTCCACACTTTGGCGATTGTAAATTGAGCTGCAATAAACAGTCTAGTACAAGTGTCCTTATGATAAAAGGATTTCTTTCCTTCTGGGTAGATGCCCAGTAATGGGATTGCAGGATCAAATGGGAGGTCTAGCTTGAGTGCTTTAAGGTTTCTCCATACTTCCTTCCAGAAAGGTTGTACTAGTTTGCAGTCCCACCAGCAGTGTAAAAGTGTTCCCTTCTCTCCACATCCACGCCAGCATCTGCAGTTTTGAGATTTTGTGATGTGGGCCATTCTCACTGGGGTTAGATGATATCTCAGGGTTGTTTTGATTTGCATTTCTCTAATATATAGAGATGATGAACATTTTTTCATGTGTTTGTTAGCCATTCGTCTGTCGTCTTTAGAGAAAGTTCTATTCATGTCTCTTGCCCATTGATATAAGGGATTGTTGGCTTTTTTCATGTGGATTAATTTGAGTTCTCTATAGATCCTAGTTATCAAGCTTTTGTCTGATTGAAAATATGCAAATATCCTTTCCCATTTTGTAGGTTGTGTCTTTGCTTTGGTTATTGTCTCCTTAGCTGTACAGAAGCTTTTCAGTTTAATGAAGTCCCATTTGTCATCTGTCTTCTTTAGAGAAGGTTCTATTCATGTCTCTTGCCCATTGAAATATGGGTTTGTTGGCTTTTTTCATGTGGATTAATTTGAGTTCTCTATAGATCCTAGTTATCAAGCTTTTGTCTGATTCAAAATATGCAAATATCCTTTACCATTGTTTAGGTTGTTGATTTCCTTTGGTTGTTGTCTCCTTAGCTGTACAGAAGCTTTTCAGTTTAATGAAGTCCCATTTGTTTATTTTTGTTGTTGCCATCGTCATGGAAGTCTTTTTCATGAAGTCTTTCGCTAGGCCAATATCTTCCAGTGTTTTTCTTATGCTTTCTTTGAGGCTTTTTATTGTTTCATGCCTTAAATTTAAGTTCTTTACCCATCTTGAATCAATTTTTGTGAGTAGAGAAAGATGTGGGTCCAGTTTCAGTCTTTTACATGTGGATATCCAGTTCTCCCAACACCATTTATTGAATAGGGAGTCTTTCCTCCAAGGCATGTTCTTGTTTGTTTTATCAAAGATTAGGTGGTTCTAAGATGTTAGTTTCATTTCCTCGTTTTCTATTCAGTTCCAAATGTCTATGTCTCCATTTTTGTGCCATTACCATGCTGTCTTGACTACTATCGCTTTGTAGTACAGCCTAAACTTTGGTATGGTGATGCCCCCAGCTTTATTTTTATTACTAAGAACTGCCTTAGCTATACAGTTTTTTTTTTCTGATTCCATACAAAATGCAGAATCATTTTTTCCAAATCTTGAAAGTACAATGTTGGTATCTTAATAGGGATGGCATTGAATAGGTAGATTGCTTAGGAAAGTATAGACATTTTAACAATGTTGAGTCTTCCCATCCATGAGCATGGTATGTTCTTCCATTTGTTAATATCCTCTGCTATTTCCTTTCTGAGGATTTCATAATTTTCTTTATAGAGGTCCTTCACCGCCTTCGTTAGGTATATTCCTAGGTATTTCATTTTCTTTGAAGCTATGGTGAAGGGAATTGTGTCCTTAATTAGCCTTTCATCCTGGTGTATACAAAGGCAACTGACTTGTGGACATTGATTTTATATCCTGAAACATTACTGTATTTTTTGATGACTTCCAGGAGTCTTGTGGTTGAGTCTTTGGGGTTCTCTAAGTATAAGATCATATTGTCAGCAAAGAGGGAGAGTTTGACCTCCTCTGCTCCCATTTGGATTCCCTTTATTTCCTTCTCTTGCCTACTTGTATTGGCTAGAACTTCCAGCACTATGTTGAATAGTAATGGTGACAGAGGACAACCTTGTCTGGTTCCAGTTCTAAGAGGAAAAGCTTTCAGTTTTACTCCATTCAGTAAAATATTAGCTGTGGGTTTGTCATAGATAGCTTCAGTTTCAGAAATGTGCCACTTATGCCTATAGTCTTCAGTGTTCTAAGAGTTCTAAGGATTTTATCGAATGCTTTTCTTGCATCTATTGAGAGGATCATAAGGTCTTAGTTATGCTTTTATTAATATGTTGGTTAACGTTGATGGACTTGCATATGTTAAACCAGCTTGCATCCCTGGGATGAAACCTACTTGATCATGATGTATGACTTTTTTAATGATAAGTTGTAACCTATTGGCTAGGGTTTTGTTGAGAATTTTTTCATCTGTATTCATTAGTGAAATTGGTCTGAAATTCTCCTTTTTAGTTTGATCTTCTCCTGGTTTTGGTATCAGGGTGATGTTTGCTTTGTAGAATGTGTTGGGAAAGATTCCTTCCTCCTCAATTTTTTGGAATAATATCTGCAGTACGGGAATAAGCTTCTCCTTGAAGTTTTGATAGAATCCTCATGTGCAGCCATCCGGATGAGGGCAGTTTTTTTGTTGGAAGCTTTTTAATTGTTTCTTTAATCTCAATGCTTTAAATTGGTCTGTTCAGGAGCTCTTTTTCTTCCTGGCTAACTCTAGGGAGAGGGTGTGATTCCAAACATTGATCCATGTCCTTCACATTGTCAAATTTCTGGGCATAGAATTTGTGGTAGTATTCAGAGATGATCTCTTGTACCTATGTGGCATCAGTTGCAACTTTCCCTTTATCATTTCTGATTTAGGTTACTAGAGATTTTACTTTTCTATTTCTAGTTAGTCTGGACAAAGGTTTATCTATTTTATTTATTTTTTAAAAAAAACAACTCCTTGTTTCACTGATTTTCTGAATGATTCTTTTGTTTTCAATTTCATTCATCTCTGATTTAATTTTGGATATTTCTTTTCTTCTGCTGGGTTTAGGCTGAGATTGTTCTTCCTTTCCAATTCCATAAAATGGCTTGTGAATTTGATGCACTCTCTTTCCATTTTTCAAATGTAGGCATCTAAAGCGATAAATTTTCCTCTCAAAACTGCTTTTGCAGTATTGCACAGGTTTTGGTAGCTTGTGTCTTCATTGTTGTCATGCTCAAGGAAGTTATTTATTTTATTTCTTCCTGCACCCAACTGTCATTCAACAGAAGGTTGTTTAATTTTTATGCCTTTGTGTGGGGTTGAAGGTTTTTGTTGGAGGCGACTTCCACCTTTAGTGCCTTGTGGTCTGATTAGATACAGGGTACAATTTCAATTCTTTTGATTCTGTTGAGGTTTGTTTTGTGTCCTAGAATATGATCAATTTTGGAGAATGTTCCATAGGGAGATGAGAAGAATGTATATTCTTTATCTCTGGGATGGAGTTCCATATGTGTCTATCAAGCACAGTTGTTCGATGGTCTCATTTAAGTCCCTTCAGTCTTTGTATAATTTCTGTTTAGGGGATCTGTCCATCTCTGTAAGAGGAATGTGAAAGTCCCCTGTTTATTATGACATTATAGGGTATCATATTGTTCAGACTGAGTAAGGTCTGTTTCAAGAATCTGGGAGCATTTAAATTGGGTGCATAAATATTTAGAATTGAAATGTCTTCTTGTTGTATTTTTCCCTTGACCAATATAAAGTGACCATCTTTGTCTTTTTTGACTTCAGTTGCTTTAAATCCATATGTATCTGAAAATAAGATTGCAACCCCTCTTTTCTTCTGAATTCCATTTGCCTGAAAAATTGTCTTCCAACCCTGAACTCAGAGTTTTAATTTGTCTTTTGAAGCTAGGTATGTTTCCTAAAGACAGCAAATGGATAGCTTGTATTTTTTAACCCAGTCAGCCAATCAATACCTCTTTAGTGGGGAATTCAAGCCATTAACATTTATTAAGAAAATTGATAAGTGCGGTAGTGTTCTATTCATCTTATTTTGTGAGAGTCTATTGCTTAGTTTTATCTTTTCCATCAGTGTGGAAATTAGATTCTGTCCTTCAATTTCTGAGTTTTTACTTTGCTGTCGATCCATTGTGATGGTCAGTGTATAGAACAGGTTGAAGTATTTCCTGTAGAGCTGGTTTTGTTGTGGCAAATTTCCTCAATGTTTGTATATCTGTAAATGATTTGATTTCTCTATCAATTTTAAAGCTTAGCTTAGTAGGATATAGAATTCTGGGCTGGAAATTGTTCTGCTTAAGTAGATTAAAGGTAGATGACCATTGTCTTCTTGCTTGGAAAGTTTCGTTAGAGAAGTCTGGAGTCACTCTAATGGATTTGCCCCTGTCCGTCCACTGGTGCTTAGTCCTGGAAGCTTGCAGAATCTTTTATTTTGTCTTGACTTTGGACACGTTCATCACAATGTGTCTTGGAGAAGCTTGGTTTGAATTGAGGTGACCTGGGGTCTGATATCCCTCTGAAATGAATGTGTCAGAATCTTTGTGATATTTGGGAAATTTTCTTTAATAATATTCTCTAGCATGGCTTCCATTCCCCTGGGGCATTCTTCTTCGCCTTCTGATATACCTATAACTCATATGTTTGAACACTTCATAAAGTCCCATAATTCTGTCAGTGAATATTCTGCTTTCTCTCTCTTCTTTTCTGCCTCTTTAACTATCTGAGTTATCTCAAAAGGTAGTTGTCCTCTACCTCTGAGATTCTTTCTTCTGCATGGTCTAATCTGTTGTTGATACTTTCTATTGCATCTTTAAGGTCCCTAATTGACAGCTTCTGTTTCTTCAGCTCTGCTCTATCCTTTCTATGTCCTTCATATCATTCATCTCTTATTTGATTCTGTTTTTGAATTTCCTTTTCATTATTTTCCATTTTATCAGCAATTTCATTCATTGTTTCCATCATTTCCTTCATTATTTTCATCATTTGTATTCTAAATTCCCTTTCTGTCATTTCTAACATTTCTTTATAGGTTTAATTCTTTGCAGTAGCTACCTCACAATTTCTTGTGGGGGGTTGCTCTGGACTGGCTTTTCATGTTGCCAGGATTTTTCTGCTGATTCTTCCTCATGACTGGTTTCTTTTATCTGTTTCCTTGCCCTCATTTCCTCTCACTTTCTCTTGCCCTTTAAGTTGCTGTGCCTGTGGACTAGGGTTTCAATGAGTCCTTTTGGTACAGGACCAGAAGGATGAGAAGATTGAAGAGCAAAAAGGGAAAAAGAAAAGAAAAGAAAAACGAGAAAGGAGAGGGATGGGTAAGGGAATATTGACAAAAGGAAGAGAGGCACAGAAAGAGGGAAACAGGAGAAATATAGGTGTATGTATAGTATGGTACTTTGAGCCAACCTTAAAAACCCCCAACCTCGGGGGGAGCTGGGTTGGTTGGTTCCCTTGAGGTCAGCAGCTCTTTGCTAACCTGTTCAGACACAGTACCCCACCTCCACCAAGTAGAGAGGAAAGAAAAAAATGATATAAATCAAACCAAAACAAGCAAACCGAAAACTTTACGGGATAAAATTGGGGGAAAAACCAAATAATAGCGGTAGAAACACTAACAAAAAATGAAATTCTAATTGTTAAAAATGGCAACAATGAAAAATTACATGTAAACTAGAAAACTGAAGAAATAAAAGGAAAAAAGAAAGAAAAGTCTATAGGGAAAATGTTGAAATTAAAAACAAGAATGAAAAAACAAAGCAAAACAAAACCAAAACAAAGCAGTATATGTATCTTGCTGCATATTGTCTGGGCAAAAGGTGATCTTCTGGGGTATGAGATGTTAATCACAATGCTGATACAGCTATATGAGTTGGAGAGTGGAGGCCTCTGCTGATTTCTAAAAGCCCGCAGGATGGAGAGCCTAAATCTCTCCTCAGGCCACTTAAAAGGCACTTTAAACTGATAACCTTGGACAAGCAGAAGCTTTCCCAGGAAAGCACTTGTTGCTGGGATCACTCCTGAAGTGGATCCTGGCTATCCACTTACCCAGTGTGCCAAAACTGGTCTCACTCTATGCCCCTGAAGGCTAAGGCTCTAAGGCGTCTCAGTCCCCAGCGTTAGGCTGCTCAGTCACTAGATTACTCACTACCCCTCCATCCTTGCTCTGCAACCCCGAGGGCAGAGCTTGCCAAGTCAGTTCTCCCACAATGGCTCCACACAGCCAATAGCTGAACACTATTAGCTCTGTCTGGCTCAGTGGCTCAGTCTGGGAACCTAGACAATGCTTAAAGTCCTCCACACTCTTGCCCATGTTCTCCCAAGGTAGTTCAACTGAGTGCCAACTCCAAAGAAAAAAAAAAAACAGCTCACAGGTAAGGCCTTTCCAGTTTGCAATCTCACTGCTACTGTACTTACAGCTGCTGGTGGGATTAGACCAAACAAACTCATCCAAACACTTGCCAGTTCTCCACTGCTTTTGTCCTCCTCATGGGGTCCAGAAGTCTCTTGCTGACTCCCTGTGTCCCCAAAGTTATGTTTCTGGGCAGATTCCACCGGCCAGAGATGCCTGGCATCTTCTCTCCCCAGATTCACCATGCCCAGTTGCAAGGAAGCTATTAATCGGCTGCCATCTTGATCCTCCTAAGTTGAACAGCAGCTCGGGTTGGTCATGCTGTCAGGTGCCAGCTGTTGTTGTCACTGACCTTCACCATCAAAGCTGTACCTGAGGCTGTGGCCACCATGTTCCTGTGTTTGGAGTTTTGTATTATATATATATATATCCTTAGTTTATTTATTTATTTATTTATTATTTATTTTTAAATTATAAACACATAGATCATGTATACATTAAAGCATGTATGGGGTACAATGTGCTGATTTCATATAGAATTAGGAGTGTTTACATCACACTGGTTAATATGAACCTCATCTTCTTTACTTAATTATTGTGTTCAGACATTTATACTCTATACTTAATAAATCCAAAAATACCCTTGCATTATGCACCATATGTGTGATCCTACCATAAACCTTACCCCCTGAACTCCCCCTCCCTTCCCATCTCCCCCTCCCTCCTTCATCCTGGGCCATAGTTGTGATCTATTCTTCATATGAAAGTGTGAGTGATTGTAGATTGTATTCATAATAGTACTGAGTACAAAAACCTCGAATAGGCAAGACATTATTCAGAAATAAAAACAAATCAGGAAGAATCATGCTACCAGACTTCAAACTATACTATAAATCTATAGTGATCAAAACAGCATGGTATTGGCACAAAAATAGAGAGGTAAATGTATGTAACAGAATAGAGAACCAAGAGACGAACTCAGAAATTTTTCATTTAACTTTTTCTGTATGAGGCCAGGGCTACAAGTTTCAGAAATCTGCTAAGCCCCATTACTCAATGTTAAGAACAGAGTGGGTGCGTCGATCCTCCCCCTTGACCATGGAGCCAGATGCCAGGATCCTCTTCAGCCCCAACCTATCATGTCTTAACCTGGTCTGTAAATAACTATGAATGGGCCCCATGCATCTTCCAGTCACCACTGACCCCCATAAGGTGTGGGGTTTATAGCAACAGGCTACAAAGACCAATGCTTGGAGATGAGACATTAATGCCCAAAGTCACTCATGATACTGTTCATGACTGAAATAAATATCAATTCTCCACCCAACACCTTCAATCAGATATTCAAATAAGCAATTGTTCCCAAAAAGCCTTGGACACAGATTGAGATGCAGAGGGAGGCACAAGGGAAGAGTGGACCTTAAGTACATAGGAGACTAAGACTCTTGTCCACAGGGAGGTGGAGCTTGAAGCTATTGCGAAATGAAACAGGAAGTAGAAGAACAGGACTACCGGCTACAAAGAAAATCCACCTTCCAGGGGAAAGAAAGGGGTGTATTTTCTTCTCTTATTCTGTGTGTGCCCTTTGTGCTCCTGGCCACACTGTGAGCTGCACTGTCACATGTTCATGGGTCTCTGCTGGTCTGAGTCAGCTGAGGACATGAATCTGCCCCTTCGCTGAAGCATCTCCAGTGCAGGTGGGATAACTAATCATGGTGAGGACTCCACCACATTGTGCAGAAGGATGGGCTGAAGGAGGGAGGAGACCCACAGAGGCTCTGAGCCAGAAGAGGCCCTGCTCACTTTCACCTATGAGGGACTGATACAGAAGCTACAAGGTCCATTTGCTGCTGTATCCTGGCCGTCAGTGAGTTGAGGACACATGAGGCAGATGGTGGCTGTGGGTCAGGGAGACCCTCTTTCTGTGTAAGTGTCGGCAGAGAGCCTGGTGCTCACCCCAGCCCTCACCCTGCGGAAATGAGAACCAGGCTCCTGGGAAGGGTGCAGTTCCCCTTCCTGTGGGGGTTCAGATGTGACAGCTCCATGTCAGAAAGGCCCCAAAGTACAACTAGCCACATCCTGTGTGTCTGTGTGTCCTGAAGGCACCATGGTCTCCTCCATCTGCACAGCTGGGACAAGTGGTGGGAGACTCCATGACCCCCACCCTCATAACCCTGCTCTGCTTTGGTGAGGTGTGGGGACAGACAGAGGAGACCCTGATCTGGGAGGGAGAGACCCACCCACAGCCAGGCCCTGCTCTATCAGGAGACCCCAGGGACTCAGGAGGCTCCTTGGGGGTGTGAAGACAGGATATGCTCAGCCTTCAGGTGACAAATCTCTCACTGAGATCTGTTCCAGGGATGAGTCTGGGCCCCAGGACCCACGTACAGGCAGGTGAGTCTGTCCCCAGCTGTCCCAAGTCACTTCTCCTCAGTGGGGACAAGAAGACACCCCTGGGCAGCTGAGAATGGGGAACAGGAGCCCTGAGCTGATTGGGGGGAACATCTGGAGAGTCGGGCTCAGAACTGGGATCAGTGGGGTGGAAGGTGACTGGGGACCCAGCTTCTGATTTCCTAACAGGAACCCTCCCCAGACCCACCATCTGGGCTGAACCAGACTCTGTGATAACAAGGGGAAGCCCTGTGACTATCTGGTGTCAGGGGACATTGGATGTCCAGGAATACCAACTGGAAAAACAGGGAAGCTTCTGGGACAGAAATAAACCACTGGAGCCTGGGAACAAGGCCAAGTTCAATATCCAGTATATGACAGAGCACTATGCAATGGGATATCGCTGTTACTATCGCAGCCCTGCTGGATGGTCAGACCATAGTGATACCCTGGAGCTCATGGTGACAGGTAAGAGGACACCTGGGGCTCCCAGCTTCAAGCTTTGCCCTCAGGAATGGGGTCTGCTCTCAGGGGTGTCTCCCTCTCATAGTCCAACCCGAGGTTGATGTGGGAGGTGTGATCCCCATTTAACACTACTGCCTCCTCCTGTCCTAGGAGTCTACAGCAAACCCACCCTCTCATCCCTGCAGAGGCCTGTGGTGACCTCAGGGGGAAATAGGACCCTCCAGTGTGGGTCACAGGTGGGATTTGCCAGGTTTACTTTGACCAAGGAAGAAGAACAAAAGCTGTCCTGGACACTGGACTCACAGCCTCCAATGGCAAGTTCCAGGCCCCGTTTTCTGTGGGCCCTGTGATCCCTGGGCACAGGTGGATGTTCAGATGCTATGGCTATTACAGGAACAACCCCCAGGTGTAGTGAGAACCCAGTGACCCCCTGGAGCTCCTGGTCTCAGGTGAGGAGATTTCATAACATGCTATTCATGTTTTGAAACCCAAAATATGTCACAGCGAGCCTTGCTTTCAGGAACCCCAAGATGGTAGTGTAGGGTGAGGAATCAAGGGCTCTGGAGCAAGAGACCCCAAGAGAGAGACAGGCAGGACAGGACACTGAGGAGTTGGCAGGGGCCAGACTCTGCAGCTCACGGCCTGTCCTTCCCCCCCAGGTGTGTCTAGGAAGCCCTCCCTCCTCACCCTGCAGGGCCATGTCATGGCCCCTGGACAGAACCTGACCCTCCAGTGTCGCTCTGATGTCAGCTATGACAGATTTGCCCTGTCCCGGGATGAGGGACGTGTCCTCACCCAGCTCCCTGGCTGGCAGCCCCAGGCTGGACTCTCTCAGGCCAACTCTCCCCTGGGCCCTGTGAGTGGCTCCCTCGTGGGTCAGTACAGATGCTATGGTGGATACAACCTCTCCTCTGAGTGGTCAGCCCCCCGTGACCCCCTGGACATCCTGATCTCAGGTGAGGAGCCTAGTGGGTTGTCAGGGACCCAGACACTGCACAGTCCTTTTGGGGGGAAGGAGAAAGGGGCAGGAGAAAGAGGTGGGGTCTCAGGGAGGGGGAGGGGGAGAGACACAGAGGTAAGTGGGGAGAAGGAGACTCAGACACAGAGATAGGGACACTGAAGGTGTTCAGAGAGAGGACCAGGGAGGTGTCACCTCAGATAAAGTTAGGGGGACACCCTCACCCCTCCTTCCACTTTCTCTAGGACAGCTCTTTTACAGACCCTTCATCTCCGTGCAGCCGGGCCCCACAGTGGCCTCAGGAGAGGACGTGACCTTTGCGTGCCAGTCATGGAGCCCGACAGACACTTTCTTTCTGGCCAAGGAGGGAGCAGGAAATTGTCCCCTGCATCTCAGATCAAAGTCTAGATCTGGGCAGTTCCTGGCTGAATTCTCCTTGAGTTCTGTGAGCCCACACAGCCCTTCTCCTTACCTGTTGTCACTGCCCAGTGAACCCGTGGAGCTCGTGGTCTCAGGTGAGGACACCTGCCCCTGCCCTCTCTGAGATCAAAGGATCAGCTCAGGGCCCTGCCCCAGGAGAGCTCTGGGACATTGAGGAATGAGGGGGTGAAAGGGGTAGGTCGCAGGGGAGGGTCCAGCCGAGATAGGAGGAAACAGAGGAGAACTCCCATCCCTGGGCACTTTCCCCTAAAGTCTCAGTCAGGGTGCAGGGCAGGAAAAGTGGGATGAGATGTGGGTGAACCTCAGAGCAAAGAGACAAGACTGAGGGTAGAAGTCAGAGGCCCCCACTCACCTACCTGCTGATGTCTTTATCTCAGAATCAGAACCTCTAAGTGTCCTAGTCCCTCAACACCGGGTCCTGACCCCATGAGAGATGGAAGCTGTTATCCTGATCCCACGGAAACTTTCAGACTCATTTCAATCCTATTCCCAATACTGAGGTCGGGGTCTGCCTCCCAAAGGGAGCAGGGTGGACTTTAGCAAGGGGCCCATGTGGCTTCTGGGGCTCTGAGGATGGAGCAGCTGTGACCCTCTGTGGGCATCAGAAGGGAGGGAGGTGTATGAGGTCCAGGCAGAGAGGAGGGGTCAGACCTGAAGGGAGGAGGAATTAGGTGTGTCCCCTCCCTGAACAGGACCCCAGGAGCCATCTCCACTCAATAGGAAGCCAGGAGCAGGGACGGCACAGGGCAGGTGCTTAGTCTGGGAGTCGGGTGGGAGGGGCCAGAAGTGGCAAAGTCTGTATAGGTTCTGCCGCCTCTTGGGAGCAGGAAATTCTAAGAAAGCCTTGTCCCCTCCTGCCCTGGGTTCCCATCTGAATGAAGGGGAGGTACCTAGGTTGACCTCAAAACACCCTCCTTTCTGACCCTCTGGGGCACCTGGGATGTGCTCCTGTCTCCAGCCCTCTGTGGGCCTGTCCTGCTCCTCTTGTAACTGAGACTCGTCAGGGTTAGAAAGCTGCAGGAGATGTGGGCAGGTGCATGAGGTTTATATGAGAAGCCAGAATATTATGAAACGGTAAAGATTTACAGAGCTCTGCTGGTCAGGATCTCTCCTGCCTCACACGACATCTGCTGGTTTACCGAATCCACACTTCGCACAGCTCTGCCTGACTCCCGGGCCCCTGCTCTGTCTAGGAGGATGTGTGGTGAGGAGGAGGAGGATGGGCTGGGTCAGCAGAGTATGGCGTCCAGGCCTGATAGGAAACAGGATAATCTTGGGCAGGGAAGAAGGAGAACAGGCTGGGGACTTGGAGTGAGGATAGATGGATGCCCCCTGAACAGCTCTTATTTCTCATTTCTAAGAGCCCCTCATCCACAAGCCGGGGGTTCCCTGAGTCCTCTCAGAACAGGACAGGGGGCTGCTCAGGCCTTGGTGGGATCTGACAGAGGTGAGGGTGGAGCCCACACTAGACACTCTGTCGGAGGGGAGCTCCCCGGGCTGTCGGTGCCACCAAGCACAGACCCCTATGGTGGCCTCTGTGCTCAGGGCACACCTGAGATTAAGGAGGGGCCTCACCTGCTCACTGAGCCAGTGGAGGGGAAGTCACCACACAGCACATCCTGTGTGTGAGTCATTTCTATTCCACATCTTCTCTGCTCACTTTTCAAATGATGCTCTCTACTGTTCTAAAATAAAAGAATAGATACATAAATTTATAATTCTAATTTAACTGATATGGATTTATGATTTAAAAATAGGTGAATTCTTTTATTATTTTCATTAGGACTTAATTTAATTAATACATTTGCTTTTTCAGATAATTTTATCTTATTATCAACTCTTTCTATCCTGCACATTTAATATGGAGGAGTATTAATAAACTTAAGAAGAGTTTTCTAAGTTTTATTCACAGGAATTGTGGACATTCATTTCAATTTAAATAATAATTCAATTATTTTAAAAATTTATAAGAGGTCGGGCAGTGCCTGTGGCTAAGTGAATAGGGTGCCAGCCCCATATACTGAGGGTGGCAGGTTCAAACCTATCCCTGGCCAAACTGCAACAAAAACATAGCTGGGCATTGTGGCAGGTGCCTGTAGTCACAACTACTCGGGAGGCTGAAGCAAGAGAATCACCTAAGCCCAAGAACTGGAGGTTGCTGTGAGCTGTGATGCAATAGCACTCTACTGAGGGTGATATAGTGAGACTCTGTCTCTCTAAAAAGCAGGAAGTACACACGAAAAAGTTACTGGTTTCACTATATTTATTTAATTTCACTATAGAATTCTTCTCCATTGGCCTTTTAATTGATCTCTAACTTACTTATAAAATGCATATAAACTACAAGAAAATAGACATTTATTTCTAAATTGCATGCCAATTTTACACTTTGTGTATTAGTATGTAACTGCATATTAAATAAATATTGAAAGATTTAACTATATACATATTTATATGCAATTATATAAATTACATATAAATATACGTGTGCACATGTCTCCAAGTATATACACTCATGTTCATCCATATTCTCAGTTTTTTTTTTTTTTTGAGACAGAGTCTCACTATGTCACCCTCTATAGAGTTCTGTGGAGTCACAGCTCACAGTGACCTCATACTCTTGGGCTTAAGCGATTCACTTGCCTCAGCCTCCCAAGTAGCTAGGACTACAGGTGTCCACCACACTGCCTGGCTATTTTTTGATTGTAGTTGTCAGAGTTGTTTGGCAGGCCCAGGCTGGGTTTGAACCCCCCAGCTCTGGTATGTGTGGCTGGCACCCTAGCACCTGAGCTACAGGTGCTGAGCCATATTCTCAATGTTTTTGATGTGGTTTGTTTTTACATTAATTCTTTATAAAACCAGAAATATTATTGATTAATTCCTAGATTAATTCTTTATAAAACCAGAAATGTTGCTGATGAGCCTGCAACATCACCACCACTTCAAAAATATGTATTTATATATGTGTGAGCATGTATGAATTGCATTCTGGCTTTTTCTAACTATATAACAAAACAATTAGAAAGAGATTAAGGAATGATGAGACCCCGGTTGTGTTAGCTGAGGCTAAAATGGGGTAAAGGGGAGGCAGCCCCAGGTATTCACCTCTTTGTGCTCCCAACATTCAGGAACCCCTGAGGATCAAACCCTCATTCACGGAACTTGGGTCCTCAGTAGTTGATAACTGGCAATGTACATTTTGGGGGAAATTACATGGTGTAGTCCGTGTTCCAGACAGGAGAAAAAATATACAAGTGCCCAATTATTTTGGTATTGTTGGCTCATTTTTCTTGCTTTAGCATCTGAAAAATCTAAAGCAAAGTTTGAATTCAAAGAACACAAAGTGGCTAAAATACTTCAGGGAGGAGACTAGAGGAACTGCTACAGCCAAGAATGGGTTGATTAAGAATCTCCATAAAAGTCACATTGTGAGACATGAAGGGACACAGAATTCAGAGCCCAGGGGGGAGGCTGGGTTTGGGGCTCTTCATCCCCTCCCCCTCCTCTCCGTTTTGATTCTCAGGAGCACTTGACATCATTACCCCCTCATAGAACAAGTCAGACCCTAGGACTGGTGAGTGAGGAGATGCTCTTGATCATGGGCTGGGCACAGAATGTCAGGCCCTGTCCAGGGCAGGATGGTGTCCTGGGGGAACTTCCAGGGACCCTGGTGACTTTGATCTCTCCTGAGCACTCTGACCTCTTGTCCACAATCCCCAGCACCACACCCCCAATCACACAATGGAGAATCTCATCCACATGGACATGGCTGGCTTGATCCTGGTGGCCTTCGGAATTCTGCTGTTTCAGGGGTTGCATGGCCAGAGAAGCCCCCAAGATGTCACCAGGAGATAACTCTAGAGAGAGCGACACACCATCCAGAGTGGGAGAGTCATGGAAGTAACTCTGATGCTCCCCGGAGGTTTTGGGAGAAAAATCTAGAGTATGTGCTTTCAGGACTGTCTGCTGGTCATTTCCAGAGTGGGGGAATCAATGTTCAAGTGCAGAGACGCCATGTGGAGTGAGTCTGAATAGGGCATTAAACTGACATACTTTTCCTCTCCACCATTATTGACTTCCCTTGCTGGCTCTTCCCCTCTTTCCACTCCAGGCATGAAGCTGTGTCCCACATGTCATGGCAGCTCTGGGGCCACACCTCTGCACAGCTGCAGGCACTGGTCCACTGTCCCAAGTTCATTCTCTTCCTTTAGTCTGATGTTAAATCATTCTGCTGTGTTATGAAATCCCCTAACCCACTCTTACATTTCTGTAAGCTCTATTATAATCCTTATGTTGTCTAGCTTTTTAGTGACTTTATTAATTTCTTGAACATTTTGGCTTCTTTTTGTTGGTTAACATTCACTTTAATTCCATTCATCTTACTTGCCATCCATATTCTGAATTCTATTTCTGTCATTTCTGCACAGGAATGTGGGTGGAATCCACTAAGGTTGCTCCACTGTATCTTCTTGGGGGTGTTGAACTCTTTTGTTTTTTCACTTAGGCGGGAACCATTCACTGGCTTCTTCTCATCTGGCTTCCCTACCCTCAGCTCTGGGTTAATAGGCTTACAGGGCACCTGCTCTCCTTTGCCAGGGACTGCGTGAATGAGGCCCAGGACTGACAGTTGTTCATGGCTAGGATCTCCTCAGTGAAATCTTGGACCTTGGGATGGTTCTTCTGACCTAGCAGTACTGATGGGGATGCATTGGTGAGGTCTTGGGGGCTGGCACAGTTCTGAAGTCTTCGGATTAGAGTTGCAGTCCAAGCAGGGGCCCTGGGACATTAGGGTCAGAGCGAACTCAGACATAGAAAGAGTTTCAGGAGGCGGAGCAAGATGGCAGCCGAGTAACAGCTTCCTTGCAGCTGGGCACCGTGAGTCTGGGGAGATAGGACTCCAGGCATCTCTGGCTGGTGGGATCTGCCTATCATCACCCCTGAGAGCATACAGGGAGTCAGCGAGAGACTTCTGGACCCCAAGAGGAGGACTAAAACAGTGGAAAACCGGCAAGTGGTCGCGTGTGTTCAATCCGTCTAAACCCGCCCGCAACTGTAAGTTCAGTAGCAGCGAGACTGCAAACCAGAAAGGCCTTACCTGTGAACTGTTTTGGTGTCTTTGGACTTGGCACTCAGCTGAACTGCCTTGGGGAGAGCCTGAGCGGGAGTGCGGAGAACTTTGGCCTTTGTCTAGGGCCCCAGTCTGAGCCGCTGAGCCAGACGGAGCTAATAGTGTTTGGCTCTGGGTCACAGGCAGACATTGTGAGCGATCTGCCCCGGCAAGCTCCGCCCTCAGGGTCGCAGAGCTGGAATTGGGTGGGAGCTGGTAACCCAGCGACCAAGTAGCCTAAGGGTGGGGTCTGAGCCGCCTTGCAGCCCTAACCCTCAGGGGCAGAGGGAGACCAGTTTTGACACACAGGGTAAATGGATAGCCACTTCTCCAGTGATTCCAGCGACAAGCACTTCCCTGAGAAAGCTTCTGCTCAGTAAGTGAACAAGTTCAAAGTGCCTTTTAAGTGGGCTGAAGAGAGATTTAGGGTGTGTACATGCTGGGGTTTGAGGAACTAGCAGCCTCCAGTCGTATCAGAACTGTGATTAACATCTCATACGCCAGAAGACCACGTGTTGCCCAGACAATATTCAATAACATATACATACTGCTTTGTTTTTGGTTGTGTTTTTTTTGGTTTTTTTTTTTTGTTTGGTTGTTTTTCTTGTTTATTTTGATGTTGTGGATTATTGTTTTGTTTTTTAAGTTCAACCTTTTCCATACAGATCCTTTTTCTTTCTCAATTTTTCTAGTTTAATTATAATTTCCCATTGCTGCCTATTTCAATTATTAGAACTTCATTTTTGTCAGTGTTTCTACCGCTATTATTTGGTTTTTCCAGCCAATTTTATCCCGTAAAGTTTTCTGTTTGCTTGTTTTGGTTTGATTTATAGCATTTTTGTCTTTCCTCTCTACTTGGTGGAGGTGGGGTACTGTGTCTGATCAGGTTAGCAAAGAGCTGCTGACCTCAAGGGAACCACCCAACTGGGCACCCCCAGAAGGTGGGTTTTTTTTAAGGTTGTATCAAAGTACCCTACTGTACACCTATATTGCTCTGTCTCCCTCTTTCTGTGCCTCTCTTCTTTTTGTCAATATCCCTTTTACCCACCCCCTCTCCTTTCTCTATTTTTCTCTTTTTTTTTTTTCCTTACCACTCGGTCCTCCTTTCTTTCATTCCCTTTTTTGCTCTTAAACCTTCTCACCCTTCTGGTCCTATAACCCTTAGTCCACAGGCACGAGAACTTAAAGAGCAAGAGGAAGGGAAAGGAAAATTAGGGCAAGGAAACAGATAAAAAAATCACCCATGAGGAAGAATCAGCAGAAAACTCCAGGCAACATGAAGGACCAGTCCAGAACAACCCCGCCAAGGGACCATGAGATAGCTACTGCAGAGGATTCCACCTATACAGAAATGTTAGGAATGACAGAAAGGGAATTTAGAATACACATGTTGAAAACAATGAAAGAAATGATGGAAACAATGAAGGAAACTGCTAATAAAGTGGAAAATAACCAAAAGGAAATCCAAAAACAGAATCAAATCAGAGATGAATGATATGAAGAATATAAAAAGGATATAGCAGAGCTGAAGGAAATGAAACAGTCAATCAGGGAACTTAAAGATGCAATGGAAAGTATCAGCAACAGGTTAGACCATGCAGAAGAAAGAATTTCAGAGGTAGAAGACAAAGTTTTCGAGATAAATCAGATAGTAAAAGAGGCAGAAAAGAAGAGAGAGAAAGCAGAACGTTCTCTGTCAGAATTATGGGACTTTATGAAGCGTTCCAACATACGAGTTATAGGAATTCGAGAACGGGAAGAAGAATGCCCCAGAGGAATGGAAGCCATACTAGAGAATATTATAAAAGAAAATTTCCCAAATATCACCAAAGATTCTGACACACTGCTTTCAGAGGGCTATCGGACCCCAGGTCGCCTCAACTCTAACCGAGCTTCTCCAAGACACATTGTGATGAACCCGTCCAAAGTCAAGACAAAAGAAAAGATTCTGCAAGCTGCCAGGAGTAAGCACCAGTTGACCTACAGGGGCAAATCCATCAGAATGACCGCAGACTTCTCTAATGAAACTTTCCAAGCAAGAAGACAATGGTCATCTACCTTTAATCTACTGAAACAGAACAATTTCCAGCCCAGAATTCTGTACCCTGCTAAGCTAAGCTTCAAAATTGACGGAGAAATCAAATCATTTATGGATATACAAACATTGAGGAAATTCGCCACAACAAGACAAGCTATACAGGAAATATTTCAACCTGTCTGCACACTGACCACCACAATGGATCAGCAGCAAAGTAAGAACTCAGAAATTAAAGGACAGAACCTAACCTCCACACTGATGCAAAAGATAAAACTAAGCAATGGACTCTCACCAAATAAGACGAATAGAATACTACCACACTTATCAATTATCTCAATAAATGTTAATGGCTTGAATTCCCCACTGAAGAGACATAGATTGGTTGACTGGATTAAAAAACACAAGCCATCCATTTGCTGTCTGCAAGAAACACACCTGGCTTCAAAAGACAAATTAAAGCTCTGAGTCAAGGGTTGGAAGTCAATTTTTCAGGCAAATGGAATTCAGAAGAAAAGAGGAGTTGCAATCTTATTTTCAGATACATGTGGATTTAAAGCAACTGAAGTCAAAAAAGACAAAGATGGTCACTTTATATTGGTCAAGGGAAAAATACAACAAGAAGACATTTCAATTTTAAATATCTCTGCACCCAATTTAAATGCTCCCAGATTCTTGAAACAGACCTTACTCAGTCTGAGCAATATGATATCTGATAATACCATAATAACAGGGGACCTTAACACACCTCTTACAGAGCTGGACAGATCCTCTAAACAGAAATTAAACAAGGATATAAGAGTCTTAAATGAGACCCTGGAACAACTGTGCTTGATAGACGCATATAGAACAATCCATCCCAAAGATAAAGAATATACATTCTTCTCATAATCCCATGGAACATTCTCCAACACTGATCATATCCTGGGACACAAAACAAATATCAACAGAATCAAAAGAATTGAAATTTTACCTTGTATCTTCTCAGACCATAAGGCATTAAAGGTGGAACTCAACTCCAACAGAAATGCTCGACCCCACCCAAAGGCATGGAAATTAAACAATCTTCTGTTGAATAACAGATGGGTGAAGGAAGAAATAAAACAGGAAATCATTAACTTCCTTGAGCATAACAACAATGAAGACACAAGCTACCAAAACCTGTGGGATACTGCAAAAGCAGTTTTGAGAGGAAAATTCATCGCTTTAGATGCCTACATTCGAAAAACAGAAAGAGAGCACATCAACAATCTCACAAGAGATCTTATGGAATTGGAAAAAGAAGAACAATCTAAGCCTAAACTCAGTAGAAGAAAAGAAATACCCAAAATCAAATCAGAGATCAATGAAATTGAAAACAAAAGAATCATTCAGAAAATTAATGAAACAAGGAGTTGGTTTTTTGAAAAAATACATAAAATAGATAAACCATTGGCCAGACTAACTAGAAATAGAAAAGTAAAATCTCTAGTAACCTCAATCAGAAACGATAAAGGGGAAATAACAACTGATCCCACAGAGATACAAGAGATCATCTCTGAATACTACCAGAAACTCTATGCCCAGAAATTTGACAATGTGAAGGAAATGGATCAATATTTGGAATCACACCCTCTCCCTAGACTTAGCCAGGAAGAAATAGAGCTCCTGAACAGACCAATTTCAAGCACTGAGATCAAAGAACAATAAAAAAGCTTCCAACTAAAAAATGCCCTGGTCAAGATGGCTTCAATCCAGAATTCTATCAAACCTTCAAGGAAGAGCTTATACCTATACTGCAGATTATATTCCAAAAAACTGAGGAAGAAGGAATCTTCCCCAACACATTCTATGAAGCAAACATCACCCTGATACCAAAACCAGGAAAAAACCCAAACAAAAAGGAGAATTTCAGACCAACCTCACTCATGAATATAGACACAAAAATTCTCAACAAAATCCTAGCCAATAGATTACAGCTTAGCATCAAAAAAGTCATTCATCATGATCAAGTAGGCTTCATCCCAGGAATGCAAGGCTGGTTTAACATACGCAAGTCCATAAACCTTATCCACCATATTAACAGAGGCAAAAATAAAGATCATATGATCCTCTCAATAGATGCAGAAAAAGCATTTGATAAAATCCAGCATCCTTTTCTAATTAGAACACGGAAGAGTATAGGCATAGGTGGCACATTTTTAAAACTGATTGAAGCTATCTATGAAAAACCCACAGCCAATATTTTACTGAATGGAGTAAAACTGAAAGCTTTTCCTCTTAGAACTGGAACCAGACAAGGTTGTCCTCTGTCACCATTACTATTCAACATAGTGCTGGAAGTTCTAGCCAATACAATTAGGCAAGACAAGGAAATAAAGGGAATCCAAATGGGAGCAGAAGAGTTCAAACTCTCCCTCTTTGCTGACGACATGATCTTATACTTAGAGAACCCCAAAGACTCAACCTCAAGACTCCTAGAAGTCATCAAAAAATACAGTAATGTTTCAGGATATAAAATCAATGTCCATGGGTCAGTAGCCTTTGTATACACCAATAACAGTCAAGATGAGAAGCTAATTAAGGACACAACTCCCTTCACCATAGTTTCAAAGAAAATGAAATACCTACGAATATACCTAACGAAGGAGGTGAAGGACCTCTATAAAGAAAACTATGAACTCCTCGGAAAGGAAATAGCAGAGGATATTAACAAATGGAAGAACATACCATGCTCATGGATGGGAAGAATCAACATTGTTAAAATGTCTATACTTCCCAAAGCAATCTACCTATTCAATGCCATTCCTATCAAAGTACCTACATCGTACTTTCAAGATTTGGAAAAAATGATTCTGCGTTTTGTATGGAACCGGAAAAAAACCCCGTATAGCTAAGGCAGTTCTTAGTAACAAAAATAAAGCTGGGGGCATCAGCATACCAGATTTTAGTCTGTACTACAAAGCCATAGTGCTCAAGACAGCATGGTACTGGCACAAAAACAGAGACATAGACACTTGGAATCGAATTGAACACCAAGAAATGAAACTAACATCTTACAACCACCTAATCTTTGATAAACCAAACAAGAACATACCTTGGGGGAAAGACTCCCTATTCAATAAATGGTGTTGGGAGAACTGGATGTCTACATGTAAAAGACTGAAACTGGACCCACACCTTTCCCCACTCACAAAAATTGATTCAAGATGGATAAAGGACTTAAACTTAAGGCATGAAACAATAAAAATCCTCAAAGAAAGCATAGGAAAAACACTGGAAGATATTGGCCTGGGGGAAGACTTCATGAAGAAGACTGCCATGGCAATTGCAACAATAACAAAAATAAACAAATGGGACTTCATTAAACTGAAAAGCTTCTGTACAGCTAAGGAGACAATAACCAAAGCAAAGAGACAACCCACACAATGGGAAAGGATATTTGCATATTTTCAATCAGAAAAAAGCTTGATAACCAGGATCTATAGAGAACTCAAATTAATCCACATGTAAAAAGCCAACAATCCCTTATATCAATGGGCAAGAGACATGAATAGAAATTTCTCTAAAGACGACAGACGAATGGCTAACAAACACATGAAAAAATGTTCATCATCTCTATATATTAGAGAAATGCAAATCAAAACATCCCTGAGATATCATCTAACCCCAGTGAGAATGGCCCACATCACAAAATCTCTAAACTGCAGATGCTGGCGTGGATGTGGAGAGAAGGGAACACTTTTACACTGCTGGTGGGACTGCAAACTAGTACAACCTTTCTGGAAGGAAGTATGGAGAAACCTCAAAGCACTCAAGCTAGACCTCCCATTTGATCCTGCAATCCCATTACTGGGCATCTACCCAGAGGGAAAGAAATCCTTTTATCATAAGGACACTTGTACTAGACTGTTTATTGCAGCTCAATTTACAATCGCCAAAATGTGGAAACAGCCTAAATGCCCACCAACCCAGGAATGGATTAACAAGCTGTGGTATATGTAAACCATGGAATACTATTCAGCCATTTAAAAAAATGGAGACTTTACATCCTTCGTATTAACCTGGATGGAAGTGGAAGACATTATTCTTAGTAAAGCATCACAAGAATGGAGAAGCATGAATCCTATGTACTCAATCTTGATATGAGGACAATTAATGACAATTAAGGTTATGGGGGGGGAAGCAGAAAGAGGGATGGAGGGAGGGGGGTGGGGCCTTAGTGTGTTTCACACTTTATGGGGGCAAGACATGATTGCAAGAGGGACTTTACCTAACAATTGTAATCAGTGTAACTGGCTTATTGTACCCTCAATGAATCCCCAACAATAAAAAAAAAATAAAGAAAGAAAGAAAGAAATTGCCAAGTTTTTGAAACAGAATGATAATGACTACACAAATTATCAGAACCTCTGGGATACCACAAAGGCAGTTCTAATAGAGAAATTTGTAGCACTGCATGCCTTCCTTAAGAGAACTGAAAGAGAGGAAGTCAACAACTGGTACATCTCAGGCAACTGGAAAAGGAAGAACATTCCAACCCCAAACCCAGCAGAAGAAAAGAAATAACTAAAATTAGAGCTGAATTAGATGAAATTGAAAACAAAAGAATTATTCAAAAGATCAATGAATCAAAGTTGGGTTTCTATTGAAAAGTTTTAAAAAATAGATAAACCCTTGGCTAGTCTAACCAGAAATAGAAAATTAAAATCCCTAATTTCATCAATCAGAAATGACAAAGGTGAAATAACAACAGACACATGTTTATTTTTTCAACTTAGGTGAAAATACTTTAATGCCATGTATTTTAAAATCTTCATTTCAAGTCATTTTCAAAGAAATTTGTACTCACACAGTAAGTCCTGATATTTTTTTGTGCTTATAGTTTTCGTGCTATTTTAAAGTTAGCAGACCCCACAAATTTTTAATATCTGTAACACTCTATTTACCTATGTAGCCATCACACACTTAACATTATCTTCCAGACAGTTCTATATGCTTCCTTTACTGTAACTAAGTTGTATTTGTAACTTTAAAAGTATTTAGGAAACTGATTTATCCTATTATAATCAGTTCCATTTCTCAGTCTAGTCTTGTATTTTACCAAAACAGTATATTTAGGAATTTGGAGATTTCATTATAAATACATTGTTCATGTGCCCATATTTTGTTGGTCAAATGATTAACGGTATTAAGGAATAACATACAGCATAGAGGTTGGTTTCTCTCATTTTTTCCAGGTCTTCTTTTATGTCCTTCATTTTCTTGCAATATTTCTTGCCCCTTGACTTGACTGTATAGTTGATTTTTACAATGACACAGCTTTACTTAAGCATTTTTTACCACAATTTCAAACATAACTATTGTCTCTAGAAAGAAAAATCTGTAAATAATTGTTTGACCCAGCATTCATGTGATTTCTTTTTTTAATGGTTGCAGTTCGTTGAGGGTATAAAGAATTGGGTCACACCGCTTGTATTTATTAGGTAAAGTCCCTCTTATAGTTGTGTCCTGCCCACAAGAGGTGTGCTATGTCCCATAACCCCCATCCCCCTCCCTCTTCCATTCTCCCTACTCCTTTCTTCCCATGCCCCCTCCTTGAATTGATTTGTGTTTTTCTCTTATGAGGACATGTATTAGATCGTCTATTGACTTCATATTAGAATTGAATACATGGGATTCTTGCTTCTCAATTCTTGTCATACCTTACTAAGAAGAATGTGTTCCAGTTCTACCCAGGTTAATACAAAAGATGGAAAGTCTCCACCATTTTAATGGCTGAAAGGTATTCCATGGTAGACGTATACCACAGCTTGTTAATCCATTCCTGGGTTCTGATCATAAATATTAACAAAATAAATTTTATTCTCCCTAGGATTTTACCTAGCAGTTTGCTACTGGATCATTTCCAAATACTACAAAGGTGCCTTTGTGATTACTGGAATATACATCCATGATTGTCCTTTGCATTTCCTTCTTCATTGTGTTTACTAGAGACATATAGAATTTTAAAAATTTTCAGTGCTTCAGTCTTATTTCCAAAAACATTCATGTGCTGCTAATTATAACCACTGCAATAGTGAAAAGGGTTCTCTTTAATACTGAAAAGTAATCAAAAATAATACGAGAGATAATGCCTCCTTAATATACCACAGTTTTGACCAATTTGTGAATTTAGGAGTGGGTGTTGGTAAGTTTCACCTAAACAATAGACACATTTTACTTGGCTGCTTTTTGAATTTTGTTAAATGTATATATTTAATAATTTTATATTATATTACTATATATTATATTAGTATATATTAGTACATATTACCACTTGATAATTTTTATATATGCTTAAATATATATGCATAGTAAAAATGCAATTAAAATAAAACACACTCATACTGTGTCCTGCTACTTATTAATTAAACAAAGCTAATTTCCCATGATATTCTGAATCTTTCTTTTTCTCATCTTCCCCCATAACTCTAAGTCCTGGAGAATCAGTTGTCAACAGAATGTCCTCCTGACGCCCACAGCTGCCCAGGGCTCCCCTGCGAGACGCACAGGCTGTGCTCAGTCTCACTCTGAGGCTGCACAGGTTCAGTCATGGCAGTGCCACAAATAATAATTCTGCCAGAAACAGCTGAGTCCTGACAGGTTCTTGATGTTTGTATTCACTTGGAATAATTGTTTTCATGAGAAAAGACATTTTCTGGATGCAACGAGAACAACACAACTGTTGCTTTCAGTCTCTAGATCCCCCTCATTCAAATAAAAACATGCTCCGCCATCTCCTCTCAATGGAAGGATTAGTTTCTGTTAACTCAAACTGGGGCATCACCTTTCTCCTTCAGACTGGTGCTGGTATCCTTAGAAATTCTTCACTCTTTTACTTTTATAACTTTACCATTATTACTTCAAAGATCCTGAAACCCAGAGACCTGATCCTCCACCAGCTAGTCTTAGCTAACAGCTTGGTTCTCTTATCCAAAGGGGTCCCTCAGACAATGGCAGCTTTTGGATTGAAATCTTTCCTGGATGAGGCTGGATGTAAACTTGTCTTCTATTTACACAGAGTGGCCAGAGGAGTTTCCCTGAGCACCACCTGCCTCCTCAGTAGCTTTCAGGCCATTAAGCTTTGTCCAAGTATCTCTAGGTGGCTGGACCTCCAAATTAGATCCCCAACGTGCATGGTTTTCTGCTGTTTCCTCTGCTGGATCTTGCACCTGGTGCTAAATATCCATATTGCAAATCATGTAACTGGCCCAACAAATAGCAAAAACCTGAGTATGGAAAAATTGTACAGATACTGCTCCTCACCCTATCAAGGGAGGTTGGTCTTCTCAGTAACTGCAGTCGTTTTCTCTTTCACGGATAGTCTGTGTGTGGCCCTCATGGCCTGGACCAGCGGCTCCATGGTCCTCGTCCTGCACAGGCACAAGCAGAGAGTCCAGCACATCTGCAGCAGCAGCCCCTCCCCCACAACTGCTCATGAAACTAGAGCCACACACACCATCCTCGTCCTGGTCGGCATGTTTGTCTCCTTTCATGCTCTAGCTGGTATTTTATCCTACAGGGTGACCCAGATGCAGAGCCCAGGCCACTGGCTGAGGGGCATCTCCTTCCTGGTGTCTTCAGGCTTCCCGACACTCAGCCCCTTTGTGTTCATTGTCAGTGACGACAGAGTCTCACGGTTCTGCTTTGCCTGCTGGACAAGAAAGACCATTTCTCCAAGTACAGCATCTATGCTGTAAGTTCCCTCCAGAATGTTGAACCATTTACTTAACCACCCTCCTAGTCATATGCTCACACATGCCAGATAAGGTACATGATTTTTGCAATTCTGTTTTGAATAAATGGGACAATAACTGTGACCTCCTATTGCTTATTAAAGAGTCAAAAATGAACATGGTGTAAATTATTACCCAAATATATGGTGGTTTGCCAAAAAATTAAACATAGAGTTGCCATATGATCCAGAAATTTCACATTGGAGTATATATCCCAGAAAATCAAACAGATTGAACAGATAAAAACAGAATTAAAACAAATCACTAAATGAACTAAAATAAAAACACAATGTTTCAAACTATAGGATTCAGCAAAAGCAGTAACAAGGGGAAATGTTTTGTGGTAAATGTCTGCATTAGGAAAAAAGAAAGAACGATGAAACAACAAATTAGAAAAAGAATGACCTTCAAACCTAGCTAAAGGAAGCAAATGTGAATCAGAGCAGAAATAAATCAGACAATGGAAAACCAATAGAAAAAAGTGAACAAATTGAGTTGGTATTTTGAAAAGATAAATAAAATCGATAAACCCGGAGGCGGAGCAAGATGAGAGCCGAGTAACAGCTTCCTTGCATCTGGGCACCGTGAGTCTGGGGAGATAGGACTCCAAGCATCTCTGGCTGGTGGGAACTGCCTATCATCACTCCTAGGAGGATACAGGGAGTCAGCGAGAGACTTCTGGACCCCAAGAGGAGGACTAAAACAGTGGAAAACCGGCAAGTGGTCGCGTGTGTTCAATCCGTCTAAACCCGCCCACAACTGTAAGTTCACTAGCAGCAAGACTGCAAACCAGAAAGGCCTTACCTGTGAACTGTTTTGATGTCCTTGGACTTGGCACTGAGTTGAACTGCCTTGGGGAAGGCCTGAGCGGGAGTGCGGAGAACTTTGGCCGTTGTCTAGGGCCCCAGTCTGAGCCGCTGAGCCAGACGGAGCTAATAGTGTTTGGCGGTGGGTCACACGGATCCATTGTCAGTGATCTGCCCCGGCAAGCTCCGCCCTCAGGGTCGCAGAGCTAGAAACGGGTGGGAGCTGGTAACCCAGCAACCAAGTAGCCTAAGGGTGGGGTCTGAGCCGCCTTGCACCCTAACCCTCAGGGGCAGAGTGAGACTGGTTTTGGCACACAGGGTAAGTGGATAGCCACTTCAGCAGTGATTCCAGCGAGAAAGCTGGGAAAGCTTCTGCTCAGAAAGTTTACAAGTTCAAAGTGCCTTTTAAGTAGGCTGAAGAGAGATTTAGGGGTTTGAGAAATCAGCAGCCTCCAGTTGTATCAGAACTGTGACTAACATCTCATACCCCAGAAGACCACGTGTTGCCCAGACAATATTCAATAACATATACAAACTGCTTTGGTTTTGGTTGTGTATTTTTTTTTTTTTGTTTGGTTGTTTTTTTTGTTTGTTTATTTTGACGTTGCTGATGTTCTTTTGTTTTTTTAATTTCAATCTTTTCCATACAGATCCCTTTTTCTTTCTCAATTTTCCTAGTTTAATTATAATATCCCATTGCTGCCTTTTTTAATAACTACAACTTCACTTTTGCTAGTGTTTCTACCGATATCATTTGGTTTTTCACCCAATTTTATCCCCGTAAAGTTTTCTGTTTGCTTGTTTTGGTTTGATTTATAGCATTTTTGTCTTTCCTCTCTACTTGGTGGAGGTGGGGTACTGTGTCTGATCAGGTTAGCAAACAGCTGCTGACCTCAAGGGAACCACGCAACTGGGCACCCCCAGAAGGTGGGGTTTTTTTAAGGTTGTGTCAAAGTACCCTACTGTACACCTATATTGCCCTGTCTCCCTCTTTCTGTGCCTCTCTTCTTTTTGTCAATATTCCTTATACCTACCCCCTCTCCTTTCTCTATCTTTCTTTTTTTCTTATCACTCGGTCCTCCTTTCTTTCATCCCCTTTTTTTGCTCTTCAACCTTCTCACCCTTCTGGTCCTGTAACCCTTAGTCCACAGGCACAAGAACTTAAAGAGCAAGAGGAAGTGAAAGGAAATTAGGGCAAGGAAACACATAAAAGAAATCACTCATGAGGAAGAATCAGCAGAAAACTCCAGGCAACATGAAGAACCAGTCTAGAACAACCCCACCAAGGGACCATGAGGTAGCTACTGCAGATGATTCCACCAGTATAGAAATGTTAGGAATGACAGAAAGGGAATTTAGAATACACATGTTGAAAACAATGAAAGAAATGATGGAAACAATGAAGGAAATTGCTAATAAAGTGGAAAATAACCAAAAGGAAATCCAAAAACAGAATCAAATAAGAGATGAACGATATGAAGAATATAAAAAGGATATAGCAGACCTGAAGGAACTGAAACAGTCAATTAGGGAACTTAAAGATGCAATGGAAAGTATAAGCAACAGGTTAGACCATGCAGAAGAAATAATTTCAGAGGCAGAAGACAAAGTTCTTGAGATAACTCAGACAGTAAAAGAGGCAGAAAAGAAGAGAGACAAAGCAGAACGTTCTCTGTCAGAATTATGGGACTTTATGAAGCATTCCAACATATGAGTTATAGGAATTCCAGAAGGGGAAGAAGAATGCCCCAGAGGAATGGAAGCCATACTAGAGAATATTATAAAAGAAAATTTCCCAAACATCACCAAAGATTCTGACACACTGCTTTCAGAGGGATATCGGAACCCGGGTCGCCTCAACTCTAACGAGCTTCTCCAAGACACATTGTGATGAACCTGTCCAAAGTCAAGACAAAAGAAAAGATTCTGCAAGCTGCCAGGAGTAAGCGCCAGTTGACCTACAGGGGCAAATCCATCAGGGTGACCGCAGACGTCTCTAATGAAACTTTCCAAGCAAGAAGACAATGGTCATCTACCTTTAATCTACTTAAACAGAACAATTTTCAGCCCAGAATTCTGTACCCTGCTAAGATAAGCATAAAAATTGACGGAGAAATCAAATCATTTACGGATATACAAACATTGAGGAAATTCGCCACAACAAGACCAGCTCTACAGGAAATACTGCAACCTGTTCTGCACACTGACAACCACAATGGATCAGAAGCAAAGTAAGAACTCAGAAATCAAAGGACAGAACCTAACCTCCACACTGATGCAAAAGATAAAACTAAGCAATGGACTCTCCAAAATAAGATGAATAGAATACTACCACACTTATCAATTATCTCAATAAATGTTAATGGCTTGAATTCCCCACTGAAGAGAAATAGATTGGCTGACTGGACTAAAAAACACAAGCCATCCATTTGCTGTCTGCAAGAAACACACCTGGCTTCAAAAGACAAAGTAAAGCTCCGAGTCAAGGGTTGGAAGACAATTTTTCAGGCAAATGGAATTCAGAAGAAAAGAGGAGTTGCAATCTCATTTTCAGATACATGTGGATTTAAAGCAACTAAAGTCAAAAAAGACAAAGATGGTCACTTTATATTGGTCAAGGGAAAAATACAACAAGAAGACATTTCAATTCTAAATATTTATGCACCCAATTTAAATGCTCCCAGATTCTTGAAGCAGACCTTACTCAGTCTGAGCAATATGATATCTGATAATACCATCATAACAGGGACATTAACACACCTCTTACAGAGCTGGACAGATCCTCTAAACAGAAATTAAACAAAGATGTAAGAGATTTAAATGAGACCCTAGAACAACTATGCTTGATAGACGCATATAGAACACTCCACCCCAAAGATAAAGAATATAAATTCTCCTCATCACCTCATGGAACATTCTCCAAAATTGATCATATCCTGGGACACAAAACAAATATCAACAGAATCAAAATAATTGAAATTTTACCTTGTATCTTTTCAGACCATAAGGCACTAAAGGTGGAACTCAACTCTAACAAAAATGCTCAACCCCACCCAACGGCATGGAAATTAAACAATCTTCTGTTGAATAACAGATGGGTGAAGGAAGAAATAAAACAGGAAATCATTAACTTCCTTGAGCATAACAACAATGAAGACACAAGCTACCAAAACCTGTGGGATACTGCAAAAGCAGTTTTGAGAGGAAAATTCATCGCTTTAGATGCCTACATTCGAAAAACAGAAAGAGAGCATATCAACAATCTCACAAGAGATCTTATGGAATTGGAAAAAGAAGAACAATCTAAGCCTAAACTCAGTAGAAGAAAAGAAATATCCAAAATCAAATCAGAGATCAATGAAATTGAAAACAAAAGAATCATTCAGAAAATTAATGAAACAAGGAGTTGGTTTTTTGAAAAAATAAATAAAATAGATAAACCTTTGGCCAGACTAACTAGAAATAGAAAAGTAAAATCTCTAATAACCTCAATCAGAAACGATAAAGGGGAAATAACAACTGATCCCACAGAGATACAAGAGATCATCTCTGAATACTACCAGAAACTCTATGCCCAGAAATTTGACAATGTGAAGGAAATGGATCAATATTTGGAATCACACCCTCTCCCTAGACTTAGCCAGGAAGAAATAGACCTCCTGAACAGACCAATTTCAAGCACTGAGATCAAAGAAACAATAAAAAAGCTTCCAACAAAAAATGCCCTGGTCCAGATGGCTTCACTCCAGAATTCTATCAAACCTTCAAGGAAGAGCTTATTCCTGTACTGCAGAAATTATTCCGAAAAACTGAGGAAGAAGGAATCTTCCCCAACACATTCTATGAAGCAAACATCACCCTGATACCAAAACCAGGAAAAGACCCAAACAAAAAGAGAATTTCAGACCAATCTCACTCATGAATATAGACGCAAAAATTCTCAACAAACTCCTAGCCAATAGATTACAGCTCATCATCAAAAAAGTCATTCATCATGATCAAGTAGGCTTCATCCCAGGGATGCAAGGCTGGTTTAACATACGCAAGTCCATAAACCTTATCCACCATATTAACAGAGGCAAAAATAAAGATCACATGATCCTCTCAATAGATGCAGAAAAAGCATTTGATAAAATCCAGCATCCTTTTCTAATTAGAATACTGAAGAGCATAGGCATAGGTGGCACATTTCTAAAACTGATTGAAGCTATCTATGACAAACCCACAGCCAATATTTTACTGAATGGAGTAAAAGTGAAAGCTTTTCCTCTTAGAACTGGAACCAGACAAGGTTGTCCTCTGTCACCTTTACTATTCAACATAGTGCTGGAAGTTCTAGCCAATACAATTAGGCAAGACAAGGAAATAAAGGGAATCCAAATGGGAGCAGAGGAGGTCAAACTCTCCCTCTTTGCTGATGACATGATCTTATACTTAGAGAACCCCAGAGACTCAACCACAAGACTCCTAGAAGTCATCAAAAAATACAGTAATGTTTCAGGATATAAAATCAATGTCCACAAGTCAATAGCCTTTGTGTACACCAATAACAGTCAAGATGAGAAGCTAATTAAGGACACAACTCCCTTCACCATAGTTTCAAGGAAAATGAAATACCTAGGAGTATACCTAACGAAGGAGGTGAAGAACCTCTATAAAGAAAACTATGAACTCCTCAGAAAGGAAATAGCAGAGGATATTAACAAATGGAAGAACATACCATGCTCATGGATGGGAAGAATCAACATTGTTAAAATGTCTATACTTCCCAAAGCAATCTACCTATTCAATACCATTCCTATCAAAATACCTACATCATACTTTCAAGATTTGAAAAAAATGATTCCGCATTTTGTATGGAACCGGAAAAAAACCCGTATAGCTAAGGCAGTTCTTAGTAACAAAAATAAAGCTGGGGGCATCAGCATACCAGATTTTAGTCTGTACTACAAAGCCATAGTGCTCAAGACAGCATGGTACTGGCACAAAAACAGAGACATAGACACTTGGAATCGAATTGAACACCAAGAAATGAAACTAACATCTTACAACCACCTAATCTTTGATAAACCAAACAAGAACATACCTTGGGGGAAAGACTCCCTATTCAATAAATAGTGTTGGGAGAACTGGATGTCTACATGTAAAAGACTGAAACTGGACCCACACCTTTCCCCACTCACAAAAATTGATTCAAGATGGATAAAGGACTTAAATTTAAGGCATGAAACAATAAAAATCCTCAAAGAAAGCATAGGAAAAACACTGGAAGATATTGGCCTGGGGGAAGACTTCATGAAGAAGACTGCCATTTCAATTGCAACAACAACAAAAATAAACAAATGGGACTTCATTAAACTGAAAAGCTTCTGTACAGATAAGGACACAATAACCAAAGCAAAGAGACAACCTACACAATGGGAAAGGATATTTGCATATTTTCAATCAGACAAAAGCTTGATAACCAGGATCTATAGAGAACTCAAAGTAATCCACATGAAAAAAGCCAACAATCCCTTATATCAATGGGCAAGAGACATGAATAGAACTTTCTCTAAAGACAGCAGACGAATGCCTAACAAACACATGAAAAAATGTTCATCATCTCTATATATTAGAGAAATGCAAATCAAAACATCCCTGAGATATCATCTAACCCCAGTGAGAATGGCCCACATCACAAAATCTGAAAACTGCAGATGCTGGAGTGGATGTGGAGAGAAGGGAACACTTTTACACTGCTGGTGGGACTGCAAACTAGTACAACCTTTCTGGAAGGAAGTATGGAGAAACCTCAAAGCACTCAACCTAGACCTCCCATTCGATCCTGCAATCCCATTACTGGGCATCTACCCAGAAGGAAAAAAATCCTTTTGTCATAAGGACACTTGTACTAGACTGTTTATTGCAGCTCAATTTACCATTGCCAAAATGTGGAAACAGCCTAAATGCCCACCAACCCAGGAATGGATTAACAAGCTGTGGTATATGTATACCATGGAATACTATTCAGCCATTAAAAAAAATGGAGACTTTACATCCTTCGTATTAACCTGCGTGGAAGTGGAAGACATTATTCTTAGTAAAGCATCACAAGAATGGAGAAGCATGAATCCTATGTACTCAATCTTGATATGAGGACAATTAATGACAATTAAGGTTATGGGGGGGAAGCAGAAAGAGGGATGGAGGGAGGAGGCTGGGGCCTTAGTGAGTGTCACACTTTATGGGGGCAAGACATGATTGCAAGAGGGACCTTACCTAACAATTGCAATAAGTGTAACTGGCTTATTGTACCCTCAATGAATCCCCAACAATAAAAAAAAAAATCGATAAACCCTTTGCTGGATTAACTAAGAAAAGAGAGAGAAACATCATCTAGATAAAGGGAACAATAGAGAACCTAAAAGTAAGTTGATGAATATGAATCTGTATCTTCTTGACTTTTTACAAAGGCACCAAAAACATACATTGAAGAAAAGACAATCTCTTCAGTAAATGGTGCTGCAGATAAATTAAACTAGACCCTCTCTCTCATTATATGTAAACATCAAATTGAAATGTATTAAAGACTTAAATTTAAGATCTAAAACTATAGAAGAAAACATAAGGGAAACTTTCCTTGACATAGATCTGGGCAATTCTTTTATGGAAAAGAATGCAAAATCAAGGGAAACAAAAGAAAAATAAACAAGTGTGATTATATTAAATTAAGAAAGCCTCTGCACCACAAGCAAAAAAGCAAACAACAGAATCAACAGATAACCTAGAGATGGAAAAAAATATTTTCAAACTGTATATCTGGCAAGAGGTTAATATCCAGAATGTATAAAGAACACAAACAACTCAGCAGAAAAAAGCAAATAATATAATTTTTAAAATGGGCAAAAAGACCTGAATAGAGATTCCTAACAAGTAGTGATTTTCAATTTATGTGCCACGAGAGGGTCTTAATTGTGCAAAGAAAATTTTTAAAAATCATTGATGAAATTATTTTCAAAATAAGTTCAAAGCACAGTAACTATATTAATTTGTTTTACTTTTTATTATCAACATAATTTAAATGTGCCATGGAAGTTTAACTATAGGTTCAAGTGTGCCATGAGATTATTAAAAAAAGAAAAAAAAAAAGGTTGAAAAAGACTGCTCAGAGGAGACATGTTAATGGCCAGTGAGTACCTAAAGGAAAGTCCAATATCAGCAGTTATCAGAGAGGAGTATGCTTAATCAGCTGGGAACCTGGGGTGTGAGGAAGATGCACCCTGCACACCAGAGTCTTCTTGTCCTCCAGAAATGTAGAAAACACCTTTTTCTTGGCCAGAAAGTGCCCTTTATACTCCCAGGAGAGAGTGTGACCCTGCAGTGTTTCCCAGAGAGTACTTATAATAATTTCCATTAAAGAAGGGGTCAGAAGCTCACCCCCAGCAACTTCATTTGCAGGATATGGAGCCTGAGATCAGTCCATTTGGCTGAGTGCTGGGGCCCAGCCTATGGGACAGCACATGTTCTGTGGCTCAAACAGCACCACCACCTGTTGTCACAACCCAGTCACCCTGTGGAACTCAGTCTAGGTGAGGTCTCCCCAACACCATGTGCATTGAGGGTCCAGACTCTCAACTCACAGCCTGAACCAGGAAAACAGTTTCGGAGTTTTCACTGGGTAAGAAGGAGATCAGAGAGTGTGGGATGCCTGAGGCTGACCCCTGAGTAAAAGAGATGGAGCTGAAGAAGGCAGCAAGGGGCAAGCACATCCACCTGACATCCCTGTCCCAAGCAGCAAGGGGAGTTTGCAGCCCCCCACCCATAGAGACACACTTCACAACTGCTGAGTAACAGGGGCCTTTTAGCCTAGAGGAGTCACAGTCTACCTGGTCCTGGGGTGACCTTCTCAGATTGTCTGGCTTTGCTTGAAATCTTTACAAAAGGGATTGTTTCCAGAGGAGCTGGGAATGAAGAAAGAGAGAAGGGCAGACACCACCCTCACCTCTGTCCACGGTGCTGATTTCCAAAGGCTTGCCATTTCTTGAGAACCATTTCTTGGTTCTCATTTCTACGACCCATCTATCCTTCAGCACAAGGTTATTTAATTTCCATGTTTTTGTATGAGTATGCAGATTCCTGTTGTTATTGAGTTTAACTTTTATTCCATAGTGGTCTAGAAGATGCAAGGAATAATTTCTATTTTTTTAAATATGCTGAGGTTAGACTTGTGACCTAGGATGCGATCGATTTTGGAGTATGTTCCATGGGCTGATGAGAAGAATGTGTATTCAGTTTTGTTGGGATGAAATGTTCTGTAGATGTCTGTTAAATCCAGATGTTGAATGGTTAAGTTTAAATCTACAATTTCTTTGCTTAGCTTCTTTTTGGAGGATCTATCCAGCACTGCTAAAGGGGTGTTAAAATCTCTGACTACTATGGAACTGAAGGAAATCAAGTTGCTCATGTCTGTTAGAGTTTCTCTTATAAATTGGGTGCATAAATATTAAAAATTGAAATCTCATCATATTGAGTATTACCTTTAACAAATATGAAGTGTCCATCTTTATCCTTAATTATTTTGGTTGGTTTAAAGCCTATTGTATCTGCAAATATGATTGCCAAGCCTGCTTTTTTCTGCTTTCCATTTGCCTGGAATATAGATGACCATCCCTTCACCTTGAGTCTATGTTTGTCTTTTAAGTTAAGATGAGATTCTTGTATGTAGCAGATATCTGGTCTGAGTTTTTGTATCTAGTCAGCCAACCTGTGCCTCTTTAGAGGACAATTTAAACCATTCACATTAATTGAGAATATTGATAAGCCTTTTGAATGTCCAGTGGACATTTTTAATCCTTTTGCGAGTGTGGAAGTTGGAATTTGATCAAAAGTTTCTGGGTGAGTTTACTTTCATGGTGGAGGATTATGCTGGTCTTTATGGAGGATAGGTCTGAGAATATCCTGGAGAGCAGGTTTAGTTATTGCAAATTTCTTCAACATGTGAATGTCCTTAAAGTATTTGATTTCTCCATCATAAATGAAACTCAGTTTAGCTGGATACAGGATCCTGGGTTGAAAGTTATTTTGTTTTAGGAGGTTAAAAGTCGATCATCATCCTCTTCTACCTTGAGCAGAAAGATCTACAATTATTCTAATACTCTTCCCCTTGTAGGTTATGGTTTTCTTACATCTGGCTGCTTTCAGAATTTTCTCCTTCATATTAACTTTAGTGAAATTGATTATGATGTGTCTGGGGGATGTCATATTCAGGTTGAGTTGTGCTGCAGTTCTGAAACTGTCTGCTGTCTGAATTTCAGAATCTCTTGGCATGTCTGGAAAGTTCACTTTCAAAATCTCATGAAGAAGAGACTCTGTGCCTTGTGAATCTACTTCGTCATTTTCGGGGATCCCTCTAAGGTGAATATTTGTTTTCTTCGAATTATCCAAGAGCTCTCTGAGAGAATGATCTGGTTTAGCCCTTCATTTCTCTTCCTCTTTGCAAGTTTGGGAGTGTTCGAAAGCTTTGTCTTCAATGTCAGAAATCCTTTCTTCTGCTTGCTCCATTCTGTTACTGAGGGATTCTACAGTGTTTCTCAGATCTTTGAGGGCTACAACTTCTTGTCTCAATGTGTCAAAATCTTTGGTCATTTGGTCTTTAAATTTGTTGAATTCTTGAGACATCTTTTGAATTGCTGCTTGGAATTCTAATTTGATCTTATTTGCTATCCAGATTCTGAATTCGGTTTCTGACATCTCAGCCATTTGTTTATGCATGGGATCTTGTACTGTGTCTGCCTTGTTGTTCCTTGGGGGAGTTGATCTACTCTGATTATTCATATTGCCAGAGTTTTTCCGTTCATTCCACCTCATGATTGTTTTTCACCATTTCCTCTGGCCGTCGTCAGAGTTGGGGTGGTGTCTCTCTGAGATTACACCCCAGCGGAATTACTCTATTATTGCTGGATCTTTGTAAGGGGTGACCCTGTGTAGCTCCTCTGAGACTGCCCCAGCCACAGAGTTCTAGCTACAGGAGCAGCTCTAGATTGTGGCACACCCGGAGCCAGCAACCGGGCGGGGAATGTGCACACGGTTCTGGGAGTGTCTGGCACCTGGTGACTTTGGCACAGAGAGCACAAGATTCCAGCAGTATTCTCTGGCCAGGAGGAGGGCTCCATGCATATTCAGGGAGGGCTCTGGAGGGAGGGCATAGGTCACGCGGCTACCAGAGTCTCTGGCTAGATGGGCGGGCTGGTGCAGAGGCAGGGAGAGAGGTCACGGGTTGTGTGGCTCCCAGAGTCCCTGGATGGGGCGGGTGCGGGTCACTGGCTCTAGTGGGAGGATTCCCCTGGCCATGGTGGGCACAGGTCACTGGCTCATGTGGGCCCTGGGTCACGCGGGCGCCAGCAGTGTCCCTGCCAGGGGTGTGCAGAGGGGGTCAGGGGGGACTCCACCGGCCCCTGGAGTCTGTTGCTAGGGGAGCACTTGGTCTGGCAGACAGGGAGGAGAGGCACTGCTGAAGAACCTCCTCCCTCAGTCTCAGCAGAGGTTAGGCTTCTGGTTCATTGGGTAAGTGGGGAAGGGTGTACTGGAAGTTCAGAATGCCAGGGAAGACTTTAGATCAGTCTTTCTGCCTAGTGAGAGAGTGTTCAGAGTCACAGCAGGGTCCCTCTGAGGAAGTAGTCCCCACTTCCCACAGCACTCACACATGGGGTGAGACAAGAGGTCCACAGTTGACCATTTGTCTGTAGAAAACCCGCAGGAGCAAATGAAGAGAAAAAAGAAAGGAAACAGAAGAACAAAAAGACAACAGCTTTCTTGGGGGAGGGGATGGACCCTTTTTCTTTCAGATGAATTTTGTACCTGAAGCTTGGTTTCTTGAAGTCACAGCTTGCCTCAGCAGAGGTGACCTGTGCTTATCATTTCTCTCTCAGCTGGGCTCCCAGTCTTCAGCTTAATTGGGCTGTTTTTGGACATTATCTTCCCTTTTGGAGAGGAGCCTCTTTTGGAAGCTGCTTGCAGTCAGCCATCTTCACTGACATCATTTGTGTATGTTGAATCAACCTTGCATCTGTCGGATGAAGCCTACTTTGTTGTGATGAATAATGTTTTGATGTGCAGCTCGATTTGGTTTGCTAAAATTTTATTGAGAATTTTTGCATCTGAATTCATAAGAGGCATTGGTCTGTAGTTTTCTCTTTTTGTTGTGTCTTTTCCTTGCTTTGGTATCAAGACAATATTTCCTTTGTAGAGTGCATTGAGGAGGGTCCCTTCCGTCTCAGTGTTAAAGAAAAATTTCTGCAATACAGGTGCAAGTTCTCCTTTGCAGGTTTGGAAGAATTCAGGTGTGAACTCATCTGGTCTGGGACTTTTTGTTGGAAGATTTTTATATTGTTGCTTCAATTCTAGCGCTTATTATTGATCTATTTGGAAGTTCTATTTACTACTTCTGATTGAGTCTTGGGAGGTGGTGTGAATCCAAAAATTTGCTCCTTTCCTTCACATTTACATCTTTAAGAACATAGAGATTTTTATACTATTTAATGATGATGTTTTGTATTCCTGTGGTATCACTTACTTTTTTTTAATCTGCTGGGTTTGTGATAGGTTTGCTATTCCTTTTACACTTCCTTGAGATGATTCATTAGATTGATGTTTTGTGATCTTTCTGTCTTTTGGATGTAGGCATTTAAGACTGAATTTTTCTCTTGGGGCTGCTTTTGCAGTATCCCACAGATTTGATCACTTACACCCTCAATATCATTTAGTTCAAAGCATATTTTGATTTCCATCTTTATCTCCTCCTTGGCCCACGTATCAAAGGGAAAAAGTCATTTTATCATAAAGACACTTGCATTCAAATGTTTATAGCAGCACAATTTACAATTGCAAACATGCAGAAGCAACTCAAGTGCCCACCAATATGTGAATGGATTAGTAAAATGTAGTATATGTACCACAGTAGTATATGTGGAATACTACTCATCCATAAAAAATGGTGACCTAGTATCTTGTATAATAATCTTGTTGGCATTGGAGACCATTCTCCTAAATGAAGTATCACAAAAATGGAAAATCAAATGCCACATGTACTCGATAGTAAATTGGAACTAGTTGATGAACACTTATGTGCCATATGGAAGCCGAATGCAATGGAATTCAAGTAGGGGAGAGGAAGAGGAGGAGATGGTTAGATTCACACCTAATGGGTACATCACACACTTTCTGGGTGAATGGTACACTTATAACTTTGGCTTAAAATATGCAACAGCAAACTGTGTAAGCAAAATATGTATACCCCCATAATGTTCAAAAATTAAAAAAAAATTATGAGATTCCACTTCATATCCATTAGGAAGGCTATTATCAAAAGGTAAAAAGATAGTAAAAGTTGCTGAGAGTGTGGATAAGCGGGAACAATTGTATACTTTTGGTGGGAATGTATTATAGTCTGGTGCTCCATTTATATTCCTAGAGAACAGTATGGAAGTTTCTTAAAAAATTAAAAATAGGGCAGTGCCTGTGGCTCAGCGGGTAGGGCGCCGGTCCCATATGCCGGAGGTGGCAGGTTCAAACCCAGCCCCGGCCAAATTAAAAAAAAAAAAAAATTAAAAATAGAAATCAATGACCAAGGAGTTCGTCTTCTGGACATATAGTCAAAGGAAATAAACTAGTCATCTTGTAAAAAAAAATAAATAAAATTAAATTTCTGAGATAAATTAAATCAGGGGCTTGAACAAATATTCATAGATCCATATTTGCAAAGGCATTATTCAAAATAACCAAAGAAATGAAAAAATTCAAATATTAAATTGATCCAGCTTCCCTGCCACATGGTTTCCACTCTCCCCAACTCAATATCTGCATAGGGTCATACCCAACAAAGAAAGGTCCAATGCAAGCTTCACATGACAGTTCTGTGGTACATCTGTTTCACATACTCATTGGGGAGGTGCCTCAATGGCTGATGATGGGCCTGGTCAGTAAACAGAGACATTTCTGGGCCGGCCTATAAACACCCGACATGGGGAGCCACAGCTTCCAGCCCAAGCCCATAGCCCTGCACTCTTCCTACCTGTGAGGTCCCTGGAGTTCTTCTTTTGGCCCACACAGAGGTGAAATGCTCTACCTTAGTAACCCCTGCATGGTCCCAGAAACTACTGGACACTCAGTTTTTTTGTCTGTGGTCTTTCTTATGCTTTCCTACTTCAGAAAATTTTCTGGAGTTTTCTTGTTTTAATTTACTGTTGGGAATTCATTGAGGTACAAGAAACCTGGTTACATTGATTGCATTTGTTAGGTAAAGTCCCTCTTACAATGGTGTCTTGCCCCCAAAAGCTGGGGCACACACCAAGGCCCCACCCCTCTCCCTCCTTTTCTCTCTCTGCCCTTCCTTTCCCCACCCCTCCCTCCTTCTTTCTCTCTCTGCTCTCCCCTTCCCCCACCCCCAGCATGTCATTAACTGTCATTAATTGTCCTCATATCAAAATTGAGTACATACTTCTCCATTCTTGTTATGCTTTACAAAGAATAATGGGTTCCACTTCCATCCAGGTTAATACAAAGGCTGTAAAGTCTCCATTTTTTAAGTTGCTGAATAATATTCCATAGTGTACATATACCACAGCTTGGTACTCCATTCCTGGGTTGGTGGGCATTTAGGCTGTTTCCACATTCTGGCGATTGTAAATTGGCAAAAATGCAATCAATAAGCTAGTGCAAGTGTCCTTATGATAAAAGGACGTTTTACCGTCTGGGTAGATGCCCAGTAATGGAATTGCAGGATCAAAAGGAAGATCTAGCTTGAGTTCTTTGAGGGTTCCCCATACTTCATTCCAGAAAGGTTATATTAGTTTACAGTCCCACCAGCAGTGTAAAAGTGTTCCCTTCTCTCCACATCCATGCCAGCATCTGCAGTTTTGAGATTTTGTAATGTGGGCCATTCTCGCTGGGGTTAGATGGTATCTCAGGGTGGTTTTGATTTGCATTTCTCTAATAATTAGCGATGATGAACATTTTTTCATATGTTTGTGAGCCTTTCATCTGTCTTCTTTAGAGAAGGTTATGTTCATGTCTCTTGCCCATTGAAATATGGGTTTGTTGGCTTTTTTCATGTGGATTAATTTGAGTTCTCTACAGATCCTAGTTATCAAGCTTTTGTCTGATTCAAAATATGCAAATATCCTTTACCATTGTTTAGGTTGTTGATTTGCTTTGGCTGTTGTCTCCTTAGCTGTACAGAAGCTTTTGAGTTTAATGAAGTTCCATTTGTTTATTTTTGTTGTTGCCATTGTCATGGCAGTCTTCTTCATGAAGTCTTTCCCTAGGCCAGTATCTTCCAGCGTTTTTCTTATGCTTTCTTTGAGGCTTTTTATTGTTTCAGGCCTTAAATTTAAGTCCTTTACCCATCTTGAATCAATTTTTGTGAGTAGAGAAAGATGTGGGTCCAGTTTCAGTCTTTTACATGTGGATATCCAGTTCTCCCAACACCATTTACTGAATAGGGAGTCTTTCCTCCAAGGCATGTTCTTGTTTGTTTTATCAAATATTAGGTGGTTGTAAGATGTTAGTTTCATTTCCTGGTTTTCTATTCAGTTCCAAATGTCTATGTCTGTATTTTTGTGCCAGTACCATGCTGTCTTGACTACTATGGCTTTGTAGTACAGCCTAAACTCTGGTATGGTTATGCCCCCAGCTTTATTTTTATTACTAAGAACTGCCTTAGCTATACAGTTTTTTTTTTCTGATTCCATACAAAATGCAGAATCATTTTTTCCAAATCTTGAAAGTACAATGTTGGTATCTTAATAGGGATGGCATTGAATAGATAGATTGCTTAGGAAAGTATAGACATTTTAACAATGTTGAGTCCTCCCATCCATGAGCATGGTATGTTCTTCCATTTGTTAATATCCTCTGCTATTTCCTTTCTGAGGATTTCATAATTTTCTTTATAGAGGTCCTTCACCTCCTTCGTTAGGTATATTCCTAGGTATTTCATTTTCTTTGAAGCTATGGTGAAGGGAATTGTGTCCTTAATTAGCCTTTCATCCTGGTGTATACAAAGGCAACTGACTTGTGGACATTGATTTTATATCCTGAAACATTACTGTATTTTTTGATGACTTCTGGGAGTCTTGTGGTTGAGTCTTTGGGGTTCTCTAAGTATAAGATCATATTGTCAGCAAAGAGGGAGTGTTTGACATCCTCTGCTCCCATTTGGATTCCCTTTATTTCCTTGTCTTGCCTACTTGTATTGACTAGAAATTCCAGCACTATGTTGAATAGTAATGGTGACAGAGGACAACCTTGTCTGGTTCCAGTTCTAAGAGGAAAAGCTTTCAGTTTTACTCCATTCAGTAAAATATTAGCTGTGGGTTTGTCATAGATAGCTTCAATCAGTTTCAGAAATGTGCCACCTATGCCTATACTCTTCAGTGTTCTAAGAGTTCTAAGGATTTTATCAAATGCTTTTCTTGCATCTATCGAGAGAATCATATGGTCTTTGTTATGCTTCTGTTAATATGTTGGATAATGTTTATGGACTTGCATATGTTAAACCAGCCTTGCATCCCTGGGATGAAACCTACTTGATCATGATGTATGACTTTTTTAATGATAAGTTGTAATCTATTGGCTTTTGTTGAGAATTTTTTCATCTGTATTCATTAGTGAAATTGGTCTGAAATTCTCCTTTTTAGTTTGATCTTTTTCTGGTTTTGGTATCAGGGTGATGTTTGCTTTGTAGAATGTGTTGGGAAAGATTCCTTCCTCCTCAATTTTTTGGAATAATATCTGCAGTATGGGAATAAGCTTTTCCTTGAAGTTTTGATAGAATCCTCATGTGCAGCCATCCAGATGAGGGCAGTTTTTTTGTTGGAAGCTTTATTATTGTTTCTTTAATCTCAATGCTTTAAATTGGTCTGTTCAGGAGCTCTTTTTCTTCCTGGCTAACTCTAGGGAGAGGGTGTGATTCCAAACATTGATCCATGTCCTTCACATTGTCAAATTTCTGGGTATAGAATTTGTGGTAGTATTCAGAGATGATCTCTTGTACCTATGTGGCATCAGTTGCAACTTTCCCTTTATCATTTCTGATTTAGGTTACTAGAGATTTTACTTTTCTATTTCTAGTTAGTCTGGACAAAGGTTTATCTATTTTATTTATTTTTTCAAAAAACCAACTCCTTGTTTCACTGATTTTCTGAATGATTCTTTTGTTTTCAATTTCATTGATCTCTGATTTAATTTTGGATATTTCTTTTCTTCTGTTGGGTTTAGGCTGAGATTGTTCTTCCTTTCCAATTCCATAAAATGGCTTGTGAATTTGTTGATGCACTCTCTTTCCATTTTTCAAATGTAGGCATCGAAAGCGATAAATTTTCCTCTCAAAACTGCTTTTGCAGTATTGCACAGGTTTCGGTAGCTTGTGTCTTCATTGTTGTTATGCTCAAGGAAGTTATTTATTTTATTTCTTCCTGCACCCAACTGTCATTCAACAGAAGGTTGTTTAATTTTTATGCCCTTGTGTGGGGTTGAAGGTTTTTGTTGGAGGTGACTTCCACCTTTAGTGCCTTGTGGTCTGAATAGATACAGGGTAAAATTTCAATTCTTTTGATTCTGTTGAGGTTTGTTTTGTGTCCTAGAATATGATCATTTTTGGAGAATGTTCCATAGGGGGATGAGAAGAATGTATATTTTTTATCTCTGGGATGGAGTTCTATATGTGTCTATCAAGCACAGTTGTTCGAGGGTCTCATTTAAGTCCCTTATATCTTTGTATAATTTCTGTTTAGAAGATCTGTCCATCTCTGTAAGAGCAGTGTGAAAGTCCCCTGTTATTATGATATTATAGGGTATCATATTGCTCAGACTGAGTAAGGTCTGTTTCAAGAATCTGGGAGCATTTAAATTGGGTGCATAAATATTTAGAATTGAAACATCTTCTTGTTGTATTTTTCCCTTGACCAATATAAAGTGACCATCTTTGTCTTTTTTGACTTCAGTTGCTTTAAATCCATATGTATCTGAAAATAAGATTGCAACCCCTCTTTTCTTCTGAATTCCATTTGCCTGAAAAATTGTCTTCCAACCCTAACCTCAGAGTTTTAATTTGTCTTCTAAAGCTAGGTATGTTTCCTAAAGACAGCAAATGGATAGCTTGTGTTTTTTAACCCAGTCAGCCAATCAATGCCTCTTTTTTTTTTAATTTTTTAATTAAATCATAACTGTATACAATGATATGATTATGGGGCATCATACACTCACTTCATAAACCATTTGACACATTTTTATCACAGTGGTTAACATAGCCTTTCCGGCGTTATCTCAGTTACTGTGCCAAAACATTTACATTCTACATTTACCAAGTTTCGCAAATACCCCTGTAAGATGCACCACAGGTGTGATCCCACCGATTCCCCTCCCTCTACCCACCCCCCCTTCCCACTTCCCCCTATTGTTAAGTTGTAGCTGGGTTATAGCTTTCATGTGAGAGTCCCAAATTAGTTTCATAGTAGGGCTGTGTACATTGGGTATTTTTTCTTCCATTCTTGGGATACTTTACTAAGAAGAATATGTTCCAGCTCCATCCATGTAAACATGAAAGAGGTAAAGTCTCCATCTTTCTTTAAGGCTGCATAGTATTCCATGGTATACATATACCACAATTTATTAATCCATTCGTGGATCGATGGGCACTTCGGCTTTTTCCATGACTTAGCTATTATGAATTGGGCTGCAATAAACCTTCTGGTACAAATATCTTTGTTATGTTGTGATTTTTGGTCTTCTGGGTATATGCCCAGCAGAGGAATTACAGGATTGAATGGCAGATCTATTTTTAGATCTCTGAGTGTTCTCCATATATCTTTCCAAAAGGAATGTATTAATTTGCATTCCCACCAGCAGTGCAAAAGTGTTCCCTTTTCTCCGCATCCACGCCAACATCTCTGGTCTTGAGATTTTGTGATATAGGCTAGTCTCATTGGAGTCAGATGATATCTCAAAGTAGTTTTGATTTGCATTTCTCTGATGATTAAAGATGATGAGCATTTTTTCATATGTCTGAAGGCCGTGCGCCTGTCTTCTTCAGAGAAGTTTCTCTTCAAATCCCTTGCCCAGCCTGCGATGGGATCCCTTGTTTTTTTCTTGCTGATGCGTTTGAGTTCTCTGTGGATTCTGGTTATTAAACCTTTGTCAGAGTTATACCCTGCAAATATCTTCTCCCATTCTGAGGGCTGTCTGCTTGCTCTGCTTACTGTGTTCTTAGCTGTGCAGAAGCTTTTTAGTTTGATCAAGTCCCAGTAGTGTATTTTTGAAGCTGCTTCAATTGCCCGGGGGGTTCTCCTCATGAAATACTCACCCAGACCAATTTCTTCAAGGGTTTTCCCTGCATTCTCCTCTAGTATTTTTATAGTTTCATCTCTTAGGTTTAAATCTTTAATCCAATGAGAGTCTATCTTTGTTAATGGTGAAAGGTGTGGGTCCAATTTCAGTCTTCTGCAGGTTGCCAGCCAGTTCACCCAGCACCATTTGTTAAATAGGGAATCTTTTCCCCACTGAATGTTTTTAATTGGCTTGTCAAAAATCAAATAGCGGTAAGTAGCTGGATTCATCTCTTGGTTCTCTATTCTATTCCAGATATCTACTTCTCTGTTTTTGTGCCAATACCATGCTGTTTTGATCACTATCGATTTGTAGTAAAGTCTGAGGTCTGGTAGTGTGATTCCTCCTGTTTTGTTTTTATTTCTGAGTAATGTCTTGGCTATTCGAGGTTTTTTCTGATTCCATATAAAACGAAGTAATGTTTTTTCAAGATCTTTAAAATATGACAGTGGAGCTTTAATAGGGAGTGCGTTGAAATTATATATTGCTTTGGGTAGTATGGACATTTTGATAATGTTGATTCTTCCTAGCCATGAGCATGGTATGTTTTTCCATTTGTTAACATTTTCAGCTATTTCTTTTCTTAGAGTTTCATAGTTCTCTTTATAGAGATCTTTCACGTCTTTTGTTAGGTAAATTCCCAAATATTTCATCTTCTTTGGCACTACTGTGAATGGGATAGAGTCCTTAACTGCTTTTTCAATTTGACTGTTGTTGGTGTATATAAAGGCTACCAATTTATGAATGTTGATTTTGTAACCTGAGACGCTGCTGTATTCCTTGATCACTTCTAGGAGTTTTGTAGTAGAGTCCCTAGTGTTTTCCAGATACACAATCATATCATCTGCGAAGAGCGAGAGTTTGATCTCTTCTGACCCTATATGGATACCCTTGATCGCCTTTTCTTCCCTAATTGCGGTGGCTAAAACTTCCATTACAATGTTGAAAAGCAATGGAGACAATGGGCAGCCTTGTCTGGTTCCTGATCTGAGTGGAAATGATTCCAATTTAACTCCATTCAATATGATATTGGCTGTGGGTTTGCTGTAGATAGCCTCTATCAGTTTAAGAAAAGTCCCTTCTAGACCAATTTTCTTGAGTGTTCTGATCATGAAGGGATGCTGGATATTATCAAAAGCTTTTTCTGCATCAATTGAGAGAATCATATGGTCTTTGTTTTTTAATTTGTTTATGTGCTGAATTACATTTATAGATTTACGTATATTGAACCAGCCTTGAGACCCTGGGATAAAACCAACTTGGTCATGATGTATAATTTGTTTGATGTGTTGTTGGATTCTGTTTGTTAGGATCTTGTTGAATATTTTTGCATCTATATTCATTAGTGATATTGGTCTATAATTTTCTTTTCTTGTTGCGTCTTTTCCTGGTTTGGGGATCAGGGTGATGTTTGCTTCATAGAACGTGTTGGGTAGTCTTCCTTCTTTTTCTACATTTTGGAACAGGTTGAGTAATATAGGTACTAATTCCTCCTTAAAGGTTTGGTAGAATTCTGACGTGAAACCATCTGGTCCCGGGCTTTTCTTTTTAGGGAGGTTTTGTATAGTTGATGCTATTTCTGAACTTGATATGGGTCTGTTCAACATTTCCACTTGATTCTGGTTAAGTCTTGGAAGGTGGCGTGCTTCCAAGTATCGGTCTATTTCCTTCAGATTTTCATATTTCTGAGAATAAAGTTTCTTGTAATATTCATTAAGGATTTTTTGGATTTCTGACGAGTCTGTGGTTATTTCGTCTTTGTTGTTTCTGATTGATGATATTAGAGATTTTACTCTTTTTTTCCTGATTAGGTTGGCCAGAGGTTTATCTATTTTATTGACCTTTTCAAAAAACCAGCTTTTTGATTTATTGATCTGTTGTATTATTCTCTTGTTTTCAATTTCATTTAATTCTGCTCTAATTTTGGTTATTTCTTTTCTTCTACTGGGTTTGGGGTTGGAATGTTCTTCCTTTTCCAGTTGCGTGAGATGTCCCATTAAGTTGTTAACTTCCTCTCTTTCCGTTCTCTTGAGGAAGGCTTGCAGTGCTATAAATTTCCCTCTAAGAACTGCCTTTGCAGTGTCCCAGAGGTTCTGATAGCTTGTGTCTTCATTGTCATTTTGTTCCAAAAAATTGGTGATTTCTTTCTTAATCTCATCTCTGACCCAGCTATCATTCAGCATAAGGTTATTTAACTTCCATGTTTTTGTATGGGTATGCAGATTCCCGTTGTTACTCAATTCAAGTTTTATTCCATGATGGTCCGAGAAGATGCATGGAATAATTTCTATTCCTTTAAATTTACTGAGGTTAGACTTGTGACCTAAAATGTGATCAATTTTGGAGTAAGTTCCGTGGGCTGATGAGAAGTATGTGTATTCAGTTTTGTTGGGATGAAATGTTCTGTAGATGTCTGCTAAATCTAAATATTGGATGGTTAGGTTTAAATCTAAGATTTCTTTGCTCAGCTTCTTTCTGGAGGATGGATCCAACACTGCCAAGGGAGTGTTGAAATCTCCAACGATTATGGAGCTGAAGGAAATCAAGTTACTCATGTCTGTTAGAGTTTCTCTTATAAATTGAGGTGCATTCTGGTTGGGTGCATAGATATTAATAATTGAAATCTCGTCATATTGAGTATTACCCTTAACAAATATGAAGTGATCATTCTTGTCCTTCCTTACTTTTGATGGTTTAAAGCCTACTGTATCTGCAAATAAAATTGCAACACCTGCTTTTTTCTGATTACCATTTGCCTGAAATATGGATGACCATCCTTTCACCCTGAGTCTGTATTTGTCCTTTAAGTTGAGATGTGACTCTTGTATGCAACAAATATCTGGCTTGAGTTTTTGTATCCAGTCAGCTAACCTATGCCTCTTTAGAGGACAGTTTAAGCCATTCACATTGATGGAGAGTATTGATAAGTCTGGTGGAATTTTGGGTATCGAGTTTTTCAAAGGTCCAGTGGACATTTTTAATCCTTTCGCCAGTGTGGAAGTTGGAGTTTGATCCGAAGTTTCTGAGTGAGTTTACTTTTGTGGTATAGGATTGGGTTGGTCATTGTGGAGGATAGGTCTGAGAACATCCTGAAGAGCTGGTTTACTTATGGCAAATTTTTTCAACATATGAATGTCATTGAAGTATTTAATTTCTCCATCATAGATGAAACTCAGTTTAGCTGGATACAAGATCCTGGGTTGAAAGTTTTTTTGCTTTAGGAGATTAAAAGTTGATGACCAGCCTCTTCTTGCTTGAAAAGTTTCAGCAGAGAGATCTGCAGTTATTCTAATATTCTTACCTTTGTACGTTATAGTTTTCTTTCGCCGGGCTGCTTTGAGAATCTTCTCTTTCATGTTAACTTTAGTGAAGCTAATTATGATATGTCTGGGAGATGGCTTATTGGGGTTGAATCGTGCTGGGGTTCTGAAGCTGTCTGCTATCTGAATTTCAGATTCTCTAGGCATGTCTGGAAAATTTTCTTTCATAATTTCATGTAGAAGGGCCTCTGTGTCCTTGGCAGCCACTTCATCATTCTCCGAAATTCCTATAACCCTTATGTTGTTTTTTTTCGAATTATCTGAGAGCTCTCTGAGTGAGTGATCCGTTTTTGCTCTCCATTTCTCTTCCTCTTTGAGAGATTGGGAGCGTTCGAAGACTTTATCTTCAATGTCAGAAATCCTTTCTTCTGCTTGCTCCATTCTGTTACTGAGGGGTTCTACTGTATTTTTCATATCTTTGAGAGCTGTAAGTTCTTGTTTCAGTGTGTCTAAGTCTTTGGTGGTTTTGTCTTTAAATTCATTAAATTCTTGAGACAATTTTTGAATTTCTCCTCTAATTCCTAATTCCATTTTATTAATCTTGTCTGCAAACCAAATTCAGAATTCGACTTCTGACATCTCAGCCAGTTGTTTATGAATGGGATCTTCAATCACATCTGCCGTATCTTTTCTTGGGGGGGTTGATCTATTCTGGTTATTCATGTTACCAGAGTTTTTCCGCTGATTCCACCCCATGGTTTACTCCCTTTGGTTTTTCCCCTGGGGTTTTATCGAGGGCCCGTACAGTGTTGTGGCCTGAGAAACTGGGGCCCTGTCTGGTGTGGTGGAGCAAAGTGGTTCTGTCTTGTCTTCAGCTGGTTTCTGTTCGATCCTATTGCAACTTCTACTCTGGCTTGAAGTCTCAGCTGTGTGGAAAAATCAGCAATTAAGTCACCCCGCCTGCCCACCTCTGGCCCCAGTTGGAAAAGGAGAATCAAACCTTCCTACAATCGCACACCCAGGGCACCGCCTGAAGAGTCCTCAGTCTATTAGCCCAGTTCAAAAGGTCCGAATCAACTGTCTCAATCGGCACTTGTCTCAGGTGGAAGGGTTCAAGAGGTCTCTGGGAACTGGATCACAGGGGCCTGGTGACTCCTCTGACACAGCTCACCCCAGTGCAGCGTGGAGTCAGGAGGAGCCACCCAGCAAACAGAGCAGTCTGGGAAGGTTGACGTCTCCTTCCCCACTTTGCCCCTCCGTCGGACCCAGTCACTGGTATCTCTGCAGATGGCTAACCCAGTTGCCTGCAGTGAACAGACACTCCAGGGGTTTGCACCTGCCTGAATCACAAGGAAGTCTGCCAGGCCCCCGCAGACTGCCGCTATCTAGCAGGAGGAGATGGGGCCTGACATCTTTGAGTGTTTGATGCAGGTGATGGGAAGGAGGTGTTCACTCAGGCTTAGCCCCGTCCCTGATGCATGCTGCTAACAGAACAGAACAGAACAGACAACTTTGTGAGGTTCTGTCTCTGTTCCTGTCGTCGCCTACAGGAGACGGGCTGTTTTGAGTTCAAACGTCTTTGCTGCTGGAGAATTGCGTCTGAACACCTCTCTGGGTCGGCCCCGCCCTGGAGGCTTCCGGGTTTGTGAGCCGTGTCACCGGTGGCCTCCTCTGGTTGCCCAGGGAGACAGGGGGTGTGGCCTCAGAATATCCAGAAGTGAGCGTTCTGCCGTTAAAGAAAAAACGGCTGTTGATCTACCTCCAGGGAACTGCTGCTCTGGTGTGGGCACTCAGGCGACCTTTTTCTCCTCTGTCCCGTGCCCCAGAGTCAGCACTGAGCGGCCACAGTTTGTGCTGGGTCCACACCCCTTAAGAGATCCCCCAAGAATCAGAACTCTTGGGGGATGGGCCCCCAGACCCCGATTGGGAGTGGGGCGGGGGGAAGCTAGAGTTTCATTCAGTTTCACGCAATACTATGGTCCGGGGAGGGCTCCTGCACTGCACCGCAGGGAAGTGCCGCCAAGGCTTGATTTCCCCTCAGCAGAGTGCCCTCTCCTCGCTCACGTGTCCCAGAGTCAGTGCTGACCTGACGCAGCTCAGGCACTGTGCACTCCCCTCGAGAAATCACCCAAGGAGCCGAACTCCTGGGGGATAGGCCCTCAGACCCCGAGTGAGAGTAGGGGTTCTTAGCTCTCAGCGGGGAAGCCAGAGTCTGATTCAGTCTTGGGCCCCGTATGCCTGAGGAGGGTTGCTGCACTGCACCGCAGGGAAGTGCCGCGAGGCGTGACTCCCCCTCAGCCCGGTGCCCTCTCCTCACTCGGCGCGCCTCAGAGTCAATGCTGACCAGTCGCACTCAAGGGGACTGTCCACTCCCCTTGAGAAATCACCCAAGGATCCGAAGTCCTGGGGGACAGGCCTCCAGACCTCAGTGGGCGGGAGGGGAGCGCCGGGGATTCAGGGTTGCCGGCAAAGGATTCCCAAAGTTTTATTCAGCCCTATGTCCGGCAGGAGAACGCCACGGCACACCAGTAGGGGAGGTAGGTCCAGTTTTTAGAAGGTCTCTCCCGTGGAGTGTAGTGGGAGGGCCTTTAATTTCTGCCCGCTTGTTCAATTGTGGGGCTCTAGAGCCGGTCTCATGGGGGAGGGGGACTCCCGTCCGCTTGGTGGTGGATTTTGTACCTTTTGTTTGCGTCCTTGTGATCACAACTTGCCTCAGCGGTGTTGATGTGCGTTCTTCAGCCTTCTCTCTTGGTGAGGCTCAAGTCCACCAGGATACTTACTAAATTCCTGTCCCTTAACTCTCCTTCTGGATGGGAGCCTTTGTTGAAAGCTGGCTTCAGTCCGCCATCTTGTCTCCCACCTCAATGCCTCTTTAGTGGGGAATTCAACCCATTAACATTTATTAAGAAAATTGATAAGTGCGGTAGTGTTTTAGTCATCTTATTTTGTGAGAGTCTATTGCTTAGTTTTATCTTTTGCATCAGTGTCGAAATTAGATTCTCTCCTTCAATTTCTGAGTTTTTACTTTGCTGTCGATCCATTGTGATGGTCAGTGTGTAGAACAGGTTGAAGTATTTCCTGTAGAGCTGGTTTTGTTGTGGCAAATTTCCTCAATGTTTGTATATCCGTAAATGATTTGATTTCTCTATCAATTTTAAAGCTTAGCTTAGTAGGATATAGAATTCTGGGCTGGAAATTGTTCTGCTTAAGTAGATTAAAGGTAGATGACCATTGTCTTCTTGCTTGGAAAGTTTCATTAGAGAAGTCTGGAGTCACTCTAATGGATTTGCCCCTGTCCGTCCACTGGTGCTTAGTCCTGGAAGCTTGCAGAATCTTTTCTTTTGTCTTGACTTTGGACAGGTTCATCACAATGTGTCTTGGAGAAGCTTGGTTTGAATTGAGGTGACCTGGGGTCTGATATCCCTCTGAAAGGAATGTGTCAGAATCTTTGGTGATATTTGGGAAATTTTCTTTTATAATATTCTCTAGTATGGCTACCATTCCCCTGGAGCATTCTTCTTCCCCTTCTGAGATACCTATAACTCATATGTTTGAACACTTCATAAAGTCCCATAATTCTGTCAGTGAATATTCTGCTTTCTCTCTCTTCTTTTCTGCATCTTTAACTATCTGAGTTATCTCAAAAGGTAGTTGTCCTCTACCTCTGAGATTCTTTCTTCTGCATGGTCTAATCTGTTGTTGATACTTTCTATTGCATCTTTAAGGTCCCTAATTGACAGCTTCTGTTTCTTCAGCTCTGCTCTATCCTTTCTATGTCCTTCATATCATTCATCTCTTATTTGATTCTGTTTTTGGATTTCCTTTTCATTATTTTCCATTTTATCAGGAATTTCATTCATTGTTTCCATCATTTCCTTCATTATTTTCATCATTTGTATTCTACATTCCCTTTCTGTCATTTCTAACATTTCTTTATAGGTTTAATTCTTTGCAGTAGCTACCTCACAATTTCTTGTGGGGGGTTGCTCTCGACTGGCTTTTCATGTTGCCAGGATTTTTCTGCTAATTCTTCCTCATGACTGGTTTCTTTTACCTGTTTCCTTGCCCTAAGTTCCTTTCACTTCCTCTTGCTCTTTAAGTTGCTGTGCCTGTGGACTAGGGTTTCAATGGACTAGAAGGATGAGAAGATTGAAGAGCAAGAAGGGAAAAAGAAAAGAAAAGAAAAACGAGAAAGGAGAGGGATGGGTAAAAGGGAACATTGACAAAAAGAAGAGAGGCACAGAAAGAGGGAGACAGGAGAAATATAGGTGTATGTACAGTATGGTACTTTGAGCCAACCTTAAAAACCCCCAACCTCTGGGGGCACTGGGTTGGTTGGTTCCCTTGAGGTCAGCAGCTCTTTGCTAACCTGTTCAGACACAGTACCCCACCACCACCAAGTAGAGAGGAAAGAAAAAAATGATATAAATCAAACCAAAACAAGCAAACTGAAAACTTTATGGGACAAAATTGGGGGGAAAACCAAATAATAGCAGTAGAAACACTAGCAAAAAATGAAATTCTAATTGTTAAAAAAGGCAACAATGAAAAATTACATGTAAACTAGAAAAGTGAAGAAATAAAAGAAAAAAAGAAAAGAAAAATCTATACGAAAAATGTTGAAATTAAAAGCAAAAAGCAAAAAACAAAGCAAACCAAAACAAAGCAGTATACGTATCTTGCTGAATATTGTCTGGGCAACAGGTGATCTTCTGGGGTATGAGATATTAATCACAATGCTGATACGGCTGTATGAGTTAGAGACTGGAGGCCTCTGCTGATTTCTAAAAGCCTGCAAGATGGAGAGCCTAAATCTCTCCTCAGGCCACTTAAAAGGCACTTTAAACTGATAACCTTGGACAAGCAGAAGCTTTCCCAGGAAAGCACTTGTCCCTGGAATCACTCCTGAAGTGGATCCTGGCTATCCACTTACCCAGTGTGCCAAAACAGGTCTCACTCTATGCCCCCGAAGGCTAAGGCTCTAAGGTGTCTCAGTCCCCAGTGTTAGGCTGCTCAGTCACTAGATTACTCACTACCCCTCCATCCTTGCTCTGCAACCCCGAGGACAGAGCTTGCCAAGTCAGTTCTCCCACAATGGCTCCACACAGCCAATAGCTGAACACTATTAGCTCTGTCTGGCTCAGTGGCTCAGTCTGGGAACCTAGACAATGCTTAAAGTCCTCCACACTCTTGCCCAAGTTCTCCCAAGGTAGTTCAACTGAGTGCCAACTCCAAAAAAACAAAAAAAGAAAAACAGCTCACAGGTATGGCCTTTCCAGTTTGCAATCTCACTGCTGCTGTACTTACAGCTGCTGGTGGGATTAGACCAAACAAACTCATCCAAACACTTGCCAGTTCTCCACTGCTTTTGTCCTCCTCATGGGGTCCAGAAGTCTCTTGCTGACTCCCTGTGTCCCCAAAGGTATGTTTCTGGGCAGATTCCACCGGCCAGAGATGCCTGGCGTCTTCTCTCCCCAGATTCACCATGCCCAGTTGCAAGGAAGCTGTTAATCGGCTGCCATCTTGATCCTCCTAAGTTGAACAGCAGCTAGGGTTGGTCACGCCGTCAGGTGCCAGCTGTTGTTGTCACTGACCTTCACCATCAAAGCTGTACCTGAGGCTGTGGCCACCATGTTCCTGTGTTTGGAGTTTTATATATTATATATATATATATATATATATCCTTAGTTTATTTATTTATTTATTATTAAATTATAAACACATAGATCATGTATACATTAATGCATGTATGGGGTACAATGTGCTGATTTCATATAGAATTAGGAGTGTTTACATCACACTGGTTAATATAAACCTCATCTTCTTTACTTAATTATTGTGTTAAGACATTTATACTCTATACTTAATAAATCCAAAAAGTACCCTTGCATTATGCACCATAGGTGTGATCCTACCATAAACCCTACCCCCTGAACTCTCCTTCCCTTCCCATCTCCCCCTCCCTCCTTCATCCTGGGCCATAGTTGTGATCTATTTTTCATATGAAAGTGTGAGTGATTGTAGATTGTATTCATAATAGTACTGAGTACAAAAAATCTCGAATAGCCAAGACATTATTCAGAAATAAAAACAAATCAGGAAGAATCATGCTACCAGACTTCAAACTATACTATAAATCTATAGTGATCAAAACAGCATGGTATTGGCACAAAAATAGAGAGGTAAATGTATGGAACACAATAGAAAACCAAGAGACGAACTCAGAAATTTTTCATTTAACTTTTTCTGTATGAGGCCAGGGCTACAAGTTTCAGAAATCTGCTAAGCCCCATTACTCAATGTTAAGAACAGAGTGGGTGTGTCGATCCTCCCCCTTGACCATGGAGCCAGATGCCAGGATCCTCTTCATCCCCAACCTATCATGTCTTGACCTGGTCTGTAAATAACTATGAATGGGCCCCTTCCATCTTCCAGTCACCACTGACCCCCATAGGTGTTGGGTTTATAGCAACATGCTACAAAGACCAAGGCTTGGAGATGGGACATTAATGCCCAAAGTCACTCATGATACTTTTCATGACTGAAATAAATATCAATTCTCCACCCAACACCTTCAATCAGATATTCAAATAAGCAATTGTTCCCAAAAAGCCTTGGACACAGATTGAGATGCAGAGGGAGGCACAAAGGAACAGTGGACCCCAAGTACATAGGAGACTAAGACTCTTGTCCACAGGGAGGTGGAGCTTGAAGCTATTGCGAAATGAAACAGGAAGTAGAAGAACAGGACTGCCGGCTACAAAGAAAATCCACCTTCCAGGGGAAAGAAAGGGTTGTATTTTCTTCTCTTATTCTGTGTGTGCCCTTTGTGCTCCTGGCCTCACTGTGAGCTGCACTGTCACATATTCACAGGTCTCTGCTGGTCTGAGTCAGCTGAGGACATGAATCTGCCCCTTCGCTGAAGCATCTCCAGTGCGGGTGGGATGACTGATCATGGTGAGGACTCCACCACATTGTGCGGAAGGATGGGCTGAAGGAGGGAGGAGACCCACAGAGGCTCTGAGCTGGGAGAGGCCCTGCTCACTTTCACCTATGAGGGACTGATACAGAAGCTACGAGGTCCATTTGCTGCTGTGTCCTGGCCCTCAGTGAGTTAAGGACACATGAGGCAGATGGTGGCTGTGGGTCAGGGAGACCCTCTTTCTGTGTAAGTGTCGGCAGAGAGCCTGGTGCTCACCCCAGCCCTCACCCTGAGGAAATGAGAACCAGGCTCCTGGGAAGGGTGCAGTTCCCCTTCCTGTGGGGGTTCAGATGTGACAGCACCATGTCAGAAAGGCCCCAGAGTACAACTAGCCACATCCTGTGTCTCTGTGTGTCCTGAAGGCACCTTGGTCTCCTCCATCTGCACAGCTGGGACAAGTGGTGGGAGACTCCATGACCCCCACCCTCATAACCCTGCTCTGCTTTGGTGAGATGTGGGGACAGACAGAGGAGACCCTGATCTGGGAGGGAGAGACCCACCCACAGCCAGGCCCTGCTCTATCAGGAGACCCCAGGGACTCAGGAGGCTCCTTGGGGGTATGGGGAGAGGATACGCTCAGCCTTCAGGTGACAAATCTCTCACTGAGATCTGTTCCAGGGATGAGTCTTGGCCCCAGGACCCACGTACAGGCAGGCGAGACTGTCCCCAGCTGTCCCAAGTCACTTCTCCATAGTGGGGACAAGAAGACACCCCTGGGCAGCTGAGAATGGGGAACAGGAGCCCTGAGCTGACTGTGGGGGACATATGGAGAGTCTTGGGCTCAGAACTGAGATCAGTGGGATGGGAGGTGACTGGGGACCCAGCTTCTGATTTCCTAACAGGAACCCTCCCCAGACCCACCATCTGGGCTGAACCAGACTCTGTGATAACCTGGGGAAGCCCTGTGACCATCTGGTGTCAGGGGACATTGGATGCCCAAGAATACCAACTGGAAAAACAGGGAAGCTTCTGGGACAGAAATAAACCACTGGAGCCTGGGAACAAGGCCAAGTTCAATATCCAGTATATGACAGAACACTATGCAATGGGATATCGCTGTTACTATCGCAGCCCTGCTGGATGGTCAGACCATAGTGACACCCTGGAGCTCATAGTGACAGGTAAGAGGACACCTGGGGCTCCCAGCTTTGCCCTCAGGAATGGGGTCTGCTCTCAGGGGTGTCTCCCTCTCATAGTCCAACCCGAGGATGATGTGGGAGGTGTGATCCCCATTTAACACTGCTGCCTCCTCCTGTCCTAGGAGTTTACAGCAAACCCACCCTCTCATCCCTGAAGAGCCCTGTGGTGACCTCAGGGGGAAATATGACCCTCCAGTGTGGGTCACAGGTGGGATTTGCCAGGTTTACTTTGACCAAGGAAGAAGAACAAAAGCTGTCCTGGACACTGGACTTACAGCCTCCAATGGCGAGTTCCAGGCCCTGTTTTCTGTGGGCCCCATGATCCCTGGGCACAGATGGATGTTCAGATGCTAAGGCCTGATAGGAAACAGGATAATCTTGGGCAGGGGAGAAGGAGAAAAGGCTGGCGACTTGGAGTGAGGATAGATGGATGCCCCCTGAACAGCTCTTATTTCTCATTTCTCAGAGCCCCTCATCCACAAGCTGGGGGTTCCCTGAGTCCTCTCAGAACAGGACAGGGGGCTGCTCAGGCCTTGGTGGGATCTGACAGAGGTGAGGGTGGAGCCCACACTAGACACAATGTCGGAGGGGAGCTCCCCGGGCTGTGGGTGCCACCGAGCACAGACCCCTATGGTGGCCTCTGTGCTCAGGGCACACCTGAGATTAAGGAGGGGCCTCACCTGCTCACTGAGCCAGTGGAGGGGAAGTCACCACACAGCACATCCTGTGTGTGAGTCATTTCTATTCCACATCTTCTCTGCTCACTTTTCAAATGATGCTCTCTACTTGTCTAAAATAAAAGAATAGATACATAAATTTATAATTCTAATTTAACTGATATGGATTTATGATTTAAAAATAGGTGAATTCTTTTATTATTTTCATTAGGACTTAATTTAATTAATACATTTGCTTTTTCAGATAATTTTATCTTATTATCAACTCTTTCTATCCTGCACATTTAATATGGAGGAGTATTAATAAACTTAAGAAGAGTTTTCGAAGTTTTATTAACAGGAATTGTGGACATTCATTTCAATTTAAATAATAATTCAATTATTTTAAAAATTTATAAGAGGTTGGGCAGTGCCTGTGGCTAAGTGAATAGGGTGCCAGCCCCATATACTGAGGGTGGCATGTTCAAACCTATCCCTGGCCAAACTGCAACAAAAACATAGCTGGGCATTGTGGCAGGCGCCTGTAGTCACAATTACTCGGGAGGCTGAAGCAAGAGAATCACCTAAGCCCAAGAGCTGGAGATTGCTGTGAGCTGTGATGCAATAGCACTCTACTGAGGGTGATAAAGTGAGACTCTGTCTGTTTAAAAAACAAGAAGTACACATGAAAAAGTTACTGGTTTCACTATATTCATTTAATTTCACTATAGAATTCTTCTCCATTGGCCTTTTAATTGATCACCAACTTACTTATAAAATGCATATAAACTACAAGACAATAGACATTTATTTCTAAATTGCATGCCAATTTTACACTTTGTGTATTAGTATGTAACTGCATATTAAATAAATATTGAAAGTTTTAACTATATACATATTTATATACAATTATATAAATTACATATGAATATACGTGTGCACATGTCTCCAGGTATATACACTCATGTTCATCCATATTCTCAGTTTTTTTTTTTTTGAGACAGAGTCTCACTATGTCACCCTCTATAGAGTTCTGTGGAGTCACAGCTCACAGTGACCTCATACTCTTGGGCTTAAGCGATTCACTTGCCTCAGCCTCCCAAGTAGCTAGGACTGCAGGTGTCCACCACACTGCCTGGCTATTTTTTGACTGTAGTTGTCAGTGTTGTTTGGCAGGCCCAGGCTGGATTTGAAACCCCCAGCTCTGGTATGTGTAGCTGGTACCCTAGCACCTGAGCTACAGGTGCAGAGCCATATTCTCAATGTTTTTGATGTGGTTTGTTTTTACATTAATTCTTTATAAAACCAGAAATATTATTGATTAATTCCTAGATTAATTCTTTATAAAACCAGAAATGTTGCTGATGAGCCTGCAACATCACCACCACTTCAAAAATATGTATTTATATATGTGTGAGCATGTATGGATTGCATTCTGGCTTTTTCTAACTATATAACAAAACAATTAGAAAGAGATTAAGGAATGATGAGACCCCAGTTGTGCTGGCTGAAGCTAAAATGGGGTAAAGGGAGGCAGCCCCAGGTATTCACCTCTTTGTGCTCCCAACATTCAGGAACCCCTGAGGATCAAACCCTCATTCACGGAACTTGGGTCCTCAGTAGTTGATAACTGGCAATGTACATTTTGGGGGAAATTACGTGGTGTGGTCCGTGTTCCAGATAGAAGAAAAAATATACAAGTGCCCAATTATTTTGGTATTGTTGGCTCATTTTTCTTGCTTTAGCATCTGGAAAATCTAAAGCAAAGTTTGAATTCAAAGAACACAAAGCGGCTAAAATACTTCAGGGAGGAGACTAGAGGAACTGCTACAGCCAAGAATGGGCTGATTAAGAATCTCCATAAAAGTGACATTGTGAGACATGAAGGGACACAGAATTCAGAGCCCGGGGGGGAGGTTGGGTTTGGGGCTCTTCATCCCCTCCCCCTCCTCTCTGTTTTGATTCTCAGGAGCAGTTGACATCATTACCCCCTCATAGAACAAGTCAGACCCTGGGACTGGTGAGTGAGGAGATGCTATTGATCATGGGTTGGGCACAGAATGTCAGGCCCTGTCCAGGGCAGGATGGTGTCCTGGGGGAACTTCCAGGGACCCTGGTGACTTTGATCTCTCCGGCGCTCTCTGACCTCTTGTCCACAATCCCCAGCCCCACACCCCCAGGATCACACCATGGAGAATCTCATCCACATGGACATGGCTGGCTTGATCCTGGTGGCCCTCAGAATTCTGCTGTTTCAGGGGTTGCATGGCCAGAGAAGCCCCCAAGATGTCACCAGGAGATAACTCTAGAGAAAGAGATGCACCATCCAGAGTGGGAGAGTCATGGAAGTAACTCTGATGCTCCCCGAAGGTTTTGGGAGAAAATCTAGAGTATGTGCTTTCAGGACTGTCTCCTGGTCATTTCCAGAGTGGGGGAATCAATGTTTGATTGCAGAGACGCCATGTGGAGTGAGTCTGAATAGGGCGTTAAACTGACATACTTTTCCTCTCCACCATTATTGACTTCCCTTGCTGGCTCTTCCCCTCTTTTCACTCCAGGCATGAAGCTGTGTCCCACATGTCATGGCAGCTCTGGGTCCATACCTCTGCACAGCTGCACGCACTGGTGCACTGTCCCAAGTTCATTCTCTTCCTTTAGTCTGATGTTAAATCATTCTGCTGTGTTATGAAATCCCCTAACCCACTCTTACATTTTTGTAAACTCTATTATAATCCTTATGTTGTCTAGCTTTTTAGTGACTTTATTAATTGAACATTTTGGCTTCTTTTTGTTGGTTAACATTCACTTTAATTCCATTCATCTTACTTGCCATCCATATTCTGAATTCTATTTCTGTCATTTCTCCACAGGAACGTGGGTGGAATCCTCTAATGTTGCTCCACTGTATCTTCTTGGGGGTGTTGAACTCTTTTGTTTTTTCACTTAGGCGGGAACCATTCACTGGCTTCTTCTCATCTGGCTTCCCTACCCACAGCTCTGGGTTAATAGGCTTACAGGGCACCTGCTCTCCTTTGCCAGGGACTCTCTTGAATGAGGCCCAGGATTGATAGTTGTTCATGGCTAGGAGCTCCTCAGTGAAATGTTGGACCTTGGGATGGTTCTTCTGGCCCAGCAGTACTGATGGGGATGCATTGGTGAGGTCTTGGGGGCTAGGCACAGTTCTGAAGTCTTGGGATTAGAGTTGCAGTCCAAGCAGGGGCCCTGGGACTTCAGGATCAGAGCAAACTCAGACATAGAAAGAGTTTCAGATCTGCCTCTTGGGATTTCAGGGCCAGAGCTGCCCACAACAGGGGCTGTTCTACTAGTGGGACTGCTGATGCCCAGTCACACAGTCTCAATGGCTCTGGGTCTGCATAGGTGGACCAGGGCTGCTGGCTGGCCAGGGTTCTACCCCTACACCTCAGACCCAGTGAGGCAGTCATCCCAGGATTCCTAAGTGGTGCCTGTGACATCTGAGGCTCTTCTTCTATTCGGCTCCCACACTGGGAGGAGGTGTGATCAATACAATATTTTGTTGTATGTATTTTACTTCAATAAAGAGAAATGCAAGGAAAGAGAATTGGTTCCCTATAGATTCCCTGTACATTAAGAAATTGTACTATAATGCAGAAATTTTTTTTAAATTTATTTTTATTAAATCATAGCTGTGTACATTAGTATGATCATGGGGCACCATACACTTGGTTCATAGATCGTTTGACACATTTTCATAACACTAGTTAACACAGCTTTCGTAGCATTTTCTTAGTTATTTTGCTAAGACCTTTACATTCCACATTTATTTTATTAAATCATAGCTGAGTACATTAATGCAATTATGGGGTACAATTTGCTAATTTTATATACAATTTGAAATACTTTCATCAAACTGATTAACATAGCCTTACCACATTTTCTTAGTTATTGTGTTAAGACATTTATATTCTACACTTAGTAGATTTAACATGTACCCTTGTAAATGATATCTTCCAGCACCATAATAGGCAGGATCTTAACACCCCTTTTGCAGTGTTGGATAGATCCTCCAAGAAGAAACTAAGCAAATAAATTCTGGACTTAAACTTCACCATACAACAATTGAATTTAAGAGACATTTACAGAACATTTCATCCTAACAAAATTGAATACACATTCTTCTCATCAGCTCATGAAACATCCTCCGAAATTGATCACATCTTATGTCACAAGGCTAACATTAGCAAATTTAAAAGAACAGAAATTATTCCTATTCTTGTATTTTCTCAGATCATTACAGAATAAAAGTTGAGCTCACCAATAACAGAAATCTGCATACTCATACAAAGACATGGAAACTAAATAACCTTATGCTGAAAGATAGCTGGGTCAAAGAGGAGATTAAGAAGGAAATTGCCAAGTTTTTGAAACAGAATGATAATGACTATACAAATTATCAGAACCTCTGGGATACTGCAAAGGCAGTTCTACTAGAGAAATTTGTAGCCCTGCAAGCCTTTCTTAAGAGAACTGAAAGAGAGGAAGTCAACAACTTAATGGTACATCTCAGGCAACTGGAAAAGGAAGAACATTCCAACCCCAAACCCAGCAGAAGAAAAGAAATAACTAAAACTAGAGCTAAATTAGATGAAATTGAAAACAAAAGAATTATTCAAAAGATCAATGAATCAAAAAGTTGGGTTTTTTTTTTCTTAAGTTTAAAAAAATAGATAAACCCTTGGCTAGTCTAACCAGAAATAGAAAATTAAAATCCCTAATTTCATCAATCAGAAATGACAAAGGTGAAATAACAACAGACACCTCAGAAATTTAAAAAATTCTTAATGAATACTACAAAAAACTCTATTCTCAGAAATAGGAAAATCTGAAAGAAATTGACTAATACTTGAAAGCACACCACCTTCCTAGGCTTACCCAGAAAGAATTAGAAATATTGAACAGACCTTTATCAAGCCCTGAAATAACATCAACTATACGAAGTCTCCCAAAAAAGAAGAGTCCAAGACCAGACGGCTTCACATCGGAATTCTACCAAACCTTTAAAGAGAAATTAGTATCTATATTAAATAACCTTTTCAAAAGCATAGACAAAGAATAAATACTTCCAAATACATTCTATGAAGCAAATATCATCATGATCCTAAAATCAGGAAAAGTACTTTTATCTAAAATAGGACACCCAGCAGGCCATAGATGCCCTGAATGCCACAGTGATTTGGCATCAACCCACTGATGAAATGTTGCCTCAATTTTGCCTTCAGTTTGGCTCAGTGTGGACTCCAGGTGGGAACATGAGCACTCCTGCATCCTTTTCTGTGGGCTGCATTTCCTCCCATTCACCATCCCAGACATAATATGTGGCTCTTTAACCATACGTCTTAACCTAGTCACTGAAGCTACAACAGGTTGTTCCGTTCATATGAAGACACTGCTGATACTTACAGCAACCATGACAAATGAGGTCATTATCATTTTCCTACAAAAGGAAGTAGGAAGGAGGATGCTCTCCGTTCAAAGTCGACCAAGAGTGAATGTTACCTCACATCTCACACTGGGGCCTGTGGTTTCTTCTGGTGGCTACTCTTTCCCAAAGCATGAAAACAGAACTCACAGTCAGGTGAAGGGCTACAAGTGGGATGGAAAGAGATAGTGAGAAGCTGAAATGACTCAGGGGGTTTACAAAAGAGAGATAAAGAGAAGGTGCCGCTCCTTACAGAAACAAGGAAGTGAGAGGGAGGAGGGGCTCAGGAGAAAAAAAGCCACACAGTCAGGTGAGGAGGGAGGTTGTGCTTCCTCTACCTGTCAGTTAACACTCTTATAATCATGTCCCCAGCCTCCTTCTCCTCCTTGGGTCATCTGTTCTGTGACGGTGCCCCTGGCCTCTCCAGTGAACCAAGATAGAAAGGGGAGCAGCCTTCAGGTCCTCAGGCTCTTCTGCTCCACACATGTGAACAAATCTAACAGCTCTGCCCCTGAGCTGTCTTCACCCAGTTCCCTTGGTCCATCTCCACTGTCTAGCTTCAGCTCGGGGGTGAAGATGTCTTGTCACATCAGGCTCCTCTCCTGGTCCCTTCCTCCAGACCCTCACTCCCTACTGAAACTCATTGTTCTCATTGACCCCAACCTTCTCTGTCACTGACCCTGCCCTAGTAAAAATCCCTCCCCAGATCTCCATCTGCCTCCAGTCAAAGCACAAACATTTCTGTTGCTGATGGTCAGAACTGAGCTGGATTCTCCAGCCCCAGAAAACACAGCTCCTCCCTACAAAGCAAACTCATCATGAGTAACCACTGCCTCTCCCTAGAAACACACACCCTGAGATATCAAACATATTTGTGCCTTCTCACAGTCCCATCCTGGAGACAGCTTGAACCTAGAAAATGCCTTTTCCTTTTTTCCTTCATATTAACTTTAGTGAAGCTAATTATGATATGCCTGGGGGATGTCTTATTCGGATTGAGTCATGCTGGGGTTCTGAAGCTGTCTGCTATCTGTATTTCAGAATCTCTAGGCATGTCTGGAAAGTTCTCTTTCATAATTTCATGTAGAAGGGCCTCTGTGCCCAGCGTGGCCACTTCATTGGTTTCAGGAATTCCAATGACTTGGATATTGACCTTCTTCGAATTATCCCAGAGCTCTCTGAGAGAATGATCTGTTTTTGCTCTCCATTATGTACTCACCTCTACTATGAAACTAATTTAGTTCTCTCACATGAAAGCTATAACCCAGTTACAACCTAAGAACAGGGGGAAGGGGGGAAGGGGGAAAGGAAGGGGAGGGACGGGGTATGTGGGTAGAGGGAGGGGGACCAATGGGATCACACCTGCAATGCATCTTACAAGGATATATGTGGAACTTAGTAAATGTAGAATGTAAGTGTCTTAGCCCAATAACTATATCAACCAGTGTGATGAAAATGTGTCAAACGGTCTATGAAGCTAGTGTGTGATGCCCCATGATCATATCAATGTACACAGCTATGATTTAACAAAAAAAAAAAGAAAATGCCTTTTCTAACCCTGAACTATAATGATGGCAGAGAAATCTTCATTTATCCAAACTGTCAATACATTTCTGACATAGAGATTTTTGTAATAATTACACAAGAAATCCACATAACCCACATGGAATACTGACCAGTGCATCATCTAGAAGTCAGATTTCTGTTACACTTTTACCAATATTTATTATTAATTCAGCCTTTCTACTATCTGTTTCATACATTAAGGGCATCTTAAAGCAGCAATCTGCTCATATGTTCAATTGCTTAATGCTTACCTATTGTCTTCATATTAAAATCCAACAACACTTGCAGGGTACAGAAGACCATAAGTGACCAGCCCCCTGCATTCCCTGAATAACTCTCATTGCTGGGAAAAGCCCAGGCTCTGCCTGTCCCATATTGCCCACTCCTCACCTCTCTAGGAGTACCAAGCACACAGGCCTGTCTCTCCTTCCCAGATGGTCCCCACACTCAATGACTCAGGTTGCTTGCTGTTCACCTGCTATCAAGTCTCACTATTCCCCGTGTTTCTCTTTCTCTGCAGTCTGACAAAACCATGACTGAATTATCTATCCTCTGAAAAATTGCAATGGCAGCCTTCAGTTCTCTGAGCTTCACAAGTCCAGGGAAACAGTCTTCACCAATCATGTTAGTCTACGTTCTTCAGAGAAGGAGAATTATAAAATACACATGCATTCACACAAGCACATACACACAGAGAGAGATTTTACAGGGTGTGGCTTGCGAGGTTTTGAAAGCAGGAAAATCTCAAGATCTGCTGGTGGTCAATTGAAGACCAAGGAGGTAATGGTGAAAGTTTCAATTCAAGTTCAAGGTTGAAGCCTGGAGAAGACCAAGGTCTCACCTGAACCAGTAGTGGGAACACTGTTCACTCAACCTTCCTCTGTCTGTTATTTCTACTCAATCCACCCAGATGATCATGGGTGGATTGAGTAGAAATAGATGACTAGATGATGATCACTTACATTGGGTAGGGAAACCCACTGCCCTAAGTCCACCAACTCAAATCCCAATGAGAAACCCCCACAGATGCACCAGACTAATGTCCGGGCACTCTGTGAATCAGCCACATTGACATAAAATCAACCATCACACCAATGAAGCTTCCTGGTCTTTTGTACTTTTACCACATGGCAATTGTTCAATACACTGAACTTTCTAGCTAATGGAAAGAAGAAAGAAACTTTGCATTCATGGGATCTCAGGAAAGGGAGTTACTTGGCCCAGCTCACACAGACTGTGTAAAATGTAGAGTCAAACTGTGACTGAAATTGGGCAGCTTCTCTCCTCCCTCCTGCAACCTCATGTTCTGGGACTCCCCAGTGACTCCAGTCACTCTCCGGATGAGTCTGGCCTGAGGTAGAGAAGGCGGGTCAGGAAGAGCCTGAGACATAAAGGGAGACTCAGATCTGCTCTTATAGGTCCCCAGAGCCTGCTGTGTCCTCAGACCCATCCTTCAGGGAGAGTGCACATCTGTCTATTTCTCTAGATAGGAACTGGATCATACAATTGGGGACATGATGATCCAAGATGTGCAGGACAGGCTGGCAGCCTGAAGACTCAAGAAAGAGCTGCAGTTCCAGGTGAAAGGCCATCTGCTGCCAGAATTTTTCAAGAGATGTCACCAGGTCTTTTTTTTCTCACAATTCACCTGTCGTCTTATAATACATATTTATATTCTGTTGTCATACAATGTCCATCTATGTTGAGTACAATACTGACTCAGTACAAGCATGTTCTGTGGAAGTCATTCTCCCTCTTTTTAGGCTACATCTCACACCCCAAGACTCACAGGGGATGCACCACAGACACTTAACCTGTGCCCATGGAAACCATAAGTGAGGTTTCTCCACCTCTTCCAAGTTCATTCCTAACACTGGAGGAATTGATTTCTACTTGATTCTTCTCTGTTCACAGCTGCCTTTTGTGCAAAGTTCTCAGAATTTCAAACCCTATAATATTTAGGAGGCAAAAACTTAAAGTTGGCAAGGAACACAACTAATCTTATTCTCTACCCCTTTTTATTTGTTGAGACAGAGTCACACTTTGTCACCCTTGGTAGAGTGCCAGCCCAGGCATTACAGGCATTACAGCTCACAGCAATCTCAAACTCTTGGTCTTAAGCAATTCTCTTGCATCAGCCTCCCAAGTAGCTGGGGCTACAGGTGCCTGCCACAATGCTGGGCTATTTATTTTGTTGCAGTTGTCATTGTCGTTTAGTAGGACGAGGGACAGGTTCGAACCCACTAGCTTCTGTGTATATGGCTGGCGCCCTACCCACTGAGCTAAAGGCACCGCCTATTCTCTACTTCTTTGTCTCACTTCTTGGACCTCAGCTCCCTTGTCTGACACATCATTTCCACCTAGTCTTCTCCAGGTATGTCAGATGTTTTTCTGGCTTGTTTCTCTGTCTTCTCTCCTGTCCTCTCCACCAAGTCCCCACCTCTTCCTCTTTCTCTCTCCTATTTTATTCCCTCTCCCTATTTTCTCTCTCTCTCTGCCCTGCTCTTTCATTCTCTTTTTGTCTCTCTCTGTCTTTTTCTGTCTCTGTCTCTTGAACTTTGTTCCCTCAGCTGATCACAACTAATAGCTACTAATAGCTGTCAGTACTCTGAACTCTTAACAAGTGTTTTTCTGAGATCATCCCAAATCCCCATGCAAGCATTGTCACTGTGCTCACAAATGAAATGATAATGACTTCTCAGTGAGGAGATGACCTCATGTGTTCCAAACCTTTATCTCAGGCTCAAGATGCCCCTTTCACACAGGTGCTCAGACCACGACCAGGGCAGCCGCTGTGCTAGCACCAAATGGCATTTGGTAAGTGGACCTCCTTTTTTTTTTTTTTTTTTTAACAGAGAACCATGTCATTAGAGAAATTAAATGTTTGGCATATGAAAAATGTGGTATGTACATACAACTCTTTTTTCCTCCTAGGGTCAACACTGACCATTAAAAGAAATGTGAAGCAGAAGTACATTGTGAAGGTTCTGGAGACATAGGACAGTCTCTCCAAACAAATATGCCAACCTCACACTCTTCACTGTCCTGCTCCTAGGAGGGTTAATAGCATGTTTAGCTCTTGACTCCTGTTCACACACCCCTTGTCTAATGGAATGCTAGTTAAGACATTTAAATGTTTTTCAAGTGGTATCATGTACAGCTTTCTCTGACTATGACAGATGCCTCTGAACGCCTGCAGTGAGGAGTACAAAATTGTACACCTCCATCTCCTTCCTCATGGTTACTGGGGAGCAGGATGCAATTATTGCACCAGTAATTTGGGTCCATAGAAAATTTCTGGCATAAGTTTGAAGAAGATAAACAATACCTCAATTCCTAACAGAGAGAATTTCTATTCCTAATAGAAAAGATTTTCTATTTCCAAAAAGGGACTGAGAGAGCTAAAGTCTTATAGAGCAGGAATGATCAGGAACTGTCAATGTGTGAAGGTCTGAGTGCAGCTTATGATTTAAATTCATTTCTATAATTCCTCTAGGATTTCATATACCACTCTTTCTCTTATTTGAAATTATTGATCAATCTCTACTATTAATTTACTAATTTTTCCCTACCATTGCTATAAAACATAAACTTTGGACATGTTTGTGTGGATATATTGCATGAAGTATGTATTCTTTTCTCACTCTCCCACTTTTTCGCCCATTCTTTATAACTGGGGTCAAACAATGTCAGGGTCAATATTGACTATTATCTATCTTCCCAGAAATGGTTTTGATTTTCTAAATCATCTGTGTCTCATAATTAATTTTACTTTACCAAGATGCTCATATTTCTGAGATTTTAATGATAGCTCAATAAAGTTGTAATTTAATAACTTGCTAATTATTAAACGGGTAAAATACTATTATACAAATATAGACAGTTCTTGTTTTCACGAATTCTAATTTAAATTCCATAAAACCCCACATTTTCGGGTATTATACATGTTTTCATCAAATTAAGTGTCTCCATGACTTGGCAATTATGAATTGGGCTGCAATAAACATTCTGGCACAAATGTCTTTGATGTAAAATGATTTTTTTTTTCTTTTTTGTAGTTTTTGGCCAGGGCTGGGTTTGAACCTGCCACCTTCGGCATATGGGCCCGGCGTCCTACTCCTTTGAGCCACAGGCGCCGCCCATAAAATGATTTTTGATCATCTTGATATATCCCTAGTAGAGAAACTGCAGAATCAGACAGTAGGTCCACTTTTAGTTCCTTGAGTATTCTTTAAACTTCTTTCCAAAAAGGTCATATTAGCTTACATTCCCACCAGCAGTGTAGAAGTGCAGTGGTACATTTCAAAACTAACAAGAGTAGAGTTTAAATGTCTTGCCACAACAAATAAGTAAGTGCCATGATGGTTATGTTAATCAATTTGATGTAAGCATTCCACATTGTATATCAGATCAGCACATTGTACCCCATAAATGTGGCCAGTTATTAACTTAAAAAGAGTTTAAAAAGAATATAAAAAAATTAAGTATCTCAAAAACTGTATCTTGTTAGCACATCACATTATATAAAAATAGGTTTCTTTTCTCATCCTACCTTAAAAAATGCCAAACTTAGAAACTATAGTTAATTCACTTTATTTTTGATTAGACATGAAAAGGCAAAGCTCAAATAAGACGAATCATTATACAATATGAAACTATAACCCTGGATTAAACTCTTAGGAAAGAAATAAATGTTTCCATGAAAAATTTACCTCCTTTAAAATTTAAATTGCATTTGTCTGATAATACCACAGAAAAACATATACTTGTGGGATTTTTCCCAAAGAAATGATTGTTTACATGATTTTCCTGCTTTCCAAGTGTATTCTTTCTTATTGGACTATTTAGAATGAACACTTAAAATATTAGAAACAGCCTCATTGTTTCATTTTTCTCTATAGAATATATTCTATATTCTTATTCTGAGATTCTTATTTTGTGTCTTTAATCTTTTTTAAGTTTTACCATAAATGACAATATTTTAAAATTATCTGTGGTTCCATGTTTTCATTGATTCCCAAATATTTGCCTCAATTCTTATTTTCACAAACATGGGTTTAAAATATTTTAAATATTTGGTGAGAATTAAAAAGAAATAAAAATAATTAAAAATATATATTTTAAATATTTGGTGTGTGCCACACCTTCTGGGGGCAAGACATGATTGCAAGAGGGACTTTACCTAACAAATGCAATCAGTGTAACCTGGCTTATTGTACCCTCAATGAATCCCCAACAATAAAAAATATATATATTTTAAATATAAGTCTTACTTGCTTAATCTACAAGATATTCATCTGTACGTCTACATGTTGATTTGTCTAAAGGACATCCATGAGAAATTGAGTTTATTTTTTCAACTTAGGTGAAAATACTTTAATGCCATGTATTTTAAAATCTTCATTTCAAGTCATTTTCAAAGAAGTTTGTACTCACACAGTAAGTCCTGATATTTTTTCGTGCTTATAGTTTTCGTGCTATTTTAAAGTTAGTAGACCCCAGAAATTTTTAATATCTGTAACGCTCTATTTACCTACGTAGCCATCACACACTTCACATTATCTTCCAGACAGTTGTATATGCTTGCTTTACTGTAACTAAGTTGTATTTGTAACTTTAAAAGTGTTTAGGAAACTGATTTATCCTATTATAATCAGTTCCATTTCTCAGTCTAGTCTTGTATTTTACCAAAACAGTATATTTAGGAATTTGAGATTTCATTATAAATACATCGTTCATGTGCCCATATTTTGTTGGTCAAATAATTAATGGTATTAAGGAATAACATACAGCATAGAGGTTGGTTTCTCTCATTTTTTCCAGGTCTTCTTTTATGTCCTTCATTTTCTTGCAATATTTCTTGCCCCTCGACTTGACTGTATAGTTGATTTTTACAATGATACAGCTTTACTTAAGCATTTTTTACCACAATTTCAAACACAACACTGTCTCTAGAAAGAAAAATCTGTAAATAATTGTTTGACCCAGCATTCATGTGATTTCTTTTTTTTTTTTTTTTTTAATGGTTGCGGTTCGTTGAGGGTATAAAGAATTGGGTCATACCGCTTGTATTTATTAGGTAAAGTCCCTCTTATAGTTGTGTCCTGCCCACAAGAGGTGTGCTATGTCCCATAACCCCCATCCCCCTCCCTCTTCCATTCTCCCTACTCCTTTCTTCCCATGCCCCCTCCTTGAATTGATTTGTGTTTTTCTCTTATGAGGACATGTATTAGATCGTCTATGGACTTCATATTAGAATTGAATACATGGGATTCTTGCTTCTCAATTCTTGTCATACCTTACTAAGAAGAATGTGTTCCAGTTCTACCCAGGTTAATACAAAAGATGGAAAGTCTCCACCTTTTTTAATGGCTGAAAGGTATTCCATGGTAGACGTATACCACAGCTTGTTAATCCATTCCTGGGTTGGTGATCATAAATATTAACAAAATGAATTTTATTCTCCCTAGGATTTTACCTAGCAGTTTGCTACTGGATCATTTCCAAAGACTACAAAGGTGCCTTTGTGATTACTGGAATATACATCCATGATTGTCCTTTGCTTTGCCTTCTTCATTGTGTTTACTAGAGACATATAGAATTTTAAAAATTGGAAATTTTCAGTGCTTCAGTCTTATTTCCAAAAACATTCATGTGCTGCTAATTATAACCACTGCAATAGTGAAAAGGGTTCTCTTTAATACTGAAAAGTAATCAAAAATAATACGAGAGATAATGCCTCCTTAATATACCACAGTTTTGACTAACTTGTGAATTTAGGAGTGGGTGTTGGTAAGTTTCACCTAAACAATAGACACAATTTACTTGGCTGCTTTTTGAATTTTGTTAAATGTATATATTTAATAGTTTTATATTATATTACTGTATATTATATTAGTATTTATTAGTACATATTAGCACTTGATAATTTTTATATATGCTTAAATATATATGCATAGTAAAAATGCAATTAAAATAAAACACACTCATACTGTGTCCTGCTACTTATTAATTAAACAAAGCTAATTTCCCATGATATTCTGAATCTTTCTTTTACTCATCTTCCCCCATAACTCTAAGTCCTGGAGAATCAGTTGTCAACAGAATGTCCTCCTGACGCCCACAGCTGCCCAGGGCTCCTCTGCGAGACGCACAGGCTGTGCTCAGTCTCACTCTGAGGCTGCACAGGTTCAGTCATGGCAGTGCCACAAATAATAATTCTGCCAGAAACAGCTGAGTCCTGACAGGTTCTTGATGTTTGTATTCACTTGGAATAATTGTTTTCATGAGAAAAGACATTTTCTGGATGCAACGAGAACAACACAACTGTTGCTTTCAGTCTCTAGATCCCTCTCATTCAAATAAAAACATGCTCCGCCATCTCCTCTCAATGGAAGGATTAGTTTCTGTTAACTCAAACTGGGGCATCACCTTTCTCCTTCAGACTGGTGCTGGAATCCTTGGAAATTCTTCACTCCTTTGCTTTTATAACTTTACCATTATTACTTCAAAGATCCTGAAACCCAGAGACCTGATCCTCCACCAGCTAGTCTTAGCTAACAGCTTGGTTCTCTTGTCCAAAGGGGTCCCTCAGACAATGGCAGCTTTTGGACTGAAATCTTTCCTGGATGAGGCTGGATGTAAACTTGTCTTCTATTTACACAGAGTGGCCAGAGGAGGTTCCCTGAGCACCACCTGCCTCCTCAGTAGCTTTCAGGCCATTAAGCTTTGTCCAAGTATCTCTAGGTGGCTGCACCTTCAAATTAGATCCCCAACGTGCATGGTTTTCTGCTGTTTCCTCTGCTGGATCTTGCACCTGGTGCTAAATATCCATATTGCAAAGCATGTAACTGGCCCAACAAATAGCAAAAACCTGAGTATGGAAAAATTGTACAGATACTGCTCCTCACCCTATCCAGGGAGGTTGGTCTTCTCAGTAACTGCAGTAGTTTATGCCTTCACAGATGGTATATGTTTGGCCCTCATGGCCTGGACCAGCGGCTCCATGGTCCTCGTCCTGCACAGGCACAAGCAGAGAGTCCAGCACATCCGCAGCAGCAGCCCCTCCCCCAGAACTGCTCATGAAACTAGAGCCACACACACCATCCTCGTCCTGGTCGGCATGTTTGTCTCCTTTCATGCTCTAGCTGGTATTTTATCCTACAGGGTGACCCAGATGCAGAGCCCAGGCCACTGGCTGAGGGGCATCTCCTTCCTGGCGTCTTCAGGCTTCCCGACACTCAGCCCCTTTGTGTTCATTGTCAGTGATGCCCGAGTCTCACGGTTCTGCTTTGCCTGCTGGAAAAAAAGACCATTTCTCCAAGTACAGCATCTATGCTGTAAGTTCCCTCCAGAATGTTGAACCATTTACTTAACCACCCTCCTAGTCATATGCTCACACATGCCAGATAAGGTACATGATCTGTGCAATTCTGTTTTGAATAAACGGGACAATAACTGTGACCTCCTATTGCTTATTAAAGAGTCAAAAATGAACATGGTATAAATTATTACCCAAATGTATGGTGGTTCACCAAAAAATTAAACATAGAGTTGCCATATGATCCAGAAATTTCACATTGGAGTATATATCCCAGAAAAGCAAACAGGTTGAACAGATAAAAACAGAATTAAAACAAATCACTAAATGAACTAAAATAGAAACACAATGTTTCAAACTATAGGATTCAGCAAAAGCAGTAACAAGGGGAAATGTTTTGTGGTAAATGTCTGCATTAGGAAAAAAGAAAGAACGATGAAACAACAAATTAGAAAAAGAATGACCTTCAAACCTAGCTGAAGGAAGCAAATGTGAATCAGAGCAGAAATAAATCAGACAATGGAAAACCAAAAGAAAAAAATGAACAAATTGAGTTGGTATTTTGAAAAGATAAATAAAATCGATAAACCCTTAGCTGGATTAACTAAGAAAAAGAGTGAGAAACATCACCTAGATAAAGGGAACACTAGAGAACCTAAAAGTAAGTCGATGAATCTGTATCCTCTTGCCTTTTTACAAAGGCACCAAAAACATACATTGAAGAAAAGACAATCTCTTCAGTAAATGGTGCTGCAGATAAATTAAACTAGACCCTCTCTCTCATTATATGTAAACATCAAATTGAAATGTATTAAAGACTTAAATTTAAGATCTAAAACTATAGAAGAAAACATAAGGGAAACTTTCCTTGACATAGATCTGGGCAATTCTTTTATGGAAAAGAATGCAAAATCAAGGGAAACAAAAGAAAAATAAACAAGTGTGTTTATATTAAATTAAGAAAGCCTCTGCACCACAAGCAAAAAAGCAAACAACAGAATCAACAGATAACCTAGAGATGGAAAAAAATATTTTCAAACTGTATATCTGGCAAGAGGTTAATATCCAGAATGTATAAAGAACCCAAACAACTCAGCAGAAAAAAGCAAATAATATAATTTTTAAAATGGGCAAAAAGACCTGAATAGAGATTCCTAAAAAGTAGTGATTTTCAATTTATGTGCCATGAGAGGGTGTTAATTGTGCAAAGAAAATTTTTAAAAATCATTGATGAAATTATTTTCAAAATAAGTTCAAAGCATAGTAACTATATTAATTTGTTTTACTTTTTATTATCAACATAATTTAAATGTGCCATGGAAGTTTAACTATAGGTTCAAGTGTGCCATGAGATTATTAAAAAAAAAAAAAAAAAGGTTGAAAAAGACTGCTCACTGGAGACTGCCAGTGAGTACCTAAAGGAAAGTTCAATATCAGCAGTTGTCAGAGAGGAGGATGCTTACTAAGCTGGGAACCTGTGGTGTGAGGAAGCTGCACCTTGCATACCAGAGGCTTCTTGTCCTCCAGAAATGTAGAAAACACCTTTTTCTTGGCCAGAAAGTGCCTCTATACTCCCAGGAGAGAGTGTGACCCTGCAGTGTTTCCCAGAGAGTACTTATAATAATTTCCATTAAAGAAGGGGTCAGAAGCTCACCCCCAGCAACTTCATTTGCAGGATATGGAGCCTGAGATCAGTCCATTTGGCTGAGTGCTGGGGCCCAGCCTATGGGACAGCACATGTTCTGTGGCTCAAACAGCACCACCACCTGTTGTCACAACCCAGTCACCCTGTGGAGCTCAGTCTAGGTGAGGTCTCCCCAACACCATGTGCATTGAGGGTCCAGACTCTCAGCTCACAGCCTGAGCCAGGAAAACAGTTTCGGAGTTTTCACTGGGTAAGAAGGAGATCAGAGAGTGTGGGATGCCTGAGGCTGACCCCTGAGTAAAAGAGATGGAGCTGAAGAAGGCAGCAAGGGGCAAGCACATCCACCTGACATCCCTGTCCCAAGCAGCAAGGGGAGTTTGCAGCCCCCCACCCATAGAGACACACTTCACAACTGCTGAGTAACAGGGGCCTTTTAGCCTAGAGGAGTCACAGTCTACCTGGTCCTGGGGCGACCTTCTCAGATTGTCTGGCTTTGCTTGAAATCTTTACAAAAGGGATTGTTTCCAGAGGAGCTGGGAATGAAGAAAGAGAGAAGGGCAGACACCACCCTCACCTCTGTCCACGGTGCTGATTTCCAGAGGCTTGCCATTTCTTTTTTTTTTTTAATTGTTAAATCATAGCTGTGTACATTAGTGCAATCACCTGTACCCATTCTAAGATGCACCATAGATGTGGCCCCACCCATTACCCTCCCTCCACCACAACCTCCCCCCTCCCTTCCCCTTCCTTGGCCCTTTCCCCATAGTCTTGTGCTGTAGTTGGGTTATAGTCTTCATGTGAAATCTATAATTTAGCTTCATAGTAGGGCTGAGTACATTAGCTTCATAGTAGGGCTGAGTACATTGGATACTTTTTCTTCCATTCCTGAGATACTTTGCTAAGAAGAGTATGTTCCAGCTCCATCCATGTAAGCATGAAAAAGGTAAAGTCTCCATCTTTCTTTAAGGCTGCATAGTATTCCATGGTATACATGTACCACAATTTGCTAGTCCATTCGTGGGTCGATGGGCACCTGGGCTTCTTCCATGACTTAGCAATTATGAATTGGGCTGCAATAAACATTCTGGTACAGATGTCTTGTTATATTGTGACTTTTGGTCTTCTGGGTATAAACCTAGTAAAGGAATTATAGGATCAAATGGCAGGTCTATTTTTAGGTCTCTAAGTATTTCTTGAGAACCGTTTCTTGGTTCTCATTTCTATGACCCATCTATCCTTCAGCACAAGGTTATTTAGCTTCCATGTTTCTGTATGAGTATGCAGATTCCTGTTGTTATTGAGTTCAACTTTTATTCCATAGTGGTCTGAGAAGATGCAAGGAATAATTTCTATTTTTTTAAATTTGCTGAGGTTAGACTTATGACCTAGGATGTGATTGATTTTGGAGTATGTTCCATGGGCTGATGAGAAGAATGTGTATTCGGTTTTGTTGGGATGAAATGTTCTGTAGATGTCTGTTAAGTCTAGATGTTGAATGATTGTTTAAATCTACAATTTCTTTGCTTAGCTTCTTTTTGGAGGATCTATCCAGCACTGATAACAGGGTGTTAAAAACTCTGACTACTATGGAACTGGAGGAAATCAAGTTGCTCATGTCTGTTAGAGTTTCTCTTATAAATTGAGGTGCATTCTGGTTGGGTGCATAAATATTAATAATTGAAATCTCATCATATTGAGTATTACCTTTAACAAATATGAAGTGTCCATCCTTATCCTTCCTTATTTTGGTTGGTTTAAAGCCTATTGTATCTGCGAATACGATTGCCATGCCTGCTTTTTTCTGCTTTCCATTTGCCTGGAATATAGATGACCATCCCTTCACCTTGAGTCTATATTTATCTTTTAAGGTAATATGAGATTCTTGTATGTAGCAGATATCTGGCCTGAGTTTTTTTATCCAGTCAGCCAACCTGTGCCTCTTTAGAGGACAATTTAAACCATTCACATTAATTGAGAATATTGATAAACCTTTCGAATGTCCGGTGGACATTTTTAATCCTTTTGCGAGTGTGGAAGTTGGAATTTGATCAAAAGTTTCTGGGTGAGTTTATTTTTGTGGTAGAGGATTATGCTGGTCTTCATGGAGGATAGGTCTGAGAATATCCTGGAGAGCACGTTTAGTTATGGCAAATTTCTTCAACATGTGAATGTCATTAAAGTATTTGATTTCTCCATCATAAATGAAACTCAGTTTAGCTGGATACAGGATCCTGGGTTGAAAGTTATTTTGTTTTAGGAGGTTAAAAGTCGATCACCATCCTCTTCTAGCTTGAGCAGAAAGATCTACAGTTATTCTAATACTCTTCCCCTTGTAGGTTATGGTTTTCTTATGTCTGGCTGCTCAGAATTTTCCCCTTCATATTAACTTTAGTGAAATTGATTATGATGTGTCTGGGGGATGTCATATTCAGGTTGAGTTGTGCTGGAGTTCTGATAATGTCTGCTATCTGAATTTCAGAATCTCTTGGCATGTCTGGAAAGTTCACTTTCATAATCTCATGAAGAAGAGACTCTGTGCCTTGTGAATCTACTTTGTCATTTTCAGGGATCCCTCTAAGGTGAATATTTCTTTTCTTTGAATTATCCCAGAGCTCTCTGAGAGAATGATCTGTTTTAGCCCTTCATTTTTCTTCCTCTTTGAAAGTTTAGGAGCATTCGAAAGCTTTGTCTTCAATGTCAGAAATCCTTTCTTCTGCTTGCTCCATTCTGTTACTGAGGGATTCTACTGTGTTTCTCAGATCTTTGAGGGCTTCAACTTCTTGTCTCAATGTGTCAAAATCTTTGGTCATTTGGTCTTTGAATTCGTTGAATTCTTGAGACATCTTTTGGATTGCTGCTTGGAATTCTAATTTGATCTCATTTGCTATCCAGATTCTGAATTCAGTTTCTGACATCTCAGCCATTTGTTTATGCATGGGATCTTGTACTATGTCTTCCCCATTGATCCTTGGGGGAGTTGATCTACTCTGATTATTCATATTGCCAGAGTTTTTCCATTGATTCCGCCTCATGATTGTTTTTCACCATTTCCTCTGGCCGTCCTCAGAGTTGGGGTGGTATCTCTCTGAGATTACACCACAGCAGGATTACTCTATTATTGCTGGATATTTGTAGGGAGTGACCCTGTGTAGCTCCTCTGAGACTGCCCCAGTGAGGGAGTTCTAGCTATAGGATCAGCTCTGGAATGTGGCACACCCGGATCCAGCAACCGGGCAGGGAATGGTGCACACGGTTCTGGGAGTGTCTGGCACCTGTTGACTTTGGCACAGAGAACTCAAGATTCCAGCAGTCTTCTCTGGCCAGGAGGAGAGCTCCACGCATAGGCAGGGAGGGCTCCAGAGGGAAGGCATAGGTCGCGCGGCTACCAGAGTCCCTGGCTAGATGGGCGGGCTGGTGCAGAGGCAGGGAGGGAGGTCGCGGGTTGTGTGGCTCCTGGAGTCCCTGGCTGGGGAGGGTGCAGGTCACTGGCTCTCGTGGGAGGAGTCCCCTGGCCATGGTGGGCACAGGTCGCTGCTCATGCAGGCGCTGGGTCATGCGAGTGCCAGTGAAGTCCGTAGCATGGGGGTGCGAAGGGGCAAGGGGGGACTTCGCTTGGCCCCTGGAGTATGTTGCTAGGGGATCACTTGGTCTGGCAGACAGGGAGGGGAAGCACTGCTGAAGAACCTCTTCCCTCAGTCTCAGCAGAGGTTAGGCTTCTGGTTCATTGGGTAAGCGGGGAAGGGTTTACTGGAAGTTCCAAATGCCAGGGAAGACTTTAGATCAGTCTTTCTGCCTAGTGAGAGAGTGTTCAGAGTCACAGCAGGGTCCCTCTGAGGAAGTAGTCCCCACTTCCCACAGCACTCACCCGTGGGGTGAGACAAGAGGTCCACAGTTCACCATTTGTCTGTAGAAAACCCACAGCAGCAAATGAAGAGAAAAAAGAAAAGAGACAGAAGAACAAAAAGGCAACAGCTTTTTTCGGGGAGGGGATGGACCCTTTTCCTTTCAGATGAATTTTGTACCTGAAGCTTGGTTTGTTTTTTGTTTTTTGTTTTTTTTTGTGGTTTTTGGCCGGGGCTGGGTTTGAACCCGCCACCTCCGGCATATGGGACCGGCGCCCTACTCCTTGAGCCACAGGCGCTGCCCTGAAGCTTGGTTTCTTGAGTCACAGTTTGCCTCAGCAGAGGTGACCTGTGGTTATCATTTTTTTTTTTTAAATCAGATCAAGGTTTTATTTTTTTTTTTGAAGTTGGTAACTTCATTCATATTTTAATGCATTTAGGTAGAAGGCCATTTAACTTAAATTAGACTATTAATGAAATATAAAATGAATCTTCCTTTAGTTAACAACTTGTATGTTTGCATAAGTAGCATTTTCTTTTTTTTTTCTTTTTTTTTTTCTTTTTTTTTTTTATTAAATCATAGCTGTGTACACAGCTGGGCTCCCAATCTTCAGCTTAATTGGGCTGTTTTTGGACGCTATCTTCCCTTTTGGAGAGGAGCCTCTTTTGGAAGCTGCTTGCAGTCAGCCATCTTTCCAGGTCCCCTTGGTGAACTGATTTTATAGATGTGTGTATGTTGAACCAACCTTGCATCTCTGGGTGAAGCCTACTTGGTTGTGATGAATAATGTTTTGATGTGCAGCTCGATTTGGTTTGCTAAAATTTTATTGAGAATTTTTCCATCTGAATTTATATTGGTCTGTAGTTTTCTTTTTTTCTTGCATCTTTTCCTCGCTTTGACATCAAGACAATATTTCCTTTGTAGAGTGCGTTGAGGAGGGTCCCTTCCTTCTCAGTGTTAAGGAATAATTTCTGCAATACAGGTACAAGTTCTCCTTTGCAGATTTGGAAGAATTCAGGTGTGAACTCATCTGGTCTGGGACTTTTTTTGTTGGAAGATTTTTATATTGTTGCTTCAATTCTGGTGCTTGTTATTGATCTATTTAGAAGTTCTATTTACTATTTCTGATTGAGTCTTGGGAGGTGGTGTGAATCCAAAAATTTGCTCCTTTCCTTCACATTTACATCTTTAAGAACATAGAGATTTTTATACTATTTAATGATGATGTTTTGTATTCCTGTGGTATCACTTACTTTTTTTTAATCTGCTGGGTTTGTGATAGGTTTGCTATTCCCTTTACACTTCCTTGAGATGATTCATTAGATTGATGTTTTGTGATCTTTCTGTCTTTTGGATGTAGGCATTTAAGACTATGAATTTTTCTCTCGGGGCTGCTTTTGCAGTATCCCACAGATTTGATCACTTACACCCTCACTATCATTTAGTTCAAACCATATTTTGATTTCCATCTTTATCTCCTCCTTGGCCCAAGTATCAAAGGAAAAAAGTCATTTTATCATAAAGACGTTTGCATTCAAATGTTTATAGCAGCACAATTTACAATTGCAAACATGCAGAAGCAACTCAAGTGCCCACCAATATGTGAATGGATTAGTAAAATGTGGTATATGTACCACAGTAGTATATGTGGAATACTACCCATCCATAAAAAATGGTGACCTAGTATTTTGTATAATAATCTTGTTGGCATTGGAGACCATTCTCCTAAATGAAGTATCACAAAAATGGAAAATCAAATGCCACATGTACTCGATAGTAAATTGGAACTAGTTGATGAACACTTATGTGCCATATGGAAGCCGAATGCAATGGAATTCAAGTAGGGCAGAGGAAGAGGAGGAGATGGTTAGATTCACACCTAATGGGTACATCACACACTTTCTGGGTGAATTGTACACTTATTACTTTGGCTTAAAATATGCAACAACAAACTGTGTAAGCAAAATATGTATACCACATAATGTTCAAAAATTAAAAAAAAAATTATGAGATTCCACTTCATACCCATTAGGAAGGCTATTATCAAAAGATCAAAAGATAGTAAAAGTTGCTGAGAGTGGATAAAGGGGAACCATTGTATAGTTTTGGTGGGAATGTATGATAGTCTGATGTTCCATTTATATTCCTAGAAAACAGTATGGAAGTTTCTTAAAAATTAAAAATAGAAATCAATGACCCAGGAGTTCATCTTCTGGACATATAGTCAAAGGAAATAAACTAGTCATCTTGTAAAAAAAAATAAATAAAATTAAATTTCTGAGATAAATCAGGGGCTTGAACAAATATTTATAGATCCATATTTGCAAAGGCATTATTCAAAATAACCAAAGAAAGGGAAAAATTCAAATATTAAATTGATCCAGCTTCCCTGCCACATGGTTTCCACTCTCCCCAACTCAATATCTGCATAGGGTCATACCCAACAAAGAAAGGTCCAATGCAAGCTTCACATGACAGTTCTGTGGTACATCTGTTTCACATACTCATTGGGGAGGTGCCTCAATGGCTGATGATGGGCCTGGTCAGTAAACAGAGACATTCCTGGGCCAGCCTATAAACACCTGACATGGGGAGCCACAGCTTCCAGCCCAAGCCCATAGCCCTGCACTCTTCCTGCCTGTGAGGTCCCTGGAGTTCTTCTTTTGGCCCACACAGAGGTGAAAAGCTCCACCTTAGTAACCCCTGCATGGTCCCAGAAACTACTGGACACTCAGTTTTTTTGTCTGTGGTCTTTCTTATGCTTTCCTATTTCAGAAAATTTTCTGGAGTTTTCTTTTTTTAATTTACTGTTGGGAATTCATTGAGGTACAAGAAATCTGGTTACACTGATTGCATTTGTTAGGTAAAGTCCCTCTTACAATGGTATCTTGCCCCCAAAGGCTGGGGCACACATCAAGGCCCCACCCCTCTCCCTCCTTCCCTCTCTCTGCCCTTCCTTTCCCCACCCCTCCCTCCTTCTCTCTCTGCTCTCCCCTTCCCCCACCCCCAACATGTCATTAACTGTCATTAATTTTCCTCATATCAAAATTGAGTACATAGGATTCATGCTTCTCCATTCTTGTTATGCTTTACAAAGAATAATGGGTTCCACTTCCATCCAGGTTAATACAAAGGCTATAAAGTCTCCATTTTTTAAATTGCTGAATAATATTCCGTGGTGTACATATACCACAGCTTGTTACTCCATTCCTGGGTTGGTGGGCATTTAGGCTGTTTTCACATTTTGGAAATTGTGCCAAAAATGCAATAAATAGTCTAGTGCAAGAGTCCTTATGATAAAAGGACTTTTTACCTTCTGGGTCGATGCCCAGTAATGGAATTGCAGGATCAAAAGGAAGATCTAGCTTGAGTTCTTTGAGGTTTCTCCATACTTCATTCCAAAAAGGTTATATTAGTTTACAGTCCCACCAGCAGTGTAAAAGTGTTCCCTTCTCTCCACATCCACACCAGCATCTGCAGTTTTGAGATTTTGTAATGTGGGCCATTCTTGCTGGGGTTAGATGGTGTCTCAGGGTGGTTTTGATTTGCATTTCTCTAATAATTAGAGATGATGAACATTTTTTCATATGTTTGTTAACCCTTCATCTGTCCTCTTTAGAGAAGGTTCTATTCGTGTCTCTTGCCCATTGAAATATGGGTTTGTTGGCTTTTTTCATGTGGATTAATTTGAGTTCTCTACAGATCCTAGTTATCAAGCTTTTGTCTGATTCAAAATATGCAAATATCCTTTACCATTGTTTAGGTTGTTGATTTGCTTTGGTGGTTGTCTCCTTAGCTGTACAGAAGCTTTTCAGTTTAATGAAGTCCCATTTGTTTATTTTTGTTGTTGTTGCAATTGCCATGGCAATCTTCTTTGTGAAGTCTTTCCCTAGGCCAATATCTTCCAGTGTTTTTCGTATGCTTTCTTTGAGGATTTTTATTGTTTCATGCCTTAAATTTAAGTTCTTTACCCATCTTGAATCAATTTTTGTGAGTAGAGAAAGATGTGAGTCCAGTTTCAGTCTTTTGCATGTGGATATCCAGTTCTCCCAGCACCATTTATTGAATAGTGAGTCTTTCCTCCAAGGCATATTCTTGTTTGTTTTATCGAAGATTAGGTGGTTGTAAGATGTTAGTTTCATTTCCTGGTTTTCTATTCAGTTCCAAATGTCTATGTCTCTATTTTTATGCCAGTACCATGCTGTCTTGACTACTATGGCTTTGTAGTACAGCCTAAACTCTGGTATGGTTATGCCCCCAGCTTTATTTTTATTACTAAGAACTGCCTTAGCTATACAGTTGTTGTTTTTTCTGATTCCATACAAACGCAGAATCATTTTTTCCAAATCTTGAAAATACAATGTTGGTATCTTAATAGGGATGGCATTGAATAGGTAGATTGCTTAGGGAAGTATAGACATTTTAACAATGTTGATTCTTCCCATCCATGAGCATGGTATGTTCTTTCATTTGTTAATATCCTCTGCTATTTCCTTTCTGAGGATTTCATAATTTTTTTATAGAGGTCCTTCACCTCCTTTGTTAGGTATATTCCTAGGTATTTCATTTTCTTTGAAGCTATGGTGAAGGGAGTTGTGTCCTTAATTAGCCTTTCATCTTGACTGTTATTGGTGTATACAAAGGCAACTGACTAGTGGACACTGATTTTATATCCTGAGACATTACTGTATTTTTTGATGACTTCTAAGAGTCTTGTGGTTGAGTCTTTGGGGTTCTCTAAGTATAAGATCATATTGTCAGCAAAGAGGGAGAGTTTGACCTCCTCTGCTCCCATTTGGATTCCCTTTAATTCCTTGTCTTGCCTACTTGTATTGACTAGAACTTCCAGCACTATGTTGAATAGTAATGGTGACAGAGGACAACCTGGTCTGGTTCCAGTTCTAAGAGGAAAAGCTTTCAGTTTTACTCCATTCAATAAAATATTAGCTGTGTGTTTGTCATCAGTTTCAGAAATGTGCCACCTATGCCTATACTCTTCAGTGTTCTAAGAGTTCTAAGGATTTTATCGAATGCTTTTCTTGCATCTGTTGAGAGGATCATATGGTCTTTGTTTATGCTTCTGTTAATATGTTGGATAACGTTTATGGACTTGCATCCCTGGGATGAACCTACTTCATCATGATGTGTGACTTTTTTAATGATAAGTTGCAATCTATTGGCTAGGATTTTGTTGAGAATTTTTTCATCTGTATTCATTAGTGAAATTGGTCTGAAATTCTCCTTTTTAGTTGGATCTTTTCCTGGTTTTGGTATCAGGGTGATGTTTGCTTCGTAGACTGTGTTGGGAAAGATTCCTTCCTCCTCAATTTTTTGGAATAATATCAGCAGTACAGGAATAAGCTTTTCCTTGAAGTTTTGATAGAATCCTCGTGTGAAGCCATCCAGATGAGGGCAGTTTTTTTGTTGGAATCTTTTTTATTGTTTCTCTAATCTCAATGCTTTAAATTGATCTGTTCAGGAGCTCTTTTTCTTCCTGGCTAACTCTAGGGAGAGGGCGTGATTCCAAACTTGATCCATTTCCTTCACATTGTCAAATTTCTGGGCATAGAATGTGGTAGTATTCAGAGATGATCTCTTGTACCTATGTGGCATCAGTTGCAATTTCCCCTTTATCATTTCTGATTTAGGTTACTACAGATTTTACTTTTCTATTTCTAGTTAGTCTGGACAAAGGTTTATTTATTTTATTTATTTTTTCAAAAAACCAACTCCTTGTTTCACTGATTTTCTGAATGATTCTTTTGTTTTCAATTTCATTCATCTCTGATTTAATTTTGGATATTTCTTTCTTCTGCTGGGTTTAGGCTGAGATTGTTCTTCCTTTCCAATTCCATAAAATGGCTTGTGAATTTGTTGATGCACTCTCTTTCCATTTTTCAAATGTAGGCATCGAAAGCAATAAATTTTCCTCTCAAAACTGCTTTTGCAGTATTGCACAGGTTTCGGTAGCTTGTGTCTTCATTGTTCTTATGCTCAAGGAAGTTATTTATTTTATTTCTTCCTGCACCCAACTGTCATTCAACAGAAGGTTGTTTAATTTCTATGCCTTTGTGTATTGAAGGTTTTTGTTGGAGGCGACTTCCACCTTTAGTGCCTTGTGGTCTGAAAAGATACAGGGTAAAATTTTAATTCTTTTGATTCTGTTGAGGTTTGTTTTGTGTCCTAGAATATAATCAATTTAGGAGAATGTTCCATGAGTGGATGAGAAGAATGTATATTTTTTATCTCTGGGATGGAGTTCTATATGTGTCTATCAAGCACAGTTGTTCGAGGGTCTCATTTAAGTCCCTTATATCTTTGTATAATTTCTGTTTAGAGGATCTGTCCAGCTCTGTAAGAGGAGTGTGAAAGTCCCCTGTTATTATGTTATTATAGGATATCATATTGCTCAGACTGAGTAAGGTCTGTTTCAAGAATCTGGGAGCATTTAAATTGGGTGCATAAATATTTAGAATTGAAACATCTTCTTGTTGTATTTTTCCCTTGACCAATACAAAGTGACCATCTTTGTCTTTTTTGACTTCAGTTGCTTTAAATCCACATATATCTGAAAATAAGATTGCAACCCCTCTTTTCTTCTGAATTCCATTTGCCTGAAAAATTGTCTTCCAACCCTAAACTCAGAGTTTTAATTTGTCTTTTGAAGCTAGGTATGTTTCCTAAAGACAGCAAATGGATAGCTTGTGTTTTTTAACCCAGTCAGCCAATCAATGCCTCTTTAGTGGGGAATTCAAGCCATTAACATTTATTGAGAAAATTGATAAGTGTGATAGTGTTCTATTCATCTTATTTTGTGAAAGTCCATTGCTTAGTTTTATCTTTTGTATCAGTGTGGAAATTAGATTCTGTCCTTGCTTAGTTTTATCTTTTGCATCAGTGTGGAAATTAGATTCTGTCCTTCAGCAAATTACTTTGCTGTCGATCCATTGTGATGGTCAGTGTATAGAACAGGTTGAAGTATTTCCTGTAGAGCTGGTTTTGTTGTGGCAAATTTCCTCAATGTTTGTATATCCGTAAATGATTTGATTTCTCTATCAATTTTAAAGCTTAGCTTAGTAGGATATAGAATTCTGGGCTGGAAGTTATTCTGTTTAAGTAGATTAAAGGTAGATGACCATTGTCTTCTTGCTTGGAAAGTTTCATTAGAGAAGTCTAGAGTCACTCTAATGGATTTTCCCCTGTCCGTCAACTGTTGCTTACTCCTGGAAGCTTGCAGAATCTTTTATTTTGTCTTGACTTTGGACAGGTTCATCACAATGTGTCTTGGAGAAGCTTGGTTTGAATTGAGGTGACCTGGGTCTGATATCCCTCTGAAATGAATGTGTCAGAATCTTCAGTGATATTTGGGAAATTTTCATTTATAATATTCTCTAGTATGGCTTCCATTCCTCTGGGCCATTCTTCTTCCCCTTCTGGGATTCCTATAACTCATATGTTTGAACGCTTCATAAAGTCCCATAATTTTGTCAGTGAATATTCTGCTTTCTCTCTCTTCTTTTCTGCCTCTTTAACTATCTGAGTTATCTCAAAAGGTAGTTGTCCTCTACCTCTGAGATTCTTTCTTCTGCATGGTCTAATCTGTTGTTGATACTTTCTATTGCATCTTTAATTGACAGCTTCTTTTTCTTCAGCTCTGCTGTATCCTTTCTATGTCCTTCATATCATTCATCTCTTACTAGATTCTGTTTTTGAATTTCCTTTTTGTTATTTTCCATTTTATCAGCAATTTCATTCATTGTTTCCATCATTTCCTTCATTAATTTCATCATTTGTATTCCAAATTCCCTTTCTGTCATTTCTAACATTTCTTTATAGGTTGAATCCTTTGTAGTAGCTACCTCACAATTTCTTGTGGGGGGTTGCTCTGGACTGGCTTTTCATGTTGCCAGGATTTTTCTGCTGATTCTTCCTCATGACTGATTTCTTGTATCTGTTTCCTTGCCCTAATTTTTCTTTCACTTCCTCTTGCTCTTTAAGTTTCTGTGCCTGTGGACTAGGGTTTCAATGAGTTCTTTTGGTACAGGACCAGAAGGATGAGAAGATTGAACAGCAAGAAGGGAAAAAGAAAAGAAAAACAAGAAAGGAGAGGGATGGGTAAAAGGGAATATTGACAAAAAGAAAAGAGGCACAGAAAGAGGGAGACAGGAGAAATATAGGTGTATGTACAGTATGGTACTTTGAGCCAACCTTAAAAACCCCCAACCTCTGGGGGAGCTGGGTTGGTTGGTTCCCTTGAGGTCAGCAGCTCTTTGCTAACCTGTTCAGGCACAGTACCCCACCTCCACCAAATAGACAGGAAAGAAAAAAATGTTATAAATCAAACCAAAACAAGCAAACTGAAAACTTTATGGGATAAAATTGGGGGGAAAACCAAATAATAAGGGTAGAAACACTAGCAAAAAATGAAATTCTAATTGTTAAAAAAGGCAACAATGAAAAATTACATGTAAACTAGAAAAATGAAGAAATAAAAGAAAAAAAAGAAAAGAAAAATCTATAGGGAAAATGTTGAAATTAAAAACAAAGCAAAACAAAACAAAGCAGTATATGTATCTTGCTGAATATTGTCTGGGCAACAGGTGATCTTCTGGGGTATGAGATGTTAATCACAATGCTGATATGGCTGTATGAGTTGGAGACTGGAGGCCTCTGCTGATTTCTAAAAGCCCGCAGGATGGAGAGCCTAAATCTCTCCTCAGGCCACTTAAAAAGCACTTTAAACTGATAACCCTGGACAAGCAGAAGCTTTCCCAGGAAAGCACTTGTCGCTGGGATCACTCCTGAAGTGGATCCTGGCCATCCACTTACCCAGTGTGCCAAAACTGGTCTCACTCTATGCCCCTGAAGGCTAAGGCTCTAAGGCATCTCAGTTCCCAGCGTTAGGCTGCTCAGTCACTAGATTACTCACAAACCCTCCATCCTTGCTCTGTAACCCCGAGGGCAGAGCTTGCCAGGTCAGTTCTCCCACAATGGCTCCATGCAGCCAATAGCTGAACACTATTAGCTCTGTCTGGCTCAGTGGCTCAGTCTGGGGCCCTAGACAATGCTTAAAGTCCTCCACACTCTTGCCCATGTTCTCCCAAGGTAGTTCAACTGAGTGCCAACTCCAAAAAAAAAAAAAAAAAAAACAGCTCACAGGTAAGGCCTTTCCAGTTTGCAATCTCACTGCTACTGTATGTACAGCTGCTGGTGGGATTAGACCAAACAAACACATCCAAACACTTGCCAGTTCTCCACTGCTTTTGTCCTCCTCATGGGGTCCAGAAGTCTCTTGCTGACTCCCTGTGTCCCCAAAGGTATGTTTCTGGGCAGATTCCACCAGCCAGAGATGCCTGGCGTCTTCTCTCCCCAGACTCACCATGCCCAGTTGCAAGGAAGCTATTAATCGGCTGCCATCTTGATCCTCCTAAGTTGAACAGCAGCTCGGGTTGGTCACGCCATCAGGTGCCAGCTGTTGTTGGCACTGACCTTCACCGCCAAAGCTGTACCTGAGGCTGTGGCCACCATGATCCTGTGTTTGGAGTTTTATATATATATATATATATATATGTGTGTGTGTGTGTATTTCCTTAGTTTATTTATTTATTTATTATTAAATCATAAACACATAGATCATGTATACATTAATGCATGTATGGGGTACAATGTGCTGATTTCATATAGAATTAGGAGTGTTTACATCACACTGGTTAATATAAACCTCATCTTCTTTACTTAATTATTGTGTTAAGACATTTATACTCTATACTTAATAAATCCAAAAAGTACCCTTGCATTATGCACCATAGGTCTGATCCCACCATAAACCCTGCCGCCCCTGAAATCCCCCCTCCCTTCCCTTCTCCCCCTCCCTCCTTCATCCTGGGCCATAGTTGTGAGCTATTCTTCATATGAAAGTGTGAGTGATTGTAGATTGCATTCATAATAGTACTGAGTACAAAAACCTCGAATAGCCAAGACATTATTCAGAAATAAAAACAAATCAGGAAGAATCATGCTACCAGACTTCAAACTATACTATAAATCTATAGTGATCAAAACAGCATGGTATTGGCACAAAAATAGAGAGGTAAATGTATGTAACAGAATAGAGAACCAAGAGACGAACTCAGAAATTTTTCATTTAACTTTTTCTGTATGAGGCCAGGGCTACAAGTTTCAGAAATCTGCTAAGCCCCATTACTCAATGTTAAGAACAGAGTGGGTGTGTCGATCCTCCCCCTTGACCATGGAGCCAGATGCCAGGATCCTCTTCAGCCCCAACCTATCATGTCTTAAACTGGTCTGTAAATAACTATGAATGGGCCCCTTCCATCTTCCAGTCACCCCTGACCCCCATAAGGTATGGGGTTTATAGCAACAGGCTACAAAGACCAAGGCTTGGAGATGGGACATTAATGCCCAAAGTCACTCATGATACTGTTCATGACTGAAATAAATATCAATTCCCCATCCAAAACCTTCAATCAGATATTCAAATAAGCAATTGTTCCCAAAAAGCCTTGGACACAGACTGAGATGCAGAGGGAGGCACAAAGGAACAGTGGACCCTAAGTACATAGGAGACTAAGACTCTTGTCCACAGGGAGGTGGAGCTTGAAGCTATTGCAAAATGAAACAGGAAGTAGAAGAACAGGACTGCCGGCTACAAAGAAAATCCACCTTCCAGGGGAAAGAAAGGGGTGTATTTTCTTCTCTTATTCTGTGTGTGCCCTTTGTGCTCCTGGCCACACTGTGAGCTGCACTGTCACATGTTCATGGGTCTCTGCTGGTCTGAGTCAGCTGAGGACATGAATCTGCCCCTTCGCTGAAGCATCTCCAGTGCGGGTGGGATGACTGATCATGGTGAGGACTCCACCACATTGTGCGGAAGGATGGGCTGAAGGAGGGAGGAGACCCACAGAGGCTCTGAGCTGGGAGAGGCCCTGCTCACTTTCACCTATGAGGGACTGATACAGAAGCTACAAAGTCCATTTGCTGCTGTATCCTGGCCCTCAGTGAGTTAAGGACACATGAGGCAGATGGTGGCTGTGAGTCAGGGAGACCCTCTTTCTGTTAAGTGTCTGCAGAGAGCCTGGTGCTCACCCCAGCCCTCACCCTGAGGAAATGAAAACCACGCTCCTGGGAAGGGTTGAGTTCCCCTTGCTGTGGGGGTTCAGATGTGACAGCACCATGTCAGAAAGGCCCCAGAGTACAACTAGCCACATCCTGTGTGTCTGTGTGTCCTGAAGGCACCTTGGTCTCCTCCATCTGCACAGCTGGCACAAGTGGTGGGAGACTCCATGACCCCCACCCTCATAACCCTGCTCTGCTTTGGTGAGATGTGGGGACAGACAGAGGAGACCCTATTCCGGGAGGGAGAGACCCACCCACAGCCAGGCCCTGCTCTATCAGGAGACCCCAGGGACTCAGGAGGCTCCTGGGGAGGTGGGCGGTGGGGGGGAGGATATGCTCACCCTTCGGGTGACAAATCTCTCACTGAGAACTCTCTTTCAGGGATGAGTCTTGGGCCCAGGACCCATGTACAGGCAGGTGAGTCTGTCCCCAGATGTCCCAAGTCACTTCTCCTCAGTGGGGACAAGAAGACACCCCTGGGCAGCTGAGAATGGGGAACAGGAGCCCTGAGCTGATTGGGGGGGACATCTGGAGAGTCGGGCTCAGAACTGGGATCAGTGGGGTGGGAGGTGACTGGGGACCCAGCTTCTGATTTCCTAACAGGAACCCTCCCCAGACCCACCATCTGGGCTGAACCAGACTCTGTGATAACCTGGGGAAGCCCTGTGACCATCTGGTGTCAGAGACATTGGATGCCCAGGAATACCAACTGGAAAAACAGGGAAGCTTCTGGGACAGAAATAAACACTGGAACCTGGGAACAAGGCCAAGTTCAATATCCAGTATATGACAGAGCACTATGCAATGGGATATCGCTGTTACTATCGCAGCCCTGCTGGATGGTCAGACCATAGTGACACCCTGGAGCTCGTGGTGACAGGTAAGAGGACACCTGGGGCTCCCAGCTTCAAGCTTTGCCCTCAGGAATGGGTCTACTCTCAGGGGTGTCTCCCTCTCATAGTCCAACCCGAGGATGATGTGGGAGGTGTGATCCCCATTTAACACTGCTGCCTCCTCCTGTCCTAGGAGTTTACAGCAAACCCACCCTCTCATCCCTGAAGAGCCCTGTGGTGACCTCAGGGGGAAATATGACCCTCCAGTGTGGGTCACAGGTGGGATTTGCCAGGTTTACTTTGACCAAGGAAGAAGACAAAAGCTTTCCTGGACACTGGACTCACAGCCTCCCTCCAATGGGAAGTTCCAGGCCCTGTTTTCTGTGGGCCCCGTGATCCCTGGGCACAGGTGGATGTTCAGATGCTATGGCTATTACAGGAACAACTCCCAGGTGTGGTCAGAACCCAGTGACCCCCTGGAGCTCCTGGTCTCAGGTGAGGAGGTTTCATAACATGCTATTCATGTTTTGAAACCCAAAATATGTCATAGTGAGTCTTGCTTTCAGGAACCCCAGGATGGTAGTGTAGGGTGAGGGATCAAGGACTCTGGAGCCAGAGACCCCAAGAGAGAGACGGTGAGACCTGCAGGGACAGGACAGGACACTGAGAAGTTGGCAAGGGCCAGACCCTGCAGCTCACGGCCTGTTCTTCCCCCCTAGGTGTGTCTAGGAAGCCCTCCCTCCTCACCCTGCAGGGCCATGTCATGGCCCCTGGACAGAACCTGACCCTCCAGTGTTGCTCTGATGTCGGCTATGACAGATTCACTCTGTCCCAGGATGAGTGACGTGTCCTCACCGAGCTCCCTGGATGGCAGCCCCAGGCTGGACTCTCTCAGGCCAACTTCCCCCTGGGCCCTGTGAGGGGATCCCACGGGAGTCAGTACAGATGCTACGGTGGATACAACCTCTCCTCTGAGTGGTCAGCCCCCAGTGACCCCCTGGACATCCTGATCTCAGGTGAGGAGCCTAGTGGGTTGTCAGGGACCCAGATACTGCACAGTCCTTTTGGGGGGGAGGAGAAAGGGGCAGGAGAAAGAGGTGGGGGTCTCAGGGAGGGGGAGGGGGAGAGACACAGAGGTAAGTGGGGAGAAGGAGACTCAGACACAGAGATAGGGACACTGAAGGTGTTCAGAGAGAGGCCCAGGGAGGTGTCACCTCAGACAAAGTTAGGGGGCCACCCTCACCCCTCCTTCCACTTTCTCTAGGACAGCTCTTTTACAGACCCTTCATCTCCGTGCAGCTGGGCCCCACAGTGGCCTCAGGAGAGGACGTGACCTTTGCGTGCCAGTCATGGAGCCCGACAGACACTTTCTTTCTGGCCAAGGAGGGAGCAGGAAATTGTCCCCTGCATCTCAGATCAAAGTCTAGATCTGGGCAGTTCCTGGCTGAATTCTCCTTGAGTTCTGTGAGCCCACACAGCCCTTCTCCTTACCTGTTGTCACTGCCCAGTGAACCCGTGGAGTTCATGGTCTCAGGTGAGGACTCCTGCCCCTGCCCTCTCTGAGATCAAAGGGTCAGCTCAGGGCCCTGCCCCAGGAGAGCTCTGGGACATTGAGGAATGAGGGGGTGAAGGGGGTAGGTCGCAGGGGAGGGTCCAGCCGAGATAGGAGGAAACAGAGGAGAACTCCCATCCCTGGACACTTTCCCCTAAAGTCTCAGTCAGGGTGCAGGGCAGGAAAAGTGGGATGAGATGTGGGTGAACCTCAGAGCAAAGTGACAAGACTGAGGGTAGAAGACAGAGGCCCCCACTCACCTACCTGCTGATGTCTTTATCTCAGAATCAGAACCTCTAGGTGTCCTAGTCCCTCAAAACCAGGTCCTGACCCCATGAGAGATGGAAGCTGTTATCCTGATCCCACAGAAACTTCCAGACTCATTTCAATCCTATTCCCAATATTGAGGTCGGGGTCTGCTCCCCAAAGGAACAGGGAGCAGGGTGGACTTTAGCAAGGGGCCCATGTGGCTTCTGGGGCTCTGAGGATGGAGCAGCTGTGACCCTCTGTGGGCATCAGAAGGGAGGGAGGTGTATGAGGTCCAAGCAGAGAGGAGGGGTCAGACCTGAAGGGAGGAGGAATTAGGTGTGTCCCCTCCCTGAACAGGACCCCAGGAGCCATCTCCACTCAATAGGAAGCCAGGAGCAGGGAGGGCACAGGGCAGGTGCTTAGTCTGGGTGTCAGGAGTGAGGGGCCCAGGAGGGGTAGAGTCTGTATTGGCTTCACCTCCCCTTGGGAGCAGGAACTTCTTTGTTTTATTATTAGTAGTATTAGATCATAGCTGTGTACAGTAATACGATCATGGGGCACCATACACTGGTTTTATAAACAGTTCGACACATTTTCATCACACTGGTTAACATAGCATTCCTGGCATTTTCTTAGTTACTATGTTAAGACAATCATATTCTGCATTCACTAAGTTTCACATATATCCTTGTGAAATGCACCACAGGTGTAATCCCACCAATCACCCTCCCTCTGCCCAACCTCCCAGGAGCAGGAACTTCTGAGAAAGCTTTATCCCCTCCTGCCCTGGGTTCCACATATGAATGAGGGGCAGCTGCTTGGGGGTGACCTCCAAACATCTCTCTTTCTGACCTGCTGGGACATCTGGGATGTAGCTCACCCTATACCTGATCCTGCCTCCAGCCCTCTCTGGGCCTGTCCTGCTCCTGCCATAACTGAGACTTGTCAGGGTTAAAAAGCTGCAGGAGACATGGGCAGGTGCATGAGGTTTTTACCCATCAGATCTGAACTCTCTGCCTAGTTAAGAGGAAGCCAGAATATTATGAAACAGGAAAGATTTACAAAATCCCACTGATCACGATCTCTCATGCCTCACATGACATCTGCCTGTTTACTGAATCCACACACTGCACAGCTCTGTCTGACTCCCAGGCCCCTGCCCTGTCTGGGAGGATGTGTGGTGAGGAGGAGGAGGATGGGCTGGGTCAGCAGAGTTTGGCATCCAGGCCTGATAGGAGACAGGATGATCTGGGGCAGGGGAGGTGGAGGACAGGCTGGCAACTTGGAGAGAGGACAGAAGGATGCCCCCTGAACAGCTCTTATTTCTCGTTTCTAAGAGCCCCTGGGATGGAGCCCCTAACCCACACCCAGGGAGGTCCCTGAGTCCTGTCAGGACAGGACTAGAAGCTGCGCAGGCCTTGGTGGGATCTGACAGTGGTGAGGGTCATCCCCACAGCGGACACTCCTTCAGACAGGGGCCCCAAAGGTTGTGGGTGCCACTGGGCATGGCCCTCCTGTGCTCATCTGGTGCCCTATCTGCTCAGGACACACCTGAGAGCAAGGAGGGGCATGCACCCCTGCTCACTAAGCCATTTGAGGTCACTGTGCAGCATGTCCTGTGTGGGAATCATTTCTACTCCTCACCTTTTCTGATCACTTGTCTAATGTTGTTTTCTCTTTTTCTGGTATTTTAAGAAAAAAATTTAGTATATATATAATATGAGATAGTATTATATATATGATATATAATTTATTATATATATAATATGATATAGTATTATATATAATTTAGTATATATATGATATATATAATTTAGTGTATATATAATATGATACATATATAATTTAGTATATATGTAATATGATATATGATTTCAAAATAAGTAATTCTAATCCTGTTTTCACTGGGACTTGATTTAATTTGTACATTTGCTTTGGAAAATATTTTCTTATTAATGTCAAGACTTCCTATCCTAACATTTAAAATGGAGGCTCATTACTGAATTTAAGAAGTATTTTTGAAATTTTATTCATAAAATTGTGTACATTTTTTCAAATGTAAAGAATTATCCAACTACTTTAATCACTTATAAAAGAGGTTTTGGTTCCTTTATATTTTCAAAGGGAGAGTTATACATAAATAAGAAAGCTATTGATTTGGCTATATTCATTTTATTTCGCATTAACTTACTACAGAATTTTTTTTTCTCAATGGGCAAGAGACATGAATAGAACTTTCTCTAAAGACGACAGACGAATGGCTAACAAACACATGAAAAAATGTTCATCATCTCTATATATTAGAGAAATGCAAATCGAAACAACCCTGAGATATCATCTAACCCCACTGAGAATGGCCCACATCACAAAATCTCAGAACTGCAGATGCTGGCGTGGATGTGGAGAGAAAGGAACACTTTTGCACTGCTGGTAGGACTGCAAACTAGTACAACCTTTTTGGAAGGAAGTCTGGAGAAACCTCAAAGCACTCAAGCTAGACCTCCCATTTGATCCTGCAATCCCATCACTGGGCATCTACCCAGAAGGGAAAAAAATCCTTTTATCATAAGGACACTTGTACTAGACTGTTTATTGCAGCTCAATTTACAATTGCCAAAATGTGGAAACAGCCTAAATGCCCACCAACCCAGGAATGGATTAACAAGCTGTGGTATATGTATACCATGGAATACTATTCAGCCATTTAAAAAAATGGAGACTTTACATCCTTCGTATTAACCTGGATGGAAGTGGAAGACATTATTCTTACTAAAGCATCACAAGAATGGAGAAGCATGAATCCTATGTACTCAATTTTGATATGAGGACAATTAATGACAATTAAGGTTATGGGGGGGGAAAACAGAAAGAGGGACGGAGGGAGGGGGGTAGGGCCTTGGTGTGTGTCACACTTTATGGGGGCGAGACATGATTGCAAGAGGGACTTTACCTAACAATTGCAATCAGTGTAACCTGGCTTATTGTACCCTCAATGAATCCCCAACAATAAAAAAAAAAAAAAAGAATTTGTTTTTCAATTAATTTCGTCTCTAATTTACTGACAAAATTTATATAAACCAAAAGAAAATAGAGACTTCTCTTCATTATTTCTAAATGCCATGCCAGTATTTCTCACTTCAAATAATAATAAGTACACATATTTATTTAAGAGTCTATAAATTACATGTGAATATATATGTACACATATCTACAAGTACATACATTCATGTTCATCCCTATGCTCAAGGTTTTTGATATGGTCTGTTTTGATCCTCCCACTTAGATTAATTCTTCATTAAAGCAGAATTATTAGTTGACGAGCCTGTGATACCAGCACCACTCAGAAAAAGCATACATGTATCTGTGCATGTGTCTATGTGTGCCTGTGTATGTATCACAGTCCAGTTATTCCAACATTGTAAAGAATTTAACAAAAGTTTAAAAGAGATGATGAGACCCCAGGTGACCTGGCTCAGGTGGGGAGAAGCGGAGGCAGCCCCAGACTTTCACCCTTTGTGCCTCTGACATCCAGGTGGCCTTGAGACCAACCCCTCATCCATGGAGTCTGGGTCCTCAGCTACTGACAGAAAGTCCATCTCTGGGGAAATTACCTGATTAATCTGGGCCCCAGACAGAGTAGAAAGCACACAGGGGCTCAGTGATTACTGTACTTTGGGCCACTTTCCTTCTGATCCTGAGATCACAGGGTCCAGTAAAATTCTGAGGTTGATCAAAAGCAAAATTTGAATTCAAAGAACACAGGGAGGCTAAAATAACTCAATGAAGAGACTAGAGGAACCCACTACAGCAAAGTGGATTTAATGAAAAACTGCTAAAAGTCATGTAAAGAGTCACATCATGAGTCATGAAGGGACACAGAATGTACAGCCCAGAGGAGAGGCCAGGCTCAGGGCACTTCATTCCCTTCCACTCCCCTCTGTTTTGATTCTCAGGAGCACCTGATACCACCAGTCCTTCACAGAACAAGTCAGACTCCAAACCTGGTGAGTGAGAGACACTCTTGGTCATGGGCTGGGCACAGAGGGTCCAGCCCTATCTAGGGCAGGATGGTGTCCTGGGGGAACATCCAGGGATCCTGATGACTTTGGTCTGCTCTGAGCCCTCTGATCTCTTGTCCCCAATCCCAGCCCCACACCCCCGAGATCACACCGCGGAGAATCTCATCCGCATGGGCATAGCTGGCTTGATCCTGGCAGCCCTCGGGATTCTGTTGTTTCAGGAGTGGCACAGCCAGAGAAGATTCCAAGATGTCACCAGGAGGTAACCCCAGAGAGAGCAAAGCACCATCCAGACCAGGAGAGCCTTGGAGGTAACTCTGATGCTCCCAGGAGGTTCTGAAATAAAATCTAGAGCATGTACTATCAGGACTGTCTGCTGGTCATCTCCAGAGGCAGGGATCAATGTTTCGAGTGCAGGGACACTGTGTGGAGTGTGTCCAGGTAGGACACTCTGATACTTTTCCTCTCCACTGATGTCGACTTCCCTTGCCGGATCCCTTCCTTTTCCCACCCCAGGCATGAAGCTGCTTCCCAAGTGGCAGCTCTGGGTCCACAACACTGCACACCTGCACACTCTGGTCAACTGTTATGTCACAGAGCTTTTTTTTCTTCTAACTGCCACATTCCCTGATGCATTTCATCGGTCTCTATCACATCACTTCAGAGTTCCAAACTTTATTCCATAACTAAATAAAGGAGAGATCTGATTACAACCAGGAAAATGTGTAAATCAAAAATTATGCCCTGACACCCCATCCGAACCCTATAATCTCCTCACCCTTTATGAAATGCTCTCTAGTTTCTCCAGAGATGTCCCCACTTGGTACCATCACACTGATTACTGTTATTCTACTCTCCAACTCCATAAATTATGCCCAGCTGGAGTGGACATTTATTTTGACAATGTTGGTGGTGACATCAGTGATAAAGTGATAAGTCAGATGAACCAGAACAGCCACATCATCCCGAGCATGAGCCACTGTGCTGGCTTCTTTCTCTTTTTTTTTTTTTTTTGTGGTTTTTGGCCGGGGCTGGGTTTGAACCCGCCACCTCTGGCATATGGGACCGGCGCCCTACTCTTTGAGCCACAGGCACGGCCTTCTTTCTCTTTCTTTTTTCATGACTTTCTTCTTTTCTTTCTCTCAAAACTCTCTTAGACAACCAAGATCATAGTAATTACAACTAAAGTATCTCATCCTTTTTCTTATTTTCTTTTGTTGTCTCTTGCAGAGCATAAAAGAGGATCATATTAACCTTAAATATATAAAGATACAGACATTTTTATTTTCTTTTTATTCATTTATTTATTTCTTTTCTTTTTGAGACAGTCTCACTCTGTGGCCTGGGCCAGCTTACGGCAACTTCAAACCCCTTGGTGTGAGCCATTCTCTTTGCTCGGCCTCTTGAGTGGCTGGAACTGCAAGTGCCTATAACATCGCATGCTGTTTTTTTCTAGTTTTAGTAGAGATAGGATCTCGCTCTTGTTCAGGCTAGTCCCAGGCTTCTGACTTCAGATGATCCTCCCGCCATGGCTCCCCAGTGCTGGGCTTGCCAGCATGGGCCACATCACCCACCTACTTCTCTTTCTCTTTCTTCTTCCCTTCCTCACTCTCTTCTTTTCTTTTCTCTCCACTTAATCCCTCTATCAAAGGGCCATTTTAACATCAAAGCACAGAGGCAAAGAAGAGAAAGGAGGAGGAAGTGAGAGAAATAAATAAAGAAGAAACCACACACGAGGAGGAACCAACAAAACGAATCCTGGCAGAATGAAAGATCAGCCCTACTATGAAGCTAAATTATAGCTTTCACATGAAGACTATAACCCAACTATAGCACAAGACTAAGGGGAAAGGGCCAAGGAAGGGGAAGGGAAGGGGGGGGTTTGGTGGAGGGAGAGTAATGGGTGGGGCCACATCTATGGTGCATCTTAGAATGGGTACAGGTGATTGCACTAATGTACACAGCTATGATTTAACAATAAAAAATAAAATTAAAAAAAAAGGAAGATCAGAGCAGATCAACATCCTCCCACCCCAAAGAACACAACACAGCTCCCACAGAAGATCCCATTTATAAGGAAATCATAAAAATAACAGAGAATTTAGATTATGGATGGCACTTAATTAAACTAAAGAGCTTCTTCACAGAAAGATAAATCATGAACAAGGTAAAAGGGAAACTCAGAAAATGGGAAGAAAAATCCTTGCAAACTGTGCATCTGACAAAGAACTAATATCCAGAATCTGCCAGGAACTCAACTAAACAACTATAAAACCCAGATCTACTAAAAAGTGGGCAGATGGCATGAACAGACACCTCTTGAAAGAAGACATATCAGTGTCTGACAAACATGAAAAATTTTTCAACAAGAATCCATTGGAAAAATACAAATTAAAACCATGGGATACCATCTCACACCAGTCCTAATGACTATTATTAAAAAAATCAAAGAACAACAGATCTTGCTGAGGATGTGGAGGAAAGGGGTTACTTACATACACTTTTTTTTTTTTTTTGAGACAGAGTTTCACTATGTCACCCTCAGTTGAGTGCCATGGTGTTACAGCTCACAGTAACCTGAAACTCTTGGGCTTAAGCAATTCTCTTGCCTCAGCCTCCGAAGTATCTGGGACTACAAGCACCTGTCACAATGCCCAGCTATTTTCTTGTTGTTGTTGTTGTTGTTGTTGCAGTTATCATTGTTGTTTAGCTGGCCGGGCAGGGTTTGAACTCACCAGCCTCGGTGCATGTGACTGGCACTGTAACCACTCTGCTACTCTGCTACGGGCACCAAGCCTTTACATACACTCTTGGTGGGAATGTAAATTGGCATAACCTCTGTAGAAAACACTACAGAGATTTCTCAAACTACTAAAAATAGAACTATCCAATAAATTCAACAAGCCTACTACTGGGGATCTACTCAAAGGAAAAGAAAGCATTATGTAAAAACAAAATGCCTGCATGCATATGTTCATCACAGAACTATTCACTTGTAGCAAAGAGATAGAATCAACCTAAATATTCATCAAGCAATGACTGGATAAAGAAAATGTGGTGAGTATATACCATGAAATACTACCAAACCATAAAAAAGAATGGTATCATTGGGCAGCCCCTGTGACTCAGTGGGTAGGGCATCGGCCCCATATACCAAGGGTGGCAGGTTCAAACACAGCCCTGGCCAAACCTCAACAACAACAACAAAAATAGCCGGGCGGTGTGGCAGGCGCCTGTAGTCCCAGCTACTCGGGAGGCTGAGGCAAGAGAATCGCTTAAGCCCAGGAGTTGGAGGTTGCTGTGAGCTGTGAAACCACAGCACTCTACCGAGGGCGACAAAGTGAGACTCTGTCTCTAAAAAAAAAAGAATGGTATCATCTTTTGCAGCAACATGGATGGAGCTCAGGGCCATAATCCTAAGTGAGCTAACTCGGAAACAGAAAGTCAAATGCCACGTGTTCTCATTCACAAGTGGGAGCTAAACAATGGGAGCACATGGACTCCCAGAGTAGAAGAAGAGACACTGCAGGCTGCACATGTGGAGAGGGGCGCTCTGAGTGAGGAATGAAGTTACCTAGTGAGTACAATGTACACAATCCAGGTGAGGGGTGCACTAAAAGCCCACACTTCACCACTACACAATATATGCATGACACAAAGCTGCACGTGTATCCCTTAAATCTATGAAAATAAAAAGTAAAGGGCGGCGCCTGTGGCTCAGTCAGTAAGGCACCGACCCCATGTACCGAGGGTGGTGGGTTCAAACCCGGCCCCGGCCAAACTGCAACATAAAATAGCCGGGCACTGTGGCAGGCACCTGTGGTCCCAGCTACTGGGGAGGCTGAGGCAAGAGAATTGCCTAAGCCCAGGAGCTGGAGGTTGCTGTGAGCTGTGATGGCACAGCACTCTACGAAGGGCAATAAAGTGAGACTCTGTTTCTACAAAAAAAATAATAATAATAAAATAAAATAAAAAGTAAAAGCAATGGGATATTATAAACAATGTTATTTTAATTTTTTATTGTTTGGGATTCATTGATGGTACACAGAATTAGATTACAAATGATTGCATTTGTTAGGTAAAGGCCCTCTGATAATTGTGTCCCACCCCCAGAGGTGTGCCATCCACTGTCACCCCCCCCCAACAATGTTATTTTATGTAAGTTCATATATTTGGGAGAAGCGAAAGTTTTCGCTACATCATAACCTTCAGCATCTGATAACATTAGTAAGTGACAATTGAATGAGGAACATGTTATCCACATTGTCTTAAAGTATTTCCCCAAAATTAATATTAATACAAAGGATAAATGACAACTTTCCTATGGAGAAACCTGGTGGATGCCGAGTTTACCAAGCTATCAAAATAAGAATCACCAGTAAGAAACACATGAGGACAGTGTCCCCTGAGGGCTGTGCCACCCACAAGTGCATAACCTGCACCTAAGCACACAATCAGGAAGTGTCACTGGACAAACCAACCTCTTCCCTTGGCTTCTCTCATGGTTTCTTCCTCTGCAGAGCCCCTTCTCCATCTGCCCTCAGGCATCTCCACAAATCAGCACTAGCTCTGACCAACAGCTGTGAGGAAAGGCACCCTGAAGGTCTCCATTCATACTCCTACTTTAAACAGGATTATTCAAAACAGTGTTCTGTGACCTTGGAGGACATGGAGATGAACACAGACCACTGAAGTGGGGACAGAGGCAGCACCGTGGACAGAAGCCATCACGCTCTGACCCTCAGCCTTAGAGCCAGCATGGAGCTGTCTTTCCTGGATGACGCATTTGGGAAATGTCTGCAACACAGAACTCGGGCTTGTGACGGGCAGAAACGGCCTTCTGAAAAGGAGAAGCCAGGCACCTCATCTGAGACCACTGCAGAAACTGGTGTGTTAGGAAATAGCTGTTTTGCTTCCTGTGAGTTTCAATGTTGAGAAATGGACTGAGGGCGATGTGTGCCCATCCACCCACAGCATCCTCTTAGTCAAGGACCTCGGCGCTCTTGACTCTCCACCCTCCATGCAGGGGGAAGATAGGAAAGTCATCCTGCCCTCAAAACTCACCACCCAGCTCCACTGAATTCCATGTGGAAGGACAATGAGTCACATGCTTATTATCATCATTTGTTACATTTAGAATAAGCCCTCAATTTCATAATTTTTCCTAACTAGTTTTTTCACTGGTATGTTCTTAATTTGTCACATACTAATAATTATTTTTAAACTAAACATCAGTGACAATCTAAGGAAGACGTTATAAGTTTATCACTAGTAATGCATCCTCCTTGTTAGTCTCCTCATGGCTATGTTGTCTATTTATTATTCATTAATGAATATTTTTAAGTTAGCATTGGTGACAAATTACTTAATAATGAATTGTTTTGGTACTAATTTTCTTTCTTTAAAGAAATTTCATTGTTGATGTACTATTAATTTACTATTAATTAATAAGTATTCTTAAATTAAACATTGATAACCAGTTAATAGATTAACCATCATTTCTTTTTTGAGAGGGAGTCTCACTTGGTCACCCTTGATAGAGCTAAGAAGTCAGCTGTACCAGAAACCTGGTAGAGCTTAGCTCCCACCAACCTCAAACTCTTGGGTTCAAGTGATCCTCTTGCCTCAGCCTTCCAAGTAGGTGGGACTGCAGGCACCCACCATAATGCCTGGCTATTTTTTAGAGATGGGGTCTCACTGTGGCTCAGGCTGGTCTTGAACCTGTGAGCTCAGGCAATCCACCCCCCTCAGGCTCCCAAGTGCTGGGATTACAGGCGTGAGCCACCTTGCCTGTCCTCATCATTTATCATTGATAATATATTTATTATGTAAGTGTTCCCATATTGTTTTTTAAATGTTGGAGGACAGTGTGAGGGATGCTGGTGATTTGATTAAGTAGTGAAAAAGATATGGCTTGTAATTTAATGAGATATTTTATTTGCTTAATTTCTTCTGTTTGTCTACAAAACCCATATGACAAATTGTGAAGTACACATCCTTCCCCAGTGGAAAGAATTCTTTATTTAGACACAAATAGACATGGAATGCATTGGAAACACCATAAAATCAGTTTCAAATACAGGAATAGCCACTTCCTTGAAAGTCCTAGATACTTTATGTCTTCTCCCAATATCTTCTCTATTTCTAACATAGTAACATGTTTTGTACTTTTTTTTTTTTTTTGCCAAAACATTAATTGTTGACCTTACCATTTAATGAAATATCCTATCACTCATGGAGACCTCAGAAACTGTGGGGACCCTGGAGTTGGCCAATTGGTGTGGAGACTTAGGGAGATCAGGTGATCTACATCTTGGGTCTCTGAACTCACCTGCAATTGCTTTATTAGTTCTGGATGCTCAAGGCATAAAGACATTCCTAGAAACTGGGGCTGGTTTTCAACTGGAATAAGAGATACGATGGTGGAAGGCACTGGGAAAGCCTCCCCCTAACCGAATAGTGAAACCACAGTAATTCCACATTGTGGAGAAAGTAACTTCATCAGGACTTCCACGTGCTTATTCCATTCCCCTATTTGACCTGTGTATTAAACAGACAGATTTTGAAGAGTGGCAGTAGATTCTTCTAAATAAGATGGAGATTTCAATTTCAGCTGAGAAGACTCAATTTCCTCCTGAGGCTTCATTACTATAGAAAATCCAGGCTTGGTGACTGTATTTCAGTGGTTAGGGACCCAACCACATGCCCTGGAGCTGGTGGGTTAGAATCTAGTCTGGACCTGCCAAACAACAATGACAACTACAACCAAAAAATATCTGGGTGTTTTGGCGGGCGCCTGTAGTCCCAGCTACTTGGGAGGCTGAGGCAAGAATATCACTTAAGCCCAAGAGTTTGTGGTTGCTGTGAGCTGTGACTCCATGGCACTCTACTGAGGGTGACATAGTGAGACTCTGTCTCAAAAAAATAAATAAAAATTAAAAAATTGAGAAAATCCACACATCCCCTGGCACTTGTGTGCAGCTGCTGATCTGGGAAAAATGTGTCTTCTACGTTTCTATTTGTAAAGGCTCAGAGTCAGCAATGCATCTCCACTGTCCCCCTTCAGGTCTGTGCTAACTCTGCAGCCCTCTGTCCATTGGTGTGCAGGGACCTTGATTGCACAGCGGGGAGGCCCTTCACATCAATGATGCACTGACTGTTCAACAGGAAGTAGCAAATACTGGAGACAGTTTGTGAGACTATGTGTTTCAGAATAAATCATCCTCCAAATTCAGGTTTTTGCTGTCTTAGTAAAATTTCTAGGAGTCCAGTTGCCTGAGGCATGCTGAGGTAGTTCATTCAAGGTGAAGACAGGTCACTCCACCTGAACTCTTCCTTATAAGAGAAAACTGAAAGGCCTATGGGCCTCTTCAAATTTGGAGACTCCCTGGATGTGTTACCTCAACCCAATTATTAAGTACTTTGCAAGGCTGGGGTTTGAATAGGGCCCAGAATGAAAGAAGTCTTGGCAACAGGTCCAGTCCGCAGACACCCTGAGCCTTGTTACCAACAGGTACAATGGTGTTTGCAGGATCTGAAGCAAATAAGGTTCCTACACAGAGCCTTTGGCCGGAAGCCATAGATAAATTAGATACAGAGACATTTAAGATTCTGAAGTCACACCGTGCCATTTCTGCAGAGGCGGTTCTCATTTGACGCAGCTCCTAGACTGCTATGCGGCTGCAGTACAGACTGAACTCTTGGGTGGAGCAGGCAGGTTACTCTGTGATGTGAGCTGCCTGTCATGAAATGAGTGTGGACTGACCAGCCAAACATCCAACTGTGCAAGCTCAGCTGTTCCCCATCATCAAACAGATTTGTCCAATGGACTGTGTAAAGACATGTGGTAGCAGAATGATGACCTCCCAAAGATGTCCACATCCTGATCCTCAGAATCTATGACTATGGTACCTTCGTTGGCAAAAGGAACTTTGTAGATGTGACTAAGTTAAGAACCTGGGGCAAGAAAATCATCTCAGATTACCCAGTTGGACCTGATGTAATCACAGGGAGTCTTATAAATGGAAGAGGGAGGCAAGGGGGAGAGAGTCGGAGAAGAAAAGATGCAAGCGGATGTTGGGATCATGGTTGCTGGCTCTGAGGACGGAGGGGTGGGAAGTCAGGGGAGCAGACAGCCTGTAGACACTGGAGAAAGTAAGAGAAAGGACCCTCCCTGGAGCCTCCAGAAGGGACACAGCCCTGATGACAATGTAGTGACAACCCGAGGAGATACATTTTGGACCTCTAACCTCCAGAACTGTTAGATAATGAATCTGTGTCATCTTAGGCCTCTAAGCTTGAAGTAATTTGTCAGAGGAGCAATAGGAACCTACCACATTGGAAATGTGTGTTATGATGATCTGAGCTCTGCAAACTCAGAGTTTCACTCTACTTGGTCAGTGAGGTATTTCCATGATAAGGAACATTGTACAACTCAATTATTTTGTGTTGGTGCTTGGGCAGGAAGGAGTTAAGACCAGAAGACAATAGCCAGGAATCAGGAGAGACCCCATTTCTGTCTTAAATATCCCCAGAGAGCTTGTAGCCTGAACCTAGCCCTGCACCTGGGGAAATGAAAACCAGACTCCTAGAGAGGGCAGCTCCCCTTCCTGTGGGGCTGCTCATGTGACAGTCCCATGACAGGAAGCCTCCAGTCTCTGAATGGCCACACCCTCTGTGTCAGTCCTGAGGGCACCCTGGTCTCCTCCATCTGAGTGCACAGCCGTGACCCCCACCCCCGCAACCCTGCTCTGCCTAAGTGAGATGTGAGGAGGGGCAGAGGAAACCCTGTTCTGGGCAGGGAGGGAGGGCTACGATGGGAGGGAAGGACCCACCCCACAGCCAGGCCCTGGTCTATCAGGAGACCCCAGGGGCTCAGGAGGCTCCTGCAAGGGAGAGGACATGCTCAGCCTTCAGGGGACAAATATTTCACAGAGAACTCTCTTCCAGGGCTGAGTCTGAACCCCAGGACTTTCATGCAGGCAGGTAAGCCTGTCCCCAGCTCTCCCAGGTCCCTACTCCTCACTGGGGACAAGGAGACACCCCTGGGCAGCTGAGGATGGGGAACAGCAGCTCTGGGCTGACTGAGGGGAACATGTAGGCATCCTCAAACTTTTTAAACTGGGGGCCAATTCACTGTCCCTCAGACCGTTGAAGGGCTGGACTATAGTTTAAAAAAAAAAAAACTATGATCAGCATAGGAGTTTTGACCTGCTCCGTTTCTGACCTGGGCCAGTTCACCCCTCCTTAGGCAACCTGGTAGCCCCCCGCTCCTGGGAGGTCACCATATTGATGCCGAACTTAGTGCGGACGCCCGATCGGCATTGCACACTACAGCCCAGAACTCCTGGACTCAAGCGAACCTCTTGTCTCAGCCTCCCGAGTAGCTGGGACTACAGGCGCATGCCACCGCGTCCGTCAACAATCATTAAAATATAAATGGTCCAAACATCCAACTAAAAAAACAGATTTTGTGAGGTGGGATAAAAATGCAAAAAAACAAAAGTTATTATATATGTAAAAAAAATTATCCAATGACAATTCTTTGTTTATTTATTTAGTCAGAGACTCACTCTGCCACCCTGACTAGACTGCCAGGGCATCATCAGCATCCTCAAACTCCTGGGCTCAAGTTATCCTCCTGCCTCAGCCTCCTGGGTAGCTGGGACTACAGCACCTGCCACAACACTCAGCTAGTTTTTCTTTCTATCTATCTTTTTTTTTTTTTTTTTGAGATAGTCTCACTATGTCACCCTCAGAAGAGTGCCATGGTGTCACAGCTCAAAGCAACCTCAAACTCTTGGGCCTAAGCGATTCTTTTGCCTCAGCCTCCCAGTAGCTGGGACTACAGGCATCCACCACAATGCTCAGCTATTTTTTTGTTATTGTTGTCATTGTTGTTTAGCAGGCCATGGCCAGTTTCAAACCCACCAGACCCAGTGCATGTGACTAGCGCCCTAACCACTGAGCTACAAGCACCAAGCCTCAGCTAGTTTTTCTATTCTTAGTAGAGATGGAGTCTTGTTCTTGCTCAGGCTGGTCTCAAACACCTGTGCTCAAGGGATCCTCCTGTCTTGGCCTCCCAAAGTGCTAGGATTACAGGGGTGAGCCACTGTGTCTGCCTTCCAATGACACTTATTAAAGCACAATACAGAAGACTATTCAGAATCAGTACTATACTTACAGGGAACACGGGGATGGTATTTTGCAGTGGGGAAAAGAAAATGTTCTGAATTAATACAGCAGGGCCAAGGAGGAGGATGGGAGGGATCAGTATGTGGACAACTATTAAAAAGAAATCCTGGGGGTAAGGGAGGTTCTGGATAAGCCATCCTAGCAGCAACAGGGTTCTTAACGTTGGCACCTGAAGGTGACCAGACATCACCCGGGAAGGTGCAGAATGGGGATGAGCAGACACAGAAGGTGATCAGAGGCTTGGTGTTCTCCTGACTTAGCAGAGTTCTCACTAAAATCAGACAGTGCAGAAGTAAACACAGATGCTCCAAACTTAAGTCCAACTGGAAGAGAGTTCAGGGCAGCCTAAGTCGAGTGGTCAAGGAGAATATGGAGTCTGAGCAGATGTTGGGGGAGGGGACTCATCCCAAGAATGTCAAATCACATGGGCCTTATGAACAAGGAATCCAAGGTCAAATAATGTCATTCACTTTCTATCAAGACAGGGCTGAGACTCTCCAGGACTTGAGGTCTAGGACTGGGGAAACCACAGGTTTGTGCCCTGGGAAAACCTGAGACTCCCCACACAGAAGGATAATGTGATGCTCCAGACCACAGCTTGCTGGCCTCAACGACGTTAGGGCAGTGTCTTTCCCAGGACCCCAGTGTTGCTTGGGACCCCAGCTGGGTGCTCACAGCCTGGCTGGCTGCTGCATTGACCCCAGAGAAGCCTCAGGTCCTTCCCTCCATATCCTGATTTCCTTTTCTGCCTCCTCCTCTCAGGACTAACATGTCCCCTGGGAGATCATCTGGCTTCAGGAGCCTCCCAAGGCAGGGTGGGATCCTCAGCTTCCTTCTTCCTATAACCTGAATGTCAGATGAGGCCACTGGGGATATCAGACCTAACAGATGTTTTAACTGCCTGGAAGCAGTAGGCCTGAATAGAAAATGCAAAAAGAATGAAGATCCACAAACATGTAGAGGCCATTAGAGGTACAAGGGAAGCTTTTAAAGCCAAGAAAAAGTAGAAAACCCCCAGGTGACAAGCAGACAGAAAGGGAGGGGCAGACTTCATGAATAGACAGAAGGAGGAAATGATGGGTAGATGTCAGGGATGGGGGCTACCAGACCAACCTTCCCTAGTCAGGGAGTGAGTCAATGTTCTTTCTGTGTCATAAATGAGCACAGGGAGGCCCCTGAGCATTTTCACAGCTTTTGCCTGTATGCAAAAGTATTTATCTCTCCTTTATTTCTGAAGAGATAAGTAAGAGATAAGTAAGGTACCCTTACTGGGTATTATATTCTTGGTTGACAGGGTTTCTCTTTTTTTCTTTTCCTTTAGCCCTTTGAATCAATTACCCACCTCTCTCCTACCCTGCAAATTTCCTGCTGAGAAATCTGATAGTAGTATTACTGGAGTTCCTTGTAGGGTGATGAGTTGGTTTTCTCTCACTGCTCTCAGAGTTCTCAATTTTTCTTTGAATTTTGAGAATTTGGTGATAACATGTCCTTATGAAGATCCTTTATATTTTATCTCTTTGAAGCTATTTTGACTTTATGAATCTATTTTTTTTTTCCCTGAGGCAGAGTCTCACTATGTCACCCTCAGTAGAGTGCTGTGGTGTCACAGCTCACAGCAACCTCAAGCTCTTAGGCTTAAGCGATTCTCTTGCTTCAGCCTCCCAAGTAGCTGGGACTACAGGCACCCCCCACAATGCCCGACTGTTTTTTGTTGCAGTTGTCATTGTTGTTCAGCTGGCCCAGGCGGGGTTCAAACCTGCTACCCTTGGTGCATGTGGCTGGCACTGTAACCACTGTGCCACGGGTGCAGAGCCTACTTCATGAATCTAAATCTTCACTTCACTCTCAGGATTTAGAATTTTTTTGTTATTATTTCCTTCAATGAACTATGAATTTCCTGCTGCTTTCTCTTTCTTTAGTCCTTCTAGGACTCCCATTTATGTACATATTGGTTTGTATCAAAGGCTTTCCTAAATTTTTCATTTAATCCCTCTAACTGGGTAATTTCAAACACTGTGTCTTCCAGATTAATCTGTTGTTGAGGGCCTCTATTGATATTTCACTTTAGTCATGCCGTTCTTTAGCTTCAGAACTTTTGTTTGTTTGTCTTTTATGAGTTTAATTTCTTTGCTGGGGTTTTAATTTTTAATGTTATGTTTTCGATTAAGTGTCTAACTTTATTCTGTTTTGCTCACAGAGCATCTTATGATCATGACTTTGAATTATTTTGTGTTCAGTTTGTAGATCTCTACTTCTTTAGTTGTCAATTACCAGTGTGTTATTTTTATTTTCCCTTCAGCAGAGTCATGTTTCCTGACTATCTGTGATCCCTGCGATCATGCACTGGTGTCTCCATTATTGATGAAGTGATACTCCAGTGTTTACAGACAGGCTTCATTAGATAGCCCTTTGGTTGTCAGCACACCTATAGATTTTGGGTGGGCTGTGTGGTAGAATCTGCAGTTGAGTATGCTGCTGTTATCTTTGGGCAGACTCACCTTGTGCCTCTGTGGGCAGATGGATGAGTCTGGTTTCTGGGTGGTGGGAACCAGCCTGCTGGCAAGGGTTTGCTGTAGTGGACCTGTTAACTCAGACTAGGGGCTGGGGCCTAAAGCCTGAGTCATCAGGGGCATGGTTGAAGTCTGTGCCCATGCAACATGATCTTAAGCCTGAGTCTACAGGAGCTAGGCTGGCACTGGGGTGGGCCTTGAGCCTGAGTTAATAGGGACAGTCCTGGAGCAGGGTTTCATGGGGGTTGACTAAGAACCAGGCCCTACTGGGATAGGCCTGGACCTCCTGGCATAGCCATGGACCTCCTGGTGTGGGTATGGATCTCAGATCACCTGTACCTTGCCTAGATCTTAGGTCCTTTGAAGTCTATGGCCATAGCAATGTAGATACAAACCCAGAAGTACTTCAAAAACAGGTAACAAATGAGATAAGTCTTATAATTATCCCAGTTTATTGACTTGAGATAATTCCTAGGCTGTAATCCATGAATGGGAAGTGAGATAAATTTCTTGAGTTGATGAGATGGAGCAGAAGGTCTAGGGAGACCAAGATGGCAAGAGTTCCTAGGACAAAGAACTGAGGAGAGCTGTTCAGAAAGAACCTGGAGACCTTCAGAGGATCCTGCCCAGTATTCATTGGTGTTCTGCACAGCACGTACATGCCAAGAAAGTATCATAGCCCATAAGCCATTTAACAGGATGAAAGAGAACAGGATTTGGTGCTCACACAGGTGTGTTACTCTGTTTTTCATTGCTATGAAGGAAATACCCGAGGCTGCAACCTGTATAAAAAGCATTTTTCAAGCATCTGCTTCTGGTGAGGGATTCAGAAAACTTCCAATCAATGTGGAAGGCAAAAAGGAAGCAGGCATGTCGCATGGTAAGGGAAGGACCAACAGAAGGAGGAGGTGGCACCAGGTGTTTTTAAACAACAAGCTTTCCAGCAAACTAAGGAACTAATGAAGTGAGAACTCACTATTCAGGAAGGATCTGCCCCATGACCAAAACACCTCCCACCTCTTTAGATTGTGGGGTGTTAAGAGGTGATCTAGGCAGTTGACAGAGGCCACAGACTTGGAGCTTTTATTTAGGTATCTGGTCTCCCCTGGAAGCCAATCTGTTAAGGAGGTGGAGGGTGTCCTATAAAAATACACCTTCTGGAGGGTATTTTGCGGAGGAGCAAGTCACCCTCATCTTATAGTAAGATGGACCCAGTAGGTGATACAGCCTTAACCATGTCTGCTCTGAGAACTGAGGAGAAGCAGCTGGGCTCTCAGTGTGTCCCTGAGGGGCCATGCAGGTGAGTTGTTGGCTGCCCCAAGTGAAGGCCACAGGTACTGACTTCTGTGCCTGCAGAAATGCTGAGAAGGGCACTGCAGAGATCGACAGCTGAAAATAGGCACAGCCAGGAGGAAGGTATGGAAAAGGGGCTGGGGCCACAGGGTGGGGAGATAGGACCATGGTGTAGTAGCCCTGAAGGAAACTCCAACCTTCCCTATTTGGTTTCTGTCCAGGACCCCAAATAGGATAAATTCCTTCTGGATAAATTCCATTGAGGTGGGGGCGGGGGGAGAGAGAGAGACAAAGGGATAGGGGGTAGGGGAGAGAGAGAGAAAGGGAGAGGAAGAGAGGGTGGGAGCTGCAAGAGAGAAAGGGAGGTAGAAAGGGAGAGAGGATGAGGGAGTGAGAGTGGGAGAGGGAGAGAGAGATAGCGAGAACATGAATGAAGATACCCGAAGTGAAAAAGAAAGAAATTCAGTTATAACAGAAGGAATAATAATGGATAATATAAGGTAAATAAGCAGATCCCTGGGGAAAACTAAACTTGAGTACAAATAGAAACCTAAATCTCAGTGCAAAATAGCAAAATAGCAAAATAACTAAGAAAATGCCAGGAAAGCTATGTTAACTAGTGTGATGAAAATGTGTCAAACGGTCTATGAACAAAGTGTATGGTGCTCCATGATCATACTAATGTACACAGCTATGATTTAATAAAAAAAAAAAAAATAGTATAAGGCAGGATGGCCGAGAACCCACCCTCTTTGCGCCAGGACAGAAATCTCACAGAACTGTGAGCTGCAGCCCGTCCTAGGTTCAGAACAGGGGACAGAAACCCCATCCAGGCCTGCAGCCCCCACCCCTGAGACCTACCCAAACTTGGACAAATTAATTCATGTCTCAGTTCCTAGTTTCTTAAACAAAAATGGAGGGGGGTCTGAGTATTCTGTGGAGGGTTTGTATGAGAACAGCAGGTATGAATGTTTGAATAGAACTAGATATAAAATGTCCCAGGCTATGAGCTGGCTGAGTTTCTGCTGAAATTTTTAAATATCCTTTTTTATAATACTTAATAACATTTAAAATATCTGTCTTGATTCCACTTCATTATTTTATTTCATGTTTACATTTTTAAATTCACAATTAATTATTGTATGTATTTGTGTGTTACAATGAGGTGTTTAGATCTATGTCTTTATTTGCAGTTCTGTCCAGGCAGGGTCCCTCCAGAGATTTGCCCATGGCAGGCAGGCTTGTTATTTTTTTATTTTTGTAGACACCCACACAAATTAAGTACATGGGATACATCAGATCGTAATGTAATTTTTAGCTTTAATCTGAGGGGGGAGAGCACCTCTGACTGTACAAATGGAGAAGGAACAACAGGCACATCCCAGCCCACAGGCGTCTCGGGGCTCCTTTATGGTGTATGAGTGCGTGTGTTTTGTGTGTGTTTGTGTGTGCATGTATGTGTTGACTGTATGGAGTGTGTGTTTGTGCATGTGTGTGAGTCCTTGCTCCGATGCATGTGTACATGTGTGTAGCTGTGGGTGGGTGGGGTCAGCTCTCTGCCTTCTCCCAGCCACACCTGCCCTCAGCCCCTCCCTCATTCATCCCTGACACACACACTCCATCAGAAACACTGACACCGAGCCTAAATCCTAAGATGAGGGGTAGATGTGCTAATAAATTTTATTGTCACAATTATTGCACAATGTACTATACACGTGTATCAAGTCATCATCTAGTATACCTTGACTATATTCAATGATTGTCAGTTAAATCCTTTAAAAAAAAAAAAGGAAAGGAAACATTGTCACCTCATTTGTAGCTCTTGCTCCCTCTACCCTTCTTTGAACAACTGTGATGGCAGAAATGGGGTCCAAGTGACCTGTGCACCCCTGGACCCAGCACAGGGAGGCCAAATTTCGGGGCTTTAAAACTGTTTATTGATGCACAAAGTAAAGCAGAACCCAGAGAACTGGGCTCAGCTCCCAGCTGACCATGCATAGCCCAGTCTCAAGTTCAGCAACTGAAGGTCAGGAGGGTCATCTGAGCAGATCATTGCAACAGAGGCTTGGTGGTACTTGGGGATTCACAGGAGACATCTGGGACCAGCCGGGAGACTAAAACACTGTTCAGGAAATCAGCTGGGTGGCTGCAGCTGGGTCTGTTCAAAGTATGCAGCTCAGCAGTGTGAGGTATATTCACATTGGGGTGCAACCACCACTGCCACCAGCTTCCCCAATTGAAACTCCTAATTTTCCCTCTCCTTGCCCTCTGATAACCAATATTCTACTTACTGTTTCTATGACTTTGGCCATTTTGTGGTCAAATATTGGTTATTGTTTGAATAACCAATATTCTACTTACTGTTTCTATGACTTTGGCCATATAAGTACAATCATGTAGTTTTCATCATTTCATGACTGGTTTATTTCACTTAGGATAAAGTCAAGTTCCATCCATCCATAGGATGTGTCAGTCACGATTTTATTCCATTTAAAGACTGAGTAGTATTCCATCACATGTTTATACCATTTGTATGTCCATTCATGCATCAGTGGACATATGGGCTGTTCATACTTTTTGGTTATTGTGAATAACCCTGCCATGAACACAGGTGTGTGAATTTCTACTTAAGTCCCTGCTTTGATCTCTCCAGGATATATTCCCAGGAGTAAAATTTCTGGATTATACCATAATTCATTGTTTAATTTTTGGAGAAACCACCATATATTTGAGTAATGATTTACAGCTTATTTGTTTCTGACACTTCATTTTTTTTTCACTTTTTTTCCTTTAATTAACTCATATGTACATAGATCATGAATATATTTATACCTGTGTGGGATTCCATGTGTTGATTCTCTGTACAAATTGGAGTGCTTACATCCAACTAATTAACATTGTTTTTGACACCTTAAAAGCAGTGCGAGGCTGTGATTGTTATCATTTTGATTCAATATTGAATCCCAAAGACCTTTCACCTTATCTGGCATACGTGAGCATATGAATACAGGGGGTGGTGGTTGAATAAATGATACAACATATTGGAGGGAACTTAAGCCCACAGACCATACTTAGAGAATTCATCTTCCTTGTCTAGCAGGCAAAGAACTGTGAGACTCTGGTGTCACTGACAATGAACACAAAGGGGCTGAGTGTCGGGAAGCCTGAAGCCACCAGGAAGGAGATGCCCCTCAGCCAGTGGCCTGGGCTCTGCATCTGGGTCACCCTGTAGGATAAAATACCAGCTAGAGCATGAAAGGAGACAAACATGCCGACCAGGACGAGGATGGTGTGTGTGGCTCTAGTTTCATGAGCAGTTCTGGGGGAGGGGCTGCTGCTGCGGATGTGCTGGACTCTCTGCTTGTGTCTGTGCAGGACAAGGACCATGGAGCTGCTGGTCCAGGCCATGAGGGCCAAACATATACCATCCATAAACGACAAAATGACTACCATTACTAAGAAGACCAGCCTCTCTGGATCGGGTAAGGAGCAGTATCTGTACAGTTTATCCATACTCAGGTTTTTGCTATTCACTGGGCCAGTAACGAACCTTGCAGTTGGGATATTTATGATAAAATGCAAGATCCAGCAGAGGAAACAGCAGAAAACTATGCACCTTGGGGATCTAATTTGAAGGTCCAGCCACCTAGAGATACTTGGACAAAGCTTAATGGCCTGAAAGCCACTGAGGAGGCAGGTGGTGCTCAGGGAAACACCTCTGGCCACTCTGTGTAAATAGAAGACAAGTTTACATCCAGCCTCATCCAGGAAAGATTTCAGTCCAAAAGCTGCCATTGTCTGAGGGACCCCTTTGGACAAGAGAACCAAGCTGTTAGCTAAGACCAGCTGGCTGAGGATCAGGTCTCTGGGTTTCAGGATCTTTGCAGTAATAATGGTAAAGTTATAGAAGCAAAGGAGTGAAGAATTTCCAAGGATTCCGGCACCAGTCTGAATGAGAAAGGCGATGCCCCAGTTTGAGTTAACAGAAACCAATCCATCCATTGAGAGGAGATGGTGGATTTTGCTTTTGTTGGAATCAAAGGAATCCGGAGACTGAAAAGGACAACTGAGTTATTCTCCTTCCATCCAGAAAATGTCTTTTCTCACACAACCCGTTATTCCAAGTGCATACAAATATAAAAACATGTCTTTTCTAAGTACACAGCTATTTCTTACAGAATTACTATTTGTAACACCATGAGAAAGTGAACCCACACGACCTCAACCAGAGAGAGACTGAGTGAATCCCTGTGCATCCCTGTGGAGCCCAGGGCAGCTGCGGGTGTGTGGAGGATGTTCTCTTGACTGTGCTCTTCTGTCCAGGACATGAAGTTATGGAGGAATGAGGCAAAGAAGAGCTCATAACATTATGTGAAATTATTTTTCTTTACCTAATAACTGCATGGAAAGAGCATATGATTGTGTTTCATTTTATTTTATTTTATTTTGAGACAGAGTCTCACTATGTTGCCCTTGGTAGAGTGCGGTGGCATCACAGCTCACAGCAACCTCAAACTCTTGGGCTTAAGTGATTCTCTCGCCTAACCCTCCCAAGTAGCTGGGACAACATAGGCCCACCAAAACACTCGACTATTTTTTTGTTGCAGTTGGTGTTGTTTAGCTGGCCCAGGCCGGGTTCGAACCCGCCACCCTTGGTGTATGTGAGTGGCACCATAACCACTGTGGTACGGGCGCTGAGCCGATTGTGTTTTATTTTAATTGTGATGAATATGTTACTATGTGGGTGTGTCTGTGTATATGTATACATATATATGATAAAATAATACACCTTAAATGTAAACATTTTTAAAAATACACAAATAAGAGAAATAAACTATATCAATTGTTTAGTTGACAGCGACTCCCACCCCTGAACTCACTAATGGACAGAATTGTGGTATATTAAGGAGGCACTCTCTCATACTACTTTTTACTGTTTTTTAATTTCAAAGAGACTGTTTTCACTATTACAGTAGTTATAATTAGCAGCACATGGAAATTTTTGGAAATAAGGGTATGCTACTGGAATCTACCATTTTTTAAATTCAATAAGTCTCTAGTAAATACAATCAAGAAGGCAAAGAAAAGTACTAGCATGGATATATATCCTGGCAATCACAAAATCACTTTTTGAACTTTGGAAATGATCCAGTTGCACATTTTTAAACAAAATGCTAAATAGAATAAAATTAATTTTATTAATATTTATGAGTTGTATAGACACATGAATTCTAGGTCAAACAATTATGCCTTCTAGAGACAGTGTTATATTTGAAATTGTGGTAAGAATTGCTTAGGAAAATCTGTGTAAAGGTAGAAATCAAATATGCAATTAAATATGGAATAAATATGGCAAGAAAACTAAGGTTATAAAATATGAAGTGAAAAAATTACAGAGACCAGCCTCTATTCTCCACAATACCACTTAATACTTTTTTTTTTTGAGACAGTCTCACTATCACCCTGGGTAGAGTGCCATGGCATCATAGCTCACAGCAACCTCAAACTCTTGGGCTCAAGAAATTGTCCTGCCTCAGCCTCCAGAATAGCTGGAACTACAGGCACCCACTACCATACCCAGTTAGTTTTTCTATTTTTAGTAGAGACGGGGGTTTGCTCTTGCTCAGGCTGGCTTCAAACTCCAGAGCTCAGGCAATTCACCCGCTTCAGCCTTCCAGAGTGCTATGACTACAGGCATGAGCTACTATGCCCAGCCCACTCAGTATTTTAAATAATTTGACCAACATAATATGAGTGCTCAAGAAAGTATTTTATATCCAAATCCTAACTTTCTCAAATATTCTTTTTTTGGTAAAAATAGAAGAAAATGTTGAGAAATAAAAGTGGCTATGGTAGGAGGAATAAGTTTACCAAATATTTTTTAAATTACTAAAACAAATTAGTAATAACAAACCACAAATATAGAATTCTCTAGGATATTTCAAAGTATATGAAGGCTATATAGGTAAATAAGTAGATACAGAGACAAAAGCATTAATCTGAAAAATAGAGATATTATGGAATTATAAATATGAAACATATCAGGACCTACTGTGTGAGTGAACATTTTGTTTGAAAATAATGTAAAGTTTAAATGCCTTAAAGTATAAATGACTTAAAGTACATGTAATTAAAGTATTTTTAAACTAAGCTGGAAAAATAAAGCTGCTTTCTGCTGAAGATCATTAGCCAAGTAAACATATTATATAATGACATATACACATAAAAATTGTTGTCTAGTAGATTGAACAAATAGTAATCATGTTTTTAAAAATAGGACTTGAGGCAAATATTTACTAAGTGATGAACAAAAGCCATAAAATAATTTTAAAATATTAGTATCTAAAATAGTCAAACTTACAAAAAATTAAAGACAAAATATGAAACTCAGAATAAGAATATTGCATACAGTCTATGGAGAAAAATATACAACTTAGGCTATCTTTAAGACTTTAAGTGCCTATTCTAAACAGTTAAGTGAAAAAGAAGATTTTTTTTTTTTGCAGTTTTCCCGCCACCCCCAATATAAGGGGCCAGGGCCCTACTCCTTGAGTCATAGGCGCCGCCCTTTTTTTTTAATGGAAAAAAGAAGATTTTTTTCAAAGCAGGAAAATCATGTAAACAGCCATTTTTTAGGAAAAACTTCCCACACATATAAACCATGTTTTTCTCATATATTAGCAGGCAAATACAAGTTACATTTTAAGAGAGATATTTTTCATCCAAACACACATTTGTTTGCCAAGTGTTTAACTTAGTGCAATAGCTTCACTTTGCATAATTACAGTTCTTATTTGAGCTTTCCATTTTCACATCAAGTCAAAAGAGAAAGGAATTAATTATATTTTCTAAGTGTGACATTATTTAAGATACGATGAAAATAGAATCCTACATTTATGTGACGCCAAAAAAGTAGTAAGATATAATTTCTGTAGTGAAATTTAGTTTCATAAAAGAATTATAATTCACTAAAATGTAGAACTGTCTTTATTTGTGTAAGTATTTTACCTGATTAATAAGTTATTAAATTGTAATTTTATTTAACTGGCATTAGATTTTCAGAAACATTAGAATCCTGCCAAAGTAAAATTACTTTTGGAAAACAGATGATTTAGAAAATAAAAACCATTTCTGAAACAAAGAAATCTATATTGGCAATAACATTGACCTCAGTTACAGAGAATGAGAAAAAAAGAGAAGAGAGAGAAAAGAAAACACATTTCATGCAGTCTATGTACACAGCCTGTTCAAAATTGTCTCAGAAAAAAATGTTTTATGAAAATGACAAGAAAAAATAGGAAATTAACAATAGAAATTGACCAACAAATTCAAATAAGAGAAAGAAAGAAGTGGTCCACGAAATCCTGGACCTAGAGGAATCATACAAATGAATTTAAATTATAGTAAATTCAATTGAGTAGGAGTGAGAACAACACAATTATACTAAATAATGGAGAAAAGAAAATGTCTGTGAATCTTACAAAAAGTATGATTATAAGTCCCATGTGTCCTTTAAGAATTGGAATTATTTGTAAAAAAGTAATGGGTTCATTACACCTTCTTTGGGTGAGGACATACCTACAACTTTGACTTAAAATTTACAAAATCAAACTATATAATGAAGATGTCTGCACTCCCATAATATACTAAAGTAAAGTTAAAAAACATTTCTCCTATCTTTTATGAAAGTGATTTTTATGGAGATACAATTAGACACTAAATGATGCACATCTTAAGGGGATAATGGCAGGAAACTCCCCTCCCCACAGCTCTTGTGGCTGGGATCTCAGCAGGCAGGACAGACCACATTTCCACTGCTTGAGGATGGAGTTGAGCTTTAGAAAGTTTGAACTTTAGAGCCCAATGGGTCTGGAGCAGGTGCAAAGGAAGGCACTTTGAAATCTGGTTAAGTGTCAGAGCTGCACTCAGATCTTCACACATTGATAGTCCCTGATCATTCCTGCTCTGCAAGCCTCACAACCTCTCAGTCACTTTTTTTTTATTAAGTCTTTTGTACATAGATCATAATACATTTATGCCATTTTTCAATGTGTTGATTCTTTGTACAATTGGAGTGCTTCCATCATACTAATCAACATAGCTTTCACCTCCTTTACCCAATTATAGCATTAGGACATTTGTGTTCTACACTTGATAGATCCAACTTGTACTTGCAATGTGCTCCATAGGTATGGTCCCCCTACTATTTTTGAAAAAAAAAACAAAAACAATTTTTTTCCTAAGTGGAAGGTGTTGTTTACCTTCTTAAAAGTGATGCCAGAATTTCTATGGACATTAAATTATTGGTGTAATAATTGCATTATACTCTCCAGGAACCACAAGGAAGGAGATGGAGGTGTACAATTTTGTACTCCTCACTGAAGCCTTTGGCCAGAGAAAGCAGAGCACACTACCACCTCACAGATGTTTCAGTGTCCTAGGAGAAGTTGCCTTTAGACAATGAGTGCGTAAGCAGGAGTCAAGAGCTAACCATGTTATTAACCCTCTTACAATCAGAAGCATGAAGAGTGTAAAGTTGGCCTATTTGTCCAGAGTGTGTTTCAGGTGGGGCTTTGACAGAGAAGGGAGACAGATGTCAGACAGCCCTGGGACAAAAGATTGGGTGATTCTATGTCCTAGGAACATTCAGGAAACATTTCTGCTTATTTTTCTAATGTTCCATTTTGACCCTAGGAGGAAAAGAGAATTATATGTACATGCCATATTTTTTATGCCAAAATTGCATTTCTCTAATAATGTAGCACTATCCCCAAAAAAGAAGACCCACTTACCAAAGTCATTTCTTGCTGGAGCAGTAGCTGCCATGGCCACAGTTTTAGCACCTTTGCTAAAGGAGGCACCTTATGCCTGAGATAAAGCTTTGGGACAACATGAGATCATCTCCTTGCTGAGAAGTAAATATTATTTCCTTTGTAAGTACAGTGATAATATTAGCATGGGGATTTGAGATGATCTCAGAAAAACATGTTCAAATTACTGAAAACTATTAGCACCTGTTCATAGTGATCAACTGAGTGGAGAGCGGGAGAAAGACACGTTGGGAAACAAATCTCACACAGCTGGAGAAGACCAGGAGGCAATGACGCACCAGACAAGGGAGCTGAGGTCTAAGAAGTGAGAGAAGCAAGTTGAGATTAAGCCTGGTAGTGTTTCTTGACAATCTTATGGCTTTCCTTCCTAAATGTTATTATTTTTTTATTATTTTAAAATTTCTGAGAGCTTTGCACACTGTGTATATCACACAGTGTCACCACATTTTATTAATCCCCTCATGAATGATGGGCATTTGGGCTTTTTGATAAAAGCCATTCTCACTGTAGTCAGGGGATATCCCACTCTGTTTTTGATCTGCATTTCTCTGATTGTGAGAAATGTTGAGCATTTTTCATGTGTTTATTGGCCATTAGTCTATTTTCTTTTGAAAAGCTTCTGTAAAAGCACCCCTTCTTTAAATTTTTTTTTTATTTCAGGTTAATGTGAGGGTACAAACAACCAGGTCACAATATTTGATTTTGTTAGGTAGAGTCCCTCTTGTAATTGTATCTCACAAATTTTGTATCACATCCAAAATGTGTGCCACACACCCCTACTTTGTGCCCATTAAGTGGGAGTATCCCAAACCGCCCCCCTTTACCACCTTCCTCTTTCCCCCTCCCTCTAATTTGAATTGAAATGAGATTTTCTATGGGCATGAATTAGATTGTCTACTGACTTCATATTGGTATTGAGTATATTGGATAATTGCTATTACATTCTTGTGATACTTTACTGAGAAGAATGTGTTTCAGCTCCATCCAGGTTAACACAAAAGACATAAAGACACCATCTTTTTATGGCTGAATAGTATTCCATGCTGTACATATACCACTGTCTGGATCCATTCCTACGTTGATGGACATTTAGATGTTTCCACATCTTGGTGATTGGAAATTGAACTACAATAAACAATCTAATGCAAATGTCTTTATGATAAAATGTTTTTTTTCTTCTGAGTAGATGCCTAGTAGCAGGATTGTGGGGTCCAAGCAGAGATCTAATTTGAGGTCTTTAAGGATTCTCCACACTTCTTTCCATAGAGATTGTATTAGTTTGCAGTCCCACCAAAAGTGTAAAAGTTTTCCCTCTCTCCACATTCACACCAGCGTCTGCAACTTTGGGACTTTCTGATGTTTTTGCCCACTTTTTAATGGGGTTGTTTGACCTCTTCGAGCTGATTTGCTTGAGTTCTTCATATATTCTGGTTATCAGCACTTTATCAAATATACTTTCCCAGCATCATTTCTTGAATAAGGATTCTTTCCCCCAGTGTATATTGTTGTCTTGAGCAGGTTTTATATCTGGGTTCTGATCCATTGGTCCATGTCTCTATTGTGGACAGCACCATTCAAATTTCATGACTATAGCCTTTGTGGCTAACATGTTGTCTATCCTAGAGAGTGTCCCATGTGTGCTTGAAGATAATATGTATCCTGCTACTGTTGTGTGAAATTATCTGCATATGTTTATTAATTCCACTAGACCAATAGTGTCATTTGAGTTCTCTGTTTCTTAGCAACTTTCTATACAAATATTCCAATTTAATGTAAGAAATGGAGTGCTGAAATCTCCCACTATTATTATGTTTCTGTCAGTCTCTCCTCACAGATCTGACAGTATTTGCTTTATAAATGTAGGTACTCTGGGGACCAGGAGCAGTGGCTCATACCTGTAATCCTAACACTTTGGGAGGCCAAGGCAGGTGGATTGCCTGAGCTCATGGGTTTGATACCAGCTTGAGCAAGAGCAAGACCCTGTCTCTAAAAATAGCCAGGCATTGCAGTGGGCACCTGTAGTCCCAGCTACTCTGGAAGCTGAGGCAAGATAATCACTTGAGCCCAAGAGTTTGAGATTACTGTGAGCTATGACACTACAGCACTCTACAGAAGGTAACAAAATGAGACTGTCTCAAAAAATCAGTTTTTTTTGGCCGGGGCTGGGTTTGAACCCACCAACTCCGGTATATAGGGCTAGAGCCCCATTCCTTTGAGCCACAGGCACCACCAGTTGATGTTTTTAATAGATAAATAACATTGATAAACCTGTAACTTGATTGCCCTCTACACACCAGAATTCTTCCTCTCCTCTACATGTATACAAAAAAAGAAAAAGAAAAGAAAACTTCCTTTTGGTACACACAGTACCCTGAATGGCCTCAGGAGAGAAAGTGACCCTGCAGTGTAGGTAGAGATCTTGTTTAATGGTTTGCATTCAAGAAGGGGTCAGAAGCTTCCTCCAGGCACCTTCATTTGAAGGACGTGGCTTGATCCTCTCAGGACAACTTTACACTGAGTCCTGTGACCTCAATCCATTGCAGACCCTAATGTTCTGTACGCACACAACACCACCTCCTATTGGTTGTCACAACTCCATACCCTACTGGAGCTCAGGCTCCAGGTGAGGCATCCCCAACACTATGTTCATTGAGAGCCCAGATCTTCAGCTCACAACCCTGAACCAGGATAGCAGTGGACTGGAATGGGAAGGAAGGAGCACCATAGATGGTCAGCACTGGGTGATCCCACCCACTCAGAGGTATAAAAGACAAAAGAGTGCTGCCCTTTCCATGCCTGCCCCACCCAGGGGTCACAGACAGCACTGGGTGAGGAGAGGGAGTTTGGAGAGTGTACCATGACTGACGCTGACCCCTAAGAAAAAGAGATGGCTGAAGAAGGCAGGAAGAGGTAACCACATCCACCTGACATCCCTGTCCCAAGCAGCATGAGGAATCTGCAGCCCCCCATCCACATGGACACACTTCATATCTGCTGAGTAATAGTGGCCTCTTAGCCTAGAGGAGTCATAGTCTACCCATCCCTAGGCTGACCTTCTCAGGTTATCTTATCCACTTCAAATCTTTATGAAAAAAAGTTGTTTCCAGGGGAGCTAGGGAGGAAGGTTAGGATAAAGGGAGGGGGCCTCATGTCCCAAGCAGCGTGGGGGTCGTTGGTGCCTTCTGGGTGGTCAGTGTGGGAGGAATTTTGTGAAGGGAAGAGATCTAGTTGAGGTGGAAACAGAAAGGCAGAATCAGTCCTCTTGTCCCTGTCCATGGTACTGATTTCTAGAGCCTGCTAGGAGACACCCCAGAAACCAATGAAATCCAGACCACAATTTGAAGAGTAGAGTAAAAGGAACCTCACGCTCTGAGTGACACAGTGGCTGGGGAATTCACTGAGTCATCACTGAGTTAAATAGGTCACTCCTGGAGTGAAATTCTTGGCAAACTAAATCTCAAACATTATTCTTCCATCTCATGCTTGTTGTCAAAAGGTCAGTAAGTTCTAAATTTCTGAGCTGAGCCAGTGACTTCCTGAGAAAGAGGTATCAGAATGTACCTTTCCTGGGACTTCAGTCCACTCTGTACATATTTTTTTCTCCACTAGGAACTATGGTCATGGCATAGAGGAAAGAGTAATGGCAAGATAGGGGTTTTCCAACCAGATTTCCATGAACACAAGGCTGTTATCATGGTAGAGGCAACTATGGTGTTGGGGACTTGAACGTTAATCTCTCCTGGGTTTGAAAGCCCCTCTGATACTTTCAGAAGCTTCTCCCATCCCTCCTCATGGAAATGTAGCTCCCAGATTCCCTCACTGCCTATGTTGGGGGGACGTGAAAGAAGGAAATAAAAGAGAAAGAATATTTGTGTGGCTTGGCGCCTGTGGCTCAAGCAGCTAAGGCACCAGCCACATACACCTGAGCTGATGGGTTCGAATCCAGCCTGGGCCTGCCAAACAACAATGACGCTGCAACAGAAAATAGCTGGGTGTTGTGGTGGGTGCCTGTAGTCCCAGCTACTTGGGAGGCGGAGGCAGACAATCGCTTGAGCCAAGAGTTAGACGTTGCTGTGAGCTGTGAAGCCACAGCAGTCAACCCAGGGTGACAGCTTGAGGCTCTGTCTCAAAAAAAAAAAAAAAAAGAATATTTGTGGTTCCAGCCACACTGGGAACTTATGGAACCTGGTTGTCAAGAAAGAAGCCAGTATTAATTAAGAGAAAGAAAAAATAGGCTTCCCACATACAATTCTAATTTTCTGAATCCAAAATATCTAGAGTTTTTATTTTTGTTTTTAGCAGCAACACTTGAATGCTTTTAGTTTGGGGAACAGGTTTGATTTTGAGCCAGAGTCAACCCCCATTGGGGGAATGTGGATGCTTATGTCTCAGAATTCTTCTTTCAGAGAAAATTGTCACATATTTGTATTTAACTCCTTACATCTCTGCCCATCCAAAATCATCCCCAGACCTAAATTGGTCCTGAGGCTTGGGGACAGGATCAAATCTCTCACCACCCATTTGACTCACACAGAAAAGTTGGATCCATTTAGCAGTCCTTCACTTTTAAAATCCAATCTTCTCTAACCCTGCTGACTCTAAGTCACACAGACTTGTAGATCTCAGAACTACCCCATGACTCTTCACTTCATCCAGCACCAACCTGATCCAAGCCCCCAGTATCTCTCACCAGATCAATTCTCCAACTAATGACCTTCATCTCCTGCTTTCTCTGTTCTCCTAAAATCCATTTTCCCCAACAAGTCCAATTGATCTTTTAAAATTTGACTCATGCAATAGATATTACACTCATACACTTACCAGTGGGTACCCTGATGGCCTTTGTCCTCCTATTCCCAATTCCCACCACCAGAGGCACTCAGGTACCTCTTCATCTGTGGATGAAGTGTGTACAAACTTCTCAGGCGTTCTGTGTGTACATAATTTCTCTCCATTGCACAGATTGAGGCTCATGGTTGTATTATACTAGATATGTGTTTCTTCTCTCACTTTATGTCTTCATTAATTTTTTGTTTATACAGTGGAATATTACTCAGCCATAAAAAAGAATAAAATGCATTCACTTTTATCTTAATTTATTTCAAACTGTTTGCACATCTGTAAATACAGATTATGTTACCTGACGCCACTTATTCCATTTCCTCATTGTCAAATAAATTTTGGCCACACTGGGAACCTTTCTGAATTGTGGGCATTAATTCAATCATATGTTCCTCCATGAAAGATAATATTTTTCAGGATCCTGATATGATAACATCTTTCTCATTGTTCTGTCCTCACCTATCCTGACATATCTGCAAAAACGGTTTTCAGGAGAAACTGAATGAGGTGCTCCCTGCACCATAGTACTCCCTGGTATTTCTTTCATAAGTTTTGCACACATTTGGGATCTCTAGGGGGCTTAATTGTTGTCCATTTATCCATCTTTAGGTTATTTTTAAATATATATTTTTTAATTTTTGCTTATTTCTTCTAGGTGTGCCCATTTATATCATAAATTGAATGAGTGATGTGAGGTTTTGTTTATCTTGATCCTGTATAAGATGCCATCCTCTCATTAATTATAAAACACAACAGATGGGTGGGCAGAGGTTAAAATGTAAGGTAATGATTATCACTTTCATTACCATTGTGGACAGAACTATTAAGCTGATGCAGAGCACAGAGAGAGAGAGAGAGCTGGGTGAGATGCAACAAAAGGGAGGCAGCCCCAGCCCTTCCTGCTGCCATTCCTGAATCTGGGACAACCTGCAGTGCTGGTGGGCAGGTGCATGGATTCTGTACTGACAGGTGATGAGTTACTGGAGATGTTGATCTCAAGGGATTAAACTTGGGTTTAGCTAATTGGAGATGGATCTGAGATCAGAAAAGGGAGTTGTTAAACATTCCTGATCTGGGGATAACTGTCCTCTGTCACTGAATTGTGGCTATAAAATTGAACTCCCCAAATCTCCAAACCTATGGAGAGGATTTCCATGAACCCAAAAAGGCCCAAGAGCCCAGACCACCTTCAGAAGGGGATCACAGGGTGCTCAGCCTGAGTGAGGGGTTGAGGTCAGCAAGGTGCCTCCCACAGTGCTCCGATGAGTTGAGAGGGGGTTACCACAGAGGAACGAGGGCACAGGGGACAACAGCTTCACTTGCTTATGCCTTGTCCTTATTCCTATGAGTCCTTCATGCTATCAACCCATCACCACCACCCCCCAGCAGAGTCCCCAAGCATAGGACCTTCCCCCTCAGGACTGCAGATAAGCACAGACCCTGCCTGGGGCTCCTTAGGAGAGCATGGCTTGTCCACCTCAGTGACCACTATGACCTTTCCAGCCCCTCCAGCTACACACTGAGTCTTATCCACATGCTGTGCTGGCTTCATCCTGATGGTCCTCTGGGGCTGCTCCTCCAGGCTCAGCACAGCAGAGAAGGCCCCAGACACCTTCCTCTGAGGGACTGAGATCATCCTATGTCCCAAACACCAGTGATCACCACGAATACTCTGATGAGTGGGGTGCATGACAACACAGTGGAAACAGGTTTCCAAATAAGAAAACTGAGGTTCAAAGAAGGGATGTTAATGCTCAAGACACATGGGCAGGGGGTGATAACAAGGCAATAAATAATAGTTGCTCCCCTACAATAAGGGGACCTCTGTGCAGGGAAAATATGTGCACTGAAGAGGCAAGAATGGCTCAGAGGTTTTTGTCCAGGGAGATGACGATGGATGTTGCTTCTAAAGGAAAAGGGAAATCTATGAAGGGAACAGTTTAGCAGAGGAATCCCACAAACAGGGCCAGGTTCATATGTCCTGCGTGTCCCCTTTGTGCTCCTGGCCATATGGCAGTTCACATATCTGAGGTCTCTGCTGGTCTGAGTCAGCCGAGAGCACAAAGCATCTCCGGGGCAGGTGGCATGACTGGCCATGGTGAGGATCCCACCATGCTGTGATGAAGGATGAACTGAAGGAGGGAGATCTGAGGGGTGTGGCCTTCTCAGGGGAGGGCTGCTGGGAGGGGCCACCACAGGAAGCTCCAGGTCCATTTGCTACTTCATTCTTACCCGAAGTGAGATGAGGACAGATGAGGCAGATTGTGGCTGGAGGTCAGGGAGACCCCGCTCCTATATGAAGTGTCTGCAGAAAAAGCCTGGTGCTCGCCCCACCCCCCACCCTGAGAAAATCAGAACCAGCTCCTGGAGAAGGAAGTTCGACTTCCTGTGGGTCGGCTGATGTGATAATCCCCTGTGGGGAAGGCCTCAGCCTCTGAGTGACCACACCCTGTGTGTCTGTCCTGAGGGCACCATGGTCTCCTCCATCTGCACAGCTGGGGCCAATAGGAAGAGACGCCATGACCCCCACCCTCATGGCCCTGCTCTGCCTTGGTGAGATGTGAAGAGAGACAGGGGACACCTGGTATGGGAGGGACCCAGACCAAGGCCTGACCCTGCTCTATCCTGGGATCCCAGGGGCTCAGGAGGCTCATGGGGAAAAGGGGGTGTGCTCAGCCTTCAGGATACAAATATGACACAGGAAACTCTCTTCTAGGGGTGAGTCTGTGCCCTAGGACCCATGTGCAGGCAGGTGAGTTGGTTCCCAGCTGTCCCAGGTCTCTGCTCCTCACTAGGGACAAGGAGATACCTCTGAGTAGACGGGGAACAGCAGCTCTGAGCTGACTGAAGGGAACATCTGGAGGGTCCCAGGCTGAGAGCTGGGATCTATGGGGGAGATGTCTTGGGACCCAGCCTCTGATTTCCTTCCAGGAACCCTCCCCAAACCTACACTCTGGGCTGAGCCAGACTCTGTGATAACCCAGGGGATCCCTGTGATCATCTGGTGTCAGGGGACACCAGATGCCCAGACATACAGACTGGATAAAGAGGGAAGATCATGGCCCTGGGGCATACAGAGCCCACTGGAGCCTGGAAACAAGGCCAAGTTCAACATCCCATCCATGACAGAGCCCCATGCAGGGTGATATCACTGTCGCTATCACAGCCCTGCTGGATTGTCAGACCACAGTGATGCCTTGGGGCTGGTGGTGACAGGTGAGAGGACACTCAGGGATCTCAGGCCCAGGCTCTGCCCTCAGAAAGGGGTTCTGCTTGCAGGGGTGTCTCCCTCTCACAGCCCAGCCCTGGGCTGATGTGGGAGGTATGAGCCCCCTTTAACACAGCTGCCTGCTTCTCTAGGAGCCTACAGCAAACCCACCCTCTCAGCCCTGCCTAGCCCCGTGGTGGCCTCAGGAGGAAATGTGACCCTCCAGTGTGGCTCACAGCTGGGATTCAGCAGGTTTATTCTCATTGATGAAGGAGAACGGGATCTCTCTTGGACTCAAGACTCACAGCAATGCTCCTATGGGTCGCAGGCCCTGTTCTCTGTGGGCCCCATGACCCCCGGCCACACATGGATGTTCAGGTGCTATGGCTATCACAGGAGCACTCCTCAGGTGTGGTCCATCTCCAGTGACCCTGTGGAGCTCCTCATCTCAGGTGAGGGAGCCCCCCCTCCAGGTGTGTCTAGGAAGCCCTCCCTCCCTACTGCACAGGGCCCTGTCCTGGCCCCTGGACAGATCCTGACCCTCCACTGTCACTCTGATGTCTGCTACCACAGATTTGTTCTGTCCCAGGGTGGGAGATCTGGCCTCGCCCAGCCTAGCAGCCCCAGGCTGGACTCCCTCAAGCCAACTTCCCCCTGGGCCCTGTGAGGGGCTCCACAGGGGTCAGTACAAATGCTGCAGTGGACACAGCCACTCCTCAGAGCGATCGGGCCCCAGTGACCCCCTGGACATCCTGATCCCAGCAGGTTCAGTCAGACTCCCCTGCACAGGCCCTATTGGGGGAGCCCCAGGGGTGATGGCCACTGTTCCAAACTATATGAAGAATTTTAACAAAAGATTAAAGGGACGAGGTGAGCCCAGGTGACCTGGCCTGGTGGAGAGAAGGGGAGGCCGCCCCAGGCTTTCACCCTTTGTGCCCCTGGCATTCGGGAGCCCCCGAGACCAACCCCTCATCCATGGAACCTGGGTCCTCCGCTACTGAGAAGTGGAAATGCACGTTTCTGGGGAATTAGCTGATGTGGTCGGTGTCCCAGTCAGAACAGAGAGCACACAGGGGCTCAGTCATTTCTGTGCTGGGGCCATTTTCCTTGCTGATCCTGAGCTCTTAGCATCCAGTAAAACTCTAAGGTTGATCAGAAACACAGTTTGAATTCAAAGAACACAGGGAGGCTGAAATACCTCACTGAGAGACCAGAGGGACCTGCTATAGCAGAGAGTGGGTTTAATGAGAAACTTGATAAACGTCCCATCATGAGACGTGAAGGGACACAGAATACAGAGTCCGGGGTGAGGTTGGGCTTGGGGCTCTTCATCCCCTTCCTCTCCCCTCTGTTTTGATTCTCAGGACACCACCAGCTTCTCACGGAACAATTCAGATGCCAAGACTTGTGAGTGAGGAGACGCTCTCAATCATGGGCTGGGCACAGAGGGTCAGGCCCTAACCAGGGCAGGATGGTGTCCTGGGGGAACATCCAGGGACCCAGATGACTTTGGTCTGCTCTGAGATATCTGACCTCTTGTCCATAATCCCCAGCCCCACACCCACAGGATCACGCCGTGGAGAATCTCATCCGCCTGGGCATAGCTGGCTTGATCCTGGTGGCCCTCGGGATTCTGCTGTTTCAGGAGTGGCACAGCCAGAGAAGACCCAAGATGCCACAAGGAAGTAACTCTGGAGAGAGCAATGCACCATCCAGAGTGGGAGAGCCCTGGAAGTGACTCTGATGCTCCCAGGAGGTTCTAGAAGAAAATCTAGGGCACGTGCTATCTGGACAGTGTCCTGGTCATTTCCAGAGGGAGGGATCAATGTTTGAGCACAGGGACGCTGTATTGAGTGTGTGTGAATAGGACATTAAACTCAGATACTTTTCCTCTGCACCAGTGTTGACTTCCCTTGCCAGATCTTCTTTTCCCATGAAGCTGTGTCCCACGTGGCACCTGGGTCCAACGTCTCCACACCTGCTCACTCTGGTCCACTGTCATGTCACACAATTTTCTTTATTTGTGACTGCCACACTCCCTGATGCATTTCATCAGCCTCCATCACTTCAGTTCAGAGTTCTAAACTTTAATAACTACATAAAAATGGGAGATCAATTTCCAACCAGGAAAATGTGTAAATCAAAAATGATGCCCTGACACCTCGTGTGGACCCTACAAGCTCCTCACCCTTTATCAGATGTTCTCTGCGGTTTCTCTGGAGATGTCCCCACTTGATACCATCACACTGATTACTGTTATTCTACTCTTCACCTCCAAGAAATCCGCTTTTTTACCTCACTGCAGGACTGAGAACGTGCAGTGTGTGCTTCTCTGTGCAGGCTTATTTCATGAAAGTTCTGTCCACAGTGATGAAAATAAGTGGATGTGCTTTCTGAGTTTGAACTACTACTCCGTGTGTGTATACGACATTCTTATCCTCTCAGCCATTCATGTCCCTTATGTTGAATCTGTGTACTTTGGCTGTTGTGGAAGATGTTACAGTCATGGGAAGGGCCACGTCTACCCTCAGCGCAGGAATGTCCTTTCTTTTGGACGTGCACTCAGCTCTGTGGCTGTGGATCACAAGGCAGTTCTATGTTTGCTATTTTGAACAATGTCAGTCCTGTCGTCCACAGTGACTGTCCTCAGGCACATTCCCACCAATCAGTGCTTCCCTGCCGGCTTCTGCTCTTTTCTTTTCTTTATGATAAGAGCCATTTTAACTATAGAATGGCTCTTTTCTCCTTTTTTTTTTGTGGTTTTTGGCTGGGGCTGCGTTTGAACTTGCCACCTCCGGCATATGGGACCGGTGCCCTACTCCTTGAGCCACAGGCGCCACCCTCTCCTTTATTTTTTTTTATATTAAATCATAGCTGTGTACATTAATGTGATCACTTTTCTCCTTTATTATCTATCTTTCTTTGTTGTCAGTTTAGGGATCTGGGATTGAAACATGGTGCTGAGAGCCACAGGCTACACGAGGCACTGAAGGGCAAGCAAAGTGTCTCTTGATCTGTTATAGGGAACAGTGTGGGGTGGGCACTGTGCTCTCCTCATGATGTGACCTCCACCGGCCTGATCATTTTAACATTTGTTCAGTCAGAGATAGAGCCACATCCAAGGTGAGAAGATGGGCCACAGCACAGGACATGCAACTAAATATTTCAAATAGCCACATGAGTTTCTGAGCCTACCACATTCAAAGAAACTGAATTGTAAAGGAGGACACTATATAGACGTGGGCACTACTTCAGAGGGGGACTCAACCCCATCAAGCAGGGGACTCAGGGTCACACAGAGGTTGGGTCTAGATTTAACAACACTCAATGGTCTGCATGAATCAGGCCATGCTGAGGGCTGCTTTGACCCTCCTGTCCATCACAGCATCCATGGCCACCATAACTTTGGTCGTTGAGTTCTCCCACACTCTGAGATTGAATTAGTCCCAAACCCTTCAGGCTTCTCAGTAGAGTTTCTATTCTTGTATGGCACTGAGGAAAAAAATCATATAAAGGCAGCTAGGTGCGGGTGGTGCTCATGTGGGTTTCAGGTTTGTCCTGATTTCATTTCCAGATGGAAAATTCCTGGGTGCTTGACCTTGAAGAAAACCCAGTCTCAGTAAGACTTGGTTTTGTCATCTTTAAAGAAAAGACACTATTCCTTATTTTTTTAGAATATAAAAGTATACATTCATTTTATGTTAGAGAAAGGAAAGAGAGTGGGTGGAGACATGAGGAGAGAGAAGAGAGCAGGGAGTGAGAGAAGGGAAGATGGGTGGGGGAGACAAATGAAGCCATAAAATGGCATGGCATCCCAGAGAAAGAAACGGATCATGCCAGCCCTGAGGTCCAGTGCGAAGATGCTATTTGGATCAACCTTCCTATAGTTAAAAAACGTCTTTTTCTCTCCAATGATTCACCCTTAATGACCATATTTGCCTTAATGGTCTCTTTAAGGCAATTTGGGCTATGTAAATTTATGTGCCTCAAAATACTTCCAGCCTCTATAATTGCACATTTCTAGATTTGCTGATATACCTTCACAGACTGTATTTCTGACACTAGCATCCTGCCCTCACTGCCAGAATCTGAGTTCATTTCCTATGACTGTGGTCGCAAAGATCACAAACTAGGTGACTTAAAACAATATACATTTTTTCTCTTGCAATTTTGGAGGCAGCACCATGACCTCACTGCCCTTCCCTGCCCTTGTGAGCTCTGGGGACAGAGGAGGGATGCAGTCCCCTCTCAACTGCAAGGTGATGGTCTCTTGGGAGACTCCAGGTCATTTTTCCAGCCAAGCAAAATGAGCAATCGGGTGCATTGATCAAAGTTCTTCCCACTGGTAGGATTTCACAACATCACTGTCCTTCAGAGATATCCCAGAAAGGGGCCTCCATGCCTCAGCCATTCACTTTGGGTAGTGCCTGCACATCACGGAGAACTGCCCAATAATCAGCCTCTAGCCTTCTCTTCCTCTCTCAGCTGATCACAGGAAAACCCCCAGAGTAGCCCTCAAACCACAGGTCAGAGACACGCGGGTGGATTCTGATAGGTGTTAGGTCAATTCCAAAGACACATTTAGAACCAGGGATATAGGTGCAAAATCAGTTTGGGAATCTTCTGACTCTACAAGGAGACAGACTAAAGCTAAAATTCCACTAATAACCTGACCTCCATGTGTGACTGGAGGTCACAATGATGATTCTCCTGGAATTAGCATCCATTCAGAATCAGTGTCCAACAGTACTCAATATGACTCATAATTTCCATTCCCCAAATGCACAGCTGCCCTAGTAAAATGTCAGAGGTCATTTGGGGAAGACTTAAAAAAATCAACAGGGTGAATTCTTGGCAGTGTACAGGAGCCACCTACACTCCCTCAAAGGGACCTGGCCTTCCCTTTCACACAAGTGGTTCTGAGTCCATAAACTGGCTCAAGTCTTGGAATTGTTTGAGGGACTGTGGTTTTCTGTTTTTATAATTCAGGATAGACCTTTCATCACCTTTTATAGAAATTTTCTGCTTATACAGATCAGTGAGAATGTGGTGCATTTCCTATCTATGTGTTTCACTTCATGGAACACCACAACCAACTAGGCAACACCATAGGTCTGCAAGAGTCAGGCTGCCTTGACCCTCCTGTCCATCACAGCATCCACAGCCACCATACCTTTGGTGGTTGAGTTCTGCACTTGACTCTGATACTCTGGGGTTGAATTAGCTCCATGGCCTTCAGGTTTCCCAGTTGAGTTTCTGCAGTTTCCACTGTAGGTTCTGACTGTCAGGGAAGAGCAAACTCAGAGCTCTCAGGAATGCCTGGGCTCCTTCATGAATTTATTCTCACAATATTATTAAAAGGTAAAAGGGTCTTCTGGTGTGGCTGAGTAGGTCTTAGTCAATAAATCTTCTATAACATTACAATCTCCCCAAGTCTATAACTCTTTTCCTCTATGGTAAACCAAGGCAGCTCTGGCTTTTTCATTTTATTTGCAGGGGCTCAATTTTTTCTCCATCTTTCTCCGACATACTGCAGAACCATTTCTACTTACAGAGATGCAACATTCAGTGCAGAGTTTCTGCTTAGTGGTCCCGTATCAATACATTTAGCCTGATTTAAATTTGTGTTCCTTCCACCATTAACTGCCATCAGTAATATTTATTCTCACACATGATCCTAAGATTTCTCAGTGGATAACATAGAAAATTAAGCAGTTACTTTAGAGCATAGCACTTGTCCTCATACGTTACCCTTTGTGTCTCACCTTAAGACCTTATGGGGACTTGAATCTCATACAGGTTTACAAGCAAAGAGGGAGATTAGAAATGAGTCCTGAGAAGAATCAGCTTTGTCTTGCCTGGCAAATGCATCAGGGGAGGCCAGTAACATTTCCTCAGACAATGCAATATTAATATGCTCAAATGGGGGCCAAGAGGCTGTGTCTACAGACAAAGAAGGGTAATATTTGGGGACTCTGTGCCAAGCATCATCAGGGTCTTCCACACCTCCTGATGCCAAATTTTACATCCTACATCTTCCCAATCAGTGGTCTCTTTTGAAGAGCAGATATTCCATGAGACTGGAATTCAATTTACATTGTAATTCAGCTCTTACAAGGATGAGATTCTGGGTTTGATTTTCAGCAATCTGGGCCCAGTGGCTATCGATGATGAGAGTATCAATCAAGGCACATGTAGCCATCAGGTCACTCAAGGGGTGCTTCAACTGAGAATTAAAATCACTGAGCTCATTCTTTTTGTTTACCCTACTGTGTCCAGTGGCAAAGCAGCCAAGATCATTATACTCAATGGTATGACAGAAATTTTGAACAGTGTTAAAAATATGGTCTCCCAGATGGTTGAGTCTCACCCATGTTTGGAAGTTTCTAATCATGATATTTGGGGGATGTTTGTTTGTTTGTTTGTGAGACAGAATCTCACTCTGTCACCCTGCATAGAGTGCCATGGAGTCATAGCTCATAGCAACTTCAAATTCTTGGGCTCAATCAATCCTCCTGCCTCAGCATCCCAAGAAGCTGGGACTGCAGGTATCCACCAGAAAGCCTGGCTAGTTTTCTATTTTTTAATAGAGACAGACAGAGTCTTGCACTTGCTCAGGGTGGTCTTGAACTATTGAACTCAAGTGATCCATCTGCCTTGTTCTCCCAGTGTGCTGGGATTACAGATGTGAGCCACCACACCTGCCCCAATTGTAATTTGTATATTCCTATTGCCATATCATGCCAGGGACTATCACTGTTCTATGGATGACCAGAAATAGAGTCCCTGGTGTCTTTATATCTAATCAAATTAGAGAGCTAATTATAGCAACTCCAAAACCAATTCACCAAATTCATCCTTAAGATTTTGTTTCACCAGAATTGTCCCTAGGACCAAGATCAGAATTTGTATGTGTCATCCTGAGACACAGAAGTAACAGGACATGTGTGTATATGTGCATCTATTTATTTATCTAGATGGGAGTCAGTTCATATGATTGGAGGGCCTGGTGACCTGAAATCTGTGGGACAAGCTGGTAGCCTAAGACTCAAGGACCAGCTGGAAAGCCAATTCAAAGGCCAGCTGCTGAATGAATTTCTGTTTGCCCAGGAGAAATCTCAGGCCTTTTTGTCTCACAATGCATTTAACATCTTATAATATATAGAGTAAGACTTCTGTATACTGACCACTCAAGGGACTGTAACAAACTGGTCAATATATGCAGGTGGTCACCATAAGGAACTAGGCCTGCTGTACTGATATGTACACGGAGTATACATTCAATCTATGAAAATTAGGTCAAATTATGGAGGTGTCAATGTAGGGAGGTGGTCAACTATGCAGGGTCTACTGTCTTTATATTCTGTTGTCATGCAGTGTTCATCTATGTTGACTGTAATACTACTCGGTTCAAGCAGGTTCTATGGAAGTCTTCCTCTCTTTTTCTACGCCACATCTCACATATACCAAGAATCATATGGGATGCACCACAGACACTTAACCTATGCCCCTGGAAACTGTAAGTGAAATATTCTCCACCTCCTCCAAGTTCATATCTAAAAGTGTCCCAATTGATTTCTACTTCATACTTCTCCATTCACAGCTGCCTTTTGTTCAAAGCTCTCAGAATTTCAAAACTATAATATTTAGGAGGCAAAACCTTAAGGTTGGCAAGCAACACAAGCAGCATGTTTCTCAACTTCCTTGTCTCATTTCTTGGACCTCAGCTCCCTTGTTTAACACACGTCATTTCCACCTGGTTTTCTCCATATGTATCAGATATGTTTTTCTGGCTTGTTTCTCTCTCTTTCTCTCTCTCTCTCTACCCTCCTCCTTCCTGTCCTCGCTTTCTCCCTCGGTCTCTCTTTCCCCCCTTTTTCTTTATCTCTTTATTCTTTCAATTGAGCACAAAATAGCTACTAATGGCTGTCAGTACTTTCAACTGTTCACAAGTGTTCTTCTGAGATCATCTCAAATCCCAGTGCAGACATTGTCACTGCACTTACAAATGAAATGATAATTACTTCTCAGTGTGGGGATGACCACATGGTGTCCCAAAACTATCTGAGGCATAAGATGTCTCCTTCTGCATAGGTGTTCAGACTGTGACTGTGGCCACAAATGCTCCAACAAGAAATGACATTTGGTGAGTGAACCTTCTTTTTTAGCAGAGAGCCATACTTTTGGAGAAGTAGAATATTTGACATATAAAAAATAGTATATGTACCTACAATTCTTTTTTTCCTCCTAGGGTCTAAACCGAACATTAAAAAAAGAAGCATGAGGGTGGAGCAAGATAGTGGACCAGGATTATTCAGTCAGGCTCTCCTAGAATGACTGGGGAAAAAGAGAGAACTCAGCCATACCTTGCACAGGGACCTTACCTAGAGTCATATCTCAGGGAGCACAGTGAGGAGGTGGTGAGCTGGATATAGCGTACCATCCAGAGTAGTGGAAATATGACAAATTATGCAAGTGTTTCAGATTGTCTGGGATCAGTTGGCCCCACACAGAGGTCCAGGAGGGGAGGAAGAGAGTTTTCAGTTGTTGGGGGAAGCTTCACATTAAATGGAAGGCTTGGAAGAGTGGGCAAACTTAAACAGTATACAGCCCACTAGATTTGAATGCCAGTTGGAGTGGATTTGCCATGGGTTGGGTAGCTAGTGAGACAGACATACTGAGAAGATCTTGGAAGCCATTGTGGGAAGGTCATGGGAAGGTCTTCACAGGGGCCTAAAGCACAGCCATCTTAATTCCACCTGCCAGGATTAGAACTCCACTTTTTCTCCCAGGGGGAACCCTGGCCCCCTGCAGGAACTGGAGTCATGGAGCACTGTGAGACCTGTCCCTTAAGAATTCTTGTGAGGTTTAGCATCCTCAGACCCCCAGGGTCTGAATGTTGAGGAAACAATCAGACAATCATTGAAGGCAACTAAGTTAGGAGTAATGACCATAGAGGTTGCTGGCTGTGCTCTCCATCTCCTAAAAAGACCACATTAATACCTGGTATCCTGGAAACATATTGCCATCAAAAGCAAGGACTTTTTTTGGCCACAAGGAAGAGTTTGGCTTTACTCAGCCTGAGGCCACTTCAAGACCTGCATCCTTTGGGTCCGCTCCAGCCTCAGGTGTACCTGGATGAAACAGCCTCCCACCTACATCTGGAGTCCTGACCCTACCCCATCTGTGCAGACCCTGGGATTTCTGTCACTGCTTCCACACACCAGTGGGACCCTACACCCTAATGACCCCTCCTTTGTCCCAGGTACCTGTGGCCACTCAGCTTTGGCCTCTGTTTTCTGATGCGGATCCTTCTCCACTTGGAGAACCTTCAAAACCCCACAGGACTTAACCTGGTCTGAAAACTGCCCAGGATCGAGCCCCTCCCACCTCCTGGCACCCCTGTCCCCTCATCTGCTGTGAAGAGAGGGGCTCCTGGTAGCAAGCTCCAAACAAGGAAACTGAGGCTCAGGGAACTCATTGCCTGGATCACACAGGCAGTGGATGATAACATGTTCCTGGTCTCTGCTAGTCTGAGTCTGCCAAGGGCACAGACCTGCCCCTTCCCTGAAGCATCTCCAGGACCAGTGGGATGACTGGCCTTGGTGAGGACCCCATCCTGCTGAGCTGAAGGATAGGCTGAAGGAGGAGAGGGCCCCATTGAGACTCTGAGGGAGGAGAGGCACTCCTCACCCTCACCTGGGAGAGGCTGACACAGGAGGCACCAGGTTCATTTGCTGCTGGGTCCTGGCCCTCACTGAGATGAAGACAGATGAGACAGGTAGTAGCTGAGGGTCAGGGAAAGCCCACATCCACCTGAATGGTCAGCAGAGATCCTGGTGCTCACCCTAAGCAAACCCCTGGGGAAATGAGAACCACTCTTCTGGGGAGGGGGGGTCAGTTCCTTTTCCTGTGGTGCAGCTGATGGGACAACCCCATGACGTAAAAAACCCAGCCTCCCAGTGACCAGACTCTGTGTTTCTGTCCTGAGAGCACCGTGGTGCCCTCCATCTGCCCAGCCATGGCCACTGGGAGGAGACACCATGACACCCACCCTCACAGCCCTGCTCTGCCTTGGTGAGATGTGAGGAAGGACAGGGAGGACCCTGGTGTGGCAGGGACCCTCCCTGGGTGGGACCCACCTCACAGCCAGGCTCAGCGGCTTAGGAGGCTCCCAGGGAGGAGGGGACATATCTCTCACAGGGAGCTCTCTTCCAGGGCTGAGTCTGGGCCCCAGGACTTGCATGCAGGCGGGTGAGTCTGTCCCCAGCTGTACAAGGTCCCTGCTCCTCACTGGGGACAAAGGGACACCCCTGGGCTGCAGGGGATGGGGAACAGCAGCCCTGGGCTGATTGAGAGGGACATCTGGAAGTTCCCAGCTAGGAGCTGGTATCTGAGGGTTGGGATGTCTTGGGACCAGCCTCTGATTTCCTTTCAGGGACCCTCTCAAAACCCACCCTCTGGGATGAGCCAACAAAGGGCTACCCACTCTGTGATCGATTGGGGTAGCTCTGTGACCACATGGTGTCAGGGAACCCTGGATGCCCAGGAGCATCGACTAGATAGAGAGGGAACCTCGGCACCCTGGGCCAAATAGAAACTACTGGAGCCTGGGAACAAGACCAAGTTCAACATCCAATTCATGACAGTGCAACATGCAGGGCGATATCGCTGTTACTATTATAGCCTGACCAGCTGGTCAGACCGCAGTGACCCTCTAGTGCTCATTTTGAGAGGTGAGAGGACCCTTGGGGGTCCCAGTCCAAGGCTCTGCCCTCAGAAAGGGGGTCTGCTCTCAGGAGTGTCTTCCTCTCACATCCCAGCCTTGGGGTGATGTGGGAGGTGTGAGCCCCATTTAACACGGCTACCTCCTTCTCTCCTAGGAGTCTATGTTAAACCCACCCTCTCAGCCGTGCCAAGCCCTGTGGTGACCTCAGGGGGGAATGTGACCCTCCAGTGTGGCTCACAGAGAAAATCTGACAAGTTCATTTTGATTAAGGAAGGAGATCAAAAGCTCTTCTGGACACTGGACTCACAGCAAACCTCCTATGGGCACTTCCAGGCCCTGTTCCCTGTGGGCCCCGTGACCCCCAGCCACAGATTGAGGTTCAGATGCTATGGCTGTCAAAGGAATGTCTCCCAGGTGTAGGTGGGTGGCAGTGACCCTGTGGAGCTCCTGGTGTCAGGTGAGAAAGCCACAGCCTTCTCTCACACATTTAGGGACAGCACACAAGTTGTCGGGAGTTTTGTTGATAGCTGGCTGGCCATAGTAGGGACCCAGTGCAAGTGATGAGGGATGGGCTGAGGAACAAAGGGGACCCCACGGGAGTCTCTGAGAGGGAGGACGGATGCTCAGTCACATTCACCTGAGAAAGGGAATCAGGAAGGCTGTTGCTGTCACCTCTTGAACATCAGTCAGATAAGGACAGACTAGGAAGATAGCAGCGGCCACGTGGCAGGGGACTCAGGTGTCTGAAATGTCTCCCAACAGCCCCAGGTGTGAAAAAAAGAGTTCCTGGGCCCAGAGACCCCAAGAATGAGAGACAGTGAGACCTGCAGGGCCAGGACAGTACCCTGAGGAGTTGGCAGGAACCAGCCCTTGCAGCTCACAGCCTGTCCTTCCGCTCAGGTGTGTCTAGGAAGCCCTCCCTCCTCACCCTGCAGGGCCCTATCCTGGCCCCTGGACAGAGCCTGACCCTCCAGTGTCACTCTGATGTCGGCTATGACAGATTCACACTGTTCCAGGATGGGGGATATGTCTTCACCCAGAGCCCTGGCTGGCAGCCCCAGGCTGGGCTCTCTCAGGCCGACTTCCCCCTGGGTCCTGTGAATGGCTCCCACGGGGGTCAGTACAGATACTACGGTGAATACAACCACTCCTCACAGTGGTCAGCCCCCAGTGACCCCCTGTACATCCTGATCTCAGGTGAAGAACCCAGCGCATTCAGTCGGGGACCCAGACTTTGCACAGGCCCTGCCAAGGGGGCTCCAGGGAGTAATGGACTGGAGGAGGGATGGGGGCCTCAGGGACTGAGTGGGACAGAGACATAGGGGTGGATGGGGAGGGGGACATTCAAAGACACAGAGACAGGGAGGGACACTGAGAGTCCTCAGAGAGAGGCCCAAAAAGACATCAGCTCAGAACAAGGTGGGGGCTGCTCCCACCCCTCTTTCCTCTCTCTAGGAGAGCTACTGGACAGGCCCTCCCTCTCAGTGCAGCCGGGCCGCAGGGTGGCCTCAGGAGAGGATGTGATCTTGCTGTGTCAGTCAAGATGGACACTTTTCCTCTGGACAAGGAGGGGACAGCCAATCCTCCTCTGCGTCTTGGATCAAAGTACATAGCTGGACAGCACCAGACCAGTTTCTCCATGAGTCCTGTGACCTCAGCCCACAGGGAAACCTACAGGTGCTATGGCTCATGCAGCCCCCCCCCTACCTTTTGTCACTGTCCAATGACCCCCCTTGGAGTTCATGGTCTCAGGTGAGGACCCTGACCCTGCCCTCTGTAGCTCAAAGGGTCAGCTCAGGGCCCTGCTCCAGGAGAGCTGCGGGCTGTGATAGGGTGAGGGAATCTGGGGCAGGTCAGCAGAGGGTTTCTCCCTCAAAGGGGAGGAGGCCAGCAGAGGCCTAAGGGGTGCCCACTCCCTCCACCATCACCTGGGGTCCAGAAGGTGCCAGGTATAGGGGAGTCTTATAGAGGTCACAGAGCAGATGTAGGAGGAAAGTTTGGGTGGAAAAGGGAACTCCAGGGGAAATCCTAGCGCCCCCACCCTCCTCTTTTCCTTATCACAGGACCCTCTATGCACCCCAGCCCCCCACCCACGGGACCACATCAGTACCTGGTAGGTCACTGCAGTATCTTGTCTCCAAGGAGCAAGGCTTCCCCCAGGGCAGTTCTGAGTCTCTCCAGATCTTCCTCCCCTTGACAGCTCAAGGGTGGGCTATGTCCAGGGGCCTGGGAGTCAGTCAGAAATACAGAGGGGAACCCCAGGATTCTAGGAGTGCTGAGGCTGTCTGGCGAGGAGTGGGAGTCCAGGGAGGGGAGATGTGAGGTCCAGCCTAAGGGAAGGGCCCACTGCAGTGAGCTGAGGAGCAGACAGCCTCAGCCCCTCAGCTCCCCGTCCCTACCAAGGAGGCCTGAGGATCACCCCTCACCTCACAGGGTCAGGCCCTGAAGTGGCAAGTGAGGGGCTCTGAGCTGGGAGGTGGGGCACCCAGGGAAGGCAGAGCTGAGTGTGTGATAAATTCAGGTTCCTCCGGGGAGAGGGATATGAACAAGCTCTTCACAGCTGGGCCTTAGTTTCTTCAGGTATGCAGGGGAGAGGTTTGGCCCAGAGGGCGAAGCTCCCTCCACGTCTGGCTCCTGCTGTGACCTCCTGGGAGAGGAAGCCCGGGTGTACTAAACTACTCATTCTCCAGGGTGTGGGATACACTGCGGCCCAGAGTATTTAGACCTGTCTGCACTAATGGGTCCACCCAGTATCTCACACTGCGACCCCCTGTGTGGACATAGGAGGTTGTCCATGGTGCTCCAGGTATGCAGAAATGCAGAAGCTAATGTAGAAGCTAATATCAATGTACACAGCTATGATTTAATAAAAAAAAGAAAAAAGAAAAGAAATGCAGAAGCTAATGGGCCCCAGGGCAGAAGTTAGTCTAGAAGGTTCTATGCTCTCAAAATAGTGCTGTCCTATACACCTGTGTTGTACTCAGTAGGTGAGAGCTTGCCAAACCCCCTCCTCTGCTACTTGAATTTAATTGTGTTTCTCTCTCATGGGGGTGTAGCAGCTCATCTACTAGCTTCTTCATACTAGAATTGAGTACGTGGGATGCTTGCTTTTCTATTCTTGTGATGCCTTACTAAGAAGAATGCTCCCAGGCGGTCCCTGTGGCTCAGTAGGCAGGGCGCGGGCCCCATATACCGAGGGTGGTGGGTTCAAACCCGACCCCAGCCAAAATGCAACAAAAAATAGCCGGACGTTGTGGTGAGCCCCTGTAGTCCCAGCTACTCGGGAGGCTGAGGCAAGGGAATCGCCTAAGCCCAGGAGTTGGAGGTTGCTGTGAGCTGTGTGAGGCCACGGCACTCTACCCAGGGCCATAAAGTGAGACTCTGTCTCTACAAAAAATAAAAAATAAAAGAAGAATAATGTTCCCTAAATCCATCCAGATAAATGTAGAAGATGTAAAGTGTCCATCTTTCTTTATGGCTGAATAGTATTCCATGGTCTACATATACAATAGTTTGCTAATTCATTCATGAGTGAAGAGCTCCACTCAACTTGGACTTTACCTTACAAATGAAAACAATGTAACCTAATCATTTGTACCCATACATTAACCTGAAATTTAAAAAAACACATAAATAAAATAAAGTCAATTAGGGCGGCGCCTGTAGCTCAAGGAGTAGAGCACCGGTCCCATATGCCGGAGGTGCCGGGTTCAAACCCAGCCCCGGCCAAAAACCACAAAAAAAATAAATAAAAAAAAATAAAGTCAATTAAAAAGAAAGAAATAGTGCTGTCCTGCAGCTTCCTGGTCTCAGGGGCTGCCTTGAGGAGTCCAGGCAGCTCCCTACACTAGTCTCAAGGCCCAGAGGGCTGAGGGGCTCTCCTGGAACTGGGATTGCAGGAGGCTGTGGTAGGAGCGTGAACCAGATGAGATTTCTCTCCTCCCTTTTCCCTGCACTGGAAAGTGTCTCCTGGCTCTGAGCAGATGGTGGCCATTGTGGCACCTTCATTTTCCTCTCCCGTGCCTCAAAACTTCCCTGTCGCTTCCCTGTTGAATCCCAGCGTTCCCTCCAGCGTACGATTGTCTAATTGCTATTTTGGTACTTCTTTCTGGAGGAGGTCAGTGTCACATGCTTCTAATCACCGTCTTTGAACCTTCCTCATAAAAATTGTGTACATTTATAGATAATGTTAAGAATTGTTCAACTACTTCAACAATTTTTAAATAAGCTCTGATTCCTTTAGGTTTTCTAAATAATAGTTAGGTATACATAATAAAGCTATCGCTTTAGGTATATTGATTTTATTTTGCATTACCTTACTGTGATTTCTCTCTCTTACAATTGCCTTTCAGATGACCTGAACTACTGATGAAATTTCTATCAACCACAAGAAAATGCAAATTTGATGTCTTTATTTCCAGCATGTTATGTATACAAAACTTTCTTGCTTCAAATATGAATGACTATGTAGTGACAGTACATCTATTAAGCAATTATCTTTAGTTATATACACACTGATTTTTATCTATGATTATATAATTACATATAATTAAATGGATGTTCATCTATCTACATATATCTATGGTTACAAATGTCCATCCATATGCTTAATATTTCCCACATAGTATGTTTTTAGATGCTTCTTACTGATCTTGCCACTAAGATGTGTATTTTTTTTCACATAGATCATGAACACACTTATGCATATGTGGGGTACAATGTGTTGATTTTTTTTATATGCAATCTGACGTGGTTACATCAAACCAATCAACATAGCTTTTGCCTCATTTACTTGATTATTGTGTTAAGACATTTATGTTCTACACTTGACAGATTTGACTTGTACCCTTGCAGTATGCTCCATAGGTGTGGTCCCGCCTTTTACCCTCCCCCTATCACTCCCACTTCCCTCCCTTCCAACTCCTTTTCTCTCCTTCATCCTGGGCTATAGTTGCGTTCTATTTTTCTTTTTTTTTTTTTTTTTTTTTTTTTTATATATTTCCAAAATTCTGTGTTTTCTTATTTATTGGCTTTGAGAAGGGGATTAAACTATAATTATGCCAAAATATCAAACAATACAAATACTAATATCTGGAGCATTAGATGCGTTCTATTTTTCATAACAAAGTGTGAGTAAAATAGAAGTAGGTTTCATAGAAGTACGGAGTACGTTGGATACTTTTTCCTCCATTCTTGAGATACTTAACTCAGGAAAATATGTTCCAGGTCCCTCCATGTAAACATAAAAGAGGTAAAGACTCCATCTTTTTTAAGGCTGCATAGTATTCCATGGTATACATATAGCACAATTTATTAATCCATTCATGGGTTGATGGGCACTTGGGCTTCTTCCATGATTTGGCTATTGCGAATTGAGCTGCAATGAATAATCTTTTTTGCAAAGTGATTTTTGGTCTTTTGGATATACTCCTAGTAAAGGAATTGCAGGATCCAACGGCAGGTCTATTTTTAGATCCCTGAGTGTTCGCCAAACTTCTTTCCAAAAGGAAAATATTAGTTTGCATTCCCACCAGCAATGGAGAAGATAAGATGCATGTTTTTAAAAAACCCACAGAAGTACTGTTTTTACAAATCAGTGCAACACCACCATTTAGAAGAGATGTATTTGTGTGTGTGTGCATCCTAATGCAGGTGTTGCTGAGTATATGAAGAGTTAGATAATAAGACATCAAATAAATCATGAAACAGTGGTTGGCCTGGCTGAAATGGGGAGAAGGGGAGGCAGCCCCAGACTTTCACTCCTTTGTGCTCCTTTGTGCTCCTTTGTGCTCCTGACCTGTTACCCACAGATCTGGGGTCCTCAGCTATTGAAACAGTAGGAACTATCACATCCAGGGAATTATCTAACATGTTTTCATTTCCCCGATTGAAAAGACAGAAAATAAGGATTCAATTATTTCTAGTCGGGAGAACATGTTTCTCACTAAATCCAGAGCTCTTAAGGCTCAGCTAAACAAGATCTGAATACACGGAAAAGAAAAATGCTGACAAGGGCAGCGCCTGTGGCTCTGTCGGTAAGGCGCCGGCCCCATATACCGAGGGTGGCAGGTTCAAACCCGGCCCTGGCCAAACTGCAACGAAAAAATAGCCGGGCGTTGTGGCGGGCGCCTGTAGTCCCAGCTACTCGGGAGGCTGAGGCAAGAGAATCGCTTAAGCCCAGGAGTTGGAGGTTGCTGTGAGCTGTGTGAGGCCACGGCACTCTACCAAGGGCCATAAAGTGAGACTCTGTCTCTACAAAAAAAAAAAAAAAAGAAAAATGCTGACAAATCCCATGAGGAAACCAGAGGGAGTTCTGCAGAGAGCAGATTAAAGAAGATATATAAGATCTATCATGGCAAGTGAGACTAGGGGAAAACTCCTGCTCTCCTCAATTTCCTCACAAGCACCCAGGCTTTTGGGTTGTTGGGATCAGCTGAGACCACCAGCCTCTCACACAGCAAGACAGCCTCTGAGACTGGTGAGTGAGGAGATCCTCTTGATCACGGGCTTGGCACAGAGGGTCAGGCCCTGTCCAGGGTGGGATGGTGTCCCAGGGGAACATTCCAGGGTTCTGGTGGCTTTGATCTTCCCTGAGCCCTCTGATCTTTTGTCCCCACTCCCCCGCCCCACACCCCCAGGATCACACCATGGAGAATCTCATCTGCATGGGCATCACTGGCTTGATCCTGGTGGCCCTCGGGATTCTGCTGTTTCAGGAGTGGCACGGCCAGAGAAGACCCCCAAATGCCACCAGGAGGTGACTCCACAGAAAGCAAAGCACCATCCAGAGTGGGAGAGCCTTGGAAACAAATCTGAGCATCCCGGGAGGTTCTAGTAGAAAGCCTGGGACATATGCTATCTAGATTGACTGCTGGTCATTTCTGAGAAGAAAGAATCAACATTTGAGAGGAGGAACACTCTCTGTGGGATTCTGGAATAAGACCATTAAACTGTGACACTTTTTCTTTCCACCAGTGTTGATTTTCCTTGGCTGGATCCCCTTATTTTCTCACCTCTAGACGTGACATTATTCCCCACAAGTCTGCCAGGACACACCTCTGCACACCTCCATGCTCTAGTCCACTGACACGCAGCATGGTTTTCATTATTTCTGATCACCCCATTTCCTGATATACTTTGAGCCTCCATCTCTTCAGTTCCAAGTTCCAACCCTGGTTCAATAACCAAATAAATGGTAGGAGATCGGATTCCAACCAAGAACAATAAATCCAAAAGAATGCACTGACATCCTGACTGCATCCTATAAGCCCTTCACCCTTTGATGCTGTGTATGGATTAGTGGTCTCTCCCAAATTACCATTACTTAGAATCATCACAGTGGTGTTTGATACCCCAGTGATATGCTGATTCCAAAACAGAGATTCTTTAAAATGATTTAATTTGTGGCATTTGCTAGTTTCCATGGTTTAAATATTCCTTCGTGGGCAAAAGCACGTTGGAAACAGAACTCACTCAGACATTTGGTGGAAGACAAAGAGAAGGTGCCACTACTTATAGAAACAAGGAAATGTTCTGGAGACATAAAACCACACACCCAGGCCAGAAGGGAGGTTGCGCTTCCTCTGCCTGTCCGTTAACCATCTTACAAACATGTCCCCAGCCTCCTTCTCTTCCTGGGGTTATCTGTCCTGTGAGGGCCCCATTGGCTCCTCCAGTGAACCAACACAGAGAGGGCAGAGGCCTCAAGTCCTCACTGTCTTGGTCTTCACACGCGTGAACAAACGCAAACAGCTCTGCCCCTGCGCCCTTCTCACCCAGGTCCCCTGGTCCACCTCCACCATCCACGATCAGCTGGAGCCTGAGACGGCTTGTCTGTGCCAGCACATAAGCCTCCCTCCTGGTCCCTAATCCAAGCTCATTATTTATGCTGGTCCCAGTTAACCTGCCACTGACTCTTTCTTGATCAAAATCCTTCCCCAGGTCTCCATCTTCCTCCAAATAAGGCATGAGCATCTCTGCCAAATGTTTATGTTGTTGAGGACCGAAACCAAGCTGAACTGTTTGGCCTTAGAAAACCCAGCTCCTCCCCACAAAGCAAACTCATCAAAGGTCACCACCAGCCCCTCCCCACACACCCACATCACAATTTATTCATTAACATGGTTTTGCTTCTAATGGTTCCCTGGGAGAATTTGAACTTTAAAAAGGCCTTTCCACAGTAACTAAGAAAATGCCAGGAAGGCTACGTTGAACAGTTTGATAAGAATATTTCAGATTGTATATGAAACCCGCACATTGTACCCCTTGATTGCACTAATGTACACAGCTATGATTTAACAATAAAAATAAATAAATTTAAAAAATAAAAATAAAAAAAATAAAAGCCAGAGAGAAAGGCAAATGGTGATGCAGCCTACGGGTGTCTGCTCTCTGCAGGACAGAGGGGTGGAGAAGGAATGGACGGAAGGAGTTGTGGAATTCAAATGAAGAATAACCAATGCAGGGCAGCGTCTATGGCTCAAAGGGGTAGGGCGCCGGTCCCATATGCCAGAGGTGGTGGGTTCAAACCCAGCCCCGGCCAAAAATTAAAAAAAAAAAAAAAAAAAGAATAACCAATGCAAACGGGCATGTAGTATATGCTCAAGAATTACTTGTTAATGAATGCTTGACAAATTAATAATTGTGTATGCATATATATATAACCGTATAAAAATAAATGTGGTCATAACTTAAAAAAATAATAAATAAAATAAAAAGGCCTTTCCAAGCTCCAAAGTATAATAAGGCAAAAACATCTTCTCTTGAATTGCTTCCTCCCACTCAACCGTTAACTCTCTAGTCCACTTTTTTTCTTTATGACAAAGGGCTTTTGCAATAACTACACAAGAAATCCACATAAACCACTTAGAACGCCCTGGGGGTCATTGTTTAGCGGTCAGATTACTGTGGGAGTTTCATCACTATTCATTATCACTACTGTCCTTCTACCATCCGATCCCTACGTGGTGGAGGTTGTCTTAAAACAGTGTGATCTGCTCAGACACCCGTTTCCTTAGAACTAACCCATTGCTTTCAAGATAACATCCAGGCATACTTTCAGGGCACTCCACACCCTCCATGCCGGGTCGCTGCACTCTCTGGATTACTCTCAGTTCTAGGAACAGCCCACACCTGTCCTGGTCAGGAACGCCCACCCTCCTCACTCTGATAGTGCCTAGCACACACGCCTCGGTCCCCTCTTCTCTAGAAAGTCCCCACACTGATGAATTCAGGATGCTTGGTGTTCACCTGGTATTAGGCGACATTTTAGGTAAGTTACTAATCATCAGAATAATTACAATGACTTCCTTCATTAGTCTGCGCCCCATGAGTCCAATTGTGATAAAAATGTGTCAAATGGTCTATGAAGCGAGTGTATGATGCCCCATGATCATATCAATGTATACAGTTATGATTCAATAAAAAGAAAAAGAAAAAAAAAAAAGAGAGAGATAGAGTCTTCACCAATCTCCTTAGTCTAGATTCTTTGGAGAAAGAGATCTTACGACACAGGCCTGGAATCCCAGCATTTTGGGAGGACAGGGGCTTTGCTTCAGGCCAGGAGTTTGAAATCAGCATGGGCATCATAGATAGACTCGACCCCTCATCTCTACAAAAGTTAAAAAAAAATATCCAAGCATAGTGGCACCTACCTGTAGGGCCCCTGATTGGGAGGCTGAGGCAGGAGGATTGCTTGAGCCCAGCACTTCGAGGCTGAAGTAACCTGTGGTTGTGCCACTGCATTCAAACCTGGGCAGCACATTGAGACTCCATCTCAGAAAGAAAAATAAAAAGAATACATACACGCAAATACTCTCACACACATATCCCCATACACAAACAGATTTTATAAGAAATCACTCCTAAGGTTATGAAGGCTGAGAATCCTTCTGGAAACCAAGGAGCTGCTGATGTGAGTTCCAATGTGAATCCAAGGCTGAAGGCTAGAGAGGAACAATGTCCCGACTGAGCTCATGAGATGAAGCTCAGTCAGTCTCCCTCCGCCTTAGCTCTATCAATCCACCTGCTGTAACAAGGGCAGTCTGCTTCCCTCTGTCCACTGACTCACATCCCATCCAGAAACACACCACAGACACACCAGACTAATGTCTGGGCACTCTGTGAATTAGCCAAGTTGACAAAAATTGACTATCATCCAAAGATGTTTCATAATTTTTCGTCATTTCTGCCATGTGGTAATCGCTCGGTGCATTGAACTTTCTGGCTGATAAAAAGGAGGAAGAAATTTTGCATTCACAAAAGCTCAGGAAAGGGAGTTCCTTGACCCTTATCACATAGACTGTGTGAAAAGCAGAGTCAAACTGCCAAGTGAAGTTGGGCTGGCTCCTCTCCTCCCCCCTGCAGCCTCACCTCCTGGGACAACAGTCACTCCCTAGACATGGATTCAGCCTCAGGTGGAGGAGGCTGGTCAGGGGAGACTCAAATCTGGTCTGAAAGGTCCCCAGAACCTGCTGTGTCCTCGGCCCCATCCTTCAGGGAGAGCTGCTCAAGGCCCCAGGGAGAGGCTGTTCCCTTCCTGTGAGGCCCGGGACAAGGAGCCATGTGACCTGTGACACAGAGCCTGGGACTTGTAACGTCCCGTGTGTCCATCTGTCCTCTGTGCTCTGTTGTCTTTATAATTTGTCTGCATCTTTGGGGACCCCGGGAGGTGGTACCATGATCCTGACCCTCACTGCCCTTCTCTACCTCAGTGGCTTTGGTGAGAGTAGAGGGATTCAATCCCCTCCCCACTCCCAGATGATGGTCACTTGGGAGACCCCAGAGACCCAGGAGGCTCAAGGGAGACAGAGCCCCTGAGGACAAAGAGAATGTGCTCAGCCCATGCCAGGACACCAGCTCCCAGGGGCCCAGACCAGGCCTGGAGCAGCCTCTACATGTGGGAGGGGCACAAGCTCTCACAGGGAACCCTCCTGCAGAGCTGTATTGGGGTCATGGAAACAGCACAGGTCAGTGCCTCCCACAAGACTTCCTGGTTCAACCCAAAGAAATCAATGGGGATTTGGGAGGCATGTCCTGGGAGTACAACCAGGCCAGTCTGGAGTGACCACAATCAAAATGGGAGGGGCCTTGGAGTGACAGCTGGGGAAAGTGAGGCAGAAGGTTACCCCACCAGGAGCTCTGTCTTGGATTTCTTTTCAAGAACCCCTCCCCCCCCCAAAATTCTCCATCTAGGCTCCTCCAGGCTCCAGGCTCACCACAAGGACCCCTGTGACCACCTAGAATCTGAGGTCTCTGCATGCTGATATCTGATGTCTCCTTCCTATACAAGCTGAGGGTCTCTAGGGACAAGGCCACTTTCATCATTGGATACACAAGCTTACACAGTGCAAGTTCATGCCCGTGTGTGTGTAATGGCTGGTCCACACAGAATGAGCGCATCCCTGATGGGGATGCAGAAAAGAGAAGAGCCAGGTCCCCTCCCCACTATGGGATCCTCCTCTCTGGCAGTTGGGAACCCAGTGTGTCTCAGGGCAACCTCGCACCCTGCAGTGCACACTTGGGCACAGCTCCCTCTTCCTCCCCCAAGGACTGTCCAGCCCACCCTCCCTCGCAGCTCCCCAAGCCCCAGGCTGACGTCAGGAGGGAATGTGTCCCTCTCTTGTAGCTCATTGGACATGTCAGGCACTTTCCCTCAGCTGAAGGAGGGAGGAGCTGAAGCATCCCATTCTGTCCTGGGACATAGCTGTGTAATATTTCATTTATGTTTTATATATACCACATTTTCTTTAATTGTTCATCTGTTGAAGGACATTTCGGCTGCTTCTACCTTTGGACACTGTAAGTAATATAGATGGTAGCTTTTTGCCAGAAGCATTTCATATAGGAAAGGTAACTTTGTATCCTGAGTGAGTGTCAATTCTTTAAAATCCTAATACTCATCGTCTAAATGTCCATCTTTCTCAATGGTAATATCAACTCAGCACCGGCAGATTATTTTCAAAGTCTTTCTGTCTAATGTTCTGATTAATTTCATAATGAAGAATCAGGTTTGACATGTAATAGTCACTAAATGTGTACCCATGGAAACAGTAAATAAAACTTTCTTAACTTCCTCCAAGTTCATTTTTAACAGTAGGGCAGTTTGTTCCTACTTGATTATTTTCTTTTCCCCTCCAGTCTGCCTTTTGTGCAAAGGTCTCAGAATTGAAACATAACAAAGATTTCAGATCCTAAATTTAAGGTTGTAAAGTGACACAGCCACCCTTATTTTTACCTTCCTTCTCTGTCTTCTTAGACTTCAGATCTAATGGACCTTATTTGACAGGATATTTCCCAAATGTTTTTCAGAGATCATCTTAAATCCCCAAGCAAACATTGTCACTGTACTTACAGACAAAATGATAATTGCTTTTTAGTGGAGAGGTGATGTCATAGTGTTGAAAACCTTTATCTCAGGGATAAGCTGCCTACTTTTGCCCAGGTGCTCAGATTGATGGGGCAAATACTGTCCCAGCAAAAAATGCCGGATGCACTCTGGGAAGCCAAGGCAGGTAGATTGCCTGAGCTCACCGGTAGGACACCAGCCTGAGCCAGAGCAAGACCTCGTCTCTAGAAATAGCCGGGCATTGTGGCGAGCACCTATAGTCCCAGCTACTCAGGTGGCTGAGGCAAAAGAATCGCTTGAGTCCAAGAGTTTGAGGTTGCTGTGAGCTATGATGTCACAGCACTCTATGGAGGGTGACAAAGTGAGATTCTGTTTCAAAAGAAAAAAAGAAATACCCTTGGTAAGTGTATGCCTTCTTTTTAGGTAGGTAGACATATTCTTAGAGAAATAGAATATTTTTCATGAAAAATACGGTGTGATTGTACAATTCTCTCCCCCTTCTCCCTCACACCAGAGTCAAAACTGAACATAAGAAACAAACTTTAGGCAGGGATATTTTCTGAGGATTTCAGAAATACAGAATCACCCCAGTCTTCCTGTCCTAGAGTCTCCTGGCACCTCTTGTCTATCTTCTCTCTCCCAGCCCCTTTGAATTCATTTCTGAGTGAGAAAGCCAGGGCTCAAAGTTTTGCTCAAAGTCTTCTCCTTGTAAGGGGGTTAGGAGTGTGTTCGGGTCTTGCCTCCTGCTTATACAATGGCTGCCTAATAGCAACTTCTACCTAGGATGTTGAAGAGTCGTGATGCCAGCTTGCTGTCCTGTGGTCAGTGATGGCGGTATGTCTCTGAAAACTCCCTGCAATGAGTGCAAATTTGTATACCTCCTTCTCCTTTCTTATGGGTTCTGGGGAGCAAGATTCACTTTATAACACAATTAATTTCATGTCCACAGAAAATTTCTGGGATCCGTGTGAAGAAGGTAAGTTATAGCCCTCCCATCTGGAGAAATAGAAATCTCCTTTTCACATGTGACTAAGTTTTCAAGCCTTAGGGAGCAAGAATAATCAGGGACTATAAATGGCTTAAGGACTAAGTGCAATTCTGATATGTAAGGATTTAAAACACTTTCACATCAAGTTTAGAATCAGAAGTGTTTTGAATCTTTTGCACCTACTTCAGATCCACTAGGACTTAAAGCTTTGTAGAACTACCACTGTACTGAGTGCTCAAGCAATAAAACTTGATCTGTTCTGACTGCTGAGATCCCAACTATCAAAAACTGTAGGGTGGGGATTTTGAAGTAGAATATGCCTCATTTAGTTGTCAATTATGTCTTCATAAAAAAATAACTCTGATAAAAGAAAAGAGAAAAGTTGTCACATTTCCATGAATGAGTACAATTCTTAAAGGGCACATGGGCCTCATAATCACAGCTGGTGTAGGAGTCACAGATAATTTCTTGCCTCCATTATTTGTGGTGTTCTCACTCCAGCTTAATTGTTTTAGTGTGGTATAATTTAAATTCATTTGTGTGATTCCAGTACATAGATATGTTCATTTGTCACAATTGGCTTTATTTTTCCAAATCAGTGTAAAATAAATAACATGAATTTAGTAAACTTTCTCCCAACTCATTTCTGCACTCATTTTATTCATATACTGATATTCTGGTACTTTTATACCTGTAATTCTCTATTTTTTTTTACTCATAAACCCGCTCAATTTTTTTTTTTTTTTTTAGAGACAGAGTCTCACTTTATTGCCCTCGGTAGAGTGCTGTGGCATCACAGCTCACAGCAACCTCCAACTCCCAGGCTTAAGTGACTCTTGCTTCAGCCTCCCAAGTAGCTGGGACTACAGGCACCCGCCACACATCCAGCTATTTTTTTGGTTTTTGTTGTTGTTGCAGTTTTGGCTGGGGCTGGGTTTGAACCCACCACCATCTGTATATGGGGCCAGCACCCTACCCACTGAGCCACAGGCACTGCCCCAACCTGCTCAATTCTTATAACTCTCCATCTTTGTTTTTAACCTACCTACTTATCAAATACTTTGCCTCATTTTCTAAACTCTTTGTTTTGTAACCTTATTTCACTACAACCAAGTTGTATTTGTGATTTTAAAAACTGGTAAAGCTATTTCTTCTAATATAATAATCTAATATGGTCGATTTCATTTTTCTTTCTTCTTTTTTTCAGCAGAACAGGCAATTGGAGAATGTCAGCATTTAGTTATAAAACAAAGCACGTATTTTGTTGATCAAATTATTCAAATTATTGAATCACCACATACAGGATAGGGGATTCTCTGCATTTCTTCCTGTTTTATTTTATGACCTTAAATTCTTTGCATTATCTCTTCCACATATATTTAATTGTATGGTTGGTTTCTATGATTAAACACATTTTATTTTATTTTTTAAAGCATGGGCATATTTATTTTCATGAACAGCCTAATTTTGAATATTCAGATTTGAGTAAATCAAACACAATCCATATTAAGTATATCATATGCTAAAGTTCTAACTCTCACCAGCAGGCTCTTAGTTAGAGGTTGAAACTGGACAGTGGCAAATTTTGCAAACTGGGTCTAAAAATAAAGCAATACTTACTTCTTATAAATAAAATAATATTTTGTTTATTATACCTGTATGTATCATTGTGATACATTTAGAATAGTATCATATTCCATTTTTCAACGTATTGTACATTTCCAGTATTTGCACTCCCAAATACTGCAACCTAGCATGCCCTTGCAATTGCTTTCCAATGTGGAAGTATTCACTGCTTATTTCCCCCTTTACAAAAAACCCTGCTTCAATTGCATATTATACAATTTACCCCTTTTAAAGTGTATACTTTGTTGCTTTGGGGTAGTCATATAGTTGTGTAACTATTACCTCTGGTTTTAGAATACTTTATTTACTCCCAAAAGAAACTCCATAAGCATCACCAGTCATTCCCCATTCTCCTCTATCCACCCCCATTTCTGGTAGCCATTGATCTATTTCCTGCCTGTATAGATTTGGGGATATTCTAGAAATATCCCCAAAATGAAATCATACAGTATGTGCCGGCTTGACATGGACTTCTCTTACTCAGGGTCATTCATGTTGCAGTATGTATCAGTTCTCTCTTCCTTGTTACTGGCAAATAAGATTCAATTATGTGGCTTTGCTGCCGCGGACCACCCTGTCGGTGGGCTTCAGTCCGAGGGAAAGCAGGGAAACGGAGTCAGGTTGGTTGAAAGGTCGACGCAGGAATGACAGTCTGACACACAGCACTTGGTGAAGTATGCAGCTGCAAAATTTACTGGGAACATATGTTGGTATTTATACATTTTTTACAGGGTTTACATAATGCAATCTTTTCTGTTGTGGTTACAAATGTTGTGGTTACAAATGTAGTTTATTATGCATTGCTATGTTCCTAACGTTCCACTTCCCTGAGGGTAGTGGCTATTAATCAACCCTGTCTGTTTCTCTTATCTCAAAAATGTTAATTGTCTATAGTTCTTTTCCTGAGTTCCTCATTATCTTTTTAGAACAGCTTGACATCTCCTTTTTTATTAATGCTTGACTACGTTTACATTTTCTATTTTACTTCTACTGTGATTGATAGCTATGATTTTGATTCAAAGTTGATTTCTTGACAAATATTAATTTGTTCTATTGATCTTTATTATGAGTGGATGTTGGTGAAGCAAAATGTTTTGAACAGGATATTATGGTGAGTGGATGTGTTTCAGTGACTTTGTGATTTATATAGGTAACCTGTTTCTTGTGGCTTCAGGCTTATTGTTTCAACTCACTGGTGTTTATGGTAGGAAAGTATTTTTATGTGCTTGTTGTTGGTGCCACTGAGTTTAGCAAGCTCACAAGGCTGTGCTCTATTTGGATCAGTAAATTATTGTGTTCATTTCTGCAAATCATATTGATTACTTATCAGGACAAACAGACATTGGACATAAATCAGCAGTCACATGCAGTCCTTTTTTACACAGTCCCTTATCTTGGAAGAATGCGGTGAAACTGTGTGCTAGGCAGCATTTCTGCTGCTGTTGCACACGGGGGGTGCTGGGGGCCCCGCTCCAAGGAGCACTAACCTCCTTTCCGTCGCTTTACAGCGCGGACAGCGCCACCTCGCTGCGGCCTGATGCCGAGGGTGCGGCACTTTGCCACAGTTTGTTGATCTCTCTCTCAGTTTTCCAGAGGCTCTTATAAAGCTGAAGGACTTCCCTTCTAGTAGTTCAAGTGGGTTATTTTCCTTTTTCTCAACATAGGGATTTATTTTAGAGGTGAAGGACCTTTACAAAGAAAACTATGAACCCCTAAGAAAAGAAATAGTAGAAATACTTTACCAAGAAGAATATGTTCCAGCGACATCCATGTAAACATGAAAGAGGTAAAGTCTCCATCTTTCTTTAAGGCTGCATAATATTCCATGGTGTACATATACCACAATTTATTAATCCATTCATGGATCTTGCCCCATGACCACATTAATGTACACAGTTATGATTTATTTAAAAAATACAGAAAAGCATAAAACTAACCACAGTAATAAATAAAATAAATGTATATTTATAAAATTCAAAAAAAAGAAAAGAAATAATAGAAGATACCAACAAATGAAAGAACATACCATGTTCATGGCTGGGAAGAACCAAATTGTCAAAATGTCTATACTTCCCAGACGAATCTACAGATTCAATGTCATCCCTATTAAAATACAACATCATACTTTCAAGACTTGGAAAAAATAATTCTTCATTGTGTATGGAACCAAAAAAAAAAAAAAAAACCACAAACGAAACCCGTATAGCCAAGGCAATTCTTAGCAATAAAAACAAAACCGGGGTATCTGCCTACCAGACTATAGGCTATACTACAAGGCCATAGGGATCAAAACAGCATGGCATTGGCACAAAAATAGAGACATAGACATTTGGAAGCGAATAGACAACTAGATGATGAACCAAACATCCTGCAGCCACCTTAATCTTTGATAAACCAAACAAGAACATACACTGGGGGAAAGAATCCCTATTCAATAAATGGTGCTGGGAGAACTGGATATCCACATGTAAAAAACTGAAACTGGACCCACACCTTTCTCCACTCACAAAAATTGACTCAAGATGGATAACATACCTAAATATAAAACACAAAACAATTAAAATCCTCAAAGAAAGTGTGGGGAAGACACTGGAAACTATCTGGGGAAGAACTTTATGAGAGGGACTCCCATGGCAATTGCAACAACAAAAAAATAAACAAATGGGACTTAATGAAACTGCAAAGCTTCTGTACATCTAAGGCGACAATAACCAAAGCAAACAGACAACCTACACATTGGGAAAGGATATTTGGACAATATAAATACAAATTTGGAAAGGATAAAGGACAATAACCAAAGCAAACAGACAACCTACACATTGGGAAAGGATCAGACAAAAGCTTGATGACTAGGATCTACAGAGAACTCAAATTAATAAACATAAAAAAAGCCAACAATCCCTTACATCATTGGGCAAGAGCAATGAATAGAACCTTCTCTAAAGATCTAAGGGATTGTTGGCTTTTTTTATGTTTGTTAATTTGAGTTCTCTGTAGATCCTAGTGGAGCATATTGCAAGGGTACAAGTCAAATCTATCAAGTATTGAACATAAATGTCTTAAAACTGTGATTCAGTAAATGAGGTGAAGGCTATGTTAATTAGTAGGGTGTAAGCACTCCAATTTGTACAAATAATCATCACATTGAATCCCACAAAGGCATAAATGTATTCATGTTCTATGTATATATGACTTAATAAAAATAAATAAGTAAAAATATGTCAAAGTTTTTTAAAAAATACAAAAAATTCTATCTGCTGCAAAAAATAAAAAAGAAGACAGACAAATGGCTAATAAACATCTGGTTATATTTTGAAAAAAAATTTTTTCATAGCAGCTATTGTGGCAGGCACCTGCAGTCCCAGCTACTCAAGAGGCTAAGAAATGTCTTAACACAATAACTAAGAAAATGCCAGAAAGGCTATGTTAACTAGTGTGATGAAAATGTGTTAAACGGTCTATAAAACCAGTGTATGGTGCATTAATGTACACAGCTATGATTTAATAACAAAAAAAAAGGAGTCTGAGGCAAGAGGATGGCTTGAGCCCAAGAGTTTGAGGTTGCTGTGAGCTATGACACCATGGCACTTTGAGGTTGCTGTGACCTATGACACCATGGCACTCTACACAGGGCACAGAGTGAGACTCTGTCTTAAAATAAAACAAAATAAAACAAAATAAAATTTATTTTTCTGAGTATTACAAGGGTATATACACTTTGGTTATGTAATTTGCTTTTGTACATTTTAAGTCAAACTTATAAGTGTACCCTTCACCCAGAACATATGCATTGCACCAGTTAGGTAGATTACACTCATTTAAAGCAAATTTTAACCATGATTTCAAATGTAATGCTATCTCTAGAAACAAAAGTATGTGAATTACTGTCTTACCTAGCATTTGTGTCTTTTCAAAACTCACAAATATTAATAATTTTTTTCTATTTAGAAATTTAACAATTATGTAACCGGATCATTTCCAAAGTTTCAGAAGGTGATACTGGGATTGCTCAGATACACATTCATGCTGGTACATTTGCCTTCTTGATTGTACTTACCAGAGATATATTCAATTTTAAAAATGACAAATTTGAGATTGTTGATCTTATTGCTAAACAATTTCCCTGTGATACTAATTATAGCCACTATAATAATAAAAAAACATCCTTTCTTAATATGAGAATATAATAAAAAGTAGTACACAAAGTAGTGTCTACTTGATAGACCAACAGGTTTATCCATCAGTCTGTTCAGGAGTGGGAGTTGAAAAACATTCTTCTTAGTAAAGTATCACAAGAATGGAAAACAACTATCCAATGTACTCTGTACTAATATAAGGTCAGTAAACAATCTAAAATAAATTCATATAAGAGAAAAACTCAAATCAATTTAAGTTGGGTGGAGGGATAAAGAGGGATGGAAGAGAAAGGAGGAGGGAGGGGGATAGGTGAGCTCCCACTTAATGGGCACAATGTAAGGGTATACGGCCCACATCCTAGATGTGGAACACAACCTCAAGAGGGACTCTACTTAACACATGCAAACATTGTAACCTAGTTGTTTGTAACTCACATTAATCTGAAATAAAAAAAAAAAATCCTGAGTGAACGTGCTGCCATTCATGTAGAAAGGCCTCTCAAAGGCTTCACACAGGGTCACTCCCTGCCACTGACACCTTCAGTACCACCAGATCTCCTGGCTCTGATGGCCCAGATGGCAGAGAAGCTTTCAAAGCAGCATGGATCTGTTGCAGAGCCTTCCCCTGCTCAGGGCTCCATACAAAACATTTTGGGTCACTTTGTAAATGGGCTTAAGAAACAACACAAAATGAGGGTTACGTTGCCTTCAAAATCCAAAGAGGCTCACTATGTATTATGACTCTGTTCAGTTGTAGGAAGGACAAGATGCAGAAATTTATCTTCTACTTAAGAAAATTGTTTTTTAACAGAGAGGTAGATTTATGGAACAGAATATAGAACCAAGAGATGAACCCACCTACTTATTGTCATTTGATCTTTGACAAACCTATCAAAAATATTCAGTGGGGGAAAGACTCCCTATTTAACAAATGGTGCTGAGTGAACTGTCTGATGACCTGTAGAAGACTGAAACTGGACCCCCACCTTTCACCATGAACAAAAATTGATTCTCACTGGATAAACAATTTCAACTTAAGACATGAAACTATAAAAATAGTAGAAGAGAGTTTGGGGAAAACACTTGAAGAAATTGACCTGAGAGAATATTTTATGAGGAAGACCTCCCAGGCAATGAAGCAACACCAAAAATACATTACTGGGATCTGATCAAACTAAAAAGCTTTTGCACAGCCAAGAGCACAGTAAGTAAAGCAAACAGACAACCTTCAGAATGGGAGAAGATTTTTGCATGTTATGCTTCCAACAAAGATCTGATAACTAGAATCTACAGAAAACTGAAACTAATCAATAAGAAAAGAACAAATAACCCTATTTCTATATGGGCAAGAGACTTGAACAGAAACTTATCTGATGAAGATAGGTGCGTGGCTTACAAACACAAGAAAAAATGCTCATTATCCTTAATCATCAGAGAAATGCAAATCAAAACCACTTTGAGATATCATCTAACTCCAGCAAGATTAGCCCACATCACAAAATCCCAAAACTACAGATGCTGCCGTGGATGCAGAGAGAAGGAAACACTTTTACACTGCTAGTGGGAATGCAAGCTAATAGGACTTTTTTGGAAAGAAGTTTGGAGAACACTCAAGGAACTAAAAGTAGACCTACTGTTTGATCCTGCAATTCCTCTACTAGGTATATACCCAGATGATCAAAAATTATTTTACAACAAAGACATTTGCACCAGGATGTTTATTGCAGCTCAATACATAATTTCCAAGATATGGAAATAGCCCAAGTGCCCAAGGACCCATGAATGGATTAACAAATTCTGGTATATGTACACCATGGAATACTATGCAGCCATAAAAAAGGATGGAGACTTCACATCTTTCATGTTTACCTGGATGGAGATGGAACATATTCTTCTTAGTAAAGTATCTCATGAATGGAAAAAAAAAATTATCCAGTGTACTCAAAACTACTATGAAATCAATATATAATCACCTACAAACTCATATGAATGGCAAAACTTAACTATAGTTCAGAAAGTAGAAGGGAAGAGGAAAAAGAGGGGAGGGGAGAAGGGAGGAGAGAGGGCACGTGGGGGGACCTCACCTAACGTGCATGATGCGATGGTACATTTCAAACCTATTTTTAAAAGAGTATAATTGTGATGGATGTGTTACTTCAATGTAAGCATTTCACATTGTATATCAAATCAGTACACTGAAACCCATCAATGTACAGTTATGATTTAATAAAAAATTTTTAAATAGCCATAATTAGACCATTAAAAAAAAGAAAGAAAGAAAATGGTTTTTTAGATATCCCACCCCTAAGAATTTTACTGAATTGGAAGGCTCCCCAATTTTTGTGGGATTTATTTCTCACCCCCCCTTACATGCAAATGTCTTAGCAATAAATCTAGCATAGTCTCTACTTCTTGCTCACTAGGTCCCTTCAGCTTAAAGTTGTAGATGTAATAAGCTAGTCTGATGTCTTATCGAAGAGAGTGGTGAGCAAGTTCCTTGTGAAACAAATTATGAAATAGGACTGAAGGATTGATGTGACCCTGAGGCAGAACACAAAGGTGCATTTGGTTCTCCCAGCAGAAAGAAAACTCTTCCTGGTGGTCTTTCTTAACAGTGATGGACAAAAAAGCATTTGTGAGATCAATAGCTGCATACCAGATGCCAATAGCTGGCATCTGTTAATTTGCAAATAAATAAACAAATAAATTCACACCTGGGACATCAGTTGAAATCGAAGTCTCCATGTGGTCAAGCTGACAATATTTTCAGTGCCCTTATCCAAGATCCATTTGTTTTTTGGCCAAATAGGAGAGTTAAGCAGGGATGTGGTGGAAGTCACCACCTCTGCATCTCCCAAGCACTTCATGGTTCTCCTCATTTCTGCAATTTTTTCCAGGAATGAATTACTACTTTCTGTTTACTATTTTTCTAGGTAGAGGCAGCTCTCACAGCTCCCACCTGGCCTTTTCCACTGTGACAACCCTCATTCCATAGAAAACCCCTGTGGAGATTTTGATTGTTGTTGAATTATGTCTGTTCCAATTGTCCATTCCAAAAATAGGGCTAGAGAAACAGAGTACGTGTAGGGACCAAATGAATCCACTCCGAGAGAGACACAAGCTAACATTCCCTTGTCTCAAGTCCAAGAATTGAAGATCAGCGACTCTGTTTCACAGGCTTCAGGCTCAACTTTTGTTCAACTGACTTAAAAATTTTCTTCTTATGTAGATCAAGTGTGAATTTAGAGAGTTTCCCATCTATTTCACGTCTTGGACAACCTTGATCAACCAGTCAACAAGGTAGTTCTATGTGAGTCAGATTATTCTTTTCGCTGTTTACACTCTGCTGTCCTTTATGGTAACCACTTGACCCTGCCATCTGGGATTCAGTTACTTTGATTACATCTCAGTGTCCCAATGTAAAGCTAGTGAATGATGCCCCATGATCATATCAATGTACACAGCTATGATTTAATAAAAAAAAAAAGAAAGAATTTCCCACTCAAAGTTCTAGCCTAAGGAGGATGGCCTGCAAGAGCTACCACGGAGCTCTTCATATCTCCTCTCACTGATGTATTTCTTTTGGTTTCTTCAAGTGTGGATGAGTAGGTCTTAAATGATAAATCTGCTCTAACACTCAAATTCTCCTAAGCCTTCAAATCCTTTTCTTTATGGTAAACCAAAGCCTGTTTCAAATTTGAGTTCATTTACTCTGGCCCATCTTTTGCTCTGTGTTTCAGCCAAACAACAAGGCAAAATGTTAGAACCATTTCTAGCTTCTTGACTTACAACATTCAATGAAGAGTCTCTGCTTATGAGCCCTATGTCAATACAATTTGCGTGACTCAAATTTATGTACTTTCCATAACAGCCTTAATATCTATTCCCACATGTGTTCCCCAGATTTCTGTTTTTGTTTTTTTTTTTTTAAACAGAGTGTCACTCTGTCACCTGGGTAGAGTCCTATAGCATCACAGCTCAAAGCAACCTCAAACTCCCGGGCTGAAGAGATCCTCCTGCCTCAGCTTCCCACATGGCTGGGACTACAGGCACCCATCACCATGCGCCCAGCTAGTTTTTTCTATTTTTTGGTAGAGATAGGGTCTCACTCTTGCTCAGGCTGGTCTCAAGTTCCTGAGTTCAAATGATCCATCCACCTTAGTCTCCCAGAGTGGTGTGATTAAGCCATGAGCCATTGCCCATGGCCTGTGTGTAGATTTTTTTTTTTTTCATTTTTTGGCCAAGGCTGGGTTTGAACCCACCACCTCCAGTATACGGAGCTGGTGCCCTACTCCTTGAGCCACAGGCACTGCCCATGTAGATTTTTTTTAATTAAGTAGTTCTTTAGAAGTGTAGCACATCTACAAGAGAATCACATAAGCCCAAGAGCTGGAGGTTGCTGTGAGCCATGTGACGCCACGGCACTCTACCGAGGGCACTAAAGTGAGACTCTGTCTCTACAAAAAAAAAAAAGAAGTGTAGCACATCTCCTAGTGGGTCACGCTATGTACATCACTTTTATGCTCTTTTGGGTCTCAAGTTATTTACAAGAAAGAAAGGCTACTAGGGGTGGGCCCTGGGTAGAATCAGCCCTGTCTTGCATGAAAACTGCCTCAGGGAAGGCCATTCCTGATTTTTCAGACTCTGCAGGGTTACATCCTTCGTATTCACCTGGATGGAAGTGGAAGACATTATTCTTAGTAAAGCATCACAAGAATGGAGAAGCATGAATCCTATGTACTCAATTTTGATATGAGGACAATTAATGACAATTAAGGTCCTGGTGGGGGGGAGGAAAAGCAGAGAGAGGGAAGGAGGGAGGGGAGTGGGGCCTTGGTGTGTGCCACACCTTCTGGGTGCAAGACATGATTGCAAGAGGGACTTTACCTAACAAATGCAATCAGTGTAACCTGGCTTATTGTACCCTCAATGAATCCCCAACAATAAAAAAAAAGCAGATGGAGAGGAATTTAGAAGCTCAATGTCCTCATCTCCATCAGAGGCTTCCCACACGTCCCCATTTTAACTTTCAAATCTGACTTCTCCCTAAATCAATGCCTTCACCTGAACAGTAAATACCATGTGAGAATGGAAATTTAGTTTTCACCAAAATTCAGCTCCTTCAAGGATAAGATTCTGGGTTTAATTTTCAGCACTCTCCAGCCAGTAGCTACAGATGATAAAAGTGTTTTTCAAGGCAGCCATAAAAGCCTCCAGTCATTTATATGGGACTTGAGCTGAGAATTCAAATCTCTGAGTTCATTCTTTACTTTCCCCCAATTAGTACAAAAAAATTGGGGGGGGGGACGTAATCATGACATTAGGGATATCTCTATTGCCATAACATCCTCTAAACTATCTATGCTCTCCTTACCATTGGAAATGGAATCATCTGTGTCTTTACATCTAATAATATTAGGTTGCCAACTCCAGAAACCTTGGAACCAGTTCAGAAAACTTATGCTTAGGATTCTATTCCTCTGAAATCATTCCTGTGATCAGAATATGCATTTGTAAGTGTTCTCCAGAGAAATAGAACAGAATGTGTAAGTGTATGTCACTATCACCTATCTACCTGTCATCATCTACTTATTTATCATCTATCATTACCTATCTATCAATCATCTATCTACTACCTACCTACCTATCTAGGAATTATCTTATGTAATTGTGGGTGCTTGGTGAGTCCACAATCTGCGTAACAGGTAGGCAGCCTGGAGTCTCAGGGAACAGTAGCAGTTTCAGTCCAAAGGCAATCCGCTCATAGAATCCCTTCTTTCTCAGGGAAGATCACCTGATCTTTTTTTATTTCTCACAAGACACTTATTGCTCGTTTTACTTATTTATTGTTGCCTAATGTCCATCTTCCTGGTACATGTCATAAACCAAGAAATCACGTTTGACACACAGCAGATGCTCAACATGTGCTGAGGGAGATAGTGAATGAAAGTTCTCCACTTCCTCTGAGTTCATTTCTAACACTGAGGAAACTCATTCCTACTTCTTTTCTTCTTTTCAGAGAAGAGTTCGTTCAGAGTTCTTTCAGAGTTTCTTTCAGAGTTCTTTCTTGAAAATGTCTCTGAATTGAAAAATAATAATTCGGGGGAGGCAGAACTCAGAGGTTGGCAAGAAACAAATCCCAGCCTTATTTTCGCATCTTTCTTCCATTTCTTAGACCACAGGATCCTTGCCTGATGTATTATTTCATCCTTGGCTTCTCCAGGCATCTTAGCTATTTTCTCCTGCTTGTTTTATCTTGAAATCTCTCTGTGTGTATTTGGGGGGCAGGGGATCTGTCTCTGTCTGTGTCTCTATCTTCCCATCACTTTCTCTCTCTCTCCTCCCCTCTCTCCCCCCCACCCGTCTTTCTTGCTCTCAATTAATCACTAACAATAGCCACTAATAGCTTTCAGTAATTTGAACATTTCAGAAGTGCTTTTTCTGAGATCATCTCAAATCCCCATGCAAACACTGTCACTGTACTTACAGATGAAATAATTGCTTTCTTACAAGAAGATGACATCATTGTGTTTCAAACTTTTGTGAGATAAGATGCCCCCTTCTCCCATATGCTCTGTGACTAAGGCAGCTGCTGCCCCAGTAAGAAGTGGCACTTGGTAAGTGAACCTCCTTTTTAGGTAGACAGATATATTCTTAGAGAAATAGAACAATGTCATAAAATAAATCTGATATGGACATATAATTCTTGTTTCTCTCTAGAAAGTGTTTTTCAACCTTTATCTCACAGCACACTTGAACCTGTAGTTAAACTTCCATAGCACACTCAGTTTATGTTGATCCAAAAATAGAGTAACAAAAAGAATATACTCGCTATGCTTTGAACTCTTTCAAAAATAATGTAATTAATAATCTTTAAAAATTTTCTGTGGCACACCCAAGATCTTCTCGTGACACACCAGTCAGAAATCACTGCTCCAGAGTGAAACTGAACATAAAATAAAAACAGGAAGCAGAGATACTATTCTGAGAGATAGTATCACCCCTGTGTTTCTGTGGTCGAGTGTCTGCTGTAGCCCCATCTGAGACACTCTCTCTGAATGGAAAAACCGTCCTCACATACTTTACTTTCCTACTTGTAAGAGCATTGTGAGTGTGTCCGTCTCTTGCCTCCTGCTTACACACCTGCTGTCTCACGGAAACCGCTACATGAGACCTTTGAAAGCTCTGCAATGGTACATGTGAAACTTACTAAATGTAGAATATAAATGTCTTCACATAATAACTAAGAAAATGCCATGAAGGCTATGTTAACCAGTGTGATGAAAATATGTCAAATGGTCTATAAAACCAGTGTGTGGTGCCCCATGATTGCATTAATGTACACAGCTATGATTTAATAATTAAAAAAAATAAATAGAAAAAAAAAAAGCTCTGCGATGGAGCAGTTCTGGTGTGCTTGGTGATGCCAGTATGCCTCTGAAAACTTGTTGTGGTGAGGCCAAAACTGTGCACCTCCATTTCCGTTTTTATGAGCTCTGAGGAACAGAATGTATTTTATTACACTAATAACTTTGTCTATAGAAAATTTCTGAAATCAGTACAAAGAAGGCAAACAATATCTTTGACTTAGAGATCTAGAAATCCCATTTTTACAAGAAGTGTCGGAGTTGTCAAGGTAGTGGTTCTCAACCTGTGAGTCGCCACCCCTTTGGGGGTCAAAGGACCCTTTCACAGGGGTCGCCTAATATCAGATATTTACATTATGATTCATAACAGTAGCAAAAATTACAGTTATGAAGTAGCAACGAGAATAATTTTATGGTTGGGGGTCACCACAACGTGAGGAACTGTATTAAAGGGTCGTGGCATTAGAAGGCATTAGGAAGGTTGACAACCATTGGCTTAGAGAGCAGGAACAATTAGAGGCTACACATGTGTTGAGGTCTAAATGTAAGTCTGATCTTAACCAGATTTGAAAATGCTTTGATCATCCCCAAACGTTTACACCTGCTGAAGATCCAGTGGGGTCTGAAGCTAAAGCTCCCTAAAGCTGGGCTCTGCTCTCTCTTGCAGCAGTGGAAACGTGTTTCTGACTGCTAAGATCCCAGCCCCAAGAGCTGTGGGGTGTGATTTTCCTGTCACTAACCCAGAAAGTCGGGTGTGCTTCATTTAGTCCATAATTCTGTCTCCTTAAAAATCACTTTGATAAAAGAAAGAAGAAACTGTTTTACTGTTTCATGAGTAATTGCAGTTCTCACAGTGCACAGGGGACCATCATTACAGCTGGTCTAGGATCCACAGGCATTTTTCCTCTTTATGAGTTACCGTAACTTTGTTGTTCTCACTGCTGCTCAATTGATATACTTTCCTATAACATAATTAACTTGTATCATTCCTCTTTGATTGCATGGGCTGCTCCACTTTCCTTTATTTGGATATGTCCATTCAACTGTAATACAAATTTTCTAAATTTATTCTGTTAAAACATTTTTTTCCTGAGTGAATTTCTGACATGTTTGTGTGCACATACTATATGAAATGTATGGCTTTTTCTCCCTCTCCCATTTTTCTCCTGGTGCTCTATAACACTAGGGCCAATTCTTAAATATTACTGTTGTATATCCTTCCAGAAATGGTTTTGATTTTCTAAAGCATCCATATCTTTTTAGTTAATCTCTCTGTTACTAAGATTCTAATATTTCTGAAATGTTCATACTAATTAAATCATGCTGTAATTTAATAAATTATTATTAGAGTAAACATATATGATACTATTACAAAAATACTGTTCTTGTTTTGATGAATCCCATTTTAAATTCCTTAGAAAACATCTAAATTTTATGGGATAACAAAATTTTCTGCTAAATTATTGACTTAAAAAACTATGTGGACGGCACCTGTGGGTAGGGCACTGGCCCCATACATGGGTAGGGCACTGGCCCCATACACCGAGAGTAGCAGGTTCAAACCCCACCCTGGCCAAATTGCTATCAAAAAAATAGCCAGCATTGTGGCAGGTACCTGTAGTCCCAGCTACGAGGGAGGCCGAGGCAAGAGAATCGCCTAAGCCCAGGAGTTGGAGGTTGCTGTGAACTGTGTGACGCCATGGCACTCTACCAAGGGTGATAAAGTGAGAGTCTGTCTCTACAAAAAAAAAAAAAGACTATGTATGTTTTCCTTCAGCATCATAAATGTGAAAGAATTCTATTATCCTACTTTTATAAGCCAAGCTGAGACACCTTACTCAATTCATTTGAATTTTGTCTAGACATGAACATGAACAGCCGTGATAAGAATAATCACTATCTAAAGTGAAAATATGACCCTACATCAAACTTCTGGCAAAGAAATGTATTTTAAATAAAAATTATCATGTTTTAAAAATTATTTTTCATTTGCATAAAAATATCTGAAATTCGTAGCATTTTTGTTGTCATTCCAAGAAATACTCCTTTATTTTCCTGCTTGGAAACATGTCTAACTGCTTAGAATGGGTGCTGTAAACCTTTTTTTGTTTTGGTTTTTTGTTTGTTTCAAGTTTATTGAGGGTACAAAGAATTCGGTTATGCTGTTTGCTTTTGTTAAGTCCCTTTTATTGCTGTGTCCTGCCCCCAAGAGGTGTGCCATACAACATGACCCCCATTCTCCTCCCTCCTCCTGCTCCTGCTCCCTAGTTCCTCTTTCCCCCACCTTGAATTGATTTGCATTTTTCACATGTGTTAGTACCTATTCAGTTACCTACTGGCTTCATATTAGAATTGAGTACATTGGATTCTTGCTTCTCCACTCTTGTGATATATTACTAAAAAGAATGTATTTCAACTTTATCCAGGTTAATGCAAAAGATGCAGATCTTAAGGACAACCTCCCTTTTTCTATTTTGCTGTGCCAAATATTTTTTATTATTCTGAATTTCATAATTTTGTATTTTTAATCTTATGTAAGTTTTCCTATTTGGAATAATTCATTTTTAAATTATCATATGGTTCCTTTTTTATTTCATTGCTAACTATTTGCTTTACCTCGTTTTTTAACAAAAATATGCATATCCCACCAGGCCATCCACGCAGTTTTATCCAGTAAAGCGAATGATTAGAGGTCTTGGGGCCGAAACAAAAATATGCATATCCCTATGTGATTATTCTCCTGGACATTAATTTGTCACTAGCTATTTTTCAGATTCATAGATTAACCAATTTTTCTATCTCTGCATTCAACTTACGTACTGAATAACATGTAAAATACTTCACATTATTTTATACACTGTCTGTTATATAGTCTTGGTTCACCATAGCCATATTGGTAAGTTTAAAAATATGTGGAAAGGGGCGGTGCCTTTTTTTAAACTTACGGATTGTATTTATTTGTAATGTATTGAATTTTTTTTATTTTTTTATTTATTTATTTATTTTTGCTGCACACACAGATGTTTATTGTTTCCCCAGCTCCCGGGTGTTAAAGATGCAGGGTTAGGCGCTGGCCCCATATGCTGGAGGTGGTGGGTTCAAACCCAGCCCTGGCCAAAAAACGCAAAAAAAAAAAAAAAAATATATATATATATATATATATATGTGGAAAAGTTATTCCTCCTATTATGATCAATTTCATTTCTTTGTCTTCTTTTTTACCAGGGCAGGAAATTTGGGAATCTGGGAATATGGTTACAAAATATGTTGTTTATGCACACGTTTCGTTGGTTCAATAATAACAGTTCAATAACACCAGGCAGGATAGTGGTTTCTTTGCATTTCTTCAGATCTTATTTTACATTCATCCTTCTCTTGGAGCATTCCATTTACATTTTTTTTTAATTATTGATTTGTATATTTACAGACATTTTCTTAAGCAATTTCTATTGCAATTGTACACATCCTCTTTCTAGAAGAAAAATCCATAAATTATCGTTTCAACCTAGAACCTGTATATTTTCAAAACCCATAAATATTAATATTTAAATATTTTATCCTATTAAGCTGTTTATTTAGGAATTAGGCCACGGGGTCATTTACAAAGGCTAGAAAGGTAATTTTGTGATTGCAAAGATAAACATTTATACTTGTCCCTTTTTTTTTTAACTTACGGATTGTATTTATTTGTAATGTATTGAATTTTTTTTATTTTTTTATTTATTTTTGCTGCACACACAGATGTTTATTGTTTCCCCAGCTCCCGGGTGTTAAAGATGCAGGGTCAGGGGGCTACTAGGCTAAGATGAGGCTCCTGTCTAATTCTTCTTGTCATACATGCCAGCACCCTTGTAGTCACTCACACAGCCTGAGTCGTCAGTCGTCTCTTCCCGTCCTGCGATGCTCTTGCCACTCTCAGTCAAAGCATTCCTGTGGCTGCCGGTGTACTTGCTGGTGTCGATCAGATGGTCCATTGCACCACTGTTGTTGCTTTCTACAGACCAAATAGTAGATTTGAGCCCTCTTCCTCCCTCTCCCCGAGATGGCAATGAGATACTTGAAACTAGTGCTTAGAGCTCTTACTCTGCCTCGGACATGGGACCGCTTCTCTTAGGGCCCAGATGCAACTGTGGGCAGGTGCTCTAGCCAGAGCTATCCACTCAAGGGAAGGGGAGTCCAGAATACAGAGGGAAAGTGGATTTTTCTCTTTCCAGAGGAGTTATTCTGATCAGGCTGCTGTGAGAGGACATCATTCCTAGACCCAACACGAGAGTAGAAAGAGCTTTTAGCACAGAGGGGACAAAGGAAGAGGGTAGGAGAGAGGCAGGAGGCCATAGATTAAACCTTAAGTGAGAATAGGAAGAGGAGTGGGGATCAGGTACCAAGTCCTCTACACTAAAGCCCTCATAAGCCACCAAGCCCTAGTTGTCTGGCTCAGATACTGGAGACTTGGAAGTGAGTCTGAATCTGCTATTAAAATGGCTATGGACTTGGGACAAGTCACTTCCCCTCTCTGGGCCACAGCTCACTTACCTCTGAAATGACTAGATGATTTCTAAAGTCTGTTTCCAGCACTAACAGTGGACCACACAGTTTTTGCCCCTACAGTCACAACTATTGGCCGGGTTAGGGACCCTGGCGGGCAGGAGGTGAGACTGGAACAGTAGAGATCTAGGGAAATAGAGTCCAGGGGTAGAGGTGAAGACTGTCACTCACAGTTATTGGGGGCTGGACTCTTGCCCTCCATGAGTTTATAAATGTCTTGTAGGCCTTCATCTGGGCTCTTTTCCTTGAACCGCTTCTGGGCCAGTTCCTTCATTGCTTCTGAGAACTGCTGAAATGTGATGGTTCCCCCATTCTTGGCCCTGGTCAATCAGACAAAAGTCCAGGAACTTTATAGCATGAACTCATTACCTTCCAAGGCCCTTCCCATACTTAGATTTGGCCTCTTTTGTCCCATCACTGTGTGTCTCAGAGAACTACACAGAACTACACACCTGCTTCTGCATGGAAGCAGGTGACCCTCCCATGGCACATTCTCCTCACCCCTACCCCTGTGTCCGCAATTCCTCACTTGACTTTGTTGAACGCAGCGTCCACATCTGTAGAGGTGACCATCTTGCCATCCATGATGCCACAGTCTTTGCACAGCTTGGAGAAGTTCTTATTGTTTATTTCAGTGCCATTGCTTGAGGAGTCTTCAAAGGCAGCGAACTTCTTGAATGCTTTCTCTGCTTCAGATGCCATGGTCAGCTAGAGTGGGGGAGACTCAGAGGTGAGAAGGGAGGACTGACAGGTAATGATGATGAGGGTTAAGATTTAATCAGTTAGCAAGAGAAACAAATCCCCTTGTCCCTGCCACTCCGTCCCCTGTACCCCTCACCCCCATGCCACCTACCACAACCACAACCCCTTGAGCCTCCCCTTCCCAGCACTGGGAATGCTGGGGTGGATCCTATATACTGAATAATCCCCCATTTCCCCACCACCTTTGTGTACCTAAGAGTGCCTGGATGGTATCAGACCCTTCCTAGGGTTTGTAGGTGTGTGCTGATATGTGTAGGAGGCAGCTGGCTGGGGAGACTGGGTGGCAATGAGGAGACAGAGGGGAGGATGGGTAAGCTTCTATGACCTCAGCACTGCTTATGTGACATCATTCCTGGCCTTAGCTATAGCCCCTACCTTTGGAGGAAGGCTTATGGTCTCCCTACTTTGCATAGTGAACTGAACAAGTTACCAACCTTCTGACCTTTTTAGATGACCAAACTTCCATCATTGCAGCCCTGCTCATCAATCCTCTGGGTCCTGGTCAAACTGCCTTCTGCTCTCCCCCACCACAAAACCTGAGGCAAGCCCAGGGAAGGTGCTTTAGCCCATTTGGGCTGCTATAACAAAATATCACAAACTATGTGGCTTATAGACAATAGAAAATTATTTCTCACAGTTCTAGAGACTGGCAAGTCTACAATCAAATTGCTGGTAGATTCAGCGACTGGTGAGGACTGATTTCTGGTCCATCGGTGAAGCCTTCCTCAAAATATTGAATTTTTTAAATAATGGGTTTCAGCATTGTGATCTTATTACTGAAGACTTTTAGTGTGCTTCTAATTATAACTATTGTCATAGTAAAAAGGAGGTGCTTTAACACTGAAAAATAATAAAACCATACAAGAGGTAGAGGTAGCGCCACTTAACTGTTCTTAATGTTTGTATTCATTTGCAATAACGGGTTGTGCAAAAAACGACAATATCTAGATGCAATGAGATTAACCGAATTATCTTTTCCAGTCGCCAAGTCCTCTGACTCAAATAAAATCAAACTCCAACATCTCCTCTAAATGGATGAATTAGTTTCTATTAATCTGAACCTGGGAGTTACTTTTCTCACTCAGACCGGAGCTGGAATCCTTGGAAATTCTTCACTCCTTTGCTTTTATAACTTCACTATTATTACTGCAAAGATCCTGAAACCCAGAGACCTGATCCTCCGCCAGCTGGTCTTAGCTAACAGCTTGGTTCTCTTGTCTAAAGGGGTCCCTCAGACAATGGCAGCTTTTGGACTGAAATCTTTCCTGGATGAGGCTGGATGTAAACTTGTCTTCTATTTACACAGAGTGGCCAGAGGGGTTTCCCTGAGCACCACCTGCCTCCTCAGTGGCTTTCAGGCCATTAAGCTTTCTCCAAGTACCTCTAGGTGGCTGGACCTTCAAATTAGATCCCCAAAGTGCATGGTTTTCTGCTGTTTCCTCTGTTGGGTTTTACACCTTGCATTAAATATTCCGATTGCAAGGTATGCAACTGGCCCCATGAATAGCAAAAACATGAGCATGGATAAACTGTACAGCTACTGTTCATTACACACTTCAGGGATATTATTCTCAGTATTCGCAGTCATTTTCTCTTTCACGGATGGAGTGTGTTTGGCCCTCATGGCCTGGACCAGCGGCTCCATGGTCCTCGTCCTGCACAGGCACAAGCAGAGAGTCCAGCACATCCGCAGCAGCAGCCCCTCCCCCAGAACTGCTCATGAAACTAGAGCCACACACACCATCCTCGTCCTGGTCGGCATGTTTGTCTCCTTTCATGCTCTAGCTGGTATTTTATCCTACAGGGTGACCCAGATGCAGAGCCCAGGCCACTGGCTGAGGGGCATCTCCTTCCTGGCATCTTCAGGCTTCCCGACCCTCAGCCCCTTTGTGTTCATTGTCAGTGACGCCCGAGTCTCACGGTTCTGCTTTGCCTGCTGGGCAAGAAAGACAATAAACATCCCAAGAATGATCTCTGGGTTATAAATTTTCTGCAGAGAATTATATCATTTCTTTAATTTTTTCTCACTCTCCAAAATTTTGTGCTTATATATCATCTAGTTAATGTGGAATATCTTTGGGATCGAGTACTGAAAAAAAAGATAGTAACTATAGCCTCAATTGCTTATTAGAATGCCAAAAATTAATATGATATAAATAATTACCCAAATGTATGGCAGTTACTCAAAAAATTAAATTGCACTTGACCTTAAGCAAAAGGCCGAGAAGTGATCAAAAAACTAAAATTAAAATTACATGTACAAGATGCATCAAAGCAGAGATTGAATAGATATTCATACACCCATATTAAAAGGAACCTTATTGACACTAACTCAAAGTAAAAACAATCCACATGTCCACACACAAAAGGAATGGATAGACAAATGTGATATAGACATGTGATGGAACATTCTTCCGTCTTAAAGAAGGAAAGAAATTGTGAACTGACACATGCTACATGTGATATAGATCTCGAAGGCATTATATGAAGTATAAGGAATTAACAAATGGACAAATACCGAGTGATTCTACTGATAGGACCAACCTAGAAAAGAATACTCAAACTCTACTTTCATTTCTTTGAAGAATCTCCATACTGTTTCCATAGAGGCTGCTCTAATGTGCAGTGCCACCAACAGTGCATAAATGTTCCCTTCTCTCTGCATCCGTGCCAGCTTCTGTTGGTTTTAGACTTTTTAATAAAAGTAATTGTCACTGTGGTTAGGTGATATCTCATTGTGGTTTTAATTTCCATTTCTCTGATGGCTAGTGATGTTGCTTATTGGCCATTGTAGTTCTTCCTTTTTTTTTTTTTTTTTTTGAGACAGTCTCACTATGTCACCCTCGGTACCATGCCATGGCATCACAGACCACAGCAACCTCAAACTCTTTGGGCTTAAGCGACTCTCTTGCCTCAGCCTCCCCAGTAGCTGCGACTACAGGTGCCCGCCACAACACCTGGCTATTTTTTGGTTGTTTGGCAGGCTCGGGCTGGGTTGAACCCACCAGCTCCAGTGCTGGTGGCTGGCACCCTAGCTGCTGAGCTATGGACCCCAAGCCTGTCTTTCTTCTTTTGAGAAGCTTCTGTTCATGTCTTTTGCTGACATCTTTAATAGGGTTGTTTTGTTTTTTTTTTCTTGCTGATTTGCCTGTGTTCTTCATAAATTCTGGATATTAGCCCTTCATCAGATGTGTAGCTTGTGGATATTTTCACCCATTCTGTAGGTTGTCAATTCCTCAAAGAACTAAAAGTTGTCCTGCCATTTGATCCAGCAATCCTACTATTGGGTATTTACCCAAAGGGAAGGAAGACTTTTTATCAAAAATGTGTGTGCCCTGAAATGTTTATTGCAGCACAATTCACAATTGCAAAGATGTGGAATCAGCCCAAGTAACTATCAATTTATGAGTTAATTAATAAAATGTGATATATGTGTGCCATGGTACTACTGAACTATTAAAAAAGATGAATTAGTACCTTTCTCAACAATCTGGATGGAGCTAGAGACCATTCTCCTGAATTAAGTATTTCAAGAATGGAAAAACAAATACCACTTGTATTCACTATGAAATTGGAACCAACCGATGAGCATCCACATGCACCCAGATAATAAAATCATGCAAGAGGGAGAGGAGAAGAGGGAATGAGCAAAAACTTACCTAATGGTAAACAGTATTTCAATGATGGCCACACTGATAACCAGGACTCAAGCATTGCAAAACTGATCCATGTAAGCTAAAACATTTGTTCACCCTTACTATTTTTTTCAATATGAATTTTTTTTTAATTATGTTACAAGTATCCTTTTTCTTGTTTAAGCATAACAAATTCTGATTTTTTGAGAATGAGTGCATGATACAAAAAGAAAGAAACTATTCTGGGTAGAAATGTTTTTTTCTACTTCTGGGGAAAAAAAGAAAAAGGAATGGGGATTAACAATGGGACTGTGGCAATTGGTCTTGTGAAAGTCATAAAAGGCTTCAAAGACATAATTCAAGACATCAAGAATATCACAACCCTGTTCCATTTTCCACATCTAATTGACTTCTTCAAGATGGTGCCCAAGATGGGATGTATGGCAGAGGGAGGGAGGGCAGGAGGCAGGATCTCACCTAATGTGCACACTGTGAGGGTGTATAGCACGCCCCCTGTGTGAGGGGCTCTCCTGCAAATGGAACTTTGCCCTGGAAGTGAGAACAATGTAACCTAAATATTGTACCCTCATGTTAATTTGACTAAAGTTAAAAAAAAAAAACTGAGACAAGAGGATCGCTTGAGCCCAGAAGTTGGAGGTTGCTGTGAGCTATGATGATGCCATGGCACTCTGCCCAGAGTGACAGCTTGAGACTCTATCTCAAAAATAAATAAAGTTTAAAAAAAAAAGAAAAAAGAAAGTACCCAAGATGCCTACAGTAACAGACTGTAGGTTCCTAGCCCAGAGTGGCTAGTTTAAACCATGGCATATAAGTAGTTTTTCAGCTTTTATCCATCCTAAGAGTGCCTCCTATGGCCTCTCTGGGGACATTGGCTGCCCCTGGGACTAGGTGTTAGGACACCATGCCATAGCTGTCATGGCTACTGGTAGGTTCCCACCAAAGATACTGTCCAATACAGTACGTAATGCTTTATTTTACTGTTCATCATATTAGGGAAAGACCCTCTTTGAATTGAAGGTTACATACAGTTTGGGTGTTTTTACTTCATTGCTTACCTTAACACATTATTTTTTAATTACAAGGAATATGATATCATTTTCCAAGTGCTCAGAGTAATAGTTGCTAATCTTTTGGGGGACAGATGTCTTTTAAGACTCTGATGAAAGTTATACAAGCTTTTCACTAGGCAAAGTAACTAAGAAAATGCCAGGAGGGCTATGTCAACTAATGAGATGAAAATGTGTCAAATATTCTATGAACCAAGTGTATGGTGCCCCATGATCATATTGATGTACACAGCTGTGATTTAATAAATATATATATATATAATGCATATATGAATGTTATCAACATGCTACATAAAATTTGGGGGACTCAGAAGCTTCCTCCCCAGAGGCATCTAAAAATCCTTGCACCCTAGGTATGAAAAAGTAATCATTTTACTTTTATTAATTTCATATACTCTATAATCCAAAACAATCTTCCTCATTCCCATTACCTTCCATTTCTTATCAAAAAAACAAAAAAATTTTGCTTTGTGACTATGTGAAATCTGTTTAATTATCATCTATATGAAAAACATGTCCTGGGCGGCGCCTGTGGCTCAAGGAGTAGGGCGCCGGTCCCATATGACGGAGGTGGCGGGTTCAAACCCAGCCCCAGCCAAAAACCACAAAAAAAAAAAAAAAAAGAAAAGAAAAACATTTCCTTATGTCCTTATGCCTGGCAAATATTATTCCAAGAGTTTTCATCTGTATGCAGCAGTTTGGAAGATATGACAGACCTGTGTTTGAATACTGACTCTGCGCTTACTAGTAGGATAGCAACAGGCAGTTACTCAACGGCTGAGAGCCTCTCAGAAAGCAGAATTTTAGTTACTGGGTCTAAGGGGAAGAGAAGTGGGAAACTGATGTTTCCTGGATATAGATTTTCAGCTGGAGATGAAACTTGTAGTTGCTGATGGTTGCACAACAACATGAATGCATTTCACACTATTGAACTGTTTACTTAAAATAGTTAAGGTATTTTTTGATATTTCTTATCATAATTTAAAAGAAAGTGGGGGGAGAGAGTGCTGAAAACTCAAAAGGAGAAGGTAATGGACAAACAAAATTCCACTAAGCTAGCCACGCCAGAGTTTTAAGAACCATCATCACTTTTCTCTCTCCTTTTTTCTCACCTCACAGTCAAGCTACACCAGCTCCTGCCATGTGGTCTGCTTTCTCAGCAATGCTCACTCACACTGCCCATTCCTTTCTGTTTCCATGGCTCCTGGCTGGGCCTGGTTTCTTCTCTGTTTGCAATTTGCACTATCTTCCTCACTGGCTCAAATGTCTAGTCTCAGTTTCCCCTCTGATACTTCTCTTCCACATTTGATAGGGCTGGGTGCTCCCCTCAGGACAGTCAAAGGCTCACTCTCTGGATGGCATTGTCAATGTCTTCTTACCTGTTGAGTTTAGTAGAGTTCAGCCATGGGAAATATGGCCAGGACATCAGAAGATAAGAGGAGAAAGGGATGGGGCAGGGGGGTGGGGGTGTTAATTCCACACATCCATCCTTCCAGGCTCTGGTTTGTCAGTGACTGTGTTTCTCTACATAGCTTCTGCTCCTGTTAGCTCCCAGTAGGATCTCTCTCCTCCCATTGACCCTTCCATCCTAGGGGTGGCTGTTTCCAGAGACCCAGCTACAGCCACTCTGCTGATTTCATGAATGGTGTTGCAATCTCCCAGAGGTTCCCACATGTCTCCTGTAAATTCCCAACTGTCCCAGAGACTCTACTGTAATTATCTGCCTCCTAGACATTAATTGCTAACCTTGGACTGGGCTATAGATGTGACGCTGAGAGCTGAGCCCAGTAGCCAAACCATGCTTTACTTTGTGCATAAATAGATAATCTTACAGACCTTACACCTGGCATCCCGTGTCAGGTTCAGGGGCAGACATATAACACAAGTGCCACCCTTGCTTTCACAGCTTTTCAAAGCTAAGTGGGGAGAATAAGAGCTACAGAGGAGTTTACCTTCAGAAGTAGAAGAAGCCAGGCACAGAAAGACAAATACCACACAATCTCACTATGAGGAATCGAAGAAAGTCTAACTCCCAGAAGCAGAGAGTAGGCTGGCAGTCACCAGGGGCTGGGGCTAGGGTTTTGGAGAGATAACTGGTCAAAAGACTGTTTCAATTAGCACAATGAGTATGTTTTGGAGATGTATTGAACAGCATGGTGATTGCAATGAATAATGATGAATTCTATACTTCCAACTTGCTAACAGAGTAAATTTTAAATGTTTTTACCAAAAAGAGATGGTAAGTATGTGAGGTGAAAGAGGAGGGGGATGGGGTGAGAATGGGAGGAGGGAGGGTAATTAGTCAGACCACACCTATGGTGCATTTTACAAGGGTACATGTCAAATTTACTAAGTGTAAAGTATAAATGTCTTAACACAGTAACTAAGAAAGTACTGTGAAGGCTATGTTAACCAGTTTGTTGTATTTCAAATTGTATATAAAACCAGCACATTGTACCCCATAAATGCATTATTGTACACAGCTATGATTTAATTTTTAAAAATTTGTAAAAGTTAGCCAGTTGTCATGGCACGTGCCTGTAGTCCCAGGTGCTTGGGCAACTCAGGCAGGAGGATCACTTGAGCCCAGAAGTTGGAGGCTACAGTGAGTTATGATGATGCCACTGCACTCCAGCCTGGGAAACAGAGTGAGACCCTGTCTCAAAAATAAAATAAAATAGAGAAGAAGACTGAGATTCTGAGCAGTGTTTGTCTTTTGAGCTGGGCTCTGAGCTGGGGCCTCCTCTTCAGCTGTTCCATCTCCTGGAGATACCAAGTGTCTGTGCAGCAGCCTCTGTCACCCTGTAGGTACTGGGAGATCTGTAGAGAGGACACCAGGACATCCCAGGAGCTGGGAAATTGATCCCAGTTTACCATGAAGTCACCCATTCATTCAGCCAAACTGATAACTAGAAGGTTTAAAAGGCAAGAATCTTATCCTTTGGGCATCTGCTCAAAACTACATAAGAGCTGTGCCATGACCCATGACCAGTGCCTGCCCGGACTTCCATACGAGTGGTGCCATGACCTGCGATCCGTATACCCTGACCAGGAACTCCAGGAGCCGCACAACCCCATGTCCTCCCTCCTGTACCCTTCCTGCCTCCACACCGGCCGCTCATCTGGCCAGGGACTCTGGTAGCTGCGTGCCCTCTGGAGTCCTCCCTGCCTCTGTGCGGAGCCCTTCTCCTAGCCAGAGACTGCTGGAGCCTTGGGCCCTCTGTGCCAAAGTCACTGAGTGCTAGGCACTCCCAGAACCATGTGCACCACCCCCCATCCTATTACTGGATCTGGGTGTGTCACACTCCGGAACTACTCCCAGAACCAGAACTCCCTGGCTGGGGCAGCCCCAGAGCAGCTACACAGGGTCACTCCCTACAAAGATCCAGCAATAATAGAGTGATCCCACTGGGGACCATTCTTGGAGAGACACCTCCCCAACTCTCAGGATGGCCAGAAGCAACAGTGAAAAACAATCATGAGGTGAAATCAATGGAAAAACTCTGGCAATATGAATAATCAGAGTAGATCAACTCCCCTAAGGATCAATGGGGAAGACACAGCACAAGATCCCATGCACAAACAAATAGCTGAGATGTCAGAAATCAAATTCAGAATCTGCATAGCAAATAAGATCAAATTAGAATTCCAAGCAGTAACCCAAAAGATATCTCAAGAATTCAACAAATTCCAAGACCAAATGACCAAAGATTTTGACACATTGAGACAAGAAGTTGCAGCCCTCAAAAATCTGAGAAACACAGTAGAATCCCTCAGTAACAGAATGGACCAAGCAGAAGAAAGGATTTCTGACAATGAAGACAAAGCTTTCAAATGCTCCCAAACTCTCAAAGAGGAAGAGAAATGGAGGGCAAAAACAGATCACTCTCTCAGAGAGCTCTGGGATAATTAGAAGAAAACCAATATTCATCTTATAGGGATCCCCAAAAGCTACGAAGTGGCTTCACAAGGCACAGAGTCTCTTCTCCATGAGATTATGAAGGAGAACTTTCCAGACATGTCAAGAGATTCTGAAATTCAGATAGCAGACAGTTTCAGAACTACAGCACAACTCAACCCGAATAAGACATCCCCCAGACACATCATAATCAATTTCACTAAAGTTAATATGAAGGAGAAAATTCTGAAAGCTGCCAGACGAAAGAAAACCATTACTTACAAGGGGAAGAATATTAGAATAACTGCAGATCTGTCTGCTGAAACCTTTCAAGCTAGAAGAGGATGATCATTGACTTTTAATCTCCTAAAATAAAATAACTTTCAACCCAGGATCCTGTACCCAGCTAAACTGAGTTTCATTTATGATGGAGAAATTAAATACTTTAATGACATTCACATGAAGAAATTTGCAATAATTAAACCAGCTGTCCAGGATATTCTCAGACCTATCCTCCATAAAGACCAGCGTAATCCACCACCACAAAAGTAAACCCACCCAGAAAATTTTGATCAAATTCCAACTTCCACAGTCACAAAAGGATTAAAAATATCCACCGGACTATCAAAAGGCTTATCAATATTCTCAATTAATGTGAATGATTTAAATTGTCCTCTAAAGAGGCACAGTTTGGCTGACTGGATACAAAAACTCAAGCCAGATATCTGCTGCATAAAAGAATCTCATCTTACCTTAAAAGACAAACATAGACTCAAGGCGAAGGGATGGTCGTCTATACTCCAGGCAAATGGAAAGCAGAAAAAGCAGGCATTGCAATCCTATTCGCAGATGCAATAAGGTTTAAACCAACCAAAATAGGAAGGATAAGGATGGACACTTCGTATTTGTTAAAGGTAATACTCAATATGATGAGATTTCAATTATTAATATTTACGCACCCAACCAGAATGCACCTCAATTTTTTTTTTTCTTTGTAGAGACAGAGTCTCACTTTACTCCCCTCGGTAGAGTGCTGTGGCATCACACGGCTCACAGCAACCTCCAGCTCTTGGGCTTATGTGATTCTCTTGCCTCAGCCTCCAGAGCAGCTGGGACTACCGGCGCCCGCCACAATGCCCAGCTAGCACCTCAATTTATAAGAGAAACTCTAACAGACATGAGCAACTTGATTTCCTCCAGTTCCATAGTAGTTGGAGATTTTTAACATCCCTTTAGCAGGGCTGGATAGATCCTCCAAAAAAGAAGCTAAGCAAAGAAATTTTAAATTTAAACTTAACCATTCAACATCTGGACTTAACAGACATCTACAGACCATTTCATCCCAACAAAACTGAATACACATTCTTCTCATCGGCCCACAGAACATACTCCAAAATCAACCACATCCTAGGCCACAAGTCTAACCTGAACAAATTTAAAAAAAAAAATAGAAATTATTCCTTGCATTTTCTCAGACCATCATGGAATAAAAGTTGAACTCAATAACAACAGGAATCTGCATACCCATACATAAACATGGAAGGTAAATAACCTTATGCTAAAGGATGGATGGGTTATAGATGAGATTAAGAAGGAAATCACCAAATTTTTGGAACAAAACAACAATGAAGACATGAATTATCAGAACTTCTGGGATAATGCAAAGGCAGTCCCAAGAGGGAAATTTATAGCATGGCAAGCCTTCTTCAAGAAAATGGAAAGAGAGGAAGTTAATAACTTAATGGGACATCTCAAGCAACTGAAGAAGAAAGAACATTCCAACCCAAAACCCAGCAGAAGAAAAGAAATAACCAAAATCAGAGCAGGATTAAATTAAATTGAAAACAAAAGAATTATACAACAGATCAATAAATCCAAAAGTTGCTTTTCTGAAAAGATCAATAAAATTAATAAACCTTTGGCCAACCTAACCAGGAAAAGAAGAGTAAAATCTCTAATTTCATCAATTAGAAATGGTAATGATGAAATAACAACAGACCCCTCAGAAATTCAAAAAATCCTTAACAAATATTACAAGAAACTTACTGTCAGAAACATGAAAATCTGAAAGAAATCGACCAATACTTGGAAGTACGCCACCTATCAAGACTTAGCCAGAATGAAGTGGAAATGTTGAACAGGCCTATATCAAGTTCTGAAATAGCATCAACTATACAAAATCTCACTAAAAGGAAAAGCCCAGGACCAGAAGGCTTTACGTCAGAATTCTACCAAACCTTTAAAGAAGAACTAGTACCTATATTGCTAAACCTCTTCCAAAATATAGAAAAAGAAGGAATACTACCCAACACATTCTACGAAGCAAACATCACCTTGATCCCTAAACCAGGGAAAGACCCAAAAAAGAAAATTATGGACCAATATCACTCATGAATATTGATGCAAAAATACTCAATAAGATCCTAACAAACAGAATCCAACAACACATCAAAAAAATTATACACCATAACCGAGTGGGATTAATCACAGGGTCTCAAGGCTGGGTCAATATACATAAATCTATAAATGTAATTCAGCATATAAACAAACTAAAAAATAAAGACCTTATGATTCTCTAAATTGATGCAGAAAAAGCTTTTGATAATATCCAGCATCACTTCATGATCAGAACATTTAAGGAAATTGGTATAGAAGGGACATTTCTTAAACTAATAGAGGCCATCTACAACAAACCCACAGCCAATATCGTATTGAATGGAGTTAAATTGAAATCATTTACACTTAGATCAGGAACCAGGCAAGGTTGCCCATTGTCTCCATTGCTCTTTAACATTGTAATGGAAGTTTTAGCCATTGCAATTAGGGAAGAAAAGGCAATCAAGGGTATCCACATAGGGTCAGAAGAGATCAAACTTTCGCTCTTCCCAGATGACATGATCGTATATCTGGAAAACACTAGGGATTCTACTACAAAACTTTTAGAAGTCATCAAGGAATACAGCAATGTCTCAGGCTACAAAATCAACACCCATAAATCTGTAGCCTTCATATATACCAACAATAGCCAAGCCGAATAAACAGTCAAGGACTCTATTCCTTTCACAGTAGTGCCAAAGAAGATGAAATATTTGGGAGTATACCTAACAAAGGACATGAAAGATCTCTATAAAGAGAACTATGAAACTTTAAGAAAAGAAATAGCTGAAGATGTTAACAAACAGAAAAACATACCATACTCATGGCTGGGAAAAATCAACATTGTTAAAATGTCTATACTACTCGAAGCAATATATAATTTCAATGCAATTCCTATTAAAGCTCCATTGTCATATTTTAAAGATCTTGAAAAATAATACTTCATTTTATATGGAATCAGAAAAAAACCTCGAATAGCCAAAACATTACTCAGAAATAAAAACAAAGAAGGATCAAAAGTGATCAATAGTGATCAAAACAGCATGGTACTGGCACAAAAACAGAGAAGTAGATGTCTGGAACAGAATAGAGAACCAAGACATGAATCCAGCTACTTACTGTTATTTGATCTTTGACAAGCCAATTAAAAACATTCAGTGGGGAAAAGATTCCCTATTTAACAAATGGTGCTGGGTGAACTGGCTGGCGACCTGTAGAAAACTGAAACTGGACCCACATCTTTCACCATTAACTAAGATAGACTCTCACTGGATTAAAGATTTAAACTTAAAACATGAAACTATAAAAATATTTGAAGAAAGTGCAGGGAAAACTCTTGAAGGAATTGGCCTGAGTGAATATTTTATGAGGAGGACTCCCCAGGCAATTGAAGCAGTATCAAAAATACACTACTGGGACCTGATCAAACTAAAAAGCTTCTGCACAGCCAAGAACATAGTAAGTAAAGCAAGCAGTCAGCCCTCAGAATGGGAGAAAATATTTGCAGGTTATACCTCCGATAAAGGTCTAATAACCAGAATCCACAGAGAGCTCAAATGTATTAGCAAGAAAAGAGCACATGACCCCATCTCAGGGTGGGCAAGGGACTTGAAGAGAAAATTCTCTAAAGAAGACTGACGCACAATCTACAAACACATGAAAAAAAGCTCATCATCCTTAATCATCAGAGAAATGCAAATCAAAACTACTCTGAGATATCACCTAACCCCAGTAAGAGTAGCCCACATAACAAAATCCCAAAACCAGAGATGTTGGCGTGGATGTGGAGAAAAGGCACACTTCTACACTGCTGGTGGGAATGCCCATTAATACATTCCTTCTGGAAGGATGTTTGGAGAATACTTAGAGACCTAAAAATAGACCTGCCATTCGATCCTATAATTCCTTTACTAGGTTTATACCCAGAAGACCAAAAGTCACAATATAACAAAGACATCTGTACCAGAATGTTTATTGCAGCCCAATTCATAATTGCTAAGTCATGGAAGAAGCCCAAGTGCCCATCGACCCACGAATGGACTAGCAAATTGTGGTACATGTATACCATGGAATACTATGCAGCCTTAAAGAAAGATGGAGACTTTACCTCTTTCGTGTTTACATGGATGGAGCTGGAACATATTCTTCTTAGCAAAGTATCTCAGGAATGGAAGAAAAGGTATCCAATGTACTCAGCCCTACTATGAAGCTAAATTATAGCTTTCACATGAAGACTATAACCCAACTATAGCACAAGACTATGGGGAAAGGGCCAAGGAAGGGGAAGGGGGGGGAGGTTTTGGTGGAGGGAGGGTAATGGGTGGGGCCACATCTATGGTGCATCTTAGAATGGGTACAGGTGATTGCACTAATGTACACAGCTATGATTTAACAATAAAAAAAAAAGAAGGAAAAAAATACATTACTGGGACCTGATCAAACTAAAAAGCTTCTGCACAGCCAAGAACACAGTAAGTAAAGCAAGCAGAAAGCCCTCAGAATGGGAGAAAATATTTGCAAGTTATACCTCTGATAAAGGTCTAATAACCAGAATCCACAGAGAACTCAAATGTATTAGCAAGAAAAGAACACATGATCCCATCTCAGGGTGGGCAAAGGACTTGAAGAGAAACTTGTCTAAAGAAGACAGACGCAAAATCTACAAACACATGAAAAAAAGCTCATCATCCTTAATCATCAGAGAAATGCAAATCAAAACTACTTTGAGATATCACCTGACCCCAGTAAGAGTAGCCCACATAACAAAATCCCTAAACCAGAGATTTTGGCATGGATGTGGAGGAAAGGGCACACTTCTACACTGCTGGTGGGAAGGAAGGAACTAATATGTTCCTTTTGGAAGGATGTTTGGAGAATACTTAAGAGATCTAAAAATAGACCTGCCATTTGATCCTATAATTCCTTTACTAGGCTTATACCCAGCAGACCAAAAATCATAATATAACAAAGACATCTGTATCAGAATGTTTATTGCAGCCCAATTCATAATTGCTAAGTCATGGAAGAAGCCCAATTGCCCATCAACCCACGAATGGACTAGCAAATTGTGGTACATGTATACCATGGAATACTATGCAGCCTTAAAGAAAGATGAAGACTTTACCTCTTTCATGTTTACATGGATGGAGCTGGAACATATTCTTCTTAGCAAAGTATCTCAAGAATGGAAGAAAAAGTATCCAGTGTACTCAGCCCTACTGTGAAGCTAATTTATAGCTTTCATATGAAGGCTATAACCCAACTATAGCACAAGAATATGGGGAAAGGGCCAAGGGATGGGATGGGAGGGGGGAGGTCAGGGTGCAGGGAGGGTAATGGGTGGGGCCACACCTAAGGTGCATCTTAGAATGGGTACAGGCGAAACTTACTAAATGCAGAATACAAATGTCTACATACAATAACTAAGAAAATGCCATGAAGGCTACGTTGAACAGTTTGATGAGAATATTTCAGATTGTATATGAAACCAGCACATTGTACCCCTTGATTGCACTAATGTACACAGCTATGATTTAACAATAAAAAAAAAGTGAATGGGTAAGGAAGATTTCAATCCTTGGAAAGTAAGTATGATTATACAGGATTACAAAGAAACCCTAAAGTTTCTCTACTTCAGCCCATTCATTGCACAACTAAAAAAAATCAAAGTCCAAAAAATAAAATAAAATAAAATATGGCTTTAAAAAAAAAAAGAAAGAAAGATGTATTAATTACCTTAATTTAATCATTCTGCAATGTGTACGGATAGCATAATATCAGACTATTCCATATAAATATAAATGATTATTAGTTAATTAAAAATAAAACAAAAGGCTAGCATTCTTCCTTTCTTTCTTTGGCAGGCCATTCTCTTACTCCTTTTTTCTTCCCCACCGCATTTCCTCTCTCTCACTCCCTGCTCTCTGCTCTCTCTCTTTCTCATTTCTCCCCCTCACTCTCTTCCCTTTCTCTAATATAAAAGAAACTTATACATTTGTATCTTAATCTTGGCCTAGAGAAATTCTTTTCTTGTCTGACAAGCAGCACCCACTGAGCAACTCAGCATTTCTAAACCTATCAATTAACTTTTCAATTAGAAATGTTGATTTGTGTCATGGGTTATGCTGATTATTGTTTATTATGGGTCACGAATTATGCCAGTTATTGTTGTCTAAGATAAGGGTTCATGTGGTTTTTGCTTTGAACTTTCATGTATAAAACTGTGGCTTTGGAAATGGGAGAACAGAACAGTCTTCGAGAGGCTACTACTCTCACTATTCTCCAGAATTGCTGGCCTTCTGACAGAGAAAGTTTGGTGGACCTAAAAAATAGAAGAAATTTTTTTAAATATTCTAAAAAGTAAGAAGAAAAGAAAATAGACATAAACAAACCAAAAATCCAGGGTGGTTTATACAGCAGCTGCCTAAAAAGCAGCACGGCAGGATAGTCACTGAGCATCAGCTGTCACGGGCATGTCCTGCAGTGCTCCGGAATTGTGGTTTGTCCTGGGCAGTGAGTAATTATTTTCTGGCTCAGTTCTGCATAAAAAGATAAGAAGAGCTTCCAGTTTCAGAAGTGAAACACAGGGTGGGAGGAGGAAGAGGAAGCAGAGATTAAAGCACATGCAAAATAAATTTCGTCTTATGGCCCAGAAAGTAAAGAAGCAGACATTTGCAGAAAGGCTAAAAGTCAAAATGCCAGAAGCTTTACTAAATCCACTGTATTGAGGTTTTTAAGTGCATGCTTTTAGTGCTGCATTGACAGTGTATCAGGTCAGCAGGGCAAAGGTGGCATTGGGGGAAGAGGGGTGAAATTAGAGCCAACCCTCACAGTACACGAGATTTACCCACCAGTGAATCAGAAACATAAATGCAAAACAGAAAAACAAATGCTCTCAGTGGTGGCTCACTCTCATAGCCCCGCCTGGGGTGATGCGGGAGGTGTGAGCCCCATTTAGCATGTCTGCCTACTTCTCCCCCAGGAGTCTACAGCAAACCCACTCTCTCCGGCCTGTCAAGCCTGTGGTGACCTCAGTGGGGAATGTGACCCACCAGTGTGGCTCACAGCACAAATTTGACAAGTTCATTCTGACTAAGGAAGGACATCAAAAGCTCTCCTGGACAGTGAACTCAGCCTCCCTTCTATCTGCAGTCCCAGGCCCTTTTCTCTGTGGGCCCTATGACCCCCGGCCAGGTGCTACAGCTATCACAGAAACACCCCTCAGGTGTGGTTGAACCCAGTGACCCCCTGGAGTTCCTGGTCTCAAGTAAGGAGGTTTCATCCCACCCTGTTCATTTTATGACCCCCAAAATGTCACTGTGAAACTTACTTCCACGGGAGCCCAAGGTGGGAGGATGGGGTGAGGGAACAAGGACTCCCAGGTCCAGAGATCCTGAGCATGAGAGACAGTGAGACTGACAGGGGCAGGACAGGACACTGAGGAGTTGGCAGGAACCAGCGCCTGCAGCTCACTGCCAGTCCTTCCCCCCAGGTGTGTCCAGGCAGCCCTCCCTCCTCACCCTGCAAGGCCCCACCCTGGCACCTGGGCAGAACCTTCCCCTCCGGTGTCACTGTGATGTTGGCTGTGACAGATCTGCTTGGTCTCTGGAGAGCTCTGGGCTGGGATGGGCTGAGGGGATCTGAAAAAGTATCATGCACAGGGCTCACCCCTCAGAGAGGAGGAGGCCAACAGGGGCCTCTCAGGTGCCCCACCCTCTCCATCATCACCTGCATCCTGACGACAACAGGTGGGTGGAGTGAGGGTCTTGAGGAGGCTGGTAGGAGGAGAGTTTGGGTAGCAGCACCCCTCCCCCTCTCCCTGTGCTCATTCTCAGCACCCTCTCTGCACCCCAGCCCCCACCCACAGAGCCAGCCTCAACGGCTGGTGAGTCCCAGGGGTGTCTCAGCTCAGAAAATGCACAGCCCTCCTCCTCCACATCCCTAAAGGAAACCCTGGTGCCTCACCATCCTCTTGCCCTTATTTCCAGGACCCTCTATGCAACCCAGCCGCCCACCCACAGGACCAACCTCAGTACTTGCTAAGTCACTACAATATCTTGTCTCAGAGGGAGCAAGGCATCTCCCAGGGCAATTCTGCGTCTCTCGGGATCTCCATCCCCTCGAATGCTCAAGGGTGGGCTATGTCCAGGGGGCTGGGCAGAAATTCCGGTGAATGCCAGGCTCCCAGGGGCTGAAGCTGTCTGGTGATGGGTGTGGGTCCAGGCAGGGGAGAGGTAGAGCCCAGCCTGGGGGAGAAGCCGTCTGCAGTGGGGAGCAGACAACCCCAGCCCCTCAGCTCTCTGTCCTGACCCAGAAGGCCTGAGGATCACATCTCACCCCAGAGGGTCATGCCCCAGAATGGCCAGTAAGGGACTCTGAGCTGGAAGGTGGGAGGGCCCAGGGAAGGCAGGACTGACTGGTGCCATCGGTTCAGGCTCTTCTGGGGACAAGAACATGGACAAGCTCTTCCCCAGTGTGGCCTCAGTTTCTCTAGGTGTGAAGGGGAAAGACCCGGCTCAGAGGGCAAATCTCCCTCCAAGTTTGGCTCCTGCTGTGACCTCCTGGGACAGGAGGCCCCAGAAAAGCCTCCAGGACCTAGTCCTGCAGTGGCTTGTCCCACCTGCTACCATGACAGTGGCCTTATGCAGCATGGAGAGCAGGGCCACAGTGCAGGGTGTGCAGGCTCTGTCCCTTCATCTCAGGTTCAGCTCTGGAGTCACTTCCCAGGTCTGCCACCTCCTGGTTGGGTGCACTGGGACAGGTGAGTCACCTCTCTAGGCCTCAGTTTCCTCCCCTGTGAAATGAAGGGAATCCCATGTTGCACGATGGGTGAGGGCTGGAGATGGTGATGTAAAGCCCCGGCATGTGCCTGAACATAGTAGGTGCTGTGTTACTGATGTCATTCCTCATTCCTGAAGTCACCTGGGCCCAAGGCCTGGGCAGATCCCTGGAGGTTCTGATCAGAGTGTCAGTGGCCTTCATCCTGTTGCTCCTCCTCACCCTCTTTCTCTTTCTCCAACACCAGGGTGAGGGCAAACACAGGATCCCGAGTGAGTAGGGAACAGGGACCTGAGGTGGACTCAGGCACCAGCCACAGGGAGACAAACAGATGTGGAGGGTCAGTGTACAAAAGCTGCTCTAGTGTTGACACCCAGGACCCTCTGGAAAGCATGGACAGGGGCTCACATGCCCAGGTTTAAGCACCTGCTGAGCTGATCAGGGCCCAGCAGTGTGTGCAATGTCCATGTCAGGGCGTCCCGAGGTGCCCCCTTGAACTTTTGGGTAGAGCAGGGGCTTCTAAACTTGCAGGGCTGAGACCCTGCCCATCCCCTCCCAGCCCAGAGAGAGATTGATGCCCTATGGGGGCTGCAGAGCTGGAGCCCAAGGACAGAGGTCTGCAGCAGAGGTAATTCTCTCCGAAGACCCCAGACTGCACCCACCTGCAGCCCCCTCACTGCCCCTCACCCTCTGAGTCTTCCCCCAGGCCCAGCCCAGCTGAGAAAGTCCAGTAAGAAAAGCTCTGTGAGAGGAAGGGAACCCTGGGGGGAGATGGGGCCCCAAAGTTTCAGTAGAAATGGGGGAGGAGCAGGCTGCGGAGGCTCTGTGCTCAGGAGATGGTGGTCTGAAGCCTTGGGGACATCACAGCTGCTCCCTGGATGCTATGGCAGGACTGAAAGGTCCCAAGATATCCTGCCAGAAGATAAACCCTCATTCTGCCCCCAGCAGATGCTACCATGAGGGACACTCAGCCTGAGGATATGGTGGAGCTGTACAGTCAGGTGAGACCCCTGTTCCTGTTAAGGGCACTAAAGGCCTCCTGTTGCCACATTTAATCCAGAGGACACTCCCCTGTCCTCCCTTCCTTCCACCCTCAGCATTGTCCCACAGTGGACCCCTTCCCCTGTCTGCGGTGACCTCATACCCTCTGGTTTTCTGTCACCTGTGAGCTCCTCCTTTTCACCTCCCCATCCTGTCTGATGTCTGAGGTCAGAGCTCACCCAGGGCTCAGAGGCTGCATGAACCACTAAAGCATCCAAGTCCCCTGCTCTCCTTTATTCCTTCACCCAGCAGTGTTCCCCAGGAGCTCAGTATTGATTGGGCTGGGGGCACTGCAGACATAGCAGAGAGCACAGATACCTGACCCTCCCTGTGCTCACCTGAGCAGGAGACAACAGGTAGGTACATGCATGGTTTCCTGAGTACAAAGCACCGTTCAGGGAAATAAAGGGAGAAACGGGCAGAGTGCATGAGGAGTGGAGTCCATCTGGATTAGGAGGGGAAGGCTGTCTGATCAGGTGTCCTCTGAGAAGGAGCCTGAAAGGAGAGGACCACAGGGATACCAAGTGCACAAGCACCTGCAACACAGGAAACAGCAAGTGCAAAGGTTCTGAGTCAGCAGCTTTGGAAGGAAGATGAACTTTCTAGATGAGCTAAAAGGGCAGAGTTAGAGTGTGGGGACAAGAGGTCAGAACTGCAGGAAGGAAGCAGCCAGGCCCTCCGAGGCCTTAGGAAGTCCCTGGAGATTCCATCAGGAAAGTAACACAATCAGTCATTCTGGGAACAGTGTGGAAACTTCATTAAGGGAGGTCAAGTGGCATCAAGGAGACCCTATCACTCTCTCCCCCACAAAGCCCACATGACAAAGACTCCCAAGGAGTGGACTATGTCCAGGTGAACCACTCCAGATTAGGACAGGGAGTGACTTCCCCTCCTTCCCCACTGTCCAGGGAATTCCTAGACATGCAGGACAGACAGCTGAAAGGGGACAGGCAGGTGGACACTCAGGTGAGTCTTTCCTCCCTGGGCCTCCAGGACTCCCCCCTTCTGAACCATGCCCCTTCCCTCTCATTCTCCCTGCACTGCAAGCTGCTGCATCTGAAGACCCCCAGGATGTGACCTATGCCCAGATGCACAGCTTGACCCTCAGATGGGAAACACTTAAACTTCCTTTGTCCCAGAAAGATGCTCTCAAGGAGCCCAGCATTTATGCTGCTCTGGCCATCCACTAGATCAGGAGGGACCCAGACCCCACACACTGCACAGAGACCAGTAAGGCCCAGGAGCTGCCCCAGTGGACATGAACTAGGGAACTCCAGCCTAGACCCCTAACAAAGACCACCAGGGGGGTCCAGGGAACTTTTAGGATTCATCTGATTCTGCATTGGAGATACTTAATACTCTGATCTATATTTTGGAAATAAAGCAATAGATTTCTCAATAATCAATGAGTTAAATGAGAATATCAAAATAAAAGTGAAAATTTACCACATTGTACTACATAAATGCATTAATGTACACAGCTATGATTTAATTTAAAAACTGAATGTTTTCAATTGTTAAGCGATTAAGCGAAATTAACATGTAAATTAACAAAATTAATTTAAATTACAAAATTTTGTAATGTAAATTACAAAATTAACATGTAAAATTGGAAAACAAGAACCATGAATTTACAAAAGAAAAAATTCGGGCGGCACCTGTGGCTCAGTTGGTAAGGCGCCAGCCCCATATACTGAGGGTGGCAGGTTCAAACCCGGCCCCAGCTGAACTGCAACCAAAAAATAGCTCAGCATTGTGGCAGGCGGCTGTAGTCCCAGCTACTCAGGAGGCTGAGGCAAGAGAATCGCTTAAGCCCAGGAGTTGGAGCTTGCTGTGAGCTGTGTGATGCCATGGCACTCTACCAAGGGCCATAAAGTGAGACTCTGTCTCTACAAAAAAAAAAAAGAAAAGAAAAGAAAAGAAAAAACTCTAAAAATTAATTACCTCAGCTATCATATCAAGAATTCCAAATGACCACATTTATGAATTATCTCAATAAATGTTAATGGCTTGAGGCAGCACCTGTGGCTCAGTCGGTAAGGCGCCGGCCCCATATACCGAGGGTGACGGGTTCAAACCCGGCCCCAGCCAAACTGCAACCAAAAAATAGCCGGGCGTTGTGGCGGGTGCCTGTAGTCCCAGCTACTCGGGAGGCTGAGGCAAGAGAATTGCCTAAGCCCAGGAGTTGGAGGTTGCTGTGAGCTGTGTGAGGCCATGGCACTCTACCGAGGGCCATAAAGTGAGACCCTGTCTCTACAAAAAAAAAAAAAAAAAATGTTAATGGCTTGAATTTCCCACTGAAGAGACATAGATTGGCTGACTGGATTAAAAAACACAAGCCATCCATTTGCTGTCTGCAGGAAACACACCTGGCTTCAAAAGACAATTAAAACTCCGAGTCAAGGGTTGGAAGACAATTTTTCAGGCAAATGGAATTCAGAAGAAAAGAGGAGTTACAATCTTATACATGTGGATTTAAAGCAACTAAAGTCAAAAAAGACAAAGATGGTCACTTTATATTGGTCAAGGAAAAAATAGAACAAGAAGGCATTTCAATTCTAAATATTTATGCACCCAATTTAAATGTTCCCAGATTCTTGAAACAGACCTTACTCAGTCTGAGCAATATGATATCCAATAATACCATAATAACAGGGGACTTTAACACTCCTCTTACAGAGCTGGACAGATCCTCTAAACAGAAATTAAACAAAGATATAAGAGATTTAAATGAGACCCTAGAACAACTGTGCTTGATAGATGCATACAGAACACTCCATCCCACAGATAAAGAATATACATTCCTCTCATCACCCTATGGAACATTCTCCAAAATTGATCATATCCTGGGACACAAAACAAATATCAACAGAATCAAAAGAATTGAAATTTTACCCTGTATCTTCTCATACCAGGTACTAAAGGTGGAACTCAACTCTAACAAAAATGTCCAACCCCTTACAGGGGCATGGAAATTAAACAACCTTCTGTTGAATGACAGTTGGGGGCAGGAAGAAATAAAACAGGAAATCATTGACTTCCTTCAGCATAACAACAATGAAGACACAAGCTACCAAAACCTGTGGGATACTGCAAAAGCAGTTTTGAGAGGAAAATTTATCGCTTTAGATGCCTACATTCGAAAAACAGAAAGAAAGCACATCAACAAACTCACAAGCCATCTTATGGAATTGGAAAAAGAAGAACAATCTAAGCCTAAACTCAGTAGAAGAAAAGAAATCTCCAAAATCAAATCAGAGATCAATGAAATTGAAAACAAAAGAATCATTCAGAAAATTAATGAAACAAGGAGTTGGTTTTTTGAAAAAATAAATAAAATAGATAAACCATTGGCCACACTAACGAGAAATAGAAAAGTAAAATCTCTAGTAACCTCAATCAGAAATGATAAAGGGGAAATAACAACTGATCCCACAGAGATACAAGAGATCATCTCTGAATACTACCAGAAACTCTATGCCCAGAAATTTGACAATGTGAAGAAAATGGATCAATATTTGGAATCAAACCCTCTCCCTAGACTTAGCCAGGAAGAAATAGAGCTCCTGAACAGACCAATTTCAAGCACTGAGATTAAAGAAACAATAAAAAATCTTCCAACCAAAAAATGCCCTGGTCTAGATGGCTTCACTCCAGAATTCTATCAAACCTTCAAGGAAGAGCTTATTCCTGTACTGCAGAAATTATTCCCAAAAAATGAGGAAGAAGGAATCTTCCCCCAACACATTCTATGAAGCAAACATTACCCTGATACCAAAACCAGGAAAAGACCCAAACAAAAAGGAGAATTTCAGACCAATCTCATTCATGAACAGAGATCCAAAAATTCTCAACAAAATCCTAGCCAATAGATTACAGCTTAGCATCAAAAAAGTCATACATCATGATCAAGTAGGTTTCATCCCAGGGATGCAAGGTTGGTTTAACATATGCAAGTCCATAAACGTTATCCACCATATTAACAGAGGCAAAAATAAAGATCATATGATCCTCTCAATACATGCACAAAAAGCATTTGATAAAATTTAGCATCCTTTTCTAATTAGAACACTGAAGAGTATAGGCACAGGTGGCACATTTCTAAAACTGATTGAAGCTATCTATGACAAACCCACAGCTAATAGTTTACTGAATGGACTAAAACTGAAAGCTTTTCCTCTTAAAACTGGAACCAGACAAGGTTGTCCTCTGTCACCTTTACTATTCAACATAGTGCTGGAAGTTCTAGCCAATACAATTAGGCAAGACAAGGAAATAAAGGGAATCCAAATGGGAGCAGAGGAGGTCAAACTCTCCCTCTTTGCTGATGACATGATCTTATACTTAGAGAATGCCAGAGACTCAAGACAAGACTCCTGGAAGTCATCAAAAAATGCAGTAATGTCTCAGGATATAAAATCAGTGTCCACAAGTCAGTAGCCTTTGTATACACCAATAACATTCAATATGAGAAGCTAATTAAGGACACAACTCTCTTCAAAGAAAATGAAATACCTAGGAATATACCTAACAAAGGAGGTGAAGGACCTCTATAAAGAAAATTATGAAATCCTCAGAAAGGAAATAGCAGAGGATATTAACAAATGGAAGAACATACCAAGCTCATGGATGGGAAAAATCAACATTGTTAAAAAGTTCATTCTTCCCAAAGCAATCTACCTATTCAATGCCATCGCTATTAAGATACCAACATTGTACTCTCAAGATTTGGAAAAAATGATTATGCGTTTTGTATGGAACCAGAAAAAAACCCGTATAGCTAAGGCAGTTCTTAGTTATAAAAATAAAGCTGGGGGCATCACCATACCAGATTTTAGGCTGTACTACAAAGCCATAGTGCTCAAGACAGCATGGTACTGGCACAAAAATAGAGACATAGACACTTGGAATCGAATTGAAAACCAATAAATGAAACCAACATCTTACAACCACCTAATCTTTGATAAACCAAACAAGAACATACCTTGGGGGAAAGACTCCCTATTCAATAAACGGTGTTGGGAGAACTGGATATCCACATGTAAAAGACTGAAACTGGACCCACACCTTTCTCCACTCACAAAAATTCATTCAAGATGGATAAAGGACTTAAATGTAAGGCATGAAACAATAAACAGCCTCAAATAAAGCATAGGAAAAACACTGGAAGCTACTGGCCTAGGGAAAGACTTCACAAAGAAGACTGCCATGGCAATTGCAACAACAACAAAAATAAACAAATGGGACTTCATTAAACTGAAAAGCTTCTGTACAGCTAAGGAGACAACAATCAAAGCAAATAGACAACCTACACAATGGGAAAGGATATTGCATATTTTGAATCAGACAAAAGCTTGATAACTAGGATCTATAGAGAACTCAAATTAATCCACATGAAAAAAGCCAACAAACCCATATTTCAATGGGCAAGAGACATGAATAGAACCTTCTGTAAAGAAGACAGATGAATGGCTAACAAACATATGAAAAAATGTTCATCATCCCTATCTATTAGAGAAATGCAAATCAAAACCACCCTGAGATACCATCTAACCCCAGCGAGAATGGCCCACATCACAAAATCTCAAAACTGCAGATGCTGGGTGGATGTGGAGAAAAGGGAACACTTTTACACTGCTGGTGGGACTGCAAACTAGTACAACCTTTTTGGAAGGAAGTATGGAGAACCCTCAAAGCACTCAAGCTAGATCTCCCATTTGATCCTGCAATCCCATTACTGGGCATCCACCCAAAAGGAAAAAAATCCTTTTATCATAAGGACACTTGTACTAGACTGTTTATTGCAGCTCAATTTACAATCACCAAAATGTGGAAACAGCCTAAATGCCCACCAACCCAGGAATGGATTAACAAGCTGTGGTATATGTACACCAATAGTATTCAGCCATTAAAAAAAAATGGAGACTTTACATCCTTCATATTAACCTGGATGGAAGTGGAAGACATTATTCTTAGTAAAGCATCACAAGAATGGAGAAGCATGAATCCTATGTACTCAATTTTGATATGAGGACAATTAATGACAATTAAGGTCACAGTGGGGTGGGGGATGGGGAGAGCAGAGAGAGAAAGAAGGAGGGAGGGGTGGGGAAAGGAAGAGCAGAGAGACGGAAGGAGGGAGGGGGGTGGGACCTTGGCATGTGCCACACCTTTTGGGGCAAGACACGATTGCAAGAGGGACTTTACCTAACAAATGCAATCAGTGTAACCTGGCTTATTGTACCCTCAATGAATCCCCAACAATAAAAAATAATAATAATAATAATAAATAAAAAAGAATTAAAATTTTTTTTTTTTTTTTTTTTTTTTTTGTAGAGACAGAGTCTCACTGTACCGCCCTTGGTAGAGTGCCGTGGCGTCACACAGCTCACAGCAACCTCCAACTCCTGGGCTTAGGCGATTCTCCTGCCTCAGCCTCCCGAGTAGCTGGAACTACAGGCGCCCGCCACAACGCCCGGCTATTTTTTGTTGCAGTTTGGCTGGGGCTGGGCTTGAACCCGCCACCCTCGGTATATGGGGCCGGCGCCCTGCTCACTGAGCCACAGGCGCCGCCCAAGAATTAAAAATTTTTTAAAAAAGAATTCCAAATGAAGGTGTAAAGAGGGAAATAACAATGGTAAGAGGAGCTTCTAATGGAGACAAACAGAAAATTGAGAAGCCAAGCTCTGTAACTCATGTCAGTGATCCCAGAGACTTTGGAAGCTGACATAGGAGAACCATTTGAGCCCAGTAGTTTGGGACCAGTCTGGGATATATAGCAAGACCTCATTTCAATGAAAAAAAAAATTTAATGGAAAATTCAGGAAATCCAAAAAAGTTTATTCTTGAAAACATTTATGACATTTATACATTCTACCTAGCCACAATGAGCAAGGACAAGAGAGCAGACACACATTTCCCTGTAAAAATGAAATAGGGGGCAGCATTACAGACCCTACAGACATTTGTAAAATCTAATAACAGAACATTATAAGCCACTCTATTCCAATACACCAGAAAATGCAGATAAAATGGACAAAATATTCTAAAATATAATTTACCTAATAGACATAAGAATAAATAGAAAATATGAATCTTTATATGTGTATATACAGAGGGTGCCAAAAATAGGTATACACATGGCAGGAAAGGAAAAAACTATTAAAATTGTATACCAGTAACACTTTTTATCTTGTATATTGTATCTCTTGTAAGTCAAGAAGTCAAATACGACTTGAGTATTACAATTTTAATACAATTTTTCCTTTCTTAACATGTGTATACATATTTTGCCAAACTCTGTATTTTTTGTTTTCATTTATGGAAAGCAAAAGTAGCTTAGTTTTTAATAGATGAGTATAATTCAATATATTAATAGAATAAATTTTTAAATTATCTCAATAGATATAGAAAAGCTTTTTGTTTGAATATATTTACATATACTTGTTATCTATTTGTATGTCTTTGGAGAAATGTCTATTCAGTTCCTTTGCCCATTTTTCAGAGAGGTTGTTTGTCCTCTTGTTTTTGAGTTGTTTGAGTTTCTTGTATACTTAGGATCTGATCCCCAATCAGATACATGCTTTGCAAAATATTTTCTTCTAGTCCATGGATTGTCTTTTCACTCTGGGATTGTTTCCCTTGATGTCCAGAAGCTTTGTAGTTTGATGCCATCCTATTTGTCTATTTCTACATTAGCCACTTGTGTTTTCAGAGTCATATTCTAAAAATTTTGCACAGACAGACCAATGTTGTCTGGGAGTTTTTATCCTATCCATTTTAAGTTTATTTTTGTATACGGGGTTATAAGGATCCAATTTCTTGCATCTGCACGTGAATATCCAGTTTTCCCAGCACCATCTATTGAAGGATTTACCCTTTCCCCATTGTGTGGCAACTTAGAAAATTAATTAACCATTAATTACCCCCAAGTCTCTGGGTGTGTTTCTCTGCTTTCTGTCATGTTCTATTTATCATTGTCCGTTTTCATGCCAGTTCCATGTTGTCTTGTTTGCTTTGGCTTTGTAGGCAATTTTGTGAGCACGTGGTTTGATGTCTCCAGCTTTCTCCTTTTTTCTCAAGGTTATTGCTGCTATTCAGAGTCTTTTCGAAGTTCCATTCAAATTTTTGGATTTGGTTTCTTTCATTAAAGAATGTTATTGAATTTTGATAAGGATGGCATTGAGTTTGTAAATTGCTTTAGCAAAGATAGATATTTTAACAAAATTATTCCAATCCATGAACACAAGACAGCTTTCCATTTATTTCTGTATTCTTTAATTTCATTCAATAGTTTATAGTTTTCAGCACAAAAAATTGGTACTAACCAAGTTTAACCTCCTTGGTTAAATTTACTTCCACATATTTGTTTGAAGCTATTTTAGATGGAATTTTTGCTTCATTATTTTTTTGGATATTTTATTGTTTGTGTACAGAAATACGATGATTTCTCTACACTAATTCTGTATTCTATAACGTTACTAAATTTATTTATTAGTTCTAACAGTTTTTTGGTTGAGTCCTAGGGTTTCCATGTATAAAATCATGTTGCCAGCAAGCAAAGACAATATTACTTCTGCTTCTCCAATTTGAATGTTTTTTATGTCTTTTTCTTGCCTAATTGCTCCACCAAGAACTCCCAGTACTATGTTAAATAGAATTGGCAAGAGTACATACCTACACACAAGGATTCACTCATCCTATTCCTTTGGAGAAGACAGGTTCTGACTACTCTGTGGCTGGACACTGCGTCCTCACATATGTGAGCATATGAGCATGTGGGTACCCGAGGGAGGATTGGTAATGCTCAAGGTCCCATGGCCTTCCAAGGAAACTCTTCAGTAGATATTTAAATAGAGATCAGCTTTCCCCTCGAAATCATAGTGCAAACCCACTCGTTGTCCCTGAAGCTTGAAAGCAGGACCACAGGAGGAGGAGAATTCTAAGAAAGGAAACAAGAGTATCAAGGAGGCAGAAACGAGTCAAGGGCTGTATCCAGGAAGATGAGGGTGGAAGCTGCTGCTAAAAAGAATTGGGAAAACCTCGAAGGGGACTCATTGGTAGAATAAAAACCCACAGTCCAGGGCAAGAAGAGGCATATTTTCTTCCCTTATTTCCTATGTGTTCACTTTGTGCTCCTGGCCATACAGCAGCTCACCGTGAGCTACAGCATCACATGTTCCTGGATCTCTGCTGGTCTGAGTCAGCCAACAACACAAACCTGCCCCTTCCCCGAAGCATCTCCAGGGCTGGTGGGATGACTAGCTGTGGTGGGGAACCCACCATGCTGTGCTAAAGGACAGGCTGAAGGAGCGAGGGGACCCCATGGGAGCCCTGAGGGGAGAGATGTTCATCTCACCCTCACTTGGGAGGAGCCACCAGGTCTCTTTGCTGCTGCAGATGGTGGATATGGGTTAGGGAGACCCCTAACCCTACTGCTTACTCCAACCTTGCCCTGGGGAAATAAGAACTAAGCTCCTGGGAAGGAGGGTAGTTCCCCTTCCTGTGGGCTGCAGATGTGACAAACCCATAATAGGAAGCATTCAGCCTCTGAGTGGCCACACCCTGTGTGTCTGTCCTGAGGGCACATCTCCACCTCTTGCACAGCCTGGGCCAATGGGAGGAGACACCATGCTCCCCACCCTCACGGCCCTGTTCTGCCTCCGTGAGATGTGAGAAGGGACAGGGAGACCCTGGACTAGAAAGGAGGGACCTACCCTACCCCTACCATCCCACAGCCAGGCCCCGCTCTATCAGGAGACCCAGGGGCTCAGGAGGCTCCTGGGGGAGGAGGCTACATGCTCAGACTTTAGGAAACAAATTTCTCACAGGGAACTCTCTTCCAGGGCTGAATCTGGGCCCCAGGACCCACGTGCAGGCAGGTGAGTGTGTCCCCAGCTGCCCTAGTTCCCTTCTCCTCACTGGGGACAAGGGGACACCCCTGGGCAGCTAGGGATGGGAAACATCAGTTCTGGCTGACTAGGGGGAATGTCTGGAAGATCCTGGGCTCAGAGCTGGGATCGGAGGGGTGGAGATGTCTTGGGACACAGCTCTTCAAACTTACTCTCTGGGCCAAGCCAGACTCTGTGATAACCCTGGGGAGCCCTGTGACCATTTGGTGTCAGGGGACCCTGATGCCCAAGAGTACCATCTGGTGAGAGAGAGAAGATCAATAGCTTCAAATATGCAGAGCACACAGGAGTCCAGAAACAAGGCTAAGTTTTTCATACATGACAGCGCACTATGCAGGGCAATATCGCTGTTACTATCAAAATCCTGCTGGCTGGTCAGAGCCCAGTGAACCCCAGGAGCTGGTGGTAACAGGTAAGAGGACACTCAGAGGTCCCAACTCCAGGCTCTGTCCTCAGGAAAGGGGTCTGCTTTCATGGGTGTCTCCCTCTCACAGCCCAGCCCTGGAGCAATGTGAAAGGTGTGAGCCCCATTTCACATGGCTGCCTCCTTCTCTCCTAGGACTCTACAGTAAACCCACCCTTTCAGCCCTTCTGAGCTCTGTGGTGGCCTCAGGAGACACAGTGTCCCTCCAGTGTGCTTCACAGCTGGAATTTGACATGTTCATTCTGACTTAGGAAGGAAAACACAAGCTCTCCTGACATTTTGGGCTACATGGACACCCCCATGGGCAGCCCCAGGCCCTTCTCTGTGGGCCCTATGACCCCTTGACACAGGTGGATATTCAGATGCTATGGCTATCACAAGAACATCCCCCAGGTGTGGTCAGAATCCAGTGAACCCCTAAAGCTCCAGGTCTCAGGTGAGCAGGGCCCATCCTTGCCATGGGTGGCTCAGGGCCTAAGACAGGTCACCAGCTGAGCCCCTGGGAGACAATGGGGCAAGGGGAGCCCTGGACTGGAGCAGAGACACTGAATGTGAGAGACAGAGAAGAGATACAGAAAGGGCGGGGACAGTGGGAGTGGGAGGCTCGTGAGGAGAGACACGTCTTCACCTGGCTCCTCTCTGGCCCCTGCTCCTCCCTCAGGGGCCAGTTTAAATGCCATCTCCATAAGAGACCTTCACTATGAAACTGTCCAGGATGGACCTGCCTCCTTCCCTCCTGTTGGTCTCTCTGTGTCTCTGTGTCTGTCTCCCTCTCTATATGCACACACATCTACATCTGCAGACCTACAGTGTTATCTGCGTGATACATTTTACACAGATGTGTGTACACACACACACAGTCCTATTCTGTGCCTGCGGCTATAGAAATACTTAAAGCAGGGATGACTGATAAACAATAGGAACTTTTCCCAAGATTAAGACACCAGCAGGTTCAGTGTCTGGTGAGGGCCTGGCCTCTGTTTCCAGGGTGGTACTTTGAATGGTGTGTCCAACGCAGAGGACAAATTCTGTGTCCTCACATGGCCAAAGGGACAGAAAGGCAGGAAGGTAGACTGGCTGGTTCCCTGCAACCACTTTGTAGGGGCCCTAAATCCCTTTAAGGGCACAGTGCAGGACATAGTCAGCTCCTAGGGCCTCACCTGCTAATGCTGTTGCCCTGAGGTTAAGTTTAAATATGGATTTAGAAGGGACACAGAGATTCAACCCACAGCATATACAGCCTGCTGCTTAAACCCCCATCCATCTCGCTAGCCCTGCTCACTGGTACAGTATGATCTTGGCCCACTCACCTGCATTCACACTCTGGGCATTCAGAAACATGTGTAATGATCCACTAACTCAACATTACCATCTGGAAAACGTATCTGCATGTGTGTCTTTATATTAATATGTACATATGTGCAAGCCACGTGTGTTTATATATAAAATATATATTTATATAAACTATATGTAAAGATATGTGCACACTTTACACACACATATATGCATCCCATTGTACACGTTTCTCACTATGGGAGGAAATAGTTGACAAGGACTTAAATAGATGATGAGACCCCAGGTGACCTGGCTGAGGTGGGACGGAGGTGAGGCAGCCCAGGCATTCATCCTTTGTGCTCCTGACCTCCAGGAGCCCTGGAGAACCAACCCTGAATCCACGGGGCCTGGATCTTCAGCTACTGATAAGTGGAGACTCCACCCAGATGAATTAACTTACATGGTCCTGGATCTCAAAACTAAGGAACATTCAAGAGCTCAACTAGTCCCATGTTGAAGAGAAAATAGTTCCTATGTCTTGGGGCACAGCCACACGTGTGCCTCAGTGACACAAAAAAAGGACCTGAATACAATTAACACCTCGGGACTGGGGGATTCCAAAAATGGGACTGGAGGGGACTCTGATGCAGCAGAGAAAGGATTCATTAAAGACCTACAAAGTTACATCATAGGAAGTGGGTGACATAAGAAATGATAACCCAGACAATGTCAGCTCAGGTCTCCTCACCCTGCCCCTCTTTATCTTATTCTCAGGAGCCGCTGAACCCACTAGGCCCTCACAGAACCAGTCAGACATTGAGACAGGTAAGTGAGGAGACGCCATCAGTTATGGGGCTGGGCACAGAGGGTCAGGCCCTGTGGGGGAGGATGCTGTCCTCGGGGAACATCCAGGGATTCTGGTAACTTTGGTCTGCCCTGAGCTTTCTGACCTCTAGTCCTGAACCCCCAGCCCCACACCCCCAGGATCACACCATGGAGAATCTCATCCGCATGGCTATAGCTGGCTTGATCCTGGTGATTCTTGGGATTCTGCTGTTTGAGGCTCAGCACAGCCAGAGAAGACACCGAGGTGCATCCAGGAGGTAACACCAGAGACAGCAATGGACCATCCAGAGTGAGAGAGCCTGGGAAACAAGTCAGATACTCCCGGAGGGTTCTGTGAGAAAGTCTGGGGCAGAAGTTGGGGAACTGTCTGCTGAAAATATTGAGTGGAGGAGACACGATCAGGTGTAGGGGAGGGTCCAGGTGTCTGCAGAGGACTCTGCCCCCACCAGACTGTGGTGCTCCCATCCCTCCCTTTGCTGATTTCTGTTAACTGTCCCTCCTCCATCCCTGTTCCTGTGACATGAGGGCACATCACCCAGGGTGAGTTTCCATTCACTTTTCTTTGCACCTCATGCTCTGCTCCTGTTATCTGACACATTTTTCTTTATTTCTAAGAACATCTTCCCTGACAGGTTTAACTGATTTGCCATCTCTTCAGTTCTCAATATGGATTTTGATTGAATAACTGAATAAATGGGCAAAAATTAGATTCCAGGCTTCAAAAGATGGGTCCAAACTGATGCCCCAGCTCCCTATCTGGACTCAACCTTCATCAAACGCTAACTGTGCACTTGGTCTGGAAATACGATCACTTGGAATCTGCAAATGGGTACTTGAAGCGTCAGCTTTGTGATGTGCTGCTAAACCAGCTCTCTGGGGGGAAAGCATTGAAAAAAATCCCTGTTGTATGCTATTCGGTGATTACTTTGATATAAATGGTCCCTTCTTGGCCAACTTTAAGGAGCAGAGATGAGGTCATTGGATGCAGAGTTGGGAAACTGGACAGAATACTATATGATTTTTTTATATTTTTGTATTTATATATCAACATACATAACAATTTTATAAATATTTTATAAAATTTTATAATGAATATTTTATAAATAAAGGTACATTTGCCTACAATTTCTCATTTTCCCTATGTATGTATGTATGTATGGCGACCTGTGGGGCACTCCATGTTTTAGTGTTAACTATTAAATAATTACACTATAAAGGGGAATATAATATGTAAAATAGAAATTTGGGGCAGTGCCCGTAGCTCATTGGGTAGGGCGCCAACCACATACACCGAAGCTGGCAGGTTCGAACCCAGCCTGGGCCAGCTAAACAACAATGACAACTGCAACAAGAAAAATAACCAGGCACTGTGGTGGGCACCTGTAGTCCCAGATACTTGGGAGGCTGAGGCAAGAGAATTGCTTAAGCCTAAGAGTATGAGGTTGCTGTGAGCTGTGACACCACGGAACTCTACTCAGGGTGACAGCTTGAAACTCTGTCTCAAAAAAAAAGAAAGAAAGAAAGAAATTTGGAAAGATTGACAGGTAATTCCTCTCTTGTCTACTAAATACCTAATAGTTTATGGCCAATGCATACCTTAACTCTGCATCAATTTATACTGTATGCATTTCAAGCGTATGTGAGTATATGAATGAGCCTGAGTGTTGTATCTTCCTTGTTTGTAAATTCCTTAAAATAGGGCAGGCATGGTGGCTCATGCCTGTAATCCTAGCTCTGGGAGGCCGAGGTGGGTGGATTGCCTGAGCTCACGAATTCAAGACCAGCCTAAGCCAGAGTGAGACCTCATCTCTAAAAATAGCAAGGCGTTGTGGTGAATGCCTGTAGTCCCAGCTACTCGGGAGGCTGAAGCAAGAGAATCGCTTGAGCCCAAGACTTTGAGGTTGAGCTGTGACACCACGGCACTCTACCGAGGGCAACCAAGTGAGACTCTGTCTCTAAATAAATAAATAAATTCCTTAAACTACACAGTATCAACTTTTCTTATTAAAACAATTTTGTGTTACATTACTTTTTTGAGTAATTATATTGCCAATACCTACTTTTAATAGTACACCTTTGCAATGGCCTTATTGATTTTTAAATTTTGAGGGGTCTTTTTTTTGTATGGGGGTCTATCATACCTAATCACTAGACCTTTTATGGGGGATAGGTCTTAAAATCCTTAAGTGAATTGCTCCTAAACATACATGGTAATTAAGGAATAATTTAGAAGAACTACAGCTATTTTTAAGTATTCGTGCCATTACACATTTTGAGCATGGATTCTTTCATCCTCCTCATTTACAGAGGACAGCTTCTAATCACACTTCAGCTGAACTCAAGACTTTTCATACACATGTGTGTGCATGGGAGCGTACACGTGTGTATGTGTAATCGTACAACAGCTTCCCCATTTTCCTCCCTTTCTCCATTTTGAGTTCATTATTCCTGTAACTGAATTGCATGGCATCGAATGGCTTTCTCTGAATGCGAAAACAGTAAAATACTTAGAAACTTATGGCTCTGGAGAGGCCTTCTCTTATTTTAAAAGTATTAAATTTTAAAACTTAAAAATGTTATTTTACATTAAGACAAGAAAAATAAACAATACTTAGAAGGGAAAGTGCATCTGAAACGTGAGAGTCTGCCAGTCAGTCCCTCCTCACCCATCGTGAAGGTGGAGCCTGACCTGGTGGTTTAATATGCAAGACACGGACCTCACTGGTCAGCCTGGCCCTGGACTGCTTCATGCTTAAAGATGCGTCCGCTGGCGGGGTGCAGAGGCTCACTCCTGTAATCCTAGCACTTTGGGAGGTCAGAGAGGGTGGATTGCTTGAGCTCAGGAATTCGAGACCAGACTGAGCAAAAGCAAAACCCCGTCTCTACTAAAAAGAGAAAAACTGAGGCAAGAGGATGGCTTGAGCCCAAGAGTTGGAGGTTGCTGTGAGCTATGACACTACAGCACTCTACCCAGGGTGAAAGCTTGAGACTCTGTCTCAAAAAAAAGATTTGTCCACTAACCCCATCAACGCTGCCCTTAATAACTATTTATCTCTTGAGCTGTTGTCGGACATCAGCCTCACTTCTTTCCTCCTGATACTTAAGACAGATGTGACTCTGTCCTTTCACATTCTATTCCTCCCAAGACTTTAGTTTTCCCTTGGACCTCTGACTATTCATTGTACTGGAAAATGTGCTCAATATTATTTTCCAGTTTCATAATTGGTTCATCAACTGTGTCTTGCCTTTAAAGGAATGACTATTTTAATTACATTCATTCAATTGGATTTCTCAGCTCTCAGATTTCTAACTCATTTCTATAATGCCCATTTATCTGTAGTATAATCTATATTGTTGGGTTGAAAATTCAATTTCCTCTCACATTTTTTTAAATATATAAAGATAATTACTTTAAAATGGGTCTCCCGTATTCCTAGGATTCTGTTTCTTTGGAGATGATGACCTTCATTAATGAGGCTGTAGACTGTTAATTGTGGTACTTTTCATTGATTTTAGGATTTCCTTCATCTTACTTATTTTTGCTCAACTGCTCACTTCCCACACACTTTATCTTTCAGAGAAGCTTTCTCTCAGGGCTTTTCTTAGAGTTCAGAGTCAGAAGAGGTGGGGGGTGTTCCACCTGTGACTGCCATGAGCATCCACTCTCCCAAAGTTGGCATCTGCTCAGGGTTATACAGACAGTGAAGGGTCCAATGGGAGCCTCACACTCACACTGTAACTCAAGGGGAAGACCCACTGGGAGGGGTCCCACACTCACACTGCCACTCATGTCTGACAACACTGCTGTGAACTTCTCGGCACTCACACGGGAGAAGGCTCAGCGCTGACCATGGGCCCAGTTAAGGGAGTGCAGTTATTCCAATCCCCATCGAGGGAAAGGGAATTATACCTTCAACCTCACTCCAGAGCCTTGACTCCCTCCCTGTCTATGAGCACCCTAGGGATCTTTTTCTCTCCCACACAGAGGTAGAAACATATTTGGCAATGACCCCTTGTTGTTCCCAGACACTAGTGGACACACAGCTTTGGTCTCTCCTTGTTCTTAAGGAGACCTATCTAATTCAGGAGCTGTGCATAAGACCATAAGTACATATTATAGAAAGATTATAAGTATCATTTCTCAGCATTAGGAACAGATGGGGTTCTTACGCAGGCACAGCAATTGTCCACTTTGACTGAAGAGTCTGACACCAGAATCCTCTCATGTCCCCAAATCTTCATGTTTGGAAATAAACTATGATTGAGCCTGACCCATGTCCCAGGCACATCGGACTCCACAACAGCATGAGAACTGTAGTTTATAACAACATGCTCCAAACAGGGAAAAGAAGGCCCAGACAAGGGACCTTACGTGCATGGACATGGGATGATGGAGGAATATATATGTTTTTATTTCAGATTAATATAAGGGTACATGCAATTAGGTTACATTGTTTGTGTTTGTTAGAGGGAGTTCAAATTGTAGTTGAGCACGCCATCTAGGAGGTGCACCATATACCCCTACATTGTACCTGTTATGTGAGAGCTTATCACACTCCCTCCCCACCACTCCTTAAATTTAACTGTTTTTTCCCCCTGTGTGGGTATATAGTTGTTCATCTACTAGTTTCATTTTGGTATTGAGTACATGGGATGCTTGCTTTTCCATTCTTGTGATACTTTATTTAGGAGGATATTCTCCAAATCTTTCCAGGTGAATACAAAAGATGTGAAGTCTCCATCTTTCTTTATGGCTGAATAGTATTCCATGGTCTACATATGCCACAGTTTATAAGTCCATTCATCAGTGGATGAGCACTTGGATTGACTCCATATCTTGGCAACTGTGGATTGAGCTACAATAAACATTTTAGTACAGATGTCTTTATGGGAAAATGATTTTCTCTTCTTGGAGGTAGATGCCTACTAATGGAATTATGGGATCAAATGGAAGGTCTGTTTATAGCTCTTTGAGGATTCCCTGTACTTCTTTCCATAGAGGCTGTATTAGTTTGCAATTTTCCCAGCAGTGTAGAAGTGTTCCCTTCTCTCTGCACCCACACCAGCATCTGCAGCTTTGGGACTTCGTGAAGGAAGAGAGGCAGCTCCTGTCAAAGACAATCTGCCGCAGAAGTTCTAGCTCAGGAGAGACCACTGGCTTCTTTTCTTCTCACTACGTACTTATATCTTTTTTTTTTTTTTGAGGCATTTTATTTGTTCAGTATGTATTACATGCCTAAAAGAATCGCAGGATTTTCCCTCCTGTGTGTTTTCTTCTTGCTTCTTCATGGTCCATGATGCCAGCTGAAGTTGTCAGCACAGTGAAACCAAACCGGTGGGATGGGAGCAGACAATTCTGCCATCTTTCTAGAGCTGCACAACAAACCTGGGGCTGATCGCTCCACACTCGTTTAACCTGTCTGTGAGGTTCTCAACAATTTTCCCAGCTCTGCGATCATTGAGGATTTCAAATTCACCAATGTAACCATGCTTCATCATCACAGCGGACAATGGGGTGGTGCCTGTGGCTCAAAGGAGTAGGGCGCCAGCCCCATATGCTGGAGGTGGGAATCCAAGCCCAGCCCCAGCCAAAAAAGCAACCTCCAAGTCTTGGGCTTAAGCGATTCTCTTGCCTCAGCTTCCCGAGTAACTGGGCCTACTACGGGCGCCCGCCACAACACCCGGCTATTTTTGGTTGTAGTCAGCATTGTTGTCTGGTGGGCCGGGCTGGATTCGAACCCTCCAGGTCCGATCCACGTGGGTGGCGCCCTAGCCGCTGAGTTATAGGCGCCCAGCCTGTTGATGCTTTTAAAGAGCATTCACGTGCACCGTTTCGGTGGGCACGCACGGAAAGAAGGGGGGGGGCGGGAAGAGGCCAGGCAGGACTGCTATTTTTGCCCTCTGCCCTAGACAGACAGAGGGCCTAGAGTCGTACTTATTATCATATATGGAATACTTTGTTTTCAGTTTGTTGTTATCTGATCGTCATCATTTTTATGATACTATTGACTCAATACAAGAAGCTTCTCTGGAAGTCTTTCTTGATTTTTTTTCTGATACATATCACACACCAAGATTAAGTTTGACACATTAGGCGCTCAACATGTGCCTATGGAAACAGTGAATAAAAGTTTCCCCTCTCATGATTGCATTAATGTACACAGCTATGATTTAATAAAAAAAAAGTTTCCCCTCCTCCCTAAAGTTCATTTCTCTAACACTGGAGTCATTTTTTTTTCTTTTTTTTTTTTTTTTTTTTTTTTTTTTGTAGAGACAGAGTCTCACTGTACCGCCCTTGGTAGAGTGCCGTGGCGTCACCCGGCTCACAGCAACCTCTAACTCCTGGGCTTACGCGATTCTCTTGCCTCAGCCTCCCGAGTAGCTGGGACTACAGGCGCCTGCCACAACGCCCGGCTATTTTTTTTTTGTTGCAGTTTGGCCGGGGCTGGGCTTGAACCCGCCACCCTCGGCATATGGGGCCGGCGCCCTACCCGCTGAGCCACAGGTGCCGCCCTCATTTTTTTTTTTTTTTTCTACTGGATTCCTTTCTTCTTCATTCCAGGCTGCATTGTCTGCAAAGTTTTCAGAATTGAAAAATAATGTTTGAAAGGTAAAACCCCAAGGTTGTCAAGAAGGACAACCAGCCTTTTTTTTTTTTTCTTTCCTTCTCTTACTTCTTAGGCCTCAGGGGCCTCCTGTGACATTTCAGTTGCCCCTGGTTTCTCCAGGCACTTCAGATATCTTCTTTGCCTGATTCTCTTTCTAGTCCTCTCAGTATGTTTTCATTTCTCTTTCTCTTTATCTCTGTCTCTATCTCTCTGTCTCTTTCTGCCTCTCCATCTCTCTTTCATTTGATCACGACTAATACCTATTATTACTGCTCATCAATTTCAACATTTCACAAGTGTTGTTTTTGGTTTTGTTTTTTTTTTAGAACATCCCAAATCCCCATGCAGACATTGTCACCGCACTTACAGATGAAATGATAATTACTTCCCAGCAAGAACATGACCTCATGGTGTCCTAAACCTTTATCTCAGGGCTAAGATGCCCCTTTCTCACGGGTGCTCAGACTCTTTTCATGATAGCTATGGGCTCTGCAAGAATCAGGTAAGTGATCTTTTTTTAAGAGATAGAGGTCCATATTCTCAGCAGAGTAAAATGTCAAAAAATATTATCACATGGCTGTACAATTTTCTTTTTCCTACTAGGATCAAAACTAAACAAAAACAAACTTACATCAGGGGCATTTTCTGAGAGCTTCTGAGACATGGAATCATCCCAATTTTTCTGTCCCATGACTGCCTGATGTCTTTTGTATAAATTCTCTCACAGCCCTGTGTGAATCACTCTCCGAATGAATATGGCAACCCTCAGGGTCCTCCCTCTCCTTCTTACAGGGAGTTAAGATCTCATTCAGCTGTTGGCTCTTGCTTTTACCCCTTAAAACAAGTTATCTTGTGGCAACTGCTACACAGGACATTTTTGAAAATCTGTGATAAGTAATGGTTGTGCTTTGGTGGGTCATGTCAGCATGTCTGTGAAAACTTCCTCTGATAAGTGCAAACTTGTATACCTCCACATTGTTTTGTATGGGTTCTGGAGAGCAGGGTGCCCTGTATTGCACTAATAATTTCATGTCCATGGAAAATTTCTGGGATAAGTGTGAGGAAGGTAAATTATATCTCCTACTTAGACGAATACTACGCAGGTATCTATTCTGTACAAAAAGTGGCTTAGTTTGCCATGCTTAAGGAAAAGGAATAATGAGGGACTCTTAAGGTCTAAATGCACTTCTGACATGTAATCAGATATTAAAGTGCTGTGATAGTTCCCAAGCCACTGAGCCTGCTCCAGATATGTTGGTATTTAAAACTAAAACCTTCTAAAGCTGTGGCTTCCCTCAGTCTTAAGCAGCTAAAACTTGGTCTGTTCTAGCTGGGCATGGTGGCCTCCACCTGTAATCCCGGTCCTTTGGGAGGCTAACATGGAAGGATTGCTTGGGCTCAGGAGATGAAGACTGGCCTGAGCAAGAGCAATACCCTGTCTATACCAAAAATAGAAAAACAAGCCAGGCATTGTGGCAGGTGGCTGTACTCCAAGCTACTCAAGGGGATCTCTTGAACCCAGGAGTTTGAGGTTGCTGTGAGCTATGACACCAAAGCACTCTACCCAAGACAATAGAGTGAGACTCTGCCCCAAACCAAAACCAAAACATAAACCTTGAACTGTTCTGACTGCAAGATCCCTGCAACAGAACTGTGGGGCAGGGGTTTTCCTGTCACTATCCCAGGAAGTAAGATGTGCCTCCTTTAGTCCCTAATTGTGCCTCTGTAACAATCACTTTGATAGAAGAAAATAGAAAGGGCTTTATTTTTCAATGAATGATTGCAGTTCTAAAAGGGCACGTGGGACACGTCATCACAGCTGCTCTTGTATTCACAGAGACGTCCTGGTCATGATTCACCATAATTTTGTTGTTCTCACCCCCTGCTCAATTGCTTTAGTCCTGTGTAATTTAAATCCATTCCCCTGTGATTTCATGACCTACTCCCTTCTTGTTCTTATTTAGATTCGCTAGATCGGTATCTACCATATAAATTTGCTATTTTTTATTTGTTGGCGTAACACATTTTCTTTCCAGGAAACTTTAAACAGGTTTGCGTGCATACGCTGTGTGAAGCCCGCGTTCCTTTCTCACTCTCCCGCTTTTCTCTCCAGGCTCTGGAACACGGGGGTCAGGCCATTATTGATGACTGCATATTCCTCCTGAAATTGTTTTAATTTTCCAAAGCACCTATTTTTCATAACAAATCTGTACTTTATCAAGATTCTAATATTTTTTAAGGTTTAATGTCATTTAAATCACATTGTAATTGAATAACTTGTTGATTAGAGTAAATAAGAAAAATACAAAAACAAAAGACAGTTCTTGTGATGAATTCGCATTTAAATTCTTTACAAAAAACCTAAATTGTATTCAACATTCAACTTTTTGTATAAATTTAAAGGATACAAGTGAGATTTTGTTACACAGATATGTCCTATAGTATTGAAACATAGTATCAAAGATTTTAGTGTATCCATCACCCAAATAAAGTACATTGTACCCAGTAATTACTCATCATCCACACTCCTGTCACCCCTGATACCCTGAGCTTCTGTTGTCTATCATTCCAAAATCTGTAACAGTTTGTACACATTATTGAACTTGCACTTATCAGTGGTAGCATATGATATTTGTCTTTCTGTGTCTGAATTATTTCACTTAAGATAATTTCCTCCCATAACGTCCATGTTGCTACAAAAAATATTATTTCATTCCTTTTTTTTTTTTTTTTGTCTTCATCTTTGGAAAAAAATGGTTTGCTTCTTTTTAAAATTTCATGTCACTATGAAGGAATAGATGATTGTTTGTGTTTGTTAGGTAAAGTCCTCGTGGTAGTTGAGCTCCTCACCTATGAGGTGTGCCTGTTGGGTGAGAGCTCTCATTCTTTTTTGTACATGAATAGTATTGCACTGTGGATGTGTTCCATTTTCCTTATCCAGTCATCACTGATGAACACTTAGGTTAATTTTGTATCTTTGCTATTGTGAATAGTACTGTGAATACTCATGTTGTTTCCATATCTTGGCTATTGTGCATAATGGAGCAATGATTATAGGAACATAGATATCTATTCAACGTCTTAAACTTGTTCTTGTGGATAAGTATCCAGAAGTGGTGTTGCTATTGATATAGAGTAATTCTATGTTTAATTTTTTTAATTTTTTGATTAAATCATAACTGTATACATTAATGCGTTTATGTGGTACGGTGTGCTGATTTTATTTACAATTTGGAATGCTTACATTAAACTGGTTAACATTTTGAAGGACTTCCACACCACTTCTATAATGGCTGCACTGATCTATATTTCTATAGAACTACCTACAGTGTTCCGAGGTCCCCTTTCCTCCACACCCTTCCTGACACTTGCCATCAACTGCTTGTTCAATAACTGCTATTCCAACATGAGTGGGGTGCTGAGACCTCACTTTGTTTTGGGTTGTTTGTTTGTTTGGCTTTTTTTGAGACAGAATCTCATTATGTTGCCTTCAATAGAGTACCTGGTGTCACAGCTCACAGCAACCTCCAACTCTTGGGCTCAAGCAATTCTCTTATCTCGGCCTCCCAAGTAGCTGGGACTACAGGCACCCTCCACAAGGCCCGGCTATTTTTTTTATTGTAGTTGTCATTGTTGTTTAGCAGGCCCAGGCCGGGTTCTAACCCACCAGCCCCAGTGTATGTGGCTGCTGCCATAACCACTGAGCTAGGGCACGGAGCCCTCACTTTGGTTTTAACATACATTTCTCTCAGGATTGCTGATATAGGGCACTATTTCATATACTTGTTTGCCATTTTTATGTTTTCTTTGGAAAATATTTTGTTTTGTAGAACCCTATTCAGCTGCTATCATTCTTCTCTCTTTTTTTTTTATTAAATCATAGCTGTGTACATCAATGCGATAATGAAGAACCATGCACTGGTTTTATATACAATTTGAAATATTTTCATCACACTGGTTAACATAGCCTTCCTGGCATTTTCTTAGTTATTGTGTTGAGACATTTATATTCTACATTTAGTAAGTTTCACATGTACCCTTGTAAGATGCACCGTAGGTGTAGTCCCACCAATTACCTTCCCTCTACCCATCCTCCCTCCTTTTCCCTTTTCCCCATATTCTTAGGTTACAATTGGGTTATAGCTTTCATATGAAAAGCTATAAATTAGTTTTATAATCTATAGCTTTCAAATAGCTATAAATTAGTTTCATAGTAGGGCTGAGTATGTTGGATACTTTTTCTTCCATTCTTGAGATACTTTGCTAAGAAGAATATGTTCCAGCTCCATCCATGTAAACATGAAAGAGGTGAAGCCTCCATCTGTCTTTAAGGCTGCATAATTCCTCTACTAGGTATATATCCAGAAGACCAAAAATCACATTGTAACGAAGATATTTGTACCAGAATGTTTATTGCAGCCCAACTCATAATTGCTAAATCCTGGAAGAAGCCCAAGTGCCTATTGACCCACAAATGGATTAATAAATTGTGGTATATGTACACCATGGAATATTATGCTATCATTCTTCTTATTTATTTTTAGGGTTTTTGCCTGTGTTTTGTCATCATGCCCATAAAAGTTTTGTAAAAACTAATGTCAAGTGTATATCCCCTATGTTCTCTTCTAAAAGTTTTATGGTGTCAGATCAGAAGTGAAAGGCTTCAATTCATTTTGAGTGTATTTCAGTGTATGCTTTAATATATGGGTCCAGATTTATTCTCCTGCGTGTTCATGTCCCGTTTGACCTATGTCATTTACTGAATGGACTACATTTCTCTTATTGTTTTTTTGTTTTGTTTTGTTTTTACCTTATAGGCTTCTTTCATTCCTTTTCATGCTATTCTTCCTTATTCTTTTCTGAAAGGGTAATTTCAAATAACTGGCCTTTAAGTTTGATGATTCTTTCTTCTACTTGATTCAGTCTGCTGTTGAAACATCACAGAATTTTTAAATTCGATTGTTGTATTCATCAGTTCCAGAATTTTAGGTTCTGATTTATGGTTTTATCTTTTTATTTAACTTTGTGTTTTGTTCATATATTGTTTTCCTGATTCCACTGAGTTGTTTCTTTGTGTTCTCTTAGAGCTCACTAAGCTTCTTAAAGATGATTATAATGAAATCTTTATCAGGCAATCTATAGATATTCATTTCTTTGTCATCAATCCATTGGAGCTTTATTTTCTCCCCTGTGGTAATATTTTTCTTTTCTTTGAATGTGTTCCTTAAATTTTTTGCTACAGTCTTTGCATTTGAAAACAGTGGTTTTCTCTGTAGTATTTACTGACAGACTTCATGAGGCAAAGACCTTCACCACCAAAACCTACCTAAAGATTTTTGGAGCAGGCATCTCAGGCCTTTTCTGTGGATACTCTGCCCACTCCTTTAGTTCCCACTTGTGGAGGGTATCTCAGAATTCATGTTCCTTATCTCAACTTGCAAAGTCAGGCAAGGTGCTAAGTAAAAGCTTCCTGTGTATTTTTCCCAGAACAGTGGCCCGAAGCGTTCAATGCTTCTAGAAACCATCCAATCTCACAGAATGAGCCAGCTGCTGATATCCATGTGGTCTCTGGGAGGAATTGCAAGTGCCCTTGGTGGGGACTCATGCTCACCTGTGAAGGCCCAGGTGAGCCATCTTTGGGGTGCATGCAGAGTGCTGGGGACCAGGGCTGCAGGTGAGACATCTCACATGGTTTATGAATGTGTCTTTTGGTGGGTTCTGTGAGTCGGTTACTAAAATATGCTGCCAGATTTTGAGGTCCCTGTTATGTTTGCTTTGGGATCTTGACTGTTTCGTTGCTCTTCCCCTTCCTCAGAATATTCAGACATCTGATTCTCTCAGTGATCTGGGTGGGGCCAGGCTCAGGCTGGCCTTTTGGACAGCTGTGTCTGGAAAGCTCAGTGTTCACTGTGCTCTCACTTTCCCCAGTGGAATGACTTGCAGGGTCTTTTGGAACTTAGCTGTGCCATGTTGTGGGAGGGGTGATTCCAATAAAAAGAAACTGTGTTTCTAATCTTCTGCCAGCATCTATTCTTCAACTTTTTGCTCAAACGCCAGGGTGGAATCTCTCCACTGGACTCCTAGACTCCCACAGAAATATTTATATCCATGGACAATGAACAAAATTGATGTTTATGTTAGTGTATGAGGGCTGGAATTTCTTGCATCCATCATTAAGACACCATCTTAATGATGTCATCTCTCTGACTTTTAGTTTTAATTATGCATTTTTCGAAATGTCACAGCTGAGGAACAGTGACTCTTTGGTCTGTATCTTGCATTTTCCACTTCAGTTGTGCCCTGTGCCTACATCAGCTGGATCCACCCATTATCATGTTCACTGTTGACCTGAAGCCTGAGGATTTTGGCAGCCACTGATGTTTATTTTTTGTGCATTCAGTGCACAGATTACACAAGTAGTCAACACATTTCCAGTGCAAGGTAAAAAATCTTCTGTAGAGAAAACAATATTTGCCTGTGGAATGTTTCATATCGGAAAGAGAGATCTTTATTCTTTCCCTCCATTTCCACCTTTTCCGTGGGGTGATTTGATTCCTTACTATACCCCAAACGTGAGGTCTTTTGCGTTTTTGGTTTCTTTTGTTTTCACAATATTATACGTATAGGGCTTATCTATATTTGTTTTTGTAATCTATTATAAAGACTAGATGACGCTATAAATGTGCAGTCATTTTCCATTTGGAATTTTTCATGACCACCCTTTTGTTCTGGTCACAACAATTGAAAAGTGTCTGGGCTTATCTCCTATATTCCTGTTCTATTTTTTTTTTTTTTTTTTTTTTTTTTTGAGACAGAGCCTCAAGCCATCACCATAGGTAGAGTACTGTGGCATCACAGCTCACAGCAACCTCCAACTCCTGGGTTCAAGTGATTCTCCTGCCTCCGCCTCCCAAGTAGCTGGGACTATAGGCACCTGCCACAACGCCCAGCTATTTTTCGGTTGCAGCCATCATTGTTGTTTGGCAGGCCCAGGCTGGATTCAAACCCACCAGCTCAGGTGTATGTGCTGGAGCCTCAGCCGCTTGAGCCACAGGAGCCCAGCTATACTTCCTGGTCTAATATGAATTTAGTTATCTCTTCAGAAAGAAATTAACTACTTCTGTCTTTACTATTTTTGAATATTAAATATTTTTGATAGTATACTCAGGTTTTATTGTGTATACTCAACTTTAATGACATATTAAATGACTCAACTTTTATAACATATTCTAATTATATTAACATATGTTATAAAATATATAATTTGATTGCTATAAGTTATAAATTTACATTGTAATATAACAAATATTACAAATATATGTAAAACACATAGTAAAATAATTTTGCTTAAAATTCAGTAGAAATCACTTCTTTTTTCTTAGTTACACCCTCATCTAGTATAAAGATAGGTTTTTCTTAGTTTTGTCTTGAGGTTTTCTTTTTTTATTTATAAATTATACATGAAAATATTTCTGGCTTTCTGTATATTTGAGAAAATATGTATATATTTCAAAAACAAAACAAAACACGGTCAGATCACTTCAGCTTTATCCTATCCCCTATGCTACTGGTCTCACTCTCTCACAAGTACACACTCTCATTTTTTTTTTTTTTTTTTTTTTTTTATTGTTGGGGATTCATTGAGGGTACAATAAGCCAGGTTACACTGATTGCAATTGTTAGGTAAAGTCCCTCTTGCAATCATGTCTTGCCCCCATAAAGTGTGACACACACCAAGGCCCCACCCACCTCCCTCCTTCCCTCTTTCTGTTTCCCCCCCCATAACCATAATTGTCATTAATTGTCCTCATATCAAAATTGAGTACATAGGATTCATGCTTCTCCATTCTTGTGATGCTTTACTAAGAATAATATCTTCCACGTCCATCCAGGTTAATACGAAGGATGTAAAGTCTCCATTTTTTTTAATGACTGAATAGTATTCCATGGTATACATATACCACAGCTTGTTAATCCATTCCTGGGTTGGTGGGCATTTAGGCTGTTTCCACATTTTGGCAATTGTAAATTGAGCTGCAATAAACAGTCTAGTACAAGTGTCCTTATGATAAAAGGATTTCTTTCCTTCTGGGTAGATGCCCAGTAATGGGATTGCAGGATCAAATGGGAGGTCTAGCTTGAGTGCTTTGAGGATTCTCCATACTTCCTTCCAGAAAGGTTGTACTAGTTTGCAGTCCCACCAGCAGTGTAAAAGTGTTCCCTTCTCTCCACATCCATGCCAGCATCTGCAGTTTTGAGATTTTGTGATGTGGGCCATTCTCACTGGGGTTAGATGATATCTCACTGGGGTTGATTTGCATTTCTCTAATATATAGAGATGATGAACATTTTTTCATGTGTTTGTTAGCCATTCGTCTGTCGTCTTTAGAGAAAGTTCTATTCATGTCTCTTGCCCATTGATATAAGGGATTGTTGGCTTTTTTCATGTGGATTAATTTGAGTTCTCTATAGATCCTAGTTATCAAGCTTTTGTCTGATTGAAAATATGCAAATATCCTTTCCCATTGTGTAGGTTGTCTCTTTGCTTTGGTTATTGTTTCCTTAGCTGTACAGAAGCTTTTCAGTTTAATGAAGTCCCATTTGTTTATTTTTGTTGTTGTTGCAATTGCCATGGCAGTCTTCTTCATGAAGTCTTTCCCCAGGCCAATATCTTCCAGTGTTTTTCCTATGCTTTCTTGGAGGGTTTTTATTGTTTCATGCCTTAAGTTTAAGTCCTTTATCCATCTTGAATCAATTTTTGTGAGTGGGGAAAGGTGTGGGTCCAGTTTCAGTCTTTTACATGTAGACATCCAGTTCTCCCAACACCATTTATTGAATAGGGAGTCTTTCCCCCAGGGTATGTTCTTGTTTGGTTTATCAAAGATTAGGTGGTTGTAAGATGTTAGTTTCATTTCTTGGTTTTCGATTCGATTCCAAGTGTCTATGTCTCTGTTTTTGTGCCAGTACCATGCTGTCTTGAGCACTATGGCTTTGTAGTACAGACTAAAATCTGGTATGCTGATGCCCCCAGCTTTATTTTTATTACAGAGAACTGCCTTAGCTATACGGGGTTTTTTCCAGTTCCATACAAAACGCAGAATCATTTTTTCCAAATCTTGAAAGTATGATGTTGGTATTTTGATAGGAATGGCATTGAATAGGTAGATTGCTTTGGGAAGTATGGACATTTTAACAATGTTGATTCTTCCCATCCATGAGCATGGTATGTTCTTCCATTTGTTAATATCCTCTGCTATTTCCTTTCTGAGGATTTCATAGTTTTCTTTATACAGGTCCTTCACCTCCTTCGTTAGGTAGATTCCTAGGTATTTGATTTTCTTTGAGACTATGGTGAAGGGAGTTGTGTCCTTAATTAGCTTCTCATCTTGACTGTTATTGGTGTACACAAAGGCTACTGACTTGTGGACATTGATTTTATATCCTGAAACATTACTGTATTTTTTGATGACTTCTAGGAGTCTTGTGGTTGAGTCTTTGGGGTTCTCTAAGTATAAGATCATGTCGTCAGCAAAGAGGGAGAGTTTGACCTCCTCTGCTCCCATTTGGATTCCCTTTATTTCCTTGTCTTGCCTAATTGTATTGGCTAGAACTTCCAGCACTATGTTGAATAGTAAAGGTGACAGAGGACAACCTTGTCTGGTTCCTGTTCTAAGAGGAAAAGCTTTCAGTTTTACTCCATTCAGTAAAATATTGGCTGTGGGTTTGTCATAGATAGCTTCAATCAGTTTTAGAAATGTGCCACCTATGCCTATACTCTTCAGAGTTCTAATTAGAAAAGGATGCTGGATTTTATCAAATGCTTTTTCTGCATCTATTGAGAGGATCATGTGATCTTTATTTTTGCCTCTGTTAATATGGTGGATAACGTTTATAGACTTGCGTATGTTAAACCAGCCTTGCATCCCTGGGATGAAGCCTACTTGATCATGATGAATGACTTTTTTGATGATAAGCTGTAATCTATTGGCTAGGATTTTGTTGAGAATTTTTGCGTCTATGTTCATGAGTGAGATTGGTCTGAAATTCTCCTTTTTGTTTGGGTCTTTTCCTGGTTTTGGTATCAGGGTGATGTTTGCTTCATAGAATGTGTTGGGGAAGATTCCTTCTTCCTCAATTTTTTGGAATAATTTCTGCAGTACAGGAATAAGCTCTTCCTTGAAGGTTTGATAGAATTCTGGAGTGAAGCCATCTGGACCAGGGCATTTTTTGGTTGGAAGCTTTTTTATTGTTTCTTTGATCTCAGTGCTTGAAATTGGTCTGTTCAGGAGGTCTATTTCTTCCTGGCTGAGTCTAGGGAGAGGGTGTGATTCCAAATATTGATCCATTTCTTTCACATTGTCAAATTTCTGGGCATAGAGTTTCTGGTAGTATTCAGAGATGATCTCTTGTATCTCTGTGGGATCAGTTGTTATTTCCCCTTTATCATTTCTGATTGAGGTTACTAGAGATTTTACTTTTCTATTCCTTGTTAGTCTGGCCAATGGTTTATCTATTTTATTTATTTTTTCAAAAAACCAACTCCTTGTTTCATTAATTTTCTGAATGATTCTTTTGTTTTCAATTTCATTGATCTCTGATTTGATTTTGGATATTTCTTTTCTTCTACTGAGTTTAGGCTTAGATTGTTCTTCTTTTTCCAATTCCATAAGATCTCTTGTGAGATTGTTGATGTGCTCTCTTTCAGTTTTTCGAATGTAGGCATCTAAAGCGATGAATTTTCCTCTCAAAACTGCTTTTGCAGTATCCCACAGGTTTTGGTAGCTTGTGTCTTCATTGTTGTTATGCTCAAGGAAGTTAATGATCTCCTGTTTTATTTCTTCCTGCACCCATCTGTTATTCAACAGAAGATTGTTTAATTTCCATGCCTTTGGGTGGGGTCGAGCATTTTTGTTAGAGTTGAGTTCCACCTTTAGTGCCTTATGGTCTGAGAAGATACAAGGTAAAATTTCAATTCTTTTGATTCTGTTGATATTTGTTTTGTGTCCCAGGATATGATCAATTTTGGAGAATGTTCCATGGGGTGATGAGAAGAATGTATATTCTTTATCTTTGGGGTGGAGTGTTCTATATGCGTCTATCAAGCACAGTTGTTCTAGAGTCTCATTTAAGTCTTTTATATCCTTGTTTAATTTCTGTTTAGAGGATCTGTCCAGCTCTGTAAGAGGAGTGTTAAAGTCCCCTGTTATGATGGTATTATCAGATATCATATTGCTCAGACTGAGTAAGGTCTGCTTCAAGAATCTGGGAGCATTTAAATTGGGTGCATAAATATTTAGAATTGAAATGTCTTCTTGTTGTATTTTTCCCTTGACCAATATAAAGTGACCATCTTTGTCTTTTTTGACTTTAGTTGCTTTAAATCCACATGTGTCTGAAAATAAGATTGCAACTCCTCTTTTCTTCTGAATTCCATTTGCCTGAAAAATTGTCTTCCAACCCTTGACTCGGAGCTTTAATTTGTCTTTTGAAGCCAGGTGTGTTTCTTGCAGACAGCAAATGGATGGCTTGTGTTTTTTAATCCAGTCAACCAATCTATGTCTCTTCAGTGGGGAATTCAAGCCATTAACATTTATTGAGATAATTGACAAGTGTGGTAGTATTCTATTCATCTTATTTTGTGAGAGTCCATTGCTTAGTTTTATCTTTTGCATCAGTGTGGAGGTTAGGTTCTGTCCTTTAATTTCTGAGTTCTTACTTTGCTGCTGATCCATTGTGGTGGTCAGTGTGCAGAACAGGTTGAAGTATTTCCTGTAGAGCTGGTCTTGTTGTGGCGAATTTCCTCAATGTTTGTATATCCGTAAATGATTTGATTTCTCCATCAATTTTGAAGCTTAGCTTAGCAGGGTACAGAATTCTGGGCTGAAAATTGTTCTGTTTAAGTAGATTAAAGGTAGATGACCATTGTCTTCTTGCTTGGAAAGTTTCATTAGAGAAGTCTGCGGTCACTCTGATGGATTTGCCCCTGTAGGTCAACTGGCGCTTACTCCTGGCAGCTTGCAGAATCTTTTCTTTGGTCTTGACTTTGGACAGGTTCATCACAATGTGTCTTGGAGAAGCTCGGTTAGAGTTGAGGCGACCTGGGGTCCGATAGCCCTCTGAAAGCAGTGTGTCAGAATCTTTGGTGATATTTGGGAAATTTTCTTTTATAATATTCTCTAGTATGGCTGCCATTCCTCTGGGGCATTCTTCTTCCCCTTCTGGAATTCCTATAACTCGTATGTTGGAACGCTTCATAAAGTCCCATAATTCTGACAGTGAACGTTCTGCTTTCTCTCTCTTCTTTTCTGCCTCTTTTACTATCTGAGTTATCTCAAAAACTTTGTCTTCTACCTCTGAAATTCTTTCTTCTGCATGGTCTAACCTGTTGCTGATACTTTCCATTGCATCTTTAAGTTCCCTGATTGACTGTTTCATTTCCTTCAGCTCTGCTATATCCTTTTTATATTCTTCATATCGTTCATCTCTTATTTGATTCTGTTTTTGAATTTCCTTTTGGTTATATTCCACTTTATTAACAGTTTCCTTCATTGTTTCCATCATTTCCTTCATTGTTTTCAACATGTGTATTCTAAATTCCCTTTCTGTCATTCCTAACATTTCTGTATAGGTGGAATCCTCTGCAGTAGCTACCTCATGGTCCCTTGGCGGGGTAGTTCTGGACTGGTTCTTCATGTTGCCTGGAGTTTTCTGCTGATTCTTCCTCATGGGTGATTTCTTTTATCTGTTTACTTGCCCTAATTTTCCTTTCAATTCCTCTTGCTCTTTAAGTTCTTGTGCCTGTGGACTAAGGGTTACAGGACCAGAAGGGTGAGAAGGTTTAAGAGCAAAAAAGCGATGAAAGAAATGAGGACCGAGTGATAAGAAAAGAAAAAAAAAATGAAAAAAAAGAAAAATAGAGAAAGGAGAGTGGTTGGGTGAAAGGAATATTGACAAAAAGAAGAGAGGCACAGAAAGAGGAAGACAGAGCAATATAGGTGTACAGTAGGGTACTTTGATACAACCTTAAAAAAAAAAAAAACACCTTCTGGGGGTGCCAAGTGGGGTGGTTCCCTTGAGGTCAGCAGCTCTTTGCTAACCTGATCAGACACAGTACCCCACCTCCACCAAGTACAGAGGAAAGACAAAAATGCTATAAATCAAACCAAAACAAGGAAACAGAAAACTTTACGGGATAAAATTGGCTGGAAAAACCAAATAATAGTGGTAGAAACACTAACAAAAATGAAGTTCTGATTATTGAAATAGGCAGCAATGGGAAATTATAATTAAACTAGAAAAATTGAGAAAGAAAAAGGATCTGTATGGAAAAGGTTGAACTTAAAAAACAAAACAACAATCTAGAACGTCAAAATAAACAAAAAAAACAACCAAACCAAAAAAAAAACCAAACAAACAAACGAAAAAAAAAACACACACGCAACCAAAAACAAAGCAGTATGTATATGGAATTGAATATTGTCTGGGCAACACGTGGTCTTCTGGGGTATGAGATGTTAATCACGGTTCTGATACGACTGGAGGCTGCTAGTTTCTCAAAACCCAGCAGGTAGACACCCTAAATCTCTCTTCAGCCCACTTAAAAGGCACTTTGAACTTGTTCACTTACTGAGCAGAAGCTTTCTCAGGGAAGTGCTTGTTGCTGGAATCACTGCTGAAGTGGCTATCCACTTACCCTGTGTGTCAAAACTGGTCTCCCTCTACCCCCAAGGGTTAGGGCTGCAAGGCGGCTCAGACCCCGCCCTTAGGCTACTTGGTCGCTGGGTTACCAGCTCCCACCCAATTCTAGCTCTGCGACCCTGAGGGCGGAGCTTGCCAGGGCAGATCGCTCACAATGTCTGCCTGTGACCCAGAGCCAAACTCTATTAGCTCCGTCTGGCTCAGCGGCTCAGACTGGGGCCCTAGACAAAGGCCAAAGTTCTCCGCACTCCCGCTCAGGCTCTCCCCAAGGCAGTTCAGCTGAGTGCCAAGTCCAAAGACACCAAAACAGTTCACAGGTAAGGCCTTTCTGGTTTGCAGTCTCGCTGCTACTGAACTTACAGTTGCGGGCGGGTTTAGGCGGATTGAACACACGCGACCACTTGCCGGTTTTCCACTGTTTTAGTCCTCCTCTTGGGGTCCAGAAGTCTCTCGCTGACTCCCTGTATCCTCTCAGGGGTGATGATAGGCAGATCCCACCAGCCAGAGATGCCTGGAGTCCTATATCCCCAGACTCACGGTGCCCAGATGCAAGGAAGCTGTTACTCGGCTGCCATCTTGCTCCGAGGCCCACACTCTCATTTTTAATATAAATATAGTCACATAAGCAAATCCATAACAATACACTATTTGTCTCTGTTTCTCAGTAAAGTAAAGCTAATCGCACATGATATTCTAAGTCTTTGTTTTTCTCCCTCCCTCCCAGAGCTGTGTGTCCTGGAGGTCAGCCATCCAGAGAACACAGTCATCACATCCCCGCTGCCCAGGGTTCCACTCTGAGGATGTACAGGGATTCACGCAGTCTCTCTTTGATTGAGACTATGTAGCTCCAGTCATTGTGATGTTACAAATACTAGTTCTCCAAGAAATAGTTTTGTGCTTATAAAATAACTGTTCTTAATGTTTGCGTTCACTTGCAATAACGGGTTGTGCAAAAAAAGACAATATCTAGATGCAATGAGATTAACCGAATTATCTTTTCCAGTCGCCAAGTCTTCTGACTCAAATAAAATCAAACTCCAACATCTCCTCTAAATGGATGGATTAGTTTCTATTAATCTGAACTGGGGAGTTACTTTTCTCACTCAGACCGGAGCTGGAATCCTTGGAAATTCTTCACTCCTTTGCTTTTATAACTTCGCTATTATTACTGCAAAGATCCTGAAACCCAGAGACCTGATCCTCCGCCAGCTGGTCTTAGCTAACAGCTTGGTTCTCTTGTCTAAAGGGGTCCCTCAGACAATGGCAGCTTTTGGACTGAAATCTTTCCTGGATGAGGCTGGATGTAAACTTGTCTTCTATTTACACAGAGTGGCCAGAGGGGTTTCCCTGAGCACCACCTGCCTCCTCAGTGGCTTTCAGGCCATTAAGCTTTCTCCAAGTATCTCTAGGTGGCTGGACCTTCAATTTAGATCCCCAAAGTGCATGGTTTTCTGCTGTTTCCTCTGTTGGGTTTTACACCTTGCATTAAATATTCCGATTGCAAGGTATGCAACTGGCCCCATGAATAGCAAAAACATGAGCATGGATAAACTGTACAGCTACTGTTCATTACACACTTCAGGGATATTATTCTCAGTACTTGCAGTCATTTTCTCTTTCACGGATGGAGCGTGTTTGACCCTCATGGCCTGGACCAGCGGCTCCATGGTCCTTGTCCTGCACAGGCACAAGCAGAGAGTCCAGCACATCCGCAGCAGCAGCCCCTCCCCCAGAACTGCTCATGAAACTAGAGCCACACACACCATCCTCGTCCTGGTCAGCATGTTTGTCTCCTTTCATGCTCTAGCTGGCATTTTATCCTACAGGGTGACCCAGATGCAGAGCCCAGGCCACTGGCTGAGGGGCATCTCCTTCCTGGCGTCTTCAGGCTTCCCGACCCTCAGCCCCTTTGTGTTCATTGTCAGTGACATCAGAGTCTCACGGTTCTGCTTTGCCTGCTGGACAAGAAAGACAAATGCTTTAAGAATGCTCTCTGGGTGGGCGGCGCCTGTGGCTCAGTGAGTAGGGCGCCGGCCCCATATGCCGAGAGTGGCGGGTTCAAACCCAGCCCCGGCCAAACTGCAACAAAAAAATAGCCGGGCGTTGTGGTGGGCGCCTGTAGTCCCAGCTACTCGGGAGGCTGAGGCAAGAGAATCGCTTAAGCCCAAGAGCTGGAGGTTGCTGTGAGCCGTGTGACGCCACGGCACTCTACCCGAGGGCGGTACAGTGAGACTCTGTCTCTACAAAAAAAAAAAAAAAAAAAGAATGCTCTCTGGGGCTCGGCGCCTGTAGCTCAGCAGCTAGGGTGCCAGCCACATACACGGGAGCTGGCAGGTTCGAACCCAGCCGGGGCCTGCCAAACAACATGACAACTACAGTGAAAAAAAAGCCAGGTGTTGTGGTGGGCGCCTGTAGTCCCAGTTACTTGCAAGGCTGAGGCAAGAGAATTGCTTAAGCCTTAGAGTTTGAGGTTTCTGTAAGCTGTGATGTCGCGGTACTCTACTGAGGGTGACCTAGTGAGACTCTGTTTCAAAAAAAAAATTATCCAATGAAAATTGTTATTTATTTATTTATTTATTTAGACAGAGACTCACTCTGTCACCCTGGGTAGAGTGCCAGGGCATCATCATACTCACAGTAATCTCAAACTCCTGGGCTCAAGTGATCCTCCTGCCTCAGCCTCTTGAGTAGCTGGGACTGCAAGCACCTTCCACAAACACCCAGCTAGTTTTTCTAGTCTTAGTAGAGATGGGGTCTTGTTCTCGCTCAGGCTGGTCTCAAACTCCTCAGCTCAAGGGATCCTCCTGCCTTGGCTTCCCAGAGTGCTGCGATTACAGGGGTGAGCCACCACACCTGCCTTCCAATGACACTTGTTAAAGCACAGTACAGAAAACTTATTCAGAATCAGTACTATACTTACAGGGACCATGGGGATGGGATTTTGCAGTGGGGAAAAGAAAATGTTTTGAACGAAAACAGCAGGAGCAAGGAGGAGGATTGGAGTAGTCAGTAAGTGGAAGATTATTACAAAGAAATACTGGGGGCAAGGAAGGTTCTGGATAAGCCATCCTAGCAGCAACAGGGTTCTTAACGTTGGCACCTTAGGGTGACCAGACATCACCCAGGAAGGTGCAGGATGGGGACGAGCAGACACAGAAGGTGATCAGAGGCTTGGTGTTCTCCTGACTTAGCAGAGTCTCACTAAAATCAGACAGTACAGAAGTGAACACAGATGCCCCAAACTCAGGTCCAGCTGGAGGAGAGTTCAGGGCAGCCTAAGTTGAGTGTGGTCAAGAATGTGAAGTCTGAGCAGATGTTGGGAAAGGAGGCTCAGACCAAGAATCCCAGATCATGCAGGCCTTAACTAACAAGGAATCTCAAGCCAAACGGTGTCATTTGCTTTCTATCAAGACAGGACTGAACCTCTCTGGGGCTTGAGGGCTAGGTCTGGGAAAACCACAGGTCTGTGCCTGGGGAAACATGAGACCCCCTTCAGAGGAGGACAGTGTGATGCTGCAGGCTTCTCTTCCCTTGGTACCAGACCACAGCTTATTGCTGGCCCCAAACGACATTAGGGCAGTGTCTTCCCCAGGACCCCAGTGTTGCCGGAGACCCCAGCTCGTGCCCACAGCCTGGCTGGTTGCTCCACTGACCCCAAGAAGCCTCAGCCTTTTTTTTTTTTTTTTTAAGACAGAGTCTCAAGCTGTCACCCTGGATAGAGTGTAGAGTGCTATGGCGTCATAATGGCTCACAGCAACCTCCAACTCAGGCTCAAGAGATTGTCTTGCCTCAGTTTTTTCTATTTTTAGTAGAGATGGGGTCTCACTTTTGCTCAGGCTGATCTATCCTTATTTCCTCCCCTTCTCAGAACTAACATGTCCCCTGGGAGATCATCTGGCCTCAGGAGCCTCCCAGGGCAGAGAGGGATCCTCAGCTTCCTCCCTCCTGTAACTTGGATGTCCGATGAGGCTGCTGGAGACATCTGACCTCACAGATGCTGTTAACTGCCTGGCAGCAGTAGGCCTTAGTAGAAAATGCAAGAAGAATGAAGATCCACAGACAAGTAGAGGTCATTAGAGGTACAAGGGAACCTTTTTCAGCCAAGGAAAAGCAGAAAGCCCCCAGGTACCTAGCAGATGGAAAGGGAGGGACAGACTTCATGAACAGATAGAAGGAAGAAATGATGGGAAGACGTCAGGGATGGGGACTACAATGCTACCCTTCCCTAGTCAGAGAGTCAGTTTTCTTTCTGTGCCATAAATGGGCACAGGGAGGTCATTGGGGACATCCTGGGGTCTGCAGACTGCACAGTGCAAGAAGACCCCCGTCCACTGACCTTTGCACAAACAGCTGTGTAAGGAATTAGTGCATTCACGTCTCAGCCTTGGAGGTGTCAATTTAAAGAGAGGAGGTCTGAGAAGTCTGCCTGGTGATGCCCCCACCTCCCCTCGCAGTCCTCCCCTCCTCTAGCGCCCTCTAGTGTCTGCTGGCTTCTCCCTGGGGCAGATGTCAGAGCTGAAACCCAGAGTCCTAGGATGTGTGGAGGGGTTGGGACAAGGACATCCCAGCCCCCCAGGGTGCAGCCTTCCCTAGAAAATGCAAAGGAGACCAGGACTATTGTGTCACTGTGCCAAATGCTTCCATGCTAAACACCTTTCAGATGTGACAACATGAAGCTGTCAGGAGAATTTTATAATTCCCCTTTTGCACATGGCGAATCTAAGGCTTAGTTTTCATGTTTGCAAATATGCATAATTCCGTATTTGCATACTGTCCACCTGTTAGAAACAGAAGCAAAACCAGTAAGTTTCTCATCTTCTCTCTACCCCATCTATTATCCATTCCTCCGTCCATTTGTCATTGCATCTGTCATTCTGTGTATCCATGTATCTATGTGCCTGTCTGTGTATCTATCTAACTGTGAATAATATGTGGCTTTAAATTGGACATGGGTTCAGCCTAATTGTGAAATATCTCACTAGAAATGCCTGCCAAAAACCAAGCCCTCTATGCCGCAACCTCTGGGGAAGTTCAAGCTGGACCTGACAGCTGACCAAGGACATTCAGCCCTGAGTGGAGTTCCTGTGAGCAGATCCTGCCCACTTCCTGACCGCAGAGCCTGCCTCCATCACAGAAGGAGGACAAAGAGTACCGGAGAGTCTGGGCCATGACTCCCAATCCTGCTACTCTCCTAGGACTCAGCGAGTCTGGGATGAAAGGGAGAATTTGAGAGTTGGGAGTGCAGGGAGATCTGAAAGTGGTTCAGGCCCCATCTGTAGTCCAGGACATGCTGAACCCCTGGATGAGGACAGTCACCCCCTGCAGGCACCTGCTCGCTCAGTGTTTCCTGGTCTGAGCTGACCATGAAGAGACCCAAGGTCCCTCCTCATATGTCATAGAAATTGGGTGTGGGGATGAGACCAGTATAAGAAAGGCTGAAGGCGGCACCTGTGGGTCAAATGAGTAGGGCGCTGGCCCCATATGCCAGAGGTGGTGGGTTCAAACCCAGTCCTGGCCAAAAACTGCAAAAAAAAGAAAAAAAAGAAAGAAAGAAAGGCTGAGGGGTGTCTGGTTGAAGGTTGCCTTGGGGCTTTGTCTGGACCCTGCTACAGAGGAAGGAAACCATCATCCTGAGGGTTAAGATTCATTAGAGCAGTTTGGAGATTGCAGGCAGCTAAATCTCCCCCTGCAGCACACTGACCCTTGACCCCAGTTTAAGGACACCAGGCAGTGGACATTGTTCTCATGGTCTTCTCTTCCAGTGGTCTACCTGGGCCAGATGACCCCCACACAGAAGGATGAGTGACGTCTAGGAAATCCCCCACCTCAAGGGCTGCCCTGGACAGGAATCATGTTGATTCTGGGAGGGATCCAGCACCAAGAGCAACCACATGATCATCCCTTGACACCTTACCCCTTCCTGATGGCTCCACACAGCTACATGGTATCAGTAATTCAGTCCCAGACATGTCAGGATACCTAAAACTGGATCCATACTCTGCACTCATACAAACCTGATTCTCCATTACCCCCCACCCCCACCCTGCTCTGGTCTCAGCAAATATCATTGGTCCAGAACCACATAACAAGTAATCAACCTTGATTTTTCCTATGTCTACCCACATTAAATCGGCCACAGAATCTTTTTGATTTCTACTCCCTAAATGTTATATCTTCCCACATTTCTTGCTAGACATCCTCTTTCAAGATCTGAAACTCTGGCTTAGTGCCTGTGGCTCAAGTGGCTAAGGCACCAGCCACATACACCTAAGCTGGCAGGTTCGAATCCAGCCAGGGCCTGCCAAACAACAATGACGGCTGCAACCAAAAAATGGCCAAGCATTGTGGCAGGCACCTGTGGTCCCAGCTACTTTGGAGGCAGAGGCAGGAGAATTGCTTGAGCCTAGGAGTTGGAGGTTTTTGTGAGCTGTGATGTCACAACACTCTAGCCAGGGTGACAGCTTGAGGCTCTGTCTCAAAAAAAAAAAAAAAAAAAAGATCTAAAACTCCACCAGAGATCCTATGATAGCTCCAGAATATTACCAGTGATATAGGCTCCTTTTCTACTCCATAGTCTTAGTTATAGGCCACTGGCAAAATGGCTGCTGTTGCTCCAGCCATCACAACTGCCATCTAGATGGAAGGTAAGGAAAGTCATGAATTTAAATAAAAGGCCCTCCTGGCCTAATTGCTAACTGTAAACCTCCCTTCCCAGCAATCTAACTTAAAAGACCTCATCGCTCATTGGCACACACATGATAACACCAACGGCTAAACATATCTGACCCCACAGTTGCCAAGTATTGTCTTTTGTTCCATGAAGCACTGGAGCCCGCAAAAAAGTGCTCATATGAGATCATGGACTACAGATGTGGTGTAGGCAATCACAGAATTGAATCATTTCCCTGTTGTCCCTAACAAGAGGAAAGGCTGTTTCTTCACAGTGGACACTGAGACCCTGCCCTGTTTCCCTCCTGGAGCCCTGCCCAGACCCTTCATCTCAGCTGAGCCAGACTCTGTGTCCAAGGAGATGATGGTGGGTGTTGCTTCTAAGGGAAAAGAGAAGTCTATGAAAGGGACAGTTCAGTAGAAGAATTCCACAAACAGGATCAGGTTCACAAGTACTCTGTGTCCCCTTTGTGCTCCTGGGCACACAGCAGTTCACTGAGAGCTGCACCATCACATGTTCACAGGTCTCTGCTGTTCTGAGTCAGCTGAGAGCACAGACCTGCCCCTTCCCTGAAGCATCTCCAGGGCAGGTGGCATCACTGATCGTGGTGAAGACCCTACGATGCTATGCTGAAGAACGAGCGGATGGAGGGAGGGGACTCCGTGAAGGCTCTGAGGGGGCAGGACCCGCCTAACCCTCTCCTGGGAGGGGCCAACACAAGAGCCACCAGATCTCTTTGCAGCTGGGTCCTGACCTTCATTGAGATGAGGACAAATGAGGCAAATGATGGCCGGGAGTCAGGAAGAGCCCATTTCTGTCTAAAGTGTTTGCAGAGAGCCAGGTGCTCACCCAAGTCCCTGCCCTGGGGAAATGAGAACCAGGCTCCCAGGGAGGAAGTTCCCCTTCCTGTGGAGCTGCCCATGTGACAATCTATTGTGGGGAAGGCTCCAGCCTCCCAGTGACCACACCCTGTGTGTGTCTGTCCTGAGGGCACGGTGGTCTCCTGCATCTTCACAGCTGGGGCCAGTGGGAAGAGACGCCATGACCCCCACCCTCACGGTCCTGCTCTGCCTCGGTGAGATCTGAGGAGGGGCAAGGAGCACCCTGGTCTGGGAGGGACCCACACCACCCCACAGCCAGGCCCCACTCTATCATGGGGCCCCAAGGGCTCAGGAGGCCCCTGGGGAAGACGGGACATGCTCAGCCCTCAGAAGAAAAATTTCTCACAGGGAACTCCCTTCCAGGACTGAGTCTGGGCCCCAGGACCCGTGTGCAGGCAGGTGAGTCTGTCCCCAGCGGTCCCCCTTGTCCTGCTTCTCACTAGGGACAAGGAACTGGGAAACAGCAGCTCTGGGCTGACTGATGGGGATGTCGGGAGGGTACAGGCTGAAAGCTGGGATCTAGCGGGGGTTGTCTGGGACCCAGCTTCTGGATTTCCTTCCAGAGACCCTCTCCAAACCCATACTCTGGGCTGAGCCAGACTCTGTAATAACCCAGGGGATCCCTGTGACCATCTGGTGTCAGGGGACCCTGGATGCCCAGGAGTACCTACTGGATAAGGAAGGAAGATCAAGGACCTGGGCCAGACAGAAACCACTGGAGCTTGAGAACAAGGCCAAGTTCAACATCTCATCCATGACAGAGCACCATGCAGGGCGATATCGCTGTCGCTATCATAGTCCTGCTGGATGGTCAAACCACAGTGATGCCCTGGAGCTGGTGGTGACAGGTGAGAGGACACTCAGGGATCCCAGCCCCAGGCTCTGCCCTCAGAAAGGGGTTCTGCTCTCAGGGGTGTCTCCCTCACACAGCCCAGCCCTGGGCTGATGTGGGAGATGTGAGCCCCATTTAACACGACTGCCTCCTTCTCTCAGGATTCTACAGCAAACCCACCCTCTCAGCCCTGCCTAGCCCCGTGGTGGCCTCAGGAGGGAAGGTGACCCTCCAGTGTGGCTCACGGCTGGTATTTAGCAGGTTTGTTCTCATTAATGAAGGAGAACGTGATCTCTCTTGGACTCAGGACTCGCAGCAACACTCATATAAGTCCCAGGCCCAGTTCTCTGTGGGCCCCGTGACCCCCGGTCACACGTGGACGTTCAGATGCTATGGCTATCGCAGGAGCACTCCTCAGGTGTGGTCCATCTCCAGTGACCCTGTGGAGCTCCTCATCTCAGGTGAGGGAGCCCCCCCTCCAGGTGTGTCTAGGAAGCCCTCCCTCCCTACTGCACAGGGCCCTGTCCTGGCCCCTGGACAGATCCTGACCCTCCACTGTCACTCTGATGTCTGCTACCACAGATTTGTTCTGTCCCGGGGTGGGAGATCTGGCCTCGCCCAGCCTAGCAGCCCCAGGCTGGGCTCTCTCAGGCCAACTTTCTCCTGGGACCTGTGAGGGGCTCCCACGGGGGTCAGTACAGATGCTGCAGTGGACACAGCCACTCCTCAGAGCGATCGGGCCCCAGTGACCCCCTGGACATCCTGATCCCAGCAGGTTCAGTCAGACTCCCTGCACAGGCCCTATTGGGGGAGCCCCAGGGGTGATGGCCACTGTTCCAAACTATATGAAGAATTTTAACAAAAGATTAAAGGGACGAGGAGAGCCCAGGTCACCTGGCCTGGTGGAGAGAAGGGGAGGCCGCCCCAGGCTTTCACCCTTTGTGCCCCTGGCATTCGGGAGCCCCCGAGACCAACCCCTCATCCATGGAACCTGGGTCCTCCGCTACTGAGAAGTGGAAATGCACGTTTCTGGGGAATTAGCTGATGTGGTCGGTGTCCCAGTCAGAACAGAGAGCACACAGGGGCTCAGTCATTTCTGTGCTGGGGCCATTTTCCTTGCTGATCCTGAGCTCTTAGCATCCAGTAAAACTCTAAGGTTGATCAGAAACACAGTTTGAATTCAAAGAACACAGGGAGGCTGAAATACCTCACTGAGAGACCAGAGGGACCTGCAGAGAGTGGGTTTAACGAGAAACTTGATAAACGTCCCATCATGAGACGTGAAGGGACACAGAATACAGAGTCCGGGGGTGAGGTTGGGCTTGGGGCTCTTCATCCCCTTCCTGTCCCCTGTTCTTTGATTCTCAGGAGCACCTGACGTCACCAGCTTCTCACGGAACAATTCAGATGCCAAGACTTGTGAGTGAGGAGACGCTCTCAATCATGGGCTGGGCACAGAGGGTCAGGCCCTGACCAGGGCAGGATGGTGTCCTGGGGGAACATCCAGGGACCCAGATGACTTTGGTCTGCTCTGAGATCTCTGACCTCTTGTCCATAATCCCCAGCCCCACACCCACAGGATCACACTGTGGAGAATCTTATCCGCATGGGCATAGCTGGCTTGATCCTGGTGGCCCTCGGGATTCTGCTGTTTCAGGAGTGGCACAGCCAGAGAAGACCCAAGATGCCACAAGGAAGTAACTCTGGAGAGAGCAATGCACCATCCAGAGTGGGAGAGCCCTGGAAGTAACTCTGATGCTCCAGGAGGTTCTAGAAGAAAATCTAGGGCACATGCTATCTGGACAGTGTCCTGGTCATTTCCAGAGGAAGGGATCAATGTTTGAGCACAGGGACGCTGTATGGAGTGTGTGTGAATAGGACATTAAACTCAGATACTTTTCCTCTGCACCAGTGTTGACTTCCCTTGCCAGATCTTCTTTTCCCATGAAGCTGTGTCCCACATGGCACCTGGGTCCAACGTCTCCACACCTGCTCACTCTGGTCCACTGTCATGTCACACAGTTTTCTTTATTTGTGACTGCCACCCTCCCTGATGCATTTCATCAGCTTCCATCACTTCAGTTCAGAGTTCCAAACTTTGTTCAATAACTACATAAGAATGGGAGATCAATTTCCAACCAGGAAAATGTGTAAATCAAAAATGGTGCCCTGACACTTGTGTGGACCCTACAAGCTCCTCACCCTTTACCAGATGTTCTCTGCATTTTCTCTGGAGATGTCCCCACTTGGTACCATCACACTGACTTCCCTACAGGATTGAGAACGGCGGCGTGTGCTTCTCTGTGCAGGCTTATTTCACGGAAGTTCTTTCCACACTGCTGAAAGTAACGGGATGGGCTTCTGATATTGAACTCCTACTCCGTGTGTGTACACCTCATTCCCTTATCCTCTCACCCATTCATGTCTGTTATGTTGAATCGTGCACCTTGGCTGTCAGGGATGATGCTGCAGTAACAGGAGGGCCCGTGTCTACCCCCAGTGCAGTGAAGTCCTTTCCTTTGGACGTGCACTCAGCTCTGTGGTTGTGCCTCACAAGGCAGTTCCATGTTTAGTGTTTAGAACAACGTCCTCTCCTTTTGTGCACAGTGACTGTCCCCAGGTACACTTCCCTACTGGCATCTGCTCTTTTCTTTTCTTTTCTTTTTTTATTTTTTATTAAGTCAAATACACACAGATCATGAATACATTCATGCATATGTGGGGTACAATGTGCTGTTTTTTTTGTACAATCTGACGTGGTTAGATCAAACCAATCAACATAGCTTTCACCTCATTTACTCGATTATTGTGCCAAAACATCTATGTTGTATACCTGACAGAATTGATTTGTACCCTTGTCATATGCTCCATAGGTGTGGGCTCGCCTTTTACCCTCCCTCTGTCAAACCTCCCCACTCCCCTCCCTTCCCACTCCATTTCTCTCCTTCATCCTGGGCTATCTTTCATAACAAAGTGTGAGTAAATAGAAGTAGGTTTCATAGAAGTGTGGAGTACATTGGATACTTTTTCCTCCATTCTTGAGATACTTAACTCAGGAGAATATGTTCCAGGTCCCTCCATGTAAACATAAAAGAGGTAAAGGCCCCATCTTTTTTAATCCATGCATGGGTGAATGGGCACCTGGGCTTCTTCCATGACGTGGCTGTTACGAATTGTTCCTTTTTCTCCACATCCACGCCAACATCTGTAGTTTTAGGATTTTGTTACATGGGCTACTTTTACTGGAGTTAGATGGTATCTCAAAGTGGTTTTGATTTGCATTTCTCTGATGATTAAAGAAGATGAGCATTTTTCCATGTTGAAGCAATACCAAAAATACATTACTGGGTTCTGATCAAATTAAAAAGCTTCTGCACTGGCAAGAACACTGTAAGTAAAGCAAGTAGACTGCCCTCAGAATGGGAGAGGATATTTGCAGGTTACGTTTCCAGCAAAGGTCTGATAACCAGAACCCACAGAGAACTCAAACTTATTAATAGGAAAAGAACAAGTGATCCCATTTCACTATGGGCAAGAGACCTGAACAGAAGCTTCTCTGAAGAAGACAGACACATGGTCTACAGACACATGAAAACATGCTCGTCTTCTTTTCGATAATAGTCATTTTAACTGGAAAATGGCCCTTTTCTGCTTTATTGCCTGTCTTTCTTTCATCAATTTAGGGATCTGGGATTGAAACATGGTGCTGAGAGCCACAGGCTACACGAGGCACTGAAGGGCAAGCAAAGTGTCTCTTGATCTGTTATAGGGAACAGTGTGGGGTGGGCACTGTGCTCTCCTCATGATGTGACCTCCACCGGCCTGATCATTTTAACATTTGTTCAGTCAGAGATAGAGCCACATCCAAGGTGAGAAGATGGGCCACATCACAGGACAGGCAGCTGAATATTTTAAATGGCCATACGAGTTTCTGAGCCTACTATATTCAAAGCATCTGAATGGCAAAGGAGGACTCTATATAGACGTGGGCACCACTTCAGAGGGGGACTCAACCCCATCAGGCAGGGGATTCAGGATCACACAGAGATGGGGTTCAGATTTCACAACACTCAGTGTCACTTGACTCTTACTGGATGACGCAGAGGACAATATGAGAGAAAGGCAGCTGGGGGCAGGGGATGCTCGTCTGGGGTTCAGGTTTGTCCTGATTCCACTTCCAGATGGAAACTTCCTGGGCTCTTGACCTTGGAGAAGAGACACGATCTCAGTAAGACTTCGTGTTGTCATCTTTAAAGTGAAGATGCTATTTGTTGATGATTTTAGAATATAAAAGCATAAGTTTATTTTATATTAGAGAAAGGGAAGATGGAGGAGATGAGAAGGAGAGAGGAGAGAGCAGGGAGTGAGAGAAGGGAAAATGAGTGGGGAGAGAAGCGGAGCCAGAGAATGGCATGGCATCCCAGAGAAAGGCGGGTCGGGCCAGCCCTGAGGTCCAGTGTGAAGACGCTATTTGAATCAACTTTCCTCTAGTTAAAAAAACATCTTTTTCTCTCTAATGATTCACCTTTAACGACCGTATTTGCCTTAATCGTCTCTTTAAGGCAATTTGGGCTATGTAAATTTATGTGCCTCAAAATACTTCCAGCCTCGGGGCTGCGCCTGTGGCTCAGTGAGTGGGGCGCCGGTCCCATATGCCGAGGGTCCATATACCAAGGGTGGTGGGTTCAAACCCAGCCCCGGCCAAACTGCAACCAAAAAAATAGCCGGGTATTGTGGCAGGCGCCTGTAGTCCCAGCTGCTCGGGAGGCTGAGGCAAGAGAATCGTGTAAGCCCAAGTGTTAGAGGTTGCTGTGAGCCGTGTGACGCCACGGCACTCTACCCAAGGGCGGTACAGTGAGACTCTGTCTCTACAAAAAAAAAAAAGTACTTCCAGCCTCTACAATTGCACAATTTTAAATTTGCTACTGCACCTTCACAGAGTGTATTTATGACAATAGCACCCTCCCCTCACTGCCAGAATCTGAGTTCATTTCCTACGACTATGGTCATAAAGATCACAAACTAGGTGACTTAAAACAATATACATTTATTCTCTTGCAATTCTGAAAACAGCACCATGACCTCACTGCCCTTCCCTGCCCTCGTGAGCTCTGGGGACAGAGAAGGGGTATAGTCTCCTCTCCACTCCCAGGTGATGGTCGCTTGGGAGACCCCAGGTCATTTTTTCAGCCAAGCAAAATGAGCAATCAGGTGCATTGATCAAAGTTCTTTCCTCTGGGAGGATTTCACGTCACCATTAGCCTTCAGAGGTATCCCAGAAAAGGGGCCTCCATGCCTCAGATGTCCACCTTGAGTGGTGCCTGCACATCACAGAGAACTGTTTGCTAATCAGCCTGGAGCCTTCTTATCCTCTCCCAGCTGATCACAGGGAAACCCCCAGAGTAGCCCTCGAACCACAGGTCAGAGACACACCGCAGGGGGTGGGGGGGACGGTTCTGATAGGTGCTGGGTCAATTCTAAAGATTCATTCCAGAACCAGGGATACAGTTGCAGGATCAGTTTGGGAATCCTGTGAATCTACAAGGAGATAGACTTAAGCTAAAACTCCACCTGACCTCCACATATGACTGGAGGGTCACAATGATGATTTGTGTCTCCTGGAATTAGAGTCAGTTCAGAATCAGTGTCCAATATGTCTGATAATTTCCATTCCCCAAACAGCCACTTACCCTGGTAAAATGTCAGAGGTCATTTGGGGAAGATTGAAAACTATCAGTAATGTGAATTCCCAGCAGCGTAGCAGGAGCCAGCTACACTCCCTTAAAGGGACCTGGCCTTCCCTTTCACTCAGGTGGTTCTGAGTCTATAAACTGGATCAAGTCTAGGAATTGTTTGATAGACTATGGTTTTCTGTTTTTATAATTCGGGACACACCTTTTATCACCTTTCATAAAAATGTTCTGCTTATACAGATCAGTGAGAATGTAGTGCATTTCCTGTCTATGTATTTCACTTCATGGAACACCACAACCGACTAGGCACCACCATAGGTCTGCATGAGTCAGGCCGTGCTGAGGGCTGCCTTGACCCTCCTGTGCATCACAGCATCCATGGCCACCTTGCCTTTGGTGGTTGAGTTCTGCACTTGAATCTGATACTCTGGGGTTGAATTAGCCCCATGGCCTTCAGGCTTCCCAGTTGAGTGTCTGCAGTTTCCACTGTAGGTTCTGACTGACAAGGAAGAGCAAACTCAGAGCTCTTGGGAATGCCTGGGCTCCCTTCACAAGTTTATCTCACAATGTTGTTAAAAGGTAAATATGGGTCTCCTGGTGTGGCTGAGTAGGTTTTTTTTGTTTTGTTTTTTTTTTTTTGAGACAGAGCCTCAAGTTGTCACCCTGGTAGAGTGCCATGGCCTCACAGCTCACAGCAACCTCCAACTCCTGGACTCAAGCAATTCTCCTGCTTCCGCCTCCCAAGTAGCTGGGATTACAGGCTCCTGCCACAATGCCCAGCTATTTTTTTTGGTTGCAGCCGTCATTGTTGTTTGGCAGGCCCAGGATGGATTCGAACCCTCCAGCTCAGGTGTATGTGGCTGGCGCCTTAGCCACTTGAGCCACAGGCGCTGAGCCCTGAGTAGGTCTTAATCATTAAACCTTCTATAATATTACAGTCTCCCCAAGTCTTTGACTCTTACCCTCTACAGTAAACTAAGGCAGCTCTGGCTTTTTCATTTTCTTTGCTTTGGCCCAATTTTTTCTCCACGTTTCTGTCAATCAACCAGAGTCCAGGTGTCCTCAAACTTTTTAAACAGGGGGCCAGTTCACTGTCCCTCAGACCGTTGGAGGGCCAGATTTTAGTTTTAAAAAAAAACTATGAACAAATTCCTATGCACACTGCACATATCTTATTTTGAAATTAAAAAAAAAAAATAACGGGAACAAATACAATTCACACCGCTACATGTGGTCCATGGGCCGTAGTTTGAGGACCCCTGAACCAGACACGCTGCAGAACCATTTCTACCCCCAGAGATGCTCCATTCAGTGCGGAGTCACTGCTTAGTGGTCCCACATCAATACATGTAGCCTGACTCAACTTTGTGTTCCTTCCACCATCAACCCCCACCAGTAATATTCATTCTCACACGTGATCCTGAGATTTCTGGGTGGATAACATAGAAAATTAAGTAGTTACTTTAGAGCATGGCACCTGTCCTCATAAGTTACCCTTGGTGTCTCACCTTAAGACCCCAGTGGGACTTGAATCTCATTACAGGTTTACAAACAAAGAGGGAGATTAGAAATGAGTCCTGAGGAGAATCAGCTTTGTCTTGCATGGCAAAGGCATCAGAGGAGGCCAGTAACATTTCCTCAGACAATGCAATGTTAATATGCACAGATGGAGGCAAAGAGGCTGCTTCTACTGACAAAGAAGGATAATCAATACTTGGGGACTCAGTGCCAAGCATCATCAAGGCTATCCACACCTACTGTTGCCAAATTTTACATCCCACTCTTTCCTTTTGAAGGCCTCTTTTGAAGAGCAGATATTCCATGAGACTGGCATTCAATTTACCTTGTAATTCAGCTATTAGAAGGATGAGATTCTGGGTTTGATTTTCAGCAATCTGGGCCCAGTGGTTACAGATGATGAATCAATCAAGGCACATGTAGCCGTCAGGTCACTCAAGACATGCTTGAACCGAAAATTCAAATCACTGAGTTCATTCTTTTTGTTACCCTGCTTTGTCCGGTGACAAAGTAGCCAATATCATTATATTCATTAGTTTGACAACAACTTTCAAAAGTGTTTTTTTTAAAAAAGCCTCCCAGATGCTTGACTCTCATAAGTGTTTGGGAATATCTAATCATGATATTTTGGGGAATATTTTGGGGATATTTTGTTTGTTTATTTGTTTGTGAGACAAAGTCTCACTCTATCACCCTGGGTAGAGTGCCATGGAATCATAGCTCACAGCAACCTCAAACTCTTAGGCTCAAGCGATCCTCCTGCCTCAGACTCCTGGGAAGCTGGGACTACAGGTGCCCACCAGAGAGCCTGGCTAGGTTTTCTATTTTTAATAGAGACAGGGTCTAGCTCTTACTCAGGCTGGTCTCAAACTACTGAGCTCAAGTGATCCACATGCCTTGTTCTCCCAGTGTGCTGGGATTATAGACACGAGCCACCACACCTGCCTCAATCGTGATATTTTTTATATTCCTATTGCCCTATTGTATCAAGGACTATTGGTGCTCTACAGATGACTGGAAATAGAGTCCCTGGTGTCTTTACATCTAATCAGATTAGAGAGCTAATTTCAGAAACTCCAAAACCAATTCACCAAATTCATCCTTAAGATTTTATTTCACTAGAATTGTCCCCAGGCCCAAAATCAGAATTTGTGTCATCCTGAGAAACAGAAGCAACAAGACATGTGTATATGCACATCTATCTATTTGTCTAGATAGGAGTGAGTTCATATGATTTGGGGGCTGGTGACCCAAAATCTGCAGGACAAGCTGGTAACCTAAGACTCAAGGACCAGCTGGAGAGCCAATTCAAAGGCCATCTGCTGAATGAATTTCTTTTAGCACAGAACGACCATCAGGACTTTTTTATTTATAGAATAGGAACTCAGTAAGTTGACACCCAAGGGACTGTAACAAACTGGTCAATATATTCAGATAGTCAACATAAGGAACTAGATATGCGGTACTTAAACATACATCTGGTACACATTCAATCTATGAAAATCAGGTCAAGGTATAGGATCGTATCATCCTTGAAGAGTGAGAATTTGATCTCCTCTGACCTCATTTGGATACACTTGACCACCTTCTCTTGCCTGACTGCGATGGCTAAGACTTCCATTACTATGTTGAATAACAGTGGGCATTCTTGCCTACTTTCTGAGCTGAGTAGAAATGTTGTCAATTTTACTCCATTCAATGTGATATTGGCTGTGGGTTTGCTGTAGATGGCCTCTATCAGTTTAAGAAATGACCCTTCTAAGCCTATTTTCTTAAGTGTTCCAATCATGAAACAATGCTGGATGTTGTCAAAAGCTTTTTCTGCATCAATTAAGTTTATGATTTAATAAAAAAAAAAGAGAGAGAGAGAGAGAATCATATGGTCATTGTTTTTCATTTTATTTATGTGTTGTATTGTATTTATAGTTTTACATATTTTGAGCCAAACTTGTAACCCTGGGATAAAACCAATTTGATCATGGTATATAAATTTTTTGATGTGTTTTTGAATTCTGTTTGTTAGAATCTTATTGAATATTTTTGCATCAGTATTCATTAATGATATTGGTCTATAGTTTTCTTACTTTGTTGGTTCCTTTCCTGGTTTGGGGATCAGGGTGATATTTGCTTCATAGAATGTGTTGAGAAGTATTCCTTATTTTTCTACATTTTGGAAAAGGTTATGTAATATAGGTACTATTTCCTCTTTAAAGGTTTGGTAGAATTCTGATGTGAAGTCATCTGGTCCCAGATGTTTCTTTTTTGAGAAATTTCATGTAGTTGAATGCTATTGCAGTGCCTGATAAAGGTCTATTCAGAATTTCTAATTCTTTCTGGCTGAGTCTAGGAAGGTGATGTGCTTAGGGACTCAACTACAAAACTATTAAAAGTGATGAAGGAATACAGCAGCCTCTCAGGATACAAAATTAATACTTACAAATCAGTAGCTTTTATATATGCCAGTAATAGTCAAGCTGAAAATATAGTCAAGTATTCTGTTCCTTTTGCGGTAGTGCCAAAGATGAAGAAATATCTGGGAATTTACCTAACAAAGGATGTGAGAGATCTCTATAAAGAGAATTATGAAACTCTGAGAAAAGAAATAGCTGAAGATTAACATGGAAAAACATACCACACTCATAGTCGGGAAGAATCAACATTTATTTTCTGTGTGGGTTTTTTTTTATACCAGTGTCACTTTTTTTTTATTTTTACATTTACATATGTTTATTAGGTTTCCATTTTTTGCCTTCACAAAATTAAAAAGGCTTAAAATTTAATAACAATAACAATGTTTAAGATAAGGACTAGAAACAAAAACCTCATAAAGAACGAACGAACATAAATACATTCAGGAAAGGGCTTTACGAATGAACATAAATACACTCAGGAAAGGGCTTTTTTGTTTCTTTTGTTGTTGCTGTTCGTTTTTTTGTAGAGACAGAGTCTCACTTTATCCCCCTCGGTAGAGTGCTGTGGTGTCACACAGCTCACAGCAACCCCCAACTCCTGGGCTTAGCAAATTCTCTTGCCTCAGCCTCCCAAGGAGCTGGGACTACAGGCGCCCAAAACAACACCTGGCTATTTTTTTGTCGCAATTTGGCCAGGGCTGGGTTTGAACCTGCCACCCTCAGTATATGGGGCCAGTGCCCTATCCAGTGAGCCACAGGCACCACCCAGAATCAACATTATTAAAATGTCCATACTACCCAAAGCAATCTATGTATTTAATGCAATCCCTATTAAAGCACCATTGTCATACTTTAAAGAACTTGAAAAAATAGTACTTCAATTTATATGGAATCAGAAAAAACCTTGAATATCCAATACATTACTCAGAAATAAAAACAAATCAGGAGGTATTACATGACCAGACTTCAGGCTATACTATAAATCTATAGTGATCAAAACAGTTTGGTATTGGCACAAAAATAAAGAGATAGATTTATGGAACAGAATAGAGAACCAAGAGATGAACCCAGTCACTTATCATCATTTTATCTTTCTTTTTTTTTTCTTTTTTTTTTTTATTAAATCATAGCTGTGTACACATTTTATCTTTTATAAGCGTGTCAAAAACATTCAGTGAGGGAAAGACTCCCTATTTAACAAATGGTGCTGGGTGAACTGGATGGTAACCTGTAGAAGACTGAAACTGGACTCTCACCTTTCACCATTAACAAAAATTGATTCTCATTGGTGGGATTACACCGATGGTGCATCTTACAAGGGTCCATGTGAAACTTAATAAATGCAGAATATAAATGTCTTAACACAATAACTAAGAAAATGCCAGGAAGGCTATGTTAACCAGTATGATGAAAATATGTCAAATGGTCTATAAAACCAGTGTATGGTGCCCCATGATTGCATTAATGTACACAGCTATGATTTAATAATAATAAAAAATTGATTCTCACTGGATAAAAGATTTAAACTTAAGACATAAAATTATAAAAATACTAGAAGAGAGTGCAGGGAAAACACTTAAAGAAATCGGCCTGGGAGAATATTTTAGGAGAAGGACCTCCCCACCCCCAGCAACAGAAGCAATTCCAAAAATATATTACTGGGATCTGATCAAACTAAAAGCTTCTGCACAGCCAAGAGCACAGTAAGTAAAGCAAACAGCCTTCAGAAAGGAAGAAGATTTTGGCAAGTTATGCTTCCGAAAAAGGTCTGATAACTAGAATCCACAGAGAACTCAAACTAGTCAATAAGAAAAGAACAACCTCATTTCTATGTGACAAGAGACTTGAATAGAAACTCCGAAGAAGACAGGTGCATGGCCTACAAACACATGAAAAAAATGCTCATTGTCTTCAATCATCAGAGAAATGCAAATCAAAACCACTTTGAGATATCATCTAACTCCAGCAAGATTAGCCCACATCACAAAACCCCAAAACTATAGATGTTAGCGTGGATGTGGAGAGAAGAGAACACTTCTACACTGCTGGTGGGAATGCAAGTTAATATGACCTTTTTGGAAAGAAGTTTGGAGAACACTCAAGGAACTAAAGTAGACCTACCATTCAATCCTGCAGTTCCTCTACTAGGTATATACCCAGATGACCAAAAATCATTTTACAACAAAGACATTTGCACCAGAATGTTTATTGCAGCCCAATTCATAATTGCTAAGTCATGGAAGCAGCTCCAGGGCCCATCAACTCATGAATGGATTAACAAATTGTGGTATACATCGTGGAATACTATTCAGCCATAAAAAATATGGAGACTTCACATCTTATTGGTTTACCTGGATGGAGCTGGAACATATTCTTCTTCATAATATATCTCAAGAATGGAAAAACAAAGTAGGCAATGTACTCAATACTACTATGAAATTAATATAGAATCACCTACACATTCATACAAATGGTAAAACATAACTATAGTCCAGAAAGTAGGAGGGAAGAGGAGGTACAGAGGAGGGGAGGCAGAAAGCCAGGAGGCAGGAGGGTACTTCGTGGGACCTCACCTAATATACGTAATGCAATGATACACTTCAAAACCATTAAGAAGAGAGTATCAGTGTCTTACCACAAAAAATAAGTAAGCAAGGTGATGGTTATGTCAATCAGTTTGATGTGAGCATTCCACATTGTATATCGAATCAGTACACTGTACCCCATAAATGCATCAATGTACACAGTTATGGTTTAATAAAGGAAAAAGAAAAGAAAAATAAAAACAGGTCAACTTAAGGAGGTGTCAGTGTAAGGAGGTGGTCACTAGGCAGGTTCTACTGTCTTTATATTATGTTGTCGTATAATGTCCATCTACGTTGACTGTCATACTACTCAGTTCAAGCAGGTTCTATGCCACATCTCACACACCAAGAATCATATGGGATGCACCACAGACGCTTACCCTGTGCTCATAGAAACCATAAGTGAGGTTTCTCCACCTCCTCCAAGTTCATGTCTAACAGTGGAGCAACTGATTGCTACTTGATTCTTCTCTATTCACAGCTGCCTTTTGTGCAAAGCTCTCAGCATTTCAAAACTATAATATTTAGGAGGCACACCCTTAAAGTTGGCAAGCAATGCAACCAGACTGTTTCTCAACTTCTTTGTCTCACTGCTTCGACCTCAGCTCCCTTGTCTGACACATGTCATTTCCACCTGGTGTTCTCCATATGCATCAGACATGTTTTTCCTCCCCTTCCTCCCTCCGTCTCTCCCTCCGTCTCTCTCTCTTTCCCCCTTTATGTCTTTATCTCTTTCTTTTTCTGTGTCTTTTTCTGTCTCTTGCTCTTTGTCCTCTCGAGCACAACTAATAGCTACTAATGGCTGTCAGTACTTTGAACTGTTCACAAGTGTTTTTCTGAGATCATCTCAGATCCCAATGCAGACATTGTCACTGTACTTCCAAATGAAATGATGATAATTACTTTCCAGTGTGGAGATGACCTCATGGTGTCCCAAAACTATCTCAGGCATAAGATGTCCCCTTTTTCACAGGTGCTCAGATTGTAACTGTGGCCACTATTGCTCTGGCAAGAAATGACATTTTGGTGAATGGACCTTCTTTTTTGGTAGAGAGCCATATTTGTAAAGAAACAATATTTGACACATAAAAAATAGTATATGTACATACAATTTTTTTTCCTCCTAGGGTCAAAATTAAACTTTAAAAAAAGAAGCAGAAATGTCTTTTTTCTTTTTTTTTGAGACAGAGCCTCAAGTTGTCACCCTGGTAGAGGGCCGTGGCATCACAGCTCACAGCAACCTCCAGCTCCTGGGCTCAAGCGATTCTCTTGCCTCTGCCTCCCAAGTAGCTGGGACTACAGGTGCCTGCCACAGCGCTCGGCTGTTTTTTGGTTGCAGCCATCATTGTTGTTTGGCTGGCCCAGGGTGAATTCGAACCCACCAGCTCAGGTGTATGTGGCTGGCACCTTAGTCGCTTAAGCCACAGGCGCCGAGCCAGCAGAAATGTTTTCTGAGTGTTCCTGAGACATAGAATCATCCCAACCTTTTCTCACAGGGCTACCCAATGTCTCTTGTCCATCTTCTCTGTACAAGCCCGACGTGAAATACTTTCTGAACAAATATGCCAACCTCACACTGTTCACGCTCCTCCTCATGAGAGGCTAATAGTATCTTTAGCTCTTGACTCCTGCTCACACACCCATTATCTGATGGCAACTTCTCCTTAGGACTTAAACATCTGTGACGTGGTAGCATGCTGTGCGTTCTCTGGCAATGGCAGATGTCTCTGAACACCTTAGGTGAGAAGTGCAAATCTGTACACCTCCATCTCCTTACTCACAGTTTCTGGGGAGCAGGACACAATTGCTGCATCAGTAATTTTATATCTATAAAAGATTTGAGGAATCAGTTTGAGGAAGGTAAACAATACCTTCCTTTTGAGAAAAATCTTTTTTTTTTTCAAAAAGTGAGATTTCAAGCCATATAGAGCAGGAATAATCAGGGACTATCAATGTGTTAAGGTCTGAGTGCAGCTCTGACACTTAACCACATTTCCAAGTGCCTTAATAGTCCCCAAACCTTTGCACCTGCTCCAGACCCATTGGGAGCTAAAGCTCAACTCCATCCTTAAGCAGTAGAAACATGGTCTGTCCTGACTGCTGAGATCCCAGACACAAGATCTGGGGGAGGGGGTTCTCCTGTCACTATCCCAGTAAGCTGTGCATCGTTCAGTGCCTAATTGTGTCTCCATAAAAATCATTTCCTTAAAAGACAGGAGAAACTGTTTTTATGAATGACTCCAGTTCTTAAATGGCACTTGAGACCTATAATCACACCTTTTATAGGATTCACACTTTTTCTCCACTATTTACTATACTTTCATTGTTCTCACCTCTGCTCAATTGACTTGGTTTTGTGTAATTTAAATTTATTATAGCATTACAATTCTTTTGGAATTTGTCTAGGAGGTTTCTGGTCTCCACCAGACCCAAAGAAATTCTATAAAACTAAATTAATTAATTAATTTGTGTAATTTCCCTAGAATTTCATGGACCAGTTGCTTCTTTCTCTTATTTGAATTTTTGATCAATCTCTATTATTAATTTACTAAATTTGTTCTTATTGCTGTCACAAAACATTTTATTTCTAAGAATATTTTGAACAAATTTGTGTGCATATATTGCATGAAATATGTGTTTTTTCCTACCTTTCCCTCTTTTTTACCCATCCTCTATAATTGGAGTCAAACAATGTCAGGACCAGTATAGCTTTTTGTGTATTCTTTCAGGAATGGCTTTGATTTTCTAAGTCATTTATGACTTATAACGAATTTTATTTTACCAAGACTCTAATATTTCTGAAATTTTAATCCAGTTAAACAATATTGGAATTTAATAACTTGTTCATTATTAAACAGGTAAAATACTATTACACAAATATAGGAAGTTCTTATTTGCACAAATTTTAATTTAAATTCATTTTAAATAAATTCTGTTTTAAAAAAATCCACACTTCAAAGTATTACAAATTTTTCATGAGCTTAACTGTCACTACAAAATCTACTTCTGGTTACTTCATGACATTATATAAAAGGAAGATTCTTTTCTACTTTGACTAGACGTGAAATGTTTTATTTTAATAATTTTTTTATTAAATCTTTTGTACATAGATCATAAATACATTTATGCCCATTTCAGTGTGTTGATTATTTGTACAAATTGCTAGACATGAAAGTGCAAAGCTCAAAGCCAGGCACGGTGTCTCATGCCTGTAATCCCAGAGCAAGATCCTGTTCCTAAAAATAGCTGGGTATTGTGGCAAGGAGCCTGTAGTCTCGGTTACTTGAGAGGCTGAAGCAAGAGAATCGCTTGAGCCCAAGAGTTTGAGGTTGCTGTGAGCTAAGACACCATGGCACTCTACCTAGGGTGATCATGTGAGCTCTGTTTCAGAAAAAGGAAGGAAAAGGAAGGAAGGAAGGAAGGAAATGCAAAGCTGGAATAAGAATTATTATGCAAAGTGAATTTATGACCCTAAATTGAACACTTGGAAAATAAATGTATGTTTAAATGAAAAAAGTACATCTCTTTGAAAATTTAATTTGCATTTGCCTGATATTATCTGGGGAAAGCATATATCATATTTGTGAGGGTTCTTTTTTTTTTTTGAAGAAGTGCTTGTTTCCATGATTTTCCTGCTTATAAAATATATTCTTTTTTCAGCTCGGTGCCTGTAGCTCAAGCGGCTAAGGCGCCAGCCACATACACCAGAGCTGGTGGGTTCCAATCCAGCCAGGGCCTGCCAAACAACAATGACAGCTACAACCAAAAACAGCTGGGTGTTGTGGGGGTCACCTATAGTCCCAGCTACTTGGGAGGCTGGACAAGGGAATCACATAAGCCCAGGAGTTGGAGGTTGCTGGGAGGTTGCTGTGAACTGTGATGCCACAGCACTCTACCCAGGGCGACAACTTGAGGCTCTGTCTCAAAATATACTTTTTTCCTCTCCCTCTTCCTTTCTCCTGCCTCCTGCCTGTGCCTCTCGGCTTCCCCCTGCTCCTGCCCCGTCTCCTTCCTGGTCCCGCAGCCCCACTCTGGCCTCTCCCGGGGTGCAGAGTCCTCCACAGAAGCCCCGAAGTCGAGGCCGCAGGGTCTTGGGGCTCCTGGTCCCAAGAACCACCAAGCGCAGGATCTCTGGGGAACACTTGTGTTAAGAGAGCAGAAACAGGCTTCCCAGCGCCGTGAAAATGGCAGCAGCCAGAGAAGAAGCGGGGAGACCTGGCGTCTGCTTGGGGCAGGGCTGATGAAGACAGGAGTGGTGTGATGCCGGACAAGGAGCTCCAGCCAGCGCCGTCCAACGGCACGTGCACGCCCCGGAACCCGGCGACCGTCAGGTCAACCATCTCCACGTTTGAGCGGGAGAACGAGGCTGGTGTGAGCGTCAGCGAGCTCGCAGGCGTGCGGAAGCACATCACAGACCAGCATGGCTACAGGAACCAGCTCAAGCCAGCTCTCCCGGGTTTGGGCTACCGGCTCTCGGACCAGTTCGGAAGTCTGACAGGCAAGGACGTGGGCTGATGGCCTTTGACGACTTCATTGAGGGCTGCATCGCGCTGCAGAGATTGACGGATGTATTCAGACGCTACGACCTAGATGGAGATGGCGGGATTCCTGTGTCCATGGTCTGCAGTATTGTATGACGCTGGCCTTTCGTGAATAGAAACATGACTTACAGAAAAAAGACCCCAAATCCCAAATCTCTTACCCGTAGTAGAACATGGATGCGGTTAGATGCTGTTTTTCCTTTAGATTTTACCATGTGGGGACCTGGCTATACATAGGTGGATAAGTTGATTAATGTTTTTGCAGTTGTGATAGAAGCTATGTCATTATAATACAAACATTAGATTTGGTGACTACTTCTTTGTTGGGAATGGAATAATGTTTCGGGTACTGTGCTTGCAAAACAATGCATCATGTGCTTTTCTAGATATCTCAAATTCTGTAGTGGAAATGCTTTTATTAGCCAATAGAAATTGTAAAATAATATGGAACTTGCACAGAAGGATTTTCATGTGCCTTACTTTTTTAAAAAGGAGTTTATTGTATCATTGGAATAAACAATAAAATGGTACAAAAAAAGATAGCCTCACTTTTTAATTTTTCTCTATAGAATATATTTTATATTCTTCTGAGTTTCATACTTTGTGCCTTTAACTTTCATAAATTTTGCTATTTCAAATACTAATATTTTTAAATTATCATCTGCCTCCTGTTTTCATTGCTCATAAGTATTTGCCTCAATTCAATTTAATACATGAGTCCTATTTTTAAAATATGAGCTTTAAATTTTTAAAAATGTGGGCTTGGCACCTGTAGCTGGCTCCGTGCCTGTAGTTCAGTGGCTAGGGCACTGGCCACATACACTGGGGCTGGCAGATTCAAACCTGGCCCAGGTCTGACAAACAAAAATGACAACTACAACAACAACAACAACAAAAATAGCTGGGCATTGTGGTGGGTGCCTGTAGTCCCAACTATTTGGGAGGCTGAGGCAAGAGAATCACTTAAGCACAAGAGTTTGAAGTTGCTGTGAGCTGTGACACCACAGCACACTGACAAGGGCAACATAGTGAGACTCTGTCTCAAAAAAAATAATAAATAAATAAATAAAATAAATAAAAATGTGAGGCCTATTTGCTTAATCCACTGTGTACTAATTCATATGTTTATATGTCACTATATAAATGTTTATTTGTCTAAATGACATCCAGCAGAATTTGGCTTTCCTTTTCCAACTTACTGTCAAAATACTTTAATTATATACCTTTAATAAATGGCTTTCAAGTCATCTTCAAAGAAATTTTTACTCACATGTAAGTCCTGATATTTTTCAAACTTATAATTCTATGAGGTCTCTATTTTGTAAACTAATAAATTTAATTTTTTTTGAGACAGAGTCTCAGTGTGTTGCCCTTAGTAGAGTGCCATGGCATCACAACTCACAGCAACCTCAAACTCTTGAAATGAAGCAATTCTCTTGCCTCAGCCTCCCAAGTAGCTGGGATTACAGGTGCTTCCCACAATGCCCAACTATTTTTTGGTTGCAGTTGTCATTGTTGTTTAGCAGCCCAGGCTGGGCTCAAACCTGCCAACCTCGCTTATGTGGCTAGCGCACTACTCACTGAGTTACGGGTGCCAAGCCATAAATTAATAAAATCAACAAATTTGGGGGAATGTAATGATGCTGTAGAAAGTATCAAAAATAGATTAGACCACAGAGAAGAAAAAACATCAGAGGTAGAGGATAAAGTCTCTGAGTTAACACAGGTAGTTACCGAATCAGAAAAGAAGAGAGAGAAAACAGAGCAGGTGCTTAGAGAACTGCCAGATGCCATGAAATGTTCAAACACAGATAATAGGAATCCCTGAATGGGAAGAAGATTGGCCCAAAGGTATGGAAGCCCTACTGGAGACTATCATAAATGAAAATTTCCCAAGTTTTACTAAGGATCCTGACACACTCCTTCCAGAAGGATATAAAACCACGGGCCATCTCAGCTCTAACAAAGCCTCTCCAAGGCACATTGTAGTGAACCTGTCCAAAGTCAAAATGAAGGAGAAAATTCTACAAGCAGCTAGTAATAAGCACCAATTAACCTACAAGGGCAGAGCCATTAGGATGACAGCAGACTTTTCAACCAAAACTTTCCAAGCCAGAAGAGCATGGTCATCCACCTTCAACATCCTTAAACAAAATAATTTTCATCCCAGAATCCTGTATCTTGCTAAACTTAGCTTCAAAATTGATGGGGAATCAAATCTTTTGCAGATATACAAGCACTGAGGAAATTCATCATAACAAGACCAGCTCTACAGGAAATACTCAGACCGATTTCTCAATTCTGAACACCACAATTGCACCACCATGAAGTTAAACACCTAGAAGCTAAAGGGCAGAGCTTAGCTTTCAGAATGGCACAAAGAACAAAATCACACAACAAACTATCTCATAATAAGATGAATAGAACTCCACCACACTTACCAATACTCTCAATAAATATCAATGGACTGAATTCTCCACTGAAGAAGCACAGATTGGCCAATTGGATAAAAAAAAAAAAAAAAAAAAAAAAAACAGAAGTCATCCATGTGATGTCTGCAGGAGGCACACCCTACCCTAAAAGATAAATCAAGACCCAGGGATGGAAAAGTGTTTCAAGCAAATGGAAATCAGAAGAAAGCAAGGATTGCAATCTTATTCTCAGATACAGGTGGATTCAAAGCAATGTTAGTTAAGAAAGACAAAGATGGGCACTTCGTACTGTTCAAAGAAACAATACCACAAGAAGACATCTCAATTTTAAACATTTATGCACCTAACTTAAATGCACCTAGATTTATGAAACGGACCTTGAGGTGTATGAGCAATATAATATCCCATAACACCTTAATAGATGGTGACTTTAACACACCTCTGACAGAACTGGACAGATCTTCTGAACAGAAACTAAACAAGGATACAAAGGACTTAAACGTGACCCTAGAACACATGGGATTAATAGACATGTACAGAACACACCATCCCAAAGCAAAAGAATATACTTTTTTTGCATCAGCTCATGACACATACTCCAAAATAGATCACATCCTAGGATACAAATCAAACCTCAGCAAAATTAAGGGAATAGAAATTATTCCATGTCTCTTCTCGGACCACAAGGCTATAATGGCGAAGCTCAACTCCAACAATGTTCATCCTCGCACAAAGTCTTGGAAACTAAACAACGTTATGCTGAATGATAGTTGGGTTCAGGATAAGATAAAAGAAGAGTTTGTTAATTTCCTCAAACATAACAACAATGAAGACACAAGTTACCAAAACCTCTGGGATACAGCAAAAGCCGTCTTGAAAGGAAAATTTATAGCACTAGATACCTACATTTAAAAAACAGAGCATGATTTTATGGTACATATATTTAAAAGATTGTTTTAAAAAAAAAAAAAAGAAAAGAAAAACAGAGCATGTCAGCACACTCACAAACCATCTTAGGGGCAGCGCCTGTGGCTCAGTGAGCAGGGCGCCGGCCCCATATACCGAGGGTGGTGGGTTCAAACCCAGCCCCAGCCAAACTGCAACCAAAAAATAGCCGGGCGTTGTGGCGGGCGCCTGTAGTTCCAGCTGCTCAGGAGGCTGAGGCAAGAGAATCGCTTAAGCCCAGGAGTTGGAGGTTGCTGTGAGCTGTGTGATGCCACGGCACTCTACCGAGGGCCATAAAGTGAGACTCTGTCTGTCTCTACCAAAAAAAAAAAAAAAAAAAAACCATCTTAGGGAACTGGAAAAAGAAAATCAACCTCACCCTAAACCCAGCAGAAAAGGAAATAGCCAAAATTAAATCAGAGATTAATGAAACTGAAAACAAAAAAAATCATTCAAAAAATTAATGAGGGCAGCTCAGCACCTATGGCTCAAGAGGCTAAGGCACCAGCCACATACACCTGAGCTGGCAGGTTCAAATCCAGCCCACGCCCACCTGCACCCACCAAACAACAATGATGGCTGCAACCAAAAAATAACTGGGCATTGTGGTAAGTGCCTGTAGTCCCAGCTACTTGGAAGGTGGAGGCAGAAGAATCGCTTGAGCCCAGGAGTTGGAGGTTGCTGTGAGCTGTGATGCCACGGCACTCTACCAGGACGACAGCTTGAGGCTCTGTCTCAAAAAAAATTAATGAGGGCAGTGCCCATAGCTCAGTGATTGGGTAGGGCGCCGACCATATACACCGAGGCTGGTGGGTTCAAACCCAGCCTCGGCCAACTAAACAACAGTGACAACTGCAACAAACAAAAAATAATACCTGGAAGTTGTGGCGGACGCCTGTAGTCCCAGCTACTTGAGAAGCTGAGGCAAAGAGAATCGCTTAAGCCCAAGAGTTTGAGGTTGCTGTATGCTGTGATGCCATGGCACTCTATGGAAAGCAACATAGACAGCAACTCTGTCTCAAAAACAAAAACAAAAAGAAGTATCTGTTGACACTTCTCCAGTGAGCAGGACATACCCCAGGGGTGTGCTATGCCCCCTGCAGCCCTCATTGGTCCATCCTAGTCCTACTCACTTGCTCCCATGTCAACCCAACTGTGAGGTGATAAAAAGATACTGAAAACATTAGCCTTATCTTTTGGGACCTTCCAGTGCCATAAGCAATTTGGTTGTTTACCTGCAGAAAGGCATAACACCTTTGCAACCTGGCCCCTTCTCTGTTCTTCCCTGAAGACTGGGTGGTGCCCATCACCTGAGCTCCTACATGGTGACTCATGACGACCAAGATCTCCCACCTGCAAATGGTAACTACTTTCTTTTTTTTTTTCAGTCTCAATTTTTATTACTCAAAAAAAAAACCTTCATTTTCTTATTTAGCTTTCTGACTCTTGTACTTGTGCCTTCAACACTTTCACAACGATTTTCTGCTCCTCAATAAGGAAAGCACGCTTGATCCTGTCACGAACACATTTAGCACACATGGAACCACCATAGGCCCTGCTGACATGTTTTTTTGTTTTAGACAACCTCATAAGAACTTTAGGTATCACAGCGCGAACCCCTCGAAGTCTGCACACGCCACATGCAGATTTTGGTGCTTTCCCAACCTTCTTAGTATAAAGGTAAACAATTCTGTTACTAGGGGTGCGGGACAGCCTGGTTTTGTCAGAGGCTGTATTGTAGGAAAGCCTACAATATGTCAACTGCTGCACCATTTTGAGTGCCTCTAGACAGCGTCCCCGGAAGAGGCGGTAACTACTTTCTTTTCTTTTTTTTTGCAGTTTTTGGCCAGGGCTGGGCTTGAACCCACCACCTCCGGCTTATGGAGCTGGCGCCCTACTCCTTTGAGCCACAGGTGCCGCCCACTGCAAATGGTAACTACTTTTATCGACATCTAATGCAATGGCTCTGATTTCACATAAATAATCACAGACTTAATTAAAATAAATATATTATTCTAGGTTAATTTTTTCCATTAGAATGTTTGTAATCCATCTACCCTGAACAATTAATTGAGAAAAACAGAGCCCTCCAAAGCCTTCCCCAGAATGATGACTTTTTCAAAAGATACTTATTGTACAAACTGGACAGGTAAGGCGAATGACTGTGGCAGGAAACAGTGAGATTCTCAGCGGGCTGTTTTCTTCAAGTCCCTAATCTGTTTAATCAAGTAGTTCTTCTCTCCAGTGAACTGCTTGCCATTCGTCCTTTCTTTTTGGAAACTGCTCAGAAGCCACAGGCTACAGGCTCCCTCCAAAGAGTTTGGGCTAATTTTTTAACACAATCTCCACACTAGGTGGGGTCTTGGGAAGACTTGCCACAAACATCTTAAAAACATGAAAGGCTTCCAACTGGATGTTGGGACTCTTGCCCTAAAGGAGATTCATCGTCAGCTTCAGGTTCTCCGGCTTGCTGATGTACTTGGCCATGACGGCAAAATTGTAGCTGTCCAGGATCAGTTCACCTAGCAACTTTAAAGATTGTCTCTTAGTCACATAGTTCTCAGACTGAAGCAATCTTTCATAGTCTTCAAAGATAGTGTTATAATTTTTTCTAAGAAGTCAGCCACCAACACTTTGTCTTGTCAGTAAATCCTTAAAAGTAGCAAAGGCATCTGAAGCGATGTGAAATGTTGACATCGCCACATATTTAAAGAAATCTCTGACTTGATTAGAAAAGAGGATGATTTTGGTAAATGGCTCATGTCAAATGCATTCTCTCAGTATAACCCCACAATGCAAGGCAATCTGTGGGGCTTCATATCCCTTGAGGAGCAAGAACAGGATGTGGGGGTGAGCACTGTGACTCCACAGCGGGACCCCGAGTGCCCATCTGTCTTCCCAGGACGTTGTTAAATATCTGGGACACATCTTTGTTCCCCTCGAAATCTATCAGCTGCAGGTCAGCCATCAGCGTCACCAGCAGCCCACTGCTGTAGAGTGCTTGCGCTAGCTGAGCTGCTGCTTCTGTTGGGGGTTCCTTGTCATTTGTACCACACAGAATTTCCTTCATTGCTTGCAATGATTTCGACCCTTCTTCTGAAGCCTTGCCTGTCTTTTTGTCTTGCTTTTCCAAAATGGCCAAGTTGTCTTTCAGAATTTTCACAATTTCTGCTGGATTTTTTTTGCGATTTGCTAAACAAAGGCCTTTTTTATATAGAGAGGTCTTCTTCCAATATGGAATCACTTCTCTCCTTTAGTATATTGCTCTTGCTTGAAGAACACATAAACCACTGACTGAGGGTCTGCATCTTTATTTTCTGAGTGACAGATACCAGTTTAAATAGAACATTTAGCTCCTGATGTTCCTACTTCTCAGTATTTGATGTATATCTGGAGGAAACAGCTGCATCACCACTCCAGCACCACCAATTTCTCCGAAAAGGGTGGGGGGGGGGGTTGTTTTTGTTTTTGTTTGTTTGTTTTTTGTAGAGACAGTCTCACTTTACCGCCGTCAGTAGAGTGCCAGGACGTCACAGGACTCACAGCAACCTCCAGCTCTTGGGCTTAAGCGATTCTCCTGCCTCAGCCTCCCGAGCAGCTGGGACTACAGGCGCCCGCCACAACGCCCAGCTGAAAAGGGTGCTCTTTAAAATTGAAAAATAACGGGCGGCGCAAAAAACCTAGAACTCTCCTACTCAATAAAAATGTCCTTTAAAAATGTAGGCAAGGGCGGCGCATGTGGCTCAGTCGGTGAGGCGCCGGCCCCATATACCAAGGGTGGCGGGTTCAAACCCGGCCCCGGCTGAACTGCAACCAAAAAATAGCCGGGCGTTGTGGCGGGCGCTTGTAGTCCCAGCTGCTCGGGAGGCTGAGGCAAGAGAATCGCTTAAGCCCAGATGTTGGAGGTTGCTGTGAGCTGTGTGATGCCATGGCACTCTACCAAGGGCCATAAAGTGAGACTCTGTCTCTACTAAAAAAAAAATAAATAAATAAAATAAAATAAAAATGTAGGCAAAATAAACACATTATCATCCAAATAAAAACTAAAAGACATCAACAGATGAACAGAAAAGCTAAATGTGGTGATATACATACAACATTATAGCCTTAAAAAGAAAATTCTGGCACATGCTACAACATGGGTAAGCCCTAAAAACATGATGGCAAGTGAAATAGGCCAGTCACAAAACCACAAACACTGTATAGGATAAGCATACCTTACCTTTATATGACAACTGTATGCACACCACATTAAATGACAACTGTATGCAAAGTACATAGCACTATGTCTGATATATAGTAAGGAATAAATGTTAGCTGGGAAGAAACACCAGATAACTTAAGAAAAATATGAATGTGCTTAAAAAATGTAAGATGTATACATTTTAAGAAACATAAGGAGTTTGTTGTTGCAGTAAAAATGAACAGAATTTTGGTTCCTCTATCCTGTATTCTCTCTACTGTCAAATAATGGGCGGCGCCTGTGGCTCAATGAGTGGGGCGCTGGCCCCATATACCGAGGGTGCTGGGTTCAAACCCAGCCCCGGCCAAACTGCAACAAAAAAATAGCTGGGTGTTGTGGTGGGCGCCTGTAGTCCCAGCTGCTCAGGAGGCTGAGGCAAGAGAATCACGTAAGCCCAAGAGCTGGAGGTTGCTGTGAGCCGTGTGACACCACGGCACTCTACCGAGGGCAGTAAAATGAGACTCTGTCTCTACAAAAAAAAAAAAAAAAATTTGAAAAATAACAAAAAAAAAAAATACAAGAGATAGAGCCTCTTTAATATGTTACAGTTTTGTCCATGAGTGAGTTCAGAGTGGGAGCTGATAGTTCAAGTTTCACCTGAACTATTTTATTTTTTTTTTATTTTTATTTTTTTTTATTGTTGGGAATTCATTGAGGGTACAATAAGCCAGGTTACACTGATCGCAATTGTTAGGTAAAGTCCCTCTTGCAATCATGTCTTGCCCCCATAATATTTTATTTTTTATTTTATTTCTCTGCTTTGTGTACTTTCTTATTTTATATATATTTTTTAATTAAGTCAAATACACATAGATCATGAATACATTCTTGCCTATGTGGCATACAATGTGCTGATTTTTTTATACAATCTGACATGGTTAGATTGTGTATTTTCTTAAATGTATATACTTAAGGTGTACTGTTTGATAATTATATATATTTAAGTATATATAAAACAATCATCTTCAGCTGGATAGATCATCAAATTAGATCCCCAAAGTTCATTGTTTTCTGCTGTTCCCTCTGCTGGGTCTTTCACTCAGTGGTAACTATCCATATAGCAAAGTGTGTGAATGGCCCAACAAATAGCAAAAACCTGGGTATGGAAAAACTGTACAGATACTTCTCACATTTTTCAAGGATATTATTCTTAGTAAATGCAGTTGTTTATGCCTTCATGGATGGTGTCTTTATGGCCATGATGGCCTGGACCAGTGAGTGGCTCCATGCTCCTCGTCCTGCACAGGCACAAGCAGAGAGTCCAGCACACCCGCAGCAGCAGCCCCTCCCCCAGAACTGCTCATGAAACTAGAGCCACACACACCATCCTCGTCCTGGTCGGCATGTTTGTCTCCTTTCATGCTCTAGCTGGTATTTTATCCTACAGGGTGACCCAGATGCAGAGCCCAGGCCACTGGCTGAGGGGCATCTCCTTCCTGGCGTCTTCAGGCTTCCCGACACTCAGCCCCTTGCTGTTCATTGTCAGTGACGCCCGAGTCTCACGCTTCTGCTCTGCCTGCTGGACAAGGAGGACAGGTGCTTCAAAAATGATCTTTTGGTCTAAGTTCCCTTTAGAGCATGGCATCATTTATTTAGTCACTTTGTAAGCATGCATGTTACATGTGCAAAAAAGATGGGATTGGGTATTGGATGCAAATAATAATAACCATGACCTTTTATTGCTTGTTAGACTAAAAAAAATTAACTTGCTGTCAATAATTACCAAATACATGACAGTTCCTCAAAAAAATGGACCATGAATTTGAAATTTCATAATTTCAAATATGATCAAACAATTTTACTTCTGAGTATATATCTCAGACAAATCAGAGCACAAACTTGAATAAATATTTGCACAACCATGTTCATAGCATTATTATTCACAATAACTAAAATGTAGATGGCCATTGGTGGCAGAATAGATACATGAAAGATGGCACAGACACGGGGAAGAGGACTATTCAATCTTAGAACAAAATGAAATTGTGATTGGCTCATGTGCACATGAATGAAAAACTCCTAGACGTTTTGCTAAGCAAAATAAAACAGTCAGGAAAGGAGAAATATTATTTGATTCTAATTACATGAGATACCAAGAATAGTTAGACCCATAAGGATAAAATGTAGAATATTTGCTACCAGGTGCTGGCGAGAGGGAAAATGAGGCGTTGGTCTTTGATGGGTATAGAGTTAGGAATAAGTTTTGGCACGGATAACAGTGATCATTGCACAGCAATGTAAATACACATTACACTGCCGAACTGTATACTTCAAGTAGACCCACCTCCAGTCAGTCACCTGGCTATTAACAGAGACCCAGTTTCAGAAACCCAGCTGATTGCATTAACAGCGTTGCGGTCTCCCAGCTGGCCCCAGATGGTTGCTGTGAATCCCCAGCTGCTCCCAAGATACTCTGTAATTACCTGCTCAGCTGACCCTACAGAGTTCCCAGAGTAATTCAGCTGATGATCTTGAGGCTGGGATATGGATGTGTGTGTGTACAGCTGCAAGCTGAGCCCAGTTCTCTGGGTCTTGCTTTACTTCATGCATCAATAAACAGTTGTGAACACCTAACGCCTGCGGCCCTGCCCAGGGCTGAGCTGCATGGGTCACTCAGACCTCGTCTCTGCCTTCACGACAGCAGGTGTCAGGGTTTTCTTTCATCTACTTTTTTTAAAAAAGTTTTGAATTAAAAATTACTGAATATATTCAAGTTATACAACATGATAGTTTGACAAATGCACACAGTATATTGTGCAATGATCTCCACAATCAAGTTTATGAGCACATCTATCACCACCCACGCTGTGCTTTGGCTCCTTTGAATGTGTCGGTCTTAGGACTTAAAGCTGGTGTCAATGTCTCTTTCATTTTTTTTTTTTTTAAGACTGAGTCTTACTATGTTGACCTTGATAGAGTAAAGTGGCATCACAGCTAACAGCAACCTCAAACTCTTGGGCTTAAGAGATATTTTTGCCTCAGCCTCCCAAGTAGCTGGGAGGCTGCTGCAACGCCTGGCTATTTGGCCAGGGCCGGGTTCGAACCCGCCAGCCCTAGGTGATGCGGTGGGTGCCCCAACCACTGAGCTAGGGACGCCAAGCCAGGTGGTGTCAGTGTTTCTGAAGGAGCACAGGTCAGGGATGCGCGAAGAAGGGGCTGAGGGAAGGCGTGGCTGGGAGAAGACAGAGAGCTGACCCCACTCGCCCACACGTGCATGCCCCTCCTCCTCACACGTGCATGCAAGGACTCCCACATACGCATACACGCGCACACGCTTGCACTCAATGCACACACGCACACGCACGACAGGAGAGCCCCGCGCCCTCTGTGGGCTGGGGTGTGATTGTCGTCCCCGCTCCATTTACAGAGTCACCAAGCCGATTAATACTAAACCACACTTCCATATGAGAGCTATAACCCAACTACAGTCCAACATAAAGGGGGAAGAGAAGGAGGGGGGGAGGGGAGGGGGAAGGATGGGTGGAGGGAGGGTAATTGGCCGTATCACACCTATGGTGCATTTTACAAGGGTACATGTCAAATCTACTAAGTGTAGAATATAAATGCCTTAACACAATAATTAAGAAAGTGCTGTGGGGCGGTGCTGTGGCTCAGTGGGTAAGGCGCCGGCCCCATATACCGAGGGTGGCGGGTTCAAACCCGGCCCCGGCCAAACTGCAACAAAAAATAGCTGGGCGTTGTAGTGGACGCCTGTAGTCCCAGCTACTCGGGAGGCTGAAACAAGAGAATCGCCTAAGCCCAGGAGTTGGAGGTTGCTGTGAGCTGTGTGACACGATGGCACTCTCCTGAGGGCGATAAAGTGAGACTTTGTCTCTACAAAAAAAAAAAAAAACAAGAACAAGAAAGTGCTGTGAAGGCTATGTTAACCAGTTTGTTGTAAGTATTTCAAATTGTATATAAAACCAGCACATTGTACCCCATAAATGCATTAATGTACACAGCTTTGATTTAATAATAATAAAAAAAAAACTAAAATTACCCTTTGGACCACCAGGGGGCGAGAGCGTCCCTTTGGCTTAAATTGTACGGTTCTTCACCAAAAACAGACCCGCTGGGGGTAAGTCTGTGAAAGGACCCCACCAGGACAGAACTGCTCAGGTGACCATTCAACAAACATCTCCATTTACTTGATAAATAATGTACGATTATTATTTGTCAATAATTTTTTAAAATGCAAAAAAAAAAAAAAAACAAATATGCCGGATTTTTTAATGTTATTATATATATTTTAGGAAAAAAAAGAATTTTTTTATTTTGGATTAATATGAGGGTACATATGATTAACGATTAAGTTACATTGTTCCCGTTTGTTAGGTAAACTCCAAGACGTAGTTGTGCCCCTCACCCAGGAGGTGTGCCAAAAACCCTTACAATGTTCCTGACAGGTGAGAGCACACCAATCCCTCTCCCCCTTCTTGAATTTAAGATTTTTGTCTCCTGTGAGCCTGTAATTCTTTTTTTTTTTTTTTTTTTTTTTTTTTTGTAGAGACAGAATCTCACTGTACCACCCTCGGGTAGAGTGCTGTGGCATCACACGGCTCACAGCAACCTCTAACACTTGGGCTTACACGATTCTCCTGCCTCAGCCTCCCGAGCAGCTGGGACTACAGGCGCCCGCCACAACGCCCGGCTATTTTTCTGTTGCAGTTTGGCCGGAGCTGGGTTTGAACCCGCCACCCTCGGCATATGGGGCCGGCGCCCTACTCACTGAGCCATAGGCGCCGCCGAGCCCGTAATTCTTAATCTACTAGTTTCAATTTATTATTGAGCACATGGGATGCTTGCTTTTCATTCTTGAAATACTTAACTAAGAAGAATGCTCTTCAAATTCATCCATGTAAATATATTTTTAAAAATTCAACAAAAACTCTGCCAGGAGGCCGGGCGTGGTGGCTCATGCCTGTAATTCCAGCACTTGGGAGGCTGAGGCAGGTGAATTGACTGAACTCACGGGTTCGAGACCAGCCTGAGCCAGCTGGGTGCTGTGGGGGACGCCTGTAGTCCCAACTCCTAGGGAGGCTGAGGCAAGAGAATTGCTTCAGCCCAAGAGTTTGAGGTTGCTGTGAGCTATGACTGTCACAGCACTCTACTGGGGGTGACAAAGTGAGACTTTGTCTCAAAGAAAAAAAAATCTGGGCCAGTGCTTACCAGGGGGCAATTTTTATTTAGCTCTATGTAAACATTAACAAATTCTGTTCTCCTACAAATACCTCCATAGTAGGACCTCTTCCACATTTTTCTCATAGAAATGAAGGTGGCGCCTGTGGCTCAAAGGGGTAGGGCACTGGCCCCACGTGCCGGAGGTGGCTGGTTCAAACCCAGCCTCGGCCAAAAACTGCAAAAAAAAAAAGAAAGAAAGAAAGAAAAAGAAATGAAGGACTGAGACACAAAGTACCTTGTCCCAGGTTGGCCAGGCACCAGGGGTGGGAGTAAGAGACCAGGTGGGGCTCCAGACTCTGAGATCTATCCCAGGATGGGACAGGCTGAGCTCAACATGCTGGGGGGTTTCTCGGTTTCTCTCCCTTTCCAGAGTGGGAGAATGTCCAGCCACCCTATCCTATTTTATTCAAGTTTCCATTTGTACCTGAGTTAAATTTCCCCCAAGGAACTGCTTCCTGATTGTATATTGTTCATATTTGCTCCCTTCTGTTACCTTCTGTTACGCTATTACTGAATTTCTCTGTTTTTCACTTAGGATATGTTTTCTCTCCCACTCTCCCCCCCCCTTCTCTCTCTCTCTCTCCCTCCCTCAGAAGAGACTGTGTTTCCCTGCACTAGCCCTTGTAAATACACTCATCCTACCTCAACAGAAATCAAATGGGGAAGGTTGGAGTTCCCTACAGGGTCACGGAACTGCTACAACATGGTCCTACCTCCCCCCCTGCAGTCCCAGTCCCACATACACTTCTTCCACACCTTCCTTCCAGCTGTGCCTGTTTTTAACTGTCAATCTCTGCAGCGCCCTCAGCCTTCCTGCAGGCACAGAGGTCACTACCTGTGGCCTTCACTGGGAGCGCCCAATAACACACCTGCACAGCCCCTCAGGATACCCTGAGAGTTTCACCTGCTTCTCAGTTCTCAAAGAGACTTGGCTAACACTATGTCCCCTACTGGGTCCGCCTTGCTGTAGGATAAGGGTGTCTTGTCCCACTGCCCCCCTCCAGAGGGTGTGTATTTCCAAACACCCTTCACCTCCTTAACAGGTTGGCTTCCAGGGGATACCAGGTCTCCAAGCAAAAGATCCAAGTCTGTGCAACCTCTGGGAAGTGCTTGTGTCACCTCTTAACACCCCACGGTCTGAGTCTGGACCCTAAGTGAATCCAAGGCATTTTAACTTTCCCCATTCCCCCAATGAAGAGATTATTACTTAACTTCTTTTTTTTGGGAGGGGAAAGAATCTCAAGCTGTCACCCTGGGTAGAGTGCCATGGTATCAAAGCACACAGCAACCTCAAACTCCAGGGCTTAAGTGATTCTCTTGCCTAAGCCTCCCAAGTAGCTGGGACTACAAGTGCCCACCACAACACCCAGCTATTTTTTCGTTTTTGCAGTTATCATTGTTGTTTTAGCTGGCCCAGGCTGGGTTGGAATCCGCCAGCATTGGTGTATATGGCCAGTGCAGTAACCACTGTGATAAGGCGCCGCTGATTATATAACTTCTTGGCACTTCCAGCCCATTGCCATGCCTGGCTCCCTTTTTTTAATTTTTTTTTCCTGCTTGATCAACCACTTTACAAACTTCTTATACAATCTAACCCAGATGCCACTATTTATTGCACTTCCCAAGCTCAACACTTCTCTGAGGAAATCAAACACCAACCCTCCCTGGCTCCTATTCTGGACCACACCAACTACAACTTGCCCCTTTTCTTCCTATGACAGAGAAGGCACTGGCCTTGGCATCCTCACTCAGGGCCATGGTGAACACCACTCCCCACTGGCTACTGGAGTCAACAGCACCATCCAGCAGCCCAGGGCTTCCCCTGCCCCTGAGCAGGTAAGCCATCTACACTCTAGAAGAGATGATGAAAACCCAGCTGTGGGCTCTCCACTCACAGGGCGTGCCCCTCATCTACTGGAGCCCTTCGCAGCCCCCCTCACTCAGGACTCTGACAGCCGCCTCACCCACTGTGAGCTCCGTACTCTTTCCCCTCCCCCGCTCACCCCAACCTCCTGGAGTATCCTCAGCCCAGAGACCTCACTTTCTGTCCCCAGTGATGATCATGACTGTGGGGGGTCTCACAGTCCCACTCCCAATGCCTCAAGAAGACTCCAGGAGACTCACCGCCTTGTCCAGACTATGACAGGTTCCTGACAGGTCCCATTTCAGGGATGGGACAAGCTGCCACCAGACAGGTCACCCTGTCACTTCCCTTCACAATGTGACATCGTCTGGTCCTGGGGCCAAGTTCACCCCACAGGCTGAACTCCATGCCCTAACCAAGGCTGCCTTCTGGTCAAGGGCAAGACACCCAGCATGGACAGGACAGTCCTCTGCCTTCACAGTACTTCATGAAGCTGGGATGCTCTGGAAACAGCAAGGCCATCTGACTCCTGCTGGACACATAGGTGAAAACAAGGGCTGTGTCTCAGCCTCCATGGAGCCACACAGACTCTCCAGGACTCGGCTTTTACAAGGTACAAGCTCACACCTCCACTGACAGTCCTGGGCTCTGGGCAGTGGTACGGGGACCAAGATACTGAGGCCACCCCTCCCTAGCCACAGCCACTGCCTCTGACTGTCGTCTGCCCTCACTCCTCCTCCAGACCCTGACCCACACCCTCCTCTAGGATTATCTCCCCTGTCTGATCACCTAGCTCTGTCACCAGGAGCAGAGAAGGGACATGGATTGAACAAGGCTGCATGATGAACCAGGAATCACAGCCATGGTTGACACCAAACCTATGCTCTTTCCTACACCAAACCTATGCTCTTTCCTACCCCAAACTAGCCAATGGCCCAAATTGTGCCTCATTCATGACCTCACACACTGAAGTCCTGATCAAATGATTCCATGGGCACACCAGCACTGCTGGGGCCCAAAACTTTAGCAAACTTTAAAAATGTCAGCAAAACATTCCCCAGGAAAACCTGCAGGCCCTGCCCGGGTCACTCCCCACTGCCACAGGACATTTGATCTGTGGCAATGGATGTTACCCAACCATGCCCTGCTCAGGGATATACTTTGTTCTAATCATAGTTGCAACAGCGTATGTGAGGCTCCCAGGAGATTCTGCAGAAAAGTCTGGGGCAGAAGGTAGGGACAGTCTGCTAAGAATGTCAGACTGAGGAGCAGACAGGATCAGGTACAGGGGAAGGTCCACTGTCTGCAGAGGACTCTGTCCCCACCAGACTGTGGTGCTCCCCTCCCACCCTTTGCTGACTTTCCTTGACTGTCCCTCCCCCTGTCCTCTACCCTATGATGTGAGGGCACATCCCCCAGGGCAGGTTTTGGTCCTCACCTCTCGGACCTCATACTCAGGTCCACTGTCATGTGGCAAACTTCTTTTCATTTTCAACTCACACATGTCGTGATAACGTGTGATCAACTTTTTATCTCCCCACCTCAACACAAAACTGAGTTTAATAACTAGATAAATGGGCAAACCTCTGATCCTGCTGGGAGAAGATCAGTGGAAAATGGGCTGTAATGCCCAACACTCTCCATCAGAAGCTGCCTATATTATTTCTCCACAAATATCATCACTAGGGATCACACACCTGCTAGGTGCTAGATGGGAAAGTCGGCTGCTGTGCTGATGACCTGGCTCCCTGGAGATACAAAGTTTTCTCAAGGCCTTGTTTGTGGCACTTCCTGGTTCCTGTGTGTTCTTGCTCCAAGACTCCAGTGTGGCTGCACCTCCCTCCACCTGACTCTGTATATGTGGGGACCTGAGAAAAGATCCCCCACCCTGAGTATACTGAGGGATGATAATGTCCTCTAGTTGTTTTTGCTTGTTTGTTTTATTTTTTGATCTTTTATTTTTCTTGAGTTGAAATAATGATACAACCTCTCATGTCTGACAGACAGTCTGAAGGACACTCGAAAACTCCCTCTGTCTGGATGTCCTCCTAATACCATTGGAGCAAACACCCCAGCATCTACTCCTTCCTTCTTGGGAATCCCCCCAGCCCAATTTTAGGAGGCTGGGAGCTGTCCCAGGAGGGAACTGCCCTGCATCCTTTGAGTTCGCTCCAGCCTCAGGTGTATCTGGATGAAAAGCCTTCCACCTGCGTCTGGAGTCCTGATCCTAGCCCGTCTGTGCAGACCCTGGGATTTCTGTCACTGCTTCCACACAGCAGTGGGACCCTATACCCTAATGACCCCTCCTTGGTCTCAGGTACCTGTGGCCACTCGGCTTTGGCCTCTGTTTTCTGACGTGGATCCTTCTCCACTGGGAGAACCCTCAAAACTCCACAGGTCTTAACCTGGTCTGAAAACTACCCAGGATTGAGCCCCTCCCATTCCCTGGCACCCCTGGCCCCTCATCTGCTGTGAGGAGGGGGGTTCCTGACAGCAAGCTCCAAACGAGGAAACCGAGGCTCAGAGAGGGAACTCACTGCCCAGATCACACAGGCAGATGATAATCAGAAATTAAATAAAACTCAGCTCCACACCCAATGCCCCAATTCATAGCTCAAATCTAAGTAATTGTTCCCCAGACCCTGAACGGGAACTGGGTACAGATGTGCCACCCAAGGACACTGGGGGCTGAGGAGGGAGCAGAGACTCAGAGAAGGGTTCCAGCAATGTGCAGAATAGTAGAAGGATGAGGAGAAAGGAAGAGGGGTTGTTTAGAACAATGAAAATTCATGGTCCGCAGCCAGGAGAAAGGTCATATGTCCTTCCCTTATTCCCTATACGATCCCTTTGTGCTCCCGGCCACACAGCAGCTCACCGTGAGCTGCTCTGTCACATGTTCACAGGTCTCTGCTGGTCTGAGTCAGCCAAGGGCACAGACCTGCCCTTCGCTAAAGCACCTCCAGGGCAGGTGCGACGACTGGCCATGGTGAGGACCCCACCGCACTGTGCTGAAGGAGGGAACCCCACTGAGGATCCAAGGGAGGGAGGAGCACTGCTCACCCTCACCAGGGAGGGGCCAACACAGGAGGCACCAGGTCCATTTGCTGCTGGGTCCTGACCCTCAGGGAGATGAGGACAGATGAGGCACATGGTGGCTGGGGCCCAGGGAGAACCTACTTCTGTCTGAAGGGTCTGCAGAGAGCCAGGTGCTCACTCCAGCCAAACCCCTGGGGAAATGAGAACCCGGCTTCTGGGGGGTGGGGAGCAGTTCCCCTTCCTGTGGGGCAGCTGATGGGACAATCGCATGACAGGAAGAACCCAGCCTCCCAGTGAACACACCCTGTGTTTCTGTCCTGAGGGCACCGTGGTGCCCTCCATCTGCACAGCCAGGGCCACTGGGAGGAGACACCATGACCCCCACCCTCACGGCCCTGCTCTGCCTTGGTGAGATGTGAGGAGGGGCAGGGGAGACCCTGGTGTGGGATCCAGCGAGGCTACCACCTCACAGCCAGGCTCTGCTCTATCAGGAGACCCCAGGGGCTTAGGAGGCTCCTGGGGAGGAGGGGACATGCTCAGCCTTCAGGGACAGATCTCTCACAGGGAACTCTCTTCCAGGGTTGAGCCTGGGCCCCAGGACTTACATGCACGCAGGTGAGTCTGTCTCCTGCTGTCCTGGGTCCTTGCTCCACACTGGGAATGAGGGGACACCCCTGGGCAGCTGGGGATGGGGAACAGCAGCTGCGGGCTGACTAAGGGGGACGTCTGGAGAGTCTGGGGCTGAGAACTGGGATCTGAGGGTTGGGATGTCTTGGGACCAGCCTCTGATTTCCTTTCAGGGAACCTCCCCAAACCTACCCTCTGGGCTGAGCCAAGCAACGTGATCACTCTCGGTAGCCCTGTGACCATATGGTGTCAGGGGACCCTGGATGCCCAGGAGTATCGACTGGATAGAGAGGGAACCCCAGCACCCTGGGCCAGACGGAAACCACTGGAGCCTGGGAACAAGACCAAGTTCAACATCCAATTCATGACAGTGCAACATGCAGGGCGATATCGCTGTTACTATTATAGCCTGACCAGCTGGTCAGACCGCAGTGACCCTCTAGTGCTCACATTGAGAGGTGAGAGGACACTTAGGGGTCCCAGCTACAGTCTCTGCGTTCAGGAAGGGGGTCTGCTCTCAGGAGTGTCTTTCTCCCACAGCCCAGCCTTGGGGTGATGTGGGAGGTGTGAGCCCCATTTAATACGGCTGCCTCCTTCTCTCCTAGGATTCTACGCTAAACCCACCCTCTCAGCCGTGCCAAGCCCTGTGGTGACCTCAGGGGGGAATGTGACCCTCCAGTGTGGCTCACAGCAGAAATTTGACAAGTTCATTTTGACTAAGGAAGGAGATCAAAAGCTCTTCTGGACACTGGACTCACAGCAAACCTCCTATGGGCACTTCCAGGCCCTGTTCCCTGTGGGCCCTGTGACCCCTAGATTGACGTTCAGATGCTATGGCTATAACAGGAACAATCCACAGGTGTGGGTGGGTCCCAGTGACCCCCTGGAGCTCCTGGTGTCAGGTGAGGATGCCATGGCCTTCTCTTATGCAAGTCTGGGAAACAAGACAAATTGTTGGGAGTTTTGTCGATGACTGGTCATGGCAGGGACCCAGTGCAAGGTGATGAGGGATGGGCTGAGGAACAAAGTGGACCCCCTGGGAGTCTCTGAGAGGGAGGACGGATCCTCAGTCACACTCACCTGAGAAAGGGAATCAGAAAGGCTGTTTGCTGTCACCTCTTGAATTTCAGTCAGATGATGACAGACCAGGAAGACAGGAGTGGCCACGTGGCAGGTGGACCCAAGTGTCTGAAATGTCCCAAACAGCTCCAGGTGTGAAGAGTGAGCTCCTGGGCCCAGAGGCCCCAAGAGTGAGAGACAGTGAGACCTGAAGGGCCAGGACAGGACCCTGAGGAGGTGACAGGAGCCAGCCCCTGCAGCTCACGGCCTGTCCTTCCCCCCAGGTGTGTCTAGGAAGCCCTCCCTCCTCACCCTGCAGGGCCCTATCCTGGCCCCTGGACAAAGCCTGACCCTCCAGTGTCGCTCTGATGTCGGCTATGACAGATTCACACTGTTCCAGGATAGGGGATATGTCTTCACCCAGAGCCCTGGCTGGCAGCCCCAGGCTGGGCTCTCTCAGGCCGACTTCCCCCTTGGCCCTGTGAGGGGCTCCCACGGGGGTCAGTACAGATGCTACGGTGGATACAACAACCACTCCTCACAGTGGTCAGCCCCCAGTGACCCCCTGGACATCCTGATCTCAGGTGAGGAGCCCAGCGGGTTCAGTCAGGGACCCAGACTTTGCACAGGTCCAGCTAGGGGGGCTCCAGGGAGTAATGGACTGGAGGAGGGATGGGGGCCTCAGGGAGTGAAAGAGACGGAGAGACATAAGGGTGGGTGGGGAGGGGGAGACTCAGACACAGAGACAGGGACGCTGAGGGTCCTCAGAGAGAGGCCCAAGAAGGCGTCAGCTCAGAACAAGATGGGGGCTGCTCCCACCCCTCCTTCCTCTCTCTAGGAGAGCTACTGGACAGGCCCTCCCTCTCAGTGCAGCCGGGCCGCAGGGTGGCCTCAGGAGAGGACGTGACCCTGTTGTGTCAGTCATGGAGCAAGATGGACACTTTCCTTCTGGCCAAGGAGGGGACAGCCAATCCCCCTCTGCATCTGGGATCAAAGTACATGGCTGGATGGTACCAGACCAATTTCTCCATGAGTCCTGTGACCTCAGCCCACAGGGGGACCTACAGGTGCTATGGCTCATGCAGCCCCTCTCCCTACCTGTTGTCACTGCCCAGTGAACCCCTGGAGCTCATGGTCTCAGGTGAGGACCCTGATCCTGCCCTCTGTGACCTCAAAGGGTCAGCTCCAGGAGAGCTCTGGGCTGTGATGGGGTGAGGGGACATGTGAGAGGGTCAGCAAAGGGTCTCACCCTCAGAGGGGAGGAGGCCAGCAGGGGCCCAAGGGGTACCCACCCTCTCTGCTGTCACCTGGGGTCCAGAAAGTGCCAGGTGGGGGGAGGGAGGGTCTTATAGAGGCCACAGGGCAGATATAGGAGGAAAGTTTCAATGGAAGAGAGGACTCCAGGAGAAACACTAGCCCCCCCCCTTGTCCTTATCATAGAACCCTCTGTGCAGCCCAGCCCCCCACCCACAGGGCCCCCTCAACACCTGGTGAGTCCAAGGTATATCTCAGCTCAGAAGAAGCACAGATCCCTACCCCAGGGGAGCCCGAGCCCCTCTCCCAGTTGTCTTTATTCCCAGGACCCTCTGCCCCCATTCCCCCCACCCTCAGGGCCCACCTCAGCACCTGGTAGGTAGGTCACTGCAGTATCTTGTCTCACAGGGAGCAAGGCCTCCCCCAGGGCAGTTCTGAGTCTCTCAGGATCTCCCTCCCCTGAAATGTTCAAGGGTGGGCTGTGTCCAGGAGTCTGAGAGTCAGGCAGAAACGTGGGGGAACCCCAGGCTTCCAGGGGTGCTGAGGCTGTCTGGTGAGGGGTGGGGGTCCAGGCAGGGGAGGTGCTGGGCCCAGCCTAGGGGAGGGACCAGCTGCAGTGGGGCGCAGACAGACCCAGCCACTCAGCTCCCATCCTTACTGAGGAGGCACAAGGATCACCCCTCACCCCACAGGGTCAGGCCCCAGAGTGGCAAGTGAGGAGCTCTGAGCTGAGAGGCAGGGGGCCCAGAAAAGGCAGGGCTGAGTTGTTCCATTGGTTCAGGCTTTTCTGGGGACAAGGACATGGACAAGTCTTTCATAGCTGGGCCTCAGTTTCTCCAGGTGTGAACAGGAGAGACCTGGCCCAGAGGGTGAAGCTCCTTCCAGGTCTGGCTCCTGCTGTGACCTCCTGGGAGAGGAGGCCCTGGGAAAGGCTCCAGGAGTGGGCCCTGCAGTGGCCTGTCCCACCTGCTGGCATGTGGTGATTCTGTGCAGGGTGGGGAGCATGGCTACAGTGAGGGGTGTGCAAGCTCTGTCCCTTCAGCTTGGGATCAGCTCTGGGGAAGGGAACAGGGCAGCAAGTCAGCCTTGGGGTCACTTCCCAGCGGTGCCGCCTCCTGGCTGGGCACCCTGAGGCAGGGAGTCACCTCTCTGAGCCTCAGTTTCCTCCTCTGTGAAATGGAGGGAGGAGGGGTCCCATGTTGCAGGAGGGGTGAGAGCTGGAGGGGTGATGATGCAAAGCCCTGGCACGTGCTTGCACACAGTAGCTGCTCAGTTACTGGCATCATTCCTCTCTCCAGAAGTCACTTGGGCCCAAGGCCTGGACACATCCCATAAAGTTCTGATTGGGGTGTCAGTGGCCATCATCCTGCTGCTCCTCCTCGCCCTCTTCCTCCTCCTCCGACACCGGATTCAGGGCAAACACAGGATCCCAGGTGAGTAGGGAATAGGGCATCCACGGTGGGCTCAGGCACCAGCCACAGGGAAACAGATGGGGAGAGTCAGTATTGAAAAGCTGTTCCAGGGTGGCGCCTGTGGCTCAGTGAGTAGGGCGCCGGCCCCATATGCCGAAGGTGGCGGGTTCAAACCCAGCCCTGGCCAAACTGCAACAACAACAAAAAAAATAGCCGGGCGTTGTGGCAGGCGCCTGTAGTCCCAGCTGCTCGGGAGGCTGAGGCAAGACAATCACGTAAGCCCAAGAGTTAGAGGTTGCTGTGAGCCGTGTGACGCCACGGCTCTCTACCCGAGGGCGGTACAGTGAGACTCTGTCTTTACAAAAAAAAAAAAAAAAAAAAAACAAGAAAAGCTCTTCCAGGCTTGCCACCTGTAGCACAGTGGTTATGGCACCAGCCACATACACTGAGGCTGGGACGTTCGAACCTGGCCCAGGCCAGCTAAATAATGACAACTGCAACAGAAAAATAGCCGGGCATTGTGGTGGTGGCCTATAGTCCCAATTACTTGGGAGGCTGAGGCAAGAGAATCGCTTAAGCCCAAGAGTTGGAGGTTGCTGTGAGCTGTGACACCACTGCACTCTACTGAGGGCAACATAGTGATACTCTTGTCTCAAAAAAAGAAAAGAAAAGAAAAAAGCTGCTCCAGCATTTCCACACCAGGACCTTCTGGAAAGCACAGACAGCAGCTCATATGCCCATGTTTAAGCACCTGCTGAGTGATCAGGGTCCTGCAGTGTGTGCAGTGTCTGTGCAGGGGCACCCCCAGGTCTCCCATCCCCTCAAACTTTTGGGCAGGGCAGGGGCTTCTAATCTTGTAGGGCTGAGACTCTGTCCGTCCCCTCCCAGCCCAGAGAGAGACTGATCCCCCACGTCCTGCAGGGACTGTTGAACCAAAGCCCAAGGACAGAGGCCTGCAGCAGAGGTAATTTTGCCCAGAGTCCCAATTGCACCCACCTGTGGCCCCCTCACTGCCCCTCACCTTCTGTGTTTTCCCGCAGGTCCAGCCCAGATGCAGACATCCAGGAAGAAAATCTCTGTGAGAGGAAGGGGACCCTGTGGGGAGACGGGGACTCTGGGGGTAGTCAGAGCCCAACATTCAGTAGTAATGGGGGAGGGGCAGGCTGGGGAGGGTCTGGGCTCAGAGGGAGATGGTCTGAACCTCCCACTGGGGCCTTCAGCAGGGGACGGTGGAACTGAGAGGTCGCAGGGAATGAACCCATTCTTCTGCCCCTGCAGATGCTACCGTGAATGACACTCAGCCTGAGGACAGGGTGGAGCTGGACAGTCAGGTGAGACCCCTGTCCCTGTCCAAAGGTCTCCTGTTCTCACATGTAATCCGAGGACATACTCCTGTCCTCCCTCAGCTCTCAGCATCATCCCATGGGGACCCCTCCCCATGCCTGCTATGCCCTCACTGCTCCCTGGTTTCCTGTCACCTCAGATCCCCTTCTTTTTAGCTCCCTGTCCTGTCTGATGTCTGGGTATCAGAGAACCTGGGTGTCAGAGAGCGCTCAACTCCCCTTCATTCCTTCACCCAGCAGTGTCCACGGGGAGCTTAGTCTTGAGCAGTCTGGGGGAGCTACAGACATGGCAGGGAGCACAGCTGCCCCACCCTCCCTGCACTCACCTGGGCAGGAAACAATGGGCAGGTACATGCACCGCATCCTGAGTACAAAACACCATTAGGGAAATAAAGGGAGAAAAGAGCAGAATGCATGGGGAGTGGGGCCCATCTGGGCTAGGAGGGGAGGGCTGTCTGATCAGGCATCCTGAGAAGGAGCCCAGAAGGAGAGGACCACAGGGACACCCAGTGCCCAAGCACCTACAGCAGAGGAAACTTGGCAGGAAGATGGGCCTGTGGCTGGAGCCAAATGAGCAGGGTCAGAGTGTGTGGACAAGAGGTCAGACTGCAGGAAGGAAGTGATCAGGCCCTCCCAGGTCCTAGGAAGTCCCTGGAGAGTCAGTCAGGAAAGTGACATAGTTGGTCACTGTGGAACCAGTGTGGAAGCTTACTTAAGGGAGGTCGAGTGGCATCAAGGAGACACGGTCACTGCCTCTCCAGCAGAGCCCACATAATAAAGACCAGCAGAGAGTGACCTCTGCCCAGGCGAACCACTCCAGACTTCTCTTCTTCCCCACTGTCCAGGGAATTCCTGGAGATGCAGGACAGACAGGCAACAGGGACAGGCAGATGGACAGTCAGGTGGGACTTTCCTCCCTAGGCTCCCAGGCCTCCCCCATCCTAACCACACACCTTCCTTCTCATTCTTTCCCCCTTCAGGCTGCTGTACCTGATGACCCCCAGGATGTAACCTATGCCCAGGTACACAGCTTGACCCTCAGACAAGAGACACTTAAACCTCCTTTGTCCCAGGAAGGAGACACTCCCGAAGAGCCCAGCGTGTATGCTGCTCTGGCCGTCCACTAGCTCAGGAGGGCCCCACACCCCACATTGCACGGACACTCAGGGACTGGAAAGGCCTAGGAGCTGCCCCAGCGGACACAGGACTAGTGAACCCCAGCCTAGATCCCTAACGAATGCCATCAGGAGGTCCAGGGAACTTTTGGGAGTCACCTAATTCTGCATCAGAGATAAATAATACCAAGATCTACATTTTGGAAATAAAGTAACAGACTTTTCTTTTTTTAAGTAACAGACTTTTCAAATAGTCAATGAGTTAAATGAGAAAACAGCAAGAATTGCATGATAATATCACCCATCAAAGCTATACAATGGGAAAGAACAATGAATGTACCTTCTAAGAAGCCTTTTAAAAATCAGTGATTATGTCAACAGTTTAGAAAAATAATAAATGATTCCAAATGAAGATAGAAGGAAGGAAATAATAAGTATCCATTCTAGCCTGAGCAGAGAACCCTATCTCTACTAGTAATAGAAAAAACTAGCTGGGACGGTGGAGGGAGCCTGTAGTTCTAGCTACTTAAGAGGCTGAGGCAGGAGGATTGCTTGAGCCCACGAGTTTGAGGTTGTTGTGAGCTAGGCTGAGGCCATGGCACTCTAGCTTGGTTGACAGAATGAGACTGGATCTCAGAAAAAGGTGTGCAACAGCTTGGCTCAGCCCAGGCTTCCCATATACTCTCCTTCCCCATGGCCCATGGCTGTGGATGACTGGTTGTGGGTGAAGATGGGATCCCTCTGCACACCCTGGCAACAAGATCTACCTCCCTTGCAGTGGGGTCTGTAGAATGTTGATGGCTCCACAGCCAACCCCATTTCCAGTCCTGACCTCACCCCAGCACCAGGCTCCAACTACCCACATGCTGACACTTCATTGTCACTTCATCTCCCTAGTTCCCCCAAAATACTGACTTAAATCAGGGAGACCACCCCCTCCCTGTCTCTCCATGGCAGAACCCTGAGAAAGAAGACCCCCAGGGACTTTCCCAGCCAACCTGCCCAGCATCCCCACTCCAGGCTGCTCTATCTGAAAACTCCCAAGAAGGGAGCTACACCCAACTAGACAGCTTGACCCTCATATGGAAACAACTGTACCCTCTTCCTCCCAGTCAGGGGGGCCCCAAGTCCAGTGACTATGCTGCTCTGCCATCTACTAGCCCAGAACAGCCAGATCCCTCACCCCAAGGAATGTGACTGCAAGGACTCTGTGAAGGCACACGTGCTGCTCCAGGGAACACTAAAGATTATTCCCTAGGCAGCACCTGAGAGGGAGGGCTGACTGCCCTGTAGGTTTCAGTCGCATAGCACTTTGCCCCTGCATTGAACTGGTATAACTGACCTCAAATCTACAAAACCCAGAGGAGGACCCAAACAACTACAGCATGCAAAACAAGCTCCTTCCGCCCCTGCATGACACAATTTCCCAACAGGGCAGAGGAAAGGGAAGCCTGCATCTCCTGACCACAGAAACTGCACGTGCAGGGGGAGGAGAGCAGAGTTCCCTATAAACATGCCTTCCTCAAGGTCACTAGTCCACTTGCCCAAACTACATCTGCAGACATAAAACTGGGAACTTGTCCAGTATCACTCATAACAGAGCAAGTTTTTTTTTTTTTTTTTTTTTTTGAGAATCCCACAATTTCACCCTCGGTAGGCATCACAGCTCACAGTAACCTGGAATTCTTGGGCTTACGCGATTCTCCTGCCTCAGCCTCTCAAGCAGCTATGACTACAGCGCCCACCAAAACGCCCGGCTTGTTTGGCAGGCCTGAGCTGGGTTTGAACCTCCAGTTCTGGTGTACGTGGCTGGTGCCCTAGCTGCTGAGCACCTTTTTGAATCAGTCTTAAGCTATTACCCTGGGTACAGTGCCCTCGCATCAGTGCTCACAGCAACCTCCAACTCTTGGACTCAAATGATCCTCTTGCCTCAGTTTTTCTATTTTTAGTAGAGATGGGGGGGGGGTCTCACTTCAAGCAATCTACCCACCTCAGCTTCCCAGAGTGCTAGGATTACAGGCATGAACCATGTCACCCAGCCAACAGAACAGCTTTGAAATTAGCCTATAGATGCTGTGACATGCTCCCCAATAAAAAAGCAGTCACCTTCACCAGCAACCGCAAGGGGGGGTTCTCAGGGACGGGTTCCCACCAAACTGTCAAGGTCAACACCAAAGGCCCTGACCTCCACTTGCTACTTCCTCTGCCTTAAAATATTTAAATGACTCCTGGGTGGTGCCAGCCCCATATACTGCAGGTGGTGTGTTCAAACCCGGCCCTGGCCAAACTGCAACAAATAGCCAGGGATTGTATGTAGCAGGCACCTGTAGTCCCAGCTACTTGGGAGCCTGAGGCAAGAGAATCGCCTAAGCCCAAGAGCTGGAGGTTGCTGTGAGCTGTGACATTACAGCACTCTACAGAGGGTGACAGAATGAGACTGGCTCTAAAAAAAAAAAGACTCCTGCCCATCCTACATGCAATGGTAGCTCACTTCTTGGAATTCCCTTCCATTTTTCCCAAAATTCCACAAAGCTGTTAGTATCCAGCTGGCAGAGATGTTTCCAACAAGGCATGACCCCACAATCCCAGTCGCTTGAGAGGCTGGGGAGGGAAGACCCCTGGAGCCCAGACTGCAGTGAGCTATGATCATGCTACTGCATATGCTCCAGCTGGGGAAGGGATTAACTTTTTTTTTTTTTGAGACAGAGCCTCAAGCTGTCACCCTGGGTAGAGTGCCATGGCATCATAGCTCACACAACCTTCAACTCCTGGGCTCAAGCGATTCTCCTGCCTCCACCTCCCAAGTAGCTGGAATTACATGTGCCTGCCACAACGCCCGGCTATTTTTTGGTTGCAGCCATCATTGTTGTTTTGGCGGGCCCTGGCTGGATTCGAACCCGCCAGCTCAGGTGTATGTGGCTGGCGCCTTAGCCACTTGAGCCACAGGCACCGAGCCAGGGATTAACCTCTTACAAAGAAAATATTCTGTATGAACCTCACCACCCTAACAGGTCAATTGGGTCAACCAAAGGCCCCTCCTATACAAACAGCCCAGCTTCAAGGTGGCTTTGTCTAGGACCCAATGTGAGCCTGACAGAAGGCCTGACGTTCAGCACAGAGGAGAGGTCGCCAGACCAGAGTCAGGAGGGGAAGAGATACACCAATGTAACTCCAAGGTGTCAACCTTGTTTTATTATCTGACTGGAAAACTAGACAATCCACCAACACAGGAGGTAATGGGTGGGCTTAATCCTCTTCCTCGTCATCTCCAGCTCCAGCCCCACCCTGGCCTTTCTTGGCATTCTTCCTCTTCACTCGGCCAGGGCGGCCTCCCCCATAGGGAGAGCGGAGGGAGAAGTCAATGTGCTTCTGGGAGTCCAGGCGAACAATGAAGGATGGGATGTTCACCACCTGCTTGCGGACTCTGCAGGAGGGAACAGCAGATGAGGGCAAAAAGCAGAAAGGTTCAACCCACAATACCATACTTCTCTTGGCCTGGCTATCCTTTGCAGCTGACAGGACTGGTGCAGAAACACTAGGAGCAGGGCCACAAGGGCACTTCTGTGGAACTTGGGGCATCACCTAATCCCCACCTGTTTTTGTCAAGTGTCTCATCCTTATTTACAAAAGTGAAATCCAAAGCACCCTGCACAAGACCACAAAGCGAATGGAATGGCAGTGCATGAACCTATGACCTGTGTCACCGATACTCAGACCCGTTCATCATCTGTGACCACGAGCAGCTTCACGCCCATGAAGCAGTGACCTGAGGCTCAGTCTGAGACCATTTTTGACTGAAATGTGAGCAGGTGGTTCATAGGGTGAGGGAGTGAGGCAGAATTTCTGATGCAAACATCCCCAAATGGTACCCACTTTACATAAGAGGCAAACTGAGAACCCAGATAAGGACCAATTTGCCCAGACTAGCCTTTTCCCTGCGCCTGCTGCCACCCAAGCTGACTCCTCCCGCAGTCCTTTGCACTCGAGCATCAAACCAGGACAATAGTGAATATGCCAAATTAATGCCAAAATGGCCTGAATGGATTTCCCAAGAAAGCCTGGCAGACGACTGAACCCACCCATCCAGTCGAGGCAGGCCTACTCCTCGCCTGAAACTGGGGAAGACCCAGAGCTGTTACCTGTCTCACTGCCCACATGCCTGGCAGAAGCCTTCACAAGGTGTACGGCTCAAGCCGCAGTGACCCTTGCGCTGGACTATGGGGGATGATGCCCCCAGCTTTCACATGAGCTTTTGGCAGGGATGAAAGAAATCTGTACCCTCAAGGTGAGTTCACACCTATCAGCTCTGAGGGCTGCACAGGAAACAGGGACAGCAGACTCAGTGAGGCTGACCATCCAAGGGGATAGAGGAAAAACTCAGGTGCCACCAGCAGTGGGGTACCTGATATGGCGCTGGCGGATGAGCACGCGGGCATGGTGGATGGACTTGGCCAGGCCCAGCTTAAAGACCTGGGTCTGCAGGCGCCTCTCTAAGAAGTCCTCTATCTTCAGGCCCAGGATGTAATCCAGCTTCATCTTGCCCTCGTCCAGCACCCCAATGCGGACAAGTCTCCGCAGCAAGGCATTACCTACAAGAGTGGGAAGAAGTGCTGATTCAGGTCTGACTTCAGACTTCTTGGGTTCAAATCCTGGCTCTCAGTAGTTCCATGTTGTGGTAATGGGAACTCAGGTAGGAAATAAGGACCATCTCTGGTACAGGGCTCAAAGTGCTGGTCACTGTAACTTATGCAATCCTTGAAACTGCCCTGAGGCAGGTTACTATGGCTAACAGGAAGGCAGGTGACACATGTACCATGTTCTAACCCCCCACCCCCCCAAAAAGAAGTACAACATCCCTCACTCTACATTCTTAGCAAGAGTAAATGAGATAATCCCCTTCTAAGGGCTCAGTTTACAAAAGACCAAGTGCTGCTACTAAGCTCCTACTACCATTAACAAAGCACAGTGGCTAAAGCCAATAACTGAAGACCTCTGAGTTAACCAAAGGAAGGGTTAAATTACATCTGTCATCCAATGAGAAATAAGATCAGAGCTATAATCATGCTCATCTTCTGGAGCTGAGAAATATCTAAGACTGGGCAAGTTCCAGCTCAGTACATGTCATTAATTTTCCTGTTCTATCTATGAGATTTTCCACTAAAAAAAATACGCTGTGTATATAATCTAATGACACACAGCATGAAGCATTCAACACATGTCAACTACCACCATTCTTCCAAAACTGGGCTCAGGACACCCTATTCCTTGCCCATAGTGTCTGACCACTGCTCTGGACTGCCCCTGGGGCAGTGATCACTCTGTGATCACTGGGGCCTTATTGCACAGGCCTATAGCAGATTTGCTCCAAGATATTGGGATGAAAGCTTGAAATTTTTTTCTTTAAAAATAATTTTCAGGCTTGGTGCCCGTAGGTCAGTGGTTAGGGTGCCAGCCACATATACCAGGGTTGGCGGGTTTGAACCCAGCCTGGGCCTGCTGAAACAATAACTACAACAAAAAATAGCTGAGTATCGTGGCAGGTGCCTGTAATTCCAACTACTTGGGAGGTTGAGACAAGAGAATCGCCTAAGTCCAAGAGTTTGAGGTTGCTGTGAGCAGTGACGCCATGGCACTCTACCAAGGGCGACACAGTGAGACTATCTCAAAAAAAAAAAAAAAAAAAAAAAAGGACTTTTACTTTTTAAAGTGCCTTTTTATCATCAACAACATGCCCGTGTTTACTGGGCAGTTCTAATACAGCCAACACTATTACCCTCCAAGGAAAATATGAAGGAGAGCTGGCTGACATTGTGAAGCTCCTAAATCTTCCTAAGACTCAATAAGGAGATACGTGCTGTCTACCTTTCCCAGCATCCTAAATCACAACACAGCTTTTTGCCTTTTTAATGCTGAACATCAGATAATATTCAGATGTTAATATAGCAATATTCTTGCCAGATATGCTACCTAGTGCCTGTAATCCTAGCACCTTGGGAGGCCAAGGTAGGTGGATTGCTTGAGCTCAGAGTTCAAGACCAGCCTGAGCAAGAGACCCTGTCTCTAAAAATAGCCAGGTGTTGTAGTGGGTGTTGACAGTCCCAGCTACTCAAAAGGCTGAGGAAAGAGGATCACTAGAGCCCAAGTTTGAAGTTGTCTGAGTTGTGATGCCACACCCCTCTGCCAAGGGCAACTAAGAGTCTAACAAGTGACTCAGACCTCTGTAGCAGCTCGTTTTCTCACATAAGTATATCCCTTAAAACTAAGAACACAGGCCTGGTGCAGTGGCTCACGCCTTTAATCCTAGCACTCTGGGAAGCTGAGGCAGGTGGATTGCCTGAGCTCACAGGTTCAAGACCAGCCTGACCAAGATCGAGACCCCTGTCTCTAAAAATAGCTGGGCATTGTGGTGGGTGCCTACAGTCCCAGCTACTCAAGAGGTAAGAGGTGGCTGAGAAAAAAAAAAAAAAACACATTTAAGATGGTAAGTTTTCTCTTACATGTTTTACCATAATTACAAAAACAAAAGGCTAAATCCCTAAATGATCTGTATTCCCTCCTAAGACACTCTTTCCTAACACACACATGGACACCTCTCCGGTTAGGCCTTTGCTAAATATCATGCAATGCCCTTCATAGGTTTATTAGAGTGAGCTAGCATACAAAAGCCCAAGCCCCCTCCCTAGCATCACCATCCCTTATTCCAAAAACTCTACTCTTTTGTCTGTCCCTCCATAATATTTCACTGAACTTTACATCTACAACAAAGGCTCTCCTACCACTGAGAAATGTCACAAGAGTTCCACTGGGCCAGTGCGCAAATACATACGAGAACTGTTCTGCCACAGCACATACACCTACAGACAAGTACCAAAGTGTGTCACCACCAAATAGAAAATAAAGTCTCACATCTGGGTGGCGCCTGTGGCTCACAGGAGTAAGGCGCTGGCCCCATATGCCAGAGGTGGCAGGTTCAAAACCAGCCCTGGCCAAAAACTGCAAAAAAAATTTTAAAGTCTCACATCTTAGAGGGCAAAGATTCTGATACAGATCCAATTTTCCTACTCCACAATTCCCATTTACCCCAGTTAAAAGGCTGGCTCCATTTGCTCAACGTTAGGACTCTGACCTGCAAGGAAGAATGAACCTCACAAGCTCTGAACCCCATCCCCTCCAAGGGGGTTCAATACACACCTTCAAACAGACGCCGAGGGTCCTTCTCGTCCAGCGTCAGCAGCTCCCGGGCGGCCTTGCGGATCTTGGCCAAGGTAAACTTGACCCTCCAGACCTCACGTTTGTTCCGGAGCCCATACTCGCCTGCACATAAAGAAGGGGTTGAAAGGTTCAGTCCCACGGACTACAATAAGAAACTAGATCGGCAGCTTCGGTACAGGTAAAATCTTTCTGCACCACGAATACTAAATTTGGGGAGACTACAACACGTGGGCGCCCCAATCCACGTGCCAGCTTTCCCCTAACCTCGGAAGCCAAACCTTGCCTTGGTCACTCACCGATCAGCTTCAGCTCTTGGTCGAGGCGGGATTTTTCGAAGGGTCTGCGCGGGGTCACATAAGTTTTGCGACAAACCCAGCTCCGGGCCACTGGCATGTTTGACGCTGCTTATCCGTCTGCTTCTGCGCAAGACGTAAAACTGACTGAGCATGGGAACTCGGGGAAACGCCTGCGCAGTCTCAAAGCCCGCTAAAAAAATACGTGGCGCCTAGTCGATCTCGCGAGAGCTGCCCTTAACGCTTTTTTTTTTTTTAAACAACCAGTACCCCGCCCTACAACCGTGTTGCACTGCCGTCTAAACCCCCTCCTCTTGTCCTAACTTTTTTGGCGGAAAGCTTGGAACGCCCGCCCGACCATACAAACCAAACCGGCAGCAGAAAGCACGCCCCTGAACCTCACCAAACACAAGATCCGAGTAACAGAAAGAGGAGCTCACGCGCCGCGGCTGCGCTCTTATAGTAACGCAGACGCTGCGTGACGTCACCGCGCACGGCGCACTTCTTCACCAATCAGAAAAGGCGTCGGCTGTCGGAAAAAGCAGTTGAGATGGAAGTCTGGGCTAGAGTGGCGTGTTGAGCTGCATGGGTTTGTCCTTGAGTGGGAGTCGGTACGCGGAGGACCTGAGAAGTTGGGGGATCTTTCTTGTCTGAATCCTGGTCTTTAACAAGTCAGGCAATGGGCAGCGCCTGTGGCTCAAGGAGTAGGGCGCCGGTCCCATATGCCGGAGGTGGCGGGTTCAAACCCAGCCCCGGCCAAAAAAAAAAACAAGTCAGGCAAACTAGTGGAGTTGGAGAGCTCAGGGTGCCACTCCTGCTTCTGAATCGCGATGTAGCACTGGAATACTTATTTCCCTTCTTGTAGACCTTAGCTTTCTTCCTGAGCATTGGAGCTAGAGGAACTCTTAAAATTCTTTCCAAGCCGGATATTCTGTTAATTCCATGGATAATAAAATCTTCAAATTCAGAATAAGTCAACTTGAACCATAACCAAAAGCCCCCCTGCCTCTTTGAATACTGGCTACAGATAGACTGTAATCTCTTTAACCACACCACCACCTACCATGGATATTCTAGCCACTTCCAATTGTTCTCTAGCCTAAATTATACAGTATTAGGTATTCTTGCACAAGTGACAATGTCGGGAGTGTCTTTGTAAAACAAACGTCTAGAAATAGAAGTAGAAATGCAAAGTGAAAGAAATGAGTAATTTTAGCTCGCCTGGACATTTCCTAACCACCCTAAGTGTGTGCACACACCTCACTCCTAATTTACACGAGTATGTGTTTCCCTTTCCCCACGTTTCCTCTTCCCAATATTAGATATTTGCATTCTTTTTTATCTTTAACAATCTGGCAAGCGCTGGCCCCAAATGCTGAAGGTGGTGGGTTCAAATCCAGCCCTGGCCAAAAACTGCAAAAAAAAAACTTAAAAAGAAATCAAAGAATACCTAAATAAATGGAGAATTACAGTTTAAAAAAAATCTGGCAAAAATTGATACTGTTTACATTTCTTTTTTTGAGACAAGGTCTAACTCTGTCATCCAGGACGGAGTACAGTGGTGTCATCACAGATCACTGCAATCTCAAAACCCCTGCTTCAGCCTCCTGAGTAGCTGGGACTACGGGTGCCTGACACTAAGGCTGACTATACATTTGCTTTTGTGTACTTGCGGAAGATAAGGATCTTTCCTGGTTTATTAGTTAGTTTTGTACTTGATTTTCTGTGATTGCCTATTTATACCTGTAGTCCACTTTAGGGGTGAGACAATGGGAATATAAAGATCCTTACTTTTCATGTCTATCTCCAAAGCTTATTTTTCTATCTTGAACACACTTATACTGTTCATCAAAAAGGGAAAAATAATGGAAGAAAAACACTCTTCCATGAGTTTTCACTCCCTTCAGGATGAAGTCCAAGCTCCACATATTCCTGGTGCTTTGCAATTACAGATGGTTTTATAATAATGGTTAAGACCGTGTGTTCTCAAGTCAAAAAGATTGTAGGTTTCACTTACCAGCTCTTGATCTTAGGTAAATTAACTTCTTCAGTAGTGCCAAATGGGAGAAAGTAACAACTTTTCCTCACAGGGTTGGAGAAGACAAAAAAACAGCCTGGGCTTCCCACCAGTAGCTCAGTGGTTAGGGTGCTGGGCACATACGCTGGTACCTGAAGGTTCAAACCTGTCTGGGGCCTTCTAAACAAGAACAAAATATAGCCTGGCATTGTGGCAGGTGCCTGTAGTCCCAGCTACTTGGGAGGCTGAGGCAAGAGAATAGCTTAAGCCCAAGAGTTTGACGTTGCTGTAAGTTGTGACGCCAGAGCACTTTACCCAGGGCAACATAGTGAGACTCTGGTCTAAAAACAAAAAACCAGCCTGGTATACTGAAGGTTCTTAACACTACTGACCTTTGAATAACATGGAGGTCAGGGATACCAACCTCTGAGCTGTCAAAAATCCACATGTAACTATTGATGACATTAATAGTCAATTAGTACATACTGTATGTTACATTTACTATATATAATGTAAGAACAAGTGAAAGTTAGAGAAAAGAAAATGTTATTAAGAAAATCATAAGAAGCAGCTCATAGCCGGGTGTTGTGGCAGGCGCCTGTAGTCCCAGCTACTTGGTAGGCTGAGGCAAAAGAATCGCCTAAGCCCAGGAGTTGGAGGTTGCTGTGAGCTATGATGCCATGGAACTCTACCAAGGGTGATAAAGTGAGACTCTGTCTCTAAAAAAAAAGAAGCAGGCAGATCTCCTGGCTCAACAGGTGGCACGGGCAGCAGTAAAAATCCAGGACCCTACCAGACAGCTGCCAGGCCTTCCTCAGCGCCATGTGTGCCCCCATTCTATGAAGAGACCGTGGCTGTTAACAATTACTACCCCGAGCCTCCAGCACCCATGCCTGGGCCAACCACGGGGCTCATGACAGGCCCGGATAAAAAGGGCATGAATCCTCCTTCCTATTATACCTAGCCAGTGCCCGTCCCAATGCCCATGCAATTGCTGTACAGACAGTCTAGGTGCAACACATCCTGTCTCCTTTTTCGACCAATGTGTTCAGAAGTGTTGTCCTTCCTGCAACAAGATGATCGTGACTCAGCTGTCCCACAATGCTGGTGCCCTGACCTGGCTGTCCTGTGGGAGCCTGTGCCTGCTGGGGTGCATTGCAGGGTGCTGCTTCATCCCCTTCTGTGTGGATGCCCTGCAGGACGTGGACCACTACTGTCCCAATTGCAAAGCACTCCTGGGCACCCACAAGCATTTGTAGGACTCAGCTGGACGTGAAGGGAGCCGGGTGCTGTAAGAAGTCCCTTCCAACTATTGTCCAGCTCATCTAGCTCCACCCCTGGTGGAGGTTATGCTCTGGTGGTCTCATCTTTCCAGGGGAGCTACCTTTATGTCTTCTTTTGGGGGGGAAATGTCACAAAACTAACAAACCTCCAAACCCAAGAAATTGCTGCTTGGAGTTGTGCATGGGACACATAAAGACATTTCCCTTGAGTGTTGGCTCAAGGGGTTCCTGCCTACCTATAACCCCAAGTCATGGCATCTGTGATTGATGCCCCTTCTGAATACTCTCCTGTGATTTGCCAATGTTTGGCTCCTTTACCTGCCTCATTTGGCCTTTCTGGTGGTGTCAAACTGAGAAGCCACAGGTTGCCTTATTTATTTTTATTAAAACATAGCTGTGCATGGGCGGTGCCTGTGGCTCAAAGTGGTAGGGCGCCGGTCCCATATGCCGAAGGTGGCAGGTTCAAACCCAGCCCCGGCCAAAACCCACAAAAAAAAAAAAAAAAAAAAACATAGCTGTGCACATTAATGCATTCATGGGGTTACAATGTGCTGGTTTTATATACAATTTGAAATATTTTCTTTTTTTTGTAGAGACAGAGTCTCACTGTACCGCCCTCGGGTAGAGTGCCGTGGCGTCACACGGCTCACAGCAACCTCCAACTCTTGGGCTTACGCGATTCTCTGCCACAACGCCCGGCCATTTTTCTGTTGCAGTTTGGCCGGGGCTGGGTTTGAACCCGCCACCCTCGGCATATGGGGCCGGCGCCCTACTCACTGAGCCACAGGCGCCGCCCAATTTGAAATATTTTCATCAAACTGGTTAACGTAGGCTTCATGGCATTTTCTTAGTTATTGTGTTAAGACATTTGTATTCTACATTTAGCAAGTTTCACATGAGGTTGCCTTATTTTTAAGGCTGTTTTGCTCTGACTGCAGCTGAACCAGCCTTGAGTGCTTACCATCTTATCCACCTGTTCCCACCCCTGATGACAAAAATCTTGCCTTATAGATTTTATGGGCTTGACCTTTTTTTTTTTTTTGAGACAGAGCCTCACGCTGTCACCCTGGGTAGAGTGCTGTGACATCACAGCTCACAGCAACCTCCAACTCCTGGGCTCAAGCGATTCTCCTGCCTCCACCTCCCAAGTAGCTGGGACTACAGGCGCCTGCCACAATGCCCAGCTTTTTTTTTCTTTCTTTTTTTTGCAGTTTTTGGCCGGAGCTGGGTTTGAACCCGCCACCTCTAGCATATGGGGCCAGCACCCTACCCCTTTGAGCCACAGGTGCTCCTCCCCACCCCCCGGCTATTTTTTAGTTGCAGACATCTTTGCTGTTTTGGCAGGCCCGGGCTGTATTCGAACCCGCCAGCTCAGGTGTATGTGGCAGGTGCCTTAGCTGCTTGAACCACAGGCACCGAGCCTATGGGCTTGACTTTTAAATTCTGTAATTGCAGACTTCATTAGCACATGTACCCACTTTAATTTAAAAAGAATTTTTTCTTAAGTCCAAGGAGAGGCTATTAACACCCAGCAGATGCATAGCCACCAGGCCACCAGGGCACGCTGGGTTTTGTCATCACTCTGTCTCCCCTATTTCTTTGTGCTGGATCCTCAGCACCACTTTATATGAGGGGATTTTTTTTTTCCCGCCATACGGTTGTTATTTTTTTTTTTTTTTTGGTTTTTGGCCGGGGCTAGGTTTGAACCCGCCACCTCCGGCATATGGGACTGGCGCCCTACTCCTTCAGCCACAGGCGCAGCCCCATACGGTTGTTATTTTAACAATTTTTTTTTTTACCTCCTTTGGCCATAATTTTGAAAGGAGAGCCTCGTGAAACCATTCTCTGTAACCATATGACTGCCGTAGTCTTCCCATTTGCCAATGCACTCTCACTTTGTTGTTGTTAACAGATAAAAGAAATGGATAATTTCATTCACTGCCTTTTCTTGGGGTTAGTGGGGTTCTTAAAAACCTCTGTCCTTGAACTCTGAAAATGTAGTCGAGTTTGGGTTCCCAGTGGCAGATTTAGGAAGTTGAGCGAAGGCGTGCTTGAGCGTGTCTGAGTCCCATGATGCTGGAATACTTGGAAACCAGAACTGTTTCAAAGGAATCTAGAGTCTTATCTTATTTTTCAGAGACACAATTTGTCGTATGACATGGGAAGACACGATTTCTAGGATTCAAGTACCAGCCAGAGTTCTAGGCTGGCTGCTGTGTCATCCTTGAAATCAAGACGAAGCTGGGCTTGACTTTCAAGACTCCTGTTTTTTTTTTGTTTTTTTTTTTTTTTTTTTGTAGTTTTTGGCCAGGGCTGGGTTTGAACCCACCACCTCTGGCATATGGGACCAGCGCCCTAGCCCTTTGAGCCACAGGCGCTGCCCAAGACTCCTGTTTTGATAATAAATTGGCATGGGGAACTCATGTGAATACTGTTATGTAAGAATCAAACTTAGACCTTGCACGAAAATCTGTATATTGGTTGAAAATGATAGCCATAACCATTGATTTACGTATTCATTTGATGTTTTGACAATTCCAGTAATTATTTTGCAATGAATATGGACACCACACAGTACTTTGGCGTTTATGTGTTTTTAAAAAATAAAGTCTTGGGCGGCGCCTGGGGCTCAGTCGGTGAGGCGCCGGCCCCATATACCGAGGGTGGCGGGTTCAAACCCGGCCCCGGCCAAACTGCAACCAAAAAATAGCCGGGCATTGTGGCGGGCGACTGTAGTCCCAGCTACTTGGGAGACAAGAGAATCGCTTAAGCCCAGGAGTTGGAGGTTGCTGTGAGCTGTGTGAGGCCACGGCACTCTACCGAGGGCCATAAAGTGAGACTCTGTCTCTACAAAAAAAAAAAAAAAAAAAAAGAAATTCTAAGGAGAAATAAATAAATAAATAATAAAGTCTTTGTTGGGCGGCGGCTGTGGCTCACAGGGGTAGGGCGCCGGTCCCATATGCCAGAGGTGGCAGGTTCAAGCCCAGCCCCGGCCAAAAACCACACACACAAAAAAAATAAATAAACTACATACAATAACTAAGAAAATGCCATTTGAACAGTTTGATGAGAATATTTCAGACTGTATATGAAACCAGCACATTGTACCCCTTGATTGCACTAATGTACACAGCTATGATTTTACAATAAAAAAAATAAAAATACACAAAAAAAAAATAAAAAAAGAAAAAAAAGAAACAATCAAAAATAAAAAAATAAATAAATAAATAAATAAAGTCTTTGCTGGGTGGCGCCTGTGGTTCAGTGAGTAGGGCGCTGGCCCCATATTCCAAGGGTGGCGAGTGCAAACCCGGCCCTGGCCAAATTGCCACAAAAAATAGGTGGGTATTGTTGCAGGTGCCTGTAGTCCCAGCTACTCAGGAGGCTGAGGCAAGAGAATCGCCTAAGCCCAAGAGCTGGAGGTAGCTGTGAGCTGTGATGTCATAGCACTCTACCAAGGGTGACAAAGTGAAACTCTGTCTCTAAAAATAAATAAATAAATAAATAAAAACAAAGTCTTTGGTTCATTCATTTAAGTATTTATCAATTTTTTTCTTTTTTTTTGAGACAGAGCCTCAAGCTGTCAACCTGGGTAGAGTGCTGTGGCATCACAGCTCACAGCAACCCCCACCTCCTGAGCTCAAGCGATTCTCCTGCCTCCGGCTCCCAAGTAGCTGGGACTATAGGTGCCTGCCACAACGCCCAGCTATTTTTTGGTTGCAGCTGTCATTGTTGTTTGGCGGGCCCGGGCTGGATTCAAACCCACCAGCTCAGGTGTATGTGGCTGGCGCCTTAGCAGCTTGAGCCACAAGCGCCAAGCCTATGTATCAATTCTTTTTTTTTTTTTAAACTTTTATTTTTTTTATTTTTTTTTTTTATTTATTTATTTTTTTTGGTTTTTGTACGGAGCTGGGTTTGAACCCGCCACCTCCGGCATATGGGACCGGCGCCCTACCCCTTGAGCCACAGGCGCCACCCTGTATCAATTCTTAAAAAAAAAAAAAAGAAAATCATAAGAGAAAATACATTTCCTATTCATTAAGTGGAAGTGGATCATCATAAAGGCCTTCATCTTTGTCATTTTTTTTTTTTTGAAACAGGGTCTCACTTAGTCGCCCTCAGTAGAACGCTGTAATGTTATACCTCACAGCAACCTCCAACTCTTGTGCTCAAGAAATTCTCTTGCGGGGGTGGAGGGGGGAAGCAGAAAGAGGGATGGAGGGAGGGGGGTGGGGCCTTGGTATGTGTCACACTTTATGGGGGCAAGACATGATTGTAAGAGGGACTTTACCTAACAATCGCAATCAGTGTAACCTGGCTTATTGTACCCTCAATGAATCCCCAACAATAAAAATAAAAAAAAAATAAAAGTAAAAAAAGAAAAAAAAAAAAAAGAAAGAAATTGTCTTGCCTCAGCGCCCCAAGTAGCTGGGACTACAGGAGCCCAGCACAAAACCCTGCTATTTTTGGAGACTGAGTCTCGCTCTGGCTCAGGCTTGTCTTGCACCTGTGAGCTCAGGCAATCCACCCACCTTGGCCTCCCAGAATACTCCAATTTTTTAAATGGAAAATTACTCTTGCATATCCTTGTCATCTTCATGTTGAGTAGGCTGAGAAGGAAGAAGGGTAGGCCTCGTTCTTTCAGGGCTGGCAGAGGCAAAAGAACCCATGTCAGAGGTGGTGCCTGTGGCTCAAGGAGTAGGGCACTGGTCCCATATGCCGGAGGTGGCGGGTTCAAACCTAGCCCCGGCCAAAAAAAAAAAAGAACCCATGGCAGAGGCAGTTCAGACCCATATTGAAGGGTCAATTATAGTTATTTTATGATGATGGTGATCTGGCCTCGCCCTGATCCTCTTCAGAAGCAGCATGATCCAGTTGCATGGGACTGGCCCCTTCCACAAAACCCTCATGCTTTCTCCCTCCCTTTCAACTCAGCCTGGAGCCCTCCAGCACTTCCTCTCTCAAAGGAGCTCAAGGTAAAAGAGTGGGAACCCATAGTGAGTCCTAGGCTGCCTCGGACCAGTGGGCATGCTTTCCTTCTGTACAAGGAAAGGTGGGTTCCTTTCCTCCTGTACAAGTATAAGGAGATTTAATTATGCCCCATCTGTATAATGCAAAACTGTGTGCTGTTACCAAAGATGAGATAAGCCTGTATCAAAAAAGCAAGCTGCAGAAATATATATACTGCTATGATTTGCATTAATAAATGCATCATATGTGTACATATATTTAAAATATGCTCAGAACATGGCATGGAAAGAGAAATTATAAGTTCCAAATTCTCTTATTCAGCCTTGATAAAAAATTATGGTTTAAACCACTCATTCATCCAATACTGTAGTACATGCTTACCATGTGCCAGGAACTGTTCTTGGAACTGGGGAGACTGCATGAACGAGGGAACAAAAGCCAAAAAAAAAAAAAGAAAGAAAGAAACCCTCGTCCTTAACTGGAAAAAAAACATCAATCACCTGGCATCATTGTAGTTCACAACAACCTCAGTCTCTTGGGCTCAAGTGATCCTCTTGCCTCAGCCTCCTGAGTAGCTGAGGCTACAGGCATCTGCCACAATGCCTGGATAATTTTTCTAGTTTTAGTGGAGACAAGGTCTCACTCTTGCTCAGGCTAGTCTCAAACTCCTGAGCTCCAGCAATCCACCCATCTGGGCCTCCCAGAGTGTTGGAATTACAGGCGTAAACTATTTAGCCCTACTCAAATAAAACATTTTATGTCCATACAATGGAATATTCGGCAATAAAAAGCAATATGGCACTCACAAATGTTACAACATGGATGGACTTTGAAAGCCAGACACAAAAGATCACAGGTGTATGTCTCCAGGCCTGTGAAATATCCAGCAAAAGGAGGTCTAGAGGCAGAAAGTAGATCATTGGGCTGAGCACGACAGCTCACACCTATAATCCTAGCACTCTGGGAGGCTGAGGTGGGCAAATTGCCTGAGCTCCAGAGTTCCAGATCAGCCTGAGCAGGGCAAGACCCCATCTCTACTAAAAATAGAAAAACTTAGGCAAGAGTATCACTTAAGCCCAGGAGTTTGAGGTTGCTGTGAGCTATAACGCCAAGGGTAACAAAGTGAGACTCTGTCTCAAAAAAAAAAATCATTTATTGCCTGGGGGTGGGAACAGGGTGTGACTGCAATTAGGCAAGAAAGAGCTTTTTGGCTTGACACAAATGTTGTTTGTTGTTATAGGGCTTACATTCTACCTAAACAATGAACAGAATAAATAGATATATAGCATATTAATGATACATGATAAAGCAAATAAATGAAGAGGGCATGTGGGAGGGGTGTTAAATTTTTTTGTTTTTTTTGAGACAGAGTTTGACTTTGTCACCCTCGGTAGAGTGCCATCGCATCACAGCTCACAGCAACCTCCAAATCCTGGGCTTACGCGATTCTCTTGCCTCAGCCTCCCAAGCAGCTAGGACTACAGGTGCCCACCACAACGCCCAGCTATTTTTTTTTTTTTTTTTGGCCGGGGCTGGGTTTGAACCCGCCACCTCCGGCATATGGGACCGGCGCCCTACTCCTTGAGCCACAGGCGCTGCCCAACGCCCGGCTATTTTTTATTGCAGTTTGGCTGGGGCTGGGTTTGAACCCGCCACCCTCGGTATATGAGGTCAGCACCCTACTCACTAAGCCACGGCTGCCACCCAGGGGTATTAATTTTTAAGGTAGGGTGATCATGTGAGGCCTCACTGAGAAGGTGACATTGAAGGAAAGACTAGCCAGCAATTAGTGACAAGACCTGTGGCCACTGGGCAAAGACAATGAAATGGGTGTATAGCAAGAGGTGGACATGTAAGGAAGAGAATGGATGAGGACAGAGTTAACAGGAACCTGGAACTCAGGGCCTTTAGCTTTCACTCTGAGATGGGAAAAAATAGGAGGGTTTTAGACAGAGGAGAGATGTGGTCTGGCTTATCTTTCCATCTGATGATGCTGATTGCTCTGTTAGAAACAGATAACAGAGAGGGAAGGGTGAAAGGAAGGAGATGAGTCAGGAAGACATGAAGATCATCCACATGCACTATTTCACGGTTTTTCCAAGATGCTGGCAGTGAAGGTGGTGGGCTGTGGCCAAATCCTGGATCTACAGTTCCTATAGGATTGTTGACTGCTGAGACGTGGAAACATCAGTCATTAATGTGTTTAATGTGTGAAAAATTAAGTTTTCAATGAGGAACTTCTGGGAGAGAAGACCCATGATGTGTGTACTTTACTGAGTACTTTGTGACAGAAAGAAGAGAAAAGATGAAGAATATATTTACAAAGCTTTGGAGATAGACACAAAAAGTAAGGATCATTGTGTTCCCATTGTTTCACCCCTAAAGTGGACTATAGGTATAAATAGGCAATCACCGAATATCAAATACAAAACTAGCCAATAAACCAGGAAAGATTCTTATCTTCCACAAGTACACGAAAGCAAAAGTATAGCCATCCTTGGTGGTGAGCACCTGTAGTCCCAGCTACTCAGGAGGCTGAGGCAGGAGTTTTGAGATTGCAGTGATCTGTGATGACACCACTGTACTCCATCCTGGATGACAGTTAGACCTTGTCTCAAAAAAAAAAAAAAAAAAAAAATATATATATATATATTTACAAACATGCGGGTACAAGAATGGTGTGTTTGTCAGAGAGGGGTATGTCCTATTTTAAATTAATCTAAAACTTACAGGGAATTGATATATATTTATTTATTTGACAGAGCCTCAACCTGTCACCCTGGGTAGAGTGCCATTGCATCACAGCTCACAGCAACCTCCAACTCCTGGGCTCAAGCGAGTCTCCTGCCTCTGCCTGCCAAGTAGCTGGGACTACAGGTGCCTGCCACAATGCCCGGCTATTTTTTGGTTGCAGCCGTCATTGTTGTTTGGTTGGCCTGGGTTGGATTTGAACCCGCCAGCTCAGATGTATGTGGCTGGTGCCTTAGCGGCTTGAGCCACAGGCGCCGACCTGGTTTGCTTTTTAAGTGCAAGAAATTTTTTTTTTTATAAAAATTGTGCATGATGGCTCAGCAACTGGGGCGCCGGCCACATACACCAGAGCTGGCAGGTACAAATCCAGCCCAGCCTGCCAAACAACAATGACAATACAACCAAAAAATAGCCAGGCAGCACTCTACCCTGGGTAATATAGTGAGACTCTGTCTCAAAAAAAAAAAAAAATTGTGCGTGATAACATATGCAAAAAAAAAACAGAGTTTAGGGGCCAGGCAAAGTGGCTCATGCCTATAATCCTAGCACTCTGGGAGGCAGAGGCAGGTGGATTGCCTGAGTTCACAAGTTTGAGACCAGCCTGAGCCAGAGCGAGACCCCCATCTATAAAAATAGCCCGGCATTGTGGTGGGCTCCTATAGTACCTGCTACTTAGGAGGCTGAGGCAAGAGAAACACTTAAGCCCAAGAGTTGGAGGTTGCTGTGAGCTGTGATGCCACGACATTCTACCCAGGGCTACAGCTTGAGACTCTGTCTCAAAAATAAATAAATAAAAAAATAAAATAAAATAAAATATAAATGTACAGTATCAAAAAAATTCTCAGTCAAGAACGGTAATTTCAGCACTTTGGAAGACAAAGCTGGGAGGACTGCTTAAGACCAGGAGTTTAAGACCAGCCTGGACAACAGAGCAAGACCCTATCTCTATTAAAAAAAAAAAAAGGGAGCGGCGCCTATGGCTCAGTGAGTAGGGTGCGGGCCCCATATGCTAAGGGTGGCGGGTTCAAACCCAGCCCCGGCCAAACTGCAACAAAACAATAGCCGGGCGTTGTGGTGGGCGCCTGTAGTCCCAGCTGCTTGGGAGGCTGAGGCAAGAGAATCGCATAAGAGGTTGAGGTTGCTGTGAGCCGTGCGATGCCATAGCACTCTACCAAGGGCGGTACAGTGAGACTCTGTCTCTACAAAAAAAAAACAAAAACAAAGCATTGATATGCCTTAAAAAAAAAAAACCCTCCATCATACCCAGGCCATAAAAAATGAACATTTTCCAGAAGCCCCCAATGTCCTTCCTAATGCTCTCCCTGTGCTGAAATCCTGTTCTGAAATTACAACTCTCTTTCTTCTCTTTATTGATATACAGGGTGGACATAAAGTTCATGGGAAATTTACTATGTTAAAATATCTTAAATTACACACAAACTTTATGTCCACCCTGTATTTCTATTTATAACCTCTGTATACATCTGAAATATTTTGTAAAGATCTTCACAAAAGTGCAGTGGGAAGAGCTCAGATTTGCAAGTCAGAAGACAGGTTGTAAAGCCTAACCTTGCTACTTACTTGTTGTGTGATGTGGGCAAGTCCTATCTCCACACCCAGGCCTTGTTTTCATCTGTACATGCAGATGAAAATCTCCCACTTCCCAGGACTATTGTTAAAAACTTAAATCACCCAGTCAACATTTATTCAACAAGTTTATTGAAATCTTCTAAGATTTGAGCCCTGTAGAAAATAGAAATGAATCAAATCCAGTCCTCACTCTCGGAGGCCCAGTGTAGAGATAGGTACTACAAAAACACAGCCAGTAAATGCTTTGAAACAGGGAGGAACATAAAAAGGGCATAGTGTTCAAATCCATGGAATCAAAAACTAACCGTAGAGAGAGGTAGGAGAGTATTCCAGCCTCCCATGCGGAGATGAGCTTGCACACATCTACAAACACTGTTGTCACAGCCAGCCAATCACATCCCCCAGGTCTCTGGAGTTCATTGCAGGTTGGCCCACTGCAGAGAGGTGTAGACCACCTTACCATCAGCCTGTGGTGAACAGAGGAGCAGGGTCTTTCTGACACTGGTCCCAAGGCGGCCAGCAGAGACCAGGTCCTGGAGTGGGATGGGGTTCTCAGGGGCCCAACACTGAGCGATATAGTGGGCATGGAAGCGGAGTGGGTCACCTGAGTGAGGGAGAGAGGTACTGTAGCAGTTCCCAATGGCAGAATGCTAAAAGGTGTCAGACATTCCACCAATAAGAAACATGAGATCATTTTAGCAATCACAATGGATACTTAAAAGAGATACACTTCCCCCCATGGCACTCTACCAAGGGCAACATAGTGAGACTCTGTCTCAAAAAAAAAAAAAAAAAAAGCTAGGGCGGCGCCTGTGGCTCAGTCGGTAGGGCGCTGGCCCCATATGCCGAGGGTGGCGGGTTCAAACCCAGCCTCGGCCAAACTGCAACCAAAAAATAGCCGGGCGTTGTGGCGGGCGCCTGTGGTCCCAGCTGCTCAGGAGGCTGAGGCAGGAGAATCGCTTAAGCCCAGGAGTTGGAGGTTGCTGTGAGCTGTGTGAGGCCACAGCACTCTGCCGAGGGCCATAAAGTGAGACTCTGTCTCTACAAAAAGAAAAAAAGCTAGACAGCACCTGCAGCTCAAAGGAGTAGGGTGCCGGCCCCATATACCAGACGTGGTGGGTTGAAACCCGGCCCAGCAAAAAAAAAAAAAAGCCACAGCTTCACTAGCCAGGCGTGGGGCGGGCACCTCTAGTCCCAGCTACTTGAGAGGCTGAGGCAAGAGAATGGCTTAAGCCCAAGAGTTTGAGGTTGCTGTGAGCTGGGACACCACGGCTCTCTACCCAGAGTGACATAGTGAAACTCTGTCTCAAACAAAAAAAAAAGAGATACACTTCCCCAAAAGGTCCTCCCAGTACAGACAGCTGTTGTTTTTGCTAGCTGACTACAAATGTAATATTTCTACCTTAAAAAAAAAAAAAAAATCCAAGAGGCCAGGTATGGTGGCTCACGCCTGTAATCCTAGCACTCTGGGAGGCCAAACCAGGTAGATTGCCTAAGCTCACAGGATTGAGACCAGCCTGAGCCAGAGTGAGATCACATCTCTAAAAAAACAGCCAGGTGCTGGGGCAGGCACGTGTGTCCCAGCTACTTGGGAGGCTGAGGCAAGAGAATCACTTGAGCTCAAGAGTTGGAGGTTGCTCTGAGCCATGACATCACAGAACTCTACCGAGGGTGACAGAGTGAGACTCTGTCTCAAAAAAAAAAAAAAGAAAAAGAAACAAATAAGTAAGTAATAAGAGATACACTTGGACTTGGCGCCTGTGCCCCAGCAGCTAGGGCACCAGCCACATACATCAGAGCGGGTTTGAACCTAGCCCGGACCTGCCAAAACTACAATGACAACTACAACAAAAAAATAGATGGGTGTTGTGGCGGGCACCTGTAGTCCCAGCTACCTGGGAGGCTGACGCAAGAGAATCACTTAAGCTCAAGAGTTTGAGGTTGCTGTGAGCTGTGATGCCATAGCACTCTACCGAGGGTGACACAGTAAGACTCTTGTCTCAAAAAAAAAAAAAAAAAAAAGAGATACACTGGATTGAGTCAGTCTATTAATATTTCCAGTAGTCTGGCACTAAAGTATACCTGTAGGGTGGCACCTGTGGCTCAGTGGGTAGGGTGCTGGCCCCATATACTAAGGGTGGCAGGTTCAAACTTGGCCCCAGCCAAACTACACAAAAAAATAGCCAGGCTTTGTGGTGCTAAAAAAAAAAAAAAAGTGATAACAAAGCCAGCATCTTTATAGGTATACTTTAATTAATTTATTTATTTTCTTTTTTAAGAGACAAAGTCTCACTTTATCACCCTTGGTAGAGTGTGGTGGCATCACAGCTCACAGCAACCTCCAACTCCTGGGCTTAGGCAATTCTCTGGCCTCAGCCTCTAGAGTAGCTGGGACTACAGATGTCCACCACAATATCCAGCTATTTTTTTGTTGCAATTTGGCCAGGGCCACGTTCGAATCCGCCACCCTATGAATATGGGGCCAGCGCCCTACACACTGAGCCACAGGAGCCGCCCTGTTATCACTTATAATGTGAACAAATGGAAATAATAAAACCACAGACTGGTTAACTTTGTGGTACATCCATCCCTAAGACTAAATGTCAAAAACTGTTAAAATGAAATGACACATTGAGGGGTAAAGCTGGAAGGATAGCAGGCTATCACACATGTTCAGCATAATCTTATTTTAAAAATAAATAATAGAGATTATCATTGTCATAGCCTAAGTACCAGGATCACAAAATGCGTCGAAGGCATGAGGAACTCAAAAGGATATCATGTAAATATCCATGGAGAAGTGACTGACAGAATAAAAGAAAGAAGAACAGATTTTATAACAGGAGAGAGCAATAAACAGATGGAATAAACGGTTGACAAAATTTTTCTGAAAAGGGTCAGATAATCAATATTTTTAGTTTTGTGGGCCACAGTACAAATACTCAACTCTGCCATGTAGATCACTGGCACCTATGGCTATATGTACAAGAAGGAGCAGGGCTGTGGGTCAGATTTGACCTGGGGTTGTACTTTCCCTGGGTTAGATGAATCTGACAAAGCGAAGTAGAAACCATAGTGTAGAGCACTACAGCAATTAATTGATGGGCAGGGCTGTGAGATAACCCATAGGAGGGGGCTGTCATACCAGGTCTAAAGGAAAGCCCAACGGACAGCACTTGTCAGTGAGTAGGGCGCCAGCCCCATATACCAAGGGTGGTGGGTTCAAACCTGGCCCTGGCCAAATTGCAACAAAAAAATAGCTGGGCATTGTGGCGGGCAACTGTGGTCCCAGCTATTCTGGAGGCTGAGGCAAGAGAATCGCTAAGCCCAACAGCTGGAGGTTGCTGTGAGTTGTAAAGCCATAGCACTCTACAGAGGGTGACAAAGTGAGACTCTGGCTCAAAAAAAAAAGCAAAGCCCAGCAAGAATCCATCTGCCCAGTAGCTAATAGGCAGAGAATCCTTGTCCCTAAAATACTAGTATTGAAGGTTTGGATCTCTCCAACATTTCTAAGAGTGTTTCTAAATCTTCCGAAGGTAAAATAGACTAACTGTTCATCTGCAGAAGAGTAAGGAGACAGTCCCCAGAGCTTAACTAGGATCCACCTGCTTATCAGGTGGTTTCATCTTTCCAAATTTAGGCAGAACAAGAGTAATTTTCTGTACATCTTTTCAACCTTTTAGTTACGCTCCTAATACAAATTCAAAATTTTTCTGATTCAAGAGAAGTCCTCTTTACCTATCCTAATTCAAATTGCCTCCCAAAGGTAAGAACCACTGCAGTTGGTCTAGTCTACATCCTGTTCCTAATTTCTTGGCAAGATTCTCTTAATCTACTTAGTACTCCATTTTATTTAAAGTTCTTTCCATTTTTGTTTTAGAAATTATTCTTTTTTTTTTTGAGACAGGGCCTCCAGCTGTCACCTTGGGTAGAGTGCTGTGGCATCACAGTTCACAGCAACCTCCAACTCCTGGGCTTAAGCAATTCTCTTGCCTCAGCCTCCCAAGTAGCTGGGACCACAGGCACCCGCCACGATGTCCCGCTATTTTTTTTTTTTTTTGGTTGTAGTTCTCGTTGTTTGGTAGGCCCAAGCTCCATTCGAACCCAGCTCTGGTGTATATGGCTGGCGCCTTAGCCACTTGAGCTACAGGCGCCGAGCTTAGAAATTTTTTTAAACTGACAAATAAATATTGCAAATATTTATCATATATACGATGTTTTGTTTTTTTTTTAATATTATTTTATTTCTACATTCTTGCCCTTTGCCTAGCTCCTTTTTATTTTTTTGCAGTTTTAGGCCGGGGCTGGGTTTGAACCTGCCACCTCCAGTATATGGGGCCGGCACCCTACTCCTTTGAGCCACAGGCATCCCCCCAACACGATGTTTTAAAATATGTATAAATTGCAGAATAGATAAAACAAGCTAATTAACACATGCATTACCTCACATAGTTACTGTGGTGACAACTCTTGAAATTTATTTTTAGCAATTTTCAAGTATACAATACATTGTTATTAACTCTGGTCACCATGTTATACAATAGATCTCTTGAACTTATTCCTATCTAACTGAAATTTTGTATCCCTTTTTTTTTTTTTTTTTTTTTGCGACAGAGTGCCAAAGCATCAGCCCAGTTTGCAGCAACTTCCAACTCCTGGACACAAGCAATCCTCCTGCCTTAGCCTCCTAAGTAGCTGGGACTACAGGTGCCCACCACAACACTTGGGAAATTTTTTTCTTTTCTTTTTCTTTTTTTTGAGACAAAGTCTCACTATGTCACTCTCGATAGCATGTCATGGCATCACAACTCATAGCAACCTCAAACTCTTGGGCTTAAGTGATTCTCTTGCCTCAGCCTCCCAAGTAGCTGGGACTATAGGCGCCCACCACAATGCCCAGCTAAGGGAATTCTTCTATTTTTAATAGAGACAGGGTCTTGCTCAGGCTGGTCTCAAACTCCTTAGCTCAAGCGATCCCAGAGTGCTGGGATTATAGGTATGAGCTTCCATGCCCAGTCATATAATTCTTTCACTATAGTTACAGTTGTTAAGTTTATTTAAATATCTATCTGCATTCACACACAAATATAATTTACTTTTTACTATATATTGTCCAACACACCTGTTCTTTTTTTTCCCTCTAATCATATTTTTCATAAACTTACATTGACCTACTTCAATCTCTGATAACTAATGCTGTATTTCTCTGATATCTAACTGCTGTGTTTCACCACTCATGCATTAAGAATCGTTTTGGCTGTTTACCAATTTCTCCATTTCAATACTGTAAAAAATTCTGCAATGAATATTCGTGTACGTTTTGTACATTTGTCTATTTCTAAGTGAATCTTCTGGATCAAAGAAAGTGTTTAGTAAGTTACCAAACTGCCCTCCAAATGTCTGAGAAGCTAAGCAAACTTGAGACTAGAAAAACAGGTCCCCAACACAAACTCACCAGGATAGACCAAGAAGTCCCCCCCGAACTTGCCAGCGGCGCTGAGGAAGAAGCCCCGCTCCCACAGGTCCCTGTAGACGCTGTAGCGCAGCTCATGAGCAGGCCGGCCAGCGTGGGGCCAGTCTTTGGACTGGACACGCCAGTCCAGTGGCCTAGCCTTGACAGGTCGAGGCCTGGCAGTGGCCAGCTGAACAAGTAGAGCAGATCTGGGCAAGGGGGTCACCCCATTTGAAGATTCTGGTTGGGAAGAAGAGGGGCCTAGTGGAGGAGCAGAGAAGAATTTGGTAAATCCAAAGGGTAAGAAGGTCTTACCACCCCCAGGGAGACCCAAGCCCTACACTTCCAGCCATAATTTCCAAAACATCTCTTCCCTCCTTCCCCTAGTTCCTAGTCTCCAACTGCCATCCTCACCAGCTTCCTCCTGCTCTCCAGAAGTCTGGCCATCACTGGTGTCCTTCTCTTCAGCAGCTTGGCTCCCACCAGCCTCCTGGTTCCCACTGGTCCCCAACCCGTGTTCTAGCTTCTGCTTCTTCGCAGCCTGGCCCTCTGTAATCTTCTCCAGCAGCTCCTGACGACGGGTCTCACGGGCCTCAGCTGCCAGGGCACTCTGTTCCTGGAAACTCTGCTCTTGCTGGCGCTTGAAAGATGCCAAAGCCTGAGAAGTAAATTCAGCTGGAACCTCAGAACTCAAGCTCAGACTCCCCAGGAAGCCAGGAACCCTGACTCCTTGTCCCCTCCCACCTGGGGCACGAGTCCCACCCAGACTCCCAGCCCCTGCTCCCACCACACCTAGGAGTTCGGCGTCCCCCCTCCTCTGCCGCGACCTTACCAGGCTGTGGTGGCCGGGGTCCGGGCGCGGGGCGCTGACCAGAGTCACAGCGCCGATCTCCGCCAGTAGCCGCGCCTCTTCGGGCAGCAGCAGTAAAGGGAGGCCCAGGCGAGAGTTCTGGCGGGGCCCGCGGGGCAGAGCGCCCACCGTGCGGCCCCCCACCCCCAGGCGCTCCCGAAGAGCCTGCACCGCCTCGGCCCCCCACACCAGGGAGCGGCCGTTAGCCACCTCCACCACCAGCATCCTCCTGCGAGAGCCAGGGGTAAAACGATCACCGAGAGAGCCGCTCAGGCGACCGGAGCCCTCCCACCGCCTCGGAGGACCCGCGGAAGCCCCGCCCCCGTACACAAACCCCGCCCCCGGCCTAATCTCACCAGACCACGGGACGACAGGAGACTGGGCCTCGCCCCTAGCCGAGCGACTGGGATCCCCACTACCACCACCGACGTCCCGCTCTGTGCCAACTCTGCCCTACCTGCCATCGCGCCTACGAGGCTCACAGAGAAACCCCTGCAAACGCGGTGCCTTGTCCCCTTAAAAAGGTCCATTTTGTCGTTGCCCTGTTCCATATCAAACGTCTCCCTTCGGGTGCTCCCGTCAGAATTCGGGAGCTCCGGAGGCCAAGGCGCTGCCGAGGCCGCACCCTCTTCAGGAAGCTCAGAGCTTGGCCCCTCCCCTTTGCGAACCACCGAGGTTCGGTGTTTGGGCTTTCGGGTTCCGAGTGAGAATCCCACAGTATAAGGCCCCGCCCTTCCCGAGAGCCAGCCGTTCGGCGTTCGGACGTTGTCGGCTCCGGCAAACCCGCAGACCCGCCCCTCCCGAGCGCAGGCGGTTCGGCGTTTGGTCGTCCGCAGCGAAGGCGAATCTGAAGCTCTGCCCCTCCCGAGCTCAGGCGGTCCGGTTTTCCGGCGTTCCGGCGTTCCCGGCTCGGCCGAATCTGCAGCCCCGCCCCCTCCCGACTACCCTGCAGTCTGTGGCCCCGCCCCTCCGGTCGCCAGCACTCCCCGGTTCGAACCCGCCCCACGACCGAACCCCAAGCTGGAGGCGCCGCCCGCTGGGCACCTGCCGTCCATTCCCCACTTGGGCGAGCTCACCCCACTTGGGAGCGCTCAGTCAGCGTCCCTGTCTCCCTTCAGAATGTCCCACCGTCCTCCGATTGAACCAGCCAGTCACTTCGTAAACACCAACTTCCAATCGAGGCGGAGCCACCCACTACGTAGCGCGCAACACGCTGCTTCTTCCACCCCACGACAAGCCGACCCCCAGCGTCACCTTCGTCACCCCGCCACCTCAGCAAGGCGGTAAATGTGGGATCCACTCCGCAGGGCCGTAGCACCGCCTCCCTGCGTCGCTTCGGCTCAGCTTGGCAACTTGAGGCGCAGTACCCGGCCCGCCCTGGGCCCCCCCGCACACCCCTGCTCCGTCCTTCCTCCTTTAGGTTGGGCCACCTACGCCCCGCCCTATGGTTAATGTGCCTTTTTTTGTAGCCCAAGTGTGTGGCCCCGCTTCTCCCCGGAAAACAAGGCTCAGTATCTGGCAAAGCTGTAGGGTTCTGTCATACTAGCGTCATTTATACCCGACTACATCCGAAAGAAACCGAAGCTTGTGGCCCCACCCACATCTGGCGGAGCTTGCGGCCCCGCCCACAGCCGAACTAACCTTAGGTAATTAACTACGTCAGAAGTGAGCCGAAGCCTGTGGCCCCGCCGCCCAACTGTGAGCCCCAGCTCCCGACTGCATCCGAAGGAACCCGAACGGAGGCCCCGCCTAACTCCGACCGCGCAGCTCCAGACCCCGCCTCCTCTCTGATCCCGAGCAGCGCCCCTCCGGGCCCCAAGCTCTGGCCCCTCCTCTTCCCGAGCCGGGAGCCCCGCCCCCCACGTCCTTGCTGCCGGGAGCACCCACTGGTTAGATCCCGGCCAAGGACCAGGCGCCGACTAGTGCTCTCCATTGGCCCGCTCCGGGGCTCCTTCACTGTCCACCCAGCCCGGAGCCTGCCCGAGGCCGCGTCTGTGGCCAGATCCGCGCTGCCTGCCGGGTCAGGGGCAGAGCGGGCGGTGCGGGGGCGTGCTGAGTGGGGGAGGCGTGGCCCGAGCCGCGGCGGACGGCAGGCTGGTAGTGTTCAGCCCTTTGCCGCCCGGCGGGCGGCTCAGGTGGGCCGGGGTAACGGGGTGCGCCGGTGAAAAGACCGGGTCAGTGGCGGTCTTTGCGGGTGGAGGGTTGATGGGGTGCGGGGACGGCTTCGGCAGCTCAGCCGGGCTCAGAGTGGCGTAACCGCCTGTGGCTTTGCCGGGGGTGGGATCGGACCCGCGCCGCGGTGCGCAGAACCTGGCCGGGGCCGGGCGAAGTGGAGTGTCCTGAGAAGACCGAATGGGGATCTGCTCTCCGGGTTCCAAGGAAGAGAGGGGCTGGAGCTCTGAAAGAAGTGCAGGCTGGAGGCCCGAGCTCCTCCGCGTGCTCCCGCAAAAGGATAGGGGGTCCAGATATCTAGTTCTCAAAAAGGGAGGAGCCAGGGAATTAAAGAGGGGGTCTAGGTTCCTGGATCCTCGAAGGAGGAGGGGGCTCTTGAGAGGAAGAGTCCAGGAGCGGGTTGTTTCTGGACTCTCATAGATGTGTCTTGAAATCTGCGTCCTCATTGGGAGTGGGGGGGAGTAGCTTTGTTTTCTGCGTTTGCAAAGCAAGGAGGGCTGGAAGGTCTGGTTTCTTGGGTTCTCAGAGGAGGGGGACTATGAATGGATCCCTCTGTCTGGGAAGGAGGAAGGGGCTGGAAGCCTGTACTCCTGGGGACTACAGAATCCTCAAACGCCGGCGGATTGCATTCCTGAGTCCTGAAAAGGGACAATGTAGGAGGCCCAGATTCCTGGGTTCTCACTAGGAACCTCTGCCCCATTCCTAGACCATGTCGCCTGAAGAATGGACGTATCTAGTGGTTCTTCTTATCTCCATCCCCATCGGCTTCCTCTTTAAGAAAGCTGGTGAGTCAGGTTCCCTCCCCAGTGGAAAATAAGGGGGTGGGGCACGTGGTTGGGGGACCCCCCCCCAGAAGATTCCAGGCTTATGTTGTCCCTTCTGCCTGCAGGACCCGGGCTGAAGAGATGGGGGGCAGCAGCTGTGGGCCTGGGGCTCACCTTGTTCACCTGTGGCCCCCACACTTTGCATTCCCTGATCACAATCCTGGGAACCTGGGCCCTCATTCAGGCCCAGCCCTGGTGAGAATTTGGTCCAGGGAGGAGGAGGAGAGCAGGGGGAGAGGAAGAAGCAACCTGTTTCCTCTTCGAGTCTTTTTCAGCTTCTGCTTCAGTCTCTGGAAGCCTCTGGTTTATCAGTTTGTTTCTCTGTGTCATTCCTTCCTCCCCTGCCTTGTTTTGCATCTTGTCCCTTGGTGTTTGTCCAGGCCTCTCTAACCATGTAATACCTGTCTGCTGCTGGCCCTGCCACTATTATATTCACGAATATCCCTCCCTCTCATTTTGAGCTCTGCATCTTGGAAATTAAAAAAAAGTGGAGGATTGAAAGGTTTTTACCCTGAAACTTCTCTTAATCCCTTCTCATTCTTGTCTCTATTACTGTGTGTTTCCATATGGCCATGTCTCTTCTCTGGTGTTTTCAGTCATACTCATTCCATCCCTACCTCCCACCTTTCAGTCCTCTGTCTATCCCCCCCACCCACCCACCATTTTCTGTCATTGAAGGGGAGAGGTGGGAAGGATTTGTGGCCAGGCTTTGGGGAAGGCGGAGGCCAGGACAAAGGCCTCTGCCCCCAGTACAGCAGTCCTCTTACCTTTACCCAGCTCCTGTCATGCCCTGGCTCTAGCCTGGACCTTCTCCTATCTCCTGTTCTTCCGAGCCCTCAGCCTGCTGGGCCTGCCCACTCCCACGCCCTTCACCAATGCTGTCCAGCTGCTGCTAACACTGAAGGTCAGACTTGGGGCTTTCTGCTCCCCTCCAGCCTCCCTGTGGGCCAGTTAACCTACCCTACTTCATCTCTTTCTCCCACGGGGGGAGAGAAGTGTAATTTTATCTGCCACACAACCTGGGGCTGGAGATAGGGTTCACTACTATGTGAAGAAATAACCCAAGTAACAACAGGTACCATTTGCTGGTTGCATTGTACCAGAGACTGAGCTGGGCACTCTACCAACAGGCTTTCCTTGAACCTCTGTAGCCAGGCTTTTTTGCAAAGGAGGAAAACCAGCTCTGGGGAGAAGGGACTTGGTTACAGGCACAAAACTAGGATACCCACATCTGGCTCCTTAATCACCTGGGAAGATGGGTGTAAACAGACTCCCAGGCCCCACCCCAGACCTTCAAAGTCTGAAATCCTACTGTGTGTTGGGCTCCAGTCCACTCCTCAGTGAACACAGCCATTGCATGAAGCAATGAGCCAGAATACCCCAGCACTCTTGTGTTCTCAGCTCAAAGATGGAGGGAGTAGGTTGGCTGATGGGCAGGTCACAAAAAAAGCATTCTAGGATATAGGCATGTATGGAAGGGAGCAGGCCAAGCTCCACAGATTGCTCCAGCCATGTGGACTTTCTGCAGAGAGCAAAGAGCCCAAACCATGTGGGCCTTTCAGGTCACAGGGAGAAGTGTGGGGGACCAAGAAGGGAGATTTTTCTGAGTTTGTTGCCAAAAGAGGTGATATGATTGGTTTTACATGTTTAAAAATATTCACTCTCGATACTGAGAGGAGGACTGAAGCAGAACAGGGCAAGATGGAATGAGGTAGATCCCTTTACCAAGACCAGGTGATAAAACGGTGGCAGCTTGATGTCAGGCAGGTAGGAATTCCACAGGAAAGGTCACATTTAGGATGATTCAAGGAGAGTTTATTTACCCCTGTTGTGAGCAGGATGTGGAGTACCAAGAACCCCAGACCTCAGGAGCAGGGGAGCTATTAACCAACCCTGGGTCCAGGGGGAAGAGAAGAGGCGCAGATTGTGGAACCTGGAAGGAAAAAGGGCTGTGTAGAGCCACCCAGCTTGAAACGACCTATCATGGGTGATAGCCAGCCCAAGAGGCTTTCTACTGACTAAACACAGCAGAAGCAGGAAGACAGAGACCTGCTGATATAGGGGCAACCTTGGGTCTGCATGGGAAAGGGAGGAGATCGGGAAGGGTCGGTGGATCACACTCAGTCCATGGGGCAGATGGAAAGAAGGGATCAGGCTAAAGAAATAGGGTTGGGTTTAGGGATCCAGAAATGTTTTCATGTGAGCCATTAATTTGGTGCCTTTTCTTTGAGGGGAGAAACTAGAAGACCCACTCTGAGGAGCGAGTAATATTGAGTTCAGTTTTGAATGTAATTTGCGGTGCCTGCAGACATCCAAGTATAAATGGCAGTAGACCTGGGGCTTGGGGAGAGGTGCCGACGGGGGGTGGAGTTTGGGAATCATCAGCAGGTGGACAGTTTCTAAAGCTAGGAGATTGCACATAAGAATGGAATGGGGAAGAAAAGAAGAGAGCCCAGCCCTGAAGGATGACACCCAGCTAGAGGTGTGACATACAGCCCCGAGATGTGGGCACCAAGCATCTTGGCTGCCAAGGGTGGCAGCTTAAGGGAGATGGGTGTGAGAAAGAGAGCCCAGAGTCTGACTAATCCTCTGGCCACCCCCTTCCTCCCAGCTGGTGAGTCTGGCCAGTGAAGTCCAAGACCTGCATCTGGCCCAGAGGAAAGAAATGGCCTCGGGCTTCAGCAAGGGGCCCCCTCTGGGACTACTGCCCGATGTCCCCTCCTTGATGGAGACATTCAGCTACAGCTATTGCTACGTGGGAATCATGACAGGTGAGTGGGACTGCCTCGCCTTCCCAGCTCTGCCTCTCCATGTCTCTGTTACCCTCTGTCCCCACCTCCATCCTGAGTTTGTGTTCCTGTTCTGTGTTCCTACCCTGCCCTGGACTTACTCCATCTGCTGCCCTAAAGGTGAGCATCTATGTCTGGGTCGGCATCTGACTTTCCTCCTGGACCCAAGCTCCTTCTGGGTAAAGGGGAACTGTTCTCAGCCAAAATGATGCTTTTCTCCTTGTAGCTTCTTGGGAACAAATATTAATAGAAGAGATAAAGGACCCAGGTCTGTGTGAACCTGATGTTTTTGCTGTGCAGCGAACAAACATAGCTTAGGATCCACTTTTAGTTTAAGATAGTATTTTTTTTAAGACAATTTTTTTTTTTTTTTTGGAGACAGAATCTCACTTTATTGCCCTGGGTAGAGTGCCAAGTTTTCGTTTTCTTCTTTTCTTTCTTTTTTTCTTGATTTTTTTTTTTCTGAGGGGGTCTCACTGTGCTGTCCAGACTATACCTCCTGAGTAGCTGAGACTACAGGCACGCGCTACCATGCCCAGCTCATAGTTTTCTTTTTTATAACGACGTTAGGGAGCTCTAATTTATATATTCATCCACTTAAAGCATAGAACTCACTGGTTTTCAGTATATCTACAGTGTTACGCAAACATCACCGCTATGTATTTGTTTGCACAACAATTTCATCACCCCCAAAAGAAACCCCATACTCATAATCCCCTAAACATTCATCTATCCCAAGAAATCACTAATTGACCTTCTGTCTCTAGATTTGCCTGCTTTGGACATTTCTTGTAGGTAGAATCATGCAACACGTGGTCTTTTGTGAACATATGGAGGTTTTACAGCCCCTGCCACACTTCAGGCCCTTCTTACCCACTCTCTTCCCCAGAAGTACGCTCTACTTTGACTAGTTTGCATCGAGGTCACCTCCATGTCTTTTTGTGTGTGTGGGGGGAGGGATTCGCTTGCCTCAGCCTTCGAAGTAGCTGGGACTACAGGCACCCGCCACGTCTGGCTGGTTTTTTGTTGCAGTTGTCATGGTTGTTTAGCTGGCCCAGGCTGGGTTTGAACCCGCCACCCGTGGTGTATGTGACTGGCACCTTAACTACTGTGCTACAGGCACCAACACAACGCCTTGCTAGTTTTAGAGACAGGGTCTTGAAACTGTGAGCTCAGGCCATCCACCCGCCTTGGCTTCCCAGAGTGCTGGGATTACAGGCATAAGCCACCGCACCCTGCGTCACCTCCGTGTCTCTGTGTCTTCTCTGTCTGTCCCCAGCTGTCTCAGTCTTCCACACTCTTTTTGTCCTTCTCTAATTTTCTGTCTGACTCTTTCCAAGCCCCTTGTCCTCCGCCATCTCTGTGGGTGTCCTTGCCCTTCCCATCCCTTTCTCTAGCACCATACTCCTCCTCCTCTTCCTCTACCAGGCTTGAGCTCTGCCCACCTGCCCTGTCTGACCTCCTGCCCTCCTTCCCCGCCCCCACAGGCCCATTCTTCCGCTACCGCACCTACCTGGACTGGCTGGAGCAGCCCTTCCCCGGGGCGGTGCCCAGCTTGCGGCCCCTGCTGCGGCGGGCCTGGCCGGCCCCGCTCTTCGGCCTGCTGTTCCTGCTGTCCTCCCACCTCTTCCCTCTGGAAGCCGTGCGCGAGGACGCCTTCTACGCCCGCCCGCTGCCCGCCCGCCTCTTCTACATGATCCCGGTCTTCTTCGCCTTCCGCATGCGCTTCTACGTGGCCTGGATTGCAGCCGAGTGCGGCTGCATTGCCGCCGGCTTCGGGGCCTACCCCGTAGCCGCTAAAGCCCGGGCCGGGGGCGGCCCCACCCTCCAATGCCCACCCCCCAGCAGGTCAGGCGGCGGGAGGGAGGCTTCCCAAGACCCAGCAGGCCCCACCACCAAGGGCTGGCTCTGCCCCTAGCAGGGAGGACCGCAGGGAACCTGGGGCAGGGCCACCTGTTGTTAGAGGAGCCTGGCTCCTTGGCATACTTGGCCTGCTTTCCCCTGTTGGTGGAGAAACAGTACCCCTGGTACCTACAAATCGCCCCTTGTTGCTTGTCACCCTTCAGTATGCCCTCCATCCCTAGGAGAAGGAAGATGGTATCTTAGCAACCATGTGCAGCCCCTCTGTTGCTGTGGAAGTGTCAATCAAGAACCATGTTGTTTCTGGTTGCTCAGGATGCCATCCTTTGGTAGTGGTGGATCACCCTCTATTGCCAGGGACATACTTCCCTAGCAACCAAACCACCCCTCTTTGCAGTGGTTGGTCTCCTTTCTTGCCAGAGCAACTTGTTGTTGCTATGGAAAGGGTATGTCCTTATATAGCAGCCCTTTGTTTCCAAGGAAATAGCATCCCTGACTGTGCTGTTCTCCAGCAGAGGGGACGCCATTCCCAGCAATCACAAATAATTTCCTATTGCTAAGGAAGCCACACCTCCCCCTGGCAACTATGAATTGACCCTGTTGCCAGTGACCCTCTCTCCACTCCCTTACCCCTTCTACCCTCATGCCCCTTCATTGCTAGGTACTCACAGTGCTAGTAACTGTGGTCTCTACTGTTGCTGAGGACAGGGCCAAGAGCCCTAGCAACTGGGATGGACTGCCCCTCTGCTCCTGGCAACTGTGATCAGCCTTCCATCCAGGGCTAGGGCTAGGGGAACAGTCCTTTGGTGTGAATTATGAACTACTCCTTGCTAGGGTTGTGCCATCTCCTAGCAGTCACAAACTGCCATTGTGGGGGTAGTGACACCCCCATGTAAGTCTTATTACCACTGCCCTAGGAACCATGGGCTGACCTCCAACTACTCGAGAAAAGACATTCCCCCCACCCCAAAAGTCACCCAGGAATTGAAGGCTTTTCTAAATCTAGTTGGGCCCCACTCCTAGAGGATGTATTCCCTCTTATCCTCAGAGGCTACTTAGTGGGCCAAGTATATTCTTGGGCACTTGTGACCTGGGAGCCACTATATTGCTGGGGGTGACACTTCTCCAACAATCACTGGGACTAGGAAGAAAGGCCCTTTCTGGAAGCCTTTGTAAACATTCTAGGGCTTGTTGCTAAGGAATGCCTAGAATATCTCCCCAGCAGTCGTGAACCACCTTGTTGTTAGGGCTGATAATTCCCTAGCAATCTCTGTGTCTGACAGTTCCGAAGGGACTGTGCTTGGAGGCTTCTCTGAATAGTCGGAGTTCAGTTGCTAAAGACTCAGTTTAGCAAGCACTGCCCCTTAAGGCTTTTTGTGGCTGTGGCGGGCCCCACTACCAGGAGAAGAGAACTCCACTGTTGGTGAACTGTGCCCCCCAACTCCCCTACTTTGCTCCCCCAAGGGCTCTCTCTGGGTTACCCTCCCTTGTTGCCCTAGCAAGTTAGCAAGGCAGAGGGCCGCTGCCTGGCCAGAATCACCTCCTTAGCATACGGGGCTGGGACAGTAGCAGGTGTGGGGACAGGGCTGGGCTGAGCTGCATGCCTGTCCCCCACCCTCATCCTCCAACCCCCCAGTCCGGAGAAGGCTGCTTCCCTGGAGTACGACTATGAGACCATCCGCAACATCGACTGCTATGGCACAGACTTCTGCGTGCGGGTGCGGGATGGCATGCGGTACTGGAATATGACGGTGCAATGGTGGCTGGCGCAGTATATCTACAAGAGCGCACCTGTCCGCTCCTACGTTTTAAGGTGAGTGCATCCTGCCCCAGCTTGGAGGACATCCCGGAACTATAAGTCCCAGCAGCCCCTGGGACAGTGCAGCCTTCCCGGCTGGGCCCCTGCCACTGAGATTCATGGAAGTTGTATATTGAAACCGTATTTCTCCTACCCCTAATTAGAGTAATTACCTGGGGATAAACCGTTTCCCCTCACTTGGCCTCAGTTTTTACTTCTGTAAAGTTAGTCTCATTTGACAGAAGCAGTGTACCAAATCCAGTGGACTCGGTAGCCATATTTTCTGGAATCTTAGTCATATAGGTTATTGAGAAGCCTTGTGGAGTTATTTTACCTCTGGGTTTTCTCAACTGCTAAATGGAGATGACGATATTTATTACCTGTTTCATAGGACAATGGGAGGATTAAAAAAGATAAAGTGTTAAATGTGCTTAATGTGAGGCCTGGTAGGTGAGTGCTTGCTATATATTTGCTTTTTTTTTGAGACAGAATCTCACCCTTTCACCCAGACTAGAGCGCCCTGGCCTCAATAGCTCACAACAGCCTCAAACTCCTGGGCTTATCCAATCCTCTTGCCTCAGCCTCCTGAGTAGCTGAAACTATAGGCACCCACCACAATGCCCAGCTAGTTTTTCTATTTTAGTAAAGATGGGGTCTCACTCTTGTTCAGACTGGCCTGCCACAGCCACAAAAAGCCTTAAGGGGCATGAGGATCAAGTGGATCCTCTTGCCTTATCCTCCCCGAGTGCTGGGATTACAGGTGTGAATCACTGGGCCTGGCCTATATATTTGCTTTGATAATTTTTCATTCTTCTTTCTTGAGTGGAGCCTTCAGAAGTAGGCTGTTGAAGGTGAGGAGACTGAGTCTCAGAGAGGTTAGGTAACTTGCTGAGTGCCAGTCTTTCCCTAGCCAGCAGATGAAGTCAGGGTATGCCATAGACATCCTCACAATGAATAGTTTATGGTGGCAGCTCTGAAACTAGACTTACCTGGGACCCAATTTCAATGAAAAGATCCACTCTGGTCTTGCGTGCAGAATGGAACTGAGGTGAGAGGAGGAAAACTGGAGGTAAAGCAGGGAGACAAATTCAGAAACTTTTGAGGCTGTCCAGGTCGGAGATGATGGAGTCTCGCAGTAAGGAACAGTGGCCCCTCAGAAGTAGATACATTTGAAAGGAAGAGTCAGGACTTGGTATGGACTGTATGGTATGTGGGGCAGGAGAAATAGAGGAAATGAAATATGATTCCCAGGTTATGGGTGTTGGTGACCAAGGGCATGGGAGAGCCGTCTCTTGAGAAGGGGAAGACCCAGCAGGAGTAAGTTTCGAGTGAGTAAGATGAGGAAGTGAGACTTGGGCTTAGCTTCATTAACATGAAGGGGACTATTAGGGTTCTTGGATAGGCAGTTGGTTGTGTGGCTTCTGGCACTCACAGGAGAGGTTGGTGTTAGAAGTGGACACTTGAGTGGCCTTCAGTATAGATGAGACTTTACAGCTCTTGCGCTGAGAGGCAGGTCAAAGCCCAGTGCACCCAAATGCATAGACCAGGGTTTCTCCACTGGGGGCATTTGTGGTGCATCCCCAGGGGACATGTGGCAATGCCTGAAGACTTTTTAAAGTTTTTGGAGTGGGTGGCGCCTCTGGCTCAGTGGGTAGGGTGCTGGCCCTATATACTGAGGGCAGTGGGTTCGAACCTGGCCCCAGCCAAACTGCAACAAAAAAGATAATAGCTGGGCGTTGTGGCAGACTCCTGTAGTCCCAGCTACTCAGGAGGCTAAGGCAAGAGAATCACCTAAGCCCAGGAGTTGGAGGTTGCTGTGAGCTGTGACATCATCGCAGTCTACCAAGGGCGATGATGTGAGACTTTGTCTCCTAAAAATAAATAAAGTTTTTTGGAGACAGAGTCTTGCTCTGTCACCCAGACTAGAGTGCCAGGTGTCAGCCTAGCTCACAGCAACCTCACATTCTTGAGCTCAAGTGACCCTCCTGTCTCAGCCTCCTGAATAGATGGGACTACAGGCACCCACCACAATGCCCAGCTGTTTTTTCTATTTTTAGTAGAGACAGGGTCTTGATCTTGTTCAGGCTGATCTCCAACTCCTGAGCTCAGGTGATCTATCCACTTTGGCCTTCCAGAGTGTTGGGATTACAGTCATGAGCCACTACACCCAGCCAAGATTTGTATTTCTTTTTTTTTTTTTTTTTGCAGCTTTTTCTTTTGGGCTGGGGCTGGGTTTGAACCCACCACCTCTGGTATATGGGGTTGGCACACTACTCCTTGAGCCACAGGCGCCGCCCCAAGATTTGTATTTCTAACAAGTTCTCAGGCGATGTTTATGCTGGACCTGGATCATACTTTGAGAACCACAGGGCTAAGGAATTGGACCTCTTGGTTCTGAGGGAGGAAGTGCAATGGAACATAAGATATTAGATCTTTAAAGGAGAAAACCTTGGTTAAGGTTGCAGGGCCTGGATAGGGGCTTGAAGCTGCTGGATCCCTGAAGGAAACAGAGGCCTATACCCTCCTTCACTTTCTGGAGCTAGAGAAGGGGACCCCTGGGTCTGAGGGAGGAGGGGCTGGAGGGGCAGACACCTTGGTCTGAGGGAGGAGGGACTGGAGACTCAGACCCCTGAATTGAGAAAGGAGAAATTGGGGGCCCAGACCCTTGAGTCTGAGGAAGGAGGTGCTGGGGACCTGGACCCCTGGATTGAGGGAGGAGGAATTGGGGGCCCAGACTCCTGGGTCTAAGGGAGGAGAAGCTGGAGGCCTGGACCTCTGAGTTTAAGGTGGAGAAATTAGGGGCCTAGACTCCTGGGGCTGGGGCAATTGAGACTAGGGACCCAGACTCCTGGGTCCTGATTCCCAGCCCCTCCTCCAGGAGCGCCTGGACCATGCTACTGAGCGCCTACTGGCACGGTCTCCACCCGGGCTACTATCTGAGCTTCCTGACCATCCCGCTGTGCCTGGCTGCTGAGGGCTGGCTGGAATCAGCCCTGCGGGGCCAGCTGAGTCCCGGAGGCCAGAAAGCCTGGGACTGGGCACACTGGTTTCTGAAGATGCGCGCCTATGACTACATGTGTATGGGCTTTGTGCTCCTATCCCTGGGCGACACTCTTCGGTATTGGGCTTCCATCTACTTCTGCATCCACATCCTGGCTCTGGTGGCCCTGGGGCTGGGGCTAGCTTTGGGTGGGGGCAGCCCCAGCCGGAGGAAGACAGCATCCCAAGCCGCCAGCCTTGCCCCAGAAAAGCTCCCGGAGGAGTAAGCTGCCACAATACTCCCTCTGTCAGCTTTTCCAGCCACCAAGCTTTTGCCTGTGAGTTCTGTGAACCAGGCTGCTGTCTTCTTTCCCAGAAAGAGTTCTTAATCTGGCTAGGGTCCTGGAGAAGATTCCCTTTTCCTCAGCTAACTACCCTGCCTCCAACTGGAGCCTAGTGGGGGTGCCAGCTCCCCAAACTTCTTCTGCCTCCTGGCCCTATGCTCTGGGACCTCCAATGGCCACTTTCCCTCCTACAAAATCGAGATACTATCCAGACAGGAGTCTTGCGTTGTCCTTGTTCCAGCTTCAGGGTATCAAGAGAGTGCTAGACTTCCCCCAAACAGCAGGGACCGATGGGTGATGTGGTTTCTTGGGCAAATTCTCTTTCTTTGAATCCACAGTCCAGGGTGAATCTGGAGCCTCTGACTGGGCCAGATTCTAGGAGTAGGGAATCTCTTTCTTGTGTATTTCACTCTACTTCTAGATTATCAAACCAGTATTGCAGATGTGGAAGGGAACATAACCTTCCCATTTCATAAAAGGGAAACTGAGGTGCAGATGAGCAAGCCTGGAGACTGCCGTTCTACAGCTCCCATCTAAGCCACCTCAGGCCTCAATGCTCCTGTCACTTCTGTCATCCTTTGGCCTAAGACAGGTCAGAATATGTGAATCTTTACCAATAAAGTGTTGTACAAAGATACCCATGTCTGTGTATCTCTGGGTGACAAGTGGATGGGAGGCACTTAGGCCACTGCTCCCACTGGGATGTGCTCCTACCTAGCCCAGGAGCCAGATGGGCTCAGGACACAAACTGGACTTCAGTTCCCAGGACACCTTTCCAGGCGGTGGCCCTGAGAGTTTATGGGAAATGTACCTCGTAATCTCTCTGTGCCACCTGGTGACCAGGCACAGACCTATCCCAGGCCCCTCCCTTACCTGGGGCAGGCCCCGCCCAGATGGCCACCAGAAGCACAGCGGCGCTGGAGGCCATGGAAGAAAGCCCCACCTGGGAAGCCCAGAATTCCTCTGGGGGGTGGCCAGTCCCCCAAGAGGCCAGAAGAGGTTGGAGGAGGGGAGGTTCAGATCCTTCCAAAGTTCAGGCTGGCTGTGTGGAAGTCCTGGAGAGGAGAGGGGAGGCCTGGGGCTGAGGGGGCCAGGGTTTTGCTTACTGAGTTTAAGGAAGTTTAGAGGGTGGGACATCTGATTCTGAGAAGGAGAGGGGAGTGGCTGGGACCTGGGTTCTCAGAAATGGGAGGGGCCGGGTTCCTAAATACCTGAGCAAGAGGGAAAAGGGAGTTGAACCCTGGACTCTTTGCCCTGGGGAGGGGTCTGGTGGGGTTCACATTTGGGTCCTTGGGGAGGGGGGGGTCTAGGGGTGTGGACTCCTGAGTTTGGGGGAAATCGAGGCTGGGACTTTTTAACTCCTGGGTCTGACAGAAGAGGGGCTGGTGACCAAGACTTCTGGTCTGGGGGAGGAGGGATTGCGGGCCAGACTCCTGGGTGTCCCCAGCCCTCTACCTCCCTGCCCAGGCCCAACACTGTCCTCCATTCTCAATGAGCTCCCCAGTGCAGCTACCCTTCGGTACCGGGGCCCTGGGATGCTGCCTTGGGGGGCCCTGGAGGAGGAGCAGGAGGAGGATGAAGGAAAGAGCATGAAGGCCTTCACAGGAGCTGCCCAAAAAGAACTGCAGGAACCTTGCTGTTCCCGGGAACTGCCCTGGCCCATGCAGGCCAGGCGGGTGCACAGGTGAGGACTCAGTCTCCCTTCAGCCCTTCCCTGGGCCATGTCCCCCTGGCCTGGGCCTCTCTCCTCTCAGAGCTGCCTCTCTTGGGCTTCCCCCTGTCTTTGTTTCTACTTGGAATGCTAAATGAGCCTTTCTATAGCTCTGGGATTCTCTCCTGAGTTTGCTGTCTCCATGTCTCTCTTCTCCCGCCAAGCCTGCTTTTGCCTCCATGTGTGTTTGAAATCTGTTGTTATTTTTTACTTTTTGCTTTATGCCTTTATCTCTGTCTTCCCCATCAAAGTCTGTCTCTCTTTTACTTCTTTCCTTTTGCTTTCTTGCCTTCTCCCTATACATACTGAAGGGCCTAGGAAAAAATGAAAATGTAGGTGGCCTTTTTCAAAATGATGCATTTCAAGATGGCAGCAGCAGAGCCTTCAACCCAACGTCAGGCCCTTCTGAGAGAGGGGCCCTGGGTGGCTGCTTTGGCCACATCTCTTGGATTCAACCAACCGTGGATCAAAAATACTAGGATGTGGGGGCAGCACCTGTGGCTCAAGGAATAGGGCACCAGCCCCATATGCCGGAGGGAGTGGGTTCAAACCCAGCCTTGGCCAAAAACTGTAAAAAAACAAAACAAACAAAAAATACTAGGATGTGGTTCATGCCTGTAATTCTGGCACTCTGGAAGACTGAGGCAGGAAGATCTCTTGAGCTCAGGAGTTGGAGACCAGTCTGAGCAAGAGTGAGACCCTGTCTCTACTAAAAATAGAAAAATTAACCGGGCTTTGTGGCAGGCACCGGTAGTCCCAGCTACTGGGAAGCAAGAGGATCACTTAAGCCCAAGAGTTTGAGATTGCTGTGCTAATGCCACAGCACTCTACCCAGGGAACTAGAATGAGACTCTGTCTCAAAATAAATAATTCAATAAATAATAATAATAATACAGATTTTAAAGCAATACAGCGTAACAACTATTTACATATCATTTACGTTGTAGTGGCTTTCTAAGTAATCTAGAGATGATTGAAAATACTGGGAGATTGTGGCTCAGTGCCTGTAGCTCAAGCAGCTAGGGCATCAGCCACATACACCAGAGCTGGAGGGTTCGAATCCAGCCTGGGCCTGCCAAACAACAATGACAACTATAACCAAAAAGTAGCTGGGTGTTGTGGGTACCTGTAGTCCCAGCTACTTGGGAGGCTGAAGCAAGAGAATCACTTAAACCCAGGAGTTGGAGGTTGCTGTGAGCTGTGATGCCATGGCACTCTACCCAGGGTGACAGCTTGAGGCTCTGTCTCAAAAAAAAAAAAAGTACTGGGAGGTTGTGTATAGGTTTTTGTAAAGTCTGGGTCATTTTATATAAGGGATTTGGACATCCACAGATCCTGGTGTCCATGGGGAGTCCTGGAACCAATTCTCCATGGACACCAAGCATATCATAGAGTGAGAGCTCAGGCAAATTCCAGCCAGGGCAAGGGACACAGCAAGTCACAGCTCCCTTTATCCCCCAAAGTTAATTCCTTTGCTGATTGTGAGACCATGTGAGATGGCTTTTCTCCACAGCTTTGCCACCTGCGTGTGCATCCCTCAAGAGCAACATTTCTTTTGAACTTTGTGTAAAATAGAATAGAGCTCCTCCTCCTCCTCCTCCTCCTCCTCCTTTTTCCTGGCTGGAGTAAGGTGGTGGTGGCACCATAGCTCAGACCACCCTCACACTACTTGGCTCAAGAGATTCTCTTGCCTCAGCCTCCGAAGTAGCTTGGACCACAGGTGCCTACCGCAACACCCAGCTAGTTTCTATTTTTAGTAAAGACAGGGGTCTCCCTCTTAATCAGGCTGGTCTGGAACTCCTGAGCTCAAGCAGTCCTCCCGCCTCAGCCCTCAGCCTCCCAGAGTGCTGGGATTACTGGCGTGAACCACGGAGCCCAGCCTGTTGGGTTGTTTCTACATTTGGATAGTTCCCAGTTTAGGGCCACTAAGCCCTTTCATCTTCTGTCTCTGACTCTGTTTCCCCTTCAGGCAGCGTTACGCGAGGGACCAAGAGGCCCAGGGCTCCGGATCTAGAGCAGCCGGATGGGCACGGCTGCTTCGAAGGTCCAAGGAGAAGATGAGTGAAGGCTTGCGATCCCTGCAGCCCTGGGGCTGGACGCTGAAGAGGATAGGGGGTGCGGTGGGCTTGGGACCTGTGTCCTGGGGGCAGGGTGGACCCCTGTGTCTGAGGGAGGAGGGGCTTGGGGCCACTGGGTTTGAGGGAGGAGAGGCTGGGGCCTGGTACCCTGAGTCTGAGGAAGGAGGGGCTGGAGACCTGGACCACTGGGTCTGAGGGAGGAGGGGTTGCAGGCCAGGACCCCGGGTCCTTGGGAGGAGAGAATGGAAGGAGTCCCCTGAATCTAGGGAGGAGCGCCTGGGTTCTAAAGTCCGCGGCCGGCGTGGGCGGAGCTGGGTCCGACCCAGGAAGGAACCGAGGCCTCTCTGCTGCCCCCTACAGGCCAGTTCGGCGCCGGCACCGAGTCCTACTTCTCCCTGCTGCGCTTCCTGCTGGTTCTCAACGTGCTGGCGTCTTTACTTACCGCATGCATGACTCTGCTGCCCACCTGGTTGGAAGGCGCTCCCCCAGGCCCTCCTGGCCATGAAACCTTGCCCTGCAACTCCTATAACCCCTACCCCCAGGGCCTGGTCACATTCCCCACCCAGCTCTTCAACTTGCTCTCAGGAGAAGTAGGTGCCTGGTTCTCCAGGAAATTACCCACCCACGTTTGCTGCCCTCACTGACCTGCCCTTGAACCCGCTTCCTCCCAGCCCTACAGTGACCCTTACTCCGCCTTTGCCTCCCCAGGGTTACCTGGAATGGTCCCCTCTCTTCTATGGCTTTTATCCGCCCCGCCCGCGCCTAGCGATCACCTACCTGTGCTCCGTCTTTGTCATTGGTCTCATCTACCTCCTGCTCATTTTGCATCGGTCAGTGTCAGTGAAACCTCACGCCCCTTGACCCACTGGGTAGGATGGGAATGGAGCAAGTGGTGGTGGTAGAAGCGCCCTCTCCCAAAGAATCTTGAGTGGCCCTTTCCCCCGTTTGAGTTAAAATAGTGTTTTTTTTTTTTTTTGCAGTTTTTGGCTGGAGCTGGGTTTGAACCCACCACCTCTGGCATATGGGGCTGGTGCCCTACTCCTTTGAGCCACAAGGCCGCCCTAAAATCAATATTTAAAATATTTCTTACGTGCTGAAGTCCAGGGATATAAGAACTTTTTCTCACTCTTGTAGCTTAGAGTCTATCGGGAAACGTAAGATATTAGGCAAGCAGGCATGCACACTAATTGCTTGTATTTATTTATTTATTTTGAGACAGAGTCTCACCATGTCACTCTTGGTAGAGTGCTGTGGTGTCATAGCTCACAGCAACCTCTAACTCTTGGGCTCAAGCAATTCTCTTGCCTCAGCCTCCCAAGTAGCTGGGACTACAGGCACCCACCACAACGCCTGGCTATTTTTACAGGCAGGGTCCTCGCTCTGGCTCAGGCTGGTCTCAAACCTGTGAGCTCAGGCAATCCACCTAACCTTGACCTTCCAGAGTGCTGGGATTACAGGCGTGAACCACCGCACCTGTCCCTAATTGCTTATTTTCTGATGCGGAGAAGTGTTATGTAGGAAACACATCACATAGGGCGCACTGATTCTTCCATTCATGTGACATATTTATTGAGTTCTTACTGTGTTTCAGGCACTGACCTAAGCCAATGGGATAAGGTGGTGGGCAAAACAGATGGGAAGAACAGATAAACAAAAAACAGTCTTGCCTGGGTAGCACATTGAAGCTGCTTGGGGCTTTAGTGTGTGTGGGGTGGAGGGTCAGCAGAGGTGCCTGGGGAAGGTGGCTCTGTTAACTGGTGGTCTAGGGAAGTTCACTGAGAACATGATATTTAAGCAAAGACATTGGAAACGTGAGGGGTTCAGCTAAGCAAATACCTGAGAAAAGAGCATTCACTTCAATACTGGGGTACCCTTTGAAGGAGGCAGAGGGTACAGCCAGAGCAAGGCAGGAGCAAGCCCTGTGTGTCTGACAAGCACAAGCTGGGATGGAGTGGAGAGGGGAGGGAGAGTGGTAGGAAATGGAAAATAGGGGCCACATCATGTAGGGCTTTGTCAGCCAATGTAAATTAAAGATTTTGGCTTCTTTCTGAAAGAGGTAACCATTGCAAGTCCTCCAGGAATATATCATCCAGTCCTGATTTAGGCTGTAAAAGGATCCCTCTATGGATTTGAGGGAGAGAAGGGAAGGAGAGAGAGAAGAAGAGAGAGGGAGGGAGAGAGTTAAAGAGATGAGCAAGGCAACAGCAGGTAGTATAGTTAGGAGGTTATTGCAGTAATTAAGGTGAGGGACTATGGTGGCTTGGACTGGGTGAGGGTAGTCAATTTTAGATTAAGTTTTCATTTTTAAAAGTGTCACAAGCATCCAGAAGAAGTATACAGATAAAAGGGTAGAGCTTGTTACGTTTACACCCATATCAAGAAGTAGAATACTAGTACTCTCTATCTCTCTCTCTACTACCTTCTCTGGATGTCTGTCCTCCTTCTTTTGCGGTCTCTGTGTCTCCCAAGGACCACCGTCCCCATCACTCTGGGTTCCTGCCTTTTTCTCTGGAGCTCTGTCCCTGTCTCCTAGGTCTCTGTTTGAGATTACTCCCTGGCCTCGGCCTCCAAAGACTGTGTGTGTCTCTGCCTCTTTGACTTTTTCCATGAGGCATCAGCTCACCAAATGCCAAAGGCCTTAGGGTTCCTTTTTCCCTGTTTGTCCATAAGAGGGGTGTCGCCCCACCCCGGGCTCATGGCTGTCCTTCCACATACACCCATTCTCCCGGTTTTCCCTCTCTCAGCTCAGTGTATGGGCTGAAGCAGACACTGTTGGCCGAATCGGGGGCTCTGACCAGCTACAGCTACCAGGTGTTCTCAGCCTGGGACTTTGGCCTTTGCGGGGACGTCCACGTGCGACTGCGCCAGCGCATCCTCCTGTATGAGTTGCAGGTGCGCTTCGGGGCGGAGTCTATAGCTGCAGAGGGGCGGGATAGGACTAAGCTGGGGAATTGCGGGGAGCTTTGTGCAGCAACGGAGCTTCCGGAGAGACTCTGGGCGGAGAGAGGCGGGTCTTGGGAGGCGGGGGAGAAGGTTGAGAGGAGGCCATGATAGAGTCCAAGGGTGCAGAAAAAAAGTAAGCAGCTAGAAAAGGGCGCGACCTAAGTTGCCTTGGTTCAAAGTTAAGCAATGGGCTGGCCCATAAAGAGGCGGGACTTGGTACAGCAGAGCTGGAACTGGAGGCTCGAAGTGAAATGTAGGGCTGGGCCAGGGGCGGAGCAATAAAGGGGCGTGCCTTGGGTGATGGGCGGACCCTAGTGGCTTGGTGAGCTGATTGGCCCCCGGGGTGGTGGGGCGTAGGGGTGGTGGCTGGGTCTCTGAGGGGCGGGGTCTAGGGTGCTGGGCGGAGCCGTAAAGAGGTCCGGCTCTCTGCGGAGGCCTGGGAGATAGTGGAACAAGGACTACAGCGGTCCTTAGCGGGTGGAGTGAGGGCTATATCAGTTTAAGTTGAGGAGGAACTCTGGAGGGACCCAAAACTGGGCGAATGGAGCCCAAGTGGACGTCTCTTCTGGCTTCAGGTGGAGCTGGAGGAAGCAGATGTGAGGCGCCGAGCTGCCGTGCGGACTCTAGGCCAGAAACTAAGAGTTTGGTTAGTGCGGGCGCTGCTCAACCTGCTGGTGGTCGCGCTCCTGGGAGCAGCCTTCTATGGCGTCTACTGGGCGACAGGGTACGCCGTGGAGCTGCAGGTGCGGAGAGTCTTGGAAGACGATGGTCTGGGGGGTCTTGAAACCTATATTTCCAAGGAGGGAGGGAGGGGATGGAAGTGTAGGATTCTTGAGATCCTAGAGAGGAAGTATGGGGGTATCTATGACCCTGGACTTCGGGGTCCTGCCTGAAGGAAGAAGAGGCAGGATCAGGACCTTAAGCATAGCTTCTCCAGGATCCCAGAGATTCTTCTCTTGCTTTATCCTTCCTCCCAGGAGACGTCCGTTGTTCAGAACATACCACTGTTAAGGCTGGGGGTGAATTACCTTCCGTCCATCTTCATCTCCGTGGTCAACTTTGTGCTCCCGCCCGTGTTCGCCCTCATTGCCCCCCTGGAGGGCTACACTCGGAGCCGCCAGATCGTTTTTATCTTGCTCAGGTTCCGGCCTCATGGGGCAGGCTGGGGATGATTTGTGTGGGGGGAGGAGAGGCGGGCCAGGAACGCTGGTTCTGGTAAATAAGACATGGGAATCCGACTTAAGCACCCGTAGTACAGTGGATACGGCGCCAGCCACATACACCGCGGGTGGCGGATTCGAACCCGGCTCAGGACAGCTAAACAATGGCAACTGCAACAAAAAATAGCTGGGCATTGTGGCGGTGCCTGTAGTCCCAGCTACTCAGGAGGCTGAGGCAAGAGAATCGCCTAAGCACGAGAGTTTGAGGTTGCTGTGAGCTGTGACACCAGGCCGACAGAGTGAGACTGTCTCAAAAAAAAAAAAGACATGGGACTCCTGCAGAAATGGGATCTAAGAAGTTGTGCCTTCAAATCCTGACTCAGCCACTGAGCCTCAGTTGCTTTGTGAAATGGGGAGAATTGTGTGTTCCACCGAGAAGGGAACTGGCAAGTGATGGGTACTGAGTCAGTGCCGACTCCTCTTCCTCTGCCTTCTCCTTGGCAGGACTGTGTTTCTCCGTCTCACCTCCTTGGTAGTCCTGCTCTTCTCCCTCTGGAATCAGATTACTTGTGGGGGCGACGGCCAGGATGAAGAGTGCAAAACTTGTGGCTATAACTACAAAGAGCTTCCGGTAAGAATAGTGTGTGGGTGTGTGTAGGAATCCCGAGTTCTGAGGTGGGACAATACAGAGCCCCAAATCCTGTGTCCCTGATGGAAAAATTTATCTGGGTGGGTCCCAACTCCTGGTTTAGGAAGAAAGAGGAGCTAGGGGGTGCTGGAACACCCTTCTGGAAGTATGAATGCTTGAAAGACAAGGACCCTCCCCGAAAGTATTAATAGGATCCCATTGGCTTGTTATCTGGAGGCTCGGACGCCTAAGCCTCCAGGTCCTGAGGTCTTTTTTTTTTGAATCAGAGTCTCAAGCTATCGCCCTGGATAGAGTGCTGTAGCGTCACAGCTCACAGCAATCTCCAACTCTTGGTCTCAAGAGATCTTCTTGCCTCAGTTTTCTATTTTTAGTAGAGATGGGGTCTCGCTTTTGCTCAGGCTGGTCTCGTACTCGTGAGCTCAAGCAATCCACCCGCCTTGGCCTCCTAGAGTGCTAGGATTACAGGCGTGAGCCACCGCGTCCGGCCCCGACCTATTTCTTCCTTCTTCAGTGCTGGGAGACTCGGCTTGGCCAGGAGATGTACAAGCTCCTGCTTTTTGACCTGCTGACTAGCTTGGCAGTCATGCTGCTCATCCAGTTTCCTCGAAAGTGAGAGCCCCGCTCCTCGCTGTGGCCCCTTTCCTATTGGAACAGGCCCCACCACTTCGAGCAATTCTCTTCCTTTTAATCCTGCCCTTTTCTCCTACTACCGCCTCTGGTCCCTTTCCTTGACCAGGTCCGCGAACCCCGCCCGCTACCTGTTTTAGGGGGTTACTTTTTCTGACTCTGCCCCTGCCGCAGCAATACCTCGGGCCCATCTCATCCTCTGGACCCACCCGCTCTACCTCCTTGTAGAATCTTGAAAGCCCCGCCCCTCATCCCCTTCCCGATTGGTGAACGGGACAGTGGAGGCGGGGAAACTCTGGGCTGGCTCGCCCTTGACTAGGCTTGGCCCCGCCTTTCAGGCTTCTTTGTGGCCTGTGTCCTGGGGCGCTGGGTCGTCTGGCGAGGACCCAGGAGTTCCAGGTGCCTGACGAGGTGCTGGGGCTCATCTACGCACAGACGGTAGTCTGGGTGGGAAGTTTCTTCTGCCCTTTACTGCCCCTGCTTAACACAGCCAAATTCCTGCTGCTTTTCTACCTGAAGAAGGTGAGGCAGGGAGGGGGGGAACCCTTGGGTCTTGGAGGAGGATGCTGGGGGCTTGGACTGCTAGGTCCTAAGAGAGGAGGGGCCTGGAGGACAAATTTCTGGATCTGGGAGGAGGGGGTCTGTCTAAGGCATTTTGGCATTTAGATCTCAGAGATGGGGAATTTAGTAATCTCCCGGGTCCTGAATGAGCAGGGGGCCCAGACTCCCAGATTCCGAAAAAGGAGAGCCAAGGGACTCAGATTCCTGTGTCTCAGACCTCCTTTTTCCTCCTCTTCCCCTGACAGCTCACCCTCTTCTCCACCTGCTCCCCGGCCTCCCGCACCTTCCGGGCCTCCACGGTGAATTTCTTTTTCCCTTTGGTCCTTCTTTTGGGTTTGGCCATTTCTGCTGTTCCCGTGCTTTACAGCATCTTCCTGTAAGTGTGAGGGGCTCCTGCCTCTCTCCCTCCTCTGCCCTCATTCCGTGTTCAATTCCTGGCCCTGCCTGAACCCAGCCCGTCTCTGAGTTCAGGATCCCACCTTCTAAGCCGTGTGGTCCATTCCGGGGGCAGTCATCCATCTGGTCCCAGATCCCAGACTCTATTTCCAGCCTCCCTCAGACCGCCCAGAACTTTTTCTTCTTCCTGGGAACCCAGGCTTTTGCTGTGCCCCTTCTGCTGATCTCCAGGTGAGATGGTCCAGACTTAAGAGTTTAAATGTGTATGATCTGGGGGGCCAGCCACCTGTGTCCAAGTGAGGAGGGGCCTGGAGTGGGAAGCCCAAACTCCTGGGTCTGAGAGAGGAGGGCAGCTGGGGCATGGACTTCTGGGTCCAAAGGAGGGGGGTGGAAATAAGAACTCCTGGGTCTGATGGAGGTAGGAGTGAGCTGGGGTACTGAATACTTTGAGTCTGAAGGAGGAGGAGTTCTAGGGGTCCACAGCCCTGGTTTCTATGGAGTCATAGGTTGAAGGTAATCAAAGAGCATTTCATAGTTGCTTTCATTCCTCCTCCGCTAGCATCCTTATGGCATATACTGTGGCTCTGGCTAACTCCTATGGACGCCTCATCTCTGAGCTTAAACGTCAGATAGAGACGGTGAGCCAGGCTGGGTCCTTGAGAAGCAGGACATGGGAAGGGAAGTGGGCGGAGAAGTTATTTCTCACTCCAACCTCTCTTTACCTCATTACCTCAGGAGACGCAGAATAAAGTCTTCCTGGCACAGCGCGCTGTGGCACTGAGCTCAACCAACAAGACTCTTTGACCTCCCCAGCCTGGCTCAGGATCACGTTCACTTTCATACCCCAGACCTGCCTCCATACCCTTTGTAAACCTCGGTTACGTCATCTATAAATTATAATTGGAGAAGACTCCACGCCCTTGCAGCCCTGGGATCCAGAGCTTAACAAGGCCCCTCGCCACCAAGTCTCTGCCTCTATAGTAAACCTCCTCTTTGTACTAATAAATACAGTCACATTGCCGAGCGATCTTTGAAATCAGCGTCCTGAAGGCGGGGGGCAGGACTTAAGCTAGGAATGAGTTAATCAAGTGAATTGGCTTCCGCGTCGATAGGGAGCTAGAGGGCTCTTTTGTGAGAAGACCTCACGGGCGTGCCAGCCAATTGACAGCCGAATCTGGTAGCATTAGGGGCGGAGCCACTCGTGGTTGACTCAGGATTGAGACCAGAGGCGGTCGCTGGACTATACCTTGCGCCGAACGTCCGGGATTTTCTTTGATGGAGAGCATCTGAGCCAATCGCCTGTCGCTACAGACCCAAGGGGCGTGCCAATTGGCCTGGGACCAATCTGTGGCCGAGGCAGAGACAACCAGGGAGCATACTCTGGCCAATCGGAAGTGCTAGGAGGCGGGCGTGCCAGTCAGTGAACCGATAGGACGCCATGAATATTTTGCCCAAGAAGAGCTGGCATGTCCGGAACAAGGATAATGTCGCCCGTGTACGCCGTGATGAAGCACGGGCCCGGGAGGAGGAGAAGGAGCGTGAGCGGAGAGTACTGCTCGCTGAGCAAGAGGTAAGTTCAGTGGCGGGCCGGGCGGAGCTCCTGAGGGCAACGAAGCGCGCAGGCGCTGTGGGTAGAAGCCGGAAGTGGAGCCTTGCTCAGGCGCAGTGCGCTCCGTGTGTCCAGGTGCCAGGTGCGAACCTTATTTGGGGGAACATTTGTCTGCTAACCTGTGACAACCTCCACGGAGCCTCCCTTGTCTTTTTCTTTTTCTTGCAGTTTTTGGCCGGGGCTGGGTTTGAACCCGCCATCTTCGGCATATGGGGCCGGCGCCCTACTCCTTTGACCCACAGGCACCTTTTTTTTTTAAAGACCGAGTCTCACTACAGCTCACAGCAACCTCCAGCGCTTGGGTTAGGTGATTCTCTTCCCTCAGCCTCTCGAGTAGCTGGGACTAAACGTGCCCGCCACAACGCCCGGCTAAGAGCCTCCCTTGTCTTGATTTTACCCAGTGATACATTTCAAATGACCAGAGCAGTGTTTGGCACAGAGAAAGAACTTAATAAACGTTCATAAATTAATAAAAACCTTGGGCTGGTTCAAGAACATGATTGCTTTTTAGTTTGCCTGCATAGCCTATTTATTGAGCACCTACTATATACTCACTTCGTGCACAGGGAAATACCTCATAAGGGCCCTTCTTTCTTAGAGGGGCTCTGTCATCTGCATTGCACCGAGAGGAAGGCACAGGGAGGAAATGAGAGTGGGGACCAACCAGGTTCCACATTATCAGGCGAGCCCTTTCCCTGACCCCCAGAAACACACAAACACTGGGAATTTCTAACTTTAAATCCCTTAACTAATCTGATCCTCAACAGCAGCTGAGAGATAGTCCAGGCTTCTAAAATTCACATTTTATCAGTAGAAATTGCTAATTGGCTTGAGGTAGTGACTTAGAGCCATGCATGGAATCCATGTCACTTGGCCTCTATAGCTGTCTTCTGTCACTCGATGCTCGAATCTCCTGGTGTAGACCAGGGATCTCCTCCCAGCCATCCTTGATGACTCATGGTTAACTATTTGAAAGGGAGTTTACAAAACCCATGTGTTCCTTCAGGAGCCCACTCCCATCCCAGGATAGGGGAGGCGACTTGGCTTCCACATTGCCCAGCGCTCCCTTTCTTATAGCCCCAGGCATCATGGACTGCTATTTTCTGTGGTCAGCACCAGATTTACAGTTCCTTGAATTACCTGTAGATTTTGTATGACCTGCCCATAATTTTCTTTCTCTTAGGCCCGCACAGAATTTCTACGGAAGAAAGCTAGACATCAGAACTCACTGCCTGAGCTTGAAGTAGGAGCCCCAAGTTCTGGCCCTGTGAACTTATTTCGGGAGCTTCTGGAGGAAGGGAAAGGGGTGACCAGAGGCAATAAAGAATATGAGGAAGAAAAGCGACAGGAGAAAGTAAGCTGGCGTTATCCACTTCATCAGAAATCATGAATAGAGCTGGAGGGGAGAAAGGGGCACTTTAAAGCCATCCAGGTTTGACTAAGGAGTATAGGGATCTAGAGGATGCTATAGAAAAATATTTAGAACAGCACTGAACACAGCATTCAAGTGTTGGTTACTGCCATCTGGGCACCCACAGGGCTTGGGAATGGATTTGGAGACTTCCATCTATGAGACTGCTTAGGTAAATCTTTCAGGTCTTCCAACTGGAGGGGTCTCCAACTTAATGTCAAACCCTATGAGACTTGAGAAGTGTGAAGGCGTGTAAATCAGATACTGCCATTCACTTGCACTCTGGCATTTCCCATTAAACTCTGAACTTACCACCCCCATGCCATCCTGCTTGGCTTACCATCCATGTCACCACTCCTGCTTGGCTTGCTTACTTCAGGTTTTTCTTTAAGTACCTGTAACTCCACCCTATCCTCTCTCTCCTGTGCTTGCTGTTACAGCACCTGCTATTGTCTCCCCAGGGCAGGACTCATCCTGCACTGGTCTGCCATTGCCCCAGTCCCTGGCATAGTTGGTTCATGACAGGCCTTTGATGCCAGTTTGTTGAATGACTGGTTCAACCCTCCCCAGGGCCAGAGGCTCTCAGGTCAGAGCACCCAAGTTTTGCTGCTGTCACATTGAGAGCTCTCTGAAGAGAGACATGCTTGACACACTGAAGTGATTGTATCCTGTACTTTCTGGCTTCCTCAGGAAAGGCGAGAGAAAGCTCTGGGCATCTTGACATACCTGGGCCAGAGTGCAGCGGAGGCCCAAACACAACCCCCTTGGTACCAGCTCCCCCCAGGACGGGGAGGCCTGTCACCTGGCCCAAGCCCAGATGAGAAGGTCAAGAGTCGCCTGGACCCTCTGCGGGAGATGCAAAAGCATTTAGGGAAGAGAAGGCACAATGGTGAAGGCATTCACAACAGAAACGAAAAGGAGGGGCCTGAGAAACAGCGGCCCAAGGAGTAAGAAAGACCCAGCCCAGAGCAGACCAAGGCTGCCACCCAGTCTGGGCCCTACAGCAGCTCTGGTTGGGACAAGCAGGAACTCAGCCAGGGCCCAAATGGTGGGAAGAGGGTCTGCAGAGAAGAGCCTGTTTCCCTAACACCGTTTGCCTTTTTCATGCTCATCCTCAAGTGTGTAGTGTAGGTGCTAGAGGCAGATGCCTGTGTCCAGGATTCCTCCGTTTTCCTTTCTAATTTGCTGTTGTGTTAAAAGAAATAACCTATTTGAACCAAAGCTCTTTGGGTCTTCAATCCTTTTTTTTTTTTTTTTTTTGAGGCAGAGTTTTAGTATGTCACCCTGGGTAAAGTGCCATGGCGTTAAAGCTCACAGCAACCACCAACTCTTGGGCTAAAGCAATTCTCTTGCCTCAGCCTTCCAAATAGCTGGAACTACAGGCACCTGCTACAACACCCAGCCATTTATTTATTTATTTATTTATTTATTATTTTAGAGACAAGAGTCTCACTTGGTCACCCTCAGTAGAGTGCCAGGGCATCACAGGTCACAGCAACCACCAGCTCTTGGGCTTAGGTGATTCTCTTGCCTCAGACTCGTGAGTAGCTGGAACTACAGGCTCCCACCACAACGCCTGGCTATTTTTTTGTTGCAGTTTGGCTGAGGTTGGGTTTGAACCCACCAACCTTGGTATATGGGGCCAAGTGGCCAGCACCCTACCCACTGAGCTACAGGCACTGCCCAAGGGGTCCTCAAGTTTGTTTGTTTTTTACTTCATTGCCCTCGGTAGAGTGCTGTGGCATCACAGCTCACAGCAACCTTCAGCTCTTGGCCTTAGCCTCCTGAGTAGCTGGGACGACAGGTGCCTGGTTCTTTTTTTGTTGTACTTTGGCTGGGGCCAGGTTTGAACCTGCCACTCTCGGTATATGGGCTGGTGCCCTGATCACTGAGCCAGACACACCACCCGAGTCCTCAAGTTTTAAGAGACTTTTAAGACCAAAGAGTTTGAGGACCACTAGGGTTAGAGAGTAAAAGCAGATTTACATCCCTAGACTATGCTCCTTAGTGTAGAGGGTGTACGCTGATGCCAGCATCCTTTCTTCTACAGAAGGAGAAACCTCAGGCTGCTGCTTTCTTCATCTCTCAGAGCACCTGACTTTAAAGACTAGGACAGACAGAAGCCTATAGAATGGAAGGCCCATGGTGTCCCAGCACCCGATGGCTTCCTTTCAGCAAGCCTTACAAGCTTGGGCTGGGGGTGAATCAGATGCAGCAGGGGGGTCCAGGGGTTGCTCCCTACAGAGGAAAGGCCTCCCAAGAACCACCAGCTCTCTGACCTGATTCCATTCCCCACAGAACCCCATCCCTGGACCAGCTTCGAGCTGAACGTCTTCGGAGGGAAACAGCTGAGAGGGCTCGAGCAGAAGCCCTCTTGGCCCGGGTCCAAGGCCGAGTGCATGAGGGTCAGCTGGAGGAGGAAGAGACAGATGACAGGCGGCGGCGGTATAACTCCCAGTTCAACCCCCAGCTGGCCCGGCGCCCCCGACGATAGGACCACCTTGTTCACTGACTCCTAAGGGGGGTACAGGAGAGGCCACTGCTGCCAGCCGTCATATAAAACTATTTATTCATAAATATTTTCCAAAATGAAAATAGGTTTACCAAAAAATGTCCCTCACTGGGGAGGGGAGGAGGGGGCAGCCCTCGCCCCCTGGCCCCCAGGGTGGGGCTGAGAGGAAGAGAAAGCCTCCTGGCCCCTTCCCTGCTTCCTGGGAGAGGAGGATGCCCCATGGTCTGGAGCCTTCTCCAGTCTTCCAGGGCAGGGCCCTCACCTGGGCAGGGGGATCAGCATGCGGGGGAAGGGGTTGGGTGGAGGGAGGGGCTGGTGTCACTGGAGGTCCCGGTCCTCCAAGTAGCGATACTCAAAGGTGAAGCCTTCCTTCTTCCGCTGGCCCCACTTCTCGTAGTCAAAGTAGATGTAGGTGCCCTGGCCGGGGGAGAAGGCGGTCAGTGAGTGGACGAGGAGGTGGCCTGGGATCTGGGCCGAACCAACAGACAAAGGGGACAGTTCTTAAGGTTGTGGACGTGCCAGGCACTGGGCTGACTGCCCTCCACACACACGGTCTCTCTCCATCCTCACAGCGCTCTTCTCAGGTAGCAGACGCCATCATGCCCACTTTAGAGAGGATGAAATTAGGGACCTGCAGAGATTATGCCCAAGGCCAGGTGCCAGGGCAGGCCCCAGGTATCTGCACAGCACCCCACTGCTTGGTGGCTGCAGCTTTTGAGCATAGGATATTGTCATGCCCATGCCGAACACGGTATGCAGGGCCTAGCATTTAGTCTTCACAAAACCTTGAGGTAGTGGGTACTGTCACCCTCTTCCTAGAGAATGGAACAGGTTCAGAGTCTAAATCCAAGCAGTCTATAGGGACATTTTATTGGTGACAGTAGTGATGTGGAAATTTATGAAAGACTGGGTGCTGACACGTATAATTGAAGGATGATTTGGGACAGGAGAAGTTTGTCTGTTGTTAATGTCTGAGGACATGCAGGGAGAGGAGCTAGGTTCTGAACAAGTCTGAACTGTTTCAAAGAAGGACAGCCTGGGAGAACTGGGTGGGGGTGAGGGAGAGACTGAGTTCTCTGAGAACAAGGCCTTTGTAATGCTTCATCCCATGAGGGGGCCTGGCATCAGGGAAATATTTAGTGGGAAAAAGCCACTGTGGAACACACCAACTGGAAGTAATTTGAAAAAAGAAAACATAAGCCAGTGACGCTTACTTTTCAGCAGGCACCATCACGTACTTACACACCATTAACTCATTTAATCTTCATGACAACTGGATATGGTCCTCTTACCCCCATTTTTACAGATAAGGACACTGACACAAAGAGGTTCAGGTGACTTGCCAGGGTCACCCAGCTACAGCTTGGCTCAAACTCAGGTACGTTGGCTCCAGAATGTAAGAAGTTTCTGGTCAATTATTAGACTACGTGAAGGCCACTTAAAAATCGAGCTTCCCCACTGAGTATATGCCAGGTCCCTTGCCCTGCCAGGTGCTGGGATATGGAGGTGCAGGGCTACCAAGGTCCCTGTGCAGTAGAGCCCACAGGGAGATGAGCCAGCAAGAGAAGATGGCACACCCAAGTGAATACGCTGAGCACCGCAAGGTGGGGGCACCAGACTGCATGGGGCCAGGAAGGCTTCTCTGAGGAAGGGACATTTGGGCTAAAGGAGGACTAGGAGCCAAGTAGAAGATGAGGACCGTGTTCCACACAGTGAATAGCCTAGGACTGAGCTGGCTGGAGGGTGGAGGTGAAGGGGCAGAGGCTGCCTGAATCTCTGGGTCTCTATCCTGACCCAACCAGAGGGGAGGGGTCCCTCACCTGCTCGAACTCATCTGTGATGGTCTTGGGTTCCTCGTGCCTCTGGAACCACATCATGTACTTCGTATGGAATCGCCATGACTGCTTCTTTAGGGCCTTGGCTGCCAGGTACTGTGCCTTAGTGCCCTGGGGGAGTGGAAGGGTGGAGAGGGGCATCAGGGGGCCTCCAAACCAGGTGGGGAACTGAGGGGGACAGGGCAGGGCATCAGGGCTGAACCCGGGCCCCCGCCACAGACCAGTTGGGCTGGATAGTCCACTTGGAGACAGGACTGGGGGGACAGAACATACCAAAGCTGTTCAGAAGGAAAATGAGACAGGAGATAGAAATTGCTTTCAGAGAAGCTTTGAGAAGAGAAACTAATGTGAGGAGAGCTGAGAAAAGAGGCAACTAAGACGACTTCTCAGGTGGGGTATGAAGGTGGAGGTCACTCATGATTCTGGGGTCAGAAGGTTGGCAGCTCCCCAGTGGTCTCCAGGGAGGCCTAAGAATGTGCCCATGGACAGAGGGGGAGCTGAGACTGGAGGAGCCTGGGGAGTGAAGCTGGGGAAGGGGTTGTTGGCCTTGCCAGTGATAATGGAAGTGGCTCTGGGGCTGCCTCCTGGACCAGCCTTGCCCTCAACCTGAGCAGTTCTAATACCTCTGGGCTGGAAATGGGGACAGAGTGTTGGGGTGGGGGTGGGGGGGGCAGGACTGGGGATAGGGAGAGGGTGCGGTCCCAGTGGCCGCAGTGGGACACCCACCTCACCCCTCCAGCCCGAGGGGGGACTGCGGCGGTGGCGGCGAAGCCGGGGGGCCCGAGGCTGCCCCGGGGGCCCTGCTGTACCTCCAGATAGTAGAAGATGAAGAAGAGCGTCTCGGTTGACAGGCGCTGGTAGAACTCCACAGTGTCCGAGTGTGGGGGCGGCATCTGGTGGTGGTAGGGAGGCGTCGGACAAGGGTTCCGGGGCAGGTACTGCCTGTGGGGCAATAGGAGGTCAGCACCAGCTGCCAGCTCCCGCCCTGACCTTGAGAGGGTGCTCAGACCCCCATCCTGCCTCCCATGGGGGCACCCTAGACAGGCCCCGTATTTTATGGGGCCAATACTCTTTACCTATGGTCTTTCAGGACCCAGGAGCCTGACTCTAGCCAGCCTCTGCCCTGAGACTCAGGCATGCTGGCCTACATCCTCCTTTCTGCAGCCCTCACCGTATCCGCTCGGAGTCAGAGGGGTGGGGCATGTGGTGCCAGGCGGCCTCCTCCATGGCCTGCTGGTAGAGCTGCTCCTTGGTGAGGGGTACAGGGCCCAGGGGACACACGCCCAACGACAGCGGTATGTTCACCTCCGACAGCTGCAGAGGCGGCTGGGCCGAGGCTGGAGGTGCTGACGTGCTGCTTAGGATGATGTCTGGGGGAGTGGCAGAGTCCAGTCCTCTTGGTGGTAAAGAAGGGACAGGGCCAGCCCTTCCTCTTCACCCCACCCCTCCCCACCAGCCTAGGATCCTCACCTCGCTCCGTCAGGTGCAGCGTTGGCACAGGATCCTCGATGCCAGAGCTGATGGCTGCCCGCTCTGCCATGGACTTCAGGGAGCTCAGAGGCTCTGGGGCCTGGGGAAGAAATGAAGGGCCTGACCTGAGAGCTGGGGCAGAGAATAGGGCTGAAGTGAACAAGCACAGCCTGACGTAGGCCCAAATGTGCCCGCTCTGCTGGGAGAGCTGTGGAGGATCAGTAACCTCAAGATTTACTCAAGACACACACGCAAAACTATCAGACCCACAAAGAAGAAACAGAAGCATCTGTCAAGAGAGGGATGCTCAGCACATGGGGCTCTCCCAGAGATACTGTGCAGTGATATGGGAAGTGTTCATGACACAGTACAGAGGACAAACTGACCTGCAGGACATGCATAGGGTGCCACTACTTAAGGACACTGTACACTGGAAGAGCACCTCCTCAGCCTCTCCACCACTACCATGTAGCATCTGAAGAAGGCGGGGCTCATGATCAGCTCTCTGCCTCTGATTGGTGTGGAGACTGGGAGCTGCCCCTCTTCAGTTTAGTCCTCTTGTAAGAGAAGCAGGTGGGTCCCAGCCCTACTGCCACAGCCTAATCCTCGGTTACATGGTCAGGGCTGGCTCCTCCATCCACCCTAGCTTGAGGCAGCTGTCCCTAACCCTGGCCCTGTACCCTACTCTCAACAACCCTTGTCGCCAAAGTTCATCTGTCCCTGCTTCCAAATCTCCCCCAACAGATCCCTCCTGTCACCTGACCATGCTCCACATAGCCCAGGCTTGTTCTCTTCTGCCCAGACCTTCACACCACCTCTCTATTCTGTCCTCACCAGCCCTGCATGGCCTTGCCAAGGCCCTTCTCCACTCAAAATCAATCTTGACAGATGCTTCCACTCAAAATCTTGCCAAGGCTTCCCACCACTACCACAGTGATTCATTTTATTCATAAAGGTGAGAGTTGATGTCCAGCCTGGGTAGCTTAGTGTAGCAAGACCCCATCTCTTGGGGTGGGGTGAGGAGGGGAAGGGCTGGGTTGGAGCTTTGGAGGGCAAAGAAGATGGATTGCTTGAGCTTGTGTGTTTGAGACTAGCCTGAGCAGAAGCGAGACCTGGAAAAACTGAAGCAAGAGGATCACTTGAGCACAAGTTGGAGGTTGCTGTGAGCTATTATGCCACAGGACTCTATCCAGGCCAACAGCTTGAGACTCTGTCTCAAAAAAAAAAAAAGAAGAAGACAAAAGCTGCACGCTCCTTGAGAATCTCAAAGCTGCTGTTTCTGCTTTCTGGAAAAATGCATATACCACAAATTTCATACTACTGAAATTTGAAAGCTTCCTCTGGGCCAGAATCTGTTCCAAGAGCTTTATGAACATTATTTAGATTTCCAGTGAACATGACATGGTAGGTATAATCACAATTATTTCCATTTTCCAGAACCAGGCACAGTGGCTCATGCCTGTAATCCCAGCACTCTGAGAGGCTGAAGTGGGTAGATTGCTTGAGGTTAGGAATTGAGACCAGCCTGAGCAAGAGCGAGACCCCATCTCTAAAAAAATAAAAAAATAGGCAGGCATTGTGGCAGGTGCCTATAGTCCCACCCATTCGGAGGCTAAGGGAAGAGAATCATTTGAGCCCAAGAGGTTTAAGTTGCTGTGAGCTATGATGCCACAGCAGTCTACTGAGAGCCACAATATGAGACTCTGTCTCAAAAACAAACAAAACAAAAAAACCCCAATTATTTCCATTTTCCAGATGAAGGAAAGAAGGCACAGAAAGGATAAGGCCAGGACCTGGACAGTGGGGCACTCTCACACTGCAGCCCCATAGAACCTGCCAGCTAAACCCCAGGCTCCTCTGCTGTTTCAGACCTTTGGTGAGCAGAACCCCACTGCTCTGTCCTGCCATACCCGCTGTCACAGCCCTACAGCCAACATCCTGCAGAGTGGACACCTCTCTCCTCCCTCTGCTGAGTGCTGCCCAGCTGCCTGCTTACCCAAGCAGACCAGTGTCCTTCCCAGAGCACCTCTGGCAGCTGCCAGCACTCCACCCCAGGCCTGGCCCTCTAAGAGCCTTCTCAGATCTATCTCCAAAGACAGGCCAGATGCCTCTCTGTGGACCCACAGCTGCCTCCTCCACTGCTGCCCTATCAGAAACTGCTCCCTCCTCCAGGCGGGAAGCTTCTTCAAAGTAGGAACCAGGCTGCATTCAACCAGCATAAAGCCCGGCCCATAGCAGACTTCAACAAGTGTTCTCACGACTTATGAAATGTTTTCTCAGGAAACTGAGGGTAGTGAGTGCCCACATGAAGCAGGAAGCAGCACGGTGCCTTGTGAGGAGAGATGGGGTTAGAGACCCAAGGCCTGGTGGAGAGGAGGAGACAGAAGCCCAGAGAGGACAATGATAACAAAGAGAAAAGGGTAGAACCCCCAAGAAACAGAAGGTATGAGAGCCCTCAGAGACCAAGGTGAGGGCTCAGGTAGTACAGAAAGACCTAGAGAAACAGCAAGTGCCAGAAGAAGACAGAGAGGGTGAGGGGTGGGAGTGGCCAGAGACTGAGAAGAAAGGAGACAGAAACATCTGCAGCAAAGACAGCAGAGCCAGGACAGAGGCTTAGGGCCCACTGGGGACGTATGAGAGCCCACCTTGATCTCCGGGGCTGTGCTGAACTGTGGAGGTCCGTTGAGCAGGGCACCAGCTGCCTTGGACTCACTGAAGCTGGGTGTCGGGGAGCTAGGGGGATTCACAGGCAGTGGCACCAGGAGGCTGGGTCCCCCTGAGTTGTTCCCTGAGCCTGGGGCCACACCCCCTGCCCCTGTTGGGGCTGCCGAGCTGGGTTCCTTCCTGGGGAGAGAGGGGGGAGGGGAGAGGGCTCAGAGGAAGGTCCCTGCAAATGGGATGAGTGAAGGGGGTAGAATCACTAGAAGATGGGACCTGAGAGGGGCAGGCTGAGGGCAGAGAGATGGGAGAGAAGCAGTTCTTTTGGGCAAAGGTAGGACCCAATCTTAGGCTCCTATCAGTAAAGCAAAGCTGTATTAAGTAGAAACAAGATTCCTTTTTTTTTTTTTTTTTTTTAAGAGACAGAGTCTCACTTTATGGCCCTTGGTAGAGTGCCGTGGCATCACACAGCTCACAGCAACCTCCAGCTCCTGGGCTTAAGCGATTCTCTTGCCACAGCCTCCCGAGTAACTGGGACTACAGGTGCCCGCCATAGCACCCGGCTATTTAGAAACAAGATTCTTAAGAGTGGTCCAACAGTAGGGCACAAGGCTAAAAATGGATAAAGAGGGGGTATAACCTTCTGGTAGGAAGTGAATGTCTCAATCACAAAACAGAGTGCACTGGGCAGGTGGAACTGGGCTGGGGACTGGAGGAGCAGGCCTCTTCCTAATCCTACATAGAAGATTAAGCTTTCTGGGGCCATTCTTCCAGGAAACGGGTAGATCCAGTGGAATGGTCTGACCCAAGACTTGGAAGAGCCACTGGAGAGAGGAAGGATTTCAGAATTCACTTTGAAAAGTAGAACCACTGACCCCTCCCCCAGCAGGACTCAGGTGGCCTCAGGCACGTAACAGAAACGTGGAGAATTGGCTGGTAGAGCTCTCAAGAAAAAACCCAATTAGATGAGGATATACTTTAGAACAGGGGTCCTCAAACTTTTTAAACAGGGGGCCAATTCACTGTCCCTCGAGACCATTGGAGGGCCGGACTACAGCCAAAAAAAACAAACAAACAAACAAAAAAAACTATGAACAAATTCCTAGGCACACTGCACATATCTTATTTTGAAGTAGAAAAACAAAACGGGAACAAATATAATCACACCACCGCATGTGGCCCGCGGGGTTTGAGAACCTCTGCTTTAGAACATTCTAAAGGGCAAAGTAGGGAAAGTGACATATGCCATGTCCCAACTGGAAAAGTGGGGACGTAACCCCTAACCAATCAAGAAGACAGCTCACTGGGCATTCCAACCACTAAGGGCAGGGCCCAGGGCCCAGGTCCCATGGCATAGGGCAGTACTTCTCAACCTTTATAATGCTGCAACCCTTTAATGTAGTTCCTGTGGGTCCTGAAAACCGCTGCCATAGGGTGACATGGAGGTACCAGTGCCTCTCTGTGCCAAGTCTGCTGCCCCCAATCCTACCAAAGGCCCAGACACTCACGAGGTGCTGGGAGGTGGGTTGTGGGGGCCAGAGGAGCCCAGAGCCTGGCTGTTGGAGTTGTTGCCCCCACTGCTGTTCAAAGCCACCTCTGCCGGGCTGTCTGCCACAACGGAGCTGTAACCTAAGGGAACAAAGAACGAATGGAAAGAGGCTGCCGGCTGCCACCTAGCCCGACCCACAGCCCTACAGCCTACCCTGCCAGCTCTCCACTTACTGGTGGCGCCATTTTGCTTGCCAGCACCTCCACTGGCACTGCTGTTACTGTTGCTGCTCCCTCCGCCGCCTCCGCCACCTCCACCGCCTCCCCCGCTAGGCTGGACACTAGGGGGCCGGGGCTGGGCGGCGCTGGGCCCACTGGAAGCTGGAGGTGCCACAGCCTGGGCATAAGGGGCGGGGGTGCCCGAGTTGTGGCTGGGAGCTGGACTGGCCTTGGGGCCTAGGGCACTTGGGGGTGCTGTTGGGGCAGGAGCCCCATTGTTGCCAGGGGTGGTGCTCAAGGCAGAGGCAGCAGGCGGGGGGCCGGAGGAGTAGGTGGGCGGCACAGCTGGTGACTGAGAGTGCTGGTTGCTGTGGACAGGCTTGGAGCCATTTTTGGCTGGAGACTGTGGATGGGAGACAGCAAAAGGTCAGCACCCAAGGGGCTGGCTGTCTCCCACCTCCAGGCTCAGGTTCCACTGTCATCCTACCAGCCTCCTCTCTATTCTGTCTCCATTTGCTCTTATCCTCCTGGGGACCCAGTCACTTGACTCACTCTCATGTCTTTAATCACCTGCATGCTTAAAACACTTCTGCCTGGCTTCCCAAGTCCTGCCAGGACACCTGCCCACAGATGGCCCACAGGGATCTGACACACAATGTGAGTGCCACTCAGAGAAGAACCATGTGTTGGACAATAGGGGATCAGTGCCAAACACCAAAGAGCCCTTAATAATTAGCTGGGGGAACCTAACTTCTGAGAGTAGAAGGAAAAACAGCTAGAAATTGGATAGTAATTGTGAATGTCCCTTAATGGGTCACAGAAGCCACCTGGTGAGAGTGGAAGGTGGTATACAGCATGTTTCAGAATTTGTCGCCCAGGGCCCTGCTGACCCTATCAGCCTCTCCCAGGGTAGAAACAACTGCTTAGACACTGCTGCCAGGGAGCAGTATTAGGTAGAGATGGAACTGGGAGGGCCAGGGGAACACATTCCATAGCATCCCTGCTAGAGCCCAGCTGCTGACGGATAACTCAGGCTGCTGCACCTAATGCCCCCTGGATGTTCCCATGGGGACCTTCACTAAAGGTGAAGCACCAAACCAGGGCTGCCCTCTCCCTTATCTACTGGGATCAGTGCTTGCCAGCAGGGGCCTAGGAAGGTGGCTGAGCCAGACCCAGCCCTGAGAGTGCCTACCTCAGCCTCTCTCCTCACCACTGCCTGCCCCTGCCACACCTTGCTGCTCCTGGGTCCCCACACCAGCCCCAACAATGCCCACTCAAGGTCTCGTCCCTGCCAGTTCTACCCTTGCCTAATATTGCTCCCTGGCAGTGGTGTCTCCTACAGTTGCTTCCACCCTGGGAGAGGCTGATAAGGTCAACGAGGCCATAGGTGACAAATTCTGAGACATGCTACATACCACCCTCCACTCTCAGAAACTTGCCATGTACACTCTAGCACAGCAAAGGCACAAGTATTCCCTTCAAAGCTGGTCCATAACTCCTAAGCCCCTCAAGCCCAACAACCTCAGGGTCTGTGCTCACAGACTCCTAGGTCCCACAGATCTGTTTGGCTTCTTCATCTCTCAATACTCCCAAACTTTTTTTTTTTTTTTTTAAGAGACAAGAGTCTCATTTTGTTGCCCTCGGTAGAGTGCCGTGGCGTCACAGCTCACAGCAACCTCCAGCTCTTGGGCTTAGGTGATTCTCATCTCAGCCTCCTGAGTAGCTGGGACTACAGGTGCCCGCCACAATGCCCCGCTATTTTTTTGTTGCAGTTTGGCCAGGGCCAGGTTTGAACCCACCACTCTCGGTATTTCGGGCCGGCGCCCTACTCACTGAGGAGCCACAGGCACCACCCAACATTCCCAAGCTTTCTGTCACTACTTACCCATGCTACCCATCCCACTAGGAAGACTTCAGCCTTCCTCTGCAGCTCAGGCCACATGCCATCCTAAAGCAGCATTTCCTGACTGCCAGGTCAGATGTGTGCCCTGTGCCAGCCCCTTGACCATAACATCAGCCACCTATGTGCTAGTCCTGCCCACCTGTCTTCAGGGAAGCACTGATTTGACCCATTTGTGTAACCGAGCCCAGCATTGTGGCTGGCTCTCAGGCCTCATTAAGCCTTCGGGAACCAAGGATTAAGCAAGTGGCATGCCCATCAACTTCAGGCTCAGACCCACCTGGCTGACTTCACTGTCTGTTGAACGTCCCCTCTTCTTATCATCTTCAGAGTTTTCCTGGGGGGGGGACGAGGGGAGCAGAGTCAGAAAACTGTGTGACTACAGAGAAACAAATCTCTGAACATTTTAAGGGACCTGGGTCCTACAGACTGACCTTGGAGCCCCAGAGCTGTTCAAATGCCTACCCTTAATCTCCTTGGAGAAACACTGGACTCCACATGACCTTGTCTTTTTCTTTTCTTTTTTTTTGAGATAGAGCCTCGAGCTGTTGCCCTGGGTAGAGTGCTCTGGCATCACAGCTCACAGCAACCTCCAACTCTTGGGCTCAAACGATTCTCCTGCCTCTGCCTCCTAAGTAGCTGGGACAATAGGCGCCTGCCACAACGCCCGGCTATTTTTTGGTTGCAGCCATCACTGTTGTTTGGTGGGCCTGGGCTGGATTTGAACCCACCAGCTCAGGTGTATGTGGCTGGCGCCTTAGCCACTTGAGCCACAGGTGCCAAGCCAACACATGACCTTGTCTTCTGGAAGCCAGCATTCACCCTTTAGTCTCTTAGAGATCCAGGAACCTGTTCTCCTCAGGGATTCCAGCCTTGGGACTCCCTGCCTCCTCAGACACCCCATGTACCGGCCCCTCCCACACCTAAAACAGCCAAGGATTTGGGGTCTACCCTATCAGCTCTGTATAACCCTTAAGAACCCAGATGTAGGGTCTTAGCCACCCAACAGCCTGGACCATGGATACTTGGATACCTGCTTCCTCAATTACACTCCCACAGCCACTTCTGAGAGACCCAGGTTCATCTCCTCAACTCCTGCTCTCAGAAACAAGTTATTTGTGCTGTGTGGGCCTCACCGTAGTACAGTTGGCCGGGCTAGGCGGGATGGGAGAGCTGGAGGTGGTCGAGGTGGGCGTGCTGCTGGACTGGTTGAAGATCTCATCCTCCATGTGGCTATGGCTGGGGGGGGAGGTGGCGACCAGCGCCTGTGCTGTGGGGGAAGGGGAGGGGTGTGTTTAGCTGGCTGGAAGGCCCTCTCCTGGCCCTGACCCACTGCACCAGTCAGCCCTGGGGCCTCACGAATGTCCTCGAGGTCCAGGTCGTCATAGAGAAACTCATTCTCCTCAAAGTCAGGGTCCTGGGAGGAGTCAACGTAGTACTCAACGTCATCCTTGATCTTGCGGATGGCGTCAACAAGGATGGAGTCATTGTCCAGCATGCGCAGGATGGTCTCCAACATCCGCACATGGTAGCGGTGCTTCTCTATGTGCCGCTTCAAGCCCTCGATCCGGTCCTGCTTCTGCTGGCGAGCCCAGGGCCAGGCTCAGGGGCTGTTGAGCACCTGCCTGTCCCCTCCTGTCCCCACAGAACCCATCCTTAGTCCCTGACCCCTGTAGAGACCCAGAGGCTCCTCTCCAGCCCCTTCCAAGGTAGGGCAGTGTGAGGTCTGCCTACCTTCTGACCCCAGTGGGGACATCTTAGGGATCCCACTGCTCTTTCAACATACCTTTCTGGCTACAGGAATATATGAAAATCTCTGAAAGATCCAGAAGTTCCTAAAGACCCTCACAACTTGGCTCCTGATAGTACCTCACCAGCAGCTCAAATCTCTCAACTGTGCCCACCCACCAGCTCTTATTGCCTTCTGGGGTACAGACCCCCCCATACCTATCCACGTCTTGCTCCAACAGTAATAACAACAACTCCCGTTTGTGGGGAGCTTGCTTTTAGAATCTTTTTTTTTTTTTTGTAGAGACAGAGTCTCACTTTATGGCCCTCGGTAGAGTGCCGTGGCCTCACACAGCTCACAGCAACCTCCAACTCCTGGGCTTACGCGATTCTCTTGCCTCAGCCTCCCGAGTAGCTGGGACTACAGGCGCCCGCCACAACGCCCGGCTATTTTTTTGTTGTTGCAGTTTTGGCCAGGGCCGGGTTTGAACCCGCCACCCTCGGCATATGGGGCCGGCGCCCTACTCACTGAGCCACAGGCGCCGCCCCTGCTTTTAGAATCTTAATAAGCTCTGTCATCACTAGCTCCCAGCCCCAACACTGTGGGAGCCTAGATTCTTAAGCCTGGCTCCTGCCCTCCTGAGGCCTCAATTCCTAAAACCCACTCTATTTGGGGACCCATCAGAGGTTGAGGCCTAGCCCTGCACACCTCTCACTTTCTGGCCTTACCCCACCCCCAGCTTCCCTGAGGACCTGGCTCTCTTTTCCCATTTCCTGTGCCAACAAGTAGATATACTTTGTATACCTGTGAAGTCATACCCCATCATCCTGGATTTTTGGAATTGGGACCTCAGCATCTAGCTTTGTGCCAGAGCACTCTTTTCCTTCAGGCCAAACTGACCAGCCCTCAGTGTCCTGCCTTGTCCGTACCCACTGGCTCTTCCTGGCCTAGAACCTGGGCCCTCTGGGTGCTATGAGGCCTCCTGCCCTGGGTGTCCTTCAAGTCTCTCACCAAGCTGAAGCTGAGTTCATCTTCCCCAAACTGCTCCTCTTCCCGAAGGGCTGTCTCCACAGATGCCCAGGGCAAGATTCTGTCTTACCTCCCTGTGCCACCCAAGCCAGTGGCGAAGCTCTCTCAACCCTGTCATGCGAATCGCTAACCCCAGCTGCTGGCCCTGACTACGTTAGGAATCCAGACCCTGACTCTCCCAAACCCAAATGACAGGGTCTCGAACTCACCAGTCTGCCCCCACCCCCATCCTGTGGGCTTCGGATCTCCCCACACTCACATCCTTGTCGCCCTTCTTCTTGCGTGTCTGCACCGACAGTGACTCCACTTCACTCTCAAACTGGTCCACCTGCATGTTTAGGGTGTCGATAGTATTCTGGGGAGTGAGAGAGCCCAAGGAAGGCTGTCAGACAGAGTTCCTGTGTGTGCCCAGGGCTCAGGGCCCCCCGAGTTTACCTCCTCTCTCTACCCCAACTCACCGTGAGCCACTGGCCAACCTCTTCCTTTTCCTTCTGGGCAGGGTCAACCTTCTGGGCCAGGCCTAGGCCCTCCTTACTATAAGCTTTGGTCTTGGTCTCTCGTTCCACAACTTTGAAACGTTCCATTTGCTGTAGAGAGTGCAGTTGGCAGGGGGGCTCTCGAAGGTGGGAGAGGAGCTGACTAAGGGCCAACAGGCACTCAACCTGAGCCTCCCCCCACCTTCTCAATTCTGCGTCTACTGCCTCCCCCTCCCATTAGGTGCACAGACCTTACTCCTCTGGGAGACCTACGGTGGTAGTTCCACCTTTGCCCCTTGAGGTCCCAGGAATCTGGCCACTTCCCTGCCTCTCAAGGACCCAGACACCAGCTCTAGGCCCCTACCGTCTCAATAAGCTTGCGGTTGTCAATAAGTTGCCGCTTATCCTTGATCTCGTTGGATGCTACCCATGTCTTGATCTGGTCCCTCAGCCGCTACAAATGGGGAAAACAAGAAAGATGATCTCGGAACCCAGGAACTGAGGTCCCAGCTCTTTCTCCCTGGGACCCAAACAGTCCACTCTCCCAGTTCCCTCCACCTTCAGGACACAGGAGTTCAGACCCCCAGCCCCTCACTTGTAGCTTCTTAATCTCCTTCTTTAGGTCAGCCTCATACTTTTCTTTCTGGTTCGCATTGGCTGCATTGTGGAGCTGAGGGATGGAGAGAATTCACGAGTCAGTGTGTGAGTGGCCAGCCCAATCCACTACTGACTGGAAAAGTAGTGCAGATCCAATTCTCTCTTCCTTGGGACAAGGACTCTGGGACCCCTCCCCTGCCCCCCGTCCATCTCTGAGATGCTTCTCTTAGGTCCTTAGTATGTGGACATGCAGTCCCTCTCTCTGGTCAGTACTCAGAGATCCTGAATCTTTTCTGTGCTCTCCTCCCCAGAGACCCAGATTTTCAGAGCCCCAGCTCCTGTACCTTCTGCCAAATATCTTCAAACTGCTCCACACCCTCAGACACCTTCTTGAGGCAGCGATCAATCTCACCTGGCCAGGGAGGAGAAAGGTTGTTAGAATCCCGCCAAGGCATCAAGTACCACATAGGAGTTCCCAGAAGATAAAGCATGTGGCCACATGTGTAGTGGGCAGTTGGTTTTAGTACCTTGGAGTTTGCGCTTATCCGCCATCTTCCCTGCCCTACAGATGCACTCTCTTCATACTCTCTTGAAGACGGACACTGCTAGGAGAGAATGGAAAGGAATTAACACCTGTTCCCCAGCTGGTCCAACCAGAGACACGGATGTGGTCAGGAACAGCAAAGTATGTGGGACAGTAAAAGGAGGAAGTGTTTACTATCTAATGACAGAGACCAGGCTCAATTCCCCTACGTTCCCTTGGCTGCCCTGTATAGGGCCTAGCTACTGGGGGTTGGGGGAGGGACGACTCTGAAAGTCTTTTGAAACAAGGAAAGGTATATATTTTTTGTGTATGCCTCTAATACAGGAAGTGGAAAATTCCTAAAACATAAGGCACCTTCTCCTCAGATGACACCCAAGAGGATTTTTCAGAGCAGGAAGAAGTCATGCAGCATACAACTGCTGGGACAATTGACTGGCCTTGGAGATCACACTCCACATAGAAGGGCTGGGCACAGAGTTAACTAGGAGAGGTCACCCCTTCGAGAGTCAGGAAAGAAAGAACTGGCACCTCCCAAAGCAGGGCCTAATATGTGTACAAGTGTATGAACTGAGAGGAGAGAAGGGACAGTGGGGGTGGGGAACAAGGAGAGATACCTAAAACCATAAAGAGTGGAACCTACTCACATAAACTATGAAATGCTGAACCTACTCACACCTGCCAAGGAGAAGAGGGCCTTAGACTAACCACCAAGAAATTTATTCCAGAGCAGAATCTTTAAACCAAAAAGAGATAACATTTTCAACCCAAAAAGGCTGATACCAAGAAGAGTTACAGATTTGGGGGCAGAAGGCAGTACCCAAGAGAGAGCTAGGAGAAGTTAGAAATCTTACTAAGTTAAGAGAGTGAAAAAATACCTTAGCTGTGAGGCAGCTGATATACAAACATAAAGGAATCCTATGTCAAATGGATTGGTAACTTACACTCAGGGAAACATACACCCCATCAGGGAAACATACACCCCATCAGAGCAGATGCCCAAAACATACACCCCATCAGAGCAGACACCCAAAACTTAAAAGATAGGGGCATCTTTACCCTAAAGGAAGTTACATCAACCCAGAGGGGACTACAGTCAAAGGGCAGTTACCAAGAGCTTTAGTCTAGGAGGAAGCCACACCTGAGGGCCTGACATCAAGACTGGAAACCCTGGGGAAGAAGGATTACACTAAAAGAACTTCCAAGCCACCAGCAGAGATCCCCCAGGAGATAGGGGCCTATATTGAAAATCATGGCTCCCTAAGATTTGCCCTAGAACAGCCCCACAAAGAGGACTACAAGCTCTAACCCAGAGGAAGTCACACTAAAAGGGTCCTTCCGCACAAAAAAGGGGACCTCTGAGGAACAGCCCTACCCAACAGAATTTGCCATGCCAGGAATGTTCTACACTTGTACTACCTGTTGGCCATTGAATACTTGAAATGTAACAAATAAAACTGAGGCACTGAATTTTTGAATACTTGAAATGTGACAAATAAAACTGAGGCGCATAGTTACTAATCACAACATGCAGTGGCAGCTACCGTACAGGAGAGCGTATCAGTAAGCTGTAGAACAAGAAGCCAGAAAAGGACAGGGCTGGTAACTTAAAACTGGGGAGTTTTCCCCACCCTAAGGGGACCCATTCTGAGCGGTAGTGGGCAGAAGTGCTGGCTTAGACCTCGTTGAGCTTAAATCTCCTTGGTAAAAGGCCCAACCAAAAGAAACAGCAGGACCAGGGTCAGCCTACATGCAATATGTGGGAAATCTCCAAGAAGACAAAGCAACCAGACAAGACTCCGGAGATGGTACCATGTAGGGGACCCAAATTGAGGTGGGGCAGGTAACTTTTATCAGGAAGCTTGTACAGTGCCTAGACAGTAACAATGGTGCAGAGATCCTTTCCAAAGCTATACCTCAGTTCCCCTCAACGTGGGGGAACAGTAATGTTAAATAAGAGTTTATGCTCCCTTTCTCTACCTGGATAGCCCAACAAAGGATCATGGGCAGGTGCCCCAGCCCAGAGGGAGGTAATGTCTCATGGCTTACACTCTGAAACAAAGCACTCAACACCTGAGGGAGATGATTCTCTCCCCAAATCCCCACACTGAAAGAGTTAGGACCCTGGCACAGGGGAGGCAGTAATATCCCCACACAGAGTAGACTGCACTGTGCCAGCAAGAGAAGGAAATCTTTTTTTTTGAGACAGAGTCTCACGTTGTCGCCGTTGGTAGAGGGCTGTGGCATCAGAGCTCACAGCAACCTCAAACTTCTGGGCTCAAGTGATCCTCCTGTCTCAGCCTCCCGAGTAGCTGGGACTACAGGTGCCTGCTACAATGCCCGGCTATATTTTAGAGACAAGGTCTTGCTCTTGCTTGGGTTGGTCTCAAACTGAGCTCAAGCAAACTGCCCATCTTGGTCTCCCAGAGTGCAAGGATTACAGGTGTGAGTCACCATGCCCAGGACGAGAGAAGGAAATCTTGAAGGAGTTGGAAGCAAGGTGCCAGGGGAATGAAAGCCTTGGCCTAGAACTGATGTTTCAGACAGGACAACATCATCAAGTGGGTAACAGCAGAGACCCAGAAAGGATAGTATTAATACCTCATCTGGAGAGGGCTCCTCTGCAGAGAATGGACAAATACTGCAGCCAGGTACTCGGCCTCTAGAGAGGCTGGAATCTTAGCCACACTGGAGACAATTGTCTCCCCAAAGAAGGTTCCTGTACCCCAGCACAGGACCAGAAAGGACATTAGAGCATAGAGTCTTGAAGCAAAGATGCCACCACAGAGCCCATCTGCTCTGAGGAAGAAGGGTGTCCTCCAAGAGCCTCCAAGAGGATGTAATTACAGCAGGACCCCATCTGAGGCTCAGGGGGACTTGCTCTGACACCAAGAGAGCTCAAGCAGTGCTGAGGAATTGGGGACTCTGGCCCCAGAGGAGCCTTATCCAAGAGGATGCTCCATCTGAAAGGAGAGCACATCCACACAAGGAGGGCAGGTAAGGGGCATGAGGAGGTGAGCAGGACACCAGACCCACAGGAGCCAACAAACCTAAAGTGAGCCCCACCCCCCCAAACCTCACCTTAAGGGAGATGGTAGCAAAAAGACTGAGGAGAGCAGAAGGGACAGAAGGCACAAGTCCCGGGGAGGTAACACATGCCGTCACACACCCACAGAGGTCTGAATGTGAAGAGACATCTTTGATCTAGGTGAGCTCCTGCCTTCCCAGCATGAGCTCTAGCTGTGCTGGAGGGTGATCCCCAGGGGGGCCAGAGGGCTGCCAACTCAGTTGCACAGCAGCTTGAGAAGGTGGACGTGGCAGTTCCTGGGGTGGAGGTAGGTGTTCTCCCCACATAGAGGTCCGGTACCAAGGGTGGAGAGCTGGGAACCTCCAGTCTGGAAGGTTACAGCAGAGAATTCTGTAGTGCCAGTGAAGAGGACTACAGCAGGGTCTCCCCTAGGCCTCAGGCAGCCCCACGGTAAGGGACCTTTGCCTTTGTCCCATACAGGGAGAAATCACGGGAGATTAGAAGCTTGAATCAAGGGCACCTGCATCCAAGGAAGTTCCTTAGCCTCATGGCTTGGGACACACAGATCGTGGACACCTCAAATCTGGGGAGCAGGACTGATACCAATATAAGTCAGGTAGGAACCTCATTCCTGGGGGAGGCAACACCAAGGAATTCTCCTCACCCTGAAGACAAAGCACAAGCCCAGAGTGCCCAACCCATACCTCCCAGTACAGTAACTCCAGGTTCAAGAAGCCTTGTCCTCCTACCAGGCACCAGCAGGGAGAGGGTGGGAGGTGTGAACCCCTGTTCTACAACTGCTTCCACCCAGTAGATTTTGTTAGAGATGTTGAGAGGACACATCCACAGCAGAGTTCTTACCAAGGGGGTGGGTTCTTGGCCCCTGGAGGGATGATGCCCCAAAGAAGTCTCACTCAGAGACAGAGAACAGAAAGCCTTTGTGGTGAGAGGTATGGAGGAAAGTGTGAAAAAGCCCTTACCAAAAGGGCAGGACAGTTATGGGGGGGGGGGGGGCGGCGGGAGAGACAACCTTATACCAAAAGGCAGGCTACTTAGAAAAGGGGGACTTGCGCTGTCCACAGTAGGCTCATGAGTGACACCGGGAGAGCAAGGCTTTAACTGGTACCCAGAAGAACTCACAGCGCCGCTGCGAGGCCTGAACCCAGGGACACAAGAGAGCGTGGACGGGCAATGCACATCCATGAAGCCCGAGGCAGTTGCCGCGACAGAAGGGCCAGCAGAGGGAGGGGCGCAGGCCGGACATGGGCAGTGCCCGGGACAGTCCTGAATCCTGGCCGGGAGGAACCCCCAGGAAGGCTCCTCGAGCTCAGGGCTGCAGAGCTCAAGCTGTCTGTAAGACTGTTCCCCGAGTGAGAAAGGGAAGCGCCGCACACTCCAGAGGCATAAACTTTGCGTAGGCTCCAACTCGCAGAGCTGGCATTTTCGTTCTTGGGGAGTTTGCACTACACTCGGTCTCCGAAACAAACCCCAGGGAGACACGGAGAACGCTGGAGGCTGGCATCCAGGGAAGAGATGGCACCGACGGGGAGGAGGATGCGGACCGGGCGCCCCAGGAGAGCAACTCTCCCGCCCCCGGCAGGGCCCTCGTCCCGCGGGAGAACTCGCACCCTGACACTGTCGTGCAGGGGCCAGACAGGGCACGGAGGAGGCAGACACCTGGGGCCAGGGAGGGCGGGCACTTGGGACCAGTGGCGCCTCCATCCTTCCAGCCGGGGACCAGGGCCGGTGCGGAGGGGTGGGCACCCGGCATTCGGGGTTCGCGCCCTCAAGCCCCGACGCCGGGGCCCGACGCGATGCCACGCGGGGAGACAGAGGCGGGCGGGGCAGGGGGTCCGAGCCGCGGGAGGACCCCCCAGGGCGGCGCCAAGGGGCGTGGAGAAGGAGAAGGGGGAGAGGAAGGGCGGGGGAGGGGCCGCACCCCGCGCTGCAGAGGCGGGGGCGGGCGAAAGGAGCCCGTGTCGCGATAGACAGCAAAGTCGCCGAGGCGGGAGGCGGCGGGGAGGGCGGCCGACGGCGCCGGGGGAGAGGAGGGGAAGGGGTCCGGCCCAGTCGAGCCTGACGCTCTCACCACAGGAGCTGGCGCCGCCGCTGAGGAGCGTATCGCGACAGGCGGGGGAGGCGAGCGCCCGCCGCCTTTTTCTCGCGCCCCGGGCCCGGGCGCTATCGCGATAGCGGCGCGAAGCGGAAGTAGGGTAGGGGGAGTGGGCCCGGGGTTGTTCTGACGACCGGGGTCGGGGCTCAAGGGAGGCCGCGGCGTCTGCCGATGGCTCCGCGGAAGCTGACCGGGCCCGGTCCAAGATGGCGGCGACGGAGGAAGCCTCCCCTCCTCTCTTCTCGTCTCTGGCGCGGGCCGGCCCCGAGCCCCGAATATAGGCCTGTCATTGCTCCCTCTGCACGTCGCTCTTGACCTTCGGAGGCTCCCTATTGGTTTTTGAGAGCGACGCAACCGGCCCCCTCTGGCGGATTGGGCAATAGCTTCAAGGCGCGGCGTTCGATTGGTCTCTCGCGCAGCTTGCTAGGATTGGCTCAAGCTTTCCTCTTCGCTCCGCCTCCTCCTCCCGCCTCAGGGCACAACACGCCAGCGCGAGGACTCCTGTGTCAATCAAGAGGCCCGTGTCGTGCTGATTGGATGCACCCGCCCCCCTCTCGTAAACCAATTGGTCGAAGGGCGGAGCTAGGCCGATCAGGGGCGGGAAGTCGTCCGTCAAGTTCAGAGCTATTTTTAATTGGTTGTGGGGATATATTCTGCCCTGAAGCCATTGGTCAGTCTTGGAAGTGGGCGGAGGCAGCGGACGAAGGCAAAGAGAGTGGGCATTAGAGGCGGTGTACCTAATCGGAGATAGACAGGTGCCCTCAAAGCGGGGGCCGAGTGGAAGTCAATTGCCAATCCAAGCAGCCCCTGAGCTAAGGGGGAGGAGCTGAGCAAGAAAGTCCGCACCTTTCTTTTCGTAGTCTCTGGCGGTTGCCCTTCGTTTGGGTTTGGCCAAATAAGGTAGCGAGTGGGCGGCACCTGCTCCTGAAGCGTGTGAAAGAGGGTGTAGCTGGCAGGTGTGGGACTTGGGCGCGCCCTCTTGCATCCCTTGCGTCTGGGCCAGGCAGGCTGGTCCGTGTCTCTCAGTCACATTGTCTTTTTCCAAGTGCCTCACTGTTGGCACATCTCTGAAATGCATTATTTGCTGAATGAAAAAAGGAAGGAACCGGAGACAGTGTCTCCGAGTCACTGGCACCACACATAGCAGAATTGCCTGGGAAGCGTGAGGCATTAAGTTTTTGTCCTGCCTCTGCCTGGTTACGTGACCAGATGGTGGGGCAGTCATTCGTTCGCTACACCCCCTTTCTTCAGTGTTTTCAGGATGCTGCAGAAGGTACAGATGAGACTGGCTTTCTCCTCCCACGCTTGCCTCGGTAATTAATGCCTGCTCATTTCAGATCTCAGCTCTGTGGGCTTTTCTTGGGGAGAAAACTTTGCTGACCACTCATGCTGAGTGCTTACGTGAGCCCTGTTCTTTGGAGTTTTGCACGTCTACCGTTATTTTTGTAATTATTCACGTTTCTCCATCTGGATTTTGCATCCCCAACATTTAGCAAGCAGGAACCCATCAGTAACCATTTGCTGAGTAAAGGAATGTGAGGAACGACTTGTGGCTTTCATGAACGGGGAGGCGTTTGTCCAGGGTTGTACAGTGGCAATAGAAAGCTAGATCTACCTCCTTCCACTCTAGGTGGAGGAAAGTAAGATAAATCAAGGGAGAAGTGAACATATATCGAACCATTCCGCACCACCCAGACTAGAATCGCTGGAGGCACGAGGAAGAGATGCTTGTAAAAATGTATTCTTAGGCCCACACACAGACCCATTGGGGTGAAGCCTAGAAATCTGTATTTTTAAATTTTGTTTTTATTTATTTAGAGACAGGGTCTCAAGCTGTTGCCCTGTGTAGAGTACTGTGAATCATAGCTTACAGCAATCTCCAACTCTTGGGCTCAAGTGATTCTCTTGCCTCAGTTTTTCTATGTTTTAGTAGAGACAGGGTCTCACTTTTGCTCAGGCTGGTCTTGAACTCGTGAGCTCAAGCTATCCACCCGCCTCGGCCTCCCAGAGTGCTAGGATTACAGGCGTGAGCCACCGTGCCCAGCCTGTACTATTATATATTTTTTTATTTTGGGGGATTCATTGAGGGTACAAAGAACCAGGTTACATTGATTGCATTTGTTAAAGACTCTCCTATAATTGTGTCCTGCCCCAAAAGGTGTGCCCCACACTGTGACCCCTCCCACCACTAGGTCATTAATTGTCCTCATATCAGAATTGAGGACATAGGATTCTTGCTTCTCCATTCTTGTGATCTTTACTAAGAAGAATGTGTTCCACCTCCATCCAGGTTAATACAAAAGATGTAAAGTCTCCATCTTTTTTAGTGGCGGAATAGTATTCCATACTATACATATACCACAGCTTGTTAATCCATTCCTGGGTTGGTAGGCATTTAGGTTGTTTCCACATTTTGGTGATTTCGGTCTGTATTTTTAAACTTTGAAGGCGATCCTTGGTGTTCATTAGCATTTGAGAAATATTGAATAGTGTTCTCAACCTTCCTAATGCCACGACCCTTTACTACAGTTCCTGTGGGTCACGACCCACAGGTTGAGAACTGCTGATCTAGAGCTTTGCTATGCTGTTAAAATGCAGGTTCTGCTCTCATGTGAGGCTGCAGGTCGACAGTTCACGAGCATCAGGGATCCAGATTAGTGGTTCTCAAATTTGGCTGTACATTAGAATCACGTGGGGGAGGCTGGGCATGGCAGCCAGGAATTTAAGACAGCCTTAGCAACATAGGTAGACTGTGTCTCTACCAAAAGTAAAAGAAAAAATAGCTGGGTGTAGTGGTGGGTGCCTATAGTCCCACCTACTTGGAGGATGAGGGGGGAGAATCACTTGAGCCCAGGAGTTTATGGTTGCAGTGAGCTGTGATTGTGCCATTGCATTCCAGCCTTGGCAACAGAGTGAGACCCCGTCTCAAACAAACAAAAAACTATAAAAAAAACCACACCTGGTGAACTTGAAAAAAAAAAAAATCCAGATACCTAGGCTTGCACTAGACCAGCTAAATCAATTTCCAAGGGTGAAAGCCCAACATCAGTGATTTTTGAAACTCTGAGATGATTCCAATGTGCAGCTTATCTAAGAGTCACTTACAGACTTTTGCAGAGCAGTTCTCCAAATGTGGTCTTGGATGACAGCATAAACAATCATCTGGGAACTTGTTTAAAATGCACATTTCTGAGCCCCACCCTTGACTAATAGAACTCTGGGCCTAGCAACTATGTTTAAATAAGCCCTCCAGGTAATTTGGAAGCACATTAAATATTGAGAATTGCTGTTCTAAGAGTATGTATAATTGTAGTAGAGTCAGGTGACCTAGATTCCTTTCCTGAGATTCACACCTTCATGCCCTGTACCCCACCACCCACTGGCAGATGCCAGATACACTCTGGCCAGGGTAATGGGGGATTCTGAACAGAGTTGTTCACAAAGGGTTCTTTCCCGACAGACTATTATGAGATCAGCAAAGGTGGCCACTTTCAAAGAAAGCCGATTTAAAGGCTTGGGGATAAAACTGCAGAAACAGTTATGCAACCTCGGGTAGTTTGGTCATTAAAAGGAACCTCCCAGCTGTGTAGATTTGTTGACCTGAAGTAGGAGACTTAGAAACCGCCACCAAAGTTCAGAGACAGGGTTGAAGGAGGGATTGGGATCCAGAGACACAGAATGGTGATGGGGGAAGCCCAAAGGTGGGAACAGAAGGAGCAATCGCAAAGATAGTACCCAGGAAGCCAGAGAGACCCAGGGAGAAAGTGTGAGCCGTGCAGACTTGAAGACATCATCCTCCCATGACCAGTTCTTGTCTTTGCAGCATCTCTCTTGGGGAACGGAGAGAAGCCCTGGCCTTGCAGCCCTGGAATTGCTCTTCCTTAACCTACCAGGGAATTCACAGTTTCATGCCACCCTGCTGGGACTGCCCACTGTTCCCTCACCTGGAAGGCCTTATCCCCACCTGTCTGCAGGCCACATCCCCCAAGCCAAGTGAGGGCACCCCTGGCTGAACCTCAATTGCGAAGACAGGGGAGGTGGGGGAGGGAAGTAGCAACTGTTACAGCAATTAGTTCCCACCAAGCCAGGGGGCCTCCCTGCCTCATCCCTCGTTGGGCTTGGCACAGCCACTCCACAAACACTGGGTAAAAATAACAATAAGACCAGTTGTTTGGCCCCTACAGTGAACTCCTGGTGGAGGACTGGAAAGGTGAGGCCACTGCTTGAAGTACCAAACCATTGGGGTTGGCCTGCATTGAGAGCTGGGGCATTCCATGGCCACATTACTTGGGATGTTCTCCCAAGAGTAGAGAGGATTCTTCTCTTCTTGGGATCCCATGATGAGGAAGTGATAGGGCAAGGACTGGGCCTGGACAACACCTAGACTGGAAGCCCAAGCTCTTCCCCCCAAACCCCACAGCTTTGACTCCTCCAGCTGCCCTGGCACTTGAAAAATGATCACTCCCCAAGGACAGATCTTGATGATGTGGTTTTAATTGAACTCTTCTCTCCCCCACCTCCCAAAGCATCTCCTTTTCCAGTTAAAAAAGACAAGGCATGATGAAACCTTCTCTGTTCCCTCAATGGGGGGACAGTGATCTTGGTGCTGGGGGAGGCTTTCTGGGCTTCTTCCCAGGCCTTCCTCGATGGTGCCAGCACTGGGTGGGGCACACAGTGGAGCAAGGCAGGTTGTCCCCGCCAAACCTCCTGGCCCAATCTCTTCAGAAAGGCTGGGCCTCTGTTTCCCTTTAGTGGGCAGCCACCCTGGATGTGCACAGCCACTCAGGTGGACATGATGCCACTCTTCTCACCCTTGACCTTAAGGAACTCAGCCATGCTGGAGAAGTACTTCTGGTTGGCCTCAGCCACCTTTTTCTCTGCTGCTTGTGGATTCACAATCTCCAGGCCCTGTGATATGGGGGAGAGGGGATTCCCATCCAGTCTGAGAATCATTACAGTTTAGGAGTAATGCACCCCAGAAGTAAATCCTGACAGTCCCAGGCTTCTGGTGGGCATGAAAACAGTCGGTCCCCAGAACTTCCCTGCCTTGCGAGGTTCTGATTCACTGGGGCTAGGGGTAGCGGTGGAGGGGACCACAGGATCTGGACCTTTTACAAATTGCCAGGTGATTGTAAAAACACCAACATTTGAGAACAGATGATCCTGCCCAGTTTCTGGACAAGGAAACTGAGTCCCTGAGGGAAGTGGCTAATCTGGGGTGCCAGTGCAAATCACACCAGTCTTGGGCCTGACTCTCAAGCCAGTCCATGCTCACCAGAACTGTTCACTGCTCTTGCTGCTGCCAAGCTTGTGCCACTTCCCCTGTGCCAGAACCTGCCTCATCCCTTGTGGACACAACATCCTTGACACTTCTGAGGGGGCATCTACCTCAGCCCTGCTTCATAGGGAGAGGGGAAAGAGCTTTGCCAGGGCCACCTGGAGGGCCAGGGAGCAGAACCAGACTCCAGCAGTGCCAGGCTACACTGTACCTGGAGTGGGGTGAAGGCCACACTGGAGGCTGTCCCCGAGGAACGGTCTCGGATGGTGGACTTCCCGCCGTACACCACGCTCTGCTTCTGCAGGGTACGCTGCAGGAGGGGACAGAGCTGTGATCTGGGCTCACCTGGCCCCGGTGTCCCTCAGGCCCCCAGCCCTGGCTCGTACCTGCAGTGTCTTAGAGATCCTGGCCTTGGTGGCCTCGTTCACCTGTGTCTGCCGCACACGCCCACTCCCTGACTTGCCTAGGTGGCCCAGACTGAAGCCCAGGTCCTCCTGGTAGGCATCCTCCTCAATCTGGGGGAAAGACAAGGCATCCCACAGTTACACTGCTAGGTCCCGTCAGCCACTCAGGTACCCACTTAAGCTGGCTAAGGCCCAGGGCATAACCATACATGGGTGATGCTGGGGACCCCAGAGTCAAGTCCCTGAGCTCAGAGTCGAGAGGCCATTTCTCTCTTAGCATATGTGTTGAGGGATGTCAAGAACTGGAACATTTCACTGAAATGTCAGGTCAGGTGGAACTGAGCTACATCTTGCAGGACCAGCTGGATGATACTTGGAGTGTAACAGACCAGAGGTGAGACTGCGGAGGGTTGTGGGCAGGGCAGGACCAGCCTGGGGCTGCAGGGCCTGGCCAAGAGCTTGGGTCATGGGAAGCTATAGACTCTGAGCTTGGATATGAGCCTGAGCAACAGGCTCTGAAGGACACAAAGTTCACTTTGGGGCTGGATGGAAGGGGAGGGGAGAGAGCAGAGGCCAGAGGACCAGGGAGGAGGCTAGGGCCACAGGATCGAAAGGAGTGAATGCAGCAGGAGGCAGAGGGGCAGGACTTGGTGGGTCCCTGCCTGTGGGAGTGGGGAAGAGGGCAGAGCTGGCCAGGTGCAGGTCTAACCTCTCCGAAGCTCATGCGATTGGCCTGCTTCCGGATCTCTGTCAGCCCCAGCCGCTCCTTCATCTTGCGGTACCTGGAGAGGGGAAGACAGAGGCACCAGGGAGGGTGCTGGCCTCTACCTTTCCTGGCCCCAACCCCTGCAGACCCCTGGGTCTCTTACCTGCGGCCACCTCGCTTCTTTCGCTGGCCATCCAGGGGCGCAGGCAATGGCTTCACCTGCTTCACGGGCGGCGGCTCCTGCCACTTGTCAAATTTGCGCTCTATCTCATCCTTCAGTTCGTAGCCCACCTGGGGAGGGTGAGTCGAGGAGGTGGGTCCTGTAGTCACTCATGAGGGCAGCCCACCTAGGCCTCCTCTGCCCACCCAGCCCACTCTTTCCGTCTTAAGTCCTGGAAGATCTCATTCACTCTCTGGTTTTAAGTTCCATCTACGACCTGATGCCCCCCAAACTTGTGTCTCAGGCTCGGCAGCCTATAAACAACTGTCTCCTTGACAGGCCATGCACGCATAAGAGAGCCAGCAGAGCCCCTCTGCTTTGCCCCAGTCTGAAAATGGCTTGTGATCAGCCTTTCCTTCCCTCGCCACAGCCTCCAATAGGCACTTCCTTCAGAACAAACCCAAGTTGGTCCCCTAATTTCTTCTCTTTTGGGCCCCAAAGTTCTCCCCAGGGGGCAGAAGACTCCACCAAGGCCTCCTCTCTCCCCAGGGGCCTGCTGCACTGCAGCCTCCAAACCTCAGAGCAGACCATTCCCTCTGATTGGAATGCTCCTCCCCAAGGGGCCGTGTGACTCACTCCCTAACTCCCACCATGGTCTATGTGAAAACTTCTCATGGGAGCCGCCCTGACATTCCAGGCAAATCTGCATCTAACCTCTTGTTTACCCTCTCCTCATGCCATGGGGCCCTTGTTCCTGCTACTCACCACTGTACCCCCTGCACCCAGACAGCAGGGAGAGGAGATGGGAAAGAGATGAAGAGACAGAAAGGGAGAGAGATAGAGAGAGACAGGAGAGATGGAGAGAGACTGAACATCTGAATACTTGGAAAACTCCTTGGAAAACAAGTAAGATGAATAAGATAAGAATGAATAATAAGATATTCATTCATAAGATATGGCTACTTTCCTAAATATGTCTATTCAGGAGTTAACTGAACTGGGCTTGCAGCCAAAAGACTTAGGGTCAGCCTTCCCTAGAGCCCCTGAAGGAACACAACCTGCTGACACCCTGACAAGCCCAGTGAGTCTCATTTTGGACTGACTTTTAGAGCCATGACAAACCTGAGTTTTCACTGTTTGTACTCACTTGTTTCAGCAGCCCTAGAAACTAACGCACTGGTTAGGGAGCACCTGATCTCAGCAGAGTCATAGACACTCTACCTCTGCCCATTTAGGACAGCACTCATGGAGTAGGTTCCCTGCTGATAGAGCTTCCCTAAGATAGACCCTAGACTCACAGGGACTGACTCCTGGCCCCCCTCACCTTTCCTTCCGTGCTTTCATGGAAACTGTCCACACGGGCCGCCAACGTACACTTGGCGGCCACCAGCCTGGCTGCTTTCCGCCGGAGATCCTGGAGCAATGGAGAACAGGCGCAGTCTGTATGAGCTGGACAGACACTCAGCAGCAAAGACAGCCAAAGCAGCCACCTCTCATAAGGGGCTAGGACCCTTCCTGGGTCCCAAGAAGGGGGCTTTACACACAGGGGCTCATCTCCTCAACAGGCCTGAAAGGTGCACACTCTTAGCCCCCATTCCACAGGAGCAGAGCCACCTTCCCAGGACACCTTGGCCCATAAGTGGCTGAGCCCAGGTAAGGATGACTGTAAAACATACTGAGGATAAGGATAGCTGCAATCACAGAGTCACCAGCAGGCAATGGTCCCATGCATGTCCTGGATGCCGGCCCCTGCTAAGTGTGCCCTGCAGAGCATTTCATCAAATACTCAAACATCAGGCTGGTATGATCACTGTCCCCACTTTACAGATGTAGAATATGAGGCTCCAGGTCACATGACCAGGGAGATAAAGGCAGTAAGTGACAGAGCCAGGCTTCTATTCTAAGCTGTACCACACTCAGCTGACTACTCTTTTTGTTTTTTTCAGACCTAGTCTCACTTTATTGCCCTCAGTAGAGTGCCGTGGCATCACAGCTCACAGAAACCGCCAACTCCTGGGCTTAGGCAATTTTCTTGCCTCTGCCTCCCAAGTAGCTGGGACTACAGGTGCCCGCCAGAACGCCCAGCTACTTTTTGTTGCAGTTTGGCCAGGGCCAGATTCAAACCCGCTACCCTAGGCCGGCACCCTACCCACTGAGCCACAGGTGCTGCCTGACTTTTCCATTTTTATAGAGATGGAGCCCTTTTGCTTGGGCTGGTATCGAATTCCTAGTTTCAAGCAATCCTCCCACCTCAACCCAAATGAGTGCTGAGATTACAGGTGAGTCACCACACCCAGCCATACCAAATTTTCATCAATATTTTCTCTTAATTTACTTTTTTTTTTTTTTTTTTTGTAGAGACAGAATCTCACTGTACCGCCCTTGGGTAGAGTGCCGTGGTGTCACACGGCTCACAGCAACCTCTAACTCTTGGGCTTACGCGATTCTCTTGCCTCAGCCTCCCGAGCAGCTGGGACTACAGGCGCCCGCCACAACACCCGGCTATTTTTTTGTTGCTGTTTGGCCGGGGCTGGGTTTGAACCCGCCACCCTCGGCATATGGGGCCGGCGCCCTACTCACTGAGCCACAGGCGCCGCCCTCTCTTAATTTACTTTTAAAGACTGGAAATTCATTTAAATAAACCACTCAATTTCATTACCCTAAATGGGACATTATTAGATAATAAACACTTAAGTATGCAGTGATTAAAATAAACATTCATGGCGGTGCCCGTAGCTCAATGAGTAGGGTGCTGGCCACATTCATCGAGGCTGGTGGGTTCGAACCCAGCCTGGGCCACCTAAAACAATGACAACTGCCATAAAAAAATATAGCCAAGCATTGTGGCAGACGCCTCTAGTACCAGCTAATTGGGAGGCTGAGGCAAGAAAATCCCTTGAGCCCAGGAGTTTGAGTTGCTGTGACCTGTGACACCATGGCACTCTACCCAGGGAGACAGCTTGAGACTGTCTCTAAATAAATAAGTAAATAAATAAAATAAACATTCATCAGCTGGGCGCAATGACTTACACCTGTGGTCCTAGCATTTTGGGGGGCTGGGGTGGGCGCATCAGGACCAGCCTGGGTGACATAGCAGGACCCCATCTCTAAAAATAAAAAATAAAAAATAGCTGGGCATGGTGGTGCATGCCTGTGATCCCAGCTACTTGGGGGCCTGAGGCAGGAGGGTTGCTTGAGCCTGGGGGGTTTCAGGTTGCAGTGAGCTATGATCTCACCACTGCACTCTAGCCTGGGTGACAAAGTGCCACTTTGTCTTTAATTAAAAAAAAAAAAAAAATCCACTTTTGTGCCACTGAAATCCATGGTCTGTGCCCTTTAAGGGAGGTGGCCCATATTCTAGGAAACACCAAGAGGATGCATATAAAGCCCATACGCACAAGACTCAATTACTAATAATAATGAAGACAACAATAAAAATAATAAAACTAGCTGCAGCCACATTGCCCAAGAAGAGGCACAGCTGTTGCCCTGAGCATCAAAGTGGTGGTCTTTGTTGGCCTGGGGCCCTAAGCTGGCCAGATGGTCACAAGGTGGTTTAGTGTATGTGGGGCCAGGAAAGACCTGGCACACAAATAGGCAGGGGCCTGTGTCATGGGACGTCAGCTGACCAAAGGCTGAAATCAGCTGCACAGGCACCCACGTCGACATGGTCAAACCCCAGTGAGGACTCTGAACACTGAGGCCTGGGTGAGCGTCCCCAGCTGCCTGGCATTGATGCTGGGAGGGGACAGTGACCTGACTGTGGGGAGAAACTCCAACTGGTAACTTCTCATGGACTCTCCTATGTGTCACTTCTCCTGGCTGACATTAATCTGTCCTTTTTTTTTTTTTTTTTTTTGTAGAGACAGAGTCTCACTGTACCGCCCTCGGGTAGAGTGCCGTGGCGTCACACGGCTCACAGCAACCTCTTAACCCTTGGGCTTACGCGATTCTCTTGCCTCAGCCTCCCGAGCAGCTGGGACTACAGGCGCCCGCCACAACGCCCGGCTATTTTTTGGTTGCAGTTTGGCCGGGGCTGGGTTTGAACCCGCCACCCTCGGCATATGGGGCTGGCGCCCTACTCACTGAGCCACAGGCGCCGCCCATTAATCTGTCCTTATAACAAACTGTGACCCCAAGCACAGCAACTCTCAGTGAATTCTGAGCCATTATTTTTCTTTTTTTTTTTGGAGACAGAGTCTCACTATGTCGCCCATAAATTACCAAGCTTAAGGGTGCTTTGGGAACCCTGGACTCACAAGCTAACCCTGTGTCACTTGTGCTATGCTCAGCCTAAGGGGTGAATATTCGGTGTACATGAAGCCTCATCCCAAGCCTATGAAACAGATACTCTTTTCCCCATTTCACAGAGGAGAAGACTGAGGAGTGAGCTCTCTCACACCTCTTGCCTGAGGTCACCTGATTGGTGAATGTTGCTTCCAGAACCCCAGCCCAAGTGCTTGCCTGCTCTAGTGCCCTGGCTGTCGCTCCCCATGCTACCCTGTCTTCTCTTGACCATCGCTGTCAGCTGTGCCAGGGAGAGACGGTGGAAGGTGGGGGTGACCTATTTTGAGAAGAGCAGCGGTTCCACAGGAGCTGGGAGCCTGAGGAGACCCATGTCAGGCTCACCGGGGGCAGCGACTGCACGATGTCACTGTGGTAGATGTAGCCGGTGTGGGGCAGCACAGAGGTAGATGAGAAGCCAGACAGTGTCTTGCGCTGGGCGCCAAGAAGCATGATGTTGCAGGCAGGCATCTTGGAGAGATTGGTGAGGCCGCCAGCCACACCTACAGCCAGGGGAGGGGAGAGGTCAGCAGAAATGCCAGGGGACACTGGGAGGGAGTGTGGCATGGGTTGTGAACCTTTATGTGAGGTTCTGGCTGAATTCCTTTGATGGCCCTACCAAGGAGGGACAACATGTATCATTCCACTGAGGGGGACTGGAAGGAAGCTCAGAGAGGGGAGGCAACTTGCTTAAGGGCACACAGTGAGGCAGCCACCCAATGGGAGGCTGATCCTGGAGCCTATGCTGAGCCCCAAGCCGTGTTCTGGGAGTCATGTCTGTGTGTTTGGGACTGTTTTCACCCCCACCAGGGGCTCCTAATGGTAGGCCTTGGTCGTGATGCACCTTTAGGTTTCCAGTGAGCTTGTTTGTGGCTGGCACAGGGGAGAGGAAGAGGAGCCACGGGTAAGTGTCACTGCCACTGAGGGGTTGGCTAGGCATGAACCACCTCAGACAAATGAATCGCTAAAGTATCCAAATAGGCAGAGGAACATCCCCCAACTATGCACACATCCGAGTCCCAGAACCTGCCAATATGGAGCCTTACATGGCCAAAGACTTTGCAGATAGGATTAAGTTAGGACCCTGGGATGTGGAAGAGTGTCCTGGGTTACCTGGGTGGACCCAGTGCAAGCACAGGGGTCCTTAGTGGGAGAGACAGAAGGACTAGGGGCAGAGTGACTCTTGAGAAGACTTTAAGATGGTGGAAGAGGCCATGAGCCAAGGAATGCAGGCTCCTCTAAGAGCTAGAAAAAGCAAGGAAATGGACTCTCCTAGAACCTCTATGAGCAAACATGGCCTGCTGACGCCTTGACTTTAGCCCAGTGAACACCAAACATCTGACCTCCAGAACCACAGGAAAACATGTTATCATCTAAGCCACTATACATGTAAAAATCTGTTCCTGCAGCAACAGAAAATGAGTACTCCCCCATCCCCACTAGGGAAACTGAGGCTTGTGAAATCACTGCCCAAGAATGTGAGGTCAGAAGGGGAAGGCAGGGTCAGGATACACTCCCAGGTTCGTCCTGCCTCCAAACCACCACTTCTTTCTTCTATGCAACTTAGCACACACCTTCCCCTTCAAGTAGTTGTTATGGGCTGAACTGTGTCACTTCACAATTCATATGCTGATGTCCTATCACCCCACACCTCAGAATATAACTATATTTGGGAAAAGATCTTTAAAGAAGTGATTAAGTTAAAATGAGGGCCTTGGCAAGACATGATTGCAAGAGGGACTTTGCCTAACAATTGCAATCAGTGTAACCTGGCTTATTGTACCCTCAATGAATCCCCAACAATAAAAAAAAAAAAAATACTTAAAAAAAAAAAATGAGGGCCTTGGGGCCTGTTCTCCTGGTGTCCTTACATGAAGAGATTAGGACACAGCCGTACACATAGGGATGTGATGACACAGAGAGAAGATGCCACCTACAAGCCCAGGTTAGAGGCCTCAGGAGAAAACCAGCCCTCCTGACACCTTGATCGCAGACTTCCAGCCTCTATAATTTTGAGAAAATGTATCTCTGTTGTTCAAACTGTCCCATCTATGGTGCTTTGCTGTGGCAGCCCCAGCAGATGCATGCATGGAAAGTCTTCTTGGTTGCAGGGGAGGAACCCAAGGGGCACCTGGGAAGGAGGGGACCCATCTTTTAATCCCAACACAGTGCCAGGGTTAGGCCCCTATCTTGCAGAGAAAGTTGAGCCTCAAAGAGCTGATGTTACTGCACCCAGCCTGCCTCCTGGGTCTGCAGTATAGCTGGGAGCTGCCGGGGCCTATCAGCCTTTCCTCAGGGCCTGGTGCCTCGCTCCTTTACTGCCAGCATGGCCCTGATGCTGCAAGGACTTAGGGACAGGGACTAAGGATTTCCCCTCCCTCTATATCTGTGCCAGGCCGGTAACCCCTGTGGTCTCCCAGCGGATGGGGTGGGGGGCCCAGGATCCAAACTCCCATTCTATAGGAAAGGGCCATGGCTTTCCCGAGGTCACACAGCATGTCAAGACCCCAGCCTATGGGACCCAGCCCTGGAGCCTCACCCATGATCTTAGCAGCCGTGGATGCCCCGATGATGATGGACAGGTTGGGCGCAATGAAGGACATGCGGGACTCCACGTACTCATAGATGCGGTGCTTAGAGGCATTCAGCTCCAGCGCCATGTCACAGGCCTCCTCCAGCCGCTCCAGCTCCTCTTCTGACAGCTGCTGCCTGCAGGGGTAGGCAGGCGCTGACTGCCTGGTGCCAGCTGTTGCTCACTTAGCTCTGTGTGTACATGTTTTTGTGCATATGTATATGTGTGTGTGCACGTGTGTGCAGCTTTGAGGCAAGCCCAAGTCCCATCAGCCCCAGGGGCCTAGATGCAGGGGCTGCTGGGAACTTTGGCTCTCAGCCTGCACTGCCTCAGACAGACCATTCTGGCCTCTGTTTTTTTGTAGAGACAGAGTTTCACTTTATCACCCTCAGTAGAGTACCATGGCGTCACACTGCTCACAGCAACCTCCAACTCCTGGGCTTAGGTGATTCTCTTGCCTCAGCCTCCCAAGTAGCTGGGACTACAGGTGCCTGCCACAACGCCCAGCTATTTTTTTGTTGCAGTTTGGCTGGGGCTGGGTTTGAACCCACCACCCTCGGTATATGGGGCCAGCGCCCTGATCGCTAAGCCATAGGCGCCACCCCCATTCTGGCCTCTGTTAGACAGACCTAAGGCAGGCCTTGCACCTCCCCCGTGGGCTATGTACCCCTGAGTGGTGGAGGCAGTGACGCTGACAACCATGATGGTGGCATTGGTCAGGATCTGCTGTAGGTTCTCGTTGTTCTTGCATTTGTCCAGGCTATTGCCCAGCTCCTGGGGGTGAGAATGAAAGGGAGGGGAGGTCAAAACTCAGGAAGGTTCTGCCTAGAACCTCTCCTCCCCTAGCATCCATGTGTATCTCTAGGAAGTCATGGTCTGCATGCTGCAGGCCTTTCCTGCCTCCTAGCTGATCCAAAAACATCCCTGCCCAAAGCACGAACATCATCTTCCCTATTCTGGCTGACTCAGAAACAGAGCCTGAACATAAGCCTTGCTTCCCTGCAGGGGCCTCTCCAGCCACCATCCTAATTTCCTGTTTTCCTGGACACATGCAAAGACCTCCTCCTCTCCTTGTCTTTACTTGTACTTGACCCCCCCCCCACCACCACCACCACTTTCCCATAAAGTCCACAGCCTTAAAGGGTCCATGTGCTCTGAACTCTTCACTTCCCCCTCCTCCCACTGCTCAATTCCTCCTAGCTCCTTCCATCTCAGCCCTCAGATCTCAACTGGAATGCCACCTGCTCCAACCACAGGGGGGCAGCTCAGGTCAGCACAGCAGGGAAGTCACCTCAGGAGCCTGAGGTCAAGCAGGGGCCATAAGAAAGTCTTTTCCAGCCCCACCCTCAATGCTGAGTGGGTGGGAGCTGCTGAGCCTCTGTAAAGGCCTCTCCGTTTTCTCCTTGAGGGTTTTGGAATGGAGGTCTGAGGGCAAGACTTGCCTCCTCCTTCACACTGATGGGCAGTCAGTCAAGAAGCCCCAGTTCTTTCTTACGCTCACCTTGACCGTGCGGATGTAATCCAGTGCATTGGGGACCAAGGACTCCAGCTCAGGAAATCTCTTCGAGTACTTATCCCGAATAAACTTATGGATAATGTCTAGGGAGGACAAGAAGGGCAAATGTCCAGGGAGATGGGAGGCAGACTCTGATGGTTGTCCACAGTATCCACTTCCCCTTCCTTTAGAAACCAACCCCAGAGTTGTAGCTTGACACTTGGACACCTAGCACAGAGGCTACATTTCTTAGCTGCTGGTCGTGGCCATGTGAGTTAGTTCTGGTCTACAAGATGTTGAGTTGGAGTGACATCTTCTTAAAACAAAGAACTATGCCCTCCCCCTGCTGGCAAGGATGTGGAAGTGATGGCTGAAGACAGGGTGGTCACCTTGCATCATGAAAATGATGGCAGATCAACAAGATCAACAACCGCTCCCTCAGACTGTTACACAGAAAGAAAATGTGCTTCCTTCTTATTTCAGCCACTCTGTATGGCAGCTGAACCTGGACTTGAACTAATACAAAAGCATTATCATGAGGGCTTGGGGGCGGGACTCCTGGAAGGTCCTCTGGGAAAGGTGGAAGAAGGTGTGAGAACACCCACAGGCTGCCCCCACCTACCCCTTCCAGCACTCACTCAGCTCATTCTCGATCTCCACGGTCAGGTTGTTGGCATCCACAATGACCCGGTACTCAGGGGCTGCCTCCACTGGCCCCATCACTGTGTGGATGAGAAACAGCCCAGGTGTGAGGCTGTTTCTTTTTCTTTTTTTTTTTTTGTAGAAACAGAGTCTCACTTTATGGCCCTCAGTAGAGTGCTGTGGCCTCACACAGCTCACAGCAACCTCCAACTCCTGGGCTTAAGCAATTCTCTTGCCTCAGCCTCCCGAGTAGCTGGGACTACAGGCGCCCGCCACAACGCCCGGCTATTTTTTGGTTGCAGTTTGGCCGGGGCCGGGTTTGAACCCGCCACCCTCGGTATATGGGGCCGGCGCCTTACAGACTGAGCCACAGGCGCCGCCCCAGTGAGGCTGTTTCTAAACACCTATCACCTCCTGAGTCCCACAGGTGGAGGAGACTACACCACTCCTTTGCCCATGGCTTCCTGTTGCCAGTGGATTCCACTCAAGAATTGGAGTGGTAACAGGACTGCCCTCTTAAGAGTCAGTCTGAGGGGTGGCACCTGTGGCTCAGTGAGTAGGGTGCCAGCCCCATATACCGAGGGTGGCAGGTTCGAACCTGGCCCCAGCCAAACTGCAACAAAAAATAGCCAGGCATTGTGGCGGGTGCCTGTAGTCCCAGCTACTTGGGAGGCTGAGGCAAGAGAATCCCCTAAGCCCAAGAGCTGAAGGTTGCTGTGAGCTGTGACAGAGCACAGCACTCTACCGAAGGCGACAGAGTAAGACACTGTGTCTAAAAAAAAGAGTCAGTCTGAGTATTCGAGCAATAACCCAGCAGTTCCCAAGGCTGGAAGTGAGAAAAGATTATGGGTGATACTTTAATAATTACATAATTATTTTATATTGACTTGGTCTTTACCAAATGATACCAGTTTCCCATTCACAGTGGCAACTCCCTTACTTCTTAATTTGAGTAAAAAATGATCTGTGATTCAAATAAGTGATATACAAATAAGACAAGTGGTTTACAGATATGACAAAAACCCTATAAGAAGTGGTCATATAAATTACTGAAATTTGGGAAAACCTGAGATAAAATCTATCACAATTAGTACATATAAGAACTCAAAACAGTGTAAGAACTTAAATAGCATAGCTTTATAATGCAACATATTTGTTGGAGGAAGGGGGCTGGCTGGGACAGAAGAAAAAAAGAGGGCGCTGGAAAAGGCTGGGGGGTAATGATGTCCAACTTTGGAAGCCACAAGCAGCAAAGAGCCAAAAGGCCCCATAGAGGAGCACAGACAGGAAGGGAGGGGGAGAGGAGATGTACCTTCTGAAGCTTTGGCTTGCTTGCTGATATATTCCTCAATCTTCATCATAATCTCGGCAAACTGTTAGGGAAGGAGAGTAAAGTAAGAGCCCAGAGCTGTTCAAAAAAGAAGAGTTGTTGTCCATACCACTCTCTTCTAGGAGCTTCCATTTATAGCCCTGTGTGCATTATGTCCTCTTACCATCTTGCTGTCCCATAGCTTTGCGATGCTCTTGACTGAATCCCCAGAAAGATCCAGTTGTGTCTCTTCCTGAACATCCTCAATCGCTGGCTCCTCTTCTTCCTCCCCATAGCTTCCTCCTTCTTCCTCTTCTGCTGCCTCTTCTAGGTCAGCTAAGAGCTCGTCTGCCAGAGACATCCCAAGGCCTGTGGGAGGGACAGCAGGGTTCCCTAAAACCTTCCCCTAACCAAGTCCCTCCTTGTTACAGGGAGAGGCTTCTTGTTCTTCTTCATGAAGCCCACTAGTATGCAGGCTCCACATGGACAGGTACGTTGCTTTGTTCACTGAGATATCTCCAGCTTCTACCCATGCAAGACACACCACACCGCTCTAACCACCACCTTGCTAAGACTTACCAACCTCTTCCCACTTCCAGATCTTCGTGCAACCACTCCCCTCTCCTTAAAATGCCTCTTCCCCTCACTGTTTAGTAGCCCAACACCTTCTCAGCCTTCAGCTCTCATGTTCCACCTCCTTGACCTACACACCCAACTCCAGGCCAGAAGGAGTTGCTCTGTGATACACACTCCGCACGCCTGTGTGTCAACCCTAGGGCACTTCACATGTTTGTGGCTAAGTAATTTATTTTATTAGGCCTGTCTCCAGGCGTCAAAGCTCTGAGAGCGCAGGGGGACAACTTTTGTTCCTGACATAACCCCATGTCCACACCATAGTCGGAGCATATAAACCCCTTGGGGTGATTAATCTACGTGGTCCGCCTTTCTCTTACAAACTTCCTCCCTAGACCCAGGGCTCTGGTCTCCCGGCCCCCTCTCCTCTCCATCACACTCACCTCTTCTCTACCCGCACGACTGTTTCTAGGAAATAGGCTCCCAAGAACGGGCGTCGCTTACCGATGACGTCTCACATTCGCGCCGTTGTTGAGACAATGCTGCTCTTTGATTGGCCGACGCCCTGTGCGCTCTAAGCCGCGTTTGGAACAACAACTTTATTGGTACCTGCCTTTTGGCAGGGAAGCGGTGAGCAGGAAAGAGGAGCGGCGGCTTATTGAATTGACGGCCTTCGGTGGACTGAGCCTACTAAGCGAAGAATCTCAGTGGCTGGACGACGGGGTGATGAGACAATCATAAAATCGGTGGCAACTCAGACAGCTGGTGGTGGCGTTAAAAGAGAAAACAAGCCTTTAAGCAGGGACTGGGGTAGAAAGGGGGAGGTGGAAGGAAACGAAGGCGGAAATAGGAAACCACAACTCCCAGGAGGCCTAGCGCCGAGTCTCGGCGTCCTCGGCGGCGAAGCCGGATGAGAAGAGTAGTAGTTTTGCTTCCAACAGCTTAACCCAAAGTTAAGAGGTTGGAAGTTCTGAGGCCTGGTGCGTCCGGAGTAGGAGAGAGATGGAACTAGAGCAGAGAGAGGGGTAAGTGGCCGGCCTTTGTGAAAAATTGCGAATCCTGAAAAAGACACTGCAACTGTGTAATGTGCAGCCATCTGAGCTTTTACCTGAGGGGCTGATGGGGATTGTAGTTCATGCAACTGCTTTCTCTTAGAACCCTTGAGCGATAGAGGTCTGCACTGAAGTTTCCTGCGGGAAGAAAAGGCTAGGGCTCTGATTCCGGGATCTGACGGACGAAGAGGTTGAAAGCAGGGGCTCTTGGGTCTGAGGGAGAGGCTTAAATCCCCTACGTTATTGGTGATGAATGGTCTGGAGGTCTTGTCTCCAGGATCCTGAGAGAAGAGCTTCAGGGTTCGAACTCTTGTGGGGACTGGGAAGGAAGGGCTGGGGGTTTGACCCTGAGTCTGGAGCAGGAGGGGGCCTTGGGGCCAGGAATCCAGAATCTGTGATGCTTTCTCCGCCACAGGACCATGGCAGCCGTAGGCTTTGACGAGTTCTCAGCACCGCCAGGCTCAGAGCTGGCGCTGCCTCCCCTTTTTGGCGGTCACATTCTGGAGAGTGAGCTAGAGACAGAAGTGGAGTTTGTGTCTGGCGGTTTGGGTGGCCCAGGGCTTCGGGAGCGAGATGAAGAGGAAGAGGCAGCCCGGGGTCGGAGGCGGCGCCAGCGGGAACTAAATCGCAGAAAGTACCAAGCTCTAGGTCGCCGCTGCCGGGAGATCGAGCAGGTAGGTGAGTTCGGAGTTCCCCGGACTAAATTACTTCTCCCCCATATCTGCCTGTCCACATGCCCAGCACTCCTTGGCTAGCTGAATAAATCTTTCGTTTTTATTCACTATTCATTTATTTAGCATCCATTATGCATCTGGCCCTATGCCAGGCCCCTGGAGAGCCAAGTCCTCTGGAGCTTCCCTGACTGCCCAGGTCAGCAAACTGACTGATGGCCACAGGTGCCTCATGCACATCAGGATCACAGATTAAAGCCCAAACTCTTCGAATCTCCGTGTCCCTACCTTGAATCACTCTATGCTAGGCCTTTCTGCCTCTTGAATCTACCTTGGACCTTTCTCCAACTTCAGATCTCCATAGCTGCTGCCCTCAACTCAGACTGGGCTGAATCTTCGCGTTAGCCTCCTTGGTGAGAACAAGGGTGGAACAGTAGGTAGGATCCAGATTGTGGCAGGCCAGGAATACCAGGGTAGGAAGTCTGGATTTTTTTTTGGGGGGGGGTGGGGGGAGTTTCCTTTGAGAGTGAGGGGGAGCCACTGAAGGTTTTCAAGAAGGAAGGATCCGGTCTGGATGCTTGAAAGAGTCTCTGGAGATACTTGTATCAGTTTGCCAGGGCCTCTGTAACAAAGTACCACCAATTGGGTGGCCTAACAACAGAAATCTATGGTCTTGTAGTTCCGGAGGCTGGAAGTCCAAGATCAAGGTATTGGCAGAATGAGTTCCTTCTGAGGGTTGTGAGAATGTGCTCCAGGCTCTCCCCTGGCTCCTGATGGTTTGCTGGCAGTCTTTGGCGTGTAGAAACATCACCCTAACCTCTGCCTTCTTCACCTGGCATTCTACTTGTGGGTCCTAATTTCTTTCTTATAAGGGCCCTCCCCAGTGATCCAGCGATCTTGTTTTAACTTGGTAATCTTTGCAAAGACCCTCCTCCAAATCATGTCCTGCTCTGAGATACCAGGGTTTTGGACCCCAACATATGGCTTTGAGGGGGACCCAGTTCAACCCATAACAGTGGTGTTGGGGTATTCTGGAAGGTTGCAGGCTGAAGTCCAGAAGACTGGGGATATATTCCAAACCCTATTTAACAGGTGGACACCAAGGCCCAAAGGAACTCATTTTAAGTGTATGCTCAGGGGTCCTCAAACTGCGGCCCGCAGGCCACATGAGGCGGTGTGATTGTATTTGTTCCCGTTTTGTTTTTTTACTTCAAAATAAGATATGTGCAGTGTGCATAGGAATTTGTTCGTAGTTTTTTTTTTTTTTTTTAATTATAGTCCGGCCCTCCAATGGTCTGAAGGACAATGAACTGGCCCTCTGCTTAAAAAGTTTGAGGACTCCTGAAGCCCACCACCCTATGAATAGATTATCCACGTTTTGTGAATGCAGAAACTCACTGTTCAGAGAGGTGAAGTAATTTGCCCAAGCTCACACAGTTAAGTGGCAGAGCTGAAATCTGAAACCATGTTTTTCTGACCTGGGGATTTCATAAGGTTCAGCCACTGTCCTAGACTCCCTCTCTCGCATGTCTAGACTGGGGTCCTTAGAGACTGTGTGTGCAGGGGCTGTCTCCTCAGCCTCACTTGCTTTCCTTCTGGCTGTCACTCATTGTCTGCTTCTCATCATTCAGGCCTCAGTCCACAGAGAAGATCTGTAATCCCTAACTAAAGAAGCCACCTCCTCCCCGAATCTCTAGGATGCCCCATTTGGTGTCCTCTGAGCATTTCTTAGTATGCAAAGTTGCTCATTCAGCAGGTACCCATTGAGGATCTATGTGCCCAGTTCCAGTCAAGGAACTGTGGATACAGGCCCAAGCCAGTGTCCCTATGGAGCTCATGCTCTGCCTAGGGGGTTGACAATCAGCAAAATAAGCAAACAGGCTGTATCATATCTTGGGAGAGGAGCATTAAGAGAAAAATAAAGCTGAGGAGAAGGGATGGATGGGCAGGCTTACAGCAGGGGAATTGGGGTAGGGGTGCTGCCCCTTAGCAGGAGGTCAGGTGGCTCCCTGAGCAGGAGGTAAGACCTGAGGGAGCAGGGCAGCAAGTTCTGCAGACCGCTCAGGGAGAATGGCCCAAACCAAGGGAATAGCATGTGGAAAGCCTGGGACCAAGGGTATTGAGGGTTCAGGCCTCAGCCTGAGGTCCAGCATGATTGAAGGGCATGGGAAGTTGGGAAGGAGTAGACTAGGCAGGGCCTCAGGTCATGGGGTGGTCTTGGCCAGTTTCCCCAGAGCTTAGTACGGATAAAGCGCTGCATTAATTATCTGCTAAATTAGCAATTCCCAACCTGTGGGTCACAACTCACAGGAACTGTATTAAAGGATCGCGGCATTAGGAAGGCTGAGAACCACTGTGCTAAACAAATGAACAGGAGAGTGAAAGGCCACCTGCTGACGTCTGTTTTCTTCCCCCTCCCTACAGGTGAACGAGCGGGTCTTGAACAGGCTCCACCAAGTGCAAAGGATAACTCGGAGACTTCAGCAGGAGCGGAGGTACCCCTCCACACCCACTCCCCTGAGCCTCTGCTCCCAAACATTCCCACCACCTCTCGCCATCTTTACTGTCCACCCCGTCCCCATAGGTCATGAGGAGAGACGGAAGATGAGGGCATGGGGCTGAGGCAAGTGGGGAAGAGGAGTGGAATTGGATCTTGAAGAAGAGAGCAGACCCCCAGGACTGGGGCAAGGGCCGGGTGGAGTGGGTTGCTCCCTTTGAGAGGAGAGGACAGCAGAGGGGCAGGAGCATAAGCCTTAAGAGTCACAGACCTAGCTTTAAACATTTTTCATTTTCTATAGAGACAGGGTCTTGCTGTGTTGCCCAGGCTGGTCTCAATCCCCTGGGCTCAAATTGTCCCCCTTGCCTCAGCCTCCTGAGTAACTGGGATTACTGATGTGAGCCACTGTGCCCAGCCTGTAAACATCTTATTTTTGGCTAATGCGGCCCTGAGCAAGCACTGTCTTCTCTCTGAGCCAGTTTCCTGCCATCTAAGAGTGACATCATCACAAGGCTGCCGTGAGTGAAATTGGAGCTCAGAGGTGAGGAGCTTGGCACTCAGTTGCCCACTGTGTGCCTTGTGTTACTGCAACCACAAGGGGTAGGTCCTGCAGCCAGCCCTCCCTAGATGGGATGCTGACCCCAGCACTTATGTGTCCCCATCCCTGTGAAATGGAAACAGGCTCCAGGAACCCTTAAACCCGCAGCTCCCCAGGGCTTGGCCTCTGAACTTCTTCTGCCCGTACCTACGCTGTGCAGCCACAGCTGGAGACTTACATTTAAGTTTAATTAACTGAAATTAACATTTTTAAATCATTAAATTTTAAGTCATTAAAATGAACTTAAAAATTTAGTTCCGGGCGGCACCTGTGGCTCAGTGAGTAGGGTGCTGGCCCCATATGCCGAGCAAACCCAGCCCCAGCCAAACTGCAACAAAAAAATAGCCGGGTGTTATGGCGGGCGCCTGTAGTCCCAGCTGTTTGGGAGGCTCAGGCAAGAGAATCGCGTAAGCCCAAGAGCTGGAGGTTGCTGTGAACTGTGTGACGTCATGGCACTCTATCGAGGGCGGTACAGTGAGACTCTGTCTCTACCAAAAAAAAAAAAAATCTAGTTCCAATACAGTTTACAGTGAAATCAATTAAAGCAAAGTGAAATTAAAAATTCAGTTCCTGTCTCAGCACCTGTATGTAGCTCAGTGGCTAGGGCACTGGCCATATACATTGGCAGGTTCGAACCTGGCCATGCCTGCCAAACAAAGACAACTACAACCAGAAAATAGCTTGGTGTTGTGGCAGGCGCCTGTAGACCCAGCTACTTGGGAGGCTGAGGCAAGAGAATGGCTTAAGCCCACAAGTTTGAGGTTGCTGTGAGCTATGATGCCACATAGTTACTGTCTAAAAAAAAAAAAAAAATTCAGGCTCGGCGCCCGTAGCTCAATGGTTATGGTGCCAATCATATACACCGAGGGTGGCAGGTTCAAACCCGGCCTGGGCCAGCTAAACAACAACGACAACTGCAACAAAAAATAGCTGGATGTTGTGGCGGGCGCCTGTAGTCCCAGCTACTTGGGAGGCTGAGGCAAGAGAATCTCTTAAGCCCAAGGTTTGAGGTTGCTGTGAGCTGTGATGCCATGGCATTCTACCCAGGCTGACATAATGAGACTCTGCCTCAAAAAATAATAATAATAATAATTCAGTTCTGGAGTAGCACAAGCCATATTTCATGTTTTTTGTAGGCACAGGTGGCAATTTCCATCCACTTCAGTTAATGTGAAGTAAGTGTAATGGTTCATTCCTGTAACCCCAGCACTTTGGAAAGCAGAGGTAGGACTGCTTGAGACCAGTAGTTTGAGATCAGCCTGGGCAACATAGTGAGACCCTATACCTACAAAAATAAAAAAAAATTAGCTGGACACGGTGGCAGGCATCTGTGGTCCCAGCCACTCAGGAGGCTGCGGAAGGAGGATCGCTTGAGCCCTGGAGTTCAAAGCTACAGTGAGCTATGATGGCACTACTACATGCAGCCTGGTGACAGAGCAAGAGCAAGACCCTGTTTCTAAAAAAATTAAATGAAGAGCTCAGCTTGTCAACCTTGCCACAGTCACGTAATAGCCACAGGTGGCCGGTGGCTGCCGATTTGAACACCAGATACAGAATACACCATCCTTGTCACAAGTTCACCTGGACCATGCTGGGCAACCTCCTGGTCCCCTGTCACCTCCAAGCAGCTGACTTTCGAATTCTGTCCACAACTCTCCCCTGAACTCTGCATTCCTTTGGTCGTCTGCCTGCTGGGCAGTGGCTCATTATCTGAGAGGCATCCAAAACTGACCTTGATCTTCACCCAGACTTGCTCTGTGTCTCACTTCCTGTCTAGTTGCTTGGGACCTTTTGCTTGTTTCTCTAATCACACATCAAATCCATTGGAACTGAGCCCCATATGTCCTCACAATTCCATTGTCACCAGCCTAGGACAAAAGACACAGCCTCTCGCTGCATCACTGCTGTCACTGGTCTCCCTGCCTCTCCCTTATCCAGTCTCTGCTTAAAACAGCCTTGGTGACCCCTTCCCCTGCTTTGTTGCTTATTTGTACCTTTAGCCAAGATTTTATTTTCCAGAAGGATCAGGAGGGTTCATGAAAGGGACCAGTGGCCTCTGTGGCTGACACATCAAAAAGCTGAGAAATATGTGTATGCAGTAACCATCCCTAATACCTAGGACCGGTTGGTCAGGATGGTGATGCTTTCTGAGCTCTTTCCCCAGAGCCAAGCCCAGTGGTTCTCTAAGTGTGGCTTCTGGACCTGGGGGCTTATGGCAAAAGTAAGTTTTCAGGCCCTGCCTCCTCAGACCTGCTGTATCCGAAATTTAGGACTAGTCCTTCTACAATGTCCAGACTAAGTCACTCCTCTGCTCAGAACCCTGTGGCATCTCCCAGTGGACTGAGTAAAAGTGAAGGTCCTCACAGCAGCCAGCAGGCCCTATGTGATATGGCCCATCATCCCGGTTCCTTTCTTTACCAAGCAGTGGGGCCCCCCACTAAGGGCCCCTGCATCTGCCAGAGTGTCCCTCCTTCTGCCACCCTGTCATCCTCCCTAAGGCCTCCCCAACCATGCAGACCCCAAGTATCTTTGGCTTTCTTTCCACTTCCTGACTTGTTATGTTTGGTTGATTTGCTTATTGTCTCTCTCTCAGAAACCCTGAGTTCCATATGCACAGGAACCTTTGTTTTATCCCCTAACTTGTCCTCAGCACCTGGAAGAGAGCCTGTTGCAGGGAAGGTACTCAGAACATATTTGTGGAATGAGAGATTGTAAAATGCCCACCTAGGCTGTGGTATAGGAAGTACTCAACCAATCAGAACTTTATAAAAAAGAAACAAGAAGCAGAGATGGGGAAGAGAAGACAGTGTTAGTAGTGAGATCACCATGGGAACATTCTGCATGCACTGCTCACTTTGTAGCTGTCAACAAAAATCATCACTCATGTTTGAATGTTTACTAATGCTGATACTCCATCAAGTAAGGTGATTTCAGAGAAATCATCTAAGTGACATGTCACTACAGCAGCACCCAGCCCAGTCAAGGTGGTCATCTCTGATTACTTAGCACGAAAGTAAGGCTCAGGGCGGTGCCTATGGCTCAAAGGGGTAGGGTGCTGGCTCCATATGCCAGAGGTGGCAGGTTCAAACCCAGCCCTGGCAAAAAAAAGAAGAAGAAAGGCTCAGAAAGGTCACTTGGTCTAGCTAGTCACATACTTAGCATCCAGGCCTCTCCAACTACACAGCTCTTTGAACCACTTGGGTTGGGAACAGCTTTGGCTTCAGGTGGAGAAGAGCTGGGCTTCATTATTGTCCCTTTCCCCCAGCCTCTAGAAGAGAATTGATATCATTTCTCTGAGCAGGTTCCTCATGAGAGTGTTGGACTCCTATGGGGATGATTACCGGGCCAGCCAGTTCACCATCATGCTGGAGGTGAGTGCTGGGTGTCCAGGCAGATCAGGGGATGGGCAATCTGGGGCATGACCATCATCTGCCTCTTCCTCCACCCCACCAGGATGAGGGCAGCCAAGGCACAGATGCCCCCATCCAAGGCAATGCTGAGAATGAACCCCCAGAGAAAGAGGGGCTGTCCCCACCCAGAAGGACTCCGGTACCCCCAGAACCCAGCAGCCCAGCCCCAGGTGAGGGGCCCAGTGGGCGGAAGAGGCGGCGAGCACCACGGGATGGACGCCGAGCAGGAGCTGCACTGACTCCAGAGCTGGCCCCAGTACAGGTGGGAGGGGGAAGTCTAGGGCTCTGGGTTTTGGTGCTATGCCACAAAGGGCCCAGAGCTGGGGATAGTGTGCTAGAGAAAGCAGGTGAAGCAGAAGTCTGGGGTGGGAGAAGGCCTGGATTAAGGTACAGAAGGAGAACGGTTGAAGAAGTCAAAGGCTTGGGTAGTAAAGGAGGCAAAGTTGGAAACAGAAAGAAGGCCTGCAGGAAGAGAAATAAAACTGGAAGAGGTTGGGAATAGAGGAGGAGGAAGAAGAATCAAAGAAAATGGTGTGGAAAAGGAGGGCAAGGGGAAAAGTTGAAGGACCTTTGGACTTAGGAACACTGGGATCACTTCTGTGGTGCACAAAGGTAGTGGTTTGGCCTGGGAAAGCAAGAATAGCAAGGCCAATGAGCACTTTTCTAGATCCCAGGCCTACTCCTTGTTTCTTATCTCCTCCAGATTAAGGTTGAGGAAGACTTTACCTTCGAAGCCGACGAGGCTCTGGATTCCAGTTGGGTTTCTCGGGGGCCAGATAAACTGCTGCCCTACCCTACCCTAGCCAGCCCACCCTTTGACTGAACCACCAATAAACTGACCCCCGCACTTCATATTGCTTACTGTTCCCACCTCTAATCACACACAGCTCAGATTCTGGGGTTGGTTTTCACATTTTTATTGGGGGCCATGAGGGAGGGGGAGCCTCTTCCCTGTGGATGAAGATGCTCACAGTTTCTTCAGCCACTCCAAGCTTGGGCCCTGGGGGTCCTGGGGATGGCTGGGCACATCAGGCATGTTCCCATCATCTCGGACAGGCACTGTGGGACAGGAGGGTGGGCCACTGAGATCGGCAGATCTCTAGGGCCCTGTGAAGAGGTGGTCTGTCCATTTATATTCAGAGAGGGTAGCAGGACCACAGGGAGAGATGAGAGGAAAGGTCAGAAAATCATAGGCACAAAGAGAAGCAGGGAGGTTCAGAGACCTAGAGACAGGGAGGAACAGCAGGAGGGTGAGCACACCACCTACAGAGAACAGAGACTGGAGAAAAGGAGATCCAGATAGCAACAGAGATGGGAACCCACACAAGCATAGAGATCTGCAAAGATAATAGAAACTCAAAGCAAAAACAAGAATGATATGTGGATTATCTCTCAATCAAAATACTGGGCAGAGGGCCAGGCATGGTAGCTCATGTCTGTAATCTCAACACTCTGGGAGGCCGAGGTGGGTGGATTGTCTGAACTCACAGGTTCAAGACCAGCCTGAGGAAGAGTGAGACCCTGTCTCTAAAAATAGCCAGGCATTGTGGCAGGCACCTGTAGTCCCAGCTACTCGGGAGGCTGAGAGGAGAATCGCTTTAGCCCAAGAGTTTGAGGTTGCCATGAGCTATGATGTCACAGAACTCTACCAAGGGTGACAAAGTGAGACTCTGTCTCCAAAATATACAAATGAATATTGGGCAGGGAAAACGTCCAAATGCTGGTACTGAATCTCTGATCCCTGCTTAGGGAAAAGCCTGCCCATTACTGGCCCTCCCCAGCACAGGGTGGCCTATTCCAGCCAGCCCTGCCTGGCCCCTGCTCACCTGGATAGTTGTAGGGCGTGGCCTTGTTGATCATGCTAGAGTACTTGGTGTAGGGGCTGAGCACCGGCATAATTATAGCTGTGGAGAGACATGGGGGGAGGGGAGGTGAAGCCCAAGAGGAAGGTGGCTGAGTTGGGGGAAAAGATAGGCAGGTGCTGAGGTCAAGTGTGTTAGGGGGTGGGAGCAAGGAAGTAAAGCATATCTAGAATCCTTTGCTCTGGGAGGCCCCTTCATACTCTGGGATCCCTATTTGTAGGCAGAAGGGTTTAAAACTTTTGGGGGGTTCCTGGAGATGGGGTGGAGCCCAGCATGCACAGGTACATCTGGCCTGTGGGCAGAGAGGATGGAGCAAGTGGTGGTAGTGGAATGACTGCATTTGAGTTAGGGGTTGTCATGGAGCATGCAGTGGTGGAGTGTTTTGGGAACGTTCCGAACAATCAATACCGTTACAAATTAGGGGAGAGATGGTTGTACAAAGAACAGTCACTGATGAGTTATTTGGTTCTTATGGCCCATCTACGATGGGAGCAAGGAGTCACGGGGGTTAGGTAGGGTGCATAAAAAGGAATGTTCCCACATGTGGAATTTTATATCTTCTAATTAGCCACATTAATTTTACAAAGCATAAACTAGTATATTCAAAATCTTATTTTGACATGATCAACAAAAAATTGATAGCTTACATACTTTTTGTCACAGGAAGTCTTTAAAGTCTGGTGTCTTACATGACTTCAATTTGTACTGGTCCCCCCTTCAAGTACTCAGTGGCCAGGTGTGGCTACCACAGTGGACGACAGTGTTCTAGAACCTTAGCCAGTGCATGGCCACCAGAGTGGCAGTACTGACAAGACATGGGAACTTTTTAGAAATGCAGACTCCCAGGCCCCATCCTAGACCTGAGAATCAGAACCAACATTTTATTATTTATCCCAAGGGACTCCAGTGCACATTAAAGTTGGAGCAGCAGGTTCCTGAACAGAGGTTATCAATCAGGACGGCACATTAATATCAGTGGGAGCTTCTCACAAGATGCGGATTCCCCAACCCACCTCCAACCCAATAAATTCAATTCAATATGTAGGGGCTGGGGGACGATGAAAGGGGAGGATATGGGACGTTATTTTAGTTTTAGCACTCAAGTGTTTATGATGAACAAGTAGGATTGAGAACCTCTCCTTTAGAGGGATTAAGGGTGCCTTGGGTAGGTGTGCATGAGGCGGTGGTGGTGGTAGAGGGATTACAACGCTGGGGATGGGGGTAGGCAAGGGGACGTCGTGAGGCTGCTGACACACTAGTAGGGGGCGGTATGTCGAGAGCTGCGACAGGGCTCTGCGGGTACCGGGTGGGGCGAAGGTTGGGGCTGATGGAATGTTGGTGAGGGGCGATGGGACCTTGTTGGGGGCGGAGATGGAAGAGCCTGGGACACTCACGCACCGAGGCCCCCAACGGTGAAGGACACGACCAGCACTGGCTCGTTGGCCCAAGCATTCTTGAGGAAGGCGGCGAGTCCTGGAAGAGTGGGCGACAAGCGTCACTCCTGCAGGGGCTGCCCCCAGTGACCTCTAGCCTTCGTGCTAGCCTCGCCCTGTGGGAGCCCCTTCAAGGCTTTTGCATCCCCCCACCACCTCCACGAATTTTCCGCTGCGCCTTAGCCCGGGGACCACCCGGGGTGGGGTGGGTGTTCCCAGAACTACCCGAGTTCCGCGCGCCAGCGCTGCCTGCACTTACTAGCGGCCATCTTGGTCTCGGCGGCGGCAGCGGCGGCAGCGGCGGCAGCGGCGGCAGCAGCGGCAGCAGCGGCGAGAACGCCAAGCGCCCTGGAAGTTGTGGTACCTGCGCAAGAAGCGCGGCTCCCGGGGTTGCGCGTGCGCCCTGGAGCACGGGTGCTGAGGCGGACGCGAGGACTCGGAGAACTCTGGGAGCTGTGGTTCCTGCGCACGAGACTCCGCTGTTTGAGTCTGCGCGTGCGCATGGACGCAGAACCGAAGTCTCAGGCAGCCGCTAGAAGTCAGGCAACGTGCAAGGTTGGCTTTGCATAGCGGCCCTGATCCTGAAAGTCGCGCGGGAGGAGCAAATTGTAGTGCTCCTGCTGCTGCCCACCTAAGGCAGAATAAAATAGTCCTTGTTTTATAGTTTATATATGAAAGCCCAGTTTACCCTTAAAGAAACTGAGGCCCAGAGAAGGCGAAAGACTGACCTATCGAGAGCGCCCTATGTTACCGCCATTATACCTCAGATCCCTTAAAAGAAAAAAAAAGTCACCTGACGTCGTCTGACTCAAACTGGTGACTGCTTGAAGGCAATAAGGGGGTTCTCTCTGTGCCACCAGCATCACCCAGCAGGGATTGGGCACATAATGGGTGCTATTTTTTTTAACTGACGATGTCCACCACAGGTTATGACTACCCTCACTCCCAACTTTTTCCACAGCACCATAGGGCTATGACACAGTTCTCTTCCCTAAACAAGGCTCGGGCCTTCTGATGTTGCTTCATTTCCTAGGAGGGGAGAGGGCAAGTGAGCCCTGGTCCTACTCCAGCTCCAGCCGAGATCTGCCCACTATGGCCCTGGTGCTGACCCTCCAGCTGCTGACCCTCTGTGAGCTGCCCCTCCTTTCTTCTTGGGTCCCTGGCTGGGCTGGGAGCTGAGAGAGGCACTTTGGGGACCCAGACACCCTACCACTAGCTGGGGGTTTGGAATTTTAGTTTCAAATAAGGAGACAGGACTGGGGCCCTGAACCCTGGGCCCTAAAGCAAGAGAAGGACTCCTGAAAGAGAAAGGTGTTGGGGACAGATTCTCTGGATCTTGAGGTAGGAGGGGGTAGAAACCTGAATTTTGAGGCCAAGGAGGATAGACTTCTGGATTCTGATGTCGAAGGGGGGTGGAAATAAGAGTCTTGAATTCCTGGAGGAGGAGCGGGAGCTCAGGCTCTTGAACCAGATTATTAATGCTACTGCACTCTACTGAGGGCACAAAGTGAGACTCTGTCTCAAAAAAAAAGACTCTGTCTTCAAGAAAGGTGGAGCCTAAGGGCAGTGTAGAGCAGTATTTGTGACAGGCTCTTAGGTGTGCCTTAAAAACTTTTAAGGATCTCTAAAGACCTTCTTCAGACTCTGTTAGGTGAGAATTTCTGAGTCTGTGTTACTCTTTGAAATAAAACTTTTACCGTCCTTTTGTGCCCCCCTCCCCCTAAAAAACTTTTAAGGATCATTAATTCAATTATTTCAGAAGTTCAAAGAGCAGTAAGTATATTCTTTCTTTTACTCTTTTTTTCTCATCAACATGATTTTTTTTTAATTAATTTATTTTTTTATTGTTGGGGATTCGTTGAGGATACAATAAGCCAGGTTACACTGATTGCAATTGTTAAAGTCCCTCTTGCAATCATGTCTTGCCCCATAAAGTGTGACACACACCAAGGCCCCACCCCCCACCCTCCGTCCCTCTTTCTGCTTTTCCTCCCCCCCCATAACCTTAATTGTCATTAATTGTCCTCATATCAAAATTGAGTACATAGGATTCATGCTTCTCCACTCTTGTCATCAACATAATTTAAGTGTGTTGTGGAAGTTTAACTATAGGTTCAAGTGTACCATGAGATAAAATAAAGATTGAAAAACACTAGTGTAGAGGCAAGAAGGGTCTAGGTCTAGACTTCTGGCTTCTTAAGTAGATGGGGAGCAGAGTCTGGGTTTCTGGCTACTGGGAGAGGAGGAAGTAGGAATAGCATTTTTGTTTCCCAGAGGAAAGGGGAGACGGGGACTTACTTTCCTGGGTTCCCCACAAGATGGGACTGGTAGGCAAAAGGCTTTGAAAAAAACTAACCCCTCAACTATCTACAGGGTCTCTGTGTCATGCAGACATCACTCCATCTGGTGAGTAACATGCTCCATCCATCTCTTTTATGTTGCTGACACCCTGTTTCCAACTACCCAGATTTTTATTTTGGTAAACAACCACACCCCAAATTTCCTTACTGCTCTTTCTTCCTTTCTTCCTGCTCTCCCTTTCTTTTTTCCTCCCTCTCTTCCTTCCCATTTTACTTCCTCAGTCCTTTTAGTGACTACTATAGGTGAGTAGTGAAGATGGTAAACTTTTGAACTAAAGATTCCTAAGCTAGAACAGCCGTTTCACTATCTTATCATATGATCTGAACAGATAACAGCTTCCTAAGACTTCATTTCTTTCCTATAAAATGGGTTGTTTTGAGGATTTAAAAAAAATCACACGTGGGCGGCGCCTGTGGCTCAGTGAGCAGGGCGCCGGCCCCATATACCGAGGGTGGTGGATTCAAACCCAGCCCCGGCCAAACTGCAACAAAAAAATAGCCGGGCGCTGTGGCAGGCACCTGTAGTCCCAGCTGCTCAGAAGGCTGAGGCAAGAGAATCACATAAGCCCAAGAGCTGGAAGTTGCCGTGAGCCGTGTGACGCCACAGCACTCTACCAAGGGCAGTAAAGTGAAACTCTGTCTCTACAAAAAAAAAAAAATCACACGTGTAAATCCCTCATCTCACAGCTTGGCACAGTGCAGAGCTTTAGAGATAGGCACTTCTGCAATTATAATTAGTTCCCCAACTTTCCCCTTTTGGAACCTACTTTCTACAAAGTAGGGTCTCCCACCTTAGGATAGTTCCAGGTTTCTTCCTATGTTTTTTGATGAGTGATACCTTTCCTTTCTCTCAAACATCTCACTGCAACTTCAAATAAGAATCACCGGTGCATATCTTACAAGGGTATATGTGAAACTTGGTAAACAGTCTGTGAAGCTAGTGAATGATGCCCCATGAATATATCAATGTACACAGCTATGATTTAGTAAAAAAAAAAAAAGAATTACCCAAGCAACCATTAATACCTTAGAAATCAATTTATTTTATTTTATTTATCACAGGTTCTCGCTGTGTCTTCCAGGGTAGAGTAAGTGGCATGATCATACTTCACTGCAGCCTCAAACTCCATGGTTTAAGTGATTCTCCCACCTCAGCCTTCTGAGTAGCTGGGACTGTAGGCATATGCCACCATGCCTGGCTAATTTTTTTGTAGAGATGGGGTCTCACTAAGTTGCCAAAGCTGGTCTTGAACTCCTGAGCTTAGCTATTTTCCCATCTTGGCCTGCTGAAATGCTGGGCTTACAGGCAGGAGCCACAGTACCCAGCCTTATCCATTCATTTAAAATTAGCTTTTAAAAAATTGATAAAGCTAGTAAATACTAACATATATTCATGGTTTTTAAAATTTAGTCCTTACCTAAGGACGTATAACAGCCTCCTCCTTCCCCATGTCCCTTCTGAATCCTTACAAAGAATTTCTATGCATTTACACACTCACACACCTACTTACATACTTCATTTTTTTCTTGCCAATGCAAGATTGTTATGTTGTGAATCACACTACGCCACATCTGACATTTTTCACTTTATAACTTCTCTTGGAGATATTTCCATGTCACTATAGCTAGTTCTATTTTTTTTTTTTTTTTTTGAGACAAAGTCTCACTTCGTTGCCTTTGGTAGAGTGCGGTAGCATCATAACTCACAGCAACCTCAAACTCTTGGATTCAAGTGATCCTCTTGCCTCAGCCTCTCAAGCAGCTGGGACTACAGGCACCTGCTATAATGCCCGGTTAGTTTTTAGAGACAGGCTGCTCTTACTCAGGCGATCCACCTGCTTCAACCTCCCAAAATGCTAGGATTACCAGCATGAGCCACCGCAATGGCCCTATTTTTTTAAATTACTGACTAGCTTTTGCAACTATATGGCGGGATTTTAGTTTTTTTGGCTATTCCTCTCTTCATGTACATTTAAGTTGTTTTCATCCTCACAATCAATGCTACAAGTCCCTGTCTACAGGGTGTGCATCTGTCTAGGGTAGACTGGTGGAATGACTGGGTCCTTGGTCATGCTTTTTGTGTATCTTGCTAGAAACCTGGCAGACTGCCTTCTCAAAAGGTGAACCTCAAGTGCTTCTGGGTGCCTGTTTCACCATGAAAATGGAATAGGAAACATGGTTTTAATTTTTGATAACTTGATAGGCAAAAATATCTTAGTGCTCTGTTTTTGTTATTTTTAAAAATGATTATTATTAGCAAGGCACAGTGGCTCATGCTTGTAAGCCTAGCAGTCTAGAAGGCCAAGGTGAGAGGATCCTTGAGCTCAGGAGTTCAAGACCAGCCTGAGCAAGAGTGAGACCCTGTCTTTACTAAAAATAGAAAAACTAGCTGGGTGTCATGGTGGGTGCCTGTAGTCCCAGCTACGGAGGAGGCTGAAGCAAGAGGATTGCTTGAGCCCCAGATTTTGAGATTGCTGTGAGCTACGATGACACCATGGCACTCTACCCAGAGGAATGGAGTGAAACTGTTTCCAAAAAAAAAAAAAAAAAGATTACTACTAGCTGGCATCTGTAGCTCAAGCAGCTAAGGCACCAGCCACATACACCAGAGCTAGAGGGTTCAAATCCAGCCTGGGCCTACCAAACAACAATGACAACTACAACCAAAAAATAGCCAGGCGTTGTGGTGGACATCTGTAGTCCCAGCTACTTGGGAAGCTGAGGCAAGAGAATTGCTTAAGCCCAGGAGTTGGAGGTTGCTGTGAGCTGTGATGCCACGGCATTCTACCTAAGGTGACAGCTCTGTCTCAAAAAAAAAAAAAAATTATTATTACTAAGATTGAGTAATTTTTTCTTTGAAAATTGTGAATTGCCTCTTTTGTGAATTGCCTAATTATGTTTTGCCCAACTTTCTATTGGGTAGGTCCCAGGATTTTTTTCTGCACTCTCAATATATATGATTTATAAAGACGTGATGTCTGCCAGTACTGTCCTTCTCTTCTAGTTTCATTTGTTTATCTTTTAGCATACAAAACTTAAACATTTTCAAGTGGTCAAGTTAACCTTCTATAAGTATATGAAATTTGTTTAAGTTTTGTATGCTAAAAGATAAACAAATGAAATTTTAGCAAGTTTTCCCTACTCCAATACAAATATATTTTCTTATAGTTACTTCTGATTATTTTATAGTTAAAAAACAAAACACATGGCCAGGCATGTACCTATAACCCAAGTACTCTGGGAGCCCAAGGCAAGAGGATTGCTTGAGCTCAGGATTTTAGGACGAGCTTGAGCAAGAGTGAGACCCCATCTCTACTAAAAATAAAAGAACTATCCAGGCATTTTGGCGGGCACTTGTAGTCCCAGCTACTCAGGAGGCTGAGGCAAGAGGATCACTTCAGCCCAAGAGTTTGGGGTTGCTGTGAGCCTAGACGACATGGCACTTTACCCAGGGTGACAGAGTGAGACCCTGTCTCAAAAACAAAACAAAACAAACAAAAACACATGTAGGTGTTTAATTAGTCTGAAATTTGGGGGAGCGGAATGAAATAGGGTTCCAACATTATTTCCTCCCCAAATAGATAGCAAGTGTTTTGGCAATCCTGAAATGTTAAATATGTTGCAGTTATTCTGGAAAGCTATTTAAAATTACAGTGTTCTGGGATCCCACCCTTTGAAACTATGCTTAAAACCTATAGAGAAAACTTCAGAAGTTTATGTTCTGCTCCTCCAGTTTGCAACCTTGATTCTAGTCCAGTCCCTCTCTGATTTGACAAACAGGGAGCTGGAGCTGAAAAAGGGGCAGTAATCCCCCATGGTGATTTTCTTCCTTCCCCCATTTCCCCTTCACTCTGTTGGGCTCCCAGGAGGCCTGAGAACCCAGGAAGCCCCTTTATTCAGTTCCCCCAGCTTCATACCCCAAGCCATGGCTGGGGGCTGAGCCAGCTGCAGTTGTGACTCCTGGAGTCAATGTGACCTTGAGATGCCGGGCGCCTCAACTTGCCTGGAGGTTTGCACTTTTCAAGCCTGGAGAGATGGGCCCCCTACTCTTCCGGGACGTGTCCTCGGAACTGGCAGAGTTCTTCTTGGAGGAGGTGACTCCAGCCCAGGGGGGCAGTTACCGCTGCTGCTACCGAAGGCCAGACTGGAGGCCAGGTGTCTGGTCCCAGCCCAGTGATGACCTGGAACTGTTGGTGACAGGTGAGGTCCTGGGGCAGAGGAGGAGACAGGGCACAGGTTTGGTATAAGGGAAGGAAGGGAGAGAAGGGACAGAGAGAAACTGGCAGACAGAGAGGCAGTGAAACAGATTGTAGAGCTGAGAGTATTTCATACAGATAGATTCACAGAGACAGGTGCTCGGGCAGAAGGGACAGAGAGATGGGGGGGGAGAGACAGAGCTAGGGAGGCAGACAGATTCATAGATACATGGGAGAGAAGAAAGAGATACAGGGAGGGACAGAGACAGGCTTATACAGTGACACAGAGGGGGAAAGAAACAACGTGGAGATAGGGAGAGACTCCCAGGAAACAAGTGGGTCTCAGTGAGGGGCAGGTGCGCCCCCCAGGTGCTCTCTGTCAATATATGGAAACATTTTTAGTTTTCACACCTGGGAAGGGAGTGCGACTGGTATCTATGGACGAGAACCTGCGATGCTGTTCAATGCCCTGCCACACACGGGACAAGGGCCGCCTGCGATAGACTTCTCCAAAATGTCACCAGCTCTGAAGCTGGGAAACCCAGGGAAAGGCACAGAAACAGAATGGCAGGGTAAAAATCAGAAAGGCAACCAGCATCTGAGACCCTGGGGAGTGAAACACGATGGAAAGACAGAAAATTTAGTGAAAGACAGAGAATTTAGTTAGGCACAGACTGAGGGCAAGAGGCGTGCGATCCGAGGGGGACTTGCAGAGAAAGGCGTGTTTGGAGACAGACGCAGACGGCAGGAGGACGGAGGTGAACAGACGCAGAGACGGCACGGAGAAACTGGGAGAGACACTGGCTGAGATAGGACAGAGACGAGGAGACAGAGTAGCAGGCAGTGGCGGGAGGCAGAGAGGACGGGGATGGCGGCGGTGGCGCCCAGCGCTCAAGGGCCCCCTCGGTCCCTCCGCTCAGACCAGCTGCCGCGGCCGTCTCTGGTGGCGCTGCCCGGGCCGGTGGTGGCGCGCGGCGCCAACGTGAGCCTGCGCTGCGCGGGCCGCGTGCGGGGCATGAGCTTCGCGCTGTACCGCGTGGGCGCGGCGGCCCCACTGCAGTTCCAGGACTCCGAGCAGCGCTGGGCCGACTTCCCGTTGTCCGGCTCCCGCGCCCCCGGCACCTACAGCTGCTACTATCACACGCCATCTGCGCCCTACGTGCTGTCTCAGCGCAGCGAGCCGCTGGTCATCAGTGCGGAAGGTGAGAGGACCTTGCAGCCTGACCCCCAGAATCCCCCTTGAACCGGGGGTTTTGTCCCCAGCCCCTCACACCCAGGGGTCCAGGCCCCTTTCCCCCCCAACCCCCAGACTCAGGGGTCCAAGCCCCCATCCCCTCCTCCCTCGGACCTGAGGGTCCAGCCCCAGCCCTCCCTCGGACCTAGGAGTTGAAGCCCTCCTCAACTTGCCCTCAACTTTGGGGAGTCCGGTTCCCAACTGCACCTGGAGTGGAGGCTCAGACTTCGGGCCGGAACACTGACTGCCTCTCCGTCTCTGCCCGCAGACACTGGCTCCTCCGACTACACCTTGGGGAACCTCCTCCGCCTGGGGCTGGCGGGCCTGATCCTTATTTCCTTGGGTGCATTAGTCGCCTTCGATTGGCACAGCCAGACCCGCGGCCCTTGTGGTGTTGGGCCCTGAGCCCGGGGGGCTGGGTGTAGACAACCAGACACCTGCAAGGGAGAGGGGACATGCCTTCCCGAAGAGTGGAGGAGGAAAAGCTGGGATCCCTGCTGTTGGGCTGTCCTTTCCCTGAGCCCCACAGCCCTACTGGCTAAGCCCAGCTTAACCATCCTGCAAGACTCTGCGGTCCGGGGAAGCCTGGCTGAGTGAGAGGCGTAGTGCGTGGTTAAGGTGTCCAAGGCGGAAGGCCTGTGTTCTGATCCCAGTGCTGCTGCTCTCCTTGGGACATTTGGGAAGCGACCTTTCCCAAGCCTTGGTTGCCTTGACGGTAACGTGGGTGCCCAGATAATACCTTCTTCATAGAATTGTTGTAGGATTAAGTGCATAATACAAATAAGATGTTTAAAACAGTGACAGCCTGTAGAAAATGCTTAATAAATGTTACCTATTGTGTAACACCAATTTTGTGCTTTTGTTTTTGTTTTGTTTTCTTTGTTTTTTTTTTTTTTTTTTTTTTTTTGAGACAGAGTCTTACTCTGTTGCCCTGGGTAGAGTACCATGGCATGGTCCGAGCTCACTGCAACCTCAAACTCTCGGCCTTAGGTAATCTCAGCCACCTAAGTAGCTGAGACTATAGGCACCTGCCACAATGCCTGGCTGGTTTTTCTATTTTTAGTAGAGATGGGTCTCTTGCTCAGGCTGATCTCGAACTCATAAGCTCAAGGATCTTCCCACCTGGGCCCCCCCGGAGTGCTGGGGTTACAAGGATGAACCACTGCTCCCAGCAGGAATCAAACCCTTGAATACCCAGTTAGTATCTGCAGGGAACTTGGGAATGGCTTGGTGTGGGGGAGAAAACTCCATATAGCTGGTGTCAGAAGTATTGTGGGTGGAGAAACAGTTTTTCCTTTACTTCCTCATCTCCCTGGAAGGCTGACATGAGACAGTTTGTCATTGCTTCCTGGATTCTGATAAGGTGTGAAGCTTTGCACCCTGCCCATCAGATCAGAGCTGCAGAATATAAAAATGCTTAGCTGCAGTCTAGAAATGGAGGCACCTCAGAACTGGGGGGCTCCATATCCCTGGTGACAGCTGTTTGGCTGCTTTGTTTTATTGTCTTCCTTTTTTGTGGGATAGGGGTTCATAGGGAGCTGTGACTTCTTTTTGCTCTCCTTAAAAGTAATAGTCTGTCTGGATTTTTTGTTTGTTTGTTTATTTGAGACAGTCTCATTATGTCACCCTCGGTAGAGTGCTGTGGTGTCACAGCTCACAGCAACCTCCAACTCTTGGGCTCAAGTGATTCTTTGCCTCAGCCTCCCAAGTAGCTGGGACTATAGGCACCTGCCACAATGCCCAGCTATTTTTTGTTGCAGTTGTCATTGTTGGTTAGCTGGCCCAGACCGGGTTCAAACCTGCCACCTTTGGTGTATGTGGCTGGAGCTGTAACCACTGTGCTATGGGCGCCGAGCCTGGATTTTTTTTTTTTTTTTTTTTTTTTGAGACAGGGTTTCACTCTATCCCCCTGGATAGAGTGCTGTGACATCATTGCTCACAGCGACCTCAAACTCCTGGGCTTGAGCTATCCTCCTGCCTCAACCTCCTGAGTAGCTGGGACTACAGGCACCTGCCACAACACCCAGCTAATCTTTTTTCTGTTTTTAGTAGAGATGGAAGTCTGGCTTTTGCTCAGATTGATCTCAAACTTCTGAGCTCAAGCAATCCATCCACCTAGGCCTCTCAGAGTCCTAAGAATACAGGCATGAGCCGCCACGCCCAGCCTTAATAGTGACTCATTTTATCTTCCGTGGTTGAGTCAGTCAGCCCTGACTTTGGCTCATCTTGTGTGAGTGCAAGAGCTATGGTGTATGTCTGTATTGCGCTGTTATCAACTAACATCCTACTAATCTATTTCCTGCTTCCTAACGGTGAAATTAAGCTTTACGGGCGGCGCCTGTGGCTCAGCGGGTAGGGCGCCGGTCCCATATGCCGGAGGTGGCGGGTTCAAACCCAGCCCTGGCCAAATTAAAAAAAAAAAAAAAAAAAAAAAAGCTTTACAAGCCTTATTTGCGCTTTTAAGGCAGACTAAGAAAACTCTGGAGTTTAGCCTGAAAAATTGAAGTCTTTCTAATTAACCAAAAAGAGTTTAAGAAACAATTTTTTTTTTTTTTTTTTGAGACAGAGCCTCAAGCTGTCACCCTGGGTAGAGTGCTGTGGCATCACAGCTCACAGCAATCTTCAACTCCTGGGCTCACGCGAGTCTCCTGCCTCCACCTCCCAAGTAGCTGGGACTATAGGCACCCGCCACAACGCCTGGCTATTTTCTGGGTGCAGCCATCATTGTTGTTTGGCAGGCCCAGGCTGGATTCGAACCCGCCACCTCAGGTGTATGTGGCTGGCGCCTTAGCCTCTTGAGGCACCAAGCCAATAAACAATTTAAGAAGGTGTTGTCTCTTCTTTGCAGCTACAGGGAGGAAAAGAATGGGGAGGAAGGAAAAAACTGGGGAAGGAGGGGAAAGAGATGTTATTCAGTGCCATAAAATGAATTAAAGAATGTAATTTGATAAGGTAATAAGCTGAGAAAATTCAAAGGACTATAAATGTGTTTTGTAGTCCTGTGTAGTATAGGGATGTATGGATTTTTATTACAGTTGCCAGTGTGTTCTGTTCTCTGGTCCTATAAATCTTTGAGGTATAATTTTCACAAAAAAAACATGTTGGAGTCCAAAGGCATTAGGAATTATTGCCAGTATTTCAATAAGAATTTTCTAGGAGAAACCTTGTTGCTTATTGGTGGTTTTACTTGATATTTTGTTGCCTTAGTAACAATGTTATCAGTGGCATCTGAATTCCCCAGCAGAATAAATACTACATCAGTTCTGTTAAATCAGAGGCTGATAACTGGCCTGTGTCTCAGTTTGTTTTCTGTTGTTTAAAACAATACCTGAAAGTGGGTAATTTATAAAGAAAGGGAATTTATTTCTTACAGTTATAGATGCTGATGAGCCCATGTCTGATGGGGACTTTCTACAGAAAGAGGTTGCACAGGGCATCATATGGGAATGCCTCTTCTTAAAAAACCACCGGTCCCTTGGGCGGCACCTGTGGCTCAGTGAGTAGAGTGCTGGCCCCATATACCCAGGGTGGCGGGTTCAAACCTGGCCCCAGCCAAACTGCAACAAAAAAATAGCCGGGCATCGTGGTGGGTGCCTGCAGTCCCAGCTACTTAGGAGGCTGAGGCAAGAGAATCGCCTTAGCCCAAGAGCTGGAAGTTGCTGTGTGCTGTGATGCCACGACACTCTACCAAGGGTGACAAAGTGAGACTCTGTGTCTTAAAAAAAAAAAAAAAAAAACACCGTTCCTACCCCCTTATAACCTGTTAATCCATTAATTCATGAGCAAATTAATGCATTATAAGGGCAGAGCTCTTATCCCCCAGTCACTTCTGAAAGGCCCCACTTCTCAATACTGCCACATTGGGGATTAAATTTCAGTGTGCATTTGGAGGAGACAAATATTCAAACCATAGTACCATATTAAGATGTTTTTCTCCCACATTTATGATGAGGGAAAAAACCCAAAAGCCTAAAACTCTGCTATATTTCTTACTTTAATAAGACTTTGAGAGTCTTACTTCATTTTAGTTGAAGAATTGATTAATAGTTGTGATTTTGGCTATTGTGAATAATACGAGGCAAAGATATTAAAAAGACACAGTTACACAACTGATTAGTTCATTGCTGCTGTGGGGTCAGTGCTATTAAGTATTTGGGGGGACATTCAAGGGAGTCCTTGCTAATAAAAGGATTTTTTTTTTTTTTGAGACAGAGTCTCACTATGTCACCCTGGGTAAAGTGCCATGGCTTCACAGCAAACTCAAACTCTTAGGCTTGAGCGGTTCTCTTGCCTCAGCCTCCTAAGTAGCTGGGACTACAGTCATGTACCACCATGTCTGGCTAGTTTTTTTTATTTTTATTTTTAGTATATATGGGGGTCTCTCTCTTCCTTAGGGTGGTCTTGAACTCCTGAGCTCAAGCAATCCACCTGCCTCAGCCTCCCAGAGTGCTAGAATTATCGATGTGAGGGCGGCACCTGTGGCTCAGTCGGTAAGGCGCTGGCCCCATATGCCGAGGGTGGCGGGTTCAAACCCAGCCCCGGCCAAACTGCAACAAAAAATAAAAATAGCCGGGCGTTGTGGCGGGCGCCTGTAGTCCCAGCTACTCGGGAGGCTGAGGCAAGAGAATCGCTTAAGCCCAGGAGTTGGAGGTTGCTGTGAGCTGTGTGAGGCCATGGCACTCTACCGAGGGCCATAAAGTGAGACTCTGTCTCTACAAAAAAAAAGAATTATCAATGTGAGCCACCATCCCTGTACCAATGAAAGTTTCTGAGGGAAACAGTAAAAACAGTAAAAAGTAGCCAAGCAAAATTAGGAGAAAAATGCCAGACACAGGAAACAGCATGTCACAGGGCCTGAGATGGGAAAGACATTGTATATTCCAATCCACTGGTTCTCAAATAGTGCTATACATGAAAATCTCCCAGAAGTGGTTAAAATGTAGCATCCAGCCTTTATCCTATACCCATTACAAAATTTAAAATCTCTGGGTGTGGGATTCAGGCATTTAGTAAATACACATGTACATTTTTTCCATCAAATATAAATGGACTAAGACACATGCCAATGAGCTCATATTACACATGGGGTGGATTAAAGATGGCTCCCAATTCCTTGTCACTGTCCCTACAGAAAAGGAGAATTTATTTTCTTTCTTTGAATCTGGCCTTCCCTTCTGACTATAGAAGAAGGGCCATTGTACCAATTTCAGATTTAGCCTGTAAAGGGACTAACAGATTCTGGCTTCTCAATTTCAGGAAGTTTTTTTGGGACATCCTCTTTTTAAATCCAGATGCCATACTCTGAGAAGTCTAAACCAAATAGGCCATTTGTAGGCCTACCAATCAAAAGTCCTAAATAGCTCTCAGACAACATCTAGCATCAACTACTTGCCATTTGAGTGTACCACCTTGGAAATTCTGGCCCAATTGAATCCCCATGACTAAAGCCCCAGAAGACATTATGTTGAGCAGAAGAACCACCTTGCTGAGCCAAGTCAGTCCACAGAATCAGAAATAATTTTTAAAAATGATCATTACGGGCGGCGCCTGTGGCTCAGTGAGTAGGGCGTCGGCCCCATATGCCGAGGGTGGCGGGTTCAAACCCAGCCCCGGCCAAACTGCAACAAAAAAATAGCCGGGCGTTGTGGCGGGCGCCTGTAGTCCCAGCTACTCGGGAGGCTGAGGCAAGAGAATCGCGTAAGCCCAAGAGCTAGAGGTTGCTGTGAGCCGTGTGACGCCACGGCACTCTACCAAGGGCGGTACAGTGAGACTCTGTCTCTACAAAAAAAAAAAAAAAAAAAATGATCATTACTTTAAGGGCTGGGCCTGGTGGCTCACATCTGTAATCCTAGGAGATAGAGGTGGGAGGATTGCTTGAGGTCAGAAGTCTGAGACAAGACTGGGCAACATCACAAGACTCCTGTCTCTACAAAACACATTAAAAAATAGCCAGATGTGGTGGTGTGCACCTGTAGTCCCAGCTATTCAGCAGGCAGAAGGATCCCTTGAGCCCAGGAGTTGGAGGCTGCAGTGAGCTAACTGTACTCTAACCTGGGTGACAGAGGCAGGAAAGAAGGAGATTATTACTTTAAATCACTCAGTTTTTAAGTGGCTTGTTACATAGCAACAGATAACCTAAACAAAAGACAAACCTAAATAATGATGACTTAAAAACAATGCCAATTTATTTATTCCCCCATAAAAATAAATCTGGAGGTGAGCAGTGCAGGGCTAGCACAAAGGTTCCAATGGTCATCATGTCTTAAGTGACTTATGTCTCACCTACTACCATCCCTGGAATATAGCCTTCATTTTCATGGTCCAAGATGCCTCCTGGAGTACCAGTCATCACATCCATATTCTAGGCAGCTAAGTGAAGAAATGTGTGTTGTCAAAAGATGCTCTTGGGGGTGGGGCACGGTGGCTCATGCCTATAATCCCAGCACTCTGGGAGGGCAAGGCAGGAGGATTGCTTGAGCTCAGGAATTTGAGACCAGCCTAAACAAGCACGAGAGCCTGTCTCTACTAAAAATAGAAAAATTAGCCAGGTATGGTAGCAGGCACCTGTAGTCTCAGCTACAGGGGAGAATGAGACAGGAGAACCACTTGAGCCTAAAGAATCTGAGGTTGCAGGGGGCAGGTGGGTAGAGGGAAGGGGTTGGTGGGATTACACCAGTGGTGCATCTTACAAGGGCATATGTGAAACTTGGTAAATGTGGAATGTAAGTGTCTTGGCACAGTAACTGAGAGAATGCCAGGAAGGCTATGTCAACCAGCGTGATAAAGTGTGTCAAACAGTCTGTGAAGCTAGTGAATGATGCCCCATGATCATATCAATGTACACAGCTATGATTTAATTAAAAACAACAACAAAAAAAAAAAACAAAAAAAAAAAACAGCCCCGGCCAAAAACTGCAGGAAAAAAAAAGAATCTGAGGTTGCAGTGAGCTAGGCTGACACCACTGCACTCTAGCCCAAGTGACAGACCAAGACTCCCCCCAAAAAAAAAAAAAAAAAAGAAAAGAAAAAAGACACTTTTGGAAGCAGTCCACAGTATTTATGCTTGTATATCATTGTCCTAGATAAAGATAATGGCTATATCTACCTGCAAGTAAGGTTGGTGGCAATGGTCCCAGCTAAAAATCAGAATTCTCAGCAGCAAACAGAATGTTTTGAGATAATCATGTAGATTATCTACAGATACCTGCAGATAATTCCTGCACTCTCTTGCCCATTTTTAATTTTTTTTTTCTGGAGTCATTTAAAGTCAATCCCAGACATGATATTATTTCATCAACAAGAATATTTTATTTTGGTAATGTATCCATAAGGTTAAGTGTGATAAACATCTAACAAAAGGAACAGTAATTTACCACAATCATCTAAAACCCAGTCCCAGTTATCTAAAAACATGTTATTAAGCTATCCTTCAACAAAAGCTATTTAAACAAAATTACAGTATGTCTTGATGTTAAGATGATTTGTGATGCCTCTTTTTACTAATAAGAAGTGATTTTTTTTAGAGTGGCAAATAATAAGCATTTAATAAATATGAGCGAGTATATCATTATTAATTAAGTAATTTAACTCTTAATCAATGGAGTTAAAGAACAATGTTATTGGAAGAGTATTTCTATATGCACTAGGTTGGAAATGATTCTAATGTATATAATTATTTATCTTGTCTTCTCTAAAAATATTCTAATCAAAACAGTTCAGCCCACTCTATGTTATGTACTAGAATTACAATGTTGTACAATATTGATTTAGTAGTGTAAATGTAATTAAATGTAAAAGTGCAAATGTAAATTAAAAACAATTTTTTCTTTCTCATCTTAACCTGTAACACACGAAAACGAAGTGGCCTTAGGTCCTAGTCTAATAGAAGTGATTTTGATGATGTTCCTGAATCTGCAGTGCTCATTTGCTTTGTTATTATCTTCCATGACACTTGCAAAAAGACTTTATTAACATATATGGATAGTTGGGGCCACCTAATGGGAAGAGAAGAGACAAACACTTAGTAAGGTGAGGACATAGTGGGAGCCTGGTGGTACCTAGGACACAGGCAACTCCTAGCAGCAATGCCTCCCTGGTGATGCGTGATTGTAGGGGACAGTGTCTGAAGAAGTGGGCTTCCTATTCTAGAAGCATAATAGATCCTGTCTTCAGATCCATTGCGGGTTTTTCTTTTTTTGTTGTTTGTTTGTTGGATTTTTTTTTTTTTTTGAGACAGAGTTTCACTGTCACTTTTTTTTTTTTTTTTTTGAGACAGAGCCTCAAGCTGTGGCCCTGGGTAGAGTGCGACTGCAAGCACCCGTCACAATACCCAGCTATTTTTTGGTTGCAGCCATCATTGTTGTTTGGCAGGCCTAGGCTGGATTTGAACCCACCAGCTCAGGTGTATGTGGCTGGCGCCTTAGCTGCTTGAGCCACAGGCACCGAGCCCACTGTCAGTCTTGGTAGAATATCATGGCATCATAGCTCACAGCAACCTCAAACTCCTGGGCTCAAGTGATCCTCCTGCCTCAGCCTCCCAAGTAGCTGGGACTACAGGCACCCACCACAACACCTGGCTAGTTTTTCTAATTTTAGTAGAGATGGGGTCTTGCTCTTGCTCAGGCTGGTCTTGAACTCCTGAGTCAAAAGATCCTCCCATCTCAGTCTCCCAGAGTGCTGGGATTGGATTATAGGCATGAGCCACTGTGCCCAGCCCAGATCCATTCTTACATAGATATCTAAGTTTGGAGTGTTTGTATACATATAACCTGGATGTGGCAGTGGTCAGTGCAACTGAGCCAGAGGTTTCTCAGCAATTATAAAATACTATATGTAATTATAAAACACAATTATATGGCAGGTCTCAGTCTCCTCATATTTACAATGAGTGAGCTTAATGGCAGCTACTACTGGTTCTGACAACAAAGTGAGTTAATGTGTGTAGTTGCATAGAATGAGGACTTGGCGTATGGATGAAAGATTATTGCTCTTCATTCCCTATTTCACTGTTATTAAATCAAATCCAGTTTAGTCGTTCCTGCATTTCTACCATTGAAATGGAACTTTAACAGACCTTGACTCTTTGATTAATGAAATTCCAGAGCCTAGTTTTAAAATGCATATTTATGTAGTTAGCAAAAGATATGTCAGGAAGAGATGGACAAAATGTTCTCTTTGTCCTGATGCTACATAAGGAGGAATATTTTTTTTCTGAGTCATAAAACTAAATTAAGGAATCTGATCTGATAAAGTGTTGACTTGAGAAGATTCCCAAGAATATCAATCTTGTTTTCTGGTACAATATGGAGAATTACATGAATATTCATGACTGTTACTAAATTGTTTTTTGTCTGTTGAAGTTAAGGCTATACCAGAACTGTATTTGAACAAAAGGGTCGTGTAAGAATCTCAGGCCTTTAAAAATCATTGCAACATCTTATGAAAATAACTCTCAAAAAAAATCTATAATTAGAATTGTTTTTACTTGTTGGGTAATTTTTTGCCTAGTTGATTTTCCTGTGTTCCTAAATGATAAGACAAGTAAGCTCCATCAGGACAAAAATGCCTCAGGGCATTTTGATCTTCTTCCAAATGCATGATGAAAAAAATAATTAAAACCTATGCCTCTTAATACTTTGAAACAAAAAAACAAGAACAACAACAACCCCCAAACCCCTAAGACTTGCTTGATTTCTTAGTTTAACAAAGAGATGGAGAATTTTGTCTATTTAAATGAGCATATTTATGAATGCAGTTTGTGGGCTTTATTTGGATCCTGATAAAAATAAAAACTGATTAAGAGAAAATTTTTGTCTGGGCATAGTGGCTTGTGCCTATAATACCAGCACTCTGGGAGGCTGAAGTGGAAGGATTCCTGAGTTCAGGGGTTCAAGACCAGACTAAGCAAGACCCCATCTCTACTAAAAATAGAAAAGTTAGCCAGGCTTGGTGGAGAGTGCCTGTAGTTCTAGCTCCTCAGGAGACCGAAACAGGAGGATCCATTGAGCCCAGGAGTTTGAGATTGCTGTGAGTTATGATGCCAGGGCACTCTCCCCACGTTGCTCAGGTAAGACTCTGTCTCAAGAAAAAAAAAAATACAGCACTATATTGACTAATTTAAGGCATTCTAGGAAATTATTGAACCTGAGGGGGTAGTGGGAACTCCCACATTTTTAGATAATTGTTCAGAAGTACAGGTGGCCAATGGGCAAGGTGGTTCACACCTATAATCCCAGCACTCTGAGAGGCCAAGGCAGGAGGGTTCCTTGAGCTCAGGAGTTAGAGACCAGCCTGAGCAAGATTGAAACCCCATCTCTACTAAAAATAGAAAAATGAGGGGCAGCACCTGTGGCTCAGTGAATAGGGTGCCGGCCCCATATACCAAGGGTGGCAGGTTGGAACCCAGCCCCGGCAAAACTGCAACAACAACAAAAATATCTGGGCATTGTGGTAGGGCCTGTAGTCCCAGTTACTCAGGAGGCTGAGGCAAGAGAATTACCTAAGCCTAGGAGTTAGAGATGCTGTAAGCTGTGACACCACATCACTCTATTGAGGGCGACAAAGTGAGACTCTGTCTCTAAAAAAAAAAAGAAAGAAAGAAAATAAATAAATAAATAAAAATAGAAAAATGAACCAAGCTTGGTGGCGGATGTGTGTAGTCCCAGATGCTCAGGAGGCTGAGGCAAGAAGATCTCTTGAACACAGAGTTTTGAGGTTACTGTAGGGCATGACACTATAGCACTCTACACACGGTGACAAAGTGGGATGCTGTCTCAAAATAAAACAAAAAGTACAGGTGGCTTGGGAATATCTGAACTTGAAGCTGGAAGCTAAAGTGAGGGCAGGCTTGTGGGTCTCCATGCAACATGTGCAGGACGCTAACTCCAGGTAATTAGTGTCAGCATCACACTGCAGATTGGAATTTAATCCTTTCCCAAATGAGCTTTCAGATTAGACTCCAACTCTGGCCAATATCTTTTTTTTTTTTTTTTTTTTGAGACAGAGTCTCACTATGTTGCCCTTGGTACAGTGCCGTGGTGTCACAGCTCATAGCAACCTCAAACTCCTGGGCTTAAGCGATTCTCTTGCCTCAGCCTCCCAAGTAGCTGGGAATGCAGGTGCCTGCCAGAATGCCCCAGCTATTTTTTGGTTGTAGTTGTCATTGTTGTTTAGCAAGCCCAGGCTGGGTTCAAACCCGCCAGCCTGGGCATATGTGGGCAACGCCCTACCCACTGAGCTACGGCCGCTGCCCTCTGGCCAACATCTTGACTGCAACTCCTATAAGCTTCTACTAATGAGCATGGATTCTTGGCCCACAGAAACTGTGAGATAAATTAATGTGTGTTACTTAGCCACTATGTTTGTGTTGATACTGTTACATGGCAATATATAATTAGTACATTCACTTGGAGTCTTTTATGTACCTTTCCACTGAATGATGCCTGAGGCAAGGATGTACTTTTACCTCTGCAGGCTGAGATGAGGAGAGATTTAAGGAATTCTTTGGAAGAGAATGGCTTTTGCAACAGCTAGAGCTGAGTTCGGATTTCTGCTCTTTCTTCTCCCATTTCTGTGTCCTTTATTCAGCAAGGAAATCTACCCTGTTGTGCCTTAGTTCACACATCCCCGGTTAACTTGACCCAAATAATTTTTTGTTTGTTTGTTTGTTTTTGAGACAGAGTCTTACTATGTTGCCCTTGGTGGAGTGCGCGACATCACAGCTCACAGCAACCTCAGACTCTTGGGCTTCCACAATTCTTTTTTGCCTCAGCCTCCCAAGTAGCTGGGACTACAGGTGTCCACCCAACGTCCGGCTATTTTTTGGTTGTAGTTGTCATTGTTGTTTGGCAGGCCTGGGATGGATTCAAACCCGCCAGCTCCGGTATATGTGGCTGGCGCCCTAGCTGCTTGAACCACAGGTGCTGAGCCCCAAATAATTTTTTACCAAATAAAATTTGGCAGGAGGCACACTGGTTCCTTTGGGTGGTGAACTTGGCAAATTGGTCAACATTTAGGTAAATTGGAACTTACACTTTTAAGTTGCAGAGACACAAATATTTTTCTTCCTGAAAAATCATTGATAGTGATTCAGAAAGCTGATACAGAGGAAAAAGAAATAGAAACTTGCAGGTTTCAGCTTTCTAATAATCTTATTTTTGAGACCCACTGGCTAAAAGCCTACAATTTACATAGAAAATGTCTGGGAGACTAAAATATTTTAGATACAGTCACTGCAAATCCCAAAGAATTTGGCATAGTTAGACCGGATGAGGTGGCTCATGCCAGTAATCCCAGCACTCTGGGAGGACAAGGCAGGTGGGTTGCTTGAGGTCAGGAGTTTGAAACCAGCCTGAGCAAGAGCTAGATCCTGTCTCTAAAAATAGCTGGGCGTTGTGATGGGCATCTGTAGTCCCAGCTAGTTGGGAGGCTGAGGCAAGAGAATCACTTGAGCCCAGGAGTTTGAGATTTCTGTGAGCTGTGACTCCAAGACACTCTACTGATGGTGACAAAGTGAGACTCTGTCTGAAAAAGAAAAAAATTTTTTGGCATAGTTGTTCAAGGACTGTACTGTGAGGGTTCATTCCTGTAGGAAGTGATCTGTTCTACTTTGCTGACCTAAAAACGTACCCACAGGATACTGATCCCAGGTCATGGAATGAAACATGCTGATTAATAGTGTTATTTTGTATCCATGGGTGCTAAGCATTCTGGGAAGATTTTTTTTTTTTTTTTACGGCTTTCCAGCATTATTTATTGGTTACAGGGAGAGTGAAAATGTGTTACACTTAGTGAGAACCCCAGAGGGCTCTGCTGTTGGGATGGTAGTGCAGCAAGAATGTCAGGTGACCTTCCCAGTATAAGAAGCCCCAGCCACAGAGCCGCTTCCTGTTCTGAGTTGTTTTGTGGGCATGGTAATGGCTCCTGATTGTAAGAGACAGCACGCCCACACAGCCCTCAGGAAGAGGAGGAAATTGCAGCTCATTCCTGGTGTCTCAGGATCCTTTTTTGCTGGGAAGCATATCCTTACTTTAGTGCTATATGATTGCTATATTATATTCTTTTCTTATAATAACACTGTAGATTTGCCCCTATGGCCATTTTGGATTCTTTTTTAAAATGGCATCTTTGAATTATTTTTTTTTTTTAGCATCTTTGAGTCTTCAGTTTTTTTTGAGTCAAATGGTAGTATATGAGTCAACTTTTTTCTTTGTTCTTTAATAAATAGGTAAAAATCATTTTGATTCCAGGTGCCCATGTTATGTATGAAAAGCTACAGGGAAGATTTTTTTTTTTTTTTTTTGAGACAGAGTCTCACTTTGTCACCCTTGATAGAGTACCGTGGCATCACAGCTCACAGCAACCTCCAACTCTTGGGCTTAAGCAATTCTCTTGCCTCAGCCTCCCAAGTAGCTGGGACTACAGGCACCTGCCACAATACCCAGCTATTTTTAGAGATGGAGGTCTCACTTTTGCTTAGGCTCAAACTCCTGAGCTCTGGCAATCCACCTGCCTTGGCTTCCCAAGTGCTGGGATTACAGATGTGAGCCACTGTGCCTAGCCAGGGAAAATGATTTTTTTTTTTTTTTTGTAGAGACAGAGTCTCACTGTACCGCCCTCGGGTAGAGTGCCGTGGCGTCACACAGCTCACAGCAACCTCTAACTCTTGGGCTTATGCGATTCTCTTGCCTCAGCCTCCCAAACAGCTGGGACTACAGGCGCCCGCCATAACGCCCGGCTATTTTTCGTTGCAGTTTGGCCGGGGCTGGGTTTGAACCCGCCACCCTCGGCATATGGGGCTGGCGCCCTACTCACTGAGCCACAGGCGCCGCCCGGGAAAATGATTTTTGAAGTTAAAAAATCTGTTTGCTTTTAAGCTAATATTGGTTAAATATTCACTTTCCCATTTTATTTGCCATTTTGTTTCTTAAGAATTTACTTAGAAAATTCTCCTAATCATGAGAGAAATGCAAATCAAAACCAGTCTGAGGGGCGGCGCCTGTGGCTCAGTGAGTAGGGCGCCGGCCCCATATGCCGAGGGTGGCGGGTTCAAACCCAGCCCCGGCCAAACTGCAACAAAAAAATAGCCGGGCGTTGTGGCGGGCGCCTGTAGTCCCTGCTGCTTGGGAGGCTGAGGCAAGAGAATCGCATAAGCCCAAGAGTTAGAGGTTGCTGTGAGCCGTGTGACGTCAGGGCACTCTACCCAAGGGCGGTACAGTGAGACTCTGTCTCTACAAAAAAAAAAAAAAAAATACAGTCTGAGATATCACCTAACCACAGTGAGAATAGCCCACATCACAAAGTCCCAAAGCTGAAGATGCTGGTGCAGATGTGGAGAGAAGGGAACACTTTTACACTGTTGATGGGACTGCAAACTAATACAGCCTCTATGGAAAGAAGTACTGAGAATACTCAAAGAACTCAAAATAGACCTTCCATTTGATCCCACAATCCAGTTACTAGGCATATACCCAGAAGGAAAAAAAAAATCATTTTATCATAAGGACATTTGTACAAGATTATTTTGTGCAGCTTAATTGGCAATCCCCAAGATGTGGAAACACCTAAATTCCCATCAACACAGGAATGGATTAACAAACTGTGGTATATGTATACCATGGAATACTATTCAGCCATAAAAAAGATGGTGACTTTACATCTTTTGTATTAACCTGGATGGAAGTGAAACACATTCTTCTTAGCAAAGCATCACAAGAATGGAAAAGCAAGTATCCAATGAACTCAATACTAATATGAAACCAGTAGATGAACGAATACGTGCCCACACAAGAGAAAAAAATTCAACAAGTGGGGAGGAGGGGGACTGGGGGGAGAGGAGGGAAGGAAGGTGGGGGATGGTGTGCTCCCACTTAATGGGCTCAATGAAAGGATATATGGCATACCTCCTGGGTGCGGGACACAACTACAACAGGGACTTTACATAACAAGTGCAAACATTGCAACCTAATCATTTGTACCCTCATATTCATATTAATCTGAAATTTTAAAAAAGAAAATTTTGTCATTAAACATATGAAAAAATGCTCAACACCACCAATCCATCAGGGAAATCAAAATTAAAACCATAATGAGATGTCACTTTATCCCTGTTAGAATGGCTTTCATTTAAAAGTCCAAAAACAATAGATGCTGGCATGGATATAAAGAAAAAGAAAGACTTACACTCTGTTGGTGGGACCGCAAATCATTATGGAAAACAGCATGGAGATTCCTCAAAGAACTAAAAGGAGACCTACCATTCAATCCAGCAATCCCACTACTGGTGTATCTACCCAAAGGAAAAGAAATCTTTTAATGAAAAAGACACCTGCACTCAAATGCTTATTACAGCACAATTCACAGTTGCTAAGAGGTGGAATCAATTCATAAGTGAATTAATAAAATGTGGTATATTTACACCATGGAGTACTACTCAGTACATCCTCATAAAAAGGATGACTTAATGCCTTTTGCAACAATTTGCAGAAAACTAGAGACCATTCTCCTAAGTCAATTATCTAAAGAATGGAAAAGTAAAAAGCACATGTACTCGGGCGGCGCCTGTGGCTCAGTTGGTAAGGCGCCGGCCCCATATGCCGAGGGTGGCGGGTTCAAACCCGGCCCCGGCTGAACTGCAACCAAAAAAAAAAAAAAAAAAAATTGCCGGGCGTTGTGGTGGGCGCCTGTAGTCCCAGCTACTCGGGAGGCTGAGGCAAGAGAATCGCTTAAGCCTGGGAGTTGGAGGTTGCTGTGAGCTGTGTGAGGCCACGGCACTCTACTGAGGGCCATAAAGTGAGACTCTGTCTCTACAAAAAAAAAAAAAAAAAAAAAAAAGCACATGTACTCACTGTTGGGAACTAACTGATGAGCCCACATATGCACAGAAGAATGTAAAATTCGGTGGAAATCTGCTGGGTGTGGTGGTTCAGGCCTGTAATCCCAGCACTGAAGGAGGCTGAACTGGGAGGATCCCTTGAGCTCAGGAGTTCCAAACCAGCCTGAGCAAGAGTGAGACCCAGTTTCTATTAAAAATAGAAAAACTAGCTGGGCATTTTGGCAGGTGCTTGTAGTCCCAGCTACTCAGGAGGCTGAGGCAGAAGAATCTCTTAAGCCCAGGAGTTTGAGGTTGCTGTGAACTAAGGTGCCGCAGCACTCTAGGCAAGGTGACAAAGTGAGACTCGGTCTCAAAAAAAAAACATTTTTTTTTTTTTCAGTGGAAATGAAGCAGAGGGGAAAGAGGAAAAAGGGAGGGTCAAAAACCTACCTAAGGGATACAACGAACACTACCTGGGTGATGGTACACCTATAGCCAGGACTCAAATGTTACAAAAGCTATTCGTGTAACCAAAAACATTTATTTATTTATTTATTTTATTGTTAAATCATAGCTGTGTACATTAATGCAATCAAGGGGTACAATGTGCTGGTTTCATATACAATCTGAAATATTCTCATCAAACTGTTCAATGTAGCCTTCATGGCATTTTCTTAGTTATTGTGTGTAGACATTTGTATTCTGCCTTTAGTAAGTTTCTCCTGTACCCTTTCTAAGATGAACCATAGGTGTGGCCCCACCCGTTATCCTCCCTCCACCCAAACCTCCCCCCTCCCTTCCCCTTCCTTGACCCTTTCCCCATAGTCTTGTGCTATAGTTGAGTTATAGCCTTCATGTGAAAGCTATAATTTAGCTTCATAGTAGGCCTGAGTACATTGGATACCTTTTCTTATATCTCCTAAATATTTTGAAATTTAAAAAATTTACTAACAGGGGTGGCACCTGTGGCTCAAGGAGTAGGGCGCCGGTCCCATATGCCAGAGGTGGCGGGTTCAAACCTAGCCCTGGCCAAAAACTACAAAAAAAAAAAAAATTTACTTAGAAAACTCCACTTTCATGGAAATTTAACAAGTTTTTGCTCAGCCTGTGAATCTTTTTTACTAAGGCTCACCAACAATCATTTCTAATTTAAGCCACAATTCTCACTTCCATATAAACTCTTCTCTCCTTAAATATGAAGACATTTTCATCTTAACACAGCCAAGCCATTGTGGTTAGATCTAATATGCACTATTTTAAAATTATAAAATACTCAGGGATTTATTTTATGAAACAATGTTTTTCTTAAGCCCATATTTATGTTAAAGACAATTCTTTTGTTTCATGGAAACGGAATGATTCTACGTTAAAATATGTATAAATATTCAGAAAATAAATATTTTGGAGTTTTTAGTGTCAGTTACTATAAATTGGACAGTATATAGATTTGATGTGTTTCACAGTTTATCCTCCCTTATCAAGGAAAGATACTTAAGATAATGTTGAGGATTTTCTACTGAAGCAAGAAAGTTTCTACTAAAAAACTAGCTGGGTATTGTGGTGGGCGCCTGTAGTCCCAGCCACTCAGGAGACTGAGGCAAGAGGATCACTTGAGCCCAAGTGTTTGAGCTTGCTGTGAGCTGTGATGCCATAGCACTCTACCCAGGGTGACAGACTGAGACTCTGTTTCTAAAATAAATAGATGGATGGATGGATAGATAGACAGACAGACAGATAGATAAAGAAGAAGGAAACAATGTTGAGTGGTACCCTTGGAGAATCTCTAGATGCATCTTTATTCTGACTTCAGTAATAACTTTTTTTTTTTTTTTTTTTTTTGAGACAGAGCCTCAAGCTGTCACCCTGGGTAGAGTGCTGTGGCATCACAGCTCATAGCAACCTCCAACTCCTGGGCTCAAGTGATTCTCCTGCCTCTGCCTCCCAAATAGCTGGGACTACAGGCACCTGCCACAATGCCCGGCTATTTTTTGGTTGCAGCCGTCATTGTTGTTTGGCGGCCCAGGCTGGATTGTAACCCGCCAGCTCAGGTGTATGTGGCTGGCGCCTTAGCTGCTTGAGCCACAGGCGCTGAGCCCAGTAATAACTTTTAAAAATAATTTCAAATTACCTTTTCAGGTAGAATTTCAAGTGAATAAATTTAATTTAAAAAAAAAACAAAAACACCAAGGGCGGTGCCCGTAGCTCAGTGGGTAGGGCGCTGGCCATATATATATATATATATACACACTGAGGCTGGCAAGTTTGAACCCAGGCCAGGGCAGCTAAAACAACAACAAAAAATAGCCGGGCATTGTGGCAGGTGCCTGTAGTCCCAGCTACTTGGGAGACTGAGGCAAGAGAATTGCTTAAGCCCAAGAGTTTGAGGTTGCTGTGAGCTATGATGCCACAGCACTCTACCCAGAGCAACAGCTTGAGACTCTATCTCACACACACACACAAAAAAAAAAACCCACCAAGACAAAGACATCTCAAAAACAAGTCCAGTCTTTACTTCCTGAAGTCATGGATGTGGACTGTGGGTGAAACGTCACTTAGGATCTGTGCATCTTCCTTAGCAAAGGAACCCTGACCACAAACTCTGTTGAGCCAATGTCTAGTGACCTTAGTGTCTGCCCAGGGGGTTCTAGTACTCTTAAGAACGATGGTGCTTTCACTCCCTCGGCCGGAACCTTTCAGGCCCAAGTCTAAACCATTTTGGGGGGTTATCTGTTTAATGCCTGAAATTAGACTGAGGGTTTTCTGTGAGTCAAGCCCTTAAAGACCATGTCTGAGGAACATGTTGCAATCAGCAACATCAACAGGTTTGCTGAAGGTTGACGTGGGAAGAGGGAACTGAAAGGCAGGGGCTAAGCCGTTGTTGCCCACACACTGGGGTCGGGGAGGCAGACAGTGGACTGCCACGACTTTGGCTTTTCTCCCTTCGGTGGACTGCAAAACCCAAGAAGGACTCCAGGACTGGCTGAAGAGCCAGCATGATCCCTAAGCTGCTGGGCTCTTCACCGAGTTGGGGGAAATCCTGTGATGGGTGAGATATGTGGGCTAGGGATGAAAGAGGGATGATAACAGCAGCTTTGGCTTACTGAGGGTGTAGGAAGAATCAGAAATCTTGCTGAATGCATTACAGGCGTCACCGTGGAGCCAGCCCTTTGAACCCCTCTGCTCTTCTCACTTCAACTTTGCGATTTTTGCTGGGTGCCTCCACCACCTGACATCACCAGCTTAGCGTTTTTCTTAGTATCAACTCAGGCTTTTTCACTTAAGCAAAAGTATTGAATATAGAAACTCTATATCAATACCGTAAATAAAAATCCAGGGTCAAATACAAGGTAACCATAAAGTAAATCTAATGAAACAGAAATAATGTTAGAAGATTCTAACTATAGGGCGGCACCTGTGGCTCAGTGAGTAGGGCGCTGGCCCCATATGCCGAGAGTGGCGGGTTCAAACCCCAGCCCCGGCCAAACCGCAACAAAATAATAGCTGGGTGTTGTGGCAGGTGCCTGTAGTCCCAGCTGCTTGGGAGGCTGAGGCAAGAGAATCGCGTAAGCCCAAGAGTTAGAGGTTGCTGTGAGCCGTGTGAAGTCATGGCACTCTACCCGAGGGCGGTACAGTGAGACTCCGTCTCTACATAAAAAAAAAAAAAAAAAAAAAGAAGATTCTAACTATATACTGTTGCAAAACAAGATTTGGAACCTGAAACCTACTATTTCTTTTCTATGAAGGCAGTTGGTCATGACATCATGATGGAGATATATCAGAGACTAGGTTAAATAGACTTTCTTCTTATAATCAAAAGCACTATCAGATATGATAAAAGCTAATAATTTACTTATGCTGTGATTCAATGCCCGCCCCCTTTTTGAGAGGGCACCTCACTCTGTCACCCTAGGTAGAATGCCATGAGTCATAGCTCACAGCCACCTCAAACTCCTGGGTTTGAGCGATCCTCAGCCTCCGCATAACTGGGACAACTGTACCCACCACAATGCCCGATTTTTTTTCCATTTTTAGTAAGGATGGGGTCTCACTCTTGCTTAGCCTGGTCTCAAACTTCTGAGCTCAAGTAATCCACCTGCCTTGGCCTCCCAGAGTGCTAGGATTATAGGCGCAAGCCACCTCACCCAGCCTGCACCTAAAATCATTGTGCATAACACTAGGGGATGTATCCTGTGCCTGCGAAATTCCACTCTGATCCTTAAAGACAAACAAACAAAAAAAACCCACAGGAGGAAAATTAGGTCCATTTTTTATGGGTTAGGAATCAAATCTTAGTCTGCAAAGGAAAGTGACTTGCTTTGGATTGCACAGATGGTGTGCTGGGAAGCCAAATTTCAACCTAGGACCATCTAGCTCCAAAAACATGGCTATCTCCACTTGGCAGTGATGGTAATTTAAAAGGGACATAAATATGGGGTCTTTGGTATGGAAGCATCCTGAGGGTGTTTGAAGAGATATGGGATTGGAAAAGCCTGAGGAGGTTAAAAGTGGATCAGAATGTTCCCAGCTGTGAAGCCAGTTTGCAAATCAAAATGAATATATTTAGATGCAAATAAAGCTGGATATCCACAGAAGACTCAGGGAAGAAAGAGGTGACATGATGTCATTTGCACTTGGCTCTTTCCCATCACCATAATTCCATAGCCCCAAGACGTTAGGTTGCCTTCCTTCCTTCAGAGGCCTGTCTTAGGAAGAGATGTCAAGTTGTATTTTGGGAGGAAATTGTAGGTATATAGGGAAAACAGCACATTTCTGGAAGCACTAGTTGTGGAGTTTTACGAAAGGTGTCAATATTTAAAACTCAATATTTCCTCTTTTAGGGTTAACCTAACAATGAGGTTCACGTATGCATAATATGAGGCATGTAGGCAATGCTCCAAAAATGATATTTTTTATGTTTATCATTCCTTGCCTGTCTTGGTTAAGCACTGATTTTATTACCAATTCCTTTTAGGGATCTTCCTTGGGTGTCTGTATGAAGATTTCCTTCTTTTTTATGGCTGTAGGTACAGAACATATTTTATTTATCTGTCCATCTGTTGGTGGACACACACGGATGTTTCCATCTTCCCTCTCTCCAATGAGAAGATTAGCTCTTTCCTTTTCATTTTACCTTTGAGAGGCAGCAAGTCTTTCTTTCTTTTTTTCTTTTTTTAGAGACAGAGTCTCACTTTATCGCCCTCGGTAGAGTGCTATGGCGTCACACAGCTCACAGCAACCTCCAACTTCTGGGCTTAGGCGATTCTCTTGCCTCAGCCTCCCAAGTAGCTGGGACTACAGGCGCCCTCTACAACGCCCAGCTATTTTAAGTTGCAGTTTGGCCGGGGCTGGGTTTCAACCCACCACCCTTGGTATATGGGGCCTGCGCCCTACTCACTGAGCCACAGGCAGCGCCGCCCAGAGAGGCAGCAAGTCTTTCTTAATAAGCTCCCTAGCTAGGTGCAGTGGCTTACGCCTGTAATCCTAACACTCTGGGAGGCCAAAGTGGGTGAATCGCTTGTAGGAGTTTGAGACCACCCTGAGCAAGAGCGAGACTCCATCTCTTTTAAAAATAGAAAAACTAGCTGGGCATTGAACAGGCACTTGTAGTCCCAGCTCCTTGGGAGGCTGAGGGAAAAGGATCACTCAAACCCAGATATTTGAGGTTGCTGTGAGCTATGATGCAACAGTGCTCTGCCCAGGGTGACAGAGTGAGACAGACAGACAAGAAAGAAAGAAAGAAAGAAAGAAAGAAAGAAAGAAAGAAAGAAAGAAAGAAAGAAAGAAAGAAAGAAAGAAAGAAAGAAAGAAAGAAAGAAAGAAGAAGGAAGGAAGGAAGGAAGGAAGGAAGGAAGGAAGGAAGGAAGGAAGGAAGGAAGGAAGGAAGGAAGGAAGGAAGGAAGGAAGGAAGGAAGGAAGGAAGGAAGGAAGGAAGGAAGGAAGGAAGGAAGGAAGGAAGGAAGGAAGGAAGGAAGGAAGGAAGGAAGGAAGGAAGGAAGGAAGGAAGGAAGGAAGAAAGAAAGAAAGAAAGAAAGAAAGAAAGAAAGAAAGAAAGAAAAGAAAGAAAGAAAGAAAGAAAGAAAGAAAGAAAGAAAGAAAGAAAGAAAGAAAGAAAGAAAGAAAAGAGAGAGAGAGAGAGAAAGAAGAAAGAAAGAAAGAAAGAAAGAAAGAAAGAAAGAAAGAAAGAAAGAAAGAAAGAAAGAAAGAAAGAAAGAAAGAAAGAAAGAAAAGAAAGAAAAGAAAAATAAAATATATAAGTTCCCTGTTGCTCCTTCAGGAAATGAGGCCTCTAAGGCTCTAAGTGTTTCCTGTTGTCTTTCACACATGTCCTGCTGAAGACAGGGATCGATGAGGTGACAACTTGTGAGGCTGGGGAGCATATGATAAAAGCCACACCACCCAGGGCTGTGTCTGACCACCAACCACCTCCTGCCAAGCTCCCCAAGGCCCTGAAACCCCACAGGGCTGACAGAGCATGGGAGGCCACTGAAGAGACACCTGTCTTTCCTCCTGGGCATTTGGGATCTAGAGAAGGGGCCAGGATTGTGAAGGCTTTGAATCTTTGTAGATCCAAGAACATTCTACGAGGCAGGAGAGAATATATCCTGACTTCTGAGTCAGAATAACAACTCTCTTGTGATTGTTGTATGGCGTCCAGAACTTATTCATTTTCTTTGACTTTGTTTCAGTCAGATTGGGCTCCTCTGTCTCTCTTTTTTCTTTTCTTTTCTTTTTTCTTGTGACAGAGTCTCACCCTGTTTCCCCAGGCTAGAGTGCCATGGGCTCAGCTTAGCTCACAGCAATTTCCAACTCCTGGGCTCAAGCAATCCTCCTGCCTCAGCCTCCCGAGTAGTGGACTCCGACTCTCTTGGGGAAACTTGCACATCCCATAAACTTTCTAAGTCTTTAGGACTCTATAATCTCGGGCGAGGCGCGGTTGCTGACATCTGTAATTCTTGCACTCTGGGAGGCCAAGGCTAGTGGATTGCCTGAGCTCAGGAGTTCAAGACCAGCCTGAGTAACAGCGAGACCCGTTTCTAAAAAAAAAAAATAGCTAGGTATTGTGGCAGCACCTGTAGTCCCAGCTACTTGGGAGGCTGAGGCAAAAGGATGGCTTGAGCCCAAGAGTTTGAGGTTGCTATGAGCTCTGACGCCATGGCATTCTACCACGAGTGACAAAGTGAGACTCTGTCTCCAAAAAAAAAAAAAAAGACTCTACAATGTCTCACAGAGAAGCTTGAGTTCCTGCCATCCCCTTTGCTCTTTATCATGATGTGAAGCTAATGTGTACCCATGTGTGCAGAATGGCAGTTACAGGTGTGGGGTGAGATCAGGTGTGTACAGGTGTCTGTTCTCTCTCTCTAGCCTTTTTCCATTCCCTGTGGATTCACTGACTATAAGACAGAGTTTTCAACATCTCTAAACATACACATTCCTTTCCTTTCTTATTGTAGTAAAACATGCATCACATTCTAGTCATCATTTTTTTTTTTTTTTTTTTTGTAGAGACAGAGTCTCACTGTACCACCCTTGGGTGGAGTGCCTTGGCGTCACACGGCTCACAGCAACCTCTAACTCTTGGGCTTATGCGATTCTCTTGCCTCGGCCTCCCGAGCAGCTGGGACTACAGGCACCTGCCACAACGCCCGGCTATTTTTTTTGTTGCGGTTTGGCCGGGGCTGGGTTTGAACCCGCCACCCTCGGCATATGGGGCTGGCGCCCTACTCACTGAGCCACAGGCGCTGCCCCTCTAGTCATCATTTTAACCATTCGTAGTGTACAGTGCAGGGGCAGTAAGTTACATTCTTAATGCTGCAGAACCACCACTTCTGTCTATACCCAAACCTTTGCCTTCTTCCCTGTGTTAGTTCAGGTTCTCCAGAGAGACAGAACCAATAAGACATATGCCTATGCATCCATATCTTACGGATACAGACATACAGATAGAGGTATACGTCTAGAATGAGATTTAGTCTAAGGAATTGGCTCATGCAGTTACAGAGGTTGAGAAACCCCATGAGCTGCCATCTGTAAGCACAGGGAAGCCAGGGCATAAATTCCAGTCCAAGGCCAGAAGAAGACCAACTTCCCAGCTCAAGCAATCAGGAAGAAAGAGAGAAATTAATGCTCCTCCACCTTCAGTTCTGTCTAGCCCTCAACAGAAGGCCCACCGGCATCAGAGAGGGCAGTTTGCTTTATTTAGGCCACTAATTCAAATGTTGATCCCTCAGGAAACGCCTTCACAGACACACCCAGAAATTGTGTTTAACCAAATACCTGGGCATCCTGTGGCCTGGTCAAGTTGACACATAAAATTAACAGTCACAACCTCCAACATAAACTTTGTGCCCCTTAACCAACGACATCCCTTTCCCCCCTTTTCTATCAGCCCCTGGTAACCTCTATCCTACTTTCTACCTATGAATTTGTCTATTCCAGGTACTTTATATGAGTGGAATTGTACGTTTGTCCTCTTGCGTCTGTAAAATAATTACAGAGGATAATATCTTCTTAGCCTATGTCAGAATTTTCTTCTCTTTTATGGCTGAACAATATCATGATATATGCATAGATCACATTTTGTTTATTTATTCATCCATTGATGAATACTTTGGTTGTTCTATCTTTTGGCTATTCATTACTTTCTTTTTCAAAACATAAAATGTCCTTTTTTTTATCGATTTGGGCATGTAATACTAGCACCAAGGTCTAGCAACTTCCCTTTTTTACTACTAAGACAAAAAACTATTTACTCCCTACAGGGGAAAAAGAGGAAATCTCTTAGGAAGATGGCTGTAACCCACCTTCTCTGAGGTAGAGCAATCTCTGTATTATGGTGATGTTCATACTTGGGCTTAATGTTAATTTTAAAGAGATCTTAGCAACTCAGGTAAAACAAGTACCCACTACATGTGGGAATTTATGGCAGGGTGGCCATGAATGGGCACTTAGAGGTTTCTTAGAAAATTGATTTTGAATATTTATGCTGCATTCTTGAGACTGGGTGGGCAAGGTGGTGATGTGGCCCCAGGCAGATGCTTGGAGCTCATGAAGGATTTTCTTGCAGGGCTATGTGCTAGCCAAAGAGACACAAGGGGAGATGCTGAGTGTTTCTTCAATTAAACCCTCCTTGATCCTTCACCCCAAATCCCCCCTTCCCTTCTCTTTCTTTAAATGGGCTTCTTGGGAGCAGGTGAATGAGTCAGACCCAGCCCTGGGCTCTGCATCCTTCCAGGGTCACTGCCTGGCCCAGCTGGGTGCTACCTGCCCAAAGTAATGTGATCCTGCGATGCTGGACTCCTCCCAGGGGTGTGGACTTCATTCTCAGAAAGGGAGGAACTATATACAATTTGGAATGCTTTTGATTTCTTTCCCTCTGTTTGTGTGCCTTGATCTGTGTCTTTTTCCCATTGGAAGCTCAGTCAGGTGCCAGCTTGCCTGTGGCTATCCATTTGTACCTCTGTCTGAGGCACAAAACGCTATTGGGCTTGTAACTGCACCTCACTATATTATTATTATTATTATTATTATTGAGACAGAGCCTCTAGCTGTCTTCCTGGGTAGAATGCTATGGTATCACAGCTCACAGCAACCTCCAACTCCTGGGCTCAAGTGATTCTCCTGCCTCCGCCTCCCAAGTAGCTGGGACTACAGGTGCCTGCCACAACGCCCGGCTATTTTTTGGTTGCAACCACCATTGTTGTTTGGCAGGCCCGGGCTGGATTGGAACCCGCCGGCTCAAGTGTATGTGGCTGACACTTGAGCCACAGGCGCCAAGCCTGTTTGTTTGTTTTTTTAATCAGAGATGGTCGTTTTGTTATTCTGTGATTCTCGTTTCTTTTTTTTTATTATTTCAAAATATTCAGGGTGTACAAACATTTTTGGTTTCATGGATCACTTTTGTAATGCTTGGGTCACAGCTGTAAGTGTGCCCATCACCCATTAGTGTACCTTGTACCCATGAAGTAGGTTTTTGCCCTTCCTCTCCTCCCCATTCTGCCCTGCCTGATTTGCAATGAGCTTTACTGCCCTCTGTGCACATGTGTGCTCATTGGTGAGTTCTAATTTAACAGCGAGCACATGTGGTGTTTGTGTTTTCATTCTTAGGAGAATGGTCTCCAGTTCCATCCAAATTGTTGCAAAAGGCATTGAGTCATCCTTTTTTGGCTGAGTAGTTATCCATGGTGTACATATTCCACATTTTATTACGTGTAATCCACTCATGAATTGATGGGCACTTCAGTTGATTCTGTATCTTTGTGACTGTGAATTGTGCCACAATAAACATTTGGGTGCAGGTGTCTTTTTTATTAAAAGATTTCTTTTCCTTTTGGTAGACACCAGTAGTGGGATTGCTGAATTGAATGGTAGGTCTCCTTTTAGTTCTTTGAGGAATCTCCATGCTGTTTTCCATAAAGGTCTTACAAATTCACAGTCCCACCAACAGTGTATAAGCATTCCTTTTTCTCTGCATGCATGCCAGCATCTATTGTTTTTGGAGTTTTTAGTAAAAGCCATTCTAACAGGGGTTAGATGATCTCTCATTATCTTTTTAATTTTCATTTCCCTGATGATTAGTGATGTCAAGCATTTTTCATATGCTTATTGGCCATTTGTCTATCTTTGTTTTTGTTTTGTTTTGTCTGTCTTTTTTGAAAAGGTTCTGTTTATGTCTTTTACCTACTTTCTTTCTTTTTTTTTTTTATTGTTGGGCATTCATTGAGGATACAATAAGCCAGGTTACACTGATCTTTTACCTACTTTCTAATGAAGCTGTTTGTTTTTCTCGTGCTGAGTTGCTTGCGTTCTTTGTAGATTCTAGATATTAGCCCTGTATCAGACGTATAGTTTGCAAATATTTTCTTCCATTCTATATGTTGCCTGTTTGCTCTGTTGATGATTTCCTTAGGTATACAGAGGTTTTTTAGTTTAATCAGGTCCCATTTATTTTTTATTGTTGCTGTAATTGCCCAGGGGGTCTTATTCATAAATTCCTTGCCTAGTCTGATATGTTAGAAGTGTTTTTGCTACATTTTCTTCTAGAATTCTTATGGTTTCATGCCTTACCTTTAAGTCTTTTATCCATCTTGAATTAATTTTTTGTGAGTGGTGCGAGATGGGGGTCCTGTGTCATTCTTCTGCACGTGGCTCTCGGTTTTCCCAGTATCATGTATTGATGAGAGCTTCTTCTCCCTGGTGTGTGTTGTCATCTGCTTTGTCAAATATTGGTTGTGATTCTCATTTCTTCATCATTTGCACTATCATCTCTCTTGAAAAATCTTCCTTTTCATGATTTCCCCTACCTTTTTTGCTGTTGTTCTACATCCTCGGATAATTTCTATACTTCAAAATGATGACTCCCAGACTGGGCTTGGTGGCTCACTCCTGTAATGATAGCACTCACAGAGGCCGAGGTGGGTAGATTGCTTGAGCTCAGGAGGTGGAGACCAGCCTGCGCAAGAGTGAGACCCTCATCTCTAAACAAAAATGAAAGAACTAACCAGGCATTGTGGCAGGTGCCTGTAGTCCTGGCTATTTGGGAGGCTGAGATCACTTGAGCCCAAGAGTTTGAGGTTGCTTTGAGCTATGAGGTCATAGCACTCTACCCAGGGTGACAAAGTGAGACTCAAACAACAACAACAACAACAAAAATCCTGCTACCATCAGAATTCCTTCTACCATTCTCTGCATCTCTTACAGTTTTGATTTTTCTTGGTGCTAGAGATTTCTCTCCCAATAATTCTTTCTTATTTGTAGACCACGGTGTTTCACAGCCTCCTGCTTTGGTGTTGTGGCTGTGCCATCTACTCCTGTTTCCCTGTGCTTACTGCTAGAGTTCTTGTAAAATGACCTTGTGGTGCCTTCCCAGAGTTCTACCTCAAGACCGTGGTGCACATTCTTTTTGCTCAGCTTTGTAAACTTTCCTTTAAGCTGCTGAGGGTCCCCAGAGGGTCCAACTGTTTTATAGGAAGAAATGAAGGTCTGTCTGGTCCATGCTGAGAGGTGGAGAGAGCTTCCCTTTGCTTCACTTTCCTCCAGTAGAGGCATAATTACATATCTTTCCCTGTGGATTTTGCCTGCAGGGAGCACTGTTGTTTCTGGGTTTAGAGATGAACTTGGTGCTAATTGGTATGTCTGAGATGGAACGATACAAATGCCAGATTCCCTTAAGGAACTGGGGCCAATGCCAAGGTGCAGGGATGCTGAGATACACAGTGACCCTGGTGCTTAGCTCACCTAGATGCAAAGTGGCTTAAACTCACTGCCTGAACAGCATTTTGCACTGCAAGGAGGATGCTGGTCCAGCCACTGCATTTCAGTGTTCTGTGAAGCTCTGTGCTTGTTTGTGTTACTCCTAAGGCTAATTCCTAACACATGGACGGAAAAGGAAATGAGGAAATGAGAAGGCCAAATAAAATAAAAGAAGAGAGGTAGGGCAGAGTGAATATAAAGGAAAGGAGATACGCTGTGTATTCCACGCATTGTATCTATTAAATGGAATTAACCATATGTACCGTTATATATAATCTGAAATACGGCAGTGCTCATAGCTCAGTGGGTAGGGCACTGGCCACATACACCGAGGCTGGCGGGTTCGAACCCGGCCAGGGCCAGCTAAAACAACAATGACAGCTGCAACAACAAAAAAATAGCTGGGCGTTGTGGCAGGTGCCTGTGATCCCAGCTACTTGGGAAGCTGAAGCAAGTGAATCACTTATGCCCAAGAGTTTGAGGTTACTGTGAGCTGTGACACCACAGCACTCTACCCAGGGTGACAGCTTGAGACTCTGTCTCAAAAATAATGATAATAATAATAATAAATAAAATATATTAATCTGAAATAATAAAGAATTCAAGTAGCAAATATATAATTATGAAATTTAAACATGTTATCATATTTAATAAAAAAATCACCACAATTTTTCTTTCAAAATAAAAAAGATAAAGAAACATTCACTACAACTCTCATTAAAATATTTTGTTTTTGTGGATTGAAACTTTAAACTTTAGGCTGGGTGATGTGGCTCATACCTATAATCCCAGCACTCTGGGAGGCCGAGGCGGGAGGATTCCTTGAGCTAAGGAGTTTGAGAACATCCTGAGGAAGAGTGAGACCCTGTCTCTACTAAAAATAGGAAAATTAGCCTGGCATTGTGGCGGGTACCTATAGTTCTAGCTACTATGAGGCTGAGGCAACAGGATTGCTTGGGCCCAAGAGTTTGAGGTTGCTGTGAGCTATGATGACACCATGGCACTCTATCCAGGGTGACAGTGAGATTCAATCTCAAGAAAAGATAAAAACCTTTAAACTGTAAATTAAATTAAAGTTGAAACTTTATTTACTTATTTATTTATTTTTGAGACAGAGTCTCACTTTGTCCCCTTGAGTTGAGTACTATGGCATCATAGCTCACAGCAACTTCAAACACCTGGGCTCAAAAGATCTTGCCTCAGCCTCCTGTGTAGTTGGAACTATAGGTGCCCACCACAACGCTCAGCTATATTTATTTTTTTAGAGATGGGGGTCTCGTTCTTGCTCAGGCTTGGTCTCAAGCTCAGGCGATCCACCTGCCTAGTCCTCCCAGAGTGCGAGGATTACAGGTGTCAGCCACCGTGCCCAGCTCCAAGTTAAAACTTTAAAGTATAGTTTTGATTGGCCGGGAAATGCAAATGGGTGTGAGAGTCAGCTTTGGCAGATATATTTGGAAAGGAGAGGCATCCTTTACAGCCAGTGCTAATGCCCTTCTCTAGGTTTCCCTAGGTACGAACTCAAGTAACTCTTCCAGCGGCCCCTCCAGAGGCTCCTCCAGTGATTCCTCCACTGACTCCTCCAGAGACTACACCCCGGGTAACCTGATCTGACTGAGCTGGGCGCCCTACTCATGGTTATTATGGGAGCTCTCCTGTTTGAAGCCTGGTATAGCCCGAAGGAGTCTCCAAGTGGATCTAGCTAACATAACTGAGCACTTCTCTTTTTTATGGGCTGTTGTAGATATATGGGGCTCTCCCAAGTATAATGAAATATAATCAACAAATAAAAACTAAACTGTATTTGTGTATAATGTGATATAGTGATATATCCAATTTTTATTTGTCAATTATACCTTAATAAACCTCGGGGAAGGGGAACCTTCCTACTAAGTAAGTCAATAATTGTGTACCAAGTAAGTTCAGTTCACTAATTTTTTTATCCTTAGTTCAAACCTGCGTTTTATTGTCTATTTTCTTTTTTTTTTTTTAGACAGAGTCGCACACTGTTGCCCTGGGTAGAGTGCTATGGCGTCACAGCTCGCAGCAACCTCAAACTCTTGGGATTAAGTGATTCTCTTGCCTCAGCCTCCCAAGTAGCTGGGACTACAGGCACCCGCCACAACACCTGCTATTTTTGTTATTGTTGTCATTGTTGTTTAGTTGGCCTGGGCTGGGTTCAAACCCTCCAGCCTTGGTATATGTGGCTGGCGCCGAGCCTTTTATCTTTTGTTGTTGTTGTTGCAGGTTAATTGAGGGTAAAAAGAATTAGTTTACGCTGTTTGCATTTGTTAGGTAAAGTCCCTCTTATAATGTGTCCTGCCCCCAAGGGGTGTGCCGTACACCATAACATTATGCACCTGAAGTGGGAACAAGCCCATCCTGCACCCTCCTCCCCTCTCCCCACTCCCTTGTTCTCCTGTCCCCCCCCCGAATTGATTTGACTCTTTCTCTTTTGTGGGTACGTAGTATCAGAACATCTCCTGCCTTCATATTAGAATTGACTACGTTGGGTTCTTGCTTCTCCATTCTTGTGATACTTCACTAAGAAGAATGTGTTCCAACTTGACTAATTGTTAAATGATTGCCTCACACCAGCTAATGAACTTATCCATTTCAGGTCTATCTTCTTAGCACTTTTTTCTTTTTTGAGACAGAATCTCACTCTGTCACCCAGGCTAGAAGTGTGATGGCATCAGCCGAGCTCACAGCAACCTCAGACTCCTGGGTTCAAGTGATCCTTCTAAGTTGTTGGGGCTACAGGTTCCCACCACCATGCTGGGCTAGTTTTTCTATTTTTAGTAGAGACAGGGTCTTGCTCTTGCTCAGGCTGGTCTGGAACTCCTGAGCTCAAGGGGTCCTCCCACCTCAGCCTCCCAGAGTGCTGGGATTACATGCACGAGCCCCATGCCTGGCCTGCCTTCTTAGCACATTTTAACTACCCAATGAGGCCTTGTTAACTATAGTCACCACGCTGGCCACTTGATAAATACGGAGTTCTTTAAACACCAAATTCTACCATAGGGACTTCCTATGATCTCAACAGGGGCACAAATGATATTTTTAGGCGGGATATTTCTTCTTCACATGGGACTATTCATTACAGGAACATTTAGCAACTGTAAATTGCAAACATTTCCTTTCCCACTGAGCAACAGTGAAAGCCCCAATCATTGTGGAACAAGAAGAAAAAGCAACCACTATCACTCCTTTCCAACATCCCTACCGGGGGGATGGGAAGTCAGGGTGATGCTCCCCCTGGTATAGGACATGTGTTTGGAGGAGAGAGAAATGATAATCCTCCTCCTCTTCCCTTCCCTAAATTCAGTCTGTCCTTATATGCCCACAGGTCCCCCCAGGTCCTGCAGCCCGCCAGGGGACTGACCAAGTTCTGATCAAGTTAGATCAGCTGATCTGGTCTAACTGTGCTGTCTTCACTCCCCGCTCCATCAGGATTCAGCCCAGGAGAGGATGATGGCTTCTTCTCCCTGTACTCCTCACCCAGGACAGACTGAGTTTGGGGTGGGTGCAAAGACTCAATACATTTTTTGATGACTTGAATAAATACCTAAAACTTCAGAGTTGAGCTGGGTAGCAGGTCCACTCTCAGCTGTTGGGTGCTCTTTCTTCACTTAAAAGAGCATTCTATATAATATTTATTATCGCTGCCCTCCATTCTCTCTATTTTGTGCTTTTTTGGGGGGTCGGGGGTAGAGTGCATGGTGGCATCACAGCTTGCAGCAACCTCAAACTCTTGGGCTCAAGAGATCCTCTTGCCACAGCCTCCCAGGTAGCTGGGACTACAAGCACCTGCTACAGTGCCCAGCTAGTTCTATTTTGTGCTTGGACCAGCATTTACTCAAATACTGGAATATATATGTATAATACATGTTTTTTTACATTTTATTTCATATGTTTTCCACACTTTATCTAATTTTGGTGGGGGTGGGTGGAATTTCAGCCCATTCTGTGGCATTCATTTGCTTTTGACTGGTATCCAGTATTCCTGGTGCAGTTATAAAATGTCATCAGCTATATTTACATTCACTTATTTATTTGTACTTCAGAATATCAGGGGGCACATACATTTTTGGATACCTAGTTTGCTTTTGCATATTTTAATCAAAGTTATAAGTGTGCCCTTCACCCAGAAAGTGTGCAATGTACCCATTAGATGTGAATTTACCCATTCCCTTCTCCCTCCCACCTATTTTCCATATGGGCACGTAAGTGTTGATCAAATCGTTCCAGTTTAGTATTGAGTACATGTGGAGTTTGTTTCTCCATTCTTGTACTTCACTTAGGAGAACAGTCTCCAATTCCACCCAGGTTATTACAAAAGATACTAGGTCACCATTTTTTATGTCTGAGCAGTATTCCATGGTGTACATACACCACATTTTATTAATCCGTTCCTGCATTGTTGGGCACTTGGGTTGATTCCACATCTATGCGGTGTGAGTTGTGCTGCTGTAAACATTCAACTGCAATTATCTTTATGATAAAATGTTATTTTTCTTTTTGGGTAAATATCCAGTAGTTCGATTGCTGAATTAAATGGTAGGTCCACTTTTAGTTCTTTGAGGCATCTCCATAGTACTTTCCACAGAGGTTGTACTAGTTTGCTGTCCCACCAGCAGTGTATGAGTGCTCCTTTCTCTCCACATCTGTTGCTTTGGGACTTTTTGATAAAAGCCATTCTCCCTTGAGTAAGGTGATATTTCATTGTGGTTTTGATTTGCATTACTCTGATTATTAGAGATGTTGAGCACCATTTATTTACTTATTTTAAATTGGCTATTTCAAGTCTTTGAATCAACCTAAGTGTTCATCCACCAACAAATGAATAAAGAATATGTGGTCTACAATGGAATACTATTTACCCATCAAAAAAAAAATAAAATCCTGTCCTCTGCAGCAACATGGTGGAACTGGAGGTCATTATGTTGAGTGAAATAAGCCAAACCCTGAAAGACAAACATTGTATGTTTTCATTCATATGTGGGAGCTAAAAAAGTGGATTTTGTGAAGAGAGAGGGATGAAGACAAGTTGATTAATGGATACACAGATACGTTCTGACAAAGAAGTAAGACCTAGTGTTAGCTGGATCAGTAGGTGACTCCAGTTTACAATAATCTATTGCATATTCAAAATAGCTAAAGGAGAAGAATTCACATAGTTCTAGCATTAAGCAAAGACAAATATTTAAGGTGACAAATGTCTCAAATACGCTGATTTGATCTTTACAAATTATATGAATGTATTCAACTATCACATGTGCTCTAAAACTATGTACATCTAATATGCATCAGTGAAAAAAGAAAGAAGATGTGATATATATACACGAAGGAATACTATCAGCCTTTAAAAAGAGGAAAATCATGTTATTTGCAGCAACATGGATGAACCCAGAGTACATCATGCTAAGTGAAACACACCAGTCACAGGAAGTTATATTTCCATTTTAAAAATCTGTTGTGGTTTCTTGATAACAATATATCTCTTTTTCATACATACTCATTCTTACTTTGAAACTATTTTTCCTCTCTTATACCTCTGAGAATATGCTTATTAAAATTAAGTTCTGGTCAGAGCAGCGCCTGTGGCTCAAAGGAGTGGCCCCATAAACCAGAGGTGGCGGGTTCAAACTCGGCCCCGGCCAAAAACTGTAAAAAAAAAATTGAGTTCTGGGGGCTCTGGCCTCATATGCTGAAGGTGGTGGGTTCAAACCCAGCCCTGGCCAAAAACTGCAAAAAAAAAAATTCAGTTCTGGTCATAATATACACGATTCTCTTAGACACAAGTCCTCTTGTTGTGTTGGATTGTTGGGTCTTGTTTCTTCTCACATCATTACGGTTGGGTTCTCCCTTTTGTAACCACCAACCTATTCTCTATCTTCATGAGATCCACTTTTTAATCTCCCACATATGAGTAAGAATGTATGACATTTGTCATTCAGTCCTTGGCTTATGTCACTTAGTCTAAATAACAACCTCTGCTTCCATCATGTTGCTGGAAATGACAAGATTTCATCCTTCTTTATGGGTAACTAGTATTCCATTCTAGACTTCTAGTGCATTTTCTTTATCCTTTCATTGGCTGATGGAGACTCAGGTTGATTCAATAACTGAAAATAGCCAATTGAAAATAAATAAATAAATGCAAATATGAGTGATGACAATTTATACCTGTACTGAAAATACTGGGTATCACTTGAGAGCAAATGGATGCCACATGATGGACTGGAAATCTACCCAAAACTATGTAAAACATTAGAAAAATGTGAAATAAAATTTACAACATGTGTACGATATGTGCACAAATTCCAATATTTGACTAATGGCTTGTCCAGAATCACAAAGTAGGGAGAATGGAGGGGAAACAACATAAATATTATGTAGGAAGCAATATTTCCTCCACTTTCAAATGCAGGCAGAGTTCACATAGCTGAGATTGGACCTGCTACCAAGGCCAACTCTGAAGTTTTTAATATTTATTCAAGTGCACAAAAACATACCATGGTGGTCTTGTGTCCAGTTCTTCCCTCTGTCCCAGGCAAGAAGTACAGGATGAAGAAAGTTTTCACTTTCTGGAGCTGGGAATGCAGGTTACACATAAAAGTGAGAAGGGTCAGCCAGTCTAACTCATCACTCCCTGGGGGCTGTGAGGTCTCTTGGTAGAGGGGGACAGAGCTGGGGGCAGGGGAATGAGAGAGGGGAGCAACACTGTTTCTCCTGCCTCCAAAGACAGGTTCTTGACCAAGTGAAGTGCTGCCCCAACTTCCCACCCCTCCATCTAGGGACATTTGACTTGCTATTTTTCTTGTTCCAAATGATTGGGCTTTTAACCGATGTTTAAAGGGAAGGCAAAATATGTGTTCAAAGTTCCTAAGTTGAACAGGATGGTCTCATGTAGCAAAGAAGATCCTTCCTCAAATGCTATTTGTGCCCATGTTGAGAAACACAGGAAGTCCCCAAGGTAGAGTCTATTGTTTATAGAAATCCACCTCACGATAGCTGCCCACTGGAAAGAGAAGTGCTTACATTCACGACAGCCAAGACACGGAATCCACGTTAAGTGTCCACCCGCGGATGAATGGATAAAGAAATTGGAGTTCATGTACAAACAGGATATTATACAGCACAAAAAGAATAGTATCTTCCATTTTGCAACAACATGGATGGAACTAGAGAATATTATGTTTAGTGAAATGAGCCAAGTGCAGAAAGAAAATTCTCATGTGTTCTCACTCATATGTGGGAGCTAAATTTTTTTTTTTTTTGTAGAGACAGAGTCTTACCTTATCGCCCTTGGTAGACTGCCGTGGAGTCTCAGCTCACAGCAACCTCCAACTCCAGGGCTTAGGCGATTCTCTTGCCTCAGCCTCCCTAGTAGCTGGGACTACAGGCACCTGCCACAATGCCTGGCTGTTTTTTTGTTTTGTTTTGTTTTGTTTTTGACTAATGGCATCAAAAAAGTCTCACTTTATAGTCCTCGGTAGAGTGCCGTGGCCTCACACAGCTCACAGCAACCTCCAAGTCCTGGGCTTAAGCGATTCTCTTGCCTCAGCCTCCCGAGTAGCTGGGACTACAGGCGCCCGCCACAACACCCGGCTATTTTTTGGTTGCAGTTTGGCCGGGGCCGGGTTTGAACCCACCACCCTCAGTATATGGGGCCGGCGCCCTACCGACTGAGCCACAGGCGCCACCCAGAGCTAAATATTTTTTAAAAATTGATCTCATAGGCTTGGCGCCTGTAGTTCAGAGGCTAGGGTGCCAGCCACATACACTGGAGCTGGCGGGTACGAATCCAGTCCAGGCCTGCCAAACAACAATGACAACTACAACCAAAAAATAGCCGGGCATTGAGGTGGGCGCCTGTAGTCCCAGCTACTTGGGAGGCTGAGGCAAGAGAATCACTAAGCCCAGGAGTCAGAGGTTGCTGTGAGCTGTGATGCCATAGCACTCTACCCAGGGCAACATAGTAAGACTGTGTCTCAAAAAAAAATGTTTTTTATCTCATGGAGACAGAGTAGAATGATGGTTACCAGAGGCTGGGAAGGGTAGTGAGGAAGGGGGAGATAAGTGAGAATGGTTAATGGGTGGAAAAATATAATTAGATAATTAGGATAAACAATGTTTGACACACAACAAAATGACTATAATCAATATTAAGTTAGGATAGACTTTAAAATAAATAATAATTGGAATAAATAGGAATTGAAACACTTCCTAACAGAAAGAAATGTTAAATGCCTGAGGTGATGGATACTCCCATTACCCTGATTTGATTAATTCACATTGTATATCTGTGTCTAAACATCACACGTACTCTATAAAGATATACAGCTATGTACCCACAATAATTAAAAATCAAAAGAAAATAGATGCTCGCAGTTGTTTTATGCTGATCTATTTGGAGACTCCTGGCTGTGCCAGGCTTCAGCCAGGAAAGCTCCCATAGTGACCATGACTAGGGCAGCCAGACCCAGACGGTTGAGGTTCCCTGTGGTGTAATCGCCTGGAGAAAAGGAAAGAGAGAAGGGCTTGAGCATTGACCACAAAAGATAACCCCCCCTTCTCAGCTGATCTTCCAAGTCTGACTCTCACATGCCCACTTGAATGTCCTGGCCAGTTGTCAGCTGCCCCTTCATTGAAGTTTTGTGAGAGTTGATTGGCTTGTCTATCATCTTTCCTTTGATGTTCACTTTACCTCATCTCTATTCTCTCATTTAATGGCTTCTCATCTCCTGTTGGTGTGGCTTGAGGACTCAAATGAATAACACCTACTCAGTCCATTGCAATGAACTGAGCGACCCAGGGAGGCCAACACCAGCAAGCCCTCCACAACGAGATACAAAGGTGCAGCCCCCTCCAATGTTCCTCACTGGCTTTTATTGAAGTCTCCGACCTGAAAAAATACAGCACAGTGGAAAGCTCTAAAGAGAGTCAGGGTTAAAAAAACAAATAATTTTCCTTTAGCTGTGTGATTAAACTCCCAACACATCTTGTTTACTGCATTCCTTTCTTTTTTTTTTTTTTTTGTAGAGACAGAGTCTCACCTTATCGCCCTCGGTAGAGTGCCGTGGCATCACACAGCTCACAGCAACCTCCAAATCCTTGGGCTTAGGAGATTCTCTTGACTCAGCCTCCCAAGTAGCTGGGACTACAGGCGCCTGCCACAACGCCCGGCTATTTTTTTTGTTGTTGTTGCAGTTTGGCCGGGGCTGGGTTTGAACCCGCCACCCTCAGCATATGGGGCCCATGCCCTACCCGCTGAGCCACAGGTGCCGCCCTACTGCATTCCTTTCTTTTCTTTCTTTCCTCACTGCTAAAATATGGCTTAGGGTTGGGACAGTATGCTGTGTCTAGCAATTATTGTTTTCAGTACTCATGGCCAGGAGTGATCCTTTTTTCCAAGATTATTCTGTCCCTAGTGCCTAGCACTTTTAACCCTCCTACAATCTCCCTTCCACCTTCCCACATTTCCTTTTCCCGTTTTCCCTCTGTATACTTGGAATAGGGCTTGGGAACAACACAGAAGGCCTAAGGCACTCCCCAGAACACTGAAGTTCCATGGCTGGACCAGCAACCTCTTCACAGTATGAGATGTAACTTCTTGCATGCAACAAGCTTTAAAAAGAGTTTGAGGTTGAGTGTGGTGGCTCACACCTGTAATCCTAGCACTCTGAGAGGCTGAGGCAGGTAGATTGCTTGAGCTCATGAGTCTAAGAACAGCCTGAGCCAGAGTGAGACCCTGTCTCTAAAAAATAGTCAGGTGCTTGGGGGTGGGAGCTGTAGTCCCAGCTACTTGGGAGGCTGAGGCAAGAGAATCACTTGAGCCTGAGAGTTTGAGGTTGCTGTGAGCTATGACATTACAACACTCTACAGAGGGTGACAAAGTGAGACTCTGTCTCAAAAAAAACAAAAATTAAATGAAATAAAAAGAATTTGAGCTTTGCGGCTCAGCATTTGGACCACTGTGTATCTCAGCCCCACTCAAGAAGAGCTGGAGGTTGGCACAGGTCCTGGTCCCTCAGGAGGAGCCTGTGCTTCTCTCCTCCCACCTGGGGGTATACCAGTTTGTGCAAAGTTCATCTCTGAACCCCAAAACTACAGTGTTTCCAGCAAATAAGGCCCATCGGGAAAAATACTTAATGTCCCCTCATTCTTAGGAAGCCCTCTGCACCTCTCAATACTGACCAGACACAATGTCATTCTAATTACAGAATAGTCACAGGACGAATCAATGACCAGCAATGTGGATTTACCAAGCGGAGAAAGTAGAGTGTCTTGCATACATTGGCAGAGAATTCTGGCAGGAAACAGCAGGTAATTTGGGAGGAAGATTCTAGCAGTAAGTACCACAAGACATGAGGAGACAGCACGGCTGTGGCAGAGAAGCAGGAGTCTGTGAAGACATCATATCCTGAGACTAAGAAAGAGTTCTTGGGAATAAAAATCACTACTGCTAAGATGAGCCAAAACTTTAAGAGATGCAGAGAACAGTTGAAGGGATTCTGCGGATGGAGAATTGATAATTTTTATTTTATTTTATTTTTTTATTAAATCATAGCTGTGTACATCAATATGATCATGGGGCACCATATACTTGGTTCATAGACCATTTGACACATTTTCATCACATTAGTTGACATAGCCCTCCTGGCATTTTCTTAGTTACTTTGCTAAGACATTTACATTCCACATTTACCAAGCCTCACATATACCCTTGTAAGATGCACCACAGGTGTGATCCTTTCAATGCCCCTCCCTCTACCCACCTCCCACCTCCCTTCCCTCCCTTTCCCCCTTCCCCCTATTCTTAGGTTGTAACTGGGTTATAGCTCTCATGTGAAGGCCCTAAATTAGTTTCATAGGAGAATTGATAATTTTGAAGAACGACATGAGAAATTATCCAGGATGTACAGCAAGGAAGGTAAATGTAGAAATTGTGGAAGGAAAGATTTAGAAAGAGGTGACAGGGAAAGTTTGGAGAACTGAGATTCAGAGAATGACTGAAGTAATGCTCCCCCATTTAAAAAAAAAAAAAAACACGGGCGACGCCTGTGGCTCAAGGAGTAGGGCGCCGGTCCCATATGCCGGAGGTGGCGGGTTCAAACCCAGCCCCGGCCAAAAAAACACACACACACACAAAAAAAAAACAACACTTCCCCTAAATCATGCAAAACCTTACCTGTCACCCAGACCTCAAGATGATTGCTTGGCTATAAGGCCAGAAAAGGCGGACTTGACTGGTAGTACACACAGCTGTAGCTGCCAGTGCTGCCCACTGTCACGTTCTGGAGGGAGAACTCAACCCCGTTCTCTTCTGGCCCCCTCAGCTGGAGGGGGTTGGAAGTTCCTGTCTTCAGCAGAGCAAACATCACAGGCTGAACAGGGGGGTCCGGCTTCTGGCACTGAAAAGTCAAGTATCCTCTTGCAGATACTTTATGATTTTGGTGGATTTTGAGGGAAGGTTTAGGTAAATATCCTGTGAGAGAAGTTAAGCTCTGAGGTCATGAGTAGAAGCTTCCCATCCCCCACTCAACCCTTCCCCCTCCCTCCCTGCAGGAGGTCCCTGTGCAGTGTGGAGGCTACAGACCCCTGATCTCTCCCTCTGTCCACTCTGGCTCCAGGAAAGAGATTTTTCCTCCTCCTATGAGTCTTGGATGAAACCAAGCTATTCAATTCTTGTCTCTGTTCCTGTCTCTGTCCCTCTCCCCCACCCTCAATTACTCTGGAGATGGAACTCCTTTTGTCCATCCTCTCATCCCTTTCAAGGATCACCGTATGTCATTCTAAGGTGCCCCTCTTTACCTGTAACCAACAGCAGAAGGACATCACTGCGCTGGGAATTTATGTCAGGGGACCCTTTTCTGTAGTATTCACAGGTGTACTCTCCAGCATGGCTGCCTTTGAAACCATTGAGGTGAAATTCAGCTGGGCCCTCTGTAGACTCATGTGACTGCAGGGCGACAGACTAGTTTCTCCTTGTCTGAGAATGAAGTCCACACCCCTGGGAGGAGTCCAGCATTGCAGGGTCACATTGCTCTGGGCAGGTAGCACCGAGCTGGGCCAGGCAGTGAGAGAGGGCTTGGGCAGTGACCCTGGAAGGATGCAGAGCCCAGGGCTGGGTCTGACTCACTCATCTGCTCTCAGGAAGCCCATTTAAAGAAAGGGAAGGGAAAGGGGGACCAGGGAATTTGGGGAGAAGCAGCAAGGAGGGTTTTGTTTTTCTGAGATGGAATCTCACTCAGTGGCCCTGGAGAGAGTGCCATGGTGTCATAGCTCACAGCAGCCTTAAACTCCTGGCCTTAAGTGATCCTCTTGCTTTAGCCTCCAGAGTAGCTGAGACTACAAGTATCTGCCACAAACACCTGACTAGTTTTTCTGCTTTTAGTAGAGACAGGGTCTCATTCTTGCTCAACCTGGTCTGGAACTCCTGAGCTCAAGCAATCCACCAGCCTTGGCCCCCCAGAGTGCTGACATTACAGGTGTGAGTCACCTCACTGGGCCTCAAGGAGGGTTTAATTGAAGAAACACCTTGTCTTGTTAAATTTCTTTGGTCAGCACACAGCACTGTGAGAGAATCATCACAAGGTGTAAGCATCTGCCCAGAGTCCACATGAATGCTCTGCTCTGACTCCTGGGACCACCCGAGGCTCCTGCTGAGAACTGTTCCCACGCCAGACTGTGTGTGGCTCCAGCAATTCTCTCAGCCCCTCTGGTGTTTCTGGCAGAGATTTCCCTGAACCACCTGAGGCTGCTCTCATCTCCCCATGCTCCAGGCCCTTCCCAGGCTCCACGACGTCCCACAAATCTTTCTGTCTTCATCATTTATCCTGAACCATCTCAGTCTCTGTTTATATGACAGCCGTGCTGTATTTCCTAGGTTTTCCAACCCAGAACAGAAGGCACTAGCCATAGGGAGTTAGGGGAAGCTTGAGGACTTGGGCCACCTGGTGTTGCTCCTGACTTTCACAAAGGCTCAAAGGGACCATCAGGAGTCCCTAACCGTGTCATCTTGGAGTAAGGCAATCAGGAACCATCCCCAGTGACGTAGATTTGAGCCTTGAGTGACACAAATTAAAACAGAAACCGTTTAATTGTAAAATCTTTGTACATTAATGCAAACATGGGGTACAATGTGCTGGTTTTATATACAATTTGAAATGTTTTCATCAAACTGGTTAACATAGCCTTCACGGCATTTTCTTAGTTATTGTGTTAAGACATTTATATTCTACACTTAGTAAATTTCACATGTACCCTGGTAAGATGCACCGTAGGTGTGGTCCCACCAATTATCCTCCCTCCACCCATCCTCCCCTCCCTCTCCTTTTTCCCCTTCTTCTTATGTTGTAATTTGGGTTATAGCATTCATATGAAAGCCATAAATTAGTTTCATAGTAGGGCTGAGTACATTGGATACTTTTTCTTCCATTCCTGAGATACTTTGCTAAGAAGAACGTGTTCCAGCTCCATCCATGTAAACATGAAAGAGGTAAGGTCTCCATCTTTCTTTAAGGCTGCATAATACTCCATGGTGTACATATACCACAATTTGCTAGTCCGTTCGTGGGTTGATGGGCACTTGGGCTTCTTCCATGACTTAGCAATTATGAATAGGGCTGCAATAAACATTCTGGTACAAATATCTTCATTATAATATGATTTTTTGGTCTTCTGGATATATACCTAGTAGAGGAATTACAGGATTGAATGACAGGTCTATTTTTAGATCTCTAAGTGTTCTCCAAACATCTTTCCAAAAGGAATGTATTAGTTTGCATTCCCACCAGCAGTGTAAAAGTGTTCCCTTTTCTCCACATCCATGCCAACATCTCTGGTTTGGGGACTTTGTGATGTGGGCTAATCTTACTGGAGTTAAATGATATCTCAAAGTAGTTTTGATTTGCATTTCTCTGATGATTAAGGATGATGAGCATTTTTTAATGTCTGTAGGCCGTGCGCCTGTCTCCTTCAGAGAAGTTTCTCTTCAAGTCCCTTGCCCAGCCTGAGATGGGTTCACTTGTTCTTTCCTTGCTAATATGTTTGAGTTCTCTGTGTATTCTGGTTATTAAACCTTTGTGGGAGACATAACCTGCAAATATCTTCTCCCATTCTGAGGGCTGTCTGCTTGCTTTCCTTACTGTGTTCTTGGCTGTGCAGAAGCTTTTTAGTTTGATCAGGTCCCAGTAATGTATTTTTGGTGTTGCTTCAATTGCCTGGGGGGGTCCTCCTCATTAAAATCTGTTTTTGTTTTGTTTTGTTTTGTTTGGTTGTTTTTTTTGAGACAGAGTCTCACTTTGTCACCCTCGGTAGACTACCACGGCATCAGAGTATAGCAACCTCAAACTTTTGGGCTGAAGAGATCTTCTTACCTCAACCTCCCAAGTAGCTGGGACTATAGGAACTTGCCAAGGAGCCCAGCAGTTTTTAGTAGAGACAGGTCTTGCTCTTGCTCAAGAAATCCACCCACCTCAGCCTACCAGAGTTGTAGGATTACAGTGTAAACCACCACACCTGGCCTCTGGTTGTAAAATCTTAACAGAGTTTGTACAAGTTTATGCACCTTGTGCCACAGGAGACACACAGTGTCATCAGCCTGTGACATCTGGAGCCGCATCTCAGCATCCCTGGTGCCTGCATAGTTCCTGGAACATTGCAGGGCTTCAAAATGCATATTAACCAGCTGCTGAGATGCCGCAGTGTAAGATAACTCAGGGTTTACCAGGCTGGCACTAGATGCAGACTCACTATAACAGTCTTCTTTCCTTCCACTGGTAGACCAGTCCTAAGGGAAGGAGATCCCTGCCCTTGAGTGTAGGGATCAGAAAATATGGCAATGACAGAAATATAACACTCTGACCCACACCCTGTCCCTTTGAGGAAAACAAAGGCTTCCTTGGCTCCTGCAAACAGACATCCTGAGGTGCGCCCCAACTCCATCCTGAGGTGCACCCCAATTCCATCCTGAGGTGCGCCCCAATTCCACACTTTGACCTGCTCCTCTTAGGTCTCCTTAGACTTTTCCCCAAAGCATCATCTTCTCTCTGACCCTAAGAGCCTTTCCATTCTGAAGACCCATGCGAACATCCCTCTTAATTTCTCATTATGACCCAGCGAGAACAGCAGTTACTTTAGAGCCTGATGGGTCTGGGTTTAAATTGTGACTTTTCTGTTCATTCTTTGTGTGATCCTGGGCAGGAATTCTCAGCCCTCAGTCTTAGAGCCCTCGTTTATCTGTGTGGGCCTAATTTTTGTCATGCAGGGTTTATTTATTTATTTATTTATGAGACAGAGTTTCGAGCTGTCACCCTGGGTAGCGTGCTGTGGCATCATTGCTCATAGCAAATTCTAACCCTTGGCCTCAAGCAATCCTCTTGCTTCAGTTTTTCTATTTTCAGTATAGACAGGGTCTCAATTTTTGCTCAGGCTCGTCTTGAGCTCATGAGCTCAAGCTATCCACCTAACTCGTCCTCCCAGAGTGCTAGGATTACAGGCGTGCGCTACTGTGCCTGATATGCAAGGTTTTATTCTTAAGGATCAGAGTGAGATGTGCCGCTCTGATGGGGTGGTAGGGTAGTGACACAGCCTTGATCGTAGCATCAGAAAAATCTTACCTTTTCAAATTGGTTTAATCTCTTTCATCATAAGAAGGAGAACTTTTCAAATTAGAAGGAGACTTTAGAACACACCTCTAAACACCTCTGGCTATTTGTCCTGGGTAATAAGCTAGTAGCTGATCACAGTCTCAGAAACTTGATCAACGACAGTACATAACTAGAATGTCCTAATATGGTCTTCGTTTTCATTGTGTTTAATACATTAACCTTCTAACTTGGGGAGGTAACATTGAATTTTCTTCTAAAATTTGCTTTTTTATTTGTTTATTTTTTGAGATAAGTTCTTCTGTCGTCCTAGGCTGGAGTGCAGTGATGTGATCATGGCTTACCGTAACCCTGAACTTTGGTGCTCAGGTGATTCTCCCATCCCAGCCTCCTAAGTAGCTAATATTGCAGGTGCACACTACCACATCCAGCTAATTTTTAATTTTTTTGTACAAGTGAGAGTCTCACTATGTCACCCAAACTTGTCTCAGATCTCTGGCCTCAAGCAATCCTCCTGCTTTGGCCTCCCAAAGTGCTAGGATTACAGGTGTGAAATCACCATGCTCGGCCTTAGATTTGTTTTTTATTTAAATGATTGATATAAAATTTCAGTCTTATGATAAGTATACTTATTTAAATAAAAAGGTTGATCAAATAAACACATTTAAAAAAATAAAAGTGATATCAGCATATAGGATAGATCTTGGGTACAGAAGATAAATATTTACCTATTGAAAAATGTAAAATGGGTAAAATGTATCTACAGCTTCCAGTAAGATCCCTAACCCCATGAAGCTATCCATAAAGACAAGCCAATGTTATTAATTCTTGTTAGAATTTTCACTCAATCCACCCTTGTATAGATGTATAGATCCAGGGAACTTACCCCCAAAGCAGAAGAAGGATGGGAAACCAGGAATCACACTGTTCTAAGGACCCGTCTTTAATTTCAGCCACAAGAGGGATGACTGCACAAGTAGGCAGTAATATATTTGCTCAATCCCTTGTCTTCCTTCCTGTCATGTGACCTACAGGTTTGGTATCACAACTACACTCAGGATACGAGAAGCCATAAAACCCTCCGTAGGTCTGAATTCACTTAAAATCTTGATCTGAGCATAGTCAAAACAAGGCCTCCAACTCTAACACATTCAAATAAGCCGGAAATTCCTAAAGCCATATTGTGGAAAAGTACTCATTAGCATAAAATGCTATTTATTGATCTATTTTTGAGAGAGAATCTCACTCTGTCTCCCTGGATAGAGTGCCATTGTGTCATAGCTCACAGCAACCTCAAACTCCTGGATTTGAGCCATCCGCTTGCCTCAGCCTCATGAGCAACTGTGACTGGTACAACACCTGGCTAGTTTTTCTATTTTTAGTAGAGATAGGGTCTCACTCTTGCTCAGACTGGTCTCCAACTTCTGAGCTTAAGTGATCCACCGGCCTCAGCCTCCCAGAATGGTGGGATTACAGGCATGAGCCACTGTGCCCAGCCTATAAAATGCTATTTAAAATGGTAGGCCAACCTGTTATCTCAGCACTCTGGGAGGCTGTTAGGAATGTTAGGAAATGTTAGGAATTTGCTAGTTTATGTAAGAGACTAACATGTTTGGGGCAGACCCCTCTGGAAGGTAGTTTCTTCGTTTCTTTATAACAGCCCCAAACTGGAAACAGCTCAAATGTCCTCCAGTGAGGGGACGGACAAGCCAACTGAGGCAATGAAAAATACTCCACATCGGCAAAAAGGGAATGAACTGTTGATACACACAGCAACTTTTTTATTATTTGTATTTTCTTTTATTTGTGTTTTTTTTTTTGTATTTTCTTTTAAATGGTATATTCTTATGGCTAGGGATTCAATCCTGCCAAAGGGAAAACCAGGGGCAATTGAGAACAGAAAAACAGAGCAAACAGGAGGCGATGATCAGAAAAGAATTCCAGGGATTCTTTTTCTTTAAGAGTCATTGAGGTATAATTGAAATAAAAATTACATATATATGTATATGTGTATATATATATATATATTTTTTTTTTTTGGAGGCAGAGTCTTACTATGTTGCCCTCGGTAGAGTGCTGTGGCATCACAGCTCACAGCAACCTCAAACTCTTGGGCTTAAGCAATTCTCTTGCCTCAGCCTCCCAGTAGCAGGGAATACAGGTGCCCACCGCAATGCCCAGCTATTTTTCGGTTGTATTGTCATTGTTGTTCTGGAGGCCTAGTCTGGGCTTGAACCCACCAGTCATTGTGTATGTGGCCAGCACCCTACTCACTGAGCTATGGACGCCGCCAAAAAAATTACATAAATTTAATATATACATTTGGAAATGTTGGACATATGCATACACCCATGATCCCATCAGGTGCTAAACACAGCTATCATTTAATTTGAATTTCCATTATGTTAACACACAACAATTTGGATGAACCATCCAGGTATTATGCTGAGGGTGAAGGGCCAACCTGAGGGAATGTATGATCCCAATTTTTTCTGAGACAGAGTCTCACTCTATCTGTCATCCAGGCTATAGTGCCATGATGTGATCATAGCTCACAGCAACCTTAAACTCCTGGGCTCAAGCGATCCTCCTGCCTCAGCCTCTTGAGTAGTTGGGACCACAGGGGCCACCACAATGCCTGGCTAATTTTTCTATTTTTAGTAGAGATGGGGGTCTTGCTCCTGCTCAGGCAGTCTCGAACTCCTGAGCTCAAGAGATCCTCCTCCCTTGGTCTCCCAGAGTGCTGGGGTTACAGGCATGAGTCACTGCTCCCAGCCAATCAAAATTATTTTTAAAAAACTATCTGGGGCAAGACTTCAGCTGGGGCAGGGCCCACCTCAGAATGGGTGGAGGCACATGCAAGGTTTAAGGGGAAGGTACAGTCATTTCTGCCTCTTGCTTCCTGATTTGGTTGCAAGAAGGAAACCACCCACTGGGGTTGCTGAGAACCAACTGACCAGAGCAAAACCTTACCCCTGCCGTCCTGTGGTGAAATGGGCAGGGATAGGGCTGTGTGTGTCCAGGCTTGCTCCTCCTCTGAACTGCAAAACTGAAGACAAGATCTAGGTTCCGGCAGAAGGGACGCTATGGTCACGGAAGTCCTGCCCCTGCTTTGCCTTGGTGAGTTCCAGGACTGGGACAGAGGGGCTTGGACTGGGAAGTGGAAGTTAAGTGGGGAAACATGGCCAGTGCGGAGATGGCAACTCACACCTACCTAATGCGTGTGATGGGTTGGAATCTGTCACCTGCATTGGTTCTGGTGCTGACACATAAGAGCTGAGGCCCCAGCATGTGCTCAGGAAATGCAGAGCTCTGAAGGGAATTCCAGCGTCTGTGCCCTCTAACCACCGCAACACTGCCAGGGATATTCCATTGGAATGTGAGGAAGGGCTGGGTTTAAAGATCTACAAGGTGAAAAGCTATGAATGAGAAGAAAAAAGTTTCTGTTTTTTGACACAGAGTCCCACTCTGTTGCCCTGGCTAGAGTGTGGCGGCCTCAGTCAATCTCATGGCAACCTCAAACTCCTGAACTCAAACCATCCTCCTGCCTCAGCCTCCCTCGTAGCTGAGACTGAAGGTACCTGCCACAAAGCCTGGCTAGTTTTTCTATTTGCACTGGAGAAGGGGGCTCGATCTTGCTCAGGCTGGTCTTGAACTCCTGAGCCCAAGGGATCCTCCCACCTCAGCCTCCCAGAGTGCTAGGATTACATGCTGAGCCACCATGCCTGGCCAAGAAGAAAATTTTCTAACCACTCTTGCCCTTAGGCTAATTTTAGCCATTGTCAGTGTGAACCAAATGTAATCAGACCTCAGCTTGTAAAAAGGGAGACCTGCATGATAATCTTGGCCCCATCATAGAGGCCCTGTAGACTTTGCACCAGCAGCTCCACCTCCCTAATTCCCAGTTCCTGCTTGCGCAGTGGGCAGTGTGGTGGACATCAGTATGCTTCATCGCCCCAGTTCCTTCCTCCCCTGGGGTAACACTTGTCCTCTGCACACACTTGTGCCCTAGAGGTGGCTTTCGATCTCCATAGGCAAAACCTCCAGCCACAGCACAAGTAAACCAAGACACTGACCTCATCCACCTCATACTCATTTCCTGCAGTGGTCACACCAAAGTGCCACAAGCCCGGTAGCTTAAAACAACAGAAATGTATTCTCTCTCAGTTGTGGAGACCAGAAATCTGAAATCAACATGTCAGTGTTGATTACCTTTTGGGGGGGAGCTGTGCAAGACAGTCTGTCCTGAGTTTCTCTTCCAGTTTCTACTTGGCGATCTTTGGCGTTCTTTAACTGGTAGAGGTGTCACTCCACTCTCTGCCTCTGCCTGTGCCTGGCCATCTCCATCTGTGTGTCTCCGTCGCTGTGTCTCTTCTTTCCATCAAGGACGCCGGTCTTATTGGATTAGAGGTTAGCCTACTCCAATTAGCTCAGCTGATTATACCCGCAAAGTATGGTTCCCCATGTTGCCACTCCTCCCTGCCAGAATTTTACTAATACCCCAAAGAGATAACCACAAGCCTATCTTTATTCTTTGTCTTTTCAAGCTAACCTAGACGCCAGCGAGCCTCTTGCCCTGAAGACAGACTTTGCCATTGCACCCAGCTCTCTTTGACTAAGCTCATCGTGATCATTTAGTAAGAACATAGGAATTGTTGGAACAGAAACTTGGTTGATAGTAGCAATGAGATGACTGACTCTAAAAGCAGGACCCTGACCCCTGGGGCCCCTGATCACCCAGAAACTGATGTCCTCCCTATCAATCCAAGACAATCCTGCTACTAACGCAGCCTCAGCCCACGGTCAGACCTCCAACTCATTCCTTCTCAGTGAATCCCGGGGGTCCACGTTCCATGTCAACACTGGGTCAAAACAAGGGACAGATGTCCTTCAACAATCTTGGGGCTCTATAGAAAGTGTAGCTTCCCCCAGAAACGACCCCCATGACTAATGTCCCCCCCAAAGCCCCATGACTGATGTCCCATTTTCCTCATAGGTTTACACAGTTCCACTCCCAGAGGGGAATTCAGGAAACAGAGTACAGAAGAGGGAGGGGATGACATCTCGTACAAATCAAAGCCACAAGTGAGGAGAGCGTCTGGGTCCAAAAATACCGTGAAGGGAGGGCAAATTCTCTCTGTTGGAATGAAGGAGATGCCCACATGCACACGCACACACACACACACACACACACACTCCATTGTGAAATATAACCTTTGCATTCATGAAGTGGTAAAGTTAAAATCTTCAATCATGGAAAATCCGAGCAGAAAACAGAAAGCGATGTTAAATGATGTATAGATGGTGAAAGAAAGATTAATCATGAAAGCAGTTCAAAAAATCAGAAAAGGTTACTGGAATTTTCCGCATACGTATAACATCTGAATGTCAAACACTGGAATAAAAGTAAAGGATAAAAAGTAAACCTTGGAAAATATCTGCAAGGAATGTGACAGGTCTTCAACAAACGCTTCCTCTGCCTGATCTCTACTCCCAGACAGGCATGTGATTGCTCTTCATTGTGGTTTCTCCTCCAGGGCTGAGTCTGGCTTATGAAGATGAAAAAAGTGGTGAGTCCTCCCACTTACTCTCTATTTATTCCCGAATCTTGCATTTCGTGACTTTTTCCTTGAATCCCCTGAATTCTAAGAGGGGCTTCACTGTCACCAAGACACTGTCACCATGACCTCTAAATTTTTTGCAGAGAAGCTTCCCAAGCCTGTTCTCAGTGCCTGGCCCAGTTCAGTGGTTGGATGTGCCAGCAACGTGACTCTGAGGTGCCAGGCTCCTTTCCACAATGCGACGACATTCGTGCTGCAGAAGCCAGAGGACTCGGAGTACCAACAAGAGCAGAGCTCAGCAGGAGAGGAAGCTGGGTTCCCCCTCACCGACGTGGGGCCTGGGGACGCTGGGACGTATGTCTGTGCTTACAGGACAGGAGCCTCCCAAGCGTGGTCTGACAACAGTGAGCCCATATGGCTGGTGGTCACAGGTGAGAAGGATGCCCCAGTCTGCCATTTGATGCACATGTTCCTTCTCCTGTGGCAGCACCTGACTGAGGAAGGAGAAGGCATCCAGGAGATAAAAAGATACACACAAGACCTCGAATGTAGGGAAATGTAGGAATTGAGTGTGGAGCAACATTCCCTTCTGGTGTTCTGAGTGGGCCCCAATGATGTGGATGTGGGAGAGTGTTTTAGAGTATAGTTGATGATGGAAAATTTGAGGTAGAATATAGCCACAGGATCGAGAGGTGAGTGCCACTGAACCGTTCACAGTTCCTGAGAAAAGGGGGCATGCCATGCTGGAAGGGCCATGTGGGGAGGTAGACGGAGGGGGAAAACCATGGGTGAGAGCTTTCATTGCACTTTTGTGGGAAGTAGCAGGCTTAGAACTGTCTCTGGGAATAAAAGCTGTCCCAGATAGTCTCCTATGTGGTCCTCGGGTGATTTGGGCAGGAAAATGGTAGCCCTGAATGTGAGAGCCCAATATAGGAGGTGACTGGGAGTTTATTTGAAAAAAACATGCTCAAGGGCAAGTTGTTTACTAGCTCTACAAGTTAACTAACCCTGGAAGGACAGTCTCTTCAGCAAGGCCCCAAGATGTCAAAGCATCATTTACAGGAAGCAAGAGATGTGGTTAATAGAAAAATAGATGAGAAAGTCCCTAAGGACGGGGGGCAGAGGAAGCCCTGGCCCTTCCCTTTACCTCCACTGCCTTGTCCCCTTTAGGATCACTCCCAGAACCTTCCCTGTCAGTCCACACAGACCCTGGCACAGCTCTAGGTCTCAGGACACTCCGATGTCTGACTCCATACAATGGAACTGAATGCATGGTAATTGTCCTGCTGAAAAATGGGATCCCAGAACCATCGAAAGTCAATGAAGTAAGAAAAAACCAAACTGGTTTAACACTCTGGAATATGACAAGCAGCGACAGTGGGAACTACAGCTGTGTATACTACCAGTGTGATTCCCCACACTTGGGCTCCTTTCCCAGCAACAGCCTGGAGATCTGGGTGACAGGTGAGGACAGGGTGACAAGACTGACTTTTGATACATACACAGCATTTTCTATGTTTCAGTCTCCATGACAAGTAATTTATCCTGTTAACTCATTCAATCTTTACTTTCTCTGAGGATGGTTGTGTTGTTAGCTTCTTTTTGCTTATAGAGGTGAGGTGACCTCCCTAGTGTCATGAAGACAGTTGGCCTCGTAGTTACTGTTCAAACATAAATGCAAAATTATTTCCTTTTTATGCCAAAGCATAAGAGCTAGAACTCTGTGAAGGATGCAGGGAAGGCAAATAATGAAATACATGGCTAAGAGAACTTGTTGCGTGTGAAAGTGTAGCAGGAATGGTGCAAGTGGGTGGGAAAATGATAAAAAAAAGTGAGGAGGGTACATGTGAGAGGGTTGTGACATAAGCGATTTGAGATCACAAGAGGGGGACAAGAAATAATTGTGCATCACTTTCATCTATTGATCTACTTACCCACCCATCCACACATCCATCCACCCACTCACTCATCCATCCATCCATCCATCTATTCATCAATTGCTCAACAATATTTTTAATGACTACTGTTATTCCAGCAGGACAGGCTGGCTGCTGATGGGAAGCCCCTGGAGAAACCTTAAAATCATTAGTAGAAATAGCCATGTGTCTACACAATGGCTAAGCCTGGGTCATTGTGAGAAAGTGAGCACTTAATCGTATTTCGCCTCTAATTACCCTCTTTCTAAGGTTCATGATTAATGATACTTCACCAATGTGCTCATCACCCTGATATTCATTTCACATCCAACAGCTTTTCCTTCAAGTCTTAAGAGTTGTTATACCCATACCTTAACACTAAAACCTCAGTGATGAGTTGCCACTTCTTAGTTACATTTTCTGGCATGTCATCAACTCTTTCCTGATTCTTCACCTCTTCCTGGCTGTATTACATTAAAAGGTGGGCATAGTATCAGTATTCAGGGGTTCATTTTCCAAGTCAGCTTTCCACATACAGACTGTTTGCTCCTTTACAAATCACTTCATTATACTACTTCTTCCTTATTATGAAAAGGAAATATAAATTCTTCTGCTACCAAAAAAAATTAATGTAAACACCTGGCAGAAAATGACTGTCCATTTGCCCTTCAGAGGCAGATGATTTGGTATGTTCTGAGCATACTGGTCTCTGACCAGTAGGAGTTCACAATCTCTTTTGGAAGAAAGAAAGAAACAAGAACAAAATATTAAATTAATTAGAAAACACATTATAGGCGGAGAATAACCAAGAGACATTATTTTGGGAACCTATGGCTACATAACAAAATACCAAAAATTTAGGAGCTTAAAACATCCATTTATTATCTCACAGTTTCTGTTGTCAGGAGTCCAGACACAGCTTAGCTGAGTTCACTGCTTTAGGTCTCACAGGATGTGGTCAAGGTGTCAGCTGGGACTGGGTTCTCATCTGGTGGCTTGACTGGGGAAGGGTACACTTCCCCACCCCTGTGGTTGTTGCAATATTTGATTTTTGCATCTGTAGGATTTGGGGCAAATTGCTTCTTCGGAGCTTTTAAGGAGAGAGAGGGAGACAGAGAAGGAGAACCCTGGCAAAACAGAGTATTACATAATGTCATATAAACATGGGAATGACAGTCCATCCATCATCTTTGCCTTACATGTTGGTGGGAAGTGAGTCACAGGTCCCCAGGTTCAAGGAGAGGGGATTACACACAGGTGTGAGCACCAGGAGGGAGGGCTCATGAGGGCCTCTTTGGAGTCTGTCCACCACAGCATTGAAGAAAGAGAATGTCCCAACCACACTGACATCTGGAGAAGAGCCCTCCAGGGAATGAGAAAGCAGAAGTGTGAGTGATCCTGGAAGGACTGAGATATAGAAAGGAGGACAGAGAAAAGGGAAGGAGATCTAAAGGAGGTTGAGAGGGAGAGCAGGACCTACAGCATGTGGGGTTGCATAGGGGTTTGACCTGGTCGTGGATTCTACTCTGAAAGAACAGAAATCCACGTATGGAGTTGAGTTAAGCGTGGCATGGCTTTATTTACATGCTGTCAGAGTCTTTATGGCCACTTTTGGAAAATAGGGGGTTGGATGTAGCAAGAGTTGCTACATTTCAGGCAACAGGACATTTTGTTTTATTTTAAGGTATTTAATTGACAAATAAAGATTATACACAGAGGGTGACAAAAACATGTATACGCATTTTAAGAAAGGGGAAAAAACTGTATTAAAATTGTAATACTCAACTCATACTTGTCTTCTGCAATTACAAGAGATACAAGATACAACATAGAAAATCACAAACATTACCGGTGTGTGTCAAGTATAACAATTTGAATTCAGTTTTTCCCTTTCTTAAAACGTGTAACATTTTTCGGCACCCTCTGTATATTCGAGGTGTATAAGTGGCGATTTGGTATTCCTCTGCATCCTGTTATGGCTATGATGGTCAAACTATCCACACGTCCACGGCCACCCACACACTGGACTTGCTCATCTTGTAAATGAACATTTGTGCTTTTGATCAACATCTCCCATACTTTATGCTAAATAAAATATGCTGGACACAGAAAGACAAATATTGTACAATCTCACTTATACGTGGAACCTTACAGAGTGAAACTCGCAGAAGCAGAGAGTATGGTGGTTGCTACGGGCTGAGGGATTAAAATCATTTTAGTTTAGACTAGATGGTGCCACTGGGAGAGATAGATGGGAAGGGAGAGATAGGGATGGATTCTTAGGTATATTTCGAGATACATCTTTCAGGTAGAACTTACTGCTCTTGCTATGCCCTGAGCACACTATTCAAGGGATGGCAGAAAGGCATTTATCACTCCTGGAGTTTTGAATTTAGAATTTGGGTAAATGGAGGTATTCTTTGTTGAGATAGGGAAGATTGACAAGGAATAGAATTGGAGGGAGACACAATTAGTGGTGTCCTTCATAAATATTTTTGTTATTGAAAGTATTAAGAAGGGTAATATGATGCCCTGTCCCTGGTCTGAGGACCCAGGGAACATTTAGGGAAATGGAAAAGATATTCTCTTTTCTGCTTCCCAAAGAGGGCTCTAAAGGTCCCTAAGTAGGACATAAGGACTTACAGACAGTCTAAAGGTTCTCACATAATTACTGTGATCTTATTCTTGCCCCCTGTTTTCTAGATAAACCTGATGAACTTGGAGGTCTTTCAATGAAAACAGGTAAGAGAGGCCGGGTAAGGTGGTTCACACCCTGTAATCCCAGTACTCTGGTAGGCCAACATGTGTGGATTGCCTTAGCTCCAGAGTCTGAGACCAGGCTCAGCGCCTGTAGCTCAGCGGTTAGGGCGCCAGCCTCATACACCCAGGCTAGTGGGTTCAAACCCAGCCCGGGCCTGCCAAACAACAATGACAACAACAACAAAAATAGCCAGGCACTGTGGTGGGTGCCTGTAGTCCCAGCTACTTGAGAGGCTGAGGCAAGAGAATCACTTGAGCCCAAGAGTTTGAGGTTGCTGTGAGCTGTGACACCACAGCATTCTACCAAACATGACATAGTGAGACTCTGGCTCAAAAAAAAGAGTTTGAGATCAGCCTGAGCAAGAGCCAGACCCCATCTCTACTAAATATAGAAAAAAGACTAGGTGGGTATTGTGGCAGGCCCCTGTATTCCCAGCTACTTACAAGGCTGAGACAGGAGGATCTCTTGAGCCCAAGAGTTTAAAGTTGCTGTGACCCATGACACCACAGCATTCAACCCTAGGGCTGTCTCAAAAAAAGAAAAAAAACATACTTTTTGAGTTCAAATTTGTATCATCACAATTCCAAACAAAATAAAATATCTTTAAGCACAGGCACGATGTCCCCAGCCTATACTGTTATTCTCCAAAGCCACCAGAAAAAGACCCCACCCAATTGCTATGTAGAGACAGAGGTGAAATTTATCACCTAACCTCAAAGCAACACTGGGATTTCTTTCTGGTATCTGTGACTTCATTTATGCCCCACGTCAAGCTGTAGTCCATTGCTGAGTCTGATGCCAATAGCATAGTACATTATCACATTCTTGCAATTTGTAAAGAGTGATCTACTATTTGGCCAGACATGTGGACATTTCAGGGCGGACCCAGTTCAGCGGCTTATGGGGCCATATGAGGAGGAAAGTTTTGCAACAACTTAACTTCTCATTTCTGGTGAACTCCTGGGTGAAAGAAACTATGGGCTAGAAAAGGGGAGATTGAAAGGGCAACACTTGTTTTTCTGGTTTCACTGAGGGACCACTAGGATTCAAAATATCATCTGTCTCGGCGCCTGTGGCTCAAGGAGTAGGGCGCCGGTCCCATATGCGGAGGTGGCGAGTTCAAACCCAGCCCTGGCCAAAGACAAAAACAAACAAAATATCATCTGTCTTATACGCCCACCTGCAGGGCTGAGCACAGAGGGCCCCTTACCCTAGCTTAAAAAGTTGTCTAACTGAATTAAAAACCCATAATGATTGTGCGGCTTTGGGCAATTCTCTTTATTTCCTAGTACTTAATTTAGTTATGAATTTTCAATATGGAGATAGTTAATCCGTCTTGTGTGTTGAAAACCAATACATACAAAGCAACCAGCACAGAGCTAGCTCATGATAAATGATCAGTATTATTGCTCTGGATGAAAACATTCCTTGGGAATTTCCCACGTGCAAGGCAGGGTTCTATTCCTCTCTAGAGGTACTGACCCCTTTCGTCTCCCTACCTTCTGATAAAGTATCTACTATTGCTACCCTCACTTTACAGACTGGGAAACAGAAAGGAAATTCCCCTGAGGAGTCAGACGTTCCAGCTCAGAAGCTGCAGACCCAAGTTTGGAAGCCTGGCTGGCTGCCTGGCTCCTCTTGGCTGCTCTGCTAAGCCCTACCAGTGTTTTTTAGGAGCCGTGCTGATCTCTGACCTGCCCTTCCCCCAGCAGACACCAGAATCGTCTTTGTCACTGTCAGCTGCAGCTCCCTCATCCTCCTCTTCCTCTCCGTGGTCTTCATCTACAGGTGCACTCAGCCGGGTGAGTTCAGAGAAGAACGGGAAGCGGGAGAGGGATTTTTTCAGTAGGTAAATTCCTCCTGGTATTTTTTTTTTTTTTAGGGTCATCACATGAGGAATCTGCTGAGAGGTAAATAGCTGACACACCTCACGCTCCCCTTAAATCCCCTCCTTTCTTCAGAGACCCAATCTGTACACAGATGGCTGACACCCAGACCCACCCTGAGCCCCTGACCCCGGCTCATTCTGTGACCTTCCTCCTTCCTCTCTTCTCCAAAGCCCTCATTCTCTCTCTGCCCCAGACCTTTCAGATTCCTTACTTTCATGCGCTTTTTCTCTCTCTCAGAACCAGCCATTCCAAATTTCCTGAGCAGGAGGCTACAGGTCAGTGATAAAGGAAGTTAAGAGAATCACAGGACAGAAAGACGTTCTGATTCCTAAAACATGAGAACTGATTTTTTTTTTTTCCACTCCTTCGCATGTAGAGTTTTCCAAGATGGAAAGGACATCTCTCTCGGTGAGTTCTGCCCTCTAGAGGTCCCCCCAAGAACTCACTGACCACCACAGGCTAGTTAAACTCATTCTCTGGTTCTATCAATGCCCCTAACTTAAGCAGAGGAACTGGACTCCAGCTCCCAATGTCTGCTAATCATCTGTCATATGTGTGGTCTTAGGCAAAGGAGGATTGCTTGAGTCCAGGAGCTTGAGGTTGCTGTGAGCTATGATGCCACAGCACTCTACCTAGGGCAACAGAGTGAGACTGTCTCAAAAAGCAAAACAAAACAAAACAAAACAAAAAAATGTTGTCAGGGTGGCACCTGTGGCTCAGGGAGTAGGGCGCTGGTCCCATATACCGAAGGTGGCAGGTTCAAACCCGACCCTGGTCAAAACTGCAAAATAAATAAACAAATAATGTTGTCATTAACAATATTCACTGTACTATGCTATTGTATGCTAGAAATTTATTCCTTCTGTCTATCTGTATGTTTGTAAGATCTTGTCTATTTTAAACGTTTGGTTTATGGCATCGATGAATAAATTGTTGATAATAATATTGCAAGAATATAATATTACATGATCAGTAGCTGTTAGATGGTAGTTTTTTCCTCAGTACTGTATACTTGCACTAATTTCAATCGATTGTGTTGTTCCATTAATACTATAGTCAAACCTCTGAAGCATGACCATTCTAGAATGGTGCTATCCACAGAGCTTCCTGCAACAGTGGAAATATTCTTTATCTGTGCTGCCTAAGGCTACAGCCACCAGGCCACATATGGCTATTATGCATTTGAAATGCATCTGGTGTGACTGAGGACCCAAATACTAAATTTTATTTGATTATTTAATTTTTTTTTGAGACAGAGTCTTACTCTGTCATCCTGGGGTTGAATGCCATGGCATCATCATAGCTCACAGCAACCTCAAACTCTTGGGCTCAAGTGATCCTCAGCCTCAGGCTCCCAACTAGCTGGGACTTCAGGTGCCTGTCACATGGCTTGACTAGTTTTTCTATTTTTAGTAGAGATGGGTTCTCACTCTTGTTAAGGCTGGTCTGAAACTCCTGAGCTCAAGGGATCCACCTGCCTTGGCTTCCAAGAGTACTGGAATTATAGGCATGAGCCACCATTAAATTAAATTAAATTAATTACTTAAGATTAAATAATTAATTTAATTTAGATTAAATAACCCTTCATGGCTAGCAGCTACCATATTAGACCCCTCAGCTCTATACACTCATCCATAACCATCTCTTTTCCCCAAAGACTGAAGACCTGGCCCAAGGAGTGACCTATGCTGAGTTAAACGCCAATGTACCAACCAAGGCAGCTTCTGTCCCCGCTGAGGAGCCACTGAAAGTATAGAAAGAAGATGCTGAGAGCCACTGGCAGAGGACGGAGCCAGGTGGGGTGACTAGAAATGTGGAAATCCAGAGGGCTCTGTGTTCCTCACCCCTAATCCATGTCAATAAAATTAAGCTTCTCATCTTTAAAAATTCTGACTTATTTATGGATTACCCATGCCCAAGATCTCTACCACACTGTCTCTCACCCCATGTTTCCCCCTAGAACAATTCAAGGAAATAATCAATAATTATTGATCCAGAAAGTAATGACTGAACACCTCCAGGAAGCAAAACTAGCAAAACAGAAAATGGCCAGATTGATTCAGTTCAATTCAATGACCTATTGTACCCAATGAGTGGAAAATAGAGAAATTGAAATACAAAGATCAGGCCAGGCACAGTGGCTCACGCCTGTAGTTCTAGCACTTTGGGAGGCCAAGGCAGACAGATTGCTTGAGCTCAGGAGTTCAAGACCAGCCTGAGCAAGAATGAGATCTCATCTCTGTTAAAAATAGAAAAACTAGCCAGGTATTGTGGTGGGCACCTGTAGTCCCAGCTACTCAGGAGGCCAAAGTAAGAGGATCACTTGAGCCCAAGAGTTTGAGGTTACTGTGAACTATGATGACACCATGGCACTCTACCCAGTATGACAGAATGAGACTCTGTTTCAAAACACACACACACACACCTTGGCAATAATTAGGCAAAAATAGAAAGCAGACCTTGAGATGATTCATGAGGCCAGGCACGAAGCCCAGATCCTTCCTTACAGTCCTCAGAAGGAACCAACCCTCCTAACAGCCTGATTTCAGACTTTTGGCTTTCACAACTGTGACATAGTCAATTTCTGTTGTTCAAGCTGTTCAGTTTGGGGCACCTTGTTATGGGGGCCCTAGCACACCCATAATGCTACACAGATACGTTATTCATGCAGAGACACAGGGACAGGTGCACAACACATGGCTCCCAGGCACACCTACAATCTTAGAGATAGAGCTACCAGCAGTGTCAGAAACACAGACTAAAAGACACATGTAGTCATGTGAAAACACACAGACACATACACCCCCTGCTGTTCTGTATCCACAGGGGCCCCACACTCATAGTTCCTCATCCAGAGGCTCTGAATGTTTTCTAAGATGGATTATCCAGGATGTAGACCCCCTGGCCATTGCTCCAACCAGATGACCGTCCAGGATGATGAGAGGCAAGAGGAGAGTGTCTTAGTCCATCCCTGCTGCTGCAACTAAGTACCACAGACCGGTGGCTTATAAACAACAGAAATTTATTGCTCACAGTTCTGGAGGCGGGGTCATCCAAGATCAAGGCGCTGACTGACTCAGCGCTGATGGTGGCTTCCTGGTTCATGCATGGCGCCTTCTCCCTGTGTCTTCACAGTGTGGAAGGGACTAGCTATCTCTCTGGGGTCTCTATAGGGGCTCAAATCTCATTCATGAGGAAACTAATCACTTCCCAAAGTTCTGACCTCCTAATACCATTACCTTGGGGGTTAGGTTTCAACCTATGAATTTTAATGGGGACACAAACATTCAGTCTATAGCAGCCATGTAGTTGAACCTGCCTGTATCCAGCTTTTTTTTTTTTTTAATTGTATTTATTTTAGATACATTCCACTTTAGGCAAGCCCAGCCTAACCAGGAGCTCCCAGGAATGCAGCATTTTGAGGAGGCCACCTCTTTGCCCCACAGCCCCACTGCACAGCCCCTGGTGGATGAAGTACTGAAGTCACAGCAGGGAGCAGCTGGGGGTGGGGGAGTATCTTTCTGCTTTTCTAGCCACAGAGAGTCATTCTTTTTAAAATTTGGAAGTTCTTGGTGACCATCTGTCCCACCATGTGGAGGAAGCCAGTCTTTAAGGAGAAACACAAAGATGACTCAGAAAACATCCGGGAAATGAGAATGAGTAACAGTGCCTTTCAGCTTTTGTTTTCTTGGTTCTAATTGCTTCCAAAACTCAGCATTCCTTCACTCCCTGCAGTTTTCTTGTTCAATCATTCTTGAACCCAAGAAAAGGGAAAAAGCCAAAGAAAAAAAAGAAAAAAATAAAACAGAGTCCTCCTTTGAGTCTAAGCTAGTCTGAGAACAGATTTTGTTTTGATCAAAGAGTGCTGGCAAATATCAAAATTGAAATTGATGGTCCTTGTTGAAATTGATGGTCCCAATAGTATCATTCATGGACACCTACCCATACTCCTTTAATAGTTACTACAGGAAGTCTTGATATGTGCCAGTTTTCTTTTGTTTGGTCCTTACATTATATATCTTCTCTCTATGCATTAACTTTTAACCTTTCTACGTCTTTGTTTTAAATGTGTCTCTTGGAAATGAAATGCTAATTCTTTTCAGTTCAATCAAATGTTTTCTTCTTCTAACCTGATCCTTTAGTTCACCAACATAATAACATTGGCTGCTTTCAATGAGCACGTATTCTAGGTTGGGAGGTTGTGTGTTTCTAGCACATCGAAGCTACCTGCACTGTTCATTGCTTACTGTCATTATTTTACTCTGTACAGCTGCCATTCCTTTGAATATTATCTATTTCCACCTGGTACTTTAATACTTTTCACTGTCTTTTGATTTTCTAGCTTCATTGTGATGCTGAGGTTGAAATCTATTTGAACTCTTGGAGTATTTCCCGGGCCTCTTGAATCTGGGGATTGGTATCTTTGGTTGGTTGTGCAAGATTCCCAACCACTGCCCTTCAAATATTGTCTCTGCCTCATTTTCTACCTCTTCTTTTTCTAAAACTATAATCAAATTTATATTAGTCCTTCACATTTCTTTTTTTTTTTGAGACAGAGCCTCAAGCTGTCACCCTGGGTAGAGTGCTCTGGCGTCACAACTCACAGCAACCTCAAACCTGGCCTCAAGAGATCCTCTTGCCTCAGCCTCCCAAGTAGATGAGACTACAGGTGCCTGCCACAATGCCTGGCTGTTTTTAGAGAAAGAGTCTTGCTCTTGCTCAGGCTGGTCTCAAATTCCTGAGCTCAGACAATCCACCCACCTCAGCCTTCTAGAGTGCTGGGATTACAGGTATGAGCCACCACGCCTGGCCTGTCCTTCACATCTTCACATCTTTTACCCTCTCTTTTGTACATTCCACCTTTTCTATATGTCTCTTTTTCTTTTTTTCAGATTAATACAAGGGTACAGATGATTACTTTACATTGTGTTTGTTAGGTAGAGGCCAAGTTGTATTTGTGGCCCTCACCCAGGAGGTTTGTTAAGGTGAACAATCCATTCAATCACTTTCCCTTTCTTTTGTTTTTTTGTTTTTGATACAGTCTTACTTTGTCACCCTCGGTAGAGTGCTGTAGTGTCACAGCTCACAACAACCTCCAAGTCTTGGACTTAGGCAATTCTGTTGCCTCAGCCTCCCAAGTAGCTGGGATTACAGGCACCAGCCACAATGCCCAGCTCCTTTTTTAGAGATGAGGTCTCACTCTGGCTCAGGCTGGTCTCAAACTAGTGAGCTCAGGCAATCCACCCACCTCAGCCTCCCAGAGTGCTAGGATTACAGGAGCGAGCCACCCCGCCCAGCTTCACTTTCCTTTTGCATTGGTAACTTTAAAGATGTAATTCCTGACTAATTTATTTTCTAAAATCACAAATGCAGTAGCAAGTTTTGTCCAGTTTTTTTTTTCTTAACTTTTCTCCTCCACATGAGACATGCTGGAGGAAGAGGCTTAGAATCATGGAAAGAAAAGAGTGTTGTGCTTTTCGTGTTGGACACAAGGTCAGGTTGTATGAACTTGGGAAAGTGTCATAAAATGTCCAGGACTCCATGTTTTTCCTCATGGTGGAGAGACAAATCTCTAATAGGGTTGCTGTAGGTAGTGTGACCAACTGTCCCAGTTTTCCCCAGGATTTGTGTGGGTGTATATGTGTCTCAGGGTGTGGGACTTTCAGCTTTTTAAATAGAAATGAGAGATTTCCCCGGACGCAGAAATTGCAGGGCTAAACCTAAGAAAATCTTGGACAAATTTGGATGAGTTGATTACCCTAGTTGTAAGCATATGAGTTGTAAAGATGTAGGTGTGATCATTCCATTGATTCAAAAAACAATTTTTTTCTTTTCCCTTATTTCCCTCATACACACCTTCTAGGTCTAATTCTTTACCTGTGTCCTTGGGTGACATCTAAGACAAGTCCCGTGACCTTTATAGTTATCTTAAGGACTTCAGGCACTTTTTAAAAAATCACGTGCAAGGGAAAAAATATAGCTCACTGTATAGTGGACTATATAGTCCCCTCACTGATACTTTGCAAAGTGAGCACGGTCTGCTTTTTCTTTATTTTGTCACCTGGAGCTCCTACTGCTCCCGCTCCCATTGTCTCACAAGGCTGCGGATCTCTTACCTGACCTTCCTCAGATGCCTGTAAATGCACCTCTTCTAGATGGTTCTGGTAAGGACACCTTACTCATTCCTTGGGGATCCATTAGTACATTTCCAGCTTCTCTCTGAAGGCGTCACTTTCTGCCTCCAGGTGGCGCTCTTGCAATGGATATAAGATACCTTGCGATTCATTCCCCCTCTCTCTTTCTCTCTCTTTCTCTCTCTCTCTCCCTTCTCCTCCTCGGCTTCCCATGACCCCATTCCGTCTCTGGGCCCTGCGCCTCCCCCCATATGAAGTACTCTGAAAGGTCCAATTGAAGCTTTTCGCCTTGGCTGGAAAAGACTACAGGAGAGTCCATCATCCTTTATCATACCCCACTGGTGGAGAGGGGATAGAACCACTCTAATCTCAGCATCCTTTTCATACCTTCAAGTAGACAAAGAACCAGGAGCACTGGGAAATTGCAATTGTTTCCAACATCTTCTCTTGACGTCATGAGGAATGGTCCTAACTTATGTTCTCGTTGGCAATCCATAATCTTTGGGCCTGGGCAGGAACTGCAATTGCCATGATTCCACTTTGACATTCGGTTATACAAATCTCCAAACACCTTGGAAATATCGTGCATGGGCAGGTTTGGAAGAAGAATGGATGGCAGTAGTCTATTTTCAATCAAACAAACAAATAACCTTCCCTATACCTAAGAGTTCAAGAATAGGTGCATGAAAAATGTAAGATGACATTCACCAAAATGTTGACAGTGGTTGGAAACTTAGGTAATTTCAGTTCTTCTTCTTCTTTTTTTTTTTTTTTGAGACAGACCCTCAAGCTGTTGCCCTGGGTAGAGTGAGGTGGCATCACAGCTCACAGCAACCTCCAACTCTTGGGCTCGAACAATTCTCTTGCCTCCACCTCCCAAGTACCTGGAACTACAGGCACCCGCCACAGTGCCCAGCTATTTTTTGGTTGCAGCCGTCATTGTTATTTGGTGGGCCGGGCTGGATTCAAACCCGCCAGCTCAGGTGTATGTGGCTGGTGCCTTAGCCGCTTGAGCTACAGGCGCCAAGCCTCAGTTCTTCTTTTAATTAGATGGATGTACTATTACTTACACGAAAACAGTGCCTGTGTAATAAAATTTGCTGCATGTAACCACTGATAGATGATGTGTGCAGAAGGCTGGCATACCATTCATTCCATGAAAGGTCGCTCTTTTTAGGTTCTTTTGTGGCATTGATTCACTGCCTTGGGACAGTTTTTTCTATATCCATTTGATTGCTTGCACCACAGTTAAAGACAGTTCCTTTTGGAAGGGAACAGAGCATTGGAGTTTAGAACTGTGGATTTGGGGAAGTAGCTATTTGTGTGCTTGGAAACCAGTTCCTCCCCACCACGAGGAAACATCCGGAATGGCACCATTGACTCTATAGTTAAACTTTTGTGGCACACTGACATTATGTTGATTTAAAAAAATAGTAAAAAGAAGAATATACTTACTGTGCTTTGAACTTCTTTTGAAAAGAATTGAATTAATGATCTTTAAAAATTTTCTTGGCACACCCATTTAAGATCACTGGCCCACGCCAAAACATGAAGGATGAAATTTTATGAAAAGATGCCCTCCAATGTAGGTGCTTAGCATTATGTGTCATTTTTAGCAACTTCTTCTCCTGAAAAAAAAGCTTTTGGATAGCCAAGTGTGGTGGTGCTCGCCTGTAGTCCTGATGACTTGGGAGGCTGAGGAAGGAAGACTACTTGAGCCCAAGAATTTGAGGCTGCCGTGAGCTATGATTACGACGCTGCACTCCAGCCTCCGTGACAGAGCAAGATCCTATCTCTAAAATAAATAAATTAATAAACAAGCAAATAAATAGGCTTATGGAGCTAAAGGTGAGTGATGACAATGTAATGATATTCTAGGGATGATGTTCAACAGCTCCATGTTACACCCTGATTAGTATATTAAGCCCGAATTTAACGTATAAGGAATGATTCCAATATTTCATATCGTCAAATTCTTGGGTTTTATTTCTGCCGATTCTTACCTTTTTTAGTAAGGCCAAGGGTAGAAGACAGAAAAGGCAAAAATAACATGTCTTGCTATGGAAGGATGACCCAGTTCCATCTGCATAATGAGGGCAACTGGTCACCAGGGTCAGTCTGGCAAACCAGATGGCACAAATAGTGGAGCAGTGTGGAATGAGGGGTGCAAGGGGACACGGTACCCCTAGTCTTCTCTGAGCACTCCCTGGGCCCTGCTGTCCTGAGGGCAGGATTGGTTTAAATCACCCTTGGAGATTCATGTCTTTCTCTCCCATCCAGATTCCAATCTTTCTAATAAAATCAAATTGCCTTAAATTTCTTCTTCTTCTTTTTTTTTCTTGAGACAGAATCTCACTCTGTCGCAATAGGTAGAGTGCCCTGGGATCATAGCTCACAGCAACCTCCAACTCCTGGGTTCAAGTGATGCTCTTGCCTGAGCCTCCCAAGGAATTAGGACTATAGCCCCTGGCCACAATGTCCGGATAGTTTTTCTATTTTTAGTAGAGATTGGGACTCAATCTTGCTCAGTCTGGTCTTGAACTCCCGACCTCAAGCAATCCAACCACCTTGGCCTCCCAGAGAGTTAGGTGTTAGGATTACAGGCATGAGCCACCTCACTAGGTAAGTTGCCTTAAACTTTTTTTGTTTGTGTGGGACAGAGTCTCAAGCTGTCACCCTGCATAGAGTGCCATAGTGTCATAGCTCACAGAAATCCCCAACTCTTGGGCTCAAGCTATCCTCTTGCCTCAGTTTTTCTATTTTTTAAGTAGAGACAGGATCTCACTTCTGCTCAGCCTGGTCTCGAACTCATGAGCTTGAGCTATCCACCTATCTCCCAGAGTGCTAGGATTACAGGCATGAGCCACCATGCCCAGCCTTGCCTTAAACTTCTTAAAGAAAAACAATTGCATTCAGGATCTGGAAGCCCTCTTCAAAGAGAAAGTTTTCACAAACAAAAACAAATTATTAAAATGGTAAATTTTATGCTATGTATATTTTACCACAATTAAAAAATTCTGACTCAGCTCAGCTCCTGTGGCTCAAGTGGCTAAGGTGCCAGCCATGTACACCTGAGCTGGCGGGTTCGAATCCAGCCCAGGTCCGCCAAAGAACAATGACAGCTGCAACCAAAAAATAGCCGGGTGTTGTGGCAGGCGCCTGTGGTCCCAGCTACTTGGGAGGCGGAGGCAGGAGAATCACTGGAGCCCAGGAATTGGTGGTTGCTGTGAGCTGTGATGCCACAGCACTTTACTCAGGGTGACAGCTTGAGGCTCTGTCTCAAAAAAAAAAAAATTCTGACTCATATAGATGGACTGAAAATGTTTTAGGGGCTGCATCTGATGGAATAGGGTGGAAAGGTCATGAGCACTCTGGTCATAAGAATATTGAAAATTGCAAAGCAAACCCATGGAAGCTGAAACCTTTAACCAAGTATGGTTATCACTGAAGGACCTCGAATGCCCACTGTGGAATAACTCCTGGCTTTGGGGCTTTCAAAGAGTGGGTGAAGCCCTTGCTCTTCATAAGTGTTGGATCTATCAAGAACTGAGCACTAGATCCTGGTCTGGGGGTCAGGAGACAGATGGCAGAGGATCCATTCCGAGCAAGCCACCACTGCTGTCTGGAACTGCTTTGTTCACCCAGTTAGTTAACAAGTATTTACTGAGCATGTACTATGTGCCAGGCATTTTCAAAGGGCCATCGCTGTTTAAGAAAGATAGCAAAGATCCTCACTTTATGGGTTCTTATATTCTTTTGGAAAGACAGGCAAAATCAAATGAATAAATATTTATAACTCGTAGGGAGTGACAGGCTAGATATGAACAGGATGAGGCAATACATTAATGACAAAATTAATTACAAAGGTTTGAGCTTTCCTTTGGGAAATGAGTCAGCAAAGGCTTGGAAGAAAATACACTGAGGCTGAGAATTAAAGACTGTGAAATATCCAGGTGTGAGAAATGCTGAGGGGAATGACATTTCAGGCAGCAGTCACCAGCTTGTGCAAAGGCCCTGGGATCAAGAGGAAGCTCAGCATATGCCAGTTCTAAGAACTGACATAAGGCTGTTGCCTTTTCAGCCAACTGCATGGTTGATGCAAAGTGAGCTGTGAGAGCATAGTGCAGGAAGAGAGGTGCTGAGCCCAGATTATGAAGAACTTCACAAGCCACAGTAATGAGTTTGAATTTTTATCTAAGTGGAAAGGGAAGTGCAATGTACAAAAAGGCCTCCAGGACCCTGATAAAATTTTTATCTTGTGGCTTTTCACATCTCCCATTTCAGTGCTCCTGTTTTCCCTTGCACATGAAATGAGAAGGCGGTGAATAATTTTTAGAGCTGATATTGTCAGATTCTGTTCCGTTCCCCTCCTCTAACTGTCCACAGACTTCACAAAGATTCTGTAGCATCAGGTAAGGCAGGATGGGTCCTCAGCCTCACTGGCACCCTCCTTTCTCACCTAGATTATCACAACAGCTTCCTAAATGATTCCCCCCCCCTACCTTCACTTACTGCCTTGACCATCTGGTCTCAACGCAGCAGACAGAGGGATCCTTTTAATATAGAATTGCTAGACTTACCAAACTAAAATACAGTATGCCCAGTTAAATTTAAAATTTCAGATAAACAAACAAAAAAAATTAGTATAAATATATCTCATAGTGTTTGTGGGCTATACTTATACTTAAAATGTATGTAGTGTTTGCCTGAAATTGGAAGTCAACTGGGCACGGTGTGTTTAATCTGGCAAACCCATTTTAAAGCCCAAGTCATATCATGCCCTAAACTCTGAAATAACTCATTTCATTCAGAGAAAAACACCAATGCCCTTAAATGACCAAGGCTTCCTTCCCACTATTTCCTCAATATCCTGGTTTCCTGCTTCTCCTCCCTGACCTCTGCTCCAGACACCATGGCCTGCGAGGTCATTCCTCAAACACACTGATATGCTTTGCCTCAAGCCTCTGTAACTACCATTTCCTCTTTCTGAAAAGCCATGACCCCAGATAAAAAGGACAGCTAACTTTCTTCACTTCCTTCAAGTTTTTGCTCAGATGTTACCTTCTCAATGAGGCCTGCTCTTCTTAGCTGTGTGTCTTACTCTATTTGGGATGCTATAACAAAATACCAGGACTGGGTGGCTTATAAGCAACAGAATTGCATACCTCAACAGTTCTGGAGGCTGGCAAGTCCATGATCAAGGTGCCAAGAATTCAGTGTCTGGTGAGGGCCTGTTTCCTGGTTTGTACATGGCACCTTCTCACTGCACCCTCACATAGTGGGGGTGCAAATGAACTCTCCAGGGTCCCTTTTACAAGGGCACCTCATCTTTGAGAGCTCCACTTACATGGTTCAATCACTTCCTCAAGGCCCAACCTCTTAATACCGCCACCATGGTGGTTAGGTTTTACAACATATTAATTTGAGGAGACACAAACATTCAGACCATAGAACTGTGGTAGGGAGAAGAAGGATCCCTCCCCACCACCAAAATGTCCAGGTCCTAATCACTAGAACCTGTGAGAATGCTGCCTTATCATGGTAAAAGGAAAAAGACTTGACTGGACACGGTGGCTCATGCCTGTAAATCCTAGCACTCTGGGAGGTCAAGGTGGGTGAATAGTTGAGCTCATGAGTTCGAGACCAGCCTGAGCAAAAGCAAGGTCCCATCTCTAATAAAAAAAAAAAAATAGAAAAATAGAGGCAAGAGGATAGCTTGAGCCCAAGAGTTGGAGGTTGCTGTGAGCTATGATGCCACAGTGCTCTACGCAGGGGGACAGCTTGAGACTCTGTCTCCAGAAAGAAAAAGACTTTACAGATGTGATTAAGTTAAGGAGCTTTGGAGAAGTTTATCGGTGAGGCCAAATGTAATCACAAGGGTCCTTGTAAGAGAGGAGGTTTTGGGTCAGAGAAGGTGGTGTGACGATAGGACCAGGGTTGGGGTGTATGCTTCTGAGAGGGAGGAAGGGGCTACAAGCCATCAGCTTCTAGAAAAACTGAAAAAAGCAAGGAACCAGATTGTCCCCAAAAGGATCCAGAAACTCTGCAGCCCTGCCAACACCCCGAGACCCTTGGGGTGTGCCGAAACCCAAAACTGCATAATAATAAATTTGTACTGCTTTAAGCAACACAGTGTGAGGCTGTTTGCTGCAGCCACAATAAGAAACTTCCACACTGCCCTACTGAGATGTGCAAAACCCTCCTGTGCTTCCTACCACCTCTCCTTCCACATCCTTGTCTTGCATTGCGTCTTCTAAAATTCTATTTTTCAGCTTCCATAATACAAAAATACAGAAGAGAGGCCGGCTGAGGTGGCTCATGCCTGGTAATCCCAGCACTCTGGGAGGCGGAAGTGGGTGGATTGCTTGAGCTCACGAGCTCAAGACCAGCCTGAGCAAGAGTGAGACCCTGTCTCTACTAAACATAGAAAAACTAGCTGGGGCAGGACCCGTAGCTCAATGGGTAGGGCACCAGCCACATACACGGAGGCTGGTGGGTTCGAACCTGGCCTGGGCCTGCTGATACAACAATGACAACCGCAACGGAAAAAAAAATGGCCGGGTGTTGTGGCGGGCGCCTGTAGTCCCAGCTACTTGGGAGGCTGAGGCAAGAGAACTACTTGAGCCCAAGAGTTGGAGGTTTGCTATGAGCTGTGGTGCCATGGCACTCTACCCAGGGCAATAGAGTGAGACTTTATCTCAAAAAAAGAGTTTTCAGAGTGAAGACCGCACTGGCTAAAGAGACATTCACCCAAGACTAGGCCCCCTCTTCTGCACCCCACGACCGACATCTCTCAGGGTCTCCTTGAGCTGGCTGGGCACAAAGTCAAAGAACAGAAAATAATTGTCGAAGATCTCTCCTAGCACTTATCTCAGTTTATAATTACGTGCTTATTAATGTGATTATGTGATTAACATGTTTCCATTCCCAGACTGTCAGCTGATGGGGTGGGGTGGGGGGTCCCTGTTCGCCAAATGTCATTTGATAAAAAAATTATAACAGCAGAGATGGATGTCACTGCAGCCATGTGCCAGGCAGCCTTCTAGGAGCTTCTGGGGGATGATCATCACATTTGCTCCTCACAGAGATGCTGGGAAGTGCGTGCTATATTCAGCCAATTAGCCATCTTTAGGGATGAAGAAAGCAAGGAGGGAAACTGTGAACGATGGACCCAGGGCTGACACAACAGGAATCTGTCGTCTCACAGTTCTGGTTTCAAGTCAGTCTGCCTTCCACATGCTCAGTCGTTGCCCCCAGGCACCCCTCTGTGTGTTGAGAGAAAGAGTGGACAGACTCCCCAGCTCTCTCCCCAGCACACAAAGAGAGGCAGAGGCTGTGCCCTGATCAAGAGGCATGAACCTGGGCCCATCTACTAATCTACTAATAAGTGAATTTTTTTCAAGTGAATGAAGATCAGAGTATTCCTAGGAAGTGAAACCCATGTATACCAAGAGTCAACTTTCTATATATGTGTACATGGGTTCAGCAGGGCCAATGGCCACATGTGGGTATGCATGGATTTGGGTATACTCAAGAGTCCTAGAACTAATTCCCTGCATGTACCAAGGGGCAACTATAATTATAAACTGTACTAGCATTGAAAGGGACTTCCTCATCGGGGAGATAAATTTGTCATCTAGAAAGTGTGTGGTTCCCCTTTCCTGATAACTGAGACAGTACCTGAGTGTCAGGTTTATGCCTTTATTTTCTGAGACAGATTCTCACTCTGTCACCCTGGGTAGAGTCTCATGGCCTCAGCCTAGCTCACAACAACCTCAAACTCTGGGCTCAAGCCATCCTGTTGCCTCAGCCTCCCGAGTAGCTGGGACTATAGGCATCTACCACAATGCCCTGCTAACTTTTCTATTTTTAGCAGAGATGGGGCTCTCACTCTTGCTCATGCTGTTCTCGAAATCCTAACCTCAAGCGATCCTCCACCCTCGGCCTCCCAGAGTGCTGGGATTATAGGCATGAGTCACAGTGCCCGGCCAGCTTTTTCTTTCATGAACCTCAGAACTTATCCAGATTCTGCTTATTACTCACTTTCAAGGCCACTTCCTCATTTTCAGGTATGGGTTATAGCAGCACCCACTCCAGGTACTAAATCTGCACCACTTTGCTGGGGCTGCCATAACAAAGTACTACAGCTCGGGGGGGCTCACACAACTGGAAGTCCGAGATGGAGGCACTGGCAGTCCTGGCTCCTTCTGAGGAGGGAGAAGCTGCTCCTGGTCTCACTCCTCAGCATGTAGGTGCCACCCTGCCTGTGTCTGCGCATCATCTTCCCTCTGTGCATGTCGGTTTCTATTCAAATGCCCCCTTTTCACAAGGACACCAGACGTACTGGATTATGACTCAACCTAGAGACTTCATTTTAACTCGATGGATTTTGCAAAGAGCCTACCTCCAGATAAGTCACACCCCGAGCTCCTGATTGTCAGGAATCCAACATGCATGTTTTTGTGGGGAGACATGATTCAACCCTTCACAACGGTGTGTTTTCCACACTCTCAGCTGTTTTCCAGGGGTTCATTTACACATGGTAAGTGGCATGTTTCCTGAGGGGATGTAGAGTCTCTTTTCTCTACTCCAGAATGCACAATCACATCACAAATGGAGTCCAACAAGGCAAAGTTGTTAAGTTTTCAAACCTTTAATCCCAAAACAGATCACAGCCAGGTCAGACCCTGAGATTCTGCCCCACTTCCCCCAACCCAACCGGAGCTCCAGAGTGAGTCAATCCATACCCAGAAAATGGAGACCTCCCTGGCCACATCCCTACAACCTACTTACTCATCAGGTCCCACCAGCCTTCCCTGGGGACCCTCGTTTGCAAAAAGCCTCTTCTCAGGCCCCCCCACCCCCACCAGCCCCCAGGCAGCTCAGATACAGCCACCTAGAAAACCATATTTACAGAAGGAAAGGATGTGGGTGCAAAAGGCAGGGAGAACAGTTTCTCTAGGGGATGGAGAGAGATTTGGAGGATATTTTGGAGAGAGTAAAAGGGCTTGGCAGCTGCTTAGAGAAAGTTCACTGGTTGCTCTAGGTGGCTTGGTGACCCCTCTTGGGACAGAGGGATTCCCAGGGCCAAGAAGACAGGGTGAGCCCCAGAAAGCAGCCACCCCCCAGGAGCAGGAGCAGGCTGGCCCCCACACCGCAGCCCAGAGACCAGGAGTATTCATAGGCCAGGGGCGGCACCGGAGGAGGCTCAGGGTTGACCCTCTGCAGCAGGGCACGCACGGAATGCCGGAACACCTCCAGGCTTACCAGGAGCAGCAGGCCTGCAGGGAGAGAGGACGGGGTGGCCCTCAGGTCCCAGCATCTCCCCCAGTATGCTCCTTTATATGCCCACTCAACCCAGAAGCCCAGGAGAATCCTGGACACCTCTCACTCTTGAATTTGAAATACCCAACACCTGCAACGTGACAGGCACCATTTTTGAAGCTAGTGATATAGAAGGAAACAAGACACAAATTCACAGAGAAAGAAGGAGGATTGATGGCTGCCAAGGGAGAGGAAAAGGAGGAGTTGGTGTTTATTGAGTATGGAATTTCAGCTGGGAAGATGAAAGGAGTTCTGGAGAGAGAGGGTGGTGGTGGCTGTACGACAGTGTGAATGTGACGCAGGCCCCAGAACTGAAACCCAGGTAAAAGGCAGATGCAGAATCGCAGCTAGCCAGGAGGAACGAGGCCTGTATTCTGCAGCACTACAGGGTAGAGAATATGCTCAACTACAACTTAGTGTATAGTTTCAAAAAGCTAGAAGAGGCCAGGCCCAGAGGCTCACACCTGTAATCCCAGCATGTTGGGAGGCCAAGGCCAGTGGATCACTTGAGGTCAGGAGTTCGAGACCAGCCTGAGCAAAAGGAAGACCCCTGTCTCTACTGAAAATAGGAAAACCAACTGTGCATTGTGGTGGGCACCTGGAGTCTCAGCTACTTAGGAGGCTGAGGCAGGAATGTCCCTTGACACCAAGAGTTTGAGGTTGCTGTCAGCTCCGATCACACCACTGCACTCTAGTTCAAGTGACAGAGCAAAACCCTATCTCAAAACAAACAAAAAGCTAGGTGGATTTTGAATGTTCACAACACTGAGAAATAATTAAAGTTTGAGGTGACCGGTATCTCAATTGCATCCCATAAGCATGTTCTGTTATTATATATACATCAACTAAAATTAAATGGGGAGAAAGGAGGGAAATGGTAAACTTTATGATTGGCATATTTTCCTACTATATATATATATTTTTTTTTTTTTAAGATAGAGTCTCACTCTGTCACCCTTGGTAGAGTACTGCGACGTCATAGCTCACAGCAACCTCAAACTCCCGGCTCAAGAGTTCAGCCTCTCAAGTAGCTGGGACTACAGGTGCCCACCACAATGCCCTGCTAGTTTTTCTACATTTAGTAGAGGTGAGGTCTCAGTCTTGCTCAGGTTGATCTTGAGCTCCTAAGTTCAAGCGATCCACCCACCTCGGCCTCCCAGAGTGCTGAGATTACAGGTGTGAGCCACTCCACCCAGCCTGTCCTACAATTTGTTTTTTTAAAGCAAACACAGGAATTAAGAAACACAAAATTCAAAAAAATAAAAAATTAGGCTCGGCGCCTGTAGCTCAAGTGGCTAAGGTGCTAGCCACATACACCACAGCTGGCAGGTTGGAATCCAGCCCAGGCCTGCCAAACAACAATGACAACCGCAACCAAAAAATAGCCGGGCATTGTGGCAGGCACCTGTAGTCTCAGCTACCTCAGCTACTTGGGAGGCTGAGGCAAGAGAATTGCTTAAGCCCAGGAGTTGGAGGTTACTGTGAGCTGTGATGTCACATCACTCTACCCAGGGTGACAGCTTGAGGCTCTGTCTCAAAAAAAGAAATAATAATAAAAATATAAATAAATAAATAATTTTAAAAAGAGAAACACAAAATTCAAATTAAGATTCCATCAAAGTTTTCTTTTAAAAGAGTGGTGATGGTGGTGGGAGGGTTACAAAATAAAAAGAAAGTCAATCTGTAATGCAATTCAATGAAAACAAAGAAAACAGCAAATGAGAAGAAAAAGAAGGAAATAGGTAAAGAAAGCCACCACTCTCATGGAGCTTATATTCCACTCGGAGAAGACAGATGGTCATCTAAAAACGAAGGCTTGGTCTCGGTGCCCATTGCACAGTGGTTATGATGCCAGCCACATGCACCAAAGTTGGTGGGTTCAAACCCAGCCTGGGCCAGCTAAGCAACAACAAAAAAAAACCCTGCAATGACAACAGCAACAAAAAAAACAGCCAGGCGTTGTGCGGGCGCCTGTAATCCCAGCTACTCGGGAGGCTGAGGCAAGACAACTGCTTTAAGCCCAAGAGTTTGAGGTTGCTGTGAGCTGTGATGTCACAGCACTCTACTGAGGGCAACATAGTGAGACTCTGTCTCAAAATAAATGAATAAAATACAATACAATAAAATAAATAAATAAATAAATAAATAAAAACTAAGGCTTGCAAAACTCAAATGCCTACAAGGGCAACACCAAAGCATAAATATTACACGTGAAGCACTAAAGTGTGGTGAGAACAATGACAAACAGAAGCATCAGTCAACTGCAGCCCTTCAGAAATGGGGACCTAATTTGCCAGCCCTCCTTATTTCTCAAGAATAGCCAGAATTGCTTAAATAAATGATTATTACTTTTATGGCAATTTGTCCAACCTTTAAATGTTGATGCAGAGAAAGCTCTATACCCTGTCTGCCAGACGAGGCACATCTCCTGGCCAGCGCTGGCCTGCAGGCTGCCAAGCTCCAACTTTCAAAGTCAACAAAGGAGGAGACAGGATAACTTCAGAGAATGACACATGATAGAAAGAAAACAAAAACAGGGAGAGTGACACCTGGGGTGGAGTGGGGACATTAGATGCTGTCATCAGGAAAAGTCATCTGAGCCCAGACCTGAAGGAGCAAGGGAAGCCAGCTGTGCACAAAACTAAGGAGTGGCTGGTGCAAAGGTGGCTGTGGTAGTCCAGAGTGCGGTATGTTGAGGAAAAGAACAAAGGTCAGTGTGGCTGGAGCAGAGAGCACGGAGGTGGGGAGAGAGGTGGTTAAGTGGAAACGCAGAGATGGGTGGGACTGAGGTTGTGTAGGACCATCTGAGGGATCCCAGCTGCCCCTGGGATCTGAGGTCCTGGAGTCTGGCCCCAACCTCAGTTCCTGAGCCTCCTTCCTCCCTGCACCCCATTCCCTGTAGTTTTCAAGCAGGCATCTAGAGAATGTAGCCTGGATGTTGTGGTTCAAAGTCCCCTTTATGAGCCCTTTTTTGCTCCATTCAACTCAGCATTAAGGACAGGCAGGAGGCACCCCCCTGCCCCCTTTATTCTTTTGCTAGTTGATTGTGTTCTTCCAGTCATTCAACCAATCTCCACTGAGCTCTTGTTAGAAAGTATATCTAGACAAGACTAGCAAGGTCTCTGTGCTTCTGGAGTTTCATCCAAGAAAGGGAGGTGGATAATAACCACCTAATTGCATTGTTGTGGGCTAAATTGTGTCCCCCCCCAAAAGTTCATGTGTTAGGGTCCTGGCCCCCAGTGCCTCAGGATATGACTGTTTGGACCTTGGTCATGGATGTCTAGCCTCCAGAACTTTGAGGAAACCAATGTCTGTTGTTTAAGCTGCCCAGTCTGTGGTACTATGTTAGATCAGCCCTGGCAGACGAGTACAGACATGAAAGTACGTAATTTCAGGTAGCGATCAATATTATGAAAAAAATCAGGCAGGGTGAGGTCCCCACTGGTCACGAGTCTACTTCAGAGAAGGTGGCTAATGATGGTCTCTCCAAGGTCGTGGCATCTACCGGAGATGTCAATGGTATGAGGGAATGAGACATTGGAGGAGCTGGTGGGAGAACATTCCAGGCTGAGGGGAGATAGCAGTGCAAAAATGCTCTGAGAAAGGAATGAGCTTAGAGGGTCTGAGAGACAGCAAGAGACGGAACCACCGGAAGCCAGGAGCCAACCCACAGAAGCCTTGGAGCCATGCTACTCTAATAGCAGGCACTTCGGGGGCCTTTATCAGGGGAGGAATCAGGATCTGATTTATTATTTAAAAGTCTCACTCAAGGCCCAGCCAGGTGGCTCATGCCCGTAATCCTAGCACTCTAGAGGGAGGCCGAGGCAGGTGGACCCTTTGAGCTCAGAAGTTTGAGACCAGCCTGAGCAAAAGTGAGACCCAGTCTCTACTAAAAATAGAAAAACCAGCCAGTTGTTGTGGTGGGCACTTATAGTCCCAGCTACTCTGGAGGCTGAGGCAAGAGGATTGCTTCAGCCCAAGAGTTTGAGGTTGCTGTGAGCTATGACACCACGGCATTCTACCCAGGGTGACAGAGTGAGACTCTGTCTCAGAAAAAAAAAATCTCACTCGAGCTGCTCTGTGGAGAACTGACTTGAGGAGAGTGAGAGGAGAAACACAGGGGACAGTGAGGAGGCCACAGAAATTACCTCAGGGAAATAAGGTGGTGGCTTGGATCAGGGGGATGGTGAAAATGGAGGGAAGTGTTCACGTGCAAAATCTATTTTCAAGGTAGCACCAATAGCATCTGCTGACTGAATGGACGTGAGGTTACAAAGACAATAAAGTGACCAAGAATGACTTCTAGATTTTTGGTTCAAGTCATGAGTCAGCAAACTGCAGCCTCTGGGCCTCATTGTAGGTATTTACAGTTTTCTGGGCCATATGGTCCCTGTCACAACCACTCGACTCTGTAGTGTGAAAGCAGCCACAGACGGTACGTGAATGAATGAAGTGGCTGGAGGCCAGTGGAACTTTATTTTTGGACCCTGAATTTTGAATTTCATGTAATTTTCATGTGTTCCAAAATAGTATTCCTTTGATATTTTCCCCCCAACCATTTAGCTCACAGTGGAACAAAAACAAATGGCAGGTGGGATTTGGCACCTGGGCCATAGTTCGCTGACCCTTGGCTTTAAGACATTAGTTCTGTGGCGAGAAGCTAACTAAACACCTTCATAACTTATCGCCCCCTCCAGACCTTAGGAGGTGAGGGCCATTGTGATCCCCGCTTTATGTGGAAAAACTGAAGCCTGGAGCTTGGGTCTGAGCCCAGCTGAGTCCACATTGTGGACTATTTTCTTAGCCACTCCATGAGACCCCTTCTGTGATCCAGCCTGGCTTCCTCAGCATGAGCTAAAAAGCCACATGACCCCACCGCTTCTGCCTCGTCACCAGCTGCTCTTCCCACACCACACAAGTGAAGTGGGGCTTCTTTCAGGTCTTTCAATGCACCAAATTCTTTCCAGAGTGAAGCCCCCCCACCTTTTTTTTTTTTTTTGCAGTTTTTGGCCAGAGCTGGGCTTGAACCCGCCACTTCCAGCATATGGGCTGGCGCCCAACTCCTTTGAGCCATAGCGCCGCCCCACCCCCCCTTTTTTTTTTTGAGACAGAGTCTGACTCTGTCATCCTGGGTAAATTGCTGTGGCATCTTAGCTCCCAGTAACCTCAAACTCTTGGGCTAAAGCAATCCTCTTACCTGAACCTGCCAAGTAGCTGGGTCTATAGGCACGCACTACGACACCCAGCTAGTTTTTCTATTTTAAGTAGGGACAGGGTCTCACTCTTGCTCAGGCTGGTCTAGTACTCCTTGAGCTCAAGAAATACACCCTCCCAGAGTGCTGGGATTACAGACATGAGCCACAGCACTGGCCTAATATTAAAGGTCTTATATTAGGAATAAGACCTAATATAATTCCTGCTTGGAATAATTTTCTGCTTACCCCTCCCTGAGCCTACCTTAAGCATCATCATTCTTCTCAGCTCTGCTTAAATTAAAATTCTTTTTTTATTTTTGAGACAGAGTCTCACTCTGTTGCCCTCAGTAGAGTGCTGTGTCATCATAGCTCACGGCAACCTCAAACCCTTGGGCTCAAGCAATCCTCCTGCCTCAGCCTCCCGAGTAGTTGGGACTACAGGCACCCACCACAACTCCTGGCTATTTTTAGGGACAGGGTCTCCCTCTTGCTCAGGTTGGTCTTAAACTCCTGCGCTCAAGCAATCCACCCGCCTCAATTGCCCGGAATGCTAGAATTACAGGTGTAAGCCACCAAGGCCAGGCCCTAAATTTAAATTTTTTTAAAAGGCTTCCCTGACCACCACCACCTTGAGCCGACCTGTTATGTATTTTCCTCATGCTCTTTATCTTTTGTTTGTGTGTGTAGAACTCGTGTACAGCAACACTCTTTACTTTTTCTTTATATCATTCATCGCAGTTGGTAGTTATTAAAATACATTGATTTAGATGAATATTGTCTCTATCTCACTTCTGTCTTCCCACACTGGACTATAAATCCATGTGGGCACAAACTTGTCTGTACCATAGCTCTAAAACACAGAAGCGTACCTGACATATACATCACAGGGAGAGAGACAATATAACTGGAACACATTCTTTTATCTAGGGAGATTTCAAAAGCCCAACCTACTCCAATCCCTGACACCCAATGTAGCCACGGTAATTACAAAATCAGATCCACCATCACTCTCATTTTGTTGTACAATTTGTGGATATGCTCATCCCCAAGACTTCTATTAATGCCATTTACATTGACAACTTCCTGTGCACCCCAAGGGGTGATGTACGTGTGACTGAAATAACAATGTCAGCACCAACTTTCTACCAGGCTGTAAACTCCGTGAGAATATGGGTCATCTTTACCTTCCTCTCATTCTGTCCCCCGGGGTACCCAGCATGGCATCTAGCATTTATTAGGTATTAAAAGAATACTTGTGGCTGGGCATAGTGGTTCATGCCCATAATCCCAGCACTCTGGGTGGCTGATGGGGGCGGACTGCTTGAGAACAGGAGTTTGAGATTGAGCAAGTGTTACTCCCTGTCTCTACTAAAAAAAAAAAAAACTAGCTGGATGTGGTGGTGGGTGCCTAATCCCAGCTACTCAGAATACTGAGGCAAGAGGATTGCTTGAGCCCAAGAGTTTGAGGTTGTTGGCTCGGCGCCCACAGCTCAGTGGCTAGGGTGCCAGCTACATACACTGAGGCTGGCGAGTTCAAACCCAACCTGGGCCTGTTAAGCAACAATGACAACTGCAACAACAACAACCAAATAGCCGGGCGTTGTGGTGGGCACCTGTACTCCCAGCTACATGGGTGGCTGAGGCAAGAGAATCGCTTAAGCCTAAGAGTTTGAAGTTGCTGTGAGCTATGATACCACAGCAATGTACCCAGGGCAACAGGGTAAGACACTGTCCCTCCATCACCACAAAAAACAAAACAAACAAAAAAAAAGAATACTTGTGAATTGAATGGGTGTATGAACAGATGGATAAATAGATGGTTCGAGAGAGGGAAGAAGGAAGAAAAACAGATGGAAGGAAGGGAGGGAAAAAGAGGGAGAAAACTGCCGTAAGAATGAATGGAAGGATAAGTGAATGGCATACGCTTGATAGTTGGATGCATGAGTTCAGGCCTAGTAAATTTCAGCCCAGGGATATAAACAATGTATTTTTATATTATGCAGCTTTTAAGAATTTGGGACTCAGCTCGGCACCTGTGAATCAGGTGGCTAAGGCGCCAGCAACATACACCTGAGCTGGTGGGTTCGAATCCAGCTCGGGCCCAACAAACGACAATGACAGCTACAACCAAAAAATAGTCAGGCATTGTGGCAGGCGCCTGTAGTCCCAGCTACTTGGGAGGTGGAGGCAAGAGAATCACTTGAGCCCAGGAGTTGGAGGTTGCTGTGAGCTGTGATGACAGGGTGACAGCTTGAGGCTCTATCTCAAAAAAAAAAAAAAAAGAATTTGGGACTCGAACCAGATCTTTTTGATTCCCTATTGATTTCACAGGGCCATATTTTGCACCAGCATCCCTGTCACCATCCAAAGAACCCTTTCCAGCTTGGTTACCTAGACTTTGACATTTTCTATGTCACCTTCTCAGAGTGGACCCCTCCAACTCCCTGCAGTAAATCAAGGCTCTCATCGTGCAGCCTCACAGCACACTGCTTCTCCTTCAGAGCAATTCCTCCAGTTTGTAATTGTGAGATTATTGTGTTATTTCCACATCTTTAATCAGGGGGTAATCTCTACGAGGCAGCTTTCTGTTCTGTATTACTCTCCTAATATTACACATACATATATATACACAATCAGCCTTCTGTACCTGAGGGTTACATAGCCAAGCATTCAACCAACCATGGATCAAAAATATTGGAGAAAAGAAGGATGGTTACATCTGTGCTGAACATGGACAGACCTTTTCTCTTATTATTATTTTCTAAACAATACATTGTATCAACTATTTACATAGCATTTACATTGTACCAGGTATTAGAAGTAATCTAGAGATGACTTATAGTACACAGGAGGATGTACAGGGGTTATATGCTAATCCTACACCATTTTATATAAGGGACTTGAGCACCCATGGATTTTGGCGTCTCTGGAGAGTCCTGGAACCAAACCCACAGGGATACCCAGGGGGACTCTGGAGATCTGTGTGTGTTCCAGTGAATTAAACAAACAAATGAATAAAATGAAAGGGTATGACTGGATTTTTTTTCTCCTTTATCCAGGGAGGTCTCTAAAGCAACAATAATGTTGTCATTATAATTTTCCACCCAGGTATGCCTTCAAAACGCCTAGCATGTCTCTAGGGCTTCATCTTGGGTTAGGCCTCTACCTCATTAATCAAAGCCACCATGTACACTTCTGCAAGCTCACTTTGCATTAGGCTCTGATCTTTATTCTTTTCCTCAAAGTTGTGAAGTCTTTCAGTCTTTGCACATGCTGTTTCATCACCACCATTACCACCACCGTCACCGTCACCGTCACTATCACCATCACAGTCAACATCACCACCACCAATGGCAACATCAACATAATCTGTTGCCACCACAATGGTCACCATTGTACTTTGGATAATTCCTATTTATCCTTCAATTCTCAGAGCAAATGACACTTCATTGAGGAGCTTCTCTGACACACACTCCCACCACAGTGTGAACCCTTAATATACTTTATCATAACTCTCACCACAATGATAGTTGAATTATTATTTGTGTAATTATTGGTTACAGACTATGTCTGGCTCTATGAGAACAGACACAGTGTCTCTCCTATTGGATCTTGGATCTCTAGCTCTTGGAACATAGTAGGTTCTCATAATACATCAAGAATAAAGAAATGAAGTTTCTATAATTAATGATGTTTCTATCCACGAAGAAAATATTTAACCCAATAAGGAAAGCAAAGCCCAGAAAATAAAAGGTACCTTCCTAAGATGATGACACAGGGCACAGCCTAGGCTAGAATTTAAACCACATGGCTCCCAGTTAAGCATTCATTCCATAAAACCATTCTGAGCTGACAAAGATCCTGCAAAAACATAGTTTCCAAGACGCAATAATGAGGTGAGATGATAGACATACTTTGACATACGAAGACCTAGTTTTAAGTCCCACATCTTCCATCACTGATTGTGTTACCATGAGGATTTCTTTTTTTTTTTTTTTTTTTTGGAGACAGAGTCTCAAGCTATCACCCCAGGTAGAGTGCTGTGGCATCACAGCTCACAGCAACCTCAAACACTTGAGCTCAAGTGATTTTCTTGCCTCAGCCTCCCAAGTAGCTGGGACTACAGGTGCCCACCACAATGCCCAGCTATTTTGTTGTTGTTGTTGCAGTTGTCATTGTTTTAGGTGGCCCGGGCCAGGTTCAAACCCGCCAGCCTCGGTGTATGTGGCCGGCGCCCTGCCCACTGAGGTACGGGCACCATCCTACCATGAGGGTTTCATCTGACTTCTCTGAGTCTCAATTTTCTTATCTATCAAATGAAAAATAGCAACCCTTACCTAGTAGCACTGTTGTAAGGATTTGAACTAGATGTACAATAAATTGAAATTTTTATTATTGAGGACTACATTTCACAAGATGTAGCATTTTATTTAAACCCTCAACTCCAAGAATATAGTAGTCTTTGCAGACCTTAGCTACTGAATCTAAAAGAGTATTTGAAGACAATCCACTTCTGAACCAAAAAAATAAAAAACAGGGGCCTGAAACTCTTCCTTATTTGAACCTACTATAGCTGATGGGCTTCCCTGTCCTCAGAGCATGAAATAATGTTCAGAAACCTCCCCAGCATGCTGTAATGTTTGGAGTCTCCAGGTCCAATTCTAAAACAGGGTCTGGAGAGCCTCCAATTCCCAGCTAACAACATGACTCAGAATGTTCCCATTTTTGAGACTTCTGTGGTCCTTGAGTTTTCTCCAGCTCCTAGCACTCAACAGTGCTTGGAGACCCCAACTTCTAGCATGCAGCAATCCTTGGAGACCCCAGGCCCAAATCTCAAGGAGTATTTGGAGACTCTCCAATCCTCGGCCAACATCAGGGCTTAGAATTCCCCCATCTTTGAGCCTCCTATAGACTCTTTTTTTTTTTTGGTAGAGAGAGTTTCACTTTATGGCCCTCGGTAGAGTACCATGGCATCACATAGCTCACAGCAACCTCCAGCTCCTGGACTTAAGCGATTCTCTTGCCTCGGCCTCCCAAGCAGCTGGGACTACAGGCGCCTGCCACAAAACCCGGCTATTTTTTTGTTGCAGTTCGGCCGGGGCCGGGTTTGAACTCGCCACCCTCAGCATATGGGGCCAGCACCCTACCAACTGAGCCACAGGTGCCGCCCCCTCCTATAGACTCTTGAACTACCCCACTCAACTCCCAGCGTGAAACAGTGCTTGAAGATTCCACTCCCATTGCAATGGTGCATAGAGATCCCATGTCCCATCATGCAACAGTGCTTGGAGCCCCTACTCCTAACTTGCAATGATACGTAGAGATTCTATCTCCCAGCATGCAACAGTGCTTGGAGCCCCTACTCCCAACTTGCAATGATACATAGAGATCCCATCTCCCAGCATGCAACAGTGCTTGGAGCCCCTACTCCTAACTTGCAATGATACGTAGAGATTCTATCTCCCAGCATGCAACAGTGCTTGGAGCCCCTACTCCCAACTTGCAATGATACATAGAGATCCCATCTCCCAGCATGCAACAGTGCTTGGAGCCCCTACTCCCAACTTGCAATGATACGTAGAGATCCCATCTCCCAGCATGCAACAGTGCTTGGAGCCCCTACTCCTAACTTGCAATGATACGTAGAGATTCTATCTCCCAGCATGCAACAGTGCTTGGAGCCCCTACTCCCAACTTGCAATGATACATAGAGATCCCATCTCCCAGCATGCAACAGTGCTTGGAGCCCCTACTCCCAACTTGCAATGATACATAGAGATCCCATCTCCCAGCATGCAACAGTGCTTGGAGCCCCTACTCCCAACTTGCAATGATACATAGAGATCCCATCTCCCAGCATGCAACAGTGCTTGGAGCCCCTACTTCCAACTTGCAGTGGTGCAGAGAGAGCCCATCACTCAGCATGCAACAGAGCTTGGAGATCTTCCCAGTCTACAATGTCCTAAGCCTCCAGGCTCTCAATCCTCACCTGAGAGGCCAAAGCAGACAGCTCCAACTCGGAGCAGGAACTCTGCACCTTTGCTGAGCACCATGAGGATACAGAGGCATCCTAAGGCCATGACTGTCAGGCCAAGCACTGCTATCACGGCAGCTGCCAGATTCACTTCTGTAAGGAGGAGAGAAGGAAGAAGCAGAAAACATGGAATGTAGGGAGTGGGGAAGACTCATCTATAGGGACTCAGAACCAGACAGATGTAAGATTCAGGACCAGAGAGGAATTTTCAAGCAGAAGATCATCCAACCCAACATTTTATTTATACTGTTTAAAGAAGTAAGACACAGAGAGGGTTAGTTATTTGCCTAAAGACACAGAGCAAAAAGGAGACAGAATCAGGATTATAAAAAGGTGGGAATTACCAATCATTAACTTATGATCTGGTCACCATTTGTTTACAAGGAAGAAACTGAGGCAGTGGGGTATGAAGGAGACAATGGTGAAGGAAAGTGGTGTATTAAGTGGAATGATCCAAGTTGGAATCCTCCCCGACCACTTCCTAGGTGGAAGACTCTGGTAAAGACTCTGCTTCAGTTTCCTCGTCTAGAAAATCAGGAACAAAATCTCTATCTGGGTGGGCTGTCATAAGAATTAGAGGTCACTAGCCGGGCGTTGTGGCGGGGGCCTGTAGTCCCAGCTACTCGGGAGGCTGAGGCAAGAGAATCGCTTAAGCCCAGGAGTTGGAGGTTGCTGTGAGCTGTGTGACGCCACGGCACTCTACTGAGGGCCATAAAGTGAGACTCTGTCTCTACAAAAAAAAGAATTAGAGGTCACATAGTAAAGTGAGTGCCCAGTGTGTTTCACTACCTCAGAGGCACACAGCAGCTTGCCCAACCTCACACAGGGTAAGAGCAAGAGAAAAAGAAGAAGGTAAAGAACCACCACCATTTATTGAGGACCTACTATGTGCAGGCTCCACACCAAGTATCTTAGGTGCATCATCCCATTAAATCTCTACAAAGGCCAGGGATTCAGGACATAAGCCAAATTCTCTTACTGGTGGAGACACTGAGCCTGTGCCGTGATGGGGAGTCAGGGGTTAGAGCTGAAAGGGCAAAGTCTTCAGAGCTGCATTGTTCATTACAGTAACCACCAGCCCCATGTGGCCACTTAATTCTAAATTGACTCTTCAATTAAACCAAATTTAAAACTCAGTTCCTTCAACACACCAGCCACATTCCAAGCGTTCGGTAGCCAAGTGTGTCCAGTGGCTCCCAGATGGTTCAGTCACAGAATATTTCTGTTTTCACAGAAGAGTCTGCAAGAGAGTGCTGCTTTAAAGTCAGAACTCTTTAGAGTCAGAATCCTGCTCCAGTCTCTGCCACTTCTTGGGGAAAAATAATTGTAACCATTTCTGGACTTCCATTTTCTCATCTGGAGGGTTATAGAAAAGACTGGTGAGCATATAAACGAGCCCCAAGTGCCATGCTTACCACGTGGTACATGCGCATTTGTGACATGTTAAACATTTGCCCAAAGTCCCACAGCATGTGGCATAGGCAGAACTAGGGGTAAGAGTGTAAGGCACAGGGCTTTGGAGAATAATGTCCCCATCATTGACTCTCCTGCCACCACTCCCCAGAGATGGGACATCTGCAGACTAAAGAAGCCAAGCCCATCCTAGGATAAGGCAGAGGAAGGGACAGTGCTATCAAGAGCTCACTCCTCCACCAGCTGTGGTGGCTCATGCCTGTAATTCCAACACTCTGGGAGGCCAAGATGGGTGAATTGCTTGAGCTCAGGAATTCGAGATCAGCCTGAGCAAGAGTGAGACCCCATGTCTGCTAAAAGTAGAAATATTAACTGGGCGTGGTGGCAGGTGCCTATAGTCCCAGCTACTTGGGAGACTGAGGCAGGAGGATCTCTTGAGCCCAAGAGTTTGAGGTTGCTGTGAGCTATGATGATGATGCTGGCATAGTACTCCACCCAGGGATGAAGATTGAGACTGTCTCAAAAATAAATAAATAAATAAAAGGAACCCACTCCTCCAGCATGGTCAGTATATCCTCTACCCCTCACCTAGCACAGGGTGAAAAGTTCTCACCTTTCTTTGTGGTTCTCTGGAAGATGTGTGCATTCTCTCCTGTGGTGAAGAATTTAAAATAGGTGCAGTTTGCTTCTGTGGAAGCAGAAGAGAGAAAAGAGGAGGTGATGATACGAAATCCCTGGTGCCAGCGCAGGGCTTGATGCTTATGGCTTACAAAAGCCTAAAACTAGGGCCTTAGCACCCCTGATACACAGAGGAGAAAACCGATGCTCAGAGATCTAAAAGCCACGTGTGCCACACCCCATTCAGGAGTTGGGATTCCAACCAGGAGCTGTGAGGTCCAGATCTGTGGCCTTGCGTGGGCCCTAAACCTCTCTGGGCCTCTGATTCTAGGCCTCCCTCTTTAAAATGAGATAATAATCTCTTTCCTGGCCCCTTCACATGGGATTGTTGAGGGTAAAATGAGATTAGAAATGATAATCGTGGGCGGCGCCTGTGGCTCAGTGGGTAGGGCGCCAGCCCCATATACCGAGGGTGACAGGTTCGAACCCAGCCCCAGCCAGCTGAAACATCAGTGGCAACTGCAACAAAAATAGCCAGGAATTGTGGTGGGCGCCTGTAGTTCCATGTACTCAGGAGGCTGAGACAAAAGAATTGTTTAAGCCCAGGAGTTGGAAGTTGCTGTGAGCTGCGGTACCACGGCACTCTATCCAGGACAACAGCTCTGTCTCAAAAAAAAAAAAAGAGTGAGACCCTATCTCTACTAAAAATAGAAAAGCTGAGGTAAGAGGATCACTTGAGCCCAAGAGTTTGAGGTTGCTGTGAACTATAATGCCACAGCCCTCTACCTGGTGCAACAGAGTGAGACTCTGCCTCATGAAAAGCAAATAAAAAAGAAAGAAAAGAAATGATAATCACTTTATCCAACAAAGTACAGCAACATACAGGGAATATAAAAGCTAAAAGACTCAGGAAAGATTCCATCTCAAAATGGACTCCTTTCTTGGGCAGCGCCTGTGGCTCAGTGAGTAGGGCGCCAGCCCCATATACCGAGGGTGGCAGGTTCAAACCCGGCCCCAGCCAAACTGCAACAAAAAATAGCCGGGTGTTGTGGCAGGCATGTAGTCCCAGCTACTCGGGAGGCTGAGGCAAGAGAATCGCCTAAGCCCAGGAGCTGGAGGTTGCTGTGAGCCGTGATGCTACGGCACTCTACCGAGGGCGATAAAGTGAGACTCTGTCTCTAAAAAAAAAAAAACAAGGACTCCTTTCTCAAACACACACACAGTACCTACAGATTAGCAAGAAGAGAGGGTAAAATGGGGAAAGGATGTGAATGGTCATTCATCAGGGCAATCCCCAAGTACATGAAGAGATGCCTTACTTCACCAGGATCACAGAAATGCAACTGAAATCAGCAGGGAAGCACCACTTTTGATAAATTAGGCCGGCAAATTTTAAAAGGGTAATATCGAGGATTTGGAAGGATAAGAGGAAAGAACTGGAAGTGTAAACTCGTATTAGTCTTTTTGGAAGCCACTCTGAGGTATTTTATGAAATGACCCTACAACTCAAAAATCTCACTCCTGGGTATATATCTGAAAAGAAAAACATATAGGAACATATATGCAGATGTTCACTGAAGCATTGTCTATAATTAATGTGGAGTCAAACCAACTTAGGTGTCCATCTCCAGAACAGAGAAGTAATGTGATGATTCTCCCTGTAAAAACCTCCCCATCACATAATAGCCATGAGCTAGGATAACATGAAATGAGATGGAGAGATTTGAGAAACACAATGTTGATCAAAAATAAAAAAAATTAAGGCCGGGCGCAGTGGCTCACACCTATAATCCTAGCACTCTAGGAGGCCAAGGTGGGTGATTGCTTGAGCTCAAGAGTTTAAAACCTGCCTGAGCAAGAGTGAGACTCGGTCTCTACTAAAAATAGAAAAACTAGCCAGGCATAGTGGTGGGCAACTGTAGTCCCAGCTACTTGGGAGGCTGAGGCAGGAGGATCACTTGAACCCAAGAGTTTGAAGTTGCTGTGAGCTATGATACCAGCATGGCACTCTACCCAGGGCTACAGAGTGAGACTCTGTCTCGAAAAAAAAACATTCAAAAACAGACAAAGTGGCATGAGGGAAAAAAATTCAAAAACAGGACAAAATCTATAGCATGATCTCATGTATATAAAACATGTACATATATAAGACCATATATTTTTCAAGTCAGAACATGAATATACATCAAATATATTACATGAGTTAGAAAGAAATTTAAAAAGTGTAAAATGAAGTGCAAGGAAGATTTTGCAAAGGTTGATAATGATTTTGTGACAAAACTGAGGAGTGTGATTTACCCAGCTTTATGTTTGTAAGGGCCAAGAAACCCTAACTTTATTAAGATACTTTCTTAACTGCATTTTAGAGCTAGAACTTCCCTCAGAACTCACCTAGCCCACCCTACTCTCTTATCCTACAGATGGGAAAACTGAGGCACAGAAAGGGGAAAAAGAGATCGAGAACAAAAGGGGTAAAGAAAAATAGGAGAGGGAATAAGATGTCTGGTCAGTAGCGGGAGGTGTAAGTTACTACCCTGCACCAGCAAGAAGTGAGGGATGTTCAGTGTCACAAAGGGAAGAGTGAGGTTTTTTGCAGCAGTCAGTTTGAGAAACATGATCTTCTTCCACGAAGGAAGTGTGAAGTCCCTTCTGGGACAAGATGGAGTGTCTGGCATCCCATTTTGGCTACGAATGACTAAGGACATCCTGCCTCTTGACCCCCAAAGGATATGGCGTATCCCATCTAAAGAAGTATAGAGTATGGATCAGCCCTCTTGAAGCCAAGGGAGAGAGGGAATGTCTTCTGATGGGCAGTGGGAAGTGTGGGCTGTCTCTCTGAGATAATGAAGATTGTGAGATGTCCTCTGAGAGGCTGGGATTGTGGGGTGACAGTAATAGCCCTGTAAGGAGATTGAAGTTCTTTCTAACCAATAGAAAGGACAGCAAGCGATGTGAAGGACTCCACATTATGCAGTGAGGTGGGATGGAAATTCCCCTCCAATGGGGCAAGAAACTTTGGGTCCACTTTATGGACTAGTGAGATGTGATGTAATGTAGCTATTAAGAACAAAGACAATCAGGGCTCAAATCCCATACAAGCAGCCTGGGTACATAGACCGAGGGACTGAAATGTCTTTCTCCTCATTTTTCTCTTCTGTAGATTGAGGGTGATAACTATTCATGGGGTTGCCATTATGGTTAATTAGTTAAAGCATTTAGAATAGAACCGAGCACTACATAGGCATCTAATATTTTTATTATCAGGTCATCTGTTCTACAAAAGTTGGGATCCCAAGGGGCAAAACCTAGCCCATCTGCAGCAGTGAAATATTTCCGAGAGCCCACCTGGACGTCGCATGAGTAGCTCAGGCAGCGAGGGGTGCCTGACACCCTTTGGTGTTACGGAGGACCTGAAACACACTATCTGGGGCCCTACAATGCAAGACATCATATCTGGAGAAGTGAAGGATGAGAGAAACACCATTTGGATCCCAGAAAAACAGGAAATACTCTCTAAGAGGGGTACTGATTATAGGACATTCTTTGGAGAGAAAAGAACAATAGACATCTCATATGGGTAATCAAATATATGACAACCTGGATAGGCTCTGAGGGGCGTCAGATATTTTCCTCGGGTCAGTAGAGATAGAATGAGATGTCATCCAGTTCCCAAGAGGTATATAGAATGTTCCATTGGCGAAAGTTCATGGCGTGTCCTATTGGACTATGGGATATCTCTCCAGCAAAGCCAGGAGTATAAGAAAGTGAGGGCCATGGAGGTGTCCGTAAAAGAAAATGAGAAGGGTTGGTACGCCCAGCCTGGACATTTAGAGGCAAGAGGGACAGGAAATGAAGGAGAGCATTTCTAGGAGGCATAAGGTCTGCTCTGGGATTCTTTAGGAGGTCTCTGGTGAGAGTGTCATTTGGTGGAATCAGTGGATGGGAACAGGCGGAGATTCTACTTAGGGGTAAGCATTAAGCTGGTCTATGTCCCAGGGCTCACAGGGTGGGAGTGCAGACTGTCTCCAGGGTGGAAGTACAAGCTGGCTGCAGGAGCCCAGACTGTCTTCCTGGGGCACAGGCTGCCTCAGGGGGTGCAGAAGTTTCTGGGGGATGCAGGCCATCTGGTGTGGGCACATGCTGTCTGAAAGTACCAGCTGTGTTGGAATAGCAAATTGGGTCTAGGGACACAGCAAGGTTTATCTAGGGACATCGGATCTCTGGAGCTACTGGCTTGTTTAGGAGGACCCAGTAATGCCTGGGAACACTGGCTGTGTTTGGCAGAAGGGGCTTTGGGGTCATGGAATGATCTGGGAGCATAGACACTGGTCTGAGGGTACAAGTTAGTCTGAGGGCAGAGGCTATAATTAAGACACAGGCTGGTCTGGAGGGTACAGGGTAGTTGGGGGGTTTAGGATGCTCTTGGGGCCCAGGCTCTCTTTGGCAGCATGAATAATGGAGGGATACAGCCTGGTCTAAGGTCACAGGATGCAGGATGGGGGTGCAGGATAACCTGGTAGTTTACGCTAGTCTAGGACTACAGCCATACCCAGGGCAGAGGTCATAGCTGATTGCAAGTTCTAAGGCACAGTTGACATGGAGGCACAGGTTTGCTGGGGTCCCAGACCCTAGCTGAGGGTACAGGCTGGTTGGGGCACAGACTAGTCTTGGGAAGACAAGCTATGATGTTCTCTGGGGGTAAGGCATAGGGCTCAGCTGGGTCTGGGGCTCAACCTCTCTCTCCTTTCTCTCCCTCCCCAGTTTATGGGATCAGAGGCTGATGTGGGCTCTTTCTGAGGATGCCAGGTCTCTTTCTCTGAGGGCATGGGCAGTTTCTGCGGTGTGGTTTTCTGAGACACGGGCCCCTTTCTCACACCCTGTCTGCCTGCGGGACACAAGCCCTGGCTCAGGGCGGCGGCCGCTCACCTCCGGGCAGCTCCGCGGGGCCGCAGGTCTCTCTGCCCGCGGGCACATCAGCCTGCCACAGTCGTTTGGTGCACACCTTCCACAGCCCCAGGTGGGCGGCGTCGCAGACGGCGCTGCCGTTGGCCTTGTAGGTGTTGAGCTCCACCCAGAACTCGGTGCCCACGGACAGCACCGCCAGCGTGGCGCCCACGGTGGCCAGCAGCAGCGCCAGCTTGATCTTCCCCTCGCGCTCGGGCGTCAGCTCCGACGCCTTCTGCCCGCGAGCCCGCCGGCGGCCAGCGGCCCCCCGCCGCCGATTCTCCTCTTGCATGAAGAAGTTGGACCACATCATCATCCTCGCGGCCTGCCGGCTGGGCTGAACAACTCAGAGGAAGCAGAGCGGAGCAGGAGTCCTGGGCGGCTGGAGGGGCTGAGTCCCTGAGGACTATTAAAGAGCAAGGTGCGACCGGGTCCACCCTGCAACCTCAGTTGGGAAAGTTGAGGTGGCCTCTGGGATTTAGAAAAGAAAAAACTGGATCCCTGAGCTGGGGGTGCCTGAGGTTCAGAAGCCCTGAGGTGCCCTCAAGAACTTAGCAAAGAAAATGGGGCCCAGAGAAAAAGCAAGGTCCCCCTGAGGCCCAGAGAACCTGTGTTCCCAGGAGGAAGAATGAGCGCCCAGCCGAAGCTCGGGGGGGGTTGCTGGGGTCCCTGGAAAGATAAAAAAAGGGAAACTGGTCTTCCTGAAGGAAGTGTTTGGAGCACCCCACTAGGGCTCAGAGTTTGGGGGTGCCCAGGAAGGGAACTTGAGTTTGAAAGGAGAGGTAGCTTGGGTTCCTTTAGGCGCAGGGTTTGAGGACAGGGGACTTGGGATTCAGAAAAGGAAACAGCAGGTCCCCCCTGGGGCTCCCAGAGGCAGAGAGACCCCAGCCTTCAGGGAAGAGCAGTGGCAGAGTCCTGGCTGGAATTCAGGAAAAGGGGTTGGGGGGTCTCCCTGGCCATTTAACACAAGAGATCAGAGAAGGTCTCTACTGAGGCTGGGAAACACAGGGCAGTCCAGAAAAGTGCTATCTCCCCTGGGGCTCAGAAGAGGGCCTGGGGCCCCCACTAGGGCTCAGACCAAGGGTCACAATGTACCCCCAGGGTTCAAAGGACAACTGGGACCCAAAAGGGGCTCTGATTCCCTTTGGGATTTCTGCGGCCACCTCCCCCAGGCTCCCAGGGCCTGCCGGGCCCCGACGGCTCCAGGCTCAGCTCCGGGTCAGGCTCTCCCCTCAGACCTCCCACCCCCGTGTCCTGGCCAGGGGCCCCTCTCTTTGTCCTGCCTCCGCCCCGCGCAGCCCCCAGCTCCGCAACGCCTCCGAACCGTCCGCCTCCGGCCGCCAGCGCCTGCTCCGTCGCCGGGCTGGCCCCTCCGCGCCCTCCTGGCCTCGCCCCCATCCGCCCACCCCCTTCACCCGCCTGGGCTATTTCGGGCGCGACCCGTAAATAACACCCGCACCTGTCGCCTGGCGCCTGTTGCCATAGGGATCCCGGGTATTTTAAGGGGACAGAGAGGGTAGGAAGGAGGCCGCCCAAGGAGGAGGGGCTGGGGCCGGGTCCTGAAAAGCCTGATGGAGACTGATTCCCGTAAGGCACAAGAGCAGGGGCTGAGAAGCCCAGGTCTAGAACACGGAGCCCGCAGAGAGGGGGCAGGTGGGCCAACCTGAACTGCTGCGTCCCCAGGAGAAGGGGCTGGGGCCTGGGTCCCTGTTCTGGGAAAAGAGGGGCAGGGGCCCCAGACCCCTGGCATTGAAGGAGGAGAGGCCCAATTCCTGGGCCTGGGGGCCGATGGGGCTGGGGGATTGGGCCCCTTGGTCTGAAGGAGGAGAGGATTGGGTATGAGTCCTTGGGTCTGAGAAAGATGGGGGCTGGGGACCCAGTCCCTGGTCTGAGGGGGGAAAGACCAAAGAGGACTCCTGGGCCTCTAGGGAGGAGCCTGGGGACAGAATCCCAGATTCTGTCTGGGATAGAAGGACCTGGTCTCAGGTTGGGGTTCTCAGCCCCCCAGGAGATAGAAAGGGCAGGCCCCAGGTAGCTGGCTGTCAGTGGAACGGGAATCAGAGCAGTAGTCCTCTTCATCGGAGTTTATTAGATGGGGCATCCCCAGGGGACCTTCCATGCAGTTTCAGCTCCCCCAGGAGAAGGGACAGAGGACAGCCATGTACCGTGGCAGCAGGGCCTGGTCTTAAACCCCTCATCCCCTCCCTCAGCCCTTCTGGGCATGGCCCAGGTGGGAACCCACCTTTCTCTAACTCCCTCCATGCTTGGTTGCTCTAGGCAGGCCTGGTGCCCGACCTGAGCAGGGCTCTGGAGCACCCTGGGCCTGTCTGTCCACCCCTGCCCTGGACTTTCTGTCGGAGTACATGTTTGCCTGGGCTGTGATTGTGTCCATGTCCTGCTCTTCCACCAGACTGGGGCCGGGGCCAGGTGCAGGGAGAATTCATCTTGGCATTCTCAGCACTACACAGCACAAGGCCAAGTGCACAGGCAGTCTTAGAAAATATGAATCAGGTGACTGGGATGAATGAATGAGCAGAGGAATGACCAGATGGCATGAGGTGATGACACACAGACACCCCCTCCGGAGCTAGGTACAGCACCTGCTGTGTTTCCTTGGGGCCTACCTGCCCAGAGCACACCTCACTGTGTTCTGTCTGCCCTCCATGGGTAGAGACAGGGCAGAGACTTACAGGGCCTGACACCGGAAAGTCTTCAGGAAACATTTCTGAGGACTGAATGAATGTTCATTGCTGAAAATGAATGAAGAAAACTTGTTCTTTCCTTCCGCCTCACTGGGTCTTCCCAGGACTAGACAGACGTTGAGAAACTCCAGAGCATGCCGGGTGCTGGCAGCAGTGAAGAACAGGAGCTGGGCAGGGCAGCCCCGGGCCTGCTAGTGCCTGTCCTGGGGCATCACCTCTTTCCTGCCCCTGACCTTGTCTTCACCTCCTGAACCTCTGTCTCTCTCCGTCCTGCCTGTGCATCTCTAATATGATTTTTCTGTCTGCCTCCCTTTCTCTACTTTCTGTGTAGAGAAAAAAATTACCCCCCCAAAATTGGCTAGATTCCCTTTCCCTCTGTCTCCCCCCACAAGCTCTTTCTGCTTCACTCTAGCATCTCCACTACTGTGCTGAAAAGTCCTGTTGTCAAGATCATCAGCCATGTCCATGTCATCAAACCCAATGATCACTCTGCTCTCAAGATCTCTCTAGTTTTCAGCATAGCTGGCCATGTTCACCCTTTGAAATGCTTTTGTGCTCTTGTCATCTGTGGTGATTCTCCTGGATTCCGCCTGCCTCTTGCTCAAAAAAAAAAAAATTTTTTTTTTGAGACACTCTGTCACCCTGGGTAGGAGTGCTATGATGTCATAGTTCACAGCAACCTCAAACTCCTGGGCTCAAGGGATCCTCCTGCCTCAGCTGGGACTACAGGTACTGGGCACTACACCCAGTTTTTCTATTTTTAGTAGGGACAGGGTCTTGCTCTTGTTCAGACTGGTCTCAAACTCCTGATCTCGAGCAATCCACCTGCTTCAGCCTCCCAGAGTGCTGAGATTACAGGCATGAGCCACCATGCCTGCCCTCTCTGTCACTGTCAGTCACTCTTTCTCAGCTCCCTTCATTGTACCCTCTTCACTACTCCACTATCATGCAGATATCCCCAAGCCTCTGGCCAGGGTTACTTCTCTGTCTGTACTCATCTGCTAGGTCACCTCACCCAGTCCTGTGGCTTTAAATGTCTCCTATATGCTGACATTTTCAAAACTTATATTTCCAGTCATGACCTCACCCCCAAGCTCCATCTTATGTATCCAGCTGGCTACTTGATACTCTGACTTGGGTTTCTCACAGGCATCTCCAACTTGACACATCCAAAAGAGAACCCTTGCTTCCTCCCACCCATGTCCTGCTTCCTTGCCCATTTCCCCCTTCCTGGCCACAATACACAGCGGCCCCCACCCAAGAAGCATGAGCCTAATTTGAAGAATTCCTCTCTTCCTCTTACTGTGGTTTCTTATTCCCTCTCCTCCAGCACCCAACACACCACCACTGCAGACTACCTCCAAAATTGCACACCAGTACTTCCATTTCCCTCCCTCTCACTAACGCACCTGGGTCCAGGCCACCTGCAGCCTCGAGTAGATGAAGACAACCCCCATCTCCTAGGACAATCCCATAACTCCTGGCTTCCACTTCTGACTCTTGAAGTCTATTCTCAGCACAGCAAAGGGATTGTTATTATTTTGTTTAAATAAAAACATGATCTCAGATGCATGCACTCAAAACCCTTTAAAGGGCTTCCCTTCAGATCGAGAATAAAATTCCGATTTCCTCCCAGGGATACCAGGGGGTCCTACTAGGCCAGCCCCAAGCTGCTGCTTCAGTTCACACCCTCATCCTCCTGTGCTCTCTGCTCACCACATGGGCCTCCTCTAAAACCTGTCATTCCTCAAGGCCTTTGTGCCTCTTCTGGTGAGTGGAATGCTTGTCCCCAGATTTTTTCACCTCTCTTTCCTTCTTACCATCTGTCTCCCTGACCTCTGCAGAGACAGGTCTTCTTGAAGTACCTTATCTAAAGTTGCCCTGCTTAATGTTTAAAGCATTTTCAATCCCTGAAATGATATGATTTATCGTTTGTCTCTCCTGTGAGTTCCAGGAGAGCAGGATCCTTTCTGTCTGTTCACCGCCACATTCCTGTGCCTGGACTGGGTCTAAAACAGGTTGGCACTCAAAAATTATTTTTTGAATACTGAGAAACAAAACATGGATCATTCCTCAACCCTATACTTATTTCTGAGTCCCTACACTTCTTTTTGGGCATCTGTCTGAATCTCTCTCTGGTTTATCTAGTTCCGTGGTTTTGTTTTTGGTTTTTGGTATCTCTGAGGCTTCTCCAATTTGTGTATCTTTTTGTCTCTCTCCTGCCCTTTTTTCCTGTCTGGATCACCTTCCTATGTCTCTTTGACTTTTGCTCTCTGTTTCCGTGACTCAATTAGTTTTGTTCTCTTCTGCTAGTCCTTCCTCCCCACCTCTCTCTTCTTCCTGCCCACCCTCCAAGTCTCTCCTATTTGGCCTGTCTCTCTTGTCTTGTCCCTAGGTTTGGCCTTCAGATGCTAGAATCCATTCTCCACTAACCAATTCTGTGTCCCTTCTCCAGCAAAGATACCCCACCAAATTTGTCCTCTGTTAACTTCCATGCCTTCTTTTACTCCTAGATCTCCATCTCACTCATTTGTATTCTTTTCCCTACAGTTTCCAGCATCAGTCCTTGGAACTCCCCCCAGGCCACTGACCTCTATTCTCTTCCCCTTCCTGATCTTTCCACATGAGCCCAGAGGGAAATTTGGAGCTTATGGCTCTGATTCCATCCCTCCTTGATTCAGCCCCCTATGCTTCCCTGCCTTTTCAAGTCTCAAAATGAAAGCTAGTGGACCCCCTGTCAGGAGGGCACCTTTCCTACCCAGTTCCTCCTCTGCACTGTGTTTGTGGGGGGTCTTCTCACCAGAGTGGGAACCCCCTTGAGGACAGGGCAGGATCAAGATCATCCATACAATGTCAAGAAGCAGTGGTTCACTTGCATGGAATCCCAGCACCCTGGGAGGCCAAGGTGGGAGGATCCCTTGAGCTTAGGAATTCAAGATCAGTCTGAGCAAGAGCAAGACCCCATCTCTACTAAACATAGAAAAATTAGCCAGGCATTGTGGTGGGCACCTGTAGTTCCAGCTACTGAAGAGGCTGAGGCAGGAGGATTGTTTGAGTTCAAGAGACTGAGGTTGCTGGGAGTTATGATGACCCCATCACACACCACCCAGGGTGACAGAGTGAAACTTTGTTTCAAAAAGAAAAAAGAAACATGCTGATTACTAGTGTTACTTTGTAACCATGGGTCTCAGGCCTTCTAGGGAGATTTTTACCAGCTTTCCAGGGTTGTTTATTGGTAACAGGGAGAATGAAAATTTGTACTGGGTCTTGCAAGACCACCACCACCACCCCCACACACATACACACAGGGGTCTGCTGTGGCATGGGGCAGGAGGAAGCTGAGGCAGGAGGATTGCTGGAGACCAGGAGTATGAGATTGCTGTGATCTGGACTGATGCCATGGAACTCTAGCGTGGGAAATAGTTAGACTGGAAGGAAGGAAGGGAGGGAGGAAGGGAAGGAGGGAGGAAGAAAAGAAAGTAAGTAAGGAAGGAAATCTATTAACTCCCAGCTTCTGCCAAGCTCAGCTGAGAAAGCTCGTTGCCCCAGCTCAACTGCCATCCTGCCCTGATGCCCTTAGAATCAAGATCAAATCCCTCTGTACCTTCAGACTCTGGCTTATAGCTATTTCTCCAGCCTCCCATCCCATCCATACCCTGTACATCAGCATCCCAGGACTATTAGCACTGTCCCTAATAGGCCACAAAATTTCACTTCCCCTCCCCTTCCTCACCTGGCAAACATCTACTCATCCTTTTAAGACTCAGACTGGTGGCTCACGCCTGTAATGCCAGCACACTGGGAGGCTGAAGCGGGTGGATCACTTGAGCTCATGAGTTGGAGACTAGCCTGAGCAAGAGCGAGACCCCATCTCTTTAAAAAAAAAAAAATAGCCAGGCATTGTGGTGGGCACCTGTAGTCCCAGCTACTTGGGAGGCTGAGGCAAGAGGACTGCTTGAGCCCAAGAGTTTGAGGTTGTTGTGAGCTGTGACACAATGGCACTCTACGGGGGGGCAAGAAAGTGAGGCTGTCTTAAAAAGGAAAAAAAAGACCGAGACTGGGCTCTAGGAAGCCTCCTCTGAGCATTGCCCACTCCTAGTACTTGGTCACTCTGTCCTCTGTTCCATGGTGCCCATTGTGGTCACTGTTATATCACTGACTGCCCTGCCTTACTGCAGTTTTTGATGCCTACAAACTCCTTGAGAGCAGGGGCTGTTATACCTCCAGGGATCTAGAGCCTAACGTTGCCTGGTATATTAGCAGATGCTCAGAAATGTTCATGGATGAACAGCTGAATTAATGAATGAATGAAACATAAATCTTTAAGTTTCAGGGCTTCTCCTGCACACCATCCTTGTGCTTCAGTATTTGTGTAAGAAAGTGCCCCCTGGTAAAGCAGTGCATTTCAAGGGCCAGAGCCTGTGTACGACACTGTATGTCAGTGTGTCTCTGCCTCTTAGTCTCTGGGGTCCTGTGTTCTCTTTGAGCATCATTCACATTACACTCCTGCTTCAACTCATTCCACAGAGCCTGCCACCCTTAGAAGAAAATCTAAACTCCTGACCTAACTTACAAGTCCCTGTACAAACTGGCCCAGTCTTCAGCCTTATCTTGTTGCAGGCACACCAGGCTCCTTACACTTCTCTGGAAGCTTTCCTGCCCCCAGGGCCTTTGCATCTGCTGCTCTGCTGGCAATACTTCTCCACCCCCAGCTCCACCTGGCAGGCTCCTTCTCATCCTTTCAGTGTCAGCTAAAACCACGTCCTCTAAACTGCGTTAAACTCCTCTGATGGAGCATTTCATAGTATCTTAGGTTTCTCCTATACCCTAATTGTAACTTACTGTGTATGTACATGACTCTGATTAATGCCTGTCTCACCTACAAGATGTAAACTCTGAAGATGGAACGAAGCCTGTTTTCCTCCATTCTGTATGCTCAGCACTCGGTGCCATGCCTAGCATTTAAGCACACAAATAAATTGGCAGTAATGAATGAATGAGTCTCTTTCTGTGCCTGTGTTTATGTCCCCTTCCCCAGGGTCTGCTGTGTACCAACACCTGGTACACAGCAGGTGCTTAATAAAACCGTGTGGAATAATGAATGGGAAAAAAAAATGAATGAATGCCTGCGTCCATCCCATTTCTCTTGGCCTTTGTACATCCCTTCTCTTAATCCTTCGGTCTGTTTATATAGAGCCTGTACGGAGTTTGTAGGTGTAACGTAGATTACATAGGTGTGTTATGGGCCCCTCTCCAGGAGTTGGGCTGGGCTGGGAGTCCCTCCCTCCCCTCCCCCGCCCCGCCCCCACATGCACACAGCAAAACATTAAAAAGAAAACATCTCAAAACTGCAAAAAACACCATGGCCCTCCCCCCTCCCCCTAAATCCCACAGAAAAATAAAACACGACGCTCCCTCACAAAGGCCCCCTCCCTTCCCTTCCCCCTCACTCGGGGTCCCTGCTTCGGAGGGTGGGGGGCGCTCCCCCACGCCCGAGGGCGGGGGCGGAGTGCGGGGGCAGGGCCAAGCAGTCTCTAGCGCGCTCACGGGGAAGAACGGGGGCGCCCCCGACCCGGCAGACTCGATGCACGCGCGCCCGCGCACGCGCCCCGGACACGCCCCCAAGCTCCCGGCGCCGCGCCCCTACACCGGCGTGGTTTTCCTGTTGAGCGTGTTGGTGTTGGAGGCGGCGGCCTCCTTGGCCAGGGTCCCGGGGGCAGGCGCGGAGGGTGCAGAGGGTGCAGGAGGCGCGGGCGCGGCAGGCGGCCCGGTGACCGTGACCGTCACACCTCCGCCGGCCTCCTTGGGGAAGGTGTTGTGCAGCGTGAGGAAGCCGGACGCCCCCCCGCGGTCCCGCTCTGCGCCCGCCCCGCCCCCACCGCCCCCTGCTGCACCGCCGTAGGCCCCTGCGCCGCCGCCGCCGGCCCCCGCCAGCCCCGCGGCCACGCTGCCCTTGGACGGGTCGCGGCTGAGCGTGTACATGGAGATGTCCGTAGAGGCGAAGCCCGGGCCCCCGGGGCCGCCGGGAGACGCGTCCCGCGACGGCGACGGCTCGCTGGAACGGGAGCTAGAGCGGGAGCGGCGGCGGTAGCGGAAGCGGTAACTGGGCAGACGGAGGATGGCCGAGGGGCCGCTCCCGCCACTGCCGCCCGCGCCCCCGCCGGCCTTGAGCAGGTCCGAGCGAGACTGGCAGTGCGCCTCGCGGCTTCGCTCGATGTAGATGTTGACAGCGAGCACGCCGATCACCTCTGCCAGGATGAACGACAGCCCGCCGAAGTAGAAGGACCAGCCGTACGAGTAGTGGTTTTTCTTCTCCTCGTCCCGCTTCGGGCCCGGCTCGCCCGCGTTGGCCGAGATGTACACAATCACGCCGATGATGTTGCTCAGGCCTGGGCGGGACGGTCAGACGGGAGCCTCGAGGCCACGCCCGGCCAGGACCCCATCCCCACCCCGCTGGTCTAAGATCCACCCCAGGGTGACCCAAGCCCCGCCCCGAATGGGCTAGACCCTATTCTGGATGGGCCAGGCCCCGGCCGGTCTAAGTTCCACTCCAAGTGGCCTGGGGAACCTGCAACCATGTTGCCTTCCATATCCCTGAGTGCAGCCCTCGCCTGACCAAATCCAAACTTCACAGAACCAATTTGGATTTGCTCAAAAAGCTGCATTCAAGGATCCTGAAGGCCACCTGTGGCCCCAAGACCACAGGTTCTCCAACCCTCCACTCCAAACTAGCCCAAGCCCCATCTCTGCTGGTCTAAACTCCCTCAGATGGTCTGGGATCCACTCTCGATTGGTGTAAACTCCAGACCCAGGTGGTCCAGGGCCGTCCTCAAACAGGCCAGACACCAGACTGGGCATCCAGAGTGTGGCTGGCTCAAGCCCTGACCTAGATGGTCAAAACTTTCTCAGCTAGTCCAGGCCCTGCCCTGCATAGTCTAGACCAAGCGTCCTCAAACTTTTTAAACAGGGGGCCAATTCACTGTCCCTCAGACCGTTGGAGGGCCGTACTATAGTTTAAAAAAAAACAAAACTATGAACAAATTTCTATGCACACTGCACATATCTTATTTTGAAGTAAAAAAACAAAACGGGAACAAATACAATTCACACCGCTTCGCGTGGCCCGCCGGCCGCAGTTTGAGGACGCTTGGCTCTAGACCCTGGCTGGCTCAAATAGTCCCACCTCAGATAGCCTAAACTCCACCCCCAGACAACCTAGGCCCCATCTCTGCTGCTCTAAACCCTGCCAGAGAGGGCCTAGGACCCACCCCAAGATGGTCTGGGCTCTACCTCTAATGGCCTAGGCTCCGCTCAGCTGAAACAGAACTCTCCCCAGGTGGTCCAGGCCCCACTCCTAGATGGCCTAAGCCCCACCCTCAGCTAGTCCAGGCCCTGCCCTGACTGGCTCAAAAGACACGCTTGATGGGATGGTTTCAGCCTGATTGGTCTAACTTTGTAACTGGATTTTCCTAAGGCCCCGCCCCACTGCACATGGCATAATCCCACTCTGATGCCCTGGGTCCTACCAATTGCTGATCTGAAGTCTCCGTTCATGATGTAATCCCAGCCTGGGTGTCTAGGCTAGATCCTCCCCTGCTGGTCTAAAATTTGCTCATCATAAATCAGGTCCCGCCCCCCTTCTGTCCTAGGCACCACCTCCGGGTCTAGGCCAGGCTCCTTCCCCGTCGTGCTTCCAGCTAGGCCTGCCTTTCAGGTCCTCTAAATCCCGCCCCAGCAGAACTAGAGCCATCCCAAAGCACACCCTGCTCTTTAAACAAGAGAATTCCTCCCTCTTCTCTGTATGCCACCCTTTCAAAAAAGCTCTGCCCCCTGGAATTTGCCCGTTCTATCCATTTAAAGTAGAAAGGGGATCTTACCCCTTAAAGATATACCCCTTGGGTCTTGAGTCCTAGCTCTGCTAGTCTAGGCCCTAGCTCTTGAGGCTCTGGTTTTGGTCCGCCTCTGCAATCAGCCAGGTTGATTCTCTGTGCCCTTAATACATAATCTCTTCCCCTCTGACTTTTCTGGCCCCTTCTTTGCTTAGCCTCTGGCACAGGCCCTCTCAGACTCCCTGGCTTGCCCCTTCTTGGAACCCCACAGTGTCTACGAGGACCCGCCCCTTACGGAAGTCTCCTCCCCCTTCGGCTTTCAAATCACTTTCTCCCTCTTCTAGCCCCGCCCCCCATGCCCAGCCCCGCCTCTAGAACCTCAAGACGCCTACTCAGTCTCTAGGTCCCGCCGCCTCTTTCAAGCTCCTCCCCTTCCGTCTCCAGGATTGCGGGCTTTAGAACCTGAGCTCGATTAAGCGCCGGACAGCTGTCTGTGCGAGTTCAGTCCTCTGAAGAGAGCGCGGAGACCGCACCTACCTTACCCAGCCCGTGGCGATGGAGCTGGGAAGAGCCTGGGAAGACTCCGGGCCCCAGGGGTTGCTCGGGACAGGGTCGCTTCGCAGAAAGACAGACACACACACATATGCTGCCCCCTCACTCTGCCTCTCACCTGCTGCCACAAACAGGATCCCGGCGCCCAGAATGATGTTCCTCTTAGACTTGTAGACGCGAGAGGCCGCCACGCACACACCCCCGAGCAGCAGCAGGATGGCGCTAAGGATGGGAAAGATGCTGGAGGCCCGGACAACTCCTGCAGGAGAGGAAGAAAAGGGGGGGAGAGAGCGAGGGGACGAGGCTGTCAGTCGCGGCCGCCTGCGCCCCTCTCTCTCCTTCCACGGTCCCGGGGCGCCTCCTGCCTACTCTGTCTCCGCTTCTTTTCCGCTAGTTCAGATTCTTTCCCATCTGGCTGTTTTGATTATTTTCATTCTTTGCCCCATTCTCTGTTTTTAAATTTTTTATCTTTTTTTCGGTCTTATCCCCCCCCCTTTTTTTAATTTGTCTTTGTTTTTCTTACTCCGACTATTTTTTTCCTCTCTCCTGGCATATTTTTCCCCTCTTTATTTCCCTAAATCACTCTCCCTGTTTTTCGCTCAACTTCTCTATCAATCCACTCCCTTTCTCTTCATTTCTTTCTCGCCCTTTTCTTTCTCTCTCCTGAGAATTTCTCCAGAGTCTTCTGTCTATCAACCCCCTTAATACCTCTCTGCACACCCCCACCTCTTCTGCCTCACTTCATCTATCTCCCTGGATCTCTTTACTCCTTGCCTGTCCCCCTCCTCTTTCTGCCTGGCTTCATCTATTTCTGAGTTTCTCTTCTCCTTCTCCTCCACCTCCTTTGTGATCCGGCCCATCTTATATTTCTGGGTCTCTCTCCTCCCCCCTCCCTTTTCTGCCCGGTTTAATTTATCTTCTAGGTTTCTCTTCCTCCCTCCCTCTCTCTTTGCTCTTCCCCTGCCGTTTAAGCCTGGGTTCATCTCCTTCTGGATTGCTCTCTCTCTTCCTCCCTCCCCCTTCTTCCTCCTTCTTCGTTCTCTTTCTCATTCATTCTCTCTCTGCAGTCCTTTCCACCCACCCGGCAAACCCCAGAAAACCAGGTTTTGCGATTTCTGAACCTGGCTAAGGCCGCAGCCAATCATCATTCAGGATTTGCCGCGTTCTCGGAGTAGCTACTAATCGCAACCCAGGCTTTCCCAGCCAGCTCTCGAGAGTGGCCAGCCCGGTTGCAGATTGCCCCCTTAGACCCAGGAAGCAATGGCCAATCCCAGCCCCAGAATCTACAACCAGTCACTACGCAGAGTTGCCGCGAGTGCCAAAGAGAACCAGGAGGCCAATCAGGACGCAGGATCGCCTCTCAGCCCGCCCCAAGGTGAGAGGAGGGGGCGGGAGAGAGACCACTGAGCCAATAGGCAGACAGAAGATCTCAGCATCTGGACTGGGATTGGCTAAGAAGCTAACTTCTTCGTGTCGATCCAAGTTCTGGGGTCCCAGGCCCTGTTCCGCCCCGCCCCCCACCCACCACCTCCCTCATCTGTCCCGGACCTTCACGTACGGAGTAGGTACTCCGCGCTATCATGGTCGTAGTCCGTGTCCTCCGGGAAATGATTGATCTTCACGCAGACACCTCTTTTCAATCCTGGAGGAGGAGGATGGTGTGGTGTGGGGACGATGTAGGGACTTCAGAGTTGGGGGCGGGGCAACCCCCAGTGGGAGAAGACCCTCTCCTTCCCCAAACCTCTTCTCTGTGATTATTAGGAGAAAAGACATCCTCCTGAGCCTATCTCGTGATCTGGGACAAACTTTCAACCTCTCTGGTCTCAGTTTCCCCACCTGTTTAAAAAATAAAAGGAAAAGAAAGAGGAAAAAGGCCCAAGGCTAACATTCTTCCAGCACCCACCACAAGGCCATAAGGACCTTTGCCTCTAACCTGGGGCTGAGTTACCTTACCAATTTGGGCTTCGACTTCCCTTGCTATAAGAAAAGTGGTCAACAAAGTAACCTTTCAGCTCTAAACTTGTTGAGAAGTCAAAGTGCGTGGGGAAACAGGGAAAGGGCTGAGGAGGGAGATGAGAACTACACTTCCCATGAGGCTCTGTGAAATCTTGAGCCCAACTGTAGATCAGCCCCAGTGGATCATGGGAGTTGTAGTCTCCTTAGTCCTGTATCGAGAGAGATTCCTAGTCTCTTTTGGCACTGTATGCTGAGGACTCCTCTGCAGAAAGATGCAGAGGCTGAAGCAAGCAAAAGCTAGAGAAGGCCTCGAGTAGCTTCTAAGGGTCATGAGTCTCATCTCCTTCCTCCTTTCCCAAACCCCTTCCTAAGGTCCTCATCCTATCTTTTCGTCTGTGGGGACAGTCTCTGTTTTACTACCTCTAGCACATCACTGGAGAAAATAAATATAAATCCAAATACAAAATATTTAGTTTCCTCAACTCTTTTTTTTTTTTTTTTTTTTGGTAGAGACAGAGTCTCACTTTATGGCCCTTGGTAGAGTGCCATGGCATCACAGCTCACAGCAACCTCCAACTCCTGGGCTTAAGCGATTCTCTTGCCTCAGCCTCCCGAGTAGCTGGGACTACAGGCGCCCGCCACAACGCCCGGCTATTTTTTGGTTGCAGTTTGGCCGGGGCCGGATTTGAACCCGCCACCCTCGGTATATGGGGCCGGCACCTCACCAATTAAGCCACAGGCACAGCCCAGTTTCCTCAACTCTTAAAGCTCCCTCCAATCCCAGGCCTTTGCCCCTTCTGTGGATCATTGCACTCACATTCTTTGCTGATGTGATACTTACCCTGCAGTGGGCAGCTCAGGGGACACCTTCTTGAGGAAGCTTTCCCTAGATACACACACATACACCACACCACACTACACATACACGCACACCTCCCACCAGAGTTGGTCAGTTTCATGTCCTGGGGTGCCCTTTAGGACATGCATCAGGTTGATTTATGATCTTCTTTGTCCTCAGCAAGCTGGTAGTTCCTCTCTGCGTCCCTAGCATTGCCCGGTAGGAGACCTGGCACACAGGAGGCCTCAAGAGATGGATGTTGAATGAATGAATGAAATAATGAATGAATGTAAGGGTAGCAGGAGGGGAGATTGGAAGCAGACCATGAGAGGAAAAAGGAAAGCAAGGGAAAGAATGGAGACAAAGGAGAGAAATGGGAAGAATGACCAAAAGGCAGTGAGTAAAACCACTAACATCTAACAAGTGTCATATCTACTTTCAGGTAGATTAACTAATAACATAATCTACTTTCAGGTAGATTAACTCTTTCAATGCTCTCAAGACCACGAACAGATAGTGTTGTTGGTGTCATCTGGTGGCCAAATTTTAGATTTTAGAGTGTCTCCACTTCCTTATTCTGGGCTCTTGCTGGCACTATGTAGGCCAACTTACTTCTATAAAAGCGGATGATAGGACCCACCTCACAGAGTTGTTAGGAGGATTGGATCCAGGTAGAGATTTAACACTTTGCCTAGAACACAAAGTCTCAATTGATAGTAGTCATACAGGATACCCATTCCCCAGATATAGAAACTGAGGCCCAGAAAGAATTCATCTATTCACAACTGATGGCTGATGAAAGCAGAACCCAATATACATCATGAGTGTAAGCAACTGGGCTGATCACCACTGTGATACCAGCATCTATAACAATGCCTGACACAAACTAAATGCTTCATAAGTATTTTTGATGAAAGAATGACTCAATGGGCCAAGAAGCACAAGAAAAGATGCTCAACATTACTAATCACTAGGAAAGTGCAATCAAAACCACAATGAGATACCATCTTATACCCATTAGGATGGCTACTATTTTAAAAAAACAGAAAATAAAATAATAAATGTTGGCAAGGATGTGGAGAAATTGGAACTCTGTGCACTGTTGGTAGGAATGATGCAATGTCTATGTAAAACATCAGGGGTGGCACCTCAAAAAAAATTAAAAATAGAACTACTGTATGATCCAGCAATTCCACTACTGGGGATACACCCAAAAGAGAATGCCTGTGTTTTGTTTGTTTGTTTGTTTGTTTGCAGTTTTGGCTGGGGCAGAGCTTGAACCTACCACCCCTCGGTATATGGGGCCGGCGCCCTACTTCTTGAGCCACAGGCACGGCCCAAAGAGAATGCCTGTTGACAGAGAAATGGATAAAACAAAATGTGGTCTAGGGTGGCGTCTGTGGCTCAGTCAGTAAGGCGCCGGCCCCATATACCAAGGGTGGCGGGTTCAAACTCAGCCTGGGCTGAACTGCAACCAAAAAAAAAAAAAAAAGCCGGGTATTGTGGCAGGCGCCTGTAGTCCCAGGTACTCAGGAGGCTGAGGCAGGAGAATCGCTTAAGCCCAGGAGTTGGGGGTTGCTGTGAGCTGTGTGAGGCCACGGCACTCTACCGAGGGCCATAAAGTGAGACCCTGTCTAAGGAAAAAAAAAAACAAAAACAAAATGTGGTCTATACATTTTGGTCTAATATTCTGTCTATATACATTTTGACATTCCCTTCCTTTTAAAGGCTGAATATATGTATTCATATGAATATTTGTATATTCAGCCTTTAAAAGGAAGGGAATTGTGACACATGCTATAACATAGGTAAACCTTGAGGACATTATACTAAGTGAAACAATCCCACAACAAAAAGACAAATACTATATGATTCCTATGAGATACCTGGAATAGTCAAATTTATAGAAAGTAGAATGGCATTTGCCAGGGATGGAAGTGGTGGTGGGGATAATGCAGGGTTGTTTGTTGGGTACAGCTGCACAACAATGTGAGTACACTTCACATCACTGAAGTGCATTCTTAAAAAAGATTAAGGTGGTAAATTTATGTTTTATGTAATTTACCACAATTTTTTAAAAGAATGAGTGGGCCAGGCACAATGGCTCAGACCTGTAATCTTAGCACACTGGGAGGTCAAAGAGGAAGGATCTTTTGAGCTCAAGAGTTGGAGACCAGCTTGGGCAAGAGTGAGATCTGAGGCTTGGAGCTCATAGCACAGTGGTTACAGTGCCAGCCACACACACTGAGGCTGGAGGGTTCGAACCTGGCCCAGGCCAGCTAAGAAACAATGGCAACTGCAACAACAACAACAACAAAATAGCTGGGCGTTGTGGCGGGTACCTGTAGTCCCAGCTACTTGGGAGACTGAGGCAAGAGAATCGCTTAAGCCCAGGAGTTGGAGGTTGCTGTGAGCTGTGATGCCATGGCACCCTATCCAAGGCAACATAGTGAGACTCTGTTTCATAAAAAAAGAAAAGAAAAAAGAGTGAGACACTGTCTCCACTAAAAATAGAAAAGTTATCTGGGTGTCATGGTGGGCACCTGTAGTCCCAGCTACCCAGGAGTCTGAGGCAGAAGGATCACTTGAACCCAGGAGTCTGAGGTTGCTGTGAGCTATGAAGCCATAGCACTCTAACCTGGACAGCAGAGTGAAACTCTATCTCAAATTAAAAAGAGAAAAAGAAAGAATGAATGAATGAATATCCAAATCCCAAATGCAAACTCTTATCCATGTGCACTTCCATCATGGTGCAATAGGTAAGATTGTGGGCTCAAGTTCCCTGCTTTCTTCAGTGGGATCATAGTAACTTCTCTTAGAACATCAGTGATAATTAAATGAGATTGAGTATGTAAACCACACAGCACACAGAATTTCTCAACAGTTTAGGGGCGGCAGAAAGAATGATAACTAGCACTGACTGAGAACTAACTGTGCACCAGGCATTGCGCTAAGCATATGATGGGTAGTTAATTAGCTCACTCAATCCTTAGGGCAAACCCTGGGGGATAGACAGTCAAGTGTAATAACTGCCTTTACCATGAGGAAACTGAGATACCGAGTTGAAGAAATTGCCCAATCTGATATAGAGGGAAAGTCGTGGGGAGGAGGCTGGAGCGCAGCTCTGTTTGGAAGGTCAGCGCCTATAAGACAGAGGAGTGTGCTGTGGCTATGGTGGTTACTTGAGCAGGGGCTCCAGAATCAAATGCTCTGGACTCATATCCCAGTGCTGTCACTTCCCAGCTGTGGTGTGTCTCTGAGACTCTGCTTCCTCACTGGGGAAAATGACTTTTGTAGGGTTTCAATGAGATTTCAATGGATGTTAAAATCCCACAAAATATGGGATAATTATGCCCCACACCACTACTGATTGGGCAAGGAGCTTTTTACATACAAGGATGGTGATGAGTCTTTCTGGACAGGTGAGGGTCAGGGGGCAGCTTGGTTTTTCAGCCAGGACACTGCAAACTGGGTTCTAGCCCCTCACACACTGGTGGCCCAGGCTGAGTCACTTCCCCTTTCTGCCCATGAGCTTCCTGCTAATAATACCTTCCCCCTGGCACAATTGTGAGGATTCAGTGAGATAATAAGGCAGGCAGAGTGCTTAGCACAGGGGCTTTGTGCAGTCAGCACTGATAAATAGCACCTTGGTCCCAGATTCCTGAGTCCTGAGAGAGAACCTAGAAGGCAGCTGAAGTCCCTGAGGAGGGACTGTAAGCTGAGCTATCCCATGTGGATGCCACCAGCCCCGAGTGGCTCCAGAGCTCTTGAAACATGGCAATTGAGATGTTCTGTGAGGGTAAAATATGCCCCAGATTTCAGGCTCAGAATGGAAAAAAAAAAAAGAAAGAAAGAAAGAAAAAGAGTGTGTGTGAGAGAGAGAGAGAGAGAGAGAGAGAGAGAATGTATCATATTTCATTAATAATTTTTATATTGATTACACATTCAAATGATAATATTTGGGGATCATGAGTTAAAGAAAATATATGGTCAAATTCACCTGTTTCTTTTTCTCTATTTTAATGCAGCAACTATAAAAATTTTCATTGTCTATGTGGCTCAGGTTATATTTCTATTGGGCGATGCTGGGCAGGGGCCAGGACTTCTGGATTATCAGGGAGGAAGGCTCAGGGCTTGGTCACCTGAATTCCTAACAAGAAGAACAAGAACACAGTAGCAGAAGCAACAACAAAATATGAAGAATATAATCCAGGCCCCAACTCTGGGTTTGCAAACCTTTTAAAGGCTTTGCCTGTATTAACTCCTCAAATCCCTCCTTGACCCTGGGAGTTAGGGGCAATTGTGATCCTCATTTTCCCGATGGTGGAAATGAGGCTCAGAGAGGTTTACAATATGGCCAGAGGTCACCCTACTAGACGAGGCACACAGGAGCTACACCCAGTTCCAGGAGCTACACTCAATCTGTCTTATTCTTGGGGTTTGCATCTCAGTCATCACATTCAACTGCATTTCGCAGAGAGACACTCCACCAGGAGATGGAGATTGAGCCCAGGAATTCCCAGGAACATGGTGACTTCAGGAGGCCATGGCTCAGGGGGTCTAGTTTCTATACTTTTGGAAGCCTGCTGGGATGAAAGTGAGTGGAAAAAGTACAGGCCAGCATTCAAATCCAGACCCTACTGCACATTAGCTGTGTGACCTTGGGCAAGTTACTTCACTTCTCGGAGACTTAGCTTCTTCTAGAAGATGAGAGTAATTATAGTACCTACTTTGAAGGATTATTGTGAGTATTCAGTGACAAATGAATGACGATTACAGGGACAATAAAGTCAGTCTTCATTTCTCCCTTCCTGAAACATTCATTTCCTCTGGCTTCCAGGTCACCCCTTCACCTGGTTTGCCCCAAACCTGTGGTTACCCCTTTCTCAACTCCCTTTGGTGGCTTCTCTCATCTCCCTCCACGGTGAACCAAACCGGCTCAGGCTTCAGCCCTGCAACTACTTGTTTTTGTTTGTTTCTGTCTCCTCCTGTAAGTGACTGTGTCCACTCAGATGCCAATGACCCTTGAATTTATGTCCTTAGTCCAGATCCTTCCCCGAACGATCACCTCACATATCATATCTCCCCCCAGGTCCGCAAACTATGACCTGAAGGCCAAATCCAGGTAAGAATGAGTGTTCTCGGTTTTAAATGACTGAGAAAATATCAAAGAAGATGACAATTTCATGGCATGTGAAAATGACATGAAATTCAAATTTCAGGGTCTATAAATGAAGTTCACTTAAAACACAGCCACTTTCACTCACTTACATATTATCTCTGGCTGCTTTCCTAGGTAGTTGTGACAACAACTAAATGCTTCACAAAGCACCCTGAAATATTTACTACATGGCACTGTGTGGGCCTCTTCACTCTGCTGACTCCTGTCCTTGGGTTATCTCTTAAAAGGCATCTTAAGTTTAACATGTCTAAAACTGAGCCCATGATGGCTGGGCACAATGGCTTATGCCTGTAATCCTAGCACTCTGGGAGACCAAGACTCAGGAGTTCAAGACCAGACTGAGCAAGAGTGAGGCCCCATCTCTACTAAAATCAGCTGGGCATCATGGCATCTATAGTCCAGGCTACTCAGGAGGCTGAGGTAGGAGGATCACTTGAGCCCAAGAGTTAGAAGTTGCTGCAAGCTAGGCTGAGACCATGGCCCAGAGTGAGAAGACTCTGCCTCAAAAAAATAAGCTAAAGGTGGCGACTGTAGCTCAAGCAGCTAAGGGGCCAGCCACATACACCAGAGCTGGTGGGTTTGAATCCAGCCTAGGCCTGCCAAACAATGACAACTACAACCAAAAAATAGCCGGGCATTGTGGCAAGTGCCTGTAGTCCCAGCTACTAGGGGGGCTGAGGCAAGAGAATCGCTTACACCCAAGAGTTTGAGGTTGCTGTGAGCTGTGATGCCGCAGCACTCTACCAAAGGCAACATGGTGAGACTTTGTCTCAAAAACAAAACAAAACAAAAAGCTAAAAATAAAACAGTAAAACTGAACCCATGACATCTCTCCTGAATTATAAACTTAATAAGAGAATATAAAAGGAATAAAGTAGGGAAACACATTCTATTATATTAATTGAAGTTGCCTAATAAAAATAAAATCTATTGTTAAAACTAGCCGGGTGTTGTGGGGAGTGCCTATAGTCCCAGCTACTCAGGAGACTGAGGAAAGGGGATTGCTTGAGTTCAAGAGTTTGAGGTTGCTGTGAGCTATGATGACGCCACAGCTCGCTACCCAGGGTGATAAAGTAAGCCTCTGTCTCAAAATTTTAAAAAATCCATTATTAAGAAAATAAAATAAATATAACAAAATACATTTTCCATGTTGTGAATGGCTTCCCCTCCTCTCAGGAGCTAAGGCCAAAGCATTAGAGTGGTGATTCTCAACTAGAGGCAATTTTATTCCCCAAAAGACAGTTGACAATGCTTAGAGATAATTTGCAATTTTGGTTGCCACAACTGGGAAGGGTGCTGCTGGCATCTAGAGTTCAAGGATGCTGTTCAATGTTCTACAAGGCACAGGACAGCCTCCACTGCACAGAAGTGTCTATCCCAAAATGTCAACAGTGCTAAGGTTGAGAAACCCTGATCTGAAGACACCCCTGAGTCTTCTCTCTCATATCCCACAACTACTCCATCAGCAATTTCTGTCCACAGTAGCGCCAAAATAGTCAAACCACTTCCCAAACTCTATTGCTCCCAACCAAAATGAATCTTCTGTTGTCTCATTTGCCTTCTCCTCAGTCATTTCCCAATACAGTTACAAAAGCCATCCTATTCAAATTTAAATCAGCACATGTGACTCCTCCACTCAAGAACCTTCAACGGCTCCCATCACAGGGTGTGAAGCAAAATCCTTTCCAGGATATATAAGAACTTGTGAGAGCTGGACCCCATTACTTCTTTGATTGTATCTTCCATGACGTTTCTCCAGCCCTGTCACCCACTCTGCCCCAGCCACACCAGCCTCCCATGGGTGGTCAAACACATGGGTACACTCTCACCTCGGGGCCTTTGCATCAGCATTTCCACAACCTAAAGTACTTTCCTCTGGCTATCTACATGTCTTCACCTCTCACTCCTTTTACATGTCCTCTCAAATGTCACCTGCTCTATGATGCTTTTCCTACTTTTCCTAGTCTCCTCATCTGCTTCCCGCACACACCCACCACACTTCCCCCTCCCCTCCTCTACTTCTTTTCCTCCTTAGCACTCAGTCCTATCTACCCCTCTAAATTATTTATTTATTTATTTATCTCCATGATCATCTGTCTCTCCCTTTAGAGGATAAGACAGTTAAAGACAGGGGTATTTGTCTGGTTGGGCTTTTTTCCCATTGAATCCAAAACAATGCCTGCCACTCAGGCAAACTCAATAAAAACTGGCTGTTGAATGAATGAATGCATGAATGAATGAATGGTATTCTTACTATATGCCACACACTGTCCTAAGGAGGTGGTGATGCACTCCCCAGACGTAGCTCTGTGCCTGGTGCTTGGTGAATGGACATGAGCTCAGACATCCATGGGAGGAAGAAAGCAACATGATGAGAGAGGTGAGGGGTGTGTGAGGCAACGGGGAGGAGAGGTGACTGCAGAGAAATGGGGACCCCACCTTCGCCTGATCTGAAGAAGTGCTGCTCAGATGCAGCATGTTGCGGTCAGTGTCAGTGTTGTCAGAGCTTTTGACAGCTCAAAAGAAGCCAGAAGTTGGATCTATAATGTGACATTTCCCTATTTTTAAATGTTGGCAATGGATTCAGATTTTGGTTTCAGTTTTAAACACACCACATTTGCCGGACAGAGGGCATCTGCAAATCCCCCCATCAGACCTGGATTCTCCTCTTGGATCTGCCCCTTTCACAGCTGGGCGGCCTTGGGCTAGTGGCTTAACCTCTCTGAGCCTCAGTTTCCTCATCCCCAACAGGAATGTGGCACCCACCTCCTAGGATTAAAGGAGATAATGTTCCTGGCTTGTCGTGAGTGCTCAGCAAAACAGAGGAGGAAGGGACAGGAGAAAAAGAGGGGGATGAAAAAGAAGTGAAGAGAGTTGGGTCTTTGGTGCAGGGCCGGAGAACATGGCAGAGGGCATTGTGAGCCCCACTCCTTCGCATCCAGATGGGAGGTACCTGTCGGGAGGTACTAGTTACACAGGGCACAGATGAGCCTAGGACTTCTGCTTCCCAGCCCAGCCCCTGTGACAAGCTGGGAAAAGTGTTGATGCCGAGAGTGGGCGGGTAAGGGAACTGGGGAGAAAGAGGGCAGGAGTCTAGGAGAAGTGGGGGAAGACACAGAGAGGTCCATCTGGGAGAGAGAGAAAACAGAAGGGAGGGAAAGAGGAAGATGGAGCTTGGAAGACGTGGGGAGTGGGGGGTCAGGGCAGAGCAGGCTTAGGGTCAAGCAATGAGGCCTGGAAGGGGTTAAGAAGCAGAAGGCGTGAGTAAAGACGGAGGGGGAAAAAGAAGACGGGGGCGTGGGGGTGAGGGGGTGCTGATGGGGAGACACAAAACCCAAGGAGGGAAAACAAGGAGGGGAAAGAGGGAAAGTGAATGGGGTGAGAGAAGGCATGAAGTTTCAGAGAGAGGAAGGGGCCACGAGTGGGGTGAGAGAGGCAGGGAAATCCCGAGGACTAGGCGGCACGTGGGGAAGGAAGAAGCCACCGGCAGGGCTTGGAGGAGATGGAGGGGTGGCTGGGAGGGCAGCAGGGAAAAAAACAACTCCAAGGGGGAAGGAGAAAGGGCAGAGGGCAGAGGGAAGGGATGAGGCAGAGGCGGGTTGCCCGCCTGGAGAGAGAAAAGAGGGGCGATGGAAGAAGCGGGCGAGGGGATACGACACCCGCGGGGCGCAGCGGCGGGGCGCCCAGCAGGGGGCCAGGATGCACCCTGGGGTTGAAAGGGAGCTGGGGGCACGAGGTGGACGCAGCAAGGGGACCTCCGGCCGACGAGGGGGACACGGACGGAGGCTCCAGGGGAATAAGGAGATGCAGGACCTAGAAGCTCCGCGTCTTCTGCGGGGACGCGAGGCTGGGGGCCTTCCCGCGCCCTACCTTCCAGGCAGCAGATCCTCCAGAGCCCCGAGTGCGTGAGGCCGCCGGGGTCCTTCTTCTCCGAGGAGCCGCCGCTGCCGCCGCCGCGGTGGGGGGGCCCGTCGTCGCGGCCGTGAGGTTGGTGGTATTGCAGATGAAGGCGCGCGTGTAGAGCCAGTAGTCGGTGCTGATGGCGATGGTCATGAGGCCGAAGGCGGCGAAAGCGCCCACCGTGGTCAGCAGCACCTGCACGCCCTTCTCGCACCACAGGCCCCTCTCCTCGTTCCAGCGCTTCAGCGACTCCAGGCTTGACCACGGGCAGCCGGGGGGCCGCGGGCCACCACCGGGGCAGCGGGGGCGGGGCCGTGCCGGCGGCTGGGGGGGGTCACAGCGCAGGCGGAAGCGGGGGCCCGGGGCCAGCGGAGCTGGGGAGGGGTCGGCGGGCGGGAGACGGCTCGGGGGCGGGGGTCAGAGCGCGGCCATGGTCGGCGGCTGGCGGGGGGTGGGGGGGCAGGAGCGAGAGGGCGGGTTAGACCAGAAGGCGCAGGGACCTCCGCGTCCCAGCTCCCGCCCCCGCCAGCACAAACTCTGCCTGGTGGAAGGAACTCCTTCCACGAGGATCCCAACTGAGAGCCTTCCTCTGAACACCCCCCATCTCTCTGATGTCACTAGGAGAACCCCCACCCCAGCCACCCTGGTACACTCACCGCACTCCCCCCTCCAGCCCCTCAGCCTGAGCCCAGAGCCTACCAGCTACTGTTGAAAGCCCCCTTCGCGGTCCTCACTCCTAACAGACCTGCGCCCGCTGGTGTCCAGTCTGTCCCCAGACAGATACCTTCACTCTTACCCTGCAGGTCCCACTCCTTCCCCTGCTAGGACCTCTACTCAAGACAAGCTCTCCTGTCTTCCCAACTTTCCCCCGAGTGTCTGTACAACATAAAAACCACTCCGCATACTGCCACTTCCACAGGGTAACCTCTAAGAGCCCTCCTGTCTGTTTTTGTTATTTAGTGATCTCTCATTGTCTCAATTTTCTCCTTTTAGGAAAAATAAATCTCTCCATCTCTCCTCAGCTTAAAAAAAATCCAAACCGACCCTCCCCTATATGCACCCCTCAGACTAACCATACGACCCCTTCCTCACTCAACCCTGTCCCCCATATCTCAGGCCAGAGATTTGCGACCCCTAACACACCTCGAAACCACCAGAGGACCCTTACCAATCTGATGCTTGAGTGCCACCTGAGAAATTCCGCTGTATGTGGCCTGAGTCTAAGTTTTTAAAATCTGGTGGTGGGGGTAGGGGTGGATTCTAATGAGCAACCCACGTCAGACCCACTGCGAAGGTGCCCTCCCATCTCCATCACATGCCCTCTCTCAGCCTCCACTCTCTTCCCTTGGACTACTCACCTCCATCCCCTACTACGTCTTTAACTCAAGGAAACCCCCCTACTTCCTCTCTTGGTTAAAAAAGTTTTCCGGATCTGCCCCCCCTGCCCCCCACAACTTAGACGAACTCATCCTAACCATCGTTTTCTCCTTCATTAAGAAAAATTTCCTCCATGAGCTCGGCAGCATTTTCTACTCACAAGAATCCTCTAGACCCCAAATTTCTCTTCATTCAGAAATATCCCAATCTCTGACTGTGCTCCCATTGTAGGGGGTGCATTGTACCCCCATTCTGCCCAGGATTTTCCCTACTCCCTTCCTCTTTCTGGCAGCATTTCTCCCTGCCTCCAAATCATCCCCAGCAGCACACAGGAGCACCCAACTCTAGATCTTCCTAACTCACTTTCCACACTCTTCAACTTCCAAGAAACCACCTCCCCAACTTCTCTTCCATTAAGGATCCTCTTGACTCCTGCCTAGTTCCTCCACACACTACAATATCTCACTTTCCTCTACCCAGGAAAATCCCCTCCAGAAGGCCTGAAGACGTCCCTCTACAGGAGCAACACCCTCCCCTCCAGCCCTCCAGCCCCAATTCCACCTGTGCAGGAACACACACTGTAACCCCCATCTTCTTCCAAATTTTAAAACATCTCCCCCCAACAGACTGCACTTCTCAGAAAAAAAATGTAATCCACAGGACTACAACTCTCTCCTCAGTTAGGAACACTTGGCCACTCTGCACCCTCCCATGGTCCATTCATTTCTGGCTTCCACACTGTCCCCACCATGTGCCCCCAGCCCTGCCATTTCCACCTAGGCATGTATTTCTTTTTTGCTTCCACCACACGCTTTCCCAGAATTCTTCCCCCAAATCCCCTACAGTTAAGAACCCAGAAACCTTAGAGGAGGGGAAGTAGGGGAACCTAGGTCCTGGTGCAGTGTGACCTTGGCCTCCTAGTTTCTTCCGGTATCCACCACCCCCCACCAGCTGGCCCCAGACTGGGTCTGCTCTCAGGAGGGGCTGTTTGAAAAGGTTGTCTATAGGGGGTGTCTCCATGGCAACCGGGCCTAGTGCCCCACACATTGTGTTCCCTCCCCCATCTCAACTCCTGCCTACCCACACACAGCCCTTCCTGGACTACTGTCCACCAGAATGCTGGACACTGGCATCCCCCAGCTGCCCTCTCCTCAGCATTGGCCCTTCCTCTCATCTCTCTCCAGATACTGAGTTTCCTCTCTTGCTCTCTCCCCTCACCACTGCCACCTCCACTCACTGTCTTAACAGATTCCTGCTTCCAACGGGATGAGCCCATGACCCTGGGCCCCCCACAAAGTGGGTCCAGAGGGGAAGGGGAGAAATTCTCTAACAAAAAAAAAGAAGATCTTTTCATCATGTCAATTTGGGGGGGACAATCTGTTTGGATTTCGGGACTCTTCAATTCATCTATCAGCGGCTGCAAAGCAGGAGAGAACAGGGGACCCCCAATTCTAAAGCTGCCGGATATGAGGGGATCATCATCCTTTCTCCCTCTAAAGGGGCCAGCTCTTTTCTCCAGAATGGGGGGGGGGGGTGTCACAGAACCTCAATTCCTCATCCACCCACCTCCGATTAATAAAAAGATCTGTCTCACCTCTGTTGACGATAGGTCAACTCTCCGATGCACTGGGGAGGGGAGGTCGAACCCCCCCTGCCGACACCCCCCCCAGAAAGACCCTTTGGGCTCCCAATTCTCGCTGCGTCCCCCTCCCCCAGCAGTGAGGGACCCAGGCGTCCGACCTGGTTGGGAGGCAGAGATGAAGAGGCGAATGGGGAACGGGGTGTTGGGGGCACAGGAGCTGAGGGGCAGCTCTGAGCTTGGGCCCCAAGGGAGTGAGGGTCGGGATATGGGGGGGGAAAGGTGAGGAGACAATTTGGTTCTCGTGTCGCTGGGTAAAGTGCGGAGCTGGAGGACGAGAGGGAGGGAGCAGCGAGGGAGGGGGAGGGGAGCTGCTGAGGGATGGGGGAGCCACGAAGAGGAGATGGATGGGGGAAGGGAAGCGATGGGGGGGGCAGGGTCTGGGTGGCAGAAGGAAGCTGGGGAAAGAGAACGAGAGAGATCCAGAGAGGGAGGGAGAGACAAGGAGAAACGGAGAGAGATCCAGAGACGTGAAACAGAAATGGGGGAGGGAGAAAATTGGGGGAGGCAGTGACTGGGAGCAGAAGGAAGTTGGAGAGACAGAGTGAGAGAGAGAATCAGAGAAAGAAGGGGACAGAGACAGAGCCCCAAAGAGAGAAACCAAGAGACAGGGGATGAGATGGGGAAGGGAGTGCGGGGGGCTTGGGGCACAGTAGAGAATGGGGGGGGTCAGGATCTGGATAACAGAAGGAAAGAAGGGCGAGGGAGAGAGTCATCCAGAGAGGGAGGAGGAGAGACAGATGGGGAGAGACAGACAGAGAGAGACGGAGAGGGAGGGGAAAGGGGGAAAAACAGAGAAAGGGGAGGAAGAGAAATTTGGGATGGGGGCAAGATCTCGGTAGAGAGAAAAATGCAGAGAAAGAGAGGAAACAAGAGAGTAAATGAGAGAAAGTCGGGGTAGAAGGATCTGGATAGCAGAAAGTACCTGGAGACAGAAAAGCAGGTGCAGAAGAAAAAGACCCAAAGAGAGAGCTAGACCGACAGAGACGGAGACAGGAAGGGAGAGAGACCCAGAGAACCAGAGACAGGCACGGAGACTGAGCAGGCACTAAAATGCAGGCAGAGAAAAATGATGAGAGAGGGGTCAGGCTGGGATGCTTTAAGGTGGTTAGCAATAAAGGATACCCCTGCCCCCTCCCCCACCCGCATCCTCAGCCCGGGATCCCTACCCCCATCCCCATTTCAAACCCGCCACCCCCACCCCCACTAGCCTCCATCTCTCTTCAGCATCGCTTGCCGCCGCCACCGCCTCTTCCTGTCGTCATAGCAACAGGATCCAGGCGCCCAGCCAAGGCTGGCAGCAGCGGCCGGAAATGAGGGGAGGGCCTTTTCAAAAGGACCCCAGGAATGCTACCCATTCCCAAAATCCAAGGGGAAGCTTAACTTCCCAGGGTCTTCCCACGACTCCTCCTCCAATGGCAAGGACAAAGATCCCCCCCCAATAAAATGATTTTAAATTTACCAGGATAGCAAGGCTTTTGACTTTTGACTTTCACCAACAAATTTTTTTCTTCCTACTTCCCTTTTCACTCCTAATTTGAACCTGATGAGGAAAAAGAGGTAGATTCTCCCAAGATGGAAATGGGGCTGGGTAGAAGAACAGAATGTGAAAAGCTTGAGCCAGAATAATTCCTAAAGAAACTCTTCTGGGTTTGGGGAGGGGGCTATGCAAGAGTTTTGAGAACGGGGGATTAGTTGGATCTAGAACTAGCCAGCAGGCAGTGGTAGGACCACTTGAGGTGTAAAATCTGGGTTGAGAGTTTCCTCTTGGTCGAGTCTGAATCTCAGAGATGGCCCCCAGCCACTGCATGACCTTGGGCAAAACACTTCCTTTCTAAACTCAGTTGCTCCTGGTTATAAAGAACATAAAAATTGCCTCCAATTAAATGAGAACATTGATGAGAAAAAGGTCTTTGACCCATGGTTCCAGCAGTTTTTTCTAGGTCTTCATGCAAATCTTATCAAAACTAGGAGAGATACAATGCATGCGATAGCAAATAAATAAATAAATAAATAAATAATAGCCAGGAATGATTGTAGGAGGTTTGCGTGCTTTGTTATCTCATAAATTCTTACAGAATCCTTGCAACATGGGCATCACATTATAGATGAGCAAACTCCAAGTTGTGTAAGGTTGTGGGTGTGGAGGGTGGCCAGCCAAAGATGGACTTAGAGTCATTTAGCCCAACACACCTTTACTGCTCTGTCGAGGTGGGGGACTGGGAGAAGATAAGACTAGTCCATGTTCCCCTAAATCTATTTACCGAGTGCTTGCTCATGCTGGTCTCTTCCCCTGGAGGAGTTTTATCTTTTAGTACCAGCATCTCACATTTCCACTGGAATTTCTTTAGGTCTGTTCACTTAATTCTCACTCTGCCCCATTGGGGGAAAGGAGTTGAGAGCTGCATTCCAACACTCCAGGTGTAGAAGCAAATAAACAACCCCCAGGTGAGGGATCCTGGTATTCATTCCTGGGAGGAATAGTTGTTCATCCTTTGCTCTCTTGTCAGGGAGAGGGATTCAGCCACAAACAATAATGATAACTGATATAATATTATAGACTCACAGTGTCTTGTAGGCATTGGCTCGGTCTTCAAAAGAAGCAGGTAATGGGCCTAGCGTGATGGCCTATAATCCTAGCACTCTGGGAGGCTGAGGTGGGTGGATTGTGCTCAGGAGTTCCAGACTAGCCTGAGCAAGAGGAAGACCCCATCTCTAAAAACAGCCAGGCGTTGTGGTGTGTACCTGTAGTCCTAGCTACTTGGGAGGCTGAGGCAAGAGAATCACTTGAGCCCAAGAGTTTGAGGTTGCTGTGAGCTATGATGCCATGGCTCTCTACCGAGGCTGACAAAATGTGGCTCTATCTCAAAAACAAAAACAAAAAAAGAAAGAAAGAAAAAAAAAAGAAGAAGTTTGTGTTATTAGCCCCCATTTTAAAAATATGGAAACTGAGGCTGAGAAGTAAGTGGTATTGGTAGAAAGCCAAATCAAGGCATGAAATTTGAGAGCATGTGATAATATTTAAAAAGCCAAGGTTTCTCAATCTGGACGCTACTGACATTTGGGCTGGGTAATTCTGTACTGTGGGGGCTGTCCCCTGTGTATTGCAGAACATTGAACAGCATCTCTTGCCTCTATTCAATAGATGCCAATAGCACCCCCCTAATTTGCACCCCCAAATAACATTTGGGACAGCCAAAAATGTCTCCAGACATTTGTCCCATGAGAAGCAAAATCACCCCTGGTTGACAACCACTAAAGTAAGCTAATAAGCAAGCAGGGGAACCTACTTTTTTTTGTTTTTTTTTTTTTGAGACAGAGTTTCAAACTGTTGCCCTGGGTAAAGTGCTATGGCGTCACAGCTCACAGCAACCTCCAACTCTTGGGCTTAAGTGATTCTCTTGCCTCAGCCTCCCAAGTAGCTGGGACTACAGGTGCCCGCCACAATGCCTGGCTATTTTTTGGTTATAGTTGTCATTGTTGTTTGGCAGGCTGGGGCTGGAATTGAACCTGCCAGCTCTGGTGGCTGGCGCCTTAGCCACTTGAGCCAGGTGCCGAGCTTACTTTATTTTTTTATTATTATTAAATTGCCTATATATTTCCTAATCAAATCAATATTTGTCTATGACTTTTTTTTTTTTTTTTTGCAGTTTTTGGCCCAGGCTGGGTTTGAACCCGCCACCTCCAGCATATGGGGCCGGCACCCTACTCCTTTGAGCCACAGGTACTGCCCCTGTCTATGACTTTTTTAAAAAAGAAAAGAATCGGACCACATACGGTGTCTCATGCCTGTAATCCCAGCACTCTGGGAGGCTGAGGCAGATGGATTGCCTGAGCTCACAGGTTTGAGACCAGCCTGAGCCTGAGTGAGACCCCACCTCTAAAAATAACCGGGCATTGTGGTGGGCTGTGTAGTCCCAGCTACTAGGGAGGGTGAGGCAAGAGAATCACTTGAGCCCAAGAGTTGGAGATTGCTGTGAGCTAGGATGCCATAGCATGCTACAGAGGGTGACAAAGTGAGACTGTCTCAATAAATAAATAAATAAATAAGAAAAAGAAAAGAATCAAATAGTACACAAGGAATTATAATAAAAACAATTCCACCTGTTTCACTTCAAATCCCGTTCCTAATTGGAACAGCCTTTTAAGATTCTTAGCTGTTTCTTCTCTTACTCCCCTTGATGTCCCTAAATAATAATTATCTTCTGGCTGTATCAACATTATGCATTATCTCAACATTTTTTTCTCTTTATAGATAATGAGTTAATTCATAAAGACCTCAACCTACCCTCCCTTCCTCCTCATATGTTAGTCCCTATATTGGTTAATTTTGTGACACTAAGTGATACATGAGTACATCATGGATTTTTATTTCAACAACTAGAGTGTATCTCTTTGTTTTTAACAGCTTTTTTGAGATTGAATTCGTATAGTATTCCCCCACTTAAAGTGTATAATTCCATGGCTCTTAATTGCATGGAGTTGAGCAACCATCAACTGTATATCAGTTTTGGAACATTTTCATTAGCCTATGGGGAAACCATGCACCCCCTTAGGCACCAACCCCAATCTCCCCACCCACCCCCAGCTCTAGGTAATCTCTAATGAACTTTCTGTCTGTATAGATTTCCCTATTCTAGCCATTTCATACAAAAGGAATCATGCAACAGCATGATTAGCGTAGTGTCTTCAAGGGTAATCTGGGTTGTGTGGCAGTATTTCAGTCCTTTTTGTGGCTGAATAATATTCCATGATATGGAGATACCACATTTTATTTATCCATACATCTATTGATGGGCATTTCAGTTGTTTCCACATTTTGGCTACTATGAATAATGATGTTGTGAACATTTGTGTGCAAGTTTTTGCATTGATCTATGTTTTTATATCTCTCGGGCATATACCTGGTAGTGGAATTACTACCTGGTATGTACCCTTTTGAGGAATGAGATAGTATCTCTTGGCTTCATTTGTAAGATAGGAATATTAGACCCACTGATCACCCCCTTAGCTCATGGAAGAATCCTTCACAGGAAAAACCTCATTCCTACATTTGCTCTTACATACATCTCACATTAACCAAGGCCTCCAATGGGCTTGAGACTCAGAGATAAGGCTGCTGAACCCCTTCCCTTAAGAAGGTTCTCCACCCTCACTTCCCTCTAGGGTAGGTAGAATTCTAAAATGACCTCCAAGCTTCCCACCCCCTGGTGTACATAACTGGTATTAGAATCTCCTCCTCTTGGGTGTGGACAAGATCTGTGAATAGGAGGGGATGTAATTTCCATGATTAGATGATATCACCTAGCAAGGTGTAGAGATTTTGCAGATATAATTAATTTTTTTTTGTTTGTTAGTTTGTTTTTTGAGACAGAGTCTCACTTTGTTGCCCTCGGTAGAGTGCTGTGGCATCACAGCTTACAGCAACTTTCAGCTTCTGGGCTTAAGCGATTCTCTTGCCTCAGCCTCCCGAGTAGCTGGAACTACAAGCACCTGCCACATGCCTAGCTATTTTTTGTTGCAGTTTGGCCGGGGCCGGGTTCGAACCCACACCCTCGGTATATGGGGCCGGCACCCTCCTCACTGAGCCACAGGTGCCGTCCATAATTAGGGTTCTTAATCAGTTGTTCTGAGTTTACCAACAACAAAATGATCCTGGGTGGGCCTGAGCTAATCAGGTGATCATTTAGAAAAGGATCAAGAAGATATAGATTCAAAGCCAAAGAGATTCTTTCAATGTCCTTGAAGAAGCAAAGTACCACACTGTAAGTAAAGATGTAGCAAAGACCTGACACTGAATAAAAACCAATAGCCAAAAAGAAAGAGAGAGACCTCAGTTAACCACAAATAAATAAATTCTGCTTAACTTGTGGGAGCTCAGAAGTAAATCTCTCACTAGTCAAACTCCCAAATGGGGACACAGCCAGATGACATCTCGATTTCAGCCTTTTGAGACCCTGAGCTGAGAGTTAAGTCATGCTGGACTCCTGATCCATGGAAACTGTGAATTAATACATGCGTGGTTTTGTTATTGTTGTTGTTGTTTGTGATTTTGTTTTTAGGGTGTGGGGGGGGATAGAGTCTCAATTCCTTGCCCCCAGTAGAGTGCTGTGTCATCACAGCTCACAGCAACCTCAAACTCTTGAGCTCAAATGATTCTCTTGTCTCAGCCTCCCACATAGCTGGGACTACAGGTGCCCACCATAATGCCCAGCTATTTTTAGAGATGAGGTCTCGCTCTGGCTCAGGCTGGTCTTGAACCTATGAGCTCAGGCAATCCACCCAGTTTGGCCTCCCAAGTGCTGGAATTTACAGGTGTGAGCTACTGCGCCTGGCCTCACATGTGTTGTTTCAAGCCACTGAATTTGTGGTAATTTGTTATGCAGCAATAGGTGACTAATACACCCTGTAAATCACATTGCACTGTGAAGTTCACATAGCAGCTACTTGGCCAATGTCCCATTAATGCTTCCTCAATGCCTTTCTCTCCCTTACTCCCCACAACCAGTCACCATAAATAAACCTTTCTCTTACCTGAGCCCTTTTCAGATACATTCCTTTTTCTGCTCTTGCCTAGGCTGTAACACATTCAGCACTGACTCTGTCTCTCCTCAACTTAAAATCCCCCTATGGCTCCCTATTGCCTTGGGAGAAAATCTAAGCTCCTCACCCATACACTTCTGCAAAGAGTCCCAGCCTCATTTTATGCCATCTCTACGGCTGCCTCCTGTGCCTTGGTGTTGCTTTCCCTACCATTCCTAGCTCCTTCATGCTTTGGGGATTTCCGAAGCATGAAGTGTGGTTCCCCTTCCATCTCTCAGCTGCATAACAAACCCTCTAGCCACTCCATAATATTCAACTTAAATGCTCCTTCCTTTAGGAAGCCTTCCCTGATTACCCAAGTGCCTTCACTGTCCCTTATGTGCATTGCCTCCATTACACTGCACTATGATTGGCACACGGGCCAGTCTTCACCCCTGCCCCCAGAGTGGGAGCTGTTAAGGCCAGGAAGAGGTCTGATTCATTTCAGTGTCCTCCCCCTGCCCCCACCAGAACCCAGCTTAACTAGTAGACAGGAGCCCTCAGTTCATGGTTGCTGAATGAATGAATGAGTCAGGGAATGAGCAGACCCACATCCTATGGTCTGCACCCTTCAGCAGCTAATTCCAAACTCTTATCCCTACCCAACCCCTCTCCCTGGCTCATATCCTGAGTGTGTGCTTTTCCCCAGGTGCTTGAGTGTTTCTCGTCAACAACAGCTGGGCCCTTTGTGTTTTCTCAAGAGGAACAGAGTGGTGGTGGCATGTCTTCCTGCTGTACCAGGAAGAGACGATCAGCGTTTCTAAAACGTCCTCATTCAGGGTGAAGTGGAAATATTCCAGTGCTGGGGAGTCAGGTGGCTTGAGTTCCAGTTCTTGCTTTTTTTTCTTTTTTTGCTTTTTTTTGCCTGCCCTAAGGGACCCAGAGCCAAGTCCGTGTTCTCTCTGCACCTTCTTCCTCTCCTCTATAGAAGGTGGTGGTGGTAGGGGGTGATAAAGTTGGTGATTTCTCTCTCTGGATTCAAAATCACACATCCATGGAATTCTGCAGGAGCTTTAGGGTTGTCAGGGAAGCCCCTGAAATTATGCATAAAATGTTGTGAGTGTGGGCATTTCTTCTGGGGGCCCATAGTTTTTCATCTGATTCTTGAGAGGGCTCCTAATCTCTTCCAAGTTAAGAACCACTGCTTATAAATGGATTTAGTACGTGAATAAAAATAAATGCTAGCGGGGGGAAAAAGTCAGGAGAGAATATATAAATGCATAGATAATATCTAGAGCAGTTTTCCTCAACCTTAGCACAAGTCCTGTCTGAGGCCAGACGATTCTTTGCTGTGGGGGACTGTCCTGTGCATTGTAGGATATTTTTTTTTTTTGCAGTATTCCGGTAGATGCTAGTATGCATAGCACTTCTACCCCCAATTGTAACAACCAAAACTGTCTCCAGACATTACAAAATGTAACATGGAGGCAAAATCATCACTAGTTGAGAACCATTGGCCTAGAAGAAACGGGGAACAGTCATTCTCTCTGGGAAAAAAAGACTGGTGCTTAAACTTTTAAGTCATGACTAAGTGTTACATTTATAATTAAAAATGAGTTTACTGTTAAATTACCTCCTTTTGATGAACCATTACACAGCCTTTTTTTTTCCTTTTGAGACAGAGTTTCACTATGTTTGAAGCCTCAAACTCTTGAGCTTCAGAGATTCTCTTGCCTCAGCCTCCCAAATAGCTGAGACTACAGGCGCCCACCACAACACCCAGCTTTTTTTTTGTTGTGGCTGTCATTGTTTTTTGGCAGGCTCGGCCAGGTTGGAACCCGCCAGCCCTGGTGTATGTGTCTGATGCCCTAACCACTGAGCTACAGATGCCCAGCCCATTACACAGCCTTTAAAAGAATGAGGCAGGCTCGGCGCCTGTAGCTCAGCAGCTAGGACACCAGCCACATACACCAGGGCTGGCATATTCCAACCCGGCCAGGCCTGCCAAACAACCATGACAGCTACTACAAAAAAATAGCGGGGTGTTGTGGTGGATGCCTGTAGTCCCAGTAACTTGGGAGTCTGAGGCAAGAGAATCGCATAAGCCCAAGAGTTTATGAGGTTGCTGTGAGCTGTCACTCCATGACACTCTACTGAGGGTGACAAAGTGAGGCTCTGTCTCTAAATAATAACAATAATCATAATAATAAGAAAAGAAAAGAAAAGAGTGAGGCAAATCTCTGTCTCTGATGCATTGCCTTGGGGACATATGGCAGTGGTGCTTAAACCTTTGATCTTAGGGCCCCTCTATATACTGAAAAGTTGTAGAGAGCCCCAAAGAGCTTTTGTTTATGTGTGCTATATCTACTGATACTCTGCATCTTTGAAATTCAAACTGAGGACAAATTTAAAATATGTACTTAAGTAAAACAATAAACTCATTGAATGTTTACATAAGCAACTTATTTTAATAAAAAATAACTATAGATTCCAAACCAAAAAATATAAGTCAGGCATGGTGGCTTATGCCTGTAGTCCCAGCAACTAAGGAGACTGAGGAAGAAGGATCGTTTGAACCCAAGAATTTGAAGCTGCAATGGGCTGTGATTGCACCACTGCACCCCAGCCAGAGCAACAGAGTGAGGGCTCCATCTCTAATATAATATATATGTAATGGAATTAATTTATATTTTGAATATTGATTCAATATTTGGCCTATTCCAAGAAAGTTGAGGTCATGTGTCTGCTTCTGGATTCAATCTATTGTGTTTTTATTTGTCATGAAGCCTCCTACAGAAGCTTCTAGACTCTATATACTCTGGAGAGAATAAGAGTGAAAAGGGAGGCTCGGCGCCTGTGGCTCAAGTGGCTAAGGCCTCAGCCACATACACCTGAGCAGGCTCGAATCCAGCCCGGGCCACCAAACGAAGGCTGCGTCCAAAAAATAGCCGGGTGTTGTGGGTGGGGACACCTGTGGTCCCAGCTACTTGGGATTCTGAGGCAAGAGAATTGCTTATGCCCAGGAGTTGGAGGTTGCTGTGAGCTGTGATGCCACAGTACTCTACCCAGAGCAAAAGCTTGATGCTCTGTCTCAAAAAAAAAAAAAAAAAAAAAAAGAAGAGTGAAAAGGGAAATAGAATCTTAATAATATCTTAGTATTATTATAGAAATAGTGTTGACCCCTAAATCTCTCAAACAGGTCTTAGGGATGCCTGGGCTCCCTGGGCCACACTTTGAAAACTACTGATGCAGGCTGGGCATAGTGGCTCACTCCTATAATCTCCGTACTCTGGGAGGCGAAGGCTAGTGGATTCCTTGAGCTCAGGAGTCCAAGACCAACCTGAGCAAAATAGAGACCCCATCTCTAGTAAAAAAGAAAGGGCTCGGCACCCGTGGCTCAAGAGGCTAAGGTGCCAGCCACCTACAACTGAGCTGGCGGGTTCCAATCCAGCCCGGAGCCTGCCAAACAAGAATGACGGCTGCAACCAAAAAATAGCTGGGCATTGTGGCGGGTGCCTGTAGTCCCAGCTACTTGGGAGGCTGAGACAAAAGAATCGCTTAAGCCCAGGAGTTGGAGGTTGCTGTGAGCTGTGATGCCACAGCACTCTACTGAGGGTGACAGCTTGAGGCTCTGTCTCAATAAAAAAAAAAAAAAGAAAGAAAAGAAAAACTAGCTGGGTGTAGTGGAGGGCACCTGTTGTCCCAGGTACTCAGGAAGCTGAGGCAACAGGATTGCTTAACCCCAAGAGTTTGAAGTTGCTGTGAGCTATGATGCTATGGCACTCTAACTAGGGTGACAGAGTAAGACTCTGTCTCAAAAACAAAAGAAAACTACTGATACATAGCATTGTTTGGTAAATAAGGTACAACAGTGTGTGAAAATGGTCATAGATAAATAGATGGAACTAGGTGTTTTCGATATACATGGAGGTATGCAGTTTAAGCATTGTAGACTCAGAAAACACTCACAATTCAAATTTTAGCTGGACCACTTACTAGCTGTGTGACTAGGAGAAAGTTAACTAACCTCTCTGTGCCTCAGGACCTCAACTGTTAGATGAGAATGAAAATAAGAGCCCCAAACTTCCTTGGGTTACAGAATGTAAAGTTCTTAGTTCTTGAATGCAAAGTGGCTGGCACATAAGGAGCACTCGATAAATTATGCAATTAATTTATGCAAATGATTGTTATTAAGCAGTGTTGGAAAATAGTAAGGTTGAGTTATATAACTGATACTAAGTGAGCTCCATAATACATTGTCCTGTGAAACTGGAAGGTACACAACTATGTGCATTCTATGATAAATGTATAAAATAAACTGCTACATACTCACCTGTATGTGGATTTAAAAAATGAACGTATGTGTGAATATGCATGGAGTAGTCCTGAAATTATGCATTAAAATCTAATAATACCCTGGGGGAGGAGGATTTCCGAGTGTCAGAATAACCTGACTTGCTTCAGATAGATGCGTAGTAAAGGGGAGGCTTTTCATGGCATTTCTTTAAAACAAAACTCAAATCTTTAACTATGGAATTTCATTCCACTTTTAAAAATTAACAAAAAAAACTAGATTAATTTTTTTGAGACACAGTCTCACTCTGTCACCCAGGATAGAGTTCGGTGGTGTCATCATAGCTCACTGCAACCTCAAACTCGTGGGCTTGAGAGAGCCTCCCACCTCAGCCTCCTGAGTGCCCCCACACTCAGTTACTCTTTTTTTTTTTTTTTTTTTGTAAGATACAGGGTCTTGCTATTGCCCAGGCTGGTGATTTTTTAGAAGGGCATAAACTTTAGGATTGTTGGTTAAGTTTTGGATAAAGTCAGCAAATATCTAGCACTTGCGTCACCACCATCCATCCTGCAGGCAAGGCAGACAGCACCAATTGAGCAGCATGGCAGACAGCAGCAATCAATGGGGACATCCTTCCTCTCTGAGCAGATGTTCAGAATACTTCTAATATTGTGTGCCAAGTTGCTACCACAGATCACTTAGCCCTGATAAAGAAGCTGAAACATATTTGCCCTCCCAAATCTCAAGCATGACCTCCAGAAATTCCTGGAATCATCTAAAATGACTCAGAATATTTCCCTCAGGGAGTCTGATCCTGCTGAATCGGGATTCTTTCCTGCTAACCTACCCCCACCAACCTTCCTGTTCTAGAGGGATTTGGAATCCTTCTAAGTCATCTCCCTCTTTTTTTTTTTTTTTTTACAGAAAAGGAAACTGAAGCCCCAGAGATTAAAAGACCTGTTCAAGGTCACAGAATGAGTTTGCATCAAATCCATAGTAGTAAAATTTAGCAGCAAAAAGAGGAGACTCTAGGGTCACACAGGCCTGGGCAGGAATTCTCCTCTGTATCTTACCAGCCGGGTGGCTTCACTTCACTGTGCCTCAGTTTCTTCATTCATAAAATGGGGCTCATTGGAATGCCACATGCACAGGATGGTTGGGAGGATCCAATGGGCTAATAAATAAAGGATGCTTAGCACAGCACCTGCTACCTAATGATAACTTCATAAATGTGGCTGCCATTGTTACCAGTTGTGGTGGTCCCTCAAGAGGGTAAATCACAAGGCAGAGAACTAAGGGGCTGGAACTGTGTTTCCTTTACCATACACTTCAAGGACAAGCTTATTAAACATTGAGGTTGTTCTCCATCTCTCAATATAGTGGGTGAAATCACAGATCTTGGAGCCCACTTTTGAGCCTCTGTCCTTTACTTGCAAAAACCGGGTGATGATTGTTCCATACAAGACTGCTGTGAAGGCTTGGTGCCCATAGCTCAGTGAGTAGGGCACCAGCCACATACACCAAAGCTGGCAGGTTCAAGCCCAGCCCAGGCCTGCTAAACAACAACTGCAACAAAAAGACAGCTAGGCATTGTGGCGGATGCCTGTAGTCCCAGCTACTTGGGAGGCTGAGGCAAGAGAATCACTTAAGCCCAAGAGTTGGAGGTTGCTATGAGCTGTGACACCACAGTACTCTACTCAGGGTGACATAGTGAGACTCTGTCTCAAAAAAAGAAAAAACCTGCTATGAATGTCTGACAAGGCCATGTACAGAAGGAAAGTGTTTAACTCATGTCAATTGTGCAATGAATAGTGGCCACTATTTGTCCCAACAGTGGCCCAGACAAGCATTAGAAAAACTCACCGCTCCCTGATGAAAGAGGAAGCTCAAGCTTTGGAACCAGAAGAACTTGGTTTGAGCTAAGGGCTTTGCCAATTTCTACCTATGAGATCTTGGACAAGTCATTTCACCTTTTTGGACCTATCTGCAAAATGAGGCCAATAAATCAACCTGCAGACTGGGGAAGACAGGTGAAGGGAATGATGAGTGTAGAGGGGGTCATAGTAATAATACAAAAGATAAGTTCTATCGCTCCTGAGCAGAGTCCTTTACCTTCCTAGAGGATTTACATGGGTTGAATTATAAATCACGACGATTAAGTAATTTAACAACGACCAACCTAGGGGTAGAGAACTGTACTGAGCCGCCTGTATCCAACCCCCTTCCTCTGGGCAAGCAGAGACGTGTTTGAAATAAAGTTTATTGAAGTTTCTGTCGGTATTTACATATGATACACGGTAAATAATAGAGCCAGGCCCCCCCCCAACCCACCCCTATCCCCACCCCAGTGTCCCCCAGCCTCGTTAAAAATCACTGCATAAAGACGGGTTAACTGCTGCAGACCTCCCTCCCCCTAAGATGCAAACTAAAAAGCCCCTGTCCCTCCCCTTCCCCCTCCCCCCACCCCGGGGGGCCTTTCTGGTTCCGTGTACAATACTGTGCTACCTCCCCCCTCCTCCCTAAAGAGAAGGCGGTGAGCGAGTTTCTGGTGACCTCCCTTCCCCCAAAATCTGTCCAAGGGGGGGCAGAAGGGCCCTTGACAGAGGCCAGAGTTGGGGGACTGAGATGGGAAGAGGGACATCAATGAGGAGGGCCAGAAAATGGAAGACTTAGAGGTTTTGGGGGGGTGTCGACCCCCGCTACTGCCCCTCCCTCCCCCGACGGGGCCTCGAGGGGGGAGAGGCGGGCACAGGTGTGGAGATGGCATGGGGTAACTCCCTCCACCTAGGGTCCCCATCCTTGTCGTTTGGTGTGCGGGGCTGGATGTACCTGCTTTGGACCAGCAGGCAAAGAGAAGAAAGAGTTAGAGAAGGAAGAGGAAGAAAAAGAAGCCAAGGTCAGCCGAGAAAGCAAGGAGATCTAGACAGAGCCCCCTAAAAGACAGGTAACCTTCAGGAGGTAGAAAAGAGCCCAGCCCGTGAGAAAGAATGAGGTCTCCCAGGGGAGCAGAGAAAGGGCGGGGGGAAAGCCAAGGTTAACCACAGCCGTAGACTCCAGTCCCCCACCCCACTCAGGAGCTGTGGGCCGGGGTAGCAGGTCCTCTGGCTGAACCGGAGTACCCTGCAGATCAGGAGGTGAGATTACGTAAGAAAAAAGAGAAGTCCAGGGCACAGGGGAGAAAAGCATGGCTGGCATTCCTGGTAGTTGCTGAAATCTATTCTCCAGCCCGGCGCCCCAGCTGTGCGGTGGGAGGTCGGGGTAGCTGGGCTCCAGCGATGCCACGGGATGTTGGGTGAGAGGAGCAGGAAGAAGGCGGAAGAGGTTAGTTGCCTGGGAGAAAGTGGGCCAAAGTAAAGGGGCGGGTCCTTAGGGCAAAGGGACGGGCAAACGAAGGGGAGGAGTCATGTGGAAGTGGAAAGGACCAATGAAGAGGAGAGGTCTGAAAGGGGCGGAGTCATTGAAATGAGTTTGGGCTACAGGAAAGGGGCGGGGCCTAAAGCCGGCTCCGCATCCTCCAGGTGGGAGGGAAAAGTCCAGAGGAAGGGAGTGGGTGCTGCATAGTAGGGGGACCCACGAGGAGGAGGAAGAGGAAGAAGGAGGCGGGAAGTTTCGAGGAGCGGGACCTCAGCAGGGAGAAGTGGAGATGTGCAGGTGGTCCGGGTACTTGATCGCAGGAGGGTAGTTCTGAGTCATCTGGATGGATACGTCGCTGGAGATGTCTGAAGGGCTGCGGCCACGGCGCCATGCCTCCGGCTGCAGAAACTGGCCCGAGTAGTCGGAGCAGTCGCTGAGACGCGGGCGGTAGAAGGCTGGGTGTGGACGGTACATTTCTTCCTCCGCGTAGCGCTTGGTGAACAGGTACACTGACATCACGCCGGCCCCCTGTGGCGAGGCACAGTCAGAGTCCTAGAGGCGTCCCCCCACCCCCTCTTACTCCAAAACTCAGGAGTCCCGGCCCCCAGCCCCATCCTCACTCAGGACCCTGGATCAGAGCTTTAGCCCCTTCCTCTTCCAGGGCCCCAGGAGTCCAATATCCCCCAACCCCTTCCTCTCCCAGGACCCAGGATCAGAGCTCCAGCCTTCTCCTTTTCCAAGACCTCAGAAGTCCAAGCCCTCGGGGTCCTCCCTCCCTTAAGACCTAGGAGTTCCAGTCCCCAGCCTCCTTCCCCCAAACCTCAAGCGTTGTACTCTCAGACCCCTTTTCCTCCCAGACCTAAGACATTGAGCTGTCACCTCCCTCATCTTCCAGGACTCAGGAATCAGCTCCCCTCCCCGTCCCCACCCCAGGACTTTTTCCTACTCAAAACTTTAGAGTCTGGGTCCCACCAACATCACCTCTTTGAGTAGGAAGGAGGAAGCAGCAAATGCAAACGACCACCCATAGCGATAATGAAAATACTGCTCCGAGCTGCTGGGCCTGTTCATGACCTCATCGTTGATGCTGGAGATGTAAAGAACCAAGCCCACCACCAAGGAGAGGCCTGGGGGAACAGAGGGGATACCCTTGGTCCATTAGAAGTGTACCTCTCTCCCCAGTCCTATCTCCCCTTTTTGTCTTACACTAATTTCTCTGAAGCCCCTTGTGTGCTGGCCCTTGTTGGGTGCAGGGAGCCCAGAATGATTCAATAATCTTCTCCCACCCCCCATTCTGCCACCCAGGGACTCACAATGCAATTGGAGAAGGTGAATATGAACCCTGATCAATAGTGACACATATGATGATAATGCGTTATGAAGAAGTAACACAGCCCTGTGAGAGTCCGGAAGAGGCACCAGACCCACCTAGGGCAGGGGCAAGAGAAATCAAGTGAAGATTCCTTTGTCTGAGTCTGAAAGGATGAGGCCCCAGAGAAGAATAAGGGCACACTATCCCCTTACTCCCAGCAGAGGAAACAGCATGGGCAAAGGGGGCATTGAGCCATCCCATCCATGTAGTTAGAGCATGGGTTATATCCAGAGAAAGGCTAGAGAAAGGGACAGGGACAAGGCCACAATGAGCCTCGAATGCCAGGCTGAGGAGCTTGGCACTGACACCAGGGGCACTAGGGAGCCATGGAAAGTTTGTAGCAGAGAGAGGACAGGGCCAGATCAGAGTGTTAGAAGATCTTTTTGTGGGCGGTGCCTGTGGCTCAGTGAGTAGGGCGCTGGCCCCATATGCTGAGGGTGGTGGCCCATATACCAGCTCTGGCCAAACTGCAACAAAAAATAGCCGGGCATTGTGACGGGCACCTGTAGTCCCAGCTACTCAGGAGGCTGAGGCAAGAGAACAGCCTAAGCCCAAGAGCTGGAGGTTGCTGTGAACTGTGACACCACAGCACTCTACCAAGGGCAACAAAGTGAGACTCTGTCTCTAAAAAAAAAAAAAAAGATCTTTTTGGGCTGGTTGGTGCTGGGAACAGATTGGATGGGAACACTGGAGTTGTGATACAGATAACTACAGATGTAGTTACAAACATCTGACATACATACAATTTGCACTTACAAATCGAGGCTATTACAGGTTATAGGTAAAGGTACCCATTCCAACTTACACACAAATTTAACTTAAGAACAAACCCACGGAACCTATCTCATCATAACCTGGGGACTGGCTCATATTCTAGGAGGAAGAGGACAAGGTCTGAGCAAGGGCTATATAGATAATAATTGCAGCAACAATATCAATAATAATAGCAAGTACAGTAGAACCCCTGTAAGTTGACCACCCAATGGACCATACCAAACTGGTCAACTTACAGAGGTGGTCAACATAAAGAACTAGTCCTCAGTACATGTGATGCATATCCAGTCTATGAAAATTAGGTCAATTTAAGAGGTGGTCAACTATAGAGATTTTACTGTACTTATATATGTCTTGGTCTGTGCCAGGCACTATTCTCAGTGTGGTATTTATAAACTCATTGAAACCTCACAACCACCCTTTGAAGTAGACACATTTTTATCACCATTTACAGTTGAGGAAATAGAGCCATATGGACAGTGTGGAGAGGCGAGGTCTGGTTTGAGAATTTTTAAGAGGTGATTATCATTTTCTCAAGATGAACTTTCCTTTAGATGGTAGCCATGCCAAGAGAAGCTTAGAACACTATAAAGTCCCCTGACCTAAATTAATCCAACTACTTCTAGCAGAATCTTCCCCCAGAATCCTACAAATAAACATTTGTGTGCCTATAACACACAGAACAAATCTCAATTCCTTCCATTCCCTACAACAGGGGTCCAGGGACTAAATCCAGCCCACCTCTTGTTTGTGTATGGTCTGCCAGCTAAAAATGGCTTTTACATAATTAAATAATTATTTTAAAAACCTCAAAAGAAGAATGCTATTTTGTGGCACATTAAAAGTATATATATATATATATATATATATATATATATACTTCATTTGACAGTTTCTCAAAAAGCTAAAGATAGAATTACCACATGACCCAGCAATTCCACTCCTAGGTGTGTACCCAAGGGATTAGAAACATACATTTACACACAAAAAAACTTGTACACAAATGTTTGCAGCAGCATTATTTGTTACAGCCAAAAATGGAAACAGGCTCGGCACCTGTAGCTCAGAGGCTAGGGCACCAGCCACTGATAACTACAACCAAAAATAGCTGGGTGTTGTGGCAGGCACCTGTAGTCCCAGCTACTCAGGAGGCTGAGGCAAGAGAATCGCTTGAGCCCAAGGGTTGGAGGTTACGGTGAGCTGTGACACCGGCACTCTACCAAGGGTGACATAGTGAGACTCTGTCTCAAAAAAAGAGTGGAAACAGCCCAAATGTTCATCAGCTGATGAATGGACAAGCCAAATGTGGTACGTCCATATGAAGTATTATTGAGCTAAAAAAGAGAATGAAATACAGATTTATGCTACCACAGGAATGAACCTAGAGATCATAATAAGCAGCCAGATGCAAAAGGTCACATATTGTGTGATTCCATTTATATGAAACATCAGAATAGACAAATCTATATCCATGGAGGCAGGAAGTGTATTAGTGGTTTCAAGGGAATGGGATGGAGAAGAAGATTGTGACTGGCTATTAAAGGGTGTGAGGTTTCTTTTGAGGGTGATGAAAATGTGAAATTAGCTAATGGAGATGGTTGTGCAATCTTGTGTATACTAAAAACCAGCAAGTTATATGAATATTATATAAACTCCCGAACTCAAGGGATCCTCCTGCCTTGCCTTCCCAGAGTGCTAGGATTACAGGCATGAGCCACTGTGCCCAGCCAGCAGCATTATTTGTAATTGAAAAACATTGGGAATGACCTAAATGCCCTTACATAGAGGATTGATGGAATAGACTATGACTATGAAACATCCACATAACAATGAACTGTGCCACTGTAAAATAAAAATTGAAAGATCTCTAGGAACACATACGGCATCCAATGATGGCTCCAGATCATATCACTACGTAAAAACCAAAAAGTCCAATAATATGCAAAAGAGTATGCAATATGCTACCTTTTAAGCAAGAAAAAAGGGTACATAAAAGTACATCTGCTTATATGTGCAAAAAGAGAGAGAGGAGAGAGAAAGAAATAGAAATGGGAAAAAATAAACGCAAAAAGTTGATTACCTATAGTGGGTATGAGAGAACAAAAAAAAGATAGAGAGGGAGTGGTACTTCTCTGAGTACATATTTTCATGTGATTTTGGCCTTTGGAATGATGCTAGTATTTTATATATTCAAAAGATATAATTAATGAAGATGGGGGAAATTTAAATTAAATATAAACAGAAATAAATGAATCTAACTTTATATCAAATGAACAATATAGCCACAGTGTATTATAATCCAAGTAACATTTGTTTTCTATTTATTTTTTTAATTTTTTTTTTTTTGCAGTTTTTGGCCAGGGCTGGGTTTGAACCCGCCACCTCCGGCATATGGGGCCAGCGCCCTACTCCTTTGAGCTACAGGTGCTGCCCATTTATTTTTCTTTTGAGACAGGGTTTTGCTCTGTTGTCCTGAGGAGAGTACAGTGGCATCATCATAGCTCACTGCAGCCTCCAACTCCTGGGCTCTAGTGATCCTCTTGCCTCAGCCTCCCTAGTTGCTGGAGTATAGGTGCTGGCCACAACACATGGCTAATTTTTTCTATTTTTGGTAGAGACAGGATCTTGCTCTTGTTCAGGCTGGCCTCAACTCTTGACCTCAAGGGATCCTCTCACCTAGGCCTCCCAGAGTGCTAAAATTATTACACTGGCCCCATCTAACTTTTGAATGCAATACTTTGATTAAATATTTTAGTCTAAAGACAGGATGATCTGGAAAGAAATTTTGAACCTTATTTAGTAGGATTAAAAAAAAATTGTTTTGTTTTGCTTTTTTTGTTTGTTTTTTTTGAGACAGAGTTTCAGGCTAGAGTGGTGTGGCATCAGCTTAGTCCACAGCAACTTCCAACTCCTGGGCTCAAGTGATCTCCTGCCTCAGCCTCCTGAGTAGCTAGGACAATAGGCAACTACTACCATGCCCAACTAATTTTTCTAATTTTAGTAGAGACAGGGTCTCATTTTTGTTCATGATGGTCTTGAACTCCTGAGCTTCAGTGATTCATCCTCCTTGGCCTCCCAGAGTGCTAGGATTATAGGCATGAGCCACTGTGCTCAACTTAAAACTATTTTTTTTTTTTTTTTGGTTTTTGGCTGGGGCTAGGTTTGAACCCGCCACCTCCAGCATATGGGACCGGCGCCCTACTCCTTGAGCCACAGGCGCCGCCGCAACCTAAAACTATTTTTTTTTTTTTTGGTAGAGACAGAGTCTCACTTTACTGCCCTCGGTAGAGTGCCGTGGCCTCACACAGCTCACAGCAACCTCCAACTCCTGGGCTTAAGCGATTCTCTTGCCTCAGCCTCCCAAGTAGCTGGGACTACAGGCGCCCGCCACAACGCCCAGCTATTTTTTGGTTGCAGTTTGGCCGGGGCCGGGTTTGAACCCGCCACCCTCGGTATATGGGGCCGGCGCCTTACTGACTGAGCCACAGGCGCCGCCCCCAAAACTATTTTTAAGAGATGAGGTCTTGCTATGTTGCCCAGACTGGGCTCAACTGATCCTCCCATCTCAGATTCCCAATTAATGGAGACAACAGGCACATCCCATTGCACCTGGCTATCTTATTAAGTAGGTATTTCTCCACAATTGATAAAATTTAATTATGGACTGTATATTACCTATAGTATTATCTAAATGTTATCTTGTGTGCACTGTTGAGTAAATATGTAAATACTTTGATGCTTGGGGGAGCTAGAGTTTCTTATTCTAAAAGAAGAAATACAAACACACAACAGGGTAAGGCAAGAAAAAGTCTGTGGTGTTTAGGTATCATTATACACTCCTGTTATTTAAATATGTTTAATAAAGTTGCTCACCTTTGTGTCCTGAAACATCCTAGAAGCAGCAAAACTCTAGGGCATTGAGCACACAAGGTACCCCAGACCTTGGTTTCTAACATCACCCCCTACTAAAAGGAGCTGGGGCTGCTGGGAACAATAGCAGATTTGGAGCAGAGTCAGTAAGATGCACTTGTTGAGCTCCAAAGCCAGGAAGTCCTCAAAAAATGATGAGTGCATGTCAAAAAGGCAACAGGATCAAGCTTAAAGTTTCCTGAGAGTCGAACTGATGATAATTTGAGCATCAAAATCCACAATAGAAGTAATGGCATATAACACATTGAATTTTTTTCTAAATACATGAGTTTATACGGAAGTATTTTTAAAAATAGACAAGTAAGAGAAAAAGGAAAGTTATTTTCAGTCACATACCAATTTATACGTGTAGGTGGAACAATACCAATAGCAAACAACAACAACAAAACCATTTTGCAACTCTAGAGGTAATATTAGATTCAGGCAAGAAGCACCAGGGGAAGGCTGGGAGCGGGGGCTCATGCCTATAATCCTAGCACTCTAGGAGGCTGAGGCGGGTGTGCAGCCTGAGCTCGTGAGTTCAAGACCCGCCTGAGTAAGAGTGAGACCAGTCTTTAAAAATAGCTGGGTGTTATGGCAGGTACCTGTAGGCCTAGCTACTTAGGAGGCTGAAGCAACATGATCACTTGAGCCCAAGAGTTTGAGGTTGCTGTGAGCTGTGACGTCATCGCACTCTACTGAGGGTGACAAAGTGAGACTCTGTCTCAAAAAAGAAAAAAAAAGCAGCAATCACCAAGGGATGTCAAATCCGACTGGATGAAAGAATCTCCCCATAGAATATCTATTAATTACAAGGAGAATAAAGCCTCCTTTATCACAAAAGAACCTGGGAGATACATGCACCACCTGAACCACGCGGTAGAAGCTGATATCAACAATAACAGGGCAGAGCCACTACACGTGGCTGCTGGTGAGAGAGGCTGAGTAAGCCACCGCTTCACTTATGTAGTGTTCCTGCTGAGACCGCGTAACCTGAATCCACTCCTGAGGATGCCCTGGGACACTCTACATCACCACTGGCTGTACTCTTCAAAAACGTCAACATGAAAGACAGAAAGAAGAAAAAAACAGAGCAGAGGAACTATATATAAACATAAAAGGGGACTACGGAGACACAATTGAGAAACGCAAAGCGTGATCTTAGATTGGAACTGGGGAAATGGGGAAAAAAATGGAATGGGGAAAAAAATGACAGTAAAAGATAGCGTTGAGGGCATTGGCGGAATATTGAGTAAGGACTGTGCATTAGCTATGGTATCACATAAATGTTAAACTTCCTGACTGTAATAATGGTGCTGTGGGCTGTGGTTACATAAGAGAATGCTCTTGTTCTTAAGAGGTACGTGCTGAAGTATTTAGGGGTGAAGTGTTTGAAGCTTATATTCAAGCAGTCCCATATATGTGTGTGTATGCTTTATGGGCATGCATATATAATATATGTATATTTGTGTGTACACACATGTATGTATTATGTATATACACGGTGTCCATAAAGTTTGTGTACGATTAAAATTGCATAATATTTAAAATTGCACATGAACTTTATGGCCACCCAGTATAACATTTGTGTACACACACATAGAGAGGGAGGGAGAGAAAGGCAAATGTGGCAAAATGTTAAAAAAAAAAAAAAAAGGGCAGCACCTGTGGCTCAATGGGTAGGGTGCCAGCCCCACATACCGAGGATGGAGGGTTCGAGCCCTGCCTCAGTCAAACTACAACAAAAAAAATAGCTGGGCATGTAGCAGGCGCCTGTAGTCACAGCTACTTGGGAGGCTGAGGTAAGAGAATCGCCTAAGCCCAGGAGTTGGAGGTTGCTACGAGCTGTGATGCCACGGCACTCTACCGAGGGCGATAAAGTGAGACTCTGTCTCTAAAAAAAAAAAAAAAGCTAGTCTATGGCCAGGTATGATGGCTCACATAATCCTAGCACTCTGGGAGACGGAGGTGGGAAGATCACTTGAGTTCAGGAGCTGGAGACAAGCCTGAGCAAAAGTGAGACCCCATCTCTACTAAAAATAGAAAAACTAGCCAGGCACCTGTAGTCTCAGCTACTCAGGAAGCTGAGGCAAGAGGATTGCTTAGGCCCAGGAATTTGAGGATGCTGTGAGCTGTGATGCCTCCACTGCACTCTATCCAGAGCAACAGAGTGAGACTCTGTTTCAAAAACAAACCAACTCATTAATAACAACAACAATACTGGTTCTAGTTAAGGAAATTTTAGTCTATTGTGTTATTTTTGCAACTTTTCTGTGGGTAAAAAAAAAAATCGTTTTTAGGCTCGGTGCCCGTAGCACAGCGCTTGCAGCACCAGCCTCATGCACCAAGGGTGGCAGGTTTGAACCCAGCCCAGGCTAGCTAATCAACTGCAACAAAGAAAAAATAGCCAGGCATTGTGGTGGGCACCTGTAGTCCCAGTTGCTTGGGAGGCTGAGGCAGGAGAATCGCTCAAGCCCAGGAGTTGGAGGTTGCTGTGAGCTGTGACGCCATGACACTCTACTGAGGGCAACATGGTAAAACACTGTCTCAAAAACAAACAAAAAAAACTTTTTGCAAATGAAAAGTTTGTTTAAAATAAAAATAGGTATCTCTAAATACAATTTTTTAAAGGTACCAAAGTGTTACCCTGCAAATTACTTATTCCTTGTAAAGGGAAAAACTCTTTTTGGTGGAGCGCTCTGATGGACATCACCTTTACCAAGGGTTCAAACTTTATACAGCTCCCAGTGGGACAACCTGGCATAGTTTGCTACCTGCAGTGATGTGATACAAAGCATACAGCGCAGCGCCTCCAACTTGCCAATTTGGAGGTTTTTGCCAATGATGTTCAACCTGAAGGTAATCAAGCCTCTAGTCTAGACACAACTTTTAGGTTACAGAAAATACAAGGAAAAGAAACAATGAAACAGATCCAGGATGGGGGCTCCTGTACATGGACAGGAGCATGATATCCAGAATATCATAGTCTTCAGGAAGATGAAGACATGGACCAAACGGCCAGCATATGAACCCGTGATCAATGACCAGGCTGCGCATCTCCTAGTCTCATAAACACAGCAGGATGTAAACAGCACCACCTAGCTCTGAAGGGTTCTTGCCAAAAACACAAACAAAAAAAACCTGGATCCATCTAAGCTGCTTTTTAGATCTTCATTTACAAAAAACCACAAGACTGGATGAATGTAGTAAACCACAAAATGAGAATGCAATTGGAAAACTCCAGAATGTGAGAATTCTATACAACAAAAGTCTAGATTTCTCCAAAAAGTAAATGGCAAGGAGAAAATAGAAGAGGGACTATTTTAGACTAAAAGAGGCTTCAGAGATGTATCAACTAAATGCCCATGTGGAATTTGGATCTAGATTTGCAACAAACTAACTATAAAAAGGCATTTATGAAACCAATGGGGAAGAGCAAACGCTAACTAAATATGATATTAAGCAATCATTCTTATTTGTGTGGGCTTGATAATGGCATTATGGTTATATTAAATAAAAGAGAACTTGTAATGCAGTGATACACTGAAATATTTGTGAATAAAATGAGTTGATTCCTGAGACTGGCTTTAAAATAACATAGTAAATGCAGAAGGGGGCATGGCAATATAGCTAGAAAAAGATTCACCATATGTTGGTAATTGTTGAAACTGAGTGAAGGATGTGTGGATTTCATTATAGTATCTGTTCTTTCCTTTTTATAATAAGATTTTTAATTTCTTTTCCTTTCTCCTCTCTCTCAGTCTCTCTCTCTCCCCCCTCTCCCCCCTGCCCATGATAGGACCTTGCTCCATCATCCATGAGCAACATCCAGTCAGAGGGAGAGACCAGCAGGGAGTACAGCACGGATGATCACAGCTCACCGCAGCCTCAAACTCCTGGACTCAAGTGATCCTCCTGCCTCAGCCTCTCAAGTAGACTAGAAGTGCTACCACCACACCCAGCGGAGTTTTTTGTTTTTTTTTAAAGATGAGGTCTTCCTACGTTGTCCAGGCTGGTCTCAAACTTCTAGCCTCAAGCCATCCTCCCACCTTGTCGCCCCCGCCCCCACAAAGTCCTGGGATTACAGACATGAGCCACTGCAATGAGATATATTTTAAAAGGAAGTGTTGTAAAAAAATAGTGGGGGAACTTGTCTAGACTAAAAGAGACTTATTGGCCAGGCACAGTGGGTTCAAACTTTATTCAGCTAGAACTACATATCCTAGATCTCTGGAAGGCGCAGGCAGGAGGATGGCTGGAGCTCAGAAGTTTAAGACCAAGCTGAGCAAAAAATGAGACCCTATCTCTACCAAAAAGGGAAAAAAAATTAGCCTGGCATTGTGGTGTGCACCTGCAGTCCCACCTATGTGGGAGGATGAAGCAGGAGGATTGGTAGAGCCTAGGAGTTCAAGGTTACAGTGAGTTGATGATTCCAGTGCACTTTACCCAGGGTAACAGAGTGAGACTTTGTCTCTAAATACATACATACATACTAAAATAAAATAGACTGGCTTGGCACCTGTAGCTCAGTGGTTAGGGCGCCAGCCACCTGCACTGGGGCTGGTAGGTTCGAACTCAGCCTGGGCCTGCTAAACAACAACAGACAATGACAACAACAAAAATAGCCGGGTGTTGTGGCGGGCACCTATAGTCCCAGCTATTTGGGAGGCTGAGGCAAGAGCATCACTTCAGCCCAAGAATTTAAGGTTGATGGGAGCTATGATGCCACGGCAGTCTACCGAGGCTGACATAGTGAGACTGTCTCAAAATAAATAAATAAATAAAATAGACTTATTAACCAAATGCCATATATTGCCTTAGATTGAATCCTGGTTCTGGGAGGAAAGCCATAAAAGACATACTTGAAACAACTGCAACAGTTTAAAAAGGGATTAAATTATACAACAGACTTATGGTAAAATTACTAGGTCTGGTAGTGCTGCTGTACTTACATAGAAGAATGTTCTTACTCTTAAAAGATGCTTACTACCATTTTCCTTTTACAGAAAACTATTATGACACCCACAATTTATGTTCAAATAGTAAAGCCAAAAAAACATGAGTGTGGTGTGTGTGAAAGAGGGAGAAAAGGACAGAGAGAGAGAGAGAGAGAAAGAGAATAAGGCCAAACATTTGTAACATTTGAATGATTCCGGTGGATGGAATACAGTAATGACTTCTCCATCAGTCTTTTCCCTAACTTGTGTTATTTTTCTTTGTAGCACCTATCGCCACATTATAATTAGTAACATTATATTCTCAATTCATTACTTTTTATTATAGCTCTTCTACCCCTACAATATGCTAGAAGCTAGTCCACCTTGTTCACTAGTGCACTTCTAGCAGCTAGCACAATATCCAGCACATAAGAAATACTAGTTGGATGGATAAATAGATTTGCCATAGAGCTGGAACATCTAGAAGAGCTCATCTATTCTAAATGCCACCATGCCTCTATCTCTTCCAAGAATTACCCTTCTCTTGCTCTGAACTTCCATAACATTTTCAACTTCTAGTATTCCATAGTTTTGAGACTCAAGAAAAGAGAGACCATCAAGCTTTACATGGTGATATGGCTGAGACAGGCCTTGAACTATGGGCAGGTTTCTAAGAAAGGGATACCTAGGGATGTCCAGAAACCATGCTTGCTCAAGGATTCACTCACTCAAAGGCAGAGGAGTCAGCTTGATTTCTCTCCCTCTTTCCCTCTCTCCCCCTTCATCCATCAAGAATGGCCACTTGAAAATGATCAGCTCCTGTCCATGTTACTTCCTGAATCTGTCCTAAGTCCAAACCGCTTTTTGCATTTATAGATCCCTTACCACAGCACAGACCTTATCTTCTGTGCCTATCCCATTGCTCCAAAATCCTCATCTATCTTTCTAAAGCCCAAAGCAGACTCTCTCTCCCTGCTCAAAACTTCTTGGCTCTCTGCTGTCCACAGGAGAATGTTCCCATTCTCCAGCCTGACATCGCAAGCTCTCTGTGGTCTGGATCCTGCTGACTACTTCTTCCTCACCTCTCGTTCCAGCCCTAGACGTAAAGGCCATGTTTCATGTTATGGCTCTAAATAACAAATGTTCTCCATAAGCAGAGTCAGAATCATGGTGGGATGAAAAGGAAACAAACATTTTTAGTGAAAGAGATGTTCTTTCTTCCTTTTTTTTTTTGTTTTTGAGACAGAGTCTCAATCTATCACCCAGACTGGAGTGCCATGGCCTCAGCCGAGGTCACAGCAACCTCTAACTCCTGGGCTCAAGCAATCCTCCTGCCTCAGTATCCTGAATAGGTGGGACTACAGTACAGGTACCCACCACAATGCCCAGCTAATTTTTCTATTTTTAGTAGAGATGGGGTCTTACTCTGGCTCAGGCTGGTCTAGAACTCCTGCGCTCAAGGGATCCTCTTGCCTCTGCCTCTCACAGTGCTAGGATTGCAGGCTTCTTTCTTTTTTCCTTTCTTCCTTTCTCTTTTTCTCTCTTTCTTTCGAGACAAGGTCTGGCTATGCTGCTCAGGCTGGCCTTGAACCCCTGGCCTCATGCATCCTCCTACCTCAGTGTCTAGAGTCCCTGAGACCATAAGCACACAACACACTACCACAACTGGTTTGCTGTTTTCTCTTTAATAAGTCATTCTTGTCATTCCTTTTCCTTCCTGGCCATTTAACATTGGCTCTGGTTTTCCAAAAATAACCTTCTTTTCCCTTTCTCTCCTGTACTCTTGTTCTCCCTCCCCTCCTCCTTTCTATCTCTGCAACCCAGCTCTCTTACTTGCCTCCCACTCCCTCAACTACATCTGCTTTGTGATTCTTAAAGCACAGTAGGCAAGAATTACCCACAGTCCAACTGAATGGAACCCACCTGCCTTTAGACAATAGAATTTCAGGACCATGGAGAGTTGCACTCATATCTGCCTCTTTATCTTAGATGCTTTATCAGGCCTTAATATACTTTGTTCTTCACTTGAGAATTTCCCCCTCACTCTTTCAGCATTGACTTAGATGTCACCTCTTCTTGGACGCCCTCCCAGCTTACTCCCACCCCCACCCCCCCATACTATGCAGCTACCTCAGGTTAACACACCTTCCCTTTTCTCAAGATACACCAGGCTGTCAGTCATCCACTTTACAAACACTTCAGTGACTACTTTGTACAAGCAACTATTCTAGACCCCACAGATGCCAATAAAAACATGTTTGAAGAGGTTCCTATGCTTTTAGTGTTTACATTCTTGTAGAAGGAGACACAAAACAAATAAGATGACAATAGCAATAAGCACTATGAAAAAAGTATGAACTGGGGGATGTGATGAATAGTACAGTGGGGGAAAGGCAACATTAGGTATCAAGGAGGAAAACATGTGAGCCCTGTGAGAAATCAGAGGGTAGAGACTTCCAAGCAGGGAGGAATAATGAGTGTTAAAGTCCTGACATGAGGCAGAGATTAGCATTTTCAAGGAGAAGAATGAGGCCAGAGTGGCTGAAGTTATAAGCAATGCAGAGAATGTTCATGAGTTAGAGATGAGGTCAGAGACCTGAGCAGTAGCCAAATCACAAAAGACCTTGCAGGCGAGAGTGAGGAGCTTGGCCATGTTGTGATTGCAGTGGGGATTTATTGGAGGGATTTCAGCCTATCTGAAAAGCTTTCATTGACATGTCATTGGAGGCTGTTCTGTGACTAACTACATTTGGGCTTGTGTTTGGCGTTCATTTGTGTCTTCACATCCAAGGACAGGGCCTGGTGTGCAGGATGTCCCACGACTGAGTGAATTAGCAGATCACACTGAGGATCAGGGGTTAATATGCGACACACATGGGCATGGCTCTTGTGGCCTGGAAAAAGAAAATCAATGTCACTCTAGCTTCCTCTCCAAGTCTCTTGCCAGCTACATCCTGTCATCATCTGGTTCTATTGATTCTTCTCTCTCCCATGGCTGTCCAGTCGCCCTTTCCTCACATCTCCAGCCATACTACAGACCTCATCTTCTATTGCCCGCACCATTGCACCAGACTTCTTCCCAGTTTGCCCATGTCTAGTCTCTCTCCCTCCAGTCTGTCCCCAGTACAGGTTCCAAAGAGATGTTTAATGCCCAGCTGTGTTCTTATCACTCCCCTGCTCCAACCCTCACACCTCTTTCTCTAGAATCCAATGCCAATTCCACCAATGACATGACCTATGGCAGCTCCCGTCTGTCTCTGTCACTCTCTCTACCTCTGTTTCCTCATTGGAAATATGAGGTAGTTGGACCAGGTCATCACATTCCAAGATCTGAGCTATGGCTATTCTTTCCACCCTTAACCTCTCCTATTAAACAAATCTCCTTCTCTTGTGATTTGTAATGTTGGTGGGCCAGTGTACTGCCATGGAGGGGAGCCTGGGTTTGAATCTTACCTCCTCTATGAACAACTTAACCACTGACTGCTCCTATTTCCTCAGTGGTAAGATGGAGATATTAGTGGTACCTGCCTTAGAGGGAGAAGACAAATAAATAGCTTCATATATGTAAAGTACTTAGGACTGCCTGGACCACCCTGGACTCAGTAAAGCTGGGTGTTACTACCACTACTACTACTGGTACTACTACTATTACTACTAATTTATTTCAAACTATTACATATTGAGTACTTACTCTTACAGCCCAAGTACTGGTTCAGGCCCTCTTTCCATCTATGATTTGGCCCACTACCAGCCTTTGTGTGGTTTGTAAGATAAGCATGGTTTTTACTTTTTTATTTTTATTTATTTATTAAATAAAGAGTCTCACTATGTCACCCTTGGTATAGTACCATCATGTCACAGCTCACAGCAACCTCTAACTCTTGGGCATAAGAGATTCTCTTGCCTCAGCTTCCCAAGTAGCTGAAACTACAAGCATTGCCACAATGTCCCGCTATTTTTTTGTTGCAGTTGTCATTGGTGTTTAGCTGGCCCAGGCCAGGTTTCAACCCACCAGTCTGGGTGTATGTGGCCAGTGCCCTACCTACTGAGCTATGGGTGCCGCTGATTTTTACCTTTTAAAATGGCGAGAAAAAAAAATATCCAAAAGAAAAACAATATTTCATGTACATGAAAATGACATTGAATTCAAATTTCTAGGTCCAGAAATAAAACATTCCTAGAATACAGATGCTCCTACTGGTTATACCTAACAGCTCTTGAACAACAGCTAAGTTGCGTAAAGGTAGAATTGCATAGTTGTATCAGAGACCCTGTGTCTCATGAACCCTAAAATATTTACCATCTGGTCCTAAACAGAAGAAGTTTGCTGACTGCTGACCAAGATTTGTCTTCTCATCAGCTGCACAAAGGCTGGCTGTAGGTCATACACTGAGTTAGTGATAGTGGTAGGATTTGTACCCAGGTCTTTCTAGGTTCATAACATGTGCCTTCAGCCACTATCCTCCACAAGCTTGACAGCACATGACTGGATACTATGGGGGTCAAGTGCATAGGTCATAGTCTATGAAATGAGCTTAAGGCAGCAGGTTCAATTTCTTCCAAATTACTCTATTTTTTTACATCAGAGGCCTGACTTCCAGCCCTGCTGTGCCATTAATCCTCAGCCTGACCCTGGGCAGTCAGTTCCTGGTGCAGTGTTGATCTCAGCATGGGTTTTGGAATCAGAATACCCTAGCTTCTCATTCCAGTTCCACAGCCATTGACTAGCTGTGTTGTCTCTTACCGTGAGCAATGAAACTTTCCTTATCATGTTTTGGGCGGGTTGAATAAAAATCCCTATGCTACCTACTCTTGCCCCACTTTTGTCTCTAGGCCACTATTTTTCCATCTGAAAATGATGAGACCTTTCTGCTCTGACACTCTGGGATCGTGATATTCTACATGTCTTATTTTAGCTCAGTGTCTGGCTCCACATGCCGTGATTCAAGTTTGCACAGAGATTGCGCCCTTGTTTCCCTGAAAAAGGTCTCATCAGGTTAGGTTAAAGGCATGGGGAGGTTTAACCTGGAGGAAGCTGGATGAGGAGCAGGGAAGAGAATGAAGGAGGAGGGTATATTTGAAGATCCCGCTTCAATATTTGCACAGTCAACTGGAAAGAGGGAGCCAAGTGCAGGCCCCAGGGGACAGAATGGAGATGAGACATACAGTGGGGTTTGTTCATAAAATACCAACTGAATGACAAGGGCCTGATTTGAGTTTAATTAAATTATGTTGAATTAATTTGAATTGAATTGAAGAACAAAGTCAGAATCAGCTGGGGTTAGTTGAGCTGACTTGAAGGATGTAAATGTGTTTGAGCTGCATTGATTTAGGTTGAGCTGAGCTAGCTGGGTTGGGTTGGACTGAGCTGAAATGCGATGGAGAGTAACATCCAGAAAAAAACTCTGCCAGAACTCTGGACACTCAAGACCTGCAGCACCAGTTTCTGCTGCTATCTTGGGCAACTTACTACACAATTCTGGGCCTCAGTACCCCCATTTTATCAAGCAGGCACTAACAATAACTCCCAGTTGAAGAAGTTATGAGATAGGTGTGAAATCACACATGCAAAAATGCCTTGTACCTCAAAAGAGAGAGAGGGGAAAAAAAAAATCCCTGTAAACAAACATTGAACTCAAGCTAATGACATGCATAGTGATGTATTTAGGGTAAAGTGTCCTGATGTCTGAAACTTACTTTGAGACATATCTGAAAAATAGGACGGATTGATGGATGGTTATGAAATACAGACAGATGGACGTTTTCAGGGTAATGGAAGTCTAGTGATACATTAATGGTTGACTCTAAGCAGTGGGTACTTGGGTGTTCGCTACAAAATTATTTTTACTTCTCTGTTTATTTGAAAAAAATTAAATAAGATGTTACACACAGAAAATAAAGAGCCTTGTAAACTGTTAATTGATAAAATATCAGAAGCAGTTAAAAATACAGCCTCTGGAGGCGAATTGCGTGAGTTTGATTCCCAGCTCTGCCTCTCACTAGTTGTATGGCCCTGAGCAAATGACTTCATCTCTCTCTGAGTGTTTGTTTCCATATCTGCAAAATGGGGCTATTAATAGTATTTACTTCATAGGGTGGTTGTATCAGAACAGAGCCTGGTACCTAATTAGCACCCAATAAGCATTTGCTATGATTTCTTCCTCTAAACAAGGTTGTGTAATGGACACTGCTATCTCTATTTCATGGAGAAGGAAAGTGGGACTCAGAGAGGTTCTGCAATTCCTCCCAGGTCACACAGAAAGGAAGTGGCTAAGGGGAAGAGAGATCACAGATTCTTGGAACTTGAAACAGTCCCCCAGCCCATAAGTCCTTTCCTTGGGCTCACCCGATAGGATGAAAAAGATGCCAGAAACGAAGGCCAAGATGGTCCTCTGTGGGCGGATGTGGCCGATGTTGCTGATGACGAAGGCCGTGAATACGAGGAAGAGACTGACCATGGGGAAGGGGGTGGCTGTGCGCACTGTCTCTGGGGGAGGGGGACGGGGAGAAGCAGGAGGTGAGGGGGACTCTGCAGCACTACACTAACCCCATTCCCTTGACCTCTCCGCTGCCACCACCTCTGCCTCTCGGTTTGGTTCCTCCCCTTTCCCACTAACCCCTCCCCTTTCCCAGATACTTCCATTGCTGGCCCCGCCCCTTCACACATGCCCCACCTCCTTGGATTGAGCCCCTCCCCTTCCTGCTGAATCCTCCCTAGCATCCAGACCCGGCTCTTCGAGACACTCATTTCTTCCCACTTCTCCATACCTAACCACCTGCCTTCTCTTAAGCCTCCATTCTTTCCCTTTCCACCCTATCCCCTGGTCCTGCCCTTTCTCCCAAGACTTGTGATACAGTTTTGCTTCCTTGTTGCCTAGGCACCCCCACATCCCCTCACTCAGAATATTCTCCGTGTTTTCCGTCACCAAGTTGATCTCCGGTTCAAGAAAATACTCCGAGGCCACACAGCGACCCTTCTCCCGACCTGAGGAGAACATAAAAGGGCCGGGCTAGATGAGAGGCTCTCAAGCTCTAGAGAGGCTTTCAGGGGCAGGCAGGATAGTTGGGAGGGGGGCCCTTGCGGAAGGGGATTCGAAGTCTAAGCTAAGGGGGGTGAGAAAGGGGGTGGCCAGGATGCCTCCTAGCTCCTCTTGTGAGCTCTCTAGAGACCCCTGGATAGAGGAGGAGAGGGCTGGATCCTGGGCCCTAAACAAGGGCTGTGGACCAGACTCCTGGATCATTGAAGAGGACAGGGGTCTTGGTGGTCGCTGGAGGGATGAATTCTTTTTTTCTGAACTGAGACTACTGATTTTCAGGGAGAACTCCAGCGTTTCCAGGGGAGTAATTAGGGACCTGGAGTTTGTCAGAGCATGGTGCTCCTGCATCCAGGGAATAAAGAACTAGACTTTGGCACTCCTAGTATAAATTTGACCTTCCAGGAGAAAAACATGTTAAGTTTCTGGATTTCTGGAACCCAGGGAGTGTTACTATGGATAAGGATACTCTGGCCCCACCAAGACAAAAATAGTGGAATGGAGGGCAGGAAACGGCTTACCTGCAAAGAAGCAGACGCGCCAGAGGCCAGCGTGCAGGGCCATCTTCACCTCCGTGGTCTGGTTCTGTGGCAATACTGTGCCTTCCTCCATGTACAGCCAGTAGTCAGTGCTGACCGCGATGCCCACGAGGAGCAGGCCACACGCACCAAACACACTGCTCAGCAGGGTCAGGGCACGGCTGCTGCAGTGACTCATCCTCAGAGGCGGGGGGCGCCCTGCGGGGCCTGTGGGACCAGAGGCTACAGTGGAGAGCCCCAATGGACTATCCAGAGTCCCAGACCCATAGATCAACCCAGGATGCTGACCCTTGCCAGGATACTCACTCCAAAAGCAAAATCTTTCACATCTGACTTCTGTGGGCTGTCTCATGACCCAGGCCTGGGTTCTGACTAGGGACACCAACTGTTGGCCTTCAACCTCTGAACTGGGCTTCCCACACCTGCTACCTATGCTGTGGCTCCAGATCCACATCTTCAACCCTGGGATAAGATTTACAACTATAGGGTGGCACCTGTGGCTCAGAGGGTAGGGCGCCGGCCCCATATACCAAGGGTGTCAGGTTCAAACCCGGCCCCAGACAAACTGCAACAACAACAACAACAAAAAAAATAGCCAGGCATTGTGGCAGGCGCCTGTAGTCCCAGCTACTCGGGAGGCTGAGGCAAGAGAATCTCCTAAGCCCAGAAGTTGGAGGTTGCTATGAGCTGTGTGAAGCCATGGCACTCTACTGAGAGTGATAAAGTGAAACTCTGTCTCTATTAAAAAAAAAAAAAGACTTCCAACTATAACCTTCAGCTCAGACCCAGAAATTAAATCCTGACTCTAACCATATATCTAGACATAGGCCCCAAGTATCAGAAACTCTGATTTAGATTTTTGGCCCCAGAATCAGGCCCACTCAAATCTAACCTCATATCCTTCTCTGAGATGTTAACCTTAGAAATCAGACCCCACCAGAACCCCTGACACAGAGCCTGCGCCGGTGACTCAGAAACTATAAGGCTGATCAACAGCTTCATCTGTAGGGACCTGGTATCCCACAACCCTGACTCTGCCTGGATTGAAGCCCCCAACTGTGAACACCAGACTCCAAGAAGAATCCATAACTTCAACTCTATGCCAGGACCCGGACACTGGACCCAAGTTAAGAAACTCTAACCTTGCTACCCAATCTAAACTCCATGCTCTCACTTGGCACCCTGATACCTTCCCTTTGGACCCCATTTCTGAACTGCACCCAGAAATCCCCAAAGTGTGTCACTGACCAGGGATCACGAACCCATACCCTTGCCTCAGACCCTTAACAGGCCTATCTAAGCCTTCTTTAGCAAAGCCCCACCCCCACCCCCTAGTTCAGACTCTAGAACTTACAACTTGACTCTTGCAACCCGATTCTAATACCAAGAACTTGGCCCATGATTTCTAACTCTGATCTCGTGACTTGACCTCAATTTGGCACCCCAATCTGAGATCACAGCCCATGTCCAAGTTCCAGAACCCTAATTTCATCCTCCCTAGACAGGCCCCTGAACCCAGAATGCTGGGACTCTTTCACAGGCTGCTAAAACCCTGAACATTGGGACCCAAAGACCTGGACCCAGGATCTTGACTAGAGACACCAGAATATTAAAATCATGAGCTGGGATTCACACTTACCCAGAATCCTAACGAGAGCACTGCAGTCAAAGAAGGAGCTCTCATCCTTCCAACTAATAATCAGTGCTCTGAACTACAACTCCACTCAGAAATTCCAGGGCACCATCGCATGACCCTTAACTTCCTACCAGAGATTCTGGACAAGGACTTTCAATCAAAGACCCTCTCCAACATTCAACATTGAACCTAGATCCCCCTACACTGGACCCTCCAGGCAAGAGAACCCCAGTTCATAGCTGTGGTCTCCCAAGTTCTAACTGGCAACCCAGAGATTCCAACTAGGGAATGCCTCAGTCCAAGAACCCTTATCCACAACCTCACATCCCCTCCTCAAGAACTGGGGAAGCAGGTGTACAAGCCCATGATTTGGGGCACTCAACTTGGGAACCTCAGCACATTTCAAAAAGAGATCTCTACATCCCCAAAGACTAGTGGGGATGGTATTTTAACTATGAAATATGGGACCCCTAAAACACTCCCCAATAATGTAACCAAGACAGGAGAACTCCACCTTTCTTAATCAGAATTCTTGTACCCTTAAAACTCTGCCCCACCCCATGGAGGACCATAGAGTCTGAGATACCCCCAACCCCATGCCTCCGATTCTGTACTCCCAGCATCCAGAGCACACCCCCTCCCCCACTTTTTTTTTCTGGAGGACTCAGGGTTAAGGAGTCCGACAACGATCTGACGAGGTTTTCCTCCCATCCCCCTCCAGGTGGCTCCGGGCTTGACCGCCAGCAGCCAGCCCCTCTCTCAAGCCTCTCAGCTCAATCCAGCCGCCCAGACTGCTTTAGTCCCAGATAGCTGACCTCAGCTTCCCCCATTTGCCCCTCCAACTCCCGGCTGGGACCTTGCCCATTCTCACTGTTCTCACTTCCCCTTTTAACCCCCCCTCTCCTCTCTTGCTCCAATTTCTCCTCACTAAAAGGGCCCGCCCAGATCTCCTTCTCCAGCCTTTCCTCCTCTGGGACCCTCCCCCCAGGCCTGGAGCCGCCTTCTAGTCCTTCTTTATCCTCCCCTGGATTCAGGCACCCGGGTCCCCGAGGTCCCATTCTTCAAGTCCTCAGCCCAAACTCCATTTCCCTTCAGTCTCTTGAGAGGCTGTAACTCCCCTTTTCTGGAGACCCCTTCCTAGACTCACCCCTGCTCGTAAGCCGCCAGGATCCTCCGCCTTCCTCAAGACCACTGCCTGCACCCTCCTCAGGGCCAACTGTCTCAGAGGCTCACACATTAATAGTATAGTTTCCCCACTCTTGGGACCCTCGGACTTCGTCCTCCGGGATTGGCCAGGCCCAAATGTCCCTCCATTCATTATAGCCTCCCGAATTCGGGTATCCTGACCCGCCAGGCTCTCACCCTTGGAGCCATTAGGGCTCCTTTTCGCCCCAACCCTGCTGGTGGACAGCTCCGGAGTCTCCCCCCTTTTGCTTCTAGGACCCTCCTCTCGAGCTCACCTCGCTCAGGGCTGGGCGGACGCTCCGGGCCGCGGGCCCCGCAGCCACATGACCGGCCTCGCGGCTTCCCCCGGCCGCTACCGCCGCCACCGGGGTCGCCGGTGCCCGCGCCCCCCGCCCCCGCCCCGGAGCCCGGCGTCCCGGCCCCTCCCGACCTCCCACCCCCCACCCCCCGCGCCCGCGGCCTCACTCGGCGGTGGGAGCCGGGAGCAGAGACCTGCGGCCGCTCATTGGCTGCTGCGGAGGAGGGGAGGGGCGGGGAGGGAGGGCGAAAGATGCAGGGAGGGAGGGAGATGGGCCTTGAGGATGGGGGAGGCAGAGAGAGAGCGAGAGAATAGAAACAGAGGCAGAGAGCCCGAGAGGGGCAAAGGCAAGAGGAGAGACTGGGCAGATAGTCACAGAGGGACCCTGAAGCTGAGAAATTCAGAGACTCCGCGGGTCTGCAGACTGCAAAAGACAGAGAGACAAAGAGAGAGAAAAGGAGAGACAGAGACGGAGTTTAGGACCCCCCACCACCACCACCCACACCACCTCCAACCACCACCTAGGCTCAGAGATTCTGAGGCCTTGAAGTGGAGAGGGTAGAGACCTCAAAAGAGATAGAGACGCTCGGAGGCCTTGGGCTGAGAGATGCTGAGATCCAGAGACCTTGAGCTTGAAGAAGAGACAGAGGCAGAGAGAAAGAGAGAGACCCTGAGAAGGAGAGACAGCGGGGACAATCCTGGGGGGGGGTCCCCTGATGAGAACTGGGGCTCTATCCAGGCCTTGGGTGGAGCCTGGGGTCTGGGCGGCTGGAGAAGCGGGAGGGGCGTCCCGGGCTGGGGTCCCCAGAGCAGCAGGCGGGCGCAGAGCTGAGCCGGTCCTGCAGCCGCCGCGGAGCCGGGAGCCGGGCCAGCCCCCCCCCCCCCCGCCGTGATGTCAGCGGGGCCACTCTTAAAGGGGCAGGCCGCCCGCCGAGGGTCGGAGTGGGGTCTGGGGCCCGGGCCTGCGGACACGGGATGGGGGTACCGTGGCAGCGATGGGGGAGACGGGGGTGGCCACAGCATCCAGCTGTGCCAGGTCTGGCAACCCACGAGCCTGCGGAGAAGACGAAACTCCGGGGCCGCGAGAGAGCCTGCGAAGCTTTTGGGGTTCAGTCCCCTCCAAACGCACAGGCAGGGGTCCACTCGGCGAGCCGGCCGCTACCTGAGGACTACGTTTCCCATCAGCCTTGGCGGCGAGGGTCGCACTTGGGGGAAGGGTCTGCGGCGATGTCTACTGGGAAATGTAGTCTATTTGGACTGTCCCTTTCACTCCCCCGACTCTCAAGTGGGTCAGGGGAAGGAGGTTCGGGAGGTGCGTCTCCCTGCCTTTTCCCTCGCCGCTGACTCTTGTGCTTAGGGGTTCTGGTTGATTGGGTTTCTCTGTCTTGGGGTCTTTTTCTCTGATCAAGACTCTGGTCTCTCAGTAGGAGGCCCGCCTTTCATCTCTCCTCTGGGGTTTTTCCTAGAGGAAGAGACTCCAGGGCCGCGATGGAGCCTGTGATATGTGCCTAAAGTGTCTAGGGCATAAGCTGCCAGGATCCTCCTAGGGCATAAGATGTGCCTGGGGTCTCTGACACTCTGTTACCTTTGGGTACATCTTCCCACATGCATCTGCCCACTTTGGTCCTCTCTCTGGCTGTGTGTGTGTGACGCTCTTTTCTTCTCTCTCTTGCTGTGGGTAGTGTCTGTCTCACTTTATGGATCTCTGCGCTTTCCCTCCATCCCTGCACCCGCAACCTCTCTCTGTGTTTGTTTCCACGTACAGTTCCACCTCCACACTCCCCTCATTCTCCAAGCTTACAAAAAAACATCCAAACACTTCAGCATCAGCATCCCAAATTTATTCTCCAGCAGCTGTGGCTGGGTGGGAGAGACTAAGGGGAGGGGAGGCGGAAGAAGAGGGGGAAGGAAGAAGGACAGAAGAGATTCCCAGAAAATGGCAGGCACTGGAGAGGGGAGGGGATGGTTCCGAGCAAGACTGGAGCCATGCACCGGCAGGCGGGGTTAGGGATTAATATGAGCAGTGGTGGGTTTGGGATGGGGAAGTCCAGAACAAAATCTAATTGGGAACAGTTGGGGAAAGAATCCTTCAAATATCCCAAGGATCCCCAGAGCGCAGAAGGAGGAAGTCCTGGAGGATGAGGGCACAGCCTCCCACTTACTCTAGAAAGGGAGTGAAGGTGGGAGGGGCCTTGGAGGTTGAGGTTTGTTCTGGAATCTGAGTCTGGAAGAGCCAACCCCATGAAATTATTTCTGGGGTCGGGGGAGACATAAAACTACCAAGAAGGAGTCTCAAATCCCATGGAGTTGGGATGGTGGTGGTGGTCCTGGAACCTGTTTGAGCGGAGTCCAGAATGCTAAGGTGGGGGGGGATATAGGGGTTGGCACAACAGAATCTAGAACCTAGGACGGCTCCAGAAACTGTATGGAGTTTAGAATGCCAGAGACGCTTGGGAGGGGCATCTAGATACCACGAGGGCAGAGGCCAGAACGCTGAGATGCAAGATCTGGAATCCAGAAGGGGGTGGAGCAGGTGGCATGGCAGAGGGGATACTAGAGACACCTAGTGGTGGCAGGTGAGATTACATGACTGGCACAGGCACCGGGCTGGTGGGGCTGCGGGCGTCCGGGTGCACGAAATCGGGGTTAATATAGGTGAAGCCCTGGAAATCGGCCTGGTCTATGCTGGCCAGGACTAGGCGGTCCGGGGGTGTCAGCGCTGGCGCTGCACGCGTGAAAAATTTGTCGAAGTTCTCGCCGCTTCGACCACACTGTGGGACAGGAGGAGGAAAAGTTAAGAATCTCTGCCTGCTCTTTGGGCGTCCTCTACATCCCCCTGCACACATCTGACTCTTGCAGGATCACTACATATCTCTCCTTTGTGCGAGGGGAGTCTCCGCAGAGGGAACCTCACCCAACCGCCATACGTGGGTATTAACACTCATGGGTACCCCACCATTCCTGGGATCCCCTTTTGTTGTTGTTGTCGTTGTTGCCTAGGTAACTGACCGGGCGTGGTCTGAAAGGAGGCGCAATCTCCAACCGTTCCAGTCGCTCCCAGTCGATCCAGCGGAAAAAACCATGTGCTCGGATGGTGGGTTCCCCATCTGGCCCTGAGCCCAGGCGCTTCCCTGGGTGCTTGGTCAGGAACTGTGGGAAACACAGTCATAGAGACAGATAGACAGAGTCCCAGATAGGGAGACCCAGAATGAAAAAGATAGAGAGAGAGCCCAAGAGACACAGGTGTAGAGATCCAGAGAGAGAACAGCGAGGAAAAACAGGAGATGAAGAGAGAGGGGAGGAATGGGAGAGAGGAAGAGAGGAGAAAGAAGAGGGAGAATAAATGAGAATGGGAAAAAATGAATTCTGGACCCAGAGGCCCAAGGCCAGACAGAGAAAGAGAACAAATCAGGGTGTGAGATTGTGAAGAGCAGAGGACCCAGAAAGAGAGGAGAATACATGGGGAAGGTACCCAGAGAGGGATGAAAAGAGGAAGAAGAGGTTGAAAATCTGGAGAAAAGGGGGGAATAAAGATTCAGAGAGAGGGAAATCCAGATATGAGAAGAGGCAGAAGAGAACCAGGGGGCTAGAAACCCAGAAAAAGAAAAGTATGGAGACCCAGGAGACAAATACCCAGAGAGAGAGAAAGAGAGAGAAAAGACCCAATTTGAGAATAGAGACCCAGAGAAAGGGGAAGACAGAAAAAGGGAGAGAGATGCAGAGTGTGTTTGTATGACAGCAAGGGCCTGAGGGTGAGAGAGAGAGATACAAAATACAGAGACACAGAAGGAGACATAGAAAAGGCAGAGACACAGAGAGCCCCATCACATGTAGGTAGCTGGAGGCAGAGGTATGAGACAGAAACCAGGGAGAGACAGAGACATGTGGAGATGGGGGCTGAAAGAAGTGTGCTAACATTTGCTAAAAACCTGCTACAGGCCAGGTGCTTGCTTTCTTAACTCTGTGCAACAGCAGAAGAAGAGGCTGAGGTTCACAAAGTTTTGGTGACTTGCCCAAGATCCCATGGGAAGAAAAACTGTAGAAGTTAAGTTCACCTGACCCACTTGGCTCAGGAAAGAGAGGCCTTGCCCTTTCAGCACTTCCTGAAAGCAGGGAGCAGGGAGCTGTAAATCATTGTAACAAAACCTATGTATTGTATCAGCTTTTCCAGCAGATGGAAGTGAAGTAACTTGAGGAGTGGGAACCTTTTTTCCCAATGGGCACTGAGGCAGTGATGGGGCACATGGGTTGTGAGTCAGGGGAAGCTTGGAGTAGGGGGCTCTCACCCCCTTGCAGATGGCCACGGCTTCCCGGGAAAGCGACTTGGGGTAGGTGACAGTTTGTTCCATGATGGCCTGAAACAGCTCCTCCTCGTCCTCCCCATCAAAGGGAGGCTATGAAAATGGAGGGGATAAAGAGTCAGAGACTTGCCAAATTGCCTTTCCCAGTCCTTCTACACACTCTCATCTTCCACCATGAATATGACTGGCCGTTGACATCACCCCCTCACTGACTACTTCCTAGAGAGAGATTGAACCAGACCACCAAAGGTTTATCTTTCTCCTGCTCCAACCCTCTAGTTTCCTATCTCAGATGCCTTAGCTCAGTGTATCTCTTGGCAGCCCTGCCCCTCTTTATCTATGATGGACATCAGCAGGGTGTTAATTATGCAATATGTCATTAAGGTAAAAGAGAGGAAAAAAACATTCTTTTGGTTGGATGAGTGGTTCCCAGTCTTCTGGCATTAGAGAAAGCAATACCAAGGCAAGGGTTTGTTTTTTTTGTTTTGTTTTGTTTTTTTGATACAGAGTCTCACTTTGTGGCTCCCAGTAGAGTGCTGTGGCAAAATAGCTCACAACAACCTCAGACTCCAGGGCTCAAGGCTCAAGCAATTCACTTGCCTCAGCCTCCAGAGTAGTTGGGACTACAGGCAGCTGCCACAACAATCAGCTATTTTTTAGAGACAAGTCTCACTCTTGTTCAGGCTGGTCTTGAACTCCTGAGCTCAAGCAATCCACCCACCTTGGCCTCCCAGAGTGCTAGGATTACAGGCGTGGCCACCGTGCCCAGCGAGGCAAGGATTCTTAATGTGGAGTTTAGGGAGTCTCTACCTAACTGAAGGGTCTGTGAACTTGAATGGAAAAAAATACTGCATCTTTATGTTTTTAAACCTCTAACTAAAATTAAGCATTTCCTTCAATTATGAATATAGGCAGAAGCAGTACTTGTGAGTTCATCACCAACAGAAATGATAGATATTTCCTTCTCACGTGAGAGTTGTAGATTTTTTTTTAGACAGATTTCTGTTACGTTGGATAGAGTGCTATGGTGGCATCATAGCTCACAGCAATCTCAAATTCTTGGGCTTGAGCAATCCTTTTGCCTCAGTTTCCCTAGTGCCTGGCTAGTTTTTCTATTTTTAGTAGAGATGTAGTCTCACTCTTGCTCAGGCTGGTCTTAAACTCCTAAGGTCACATAATTCATCCACCTTAGCCTCCCAGAGAGCTAGGCTTACAGGCATGCCATTAGATATTTTAAATTATCAGTCATTGATACTTCAAAAGTCCTGTTAATTCTTCCTACTTCCAATTATCATCAGAACTTACTATTCAATGCATTAATAGGAAATCACAGTATATGTCCATATCCAAGTTTTTAATATTTATACAACTGTATACATTTAAGTTAATTTAGCTGCTTGAGTTAGATTCACTTAAGTTTTACAGTTTTGGTTTGGTGGGGGGGTGCATTATTTTTATTTTATGCATTTAAAAAACATTCTTCTGGGGTGGCGCCTGTGGCTAAAGGAGTAGGGTGCCGGTCCCATATGCCAGAGGTGGTGGGTTCAAACCCAGCCCTGGCCAAAAACCACAAAAAAAAAAAAAAAAAAAAAAAAATTCTTCTGAGAAGAAGGCTATAGGCTTAACCAGACTTTTACTTTAGCATTTAGCATGTAGGGTGAAAGGATTCATGGTATTTGAGGGAAAAAAAAAAGAGGTTAAGAACCCTTGGTCTATGCTAAGATAACACTTCAGAACCACGGACAGCGCTATCCAGGTGCGACCTTGTAGGGCTGGGCATACCTCAGTTAGATTATAAACCTCCCTTCTAACTTGCTTCTCCTCAGAGAAAGGTCATGTACAGATGACACCCCAACTCTGTATTGCCATTAGCCACTTCAGTTTCTCCCCATCTTCCCTTACCTGTCCTGCCAACATCTCATATAGCAGAACTCCAAAGGACCACCAATCGACAGATTTCCCATAGGGCTGGTAGGCAATAATCTAGCAGGGAGGGTGGAAGGCAGGGAATCATGATTTGTTCTTTAAGAAGTCTATGACACCTCTGGTCTTACCCCTTTGGCACTATGCCCAACTTAATTGCTTTCAGCACAAGCTCTTCCCACACTGAATATTTTGGCCAGGGCTCTGCCCTTTTGGAAATTTAGGGAATAAAGTTTAGCTATTTAGAACATTCCTTTGGTCTCAAATACAAAGACTCCCTATGGACCAAATCACAAATTTCACCCACCTAGAGTATTTGGGTAACTAGACCCTCCCCTTCCAATATCAGATGTACAAGGCTACATTTTGCAGACCACAGATCCTTAAACCTGAATGTGTATCAGGCTCATCTAAGGAACTAATCTGAATAATAGATGTTTCTATCAAAATATCACATGTACCCCCAAATTTTGCACAACTGTAATGTATAAATAAAAAATACAAAATTAATAGATGTTCCCAGCCCTGAAGAATTCCAACCTCCATAAGCTAGAATTAAAGTCAGGAATATGTGTGTATTTTTCAATTTTTCCAGAGGTGATTCTGAATACCAGTCAGGTTTTGTGATCACTGACATTGATTGCTTGGGGATTAATTGCTTGAAAAGATCAAAGGGCAGCACCATCCATACAACCTCCTTCCAAACTTAGAAAAATCAGGACGTGAGCTCTATCCACTTATATGTACATCCAGAGCTTCAGCTCCACCACCTCAACAAAGTCAGCAATACTCCAGCCACATAAAATACTCAGAGTACAGCTCTCTAAGGATTCTTGAGGATCTGATCCTGTTCTCTTAGAACGTTCAACACAGAAGGCCAGACCGCTTAGATCAGAGAGTCTTGCACAATATTTATGAAATGAGTATCCACCCAACTGAATACCCCAGGGCAAGCCCTGCCCAGTTAGAATATTCAAGAGACAGCATCCATAGGCTTGGTGTTCTCAGCGCTGGGCCACACCCACTCAGAGTGCACTAGAAATAGTCTCCACCTCCTTGGCATGGTCCAGAAACAGGCACTACGGAGAATTTCTACGAGCTGGTCCCACTCTCTCAGAACACTCACCCACAGGTCCCACCCACTTTACCTATTTAGAGACTCAGCTCCACCCACATAGAAAGCTTAGTACACAGAGCTTGCCTGAGAGGGACTGGCCATGAAGGGGGAGTCTTTGCTGAGTAAAAATGCCTACAACTCACAACAAGTGCCCAGGGTCAGGCCTCACCCACTGTGAATACTGGACAGCCAGCCACACCCACTAAAAGATGTCAGAGTGGGCCCAGTTACCCATAGGCCAGAGGCTCAGTTACCTCAGGGGCTATGTAGTCCGGGGTCCCGCAGAAGGTGCGGGTGGTGGTCCCAGGGAAGACATTCTCCTTACACATGCCAAAGTCAGTGATCTTGATGTGTCCTTCCGCATCCAGCATCACATTGTCCAGCTTCAGGTCCCTGGAGAATGGGGGTGTGGGGTAAAAATTGTAGGAACAGTTGAACTTACCAAGCTGGAGGTCTAAGTTCGAATTCCTTCTCCTCCAGGGGACTGACATCCCCCCATGGAAAGTCCTGGGGCTGCTCACCTGTAGATAATGCCCTGATTGTGAAGGAAGAAGAGGCCTATGGCGATTTCTGCCGCATAGAACCTGGAGAAGCAGGTGGGAAGCCAGAAGGTCAGTGGTTGGACCCTACCCCTTTCCGCCTTCCCCTCCCTTCTCTCTTGACTGAGACTCACGCTGCGTGGGGCTCCTTAAACTTGCCCAACTGCTGAATGTGGTACATCAAGTCTCCCCCGGTGACATACTCCATCACGAAATACAGACGATCCTGGGGAGGAGTGGGTGGGCTTAGAGGTGGGGCTGCACCTACCTGGGGCTGGGAAACTCTTTTCCTATACCCTTGGGACCAACCAGAAACCCAGCGCACCAGGGCACACCCCTTGAGAGGGCCTTTAAGGTTCTAACCCTACTACCTCAGAAACTCTCAGGTGTTCTGGCCCTGCCTTCTCAGAATTGAAGATTAAGGAAATCCTGGGACAACAAAACCTCTTTCCACAGCCAGCCACTCACACACATATACAATTCTGGCCACCTGTTAGAGACCAAAGTTGTTCAGGCCTCGCCTGCAATTTATTTGTTTAAAATCCAGGAAGCTGGCCATGCTCATTCAGAGCCTGTGGAAATAGAGTCATGCCTTCTCAAAACTCAGATGTTTCTGACTCTTTGCCCCGTGCCTTGATCTTAGGGAAATAGGGAAATGCCTAACGTTTCTAACGTGTCCTTCAGTCAGAATCCAAAAAAGATGACCCCGTCACTCGGAGCCCATTGCTGGTCACGTCCATCCTGAAGTCATTTTCCTACACGCCTTTGCTCAGAAATCCAGAGCTGGCTACACCCTCTAAGGACCCAGCTCATCTCCGCAACAGGCATTCTGGCCACGCCTATTTATATGACCACGCCCCAGAGCCCTGCATTTGGCCACACCCACTCAGAGAAAGCAGGTTCATTTGCCTGGTCCTAAACTCAGAAACCCAAAACAGATACCTCATTCATCCACAGGGAGGTGAGGCAGGGCCCAGGGCCAGCCTCTGTGTTCTCCTTTCTTACCGGGGTCTGAAAGGTGGAGTGAAGCTGGGTGAGAAAGTGGGGCCTACCGCCAGGACCACGGCCCCCCAGCGCCAGCACGCGTTTCTCCACCAGCGTGCAGTCCACGTCGTCATCCTGGACGATTACGTCCTTTTTCAGGATCTTGATGGCATAGAGCTCATCGGAGCCCCTGCGTTCAGCCAGCATCACCTACGAACAGAAGTCCAAATGGCTAGTCCATTTTGGCAACTCAGAACCTGCCCCTCTCCCTTTCAGGAAAACACAGACACAGGATCTCAGTTCCTTCTCCTCTCTGTAAAGGAACTGGGTACCCTGACTTTGCTGCACACACCCTCAGGGAAAGTATCCTCATCTTTATAACTCTCCTTTCCAGGAACCCTTGAGGCCCAACAGAACCATATTTGGGGACTCAGGAGCCTCGTATCCCTCTCCTCCCACTCCCTCTCTAAGTGAACTCTCAACAGACATCCTGTCCTTTTCCCAGAACCACAGGACAACCTTCCCAAAGCTGCCTTTTCCTAGAACCATGAGGAAGCTGAAGTCAGAGATGTGCAGGCGTCCTGGGCTGGCCCCAAAGAAGCAGCGCTTGGAGTCGGTGGGGCTCGGAGAAGGGGAGGGGATGGGAGAGGTGGAGGGACCCATCCGCACCCGCTGTGAGAAAGAGACAAATCCAGGAGTCAAAGCCTGAATAGGAACAAGGAGACATCCCCCAAGAGGCACAGCATCTAAGAAGGAAAGGGATGGGGGTCAGGGGGAGATTGCCACCCTTCCACCCCATCTTTGGCTTAATTTTCTGACTTTTCATAGTCTTCAGGGTTTTGTTTATTATTTAACTAACATTTACCTTACTATATGCCATCTCTAGAAAACCCTGCTATCATCCTGATTTTATAGAAGAGGAAACCAGCACAGAGACAGTAAGTAACTTGCCCAGTCACATGGGGGGTAAAGGGCAGAGCCAGAAATCAAATCCAAGCAGTTCATCTCTAAAGTCGCTGCTCCTCACCTCTAAGCCAGAATCCCATAGAGAGTTTGGTAAAGCAGATGGCTGGGTCCCACTCCCAGATTTTCTGATTCCATAAATCTGGGGCAGCACTGGAGAATATGTGTTTCTAACAAGTTCCCAGGTGCAGCTGCTGCTGCTGCTGCCACTGGTCACTAGTCAGCCTGGGGAACACCCTGGGCTTTAAAGCTTCCCCACCTTTTCCTGCTGTGGTCCCCAAGAGGGACTCCAATGAGTGAACTGCTGTAATCGCTTCCACACTTGTCCCTACATTGATTGTTGCTTTTTCTAAAGCATTCCCTACTCAGCTGACAGAAGAACCAATTTAAAAATAAATAAACCAGGTCATGTCTCCCCTATTTGCAAACCCTCTAATAGCTTCTCTCTGCATTAGGGTTTTATTCCATGAGGCTTGCAAAGCTAGGCCCCTAGATCCAGTCACCCTGACTGCACACCTACTGTCCTTCCTCCCCCTCAGGGCCTTTGGGTTTCTTCCCTCCCATCTCCTCCTAGCTTCCTCTCAAACATCCTTTGTTTAGACCTTGACTCAACCATCACTTCCTGGAGGCCTCTCTAGACTTTCTAACTTGTCAGGGGCCTCTCTTAGCTCCCCTTTGCCACCTCAGACATTTTCTTTATACTGTTTCCGTTAGTAACTTTGCATCTGTCTGCCTACTGTCTATGAGCTCCCTAAAGTAGAGGTAGGCTTTGTTTCCCTAGACACAGTAAGAGAGCCTGGGACACAGTTGGGGCTCAAAAATTATTTATTGGATGATGCAATCGTGTGCAGAAGGGCAGTCTGACTGTCTCCATCTGACTTGGCTCTGCCCCTTACTGGGACATCTCCATAACCTCATCTACAAAGCAAGGACATGACTATGTCCCACATAGATATGTTGTAAAGATTGGCTACATAAACATATACAAGGCTTTTACAGCAGGACCTGACAGCAATAAGACCTGCTTGTACTTGCTGTATTGTTACCCCCATACCTACTACTGGCTTATTGGTAATATTAATTGGTGCCTACTGAGTTGTGAGAGACAGCTATGAACAACAACAGGGACGCACTCTTATAATTCTGATGCAGGTGGACCACACAGAACACACTGCTGTGAACAACAGGGATGCACTCCATCCAAGTTCACACACAGAACTTGAAAACACTTATGAAAGTTTCTATAAGAGTCAGGAGAGGCTGGGCACAGTGGCCCATGCCTGTAATCCTAGCACTCTGGGAGGCTGAGGCAGGAGAATCCCCTGAACTCAAGAGTTTGAGACCAGCTTCAGCAAAGACCTCATCTCTAGGCTCAATACCTGTAGCTCAGCAGGTGGGTCACTGACCACATACACCGGGGCTGGAGTGTTCGAAACTGGCCTGGGCCTGCCAAACAACAATGACAACTACAACAAAAAAAAGCTGGGTGTTGTGGTAGGCACCTGTATTCCCACCTACCTCCCAGCTAATGGGAGGCTGAGGCAAGAGAATTGCTTAATCCCAAGAGTTTGAGGTTGCTATGAGCTGTGATGCCACGGTATTCTACCAAGGGCCACATAGTGAGAAAGGAAAAGGAAAGGAAAGAGGGTGGCGCCAGTGGCTCAAGGATTAGGGCGCCGGCCCCATATACAGGAGGTGGCAGGTTCTAAACCTGGCCCCCGCCAAAAACTACAAAAAAGAAAAAGAGAGAGAGAGAAAAGAAAAGAAGAAAGAGTCAAGAAAAGCCTAGATAGCTAATTAGTGGTGTTTAATCTTGGAGATTCTATTGCCAGTACTTGATACAACTCCAATGTCACCTCTACTGGGGTGCCTCAAGCTGGTGGTCCTGCCAGTGTCTCCATTATAGAATGTCACCCTCTGTCACAGGGGTTTCTTTTTTCTTTTCTTTTTTTTTTTTTTGAGACAGAGTCTCACTATGTCGCCCTAGGTAGAGTGCCATGGCGTTTCAGCTCCCAGCAACCTCCATCTCTTGGGCGTAAGCAGTTCTCTTGGCTCAGCCTCCCAAGTAGCTGGGACTACAGGCACTCACCACAATGCCCAGCTATTTTTTTGTTGCAGTTGTCATTGTTGTTTAGCTGTCCTGGCTGGGTTCGAACCCGCCATCCTCGGTGCATGTGGCTGGTGCCGTAACCACTGTGCTATAGACATGGAGCCTGTCACAGGGGTTTCTAAGATTCTGAGACTCTTCCACCAGACTGTGAGCAACTTAAGCCAAAGAATGTGTCTCCCTTCCTTATGTTTCTCTAACATGACCTAGCACATAGTTTGGTGCACAAAAGGTCTTGGCAAAAGGGTGTAGAATAGGTGAAAGTTGGCTCAGTGCCCATAGCCCAGTGGTTAGGGTGCCAGCCAACTTTTCTTTTTCTATCACTGTACTTGCTTTATTATTATGCATAAAATTAAATGTAGTAAGTCAAGCCTCCACCAACCAGAGTCCTCTGCTTGTTTTGGGTAGAGGAAAGCAGGCAGCAGTTTATAGGGGACAAGGAATGTGTCCAAAGGGCCCTGTGCTCCCTGGCTCTCACTGGAGGATGTTGAGGAGCCTGTTGTCTGAGTGCCCAGCAGGGAGGAGCCTGGGGCCTCCAAGCCATGTCCCATGTGGGAGGTTACCAGGAATCTATGAACGCTGTGTCCCCTTCCAGTAGCTACACACAACAAGGGACTCTGTACCATCATGCCCCTCTCACAAGTCTCGGGCTTCCAGGCTTTGGGACTCTCCCTCCCAGTTCTTGCCACTTGCCGTTAAGGGATCAGGACCTGTCTCTCCCAATGCAGCAGAATCTCCAGAGCTCAGGGTGATTTGTCCTTTCATTGCTAATTCTCCAGAAACAGCATGTGGCCTGCAGAAGGCACTCAGTACATGTTTGTTGAATGAAAGAGTGGGACTGGCCTCAATTTCCAGCATGGGCCACAGATTTTCCACTCCAACTAAACAGATTTCTTAGCTGACATAGTGAGACTCTATCTCAAAAAAAAAGAAAAGAAAGGAAAAAAGAAACCCCTGTGACAGAGGGTGACATGCTATAATGGAGACACTGCAGGACCACCAGCTTGAGGCACCCCAGTAGAGGTGACATTGGAGTTGTATCAACTTTTTCAGCTTGGAGAAGCCTCAGCCATGGGCCTTACCTCCTCTGCTGGGGCTGGTGGGTTCAAACCCAGCCTGGGCCTGCTAAACAACAATAGCAAAAACAACAACAACAACAACAAAAATAGCTGGGCATTGTGGCAGTTGCCTGTAGTTCCAGCTACCTGGGAGGCTGAGGCAAGAGAATCACTTAAGCCCAAGAGTTTAAGGTTGTACCCGCTCCATGTACCAAGAGTGGCAGGTTCGAGCCTGGTCCCAGCCAACTAAAACAGCAATGAGAATTTCAACAAAAAATAGCCAGGCATTGTGACAGGTGCCTGTAGTCCCAGCTACTCGGGAGGCTGAGGCAAGAGAATCACTTAAGCCCAGGAGTTGGAGAGGTTGCTGTGAGCTGTGTGACGCCACGGCACTCTACCAAGGGGGACATAGTGAAACTCTATCTCAAAAAAAAAAAAAAAAAAAAATAGGTGAAAGTCTTAGGAAACAGGTGCTGACTGCCCTTCCTATTGCCTTAATCTTCAGAGTATACCCACCGCCTGCCTGGGTCTTCACAATAGCTTCCTTGCTTCCACCTCTGCCTTCTACACAGCCAGCGATCTCACCTCAGGCCACTCCTCTTCTCAGAGCCCTCCCATGCCCTCCCATCTCACTAGGTTTAACGCACAAAATCCTCACAGTGAATGACAAGGTGCCCCACTTCCCACTCTGACTTCCATATCCCACTTCTGCCCACTCCTCCTCTGCTCCAACTTCACTGTCCTCCTTCCTGGTGCTCCCTCCTCAGGGCCTTTTTATGTACCCTTTCCTCTGCCTGGTAGGCTCTTGTCCCAGATATCATGGTGGCTCACTCTCCCACCACCTTTAAGTTTTTGCCCCAAAGTCACTTTCTCATGAAAGTTTTCTGCTTACTATAATTAAAATAGCAAAAGCTTCCCCCAGCAGCATTTCTTAGCCTCTAGAATATTTTTTTGTTTGTTTGTTTGTTTTTGTTTTTTTTTTTGTAGAGACAGAGTCTCACTTTATGGCCCTCGGGTAGAGTGCCGTGGCCTCACACGGCTCACAGCAACCTCCAACTCCTGGGCTTAAGCGATTCTCCTGCCTCAGCCTCCGGAGCAGCTGGGACTACAGGCGCCCGCCACAACGCCCGGCTATTTTTGGTTGCACTTTGGCCAGGGCCAGGTTTGAACCCGCCACTCTCGGTATATGGGGCTGGCACCCTACCGACTGAGCCACAGGCGCCGCCCAGCCTCTAGAATGTTTAATTTTTCTCCATGTTACTTATCACCTAACATGTTATCATGTACTTATTTATTTTGTTTAAAGTCTTCCCCCAAGTGTAAGTTCCACAGGAGAAGGATTTTTTTTGTCTTGTCCCGTGTTCTGTGTCCCCAATAACTAAAACCATATCTTGCATGCAGAGGTGCTCAAAGCTCTTGAAAGATTAAGTGAAAGCATTCCTTCCTTCTGACTGGAAATCTGCTCTCTCTCTCTTTTATCTGGGAAATCTACCCCTTCCTCCAAGTCCCACTTATTTAGGAAGCTTTCTTTTTTTTTAATTTTTGAGACACTGTCTCACTTTGTAGCCCTCAGTAGAGTGGGTAGAGTGCCATGGCGTCATAGCTCACAGCAACCTCAAACTCTTGGGCTCAAGCAATCCCCTTGCCTCAAGTCTCCTGAGTAACTGGGACTACAGGTCCCACCACATCAGGCTATTTCTAGAGACCAGGTCTCACTCTTGCTCAGACTGATCTTGAACTCCTGAGCTCAGGCGATCCACCCTCCTCAGCCTTCCAGAATACTAGGATTATAGGTGTGAGCCATCGCCCACGCTTTAGGAAGCTTTCTTAACTCTCTGGCTGTGCTAGGTTCTCCTTAGTGCCTGAGGCTAACTCCTTTCCAAACACATTTGGGTTATGCCCATAGCTCTCTCCTCTGAGAGAAGAGGAATTCCCTCAGGGAGTAGCCTGACTCTACTTCCAGAACAGAGCTTGGCTAATGCTACACCTTAGGAATAGGTATTGGATGAGTGAATAAATGAATGGAAAGAGAAAAGTCAGTGACTGATAGATTAAGAAAAAACTTGGGCAGCGCCTGTGGCTCAACAAGTAGGGCGCTGGTCCCATATGCTGGAGGTGGCAGGTTCAACCTGGCTCTGGCCAAAAACAAAACAAAACAAAAAACCTCAAGGAGCAACACAGGTGTCACCTCTCCAGGAAGTGCTCCCTGAACTCCCTCCTCCAGGCAGAGTGACTGCCTCTTCTAGGTTTCCCCATGCCTTGGGATCCTTGTAATTTAGCACGTCTCCATGTTTTTTTTGTTTTGTTTTTTTGAGACAGAGTTTCACTATGTCGCCCTCAGTAGAGCGCTATGGCATCACAGCTCACAGCAACCTCTAACTCTTGGGCTTAGGTGATTCTCCTGCCTCAGCCTCCCAAGTAGCTGGGACTACAGACACCGGCCACAACACCCAGCTATTTTTAAAGATGGGTCTAGCTCTTGCTCAAGCTGGTCTCAAACTTGTGAGCTCAGGCAATCCACCCACCTCAGCCTCTCAGAGTGCTAGGATTACAGGTGTGAGCTACAGCTCCTGGCTTGTTTTTAAGTATTGTGACTGCGCCCCTACCTTGGGGAGTTTCTTCAGGGTCAGATTCACATCTCAATCCTGCGATTATCCAGCAAGCACATGATAGACCTGGCACAAAGTGTGTTCTCAACCCATGAAGACAAATCAAAGGGACAAGCTGGGGGAGAGAGAAACCGCCTCCATTCAAATCAGCTCCACTCACCTCATACAATTCCAGGGGGTAGTTACAAGCCTGGGGAAGAAGAAAGCCATAGTCAGGCACCCAAGAGAGGTAGGGGATTGCCCTAGAGCAGGGGCCAGTGGTTCCTAAAGCTCCCAAGCCATGGAGATGGACAGGAACTACAATTTCCATCAGACCCTGGGTTCAAAGTCCCCTAGAAGAGCAGAGGAAGGTATACCAGGGTCTTCTGGGAATTGTAGTCCTGGATCAGAGGACAACCAGGGATAGGGGAGGCCAGCTCTGAACAGTGGGAGGCTGGGCTGGGTTCCTTGGGAAGCCGGGGTCTGGGTACCTCAAACTTCTGGAGGAGGCTGCAGTTGTCAGCATCGGCCACCGGCACATTGTAATATTCACCCTCCTCCTGGTTCAGTAACTTGTACCTGACATACAGACGGAGACCAGAGGGCGGGCAGGGGAGGGGAGAGACGGGGCACCCATGGGAGAGGCAAAGACATCCAAAGGGAGGAAAGAGACACAGAGAGACAGACACACAGATGGAAAGAGAGAAAGAGTAAGATAAGGAGAGAGAGGGAGAAGTGGGTGGGAGGGGAGAGAGAGAGACAGAGAGAGATGTGTGCCGGGAGGTGGTGGGGAAGATAGTGGTCCAAAGGAGAGAGACCACACATGGATGGAGATGCTGACATGGGGATCCATCCCCAGGCCCCAGCCCTGCTCCTCACCAGCCATCCACAGGTGCCTTGAGCAGTTCTGAGACACCGAAGGACATGGCACCCATGAAGTCATTGCGGGAAGTGCGGTCCCAGTCCCACACCTCCACGCTGAGCCGGCGCTCCACGTCACCAGGCTTCAGGTTGCTGCAGGGATGTGGGGGGAGGACGTGCTGAGCCCAAGGCCCCCCTCACGTCCCCAGCCTTGGTGCTGCAGGTGGGGGCAGCAGTGGTGAACTGGGGGCTGTTTTCTGCTTGGTAAAATATCTCCCCACCTTGGATCCTCTTTGAAGGGGTCCCTCTCCCCCTGAGGCTTTGGGGCATTAGATAAACCTAGACAGCCTTTATCAGTTCCTCCCACATTCCTGGCCTCTCCCCATCCCTGTCTCAGTGGTCTTGCTCCCAGGTTTCTCTCCCCCTCTGAGTCTCTGCACCCCTCTCTTCTCTCTGGGTCTCTGTATCTGTCAGCTGGCTTCTCTTTCTCTCTCTAGCCCGCCCCTCCCTTCCCTTCTGTGTTTCTCTTCAGATTTGTGCCTCTTCCAAGACCCTCTTCTCTCTCTCTTTCAGTCTGTCCCTCTTTCTGGTCTTTTCTCTCCGAGTTATTGCCTCTGCCTGCCTGTCCATCTCTCTCTCTCTTTATGCACCCTCCCTACAACTCCTTTTATCCTCTTCCTCCTCTGTGCTTTTCCTCTCTAGGTCTGTCTCTTCTCTGTCCCTGTCCCTACCTGTTCTTGCCTCCACCTCTCTGGGTATCCACATGTTTGTCTGTCCTCCTCTGAATCTCTGTTTCTTTCTTTCTTTTAGAGACAGAGTCTCACTATGTCACCCTTGGTAAAGTGCTGTGGCATCACAGCTCACAGCAACCCCCAACTCTTGGGCTTAGGCAATCCTCTTGTCTCAGCCTCCGGAGTAGCTGGGACTATAGGCGTCTGCCACAACGCCCGGCTATTTCTGTTTCCTTTTAAACTTTTTTTTTTCTTTGTTTGAATCTCTGTTTCTTGATGCCTGTTCTCTCTTGCTCGCTCTCATGTCACAAAAGTGTGTGGTGGTGGTGATAGTGGTAGTATGTGTGTGTGTGCATGGGGTAATGACAATTAAATACACAGAGACCTGTCTGTCACTCAACTTCTATATCTCCCTCCCTCCCTTTCTCCCACCATCTTCTTCTACCCTTTCTGGGTTCCATCTATCCTAACACCTCCTATCAGCTGCTCTCTGGCATCTTGTGGGCCACCAGGACACTCAGATCATTCTCTATCAGTTATCATAGCCTCCCCTGCGCCCAAGGCTCACAAAACAAAAGTCTCGTTCCACACAGGGTTTAGCGTGGCTTTCACTGTCCGGGTCTTCTGTTTGGTCAGGTTCCGAGGGTCTGGAATGAGCTTCAGTTTCACATAAGGATCAGAGAGACCGTTGGGGTCCATTGGAATGAGGTTTCGGGCTTCACCAACTGAAGGGGAAGGTGAAGGAAGGTTAGAGATCCAGAAAGGGTCTTCCAACCCCCGCCCTCCAGTCGACAAGAATCCCAGGCCCTCAGTCTCCTTTCTCATGACCTCTTACCTCCCCAGTACCCAGAAGAGAGGTTGTAAAGCCCTTTCCCCAGTAAGCTACCCAGAAATCAGACCCAGAGCCCTTTTCCGCATTAGCATCTAAAGTCGGGACACTGGCGGTATCACAATAGTAAATCGGAGCTTCCCTTGGAACCAGATCCTCTCACGTCCCACCCTCTCAAGACCCCAAAGGCAATTAAGAGGCGCTAAAAGTTGCCAGAGATCAGGCTGGAGGCGAGGCTTCCAGCTAGAAGGGGCGTGGCCCTGGTGGTGTCCAACTTTCAGGGGTGGGGTCTGGAGTGTGGGGGTGGTCTAGAGGGGCATGGCCCAGGTATGGGTGGGGAGGATGAGCCCGCAGCAGTGAATTCGCGCCCCCCACATTCGAGGGAAGGGGCGGAGCCAGGGGAGGGGGTGGGGTCTCACCAGTGACGTGGATCTCGTCCGAGGTGGGCGCCCGAATTTCCAGCTGCAGGCGCCCGCGGCGCTCAGTGTGGTCCACGCCACACAGGGAGGGCACACTGCGCACACAGCGTCGGTGCACGTTCATCTCGCAGCCTGGTGAGGACAGGACGGAGTGGGGGTAGTACTTCAGGTCCCACCCTCAGCCCTTGACACCATCAGCCACTCGTTCACCCTACCCCGCAGCGCACGCATCTCCCGGAACCCAGGCCCTGCGCTTTGGAAGGGGCCCAGTTAGTGCCAAGTGCTGGCTGGAGCACTCACAGGAGCATTTCATGCCTTGGTGCACCAGCCCATAAAGGAGGGAGCCACAGTGGTCGCAGAAGGTAGGGCTGCTGTAGCTGTGCAGGCGGAACTTGTGCTTGTTCCGGGGATCCTGGGGGCAGAGAAGAGTCGCTTAGGGGCGTTGGGACGAGGGTCCTAAAACCCCAGGTGAGGAGCCTTTTGAACTCTGCCTTTCACCTTGCTCTCCCGGTTTTCCTGCTTCATTACACTTATTCACTCTACTTATTCGCATATTTATTGAGCACCTACTGTGTGCCAGGCACTAATCTTGCTGTAGGACCCAGCCTTGAACGAATCAAATAAAAAACTCCTTGTCACATGGAGTTTACTTTTTAGTGGAGGGAGACAAAATATAAACATAGTACCTAAATAAGACACCGTTTAGCAAATGGTAAAAGATGCTCTAGAGAAAAATGAATAAGGAATGGGGACCACCAGAAGTTGGGGAATGGAAATTCAAAACACAGTGGTCAGGGCAGGGCTCACTGACAAAAGTGGCACTTGGGTGTGGGGCCACCCTGAACTCAACATCGTTTTCTGGCAGCCTCTGTCAGTGTCTGCCTATTGCAAGGTCTACCTTCTCCGCGCCATGTGGGATGAGAAACATGACCCTTTGGTTATAATAGGCACGTAGGAGACCTAAATTAAAAAACTGGTGTAACAAACACAGAAGGGCCCAGCATGTTAGATGTGCTAAACACTATTACTCTCACTGCTGTTATTATTGCTGTAGGTATTATTAGTAATTTTACTGCAATCCCCACATAGCTCTGAATTATTTTTTTAGAGACAGGGTCTCACTATGTGCCCAGGCTGGTCTCAAATTCCTGGCCTCAAGCAATCCTCCCACATCAACCTCCCAAAGTGCTGGGATTACAAACGTGAGCCACCACATCCTGCCACCCTGAATTTAAATAACAGCTAGGCCACTTCCCCGCTGTGTGATTTAGAGCAAGTTCATTGCCAGATTTGAACTTCAGCGTCCTCCTTGTCAAGTGGAAATAAACAATCTATATCTTGAAGCAATGCTAAATTTCCAAAGCCCAGTTAAGCATCTCCTGCTCCCCCAATCCCCTACCCCTGGGGGCAATGTCTAGTGGTTAAATAATTTGATATTTTCCTTTTTCTTTTTTTTGTAGAGACAGAGTCTCACTCTATGGCCCTCAGTAGAGTGCCATGGCCTCACACAGCTCACAGCAACCTCCAACTCCTGGGCTTAGGCGATTCTCTTGCCTCAGCCTCCCGAGTAGCTGGGACTACAGGCGCCTGCCACAACGCCCGGCTATTTTTTTGGTTGCAGTTTGGCCGGGGCCGGGTTTGAACCCACCACCCTTGGTATATGGGGCCGGCGCCTTACCGACTGAGCCACAGGCGCCGCCCTCCGATATTTTCCTTTTTCTAAGAATGCACTGGAAGAATTATCATCATGGTGAAAATTTAGGACATTCTTGGACTTTCACTAATTTTAGTGGGGTTTCTATTTTGAATATGTATTTGGGAGGGGGGAGGAAACATTTGCCATGATCCCTTTCAATGATCTGGGCCTTTAGAGATCTTCAGCTGACCCTAACTCAAAGGGTTCCTGCCAACTAAACAAGACACTGTGTGTGAAGGCCCTCAGCAGGGCATCTGACACACAGGGTTCGCACAGCAGAAACTGTTGTTATTATTCTCAAAGTAAAGGTTTGTATTTAAAGGAGACCACACTGAGGCTCTGGTTAGATACATCAGAGACCCAATCTTGACCACACTGAGGCTCTGGTTAGATAAATGAGAGACCGAATCTTGGCTCTGCCTGCCCCCATGCAGCTAGGTGGTTTCCCCATCTCTGCCCCTTTGCTGAGCCTTGTTTCCCCTCTAACCTAGGGATATGAGCCCTCCCTGAAAGGTGTCTGATGAGGACTATATGAAATCACACTTGCTGGCTTGGTGCCTGTGGCTCAAGCGGCTACGGCACCAGCCATATACACTTGAGCTGGTGGGTTTGAATCCAGCCCAGCCTGTCAAACAACAATGACGGTACAACCAAAAAATAGCTGGGTGTTGTGGCAGGGGCCTGTAGTCCCAGCTACTTGGCAGGAGGAGGCAGGAGACTCGCTTGAGCCCAGGAGTTGGAGGTTGCTGTGAGCTGTGATGCCACAGCACTCTACCCAGGGCGACAGCTTGTGGCTCTGTCTCAAAAAAAAAGAAAAAGAAAAATCACACTTGCCAATACCTTAGCACATTCTTTTCTTTTTTTTTCTTTTTTGTAGAGACAGAGTCTCACTTTATCACCCTCTGTAGAGTGCCATGGCATCACACAGCTCACAGCAACCTCCAACTCCTAGGTTTAGGCGATTGTCTTGCCTCAACCTCCCAAGTAGCTGGGACTACAAGTGCCTGCCACAACGCCTGGCTACTTTTTTTGTTGTAGTTTGGCCGGGGCTGGGTTTGAACCCACCACCCTCTTTATATGGGGTGGTGCCCTACCCACTGAACCAAAGGTGCTGCCCTTTTTTTTTTTTTTGAGAAAGAGTTTTACTCTGTCACCCAGGCTAGAGTGCTGTGGCTTCAGCCTAGCTTATAGCAACCTCATATTCCTGGGTTCAACCAATCCTTCTGTCTCAGCCACTGGAATAGCTGGGACTATAGGCACCCACCACCACACCCATCTAGTTTTTTCATTTTTAGTAGAAACAGGGTCTCTTCCTCAGGCTGGTCCTAAACTCTAATCTCAAGCAATCCTCCTGCCTTGGTCTCCCAGAGTGCTGGGATTACAGGCCTGAGCCACTGTGCCTGGCCTCCTTAGCACTTCTTAAGCCCTTTATCCATGTTATTTTCTTTTCTTTTTTTTTTTGGTAGAGACAGAGTCTCACTTTATCGCCGTGGCTGAGTGCCATAGCGTCACACAGCTCACAGCAACCCCCAACTCCTGGGCTTAGGCCTCCTGAGTTGCTGGGACTACAGGCACCCACCACAATGCCCGGCTATTTTTTTGTTGTAATTTGCAGGGCTGGGTTTGAACCCATCACTCTTGGTATATGGGGCCGGCGCCCTACCCACTGAGCCACAGGCGTTGCCCAATCCATGTCATTTTCAACAAGATCAAGAGCATTACGAATTTTTTTTTTGAGACAGAGTCACCCTGGGTAGAGTGCTGTGGTGTCACAGCTCACAGTAACCTCAAACTCCTGGACTTAAGTGATTCTCTTGCCTCAGCCTCCCAAGTAGCTGGGACTACAGGCACCAGCCACAACGCCCAGCTATTTTTGGTTGCAGTTGTCATTGTTATTTAGCAGGTCTGGGCCGGGCTCAAACCCACCAGCCTTGGTGTATGTGGCTGGTGCCCTACCCACTGAGCTATGAAGACATTTTAAAAAAGTGACCCTGTCCTCACTATTTACCTCAGTTTTCTCATTGATAGTAAAAGTAACTTTAATGATAATAATAAACAACATTTGGACTCTCATTAAGGGCCAGATACCACATCCCAAGTGTGTGACATTAAAAACTCAAGACAACCTCATAGATAGGCAGGATTATCATCCCTGTCTTGTAGGTAAGGAACTCCAGAAGTTCAAAGAAGTATATTGACTCCCAGGAGGTCACAGCACCAAAAGTGCTGGGGCTGGGATTTGAGCCCAGATATTCTGGCTTAGGAGCCTCCGCTCAATGGAGACAGGAAAAATACCTAACCTAACCTTATCAATTGTTGTGCAGGTCCAGTCCTAAGTATATAAGATAAGTATATGATACTTGACAAGTGCTCCCAATGAGCGTTTGATAAATCAGAGCTCACAGTGGTAGTGGAGGTAAGCAGGTGAGGTGAAGCAGGTAATCAGTAAGGTATGTAAGTGCTGGTAGACAGTGGTGCTCAATATACATTCTATAAAGACATATCCTCTATGTAAGTTTCAGTTGCCTTCAACTGATAAGCTGACAAAATGCCTCATGGACTTCTGTGGATCTCTCTCTCTCTCTGCCTTATTCTCCATCTGCACATCATCAAACTGTCTCCAAACTTGTGTCAAACCCTGGAAGAAACTCTTCAGCCACCTGACTTCACTGAAATGTCAAAACAAGTCTGAGGATGTCTAGATGTGTGCTGTCCCATTTGGTTGCCAGTAACCATATGTGGCACTTTAAATTTAAATCAATTCAAATGGAACAGAATATAGATTTCTGCTCCTCAGGCACAGTAGCCCCGTTTCAGTGCTGCTAGCTGCACTGGCTGGTGGCTACTTCCTGGGCAGGGCATGTGGAGAACATTTTCTTCATTGCAGACAGTTCTATTGGTCAACACCATCTCAACTAGCCCCATTTTATAAAAGAGGAAGGTGAGGCTCAGAGAAACAATGACGTGGGAATGGGCAGGGGTGCCCAGCATTTTTTTTTTTTTTTGAGACAGAGCCTCACTTTGTAGCCCTTGGTAGAGTGTCGTGGCATCACAGCTCACAGCAACCTCAAACTATTGGGTTTAAGCGATTCTCTTGCCTCAGCCTCCCAAGTAGCTGGGACTACAGGTGCCAGCCCCAACGCCTGGCTATTTTGTTGTTTTTGTTGTTGAGACAAAGTCTCAAGTCGTCACCTGGGTAGAGCGCCGTGATGTCATAGCTCACGGCAACTTCCAACTCTTAGGCTCTAGTGATCCTCTTGCCTTAGTTTTTCTTTTCTTTTCTTTTTTTTTTTTTTGCGGTTTTTGTCCAGGGCTGGGTTTGAACCCACCACCTCCCGCATATGGGGCCGGTGCCCTACTCCTTGAGCCACAGGCGCGCAGTTTTTCTATTTTTAGTAGAGACAGGGTCTCACTCTTGCTCAGGCTGGTCTCGAACTTGTGAGCTCAAACTATCCACCCGCCTCGGCCTCCCAGAGTGCTAGGATTACAGGCATGAGCCACTGCACCTGGCCACCAACACTGACTGTTCTTGGGAGACCCTGATGTGGAGGGAGAGGTGCAGTGGGGGGAGATTGTGTATACCTGAGTGTGTGCATACATATAGTTACATGAGGGCTCTGTGTGTGCACATGTTGGTGTGTGCATGTGTACTGCAGGATCTTTGTGGGCCTCCCTCTCTGAGTATCTGTTCATTATATCCATGTTTTCTATTTTAGTCTTCAGGTATCTGCATCTCTGTCTGAGTATGTCTGTGTTTCTCTCTCAGTACCTCCAAATTCCCCTTTCTTTCTGTGTTCTCTCTCTCTCTCCTTCTGCTTTAGTCCCTCCCTCTGGTTCTCTATGTTTTTCTGCATCTCTGTTCTTCTTTCTGAGATCCTCTTACCTTGGGACCTCAGTGCTTGCCTTGATATTTCTCTCTCTGTTTCCCTCAGCTCTCAGTTTTTGTTTGTTTGTTTGTTTTTAATCTCTTCACTCCTGGATCACAGCCCGCCCCCTTAAGTCCTCATCTTTGGTCCCCTCATCCCTGTCTGCTCTCTGTCCCCCACCTGTGTCCCCAGCCTATTAGTCCCCCTCACATTCCCCCTTTCCAGGCCAAGGGCAAGGAATCTGGGCCAGATAGCTCCCCCTATCTCTCCAGCCCCCCTCCCCTCCCAGCCTTAAAAATAGCAGGAGAAATTGGGACGGACGCCGAGGGGGTGAGGGCGGGGGCGCGGCCTGAGAGGAAGAACCAGGTGTCCGGGCACTCACGTCCGTCTGGGGGCCCTTGCCAGCGCCTGGACATTCGAAGGTCACAAATTCGTGGCATCGTCGATGAACCACAAAGCTGCAGACTGAAGGTGAAAATCACAGACACACAGACAGAGACACGGATCAATCCAGAGAGAGACCCCAATAGGCAGAAAATTGGAAAGAGAGAGACTCAGACAGAAAAAAAACCAGGAAGAGAGGGATCTCAACATAGAAAGTCCAACAGAGACAAAATCAGAAGACAGACCTCATCATGGAAAGACAGAGAGAGAAGCACCCGGAGACAGAAGCTCCAGAGATGGACTCAGAGAAAGCCAGAGAGAGCAACACAGCCCTCAGTGCACACAGCCCAGAGACAGAGAGAAGGAATATAGGATCCCATTGACAGACATGTCCAATGGACAGAGATAAGAAACCAAGGAGAGAGGCAGACAGATCCAAAAAGAAAATGGAAATATCCTCAGAAACAGCAGAGAGCAGCAACTTGGGCAGAAGTGAGTCTGGGGGCGCTGCTACCCACCCGCCCCCCCACCCTGACTCACTGTGTTCTCGGAAGTAGCAGCTGGTGCTTAAGGACTCGCCCCCCTCTCCCACCGCCCCCTAGAACCACCACCAGGCCTGGCCCTCACTTGCCCATAGTGACCCCACCTGGCCTGCCCCTGCTTAGGACCATTGGTGTTGTCATGGCGACAGCAGCCTGAGTGGGGGGGGTTGTATCTTCAACCCCCTCCCGCTTCCCCCCTCAGCTCCCCTTTTCCAAATCTCCCTGTTCCCATGGCAACAGATTCTCCAAATATCTGTCCCCACCTGGAGCCGGCCGAGGGAGGGGCCCCCAGCACCACCTCCGCGGTGGCCCCACCATCAGAGCTCCCTCCCCACCACAGGCTGTGTCTCTGCCACACCCCCCGCCCAGGGCTCCCCCGCGCCTCTCTGGGGACCAAAGAACACGTGTGTCAAGCAGCCTCAGCTGTGGGTCCCCAGCCTCCACCCTCCTGGGGGACCCAGGAGTCCAGGTCCCCAGCTCTTACCTTGACATTGCAGGCCCTGTTTTCCAATACCCCTAGAAGAGGCAAGGATGTGAGGTCAGTGAAGAAAGGGACACCTGGACACCCCACTTCTGCAAGACATAGGAGGCTTGAGTCCTCTGACTCTCCTCCCGCGGAGCCAGGTGTCTGTACTCCAGCTGCCTCCTCTTTCTAGAATCCAGAAATTTTGGTTCCCAGCCCTTCTTCTCTCGGAGAGTCCAGCCCCCTGGTCCTTTCTCCCACTGACCAAGGACTCCAGGATTCCTGCCTCCTCCTCCTTCAGACCCAGGAGTCCAGGCTCCCAGACGTCCACTGCCCCTCCCCCGCATCCTAGAACCCAGGAGTCAGGACCACAGCCCCCTCTTTCCTCGAGAATCTGGTGTGAGAGGAGCCTGCACCCCTAGTCCTTCCTCCCTCAGGTCCCCAGCCCCCTTCCCTCACCAGATGAAGTCGGTACAGTGGCTGCAGAAGGTTGGCTGCTTGAAGAAGCGAGCGGTGAACTTGTGGCTCTTGACTTCATGGACCACCTTCTGCCTCAGAGCCCCCTTTCTGCAAAACAGGGGCCGGGGTCCCCCTTCTGTATCGCCTCCGCCGGGGCCCAGACCCGCCATGGCCCCAGGAACGTAAGCAGGGACCAGGACCCTGCCTTTCTGGGGAAACAGGTGGAAGGAAGGGAGAGGAGCTGGAGATTCGGGGATTCCGAGGTGGCTAGGAGAGGGGCGAGGCACTCCAGGTGCGGAGCGCGCGGGCAGGGAGAGGCACCCGCGGGCGCGCCCGCTCCGCCAAAGGGAGCGGGCAAGTGTGGGGCGGGTGGGAAGTGCCAAAGGCCGGGGCGCCGCGGAGCCGGAGGCACGGGCGGCGGCGGTGGGAGCTCCAGCTCCGGCACCTGCTGAAATGTGGGAGCCCAGGGTGGGGGGAGGCGTTGCCAGGGCGACCGAGAGGGCGGGGTTTCGGCTTAAAGGGCCCCCCTCCCTGAGACACGGGACGAATGTCCTCCCTCCCCCAGCCCCACACGTGCACACACCCACTCCGGAGGTTGACTGAAGGGGGTGAGGTGCATCCTCTGAGTCTTGCTCCACCCGCCTCCAATCTGTCATCCTGCCCCGCCTTCCTCCTCTACTTGGTGACACGGTGGGTCCTGCTAGCCCACTCGAAAATCTGTGTCTGAACGCGTCCCTCTCCTTCGATCAACAAACTTTAAGCTCAGTGTGATCCACCGATGAACATGGAGGCTTGATATCTCCCTTTATCTGATGCTCTCTGGGTCCTTATAGCTTTCCAGGCCTTTAAATTTGGAGGCTGTCTCTCTCTGGGAGTGTCTCTTTTGTCTTCCTGGAATTTTTTTTTTCTTTTTGAAACAGAGTCTCGCATTGTCGCCCTTGGTGGAGTGCTCTTGGCATCATAGCTCGCAGCAACCTCCAACTCTTGGGCTCAAGCGATGCTCTTGCCTCAGCCTCCCAAGTAGCTGGGACTATAGATGCCCGCCACAATGCGCAGCTATTTTTAGAGACCGGGTCTTGCTCTTGCTCAGGCTGGTCTTGAACGCCCGAGCTAGGCCTCTCACAAAGCTAGGATTACAGGAGTGAGCCAACTGCACCCTAACCCTAACCAGTCTGCTTTTCTTTGTCTTGACCTCTGTTTCTTTCCTTCTATTCCTGGAGTTCTCCCCCAACCCTTGGTGAATCTGTTTTCTGTTCCCTATCTCTGAGAATTACTTTTTCTCTCTCTTTTTTTTTTTATTTTCTTTGCTGTGTGTCTCCACTATGGCTGTCACCCTCTCTGGTCCTCTCTCTCTATCTCAATCAGTCTCCCTGTGTCTTTGTGAATGTCTCAAATATTCTTCTGCTTCTGTCTCCTTAAGTGTCTCCTTTTCCCTGTCTCTATTTAGTCTTTCTGGTTCTGTGGCTCTCTATTCTCTCTCTCTCTCTCAGTTGCTTTCTAAATGCATGCTCCCGTCTCCTCTTCCTCTCTCTCTCTCTGCACACCTTTGTCTTTATAGATTGTTTTATTAATGCTTTTGTCTCTGTCTCTCTCCTTTTTTCTGGCTCTAGAAACCAATCCCTACCCCACCCATCTCTCTCTCTCTCCCCCTCCCTCTCTCTCTGTTTTGCTTGCCTCTTCCTCCTCTGTATTTCTCCGGTTCAATCTGTTTCACTGTGCCTGTCCCTCTCTGTCTCTGTCACTTTCTCCTTCTGTCGCTAGGGGGTTCTCTCACTCTGAATATTTGAATCTCTCTCCTTCCCCTTTATGACTCAGGATCTCTCTTCACTGGCTCTGTGTATCTCTGTCCCTTTCTCGCTGATCCACTAGTTGTTTCTCTAGCTCTATGACTCTCTCTCTCCCTCTCTCTGGCGGGGGGCGGTGGGTGTTGTCTCCTTCTGTGATTCAATCTATTTCTGTCTCTGGCCCTATGAATCTGTGTTGCTGGGGTCTCTGAATATTTGCATCTGTCTCTTCCTCCCGGTGTCTCTGTAATGCAGTCTCTCTCCGCCCTCCCCTTTCTGTCTCTGTCTCTCTGACCCTCTCCATTTGTCTCTCTTGGCCCTGGGACTGTGTCTGTCTGTCTGTCTGTCTGTCTCTCTCTCTCTCATCTCTCTCTATCTCTCCCCTCCCTCCCCCCCACCGTATGTCTCTACGTCTCTGTGATCTCGGCTTGTCAGGCTGCCTCGGGAGTCCTCTCTCTGCGTCTCTGTCTCAGGAGTGGGGTAGGTCTCTTCCTGCCCTCCTCCCCTTGGCCGCTCCACCCTCCCCTCCGCCTTTCGGGAGGCAGTCAGTCAGCCCAACACACACACACACACACACACACACACACACACACACACACACACACACACACCCCTGTTACCAGGGGCAACCAGCGTCCGCCCTGGGCTGCCGGCGCAGAGCATCCTGGGAGTTGTAGTCCCAACCTCCGGACAGCTGTTTTCGGGACGCAGCCGAGAACTTCCTCTCCCGGCATGCCCCGCGGGGATGGGCGGGGCGTTGCAGCCGCGCCCAGGGGGCTCTGAACACCAACCCTGCTCTCTCCTTGATTGTTTTTGTGGGTCCGGGTCCGGGTCGGGGTTCCGAGACTCTCCAAGCCGAAAAGGAGGCAGGAGAATCCGAGTCTTCTCCTAAGGATCCTCCTCCTCAAATATGGGCCTTCTAGCCACCTCGAGGCTTCGGTCGTGCTCCAGGGCGAAGGATAGAGTGGTTCTGGTGTGGCCCCCCTCAACTGACTCCCAGCAAGTTCCAGTACAGCCCTCCTTGGCTTCTCTCCTTTTTTATTTTTTTTTTTATTTTTATTTTTTGGCTTCTCTCCTTAAGTTACCAACGTATCGCCCGGATTCAATAGTGATCTCTCTGGTTCCTTCTAGAGCGGGTCCAAGCATGTGATAGGGGAAGGAAGGGTGGCCGAGATCCCCTTTAAGAAGACAGGGATTTTTGTAGGTGGAAAGCTTTTCCTCGCCTAAAGGAGTGTGTCCTAGTTGCCCCTTCCTCCTCCTGTCCTTCCAGAGAGACCCTTCCCTCCCTTGCAGTATCTCTTCCCAATTGTTGTGGGTGTAGCTACAGAAGGAAAGTTGTGTTATTCTGGAATTTTGGAATTTTCTCAGAGTTACATATGTAGTTGTGATTCTGTTTATGTTGGGGTGAGATTCATCACTGGAGTAAGTCATTTGATCTTATGAAGATTTTGTTTGTTTTGCGACAGTCTAACTCTGTAGTCCGGGAAAGAGTGCCATGACATCATCATGCCTCACAGCAACCTCAAACTCTTGGGCTCAAGTGATCCTCTTGCCTCAGACTCCTGAGTAGCTGGGATGACAGGTGCCTGCCACAATGCCTGGAATTTTTTTTTTCCTATTTTTTGGTAGAGATGGGGTCTCACTTTTGCTCAGGCTGGTCTTGAAGTCCTGAGCTCTGGCAATCCACTGTCTCGGCCTCCCACAGTGCCAGGATTACTGGTGTGAGCCACCATCCCTGGCCTTTATGAAGGTTTTCTATTTACTAGGGGTAGTCCGAGAGCTTAGAGCTGAGGATAAGCTGGAACTGATGGTGGGAAAGTTGGCAGGATCAGGTCCTGAAGAGCTTTGATAGTACCTGTAGACGAGGTGAAGTGGGATATGGACAGACTTGAGCAGGGGAGGAGGGCAGGATCAGATCTGAATGTTGAAAGAATCCAATCCCTTTCAGGACAGGATGGGCTAGAGGTCATATGGCCAAGAAGGCTGGGGGCACAAAATGGGACCTGAGCTGGACCAAGAACCTGGAGAAGGGGGAGATAGTAATAGTATGGAGGAAAAATAGACAGTGTTTGCTGAGCCAAGAAGACAGGGGAGGTCAGAGCATGTGCTTGGGTTCTCAGCCTGGAAGTGGGGAACCTGGAAGAAATGATTTTGGAAGAAAGCTCCAGAACTCAAATTGGGACAGTGTATTTCTGAGGTGCTCGTGGGACTCCAAGGAGGGAGAAATCTTGTTCATTTCTATCCCACCCAGCCCTCCTAATATGAGGAAGTAATTTAGAAGGACCCAGACTCAGCAAACATTTTCAGATGAGACCAAGATCGTCTTTTCCCCAATCCCCTTCTCCCACAAGACTGAGGAATCTCGAACTTGCCCCTCACCTAGAATCCTCCCCAATAATAAAGAAAGCACAAATCTCTTTTAAATCTTTATATGGAGATTTTTAAAAAACATTATGGATGGGGAAGGGACAAGGCATCTATGAACAGAAACTGATGGAAACCAAAAGCTCCAGGGAATTAAAAAAAATAAAATATATATTTATACATTTATATATATCATGTTATGCATGTGAGTTTCAAAGAAGCAAGAAGCAGCAGCAAGAAGCAACTAACAGATACCCGTGTGTGTGCACCACACTCATGTGAGGCCATTCCTCTGGCTATGGTGGCACCAATCCCCATCTTCCCACCCACCCCCCCCAAAAAGAAAAACTGAAAAGAAACTTCTCTCTTTAACCAGGGGCCCACCGGGTAATTTTTGCTTTCATGACTAGAAAAAGAAAAGAAACAAACCCAAGCTGATATTGCCTTGAAGTTGGGCTGTGGCAGGACATGTTATTTTTAACACTGAGGCTAGAAAGCCACATTACTGCCCTCACAAATACTTCAGACAGCCTCACTCCTTTTTCTGATACAACAGAGAATAGCTGGGATGAAGGGTACCAGTCTCTTGCTTCCTTTATGACGGCCTCTAGGCAGTGGGTTTTTAGTAAGGCTGGCAAAACTTCTAGAACTGATCTCAGGCAAGGCGAAGCACTGCCAGGTGGGGCCTAGGGTCCCAGTATCTGTGCATATAGCCTCCTGCCCACTGAAACTTAATGACCCCCACCAAAGATTTTTTAACCTAAAGGGGAGGTCTACTGCATACCCTCCTCCACTGGGAGAAAGAGGGCCCAATCCCAAACTACCCACACTCCAACCCCCCAAACGCACACATACACACACACTAAGGCACAGCTAGGGCAGGCAGGCATGCTTTGGCAATGAGGCCCCTTGGGAGGCCCGTGACACAGACAGCTGCAAAGAAAGGTGTGGGATGTGCGGAGCTCAGCACCTTTGGAGGTGAGTGGAGGGCAGAGGAGAAAGAAGTCTCAGGGCTCCCAAGGAAATGGGAAGAGGTGATGAAAAAACCAGCAGGAAACCCAGAAAAGAGGTAAGAAGAAGAAAAGGTAAAAAAAAAAGAGGAGGTGGAAAAGAGAACTCAGGCAAAACAGGATGTGGGCAACAAAACAAAAACAGGAAGGCAAGAAACAAAACAAGAAAGGGGCAAAAAGGAATCAAAGAAAGGGGAGAGTATGTGACGAACCAGGAAGGAAAGGAAAAAGGGGGGAAAGTAAAGAAAACTCCTTGGTGAGAAAGATGAAGATATTGGAAAGAGGGAAATGGGAGCCCCTTGTAAGAGTCTTAGACTTTGACAAAAACCAGGCGGGCAGAGTACACCAAGTCAGCCATATATGCCAAAAGGTTAATGGCTGTCAAAATCGCCACAGCCAGTCGGCGGTCCCAGTCACACACGTAGTAGGAGTGCCTGTTACTGCAAGTCACATCTCTCGACCTCTGAGGATAGCCCTTATACCTTTCATCAAACTGGTAGAGGGGCCAGAGGACAAGGGCAGTGGCATAGAAGAGGACAGACAATAAGGCCAGTCCTGACAGAAAACTAGGGAAGGGGATGGGCAACATGTTGGTGCAGTCCCCCAGGTTCAACAGGATAGCAACAGCCGCCAGGATGAAGCAGATGGCATACACTGCCACACACCACTCCAGGGCAGGTTTTTGCTGGTACAGGGAGGGACTGCTGATGAATGCGAAGATGATGCAGGCCACGAAGGTCTCCAGCACTTTGAGCAACCCTGGCACGGTGGCCATGTAGCCAGTGATCTCGCCGGGCCGTGCCCGGGTCCAGGCCACTTCAGTGGCATAAGCCACACAAGCGATGCAGGAGAAAAAGGTGGCGGCAATGGCGTGGTCCCGAGAACGGCCGTGAGACATGAACTGGACGTAGGTAGTTGGGTAGATGATGGAGGCCGAGAGGCAGAAGAGGGCTGCGTAGCAGGCAAAGGTGATGGGGAAGTTGCGCCAAGACAGGGGGAAGCGGGCCTGGAGCCCACACAACTCGATGATGAGGATGACCAGGGTCACGGCAAAGCAGAAGCACCATGTGAACATGGACCAGTTACCCATGGGCCCTATCCAGGCATCCACGCTGGCCACCAGTGAGAAGGCTATGCAGGTGGATAGCAGCTGCAGCAAGCGGAGGAGGCCCAGGGGATGTGCCAGGGCCCGAGGGGACCCCACGATGGCTGGGGACCCCAGGCCCGAAGAGGACGACGTGGTGGTCGTGATGGTTGTGCGGGTCACTGTCACCGGCATGGCTGGGGGGAAAGGGAAAGACAGTGTCTTCACAAAGTTCCAAACAAGGGGATTCAGGCCTCCTAAGCCCCCACCTCCTCTTGGGACAAATTAATTTGGGCTCTAGGTAGAGAGTTCCCAGAATGTGAAGCTTTCGGTTTTTGGGGGGTGGGGGGGAGCAGGAGGATTGTTTATTTATTTATTTTTTTGAGACAGAGTATAACTTTATTGCCCTGGGTAGAAACCATGGTGTCATAGATCACAGCAACCTCAAACTTTTGGGCTTAAGTAATTCTCTTGCTTCAGCCTTCCAAGTAGCTGGGACTTCAGGTGCCTGCCACAACACCTGGCTGGTTTTTTCTTTCTTTCTTTCTTTTTTGCAGTTTTTTGGCTGGGGCTGGGTTTGAATCTGCCACCTCCAGCATATGGGGCCAGCACCCTACTCCGTTGAGCCACAGGCACCCCCCTGGTTTTTCTATTTTTAGTAGAGATGAAGTCTCACTTTTGCTCAGGCTGGTCTCTAACTCCTGAGCTCAATTAATCCACCCGCCTCAACCTCCCAGAGTGCTAGGATTACAGACATGAGCCACCGCACCCAGCAGCTTTCAGTTCTCAAACCAGGACAGTCGTGGGCAGACAAGGACTGTCACTTGTATGTTGACATATGTTGGTCACTTGAGTTGACATATGTTGGTCACTTCAGTTCCAGGTTCACTCCTCCCTCACCCTTGGTAGAATCCAGCAGTTGAAGCCTCTATTTTTCTCCTACCCAAGAGACCCATTTCTTTTTTTTTTTTTTTTTTTTTTTAATTTGGCCGGGGCTGGGTTTGAACCCGCCACCTCCAGCATATGGGACCGGCACCCTACCCGCTGAGCCACAGGCGCCGCCCAAAGAGACCCATTTCTCTCTGGAGGCCTAGGCACTGCAGAACCGCACTGCTTCTTCCCCACTCCCAGTGATACCCTCCTTTTTGAAACCCATTCACTCAAGATTCTGGTCTGAGCATCCTCCCTGCTTTCAATCTCCCAATAGCACCCTAGTGTTGTGTGGAAAACCCCATCTCTCAACTTTCTCCCTTTGGGTATCCAGAGAGTTGCACCCCAGCCCCTGTGAACAAACTTCTCCCCTACAACTAACAGTGATCTAGACATTCCAGCCTCTAAACAACCACGAATCCAATCTTGAGTGCTTACACTCTCAGGGACCCACATCCGGTCAGAGTTCCAACCTCCCCATCTGCCTTCTCTCACAGAGCTCCCAGCCCTGGAAAACCAAGGCTCTCCCCTCCCTGCAGGAACTGGGTCTCAACCGTCAGCAGCCCCATCCTCTTCCTACCTCCCTGCACAGAGATTGGGAATCTACAACTCAATCTAACTCCCTGCCAGAGTAGGGAGTAAAAGCTTAGTAGTTTCTTCCTCCCCCACCCGCCTCAGAACCAAGCTAGCTGGTTCCCCAACTTCTGGAAAACTCAACTCCCCAGATTCCTGACAATCCAGTGCCCTGACCCCTCCAGAGCAGTCTCTAGGTTTCCAGGTCCCATTATGCAAGGTCAGACACCTCTGGACACCAGGCCCTGGGCCGTGAGTACACCAGATGCCCCTGACTAATGCCCTTCTTCCCTTCTTCAAAAACCCACAGCTTTCACCTCCTTGTCCTACAGACCCTCAGGGATGGAAATGCCCAGCCTCTTAGGGACAAGGTACCCAGATCATTCCTCAGGCTGCAAAATCTCTAACCTCTCAGCTGTCACCACTAAAATATTCAGGCAGGCCTCCCTCAGCCAGGAGGAAATAACACTTCCTCCTTCCAGTGAAGGAGCACTATCACAGGTTTTAACCTCTTCCAGGCCAGCGGTCCCAGGACAGCAGGTCCCAGAGGCACAGGGGCCCAGCTCCTGGACACTCTTCCTCATATACCAATATCTGTGATCCTCTTCCTTGGAACCCAAGCTTCCAGGCCCTTCTCTCAAGATCTAGGAATCCTGGTTCCCAACACCTCCTCCCTCAGGCCCAAGGGTGCGGTTCTTCTGTCCTCAAATCCCTTTGGATTCAGGGCTCCGAACCCTGGCCCCTCTTCCCTCAGACTCAGGGTTCCACTCACCAGCGGCCTTAGCGGAGGAACCCACGGAGAAAGATCTGGCTGTGGACACGGACTAAGTCCCACACCTGGATAAGGCTGGTAAGAGCACCTGACGGGGAGATAGGACGTCAGCGGCCACCTATATCGGGCTCCTCTCTCCCGGGACCCACGAAACCCGCCAGCCACGCTGTTAGGCCCAGCGGCCGGGCGCACCTCCCCGCCGGGGCAGACACTAGGCAAGGAGCGCGGAAGGGGCCGGGACCGTGACCTCAGAGAGGCACCGCCCCTCCTCCTTCCTCCGCTTCCACTAACTGTGTGGGCCGGCGCGGGGGAGGAAGCGGGCCAAAGTTCACGCCCTGTGGGCAGGCGTGGGCGCGTGTGTGATCTTAACCCGGCTAGGCAGGGAAGCCCGCGGCCTGTGGCCGGCGGGCGAAAGAAACCGGGCGGTGGCTAGCGGGGGCGGGCTGCCCAGCCAAGCCCAGCGGCTCCACACCTTATAAGGGCTTCAAGTCAGCTCAGCCATCTGGAAAACGGCCGAGACCAGAAGGCGGTGCCTGGACCTCCGGTCCTCTCCTGGATTTCGGGAGAAGGGACCAGGGACACAAACGCCCAGGTCTTAGAAGGAGAGGGCTGGGTCCCTATAATGACTGGTGCATTTCTGGGTCCCTATAAAGGCTGGTGAGCTTGGACCCCTCCAAGAGTGTCTCTAAGAGAGGAGGGGCCTGGGACTCCGGATTCTCGGGGCTCTGGCTCCAGACCAGGCTGGACGCTGCGCGCGGAGCTGGAGTCCAAACCCGAGACCAATAGCCCGCTGCCGAGTTCTGAGCACCTGGGAGGTGCCACACCACGTGGGACACCTCCCGCTCCCCCACACCTCTTCCCAAGACCCGTTAGGAGGAAGTCGGGACTAGCCCAGCCCCCTGTTCTCTGGAAGGCGGGCTGCTGCCACAGAAGGGAAGGGGAAGAGAGGGACGCGACTTGCTCAGCTCGCCGCGGAAGGTGGGTCAGCAGGGGTGGGGACCGGGTGCGGCCTGACAAGCTCCGGGAGGAGGACCCCTGGCGAGGCAGAATTCTGTCCCCGCCCTTAGAGCTCCAGCAGTTGCCTGAGGTCAGAGCTCAGGAATGCACAGCCGGAGACAGAAGGAGAAAGAAGAAACACCCCTTCAGACCTCCTCACCCAGCAGCAGACTCCTTGCGCCACACCCACAACCAGCTCGGCGGTGCCCCCCAACTCTGCTACAAACGCCACACCCATCACTCAGCAGACTTAGGAATCCGGACCGCGAACTCTAGCCTCGGTTCTTAGCACCGGGGATGCTGGGCTCAGCCTTGTCCTCTCCTGGCTTCCCAGCACCGCCTGCATTTTAGGAGCACGGGCGCTGCATCTTACCCCCGCCCCTGGGCTTGCAGGGATCCCAAAGTTCCGATTCTGTCACCTGGATGGGGAGGGGGTCCGGTCTTTCTGAACTCCAGCCATTCTCTTACCCAAACCCAGGCCTCCTAACTCCAAGCTCTCCGTCCTAAAGAACCTACTACACCTACCAGATTCTTGCCTCCTTAGACCCATACACCCTAGGACCCAGGGGGTCCCGGCTCCCAGTCCCTCCCCCCCTCAGATCTAGGGGATCCCAGTCCCCAGCCCCTCCTCCCTCAGACCCAGGGGTCCAGGACCCCAGCCCCCTCCACCCTCAGACTTGGGGGTCTCCACTCATGTCCTCTCTCTGGACTTAAGAGCCCAGGCCCCTAGACACTCTTCCCTCTGTCCCAGTTGCCCCGGCCTCCAGCCCAATCTTTCCTAGGACCCAGAGGTCCAGGTCCCATCCCATCCTTTCAGACGTACGACCTGCATGAGTCCATGTCCTTTCCAGAACCCAAGAATCCTGGCCCAGCATCAGTCTTTTCAGGGACCGAGACGTTCTGAATCCCAGCCGATTCCTCCCTCTAAACGCAAAGACCGTGGACAGCTAGCTGCTCCCACTCTCTGAGTTCCCAGCAGCCTCACCTCAACCAGCCTGTGACGACTGCGGCTGAAGCAAAGACCACAGAGGTGGACTGTAAGGGTCTGCGGGCTGGGTGTGGCGAGTGGGCGGGGCCAGGGTCGGGCCGGGGCCCGGGCGGGGCTGGGCAGAGGAAAGGGACTTCCCCGAGCCTGGGCTACCCTAGTCCCGCCTCCGGGCGGGACCGATTCAGACCACTCCTCTCCATTTGGTGGATCTCCCGCCCCGCGGGGGTGGGTGTGTGTGGAGGGCTGAGATCACTGTTGCCGTGGTGACAAAACAGGAAGACACAACAGCTGGCGGAGTGGGGACTCCTGGGGGCTGCCCTCCCCAACACAGCCCTAGAGAAGTCTCCAGGGAATGCCAGGAACACCGTTGCCACAGAAACCCGCTTGTTTACAGTTTGTTTAGGACCGAGCCCCCCAAGCTCAGGTCCCAACCCCTGGTCTCACCTCACTCAATTTTCCTTCTCCCTGCCCCCTCCCCCCTTGTCTGCTCCGCTCCCTTCTCCCATCCCCCCGCCATGATGGATGAAACCTTAGACACCTGAGTCGCAGCAGATCGGGGGACCGGGCCCCTCAGTTTAATGCGGTTTGAGGCCTAGTGTCTCTGTCTCTTGGGTTCCTGAAAAAGAACAAAATTAGGATGCCGATGCATGAGATATGGAAGGTTCAGGGCTACGATTCCTTGACCCCTAGTCCCCTCCTCACCCCCCCCCAAACAAAAGCTGAATTTCTGTATTTAAGAATCTTGAAGAAGAAGCAAATAGTCCCTTAATCCCTATTTATACTGGGACCCTCGGTGTAAGGGATTACCGGGTCAGGACAGACTCTGGGGTCTCAGATATAATAATCCATGGGGGAGGGACGTTATTAGCAAATTTTCCGGAACCTAGCGCGGTAGAAGTTGGGGGCACACGATGCCTAAGCTACCCAGTTCCTTGGTTCAAAAGAGCAATCAAAGCCGACTTCTGGGTTTTCAGAGCAGAAGTGGTTGCAAGCCAAGCCTCCTGGGTCTGGAAGGGAGATATATTTTTGGCCTGCATTCCTAGCTCCTGGTCAGAGGAAGGGACTCTTAACAAGGACGGGACACGGGCTGGGGGCTTGGGATTCCTGCTTCTTGCGGGAGGGAGGACGTCCAAAGGGCTGAGGCGCCAGAACCGGGAAGGGCTGCAGGGTTTGTTTTAGGGGCGCCTCCGCGGCCCTAAAACCGGCTGACCAAGCCAAGCCAAAAAAAAAAAGAAAAAGGGGGGGAGTTGAAGGTCGCGATGCCGGGTCCCCAGGCATGGCCGGGGCGGGGACCCAGGACGCCTGGAACCCTCCCTCTGGCGGCGCTCACTCACCGAGGTCTGCGGTGGTGCCGGGTGCGGCCTTCCTGCGGCTGCTGCTGGGCGGGGCCTCGAGGCGGCTGCGGATGCTCCGCGCCGCAGAACTAATCCCGAGCTTCCCTCGCTGTAGCCGCTGGGTACCTTACCGGAACACGACTGAGGCAGCTTTGCGGCCAAGTTCCGGGGTGGGGGCCAAGCGAGTAGTTAAGGAAACGGGTCCGAAGTGGCCTCCGCGCCCAGCGCAGGAGGGGGGAGGGGCTGGAGAGAGGACCTGAAGGCGGGCGGGTCCGCCGAAGTCTGGGGGGTGGAGGACGGAGATATGGAGGAGGGATGTAGATAGAGCCTGTATACACACTTTTGTGCCCCTGCCAAGGGAGGGGGTCCCAGACCTTCCTTGTCATTCTGTGCCCGGCAAAACCCAGGGCATGTCAGCTCGCTCAGCGTCAGGCCTTGCCTAAGGAGAGGGGCTGGGGACTGATGGGGAGTCAGGATATGGTATAAATTTGAGGCTCCCAGGGATATCCCATTAACACGCCTCCTTGGTCCCAAGTGTAGCAACGTCTATTTGCCTTTCCTGCCTAAATCAGTCTTTTCTTCTAGCCTGATCCGGTAGTACACCAAATGGTCCAGAGATGGTCTCCACTTACATAACTTACTGCGTTGTGCCCTATAGTGGAAGCAGTCCCCCTTCAGGCACTAGAACCCTTCGGTAGCAAAGTTCAGGGTGGCAGGAACAGGAAGCAAACATTTGAAGACTGACTCAATGGGTGTTGTCTTATGGAACGGCACTCTTGAGTTCCCAGGGCTATGTAACCTGGCATCGTGTGTGTGTGCCACTGGGTCTGAGTGTTTACTCCTCCTGTAGGACAGCACCCTGGCCCCAAAGATGTTGTCTCTAACCTGACACTGTAACCCAGTCTCAAACAGGCTGTGCTTCTGTTCTAGGTTGGGGTACATGGACACCCCACCCACACACATCATGTCCTAATAAACTGAGTTCCTTGATCAGAAGCAACATTGTACGGGTGAACATGGTGGTGAATAGGCCCATTCAGTGCATACACAGATGTTGCTGTTGGCAGAAGTGCAAAGGGCAAGAAAAGTAAATACCAAGCCCAGAGTTACTTATTCTCAGAAGGAAAAACTCATTGCCCAATCCACGGCGAAAGAGGTCCAGTGTAATCCTCAGGTGACCAGGTATTTGGCTGGCCTTCCTAGGACACTGTACCACATTAGAGGCTCAGCAGCTACTGCTGCCAGTGAAGTGGGCATGCATCAGTGACATAGCTGGCAAAGCTTCACGGAGGAAAATTCATGTCTTGGCCACTTTGCTTATGAAAGAGCCCTACAGAGACTCAGGAAAGAGGCTGACAGAGATTGGCAAAGTGGTCATCTGATCTATGAACCCTCATCCTGAAGCCACTCAGGGCCCAACAAAAGTCAGAAAGTAGGGGCGGCGCCTGTGGCTCAGTGAGTAGGGCGCCGGCCCCATATACCGAGGGTGGTGGGTTCAAACCCGGCCCCCGCCAAACTGCAACAACAAAAAAATAGCCGGGCGTTGTGGCGGGTGCCTGTAGTCCCAGCTACTCGGGAGGCTGAGGCAAGAGAATCACATAAGCCCAAGAGCTGGAGGTTGCTGTGAGCCGTGTGACGCCACGGCACTCTACCGAGGGCAGTAAAGTAAGACTCTGTCTCTACAAAAAAAAAAAAAAGTCAGAAATTAGTGGAAACGCAGTTGTACCTGGAAGGGGCTTATTATGAATAATAAAAATTTTTTTTTCTCACCTCAATCGCTCAGAAAAACTATAAAGGTTTTAAAAGTTCCAGGCCAGGAACTGTAGATGGAGACCAAACATATGTTTCTTTTTTTCTTTTCTTTATTTTTATTTTTATTTATTTATTTATTTATTTTGTAGAGACAAAGTCTCACTGTACCGCCCTCGGGTAGAGTGCCGTGGCGTCACACGGCTCACAGCAACCTCTAACTCTTGGGCTTACGCGATTCTCCTGCCTCAGACTCCCGAGTAGCTGGAACTACAGCTACTCGCCCAGCTATTTTTTTTGTTGTTGTTGCAGTTTGGCTGGGGCTGGGTTTGAACCCACCACCCTTGGCATATGGGGCCGGTGCCCTACTCACTGAGCCACAGGCACCGCCCTATTTTTATTTTTTTAAGAGAAGGAGTCTTACTCTGTCACCCAGACTGGAGTGAAGTAGTGCAATCATAGCCCACTGTAGCCTCAAATTCCTGGACTCAAGTGATCCTTCTGTATCAGAGTGGCTGGGATTATAGGTATGAGGCACCTGGCATGTTTTGTAATATATCATAATATCACACAGATCTTTTTCTTTTTCTGTTTTTTTTTTTTTTTTTTGAGACAGAGCCTCAAGCTGTCACCCTGGGTAGAGTGCTGTGGCATCACGGCTCACAGCAACCTCCAACTCCTGGGCTCAAGCGATTGTCCTGCCTCTGCCTCCCACGTAGCTGGGATTACAGGTGCCTGCACAACACCCAGCTATTTTTTTTGGTTGCAGCCGTCATTGTTGTTTGGCAGGCCTGGGCTGGATTAGAACCTGCCAGCTCAGGTGTATGTGGCTGGTGCCTCAGCCGCTTGAGCCACAGGTGCCGAGCCGATATCACACAGATCTTACTTTGGGCCTATTTGAACGTTTATTCATCAACGAATATTGCTGAGTGCCTCTTATTTGAGAACAAAACAGCCTTAAAAATGCCTGCTGTTGGGCGGCACCTGTGGCTCAAGGAGTAGGGCGCCAGTCCCATATGCCGGAGGTGGCGAGTTCAAATCCAGCCCTGGCCAAAAAAAAAAAAAAGAATTGCAAAAATGCCTGCTGTTGGCTTGGTGCCTGTGGCACAGTGGTTATGGCGCCAGCCACATACTCTGAGTTTGGCAGGTTCAAACCCAGCCCAGACCAGCTAAACGACAATGGCAACTGCAATAAAGAATAACTGGGCATTGTGGCAGGCACCTATAGTCTCAGCTGCCTGGGAGGCTGAGGCAAGAGAATCACTTGAACCCAAGAGTTTGAGGTTGCTGTGACCTGTGACACCACGGCACTCTACCAGGGGGACATAGTTAGACTCTGTCTCAAAAAAAAAAAAAAATACCTGCTGTAATGGGGATTTTCTCTCTTAAATAAGTGGCAAAGGGTTTAAGTAACTTGTTTATTTGGAGGGAATATTCCTTTTTTTTTTTTTTTGAGAAAGCCTTATTCTATTGCCCCAGGCTAAAGTGCTATGGTGTCATAGCTCACAGCAACCTCAAACTCTTGGGCTTAAGTGATTCTCTTACCTCAGCCTCCCAAGTAGCTAAGACTACAGGCGCCCACCACAACGCCTAGCTATATTTTGGTTGTAGTTGTCATTGTTGTTTGAGAGGGCTGGATTCAAACCTGCCAGCTCTGCTGTATGTGGCTGACACCTTGCTGCTTGAGCTACAGGTGCTGAGCCACAGATATATCTTTTAAGACAACAGAGTATCTGCTCCTTTCTGTTATTTAGGTTTTATCAGCATGATGTCATCAAAGCATTGGACTATTTCAGGGTGTCCAACCTTTTGATTTCTCTGCCCCATATTGGAAGAGTAAGAGTTGTCTTGGGCCACACACTAAAAACAAAAACACAGGGCAGCACCTGTGGCTCAGTGAGTAGGGCGCTGGGCCCATATACTGAGGGTGGTGGGTTCAAACCCAGCCCTGGCCAAACTGCAACAAAAAAATAGCTGGACTTTTTTTTAGTAGTCCCAGCTACTAAGGAGACTGAGGCAAGAGAATCGCCTAAGCCCAAGAGCTGGAGGTTGCTGTGAGCTGTGATGCCACAGTAGAACTGAGGGCGACAAAGTGAAGACTCTGTCTCTAAAAATAAATAAATAAAAATAAACAGACACTAACAAAATGGTTAGCAAAAAGGGAAAAGATCCACACAGACTTTTTGTGATATCGAACACCACAGATTAGCAAAAACAAGCCCTCTGTGCCTGCTGGCTGGACACCCCTGCTGGGCTATTCTCTGGCTAACACGTCTTTTTACAATCTACTTGCCTCCTGGGAACTTTTCCTCATTTCTCCTGATGGTGTTCTGAAATTCTCATTTCTCTAAAGAACTTCCCAAGTGATGGACAGTGAGATGTTGATTCCCTCATGGTCAGACTGGCCAGCTGGACTCTGGCTCTGGCAGGGGCAGACTCTGTCTGTTTACCACAAATTCTATACGAATCTCACACCTCAAGCTACCTCTTCCTTTCTTAGCAACTTCCATTGTGACCTTGACATCCCCTGATAGAAATCTTTATTTCGGGCCGCCTGTGGCTCAGTTGGTAAGGCGCCGGCCCCATATACCAAGGGTGGCAGGTTCAAACTGGCCCCCGGCTGAACTGCAACCAAAAAAAATAGCTGGGCATTGTGGCGGGCGCCTATAGTCCCAGCTACTTGGGAGGCAGAGGCAAGAAAATTGCTTAAGCCTGGGAGTTGGAGGTTGCAGTGAGCTGTGTGATGCCACGGCACTCTACCGAGGGCCATAAAGTGACACTCTGTCTCTACAAAAAAAAAAAAAGAAATCTTTATTTCATCAGCCCTCCTTTTTTCACTTTCCTCCTTGTTTAGAACTGACTCCATGATCCAGAATTTCTAACACTCTTGCCATGTTAGAATACCTAACACTCCTCTGCCCGTCTGTCTTTGGAGTGTCCCTGTCTTGGAGAAGAAAAGCCCACCCATCGGGTTTTTTTTTCCAGGCTTACCCCCAAATAATTGAGCATTACTGGGAAAAGTCACATTATAGGGACTGGGAAAAGTCACATTATAGGGCAGAGTAGTTGCACTATCACTAAACGATCACCAAACTCAAATGTGCCCTCAACATCACCAGCCATCCCACTGCAGTCCTCTGGCGATTCCTCCCCCTCCCATATTCACACTGGCAAGCATCTTAGTTTGTCTTTTCTGCCTTATAGAAAGTTACCAGAAGCTGGGTAATTTATAAAGAAAAAGAACTTATGGCTCGGCGCCTGTGGCTCAAGTGGCTAAGACGCCAGCCACATACACCTGAGCTGGCGGGTTCAAATCCAGCCCGGGCCCACCAAACAACAATGACGGCTGCAAACAAAAAATGGCCGGGCATTGTGGCGGGTGCCTGTAGTCCCAGCTACTGGAGGAGATGGAGGCAGGAGAATCGCTTAAGCCCAGGAGTTGGGGGTTGCTGTGAGCTGTGATGCCATAGCACTCTACCCAGGACAACAGCTTGAGGCTCTGTCTCAAGAAAAAAAAAGAACTTATTTCTTACAGTTATGGAAGCAAGGGAAGTCGAAGGTCAAGGTGAGTGCCTTCTTCCTAATGGGGACTCTCTGTGGTGGTCCTACCGTGGGGCAGAGCATGCATGGTGAAGGGGCTGAGCGTGCTAATGCTAGCTCACATCTCTCTTCCTCTTCTTATAAGGCCACCACTGAAAACCCATTTTCCCAGTAACCCATTAATGCACGAATACATTAATCCATTCATGAAGGCAAAGCCCTTGGGATACAGTCACGTCTTCACACACCCCCCAATACTGTCACATGTAGATGAAGTTTCAACATGAGTTTTGGAGGGAATGTTCAAAGTATAGCAGCAAGTACGCTGTTTTTATTCTTCAAATCTTTGACACCCTCTACTCCCTCTCATTCCCTATGACTTAACCTTATTTACTCAGAGAAGAAAATAGGACAGCCCCTTAACTTTTCTATACAAACCTGACTACATTGTCAGGACTGTCTTCCTCTAAGAATAGGGAAGTTGTTCTCATCTCATGCCAATCCTTCTTTTGCTCTTTTTGATCTTTTTTTTTTTTTTTTTTTTTGTAGAGACAGAGTCTCACCCTATGGCCCTCAGTAGAGTGCTGTGGCATCACACGGCTCACAGGGCTTAGGCGATTCTCTTGCCTCAGCCTCCCGAGTAGCTGGGACTACAGGCGTGCTCTTTTTGATCTTTAAAGACAACTTCTCATGGGCGGTGCCTGTGGCTCAGTGAGTAGGGCGCCGGCCCCATATGCCAAGGGTGGCGGGTTCAAACCCAGCCCCGGCCAAACTGCAACAAAAAAATAGCCGGGCATTGTGGCAGGTGCCTGTAGTCCCAGCTGCTTGGGAGGCTGAGGCAAGAGAATTGCGTAAGCCCAAGAGTTAGAGGTTGCTGTGAGCCATGTGACGCCACGGCACTCTACCCGAGGGCGGTACAGTGAGACTGTCTCTACAAAAAAAAAAAAAAAGACGACTTCTCATAACATTATTATTGCTTTTAAGATGCTTCTTCTCTGGCTGGGTGTGGTAGCTCATACCTGTAATCCTAGGAGGCATGTGAATCCTTTGAGCTCATGAGAGTTTGACAGCAGCCTGAGCAAGAGTGAGATTCCATCTGTAAAAAATAGCCAGGTGGGTTGTGGTGGGCACCTATAGTTCCAGCTACATGGAAGGCTGAGGCAAGAGGATTGCTTGAGCCCAAAGAGTTTGTGGTTGCTGTGAGCTATGACAGCACAGCACTCTACCAGGGGCAAGAAATTGAGACTGTCTCAGAAAGAAAAAAAAAAAGATTCTTCTTATCTTTGCAGTCAATGGTTGCCAGTGAAAAAAGCTCTTATTGGATTTTTTTTAATTTTTACTTTATTTTTAATTTAATTTTAATTTTTTTTACTTTATAATTTTATTGGATGTGTCTGACAATCACCAGTTAGTTCTCATCCACGTTGACTGTCTGTAGATTTTTGAAAGTGGTAACAGGTACAGAGGTCACCAAAGTACAGAGCTTGTTTGGTGAATCATCTTCACTACGTTTTCTGGATAACCACGCACGGATACGATATAGGACGTTCCTTATGCCTTTGGCCCAGACAGCTTTGTTAAGCCTGGTATCAATGGGCACATCTGGAGTTCCCATCTCTTTCATGGCAAATTTCCAGACCTCTTTGAGTGCCCAAGGGGCACGCTTCTTGAAGCCCCCTCCATGGATGTGCTTGTGAATATTGATAGTGTATTCTTGAGTCACCACCTCGTTGATGGCAGACCGGCCCTTCTTCTTCTTGCCACGCTTTGCAGGAGCCATTCTGCAGGGCCCAAGTTGGAAAGAAAGCTATTTTTTATTTATTTATTTTTTTTTTTGAGGCCAAGTCTCATTCTGTAACCCTAGATAAAATGCTATGGCATCATCATAGCTCACAGCAACCTCAAACTCTTGGGCTCAAGAGATCCTCTTGCTTCAGCCTTCCAAGTAGCTGAGACTACAGGTGCCCAACACCAAGCCCAGCTGGTTTTTCTTTCCTTTCTTTCTTTCGACAGAGTATCACTATATTGCCCTTGGTAGAGTGCCGTGGTGTCGCAGGTCACAGCAACCTCAACAGGCTGGTTTGAACCCACCAGCCCTGGTGCACGTGGCTGGCGCCCTACCCACTGAGCTACAGGCACCGTCCTAGTTTTTCTATTTTTAGTAAAGCCAAGGTCTCGCTCTTGCTTAGGCTGGTCTCGAACTCCTGAGCTCAGGCAATCTACCCACCTTGGCTCCCAGAGTACTTAGGCTTACAGGCATGAGACACTGTGCTATTTCATTGGATTTTTTTAAAAGTGTGTATTTATTTTTAGTTGTGGCTAAGATACATATAAATGAGCGCTTGCCTGTGGCTCAGTGAGTAGGGCACCGGCCTCATATACCGAGGGTGGCAGGTTCAAACCCGGCCCTGGCCAAACTGTAACAAAAAATAGCTGGGTGTTGTGGTGGGCTCCTGTAGTCCCAGCTACTGGGAGGCTGAGACAAGAGAATCACCTAAGCCCAAGAGCTGGAGGTTGCTGTGAGCTGTGATGCTACAGCACTCTACAGAGGGCAACTGAGTAAAACTCTGTCTCTAAAAAAAAAAAAAATTTTACTACATGAAACTTTTTTAAGAGTACAATTGAGGGTGGCGCCTGTGGCTCAGTCGGTAAGGCGCCGGCCCCATATACCGAGGGTGGCGGGTTCAAACCCGGCCCCGGCCAAACTGCAACCAAAAAAAAAATAGCTGACTTTGTGGCAGGCGCCTGTAGTCCCAGCTACTCGGGAGGCTGAGGCAGGAGAATCGCTTAAGCCCAGGAGTTGGAGGTTGCTGTGAGCTGTGTGAGGCCACGGCACTCTACCGAGGGCCATAAAGTGAGACTCTGTCTCTACAAAAAAAAAAAAAGAGTACAATTCAGTACCATTAAGCACATTCACATTATTGTATAACCATCACTACCGCTTATATCCAGAACCTTTCTCATCTTGCAAAACAGAAACTCTGTACCCATTAAATAATAACTCATCTGCTCATGCATGGTGGCTCATGCCTGCAATCCCAGCACTTTGGGAAGCTGAGGCTGGAGGATCCCTTAAGCCCAAGAGTTTGAGGTTGTTGTGAGCTATGCTGCCATAGCACTCTAGCCAGGGTGACAGAGACTCTGTCTCAAAAACAAAAATAAATAAATAAGTAAATAAGATGGCAATTCTCCCCCAATCTATAGTTACCCTAATTGCCATAAAAATCTTGGCAGATCTGGGGTGTATGTGTGTGAAAATTAACAAACCTGGCTCGGCGCCTGTGGCTCAAGCGGCTAAGGTGTCAGCCACATACACCTGAGCTGGCAGGTTCGAATCCAGGCAGGGCCCGCCAAACAACAATGATGGCTGCAACCAAAAAATAGCCGGGCGTTGTGGTGGGTGCCTGTAGTCCCAGCTACTTGGGAGGCGGAGGCAAGAGAATTGCTTGAGCCTAGGAGTTGGAGGTTTCTGTGAGCTGTAATGCCATGGCACTCTACCCAGGGCGACAGCTTGAGGCTCTGTCTCAAGAAAAAGAAAAAGAAAATTGACAAACTTACTAGCGTAAGGCTTAAGAATAATCTGACCACAACCATTAGAATGGCTATTATAGGGCCTGGCGTGATGGCTCACTCCTCTACTCCTAACATTCTGGGAGGCCAGAGGCAGGTGGATTGCCTGAGCTTGTGGGTTCAGCAAGAGCAAGACCCCCATCTCTAAAAATTTCCAGGCATTGTGCAGGTGCCTGTAGTCCCAGCTACTTGGGAGAATCGCTTGAGTCCAAGAGTTTGAGGTTGCTGTGAGCTATGATGCCAGAGCACTCTACTGAGGGGGACAAAGTGAAACTCTATTTATAAAAAAAAATGGCTATTATAAAAAAAACAACAGAAAATAGAAACCATTGGCAAGAATGTAGAGAAATTAGAACCCTTTTGCTTTGCTGATGGGAATGTAAAATGGTGCAGCTTCTGTGGAAATGGTATGGCAGTTTCTTAAAAAATTAAACATAGGTTAGCCGGGCGTTGTGGCGGGCGCCTGTAGTCCCAGCTACTCGGGAGGCTGAGGCAAGAGAATTGCTTAAAAACCCAGGAGTTGGAGGTTGCTGTGAGCTGTGTGAGGCCACGGCACTCTACCGAGGGCCATAAAGTGAGACTCTGTCTCTACAAAAAAAAAAAAAATTAAACATAGGATTATCACATGATCCAGCAACTTCACTTCTAGGTGTATACCACAAAGAACTGAAAGCAGGGAAGCAGATAGATATTTGCACACCAATGTTCATAGCAGTGAGCGTTATTCACAAAAGACAAAAGCTCTAAACCACCCAAATGTTCCAGACAGATAAACAAAATGTGGAAAGACGTTATTCAACCTTAAAGAGGAAGGAAATTCTGATACATGCTGTAACAAGGTGGAACCCTAAAAACATTATGCTAAGAGAAGTAAAACACAAGAAAACGAATACTGTGTGATTCCACCTCTTGGAGTTACCTAGAATAGGCAAATTCATAGAAACAGAAAGAAGGTTAGAGATTGGAGAAGTTAGAGAGAGAGGCAATAGAGAGTTAGTGTTTCATGGGTACAGACTTTCTATTTAGGGGTGAGAAAGTTCTAGAGATGGGTAATGCTGTCATTTGCACAATGTGAGTGCACTGAATGTCACGGACCTATATACTTAAAAATGGTTAAAATGTCGCTTGTGAACTTTCTTCTGAATAAAATGGTCAAAATAGTAAAAATGGACCTGGCACAGTGGCTCATGCCTATAATCCTAGCACTCTGGGAGGCTAAGGGGAGTGGATTGCCTGAAGTTGACGACCAGCCTGAGCTAGAGCCAGACCCCATCTGTAAAATATAGCTGGGCATTGTGGGGGGCACTTATAGTCCCAGCTTCCAGGGAGGCTGAGGTAAGAGAATTGCTTTGAGCCTAAGAGTTTCATGTTGCTATAAGCTATGATGCCACTGTATTCTGCCTTAGGCAACAAAGTGAGACTCCGTCTCAAACATAATGAAAAATAGGCTCAGTGCCTGTGGCTCAAGCGGCTAAGGCGCCAGCCACATACACCTGAGCTGGAGGGTTCAAATCCAGCTGGGGCCCGCCAAACAATAATGATGGCTGCAACCAAAAAATAGCCAGGCGTTGTGGCAGGTACCTGCAGTCCCAGCTACTTGGGAGGTGGAGGCAGGAGACTCGCTTGAGCCCAGGAGTTGGAGGTTGCTGTGAGCCATGATGCCACAGCACTCTACCCAGGGCAACAGCTTGAGGCTCTGTCTCAAATAAATAAATGAATGAATGAATCCCAGTACTTTGGGAGACCAAGGCAGCTGAATTCTTTGAGCTCAGGAGTTGCACACCAGACTGAATGAGAGTGAGACCCCATCTCTAAAAAAAAAAAAAAAAACTACTCAGGTGATTGTGGCAGGCATCTGTAGTCCTAGCTACTCGGGAGGCTGAGGCAAGAGGATGGCTTGAGCCAAAGGGTTTGAGGTTGCTGTGAGCTACGATGCCACCTCACTCTACCCAGGGTGATGTAGTAACATGTCTCAAAATTTTTTTTTTTTTTTTTTGTAGAGACAGAGTCTCACTTTACGGCCCTCGGTAGAGTGCCGTGGCCTCACACAGCTCACAGCAACCTCCATTTCCTGGGCTTAAGCGATTCTCTTGCCTCAGCCTCCCGAGTAGCTGGGACTATAGGCGCCCGCCACAACGCCCGGCTATTTTTTGGTTGCAGTTTGGCTGGGGCTGGGTTTGAACCCTCCAGCCTCGGTATATGGGGCCGGCGCCTTACCGACTGAGCCACAGGCACCGCCCACATGTCTCAAACTTTTAAAAAGAAAAAAAAGATAAAAAGAGTAAAAAAATATATCCATTGCCTTACTCATTTATGTTTTGTTTTTGTTGGAAACATTATAATTCCTCTCTTCTGGCTTTTTTTTTTTTTTTTTTTTGTAGAGACAGAGTCTCACTTTACGGCCCTCGGTAGAGTGCCGTGGCCTCACACAGCTCACAGCAACCTCCAACTCCTGGGCTCAAGCGATTCTCTTGCCTCAGCCTCCCGAGTAGCTGGGACTACAGGTGCCGGCCACAATGTCCGGCTATTTTTTGGTTGCAGTTTGGCGGGGCCGGGTTTGAACCCGTCACCCTCAGTATATGGGGCCGGCGCCTTACCGACTGAGCCACAGGCGCCGCCCTCTTCTGGCTATTTTGAAATATTTAGTAAATTATTGTAAACGATGGTTTTCCTCCTGCACTATTGAACACTAGAACTTACCTAACTGTATCTAACTGTGCATATATCTAAGCAACTTCTCTTCATCCCCACCCCACCCTTCCTGGCCTTTGGTAACCACTATTTCACTCTCTACCTCCATGAGACCCACATTTTTAGCCCCCATATGAGTAAGGAATTCCATATCTGTCTTTCTGGGCCTGGCTTATTTCATTTGACATAATGACTTCCAGTCCCATCCATGTTGCCCTCAGTAGAGTGCTGTGGTGTCACAGCTCACAGTAACCTCAAACTCTTGGGCTTAAGTGATTCTCTTGTCTCAGCTTCCCAGGTAGCTGGGACTATAGGTGCCCAATGCCCAGCTATTTTTGGTTGTACTTGTCGTTGTTTGGCAGGCCCGGGCTGGGTTCGAACCCACCAGCTCTGGTATATATGGCTGGTGCCGTAGCCCCTGAGCTATGGATGCTGAGCCAATTATTTCAGTTTTTTATTATTGAGTTGCTTGAGTTCTTCATATATTCCAGCATAGTATTATTCCTTTGTCAGATGAATACTTTGCAAATATTTTTCTCATTCTGCAGTTTATCTCTTCATTTTTATGTAACCCCAATTTTTCTTTCTTTCTTTTTTTTTTTTTTAGAGACAGAGTCTCACTTTATCACCCTTGGTAGAGTGCTGTGGCATCATAGCTCACACGAACATCCAGCTCTGGGGCTTAGGAGATTTCTCCTGCCTCAGCCTCCCAAGTAGCTGGGACTGCAGGTTCCCACCACAATGTCTGGCTATTTTTTTTTTTTTTTTGTAGAGACAGAGTCTCACATACCGCCCTCAGGTAGAGTGCCGTGGCATCACACAGCTCACAGCAACCTCTAACTCTTGGGCTTACATGATTCTCTTGCCTCAGCCTCCCGAGCAGCTGGGACTACAGGCGCCTGCCACAACGCCCGGCTATTTTTTGTTGCAATTTGGCCGGGGCTGGGTTTGAACCCGCCACCCTTGGCATATGGGGCCGGCGCCCTACTCACTGAGCCACAGGCGCCGCCCTGTCTGGCTATTTTTTGTTGCAGTTTGGTTGGGGCCGGGTTCATACCCGCCACCCTTGGTATATGGCGCCGGCGCCCTACTCACTGAGCCACAGGCGCCGCCTTCTTTTTGTTTTTCTTTGCACTCTCTTTAAAATCTAGCGTGGTGGGCATTTTATACATAGAAGATGTCTCAATTTGTATGCTAAGTTTTCAAGGAAAATACTTGATCTGCATGTAGAATTTATAAACTATACAGTTGAAAAAGAAATTCACATACCCAAGTTATCCAAACATACTTAAAAAGTTACTAAATAGGGTGGTGCCTGTGGCTCAAAAGGGTAGGGCGCTGGCTGGGTTTGAACCCGCCAGAGGTGGGTTCAAACCAAGCCAAAAACTGCAAAAAAAAAAAAAAAAAGAAGAAGAAGAAAGTCTCATTCTGTTACCCCAGGCTATCATGCCATGGAATCAGGTTAGCTCATAGCAACCTCAAACTCCTGGGTTAAAGGGATCCTCTTGCCTCAGCCTTTGAAGTAGCTGGGACTACAGGTGCCCACCACAACACCTGGCTAGTTTTTCTCTTTTTAGTAGAGATGAGCACTCTTGCTCAAGATGGTCTAGAGCTTCAGAGTTCAAGCAATCCATCTGCCTTGGCAGAATGCCAGCATTACAGGCACTCTAAAAATAGCTGGGCATTGTGGTGGGCACCTGTAATCCCAGCTACTTGGAAGGCTGAGGCAAGAGAATCGCTTGAGCCCAAGAGCTGGAAGTTGCTGTGAGCTATGATGTCACAGCACTCTACCAAGGGTGACAAAATGAGACTCTGTCTCAAAAAAAAAAAAAATGGCTGAGCACAGAGGCTCATGCCTTATAATTTATAGTTCTAGCTCTCTGGGAGGCTGAGGTGGGTAGATTGCTTGAGCTCATGAGTTTAAGACCAGCCTGAGCAAAAAGTGAGACCCTGTCTGTACTAAAAATAGAAAAACTGAAGCAAAAGGATCACTTGAGCCCGAGTTGGAGGTTGCTGTGAGCTATGACACCATGACACTCTATCTGGGGTGACAACTTTAATCTCTGTCTCAAAAAAAATTAGATCCCAATAGTATATTGAACAAAATAATACATTATGACCAAGTGGGATTTATTCTAGAAATGGAAGGATGGCTAATGTTCACAAACCACTAATGAGATTTATCATGATTAAGAACCAACTGGAAAAAATTGGTATGATCATCTCAGACATGCTAAAGGGGCATTTGACAAAATTTAGTATCTATGAATATTATTTTTTAAACATTTAATAAGGTCTTGGTGCCTGTAGCTCAGCAGTTAGGGTGCCGGCCACATACACCAGGGCTGGGGGATTTGAACCCGGGCCTGCCAAAACAACAATGACAACTACAACAAGAAAATAGCTGGGTGTTGTGGCTGGTGCCTCTAGTCTCAGCTACTTGGTAGGCTGAGGCAAGAGAATCACTTAAGCCCAAGAGTTTGAGGTTGCTGTGAGCTGTGATGCCACAGCACTCTACTGAGGGCGACTTAGTGAGATTCTGTCTCCAAAAAAAATAAATAAATAAAAATAAATTTAATAAGTAGAGAGAGATTTATAGTTCTAAAGTCATGTGATATCTATGATCCTCCAGGGCTTCTATTCTATGAGGGGATTCTCTGGTCTCTGCTGTCTAAAACCCCTACTTCTCAGGATACCCTTTGCAAGACTTCAGGAGATATGAACTTGGGGCGGCGCCTGTGGCTCAAGGGTGTAGGGTGCCAGCCCCACATACCAGAGGCCCCAGTCAAAAACTGCAAAAATAATAATAATAATAAATTAATTAATTAATTAAAGGAGATATGAACTCGTGGATCACGTTTGATATTTTGGGGCCTTCCCAGAATGTCCATCCCTAACTTCTCTGGGAATAATTCCCTACTGTAGGCACACTATAGGCATAGTTGGCTTACTATGAAAGTTAAGCCTTCTTCCCACCTCCCTGGTTGGTTGGGTGTAGGCCATTGAATGGTTGCTCCTAAGGCTTTGAATTAAGAAGGAAAGAAGCAGAGGTGGTGGCTGTGGCTCAGTGGGTAGGGCGCCAGCCCCATATACTGAGGGTGGTGGGTTCAAACCTGGCCCCAGCCAAACTGTAACAAAAAAATAGCAGGGTGTTGTGGTGGGTGCCTGTAGTCCCAGCTACTCGGGAGGCTGAGGCAAGAGAATCACCTAAGCCCGGGAGTTGGAGGTTGCTGTGAGCTATGTGACACCACAGCACTCTACTGAGAGTGATAAAGTGAGATTGTCTTTAAAAAATAAATAAAATAGACTACGAAAGGTGGAGCGGCAACATGGCGGCGCGGGGAGCTGGTGACCCTGTGGATGATGCTAAGAGTGGAAAGGCCCCATTCGCTCAGCGCATCGACCCGACTCCAGAGAAACTGACTCCAGCGCAACTGCAATTCATGCGGCAGGTGCAACTGGCCCAGTGGCAGAAGACGCTGCCACAGCGCCGAACCCGGAACATCGTGACCGGCCTAGGGATCGGGACCCTGGTATTAGCTATTTATGGTTACACCTTCCACTCGGTGTCCCAGGGGCGTTTCCTAGATGAGCTAGAAGATGAGGCCAAAGCCGCCCGAGCCCGAGCTCTGGCAAGGGCATCAGGACCCTAATCTGGATGAGCATTGCACAACGCCACCCTGCTGGAGCTTCGTATAGTGGTTGATGCCCCACCCCCCTGTAGAAAGTGAAGCCTGCTCAGAGCATCGTTCCTTCATACTAACCTTGGATGATGATTGAGCCAGAGAAGCCAGGGACTTATGCATTTGGCCCCTGTCAAGGGAACATCGCCCACTTCATACCTTGACAGTCACTGCTCTCTTCTTGTAGTTTGTTTCCTTGGTTTTTCTTAGTTTCTGACTTTGTAGTTTACCACTGTCACCTTCCAGGGTCACAAATGTTATGGGGATAGGTGTACCAACTCTATAGTGTTGGAGCCTGAAGTGGGAAAGGTGGGGTCAAGTTGAGAATAATAAACTGAGTCATCTCTCCTGGAAAAAATCAATAAATAAATAAAATAAATTAAAAATAAAAAATAAGAAGGAAAGAAGCAAAGAAAGGAAATGAGAGTACAGGGGCAAGGGTGAGGACATCGTTAGTCAATATCAGGGAGAGGAGTGGCCAGAGGAGCTTGGTGACAATGCCGCTTCCCAATGTGGTTGTGGTTGCATATGACTTCAGGAGCATTCTCTCAGCTCTTTCTGGCTTCCTGCCGCACTCCTGAGCCTGATTCTCTAGCATTTCCATGCATCCTTTCATTCCTCCTCTGCTTCATGGGTCCAGAGGTAATGGCTGTCTGCTTTAAACAAAGCCACAAATAGGTAGGTGCCCTCGTTGTCACTTTGCAGGAGACCCTCAGGAATTCCCCATCCTCCATCCCAAGAGGAGGTTTCACGCCCATGAAGTGATTTTCCTTTTCCTCGTGATGCAGATTGGATTAACAGATGGTGACTTTTGTCGTCCTTAAGCAAAATAGACTGCAGTCTTCTGTTTTGAAGACGTAGGCTGCAGTTTGGAGGAATGAGGAAGGAAATTTATTTGATTCGTAAAACTCCCCTGCTAAATGTACTTATCAGACTGGAAATAGATCAAGACTCCATTTTGTAGGGGCCTGGTTAGGTAAACTACCAGAGATTTGGATAATGCAACAATGTACATGTCTTCAAAAGAGAATTAGGAAGCTCTATTTACCTAAATGAAAAAATTTCCAACTCATAGTTCTAAGTGAAAAAGGCAAGATGCAGATTGGTGTAAGAGGATGATACTCTCCTGAGTGTGCGAAAATATGAAAATAAGGATATGTACTCCTATTTTATTATTATTGTTTTTACTTCTATTCCCATTTACAGATGAATCTATTTTATTATTATATTTTTTTGAGACAGAGTTTCACCTTGTTGCCCTGGATATAATGCCATGGCATCATCACAGCTCACAGCAACCTGAAACTCTTGGATACAAGAGATCCCCTTGCCTCATCCTCCCTAGTAGCTGGGACTACAGGCACTCACCACCATGCCTGACTAGCTTTTTAAAAAACTTATATTTATTTGTATAAACACTGGAAAGATAAGAAATTCATTAAAAGTGGTGACTTCTAAAAGAGGGCAAAAATGAGATGTATGGTCCAGTGTGAGGATGGAACTTCTTTGTGTGTATATATCTACATTTCTTTTTTTTTTTTTTTTTCCAGAGACAGAGTTTCACTCTCTCACTTAGGATGGGGTATGGTGGCCTGACCATAGCTTATTATGACCTGAACTCCTAGGCTCAGGTGATCCTCCTGCTTTAGCCTCCCAAATAGCTAGGATCACAGACATGCACCACTAATAAATTTCTAATTTTAAGCATATTCATTTATTAGCTATTTAAAATTGTATCTACATTTTTTTTTTTTTTGAGACAGAGTCTCACTTTGTTACCCTTGGTAGAATGCCATGGCATCTTAGCTCACAGCAACCTCTGACTCCTGGGTTCAAGCAATTCTCTTGTCCCAGCCTCCCAGTTAGCTGGGACTATAGGTGCCTGCCATAGCACCCAGCTATTTTTTAGAGGTTGGTCTCAAACCTGTGAGCTCAGGTCATCCACCTGCCTAAGCCTCCCAAATGCTGGGATTACAGGCATGAGCCACTGTGCCCCGCAAAGTAAGCCTTTTGTGTATGTGTTTGTTTTTGTTTAGCAGGCCCAGGAGTTCAAACTGTTCAAACCTGCCACCCATGGTGCAGGGGCTGGTGCTGTAACCACTGAGCAACTAAGCTACAGGCACCTAGTCTATCTACATATTATATGCAGCAATGCATGTACAAGACTTAAAACATGTCTTATCCAGTACATGCTATGATATAGATGTATATATAGGACATGTGTATATTTTATATATACATATATATGTATATATATGCAATGCATATTTCCAGAAATATTCAGAAGAAATCAGTAAAAACAGAAGGGGAGGACTACTGGACAGCTGAAAAACTGAGATGGATGAGAGGTTTTACTGCCTACCCTGAAATGCATTACCAAGTCAAAACATGTAACTATGTATTTTAACGAACTATTTATAATCTGCCAGGCAAAGAGACTTATGATGACAAATGAATACACATGCTTTTTTCTGTCAAGCCTTCAGGAGAGGAGAGGGAGGGCCACAATTCCCACAATCCCCATTTTAGAGGTGGAAACAATGGGATCAAAGATACACAGTGTGCACATTCAAAGGCCAAGGTTAAAGGCCAGGCACAGTGGCTCACGACTGTAATCCTAGCACTCTGGGAAGCTGAGGCAAGAGGATCTTTGAGCTCAGGAGTTCCAGACCAGCCTGAGCAAGGTTGAGACCCCTCTCTAAAAATAGAAAAATTAGATGGTAGGCACCTGCAGTCCCCCTTAACTTGGGAGGCTGAGGCAGGAAGACTTGAGGCCAGGAGTTTGAGGGTGCAGTGAGCAAGGGTGAGGCAATGGCACTCTAGCCTGAGCCACAGAGCAGGACTCAGTCTCAAAAATGAAAAATCCAATCTTTATTTATCCCAGTGTCCATGATTGGCAAGTGTGAGGTTGACTCAGTACCTGCCGCTGGGTATGGAAGGTCAGAGCGCCAGGCAGAACACCAGGGGCACCCACCAGGCTGTGACTTATTTGGTCGAGTTAACCTCTGTGCGCCCTTTGCGGCCAAACACAGGACCCAGAACAGATGAGGCGCCCATAAAAATATCTCATTTCTGGTAATAGAAGGCTGAACTCGGGCTTTCCACCACTTGTGGTTTGTTTCTCTGTCTAATTTTGTAGAGAAAAAGGGTTAAAACTCAAAAAAGCAACTTATGAGCTGGACCCTGCACGGGCGCTTCGTGCTAGGTCGCCCCCTAGGGGATTCCGAAGGTAAAACACAATCATCCTAAGTGGGCTCCGGGTCATTGTCTGCCTTCTTCCCCTGTGAATGCCGCGCAGCGCGCTAAACACAGGACGCGTCCAGTGAACCAGACACACACGTTGCTCTGTAGACACACTTGAGAGAGACAAGGAATAAACCACACATGCACACACACAGCTGTTTTTGCATGGAAAATGTACAGGAGGTGGAGACCACCCTGGGCAACATTGAAGATCCCAATTCAAAATTCTTTTTGACTTTGCGCTCACTCTCTCTCTCTCTCTCCTTTTACTTTTCTTTTTCTTTTTTCGAGACAGAGTTTTACTCTGTCACTCTGGGTAGAGTGCTATGGCCTCAGCCAGCAACCTCAAACTCCTGCGCTCAAGAGATCCTCCTGCCTCAGCCTCTCAAGAGCAGCTGGGACTACAGGCACCCACCACCACTATACTCAGCTAATTTTTTCTATTTTTAGTAGAGATGAAGTCTCCCTTTGCTCAGGCTGGTCTCATACTCCTGGCCCCAAGTGATCCTCCTGCCTCAGCCCCCCAGAATGCTGAGATTACAAACATGAGCCACTGCACCCTGCCTTCAACATAATTTTAAGGCTCCCAACTGACTGAACCTGTTCTTGGTCAAAGAGATCAATAAAATTGAGTTGGTAACCACGAGAAAGGAAATCAGACATGCTTCATCATGTCTCCCTCACTTCTTAGAGAGGTCCTCTGAGACTCATTAACAGGTCTTATACTATGTAAGACCTACCGACAGGTTTCAATATAAACAACAGACCACTTGAGTCTGGGCCTATATCTGGTAGTTCCTCTCTGATAAAAGACCCTTACCTTAGCTCAAATATTCCTTTTATCTGATTCCCGGTTGATTAGACAGAGCCTAACTCTTTCCCCCAACTGTCGACTAAAGAATCTTTTTTTTTTTTTGAGACAGAGTCTCACTTTGTCACTCTTGATAGAGTGCCATGGCGTCATAGCTTACAGCAACCTCAAACTCCTGGACTCAAACGATTCTCTTGCCTCAGCCTCCCTAGTAGCTGGAACTGTAGGTACCCCCCACAATGCCTGGTGAGACAGGGGTCTCGCTCTTGCTCAGGCTGGTCTTGAACCTGTGAACGCAGGCAATCCACCCACCTCGGCCTCCCAGAGTGCTAGGATTACAGGTGTAAGCCATTGAGCCCAGCCAACTAAACAATCTTCAGGCGGGCCATGCCTGTGGCTCAGTGAGAAGGGCACTGGCCCCATATACCGAGGGTGGCGGGTTTAAACCCGCCTCCGGACAAACTGCAACAAAAAATAGCGGGGTGTTGTAGTGGGCGCCCGTAATACCAGCTACTTTGGAGGCTAAGACAAGAAAATTGCCTAAGCCCAAGAGCTGAAGGTTGCTGTGAGCTATTACACCATGGCACTCTACCAAGGGTGACAAAGTGAGACTCTGACTCTTAAAAAAAAAAAAAAAGAATCTTCAGGTGCAGTGGCTACTCCTGTAATTCTAACACTCTGGGAGGCTGAAGAAAGTGGATTGCTTGAGCTCAGTAGTTCAAGACCAGCCTAAGCAAGAATGAGACCCACCCACCCCCCACCCCCATCTCTACTAAAAATAGAAAAACTAAGAGTGGAGGGGAAAGAAAGAAAGAAAAACTAGCCAGGCATTGTGGCGGGTATCTGTCTACTCAGGAGGCTGAGTCAAGAGGATCACTTGAGCTCAGGAGTTTAAGGTTCCTGTGAGCTATGATGATGTCACAGCACTCTACCCAGGGTGACAGAGTAAGACTCTGTCTGGAAAAAAAAAAAGATTAAACTCCCCTATAACCTATAGGCCCCACTTTGAGATGTCCCACCTTTTTGGGCCAAATCACTATATACCTTCCACATATTGATGTATGACTTTGCCTGTAATTCCCGATTCCCTGAAGTTTATAAAACCACTCTGTGCCCCCACCACTGGGAATCCATTTGCTCAAGGCTTCTTGGGTGTGGCTGCACATCATGGTCCTCAAATTGACTCAGAATAAACCTCTTTAAATGTATAGAGTTTGGCTTCTTTCCATTGATAATACGAACGCTGTGAGAACAGGGAATTTATTTTAGTCACAGCTCTATCTTAGTGCCTATAACAGGGCACTGGAATACTTTCGGAGTGGAGGAACCTCCCCAGTCGGCCACCTTACCTCCACCATCCCCACCACCACCCTTAGAAAACCCCCAGCATCTTTTCCAAGGACCCCTGTCAGCTGCAGCCTCCCCACTTAACTCCCTGTCTTCACTGTCACAGCTTTCCATGTCCCTCCTCCACCTGGCAAGATTCATTTTAAAAACAGAACCGGGCTTATGTCATTTCCATTTAAACAGCCTCTAATTGCTTCCTTCTCCACTTTGAACAAAAGCCAGATTCTTTATCGCTCCTAAAATGCCTCCCATGATCTGGCCTCTGCCAGGCTTGGCAGCCTCCTTCCCTACCTCCAATGCCACCCTCTCCCTCTCTGATCAACCACATCAGCCACTGGGCTCTACAATGACTCTCCCTGTGTTAGGGTGTCCCGGGGGGCTCCTTAGCATCTTTAGATGGCTCCTCCTCCTCATTCTTCAGTTCTCAGCTTAAATGTTATCACCTCAGCTTCCTCAAAAAATTAAAAATAGAATTATCATATGATCCAGCAATCCCACTGCGGGGTATCTGCCCAAAGGACATAAAATCAGTACAGTGAAGAGACATCTGCAGCCCATGTTCACCACAGCACCACTCAGCACAGCCGAGACATAGGAGCAACCCAAGGGCCCATCAACAGACATGGATGAAAGAAATAGTGCTATATATTTACAATGGAATACTAATCAGCCTTCAAAAAGAAGGAAATCCTAGGTTGCACATGGTGGTTCACGCTTGCAATCCTAGCTCTCTGGGAGTTCAAGACTAGCCTGAACAAGACTGAGACCCCATCTCCACTAAACAGAGAAAAATTAGTCGGGTGTTGTGGAGGGTACCCATAATCCCAGCTACTTGGGAGGCTGAGGCAGGAGTATCTCTGGAGTCAAGGAGTTTGAGGCTGCTGTGAGCTAGGCTGAGGCCACAGCACTCCAGCCTGGGCCACAGAGTGAGACTCTGTCTTAAAAAAAAAAAGAAAGATATATATATGTATATATAGATCAGCGCCTGTGGCTCAAGCGGCTAAGGCACCAGCAGCTAAGGCACCAGCCACATACACCTGAGTTGGCGGGTTCGAATCCAGCCCCGGCCTGCCAAACAACAATGACGGCTGCAACCAAAAAATAGCTGGGCGTTGTGCAGGCACCTGTAGTCCCAGTTACTTGGGAGGTGGAGGCAGGAGAATTGCTTGAGCCCAGGAGTTGGAGGTTGCTGTGAGCTGTGATGCCACAGCACTCTACCTAGGCACAGTTTGAGACTCTGTCTCAAAAAAAAAAAAATTTTGATATGAGGACAATTAATGACAATTAAGGTTATGGGGGGGAGCAGAAAGAGGGATGGAGGGAGGGAGGTGGGGCCTTGGTGTGTGTCACACTTCATGGGGGCAAGACATGATTGCAAGAGGGACTTTACCTAACAATTGCAATCAGTGTAACCTGGCTTATTGTACCCTCATTGAATCCCCAACAATAAAAAATATATATATATGAATATATATGTATGTTTTATTATTCTTCAGGTATTGTGATGCCTGCAGATGAGGAGACCATTACCAATGATAATGCCTCCTCCTCTTAGGATCCCAATGGGATTCATTGGGATCCTAAGAGGAGGAGGTATTCCATGCCGTGGCAGGGTTGGGAGGGCAGGAGGTGCCCCTCTGTGCACTCAGGGGGAAGGTAGGAGCCTTTGTTGTTGTTTAGGTGAAAAGGTGACACAGGATAAGCAGGTTTAGGATGGGCTAGTTTGAATCATTTCTGTGGGCTCTGGGGTAGAGAGCTGTCCCTAGTTGTCTAGTTCTGGGCCTTGGGTGAGGGCAGATGGTTAGTGTTCATGAGTGTGACAGCCCAGTGGAGGAAGCAGTGGGAACTGGGGGCCAGACTGCTGGGTTTGTGTAGGTAAGGCACCACTGAAGGCCAGTAGTTTTCTATCTCTAGGAATTAGCTAGTCTGCAGAGGGACAGTCTTTCCAGGGTCATCCAGACTCCAAGATGTCAAAGTCTCAAAACTACAGACTAAGAAGACATAATTAATACATACTCCTACCAGGGGACAATTGTAATGCTTTGAGACATCTTTGATCAGCACAGCTGGGGGAAGGAGAGTAGTGCTCTTGGTATCTGGTAGGTGGAGAGGTCAGTGATGGCACTATCCATCCTACAATGCATAGAACAGCCCCACAACAAAGAATGACTCAACCTTAAATGTCACTTGTGCCAAGGTCAAAAACTCTGGTTTCAAGGCCAAGTGTGGTGGCTGTCACCTATAATCCCAGCATTCAGGGAGGCCGAGGCCAGTGGATTGCTTGAGCTCAGGAATTTGAGAACAGCCTGAGCAAGAGTGAGACCCTAGATCTATGGGTCTAGGGTCTCACTAGAAATAGTGAGAAAAAGTAGCTGAGGGCGGCGCCTGTGGCTCAAGGAGTAGGGCGCCGGTCCCATATGCCGGAGGTCACGGGTTCAAACCTAGCCCTGGCCAAAAACCACAAAAAAAAAAAAAAAAGAAAAAGAAAAACTAGCTGAGCATCTTGGTGGGCACCTGTAGTCCCAGCTACTCAGGAGGCTGAGGCAGGAGAATCACCCAAACCCAGAAGTTTGAGGTTGCTGTGAGCTATGACACCATAGCACTCTAGCCTGGGGCGACAGAGTGACATCCTGTCTCAAAAAAAAGAAAAAAAGAAACCCTGGTTCCTTTCTCCACAATTGATTTGTTAAATACAATAGTCTCTTAATTTAGTAGACCTTACTTAATCCCTCCTGTGCTGAAATATGGCAGATACAAACTGAACCAACAGGCTCGGCCTCACCTCGATCATCTGATCACTGGCTGACTCAAGACCCAGATGTTCTGAATGCACAAAAACTCCAGAAAGAGTGGAATGAAGTCAGGCTCTGAATGTCGACTTTGTGTTCCTCTTCCTGAGCCTTTAATTTAAGTCATGAGTAATTGTTTTGCTCTGAGATGCCTAAGTGGCATCTTTTGTATATTCCTGGCTCCTGCTTGGATAAGCATTCAATACACATTTGTCCCTCGAATCACATATGCATAGGTGAATGGATATGCATTACTGTGTATGAGCATTTAATGAACAAATGCGCAAGTGGGTGAATGGATGAAATAATGAATGCATCTTCAAGGAATAACGGATATATTTACCTTTGTTTTTCTTTTTTCTTTTTGAGACAGATTCTCACTCTGTGCCCTGGGTAGAGTACCCTGGATTCCTAGCTCACAGCAGCCTCAAACTCTTGAGCTCAAGTGATCTCCTTAATTCAGCCTCCCAAGCAGCTGGGACTACAGGTGTCCACCACAACACTCAGCTAGTTTTTTCTATTTTTAGTAAAAATGGGGGTTTTGCTTTTGCTCAGGCTTGTCTCAAACTCTTGAGCTCAGGCGAACCACCCACCTCAGCCTCCCAGAGTGCTAGTGTTACAGGCATGAGCCACCATGCCCAGCCAAATAATGAGTATATTAAGAGAAATGTTGGCTTGGTGTCTGTAGCTCAAGTGGCTAAGGCACCAGCCACATACACAAGAGGTGGCAGGTTTGAATCCAGCCTGGGCCCACCAAACAACAATGACAACTACAACCAAAAAATAGCCAGACACTGTGGCAGGTGCCTGTAATCCCAGCTACTTGGGAGGCTGAGGCAAGAGAATCGCTTAAGCCGGGTGGCGTCTGTGGCTCAAGGAGTAGGGCGCCGGTCCCATATGCCAGAGGTGGCAGGTTCAAACCTAGCCCTGGCCAAAAACCCAAAAAAAAAAAGAATCGCTTAAGCCCAAGAGTTGGAGGTTGCTGTGAGCTGTGATGCCACAGCACTCTACCCAGGACAACGGCTTGAGACTCTGTCTCAAAAAAAAATAAAAAGAGAGAGAGAAATGTTAAAGAGCGTCTTGTTTCTGAATCTCCCTAATTCCTTTATTTATATATAAAAAAAGAAAAATAGAGGGCGGCGCCTGTGGTTCAATGGGTAGGGCATGGCCCCATATACCAATGGTGGTGAGTTCAAACCCGGCCATGGCCAAAATGCAACAGAAAAAATAGCGAGGCATTGTGGTGAGTGTCTGTAGTCCCAGCTACTCAGGAGGCTGAGGCAAGAGAATCACCTAAAGCCCAGGAGTTGGAAGTTACTGTGAGCTGTGATGCTACAGCACTCTATGAGGGGGATAAAGTGAGACTCTGTCTCCTAAAAAAATAATAATAATAAAATAAAAAAAAATAGAACAAAAGCATGGCAAAGAAATATGCCTACAAACAACATTGTCAATGAAACAAAACAAATCATAACCCAGTAATCTTTCCTTTTTTTTTTTGTAGAGACAGAGTCTACTTTATTGCCTTCGGTAGAGTGCTGTGGGATCACACAGCTCACAGCAACCTCCAACTCCTGGGCTTAGGCGATTCTCTTGCCTCAGCATCCCGAGTAGCTGGGACTACAGGCACCCTTCAGAACTCCCATCTATTTTGTTGGTCATGTTGTTGCAGTTTGACCCGGACGGGGTTTGAACAGGCCACCCTCGGTATATGGGGCCGGCGCCCTACCCACTGAGCCACAGGCACTGCCAATAATCTTTCCCAAAACAAAAGATTTGGGCCTTTAAATTGAAGAGACTGTGGCTTGGCGCCTGTAGCTCAGCAGCTAGGGCGCCAGCCATATACACCAGAGCTGGCAGGTTCGAACCCGGCCTAGGCCTCCTAAACAACAATGACAACTGCAACAAAAAATAGCTGGGCATTGTGGCGGGCACCTGTAGTCCCAGCTACTTGGGAGGCTGAGGCAAGAGAATCTCTTAAGCTGAAGAGTTTGAGGTTGCTGTGAGCTGTGACGCCATGGCACTCACTCAGGGTAACATAGTGAGACTCTGTCTCAAAAAAAAAGGTAAAGGGCCTGTTATTCAGTAAATGGATCAATAATAGTCATCAATGAGACACATTCTGGGAAAACTACTAGATTTTCTTTTTTATTTATTTATTTTTTTCTAGATTTTCTTTTTAAAGAGGAAAACAGGAGCCAAGCTCGGTGGCTCATGCCTGTAATCCTAGCACTCTGGGAGGCCGAGGTGTGTGGATTCCCTGAGCTCACAGGTTTGAGACCAGGTTGAGCAAGATTGAGGCCTCCATCTAGGCGGCACTTGTGGTTCAGTGAGTAGAGTGCCGGCCCCATATACCGAGGGTGGCAGGTTCAAACCCAGCCCCAGCCAAACTGCAACAAAAAAAATAGCTGGGTGTTGTGGCGGGTGCCTGTAGTCCCAGCTACTTGGGAGGCTGAGGCAAGAAAATCGTCTAAGCCCAGGAGCTGGAGGTTGTTGTGAGCTGTGACACCACAGCACTCTACTGAGGGCGACAAAGTGAGACTCTGTCTCCAAATAGTTAGAATAATAATAATAATAAGGAAAACAATTATTTAGGCATCCAAGCAACAGAACAAATTACTTAAAAGGGAAAGAAAATTAGATTGGCATCAAATTCCTTGACCACAGTTCTGTGTTCCAGAAGGGAGTGATTCAGCTAATTTTTGATACTCAGCATCATATTCGGAAAAATAGGGGTTTTTTTGACCAAGTAGGATTGATTCTAGAAATACAAGAATGGCTAATATTAGGAAACTATTAATGAAATGTATCATATTAACAGAGTGAAGTAGGGGGGAAAATCAGATAGCTGGGCAACGTGGTGCGAGTCTATAGTCCCACAACTGTGAAAACTGAGACCAGAGGATGGCTTGAGGCCAGGAGTCCCAGGCACCATGCCTGTGAACGGCCACTGCTCTCCAGCCTGAGCAATGACAGACATAGCAAAGACCTTATCTCAAAAGAAAATGAGAGGCTCGGCTCCTGTAGCTCAGTGGCTAGGGCATCAGCCACATGCACTGGAACTGGCGGGTTCAAATCCAGCCTGGGCCTGCCAAACAACAATGACAACTACAACCAAAAAATAGCTGGGCCTTGTGGTAGGCGCCTGTAGTCCCAGCTACTTGGGAGGCTGAGGCAAGAAAATCGCTTAAGCTCAAGACTTTGAGATTGCTGGGACCTGTGACGCCACAGCACTCTACCCAGGGCAAAAAAAAGAAAGAAAGAAAGAAAAAAACAGGCCAGCAGTGGTGGTTCACACCTGTAATCCTAGCACTCAGGCAGGTTAAGACAAGAGGATACCTGATCTCAGCAGTTTGAGACCAGTGTGAACTTAGGGAGATCCTGTCTCTACTGAAAACAGAAAAAACTAGCCAGGTGTTGTGGTGGGCACCTATACTCCCAGCTACTTGGGAGGCTGAGCCAGGAGGATCCTTTTAACCCAAGGGTTTGAGGTTCCCATGAGCTAAGCTGACTCCATGACACTATAGACTGGGACAACAGAGCGAGACTCTGTCTCACAAAGATAAATAAACAAATAAAGAAATAATTAAAAACAGAGAAAAATTATATGATCATACCTGATATGCTAAAGAAGCTTTTGACAAAATCTACTATGCATGTGTTTTTTTGTTTGGTTGTTTTTTTTTTTTTTTTGTAGAGACAGAGTCTCACTTTATGGCCCTCAGTAGAGTGCCGTGGCCTCACACAGCTCACAGCAACTGGAGCTTAAGCGATTCTCTTGCCTCAGCCTCCCGAGTAGCTGGGACTACAGGCGCCCGCCACAACACCCGGCTATTTTTTGGTTGCAGTTTGGCCAGAGCCAGGTTTGAACCCGCCACCCTCGGTATATGGGGCCGGCACCCTACCGACTGAGCCACAGGCGCCACCCTGTTTGGTTGTTTTTTTTGAGACAGAGTTTCACTTTATCGCCCTCCATAGAATGCATGATGTCACAGCTCACAGCAACCTCAAACTCTTGGGCTTAAGTGATTCTCTTGCCTCAGCCTCCCAAGTAGCTGGGACTACAGGTGCCTGCCACAACACCCGGCTATTTTTGTTGTTGTGGTGGTGGTGGTTGTCAATGTTTGGCAGGCCCGGGCTGGTTTGAAGTCATCAGCCCTGGTGTATGTGGCTGGTGCAATAGCCACTGAGCTACAGGCACCAAGCCAAAATCTACTATCAATTCATGTTAACAGTCAATTAAATAGGAATTGATAGGCTGGGCATGGTGGCTCATGCCTATAATCCTAGCACTCTGGGAGGCTGAGGCTGGTGTATTGCTTGAGCTCATGAGTTTGAGACCAGCCTGAGCAAGAGCGAGACCCTATCTTTACTAAGAACAGAAAAACTGAAGCAAGGGGATCACTTGAGCCCAAGAGATGGAGGTTGCTGTGAGCTGTCACGCCATGGCACTCTACCCAGAATGAGTCTTCAGTCTCTGTCTCAAAAAAAAAAAAAAAACAAGGGCGGAGCCTGTGGCTCAGTGAGTGGGGTGCCGGCCCCATATACCGAGGGTGGCAGGTTTGAACCCAGTCCCGGCCCAATTGCAACAAAAAAATAGCAGGGTGTTGTGGTGGGTGCCTGCAGTCCCAGCTACTCAGGAGGCTGAGGCAAGAGAATCACCTAAGCCCAGGAGTTGGAGGTTGCTGCGAGCTGTGTGACACCATGGCACTCTATTCAGGGTGATAAAATGAGACTCTGTCTCTATAAAAAAAATTAGGAATTGATAGTTTCTAAAAATATTAGCTAGATAGATAACTTACTCTGAAAGTCATCATGTTATGTAATAAGCAAATAAAAATGCCACTAGAGGGCGGCGCCTGTGGCTCAGTGAGCAGGGCGCCGGCCCCATATACTGAGGGTGGCAGGTTCAAACCCGACCCAGGCCAAACTGCAACAAAAAAATAGCCGGGCGTTGTGGCGGGCGCCTGTAGTCCCAGCTACTCGGGAGGCTGAGGCAGGAGAATCGCCTGGGCCCAGGAGTTGGAGGTTGCTGTGAGCTGTGTGACGCCACGACACTCTACTGAGGGTGATAAAGTGAAACTCTGTCTCTACAAAAAAAAAAAAAAATGCCACTAGAAGATAAATCAAAATCAGCAACAAGGCAAAAAATGCCCATTTCCTTCACTACTTTATTTTATTTTATTTTAATTTTTGAGACAGAGTCTCACTTTGTTGCCCTCGGTAGAGTGTTGTGGTGTCATAGCTCACAGCAACCTCAAACTCCAGGGCTCAAGCAATTCTCTTGCCTCACCCTCCCGAGTAGCTGTGATTACAGGCACCCGCCACAATGCCCGGCTATTTTTATGTATTTATTTATTTATTTTATTATTTTTTTTTTTTGTAGAGACAGAGTCTCACTGTACCGCTCTCCGGTAGAGTGCCGTGGTGTCACACGGCTCACAGCAACCTCTAACTCTTGGGCTTACGCGATTCTCTTGCCTCAGCTTCCCGAGCAGCTGGGACTACAGGCGCCCGCCACAACGCCCGGCTATTTTGTTGTTGTTGTTGCAGTTTGGCCGGGGCTGGGTTTGAACCTGCCACCCTCGGGATATGGGGCCGGTGCCCTACTCACTTAGCCACAGGCGCCGCCCCCGGCTATTTTTGGAGATGGGGTCTTGCTCTGGCTCAGGCTGGTCTCAAACCCATAAGCTCAAGCAATCCACCTGCCTCAGCATTCCAGAGTGCTAGGATTACAGATGTGAGCCACCGCGCCTTGCCTATTTTATTTTATTTATTTATTTATGTATTTTGAGACAGAGCCTCAAACTATTGCCCTGGGTAGAGTGCCATGGCATTACAGCTCACAGCAACCTGCAGCTCCTGGGCTTAAGCAATTCTCTTGCCTCAGCCTCTCAAGCAGGTGGGACTATGGGTGCCTGCCACAACGCTCGGCTATCTTTTGGTTGTAGTTGTCATTGTTGTTTGGCTGGCCCAGGCTGGATTCAAACCGGCCAGCTCTGGTGTATGTGTCTGGTACCTCAGCCACTTGAGCTACAGTCAAAGAGCCAGCCTTTTTTATTTACTTTTGGAGACAGGGTCTTTCTGCTTCCCAGGCTGAGGCACAGTGGTGTGATCATAGCTCACCGTAACCTCAAACTCAGGGGCTCAGGTGATTCTCCCACCTTGGCCTTACAAAGTGCTTGCATTACAGGTGTGAGTCACCATGCCCTGCCTATCTCTACTACTATATAACATTGGAGAAAATAATTTCCATTGTGTGATGGAGAAAAGAGCTTCTATTTTTGACTGTCATCTCTGAGAAAAATCTATTCAGTCCCACTGATCTGCCATAAGGTTTTTCACTTTTCACAGAACCAAGAGGTGGAAGGAATTCAGCTTAAAATGACTTGGCATATTCATTCACGGAATATTCTCTGCCTATTTCCAGTTTGGTAGACATTGTTTAGTTACTTGTGATAAGGTGAACCAGAATGGATAAGGACACTCTGGCCATGTTTATTGTTGACCATACTCTATGTTGCTTCCCCAAAGGAGTCTCCCAGTACAGACAGCTGCTGTTTTTGCTAGCTGACTACAAATGTAATATCTCTACTTAAAAAAAAAAAAAAATCCAAGGGCAGCTACTCGGGAGGCTGAGGCAAGAGAATTGCTTGAGCCCAGGAGTTTGAGGTTGCTGTGAGCTATGACATCACAGCACTCTACTGAGGGTGACAAAGTGAGACTCTGTCTCAAAAAAAAAAAAATCCAAGGATATGTAGAAAAACTTTAATATCTTTCTCTCCTATCTTTAGGTTCATAGCTGAGACCCTTGTAATAAAAGACAGATTAATAAGACAAAAGCATAATCAAAGGCCAGGCTCAGTGGTTCATATCTGCAATATTACACTCTGGGAGGCTGAGGCAGGTGGATCCTTTGAGCTCAGGAGTTCCAGACCAGCCTGAGCAAGAGAGAGACCTTTTCTCTAAGAATAGTCAGGCGTGGCAGGTACTGGAGGCTGAGGCAAGAGGATCACTTGAGCCCAAGATTTTGAGGTTGCTGTGAGCTATGACATCACTGCACTCTACCGAGGGTAACAAAGTGAGACTCTGTCTCGAAAAATAGATAAATAAAACAGAAATTCTGAGCCAATCACTGAGTCTTCCTTTAGCTCCCTGAGGCTTCTTTTCCTTTTCTTTTTATTCATTCATTTATTTATTTATTATTATCATTGTTTTTTTTTTTGAGACAGAGTCTTGTTCTATTGCCTAAGCTAGAGTGCCATGACCTCAGCCTAGCTCATGGCAACCTCAAACTCCTGAGTTTAAGTAATCCTCCTGCCTTGGGCATCCAGAGTGCTGGGATTACAGGTGTGAGCCATTGTGCTTGGTCTAGCTTCCCAATGCTTCTTACTAAGCTAACTTCTATCTGAGACCAGGATTCTCCAAGAGTCGGAGATGAGAAGCTGGGTTACCTGAGCAAGAGCATATTTATCTTGGGAAAATCTGCCAGGAGAAAATACAAGGCTGCATAAGGGTCAGGAAGCTGGTGGGGTAGCTGACTACTAGACTGCAATCAGCAGTGACAGGAACACTAAGTTTAGCTCACTAGGAAGGATTTTTAGCAGTTCAAGCAAAGTGGAATTCTGAATCAAAAGTAAGAAGAGGAGGCCAGGCCCGGTGGCTCAGTGCCAGTAATCCTAGCACTCTGGGAGGCCGAAGTGAGTGTATAGCTTGAGCTCATGAGTTTCAGACTAGCCTGAGCAAAATCAAGACCCCATCTCTACTAAAAATAGAAAAACTGAGGCAGGAGGATCTCTTGAGCCCAAGAGTTAGGGGTTGCTATGAGTTATGATGCTACAGCACTCTACCCAGGGCGATAGCTCGAGACTCTGTCTCAAAAAAAAAAAAAAAGTAAGAAGAAAAAATGTATTAGGGAAAAACCTACATTTGGGTTCAGAAATTCAAAGGTGCCTTCTGGGTTAATAGTGATTCAGGAGAAAACACCCCAAAGGGCTGGGGGTGATGACTCACACCTGTAATCCTAGCATTCAGGGATGCTGAGGCCAGTGGATAGTCTGAGCTCAGGAGTTTGAGACCAGCCTGAGCAAGAGTGAGACCTGTCTCTACTAAAAATGAAAAACTGGGGGTGGCGCCTGTGGCTCAGTGAATAGGGCGCCGGCCCCATATACCTAGGGTGGCGGATTCAAACCCAGCCCCGGCTGAACTGCAACCAAAAAGTGGGGGGCGTTGTGGCGGGTGCCTGTAGTCCCAGCTGCTCGGGAGGCTGAGGCAGGAGAATCGCTGAAGCCCAAGAGCTAGAGGTTGCTGTGAGTCCTGTGACAACATGGCACTCTACTGACGGCGGTAAAGTGAGACTTTGTCTCTACAAAAAAAAAAAAAGAAAGGGCGGCGCCTGTGGCTCAGTGAGTAGGGCGCCAGCCCCATATGCCGAGGGTGGCGGGTTCAAACCCAGCCCCGGCCAAACTGCAACCAAAAAATAGCCGGGCGTTGTGGCGGGCGCCTGTAGTCCCAGCTGCTCGGGAGGCTGAGGCAGGAGAATCGCGTAAGCCCAAGAGTTAAGAGGTTGCTGTGAGCCGTGTGACGCCACGGCACTCTACCCAAGGGCGGTACAGTGAGACTCTGTCTCTACAAAAAAAAAAAAAAAAAAAGAAAAACTGAGGCAAGAGGATTGCTTCTGCCCAAGAGTTTGAGGTTGCTGTGAGCTATGACACCATGGTACTCTACCAAGGGCAAAAGAGTAAGACTGTCTCAAATTAAAAAAAAAAAAAAAAAGCATAATCAATTTAGTTTTATTTTTATTTTTTTGAGACAGGGTCTCAAACCATTGCCCTGGGTAGAGTGCAGCGACATCACAGCTCACAGCAACCTCAAACTATTGGGCTTAAGCGATTCTCTTGCCTCAACACAAGTAGCTGGGATTACAGGTGCCCGCCACAATGCCCAGCCTTTTTTTTTTTTGGTTGTAGTTGTCATTGTTGTTTGGCGTGCAGGGGCTGGATTCCAACCTGCCAGCTCTGGTGTATGTGTCTGGCACCTTAGCCCTTGAGCTACAGGCGCCAAGCCATAATCAATTTATTTAGTGTAAATCTTATGTGACACAATGTGTTCAGAAATGAAAACCTACAGTAGCAGAAAAACCTGTGTACTTTTATGCTAAGTTTGATGAAGACACAGATAGCCATAGAATAATAGAATTGGCCAAAGGGGTAGGATCTAATGGTAACAAACTGGAGGAGCCCAGGTGTGGTAGCTCATGCCTATAACTCCAGTACTTTGGGGAGGTGAAGGTGGGAGGATAGCTTGACCCCAGATGTTTGAGACCAGCCTGGGCAGCATAGCAAGATCCCATCTCTACAAAAAATAAACTAGCTGTGTGACAGGCACCTATCGCCCAGGTACTCAGGAGGCAGAGGCAGGAGGATCACTTGAATCCAGAAGTGAGGCTTCAATGAGCTATGATCAGGCCACTGTATTCCAGCCTGGGTGACAGAGTGAGACCCTGTCTCAAATAAAGAAACAAACAAACTGAGGGAAGTTAGCAAGGCCCAGTTAGTTCAGATTCTTCTGTGTCCCTGTGTCTTCAGATGTAAGAATATTCCTTTCCAGGTGGCACCTGTGGCTCAAGGAGTAGGGCGCTGGCCCCATATACCAGGGGTGGTGGGTTCAAGCCTGCCCCTGGCCAAAACTGCAAAAGAAAAAAAAAGAATATTCCTTTTTTTTCTGGCTCAGTGCCTATATCTCAAGTGAAGGCGCCAGCCACATAGACCAGAGCTGACGAGTTCGATCAAATCCAGCCCAGACTGTCAAACAACAATGACAACTGCAACCAAAAAATAGCTGGGCGTTGTGGCAGGTGCCTGTAGTCCCAGCTACTTGGGAGGCTGAGGCAAGAGAATCACTTAAGCCCAGGAGTTGGAGGTTGCTGTGAGCTGTGATGCCACAGAACTCTACCCAGGGCAACAGCTTGAGGCTCTGTCTCAAAAAAAATTTAAAAAAGGCTCGGTGGGCGGCGCCTGTGGCTCAAGGAGTAGGGTGCCGGTCCCATAGGCCGGAGGTGGCAGGTTCAAACCTAGCCCCGGCCAAAAAAAAAAAAAAAAAAAGGCTCAGCGCCTGGGGCGGCGCCTGTGGCTCAGTGAGTAGGGCGCCGGCCCCATATGCCGAGGGTGGCGGGTTCAAACCCAGCCCCAGCCAAACTGCAACAAAAAAATAGCCGGGCGTTGTGGCGGGCGCCTGTAGTCCCAGCTGCTCGGGAGGCTGAGGCAAGAGAATCGCTTAAGCCCAGGAGTTGGAGGTTGCTGTGAGCCGTGTGACGCCACGGCACTCTACCCGAGGGCGGTACAGTGAGACTCCGTCTCTACAAAAAAAAAAAAAAAAAAAAAAAAAAAAAAGGCTCAGCGCCTGTGGCTCAAGTGGCTAAGGCGCCAGCCACATACACTGGAGCTGAAGGGTTCGAATCCAGCCTGGGCCCACCAAACAATTACGGCTGCAACCAAAAAAAAAAAAAAAAATAGCTGGGCTGGGCAGCGCCTGTGGCTCAGTGAGTAGGGCGCCAGCCCCATATACCGAGGGTGGCGGGTTCAAACCTGGCCCCGGCTAAACTGCAATCAAAAAATAGCCGGGCGTTGTGGCGGGCGCCTGTAGTCCCAGCTACTCGGGAGGCTGAGGCAGGAGAATCGCTTAAGCCCAGGAGTTGGAGGTTGCTGTGAGCTGTGTGAGGCCACGGCACTCTACTGAGGGCGATAAAGTGAAACTCTGTCTCTACAAAAAAAAAAAAAAAAAAAATAGCTGGGCGTTGTGGGGGGTGCCTGTAGTCCCAGCTACTTGGGAAGGGAGGCAGGAGAATCGCTTGAGCCCAGGAGTTGGAGGTTGCTGTGAGCTGTGATGCCACATCACTCTACCCAGGGCGACAACTTGAGGCTCTGTCTCAAAAAAGAAAATTCCTTTCCTCTGGATGGGGGGGAGAGGAGGGTGACTTTCACAGGAGAGTCACATGTTTTTTTTTTTAAGTCAGTGTCTCACTCTGTCACCCTGAGCGAGTGCTCTGGCATCTCTAGCCATATCTCACAGCAGCTTCAAACTCCTGGGCTCAAGCGATCCTCTTGCTACAGCCTCCTCAGTACCTAGCATTACAGGTGCCACCACCACACCCAACTAATTGTTCTATTTTTAGTAGAAACGGGTTGATCTCCAACTCCTGAGCCCAGGCAATCCAACACCCTGGCCTCCTAGAGTGCTAGGATTACAGGTATGAGCCACCTTGCCCAGCCCACACGACCTACTTCTGAGGAAGCTCATAGAATTCTTGCAGGTATTAGGACCTGCTTCGGGGAAGAAAGGTGGGAGGTTAGAATCCTTCCGGTTTCTCAAATGTCAAGAGAGGCGTAGCAAGTCCTAAATCCTATCAGAGACAAAACCTATTCCTTACTCTGCCCCCAGTAACTTTTAGATAATTAGTTTCAAGGTAGCATCAGGCAGGCACAATTAGATACTGACCTTAACTAGAAAACAGAACCCACCCCTTACTCAGCACGTGTTTTTCTCCTCTCTCTCCCTCCTTTCCTCTCTTTTACTTCTTTCTATCCTTCTTAATAAAAGAAGTCGACAACTTGTCCTGCCTTTAAATGTCCTTTTTATCCAGTGGCATTAAACACATCTGTGTTAGCTGGGCATGGTGGCTCACTCCTGGTAATCCTAACACTCTGGGAGGTGAAGGTGGGAGGATCTCTTGAGGCCAATAGTTTGAAACCAGCCAGAGCAAGAGCAAGCCCCACCTCCTCTCGTAAAAATAGAAAACCTAGCTGGGTGTTGTGGCAGGTGCCTGAAGTCCCAGCTACTCAGGAGGCTGAGGCAGGAGGATCACTTAAGCCCATGAGTTTGAGGTGAGACACTCTCTCAAAAAAAAAAAGAAAAGAAAAGAAAGAAAGAAAATCTCTGCCATCTTGGTCAGAATTGAATCACCTCCCCAAAGGTCTGCTGAATAAAGGTGTCCTAGAATCACTGCTAAGGATCTTAACACATGAGACCAGCAGCAATTTCCAGGTGACCTTGTGTACTGGCTTTATCTTTGGCTGATAATCACAGGCTTTTAACAATTAAAAGATCTTTCTTGTCCCCCTAAGGGAACAATGGCATTCTTTCTCTTGCAGTTCTTAGGAATTTTTTTTTTTAGAGACAGAGCCTCACTTTGTGCCCCAAGGGCGGCACAGCTCACAGCAACCTCCAGCTCTTGGGCTTACGCAATTCTCTTGCCTCAGCCCGCCACAACGCCCGGCTATCTTTTGTTGTAGTTTGGCCGGGGTCAGGTTTGAACCCACCACCCTGGGTATATGGGGCCGGCGCCCTACCCACTGAGCCACAGACACCGCCCCATTTCTTAGTAATTTATCAAAACCTGGCTACTTGGCTTTGTGGCCACTTATATCATTGTTCATTGAGATTATTTCTATTTACTCTGGCGTCCTCAACTTTACTCAGCCGTGAGTCAGTTAGCCACTCACAGGGCAATACTTCATTAGTTCCACTTGCTCCTGTAAGAAAAGCTTTCTGTTCACTTTTCCTGTGTCGCAGCGCCCTCTGCTGGTGTCTAGCCCTCTGCAGTCACAGCCAGTCTTTGCCTGGCCCTCAGTGACGGAGGTCAGAGGTCAGTCTATAAACCCAGTCTTCCTGGTCCCATAAGAAAATAATTTATTTCTTCTTTTTTTTTTTTTTTTTAAGAGACAGAGTCTCACTTTGTCGCTCGCGGTAGAGTTCTGTAGCGTCACAGCTCACAGCAACCTTCTCTTGCCTCAGCCTCCTGAATAGCTGGGACTACAGGCACCCGCCACAACACCCGGCTAGTTTTTTGTTGTAGTTTGGCAGAGGCCGGGTTCGAACCCGCCACCCTTGGTATATGAGGCCTGTGCCCTTCTCGCTGAGGCACAGGCGCCGCCCAGTAATTTCAGTTTTGATTAATCACCATCCTTGAGGCTCGGCGCCTGTGACTCAGCGGCTAAGACACCAGCCACATACACCTGAGCTGGCAGGTTCAAATCCAGCCTGGCCGGCCAAAGAACAATGACGGCTGCAACCAAAAAATAGCCTGGCATTGTGGGGGCACCTGTAGTCCCAGGTACTTGGGAGGCACAGGCAGGAGAATCGCTTGAGCCCAGGAGTTGGAGGTTGCTCTGAGCTGTGATGTCACAGCACTCTACCCAGGGCCACAGCTTAAGTGTCTCTACAAAAAAAAAAAAAAAAAAATTTCTTTGTGGGCAGCACCTGTGGCTTAAAGGAGTAGGGCGCCGGCCCCATATGCTGGAGGTGGCGGGTTCAAACCCAGCCCCAGCCAAACTGCAACCAAAAAATAGCCGGGCGTGGTGGCGGGCGCCTGTAGTCCCAGCTGCCAGGAGGCTGAGGCAAGAGAATTGCGTAAGCCCAAGAGTTAGAGGTTGCTGTGAGCCGTGTGACGTCATGGCACTCTACCCGAGGGCAGTACAGTGAGACTGTCTCTACAAAAAAAAAAAAAAAATTTCTTTTGTGGGCAGCACCTGTGGCTTAAAGGAGTAGGGCGCCGGCCCCGTATGCTGGAGGTGGCGGGTTCAAACCCAGCCCTGGCCAAAAGCTGCAAAAAGAAAAAAATTCATTTTGCACTAATTGACTTCTGCACAATTAGTCTCAAGATTAAAATTGTTGATGTCTTTCTGTTGTCATTAATGATGAGGCAGAAAGAAATCACTTGTGCAATAAAAAAAAGGAAAAAAAAAGAAATCACTTGTGCAGGCAGAGCTGCAAAACTTGAGCCTCAGTTGGCTCAAATGAATTCATTTTCTTAACTATACGCATACGTGGGGCCTACATGTACCTTGCTCTGGTATGTGTACGTATAAAACCGTGTGCTATGTATAGACCTTTGTATAAACCAGTAATATTGTTCTAGAAACTACTGGGATAGGAGAGTTATTTATTTTTTTTAAAGCAATTTATTTTTTATTTACTTTTTTTTTTTTAGAGACAGAGTCTCACTGTACCACCCTCGGGTAGAATGCCGTGGCGTCACTCCACTCACAGCAACCTCTAACTCTTGGGCTTACGTGATTCTCTTGTCTCAGCCTCCCGAGCAGCTGGGACTACAGGCGCCCGCCACAACACCCGTCTATTTTTCGTTGTTGTTGCAGTTTGGCCAGGGCTGGGTTTGAACCCGCCACTCTCGGCATATGGGGCCGGCTCCCTACTCACTGAGCCACAGGCACTGCCCATAAGTGTTTTTTGTTGTTGTTGTTGTTTTGGCCAGGGCTAGATTTGAACCCACCACCTCCGGCATATGGGGCTGGCGCCCTACTCCTTTGAGCCACAGGCACTGCCCCAATAGGAGAGTTATTTTATAGAATCCTATCTCCTCTTGTCAATAAAACTAGGGCACCTTCTATTTGAAGCTTGGATCAAAAACATACTGTCCTTTTGGATAGTATTACCTGCTGTTTCAAAAATGATCCAAAATATATGTTTACAGAGTCAATTAAATTTTTCTTATCTGTGGGCTCCATTAATATGAACCTTTATTTATTTACATTTTAGTGTTAAGCGACTTTGTTCAAGTCATCCTCCTGCCTCAGCCCCCCAAGTAGCTACTACAGGTGCCCACCACAATGCCTGGCTAATTTTTCTTTTCTTTTCTTTTTTTTTGAGGCAGAGTCTCAACTTTCTTGCCCTCAGTAGGGTGCTGTGGCATCATAGCTCACAGCAACCTCAAACTCTCAGGCTCAAGAGATCCTCGCCCAGCCTAATTTTTTAGACAGTGTCTTTCTGTCACCCTGGGTAGAGTGCTGTGGCATCATAGCTCACTGCAACCTCAAACTCCTGGGTTTGAGTGATCCTCCTATCTCAGCCTCCCCAACAGCTGGGACTACAGGCAACCCACAACACACAGCTAGTTTTTCTATTTTTGGTAGAGTTGGGGGTTTCACTCTTGCTCATGCTGGTCTCAAATTCCCAAGCTCAAGCAATCCACCCACCTTGGCCTCTCAGAGTGCATGAGCCATTGCGCCAGGCCTGGGAAATTCATCTCTTTCTGCCCTTTGACATCAGAGTTCCTGGTTCCCAGGCCTTCGGACACACTCTCTGACTCTCTGTGTGTTTTTCCCATTGTCCTTTTGTCTGGGGAATTCTTTTTTTTTTTTTTTTTTTTTTGTAGAGACAGAGTCTCACTTTATGGCCCTTGGGTAGAGTGCCGTGGCCTCACACAGCTCACAGCAACCTCCAACTCCTGGGCTGAAGCGATTCTCTTGCCTCAGCCTCCCGAGTAGCTGGGACTACAGGCGCCCGCCACAACGCCCGGCTGTTTTTTGGTTGCAGTTTGGCCGGGGCCGGGTTTGAACCCGTCACCCTCGGTACATGGGGCCGGCGCCTTACCGACTGAGCCACAGGCGCCGCCCCTGATGCTAAGTTTTAATGTCATCACCTGAATCTTTCTGACAGATCAGGGCAGAGTAGTGGAGTCTGGGGGTGCTGGACTCTGACTGTTCCCAAAACCCTTGAGAGAGAGGACAACAAGGACAGGCACTTCCTGCTACGGTCTGTGGTCAGAGTGAGGACACAGCTCACAGGGAAGTTTCACAACCCCTATGCTCAGGCCTCAGTGAAGGAGGGAGTGTGATCCTGGCAGAGTGGAGCCCAGGAGGGCAGGGGCAGCCTCAGGCTGTGGTAACGGGTGTTGGGGGCTGTAAGATGGACTTTTCTATGGGCTCCCTCCTACCCCTCTTTCAAACTGGAGGACTGGCCTGGTGGCTGTGAGAGTATCCTTCCAGCTGATAAAGGTTTAAGCTACTTGAAGTTTGGAACCACCTGGGTCTGAAGGTCATCTCCAACATTTTCCAGCCCTGCCATGCAGGTCATACTCTTGGGGCCTCCCTCTGCGCCCGTTTCTCCCACTTGTATGTTGGGAATGAGGATTCCCATATTCAGGCTATTGACAGAGAGCTGATGATGCTGGTGGTAGGGATGGTGATGGTGTGTGGCACCCAGTGCCTCTCCATGTGACAACAAGGGTGTATGGAAACCCCAGATGTGACCTCCCAGTAGGGTAGGCTCTGGGATCTCCTGCAGAAGCAAGCTCGTCTTCAGCACGTGTTAGTGAATAGGGCAGACCTTCCTGAGGAGGATGAGTTTGGGAAGGAGGAGCGAGGGTTTGTTTGTTTGTTTTGAGGCAGACTCTCATTCTGTCACCCCAGATGACACAGTCATCACAGCTCACAGCAACCTCAAACTCTCAAGCTCAAGCGATCCTCCTGCCTCAGCATCTCCAATAGCTGGGACTACAGGCATCCACTACAATACCCAGCTTATTTTTTTCTGTTTTTAGTAGAGACCGGGTCTCACTCTTGCTTATGCTGGTCTTGAACTCGTGAGGTCAAGCCGTCCACCCCCCTCGGCCTCCCAGAGTGCTAGGATTACAGGTGTTTGCCACCAACCTAACCGAGGAAGTTTTCAGCATACACTATACAGTAAAATGACTTAAATTCCCATTAGTCATCTCCATAAGCCCACCAAATGCTTTCTCTGGGTGACTGACACCTCCTATTTTTCTCCCACCTTTCTCCACATGTTCTTTTTTTATTCTGAATTATTTAGCTCTACCTACCCACACACACACACCCCTCATGTGGTAAGATTTTCCACTCAATGGATCTCATACTCAAGTGGCTTTTACAAGTCTTTTCTTTTCTCTTCTCTCTCTCTCTTTTTTTTTTTTTTTTTTTTTTTTGCAGTTTTTGGCCAGGGCTGGGTTTGAACCTGCCACCTCCAGTATATGGGGCTGGCACCCTACTCCTTTGAGCCACAGGCACTGCCCTCTCCTCTTTTCTTTTGCATTCCTTTCCCCTTCCCTTCCCTTTCTTTTCTTTTCTCTGTTTTTCTTTTGAGACAGAGTCTCACTCAGTTGCCCTGGGTAGAGTGCAATGGCGTCATAGTTCACAGCAACCTCAAATTCTTGGATTCAAGTGATCCTCTTGCCTCAACCTCCCAAATAGCTGGGATTACAGGCGCCCACCACAAGCCTGGCTCGTATCTTTTATTTTTAGTAGAGATGGGGTCTTGCTCTTGCTCAGGTTGGGCTGGAATTCCTGAGTTCAAACAATCCATCATCCACCTTGGCCTCCCAGAGTACTGTGATTACAGGTGGGAGCCATCACACCTGGCACCAAGTATTTTCTGGGGAAAACAACAAACTTTATCTGGAGTGGCAAGAAGGAGAATTCTACTACTAGAAAAATAATAATTTCTCTGAACTCCACACCTAGCCACAAGACATTATTTTATTTTATTTTTGTTTTGAGACAGAGTCTCACTTTGTCACCATCAGTAGAGTGTTGTGGCATCATAGCTCACAGCGATCTCAAACTCTTGGGTTCAAGCGATTCTCTTGCCTCAGCCTCCCAAGTAGCTGGGACTACAGGCACCCACCACAATGCCCAGCTATTTTTTTTTTTAAATATGGAACGCTTCACGAATTTGCGTGTCATCCTTGCACAGGGGCTATGCTAATCTCCTCTGTATCGTCCCAATTTTAGTATATGTGCTGCTGAAGCAAGCACAATGCCCAGCTATTTTTAGAGATGAGGTCATGCTCTGGCTCAGGCTGGTCTTGAACTCATGAGCTCAGGCAATCCACCCACTTCGGCCTCCAGAGTTTCCATTTTCTTTTTTTTTTTTTTTTTGTAGAGACAGAGTTTCACTTTATGGCCCTCGGTAGAGTGCCGTGGCCTCACACAGCTCATAGCAACCTCCAACTCCTGGGCTTAAGCGATTCTCCTGCCTCAGCCTCCCGAGCAGCTGGGACTACAGGCGCCCGCCACAACGCCCGGCTATTTTTTTTTTTTTTGGTTGCAGTTTGGCTGGGGCTGGGTTTGAACCCGCCACCCTCGGTATATGGGGCCGGCGCCTTTCGACGGAGCCACAGGCGCCGCCCCAGTTTCCATTTTCTTAATCTTCCTCTTCCAATTGATTCAGGAAGATTCTCTTCCAAACACACAGCCCTCCTTGACCTAAGTCCCGGTGCTAGCCATTATAGCAAAACAATTCCTCAACCTCCTTATGTTTCTTTCTATCTGTTATTAACACAGTGGAATACTTTACAATAAAGAGAAGGCATTTTAATAATCGGAAAACCATATTTTCCTGGTGGAAACATTTTGAGTTTTCCCTGAATTGGCTTTCATGAAAAACTATTGCTGACCATCCTGAGCAAGAGAGAGACTAAAAATAGAAAAATTAGCTGGGCATGATGGCGGGCGCCTGTAGTCCCAGCTACTCGAGAGGCTGAGGCAGGAGGATAGCTGGAGCGCAGGAATTTGAGGTTTCTGTGAGCTAGGCTGAGACCACAGTACTCTAGCCTGGGCAGCAGAGCTATATTCAGCCATAAACAAATAAATGAATAGGGCGGCGCCTGTGGCTCAAGGAGTAGGGCGCCGGTCCCATATGCCGGAGATGGCAAGTTCAAACCTAGCCCGGGCCAAAAACCACAAAAAAAAAACAAAAAACAAATAAATGAATAAATAAATAAAATCAAAAAATACCTTTAAATAAACAAAAACTGGTCCTGAGACTTCAGATGATGAGGCTCTCAGAAGCAGGGACTGGGATGGATCATTCCATTCTTGTGTTTCCAGAAGTGAAGCTGAGGCTCGGCGCCTGTAGCTTAGCATCTAGGGCGCCAGCCACATACACCAGAGCTGGCAGGTTCAAATTCAGCCCGGGGCCTGCCAAACGACAATGAGAACTAGAACCAAAAAAATAGCTGGGTGTTGTGGCGGGCACCTGAAGTCCCAGCTACTTGGGAGACTGAGGCAAGAGAATCGCTTAAGCCGAAGAGTTTGAAGTTGCTGTGAGCTGTGACGCCACAGCACTCTACTCAGGGTGACAAAGTGAGACTCTGTCCAAAAAAGAAGTGAAGCTGAGCTTTTTTCCCTGTGAGAAAGAAGGGTTTTCTTTCTTCTTTTTTTTTTTTTGTGGTTTTTGGCCGGGGCTGGGTTTGAACCCGCCACCTCCGGCATATGGGACAGGTGCCCTACTCCTTGAGCCACAGGCGCCACCCCAAGAAGGGTTTTCTTTCTTTCTTTTTTTTTTAGAGATAGAGTCTCACTTTGTCACCCTCGGTAGAGTGCTGTGGCGTCACAGTTCACAACAACCTCCAGCTCTTGGGCTTAGGCGATTCTCTTGCCTCAGCCTCCGGAGTAGCTGGGACTACAGGCACCCGCCACAACGCCCAGCTACTGAGAAGGGCTTTCTTAAAATGGATGTACGAAATAGATAGATACTGATTCAGCTTCTTTCCACCCCACCTTCTGAATTCCTAGAAATGTGTTTTCCAACCCCTGCATCAGTGGTGTGGAAGGAGATTGGGCAATGAGTCGTTTGAGGAAGAACAAATGACATCTATGGAAAATCCAGGTCGGTGACAACTTTTTCCTCTCTCCCTGCCTCATCGCCACATCCCTCAAATGCATCCTCTGCCCACACTCCAACTTCACCCTCCATCCCTTGGACTACAGCTCAGCCTTCCTGCTCTTCCACCTCCAGGGATCCTCCCCTAGAGTCTGTCTTTCTCTACCCAGAGCCAAGACCCTGTCGAAATAAATAAAAGAAATTATTATTATTATTTTGAGACAGAGTCTCATTATGTTGCCCTTGGTAAAGTGCTGTGGCATCACAGCTCACAGCAACCTCAAACTCTTTTTTTTTTGAACCTCAAGCTGTCAGTATTGTGGCATCACAGCTCACAGCAACCTCCAACTCCTGGGCTCAAGCAAGTCTCCTCCCTCAGCCTCCCAAGTAGCTGGGACTACCAGCACCCGCCACAACACCCAGCTATTTTTAGGTTGCACCGTCATTGTTGTTTGGCAGGCCAGGCTGGATTCGAACCCACCAGCTCAGGTGTATGTGGCTGGCGCCTTAGCTGCTTGAGCCACAGATGCTGAGCCAACAACCTCAAACTCTTGGGCTCAAGCAATTCTCTTGCCTCAGTCTCCCAAGTAGCTGGGACTACAGGTGCCCTCCACAACACCGGCTATTTGTTGTTGTTGTTGTTGTTGTAATTGTCATTGTTGTTTGGCAGGCCCAGGCTGAGTTCGAACCCACCAGCTCCAGGTGGATGTGGCTGGTGCCCTAACGGCTGAGCTACAGGCGCCGAGCCAATAAAAGAAAGTATTAACTATTTTATTTTGTACCTAATAATTGGCCAAAGAAAATATTTCAAATTTTGCCAGGCATGGTCATCACACCTGTAATCCTAGCATGCTAGAAGGCTGATGCAGGTGCATTACTTGAACTCAGGAGTTTGAGGCTAGCCTAAATAGAAATAGAAAATAGAAAATTAGCCAGGTATTGTGAGGAATGCCTACAGTTGCAGCTACTCAGGAGGCTGAGGCAAGAGGATCATTTGAACTCAGGAGTCTGAGGTTGCTGTGAGCTATGGTGACATCATAGCACCTACCAAGGTGACAGAGTAAAACTCTATCTCCAAAACAAAAAAGAGACATAAGAAAATAAAATTCTGGGCAGCGCCTGTGGCTTAAGGAGTAGGGCGCCGGTCCCATATGCCAGAGGTGGCAGGTTCAAACCCAGCCCCGGCCAAAAAAAATTCACAAAAAAATAAAATAAAATAAAATTCTATGGGCAGTGCCTGTGGCTCAAAGGAGTAGGGCGCTGGCCCCATATGCCAGAGGTGGCGGGTTCAAACCCAGCCCCAGCCAAAAACTGCAAAAAAAAAAAAAATAATAATAATAATAATAAAAGGGGGCGGCGCCTGTGGCTCAGTCAGTAAGGCACCGGCCCCATATACCGAGGGTGGCGGGTTCAAACCCGGCCCCGGCTGAAGTGCAACAAAAAAATAGCCAGGCATTGCGGCAGGCGCCTGTGGTCCCAGCTACTCGGGAGGCTGAGGCAAGAGAATCGCCTAGGCCCAGGAGTTGGAGGTTGCTGTGAGCTGTGTGAGGCCATGGCACCCTACCGAGGGCCATAAAGTGAAACTCTGTCTCTACAAAAAATAAAAATAATAATAATAATAAAAGGAAAGGAAATTAAAAAAAAGAAAATTCTTTCTTTCTTTCTTTCTTTCTTTATTTATTTTTTGAGACAGAGCCTCAAACTGTTGCCCTGGGTAGAGTGCTGTGGCATCACAGCTCACAGCAACCTCCAACTCCTGGGCTCAAGCGATTCTCCTGCCTCCTCCTGCCAAGTAGCTGGGATGACAGGCGCCTGCCACAACACCCAGCTATTTTTTGGTTGCATCATCATTGTTGTTTGTCAGGCCCAGGCTGGATTCGAACCCGCCAGCTCAGGTGTATGTGGCTGGAGCCTCAGCTGCTTAAGCCACAGGTGCCAAGCTGAAAATTCTTCTTCCCCCCCCCCTCAGTTTTTGGCCGGGGCTGGGTTTGAACCCACCACCTCCGGCATACGGGGTCGGCGCCCTACCCCTATGAGCCACAGGCACCACCCCAAGCTGAAAATTCTTTATTCTTTGGTTGGAAATCACTGCATCTACTTGTGAGTCTGGAGCTGCAGTAGCTGTCTTGAGACCAAGAGGGGACCTGGCCCAAGAGAGGAAGGTGACAGTGTACAGGTGGCAGCGCAGGAAAGTGGACATCACCGTGCAGGTGAATTACTAACCCCCTAGGAGTTCAACTGCAGGACTCTATAACATATGAAAAAACAAACCACATTTATGTTCTTGCTATTTTCACATCTTCTACAACCAATCATAAGCTTGACGAATTTTTGCAAATTGAACACACACATACAACCGGTACCTGGATGAAGAAACAGAACACAACAAGTCTCCCAGGAGCCCCTCTGTGCTGCTTTCCTTTTAATATTATTCACCCCCTTCCAAGAGCAATCAAAAACTGAGCTTTGAAGACTGTATGTCAAGGCTACCTTTTTGGGGATTGTTTGTTTGTCTGTTTAAGACAGAGTTTAAGTCTGTTGCCCTGGGTGAAGTGCCGTGGTGTCATCGTAGCCCACAGAAACCTCAAACTCTTGAGCTAAGTGATCCTCTTGCCTCAGTGCCCCCCCACCACTCCCCCCGAGTAGCTGGGACTACAGGCACCTGTTACAGTGCCCAGCTAAGAGCTACCCATTTCTGAACTTCACATACATGGAATTCTACAGTATACACATTTTCACATCTGGCTCCTCTCAGTCAACATTATGCTTGTGAGATTCATACACTATATTATTCCTTCTTGTGTTTATGGTTTATTTCTCCTTATTTAACACATTCAGAGGGCGGCACCTGTGGCTCAGTGAGTAGGGCGCGGGCCCCATATGCCGAGGGTGGCAGGTTCAAACCCAGCCCCGACCAAACTGCAACAAAAAAATAGCCGGGCGTTGTGGCGGGCGCCTGTAGTCCCAGCTGCTCGGGAGCCTGAGGCAAGAGAATCGCGTAAGCCCAAGGGTTAGAGGTTGCTGTGAGCCGTGTGACGCCACGGCACTCTACCCGAGGGCGGTACAGTGAGACTCTGTCTCTACAAAAAAAAAAAAAAAAAAAAACACATTCAGAGTTTGGATTGCTAATTCCAGCACAAAAGCATCCAGAGAGAGGCAATGCCCTTTGACTGCTTTCCAGAGCTCATTGAATCATTTTATCAGTCAGTTTAGACTAAGTACACTACAGTGATAGTAAGTCACTACGCCTTAGTGACTTACAGCAATATTGCTCACTTCTTCCTTACAAACAAGTTCATTGTGACCCAAGTAGCAACTGCTCTTATCTACATTCTTTGCATTCCTGGCCCAAGGTGGTAAAGCAATCTTATTACTGTCTAATTGCTGCAGTAACAAATTATCATTACACAAATTTATTATTATTAATAAAGGTATTATTTGGGCAGCACCTGTGGCTTAGTGGGTAGGGCGCCGGCCCCATATATCGAGGGTGGCGGGTTCAAACCCAGCCCGGGCCAAACTGCAACAAAAAAATACCCGGGCATTGTGGCGGGCGCCTGTAGTCCCAGCTGCTCGGGAGACTGAGGCAAGAGAATCTCCTAAACCCAGGAGTTGGAAGTTGCTCTGAGCTGTGTGATGCCACGGCACTCTACCGAGGGCAATAAAGTGAGACAGAGGCTCACTTTTCACCGAAAAAAAAATAATAATAAATAAATAAAGATATTATTTATTAGCTTGAAGTTTGGGAGATCAGAAGTTTAAAATAGCTGAAATCAAGGTGTTGGCAAGCTCCATTTGGAGGCTCTAAACAGGAATCAATTTTCTTTTCCTTTTCTTTTTCTTTTTTTTTTTTTTTTTTGAGATAGAGTTTTACTTTCTTGCCCCCAGTAGAGTACTATGGCATCACAGCTCACAGCAACCTCAAACTTTTGGACTCAAGTGATCCTCCGGCCTCAGCCTCCAGAGAAGTTGAGACTATAGGTGCCCACCACAATGCCCAGCTATTTTTTAGAGACAGAGTCTCACTCTTGCTCAGGTTGGTCTTCAATTCATAGACTTAAGTGATCCATCTGCCCCAGCCTCCCAGAGGGCTGGGATTACAGGCGTGAGCCACCATGCCCAAGCCTAGAATCAATTTTCTTGACTATTCCATATTCTAGAAGTTTTCTTCATTCCTTGGATTATGGCTCCAGCCACCAATCACATCATTCTGTCCTCTGCTCTGCTTCCATCACCTTTTCTCCCTCTGTTACACTAACCTCCTTTTCTTGACCCCCTCTCTCTCTCTTTTAAAGATGGAGTCTTGCTCTTTCACCCAGGGGCCTGATCATAACTCCCTGTAGCCTTGAACCCCTGGGTTCAGGTAATCCTTCCACCATGGTGCTTCCTGAATAGCTAGGACTAGAGATATGCACCACTACATCCAGCTAATTTTTTAAATTTATTTTTTTCTAGAGTTGGGATCTTGCTATATTGCCCAGGCTGGTCTCAAACTCCTGGCCTCAAATGATTCTCCCACCTTGCCACCACTCTTGGCCCCTGTCTTCTCCCTTATAAGAACCCGTGTTGACATAGAGCCCACCCAGATGATCCAGGATGATCTCCCCACCTCAAGAGCCTTCCTTTAGTCATATCTGCAAAGTCACTTTTGCTACATAGGGTAACATATTGCAGGTTCTGGGGATTAGGATGTGAATATCTTTGGGGACCACTTATTCTGCTTACTTTAGAGTCCCTTTGTGGGGTATTCCACTTTTGTGACTGAGAGAAAATAGCAGAATAAGGCAGGGTCTGTAAGGCTGCTTTCTGGAAGAGACACAGCCACTGTTTTGATACTATGATCAACCGCAGTCACCAGTGAAACACAAAAAATAGAAGGAAGGATGAGAGAGTGGCCGTTTTTCAAGAGAACCCGGGAGAAAGAGCAGAAGTGAAATCTTTCTCATACGTCAGGTGGCTGAGATTTCTTAATTTCCCCCCACTTCCTCTTCTAGGAAGTGGACACCTACCGGCAAGCAGGGCAGGGTAGGAGGGCACTACAGAGTCAGGAGGCACCATTTCATCAAAAGGCCCTTCCTCTCTCACTTCTGCCACTGCCTGCAGCAGCCTCTCCTCCCCTCTGCCTGAGAATGACCCTGGGGTGGCCATGCTGAGATTGCCTCTTACCCTGGGTGTAGAAATATCCTAGTCTCCAGCTCCTCCTTCTTAGGATGCAAGGTGCTCCCATGCTTCGACCCACCGTCCGGGATGGCCTCTGCCGCCTGTCCACCTACTTGGAAGAACTTGAAGCCATGGAACTGAAGAAGTTCAAGTTGTACCTGGGCACCATGATGGAGCTCGGAGAGGACAAGATCCCTTGGGGACGAATGGAGACAGCTGGTCCCCTAGACATGGCCCAGCTGCTCACGGCCCATTTTGGGACCGAGGGGGCCTGGCTGCTGGCTCTCAGCATCTTTGATCGGATCAACAGGAAGGACCTGTGGGAGAGAGGACAGAGGGAGGACCGGGTGAGGGGTAAGGAGGCACTGGGCAGTCACAGCCACAATCAACCCATCCCTTTGCTTTTGAGAAAATCCCTGAGCCCGGGAGAACGTGGGATTCTAGCTGGGGTTCATTCATGCTGTCCTCTACCTGGAACACCCTGTCTCTGTCTTCCTTGTCTGGAAAATCCTTCTTTATCAGTCAGAACCTTCAAGGTGCTGCCTTCTCTGTGACTTCTCTACTCTTCTTCCCCACCCCGTCCTGTGCCCCACCATGACCATTCAGGCTGGCTGAGAAACCCCATAGCACTGTTACACTTCTTTCCTTTTTTTTTTTTTTAGACAGAGTCTCACTCTTTTGCCCTGGGTAGAGGGCTGTGGCATCATAGCTCACAGCAACCTCAGTCTCTTGGGTTCAAGCAATCCTCTCACCTCAGCCTCGCAAGTAGCTGGGACCTCAGGCACCCACTACTACACCCAGCTACTTTTTCTATTTTTAGTAGAGACGGGGTCTTGTTCTTGCTCAGGCTGGTCTCGAACTCCTGAGTTCAAGGGATCCTCGTGCCAGACACATGTTGTTTAATGTGAGAACTTTTTTGCTTATGTGTGTGGTTAGATGTCAGAAAAAAAATGGGCACAGACCTTTTTTTTTTCTAATCAGTTTTTGTTAGCGTTTGTGCATTTACTGTGTGGCCCAAGATGATCCTTTCAATGTGCAGCAGAGACAAAAGTTTAGATAGTCCTGGACTAAACCTTTGGATTCTTCAGGGAGGGACAAAAAAATGCAACAAGAGATGAGCCAGGATAGGCTCACTGGACTGGATTTTCTGCTCTGGGCTGGGGTAGCTATGACAAGGTCTATAAGTCTGTCCATGACATGGTCACAGCTGTGAATAAGAAATCCCTAGACAGTGGCTCACGCCTGTAATCCTAGCACTTTGGGAGACTGAGGCAGGTGGATTGCTCCAGCTCAGGAGTTTGAGACCAGCCTGAGCAAGAGCAAGACTGTTTCTCCTAAAAATAGAAAAAACCCTAGCCAGGCATCATGGCAGGTGCCTGTAGAGCTACTCAGGAGGCTGAGGCAGGAGGATAGCTTCAACTTGAGAGTTTTGAGGTTGTTATGAGTTATGATTCCACAGCACGCTACCCTGGGTGACAGAGGGAGACTCTCAAAAAAAATTGAGACACAACTTTCAACATCATTTGAAATTATATTAAGTGTTAATTGTTTTATGCGCTGAGATCCTCACACCATTAGACTATAAAATCCTTGGAGCAGGAACCTCGTGTCTTGTTTATTGCTGTGTACCCAGTGCCTGGAACCGTGGCTGGGTAACACTGGTGCCCAGTGTATGTGTACTCATTGAGTGGATGAGTGATAGACCAGACATAGCCGAGGACTGAAGGGGCAGGGAAGACTGACTCTGGCTGACTCAGAACTTCCTGGCTGAGGGAACTGACAGGATGGATGAAGGAAGGTGCCAGTCACCATGAGGGAGTCCCAGAAAGGAGAGTTCATTACGAGGAACAAGAGACAAAGTCGGTTTTCAGCAGCTTGCATGTGTGGTGACTGCTGAATATTCTGAGGTGTGGGTGGGCAGGGAATTCCGTAGGCATTGCGATGTAATAGTAATATTATTGAGTGCTAGCCGGATATATGTGGGCTGATTTTCCAAAATTTCTCTTTCAGATTCTCCACCTGGTAGCCTGACCTCACTTGGCACCCAGTCAACATGCCTTCTGGAAGTTTCTCCTGGCATTCCAAGAAAAGGTGAGGCATAAGCCCTATGCCCATTAGAATGTATGATGCTAGGGCAGCACCAGTGGCTCAGTGGGTAGGGCTCCGGCCCCACGTACCGAGGATAGTGGGTTCGAACCCAGCCCCAGCCAAACTGCAACAAAAAAAAAAAATATCTGGGTGTTGTGGCGGGTGCCTATAGTCCCAGCTACTCGGGAGGCTGAGGCAGGAGAATTGCCTAAGCCCAGGGGTTAGAAGTTGCTGTGAGCTGTGACACCATGGCACTCTACCGAGAGCGACAACATAAGACTGTCTCTAAAAAAAAAAAGTATGAAGCTACGTGGGACAGACGGTCCCACCAAGGTCAATCACCACCAAGGATATTTATTTAATAAGGAGGCTTAGGGTGAATGGGTATAGGATTTGTGGTATGGATGAATGACAACATCAAAGCCCCAACTTCTTCCTATGTTTCCTTTTTTTTTTTTCTCACTACGTTGCCCTTGATAGAGTGTCACAGCTCACAGCAACCTCAAACGCTTGGGCTTAAGAGACTCTCTTGCCTCAGCCTCCCAAGTAGCTGGGACTACAGGTGCCTGCCACAACGCCTGGCTATTTTTTGGTTGCAGTTGTCATTGTTGTTTAGCAGGCCCCTGGCCGGGCTCGAACCTGCCAGCCCCAGTGTATGTGGCCGGCACCCTACTCACTGAGCTACGGGCACCGAGCCTTCTTCCTGTGTTTCAGTTCAACCAGCCTGTGTGCACCAGCATTTCATCCTAACACTTGTCCCCTCTTGGCTGAAGGATGGCTACCAACCATTTCACACAACTGAGTCACCACCACGGATAAAAAGGGAGGCTGCAGGCTTTCTTCCTCAAGGGACTCAGAAGTCTCTGTCAAATGAGTAAAATCTTTCCAATAAACTTCTTCCCCCACAGCAGTCACACCTGTAGAATTCAGTCAGGACTGGGGCACATGTCTCTTCCCAGGCCAGTTGCTATTACAGGGGAATGAGATGATTTGTCACTGGTTTAGCAAAACCATAATCCCTCCCCTGGAGCTTGTGATGGGGTGGCAATCACCACTCGCTGGAACCTCAGGTCTGCATCCACTACCTGAACAGAACCAGAGCTGTGGGCAGGGAAGACGAGGTATGGTCTTTTGGGGAGAAGACAACACGGTCAATGACAGCATGAATCTTTCTGGCCATTTTTTCAAGGGCAGCACAAAGTGCACTGAATCTGGACTCCAGCCCCATGGAGGGCCCTAATCCCTTCTGCTAGAGACCCATCTTGTGTTCTCAGATGGGCCACTGTCCCTGGGTCTACGTCTTATTCCCCCGCCCCATGTGTAAAATGTACCTTCTCCACCTGCCTGCTCCCCTGATGTGTCTGGAAGCAGCAAATAAACTGATGACTACCACGCCAGAAGCTCTGAGCAGCTGTGTCCAATAGGAACAGGCCTGTAATCACAGCACTCTATTAAGCGCAGGTGGAGGGAGGATCTCTTGAGCTCATGAGTTCGAGCCTAAGCAAGCAAGAGCGAGACCATCCCCCACTTCTCCACTAAAAATAGAAAAACTAGCCAGGTGTTGTGGTGGGCACCAATAGTTCCAGCTATTTGGGAGGCTGAGGCAGGAGGATTGCTTGAAACCAGGAATTTGAGGTTGCTGTGAGCTAGGCTGATGCCACTGCACTCTAGCCAGGGTAACAGAGTGAGACTCCATCTCTTAAAAAAAAAAGAAAGAAAGAAAAGGAAGGAAGGCGCCTGTAGTCCCAGCTACTCGGGAGGCTGAGGCAGGAGAATCGCCTAAGCCCAGGAGTTGGAGGTTGCTGTGAGCTGTGTGAGGCCACAGCACTCTACCGAGGGTGATAAAGGAAGACCCTGTCGCTACCAAAAAAAAAAAAAAGAAAAAAAGAAAAGGAAGGAAGGAAGAAAGAAGAGCAAGAAAGAAAAAGAGAGAGAGAAAAGAAGGAAAAAAGAGAGAAAAATAAAGGAAGGAAAGGAGGGAGGGAGTAGAGGAGAGGAGGGTAGGAAGAAAAGAAAGGGAGGAAAAGAAAGGAAGGAAGGAAGGAAAGGAGGGAGGGAAAGATTTCACATTTCCAACCTAATGCCTATCTTCCACAGACCACTGTTTTTCTTTATTTGTTTTTTGGTTTTGTTTTTTTTTTTTTTAGACAGACCCTCAATATGTTGCCCTTGGTAGAGTGCTGTGGTGTCACAGCTCACAGCAACGTCAAACTCTTAGGCTTAAGCAATTCCCTTGTCTCAGCCTCCCAAGTAGCTGGGACCACAGGCGCCCACCACAACTCCCAGCCATTTTTTGGTTGTAGTTGTCATTGTTGTTTGTCAGGCCGGAGCTGGATTTGAACCCCCCAGCTCTGGTGTATGCGTCTGGCACCCTAGCTGTTGAGCCACAGGCACCGAGCCAGCCTGGCTATTTTTCTGTTGCAGTTGTCATTGCTGTTTAGCTGGCCCGGGCTGGGTTCGACCCTACCAGGCTCAGTGTATGTGGCCAGTGCCCTACTCACTGAGCTATAGGTGCCTCCCACAGACCACCCTTTGAGGAGCATACAGCACTGCATGTGAGAACAGGACCATGTTAATACCTCTCTGTCCCAAGAGAAAGGAAAAGCCAGGCCAGGCGTGGTGGCTTGCACTCCGGGAGGCCAAGGCTGGTGTTACCTGAACTCATGAGTTCCAGAGCAGCCTGAAGCTAGAGCAAGACCTCTCTTTCTAAAAATAGCCAGGTGTTGTGGCTGGGGCCAGTAGTCCCAGCTACTTGGGAGGCTTAGGCAAAAGAATTGCTTAAGCCTAATAGTTTGAGGTTACTGTGAGCGGTGAGGCCATGGCACTCTACCAAGGGCCACAAAAGTGAGACTGTCTCAAAAAGAGAGAAAGAAAGAGAAAGAGAAGAGAAAAACTTTACAGAGAAGGACCCAGGTTCTCAGGCTCCATCTAGAAAACTGTTCCAAGGATATTGCAGGACAAGTAGACACATGCTTAGCTTTAACTCATGAATTCATCCGTGATGTTGATCAGTCTTCCACTTCCTGTCCCTCAGGTCCCCAGGAGCTGTACCGGGCCCACGTGCGCAGGCAGTTCCGGTTGATGGAAGACCGCAACGCGCGCCTGGGAGAATGCGTCAACCTCAGCCACCGGTACACGCGGCTCCTCCTGGTAAAGGAACACTCCACTCCCATGTGGGCCCAGCAGAAACTTTTGGACGTAGGCTGGGGACACGCGAGAACCGTGGGACACCAAGCCAGCCCCATCCAGATGGAGACCCTCTTCGAGCCGGACGAGGAGCGCCCAGAGCCTCCGCGCACCGTGGTCTTGCAGGGAGCAGCGGGGATGGGGAAGTCCATGCTGGCGCACAAGGTGATGCTGGACTGGGCAGACGGGAAGCTCTTCCAGGGCCGCTTTGATTACGTCTTCTACATCAACTGCAGAGAGATGAACCAGAGCGCCACCCAGCAGAGCGCCTGGGACCTCCTCTGCAGCTGCTGGCCCGAGCCCGGCGCGCCCCTCCGGGAGCTGGTCCAGGCTCCCGAGCGCCTCCTATTCATCATTGACGGCTTCGACGAGCTCAAGCCTTCTTTCCACGACCCTCAGGGACCCTGGTGCCTCTGCTGGGAGGAAAAACGGCCCACGGAGCTTCTCCTTAGCAGCCTGATCCGGAAGAAGCTGCTCCCGGAGCTGTCTCTGCTCATCACCACGCGGCCCACGGCCTTGCAGAAGCTCCACCGCTTGCTCCAGCACCCCAGGCATGTGGAGATCCTGGGCTTCTCCGAGGCAGAAAGGAAGGAGTATTTCCACAAGTATTTCTACAACGCCGAGCAGGCGAGCCAGGTCTTCAACTTCGTGAGGGACAACGAGCCCCTCTTCACCATGTGTTTTGTCCCCTTGGTGTGCTGGGTGGTTTGCACCTGCCTGAAGCAGCAACTGGAGGGCGGGGGGCTCTTAAGACAGACATCCAGGACCACCACTGCAGTGTACATGCTCTACCTTCTGAGTCTGATGCAACCAGCCCCCGGCACCCCATCCCTCCGAGGGCTGTGCTCCTTGGCCGCAGATGGCCTCTGGAATCAGAAAATCCTATTTGAGGAGCAGTACCTCTGGAAACATGGCCTGGATGTCACCGATGTCTCAGCCTTCCTCAATATGAACATCTTCCAGAAGGATATCAACTGTGAAAAGTACTACAGCTTCATCCACCTGAGTTTCCAGGAATTCTTTGCAGCCATGTACTACGTCCTGGATGGTGGGGAGCATGGGGTGGGCCCAGAACCCAGCCTGATCAGGCTGTTGGCTGAATACGGGTTTTCAGAAAAGAGCTTCTTGGCACTCACTGTCCGCTTCCTGTTTGGCCTCCTGAACGAGGAGACAAGAAGCTACCTGGAGAAGAATCTCTGCTGGAAGGTCTCACCTCACATCAAGGTGGCACTCCTGGACTGGATCCAAAGCAAAGCCCAGAGCGAGGGCTCCACCCTGCAGCAGGGCTCCTTGGAGTTGTTCAGCTGTTTGTATGAGATCCAGGAGGAGGAATTTATCCAACGGGCCCTGAGCCACTTCCAAGTGGTGGTGGTCAGTAACATCGCTTCCAAGATGGATCACATGGTTTCCTCGTTTTGTGTGAAGAACTGCAGGAGTGCCCTGGTGCTACACCTGCACGGGGACACCTACAGCACTGACGAAGACCCTGGGGTGAGGTGGATGCCGGGGACCCAGGCGCCAGCAGAGCAGTCGTAAGTCCTCTCTGGGGATGGCTTTCCAAACTTTTAACCAGAGTTTCTCAAGTGGGGGTGATTTTGCCCTTTCTCCCCAAGACACATTTGGCAGTATCTGGAGATATTTTTTGGCTGCCACAGCTGGGAGCAGGGCCATTGTTACCAACACCAAGTGGGTAGAGGCCTATGTTCTGCAAAACATCCTATAGTGACAGGACTGTCCCCACAACAGAGAATGACACTCTCTGGGATTAAATTGGGATTTATGTTAAGGAGAATTAGGTTAACCAACAAACATTATTAAGTGGGCCAGGTGCAGTGGATTATACCTGTATCCTAGCATTCTGGCAGGCAGAAGTGGGAGAATCTCTCAAGCTCAGGGGATCCAGACCAGCCTGAGCAAGAGCAAGACCCATCTCTACTAAAAATAGGAAAACTAGCCAGATGTTGTGATGAGCACCTGTAGTTCCAGCTACTGAGGAGGCTGAAGCAGGAGGATCACTTGAACCCAGGAGTTTGAGGTTGCTTGAGCTATGGTGATGCCACAGCACTCTAGCCTGGATGACAGAGTGAGATTCTGTCTCAAAAAAAAAAAAAAAAATTAGGGCGGCACCTGTGGCTCAAAGGGGTAGGGCACCGGCCCCATATGCCTGAGGTGGCAGGTTCAAACCCAGCCCTGGCCAAAAACTGCAAAAAAAATAAAAATTAAAAAGGAAAGATATGCAGTCTTGCTGAAGCCTATTAAAAATAAGTAAATAGGGCGGCGCCTGTGGCTCAGTCGGTAAGGCGCCGGCCCCATATACCGAGGGTGGCGGGTTCAAACCCGGCCCCGGCCAAACTGCAACCAAAAAATAGCCGGGCATTGTGGCGGGCCCCTGTAGTCCCAGCTACTCGGGAGGCTAAGGCAGGATAATCGCCTAAGCCCAGGAGTTGGAGGTTGCTGTGAGCTGTGTGACGCCATGGCACTCTACCGAGGGCAATAAAGTGAGACTCTGTCTCTACAAAAAAAAAAAAAACAAAAACAAAAAAAAATAAGTAAATAAGTGGGCGGTGTCTGTGGCTCAGTGAGTAGGGTGCTGGCCCCATATACTGAGGTGGGCGGGTTCAAATCCGGCCTAGCCAAACTGCAACAACAAAAATAACCGGGCGTTGTGGCGGGCACCTACACTATAGTCTCAAGCTACTCAGGAGGCTGAGGCAAGAGAATCTCCTAAGCCCAAGAGCTGGAGGTTGCTGTAAGCTGTGACGCCACAGCACTCTACCGAGGGTGACAAAGTGACACTCTGTCTCTTCAAAAAAAAGTAAAATAAAGATAATGAAATGCATTGTAAATTATGAAGTGACATACAAATCCCAAACGTATTTTTTTTTTTTTTTTTATTGAGACAGTCTCACTCTGTGAGTGCCATGGTATCATAACTCCTGGGCTCCTTGATCCTCTTGCCTCACCCTCCAGAGTAGCTGGGACTATAGGTACCCACCACGAACCCGGCTAGTTTTTCTATTTTTTTTTTTTTTAGTAGAGATGGGGTCTCCCTCTTGCTCAGGCTGGTATCGACCTCCTGCACTCAAGCAATTCACTGGCCTTGGCCTCCAAGAGTGCTAGGATTACAGGTGTGAGCCATTGCGCCCAGTCTAAATATAATTACTGTATAGTAACCAGTAAAACTAGTCTCTGGCCTGTCTTTCCTTCACGCAGACCAGAGAGGAACGTTCTGCTCGATGTCTACAGTCAACACCTAGCTGCCGCCTTATGCACCAACCCTGATCTGGTAGAGCTGGGCTTGTACCGCAATGCCCTGGGAAGCCAAGGGGTGAAGCTGCTCTGCCAAGGCCTCAGACACCCCAGGTGCAGACTCCAGAACCTGAGGTGAGCCCTAGGAGGTTTGTGAATGTCTGTTGGCCCCTACCACTGCCCCTCATTGGGCTCAGTCACAAAGATGAGACTATATGAAACCAACCTACCATAGGATGGTTTCATATATATATATATATATTTTTTTTTTTTTTGTAGAGACAGAGTCTCACTTTTATGGCCTCGGTAGAGTGCCGTGGCCTCACACAGTTCACAGCAACCTCCAACTCCTGGGCTTAAGCGATTCTCTTGCCTCAGCCTCCCGAGTAGCTGGGACTACAGGCGCCCGCCACAACGCCCGGCTATTTTTTTTTTGGTTGCAGTTTGGCCGGGGCCGGGTTTGAACCCGCCACCCTCGATATATGGGGCTGGCGCCCTATGGACTGAGCCACAGGCGCCGCCCTCATATATATATATTTTTTTTAGTTAGAGTCTCACTTTGTTGCCCTCAATAGAGTGCTGTGGCATCAGAGCTCTCAGCAACCTCAAACTCTTGGGCTTAAGCAATTCTCTTGCCTCAGTCTCCCAAGTAGCTGGGACTACAGGCACCTGCCACAATGCCCAGCTGTTTCTTTCTTTTTTTTTTTTTTTGTAGAGACAGAGTCTCACTTTATGGCCCTCAGTAGAGTGCCATGGCATCATACAGCTCACAGCAACCTCCAACTCCTGGGCTTAAGCAATTCTCTTGCCTCAGCCTCCCGAGTAGCTGGGACTACAGGCGCCCACCACAACGCCCAGCTATTTTTTGGTTGCAGTTCAGCAGAGGCCGGGTTTGAACCCGCCACCCTCGGTATATGGGGCTGGCGCCTTACCGACTGAGCCACAGGCGCCGCCCCGAGCTGTTTCTTTTTAGAGACAGGATCTTGCTCTTGGTCAGGCTGGTCTCGAACTCATAAGCTCAGGCAATCCACCCGCCTCAGCCTCCCAAGGGCTGGGATTACAGGTGTGAACCACCACACCCGGCCAGGTTTCATGTTTTTGAGGCCTGTATAACAAAGTAGCACTGACTAAGTGGCTTCAACAGTAGAAATTTACTATCTCCAGTTCTGGGGCCTGAAAGTCCAAGATCAAGGCATGCATGGTTGGTTTCTTCTGCAGCCTCTGTCCTTGGTGGCTGGCAGATGGCCACCTTCTCTCTGGGTCTTCACAAGGCCATCTCTCTGTGCATGTCTACATTCAAATTTCTTCTTTTGATTAGTCATATTGAATTGGATCCCATCCTAATCTTCTCATTGTACCTTATCTATCCCTTTAAAGACCTTACCTCCACGGGTGTTGTGGTGGGTGCCTGTGGTCCCAGCTACTCGGGAGGCTGAGGCAAGAGAATCACCTAAGCCCAAGAGCTGGAGGTTGCTGTGAGCTGTGATGCCACAGCACTCTACCCAGGGCGACAAAGTGAGACTCTGTCTCTAAAAAAAAAAAAGACCTTACCTCCAGATATGGTCACATTCTAAGGTACTGAGGATTAAGACTTCAGCATATAGGGTGGCACCTGTGACTCAAAGGAGTAGGGTGCCGGCCCCATATGCCAGAGGTGGTGGGTTCAAGCCCAGCCCTGGCCAAAAACTGCAAAAAAAAAAAAAGCCTGTAAGCCCAGCACTCGTGGCCAGATCACTTCAGCTCATGAGTTTGAGGTTGCTGTGAACTGTGATTCCATGGCACTCAGGGCAACTGAGTGAGACTCTGTCTCAAAAAAAATAAAACTGCAACAAAATATTAGTCAGGCATTGTGGCGGGCGCCTGTAGTCCCAGCTACTCGGGAGGCTGAGGCAAGAGAATCGTCTAAGCCCAGGAGTCGGAGGTTGCTGTGAGCTGTGTGAGGCCACGGCACTCTACTGAGGGCGATAAAATGAGACTCTATCTCTACAAAAAAATAAATAAATAAAATGTATAATTAAATGATTTTTTAGTATATTTACATGTTCTGTGAATATCACTATTGTCTAATTCCACAATGTTTTTGTCACACCAGAAATAAACCCTAACCCATTTTAGATTCTCTCCCTTTCCCCTCCCATAGTCCTTTGCAACCCTAATCTCCTTTCTTGTATTTTAGAAAGAGGAAAAAATAGGTAGAGCCTAAAAGAGGGAGCAAGAGAAAGGTAAGGGGAAAAAAAATACACAAAACTGCAAAAAAGGAAGTGACCCTGCTCCTTGTCCTTTTTTCCATCCTAGGCTGAAGAGGTGCCAAGTCTCCAGCTCTGCCTGCCAGGACCTGGCAGCCGCTCTTACAGCCAGTAAGAATCTAATAAGGATGGATCTCAGCGGTAACAGCCTTGGACTTTCGGGCATGAAACTGCTCTGTAAGGGGCTGCAGCATCCCCAGTGCAGGCTGCAGATGGTCCAGTGAGTCTCATCCCCGGGAACAAGTTCTTAGTCTCTGTGATCTCTCCAGACAAGCTTGAAATAGCTCCAAATGCTGAGGATCCCCAAATCCCTACCTGTCAATCAGGGCTTACCCTGAAACCCATGGCCTTAGACCCTGCTCTGGATGCTGTGTACTTCAGAGGGGCCACATTCCCACCCGGAACCTACACCATCTTTGCTGACTCTGTCCTGACCCTTCCAGGCTCCCTGATCAAAACGCTTTCCTTGTGCTGTCTCCTCCTGCAGGGCCACTCCTACCCTGCTCCTCTGTATGATACTTACTCAGCCTTGGAGAACCAACTTGGATGCTCCCCCAGAGCCTCCTCAGCTGCACACCCTGTGTCCCAAAGCTGAGTTAGGTGACACCTCCATAATGGTGGATTAATAAACAGCAGCTCATGTTCAAGTGCCCAGCCCCATTCTACCTCCTCCATGTTTAGCAAATTATTTGATTGCTTGAGCCCAAGAGATTGAGGTTGCTGTGAGCTATGATGATGCCATGGCACTCTACCTAGGGCAACAGAGTGAGACCCTGTCTCCAAAAAAAAAAAAGAAAAAGAAAGGCTCAGCACCCGTAGCTCAGTAGTTAGGGCACCAACCACATGCACCGGGGCTAGTGGGTTTGAGCCCAGCCAAGGCCTGCTAAACAATAATGACAACAATAACAACAACAACAAAAATAGCCAGGCATTGTAGCAGGCGCCTGTAGTCCCAGCTACTTGGGAGGCTGAGGCAAGAGAATCAAGAAGCACTTAAGCCCAAGAGTTTGAGGTTGCTGTGAACTGTGACACCATGGTACTTTACCAAGGGCGACAAAGTGAGACTCTGTAAAAAAAACAAACCTAACATATGATAATCTGATAAAAGCTTGCTTGAGACCAGGCACAGTGGCTTATCCTGGTAATCTTAGCACTCTTGGAGGCCAAGGCAGTTGGATTGCGTGATCCCAGGAATTTGAGGTTGCTGTGAGGTATGACACCACAGCACTCTACCCAGGGTAACTGAGTGAGATTCTGACTCAAAAAAAAAGCCTTGAAGTCTCAGGATAATGGAAACAGGTACAAATGCAGTATTTGAATTTTGAACTACTGCATTATACTGACTTGATGGTACCATGCTAGATTTTATGTTATTATTTATTTATTATTGTTTTTCTTTCTTTCTTTTTTTTTTTTGAGACAGTCTCACTTTGTCACCCTGGTTAGAATACCATGGGGTCATAGCTCACAGCAACCTCAAACTCTTGGGCTCAAGAGATTCTCTTGCCTGAGACCCCAAGTAGCTGGGAATACAGGTGCCCACCATAATGCCAGCTGTTTTTTAGAGACAGGGTCTCACTCTTGCTAGGCTGATCTTGCACTCCTGAGCTCAAGTGATCCACCCGCCTCGGCCTCCTAGAGTGCAGGTATTACAGGTGTGAGCCCCATTCTACACTTTTTTTTTTTTAATTGAGACAGAGTGTCACTTTGTTGCCCTTGGTAGAGTGCCATGGCATCATAGCTTACAGCAACCTCAAACTCTTGGGCTCAAGCGATTCTTTTGCCACAATGCCCAGCTATTTTTTTTTTTGCAGTTTTTTTTGGCCAGGGCCGGGTTTGAACCCACCACCTCCAGTATTGGGGCCGGTGCCCTACTCCTTTGAGCCATAGGTGCCACCCATTGTTTTTGTTTTTGTTTTGTTTTTTAGCAGGCCCGGGCCAGGTTCAAACCCACCAGCCCTGGTGCATGTGGCCTGCACCCTAACCACTGAGCTATGGGCACCCAGCCCCATTCTACATTTTTTTTTTTTTTTTTGGCCGGGGCTAGGTTTGAACCTGCCACCTCCGGCATATGGGACCGGCGCCCTACTCCTTGAGCCACAGGTGCCGCCCCCCATTCTACATTTTAAGTGCTTGATTTTTTTGTGTGAGATAGTCTTACTATGTCACCCTCAGTAGAGTGCTATGGCATCACAGCTCACAGCAACCTGAAACTCTTAGGCTTAAGTGATTCTCTTGCCTCAGCCTCCCAAGTAGCTGGGAGTATAGGAACCCATCACAACGCCCGGCTATTTTTGTTGTTGTTGTTGTTGTTGTTGTTGTTGGTAGTTGTCATTGTTGTTTAGCAGGCCTGGGCTGGGTTCAAACTGGCCAGCTCTGGTGTATGTGGCTGACGCCCTAGCCACTGAGCCATAGGCACTGAACCAAGTGCTTGATTTTTGTTGTTTGTTGTTGAGACAGAGTCCCAGCCTCGAGCCATGGCTCAAGCCTGTAATCCTAGCACTTTGGGATGCAGAGGCCGGTGGATTGCCTGAGCTCACAGGTTCAAAACCAGCCTGAGCCAGGATAAAACTTTGTCTCTAAAAACAGCCAGGTGGGCTTGACACCTGTAGCTCAGCAGCTAGGGCGCAAGCCACATATACCAGAGCTGGTGGGTTTGAAACCAGCCGGGGCATGCCAAACAACAATGACAACTACCGGGTGTTGTGGCAAGCACATATAGTCCCAGCTACTTGGGAGGCTGAGGCAAGAAAATCACTTAAGCCCAAGAGTTTCAGGTTGCTATGAGCTGTGACGTCATAGCACTGTACCGAGGGTGATATAGCAAGACTCTGTCTCAAAAAAATAATAATAAAAATAGCCAGGTGTCGCGGCAGGCGCATGTAGTCTCGGCTTCTTGGGAGGCTGAGGCAAGAGAATCACTTGCGCCTAAGAGTTTGAGGTTGCTGTGAGCTGTGACACCAGGGCACTGTACCGAAGTCAACAACAGGAGACTGTGTCTAAAAAAAAAAAAAAAACAAAAAACAGACAGAGTCCCACCCTATGTCCTGAGCAGAGTACAATGAGGTCATAGCTCACAGCAACCTCAGACTCTAGCTGTGGGCATCCTGCTGCCACAGCCTCCAGAGCGGCTGGGATTATAGGTCCTGGCCATGGTGCCCAGCTGTTTTTTTTTTTTGTTTGTTTGTTTTTTAATGTGGAATGCTTCACTAATTTGCATGTCATCCTTGGGCAGGGGCCATGCTACTCTCTTCTGTATGGTTCCAATTTTAGTATATGTGCTGCCAAAGTGAGCATGGTTTTTCATCTTTTTAATGAGTTGGGATCTCTCTCCCCCAGACAAGTCTTAATCTCCTGAGCTCAAGCAATTCTCCCACCTCAGCCTCCCACAATGCTGGGATTATAGGGGTGAGCCGCTGTGCCCAGCTAATTGCTTGATTTTAATTATTTGTCTTATTAGACAGATTGCTCCTTGCTGCCAAATGACCAAATCGTGTTCATGTCTGTAGCTTTAGTGACGTGAAGTTTTCTGTTGGGTATTAAACAGGCCAAGCCATGAGAAATAAGGACACAGAAAAGCAGACGGCACCTGCTTCAATATGTCTTTCCTCCCAAGGTTGAGGAAGTGTCAACTGGAGTCTGCAGCTTGTCAGGAGATCGCTTCTGCACTCAGCACCAACCAACATCTGGTAGAGCTGGACCTGACAGGGAACGCTCTGGAGGACTCTGGCCTGAGGTGGCTGTGTCAGGGCTTGAGGCATCCAGTCTGCAGACTGAAGACCTTGTGGTGAGTTCTTCACAGGCCCAACTTAAACGGCAAGTCTCTTCATATTGAATGATAATATTAAAATTCATCTAGTATTTATTTGTATGCCAGTAATTAGACATGCATTATTCACAATAGCAAAAAGGTAGAAACCCATTGCCCACCAATATATGTTTGAATAAATAAAACTGGGTGGGGGGGGTGGCGCTTGTGGCTCAGTGAGTAAGGCGCCAGTCCCATATGCCGGAGATGGCAGGTTCAAACCCAGCCCCGGCCAAAAAAAAAAAAAAAAACCACACACACACAAAAAAAAACTCCATCTCGTCCAATTAAAATTTAAAAAAAAAACTGGGTGGGGGGAGAGGGCCGGAGCCTGTGGCTCAGTGCGTAGGGCACCGGACTCATATTCCAAGGGTGGCGGTTCGAACTCAGCCCAGCCAGCCAAAATAGCAGTGATAACTGCAACCAAAAAATAGCCGGGCATTGTGGCAGGTGCCTATAGTCGCAGCTACTTGGGAAGCTGAGGCAAGAGAATTGCTTAAGCCCAAAAGTTGGTTGCTGTGAGCTATAATGCTATGGCACTCTACCAAGGGTGACAAAGTGAGACTTTGTCTCAAAAAAAAAAAAACCACTGGGGTATCAGTGCCCATAGCTCAATGGTTAGAGCTCCACATACACTGGAGCTGGCGGGTTCAAACCTGGCCCGGGCCTGCTAAACAACAATGACAACTACAACTAAAAAATAGCTGGGCATTGTGGCCAGCGCCTGTAGTCCCAGCTACTTGGGAGGCTGAGGCAAGAGAATCGCTTACGCCCAGGAATTTGAGGTTGTGTGAGCTGTGACGCCATGACACTCTACCTAGAGCAACAGTTTGAGACTGTCTCAAAAAATAAATAAGCAAGGAAGGAAGAGAAGGAAAAGAAGGAAGAGAAGGAAAGAAAAGAAAGAAAGAAAACTGGCTCAGCACCTGTACCTCAAGTGGCTAAGGTGCCAGCCATGGACCAGAGCTAGTGTGTTCAAATCCCGCCTGGGCCTGCCAAACAACAACGACAACTACAATTAAAAAATAGCCGGACGTTGTGGCAGGCACCTGTAGTCCCAGCTATGTGGGAGGCTGAGGCAAGAGAATCACTTGAGCCCAGGAGTTGGAGGTTGCTGTGAGCTGTGACACCATGGCACTCTACCCAGGGCAATGGCTTGAGACACTGCCTCAAAAATAAATAAATAAATAAAACTGGGGCCAGTCATGGTGGCTCACGCCTATAATCCTAGCACTCTGGGAGGCCAAGACAGGAGGATCACTTGGACTCAGGAGTTCAAGACCAGCCCGAGCAAGAACAAAACCCTGTCTCCAAAAATACCTGGGCATTGTGGTGGACACATGTAATCCAAGGTACTTGGGAGGCTGAGGCCAGTGGATCTCTTGAGCCCAAGAGTTTGAAGTTGCTGTGAGCTATGACATCACAGCACTCTACAACAGTGACAAACTCACCATCTCAAAAATAAATGAATAAATAAAAAATAAAATACCATTTGTATACGATGGAATATTATTCAACCTTTAAAAGGAAGGAAATTCTAATGCATGCTATAACATGGATAAACCTGGGAGATGTTATGTTAAGTGAAATAAGCCAGACATAAAAAACAGATTGCCGGTGGCACCTGTGGCTCAAAGGAGTAGGGTGCCGGCTCCATATACTGGAGGTGCCAGGTTCAAACCTGGCCCTGGCCAAAAACTGCAAAAAAAAAAAATCCAGATTGTGGCTGGATGCTGTGCCTCATTCCTGTAATCCTAGCACTCTGAGAATCCAAGGCGGGAGAGGATCTCTTGAGCTCAGGAATTTGAGACCTGCCTAAGCAAAACAAGACCCCTTCTCTTAAAAATAGAAAGATTAAAAAATTAAAAAATAAAATAGAAAAATTAGGTGGGCACCTATAGTTCCAGCTATTCAGGAAACTGAGGTGGGAGGGTCACATGAGCCCAGAAGTTTGAGGTTGCTGTGAGCTAGGCTGAGGCCAAGGCGCTGTAGCCTGAGCAACAGAGTAAGACTGTGTCTCAAAAAAAAAAAAAAAAAACCCAGGGGTGGCACCTGTGGCTCAAAGGGGTAGGGGGCTGGCCCCATATGCAGGAGATGGTGGGTTCAAACCCAGCCCCCAGCCAAAAACTGCAAAAAAACCCCCCAGAAAACCCAGGGCAGTGCCTGTGGCTCAGTGAGTAAGGCACCAGCCCCATATGCTGAGGGTGGCGGGTTTGAACCCACCCCTGGCCAAACTGCAACAAAAAAAAAACCAGGCGTTGTGGCAGGTGCCTGCAGTCCCAGCTACTCAGGAGGCTGAGGCAAGAGAATCACCTAAGCCCAAGAGCTGGAGGTTGCGGTGAGCTGTGACGCCACAGCACTCTACCAAGGGTGACAAAGTGAGACTCTGTCTCTAAAAAAAGAACAAAAACTCTACTTACAATTGTTTGGGATATAGCTCTAGAAGTGGAATTGCTGGATCATATCTACAGTAATTCTATTTTTTTTAATTTTTTAAGAACTGGATATACTGTTTTTCATAGCAGCTACAACATTTTATATTCCAACCAATGGTGCATAGGGTTCCAATTTCTCCACATCTTCATCAACACTTGTTATTATCTGATTATTGTTTTTGTTTTGTTTTTTTTTTTTGAGACAGTCTCACCATGTCACCCTCAGTAGAGAGCTGTGGCATCACAGCTCACAGCAACCTCCAACTCTTGGACTTAAGTGATTCTCTTGCCTCAGACTCCCAAGTAGCTAGGACTACAGGTGCCTGCCACACACCCGGCTATTTTTGTTGTTGTTGTTGTAATTGTCATTGTTGTTTGGCAGGCCCAGGCTGGGTTCAAACCTGCCAGCTCTGGTGTTATGTGGCTGGCACCCTACCCTCTGAGCTACAGGCACCGAGCCTTATTTTGTTTTGTTAAGACAAAGTCTGTTGTACTGCAGTGAAATAATCATAACTTATTGTAGCTTTGAGCTCCTGGGCTCAAGCAATCCTCCCACCTCAGCCTCCAGAGCAGCTGGGACTACAGGCTCGTAACCATGCTGGCTAAAATTTTTTTTTTTTTTTTTTTTTTTTGTTGTAGAGACAGAGTTTCACTTCACTGCCCTCGGTAGAGTGCCGTGGCATCACACAGCTCACAGCAACCTCCAACTCCTGGGCCTAGGCGATTCTCCTGCCTCAGCCTCCCGAGCAGCTGGAACCACAGGCGCCCGCCACAACGCCCGGCCATTTTTTGTTGCAGTTTGGCTGGGGCTGGGCTTGAACCCGCCACCCTCAGTATATGGGGCCGGCGCCCTGCTCACTGAGCTGCTAAATTTTTTTTTTTTTTTTTTGTAGATGGAGTCTTGCTATTTTACCCAGGCTGGTCTCAAACTCCCATCCTCAAATGGTGCTTCTACCTCAGCCTCCCAAAGTACTGGTATTTAACAGGAGTGAGCCACTACCTCTGGCCTGGTTTTTTTGTTATCATTTTTTTGTTTTTGTTTTTGAGATAGAGTCTCAACCTGTCCCCCAGAGTAGAGTGCCATGGCATCATAGTTCACAGCAACCTCAAACTCTTGGGCTCAAGCAATCTTCTTGACTCAGATTTTCTATTTTTGGTAGAGACGGAGATCTCGCTTTCTCGGGCTGGTCTCAAACTCGTGAGCTCAAGCAATCCACCCACCTCAGCCTCCCAGAGTGTGGCTGTTTGTTTTTTTTAATAGCACCCATCCTAATGGGTGTGAGGCAGTGTCTCATTGTGGCTTTCATTTGTATCACCCTAACAATTAGTGATTTTGAGCATTTTTTCATATGTTTCTTGGCCATTTATATGCCTTCTATGAAAAAATATCTATTCAAAGTATTTCCATTTTTTCATTGGATTGTTTATCTGAAAATACATTACTTTTTAGATCAGAGATGAGGGGATAACATTAGCATCATGTAGAAAACACTCCGTACTATTTGTTGAGGAGGGTGGATTTTGTGTAGGTTAAAGATTTGCCATCTCACTGCTGCTGCCTGTGAAGATCTGGCCTTGACCCTGAGTGTGAACCAGAACCTGATGGAGCTGGACCTTAGTCTGAATGAGCTGGGGGACTCCGGGGTGCAGCTGCTGTGTGAGGGGCTCAGGCTGCCCACGTGCAAACTCCAAACCCTACGGTGAGTCCTGTTTTGCTTGCCACTCTAGGGGTCCAAATCCATAATCCCTGCACTCAGCTGTGCTGCTTCTCCTCTTCTCCTCAACTCTAGCTACACCAGCCTCCTTTTAAAAATGTTTCTGCCACAGGGCCCTTGCAGGAGCTACTATTGCTTCCAGAAATCTCCTTCTGCTCTGCTGTACCCTTTTGCCCCAGAGAAGGTCAGTTCTCCTCTAGGACTTAGAACAAATGCCACTTCCCATGGACACCCCCCTTAACCCCTAGATAAGGCCTGAATTCCTAGTTTTTTTATTTTTTTTGTAGAGACAGAGTCTCACTTCATGGCCCTCGGTAGAGTGCCGTGGCCTCACACAGCTCACAGCAACCTCCAACTCCTGGGCTTAAACGATTCTCTTGCCTCAGCCTCCCGAGTAGCTGGGACTACAGGCGCCCGCCACAATGCCCGGCTATTTTTTGGGTGCAGTTTGGCCGGGGCCGGGTTTGAACCCGCCACCCTCGGTATATGGGGCCGGCACCCTACCGACTGAGCCACAGGCACCGCCCTATAAATGGATTGATAAACTGTTTTTTATATATACCATGGAATACCATTCATGCCTTTATTTATTTATTTTTGTGGTTTTTGGCCAGGGCTGGGTTTGAACCCGCCACCTCTGGCATATGGGACCAGCGCCCTAGCCCTTTGAGCCACAGGCGCCAGCCATCATCCCTTTAAAAAGTTGGAAATTTTGCATCCTTTGTTGCATTTATTTATTTATTTATTTTGGGACAGAGTTTCTCTCCATAGCCCTGAGTAGAGTGCCCTGGCATCATCACAGCTCACAGCAACCTCAAATACTTAGGCTCAACAGATTCTCTTGCCTCAGCCTCCTGAGTAGCTGGGACTACAGGCGCCCACCTAGTTTTTCTATTTTTAGTAGAGAGGGGGTCTCATTGTTGCTTAGGCTGGTCTTCACATTCCTGAGCTCAGGCAATCCACCCTCCTCAGCCTCAGGTGCTAGGATTACAGGTGGGAGCCACTGAGCCCAGTTGTTTGGGGGGTTTTTTGGTTTTTTTTTGAGACACGGTCTCACCTTGTCACCCTCAGTAGAGTGCACACTTCATAGCTCACAGAATCCTCAAACTCTCGGGTTTAAGTAATCCTCTTGCCTTGGCCTCCCAAGTAGCTAGAACTATAGGCGCTCATCACACACCCAGCTATTTTTTAGAGATGGGGTGTTGCTCTGGCTCAGGCTGGCCTAGAACCTGTGAGCTCAGGCAATCCACCTGCCTCAGCCTCCCAAGTGCTGGAATTACAGGTGTGAATCACTGTGTGCCTAGCCTCAGCTTTTTTTTTTTTTTAATAATTAAAAAAAATTGCCTATAATCACAGCACTCACATAGTGAGACTGTCTCAAAAAAAATATATATATATACCTTTTTTTTTTCATTTTTACCTTGTGTTTTTATTTTGAAGTTAAATAGTTCACAAAAACAAAACTTCCTTTTTTTTCCTTTTTAATACCAGCCTCTTGCAATATTCCAGAGGCTGGTCTCCAACTCCTGGACTCGAGGGATCCTCCTTTGTTGTTTATTCCTTTCCTCTTGTCTCCGCCTGCTTCTGTCTTTCTCTTTCTGTCTCTTAAGGGTAGAAATTGTGGCTGTATGCTTGTGCTATGCGGGCTTAGCATGGGGCTTGGTGGCTAAGCCCCCCCAGGAGGTGTCAGCAGAGGAATGAACCCCGCTCCTCTGGGTACACACCGCTGCTTTTTGCAGGTTGGGCATCTGCCGGCTGGGCTCCGCAGCCTGCAGGGCACTCTCTGACGTGCTCCAAGCCAACCCCCATCTCCGGGAGCTGGACCTGAGTTTCAACGACCTGGGGGACTGGGGTCTGTGGCTGCTGAGCCAAGGGATTGGACACTCCACCTGCAAGCTGCAAAAACTGTGGTGAGTGTCTAAGGCAAAGAGGGTGGCTGCGGGTTTTTTTCCTCCTTTGTTTTTCCATTTAAAGACTGCCCCGCCCCCACTTTGGAAGATCCAAGCAGACTGGGAGTCTCTGTACATATTTTGTTTCAAGGGGCTGCCTGACTCAAAACTAAAACAAAAATTTGGGGCGGCGCCTATGGCTCACAGGAGTAGGGCACTGGCCCCATATGCCGGAGGTGGCGGGTTCGAACTTGGCCCCGGCCAGAAACTGCAAAAAAAAAAAAAATTAATTAAAATTAAAAAAAAAAATGTTTTTTGAGACAATCTCATTTTGTCACCCTCGGTAGAGTGCCCTGGCGTCATAGCTCACATACCTCAAACTCTTGGGCTCAAGCGATTCTCTTAGTCTCCCAAGTAGCTGGGACTATAGGCACCGGCCATAACACCTAGCTATTTTTAGAGACGAGGTCTCCCTCTGGCTCAGGCTGGTCTCAAACCTGTGAGCTCAGGCAATCCACCTTCCTCAGCCTCCCAGAGTGCTGGGATTACAGGCATGTACAGGCAACCTGGCCCAAAATAGTTTTTTTCTTATTTTTAGAGACAGAGTCTCACTTTGTCACCCTCAGTAGAGTGCCGTGGCGTCACAGCTCACAGCAACCTCCAACTCTTGGGCTTAGGTGATTTTCTTGCCTCAGCCTCCCGAGTAACTGGGACTACGGGTGCTGGCCACAACACCCAGCTATTTTTTTTTCTTTTGGTCGCAGCCATCATTGTTGTTTGGCGGGCCGAGCTGGATTCAAACCTGCCAGCTCAGGTGTATGTGGCGGGGGCCTTACCTGCTTGAGCCACAGGTGCCAACCTAGTTTTTCTATTTTTTTTTTTTTTTTAATTTGGCCGTGGCTGGGTTTGAACCCGCCACCTCCGACATATGGGACCGGCGCCCTACCCGCTGAGCCACAGGTGCCGCCCTAGTTTTTCTATTTTTAATAGAGACAGGGTCTTGCTCTTGCTCAGGCTGGTCTTGGACTGCTGAGCTCCAGCCTTAGCCCCCAGAGTGTTAGGATTACAGGTGTGAGCCACCATGCCTGACAATTCTTACTTTTATGTAACAGCAGAGAACATAGGAAACAGTCACAATAGGAGACAAAATAGAAATCAAACAGGGGAGGGGTGCAAAAAAAAAAGAAGAAGAAGAAATCAGAGAGAATCTGGCACACTGCTGAGAGTGGCAGCCTAATCCATACTGGCTTCTAAAAATAAAAGGAGCATTTACTGATTACTGACTATGTGACTGGAAGAGTCACATAGCCTTCAGGCATTACTCTACCTAGTTGTTCCAAGCCTTCATTTCCATTGTCTTCCACACCGGTGGATATGTTGCCTTCATTATGAGACAGGCTAACCAGTTTAGCTGCAAGATCGCTGCAAGATCCCTGCAGGTCTTGACTACTGTTTCCAGATCGGGTACAGTAGCTCACGCCTATAATACACTCTGGGAGGCTGAGATGGGAAGATTGCTTAAGATCAGGAGTTCAAGACAAGTCTGAGCAAAAGAAAGACCCCTGTCTCTACTAAAAAGAAAAAAAGAAACGAGCCACGTATGGCAGGTGCCTGTAGTCCCGACTACAAAGGAGGCTGAGGCAAGAGGATTTCTTGAGCCCAGGAGTTTGAGGTTGCTGTGAGCTATGATGACTCTGTCATCTGGGGTAACAAAGTAAGACTCTGTTTCAAAGAGAAAAAAAAAAACCTTCAACCCACCTGCTTGGAGATGAGGCTTTCCCAAAGTAGTGCCTGATGTTATTCTAACTGGTCCTTCTCTTCAATAGGCTGGACAGCTGTGGCCTCACAGCTAAAGCTTGCAGGGATCTTTATTCCACCCTGGGGATCAACCAGACCCTGACTGAGCTTTATCTGACCAACAATGCCCTGGGGGACTCAGGTGTCCGGCTACTGTGCAAGCGTCTGAGCCATCCCAGCTGCAAACTCCGAGTCCTCTGGTGAGAGATGATTCCCTTTTTTTTTTTTTTTTTTTTGTGATTTTTGGCCGGGGCTGGGTTTGAACCTGCCACCTCCAGCATATGGGGCCAGTGCCTTACCCCTTTGAGCCACAGGCACCGCCCGAGAGATGATTCCTGATTCTCACTAAAGGAGGCAAGATGGTTAGAGCATAGGGGTAAAAAATTGAGACTCACTGCTCAGCGCCTGTGGCTTAAGCAGCTAAGGCACCAGCCACATATACCTGAGCTGGCAGGCTGGAATCCAGCCCAGGCTCGCCAAACAACAATGACGACTGCAACCAAAAAATAGCCGGGTGTTGTGGCGGGCGCCTGTAGTCCCAGCTACTTGGGAGACAGAGGCAGGAGACTTGCTTGAGCCCAGGAGTTGGAGATTGCTGTGAGCTGGGATACCATAGCACTCTACCCAGGGCAACAGCTTGAGGCTCTGTCTCAAAAAAAAAAAAAAATTGAGACTCACAGCTAGGATGGAAAAATAATCTAGAAAATGTGGAAATATTTCATTTATCCACTAATGTATGCAATTGTGCAGTATACAGACAGGTTTTACCTTACCTCTGGGAGAAATACTTACCATTTACTGGCTGTGTGACTTTGGATAATTTATTTTCTCATTTGTCAGCTGGAGCCATTGTAGCTTAGTGAGAATCTGGAATTCTGCCTGGGTTCTACACCTGTGATCTTAGCACTCAAGGAGGCTAAGGCAAGAGGATCACTTGAGTTCAGGAGTTGGAGACCAGCCTGAGCAAGAGTGAGAAGCCCTCTCTACCAAATGTAGAAAAACTAGCCAGGTGTTGGGGCAGGTGCCTGTAGTCCCAGCTACTTGGGAGGCTGAGGCAGGAGGATCACTTGAACCCAGGAGTTTGAGGTTGCTGTGAACTATGATGGTGACACTGCCCTCTAGCATGGCTGACAGGGTGATACCCCCAGAAAAGTATATAACTTAATTTTTAAAATAAATAAAGGGAGCTGGGTGCAGTGGCTCAAGCCTGTAGTCCTAGCATTCTAGGAGGCCAAGGCAGGTGGATTGCTTGCGCTCAGGAGTTCCAGACCAGCCTGATTAAGAGTGAGACCCTGGGTGGCGCCTGTGGCTCAGTCGGTAAGGCGCCGGCCCCATATACCGAGGGTGGCGGGTTCAAACCCAGCCCCGGCCAAACTGCAACCAAAAAATAGCCAGGCATTGTGGCAGGCGCCTGTAGTCCCAGCTGCTCGGGAGGCTGAGGCAAGAGAATCGCGTAAGCCCAGGAGTTGGAGGTTGCTGTGAGCTGTGTGAGGCCATGGCACTCTACCGAGGGCCATGAAGTGAGACTCTGTCTCTACAAAACAAACAAAAAAAAAGAGTAAGACCCTGTCTATACCAAAAATGGGGCCTGATGGCACATGCCTGTAGTCCCAGTTACCAGGGAGGCTGAAGCAAGAGGATCGATCACTTGAACCTAGGAGTTTGAGGTTGTTGTGAGCTATGACAACACCACAGCACTCTACCCAGGTTGTCAGAGTGAGACTCTGTCTCCAAAAAATAATAATAGGCCAAAGTGGCTCATGCCTATAATTCTAGCACTTGGGAGGCAGAAGCAGGTGGATTGTCTGAACTCATGGGGTCGAGACCAGCCAGAGCCATAGTGAAACCTCGTCTCTAAAAATAGCCAGGCACTGGGTGGCACCTGTGGCTCAGTTGGTAAGGCGCCGGCCCCATATACCAAGGGTGGGCGGGTTCAAACCCAGCCCCAGCTGAACTGCAACCAAAAAATAGCTGGGCGTTTTGGCGGGCACCTGTAGTCCCAGCTACTTGGGAGGCTGAGAAGAGAATTGCTTAAGCCCAGGAGTTGGAGGTTGCTGTGAGCTGTGTGATGCCACGGCACTCTACTGAGGGTCATAGAGTGAGACTCTGTCTCTACAAAAAAAAAATAGCCAGACACTGTGGCGGGCACCTGTAGTCCCAGCTACTCAGAAGGCTGAGGCAATTTAAAATTGCCGGAGGCCAAGAGTTTGAGGTTGCTGTGAACTATGACGCCATAGCACTCTACTGAGGGCAACAAAGTGAGACTCTGTCTCAAAATAATAAAAATATAATAGTAATAAAATTTAGGGTGGTGCCTGTGGCTCAGTGAGTAGGGTGCCAGCCCCATATACCGAGGGTGGCGGGTTCAAACCCAACCCCAGCAGAACTGCAACCAAAAAATAGCCGGGCGTTGTGGCAGGTGCCTGTAGTCCCAGCTGCTCTGGAGGCTGAGGCAAGAGAATCGCGGAAGCCCAAGAGCTGGAGGTTGCTGTGAGTCCTGTGACATCATGGCACTCTACCGAGGGCGGTACAGTGCGACTCTGTCTCTACGAACAAACAAACAAAAAAAAAATTAATAAAATTAAAAAAAAATTTTTTTGTTTGAGACAGAGCCTCAAGCTATCGCCCTGGGTAGAGTGCTATGGCATCACAGCTCACAGCAACCTCTGACTCCTGGGCTTAAGCAATTCTCTTGCCTCAGCCTCCCAAGTAGCTGGGATTACAGGCATCCGCCACAACGCTCAGCTATTTTTTTGGTTTTTAGTTGTCATTGTTGTTTGGCAGGCCTGGGCTGGATTGAAACCCACCAGCTCTGGTGTATGTGGCTGGTGCCTTAGCCGCTTGAGCTATAGGCACTGAGACAAAATAAATATTTTTCAAAAAACTCAGGTTAGGGACTGAATTTTGTTGTTTTGAGACAGAGCCTCAGTTGTCGCCCTGGGTAGAGTGCCGTGGCATCACAGCTCGCAGCAACCTCCAAATCCTGGGCTTAAGCAATTCTCTTGCCTCAGCCTCATAAGTAGCTGGGACTATAGGCACAGCACATCTGGTTATTTTTAGGTACAGGGGTCTCCCTCTTACTGAGGCTGATCTAGAACCCATGAGCTCAGGCAATGCACCTGCCTCTGCCTCCCAGAGTGCTAGGATTACAGGTGTGAGCCACCGAGCCAGCCAGGAACTGAATATTGTGTGTAGTATACAGTCAGCCTGTTTCATAGAAGGGTTGGATTGGTATATTTGCAGACAATGGAATTACTTTATCAGAGACAAAGGGACAATATATAACTTAAGATTTATTCATTGGATTCCACAATGGTTCACTGGAATAGCATTTTCCTCTCTGCTGTCCTCAGGTTGTTTGGAATGGACCTGAACAAGGTGACCCACAGTAGGCTGGCAGCACTTCGATTAACAAAACCTTACTTAGACATTGGCTGCTGAGAGGCCCTGCCGGCTCATGTCTCCCAGAAGTCGGGACAGGGGAAGATGGGAGTCATCTATCTTCACCACACAACGTAAGGATCTGGCGCTTTAATTCCTCAAGAGACAAATGCATCTGCAGATCTGCTGGGAATCGAAGTAACCAGTGTCTGATGCAGCTTTCGTTTTGATGATGCTGGTGCACCCGGAGAGCTCAGGGCAAGGCGTGACGACTGGGAGAGGCTTGAAGGCCGGTGACCGGAGAGCTAGGACTACTGCAGAGCAGGGGCTTTCCGAGGAGGGCAATCCCGCCCCTCAGAAACAGTTGGGTTGGCAGCATAGGAAGGAGTTTTATCGTGGGCCGAGCACCGCTGCCATCTAGCGGAAATAGGAAGGAACTGCGTCTCAACGACCTGCTAGGCGCAGATAGATCTCCAAAGCATTTGGCCCCAAATGGCATTCGTGTCCAAATCGAGGAAACTGTCCTCAAAGAGGTTAATTTTGCAAGATACTAAGGGCACTGCACATTTGGGAAGAACCTGGGTGCAAGTCAACCCTTAGAACACTCGTTGGCTTGGCGCCTGTGCACAGTGGTTACGGGCATGGGCCACATACACCAAGGCTGGCAAGTTGGAACCCAGCCCAGGCCGGCTAAGCAACAATGACAACTGCAATAGAAAAATAACCGGGCATTGTGGTGGGTGCCTGTAGTCCCAGCTACTTAAGAAGCTGAGGCAATGGACGGTGCCTGTGGCTCAAGGAGTAGGGCGCCCATCCCATATGCCGGAGGTGGCAGGTTCAAATCTAGCCCCGGCCAAAACAATAACAAAACAAAACAAAAGAAGCTGAAGCAAGAGAATTGCTTTAGCCCTTGAGTTTGAGGTTGCTGTAAGCTGTGACCCCATGGCACTCTACTGAGGGCTATAAAGTGGAACTGTGTCTCTAAAAAAAAGAAAAGAACAAACAGTAACATTCCTAACAATAATTAGGTTTGAGGGATGATGCATGAAATCTTGTCCTGTGCTGACTGCCCTGCTGCCCCCCACCCCCACTTCCCCACCCTCCAGACCATGACTGATGACTGGACACTTGCCAAGGCCCAACACTGACAGCCCAATCTGTAGGCTAGCTAATAACCTATACCACGCTGAGGATGAAAATACAGAACCAAGGCCAGCATGGTGGCTCATGCTTGTAATCTCAGCACTTTGGGAGGCCAAAGCAGGACTGCTTGAACTCAGGAATTCAAGACCAGCCTGAGCAAGAACAAGACCCAAGACCCAATCTACTAAAAACAGAAAAACTTGGCGGGGGGGGGAAGCAGAGGGGGGCACCTGTGGTTCAGTGGGTAGGGCACCAGCCCCATATATTGAGGGTAGTGGGTTCAAACCCGGCCCCAGCCAAACTGCACAAAAAAATACCTGGGTGTTGTGGCGGGTGCCTGTACTGAGTTGGAGGTTGCTGTGAGATGTGTGAAGCCATGGCACTCGACCAAGGGTGATAAAGTGAGACTCTGTCTCTACAAAAAAAAAAACTCGGCTTAGTGCCTATAGCTCACTGGTTAGGGCATCGGGCACATACACTGGGGAAGAACAAAGTACCATTAATAGGCCAGGTATAGTAGCTCATGTTTGTAATCCTAGCACTCTGGGAGGCGGTAATTACCTGAGCTCACAGGTTCAAGACCAGCCTGAGCAAGAGACCCCACACACACATACACCCAGTCTCTAAAAAATAGCCGGGTGTTGTGGCAGGTGCCTGTATCCCCAGCTACTTGGGAGGAAGGCTGACCCAAGAAAATCACTTAAGCCCGAGTTTGAGGTGGCTGTGAGGATGAGCTGTGAAGCCACGGCCATCTACCCAGGGGGACAGCTTGAGACAGTCTCAAAAAAAAAAAGAAAAATAGCTGGGCATTGAGACAGTCTCAAAAAAAAAAATAGCTGGGCGTTGTGGCAGGCACCTGTAGTCCCAGCTACTCGGGAAGCTGAGGCAAGAAAATCACTTAAGCCCAGGAGTTGGAGGTTGCTGTGAGCTGTGTGAGGCCACAGCACTCTACCGAGGGCCATAAAGTGAGACTCTGTCTCTACAAAAAAAAAAAAAAAAAAAAAAAGAGTTAATTTCTAACAAAAGACCTGACTGTGAGGTTCCATAGCCCATCATATAGGAATACTGCAGTCTCCTACTTTCAGAATGTGAGCCCTTTTGCAAATACAAATGTTTTCTTTCTTTTTGAGACAGTCTCATTCATTCACCCTGAGTTGAAAGCCTCACAGCTCACAGCAACCTCAAGCTCCCAGACTCAAGTGATCACCCTCCTGCCTCAGCCTCCCAAGTAGCTAGTTTTATTTTTCGTAGAGATGGATCTTGCTCTTGCTCCAGCTGGTCTGGAACTCAAGCAATCACCCACCTCAGTCTCAGCCTCCCAGGAAGTTGGAATTAGGGATGGGAGCCACCGCGACCGGCCTGCAAATGCAAATCTTGGGGGCAGACCTAACTAATAGCAGCACTGGAGTTTTCCCTGAAATGTGAACAGCTATTTAAAGCCCTCCCAGTAACACCTGTAAGCGGAAAAAAAGTTTAAACTTTCAGGGGTGAATATGGATGCGGTCTACTGTTTAAGTGAAATGAGACCTTAATAGTTTGAAAATCTTTTTTTTTTTTTTTTTTGTAGAGACAGAGTCTCACTGTACCGCCCTCGGGTAGAGTGCCGTGGCATCACACGGCTCACAGCAACCTCTAACTCTTGGGCTTAAGCGATTCTCTTGCCTCAGCCTCCCAAGCAGCTGGGACTACAGGCGCCCGCCACAACGCCCGGCTATTTTTTGGTTGCAGTTTGGCCGGGGCTGGGTTTGAACCCGCCACCCTCGGCATATGGGGCCGGTGCCCTACTCACTGAGCCACAGGCGCCGCCCTAGTTTGAAAATCTTAAGGGGCTGGGCTGGCTGGGCATATGTGCCAGCCACATACACCTGAGCTGGTACGTTCACATGCAGCCCAGGCCCGCCAAACAATGACGGCTGCAACCAAAACAAAATAGCCAGGCATTGTGGCGAGCGCCTATAGTCCCAGCTACTTGGGAGGAAGAAGCAAGAAAATGGCTTGAGCCCAGGAGTGGGAGGTTACTGTGAGCTGTGATGCTACCACACTCTAACCAGGGCGACAGCTTGAGCCTGTCTCAAAAAATAAAAAAAATAAAAAGCAAGAAAAAAAGGATGGCTGGGCGCTCTAGCTCAGTGGTTAAAGAGCCCTGGCCCTGCACACCAGGACTGGCAGGTTTGAACCTCACCCTGGCCTGCTTAAAAAACTGCTTAGGCTTGGTGCTCGTAGATCAGTTGAGTAGAGCACCAGCCATAAACACTGAGGCTGGCACATTCCAGCCTGGCCCGGACCTGCTTAACAATGCCAACTACAACCAAAAAATAGCCGGGCGTTGTGGCAGGTACCTGTAAATCCCAGCTACTTGGGAGGCTGAAAGCAAGAGAATCGCTTAACCCAAGATTTTGAGGTGGCTGTGAGCTGTGACACCTACCAAGGGTGACAGAGACTGTCTCAAAAAAAAAAAAAAAACTTTAGCAAATCCAATCATTGTAACCTAATTTTAGCCTCCATAAATCCCAAACTAAACTTAAGCAGGGTGACGCCTGTGGCTCAGTGAGTAGGGCGCTGGCCCCATATACCGACGGCAAGTTCAAACCCACCCTGGCCAAACTGCAACCAAAAAATAGCTGGGCGTTGTGGCGGGCACCTGTAGTCCCAGCTGCTCAGGAGGCTGAGGCAAGAGAATCGCATAAGCCCAAGAGCTGGAGGTTGCTGTGAGTCCTGTGATAACATGGCACTCTACCGAGGGCAGTAAAGTGAGATTGTCTCTACAAAAAAAAAAAAAAAATAAACTAGAGCAAAGACTTCAGTCAACTGGGCACCATAGCTCCAACCCTCTCAGATGGGGTGGTAATTTACCACTATGAAGACATAATCCAATGTATGGGGGACACTAGAAACAGATGTGTCACCCCAAATTTTTGAATTCCAAACCAGCACCATATTAGAGGTCCCCAAAATAAGGAAGATACCCCACTATCCCACCTGTCTCCTTTCCTCACTCCATTTTGTAGACGGGTCTGTTGCATAGGGTGGCCTCTGACTCCCAGGACAAGTGACCCTCCTGCCCCACCTTCCCAAACCAGTGGCTTGCATTAATCATGGCAACCCGTTCCCTACCCTGAACCCCACCCCTCCACCCCAGTTCATTTCTGAAACAAGTTAGTCAATGTCACAAAACGTTTTATTTTTTTTGTAGAGACAGCCTCACTTTATGGCCCTCGGTAGAGTGCCGTGGCCTCACACAGCTCACAGCAACCTCCAACTCCTGGGCTTAAGCGATTCTCTTGCCTCAGCCTCCCGAGCAGTTGGGACTACAGGCGCCCGCCACAACGCCCGGCTATTTTTTGGTTGCAGTTTGGCCGGGGCCGGGTTTGAACCCGCCACCCTCGGTATATGGGGCCGGCGCCTTACAGACTGAGCCACAGGCGCTGCCCACGTTTTATTTTCTTTAAATATTTTTAGACAGGGTGCAGGATGGTCTCTTGGGCTGTCTCAGTAATGGGCAAGAACTCAGTAATGCTCGTCCGTGCAGAAGGCTTATGGGTTGGGGCGGGGGAGACTGGCAGGTAACAGCAGAGGAAACCCAGGCCAGACCTGAGCGATGCTCAGGAGGTCGAAATGGCAGGCTGTTTGGGGGAATGACTGATGAGCGCATCTTTGTAAGTGGAAACAAGTTGCTCTGACGATGCCTTTCTCAAGCAGCGACACCCAAAATTGAAGCACTTTCCAGTCCAGACAAAGGGAAGTGCCTCCATTTCGAGTATCCCTGTCTGAGCTCAAGAATCTACTTTGGCTGAATTTCCTCGGGCCTAAGGATTGACCCATTCAAAACTAGGCAGTAACAATACCTGACAGAGATGTTAAAGTTGTAACACAGTAACAATCAAAGTATCTGGGAAACACCAGTCCGTGTTTGCACAACCATAGCCAGGGAAGGCACTCAAGTCTGCCCTTGCTTTAACTACTGACCCGCGGCCCTTGCCAGGTCTTAGCGCTTCCTGGGTTGCGTGCCCAGCAGCGCCCCCTCCGGGATTACTCTCCACAAGGGACAGCCTGCAGAAGTCGGTAGGGGTTCCCTAGCCTGAGGAACCCGGCCAAGACACCAGTGGCGTTCTTTATTGCTCACCGGTGACACTCTAATGTTGAAGCACTTTCCACCTGGACACCAGAAGAGTGCTTCCACATTTG